>NC_053121.1:24026433-26598933 GCF_010015445.1 Perca fluviatilis | reverse complement strand
GGGATACCTAATCATACTCAAATATATACAAGAGAAGACAAAATAGGTGAAATCAGAAGTCAAAAGAGCAGACATCTTGTTACAGTAAGTACTTTGAATGAAGCCAGGATACAGAACAGGTACCTGCTCACTCCAGCCGGTGTGAGATACGGACACCCAGGTCCAAAACTCTGACCCTACACACTGCCCTCCCCCCGTGAATTGGATACAAGCTGCTGGGTGAGTTTTCCATCTCTAAGGGTGTCCAGGACACAGGTAAATCTGTACAAGCCTTCTCCCCTGCACCAACAAATTTGAAAATTTTTTGAGTGGATAATTAAGTAGGGACATCTTGAGACATAGAAGCGTTATTCATTTTCAAATCTAACAGCATTTTTGTCATCTACTACCTGCTCACCTTTTTTTTCTTTCTCTGCCAAATGGAGCATTACATTAATTGATGACTGCTTGTATGTAATGGAGAGTCAGTGTGGTGCAGTCCTGGGTCTAATGGACAATATATGATCATATCTGATTGGTAAGTTTCTCTGAAGCTCAGAATAAAAAAAACTGATTTAAAGGTGAAGCAGCAATCATCTTGTACAAAAACTTCTCTTTAAAGGTAGGTGTTGCAAGGCAAAGTTGTTGTTTTAATTGTTTAGATGTGCTGCAGAATCATAAATAGTCAAATGAATAATCTCAATTTGTACCCGTTTGTTAGAACTTATGCTAATAATAGCTTTTGTGAAGGTCTCTTAGCACACACTTGATGAGTAAGTAGGAAGCTGGATGATGCATGTTTTATAAACAAATTGTGCATATAATATAAAAGCAGATTGTGTGACATCAGTAAAGACCACTTTGTATGGTTGTCCCTTCCCGCGCTCAGACTTTGAGGCTCTGTCAGGGATCTACTCATGTCATGGAGAATCACTATCTTCTATCTCTCTCTCTCTCTCTCTCTCTCTCTCTCTCTATATATATATATATATATATATATATATATATATATATATATATATATATATATATATATACTGAAGCATGACGTATTAAAATATATTATGTGAATACCAGAGTGTTTTCAGGCCTCCAAGGATCTGTCCAGTCTTCCTTTTTTCTTTCTTTTTTAAGAGTTGCCGTATACACACTGCATACACCAGGGAGTACAGCATGGCCATAGATGCAAGTGAAAGAGCCCTCTGTGGGTGGACACTCATACTGCAGAATATGTCCTCATTCAAAAAACATTGTTGTAAGCGAGCGAACATGCGTGTGTCAGAGTGAAAGGCAAACAGACAGATGAAGTAATTTGGACACAAGGCTCTTGGTTTAGCATTGGCCCAAATTGAGTCTGTATCTCTCTGCAGCTTTCTATTAGGGTTTAAGTAAGTTTATACACAGGAGGGAATTAGCCCAGAATCAGACCATTGAATAGTCTTTGTGTGATAGGTGAGGTCAAACTTACCTGGTAGAAATAAACCCCTAAAATGTAGATTTGTCTAGTAGAAAGTATGTTTGCCACTCAGCTATTATAATCAAATTTAGTGTTAAGCTGGTAAACCAGTAGTGCAGCATTTAGCAGCTGAAGAGCCAGATATTTTTCTCAGAGAGCTAAAAGAGAGTGAACATGCATTTATCAGGTCGCCAGAAACACGACTCACGACACATAAATTCCAATTTTATTCTGTATCTACTGGATGTGTAAAAAAGCAACCGCTAACCACTTCGCCATACCAACTTTTTAAGGTATTGATATGTTAGTGTTGTATTTACAACTAGTTTACATTGACAAAAATCAGGCGTTGCAGGTTTAAAACCTTATTAAACACGAACCACTAGGAAGTCTCAAACATTTATAATACAGCCCTGATGCACCACAGGCTTATAAAGTTGTTGTGGCTAACCTGTCAGTAAACAGTTGCCTACTTACACATCCAAGAGTCGCAGAAGAACATAAGCATCCTGAGTCATGTTTCTGGCCACTCGATGAAGAAGGAAATCCAGTATTCACTCGCCTTTTAGCTTTGGTTTGGTTATCACTGACTACTAAGAAACATATTTGGGACTCTTGGCTTTCTAGATGCTTGTTGTTTACTTCAGCTCTCTGTCATTAATCGCTGGGCCGGTAGAGCACACTCAGCTTGTCTTCACTGGAAACTGCTGCCTTTGGTTTTTTTATGTGGGAGTAATAAGAACTGTGAGACCCAACCATACATTGTGCGTGGAGGTCAAAGAACCAAAATAATGGGCTAAATCTGTCGAAAAGCTGCATAGAGCTGCAGAGGTGGTTGCTACTGTCATTATCAGTGACTGTCAGCACAACTGGGCATTATTTTACATTATATGGAGTGATTTGATTCAAAATCAGAAATATGGCTTAATACTGGTTTATTTTCACATTGATCATACAGGCTGTTGCCTTAGAGGCTGCAGTGTGTAGGACTGGCAGCCACTGGACAGTGTAAAGAGCATTGGTAAGTAAGTGCAGTTTCTCAGGGGTAGTTTATCATCAAATAGGCAGCCAGTTTCACTCGGTCATATTGTATATTCAGTATGATTCTTTGGCCTGGAGGTGAAATATGGAGGAACAGGCAGCAGCGTGGAGTAGCTGCAGCTCCCAGGCAGAATCAAACAACAGCTGCCTCTCTCTATCAGTGTTTTTATTTGTGCGTGCTTGTGTGTATGCAGTGGATGTGTGTGTGTGCATAGTGTGCTCCATACACACCAGATGTTTGCGTGTCTGTTTGTGTGTGTAAAGTTACCTGTTTGACCTCTGCCATGGGCTCAGGCTGATAACATCAACTGACAGATGGTTGTAAGTGTATTTACTCTTGGGCAGCTTCTTGGCTTTTAGGAGTATTTTTCAGCCAGTTGTTGGGAAACTTTCACTGATAGAGCACTCATGTCTCTATCCACTGGTGTGTGTTTGTACATATGTATGTACATGTTTGTTTCAATACCTACTTTTTTAAGTTGTTAATAGAGAACACTTTTAAACTTGTGTTCTTTGACATGTTACTAATTTGATGACCAGATATCCTTTTTTCTAACATAAATCATGCAGAGTGGTAGGCTTTACCAAGGCTGTGAGGTTACTAGAGGTGAGTAAAGTGATATTTTGTATGGAACTTCATTCCATAAATTTTAAAGTTGCAGGAGAGGGGAGCATCTTGTTATGATGATACTGATCAATTCCCTGCCTATAGACATGTTCTGAGTGGACTGGATCTTACTGTTGAGCTGTGATAAAGGGTCAACACTATAGATTTTCTTGTATGCATGTATCTTGTAATCATTGTAATAATAATGTTATCAACCCAAATAATGATTTATTATATTTAACTGGCTCATCTTGTTATATTAGGTGACATGTGTTGTATACAGTAGCCAATAAAGTGCTCATTCAATGTGTTTCAGAACCAGGCGATAATTCAGTATTATTGCTTCTCATCTCTTCATTAAATAGTATAGTGACAACATTTTCTTTTAGATTTCTTTTCTTTCTAGATAATGGAAAGTTAAATGCTAGGCATCAGCCTGTCAGAGCATGATGTCTTAAATACTTGAGAACATTTTAAAAGTACAGATCACATCAGACTTCTTGTTTTTAATGTGTGTACTTCTGTGACTTAAACATCT
The DNA here is from genome assembly GCF_010015445.1 of Perca fluviatilis. Lineage (NCBI taxonomy): Eukaryota > Metazoa > Chordata > Actinopteri > Perciformes > Percidae > Perca > Perca fluviatilis. Next base: position 26,595,312 of record NC_053121.1, on the reverse strand, counting down.
GCCCACAACAGGGAATGAAAGCTGAATGGTATTTAAAAAAAACACAGATTCTCACCAACCATATGTTCATGGTCTGGTCTAAGCATGGACTGTCTACTGTGGGTAATGCATCACAAGGATTTTGTTGTTTGTTTTGCTTTTCTCCTGACACAGACCCGGAGGGTGTTGTCTAATTTACAGCCAATCCAATTCGGTGGTTTGACCTTAATCTTTAAACCATTTAGAAACCTTACTGGTCTCCAGATGGATATAGTCATTAGTGATTCTGCCTGAAAGGGTGAAATGAAATGGAAAGATTTCTTTTTTTGTTAACCGTTACTACTGTGGGTTTACAGATGTGGGTTTAAAACACCAACAGTACACATTATAAACAGTATATGCACAAAGCAACATTTCATGCTTTGTTGTCTAAATAGTGCTTTGACATTTCTGACAGAAGCTCTGGTTGCCAGTGTCACACACTTATTATGTATTTTAGCTGCATAAATGTGAATGTTTTCACATGTGAAAGTCACAAGAACAGCGAAGTGCAAAACTGTGGAGTTTGGCTGTATTTGTGCTGCCATCTGCCCTATCGCTGTGCCAGAGGAGGAATCTAGCCCCAGCTCTGAGACCATCCTTTTCATCCTTATTTATCTAAACTCCTATGTTCTGTATTGATCTGTTACAATTATTCCTTACAGCTATGGCTTAATATTAATGAAATCAATTAAGGTGCATCACTGATGATCCTACTCCTTCTAGCACCTGCTAAAACGTGCATCGCCCATGAGTCTTTGCAGTTCTAACCCACCCCTCTCGGTTGTGTTTTGCAGGAGATTAGAAACATGCACAACGAGCAGCTGATGGGCATCAGACGAGAGGAGGAGATGGAGATGTCGGACGATGACATGGAGGATTCCCCTGACAGCAAGGACTCTGAGGACTCAGGTATGTATATGTATGCATGTGTTCACAGTTCAGCACTTCTGTCAACATGACAGACCATACACTGATCAAGATCTTCAGAAGATAAACATAGAGCATTAAATAACTGAGGAGGACAGCTGTGTTTGACTGAAATGGCCGTAATCATCCCCAAAGCATCTGATCTCGCCACATGAATAAAAAAAAACGCATTAAAAGTACCTCAAGATGCTGACACCACACACTTTACTATCTTGCAACTAGTGTAGCGCAAAGCGGACACAGTTGTCAATTTCCCGTCTAGCTCCCACGTCGTTTAAATAGCAAATGCACCTGCGCCAATCTTTGCGCCCATGGACGTGTTGGTCTTACAGGGAGGTGTGTTCAGGTGAATCATGGTGTATTGCTATCTTGAGGAAGCGGGGAAGTGCCTGGCTTTTAAAGGGAATGGGAGTTGACACTCTGATTGGTTTATTGCATGTTACGCCCAAAACACACCTATGAATTAATGAAGACACTAAGTACAACCCTTTTGAACCATGCACCCGGCGCACAGACACTTTTTTCCACCATCAAACTAGCAAAAGTGGATTTGGACACGCCCTAAACACACCTGCACTAGGCGGTTCACGCTGTGCAATTAGATTGTTAAAATAGGGCCCTTAATGTTGAACATGACTACTAAATGACATTTGCCTCAGTCCACCTTGGATGCACACGACTCCATACGAGTGTAAATTAATCTGTCCTCACCTGCCAGCTGCCATCTAATTTCAGATCGGGGTACCACTGAAGTGCCATAATCCTCTAGTTTTCCCTCAAATGAGTCTCTTTGTGTTTGCTGAAGCAACACAAACTAACAGTGCTCCTAATTTCTCAACCCCCATTACAATAACTCCATAACTCTAGAGTAGTCGCCAGGGTAACATCCTGTAACCGTCACCACCACATGTAAGGTTGCCTCTCTGCATGTTGTAATGCTCTCTTCACGTACTCTTTCTTCTTGCCTTTTAATCATTCTGAACTCTGCCATTTGCTAATATGACAGCTACTCTAATCAGTATGCAAATGTATGTAAATGCAGTCATCAGCTCAGCCTCTTCTCTTTTGCAACCTTGCTATTTAGCTATCAGTAATTAGCATTGCCGTCAAAGACCTGTCATTCCGCTCGATGCCACAGGATTTGCTGAGGTGACAGGTGTTTATGTGACACTTCTTGGTATTTGTGTTAACAGGCTGACTGTTACACCCCCTTTTTTACATGTCAACCAGGACTGCTGAAAACACCTGTGTTATGACTGCAGCCTCTTAAAACGTGAATCGATGCTCTGCATCTGACGTGTGTGTGTGTGTGTGTGTGTGTGTGTGTGTGTGTGTGTGTGTGTGTTGTGTGTGTGTGTGTGTGTGTTGTGTGTGTGTGTGTGTGTGTGTGTGTGTGTGTGTGTGTGTGTGTGTGTGTGTGTGTGTGTGTGTGTGTGGGGACATGCACACTCACGGATATCTGCAGGTCGATAGCGCCGCCTGTTATGTAACAGAAGTGGAATTGCTCTGAATCTGGCCAAGCGGTTGACATCCCCTCACACCAAGTTGATGAGGCTCTCAGATCAATACTCTTCTCACCTCAAACCCTTATTTTGCTGGGAGAAAAGTACACACAAACACAGCATAGACACATACACTCACACTCACCCAGCAAGAGTTCATTAACACTGCCAATGGTCCTCCATGATAGACTGCAGGCAGCACTCATGAACACCCACACAAAACCTTACCAGACATGCATTCATGCACTCACACACACACACACACACACACACACACACACACACACACACAGGATGGGGCTTATCTCCCCAGTCCAGTCAGTGTATACAGTCATTGAGCTTCCCCTCAAAGCCCACAGGAAGAGAGCAGAGCTGATAATACTGGGCATCTCTGGAGCTGAGCAGGTCCCCTATAATAATAAAATAATACTTCCACTTTCTCCTGTCTCAATAGCTCAATAGGTCAGGTCAAATGTCCAGTAAAGAGCCATTGGACAAAACAATCTGGGATTTTCACAGCTTTCAGTTGTCGATAGACTAGGTGTTTGATTTTCAGACACTGAGTGAATATCAAAAATAAAAAGTACAGTTAGCTTGACAACATGGTACCTTGAGATTTTGGATCCCGTGCACCATTCAGGATTTAGCAACATTTGAATTGAAATCTGACGAATGTTGTGGGGTGGTTTTCTTATGTTGCCAGGCCACTGTCCATAGAGTTGTGAAGTGTAGAGAGCAGCTGGTTTCAGAAGTGTCTTTCCCATTCTCCTTTTCTTTAAACCATAGCCTCAATTTTGCTCAATAGAGAAACACGAGACTCTCCCTGATACTCCAGTTTCCCACCAGATTGGCTACCGTTGCTATGTAGAAGAAGCCAGTCAGTGTATCACAGCAGTAGTGAATTCAGAACGCGTCATTGTTTACTTGGTGAAACAAAACAAAATTGTCAAATCAGACCAGACTGACATAGTCCTGATGAAGCTGATTAGATACGTTTTTAAGTGTTTAACTCTAAATGAATTATACCTGAGGATATTTTTATATGAGAGAAATATTAAGAAGTTTTCAGTTGATCTTTTTCTGAAATACTCTGTCCTGCAGGAACTGGCAGCGATATATTTAGCAGAAGACTTATATCGAAAGGACATTTTCCATTTTGTGTTTCAACATGCCTGAAATTTGCATAACGTAAAATTGAGCTCTACTCTTTTGCCATAATGCATGGAATTTTAAGATGCTCACCAGCTTGCAATCCTACTCAATATTTCTGTGCCTGCTCTCACTCAGATGAACAATGGGTGATCCAATCCTAATTTAAAATGTCACTGTGTAACGGATATACAAGCTTCAATATTTTAATCAAAAGCCACACTGTGAAACTGAGACCCCAGCAACTGTGACAGCGTTCTACACAATGAACATCATATTCCATATTGTTCTCTAACTTTATGTTTAAATCTGTAGGTGTTTCCCAAGCAGAAGCTTTGAAGGAGGAGAACGACTCTCTGCGCTGCCAGCTGGACGCCTACAGGAACGAGGTGGAGCTGCTCAAACAGGAACAAGGCAAGAACCAACCAATCAGCAGTGAGGAGGACACCACACACTCTCAGCAGCTCAACTTCCTGCAGCAGGCTCTGCAAGGCATGCAGAAGGTATATATACACATACACACACCTTTTCCAATCATCTGTCCAACAATAAGTCTAATCTCCTATTTGTAATTGTTCCGCACCTGCTTCTTTTTAAGGTCGCTCCGGTTAACCGTTTGAACTTTCCTTTCCATTTTATTCATGACCCTGCACTTTAAAAATGAATGCTGTGCAGGAACAAGTGGGATAGTACAGCTGTCAGGAGCAGATGTTAGTCGATTCTGAAGAGCTGCTAAAAAATAATCTTTTCGGGTTTACTCTGGTCGAAAAGGAAAGCTTATTTGCAGTTGGAATGGGTTTTACTTGGGATTGGAGGGTTGTGTGCTATAATTCAAACGGCGCACATACTTTTTTGGACAAACCCAAGGCTATTAAAACAATTTCAGACCATTTATTCAGAGAAAGATTATGAAAAGTATTTGATTTTTCTTTCTTTGAAAATGTGCCTTGAATATCGTATAGTGTACATTCCCAATTAAACCCATCTCAGTGGTTGGTATAACTGTTTTGTTTCTATATAAGACAACACATACACTGTTTCAGACTTTGTCAGAGATTGAAGGATAGAAGTTCTTATTTCCATTATTCTCTGGTGTTTATACAGTCATCAACATTTATCAAGACAGTCAGGCATTCGATCTCTGAATTAAAAAAAATAATCATATGAACAAACGCTATTAACAAACAATTTTATATATAAGAAAGTAAGGTAAAAATTATCATAAACCAAAAAGATATTACATAATTAAACAGTTATATGAGATTGAAGATGCAAATCTAAATGTCTGAAATAAATATAGACAATGTGCAAACATATGAAAGGAGGCGCCAAGAAATTTTATGAATTATGATAAATCACAGGAAAGGCATGCACCTGTATTATATTTTAAAATAGTGAAGTGACTGCACACATAGTGTGCCTTTAATCCACTTTATCTTAAGCTGTGGTTCAAAGTATTCCTTAACCTGGGAAACAATCTCACCTCAAGGTCCACGTACTAGCCGTTATTTAACTACTACATCTTACAGGACGACTACCTTTCCACTTTCAAAAGACCAACCCTTCTAATGTCAGAAACCATTAAATGTAACTTTTTAAATACTTATAATATTAACAATAATCGTAATACTTAATTTACAACCTAATTGACTCATTGTGGAATTTGTCAAGTGTCTTCTCTTAGCTAGTTGTCGCAAGTAATGGACATTATGATTGATTCATGTTAAGAAGAAGAGAATCCATTAAGGCCCTGCTGTTCATTTCGGCTTACAGAGAGTAATTACCTTTCCAGCTTACATCTCTCATGTTTATGAAAAGATAAGGTCAATGGATTAAATGAATTGGAATGCACTGAAATTGGAAACCTCTCCTTACCAGGGTCCATGTGTTGTATCATACAGACACATAAATTGCAATGAAAATTGTCAGCATGTACTGGCAACCTGTTTCCTCACTTGTGAATTATAGTGCATGTAACACAAAAGCACTTAATGTGTAGCTTTGCAGATAAACATTCCTGGCTGTAAAGACCTCCTGCGTCTCACGGACTCTCATTTTGTTGAAATTAACACAGCAGGAGATGAATCTTTTTATCTGTGTTTAGCAGATAACTTCGCTATCAAAGCGAAGTGACCTGTGTCACACAAAGCAAGGATAAAAACCCAACGACAGTTAATTCTCTCATGAGGTTTTTCCTATATATGTAATTTGGGATTTTTGAGTGTTTTACAAGCAAAGGATTTGACAAATTGCTCCACTTGGCATACAAAAGAATAAGAGTAAGACAAATTATAATACGATGATCATTTTCTCTTTAGAAAATGTTTATTAAAGTTACAATTTACGTCAGTGTCTAATTGCTTTTTTGTATTAAGCTGAAGTTGTAATTACCAAAGTTGGGATTACATGCTCAAAATAATAAAATAAATGGCTGATTGTTCCACTGCTTCAAGAGCCGTTCGCGTAAAAGGTCAGTATTGTCACAGTTAGTTCACAGTAGCATTAGTAGCTTACTGTTCCCCCTTTTTTTTTGGCAGCAACTGTTAAAAATGAGGGAAGAATTAAAACAGCGGGAGGCAGAGCTGGAGAAGAGTTTGGAGGACAAACAGCAGCTGAAGAACCAAGTCCAGAACCTGAAGGAAGGACTCCAGAACCTGCAGAACACAGACGTAATGCAGGTTAGTTGGACAGAAAACACATTTTTGTCAGCTGAGTTTCGTGAGAATGAAGAAAGAGGAAGAATCTATCATGTTTACTAGTTGTGTTTTATATGAAAGTTCATTTCTGGGTTACTCTCTTTTTGCTTAAACATAAACACTATCTAATTTGCACTTTAATAACAATAAATAACAAATAACTTTAATATAAGAAATTAGTTCAAAATGAGTTTCAACGCATGAAAGATATTGAAGAAATAAATCCTCAATAAACAAAAGGACAGAATGTGATAGTTGTAATGTGTCATTTTGGGTCAAGAGAATGACTCAATAATTTGAACTAGTTTAAAACGTCTCTCAAAGCTCATCACATATCCCAAAATAGCTGTTTTGGGTGCATCTTTATGATATCAACACTTCGGGAAAGGACCTACTGTAGTGAGACGCATGATTTAACTTCAGTCATTGTTCTGGTGTTCCCATTTTCCTCCCAGGGAGCTTAATCCATTTTTTTTTTTTTACACATCGTATAATCGACTCTTTTATTTTTGATTTCCCTCCAACATTGTTAATAATGCAGCTTTCAAGTTTTAAGTGGCTCAGTAAAATGATTTCCCTTCATTATGCTTCTGTTATGGTATAATAATGCATCTCATAGAAAACCTATTCAACCAATAATCATTTGGAGGGCTGTTTACGGTCCCTTGTGTGCAGTAAATCTTTTTGTCCACAGTTTTTAGTGTCCTTCAAAGTTTTTTCTGCATTAGTGTAAAAAACATTCATAGACAGCTCATTATGGCAAAAACATGTTCACATCAGTGTCACATAAAGCTTATAAATTGCTGTTGGCTATACAAAATCTTTACTGCTGAAACAAGTTTTTGAGTTGATTAATCTATTAGTTCGTTGGCAGAAAACTATTTTGATCAATCAATCATGTCAGTTATTTTTCAAGCAAAAATAACAAACATTTGCAAGTTCAAGCATCTCAGATGTGATGTTTTAGTGCTTTCTTTGTTATCTTATATATATATATATATATATATATATGATCATGAATAAAGGTTTTGAAGTGTTGGTCAGAAACAAGCAATTTGATAATATCACCTTGAACTCTAAGAAATGGCATTTTTCCCAATTTGTATTTTAATTTTTAACGATTCATTGTGAAGATGATCGGCAGATTAGTCATATAATGAAAATAATCGTTAGTTGCAGCACTGTACATCGTTATCTTCTTAACTATTTAATTTCACACTAAACTCTCCACTTTGTACTCAACAAAGTTGACAGTAATCAAAACATGATCACAGGTAGTGATGTTCCTCATAGTTCATAATTCAGGTACGGTGAAATGGGAAAGACACTAATGAACGAAGGTTAGAGACTTGAAACAACATATATTTCAGTCAGTGTCCTCATAAATGTAAAGGGTGCAAATATTTAAAAGAGTCTTCCTCTGTCTCTTCCAACATTAGGCCCTACCATTTTCTATCTATTCCACCATGGGAACACTTAAAATTAAAGGGTAGGATTTTCAAGCTCATATGAACATTGAGTTTTTCCTTTCTGTAATCATCTCTGCTGTTAATAATAGCCAGTAAAAGCTCCCTTTTTAAGTGTGCTTCCACTCTACAGTAAGTGCAAAAATACATTCTAAAGTTGATATGGGGCTGTAACAGTCTGAATTAGATCAATAAACGGAGTAGCTTCCAAAGTTACTGTCTTTTGAGTATGAAATTTCCTTTTGGTGTCACTGTCCTTCCCCTGCAGCTCAGCACACAAACCCTGTCTGTGAAAACACAAAGAGAGAATGATGTGTAAAAAACTACGTTTGGAAGATATTATCCATGTGGCTTGTTTAACTCGGACTTTTGAAGCCTCAAATTACCTTAATATAAACTTTGAAATGTTTTTTGTGCATGTTGCTGCTGTTAGGAAGGGATTTTGTAATGACCAGAAGGAATTAGTACAGAAAGCAAGACCTGTGTCAATGTTTTACATAAGATGGACTGCTCAGATGGATAGATAGATAGATAGATAGATAGATAGATAGATAGATAGATAGATAGATAGATAGATAGATAGATAGATAGATAGATAGATAGATAGATAGATTGATTGATTGATTGATTGATTGATTCTTTTTTCCTTTTCCAAGGAAATTTAGCCGTACAGTCCACACAGAGCCTCACATAAATACATAGGTACATGAAAACATTATACACTCCCACATAACTACATGAATGACATAGATACATCCCCATTTATACTAACATACCTAAACTAACACTCGGTGCTACAAAAGTGCAAATACTACAACACATGTCAAATACACACAGAAAATAATGTGTAGTCTCACATTATCTTGAAATGTCTAAATAACCTTCTTTGTTACAAAATCCCTCCATTATTACATGCAGTACAAACTAAGTACATTTCCCTTCAAGTGTGTGCTTCTCTACCACTCAGGATGTTTTTTTCATTTTCTTATTTTGTCCACTCCTCTTTTCTTCCTGCAGCCACATAAAAAGAACCAGTAGAAATCCATTCATTTCCTAACTAAAAACATATTGAGCATGGTTGACCACAGTCAAATTGTTTCTTTATTTTTCTGCAGCTGAAATTGTATTCGACATAGACCACCAGCAACACAATCATCTACTCTCATTCCTGAACATTTTGTCCTTTGGGCTACATCAGCACTGTGCCAAGAGGCAGTAACTAAGATACCACATTGATATCAACATGTACACACAGGAATATTGTGATCACCACATAGAGAGATATTACCTGCAGAAGACATTGTGCAGCTGTAAACCACTGGTGCCATCTCAGAGCTGTCATACAAGGCCACATCATCAGTTAGAGCCCCTCCTGCTACATTATTCCCAACATCCCCTTCGTTAATTGATTCAATGTGTTGCCTACATTGAGGCATGTTTTTCCCAACAAAACTACATCTAAAATTGATAAGAGGCGAGCTGTTTTATTACAAGAGTACACTGCTAAATGCAGTGCACCATGATCTACAGTATTGTTAAACAATTTGAACTTTCAAGAGTCATTTTTCTCTCTTAGACATGTCATGTTTACTAATGTTTCAGGTGTTGTCCCATATTCCCAGTGTTCAAGCGCTAATGTTTGTTAATGTTCCTGTTGGCTCGGTATAATGAGAGGAAGGGCTGTCATTAAAATGGGCCTCAGGTTCAATCGCCTATTAAATTGGATAATAATGAAAACGAGAGGCTCTCAATCCACGTGGGGAGCTACTCCATGTGTTGTCAGTTTGCTTTGAGATGGACGAGCCGACTGCAGGTTTCATATAACACAGAGGTGAATGCGTAATTTGCTAAAACATCTCTTTCGTCACATCATCTGGAGTGACAAAGTTGTCAATAGCGCTTTAATGGTGATGAGTTTGATTAGAAATGTGTCGCCACAGCTGTGAGCCCTGGAAAATATGCTAATTAAATTCCTGCATGTGGGCAAACATGAATCATGGGAGGCAGTCTCATTAAAGGGAGAAAGAGAAATCAATTTTTGGGTGTAGGTTTCTCTGAAGATTAGCAGTTGTTGTGGGGTTATTTGTCATGTTGAAGAGATCTCGTCGTGCCATCAGTTTTTCCTTCACTACAATCACAGTTGCTGCTCTCACCAAGCTGTCACCACACATTACTGGATTGGCAGCAGTGCAGGTCGTTGAGGCCATTGACCTTATTGCTATTATGATCACAACAAACACGTTTTATCATATTTTTCCGTATGTATTTTAGTGCTGCCAGTTACTAATTTCATTATTGATTGATGTGTTGATTATCTTTCTGACTTAAGGTGTGCTCAAGCGATTTAGTATTGCATTTCTATAAAGCTGGGGGAATTACAAGAGGCACATTTAAAAGAGACATTGTCAAACTCTAAGCAGCAGAGGTTTAGTCTTAGTCTTAGTCAAGCTCCAAAAAATGCTCAAGCCTACTCTTCCCATATTGCAACGCAACAGTGTTATTTCATCAGACCCTTCCTGGCTGGTAAATGTCCTTAATGTTCTTCTCACCCCCAGTTTTTTATTCAGGCTTGCTGTCAATGTTTAGAGCTCAAAAGTTATTCTCTCAGACTTTCTAAAGCTCCCTTCAGAGCCACAGCTGAGGTTATACAGCTGGTGCACTGACAAGTGAACTGATGTTCATGTGGAGTCTATAAACAGAAAAATGGTGAAAAATGCTCATCATAGTTTCTCAGAGCCCATGGTGTCATCTTCAAATTGCTTGTTTTGTCCAACAGTACAAAACCCAAAGTTGTTAAGTTATAAAACCGAGAAAAGCCGCAAATACTTCACGTTTTACATTTAAGAAGTTGGAACCATTAAGACTGTTTGGCATTTTTGATTGATAACTTACTTAAACAGTGAATTGGTTATCAAAGTCAAAAAATGTAATGTTAATTTGTGTAACCCAGTGATTGCCAACCAGGGTTACTTGTACAGTTAACAGGGGTATGTGAAAAGATTGTGAAGTAGCTACACTGATTTTAACAATAGAAATTATGATTTTGTATTCAATTGTCACAATAACCTCCCAGCTACCATAGGCCAACTGCACATCAACATTGCTCAGTTTCCCTTTGACGTGACTCTGTTTTAACACCAGGTGTTGCAAATGAAAGGGTATAGAAGCGAGTTAGCAAGTGAGCAGTGAAATGGATGGAGTAGTGTATAATAAATGGTTAAATCCATCTTCTGCCACTCATGATAGCTGTACAAAGGCAAAAGAACAAAGAGACATCCTGTCTATTGACAGTAAAAGGGTACCCAAGCCCTCTGTATAGGGCTATTGGCATACTTCAAGGGAAAAGAGAAAAAAAAATGTCTAGTGAGAGCCACTGGTCTAATTGAACAATGGAGCAATTATCTCTGCGCTAATATATTCCCAGAAAATGAGAACTTACACAGTCTTTCATTGTTACAAATGTAATGGCTGACTGTTCTCTGCCAGTTTTGACTGAAAATAGTTAATTATATCCATAAGGAGTTCAGGGTCTCTGCTTTTCTTGTTTGTTCAAAATCAGCACATTTCTGGAAATTATTCTAAAAATAATGCCCATATTTGTCTGTTTTTGCACACCATGCTGTGCCCGTCTGTCTACATTAGCGCTCAGCTTGTTTCTCTGTGGCTTTTGCTCATATGTTTCTAATGTGCCGCAGCTGGAGACGTCGAAGCAAGATGACAGAGGCAGCGAGGAGAGCACTAATCAAACCAGTGTAAGTGGAAAAAGGTTGAGCCCTCCCTGCTCCTCTCCAGATATTGTTTTGTGTCCTCATTCTTTCCCTATCCTTCTTCTTCCTCATCTGACTTCCCTCTCTAACCCCTTCTAGTGACATGACAGATCATTACAGGGCAATCCAGTTCACTGCAACTGCATTTGTCATTGAATAAATCACCCAGACACAACTGGGCTAGGAAATAAAGGAGTCATAAAGTCAAAATGGCTCGTAAACATGCGTATGTCCACACACACCCACACACTGACACACACTCACTGAGTGTTATAGATAGATTAAAAACAGAAAAGGGCCACCAGGCATCCCACACCATAAGTGGAAATAGTACACACAATACTATGTAGGACAATAAACAAAAACTCTTCTGTTATTCCTCTGCCATTTTTCTGCCACCTGTCAGAGATCTGAAACAAACAGCTTGATCATTTCCCTTCCAAGTCTCTCTCTCTCTCTCTCTCTCTCTCTCTCTCTCTCTCTCTCTCTCTCTCTCTCGTCTCTTTTTGTGTCTGTGTGTGTGACGTGCATTTCATCCCTCTATCAGAAATATAGCTGCTGGCAAAATCTTCTCCCTTGCCTCATTATCCTCATCCTTATTGTCTCTCCATATTAATGTGTTGGTGGTAAAACTTTCTGATGTGTTCATTCTTATTTGTGTTTGTCTTTTTATTGTGTGCCATGCATCAGCTTACATTTAAGCTTGTTTACTTCTCACAGCAGATTAATTTCAGTTGTGTGTGTGTATGTGTGTGTGCGTGTGTGTGCGCAGGAAGCCACCGTAACTACAGTGGTGTCCTGTAGTCAGGAGAAGGAAGGTCCTACAGAGAAGAACCCTCCGAGTCCTGTCCACTCAGAGAGGGAAGCTCTGCTAGTTGGTACGCTGACACAAACCTGACTCTTGCATTGCCAATACCGCTCAGACGTAAATTTTGTATTTGCTGTATTTTTACCTATGAATTACTCAGTAGTAGTAGGAACTACAGACAAGCGCACACACACACACACACACACACACACGTGTATTGTTATTGCGTCACTTGGTTTGTAGTAATTTGATAAATTGCACATTTGTTTGGGAATATGCACCACAGAAGCACAATATGAAACTGAAAATGATGTTGAAAAAAGTGAAATGAGCACCTACAAAGCTTCAGTACGCTTCAAACGAGCTACATTCTATATCCAATCATCCAAGCATGTCTAAAGGCAGAAGTGTTTAAATACCTGTTCCAAATGGTCCTGCTGCTATTCTAGCTGCTGGCTGCAGGCTGACCCCCACTGCCTCCCTCATCACTCTCAGAGAATGAAGGTGCTTTTAGACAGTGAGCCTCCATTTTAAATCCGCTGCAGCAGAGCGCAACGCCACCGCTGCCGCTCTCAGCTGCCGCTCTCAGCTACCGCTCTCAGCTACCTTTGATTCTACCAGTCTGTACGCCACAGGCTGTTGCTATATTAGTTGGATCATAGTGCTAACTATGCTAAATATTATTTATTGTCCCAGACCAGATAATCCGATTTTGAAGCTTGTGTTGCTCCACTAATCTTCTGGTGAAGAGGTGTATCATTCAAAGAACTCAGAAACAGTCAAATCAGCTCCTGTATAGTTTACCTTGCTGTGGATTCTGTGGTTGCCATGCTAACACAGATTTCCCCTCGGCATTCATTGTGTTTTACTTTTACACAAAAAGTGACAGAGGTAGTTTGACAAAGAAATCTTGCGAGTACGGTTCAAACCCTGCTTACTTTCAATCACTCGCACACCTGACCAATTGCTGCATAAAGTGGGCATCATTGTATGATGATCTGTTGCAGACGGCTAAAAGAATTGTTGGACACAGCCCCAAGCACCCTCATGTTAAGTAAATAGAGGCCTCAAGATGGGTGCATAATCCTAAATAAATGTATGTTAAATAAAAGTAGCATTAAGTAAATGACACACCACAAACCTGGGGACAGGAAGTAATCCAGCATAGGGTTATTGGTTGGTTTCTGGAGCTGCAGGCATCGTACTTGATGGGTATTTGAAGGGGCTAAGATAATACAACATTCACAGAATGGTGGGAAAGAGGAGTCAGAAGGTGTTTACAGCTCAATTTTGCCCAAGGCACTCCATGGCCATGGCATTGTTGAAAACTGGCAGCAGGTGTGAAAGCTGTAAAAACACAAACGAACATTCTTGTGGTGCTTTCAGATACAGCACAAAGCACGATGCATACAAAGTCCGTAGAAATAATGAAACAGAAATTTGCTCAGGCTGGTGCAATTTAAGGTGACGTCTCATCTGCTACTGTTGAGAATGAGCTACAAATTTGTATCACACTGCAAAGCATAAACTTGGGATTCCCATTAGATTCAGACAAATATAATAGTCCCAGTTTGCATTTAAGTTGTAAGAAAAGAGGGCACAAAGGAGGGAATGTGGTGTCAAATAAGGGGAACTATTTGAGTTTTTTTTTTAAGTATTTAAATGATCATCTTCTGAGCCTTGGTATAAGCTCTGACACTCATTCGTATTCTGGCACACACATTGAGTGGGAGCATGTAGTTACAGCAAACGTCTTTTTTATATTTTTTTTTTATAAGTTAGAGAACATGTTCATTTGCTCTTTTAAGGCAAATAAACACAGACAGCGAAACACTCCAGTGGGTGATTTCATGCAAATCAACATGAAATTCTACTTGGTATTGTATCTGAATGGACCATTAGACTCCCAGTCAGTCTCCTATTCATTGTCAGTGGAGCAGCTCCAGGCTAGCACGTTGTTAGTTTCGACCGACCTCCTGCAGGTGGCAAAAATGAAGCCTTGAAGTAATTTCCTCTTTAAAAGTCTCAAGTGATTGTGGTATTGTGGCTCTAGTGTTAGCTTCCTGACTTTAACACTGTGTGTGTGTGTGTTTGTTTCAACTGTTGGTCCCTCGATGCTCTATAGGTGGTTAGTAAGCAGAGGTGGAGGATTATCTCTTTCCTGGCCCTGTCTGTGAGCTGATAGCAGATGGTTTGTTTGAGCATGGCTTTGATGAGAGACAACGGCATCAAAGCTGTCATTAAACACTCCCTCTAATCTGGAGCCACAATATACAAGAGGCTCGTAACAGTACTGGGACTCTGGAAGAAGCAACTCAAAGCTTGTGTTAGACTTAGTCAGAGAAGGCAAGGAGTACATTATTTGGCAGGTGACGGAATTTGAAGGAATGTGACATGGATCTGCTTTAAAATGTTTGCATGACTTGTGTGTTCTACCTCAGGGATCATTTCGACGTTCCTGCACGTCCATCCGTTTGGAGCCAGCATCGAGTACATTTGTTCCTACCTGCAGCGTTTGGACACCAAGGTAACAGGAACGCATGAATCAGAATCAGAAAAGGTTTTATTGCCATAATAAGTACACTTATGTGGAATTTGCCTTGGTGAAAGGTGCATATATAAACAGACAAGCAAACATATTAAACATTAATATAAAATAAACAATAAATACAGAAACAACAACAACATATATACAGTACATACAAAGTAACTGTTGCATAAGAAAAAAGGCTGAATGGGTTGTCGAGTAGATTAGCAGAACCGGTCCTCACTATCACTCTAGATTACAGACACTGTGTCAGTCCCCCCTACAGGACTGACATATGGGCTTGTTGTGTGCCAGGGTCCTGCTGTTTAGTAGAGACACAGCCCCTCAGTGCAGCCAGTGCTTCTTAATGCTTTTACAGCCCATAGAAATGGATGCTTTTGGAGAGACGTCTTAAGGTGAGGCAGAAGCACATAAAAGGAATAGTGTGACATTTTGGAAAGCAGTATTGATTCCCATCCAACTCTCTCTAAATGTTGAAGTATCGTTTTAAACAATCAGGAGCTAGATGTAGATTGTGTACCTTTTTTTTAGTAATCTCATTGAGATTAAGATTTCTTTTGCAAGAGAGGCCTGAGTAGGGATGGGTTCAGCAAAATGGGAACACATTTCTTATCGAACCTTTCTTATTAGCACAGACAAATGGAAAACATATAACTTACGCCAGACATCACCTGTGGCAGATTAGATCAAGTGTTAATCAATAATTAGTGTTAATTCTGTAACGTCTAAAATGAAAAGTTTGGTTGTTCTCTGGTTAATATGCTCTGAGTGGCAATTCATTTCTTCAAGAAATGATCTAGCCGGTCACCTTGCATTAATCTACCCTTCAGTATTTCAAGTCAGTAGCAGGTAAAGTACAGTAGGCTAAAGCTATGAATTGAACATTTGTTAGACAGCCACTAAAAGCTGTAGTGTGTCTGCCTCCTTAGCCAAGAAAAGGTGTTTAGACAAAGAATTCTTATTAAATAAATGGATTCAATGCTGGATTTGAATCCCATACATTTCTATCCCTGGACCTAAGTACAACAGAGGAAACATTCACAGAGAAAAATACATACAGCAAACCAAGTCAGTCACACAAACAACAGAAACCATTAGACTTCTCTAAATATATGTTTGGTTGAAAGTAGAATCTTTGTTTTAGAAAAGAAGTTTAACTTTGGAGATAGTTTCTCTCACTTTTCTATCCCTAAATGTCATAGCTTTATGTTTAGCCATATCTGACTAGTTGTGTGATTTCCCTTGATGCCAGAACACATTAAAACTAGATCTTTCATTCTGATTCTTGAAGACCAAACACCACCCTTCGTTTCCACTCTGTCTGGCGAAGCACAGCCATTTTATCCCCATCTTTCTGAGGAGGCATTTCAGACGTATTATCGCTCTTCGCTGCCACTTACACAAGGCTTTTTCAATAGGCCAACTTTCAATGTCACCTCCAAAAGGTAACAACTAAGATTAATGTCCATTTCTGCTCCCCGCCCTGACAAGAAGACCTTCAGAAAGAATGGCAGATGTCACTGCTCCCTTAGCAGTCGCAGTCACTGGAAGATATATTAAACGTCTGGGCTGAAACCCTTAGATTTCAGACTACTTAAACATGATAATTATTTAGAAGAATGAATTTTTCAAAAACGTTGTCTCTATGTCTACAAGGGTGCCCCAAGAAATGATTGTTCATTGTAGCAACTCTTTGAATATGCCCATCACCACCCTGACTCATTTTCACACATGAAAATATTAGTGTGATGTTTTTCTCCCATGCCTTTTGGGTTTTTTGTCTAGTGTGTCTGTGTGTTCATGTGTTGGTACGTGTGTGTGTGTATGTGTGTGTATGTATGTGAGCGTACGCCCACACTTGTCTGTCTGCGTGCGTATGAGTTTGCCTGTGCATCTGTTGTTCCCACATCGCTTCTCCACTACACATATCAAGCAACCCACAGAGTTTTGTCAATATCACTGACTAGACTCTCCAACAACAAGCCCAATCCTCTCTGCTTATCTACCAGCTCCACACACGGCTCCATTGTCTGTGATGTCACACCACTCCTATCTCCATGATGGACCTTAATGCAACCTGACATCAGCACAGGGCTCAAACAATCTAGTTATTAATGCAACACAGTGTGGGTCGTCTACAGCAGCGCGTACAGTGGATTTAGGCAGTGTCACCTCAGGATTTTAATTGACCGATGAGCCTCGGCCCACCCCGAGTGGTATGAGCCAGATTCCGCTTAGTCAGGTGGCTGCTATACCGTCACACACACGCTATAAATTTACATGCACTGTGATTCTCTGAGTGCCGTTGTGAGTAGAGAGGAGGTGTGGACTGTGTAAAAGAAACAAATGTGGATGTATGTCCAAAGTTATCTCATTGGTTGACTTGGCAAGGGCATCAGCAGCAAGTCACTGCTGACATCCTGTAGACCAGAGTCGTGTTTGTATTTTTCAAAGGTTTTATTGGCACTCCCAAATACATTTGTTACTTGGAGATGTATCTAAAATGACTTTTGGTGTATGACTATGTGCATATGGACTTCGTTGTAACCATGGTGTGTGTGTGTGTGTGTGTGTGTGTGTGTGTGTGTGTGTGTGTGTGTGTGTGTGGGGGTGTGTGTGTGTGTGTGTGTGTGTGTGTGTGTGTGTGTGTGTGTGTGTGTGTGTGTTTCTGCAGATCAACACCAGTGAGGTGGAGGCTCTTCTTTCTCGGCTGCCCTGCACCTTCAGACAGGAGCTGACTGGTGTCGGAGCCAGTTTGGAGAAACGCTGGAACTTCTGTGGCTTTCAGGGCATCAAGAGCACGTAGGACTCTGCCGGTGACACTTCTGGGACATTGAAGAGATGACGGGCAGTGACAACACAGGGACACTGTAGAGATGCAAAAGACGCCGTATAAAGCCCACAAATATCAAAGACGGTGGACTGTACTGTACAAGGACACAGAAGACTGAGCACAGATCTCCGATCAGGAGAGAATGTTACATGAGCATTTCAGGGACTCTGTACGTGGCAGAGAGGTACAAAAAAAAAACGCGGTTACAAGAATGTTGACACCAAACCACGGTGGCAAAGTCTTCATGAGCTTCAACTCTGTGTCTGCTAAATAATTTTAGACATAACTACGACTCTCCAGGAGTCACAGACCGCCGATTCCTACTGTCACTGGATTATTATGTAGTTATTGCCCACAGGGGCAGGGCATTGTGCTTTCTGAGCCCGCAGATGGCTCTGTATGGTGTCAGTGTGAGCCAGGACTACAGGGCTTACCAAGGAGACTTATCAGGGTCTAGCTGAACACTTCAAACCTCCAAACCCTTTGGCCTCCCTCTCTCTTTTCATTTTGCTGTTCATGGTTTGTAAAATAGATCAAAAATGGATATATTTCTTCATTTTATGTGAAGGCTGTTAACAGTTGCATAGAATCATTTGTTGTAATACACTGTAAATGCTTGGATGATATTTTTGATTATAAAAAGACATTTGAGTATATCAAAATGTCTAAGTTAACATTTTATATATGTATATCTGATGCTCGGAGAGGCTGGTTGTAAAATAAGTGTGTGGGTGAGATTCTAGTGCACAAACATCTTTAAGCCTGCCAACCTTCACTATCCGTCCTAACGGGCTGGCTGCATTGCACGCGTAATGTATGCAGAGCGGACGTTCCAACACTACGCTTCCGACTATAATCTATGAAACTGGCTACACCGGACACCAGAGAAGCGCGTAGTGATGCGTATGCTCCGTGGAGATCCGCTGTACAAGCGTAAAAATACATCTTAAGTCTTCTATTAATATTTTTTACGTGAGGTGTGTGCGGTCCTTATACACAGAAATGGATCATAAAGTGTCTGTATTTCTTTTAAATTAAACTACCAGTATATAGGAAATTACTTAATCACTGTCAATGAGGGTATTGGCAGTTTCATTTTGAGTTTCTGTTTTTATTTCTTGTTTCCCTCACCTGCGTCCTCAGATAACAGCTGACAGTAAATTGACGTTTTCACAGCGCTGTGCCAGCTCCAAAAATCTGAAGAAACGACAACAATCCCCGCGCAAAAGCTGTCCGTCTCGCCCTGTGACTCGCACAATCCTACGCCGTGCGAGTACGAGCAGGTGTAGCCAGTTAAAAGATACATTCTGCGGCACATGCGCTCCGTGAACGGTCCGCATACATTACGTGTTCAATCAAGCGTAAGAGAGACACACACAAATGCACCTGCACAAAAAAAAGTGGTATACATCTCAAGTTTGTGCCCATTCTTGCTTGAAGGACATTATTTTTTTCTGTCTACCTGTTTTTGTTCCTCGAGTAGCTGCACTAGCTGCACTCAAGGCTGGTTTAAGAACCTTACATAAGGGCGTTTGTGTCTTTCAAAAGCACCTGGCTCTCAGCCATGCTAAAGGCAAAACACACCAGCATCCCACTTTACTGGGAAACACCTAGGGGATCATGTTAACGATGTTTAATTGGGGAGGCAATTGTTGGCCGTTGTTGCTACCATTGTGCGTACACAAAATGTTGTGTGCTACTTGCCTGGATCCATATATTAAGTTGTTATGCAACACTCTTCAGAGGGGAGCTTTCATTTCCATCTTTGCCAGATAGAGAGCTCTTGCCGCCAGGACTGGAGGTTCCTCCCAAAAGCCCAGTCAAGCATTCTTAATGCGCCTCCACTGGGCTATTTGGCGGTGTGCTCTCTTCCCTTGTCGCTCTGAGAAACAAAGGTTTATTATTACACATGATTTGCTCTCGTCATCTCCCACGGGCGTTGCATTTGAAAAATTAGCGTTCATGCACTTGTCAGCGTACTAGTCCTTGTACCTGAATTAATAATGAGTATGTTTTGCCCACAAGCTCCTACAAGGCTTTTCCTTTCATATGCATGTATCCATTATTAACCTCTTGGGTTTGAATAGGAATAAGGTTTCATGGGTTAAAAGTAAATCTGTCGTGGGAAGTGGAGTTGTTGTTGCTTTCCATACTTCTCAGCTTCTGCCTGCTTGATGGCGCACTTACGATCATTAGAGATGCTGCCTGTCCAGAGTTGTGCATCACTGCACTTCCTCTCCACGCTGTAAGACTTCTCTCAGATCTCAGCAGAACATCCCTGGTGACAAACTCTAGCACACCTCACACCAGCCTCTCCTTTCTCACTCATTAGGTTTCTCTCTTGCTCTCCTTGACATAAAAAAACACTAATATGGTGCATTATTTTCTTTCAAAAGCTGCTTTGTGTCTAGCGTTTCCTCCCAACTGAGTTGCCATTCCTACGCACCGATTGACTGCTGGCACTCCCAATTTAACTCTTTAACAGCTGTGTGTGAGTGAGTGTGCAGGCACATACGTTGTAATTGTGCATCAGGTTCTCAGGCATCACACAAGGAGATAAACACAGACTAATTAAATCCAGCAGCAGTCCCTGGTGAATGCCGCTCTCCATTCACTGTTGTCTTCTCATCGCTGGCGACGCAGTGAGGAGCCTCCTCATTAATTTAACTCGAGGTATATTCAAGAACAAGTCATCCAAGTGTGTGATTTACCTCCCCAGCAGCAGTGATGACACGGTAGCATGAGTCCCGCCTTGTGAAGTCACTGGGAGAGATGTTTGAAGATGTCCTTGGGCATCTGCTGAGGTTGAGCTTTTATCAAACACTGAGCCTGGTTTTTAAATGTAAGGACCGTAGTGTCATTTTGGGTGGGATTTCTGAGAATGAGTTTGTGAATCCATCACGTTTTTTATAAAGGTGTAATTCGACGTGAGGAGATAACTAAGTTCTTTGGGGTGATATCATGATGCTCGAGATACCCTTAATTACCTTTTCCTCTCATGTTGCTTCCTCAAAGGCATCCTCATCTACTTAATTATGATTATGGCCTCCCTTGAGCGAGCAGGTGAGGGAAGGTGCTGGCTATGTATGCAGCGCATGTGGTCCATAATAAGATAAACAATCACAACAGAAAGTGGATTAGAAGAACACAGAGGGGCATCACTTCTAAGCTTGTCTTCACTGGTCATGGACCAACAGGTTTGCAGTTGAAGAGTTTGGACACTCCGACAAACTGGCCTCTCACAGAGCAGTGCGCTGCTGTTTTGGCAGATTTGTTTTGGATAAATCACTACATGATATCTGGATCTTAACTAGATGAAGCTCAAAAAGATCAGTGACATGGTGTGGTGAGTCAACAGCTCCTCCTATTGAACACAACAGCAGCTACACCTCACTCTACATTTTGTCAGCCAGTGGGCCAGCACCGGGGGGGGGATTTGCATTGACAGCGTGTTTATGGCCACAGCGCTGGGGGACATGTTCATGCGGGTTTCTATCTCAATAAAAGCTCCATGGTACTCATTATTTATGTATGCATAAAGCTCCTAAAATCTACTCTATTTCCAGGGTGCCAGTGCTGCAGCTCCGAGATGCACTACAGCTCCAGAAGAATTTGCCTGCAGGCTCTTGGAATGGCATCTTAGGAACCAAAAACTATGGAATGATAAAACTAGAACTAAAGACATTTCTATTTCTTTGAGGATTATTAGTTTGGCAATTAGCAAATCATGTTTTATACAATGTTTTTTTGTTTTCTGCATTTCGGTATGCTTCAATAATTGCATGCACTTTTTGCCTGAATGAATGGCAAGTGTTTGAATAATTGCTTTACACTGCTCTCTGGGGTGTCTGGGCTCAGGATATTAAGCTGTGGATTTCAGTGGAGTATGACACAGTGCATCTCACTGTTTAATTCAATGTCTCTGTCTCTCTCATTCCTTCTGCCTCCAATACTGTTCATAGATCTTCATACAAAGTAGGAAAGCACAGCAGTGCATGCCTATTAAGAATTTGCACCCACTAAGGAGGCTCTGCCACATTAAATACTCAGACCCTACTGGGGAGAGAAAGGGTAAAGAGGGGAAACCGAGTGGAAATATCTCTCTGTACTTTGGGAAATATATTCATGGGATTCTTATAAAAAATCTTTGACGTTCAATTCTGTTCACACTCAGAAAATGTCTTGGTCAAAGATTGCCCTGCCGTTGGGTCCAGCAGTGGTATTTCTGGCCCATTAGTTGGTGAAACCAGTGAGCCTGATCACTGTGTTTGATCTGAAATGCCAGCACAGTGCGGCTCATGCCAGGTTAGATAGGATAGTGAAACTCTCTCCTAATGAGCGATGGCCACTCTTCATGCTGTTATGAATCGAGTGACCTTTACCAAAGAAGAATTGCTTTGCACCGACAGCAATTATCTGCACAGTGGAAACTTATTTGAGAAAAGTTTATTTTTAGGCATGAGAAGTGGTTGGGTCGACATCAGTTCTTTGACATGTTCTCCGGCATAGAAGTTCTGTCCTTAGACACTGATTTTAAGTATTTATTGTATTGGGCAGCAAAGAGCTGCCAAAGCGTCCTCGTGTGGTGTTGAAGTGATTGTAGGATTTGTTGAACTGCAAACACCTGAATGCCTGGAGGGATGCCTGCCACATTAGGAGGTTAGTAGCATAGATATAAAACAAGTTATGTCATGTTTTATATCTATGGTTAGTAGCCTGAAGGGAAAACCAGGTTTGTGTCCAGTAAGTACACGAGATTATAGGAGTGGGCGATATTAACAAAATCTTCTATCGCGGTAATTCTACATTACTATAATATGATGGAAAAACAGGTGGGAATGTACAGTACAGGCCAAAAACTTGGACACACCTTCTCATTCAATGCGTTTCCTTTTTATTTTCATGACTATTTACATTGTAGATTCTCACTGAAGGCATCAAAACCATGAATACTACACATATGGAATTATGTACTTAACAAAAAAGTGTGAAATAACTGAAAACATGTCTTATATTTTAGATTCTTCAAAGTAGCCACCCTTTGCTTTTTTATTAATAAGGGAAAAAAATCCACTAATTAACCCTGACAAAGCACACCTGTGAAGTGAAAACCATTTCAGGTGACTACCTCATGAAGCTCATTGAGAGAACACCAAGGGTTTGCGGAGTTATCAAAAAAAGCAAAGGGTGGCTACTTTGAAGAATCTAAAATATAAGACATGTTTTCAGTTATTTCACACTTTTTTTGTTAAGTACATAATTCCATATGTGTTCATTCATAGTTTTGATGACTTCAGTGAGAATCTACAATGTAAATAGTCATGAAAATAAAGAAACACATTGAATGAGAAGGTGTGTCCAAACTTTTGGCCTGTACTGTACATCAATTGTACTTTATATAATGCTATTATAAATCAGTTATGATGATTGACTTGTGAGCATTGTCCACAATGGCCTAACGCAGCTAGAGATGAAAAAAAAAAAAAGGATATATTATAATTATGATATCTGTGACATTATGGTTTCACATTTTGCTTTTGGAATTTGTGTTTCACAGTTATTGAGTTCATTGAGATTAGATCAAATCCTGTGTAATTTTAACAATAATTTGCTTGTTATTACACCAAAGGTCATTCCTATCATTACAGTGAGAGAAAACTTATCATTGGTATGATGTCATACACAATCTATTTGTCTAAAGGACGAGGTGGAGTCTAAATGATGATTTACATTAAGGCAAGGCATTAAGCCAGAATAGAAATAGACGACCTGTCCATAAATTGGTTTCCAATGAAAGCTCTTCCTGGAGTTACATCTTTAATTCCAGATGGATGGATGGATGAGACATGGAGGAGAATATCAAATAATATCACCAGTCCCGGACCCTGAATCACAATGAGGGGCTGGATCTGATGAACGCTGGAGATGAAAGGAGGGGGGGCAGGTGAGGGAGCATCATCAATGCAGCACTGAAATGACAGCTGAATGCAGCCCAGACATGAACAGTTTTGTTGACAGCAACAAGATGATGGGTTAACAGAGGACATCTTGGAATCAGATAGGTTGACGTGAACAGTGACAATGCGCTGATTGAGTTGGCAGCATGGGGATCACTCATATTCATAAATATGGAAAGTGCAGAGCATGAAAAGTCGGCCTAATTGAACTTTGATTAAGCTTCATTTCACACAACCTAACTGCATTATAACCATATTATTGTGTTTTCGTTCAGTGGTGGAAGACCGAAGACGTTTTTTACTTAAGTAAAAGTGGAAATACTTTGTCACAACTCAAAATGTCATGTCATTTTTAGCTGTATTTTCATTACAGTCATTATTTCCTAATGTAACATGTCAATGCTATCAAATGTTTTGCCACGAATTTCTGATTGCATCATTGCATCATTTCAATAATTGTGTTTAGGCTTTTAAAATGTTCATCTGCAAAGTAACTACACAGTTATCAAATAAATGTAGCAGAGTAAAAAGTAATGTGGAATGTACTCTGGAATGTAGTATAAGTATAAAGTAGCATGCAATTAAAATACTCAAGTAAAACATAAGTAGGCTACCTAAGAATTAAGAACACTTGAGTTCACCATTTAGCTACATGACATAGGCTAGGCGACAAACCTAATGCTCTTTATCACTACTCACTTTACAGCAAACTGTTTTGCCCATGGCAGGATATCATCAGTACAATTAGTCTAGTTTTAGTATTACGTTTTTAATAATTAGTTAGTAGTGCTGTATTGAGTTGCCATGGTGACCTGGGCTACCTCATTTAAAAAGGGGTCGTCTTGATGTCGTTGTTAACTCCAAAGAAAGCAGCCTGGCCCGCTCCATTGAAGGTCTGCTGGACGTGTAAGTAGGCAATTGTTTGCTATAACGTTAGAAGTAACATATCTTATAAGGTGATAATGTTGGTGCATTCAAGTGAGCTCATGTATACCGTTTTTACGAGCCACTCCCACTGATGACGTTAGTATTCACAATTTCGAGGTTTTCTGAATGGTTGTGCTGTCACTGTAACGTTAGCTATACTAATGTTTTCAAAAATGTCGAGGCCATAGAAGTTACCTTTTCAGATTATATATTTATGTATTAAATTGGCACAAAATGTGTTACATAGGCTAGCTACATTTATGATTGACAGAAGAGTAACGTTAACCTTTCATCCAGCACAACACCAGAAGGTTCGCATCGTTGGTTCAGACGGACATGATGAATGACATTTTTATAATTAACACTTGAAATGATAAAGGAACTTGCAGATTAGCTACAAGGTAGCGTTAGCTAGAAGCCTACAAAATGTAAGCCATATCATGGTGTTTTATTTTTACCTGTTCTTGAGACTTCTTAAAAGCTTTTTTTCTTTTCTTTTAACACCGTGAACAAGGATGATCTTGGGCAGATAATGAGAATAGCCTAAATATGGAACACAATTTAAATAATACCCTCACAACTAAAACTAAAAGGTTTTAATTGAAATCAAACACTATTACTAATAAATTGACATTCATGTTCCCAGCAAAACAGGGTGAATTGTAATACCCTGACTTATAATTTAGCACTCATACTACTTTGGTTTATGACCAAATAGCTGCAAAACAAATGACAGCCTCATATTATTAGGTGTAATTAGCAAATGTTAGCATGCTAAAGCTACACTATGGTGGTGAACATTTTAAACATGCCTGCTAAAAAATTAAGCACAGCCTTATCTTGTCCTTGTTCCTACCTAGCACACTAAAATGCAGAAAAAAACACTAAATTATTAACTATTTTTGAAAATTGGACAATAGGAAGCCCATTTCTTATTGTTTTTCATCACCTAGCAACACTGTCGTCATTGGACCAGGCAAATCCTGTTCAACTACAACCTTAAGGCTGCTAGTCTGGGGGTGACCTCTAGCTCCCCCAGTAGAGAGTGCGCCCCATGTAGGCTGAGTCCTTTTCAGCGGCCTGGGTTCGAATCCAACCCTTTGCTCATCCCCCATCTCTTGCTCCCACCTTTCTTGTCTATCCACTGTCACTAACGAACAATAAAGGGAAAAGTCCCAACAAGTAATCTGTTTTTTTATTTCTTCAAACACCTAGTGGGGAAAAAAAGAAATGAATTAAACTTTACAATACAATGTAAATCATTGTTTAGGTTTAAATCTCTTGTGAGGGAATCTGAATCATTCTGTGGCCTTGTTGGCATTTGTGTAGCACTTTATATGTGCCTGTAAATTGCTTTCTTACTAACCTTACAGTTATATTTTGTTGTTGGACTCACAGGCGGTTACAGATCACCACAGACAGATGAATAAAGGTAAGTGTTTTATTTACAAGGTGAAGTTCAGACCACACAGTTTCAGATGGAGTAGTTGGAGTACTGTGACAAAAAGACTTGTAAACAGGTGCGGCCTCTAGCTCACCCAGTAAGAGTGTTTGCCCCATGTAGGCTGAGTCCATTTGCAGTGGCGCGGGTTCAAATCTGACCTGCTGCCCTTTGCTGCGTGTCAACCCCCATCTCTCTCTCCCCCTTTCCAGTCTATCCACTGTCATGCTGTAATAAAAGGAAAAGCCCCCAAAAAATTATCAAAAAAAAGACTTGTAAACAAGCTGTTACTTGAAACAAAAGCATAAAATAGATTTTACAGACTTAAATTCTAAAAAAAGTTGGCCGTGGTTCTCTACCACTTGATAGGAATAATCTGGGGACGAACATCAGGAAACCAGGAGTCTTGATGCAGGGTGGTTGATTGGAAAATACTGCCAGGTGTGTTGATTGGCAATGATCCTGAGGTCAGTCACTCAGCTTTATGCTGCGTTCATAGACATCGGAAAAACATTTTTCCGAGTGAAAACGTCAGCATTCACGTCACTTCCTGTGGGAATTAGAGGTGGGAAACTCGGGCTAGATTTCGCTAACCGAGTTTCCCCGTTGGTGACGCGTTGTTGACAACTGACCTTTGATGTAGGCGACTTTGGTTCACTGAACATATTTCACTGACAACTATTGTGGACAAACGCCTCTGCCAAGAAACATACACAGACATAGTGGTCCTCATTTATCAACCTAACGTAGAAACCAGTGCAGATATGAGCGCAGAAATCATCTTACGACAGGCTTCACGTGTGATTCATCAAACGTTCGTATCACACCAATCAGAACGTAAGAATGGTCGTACATTGATAAATGCAGCGGCTGCAACGATCGTAATTTAAATATCACGCCCCAATATATTCTCGGTTTTGAGGCCTCGCCCCTACAATTTACGACATGGCGAGATGTAATCCGGCTGAGAAGCGGCACTTTTCAGAGGTGGAGACTGAAACCCTGATACCTCAGATTCATTTGCACTAAGGTGTGTACTTTATGGCAGCCTGAAAACTGGTATTAAAGGCTGTAGAAAGAATGCGGAATGGAAAGAGATCACTGATGCGGTCAACAGAGTTGCTGTAGTAAATCGGACTCCAGTTGAAGTTTATTTAATTTATACATCCTTGACATGTATTCTATAGTCCTAATCGTAATATACAGGCTTCTATTGCAATCTCTTAGGCCTACATGTAGGTGTACTTATATTTAAATAAACACACGGTAGCAGAGTTTATGCAGTGTTATTTTACTCGTGTTTTTTTTCATGAGTCAGAACGAGGCAACAGCTGAGGGAGAGTGCGTGTCCTCCGTTGGGGCTGTTCTGGACACTGCTCTCTGGGCATCGGGTCATCTGGCTCCATCACTACATGTATGGCACCGTGTTTTCCTGCGCGATGTTGTGCAGAACCCCACAGGCTAAAACAATGTTGCAGACCGGCGCATAGAGGTCTTCTAAAAGAGCCAGATCTGCCATTGCTGATAAGTGATCAACTGATGACTTCTTCTTCTCCTGTTAAACTGATTATATGCTGCACCACAAGTCCACACTGACTCGAAAACTTGCGTACACGAGTTCAGACCAGACGTGAGATTTTTTTCGCAGCCTACGCTCACATTCAAATTGATAAATGCCGAGCTTTGCGTAGGAATCAGCGTACGCCCGTCCTACGCCTGTTTTAGGTCGTACGCACGTTTCATAAATGAGGGCCAATATGTTTCCAATTATTCATAAATAGGCCTATGTATAAAAATACAACACCTTATCCGTGTCCTTTTCCGTTCGTTGTCCTGCAGATAACAGAAACAAACACCTGTTGATGTGGTTGATGTGCTGTTTAGTATATATGCTCGAATAAGAAAACAGCAGCAAATATTTTGTTATTGTTGCCTCCATGTTTTCACACGCCTGATGCTCTAGGCTACACCCAACCATTGGTGGCAGTCATGCAACAAGTTGTTATTCCAAATGCCAATATAACTGAAGAAGAACACGCATCCCGACCATGTGAACGCTGGCAGTCGGAAAAACAACGTAATCACGGGGGCGGTCCCTGTTATTCCCAGGTGCCATGATCGCAGCATTAGAAGCCCAACAAGGTGCCGCCCCCAAACAGACAAACAAGTACAGACACACAAAAGAGAGGGGAAACACAGGAGGAAATCGAAAACAGATCAGCGCAACAGCCCTGACTGACACCATCATTTAACAGTGGTGCTAATGCTAATATGAGGAGGCTAATCTAACTGCAGTTACCCTGGATGAACCACAGAGTTGAGTGTGTCTGTGAAAGTGCATCAGTCTTAATGTCTTTTGATTTGTTGCTGCGCCACATGATCAAGATCCCAGGGATACATTCTAGCAAAATCAACAGTGACAGCCCCTGAGCTTTCGCTCAATGCGTGACTGACCCCTTATTAAACCTGATTGATTGTCAACTTGTAAGCCCTGTTCCCCCAAGTTATTGTCAGGGGTTTTGTAGTTCCTCCAAAGAAGCAGGAGCATCTCAAAAAGCAAGTATAAAAAACTCAAAAAAACACTGAAACAAAATGTGTACATTGCTCATATTCTTTTATGAGGCAGGCAGCTCAGGGAGTATAGTTTTTCAGATTAGGTGTAACTAAAACATGAAAACTTCAGAAAGTCTAAATTACTCATTGGAAGGAGTGCTGAAGGGATTTATTGACTATTCAAGTGACAAAATGCCTGGTTTTGAAAGATTATTTTTGGGGCATTTTTAAGCCTTTATTTGTAGACAACAGCTGAAGACATGAAATGTAGAGAGAGAATTACAGGCAGCAAAGGGCCGCAGGTCAAAGTCGAGCTGGCGGCCACTGCGTCAAGGAGTAAATCTCCTCATACGGGCGACTGCTCTACCTGGTGAGCAACCCAGGCACCCAATAACTGCTTCTAGCTTTTCAAATGAGAATATTTGATGGTCTTCTGTGACAGAAAAAGTAATGGTTTCGGACTGTCGGTCTGACAAAGAAATCGATTTGAATGTCTTTTTTTTATTTTTTATTATAAGTATTTTCGGACATTTTATAGACAAAACAATGCATTGGTTAATTGACACCCTAATAAGAAGTCAATGTCACTGCACCTTTATCCTTCAGTGACAACATATACAATTTCCTCTCAGGTGTGTTCATGTGTCGGTGTTGTTTCTGTCATTGTAAACCTTTTATAGATCCATTGATTTGACTCAACGACACTTTGAGTATGCAGAAAAGAGAAAAGGAAAGATCTTAAATTAACATTTAATACACACAGCATCACCAAACACAATAAACAAAAACATTTATTTGGGGAAAAAGAACCCTCAAAAGGGCATGAGCAAACTAAGTTGTCTATATGGATGCCACATACTAATGCAGTACAACCCTGCTTCAGACTTTTACCCAGGTGCCTCAGTAAGTACTCCCTATCACATTTATTACAATTGTGAAGTAACACATTCAGGTACTTGACCTCCTGCATGATTAATGCAAGTGTCTCCATGTGAGAAGTCTGCTTTATGTCAATTTCCTTGCATACCCAAAGCCTGCAACAGGTGCACTGCTCTCTTCAGTTTCATTATGTTAATAACAAGAACCTGCATTCTAATAAATGCCAAGTAATTACAATGTGCAATGCTACTGACTGATTTATGAATATTAATGGCATTCGACAACTCACCCCAAAGAAACAAGCAAGCTGTGCTCTGCATTTATCTGCTGGAACATAGGTGTTATCAAGGGAGAATAAATTTGCAAAGAACTGTTGGAAATACTGTATACAAACAGCTATTGTCAATGTACCTTGCATATATTTTCCTGTTTGGCTATGTATTTTTCTTACTCCTGTGGATAATTATTCAAATGTAGGTAGTGTCATGTGGAGATATTTCCAGTGAACTTTTCCCAGCCAGCCATCTACAACATCAATGGTAAATGTAAAGCTTTTTTTGTCTCAGAATCAGAGAGACAAAATAATCATTCCATGATCTAAAATGAGCAGGGAGAAGAAACAAATCGTATATTACCTGCCTTCTCAACACAAGTTACATAAATAAACTACCACATATGGTCTGCCAATGCAGGTTGAATTTCTTACTAAATTTATACTTAACATTTCCTGGGAATAGGCTAATTATTTGAAAAGTTAATGCAGGATTTTATAAGGGCAGAAATGCAGCAATGCCCTTAAAGACCTCTTTTTTTTCCCCACACCACGTCAAATTATAGTACATCACAGAAGGGACTGACTGCCTCGATGTGACGTGCCGTAATAGTTGGTAGTGAGTCTGAACGCTTGGGATTTACTGGGTCTGACTAGTTTTACATTGGCAAATAATGCTGAAAAGACCTTTTCACAGATGTAAACATAAACATTCTGAATGGACCCAAGTTGATTTCCTGTTGCAGTGTATGTGAATGGCATCAACTGACAGGAAGTTAACATGGGGCCATGCTGTTGCCTAGCAATGGAATTCCATTGAAATGGTCTTTTTTTACTGTATATCAATCCCATCACGATCAGCTGATGTTCTGTTCTTGTTTTTTTTCTCATTTTCACTTATGTGTCCCAAGATAATTTGACTGCAGTATTGTACCTCCTCTAGTCCCACATTTACAATACATACAATACATCATGTGCTTCAATAGACTTCACAAGATTAGGCCCAACATTTACAAAAGTATTGGACTTTTATCACACTATTAAGAGTTTCCCATGTAGCCTTAATGTTTCCTTCATCTTTTTAGTATATTCATTCTTGTCTCGTTATCACTGTCAGCTTATTTTATTATGCCTTGTATATCATTTCATTGGATTTAGTTCTATATTTCATGAAATCTCTATATAAAGATTTACAGGCTTTTTGCAAACTCTTGTTTCCTGGCACACTATAGGGCAATTCTTATCACACAGTGATGTTTATAATTTCAAAAATGAATCATGCAACATTCACCTCCTCTACATATAGTCCCCTCCATTCCTCCTCTGAAAAGTCACTTCTGAAATTAGTCACATCTGTCAACATGGCATCATGACTTTGCAAAAACATACACACCACTTTCCTAAAGCCAAATGGCGTGTTATCTGTATGCATTTTGAGCTTTCCATGTGTTTGTCTACACTGTGTACAGTGGATGTAAATTTCTTATCGCGAGAACATGCCGTACTATCCCGAGAACAACGTCACACGCGTAAAAAAAGAAAAAGAAAGGTTGGGTTTAGGAAAAGAACATTGGGAAAGGCTTTAGTAACACAAAAAATGGCAAAAAACGACAAAAACACGACGGTGTCCAACGTCACACGCTTAGGTAAACAATAAACGGTTGGGTTTAGGAAAGAAACATTGGGGAAGGCTTAAAAAAAGAAATTGACAAAAAAAAAACATTTGAAAAACACCAGATGCAGGACGTGATCCTGGTTCTCCTGGGTGAAAGTCCTGTGTTTTACTAATCCACCACCCCAACCAGCCTCCCTCTGGGGACTTACATCCCTTCATACTACTCGCTACGGTGAAAATTTACACGTAATGTAGGTCAATATAGGTCAATGGCGGCCGAACGGCGTTGATAAACGCACTGAAAAGCCATTATGCGTCTTGATAACACGCAAAAACGGCATACGAATTGGCGTGTCATACATACGCCACTTTATGAGATCAGTCTGCATCTGTTGTTAACCTAACAAATTTAGGCCTTTTTACTTTCTTATCTTTCTTGGGTTGACACTCATACGTGATTATTTGTTTTATATATTAATAGCTGACTTTGAACAGTAATCGCTATCACATTTCATGTAATACTGATGTACATGAATGACTGAAGAAGTTGTGTGACCATGCTGTGTGCTCCAGACTGAACTGTGGCTTGGCAGTTATCATAAATGTCCCAGGAGGTTGATAGCAAAGTCCAGATTTAGAGCATTGATTGCAGAACTCCAGCATATTTCCCAGCTCAGTAAAGTGAGACCCTTTCGATGATTTTCTTCACTATTTCACGTATTGCATTTTTTTTTCTGGCTGTCAGCGGTGCAGAGAAGGCCGCCAGCGAGATTGCATCACTGTATTAAGTCATAGGGAGTACAGATACTGCAAGAAAAGTAGAGGCAGAGTCTAAAATCTGTTGAAATTCTCTTTGTATTTGCTGACAGCACAGCAACTATGCAGGAACGGCTGGCTATAACTTAATTAGCCTTGTGGCTCTTATCAAACCTTAAGTCCTATTAATTAATGATGGAGTAAATCTGTTTAAAACAAAAGCCTGTACCAAGCAGCATGCATTATCATATTGATAAGAGTTTTCTTTGAATTATATTTTGTCTTATTTCATTAGGGCTGAAGTAGAGACACAATCTCAGCAAGTGTGTGCATGGCAAACAGGTTTTCAACATGTACCATTCAGCTTAAAATAATGCCTAAGGACATATGATTAAACACAGTTAGATGTACTCCTGAATTGCAAACATGCACACACTGACGTGACATTTAATTATGTTGTCCACAGTGGATGTTGCACATCCTGAAGAAGTGTTATTAGCTACGACAGTGATGTTAAACAGCAGGAACTCTAAACTAAACTACAAGCTGTTGATGTGAATCAGAGTTTCAGCTGTTTTTTTTATTATTTGAATTTGGGGCATACACATGGGTGAATGTAGTTCACCCGCGTGTGTTTACTAGTCAGTTCTTTGTTTCAAGAAATGCAGATTCCCATTCTGGGATCATCTTTTAGCACCACCATTAATCAACACTTTGACTTGTAACTTTCACACTTTCCTGAGCTTGTGGCAAATAAAAGTGACCATCATTTTTATTTGTTTAAAAACTTTTTTTTTTGCTTTTCAACAAAGTGGAATCAATCATCCCAGATATGAAGCACATGTTGGTTATCCAATTGAAAGTAATTTGGCACTCAAGAGGAAGAAAGAATACAGTGAGTCTGCTTTTCGGCATTGTTTTGCCCAATTATAATCAAAACTGATCAAGAGATAAACAAGTCGTGTGACTGTAACTTTTGGCACACTTGCAACAAAATCCTCTAGTGCCACCATCAGGCTAGTGTTGATTGAAGACCCATTTCACTTTTATAGGTACACACTTTGGGTAAATTAAACAATCTGTGTTGCGCCACCATTACTACAAACTCCTATTTTGGCCCGTAATTCTTGACACAAACTGTCTTTCTTTCTTGTGTTTTGTTTAAAATCTAATCAAGTGGATATTTATGAAATTTATTTAAAGTTTTCCGCAAAGATGATTTGCTATAAAACAAAGACATGGTGGACAGAATATGTTTCAGTCTGATTCATACTATTTTCATGCAAACATTCAGAACCCACATAATGGTCTTGATGTGATACGTAGCACGGGACTGATCACAGGCTCAAATCTATATTCAAACATTAAATCTTAAAATATATATAGTATATATAATATAATATAGTATAGGCTATATTCTGCATAGGTAGTGATGGGTGGATTTTTGTTTTGCAATATCAGATAATCATTTCATATGCTCTTGTATTATAATAATTTCATAAAACTTTAATATATTTTATATATGTTTTAAAAGGTCTGTGTAACTTTGCTACTAGAAGGAGGTCTTCCTTAATGTGTAGAGGTGCAGCATTCTCCTGTTAGCTGGAGTGAGGCCAGGAAGGCCCCATTAGGATCCTCTGCATTAGTTGAAGAAAATACTTCACTGTGAACACATTCATTTTATACGGCCTTATCACATGTCCTCCTATACATCTGACTATAAAATAGTTGTGTCTGTATATTTTATGAGATCTATGGGGCATACTGCTGTCCAAAGAATATAGGTGATAATGTTATTTTATTTTTTACATTAATTGTAATGGGAAATAGTGAATCTAAGCAGATGGTAAGTTTTGGCATGGGAGCCTCAGAGAGATACTTTCACACAAACCCCAGACACAATGTGGGTGTCGAACTGAGTGCTCCGTGTTCGTTCATTTTTTCATTGCTGCTGCACTTAATATGTATTTTTCAGGATTTCTGTACTGTTTTTGTGGTACCAACCCTTGGGGCATAACATTTATGATAATTGGGCTTGTTCATGAATCACAATGCCAGCATTTAGCCAAAGATTGAGTTTCTTGTAACAGTCAGTGAATAGCTAAAACATTCCTGCAGTTGTGTCAGGAACATCATTTGTTGCAGACCTATCTAACTGGGACTCAGTTTGCAGCTGACAGAAGCCCATATCACAATTCTTTTTCCAATAATGGGGAATGTGTAAACAAGCCTTATTTTACTTGTGTGCAGTGTACTAAGCTGGATGCATTTTTGCCTACTGCTAAGTTACAGCTATATTGTTGTTTTGGATTAGCTTTATGTGTTGTGCACGGCAGAGGCTTATAAATTGCCATTGCTTGACTTTGGCCCATTAGGAGGTCTCAGTATAGCTGTTATTTGTGTAGCACACTGAGCTTAAGGTCTTTATCATTTACATTAGGACAACCTCAAGTCATTGTAGAGGGTTTACTATTTATTTGGCAGATTTTTTTTCAGTCTAACGCCTCCATGCCTCTGTCCTACAATGGCGGAGATGGTTCAACACAAACACAAAAGCTACAACACAAACACAAAAGCTACAACGGAAGTGAGTGTGTGTGACAAGCGGAGCCGGAGGAGGAAAGTTCTTGTGTGTTTGAGAAGTAAGTGAAACATGGTTCCTGGCTAATTATGATTACTGTCACTATGTGATTGTCACAAATAACCAATGTTGTTCAATATCTTTTTTATGTTCATATGTATTCTCTGCCATTTAGGCTACGAAGCTACAGCTATAACGTTATCTAAATGGTGCCCAGTGTCTTTTACAGTTTTTTCCAATTGTTAAAACACAATTTTGCAAACTAGGCTGGTTTTTATCAAAATATTTAACACAATTCATCAAACTACACACCCAAACTGCAAAATACCTCATATATGATGTAAAACGAAGCACTGCAACCAAAACTACATTTAGCATTATCAAAATCACATGTCATTCATATTACCAGATTTTTGTCTAACCAACTACACACTGTTGGGCATAATTAAAAGCACTCTCATCTTTAGTATGCTTTTCCATAATATTAAAATAGCTCAAATTGTAGAAAATTCTTCAGATTTTTCACATGCACAGAAATATTTGCAGATACACACACATGCTGTTGAAATTTTTTTATTTTTTATTTTTCACTAAACAAGTCAGTGCAACATATGCACAGCAGATATATTTACATTTGACTGAACAAAAATATGCTCACAAAAAAACAGTAAACTGAAAAAGAAAATTTTGCAGAAACAATATATAGAAATAAAAAAGAGGCATCATAGTGCTTACTTCCTGATTGAAGTGGTAACAATTAACCATTGAGGTGTTTGGCCAGGTGGCACACATGTTGGCCAATTAGCTCATGTAGTGTCATTTTGAATGGCAGTGTTTTGAAATGGCAAACATGTGACTTTATGTCAGATTGTTGTGTCTTATGCAGAGAACTGTGTTCATTGCATTTAAAAAGTGCCATTTTGAATTGCAAAATGTGTGTAAAGCAGAAAATGTGTTTAGACTTTATAGACTTGAGAAGAGGTTTTGCTCTCTGTGTGTCTGTTTAAATAATTGTGCAATGCAGGTCATTTTAGTGTGTTAGCAATTGGAAAAAAACTGTAACGCGCAAGTGCCTGTAACGCGCGAGTGCTACGTTTAAAGTCTATAATTTGCCATGTTTATTGAAGCTGTTTAAATCACACCAATATTATATCCCACTGTTACGTGCTTAACTTGTTAACCGTATCTATCTCGTTATTGATCAGCTCCCAGCAGCCAATTCCCTCTATACGGTTGGTTGGGAAAGTGTGTGTGTGTGTGTGTGTGTGTGTGTGGTTACGGTTACGGTAAACAGATGTTTAAAGTGAATGCTAATTGTGTTACCTTCAATATGCTGCCTATTACAGTGTTAGGGGGATAATATGTCATACATACACACATACACGGTCTATGTTCACGGTCATACACGGTTGGTCTGAATGAAATAAACCCAGAATTTTAACCATGACCTTGCTTTGTGCTTACTACTGGAAAATAAAATAAGTAAATAAATAGAATTCGGACTGTGGACTGAATATTTACACCATATTTAAAGCCATATAAAAGGGTTTGTTCATAGACTGTATATTACCAATTGTACAGTCTATGGTTTTGCCAGCTCTGTTTGCCAACAACACGCTCACTTCCGTTGTCACTCACTTCCACTGTCGCTTATGTGTTCGTGTTGTGGCTT
Organism: Perca fluviatilis; assembly: GCF_010015445.1. Classification (NCBI taxonomy): domain Eukaryota; kingdom Metazoa; phylum Chordata; class Actinopteri; order Perciformes; family Percidae; genus Perca; species Perca fluviatilis. Next base: position 26,558,943 of record NC_053121.1, on the reverse strand, counting down.
TTGTATTTGTTTTAAAGCTTTTGCGTTTGTGTTGTAGCATTTGTATTTGTGTTGAACCGTCTCGGCCACCGTATCTGTCAACAGGGTAAACAAAGCATGATTACAATGCTACAACTCTGCTAGCCAGTGACAGCATTTTTATTAGCACCAGCAGCACAGCTTGATACTTCCAGGCTATAACAAAACATCTGAAGCCCCTCTTCATGGTTTCCTTTTCTTTTTGTTTATGGTCTCCAAATTTCTAAACCTTGTCCTTTGCTGGATAAGTTAGATAATTTGGTATTGATTGACATGTTAAAACTTGCAATACAAGCACACCCACACTGTCAGTCACTGTTCTGTCTTAGAGCAACATCAAAAACCTCTTGTATTTTGCATTTTGAGGTGTCTTATTTGGTGACATGGTCAAGGCCTCTGTTAGCTGAAATGTTTGCGTGTTCCGAATGCAAGCCAAAGTTCTGTACATCCTTTAAAACGTTGCAACACAGAAACAGCTAGCACAACATCTGAATCCACAGTACAAATCAATTTCGTTGGATGGCCTTAGACCATGGACAAATGTCCTGCTATCAGCCTCCTCATGACAGCATGGAGGACAAATCCTGGAGAGGTGGTTGGCATATAACTGCATTAACATCTTTGATAAGAAAATAGAACATTTACAATAATTGTAAATAAGCAATCAAATGTATGCAACAGAACTCGTTATTTTACGTTAGCAGAATCTGCTTTGTTAAAGTGCTCATATTATGCTCATTTTTAGGTTCATAATTTTTTAGAGGTTATATCAAAATAGGTTTACATGGTTTAATAAAAAATAAAAATAAAAAAACATTTTTGTTGTACTGCAGCTCCTCTTTTCACCCTGTGTGTTGAGCTCTCTGTTTTAGCTACCGGGTAAGGCATCTCACTTCTGTTCCATCTTTGTTCGGAGTTGCACATGCGCAGTACCTAGGTAAAGACTACTAGCTAGTCAGAAGCTGAGTATGAGGGCGTACCACACTAGCAGCTAGGTGAGCATTATAACGTGTGTTACAAAGTGACGCACGTTCGTCATGGAAGTAAAGGCTGGACTACAATAGAGCTGTTTGGAGCAGTTTGTGAACAGTGTTTTCTGTTGGAGATGGTAAGTCCCTTTGGGGTGGACTTTGGGATTTTTCACTTTGTAAACCTATAACATGCACAAAAAAGATATAACACAATAAATGAAAGGGAAAAAGCCAAAAAGCATAATATGAGCACTTTAACGTTCATTTGTGTGCTAAAAGTGTGATTCAGATACCTGTTTCTCCAGCAATGGGAGTGAAAAAAAACATAAACTGTAATCCGTTTACTGTGGATGACTGCAATTGATGATGATTTTCACATTTAGTTGGGCATATATCATGGTTAGTAAACAACCCAGAGTTTTGCCAAAGTTTAGTATCACTTTAACTGTGAATAGATCCCGGTGACCCTGAACTTTATCAAGCAATATCTCTGTCAATTGTACTGCTAATGAAAAGAGAAATTCACAGATGGGAAACTGAGGATCTTGCCATTCCAGCACAAAGAAAGGGGGTGAAGTTAGACCCTGAAGAGACCATGCTCCTTTTATTTGTTTTTTGCATTTTTCTCAAGTTAAAGCCTTTTAGCACCCCAAAAAATACATGTTTATAGTCATTTGACATCTGATCTAATCAGCTTGAACATACCTATCACCAAGAGTAATAAACTCTGTTCTCTGCGACACTCAGGGCTTTTTAGGGGTCAGATTTGCAGTGCCTTGATATCTATATCAAACAAAAAAAACCTACACCTGTGCCAAATGTGTTGCTGTTATCGCAAAATGCACTATTGTTATTAATATTTAAACCTAGCTGCCCCACTCGAAGTTAAGGATCTGAATATAGACTAGCCTACTTCTTCCAACACTGATAGTAGGCCTAGTGACTCTTAAAACGAGTGGAGGGGTAAGCTATTTCTCGCACAATTGTAACGTCTTAATTGAAACTTTAGTGTGCTAAGATGCACAGTTGCTTCCTCCTCATGTAAGTGTTTTTCTCTGATATTCTTCCTGTAATCAGTAAAGATACCAGTCACCTTTTATGTGTTTACAAAGAGGGTGGGCCAATCAGATTTCAGTAAGAGCCGTGGACCCGCCCATGCCCCGAGGGTGTACTTCCTCCCCGTTGTTACGGTGACTGTTCAGCACCGTCACCGGTTGGCGGAGCCACTCAAGTGATGTCATGTCAGGAATTCCTCTCCCTGTAGGGCTCCGTGTGACGGTCATGCCTCAGACACTGCCGGGAGGAAGCTGCACGTACTGTATACACGTGAGCCGTCATCTACCATGTTTCCTGACGGTGTTTTCATCTGAACCCCGCTCCGCTGCTGGAGGTGATGCGTATGTGTGGTTGTGGAAAAGAAGTTAAGGTTTAATGACAAAACTTAGAAAAGAGAACATGGTCAACTGCATCTCCATCTGCATTTCCTGCTTATAAACACAAGATCAGAGATCTGTACTGCTACAAACCAGGCCGACTTGAATGTAAGTGTGTTGTGAATGAGAACTTCAGTCTATTACCCTTGCGCTACAGCACTACAACTCATTTGCTGCTGAAAGTTATTGTAGTAGATTTACTGTCAAGATGGTGAGACAAATTGAAAGTGATATTGATGAAGTAATTTAACCTCCAGCCAATTATGGAATATTTCTAGCTAGAATAGTTTAAAAACTTTGGCAAAAAGTTGTATTTGTCACAAGTTCTAAGCAAAAGACAATAATTAATTAGGAAATGTCTTAATGTATGTTCTATGACCTTTTCAAATTGAGTCTGCTGACAGAGGCAGTGTTGGTTATTTTTTATCTTGAATCTTTGGAAACAATGTTGGGGGAAACAAAGAATCTGTATCTTTGAGTCTACTTGCATTTACCTTTGCTAATATGTGCACATAACTGTACTTATTAATTTTATCTGCTCTAAATTCTAGTTTTGTTTCTGTTGGTATACACACGATTTTCTGTGGATATTATGTCACTTTTTGTTTGATGAAAGTGACGAATAGTGATAAAAGTTCAGAAAACTCTATTTAATGCTAAAACACAGTATTGGGGTGAGACATTACAAGAAAAGGGTTTGTCTTAAGGTTATTTGTGAGAAAATGTCTGATCCAAGCAGATGCATACAAGCAAATTTTGAGCAGATAAGTCAGATTCTTTTATACACAATATAAATTTAATTGAACCTGTGGTTAGCGCTGTGGAGGTAGGTCTGGCAATGCGAGACAGTGTACACTGATACCAACAAATATTATTGTGTGTTTAAAGGATAAGGATATATAAAGGAAATAACTTGCTGGGCAGGTTTGGACTGATTCAACAAAACATCTGATTCAACTTGCTGGGCAGGTTTGGATTGATTCAACAAAACTGAATGGTTCAAACCTTCCAAGCAAAAATCACAACGCTCTGAAACGTTCACAGCCATATGACAAACTTCACATGATATAGGCACCGATGGCTGCAGAAGGAACCACAAAACATCTTTTCATGCTCTTTCTCAACCCCAGTGTTTGGTTCCCATCACACTTTTACATATACAGTGACTATTTGTTGCAGTGTATTTCTCAGCAGAACTTATTGTATCAGTTTTCTGTTTTGTGACTCTGTGCCCCTACTGGGCTATCTGTATTAAATATCATAATTGGCCACATTCTCTGGGCAGTCAGTCTGCAGCCCACACAGCCTGGCTGACCTTGTCACGCGGGGCTTTGCCATAGAAGGGATCAGTGACAGTGTACGGACACACTGGCAGCTCAGATGTCTGCTCCCGAGTTCCTGGGGCTGCTGGCACGTTGTCTTTAAATAGATAAGCACTTAAGTTGTATGCCAGAGAGGGGCCCTGACCTCAGAACAAGGTGATTTCTCAAGTCTGTCTGTGTCTCAGAGGGTGATTCAGCAAAACACTGCTCTTCTCTAATAGTTCTCTGGGTTGAGGGAAGACAGAACAGGCCGATTACTGTTTCATTCTTCCTTTTGCCACTGAGAATTTAGCTATAATGTCAGCTTGGAAGTCTTTTTCTTAAAGAAAAAAAGCTTGAAGCATCTCAGAAAAAATCAACTGTAGCCAACTGTATCACCAATGCAGCAGATCAGATTGTTGCAACTGTGTGACAGTGTTTAATGTTTTTAAGAGCTCTTAAACGAATAATCGGTTTAGTCATTTCTGATTATTCTAATTATAGAAGAATCATTTAAATTATTTTTCAAGTAGAAACTGGCAAACATTCATTGATTTGCTTGTCTTTTTAGGTAGTGCAATTCATATATTTGGGTTTTGGACTGTTGGTTGGACACAACAGGCAGGTTCAAAACATCACTTTGAGTCCATTGTAAATGGTGATGGCATTTTTCGGTATTTTCTGACAATTTACAGCCAAAATTAATAATTGAATAATCAAGAGGATAATCAGCAGATTAATCAATAATGAAAATAATTGTTAGTTTCAGTGATTACGTCTGATCAGATCTCTGGGGTATTCAAATGTAATCAGATTTCAGATCTTCAGAAGCTAATAACAAGGCTGTTTTCGTTATTAAAAAAATAAATAAACAAGTACCCCTTCAGTGAATATATGTAGTCATATATTTGCAGACTGTTGTTACACATCTAAAATGTATTTGTGATTAATGTAATTTTGCTGTTCTCTTTCCATAAGGTCCCCCATGTTCTCTGATGCACTAGAAGCAGCGGGGCGGGTGGAGGGCCTGCCGCTGTCCTCCCCACCACCGCTACCAGAGCTAGTGGACGAGGAAGCAGAGGCATCAGTGGAGAGGGGGCCTAAGAGTCGAGGTCGCTACCGGAAAAGCCTGCAGCTTTTAAAGCCCTTCAGGATAACACATAAGTAAATGAATGAATGAATGAAGAAATTTATTTCAGACATATCACAAATAAACCAAACATCAAAGAAATTTACAAATAAGTTAAATAAGCAAAACATTCAATAAACAATAAGAAACATTAACTAACATAGACATGTCTGAAAAGGGAGTAGGAAGAAGTATACTGTACACTTATTTAATCCTACCCCTTTTCCATAGTTCAGTAATTAATTAATTCCTGACCCTTAGTACTGTGGAACACTCCCATAAAACTATATACAATTTGGTGTTTTGAATGTACAATCCATATACAGATATATATCGACATTTGTACATATACGTACATACACACACATATACTGTATATACGTACATACATTAGAGCTGGGCAATATATCGATATCGTGATATGAGACTAGATATTGTCTTAGATTTTGGATATTGTAAAATCGTAATATGTTAAGTGTTGTCTTTTCCTGGTTTTGAAGGCTGCATTAGAGTAAAGTGATGTAATTTTCTTAACTCAACAGACTGTTCTAGCTGTTCTATTATTTGCCTTTACACACTTTGTCATTTAATCGACATTTCTGATGATTATTTATCAAAAATGTCATTGTGTAAATAATATTTTGTTAAAGCACCAATTGTCAATCCTACAATATCGCTGCAATATCGATATCGAGGTATTTGGTCAAGAATATCGTGATATTTGATTTTCTCCATATCGCCCAGCCCTAACATACATACATACATACATACATACATACTTACTTACAGTGCCTTGCGAAAGTATTCGGCCCCCTTGAACTTTTCGACCTTTTGCCACATTTCAGGCTTCAAACATAAAGATATAAAACTGTAATTTTTTGTGAAGAATCAACAAAAAGTGGGACACAATCATGAAGTGGAACGAAATTTATTGGATATTTCAAACTTTTTTAACAAATAAAAAACTGAAAAATTGGGCGTGCAAAATTATTCAGCCCCTTTACTTTCAGTGCAGCAAACTCTCTCCAGAAGTTCAGTGAGGATCTCTGAATGATCCAATGTTGACCTAAATGACTAATGATGATAAATAGAATCCAGCTGTGTGTAATCAAGTCTCCGTATAAATGCACCTGCTCTGTGATAGTCTCAGAGGTCCGTTTAAAGCGCAGAAAGCATCATGAAGAACAAGGAACACACCAGGCAGGTCCGAGATACTGTTGTGGAGAAGTTTAAAGCCGGATTTGGATACAAAAAGATTTCCCAAGCTTTAAACATCACAAGGAGCACTGTGCAAGCGATAATATTGAAATGGAAGGAGTATCAGACCACTACAAATCTACGAAGACCCGGCCGTCCCTCTAAACTTTCAGCTCATACAAGGAGAAGACTGATCAGAGATGCAGCCAAGAGGCCCATGATCACTCTGGATGAACTGCGGAGATCTACAGCTGAGGCGGGAGACTCTGTCCATAGGACAACAATCATGTGATACTGCACAAATCTGGCCTTTATGGAAGAGTGGCAAGAAGAAAGCCATTTCTTAAAGATATGCATAAAAAGTGTCGTTGAAAGTTTGCCACAAGCCACTTGGGAGACACACCAAACATGTGGAAGAAGGTGCTGTGGTCAGATGAAACCAAAATCGAACTTTTTGGCAACAATGCAAAACGTTATGTTTGGCGTAAAAGCAACACAGCTCATCACCCTGAACACACCACCCCCCCACTGTCAAACATGGTGGTGGCAGCATCATGGTTTGGGCCTGCTTTTCTTCAGCAGGGACAGGGAAGATGGTTAAAATTGATGGGAAGATGGATGGAGCCAAATACAGGACCATTCTGAGAAGGAAAACCTGATGGAGTCTGCAAAAGACCTGACACTGGGACGGAGATTTGTCTTCCAACAAGACAATGATCCAAAACATAAAGCAAAATCTACAATGGAATGGTTCACAAATAAACATATCCAGGTGTTAGAATGGCCAAGTCAAAGTCCAGACCTGAATCCAATCGAGAATCTGTGGAAAGAACTGAAAACTGCTGTTCACAAACGCTCTCCATCCAACCTCACTGAGCTCGAGCTGTTTTGCAAGGAGGAATGGGCAAAAATGTCAGTCTCGATTATGCAAAACTGATAGAGACATACCCCAAGCGACTTACAGCTGTAATCGCAGCAAAAGGTGGCGCTACAAAGTATTAACTTAAGGGGGCTGAATAATTTTGCACGTCCAATATTTCAGTTTTTTATTTGTTTAAAAGGTTTGAAATATCCAATAAATTTCGTTCCACTTCATGATTGTGTCCCACCTGTTGTTGATTCTTCACAAAAAATTACAGTTTTATATCTTTATGTTTGAGGCCTGAAATGTGGCAAAAGGTCAAAAAGTTCAAGGGGGCCGAATACTTTCGCAAGGCACTGTACATACATACATACATACATACATACATACATACATACATACATACATACATACATACTCTTTACACAAATATATTTACAGACACATATTTACATACACTCACACATAATATAATAACCCTAAAATATGTTACCACATTTCTCTATTTTATAATATAAATAAATTATTACCACATATTTATATCTTATTTCTATTTATCACATTTATCTGTGTGATAAATCTTGCCCTCCTTCTTTCCTATATCTTTTGAAAATTGTTGCTTTGTACCGTTTTTTGAACTGGATTATGTTGCCTTAGTTCTGTGCTCAGACGATTCCCCAATTTCACACCACTGATTGTAATGCACTGACTTTTTATAGTCGTGCGAACCACTAGAACCTTGAAATTAAACTTATCCCTTAAATTATAACCCCTCTCTCTATCAAAAAATAACTTCTGAATATCTTGCTGTTTCTTGCTGTATACATGATAAATAAAATTATATTCAAGCTCATGTGGCAACTCTCTGACATTGGGCCAGATGAAGGTAGACGGTTTTAGGCTGGCACATCGACAGATACCCATTTAAAGACACATAGACACAAAAGTCCACATTTTTTGTGTTTGCTGCTTTATGTGCTGAGTTAAGGAGTAGCAGGAGGCCATGATAAGGGATGGGAACCCATCCCCCAGCAATAGACAGCATCATGTTTAAACATATGCCGACTGATAAACTGCCCCTGAACTTTTTTTTCTCTTTTCGCTGCTCTCTCAGATTTCTGTGAAGAGCATGCAAATTACTGTTCAAACACTGCAGGCATGATTCACCTTTCCGAGCAAAGGCGCCTCTTCTTTCTCAGTGGCCTTTGTGGGCCGGCTCCCCCAACATAGCACCTCTGTGTATGCCTGCACGTTTAGACATCTCACCCATTTCCACATCTTCTCTTCTATTCCAGACACCAGCACCCAGTCGATAACGCCGGCCTCTTCTCATTTATGACTCTGCACTGGCTCTCCCCACTGGCACTGAAGGCCTTCAAGGCATCCAGCTTGTCTATAGATGATGTGTGGGGACTGTCTTGCCATGAAGCTTCTGAGATCAACTGCCAAAGGTGATGTAACTATGGCACTGCTGAGGTTTGCCTGATGAAAGTGCCCTGCGGTGTTTAGAAAAATTCTATTTGATGCTGAAACACAGTATTGGGGTAAGACATTACGTGAAAAGGGTTTGACTAAAGGTGAGGTCATTTGTGGTTACTTGTAGTTATCTGTTATTTGCGAATTGTCAAATTTCTGTGCGAATTGTCAAATTTCTGATCCAAGCAGATACATAATTTCGTGCAGGAAAAAGGCGGTGGCAGAAAGGCAGTGCTTGGTTACACGCTGTATGACATTTGTTGGGGAAAAATAATCTATATCAACATCATATGCCAACAAGAGTCAAGGTGATTATGTGTACACTGAAAAAAGATAATTCAGTGTATTGTTCCTCTTTAAAGGATAAGTCTAGTGATACTTACTCACTAAACAAATCCCATGTAAAGACCAAACCCACAAAATGAATTGATTCTTACGAGTATCACTTGGCTATCTAAAGCCTGATACTGTGTATTCCTCTGTGCCATAGACTTCCATTGATGTCTCAAAACTTTTAAAAACACACTAATGAGCAACACCATTGCAGTAAGGGACATGTTTCTTCATTGCCATGAACACTGAACACCATGGGCACTGTAGTTTGCTTCTAGTCAATCCCATTTACAGCTGACATAAATAACTCTCTACCACACCAACACAGCAACCAAAAATAATCTTAAACAAATGTACTATTGACCCCAGCTATTTTAGGATATTACTGAATCTTCTAAGACATATATTTAAGTATAAATTTGTGACACATTGTTATAGCTTTAGACAGGCTGGGGAAGGCGAAAAGAGCTGAGAGACCAACTAACGTAGAGTAGAGTTGGTTATGGCCTTTGTTGACAATAAGAAAAGTATAGAATATTGCAAACAGCGGACTGCACATGGCATCTTTATTATATGCTCAGAGGCTAAGACACCAAGATATCAACTACCACTCCTGTGCTGGAATGCTGCTGTGTTTTCAGTTAGTTTGCTCTAACTTGATTAAACTCATCTTTTGACACATCCACAAGACAGTGTCTCAGGATTAGCCATTGAAACTGCTTTAGTTGATTTTGTAAGTGAGCAGTGTAAATCCCCCTACTAATTTGCAAATAATTTCATTACTAATCAATCATCATCATTTTTAAAGCAAACAAGACCACTGTTAACAATGAAGTGAAGACATGCATTGAGCTCAGGCTCAGACACTGGAAGGGTAGAGTAGGTACAGCGGGGCAAGGAGGCATTTCATTGGTTCTTTCCAAGCAGACCGCGAGGCAGTGTTTTTAGGATTATAGGAGCTACAGATGACGGATCTTTTTTGCTTTTTTTTCAGGGCCAATAAGATATGTATTGCTGTCGGGGTGTAAAGACTATTTCAAACAATATATAAAAAAGTGTATATTGGAGGGGCGTCCTCTAGCTCACCCAGTAAGAGTGTTCGCCCCATGTTGGCTGAGTCCTGCAGCGGCGCAGGGTTGTAATCCGACCTGCTGCCCTTTGCTGCGTGTCATTCCCCATCTCTCTCCACCTTTCGTATCTATCCACTTTCAATTAAAGGGAAAAGCCCCAAAAAATAATCTTTAAAAAAAAGAAAGTGTATATTGGAAATTACCAACCCTGCCTTTAAATCAAATCAAATCAAGTCAAAATGGTGCTATAATCCTGTAAATTAAATAGTGATGTTTTGTAATGTAGAAACACATTATGATAAAAAGTATGATAAATGTCAAAAAGTTATGTTTTTTGTTTCAAGCACCTAACTGAGCTTTTTGTATCAGGGCATATTCAGGTAAACTGATCTGCATTACACTGCTTTGCTTTCACCGGGTGATTACTTTTCTTTTTTTGAACAAATATTGAGAAACCTTTGCTTTCCCTGCACAAGTGAGCAAGTTCAAGGTCTTTCTTTACCAATACAGGAACGTTGTGCTGGAACGAGTGTCTGCTAAGAATAGCAGGGATTAGAGATTACAGTGAGTTAGTGCCTGACTTTATAGGCTATGTCATTAACTCCTCTACCTGTGATGCACTGTGTCTCCCTGTCACATTTATTAGCGGACATTGACTGGATCCAGGCTGGGACAGACCATGCGATAAAAGTCACAGTTTGTGTGCCAAACCACAGCCTGAGAGATGCTTTGTAGTAATGCACTAATTCTATTAATGAACAATAAAGACTCACAATAAGCTCATTAGGGGGCATTTAGTGTTTACTGCTAACTTGAAGAAAACCAATGCTTTTTCCATTACTCACGTGCTGTCGAGTCATGGCACCATGACTTGGCAATATAGAGGAGGGTGGCTATTTGAGGAAGATCACTCTTTTATCTGGTGACAAGTGTGTGGGTTGTAAATGACCAGTTCTGTTAAAAGGCTCTGGCTCACGGCCTGGAGGTTTAGTGCTGCTGCTTTGTGTGTGCTAAAGACCACATAAAGGGAAAGCAGCAGAGGAGCACAAAGCTATCACATTGGCGCGGGTGGGCGATGGTGTGCATGAGCGCTGCAGAGACTCTGGAGACGGGAGATCTTTATTTTGTGTTTACATAGCAAGAACAGTTATGCAACCCCGATGCAAAGCAGGGATGATGGTGAGAGGGGGAATGGGAAAAGCACCCTGGGAGAGTTGACACTTGTTGGTGCTCAGTGAGGTGCGAACTTTGAACGCGATGTCCTGGCCAACACACTCTTGAAAGATCAGCTTCGCTTGCCACATGGCAAACTGAGAAGATGACTGTTAGAAACATTTCAGCCATGTTTAAAGGCAAATCATTCCTCCTTTGGATCCCACACTGTTGCTCTCATTTCCATTTATGTGTGTTACCACACACACACACTTATTGTGGAGTTTTTAAATCTTTGAAATTATGTTAATTATGATACAAAAAACTATAAATACACATGACTTTGGTTTTGGGCAATATGGACCAAAAAGTGAAGCATCGGAGAGTGGAGTAGACACGCACTGCTTGCTCACTTTTTTAAGCACTGGCCAGTCGGGCAACTGGCGGTTTGTATTTACTGGTCCGATGTAACTTTTTACTGGCTCCAGGGCATCGAGTAATCCTTGTTGTTGGACCCTGTTGTGAGTGAGCAAGTCAGGCAAACGCAATGGGAGAGTGGGGCCAGGGTTTACGTGGAGTGTGTGAGAGAGATGCACTTGAACGGCTTTACAGAAGAAATGGCTCATGTAACGCAACATCAAACTATATCGATATAAACGGAATTGTCTCATTCTATATCTCATTTAAAAATATATTGATAGAATTTAAAACGTCGATATACCCGCCCAGCCCTACTTTGGATATGCCGGTATATAGTGTATTAATATTTACCATAATGTAGATAGGACTTACATCTTAGTAGAATTCTCGCTCTTTCCGTACATTGTTGATTGTTCCTTGCTTGGTGCATTAATTAATACAATGTGTTAACTCACATAGAAGTCTCATTACCAGTGACTCAAGCTGTGCTCTGTGCAGCTATTGGGCTGCAATTAATTGCAATTTCTTAGATTCAACACCATTTGACTTCAAGTAGTAATTATAAGGCTGTGTGAGAGTCTAGTTGGTTTAATGTTCTGTCTATCTCTGATACGTTTTTAATAAAGTCATTATGCCGTAAATTACTTTCTGCAGCTGCACTGCTGCTGCTTTATAGAGTCATTAGCAATGATGCATTTTGCCAAAAAGATATTTTACCCTCTTTGAGGGGCTTTATACTGCAATAAAGTAGTACATTAGCACATCTTTGGTAACATGTTTGGGGATACCTTTCTCAGTCTAATTATGTGATACATCATTTATAATTGTAAATTGTAGGTCACCTTCATCTGCCTCGCTATCCTAAAATATTTCTTTAGTGATTTCCAACTGCCATGATTGCCTGCCAGACTGTTTATATTCCCCCATTGTGCTTTCGGGCAGTCTGATAAATTGGAAGCGCAACTCTACAGTTTTTAATCAACTTCATTTAAGGAAAAATAGCAAAACATTAAGTATTCTTTTCACTCATGATAATTTTACCCTTCAAAAATGTCAACTTTTACATACAGTTAATTGTTACTATAACAGGTCTTTGCATAGCATCCATGTGCGAGAGTGGTGTAAGAGTGGAAAAACGATTTTGACTAATCATTGAGAGTCATCATTCAGTAAACGAAGATCAATAACATTGTAATGATGTTGAGCTGTGAGTTCATATATCGTTATCATTTTGTGCTCCTGGTTTCTGGTTCCAGACTTGAAGCTTTGTGGCACGATGAGCTGAAAAGAAGAGGGCGAGAGGGGGCATCCCTGACAAGAGTCTTCTGGAGGTTCTGCCAAACCCGCATGCTGGTGGCCATCTTTTCCCTCCTACTCACAATGGTGGCAGGCTTCGTTGGGCCTGTGAGTACTGTCCAAATCCTCCTTTCCCTTTATATTCCGTTGATTTGGCTAATATGCCTTTCAGCATGGTCGCTGGCTTAAAGTCCCAAGTCCGGGTGTATTTTCTGAAAATCGCTTTATCCCGTTTCACGCTGGTGTGGAAATTGAAATGAAAGCATACTAGGAGATTACAAAGCCTTAGATAGTGAAACCCATATTAATGCCATAGATCAACTGGTTTGTACCCAGTCACGCTTTGGTGCCACACTTTAAATATTCCTCCAAATAATGCCCATAGATGGCCATGATACAACAAAGAGAAGTGCAGATATTTATAAACATTCCTTATCAAAAATGTTAAATAATCACCTTAGACTAAAGGCTAATTATGTTTGATATTCCCAGTTTACGATATTACTGAGTCTGTCCCATTGTTCCTTGTGCTCTAAGCTGTTTATTTTGAGGTGATGTTATGTGTACACTATGTGCTTGTTACTAGCCACAACTAATAGCATTAACTGGATTTAGTTCTTACACAATGATGCATGTGTCTCACATTCCTGTCTGAATTATTTAGTACATTGCTGACAAACCTGTGTTGTATATATTCTTTCTGCAGTTTAAGGACTTACTTATTTTATGTATTTGGCTCCTCACACAATGTTGTTGGTCTACTCATGTCATCTATATCAGGCCTTTAAATTAACAGCCTCTCTGTCTAACCATTCTTTCCAGTTGTCTATGCTTATTTTACTCACTTGATCTATTCTCTCTCCTCTTTTCTCCTCTTTTTATTAAAATCGTACCCTCTCTTTTTTATCCTCCTCCTCCTGTCCCACTTTATCTCTCTCCATGTCCCTGCTTTTTGTCTGTGTTGTTTTCTGCTCATTTCTGTTCTTTCACTATTTCTTCTCTGTTTAATTTACCGTCCTTTACACTCTTTTCCCCCTTTCTCCCCGTCCATCCCCAGGCTCTTTTGGTCCGAGCTCTGCTGGAGTATTCCCAGAGCCCAGTGAACTGCGTGCCGTACGGCCTCTCTCTGGTAGCCGGGATCTTCCTCATGGAATTGATACGCTCCTGGTGTATGTCGCTCACATGGGCCGTCAACTACCGCACTGCAGCACGCCTCCGTGGGGCAGCTCTTACTTTTGCATTCAACAAGATCCTCCGCCTACGCAGCACTAAAGACATCAGTCCAGGCGAGGTAGGTGATATAATCCTGGAGGGGACTCATCTCCAAATTAACTAAATCACCCCCTACTGCAGGGCACTACATGCAGATGATTGAGATGGATTTAATTTCTGCTCTTACACCATTTCTGCTTAGATCTCGACAAATCCCATAGCCTGAGGGAGGGGAGGCAGTCTAGGATTAGTCATTACACAGCTTAAGAGGAATCATTGTCCAACAAGTAAACGTGGGAATAAGGGCAACTGTATTTGGAAAAAAAATGTTTATAGTCCTAGTGATGAGTTTACAATGCACCTTGTTAAAAAGATTTAGTTTATTGTAGATTTGATAATGCAATTTATAATGTGACTCACTGTCTGTCTACCTAGCTGGTCAACATCTGCTCCAGTGACGGCCAGCGGCTGTATGAAGCAGTGTCAGTGGGCTGCCTGCTGGCCGGAGGGCCCCTGGTGGGAATACTGGGTCTGTCCTACACTGCATACTTCCTGGGCCCCACAGCTCTGCTGGGGTCAGCAATTTTTATCCTCTTCTACCCTACCATGGTACGACTTCAGCTAAAACATCTGTAACAGTGAGACAAAGGAAGTTTTGAGACTGTTGTGCAATGCTGTTGTTACAAAGACAGAGACAAAATACAGGATACTTTTACTGCAGGCAAAATAGATTAATAAACAACAACACACACCCAAACACAGACAACTGTCAGTGTTTTTAATATAATGTAAATTGCTGTCAACATCAGATGATTTATTCAGTTTCATTACAGATTTTATTAAATTCATACCAAGTAATGATCATACTCATTATAGCAGTGACAAGCAATTTAATTACAATCATTTCTAAAAGTTTTACCAAAAGTTATGATCATACGTGACAAGCAATTTCATTATAGAAATTTCTAAAAGATGTTGCTTTATTGCTGACTCATTATTTTCTGACCGAGGAACTTTCTAAAATTTGCTTAGTAGAAGACATAAGTAAAATCTTTACGTTAATTTAGACTGTTGAAGAGTACAACCAGCACTTATTAAAAGCATCATAACTCTTTGGCTATCAATCTTCTGTCAACTTTGTAGCTGTTATTTTCAAATTACACTCAGCCTAAGTCAGAGTCTGACAGGCGAAGACCCTGGTATTGATGTGAAAGGCATTTATCACTCCGGTCGCCCGGACAGGCCTGCAGCACAGCTAATGTGATTGTGTCTGCTTTCATTTCCTCCCCTGCCACTTATTTCTCTTGTCATCATTTCCTCTTTTCCTGTCTGGACAGATGCTTGTATCGAGACTGACGGCATATTTCCGCACAAAGTGTGTGGCGGTGACTGACCGGCGCGTGAGGCTGATGAACGAGATCTTGGGCTACATAAAGTTCATCAAGATGTATTCCTGGGAAGAAGTCTTTGCACAGAATATTCACAGTGAGTGGCTGTCATGATCCCCAATGACTCAGCGATATCATAATACACTGCCCATTTCATGTTTGTGGTTAGGACCGGGTAGCTTTCTAGAGATGCAAACTTCATGCAATTAAGTGCTTTATTAGGCTTTTTATTCCCAACTCACCCAGAGTAAAGGGTCACTGCATGTGTACACCTGTCACTGTGGCAAATGAGTAACTAAATTGTCAGTTTATCACCTGAAATTAGACTTATCCTCTTTGTGTTCTGGCAAGATAACCCTGACCCTAAATCCATTTTCATTAGCTTTCGCCGTTTCAGTCTTACCCTGTTCCATCTTCTATAATCCAGGCCAGTGTGAATCCTTTGGCTTCAGGGTTAATTTGCAAGGTTTGGGGCCTTATGATACCTTGAATAACTGTCAAGGCTGCTCTACTTATCCATGAATTAGCGATGGCCTTTTCTCATGAGGCCCTTCCTGTACTGTAGGTTGTGGATAAAAATCATTTGCCATTTTTAATCATGCTTCAAATTAGCCAGGTGGGGCTCGTTTTCACTGCTGTCCTTTGATTACCTATTATAATGATAATTAATCCCATTCAACTTAATGGCAAATGTTCTAAGAGTTACAGTGTCATTCCCTTCAATTACTATTGTTGTTAAATTGATGATCATAGTGTTTTTGCCCTGGGCGTGTGACATTCGCTTTGTAATCCATGCAGAAACACACATAACATCCAAAGCAAATCCCATGGAGAATAACATGTACCAGGAGGATGGAGTTCTCATATTTCACACACAGTGCTGCTGGGTCTGAATTAAAGATGCACAAGCTTTTTGTTCCAGTATTTGCACCCAGTGAACAGCAGCTAGCAGTGTGCATTTGAGAGATACAAATATGGAGGAAGGGAGGCAGGATTTGGGCATTAGACCTGTGCAGTTATCAAGGTTGAGCAGGTTTTGAAGCCCTTTTCATACCATGTATGGATGTGGGGCCCTCGTCCTCCCTCTTGTATCTATTTCTGTCCACCCGCTGTGTACTGTTTAGAGACTCTTATGGTGTTGTTGATTGAATGTTCACTGGAGAACCCTTTGGGAGTCACTCAACCCTAACTTCATTTTCTCTCTCATTCTGTGCGTCTTTGCCTTTTTATCATCAATCTCTCTCTCTTATCTCCTCAACAGAGGTGCGGTCAGAAGAGAGGGGGATACTGGAGAGAGCTGGGGTCATCCAGAGCCTCACAGTGGGTGTGGCTCCCGTTGTCATGGTGATAGCATGCGTGTGCACTTTCACCCTACATATGGCTTTGGGCAATGACCTTACTGCAGCTCAGGTATTTAGCTATGGGAATATATAGTCATCATGTTCACTGCATATTTTCATTTTGGATTAAAGGTGCACTATGAGTTCCTGCATGGTTTCAGTGCTGAAAAGATGGTTGGGGGAGGGAAGTGGGGTTAGTGCGTCTTCTTCACTGAAATTAAGGCTGCTGCTCTAAAAGCACCCCCTACTCCAACCATCTTGTTAGTGATTGGCTGGAACGTGGTTTGTTGTATTTTGGTGCACAGCCTGCACCCCTAGTGTTTGTTTGACATTCACGACCCCTGTGTTGTCTCCCGAGACCAGGCTTTTTCACAGTGTATTCATCGGGCAGGCAGCTAGCCGATCAAGGAGAGATGCCTACGATTTGAGACTAAAATTAAATCGCACTGAAACCATGCAGGAACTCATAGTGCACCTTTAATGTGTCTTCACTGGAAACACGCTTGGTATATGTTTTTGCCAACCATTAAGCTCTACCAAAATTATATTTCCTATTTTTTTGTTATATAAAAAAAGGTTATTTACATTAAATTAATATTTTTTCAATTTGAGTTGATGTGACAAGTCTCTAGCTATTATGAGCATTTATAGATTTTAAAGTCAGATGTAGCCCCAGCTAAATATTTTTGGTCTCTATCTCATCCTACCTCAGGCTTTCACTGTGGTTGCAGTTTTCAACTCCATGACCTTTTCCCTGAAAGTCACACCACTAGCTGTGAGATCACTGTCGGAGGGTGCTGTCGCAGTCAAAAGATTTCAGGTAAGAAATATAAACTGTCAAAGTCTGTCAATCATCTCTGTCACAGAGCCACCTAAATTGCTTTTATTTAAAACAACGCTGGTATGTACAGTATGTCATTTAAAACGCTCAGTTTAAGTTTTGACTGTGGATACAGTATGTCAGTGCAAGCAGGTTTTACGATTCTCAGAGCCAATCAAAAGGTGCTTCTGTTGATGCTAAAAACACACCTGCCCACACCACATACTGACATTTTTGACATACTGTATTTCAAACACAAAAGTCGCATGTTAGTGAGAGATGGTTTCACATAGCCAGCTAGGGTTAAGTAAGCAAGCGTTTCTGCCAAGGATGCACCAAAAGGCTTGAGGCATTGCAAAGTAATGAGGACAGGAAGAACTGTACCTTAAGGTTCAGAATAAGATTTGTTAAAATATATGCGTTCAGGGCCAAAAGTGAAGAATAAGTGAGTTGTATTGTTTGCTTTGCTTGTCTCGTAACATAGCACAACCTCAAGTGTTGAAAATTTCGAGGGGGTCCTAAAACGTTTAAACAATCTTTTGCTTTAACATAAGCAAAGGCAGAAACCTTGAGCTTGTTTTCATTCATTTATTTTCGTCATGCACAAAAGAAAAAGTAGTCAATTGTCTTTTTGCAAGCACACATTTAAAAAAATAATTGTGTGGTTAAAATCAAATGTTGCGTAAATTAGCACACTGTGTGTGTCTCCACAGAGGCTCTTTACGATTGATGACAGAGAGGTTGTCTTGGTCAAAATGGAGGATCCTAGCAATGCAGTGGAATTTCAGGATGCAACACTGGCTTGGGAAAAGGCACGCTCTCCACCTGCAAAACCTAACCCATGTCCCAAGAAGCGAGGAGGAATGATGCGCGTGCTGCGCAGGGAGAAGCTCAGCCTGGACATTTCCACAGAGGACGGCAAAGTAAACAAGGAGGGTCCCAACGCACAAAGTCTCCTCACAAATATGGAGCAGGAGAGTCAACAAAGTACCATCTCCTCCACTCAAAGCATGCGACCTCCACTGCACAAGACCCTGCACCGCATTGACCAAAGCATTAAGACGGTAACACAAACATATACATTAAGTGGATTGAAGCGTAATTTATGGTTCTGCGGAGGCTCCACGCAGAGCTTTCGCCGTAGCCTACGTAAGTGGCCTGAAGTTAATACTTGTGCGTTGCTGTGTGCGTCTAGCCGGCGTGTGTGTGTGTGTGTGGGGAGCGTGTAATAGAGCGAGGGAAAGTGAGAGAGTGATGGTGATTATCTTCGGAGCGAGTAGCGACTCCAGAGTCATAGTGAGAGAAACAAAGTGTCTCCCCTGTGCTTTCTGACCACGGTGGGAAATCTGTAGCAGGAAAAGTTAACCCCATACTTGATTTCATGTTTATGGAGAAGGAGCACCAGGAAATGAGTCGGGGAAATGCAACACTACCAAGCCATGGCCGAAAGACATGCGTTGCCACAACGTGTTGTTACATATTTCGAGAGGTGCACGTCAAGCTACGGCGTAGGGTCCAGCGTGGGGTCGTGTAACTACGTATGTAGCCACAGTGTAGATTTTACGCAGAAGCATAAATCACGCTTAAGGTGTTGGACAAACCTTTGCCTGCTTCATGTAATTCCCACAATGCCACTGTTTTTATCTTTTTTCTAGGGTTCACTGGTTGGGATCTGTGGAGGTGTCGGTAGTGGAAAAAGCTCCCTTCTGTCTGCTCTACTGGGACAGGTAAGATTGTTGAGTTTAGTTTCCCCTTTAAACAGCATAGATTTTCACCCCATGCCACACAACAAACCACAATTTGAAAAGGAATGTTTCAAGGGTTTTCTCTGCTTTCAGCAGTCTGGTTTTGTGTTGCAGATGACCCTGTTAGAGGGTAATGTAGCTGTCAGTGGTGGCTTCGCTTACGTTCCACAACAAGCCTGGATCCTCAATGAGTCACTGAAGGAGAATATCTTGTTTGGAAACGAGTATGACTTAGAAAAGTAAGATGAGCTACAGGATCATGATATTATGAAGAACAAACGTAATAAACTTGCAGTATCCCTAATTCAACATCTTTCCTTATCAGATATAATGCTGTCCTGGAAGCCTGCTGCCTTCTCCCAGACCTTGTAGAGCTTCCATATGGAGACATGACCGAGGTATCTGTTGAAATTGATGATTTTTTTCTTCTTTACTCTTAGTCTATGCTGAAATTCCTTTTGCAGCAGTTTTACTGTATGTAACTGTATGCAGAGGTGTATAAAGTACTAGAGACCCATACTTGAAAAGTACAAGTGCTCTATCAAAAAAGTGACTTGAGTAGAAGTAGAAGTGCTCTTTAAGCACAACACTTAAGTAGAAGTACTAAAGTATTCAAAAAATCTTGTACTTAAGTATTGCAAGTAGTTTATTTTAAAATGTGCTACTCAAGTACTGAAAGTAAAAGTACAAGTATTGTGCTTTTTAGTTATTCAAGAAAGCAGTCAAAAGTTTGAATGTCATATTGTTTATATCATGTCAAATGTTTAGCCAAGGCTGTAGCCAAAGGAATTAACTAATATTAATTATCTTAAAAATAACAAATATTAACAAATACTGAAATAAAATGTACAATTATCACACTGTGCAAGGTAAATGAACATCCTCTCCAGCACAGTAACGATTAAAGCCCCAAAAAACGTATCACACACTAGCTAGTAACATGTGTGATGTAGCTACAGGAAAGTTAGCAAGCTAGCAAAATACAGATAAACTAGCAGCTAGCTAGTTTAACTAGCATACATCACAGGGTCAAACGGTTAACATTCAGTACTCACTGCAGACTGAAACAACTCAGGAATAGCTTCATCTGCTGCAACAATAGCTAAATAGAAAGAGTACAAACTTACATCGTCTCTGACTTCTGAACGGGCAACCGTAATTATCGTACGTAACTAACTTAGCCGTAACTACACACACTGTAGTCTCCGTAGCGAGGAATCCACAACAGTAACGAGTAACGATGCAGCACGTAAAGATTCTCTCGGAGTAAAAGTATTAAACTCATCGAAAATATGTACTCAAGTAAAAGTGGAAGTAGGAGAAAAAAAATAATACTCCAGTAGAGTACAGATACAGCCTTTTAGTACTTAAGTAGAGTAGTGAAGTAGTTCTACTTCATTACTATACAGCTCTGACTGTATGTGACTGTTTGCAATTTAGTTCAACCACAACTAGAGGAGAGTTTTTTTATGGAGCTTTGTTTTTTTTACTTTCTCTTTCTAGATTGGAGAGAGAGGTGCCAACCTGAGTGGAGGGCAGCGTCAGAGAGTGAGCCTGGCACGTGCCCTCTACAGTGAGCGGCCCATACTTCTCCTGGATGACCCTCTCAGCGCTGTTGATGCTCGTGTGGGTAACCACGTCTTCCATAAAGCTATCAGGGGTGCCGCCAAAGGCAAGACGGTGCTCTTTGTAACCCACCAGTTGCAGGTAAGGGACTGGCTGTACATTTCTAGCGATACCAAATTTTCATTCAAAATGTGTATTTTTCCCAAAGCATACAAACGAACTTATGTACATTTTGTAGTTTCAGCATCGTGGAAATATTAGGCCTAACAGATTAATGTAGCCTCTGTTTCTTTTTCTTTTCTAGTATCTGTCTGAGTGTGACAACATTATTCTGATGAAGGACGGGCAGATTGCCGAGCATGGCACCCATGCTCAGCTAATGGGTAAAGAGCGTGACTATGCCAGCCTATTCAACAGCACGCTACAGGAGGTAAGGACTGCAGTCAAGCCAGCCTCCACTTCAAAATGAGCGGTCAAACTAGCCACCCCTATATTTCGCGGTGCGCGTATACACTTGCTATTACGGTGAGACCGTCAAAACTAAAAACAGGGAATTTTCCGACGAAGGCAATTTCCCATTCATTTATTCTGTCTGCCTGCCTGTCTGTCTGTCTGTCTGTCAGAAAGAGAGAAAGAAAGATTTTAGCACACCTCACAACCTGTCATTGCATGATATGCTGAATTCCAAAATAAGAGCCCCCCCAAAACTCATATATACGCTGTTTTGTCTACACATTCAGAAAATTATAAAAATAAAAGTCCTAGCTTCCACAGACCAATTTCACCTCAGATGGAGAGGACACCTTCTCAAGGTGTCAACTACAATGTTTCAGGACATTCTGATGTTGTTTTCCAAAATAAGAGCCCCCCCAAAACTCATATATTAGCTGTTTTGTCCATACATTCAGAAAATCATAAAAATAAAAGTCCTAGCTTCCACAGACCAATTTCACATCAGATGGAGAGGACACCTTCTCAAGGTGTCGACTACAATGTTTCAGGACATTCTGATGTTGTTTTCCAAAATAAGGGCCCCCCCAAAACTCATATATTAGCTGTTTTGTCCATACATTCAGAAAATCATAAAAATAAAAGTCCTAGCTTCCACAGACCAATTTCACATCAGATGGAGAGGACACCTTCTCAAGGTGTCAACTACAATGTTTCAGGACATTCTGATGTTGTTTTCCAAAATAAGAGCCCCCCAAAACTCATATATTAGCTGTTTTGTCCATACATTCAGAAAATCATAAAAATAAAAGTCCTAGCTTCCACAGACCAATTTCACATCAGATGGAGAGGACACCTTCTCAAGGTGTCAACTACAATGTTTCAGGACATTCTGATGTTGTTTTCCAAAATAAGAGCCCCCAAAACTCATATATGTGTGTTTTCTACACATTCAGAAAATCATAAAAATAAAAGTCCTAGCTTCCACAGACCAATTTCACCTCAGATGGAGAGGACACCTTCTCAATGTGATGTCTACAATGTTTCAGGACATTCTGGTGTTGCTTTCCAAAATAAGAGCCCCCCAAAACTCATGTATATGCTGTTTTGTCTACACATTCAGAAAATCATAAAAATAAAAGTCCTAGCTTCCACAGACCAATTTCACCTCAGATGGAGAGGACACCTTCTCAAGGTGTGATCTACAATGTTTCAGGACATTCTGGTGTTGTTTTCCAAAATAAGAGCCCCCCAAAACTCATATATATGCTGTTTTGTCCATACATTCAGAAAATTATAAAAATAAAAGTCCTAGCTTCCACAGACCAATTTCACATCAGATGGAGAGGACACCTTCTTAAGGTGTGATCTACAATGTTTCAGAACATTCTGATTTACAGTTTCAAAATAAAAGCCTGTCAAAGTCAAATATGAGACAAATTAGATATGATTTTGGATTCACTCAAAAGGAAACGCCCTGTTACCACAGACTAATTCCACTTGAGGGTTTTAGTACACGACCCCTTGGTGTGACCCATTAAGTATCAAGACATTCTGATGTACAGTTTCAAAAAAAAGCCTCTCAAAGTCTGAAATATGAGACAAATTAGATATGATTTTGGATTCAATTTAAAAGGAAGGCCCTGTTACCTAGAATATTTCCACTTGAGGGTTATAGTACCACGACCCCATAGTGTGACCCCGTAAGTATCAAGACATTCTGATGTATAGTTTCAAAATAAAAGCCTGTCAAAGTCTCAAATAGAACATATGACTTTGGATTCAATTTAAAAGGAGCCCGTTATCACAGACTATTTCCACTTGAGGGTTATAGTACCCCTTGGTGTGACCCATTAAGTATCAAGACATTCTGATGTGTAGTTTCAAAATAAAAGCCTGTCAAAATGTCAAATATGAGACTAATTGCATGATGTTGGATTCACTTTAAAAGGGCACCCTGTTATCAAAGAATAATTCCACTTGAGGGTTATAGTACACGACCCCATAGTGTGACCCAGTAAGTATCAAGACATTCTGGAAAGCTGGAAAGCATGAAGACATGCTGGAAAGCATCTTCTGTTGGGGGTAGATTGCTGCGGACGAATCTAGATGCTAATCTGTACCTCAGCACATCCAAGTTGGATGTCCATCCAACTTTTCTTTTCGCCATACAGAAGGAGGGCATACCTTCTTGCCACAGGCAAAGCCTCTTCCAGGCTACCAGAGAGTCCACATTTAGTAATTGCCTGTAACTTACAAAGATGGGTCTTCAGTCTTGTGAGGGCAGTGGCCTTCCCAATTCTGTACAAACTGCTTGTGGTGTTACAACCTGTGAGGACGTGTCATGCAGGTAAACAATCACAAAGCACTGCTCCAAGCTTCTGAGCGGACGACGACGGACAAATCATTCCTTAAGGCCATGTCCCGAGTTGCATAAACACTGCTGAGGATCCAAACATCCCTTTGCTTGAATAGTATAGCAGCAAAACTATTACATCTGTATCATCACATTCAACAATTAGACAAGTATGTACTGTGCAAGGTGTATTGCATGTACAGTGCCTTGCAAAAGTATTCACCCCCTTGGCTTTTTACCTATTTTGTTACATTAGAGGCTTTAGTTCAATGTTGTTTTTTTTATCTGAATGTTATGTGATGAATCAAAACACAATAGTCTAAGTTGGTGAAGTGAAATGAGAAAAATATACATAAAATTATTTTTTAGAAATAAAAAACAGAAAAAGTCAATGTGCATAACTATTCACCCCCCTAAAGTCAATACTTTGTAGAGCCACCTTTTGCGGCAATCACAGCTCTAAGTCGCTTTGGATAAGTCTCTATGAGCTTGCCACATCTACATCATCCCATTCCTCCTTGCAAAACTGCTCCAGCTCCTTGAAGTTGGATGGTTTGCGCTTGTGAACAGCAATCTTTAAGTCTGACCACAGATTTTCTATTTGATTGAGGTGTGTTTGGGGTCATTGTCCTGCTGGAAGGTGAACCTCCGTCCTAGCCTCAAATCACGCACAGTGTTACAGGTTTTGCTCAAGAATATCCCTGTATGTAGCTTTGTCAGCACCTATATCGCCAGTACTGGGCCAACAAGTGCTGAGAGCCTTGTACCAAACAGCAGTGTGGCGTCACAGCCACCTGGTCAAACCTCTTCTCTGGAACCCAGTTGGAGGATGGAGGCTCAAAGAAGATGGGTGCATTGAACCTGTGATGTTACAGAAGACACCAGCACCTAAAGAAGTTAGAGACATCACCCACTACTATACTGTAAAGACGGAAACTGCAACGATGCTACCAAATGCCAGTGTCTTTCAGTGGGCTTGACCTGCACAGAGTCTTGCTCTTGCCCTTTCCCAGGCTATCCAAATATGACCCACTTTGTCACTGATGACAATGTGGATGAGTGACAGTGGTGTGTTGCAGTGGTAACATCATGGGGAGCTGACCTCCCCAAAGTGGCCACTGGAGATGGCCTAACCCCCAGAATGACTACCAAAAGCAGTTCATGTTCCAAATGGTTGCTGCTAGAAAGAGCTTGAGATTCAGTGATGAGGGGGGTCATTCCCCCTCACAGTGTTTATTTTGTTAGATTGCCATTTGTTTGTTTAAGACAGTCATTTAATTTGTATTGTGTTAAATTATAGTTTTATTAAAAGGCTCATTAAGGTCAAACTGCAATCCTGAATCCTGGTCTCCTGTTTGTGCAATGGTAAGGTGTTATCTTTTGATTTCAATCTTTGTTTCCATATGGACTATATAGTACAAGGTGCCATATGATACCACTGATAATGGGCTTTGGACTTGAGACTAAATTATGTCAGTGTTCCATCTTCTTTCATTTTAGACACATCATGCATTGAGTGAAAGAACACCCTGATTTGTCATGCTATATTTACACATTTGGTATTGCTGGATTAAGCACAACCCCACTTTTCCAACAAGAAATCATATGTGTTTCTATTATAATCCCTGGAAAAGTAACCACAAAGTAAATGAAAACATTCTGCATAGATATTAATTTTTTGCATGTTCGCCTATTTTAGGTATGTCTTTATTTATTCCATACATCATGATATTCATATCCAGTCTTTTCTAGTAGGTAAAGCAACTTCCTGACTACAAACATGCTAAGTTTCAAAGCTCTCAGAGCTTGTGTGATTGATCTGCATTAGTTTAGATGCCTTAACTCCCATGGACAGGCTATATTTTAGTCCTTCTTTGGTTTTGGGTTGTGTAACAATATCTGTTAATTTAACAATCTTAGCAGTAAAATATCTTTAGCCAAGAATCAATTTCATATATGGGAGACCCTAGGGATGAGGAAAAACATTGTTGGGTTTAGTTCAACCTCCAGTAGGGGTATCTCAAAAACTAAAGCCCTTTTTGACCATTTGTCACCAGCCTAAATATGCCTCATATTTGAGACTTTGACAGGCTTTTATTTTGAAACTGTACATCAGAATGTCTTGATACTTAATGAGTCACACCACGGGGTCGTGTAATATAACCCTAAAGTGGATTTATTGTTTGATAACAGGGTGTTTTCTTTTAAATTGAATCCAAAATCATATCTAATTTGTCTCATATTCAAGACTTTGACAGGCTTTTATTTTGAAACTGTACATCAGAATGTCCTGAAACATTGTAGATCACACCTTGAGAAGGTGTCCTCTCCATCTGAGGTGAAATTGGTCTGTGGAAGCTAGGACTTTTATTTTCATGATTTTCTGAATGTATGGACAAAACAGCTAATATATGAGTTTTGGGGGGCTCTTATTTTGGAAAACAACATCAGAATGTCCTGAAACATTGTAGATCACACATTGAGAAGGAGTCCTCTCCATCTGAGGTGAAATTGGTCTGTGGAAGCTAGGACTTTTATTTTTATGATTTTCTGAATGTATGGACAAAACAGCTAATATATGAGTTTTTGGGGGGCTCTTATTTTGGAAAACAACATCAGAATGTCCTGAAACATTGTAGATCACACATTGAGAAGGAGTCCTCTCCATCTGAGGTGAAATTGGTCTGTGGAAGCTAGGACTTTTATTTTTATAACTTTCTGAATGTGTAGACAAAACAGCGTATATATGAGTTTTGGGGGGCTCTTATTTTGGAAAACAACATCAGAATGTCTTGAAACATTGTAGATCACACCTTGAGAAGGTGTCCTCTCCATCTGAGGTGAAATTGGTCTGTGGAAGCTAGGACTTTTATTTTTATGATTTTCTGAATGTATGGACAAAACAGCATATATATGAGTTTTGGGGGGCTCTTATTTTGGAAAACAACATCAGAATGTCCTGAAACATTGTAGATCACACATTGAGAAGGAGTCCTCTCCATCTGAGGTGAAATTGGTCTGTGGAAGCTAGGACTTTTATTTTCATGATTTTCTTAATGTGTAGACAAAACAGCTAATATTTGAGCTTTGGGGGGCTCTTATTTTGGAAAACAACATCAGAATGTCTTGAAACATTGTAGATCACACCTTAAGAAGGTGTCCTCTCCATCTGATGTGAAAGTGGTCTGTGGAAGCTAGGACTTTTATTTTTATAACTTTCTGAATGTGTAGACAAAACAGCGTATATATGAGTTTTGGGGGGCTCTTATTTTGGAAAACAACATCAGAATGTCCTGAAACATTGTAGATCACACATTGAGAAGGAGTCCTCTCCATCTGAGGTGAAATTGGTCTGTGGAAGCTAGGACTTTTATTTTCAAGATTGTCTTAATGTGTAGACAAAACAGCTAATATTTGAGCTTTGGGGGGCTCTTATTTTGGAAAACAACATCAGAATGTCTTGAAACATTGTAGATCACACCTTGAGAAGGTGTCCTCTCCATCTGAGGTGAAATTGGTCTGTGGAAGCTAGGACTTTTATTTTTATGATTTTCTGAATGTATGGACAAAACAGCTAATATATGAGTTTTGGGGGGCTCTTATTTTGGAAAACAACATCAGAATGTCTTGAAACATTGTAGATCACACCTTGAGAAGGTGTCCTCTCCATCTGAGGTGAAATTGGTCTGTGGAAGCTAGGACTTTTATTTTTATGATTTTCTGAATGTATGGACAAAACAGCATATATATGAGTTTTGGGGGGCTCTTATTTTGGAAAACAACATCAGAATGTCCTGAAACATTGTAGATCACACATTGAGAAGGAGTCCTCTCCATCTGAGGTGAAATTGGTCTGTGGAAGCTAGGACTTTTATTTTTATAACTTTCTGAATGTGTAGACAAAACAGCATATATATGAGTTTTGGGGGGCTCTTATTTTGGAAAACAACATCAGAATGTCCTGAAACATTGTAGATCACACATTGAGAAGGAGTCCTCTCCATCTGAGGTGAAATTGGTCTGTGGAAGCTAGGACTTTTATTTTTATAACTTTCTGAATGTGTAGACAAAACAGCATATATATGAGTTTTGGGGGGCTCTTATTTTGGAAAACAACATCAGAATGTCCTGAAACATTGTAGATCACACATTGAGAAGGAGTCCTCTCCATCTGATGTGAAAGTGGTCTGTGGAAGCTAGGACTTTTATTTTTATGATTTTCTGAATGTATGGACAAAACAGCTAATATATGAGTTTTGGGGGGCTCTTATTTTGGAAAACAACATCAGAATGTCTTGAAACATTGTAGATCACACCTTGAGAAGGTGTCCTCTCCATCTGAGGTGAAATTGGTCTGTGAAAGCTAGGACTTTTATTTTTATGATTTTCTGAATGTATGGACAAAACAGCATATATATGAGTTTTGGGGGCTCTTATTTTGGAAAACAACATCAGAATGTCCTGAAACATTGTAGATCACACATTGAGAAGGAGTCCTCTCCATCGGAGGGGAAATTGGTCTGTGGAAGCTAGGACTTTTATTTTCATGATTTTCTTAATGTGTAGACAAAACAGCTAATATTTGAGCTTTGGGGGGCTCTTATTTTGGAAAACAACATCAGAATGTCTTGAAACATTGTAGATCACACCTTGAGAAGGTGTCCTCTCCATCTGATGTGAAAGTGGTCTGTGGAAGCTAGGACTTTTATTTTTATGATTTTCTGAATGTATGGACAAAACAGCTAATATATGAGTTTTGGGGGGCTCTTATTTTGGAAAACAACATCAGAATGTCCTGAAACATTGTAGATCACACATTGAGAAGGAGTCCTCTCCATCTGAGGTGAAATTGGTCTGTGGAAGCTAGGACTTTTATTTTTATAACTTTCTGAATGTGTAGACAAAACAGCATATATATGAGTTTTGGGGGCTCTTATTTTGGAAAACAACATCAGAATGTCCTGAAACATTGTAGATCACACATTGAGAAGGAGTCCTCTCCATCTGATGTGAAAGTGGTCTGTGGAAGCTAGGACTTTTATTTTTATGATTTTCTGAATGTATGGACAAAACAGCTAATATATGAGTTTTGGGGGGCTCTTATTTTGGAAAACAACATCAGAATGTCCTGAAACATTGTAGATCACACATTGAGAAGGAGTCCTCTCCATCTGAGGTGAAATTGGTCTGTGGAAGCTAGGACTTTTATTTTCATGATTTTCTTAATGTGTAGACAAAACAGCTAATATTTGAGTTTTGGGGGGGCTCTTATTTTGGAATTCAGCATATCATGCAGTTGTCACAGAGGTTGTGAGGTGTGCTAAAATCTTTCTTTCCTTCTTTCTTTCTGACAGACAGACAGACAGGCAGGCAGATAGACAGACAGGCAGACAGAATAAATGAATGGGAAATTGCCTTCGTCAGAAAATTCCCTCTTTTTAGTTTCACCGTAATAGCAAGTGTATACGCGCACCGCGAAATATAGGGGTGGCTAGTTTGACCGCTCATTTTGAAGTGGAGGCTGGCTTGACCGCAGTAGGTAAGGCCAGGGGCACATGAGGCACCAGGCCAGTTCTTTTGAGTAAGGCATCTTTACCCCGACTGCACAAAAACATTGAACATTAGCTGAATAATTCATAAGCCCAGAAAGTTAGGCCCAATAGCTGGAAATGTTAATGCATACATGGCTTTTCATTACTTATGCATGCATTGATTTACTGGTGAGCTGCTAAAGACTCTGTCACTGATATCTCTGTTTAAATGACTTGCAGTGTGTTGTTGTTACAGCTGCTGTGATTTGTGTCATGTTTGAAAGCTCACTTTCTTTCCTTACCTTTTTGTCTCTTAGAATCTGGTGAAAGAGAATTTAAAAAACAAACAGTGGAGGGCAGGTGCAGAAAAGGCTGACAGTGCTGTTGATGTTGCCAAGGTCGGACCACAGGTGGAAAATAAGAAAGGAGGTGAGAGACCCTGCCACTTTTCATGCTCCACATGTAGAATAAATGCTAAACGCTTATTTTCCTTGAGAGTGCTTAATGTAACTTCTTTCTTGCATCTTTTATTCAGAACGACTGATGAAAGCTGAGGAGAAGGGCTCTGGTGCAGTCGCCTGGTCTGTGTATGGTGCCTACATCAAAGCAGCAGGAGGTACAATCATCTTCATCATCAACATCTTCCTCTTCCTCTCCACCACAGGCAGCATAGCTTTCAGTAACTGGTGGCTAAGCTACTGGATCAAGCAGGGCAAAGGGGTGAGTTTGGAGACGATTCTGCTTTACTATAATAGATGCCTCTTTTTAGTGTGTATTTAGCTCCCATAAGAAAGATAACTACTATGCTTCGGTGAGTTGTGGCAGCTTACTGAGCATTAATCTGAATGTGCATGATTAAAAAAGTAACGGCACTATGGTAAACTTAATTAAAAACAAGCACGAGCAGTGAAGAAACAGATGTGCAGCAAAGCAGGCGTTGGCTGCTATTGAGAAATGTGCTTGGAATGGTAAACATCATTGAACTGACTGATTTTCATGTACTTTTTGTATTTGAAAGTATGCTTTTCTCAGTTTCATTAGAGGCAAAATTCCTACATGGGGAGAAATTGGATTTTTTTTTTCTCACTTTTGGTAATTTGTTGCTCTATCTGCCATCAGAACACATCAATAACCTTGGTGAATGAAACGATGGCAAGCAACAGCATGAGACTCAACCCTCACATTCAGTACTATTCAACTGTTTACGTTGTTTCCATGGGAACTGCTTTGCTACTGAAGACAATGAGAGGGCTGGTGTTTGTGAAGGTAACCTTCCTCAGAGATTCCTCTTCTTCTGTCACATGCTTTGTCTAATCAATCACTGATGAACTTTGAAACATAGTGGTATTGAAAAGGAATATTAAGTTGATACAGTATATCAGTGGTGTACAGTTAAGCAGTGCTCCTCCCTAATTGTCTTTATTGTCATTTTGTTCATGCTCTTGTGCTTCCAGTGGTATAATTGAAAATGCCTGTAGGCCAAATCCATTTATCTGTCCGCTACTGCCATGTCTTACAGCTTTACAATGACTGTGTGTGTGTGTGTGTGTGTGTGTGTGTGTGTGTGTGTGTGTGTGTGTGTGTGTGTGTGTGTGTGTGTGTGTGTGTGTGTGTGTGTGTGTGTGTGTGTGTGTGTGCCTCGGGTGTGCTTCTTTTTCAAGCTAACCCATCCTGACACTGCATTGCAGAGGTTAGGTCCCCACGTTAATGTGTGCCACTTGAAATTGCTAATTTTCAAAGATGGCTAATCTTTCTTTACCCCTAGCTGTGATGAGATCTTTGGGAGTGTTGAATATTCCATTAATAGAATTAATTTGTTCTCTGCTGCCACATGTAATTCCTGTCCTATTGGTGAAATGTCTCTTGCTCATTAGGTCATGACCTTTATGTCATGCCTCCCAGAAACTCATTATAAATGAAGATTTGACAGCTTGCCTTGTGCGAGGAAAAAAATAACTACCCACCACAGTGCACATGCTTAGCATATGGTGAAGTACCCATTTAAACTCTACAGGCAACATATGAGTGCCACTGTATTTATCCATTGTGTGTTTTTGTGTTTGAGGCTGAGCACATTGACAGATGATTTCCTTCCAACCGTCTGTTTATCCAAGCCGTGATGCTTTCCGTATGTTTCTTAAAATTGTTTGTTTTCATGTCAGGTCTCATGTTCAACCACGACTGTTGTTTGTGTTGACAGTGTACGATTAAGGCTGCCTCCGTGCTCCACGACAAGCTGTTCTCCCGGCTCCTCCTCAGCCCCATGCACTTTTTTGATACAACACCTCTGGGTCGTATCCTGACCCGCTTCTCCAGAGACATGGATGAAGGTGAGACTTGATTTGTCTTGACTGTGAACCTTCCCCCAAGAGAGCTCTCAGTCAGTGAAGTCGCCCTGGTTGACAAGTGTACTGCCAAGACACAGTGTGGTTTCACATGGAGTATTTTGCGCGCGTGGCTTTCTGTTATCTACTTTACTGGTGTCTTTGCATGTTGATTTCGTGGGTTGCTGTTTTTTTTGGATGGTTGGTTTTGATTCTACAGTGCATATAATATTTTTGTATACTCCTATGTGTCTCTTTCACTCTTTGGGGAAAACAAAACGACACTTTAGGTGGACACAAAGAGAAGGTTTTCTTCACATATAGAGATGGATCCAACACCACACAGTGTGTTTCATTTACAATATGTCTCCTTTCCGAAGTTGATGTACGTCTCACCATGCAAGCTGAGATGCTGCTGCAGAACCTGACCCTGGTGCTGTTTTGCTTTGGAATGATGGGAATCGTCTTCCCCTGGTTCCTGGTCTGCATCTTGCCCATTGGAGCCTTCCTCTACATTGTCAACCGTATCTGCAGGTCAGACTCTCATCACTCCTGTTGTTATCATTGCTATTGGCATTGAGCCTGAGATTCAAACAGACTGCACATTACACTACATCTCCTTCAGAGCCATCTGAGCAGTGTTACCGGCTACAGGTGATTAATAAGCAACAAGTGTTCAAAGTTACTTTAAGTGGCAACTAGTCTGCATTTGTTGATTTTTGTCCACTAGGGGCAGAAAAACATCCAAATGAGCTGACACATAACACACTGGCTCATAAAGTTAATAGGGTGGATGTGTAAGCAAACAATTGCCAGCAGACACAGAGCGACATTTGCATTTGTTTGGAGTCATTTTTAGTTCTCCGCCAAGTCCTGAGACACATATCTAGGTCTTAAGCTTCTAGATGCATCTTGTAGTCTACAGTGGGTTTATTGTTTTTTCTGACAGCTTCTGCTGTTTTGTTTGATTTTAGCACTGTGAGTGTCCATTATTTACTTTACAAAGAGACATTTGATTAAATGTTAATTTAAAACAAGTCTCATGAACAAACAATGCTGCCAGTTTAAAAGGGCTTGGAGCATGTGGTGAATGTGATTAGCTTTGTATTGCTATGTATATTGCCTTGTACAAGCAACGGCATACATGGCAGCACAACCCATAATAATTATTATTCTAATCAGTAACTTTTATTGGAGGGTACTGAAGGTAAATAACAGTGGAAGAGGTGCTGTGATAATCTTTATCTGCAAGTATGGGAGTGTTATTGGTCATTGATTACATTTTTCACAGCTTCTGTTGCAGCAAATGTTGCAGGAGCACCCTGAATTATCTGATGACTCTGCTTTAGTCATTATTTACAGTTTTGCAGCAATTGTGCGATAAAGGTGGATTCACTGTGGGGAACAACAGCTCACTGGTATCTTGGGAAATAACCACAGTATCTTTCCTGTATCTCAAGAACAACGTGATTCTCAGTGTTATTGTTGTGCTGGTGTAAAGCCAGAAAGTACGAAAGCAAAATCTATGTGTCTAATGTTATTATACATACAAACAGTACATTTGTAGCTTTCCATCATAAGTAATGACATATTAAATGTATGATTTTTGTGTGACAAAGCGAGTTTTTGGGGGAAACCTGCTCCCAAATTACACACAGCATCCTTTTCCCTTGTGCAGATATAAACCACTTAATACTGTATCTTGCCTGCACAGAAACTGTAATTCTTTACTTCTTTAATCAGATCTGATACCAGTTTGTCTCCTGAGGGATCAATTTAGTTATAAAATGTCTTCATTTATCTTTTAAGAGACACTTGTAGGCAATGCAAGTGGAATTAATGTTGAACTTTGATAGACTATTAAGCACACAAGAACCAAAAGGAAGAGATGATCCCCAGCTGTTACCAAAAGGTAGTGATCCCCCTTGGCAACACTTTAAAATAATGAAATACTATATCTTACAAAGTCATGACATCCCAGGATATGTATAGATGTTACATCAAACTGGATCTTCCATTGAAATTACCCACATCTAAAGCAGCTTTTATTGAATTCTGAAATGAAATAGCCCAGGGCATAAACATGTTTGTCTGGATCCCATCCTCCAAGCGAGGAAGTGTCATGTTTTTTCCCCCTCTCTTCTGGGCTTTTATGAGAAAACCAAATGATTCATAGGAGATTTGTAATTCACATGCACCATCCATTCTATCTTGGTGTCTAAAAGTAGAAAGACACCCCCCCCTCTCTCCTTCAGTCAATAAACCTCTCTTGTTCACACTACTCCATCGAGTCTGGTGTCTCTCTGGCTGCCAATTGTATGGCCGTCTGTGTGAGATGGTGCTTACAATATTGCACATGCATCACATAGCGGGAAGCGACCGGAGCTCTGTCAGGAAAACAGGTGACCATATCCTTCTCTCTCTCTCTCTCCTCCATGTCATCATTACCTGTCTTCCACACAACTGCATCATTAGAGCTGATGCATTTTCCATTCCTTCATTCTTTAGTGGTCCCTCCCTTATACAGTTATAATGTCTGTGCTCTTTTCAGTATCTTACTTAATAAATATGTGGTTGAAGGCAGCAATATCAGTTTGACCAAAATGTGAAACTTTAGATCTTAAAATAAGACCCAGTTACCTTCACAAAGGTTTGTACGTCACATGTCATACTGGATTTTACAGGGCTTGATGTAGTTTATAGTAGGAGTAAAGTGTTGCTCATTGGGTTTTCCAATTTAATGTATAAAAGATTTGCTCCTCACATGCCGGAGCGTATTTACACACAATACCCTACCATTTTCATTCAAATGAGGCAAACCTAAGTGGAGGCTTTCCAATTCTGCAGTGCTGTTAACTTGCCTGATTGGGATTTTTTTTTCCACAACCATTTAGGGTTATAAAAAAACAACTTGAATTGGAATGAATATCTGTAGTTAATTTATGTCTGCCTGTAAATAAGAATAAATAATTTAAGACAGTATACCTTTCAATCATCAAAATATGAATCAGGTTATAGACACTAGAAAAACAGCTAGAGGTCCAAAAGATAATAACATTTTGCAAACATCTGTATTTAATAATTTTTAATCACAGATTTACAAAATAGTGATATTATTAAATAAATTCCTATAGTAGGAAGTTAAATGTAAAATATTATCTTTCTCTATTTCCAGGGTTTTGATTCGCGAGCTGAAGCACCTGGAGAACATCAGCCAATCACCTCTCACCTCTCAC
Organism: Perca fluviatilis; assembly: GCF_010015445.1. NCBI lineage: Eukaryota > Metazoa > Chordata > Actinopteri > Perciformes > Percidae > Perca > Perca fluviatilis. The sequence continues at coordinate 26,524,317 of NC_053121.1, read as the reverse complement.
ATCACCAGCAGTCTTCAGGGACTCTCCACAATCCACGCCTATGGAAGAGGGCACGACTTTCTCCAAAGGTGAGTATAATGATGCCTGTCAGATATGGAGATCATTAAAGTTATTTAATCTCTCGTTGTAGTTTTTCAGTTTACTCCTCGGTTAGTAAATACACCAAACCTTATACCAGAAATCTTCCTGTCTGCAAGCATGGCAGGATGGAGTTCTTCTTTCCTTTGCTCTGGTTGAAATGTGTTTATCTCTCTTTTTCCAGATATCAGGAATTACTCGACAACAGCCAGGCCTCCAACTACCTCTTCAGCTGCGCTATGCGTTGGCTGGCTGTCCGCCTGGACCTCGTCAGCATCTTTCTTATCACCGGTGTAGCCCTTTGCATTGTCTTAATGCACAATCAGATACCTCCAGCCTATGCAGGCCTCGCCATATCGTATGCAGTGCAGGTTTGTAAAAAAACACATGTAGTAACACAGACACTGGCAGCCCGAGTAGTCTTGAAAGGTTGAAAAGAGTCTGAGGCTGCAGACAGGATTATAAATGTGACGCTCACCCGGTAGAGCATACGCCCCATTTAGGCTGAGTCCTTGGCAGTGGCTCGGGTTCGAATCTGACCGGCAGGCCTTTGCTGCGTGTCATCCCCGTTCTCTCTCTCACCCCTTTCCTGTCATTCTACAGCTGCTCTAATAAAAACAGGCAAAAAAAAAAAGAAATGTGTCAAAGTAAAGTCCCTTTTGTTTTTAACAGCTGCTATAAAAGTGCCCGTTATAGCATTTAGCTAAACAGTAGTTTAGAATACCATTTGTTTAGCATTCAAAAGTGGCTGTTGTTCAGCAGAAGTTACATACTGTAGTCTCACTTTAATATTTACATATTCAGCCTCCCTCATTTTCTTTTTGGAGGGGGATGCATGAAAGTACTGTATACATGCAAGCAACTTCCACAGCCTGTCTTAGAATATTTTTTGTGTCCAATGTATGGTTTTATTATTATTTTTTAAATGCTCAGTGATTTAGAGTATGTCATAATCAACAGAGTCATGACAGCCATGGCAGAGAATTGTCAAGGAGCCATATCAGCAAATCTGTTTATTTGGCTGTAATTCTTTTGATTCTTTTACTGTTCATTCATTGAAGGGGAGCAACACATGGTAAATACCACGTGTTTCATAGTAATTGTTGCAACAGTGTTAACCTTCCACCTCTCTCTGCTTTTCTTTTACCTCCAGCTGACCGGCTTGTTGCAGTTTACCATGCGGCTGCTCACAGAGACTGAAGCTCGGTTTACATCAGTTGAGAGGATCAATCATTATATAAAGGTAAGAGCATTGATTAACACAGTGAGGAAGGTGGATTATGTGGCACTCAGGCACATTGTACATGATCAAATAGACTGGGACGCTTTCTAGAATCTCCCCATCAAACGCAGACCAGCCCAGAATAACAGCAGCTGAATATTGGGCAGTTGGCATGTCCAGACGTGTTTGGGCTTTTTGTGTGCATATGATTGTGTATGTGTGATAAACACAGCACGAAGCATATAGAAACCCAGTGCATATAGAAACCCAGGTCTTAACACACTCCAGCTCACATGACAGTGCTTGTTTCACACAACAAACTGCAAAGATACGAATATCAACTCAACTTTTTCTTTTCTTTTCAAAGAAAAGCTCATAGAGAGAAAATCACTACGAATCAGTCAGGGGGCTTGCACCTCCACAGAGATTTAGAGATTTATACCAGATACCATCTCTGCTCCTTATCTCAGTTTCTAGAGAGTGAAGCACCCCGTCAAAGTCCTGAAGCAGATGCTCCTGCCCCCTCTTGGCCTCAGCAAGGAAACATCACCTTCCAGGATGTGGAGATGCGTTATCGTGATGATCTGCCACTTGTGCTTAAAAATCTGTCCTTCACCATCCTGCCTGAAGAGTCCATCGGCATTGTTGGCCGCACAGGTTCAGGTACAAGTGACCCATTTCTGTTCCCCAGCCAGCAGCATTTTCAGCCTGTTTCACATATTGTTTTAACAAATACACACATTTCTTCATGCAGTATCTTTTCTGTACATGTTTGCAGGAAAGTCCTCTCTGGGTGTAGCTATGTTCAGACTTGTGGAGCTGACTGGAGGCTCGATTATCATTGACGGAACTAATATTGCACAGATTGGTCTGGATGACCTGCGGAGCAAGCTAGCCATCATTCCTCAAGAGCCGGTGCTCTTCATCGGGACAGTCAGGTATTCCGAATGATAATTACTTACCAAGCTTTGTAACTTATGCATTTTTCCAGCTTTACAAAATGTAAAAAAAAAAAAAAAAACAGAGGAGAGGAGAGGGAATGAATGAGAAACAAATAGCCCTCAACCATTAATGTGCTCTTAAACAACTGCTCTAATGGAAAATCCCCCAGTGTCTAGTGGTGCAAAAATGTGGTCAAACTGGGCATCTGTCAGCAGTCTTTACATATGTATGTAACAACACTTCCTTCCCATATAGTGGATACTCAACAGTGACATGACTTTAGTCAACCTGCCTGTTTAAAGCTCCAATATATGTTTTTTACATCAAAACTAAGCATAATTGCACATCTGTATCTGTGATCATGTTTAAATACATACCTATATCCCACTACTTGCCTTGAAATGGTTTTCTAAAGATGTTTAATTCTGGTGCCAAATATTATATAGACTCTGTGTCTATTAATGTGAATGTAAAGCCACACCAGAGGGAAATCATAACAGAAACAAAAATGGTGCAAGGCAGTAAGAAGTGAAAGAACAGATACGCTAAATTTGAGACGGTTTCAAAAACCAAAACATCAGCAATCATTTTATTAAAAAAAAGAGCAAACAGTTGCTTTATGGATGCCAATTACCTCCGCCTCAAATGAAAATTGACTTTTGTCAGCTGATGGGAAGGAGTGTAGTATATGCAGTTTACTATACTAGCCTATACCTCTTCTCTTATTGTGAAATTGGCATAATGTTTAATGAAATCACAATTATGTCTTTTTTCCCACTAGGACCAATTTAGACCCGTGGGATCAACACTCTGACTCCCAGATATGGGAAGCTCTTGAGAAGACACATATAAAAGAGATGGTAAGTGACAAGATGGTTCAACATCTTAACACATTATGCCAAATGATGCATTACTTGAATAGAATAAGCCCCCAACATTCATCCTTATGCCTCTGTACACCCCTTTGGCTTTCTTCAGATCAGCCAGCTGCCTCATTCGCTCCACTCAGAGGTGACAGAGAACGGAGAGAACTTCTCAGTGGGAGAACGACAGCTACTCTGTGTGGCCAGAGCTCTGCTGCGCAACAGCAAGGTGCTATAATACTGCTAGTTCACATTTACATGTGGAACATTGTTTGACATGGATAAGGATAGCAGCTCAAGTAAGAGATTCTCCTCAGTTTTATTAAAAGAAAACACAACCTCCCAATATCGTAGAATTGTCAGTGTGCATGTTTCCCTGCATGAGACAACACTGTCATCTAGTGGTACGCATCGGAACTGCATCTTAGCATGAACTCTGCATGAGCAGCATACAGTATATAATAGTGTGATGTTTTTCCTAATTTTGTGTTAATAATATTCTATAATGTTACATTCATACAGTAAACACAGGCACCATGACCATGTCTTTAATGTAATCTCCAGTTTGTTGTTTCTGTCTCAACTTTTTTGTTTTTATTTCTGTAACGTTTGCTGTTTTGTTTTTTTAGATTCTTATATTGGACGAGGCAACAGCAGCCATCGACAATGAGACAGATCGTCTCATCCAGAAGACCATTCGTTGTGCGTTTGGCAGCTGCACCACCCTCATCATTGCCCATCGTCTCAACACAGTGATGAGCTGCAGCAGGGTCATGGTTCTGGACAACGGCCAGGTGTGTATACAGTAAAGGCCACATGACTGATTGCCTGATTGCACCATACGGCCATATAGTTTGAGTCACATCAACAGCATCAACATTTCAGTGTAAAGTTCCTTTAAGAGAACCATTAGCATTGGTTACAGAAACTTGAGTCATTCACCAAAGCGTAACAAGGCTGCATGAGGTCAATATTTTTCAGACATTAAAAGTCTTTTCATACGCTTTAAATAACTTGGGTTGCAATATTCTTCGAGAAAATAATATGCCTTGATTTTTGTTCTCTCTACAAAGTTAATGGAAGGATTTAGTTGAACCTCTGATTGTATATGTTCTATGCTGGTACTGATCACTGTTTTATTCTTTTCATTCTCATAGATTTTGGAGTTTGACAGTCCCGCTGCCTTGCTGGCAGATGAAAACTCAAGATTTAGAGCCCTGATAGAAGCATCAGAAAACCAAAGCAGATAAAAGACTGTGGAGTTGAACTTTGGATGTGAGCGGTGACGCCTCAAAATGTTCAGTGGAATACCTGAAATGCACAAAAAAAAAACACAATGGACTCAGTCCTGCCTTGGTGTGAAAGTGATGTGTTAAAAAAAATACAGAGGCTATTGTGATGACTGATTATTTCCAAACCAAAGACCCAGGGACCACATTTCTGAAGGACACATCAAATCTCACTATGCAAAGGGAGATGTAACAGACTCCTGCTCTTTGCTGAGTTATTTGGTACTGAAACAGAGCATTGACTCTGACAATAGCACTTTATAATTGAAGTAGACATGTGGGGCTTCCTTTTTCTCTTGAGGCCAGCTGATCAGTGAGATTAGTTTTAGTAATTATTTCCATAACTAAGACCTCAGAGTGCAGGAATTTACTGTTTTATTATTAGTTAGTATTACTTTTTTGTATGATTATTCAATACAGTATACCTTACAGTATACCTTAAAAAATCACCTAATAATCTATTTTCATTATGCACTTTCCAGAACATGCTAAAATATTTCAATGGTTTTCTTTTTATGTTATATGCATCTAGTTTGATGTTATAATGCAGTAATTTCAGTGAATCATTGCAGATGCAATATGTGCCTAGAGCTGTAAACATTTTCAGGTCATACTGTATAATTGAGTTAGCCATGTAAGTATGCTTTTTTGCAGACTGCATGCAAGTACCGTGTTCTTGAATGAGCCGAAGTTTCCTCTAAATCCAAATGCTGGAGTTGAAAATATGCACATTTTATACAGATGGCAATGTATTTTTTTTTTTTTTTTTTACCAGCAAGGTAATTCTGGTGTTGAGCAAAGTACGTTATGCAGTTGCAATTCGGTTTTAAACCATGGTACAGTATGTAATGTGCAACAAAGCTGAAACTGATCAGCATAAGATGTGTCTTCAAATGTGTTTTTACAAATGTTGGGGATTATAAACTTCTGCCTTATAATCAAGTTTGTGCTGAACAATCATGGAGAGTGCAATATATTTCTATTGCATTGATACATTTTCAGGATTGCCTTTGTACACTTGAGATTGTAATCTTTATTTTAAATGTTGGATTTTTGTTATTAAGGTACTTGTTTTTCAATAAATAAATAAAAAAAATGTAGTATGCTGATGTCCAGTCTTAGCTATTTTACATGTTAAAGGGGAACTCTGTACACATCAAAGACGGTACAGGTCTCGGAAATGTACTACTGCATATGTTAAAAAAATAGTATAAAGCCTTCTGTGGCTTAAGACACGTACAGTAAGGTGCTGCACACACACTTGTTCCACAGCTGACAATGTGCTAGCTCATTATGTACACTGTCACTGTGTGGAAACTGATCAAACTGGTCAGCTGTTAGCAAACAACATAAATTCCTTACCAAGGTAGGAAAATTGTTGGCATTCTTGAAGCTGCACATGAGTGAAAGGGAATACTATATGTATTTGTATTAACAAAACTTAAAGGACTACACAACACAAAGAATTACACTGTATGTTTGTGAGAGAGAGAGAGAGAGAGATAAACAAACAGGACCTCAGTCAATACTTATCCTACTCAGACCCCCTACTGATTATATTACAGTCAGCAGCTCATCTACTTGCAGATACCTGCTTTCTATACTGTATGTTCAAGGATGTGTGCGTGTTTAGTAGCCTATGCATGTGCTGGTTTGTTTGTGAGAAAAAATGTTTGGTATACACTTGAGTGTTAATAGATTTTTGCTGCTTATTTGTCATTCTACCTGTCTTTCTCTGAGTTTTAACAAATAAGAATAATAATTACAAGTAGACGTTACAGATTGTAGACATCTGTTAATTCTTTCCTGGGAAAAACGGGTTAAACCCAGTTAAGCCTCGGTCCAGCGTTTTTACTCTTCCACTTTCTTTAACACAAATGTCTACAGTTTTCCTTTGCTAAAACACCTTTTGCTGTAATGTATTTTAATTAAACACGTTCATTTAGGAATATGCACCATACCTAAATATTAAAGCTACTAAGATTAATGTATGTTTGTATATAAAAAGTGTATAGCCTATACACTTGCATACGTACATACACACATGTACACAAACAGCTCTATGAGGATTGTAAACAGTAACATAATAGGGCAATGCAAAAGTTCAAATGGTGCTGGAATAAGAATTAAATTATAATAATTATTATTATTATATTATTATTATAACAGGTTGCTTATCTATATCCAGAGTAGGCTATATTGTTGATGTTTACGATTGTATGATATATAATTTAGTTGAAAGCTGGATGCAATTCAATGTCACAGAAGCACATTTTTGTAAACATTACAGCATGTGTTAATTAATGTCTATAAATTGTTGTGTTACAGAAATCATTACAACTCAAAAAAGCAAGGGTCCTACAACAAGTGCGTTGTTTTCTTCATTACCTTTATTTTGAAGTTCGGGGATAAAGCCTTACCGGAAGTGTGTTTCGTTGTTGTAGCTCGGTTGGGCTGCTGGGGAGGAGGAAAGCTCTGGCTGTGATGCCGCTGGATGATGGCTGCTTTCGGGATCCTAAGTTACGAACACCGGCCATTAAAGCGGCCCCGACTCGGCCCTCCGGACGTTTATCCTCAAGATCCAAAGCAAAAAGAGGTCAGATTTTACGATGTGCAAACTGAAAGTCCAGGAATAATGTTTTGTGGAAGGAAATTTTCAGCCAAGAAGCTGTTCAAGCTCACATAAGCTAGCCTGTTTAGCAAGCCCTCTAACGTTTGACGATTTGGGCCTAGCAATAACAATGAACAGCACCTAGTTGTCAGCTTACTTGCAAAACAACCGGTTCGTTAGACACCAGAGTTTGCTAAGCTAGCTAGCTCATCGGCTTGTGGATGAGCTAGCTTTGATATAAACTGCAACCAATATTTCACGTTGGCTTTGTGATGAAAAACGAAATGCGTTTGCGTTTTAGATTGTGCGGGGCTGGTAATTGTTTGTTCGCTTGATGTTTTGATCCAACGAGTTAACGTAAGCTAAACCAGCACAGCTAACCTTCAAGACCTGCAAGCTATAACGTTACATTAATTTAAGATAAATGATCTGTGCTTAGTTTTAAGATTGGACTTTGGCCTAGCTGAGCAGTGCTGTTGGATCCTGATCTATTATTAACCTAGGATAATCTATTGGTGTATCACAATCAGAATGAGATTAATTTCTAAAATAACATGCATGGAATTTTCCTTCGTGTGTTTGTGCATACAATACATATGAAAACGGAGGAAAAAAACAATAGTGCAAAGTACCTCAACAGCTAAGCACATAAATATATAAACTTAAAATATTACAGTTAAAAATATGTAAGACTCTATAACACCTATGTACAATATAACTATTTTAAGGCTGTATGGTTTTGTGCAAGGTGTAAAAAAATAATAATAATCTGGATGTGCAAAAGTTCACAGTATATACAACATCCGCAATGGTCAGGCATAATAGTCCAGTATGTGTGTAAATGTACCGTGTAGCCTAGTTACTGTAGGTGGCTGGAGAGTACACTCTGTAGATGGAAAACTGACTGCTTTCCCTCTGGGGTATTGCTACTGCAAAATCTCTGATAATGACTTGTAGAGCTGTAACAATTCAAAATTTTGCAGTACAATTAATTGTCTCAGAAATGATTAACAATATAATTGTCTCTTACGGTCACATTTTTTAAATATTTATTTATCACTTTTTCAAACAAATTAAAGTTTTGAATGATACCTCTTTTGATTATATCACTGTTATGTGACCCAGATAATAGTAATACATATTATATACTAATAGTAATAAATAATTAAAGCTATACAGGTACACAGCCTATGAAGTAAACCACGCCTCTTTATTATCATAAAACATTGTATTTTTTCTTCTTAAATGAACATAAAATTGACATTAAAACATTTATCGCTATCAATAAAAAACAATGCATTAATCATTAACAAAAAAAACGATTCAGTTAAATTATGAGTACAAAAATTAGTCACTTTTGGCAAAACTATGTGGCCTCACTGCTTCTTTAGTTATGTTTTTTTTTAAATTGTATCTCACCTTTGTCATTGTTGCTATGAACATGTATAGGGACATGTGCCAACAACCAACAAAAAGCATAGCTTTAGCTCTACAGTCTGACCAATAATCACATACTTAATTACAATTTGGCATATCCAAACAAAATCAACAAATAGCATCAACAATTATGTTAATTTATTTTCCTCGTGTCAGCAAACCCAAATAAGCCCAGATGCTGATTTTCTGAAAATACCAGTAGCTGGTCTGGGATCAGAAAATATGAGATATTTTAGATCGACACTATCAACTTTGCATTAATGCTTTTTATTATCTATACGTTTGCACTGTCATATGTTTGTTTCAGGATGAGTTGACTGCACTGAATGTGAAACAAGGATTCAATAACCAACCAGCTGTGTCTGGTGATGAACATGGCAGTGCCAAAAATGTCAATTTCAACCCTGCGAAGGTAAATGACTCTTGGCACTTTAGCTCAGGTTCTACCCTGCATGCTACTTGTTGTATTTTTGTGTGATTGATTTGGCAATCATACATGTTTCCCTCAATGCTTTACAGATCAGTTCAAACTTTAGCAGCATCATTGCAGAGAAGCTGCGTTACAACACGTTTCCAGACACAGGGAAACGTAAGCCGCAGGTCAACCAGAAGGATAATTTCTGGCTTGTCACAGCAAGGTCACAGAGCTCCATCAATAATTGGTTCACGGATTTAGCGGGGACTAAACCTCTGACACAGCTTGCTAAAAAGGTAAGACCCTGCTGCGAGTCTCTAAAAGAGTCTATACATGATGTTTTCTTTATGTTGGTTTAACTGGCAGTATAATGGCTGGAGAAGGCATCTACTTTGTACTACATTGGCTTCACCCGCTGCGCTGTGCTTGGGTTGGCCATTTAATCAGTGTGATTCTTTTCACATCAGTCTTGTGCATGTTTTTTTTTTTTCCCATGCTGATTTCTACTATTTACAGTTGGAAAGGATTTGATTTTTAGGCTGACCAAAACATTTTTCACTCATGTCCACAAGAAAGGAAATGGATTCCCCATTCCAAGCATTTGGTTTGTTAGAGTAAAATCAATCCTAGCCTTCAGCTGTATGATTGATTACCAATACTGATAAGATATAAATACTAATGAAAATAAGATGTTTGGTTTTGTCTGTCATGAGGTAATTAAGTGGCTGTCAAAATAAGATTTATTCTATAATAATGTCAACGTTAACATTGTGTTGAACGTTAGCATGTTGAATTCACAGCTGAGTGTTAGCATGTTACCATTCCAAATGCTACCATGCTATCCTGCTAATGTTACAAGGCTAAGCTACATACAGTTGAGCCTGACCGTACATCTCAGACTGAGGAAAGTAGCTTTTCAACGTGTAATGAGCATTAATACAGCCTCATAGGGCCGCTAATGTTGCTATGTACTTCAACTTTTTTGAAAGCTGATATTGCCCGATACTCATAGAATGCAGCTATATCGGTGCATGTTTTGCGTCGTCAGCTTACAAATTTAGCTTTACTTATTATTGTCTGGCAAGGTTCGATAGCTGTTTACTGCATAGGACCACCTGGAAGTAGCTAACAAATTAGGTGTGGAGGATCCTGATGTGTATGTCACCACTCAGAAAGTGTACGTGTCAGTTCTATAAAAGCCAAGAAGAGAGCGAGTGGCCACGGTGATAAAACAGTCCCCAAACAGTGCAGAACTCTCTTGGACAATTCAATTGAACATCACTAAACAAGAACGATTCAGAAAAGGTAAGTAAATGCAGTGTGTTTTATTTCCTTGTTAAAACAACCCAACTGATGCTTCTGTTTTAAACACAGCTATTGTTTGTCTTGTTTGGGTTTATTGATCCAAAACACAATTAATGCCATTGTTTGGCAGTGGAAACAGGTTTTATTGCTGTGTGTTAATTTTTTTAACTTGGAAATCTATTATTCATAGATTGTCTGGTGAGGTGCTTTTTAAAAAAAATTCTCTAACAACAAATTGGTTCCTCTTGGTGTGCTCTTACAAGTGGCAGCAAATAGATCTTGAATTTTAAATACATCAGGTTAAATCGAAGGTGAGCTTTCTATTCATAAATGTGTAAAAGCCCTTTATCTTTTACAATTACACTGTAGTTTGTGTATTCCTGCTTGCATTGGTACATATATATTTCATTGTTTTGTCTACTACAATGAACAATGTTTTCTAACTGTGTTTAGTAATGACTTTGACGCATCACTTTTCCAGAAGCACACCGGTTCCAGGTTGCTCCTCAGCTACTTCTTCAGACCACAGAAGAAATTACATCAGGAAAACATAAGAGATGTTTATTTGAAAATGTGGATTTCATGCATTCAATTATACCAGTGCATTTATTTTTAAAACAGAACAGGCACTGTTGGGAAGGAACTCTCGTGTAATTATTGTATTGAAACAGACTTCTGAAACTTTTTTATTTACATAAATTAGAAGTAGAAGAAGTAATGTGCACCCAATGCATATGGTTTATCCCATGGTTCTATTTAGCATCTTGGACTGTACTTGTCTATCACATTGTTAGCTGTTTAGAACAAGTTTTTAGCAGTACTCTTGTGACACTTAAACATTTTTAATGAAAGATTATGATGATTCTGTCAGTTAGTTGTTCTTGCCGTTTGTGTTGTTTTTGGAAATATTCTTGGTGTGTTTGCATTGTTTCCACATTACTAACGCACATGAAATGTCGTTGTCACAGGTTCCAATCTTTAGCAAAAAGGAGGAGGTTTTTGGATACTTGGCCAAGTACTCAGTCCCTGTCATGCGTTCAGCATGGATGATCAAGATGACCTGTGCGTATCACGCAGCCATCACAGAAACTAAAGTCAAGAAGAGGCATGTGATTGATCCTTGTATAGGTAAGCAAGGGTTGTTGGTTAATGTTGTGGGTGGGGGTGGTTGTTTGTTTTGTTTAATGTGTTCTTTTTTGATATGAAAAATTTGGTATGAAAAAATTGATATGAAAAATAATAGGCTTTATTCTGTGGTATGATAAGATTTCTTTGAGTAGAATATCTTCTGCCGTTCATTCAATTTCTGTTGCTTTAAGGTGCATTTTTGCGTTTGTGTGTGTAGAATGGACTCAGATTATTACAAAGTACCTGTGGGAGCAGCTTCAGAAGGTGGCCGAGTTTTACAGACAGTTTCCCAGTCAAGGCTGCAGCTCACCCCTACCAGCCACCCCCGCAGATGTGGAAACGGCCATGAAGCAGTGGGAATACAACGAGAAGCTAGCCATGTTCATGTTTCAGGTCCGTTAAAATGTACAGTGTAATATGCACAATACCATTTTTTTCCAGTAACACAGTGGTGTAATGCGCTACAATGGATCTTAGCTAATTAAATGAGGTACTAAATAGTGTTAGAGGGATTAATTGAGAAATTGAGACAAAGCAATGATTATTTTTATTAGTAATTTATTTAGTAATAAATAACATAATCACATTTATATTTGGGAAGAGGAGGAAAGGAATTAGAAATGGATTACCTTTTCTAATTAAGTTCTCCATCACTGCTTCTGCGTACTTTTACCTACCATATTCCCCTAAGTGAAGAAGGAGATCACTGCAATTTCAATTAATGAATCCATCTTGTGTTAAACAATGTAACTATTGTTTCATCTACTTGATATTAAGATGCCCTTGTGTTTGGTTTCTGTGTTCAGGATGGGATGTTAGACAGACACGAGTTCCTGACATGGGTGCTGGAGTGTTTCGAGAAGGTCCGACCTGGTGAAGATGAGCTTCTCAGACTTCTCCTGCCGCTTTTACTACAGGTATACCCCCGCTATCCACTTACTCATCAGCTCAACCGTTCTACCCCAGCCTCACATCATCACTCATGCTTTGATGGATTGCTTTTGGGAAACATGCAGTCCTACTTAACATTCATACAGCTATACACAATCACCCACACACTTGGTGTTATGACAGGCTTCTACAGCTGTCAACAATTTATCATGAACCAGTTGTGTGTTGTGGTCCACACAGCACTTAGGTGGTGTTGACCTTTGCTGGCAGAGGCCCACCGGGGCCCACAGCACCTCATTTTGTTTCTGTTTCCAAAGTTGACTGATGTTAATGGACACTGAGTGCTGTGCGTAATGCCGTGAATCTCTCTTCCATCCTGCAGTACTCAGGGGAATTTGTACAGTCGGCCTACTTGTCACGGAGACTGGCTTACTTCTGCACACGCCGCCTCAACCTGTTGCTAAGCGACGGGAGCCTGGGCCCCGGCACAGGAGGGCATCCAGCCCATGGCATGTTGACGCAGCAAGGTAACGCCCTGCCCCCTACCCCGACCTCGCAGCCGACGGGAGGGAACCAGCCCCAGACAGCGTTCACGGACTTCTACATCTGCCCTCAGCACAGGCCTCTGGTGTTCGGGCTCAGCTGCATGCTACAGGTATTCAGTGTTCATTTTGACTGATGCATAATTGGAATACATTGAATATGAAATGTAAGACGAGACTTCAAATTCTTTACTTACTAATATATATTATATATTTTTCTTTCTTTTCTGTTATTTGTGTCTTGTTATTGTCGCCTCAGAGCATAGTATTGTGTTGTCCCAGTGCTCTGGTGTGGCATTACTCTCTGACAGACAGCAGAAATAAAACTGGTTCACCTCTGGACCTCCTGCCCATCGCTCCGTCCAGCTTACCAATGCCAGGGGGGAATACTGCCTTCACACAGCAGGTACCTTCATCCCTGCAAACTGTAAGGTTTTTTTTTTCTCCCATTTGTTGATTAGTTTTTTTTTGAAAAGCAGGCTTTCCCATCACCTTCTCAGTGTTTTGCTATTTAGAGCCAGTGAATGAAAGGAAAAAAAAAAAAAATATATATATATATGTGTGTGTGTATATATATATATATATATATATATATATATATATATATAACACACACACACACACACACACACACACATAAATATATATATATATATATATATATATATATATGTATATATATATATATATATATATATATATATATATATGTATATATATATTAAATATATGTATATATATATATATGTATATATATATATATGTATGTATGTATGTATATATGTGTGTATGTATGTATGTGTGTAATATATATATATATATATATATATATATATATATATATTGTATATATGTATATATATATATATATATATATATATATATATATATATATATATATATATATGTGTGTGTGTGTGTGTGTGTGTGTGTGTGTGTATATGTATATGTGTGTATATATGTGTGTGTGTGTGTGTATATATGTGTGTGTGTGTATATATATGTATATGTGTATATATATGTATATATATATGTATATATATGTGTATGTATATATGTATATGTGTATGTATATATGTATATGTGTATGTATATATGTATATGTGTATGTATATATGTATATGTATGTGTGTATATATATATGTGTATATGTATATGTGTGTATATATGTATGTATGTACGTACATACATGTATGTATGTACATACACACACACACACACACACACACACACACACACACACACACACACTACTTAAAATCTGATTTAAATTGTGTTAAATACTTACTCCAGGATTCCTAGCTGCTTTCAAACTTCAAATATGACTCACATGAAGGAGACTGTAGTTTCACAAAGAAATCTCAACTCAAACGCTAGTAGTGAGAATGTTTTTGCCATGTTATGATATGGTTAACTTTCTTTTTTTAAATGTCTCTTACATTTCTGCTGAATGCATTCAAGAGGACTTGTAAATGTGTTTACAGCCCATGGGCATTTTCTCATTCATTGTTTTTATGTGAGGTGTCAGGATAATGTTCTCTTGTTGTTCTTTCACCACAGGTCCGTACAAAGTTGAGAGAAATCGAGGAGCAAGTTAAGGAGCGAGGCCAGGCAGTAGAGTTCAGGTGGTCGTTTGACAAGTGTCAGGAGACCACAGCAGGTTAGAAAAGAGTTTATTTATCTCTGCAGAGACCTGTTTCCACAGCATACAACAAGGTCAGTGTATGAGGTGATTTCTGTGATCTGTTGCCAGGGTTCACCATTGGGAGGGTTCTCCACACCCTGGAGGTTTTAGACAACCACAGCTTTGAGAAGTCTGACTTTAACAACTCACTGGATTCCCTGTACAACCGAATATTTGGGTCAGGTCAGAGTAAAGATGGCCATGAGGTAAGGATCGATTCCCCTCACCTCTATATTTTTTTATCATGTAAAACTGTAAACCCTGAGATTGAAAAGTGGGAGTTGTGGAATGGACATGGTTGTACCTGAGCGGAATGGAAGGAAGGCGGGAAGTAGAAGGAAGAAAGAAATGGAGGGGGGTTTTTTTTTTTTTGTTGTTGATATGGCCTTGGTGTCCTCACGTGTAGCTGAGGGCCCCAAAAACACGCTCCTAGTGAAAATATGATATGGTTACAAGGGGACTTGTCGAGTCTCTGATTCGACTGGTGGTCTTGACTATAGCCCTGAACATCAACCTTTGACATTAGTCTGCACAGTGCTTGAGTTTTACAAATCAGCAGACCGCTATTGTATATAATAAATATTCTCAAATCCATAAGTTTCTTTTCTTGCTTCGACATGACTTGAAGACCCATCGCACCCTCAAACATTGCATTAACATCTAAAATGACTGCATAATTCATATTTTGTGGTGTTTTTTTTTGTAGCATCTGTGGACAAACTTGAAGCCGAATGAACGCGTTGAATGAGGAAAGCTTGTAAACAGGTTTTCTACATTTAGCACTCAAAGACTGCTTGCTGTGTGTCTGGTGTGTATTTGCTTGCAGAGGTGTGGTGAGTCGGAGGTGGTGGACGAGAAGGGCTCTGTGTCATCCGGCTCCCTCTCAGCTGCCACGCTACCAATCTTTCAGGATGTACTGCTACAGTTTCTCGATACTCAGGCCCCCACACTGAGTGAGCCTCTTTCTGTTTTTTTTTTCTACATTTCCTGCAGCTGTGATTCTCAGATATGTTAATCTTGATCTGATATTAAAGGGACTTTATATCCTTTTGTCTTTGCCTCTTATTTAATGATTTGGCAAAGGGAAACCTGGTATTAAATTATTCAAATCCCCTTTCCCCTATGCAGCGGAGCCTGGGAACGAAAGTGAACGAGTGGAGTTCTCCAACCTGGTCCTGCTCTTCTGCGAGCTCATCCGTCACGACGTCTTTTCCCACAACATCTACATGTGCACTCTCATTTCCCGTGGTGACCTGGCTTCTGACTCCCATCTGCAGCGCCCACGCTCCCCCAGTGATGAGCCCTCCGATGAATCAGAGCGCAAGGAGCAGGACGCAGGCAGCAGTGTCAAGATGGAGGCATGTTGGAGGCATCTGTTGTTGGTGTTGATGAGTCATTTGTGCAACAGGAAAAAGTAACAGCGTGGCGTAAAAGGGTAACATGATGTTATTGCTTGTTTAACAGGATACCGGTCTGTCGGAGTCGATGGAAATCGATCACAACTCCAGTGCTAATTTTGATGAGGTACACACAACATTGTATTTCCTTCCATAGTGCATGCATAAATATTATTTGGAATCAAGTTGTATTTATTTATTAGGAGTACAATCTAGAGCTGGTCAATATATCGATATCGTGATATGAGACTAAATCACGATATCGTGATATGAGACTAAATATCGTCGTATTTTGGATATCGTAATATCGTAATATGGCTAAGTGGTGTCTTTTCCTGGTTTTAAAGGCTGCTTTACCGTAAAGTGATGTCATTTTCTGAACTTACCAGACTGTTGTAACTGTTCTATTATTTGCCCTTACCCACTTAGTCATTATATCCACATTACTGATGATTATTTATCAAAAATCTCATTGTGTAAATATTTTGTGAAAGCACCACTAGTCAACGCTACAATATGGTTGCGGTATCGGTATTTGGTCCAAAATATCGTGATATTTGATTTTCTCCTTTTCGCCCAGCCCTAGTACAATCGCCTTTTTTAAAATGTGCCTCATGTGCTCTTGTGTGAAGTCATTTCATTTGCCTTGCAGATGTTCTCTCCTCCGATGCACTGTGAGTCTAAGGGCAGCCCCTCTCCTGAGAAGCCAGCCCCAGAGCAGGACAGCAAGGCCGGCTGTAAGGACAAGGGCATGGACCCTGCTTTCCCTCAACTGTATGAGCAACCTCGCCACATTCAGTATGCCACTCACTTCCCCATTCCTCAGGTAAGAGAATTCGCAGCTTTTAAAAAGAAATCCCAGAAAAAACAACTTGTGGTTTGTTATGAATCAGTTTCCGTACAGCTTGTCTACCCTGAATGCATATCAGCTTTTTTGTTTTGTTTTTAGTCTTATCTCACATGCGTCTGACAGAACAGATATGCATATATTTCAATCAATACACAGGCCCCCGATTTAACTACGCAGGCTGTTAAGACATTGTGTTAGAATCTACAAGATTCTGTATCTGAAAGTTTTGACCAGAAGTCTGGTAAAGCTACAGACTTTTGTGCATGTACTGGACAATAATCTTAATTTCTAGAATAATAATGCCTACTAAATTGTTTAGATCCAGCCTGGATTGTTAAAGTATTAGAGCTCAAGCTATTAGTCATTTAGTCTTTAGTTAATCAACAATAAATCTATCAACTATTGTAATATTTTAAGTACTTTCTCAGGCAAACATTTTTAATAAAAAATGACCTATTTCCAGCCTCTTGTGAGCGATTTACTGCTTTTCTTTTTTTTATGTTGTAGTAAGCTGAATAGTTTGGGGTTTTGGGCTGTTGTTGAAAGGCACCACCTTGTCCTTTTGAAAATTGTGGGCATTTTCACAATTTTCTAACATTTTATAAAAAACGATGGCTTAAAGTTAATATTTTTAAAGCATACTTATGTTGAATGTCCCCAGTTTAGTTTTCTTATTAATTGTATGTTTTCTAAAGGAGGCTATATTGTTACTGCTGAAAACACAGCATTCAAAACTGGATTTAAACTAAAATTAGAGGGAAAAGTCTGTTCTCGTAGCTTAACAATTTTGTGGAATTTGTTCCTCAAACCCTCTGTCTGGCCCAAATGTGTTTTTGTCTTGCTATGCTGCTCAGGTTATCAGGTGCATCAAGTTTATGAGGATCTCATTTGTCTCTTTTGTCATTGCCTTCAGGAGGAGAGCGCCAGCCACGAGTGCAACCAGCGGTTAGTGGTCCTCTACGGTGTGGGCAAACTGAGAGATGAGGCGCGACACACCATCAAGAAAATTACCAAAGACATCTTGAAGGTGCTGAACCGCAAAAGCACAGCAGAAACAGGTAACGGCTTTTGACTGATAACTTTATGTCCTTGTATTTCCCCATTTACTTAGGTTTTACATTACCTTAGCTGAAGGCAAGCAGTTTGTCAGGCAGGAAACTGCCATTTAAGATTACGTTTCAGTTTCATTTCACCTACTTTTTATGTTTAATAATGAAAATGTTGTCAGTGAAATTGCTTTGACGTTTTTTTTTCCCCCTCAGTTTATTGACTGGATTTTTTTTTCCTGCGTCTCTCTGCAGAAAAAACACATGAAAGAGATAATGTTTTACCAGACGGCAGTTTGGAACGCAGGAGCTTTATCATGCTTGGATGTTTGTGAAACATCGTTCACATGCAGGCACTGTGGCCATTCCAGCTGTTATCATCTCAATAACTCTCCTTCTTTGAATACATTTCATTTGTTTTCCCTTTTACTTTGCCCTCACTTAAGAGAACAAGCTTTTTTTTTCGTTCTTTATCGACCCCTTAGGGGCTTGCATCACTCAAATCTTCTTTCCACCCAATTTCTTTCTGCTAACAGCCCTCATCTGTTCACAGCCACTTTATCTCAGATACACATGACCTTATTAAGGTGATTGAAGGTTTCAGAGATATAATTGCATAGATTGGAGTGTTTTGTGTCACCTTATCACATTCCTGTGAACCGATGATAACCTTCAGCTCACAGTGATGTTTAATTTAAATAAAATGCACCACCAAGTGCCTTTCCAGGAGCGTCTTTTGCACTGACACTTAAGCCTCGCATGAGGCTGGAAATAAGATAACAGACCATTTGACTTAACTCGATTTCACGACTGGCCTGTTTGGCAGACTGGAAAGAATACCGCTGACCAGCTATGAGTTGCTGCTCCCTTTCTTATTTTCTGTTCTCTTTCCCACATACGCAGGAGGGGAGGAAGGACAAAAGAGGAAGAGGAGTAAGCCGGAGGCCTTTCCCACTGCGGAAGATATCTTCTCCAAATTCCAGCACCTCTCCCACTTTGACCAGCACCAAGTCACCTCCCAGGTTAGACCGGGAAACCTCATTCTTTTGTGTCTTAATGTGTCTCGTTTCAGAGTATGTAGGAATAAGTTCCTTATTTTGGGACCGGCCACAGGGTTTAATAAAGCTGCTGTAGGTAAGATTGTGAAGATCCAGGACTTTGCTAACAAATTTGAACATCGACAACTTCTCAGTCCCTCCCCCCTTTCTGCTGCAGCCCAAACCGTCTCCTAAGCCCCTCCCACACAAGGGAGTTTGACAGAACTGCCGGCATGTCAGATAGACAACATTTTCAATAACTAAACACTAACCCAATGTTAACTTTACTCACCAACAGTAAAACGATGCTAACTAGAAGGCTAGCGTTAGCCATTTCAGCATCATATCTGACCGACCACTGTGCTAATGTTACTATCATCCTCACCAACGTAGCTTTGTGGACTTTTGACTACTAATAACCAAGTGAAAGATAAATCATTCATCATAATTATGTTACCTGTCGAGAAGAAATGTTGCTACATCTGCATCGTTCTTCAGATCTTTAAAATCCCGGAGCTCACGCCACCTCTGAAAAGCCTCTCCAATATTCACCGGAGTTTTGGGAAACCTTTCTGCAGCTCGTGCGCACGGAGGGGGGAAGGGAGAACCCTATTATATGCGTGTGCGTGCATGAGCAGTGATTGACAATTCGCTTTGCCAATCGCAGTACAGGCTGTAGGTGGTGCCAGAGGAGCTGGATTTTTTTTATATTACATAATTCATGTAGTTCTACTGGAACATAGGGTCAGTTTCAGCAAATGTGACAGAAAGTTAGTTAGTTTTATAAGACTTACCTACTGCATCTTTAATGCAAATAACTTTAGCAGCCTAAAACGGAAGACCTCCCAAGGTGACTCATTTGAATGCAAATGTGATTTGAATATATTTTGATTTCTCTTGTGAGGTGTCTGAATACAATTTGAATACATAATGCGCTTAGGTGACTGTCACTTAAAAAAGCAGCAGAACATAATGTATTTAGATTTCTCGGTAGAACGGAGAATGTACTTGATCCTGAATTCAATTCTGCTGATAATACAATTATTAACACTGCGATTGAAAAAGAGTGCTCAATTTCATTAGTTTTTTTAAGTGCCTTTAATTCAAATATAGCTAACAACATCCCAGGGTGAGGTCTTTAGGGAACAATACAGATTTAACAGTTATTTCTTATGTATAAGAGAACAACTTTCCAATAGCATTATGGTTGTTTTAGTACCAATATTTGTATTAAAGGAATAATATGTCATTGTATTTGAGTAAGATCAGAGAGATATTTCCAGTATTATGACTGTAAGACACACTTTTGGTTGTTTTTGCCTTCATTTGTCCTGTTTGCCTCCCTCAAACAGAATTCTGACATAATATTTTGCCATTGCTTATTGGAGCTCCGCTGAGTGGCAACATGTTGTTGTGTGTTGCAGCCCAGTGTCAGGACCAAGGCTGTTAACATTGTTTTTTTGCATGTCAATGATCTCTGAAATGTTTAATGTGTGCAGGTCTCCAGAAATGTGCTGGAACAGATCACCAGCTTTGCCTTAGGGATGTCTTACCACCTGCCTCTCGTCCAGCACATTCAGTTCATCTTTGACCTCATGGAGTACTCCCTCAACATTAGTGGCCTCATAGACTTTGCTATTCAGGTATGGACAACTTCATCACTAATGTTATTTACCAATTAGACGGTGTGTGTGTGTGTGTGTGTGTGTGTGTGTGTGTGTGTGTGTGTGTGTGTGTGTGTGTGTGTGCGTGTGCGTGTGTTAAACTGACTTTGTTTGCATTTGTTAAACCTGCTAACACTGGAACTCTTGTTAAAGGGAAAGACAGATAAAGTTCAGGTATAAAGTGTGAGCTACAGTGTCAGCGTAAAGCTGTTTCAACCAAGATAACTTTCAAAGCATCACGATACTGGTGATATAACGAGACCATGCTGCTGAAGTGATCTGTGTAAACAGAGCCATATGGTTCTGCATAGCTCCTCTCTCTGTCAGCCTGTCAATGCCCATGTGAATCCCCCCTTTTAATAAGCTTGTGTTTTTCCATTGTTCTGCATTTATTTGTTTTTAGCTTCTGAATGAGTTGAGTCTGGTGGAAGCCGAGCTGCTGCTGAAGTCGTCCAGCCTGGTGGGCACCTACACCACCAGCCTGTGTCTGTGTATTGTTGCTGTGCTGAGGAGGTACCACTCCTGCCTCATTCTCAATCCTGAGCAGACTGCGCAAGTTTTTGATGGGTATGTCACTTTGATGTTTGTAAATCGAGAACCTACAAATCTCCGTCATGCTTGGATTTTTAATTGGTGGCCTAAATCTGGACTGGTATGGTTTGCTGAGATTAAATTCCAACCCTAAAGGGATGTTTACCAGGGTAAAGAAGTGAGTTAGTCTTATAATTAAAGTAGTAAAAATGATGTTTTGGGTTTTAACGGCAAATTAAAGAATTGTTGGTGGTTTGCTCTCTCTCAGCCTCATACTATTATCTTTAATGAGGATTTTTATTGTCACAGGATTGCTGACATGGCACTTAGTTCCTGAATTGAGTACCACTACGAGTTGTTTGTGATGCTGGTCATTTTAGCTGGTTCTACTGTTGCAATTTAAACTCATTTTGGATTAAAGCATTAGCTAAATGCCCCAAGTGTTAAAGATAAAGACAAAGCATCTAATTAAAGTAAATGTAATTAAATGTAAAAGTAGTGCTTATACAAAAAAAAGACCGTCTTTAGCCGGGAGCTGACTGTAGCTCCATACTTAGCGTATAGACATGAGTGTTATCAGTCTTCTCATCAATCTCTCAACAAAAAGGCGAATAAGTGTATCTCAAAATGTCTGCCTTTTCCTTTAAAGCATGTAGCTGAAGGAGTCTCAGTTGAATCATGTGTGTAAATGTGTTCTCAGGTTGCGCATCGTGGTGAAATCAGGTGTGAACCCGGCAGACTGTTCCTCTGCTGAGCGTTGTATCTTGGCCTACCTGTATGACCTCTACACCTCCTGCAGTCACCTCAAGAATAAGTTTGGCGAGATCTTCAGGTAGAAATAAATCTTTGCTTATTTGAAAATGAACATTTTCCATTGCATTAACATAAATGCATGTTTAGCTCTGCTTCAGAACCTTTTTGGACTAATCCCTCGAGGATAGAGGTCTATTTTCTGGACAAGGGAATGTGTCAAATAGTGAATCATACTAGAATCCTAACATGTATACACGCTATACATTATTTATAATATTTGCAATCCCAGTGTCATTTTAGTTGCTTCTATCAATCAGGAAAATCAAGCAGTTGTGTACAGTTAATTAACCATCACCAAATGTTATTTGTTGCCCGAGTTTCCCTTTATGTATTTTATAGTTGTTTCTTTTAAGTTATCCGTACCGACATTAACCCTTCATTCTCTCCTTTTGTGTTCCCTCTCAGTGAGTTCTGCTCCAAAGTAAAAAACTCCATCTACTGCAATATCGACCCTTCAGACTCCAACATGCTTTGGGATCCTGTGTTTATGATGGAAGCCATTGCCAACCCCTCGGCCCACAACTTCAACCACTCTATGGTGGGCAAGATCCTCAACGACAGCCCAGCCAACCGCTACAGCTTTGTCTGTAATGTGCTCATGGATGTGTGCGTGGACCACAGAGACCCTGAGAGGTGTGTTCACTTTTGTTACGATTATGTTGCATGTGTGTATGGCTCAGACTGCTTCAGTTTTCTACTCTTTGTTGGACTGCTGTTTCATATCATGTAATGTCCTTTCAGGGTAAACGATATTGGGATCCTGTGCGCAGAGCTGACAGCATATTGTCGCTCCCTGAGTGCTGAGTGGCTCGGCATCCTCAAGGCTCTCTGCTGCTCCTCTAACAATGGCAACTGTGGCTTCAATGACTTGCTGTGTAACGTAGATGTAAGATGTGGTTTCATGACTTAAACTAAACTAGGCTAGGTTAATGGGTGTCGGCCGTAGTAGCAATTATCGCACCTTTACTCTATAAATTATGGCTTTGACTTTAACCATTATTCACATGTAAACACTAGTTGAATATCAGTTGCGTTGCATTTTTTGGAATAATAATGTCAGTCAAATATGTTCCTACTTTAAGCATCTGTCTGGCTTTCATTTAATTCTAATCCCATTCTATTATTTAGAAGTTCTCCGATTGCAGAAGCTTTTCTCATCTCACACCATTACCTATAACGTTGATTTCTGTACTTGCATCCTTCAGGTTAGCGATTTGTCCTTCCATGATTCCCTGGCAACCTTCGTAGCCATTCTCATTGCTAGACAGTGCCTACTCCTAGAAGATCTGGTTCGCTGTGTGGCCATTCCTTCACTCCTCAATGCAGGTAAGGATTATTTAATCTCAAATGTCCTGCTATTGAAAAATATCTATTGTTAAATTAGTGTAAACTGGTTCCCAACCTTTTTTGTCTGATGTGCCCCTTCAGAGATACCACTCGCCATGTTTCAGATGTGTTGATTTGATTTGAATTTAATGGGATTTCATTTAACACTCTTTATTATGTAAAAGGGAGTTATAACAACTTCTTAATACAATTGAACTGCCAATATTTACTGTTCAGACTTAACTGCTAGTTTGCATACTATTTTTATGCACTCTCAAACAAATATTTCAAATATTCTTATTGAGTCAGTAGGTATTATACATACAGTATACTGTTGTGTCAATGCTCATTTCCATTTTTTTTTTTTTTTTATAAACTTAAAACAAAAAGTAAGGAAATTTGTGTTTGGTAGATTATTTCTCTGTGGTAACAATGCTTTTTGGCAATAAATCTTATACCGTTGGAAAGCCTGTTTAGTTCCCTTACAAATGGTGCCCCATTTGTAAGTGCCCCATTTGTAAGGAACTTGCATTTGTGGGATGAGAAACAGAGCTGAGTATGTGGGTTGTGCCCATGAAAAATTTGCCAAATCTTCTCTGCCAATGCCAAACATTGACTCCATTGACTGGTTTGGTGTTTGGTGGATTGGATGATTTGAAGTTTGAAGAAACCAGACATATTGGCAATTTAACAATTTATTCATTTAACAAACAGGAGCCTCAGTAGCGTGTGGAAGAACCATACACAGCCACAATAGCCTGGCACCTCCTCTTCATGCTGGTCACCAGCCTGGTCACACACTGCTGTGGGATGGCATCCCATTCTTCAACCAGCATTTGTTGCAAGTCAGCCAATGTGGTTGAATTGTGTTGGTCACTCTGGCACGAACAGCACGCCCAAGCTGATCCCACAAGTGTTCAATGGGGTTGAGGTCAGGACTGCTGGCAGGCCATTCCATCCTCTCCACTCCCACATTCTGGAGGTAGTCTCTGATAAACCCCGCCCTGTGGGGACGAGCATTGTCATCTTGGAGGATAGAGTTTGGTCCCAGACTGTGGAGATATGGGATGGCCACTGGTTGCAGAATCAGGCACCTGATTGTCAGCACCTGGGGGTACCAGAAGCTCAAAACAAGAGTCCATAGCAACAGCAAAGAACAGCTGTTTGGCATTGTCAGAGACGATTTGGCAAATTTTTCATGGGCGCAACCCACATACTGAGCTCGGTTTCTCATCCCACAAATGCATGTTCCTTACAAATGGGGCACCATTTGAAAGGAAACTAAACAGGCCTTCCAACGGTATAAGATTTATTGCCAAAAGGCATTGTTACCACAGAGAAATAATCCACCAAACACAAATTTCCTTACTTTTTGTTTTAAGTTTATTTAGAACATACGAATACAGTTGAACAAGACCAAAAATCCTCTCCCACCCCCACCCTCTGCGGTCTCGAGAAAAACAAAAACAGAAATCGCACCTTGCCTAGTGCTCATTTCCATTTATATGAAAGAATTATAAAATTATATGTGTGTACATTCACAGATATACAGCAGTTGATATAAAATATATAAGATTGTAGTTTTGAGAATGAGCAAATTTGAAAAATGGAAGATATTTCTAAATAAAATAAATACATAATTAAATTAAAGTTCACAGAGACAAAATAAATGTAAATATACTAAATTAAAAGGAGAGACATTAAATAAATCTAAGAGTAGGAACATAACTTTGATAAGGCTAGGAGCATTGCTTTCCCAACTTTATCTCCCCTCTTGGGCCGCGATCAGACAGAGAGCGTTTGCAGGTCACAAAACGCGCTGCCTTTCTTGTTGAAGAAGGTGCGATTAGACCAGTTTTTTTTTTTTTTTTCCTGCTAGGCAACCATCCAATCACCCGTCCTCAGCCAACCTTTATTTTGCTGTGAAGTTAAATGACGTTGGGCATTTTTTCTGCTCTGAGTTGAAGTTTTTGCAACTGGAGGCGTTCATCCATATATTATCTTGCAACTCGAGGCATTCATCCATATATAATCTCACAGCCATTAGGCTTTCTATTAATGAGTGAGCAGTACATTGTAGCTTGGCTTGTAGGAAGGAATACAAGGCTGTATAATGCATTCCTTCTATCAGAGAGGAGAGTTAACTCAGCGTATTTGATCGGAGTCCATGAAGCTTTGTGCATTTTGTGCACTTGCCAGAGAAGTGCTTCCCTCTCCCCACTGTTAATCTTTTTACTCCCAGCTTGAAGACAAAGCTCCATTCAGCTGTGCTGTTTGGTTGGGCTCATGTTAGAACACAACTACACATGCCAAATGCCAACAACTCTCGCTTGTGGTAAACACTTTGTTCTCACTCGTGTGTTCTTTACGTGTTGCGAAGAAAATCAACTCTAACCAATCCATATGTGTCCGAACTTCCCTTCAGCCTGCAGCGAGCAAGACTCTGAGCCAGGAGCCAGACTCACCTGCAGGATTTTGTTGCACCTTTTCAAGACGCCACAGCGCAACCCCGTCCCCCAAGATGGTGTGAAGTCAGGTAGTAAACACAGCCAGAAATCTTTTACCATTGTTTCGGCGTATTTTTGTTTCTGCCAGGTTGTGAAAATTGTGTTACTGGTGTTTGGACTTTGCAGATAAATCTTCAGTTGGTATCCGGTCGTCTTGTGATCGCCACCTTCTTGCTGCTTCTCAGAACAGCATAGTTGTTGGAGCAGTATTTGCTGTCCTCAAAGCTGTCTTCATGCTGGGTAAGAATCTTTTCATTTCAATAAGTTTAAGGTCAGAACCTGTCATACAAAAAGAATGGTTTAAAAAAACAGTCCCTCCAAAAACACGCGATTATGCGATTGCATAATTCAATGCATAATAAAGCCAAAGTCCGCATATTTTCGCGGGCGCCGCATATTTTCAAATATGCAGCATAAATTGCCGCATAAATTGCTGATTTCCGCGCAAAATATGCGGGGCTTGCATGATTTCATAATCCCCGCATTTTCGTGATGTAATTACGCGACATAAACATCATCGAAAAAAGCAGGGTGTTGGGGAATCACTTTTTTTTTCTCTTTTTCATCAAACCGCAGTTTTTGCAAGTTCCCGCAATTTCATTGCATAAAATTGCATAAATATCCCATTTTTTAAGAAAACGTGCCGCATAATCAAGTATTTTTGCCCGAAACAATCACAAAAAAACTCAGCATTTTTCTGGAAGGACTGAAAAAAATTTACAATGATCAGAACAAGGTTAGGTGTTCTGCTTCATCTTAGTCTCAGTTACCTCATGTATAGGAAACACTGAGAGATTTAACTGGTCCCTCCATGTTGTTTTAGGTGATGCTGAGCTAAGAGGCTCAGGACTGTCACACCCTGCTGGCCTCGACGACATATCTGAGGGGCGCAATGTCTCCATAGAAACGGCCAGCTTGGATGTATATGCAAAGTATGTTCTGAAGACGATCTGCCAGCAGGTGAGGATATAAGTTAAAATGAGTTGAATGACATGAAAGCAATGAAATCAACCCACACAGTCAGTGTGAAATGGGAAAAATGTCTGAAACAACTGCGCAGAGCTATGCATGGAGGCTTTCTTTTTATGTTCAGTATAATCAGCGATGTTGTCTTTCTGTCTTTTGTGGGAAGCACATAAACAAAGAAGTTTCTATTTTTGCTCACATTCACGCTCATGCTTTTCTGAGCTATTTGTTAATGCATTAAGCCAAAGATGCATAAAAAGCTTGAATGAGATCATTTTCTGCACCAGATGTCACTTATGCCACTTAGATATGAAGGCCAGAGAGAGAGCTGGCAGTAGCTCAGAGGGCCGGACATGCTCTGAGACCTCAAGCGACTTCAAACACATTTTCTGCCATTTGCAGTTCTGTTCTTGAGAAATGTCCCTTGCCTTGTTTTCATCACTACCCACCCAACTCTAGTTTAGTTTTGCATGAGTTTATGATACTGGTACTTAAGCTTAAGGATCACTGAAGTTATTGACCTCTGTCACATTTCCAACTCTGCCATATGTTCCCTCTTCCCCTGCTTCCCCTCTTGTTTTGCCTTGCAGGAATGGGTAGGAGAGCGCTGCCTGAAGTCTCTGTCTGAGGACAGCAGTGCCCTCCAGGACCCGGTTCTGGTAAACATTCAGGCCCAGCGGCTGCTCCAGCTTATTTGCTACCCACATCGCCAGCTGGACAGTGATGATGGTGACAACCCTCAGAGGCAGCGCATCAAACGCATTCTACAGGTCGAGAATACACAGACATTCACATAGTCTTATTTTTATTTTTATTTTATTTTTACTTCTGTCTCTCTGAAGATTCTTTGGATCAAATAGTATATCCCACATTAATAGGTTTTAAGAACAAGTGGGTAGGTCTTGACCTTCTTTGATCATTCTCTCAAAAATAATAACTCGTCTGTAATCTGCTATTAAGTAAGTAAAGTAGGTAAGTAAAGTTTATTTATAGAGCGCTTTTCACAGATGAAAATCACAAAGTGCTTCACAAGGTACAACCACATTGAAATACATTGGATGAGGATAAAACATTTAAAAAGTCAAAGATAAATTAAGCCCAATCAACTAAAAGCTTGTTTAAATAACAGTGTCTTGAGTTGTCTTTTAAAAGAATCAACAGAGTCAGCCACACGGAGGAGCAAGGGCAAGGCGTTCCAGAGTCTGGGGGCTACAGCCTCGAAGGACAGGTCTCCCCGTGTTTTATAGCGAGTCTTTGGGACCATTGGCCTGCTGATCGAAGGGCACGGCCTGGGGAGTATGAGCGTAACAAGTCAGCAATGTATTCTGGGGCCAGACCATTTAAAGCTCTAAAAGTTAAAACCAATATTTTAAATTCAATACGGAATTTAATAGGTAACCAATGTAGGGAGGACAAAATGGGATTGATGTGTGTCCTGCCAGATCCTGTTAAAGCCTTGCCGCAGCATTTTGAACCATTTGAAGACGATTTACAGCAGATTTGTTAAGAAAAATAAAAAGAGAGTTACAATAATCTAAACGTGAAGAGATAAAAGCATGAATAACCATCTCAAGGTCAGAGTCTGTTAAAATTGTCCTCAATTTTGCAATATTTCTTAGATAATAGAAACAATTTCTGACCAGAAGTCTTGAATGGCAGTCCAAAGACATTGAGTGATCAAACCAGACACCAAGATTTCTAATGCTCGACTGGACAGTGGAGCTCAGAGAACCAAGATGTTGGATGATTGATGAAATTTTGTTGTCAGCGGCTACAATCAGGGTTTCAGTCTTTTTCGCATTTAATTGGAGGCAATTACTAGCAAGCCACGATTTTACACAGGAAATACAGTCCAATAAATCCGTTAGTTTGTGTAACTCAGTCATTGAACAAGCAATACAACTGTAAGTTGTTCTTCTTGTCTCAGAGCTAGGTTTTGCTGCCCTCTGTTGGCTATATCAGGGGTTAAGTAATGTATCACCAGTGTCATGAACTGTGCAAGAAAAAATAAAAATGTATATGACTAACAGTATTTTTTTTTTTCTCTTTCATAGAACATGGACCAATGGACGATGAGACAGTCGTCCCTGGAGCTGCAGCTGATGATCAAACAGAGCACAAACAATGTAAGTTGCTGTTTTCGGTGCATAATTTTTTTTTTATTGTCTTTGTCAAATTGATCTCAATGTTCCTCATTTATTTTCCAATAGGAGCTCTACTCGCTCTTGGAGAACATAGCCAAGGCCACCATAGAGGTGTTTCAGAAATCAGCTGAGCTGAACAGTAACCCCTCAGGGAATGGAGCAGCGGCACAAGGTGGCTCCGCATCCAACAACAACAGCACCACCAGCAAGATGAAGCCAATATTAAGGTTTGTATCTTTCGGTCTCCTTTTTAAGGGCTTTTTCTCATACAGTTTTCTTTGCGTTGAATTTTGTAGGATACAAATATGTACATTTATTATCTCCTACATCTTTAAGGCTCAAACGATAAGCCTTTAGCCTTAAATAAACATTTGTTTTCCTTTTTTTGGTTTATGCTTAGTGATGTTAAAATCTAACATTTTTTGTTTGCACTGTGTGTTGCAGCTCATCAGAGCGGTCAGGTGTGTGGCTGGTGGCTCCGCTGATAGCCAAGCTGCCCACCTCAGTTCAGGGCCATGTACTGAAGGCAGCAGGAGAGGAGCTGGAGAAAGGACAGCACCTGGGCTCTTCCTCACGCAAGGAAAGGGACAGGCAGAAACAGAAAAGGTAAGTGGCGTGTTTCTTCGAAAATGGAATAAATTAGATTTAATCTAGTAGTTCTACAAAGTGAAAATCCTTTTGCTAGCATCTGAAAAACTGTACGGCAGAATGGGCATTTTCATTTTCTGCCACTCTTACGGTCTATGGAAACCATAGCCATCGGAACAAGATTTCTTCTTTTATTCAATTTAAATTCTTCCCTCCTCAGCATGTCTCTGCTGAGCCAGCAGCCATTCTTGTCTTTGGTGCTGACCTGCTTGAAGGGGCAGGATGAACAGAGGGAAGGCCTTCTCACCTCCCTCTACAGCCAAGTGCAGCAAATTGTTACCAACTGGAGAGAAGACCAGTACCAGGATGACTGCAAGGCAAAGCAAATGATGCATGAGGCTCTAAAACTTCGACTGAATCTTGTAAGAACTTCTTGATCACCACAACCAGCTTTACAGCACAGCATCCCTGGCTATATACATTTATAAAGTTAAAAATGACCCTTGTGGGTACAGGTTGTGGCTTTTAGTTCTTGTTTTTTTATCACCAAGACCCAGCAGAATGTTGTGAATATTGTCTAAGTCTTATAATTAACTTTCTGAACTGAGGCCCGTTTCTGTTCTAACAGTATTTTTTACTTTTCCTAACAAGGTGGGTGGCATGTTTGACACGGTGCAGCGCAGCACCCAGCAGACCACTGAGTGGGCGGTACTACTTCTTGACATCATCAGCAGCGGCACAGTGGACATGCAGTCCAATAAGTGAGTGTTGACGAAATAGGAAACCCCATTCCACACAGTATTCCTCTAATTGGACACTTACCGTTATTATTTCTGAGCTGAAATGAAAATGATCTGTCACTTAATCTGCCTAGCAACTATGTTTGCTTCTTTCCAACAGTGAGCTTTTCACAACAGTGTTGGACATGTTAAGTGTCCTGATTAACGGCACACTGGCTGCTGACATGTCCAGTATCTCTCAGGGCAGCATGGAGGAGAATAAGAGAGCCTATATGAACCTGGTCAAGAAGCTCAGGGTAAGAACAGCACACCTTTCTCACCCATAGCCAGGGTGTCTGAAGATGTGCTCCTACTTTTAAGATGCAGTATTTTCCCTGTATTCATATTGAAGTTGTCAACTTGGTTTTGTTGGTTTTAAGTCCTAGGGCCATTAGCTTTTTATTCTTTCTTTTTTTAAGTAAGAAAGGGGCACCTAAAAAAGCCTGTGCTTGGGCTAAAAATGTGACCGACCACGACAGTATCAGGGTAACAAAATAAAGCGATAGCACTGTCACCTAGTGTGCAAAAGAATTTTACACTTAAATAAAGAAATAGTCATGGTTTATTTTAACTAAATCTGCCTTGATTAGCTGATTACTTTGCACGCAAGCAAAGATTTTCAATAATATGCTCTAATAATGTAGAATTGAGGCAAAAACTTCTCTGGGTCCTTGTAAAGAGTGGCTTTTCGTTAACCTTTCATAATCACCGTGTACCCATTTGATTTCCATAGAAAGAGCTCGGGGATCGGCAATCAGAAAGTTTGGAAAAGGTTCGACAGCTTCTGCCGCTGCCCAAGCAAACCCGCGATGTCATAACCTGTGAACCGCAGGGCTCACTAATAGACACAAAGGGTAACAAGATTGCTGGATTTGAGAAGGAGGTATGTCGTTTTCTAACCCGCTGATATAACTTGACATTAAGTTGCACACATTTCTTTATCACAGAGTCAAACTGGGGTGTTATTCGTCTAGTAGAAGTATACTCAAACTGGATCTTCAAAATCGGATACATAAAATAAAGAAGTTTACACAGTACCATAATATAAAGTAATTGAGTGGGAGAAAAATAATGCAGCTTGTAAAGAGACGTTATTAAGCTACAGCAAAACCGTAACTTCTCTTTCTCTCGTTCAAGGGTAGACAAACCATATGCAATAAACCATCGCCAGTATTATAGGTTGTTTGCAGTTAGGATTTTTTTTCTTCTCATTAACAAACAGGAAAAACATTATCTACACATGCTGATCTTGAGTTAAAAAAATAGTTCTGTGTCTCTTTGCCATCAGGGCCTTCAAGTATCAACCAAACAGAAGATTTCTCCCTGGGATGTCTTTGAGGGTCTCAAACACTCCGCCCCTCTGTCTTGGGGCTGGTTCGGTACAGTGCGCGTAGACCGCAAGGTCACCAAATTCGAGGAGCAGCAGCGTTTTCTGCTCTACCACACCCACCTGAAGCCCAAACCTCGCAGCTATTATCTGGAGCCGCTCCCCCTGCCCCCTGAAGAGGAGGAGCCCCTGACACCCGTCTCCCAGGAACCAGAGAAGAAGATGATGGAGGCAGTGAAGCCAGAGAAGAGTGTGCCCGCTGTGCCCTCTGAATCAAACAAGAAGAAAACCAAACAGAAGAAGAAAGCTCCGACGGCCAAGACAGAGGTCAGTTATTTCTATAATTTATGATTTTAGAAAAATACAAGTTCACTGACAAGCATTCTTTATATGTTTGTTTCCTGGACATGAATCCGATTTTTAAAAGTTATAAATGTCCCCTTCTTCTCACTAGGACTATGTGAACCGTACACCCGGCGGTGTGACCTATGGGGCTAATATGCCACCTGAGCTGATGCAGAACCACCCATATGGCAGGCTACCGTACAGCCAGCAGACCATGAGCATGTACACACAGAACCAGCCTCTACCTCCAGGTCAGTTCATGGCATATTCTCTCATCGTCATCGTCTTCGTCAGTATCAGCACTCATCAACAGCTTTGCTATGGTTGGAACAACAAAATACCATCTGGGATTCTGGTTAGGCCTGTAACAATTGCTACATAATTGTCAATTTTTATTTATTTTTTTACATAATCGCGGTTTCTTTGTATAATCACTATTAATTGCTAACATTAGCTAAGGTCTTAAAACGTATGGTAATTGTTGATTTTGTTTAGATATGCCATATTGTAATTATATAAGTGATTATTGGTCGGACTATATATTTGTATTAATATTTCAATTGTTCGTTGTTGGCACTTGACCCTATACACGTTCATGGCAACAAACATGACAAGTGGGGATAAAAAAAAAAAGAGTGTGATAATAAAGAGGAGTGGTTTAATTTATAGGCTGTGTATTTGTGTTACTACATTATGTGGGTCACATAACGGTGATATATAACAAAAGATTTATCCTGGAATTCATTCAAAACTTTAATTTGTTTTAAAAAAAAATAAGAAATGAATAGATATTTTAAAATTTGCCTGAAAGAGACCATTATAGCAAAATTTGGAATTGTTACAGCTCTAATTGTGGCTTACATCCTTTCTCTTTCCACAGGAGGTCCGGGTTTAGAACCTCCATACAGACCTGCCCGCAACCCACAGATGAACAAAATGATGCCCACCCGGCCCAACTACCCAGGCATGATGCCCGGTATGCAGGGAAGCATGCCTGGCATGATGGGAATGGACAAGCAATACCCAATGGGTTATAAGCCCCAGCCTACCATGCCACAGGGCCAGATACTGCGGCAGCAGCTACAGGTCAGACTGGTGAGTCAGTCTGCACTGACAGGTCAAGCTACCCCTTTTAGCCAGGTAGAGTTGACCAAAAGCAGTAGTTAGTAAAATGAAGCAGAATTAGGATAGTTGGTTATCTGTTTGATTGCTGATGCTAATGAATGAAGAATGATATGGTTGTTTTAAATTGAACAGTTAATACCAATAAAATCGGTACTAAGAATCTTCTTTTACTCCTGGTAGAGGACTTTGAATCTTTGCTATTTGCTGACCTGTTGTTTCTCTTTTCAGAATCAGAGCATGATGGGGCAGCAGATTAGACAAATAACACCTAACCAACCATATACTTCAATGCAGGCATCTCAGGTATGTCTATTTTTGTTGCTTAGCTTTTGTTTTTCTAAGAAATGCATTTGTCACCTGACATCTTTTATTTATACACACTAATTCTGAAGAATTTTTAAAAAGCTAACTGAATTCCGTTCTCCATGGCACCATTTATTTTTTTTGATAATTTTCTGAATGTTCGCCATCCACACAGAAATACCTTAACTTTATATGTTCACACATGTGCACTTACCTGAGGCCTGTACTTGGCGTTAACAAGGTAACAACCCAGGGTTTTGTGTATCACGATGGTGGATCACTTGTTACCGGGTTCAATCGCCGGGGTACTAGAGATCAACCGGTGTAAAAGCACTGCCTACTGACCAATCAATACTCGTCACCGTTCTTAGGAGAGAGAGAGAGAGAGAGAGAGAGAGGTTGAAACATTTAGAGACCGACAACCCTGTTAACATTCCCTGATGGGTATTTTTATGAAATATAT
Source organism: Perca fluviatilis (assembly GCF_010015445.1). Lineage (NCBI taxonomy): Eukaryota > Metazoa > Chordata > Actinopteri > Perciformes > Percidae > Perca > Perca fluviatilis. The sequence goes on along the minus strand of NC_053121.1, from coordinate 26,490,699 downwards.
AGATTTGAATGGGAGGGAATTACATATCTGCTATTTGTCGGCTTCTTGAGCCGTGTGTTGCCAATGCGCACATCGGTTTGAATTATGTTTTTATATATTTATTTGCTATCACGATCGCTTGCCACTGCCAGGGTTGAAACTAAAATAATAGGCTACAGCAACGACAATTTATGGAAACCACAAGTGTAATTATGGTCAGATCTTGTGCCTGACTGATGGGGAGTGCTATTGATAAGCGTTATTTAAGATAAGCGGATATTTTTTTGCCAGCTTTCCTTCCTGTTTTAGGAAGCAGCGACTGTATTGCTTTTTGCCTGTAAAACCGTGTCTGTGTTCTTCATATTTATGTAGAATTATAGTTTGCTCTTCTTATGTAAAATATGTGGCTCTGGTAGATTTTGATTGGTTGATTTGATTAGAGAGTTTGCGATTGGTCATGTTGTGCAAATGTGAACAGGCGCGTAGCTGGATTGGGAAACCCTGGGTTGATTGAACTAGTTTTTAACCACCGTCCTGACACAGCTTATGCGGGACCGCAGTTGTTAGGTTAGGTGAGGCCGGGTAAGTGAAATAAATCCAGGGCATGTTGATCTTGATTCGTAGTACAGGCCTCCTGGCTTGTTTGGGTTTACTACATAAATAATCCTGACACTATCAATTCATCAAGAATAGTCTCCTTCTCTGTCTTGGTTTTAATGATAACATTGTCTCTGTTGGTTTAGAACATATCTCAGGGCTATACCACATACGGATCACACATGGGGATGCAGCAGCATCCGTCCCAAGGTGGTGGTATAGTTCCCTCCTCCTACGGGAACCAAAACTTCCAGGGCACCCATCCTGGAGCCAACCCGGTTGTGGTAGATCCTCTTAGGCAAATGCAGCAAAGGCCCAGTGGTTATGTTCACCAGCAGGCTCCAGGCTACGCACACAATATGCAGAACACACAGAGGTCAGTATTGTGTAGCAAGGAAGGCTGCTGCTTTGTTAGCTGCTCAGTAGCATTTAAAAGTCCAATTGCAGAAAGATCGACATTATCATAACGGTTACTGTGTTTTGTTTACGTTACAAAGTTTTTGTCATTGATTTCATGTTAACTATAAAAAAAAAAATTAAAAAAAATTGCTAACCATACGTCTTCTTCCCATCCTGTAAACCTCAGGTTTGCCCACCAGCCTCTCCAGCAGAATCCCATCATGCATGGTCTCAGTCACATGGGAGGCCAGGGTGTCCATCCAGGCTTGAGGCCCAACCAGATGCTGGCAGAACAGCAGCAGCAACAGGCAGCACAGCAGCAGCAGTACCTCCGACAACAAGCACTCAGAGTATGTTACTCGACCATCATTAGTTTATCCAGGTCTATGTTTTGGCTGAGTTTATTTAATTTTTTTAGGGCATTTTCGGCCTTTATTTTGACAGGACAGCTGAAGACATTAAGGGGGAGAGAAAGGGGGGAATGACATGCAGCAAAGGGCCGCAGAACTGCTGCTGCATCGAGGAGTAAACCTCTATATATGGGCGCCCGCTCTACCAACTGAGCTATCCGGGCACCCAAGTTAATTTAATTTTATGAGTAATTTGCAAAGTGGAATAGGGGGCTGTTTGTGTGCACGTTTTTAAATTGTGTAAAACTGAAGCTACCCAGTGTTTTCCAATAGAAAAAAACATTCATTTAACAGTGCTTTACCAAAGGTACAAAACAAAAGTCTGTGCCTCAAACGCATTATTTCTTTCCAGGCCCAACAAGTTCAACAGCAACAACAGCAACAACAGCAACAACAACAACAACAGCAACAACAACAACAACAACAGCAGCAGCAACAGCAGCAGCAGCAGCAGCAGCAGCAGCAACAACAGCAGCAGCAGGTCCAGCCCCAGCAGGTTCCTCCTCAACAGCAAGTTCCACAGCAACAACAGCAACAGCAGCAGCAGCAGGTGTCAGCGGTGCCACCACCAGGCCAGCAACAGAATCAGGGCCTGGGCATGCAGCCACTGCCCCCCCAGCAACCCATGGTAGGTCCAGTCTAGGTGACAGGGGGCCTAGGGCTGGGTATCATTACCGGGACTTTGATACTGGTTTCTAAGCGATACTTTTTTCAACTACCAATTTCATAAAACAAAAAGAAATTACAACGTTACACATTACAGCACAAATCTTATTTATTTTTAAGCTTCTACCACGTAAGCCCCATCTCTGTGCCTAACGTAGAGTTTTTCCTGCCTGCCTCTTCGATGTGTAACGCTAAAACACAAACATTATTAGATCTTGGTAGAAGCATGCTGCATGCTTATTGGCTCACTGACTGTAATTTGAGTTTCCTCCTTAGGAATTGAAATCGGGTATTGAATGACGAGGTATTTTTTAATGCACAATACTTTTTTTAGGTCAGTGCCTAAAAAGTATTGTATTCGGTACCGGATTTCTATCTGCCAGTGTTATTATAGAAATACTAATGTAATCTAGGGAGCCACCAGTTGCCATTTATTTCAGTACTTAAAAATCGACTTGCAGAGATTTAAAAGTTGAACAACAAATGCCTTTAGTTACAGTCATTGACTGTATTGGGATCATTTTAAGCTCCCTGTTAGTGCATTCAAGACATTCTGACAGAAATAAAACAGCTACTTTAAAAAAAATAAAAATAAAATAATAAAAGTCATCATATATAGCTTGTAAATGAAGATTGTATTGGTAGCTAACTCTTGAAATTGCAGACATCGTTGCCATTATAGGTTTGGTGAAAACTAAATTCTCATAGCGTGCTAAAATAAATGAACTTCATTGGCCGCCTAAAATGTCAGGAATAAATCTAAAAACTTGGTATGCATTTTTTAAAATGATTGGTAGTAATTTTAAGTATATAAAACTAGTAGGTAATGGGATAAAACATCAGAAATTCGTATAATAACGATGTGTGTATCTCTATTTTAGTTTCCACGACAGGGAATGCAGCAGACTCAACAGCAGCAGCAGACTGCAGCTCTGGTCAGACAGCTGCAACAGCAACTTTCAAGTGAGTCAGAAACTTTCCCCATTTATGTGTTGTCATTGTTTCCATCTCTGTGTAATGGTGAACAACAAATTTCATGTTTATAATGAAACTTTCCTCCTCTTTTCAGATACACAACCAGGACAGAGCACCAATTCATATTACTGATCGTGCTTGTTTATATATAGTGTTTGAAGAATAGGCCCTCATTATGTGGGGAGGCCCAGCTCTGTAGATTGGCTGATGAATGTGTCCAGTCCCATGTAGGCTGTTAGAAGGGGAGACTGTTCAAGGCACAAAAGGACCACCAAACAATGAACCAGTGAGGCAACGATCACAAAATAGCTTGACTTCAGTTATGTAATTATGGATTATCAAATGAGGGATACTGCTCTGAAGTAAACAGGTAATAATGGAAACGTCTATGTAAAAAAAGTACAAGAAATTATAAGAATAATGCAATTTTTTTATTTTATTTCAATTTGTACAATTTTTTCAGTTTCGTGTATTTCTCATTAAAAAATCATGTCAGTTTTTATGTCTTGTACTTGTGTTGGTTGCCTGTATACTGTATTTAAAAACTGTCAATGAAATCTTTCATGAGCAAGTGATAGCGCAAATCCTTTGATCCCCAAACTGCTGCTGTCATGCAAAAGAAATCCCTAACATCAGTTTCAAGTGGCATGGTCAAAGTCTCCTAATGCTAAGTTATAGTTGCTTGTGTTTTGAGTAACTTTTACATCTTTTGAGATGTGATTGACATTTTTCCTCCGACTTATTACTGTAGTGATAAAACAACTTTTTCACTTGTACTTTCAGTCTGTCGTAATTTAGCATGGCATTACTGACTGTCTGTAACCTTACTACAATAGGTGTTATTCAATGCAGGCATTTTGACTTGACTTTATAAGAAAAAGCACAGGTGTTACAAATAACATTAATGACGCCCTGACAGTTTACAGCAAAACTAACAGTGAAAAAGATGTCAATGAAACACAGTACAGGAAACAAAAAACTTCATTTCAAATGTTCTGCCTTTTTTGTTTTTTTAGGTTTTTGTTTATCTATATTCTGACTTTCCAAGCGACTAAAAAGCACTCCAGAGTCCGATCCTAGCGCTCTCCCTTCAAAGGGACAGTCCATTCCTTGATACCTTGGCAGGAAATTCACATCCACCCAGCTCCTCTCGCCTGGTTGCACCCCGAGTCTTGACAGCAGCTTGTTAGAAATCTCTGGCACTATTGGCTGGAGGAGTGTGCCATAAATCCTCAGGCATTCAAGGGAGACATGTATGATTGTGTCTAGCCAGTGCTGGTCTTTACTGTCCCTCCTATCCAGCTTCCAAGGGGCATGGCGCTGAACAAACCCGTTGGTCTGCCTCACACAGGCACTGATGGCCTCCAGAGCTTTGTATACATGCATGCTTTCATAGTGCTGCTCGACCACAGCAGGGAGATTTTTCACAGCATCCAACATGTTGTAGTCTTCAACCACAGCCCTGCCTCCATGTTGACTTGGGAAGGACTGAGGGCAGAAAGAGGGGTAGACCTGAGCTGGGTTAAGAGCTGGAGCGGTGCAGCGATTCAGCAGACCACCCAGAGAGTCAGCAAGCTCTGCATTGAGCAGCTTGATAACTTTGTTGTCTGTGTAATCGCAGTCTGAGTCTGGGACACCCTGACGCAGAAGAAAGTACCTCATACCATCCGTTGTGAACATCTGTGAGCGTACAAGAGGATCCACCACATTACCCAAACTTTTAGACATCTTCTTTCCTCCTACTGTCCAGTGAGAGTGCACATATATCGTCTGTGGCAGCGGCAGTCCAGCTCCTAGAAGAAAAGCTGGCCAGTAGATGGCGTGAAATTTTAAGATGTCCTTTCCTACAATGTGGTGGGCTACGTTCCACCATTGGCTGCATTTATCTGGATAGCCAGCTACTGTAAGGTAGTTCACCAGAGCATCTAGCCACACATAGATGGTTTGTTCAGCATCACCCGGGACTGGGATGCCCCACTGAAGGCGGCTTCTCTGGCGGGAGACTGACAGGTCAGGAAGGTCCTCCTGCAGCCACTGGATGACAGCCTGGTAGAAACGCTCAGGCTGTATGGCCCGGGGATTTCCTCTGAGCCAGTCAAGCAGCTGAGACCGAAATGCAGACAGACGGAACATGTAGTTCTCCTCTTTCATCCACTCCACCTGCAAAATAGTGGAGATTTGATTGCACTTATGTTGACGAAGTAAAACTGCACAAGCTGTGTAGGTGTGATGCTTCAAGGAATAGCTTCACATTTTGGAAAGAACGCTTACTTTCTTGGCAAGAGTTACTGTAGGTGAGATGATCAAAACCATTTTAATTAGTGAGCTTTAGAGGTGCTGGTCAGCAGATTTTTAAGCTTTGGCCAGAGCCAGGCTAGTTTATAGTACTTTCATAAAGTTTAGGAACTTGAGAGACGGATTAAAAACAATACTGCTCAAAATCATGGCATCAGAGTCAGATATCCTGAGTTTTAGTCCCTAAAAACAAAATAACACTACATTCTACGTGTGCCATAATGCAACTCAATGACACCTTTTTGTTAGACCCTTTCTGCCATGTAAACAACCATGTCTTTCCAACCCCATGCCACCACTCTGTTATAAATGATTAATCTTAAAATGATATAACCCTTACAAGACCTAAATGGGTAAAATCAGTGGAGTGAAGTTTGCACTCATCCGTCTGGACTAAATCACACTTTTCTCCAATTTTGATTGAATTACCTTGTGGCCACTCTCCAGGGATACTTTGATCTCCTTCCCTGATGAGTCCCAAGCATCGCCCACCTGCGACGCTGTTAGGAAGCTTTCATCTTGGGTGGAGTACCAGCCTTCATAACTCCCCTTGTAGATGAGCCCTTTGTTGCAGAGGACTGACCAGAAATGCTTTACAGCCTGACAGTGTGCCTGCTCAGTGGTTCTTATGTAGTCTGTATATGATATGTTGCAGCTGTTGAAGAGATGTTTGAATCTCTCAGATACATCAGTGCAGAAAGTCAGGGGATCTTTTCCTGCAGCTTCAGCAGCTTGTTGGATTTTCAAGCCATGTTCATCTGTGCCTGAAATGCAAAATAATAGGGTGTATTATAATAATTATTATCCATATTTACCAGACCCCAAGATGATGTCTTCAAATTGTCCAACCAACAGTCCAAAACCCAAAGATATTGAATGATATAAGACATATATAAACATAAAAAATGTCATATTTGAGAATCTGGAACCAGCAACTACTGTCATCACTTTTATTAGGAATGCCATATTTACATACATGATATGTATGTGCACAGATGTCTAGTGTAACCTTTAATGACTACAATGTAAAGGAGGAAAAACCTCAGTTCCTAGACTGTGGAAACCACTTGCAACCAATAACCAGAACATGCATACAGTTTTTATAGTTTTTATCGTAACTTTCCTTAACTGAATATGAAGTCCAATGGCATGCTCTGACAGGTGTTTTTAAATGGGCATTAAGTGTATCCACCTTGTAAAGATTACTAAGGACAATAATAATAATAATGTTGTCCGTATATGAAGTAAAGAGGGAATTTTGTGCCATACAATTCACTGGTTGTTATGACAATTCAGGTTCCTCTGACTTAAAATGTGTTGTTTATCGTTTTGTGGGATTGCAACTAAACTTTGTATATTTTGGTTAGGATTTACCTGTTGCAAACTTTGAGTTGAAGCCCTGAAGTAGCTTGTACCTGTGTAAGCAGTCAGCAATCACAGCTGAATACAAGTGTCCTAAATGAGGAGAAGCATTGACATAGAAGATGGGAGTGGTAATGTAGTAACTCCTGTCTTCTTTGCAGAAATAGGTGCTCGTGTTTCTCAACACAGCAATCCTCTGATGACTCGACACAGCTGAAATTGGAGAGAGAAATGAGCTTTGTTGCAGTCTGTGAACAGCCTTACAGCTTCTGGTGACAAACCGAAAAGGGGTCCTCATCCTTGGATAGCAGGCGATGCCCACAAGAAGACAACTAAACGATATTAGTCCAGGGAGTGCAGTAATGCTTTGGTAAGTGCTGTCAATGAGCTAGCTAAAATATTAAGTTTCCGCACACAGACAAATAAAAGCGGAGAAACGCAGTTACTATCGCAAAATAATGGAAGAGCTTAGGGTGATCCTTTTAAATGTTATCCATTAAATTGGCAAGAACCATTGAATTGAAAGATTAATTCCTTCATCCAGCAGCACGTGTTTTTGTCGCTTGTCAAGGTTAGCTCTTCTTCCGGTTTCTATAAACTTGTCCAATCAAAATGCTGCATATAGTGCAACGAACACCAACCACCAAGCAGATGGCGAGGGCGTTCTTTGCAACGTCCTGCCGAAGGTATCGGTTATATTTACCTTTTTCAGATTTTAAATCTATCTTGACTTCTCTGACAAGGCAAGCAGCAGATTGTTTACAGGAGAAGCCAGATACTGTCAATGGGAAAAGCCCGTGGCTGTAGGGAAGCCTCTTTTTTTTTCTAATAACTTTATTGGAATAGTAGAAGAATTGGAGAACAGGGGAGTGACATATAAACATAGACGGTTTAGAAAATATTTGATATAACTTTTGTTGGGAAAGAAGAAACTTCCCAATCTCCAAGGTTATTAGACATGATCTGAAGTATATAAAATACTAGATGGTAGGGCTATAAAAAGGGCTAAGGGAAAAAAAAGCCTCTCCCAATTTCCGGGGTGACGGCCAACCACCATAGACAGTATGCCAACCACATACATTCCACATCCACGCGGCCAACCAATCAGCTGCTACACTTTCCTGACGTCAGATTACGACGTTGACGTGACAACTGATGTAAAACCTTTTACAAACTGTAAGTTTAAGCGTCAGTAAAAGTGTTTTCTACTTAACTAAATCATAATTAAGTTAGGGAAGTCGTAAGATATCAATGTCTTGTTATCTCTAGCCGTTTAAAAAGCTAATTTCAACATCGTCTCAGTAGAGAGAGAGAGAGAGTCCGCCTATCATGTGATGTTAAACATGGGGTGTAACAACTAATGAAAAGTTCAGATCTTTAGCTAGCCAAGTACACACAGAAATGTAGCTAATTTTGTGTTCTCCTTTATTTCAGATGGAAGTTAACCGTTTGGACTTCTACATCGGTCTGTCTCTGGCTGTGAGCTCCAGTGCTTTTATCGGTTCAAGTTTCATCTTAAAGAAGAAAGGCTTGCTGCGATTGGCCAGCAAGGGTTCAATGCGAGCAGGTACTGTAAGCTTTATCAAAATTAAAACTTAGAAGCAAACTTAACAGGTCAGTGGTGGAAGAAATACACAAATCCAAGAAGTTATCGTTAGTTAACTAATTTGTATGCAGTATGGAAGTGCCATGTTCAGATGTGAAAGTACTCATTATGCAGCAGAACTGCCCTTGTCACTATCTGCAACGGACAATTATTTTAGTTATCGATTAATCTGTTCATTATCTTCTTGATGAATGGATTAATTGTTTATATCCAACAAATCACATTACAAAAAAGCAAGCGTCAGATCATCACTTTTGAGAAGCTGGAGCTAGATCATTTTTTTAAATTAATTTTCTGTCAGTTGATTAATTGACTAATTGTTGCAGCTCTATCTTTATGTAATGATGCATTACCATGTAAGTAACAGTTTACTGTTGTAGCTTCAGCTAATTTTCACTACTTTATATATTGTTAGATAGTTTAGTCTACAACAATACATCACGTTTTGTAAGATGGTTATATGTTTGCATGTAAAATGTGTATCTGCAAAGTAACTATACTGTAGATACTGCCTGTCAGATTACAAATACAGTATTTTCTTCTGAAATTTAGCGAGTATATACTGTATAAAGTAGCATAACATGAAAATACTCAAGTAAAGTACAAGTATTTGAACACTGTGCTTGAGTTAATGTACATTCCACCACTGTAAAAGATACAGGGCACTTTAAAGATATCACTGGGAAAGAAGGTATGTCTTGATTGACACATGGATTTTAGATGATCTGGCAGGAGATGTAAGTATCACAAGGTCTCTGTAAACCTGACATTTAAGGCCAATAACTCTATACAGGACTTTTTTTTTTTTTTTAGGATTAAGGAAAGGTTGGTAAGAAGTGTGTTCCTGGTGAAAGAAGCTACTGACCCTCCAATTTAAAATTTTATGGAATGTATGGAATTATTTTCAAGTGAGAAATCTGTAACTGTTACTACAGCATCTGCTTCAGCTTTGTATTCTGCATCTCACAGGTCAAGGGGGACATGCTTACTTGAAGGAATGGCTGTGGTGGGCAGGACTGATTTCAAGTAAGTGAAGGATTTACAGACTTAGTTCTGTAAAATGGGTGACATGGTTAGCTGTTTTTTTGTTACTTGGTGACACTCCTTAACAGCCATGTGCAGAAACATTGTGGTCTTTGTTTTTTTTTGTGGGTTTGGTATTTTTGATGGTGATGTGGCAGTTGATGCAGCACCCACACCATATTTTTGAAGTGCACATTCCTCCATAGAGCACATTTGCAAATGTGGGTTGGAAGTGAATAATCTATTAACCTTTGACCAGCTGCACCAGCTATGAATTTGTACACACTGATTGTCATGTTTATATTCTAGTGGGAACTGGAGAGGCTGCCAACTTCGCTGCATATGCATTTGCACCGGCCACACTGGTGACTCCTCTTGGAGCATTGAGTGTACTTGTAAGGTATTTGCCTTTTTTTCATTCAGAGTTTCATTTTGCAGTTATTCCATTATGTCACTGATGTTATCAAGACTTATCAGACATTGGCGTAGTATGATACAGATAATTCTAGCCCTCCAGAAACTTAACGTCTGGTGATATTCTATATTCTTTCTTATTGTCAATAAATCCCATGAAAAGACCAAAACCAACAATAAATTGATCCCACATAAACTATGCTCTGTATCGCCAAAGCCTGATATAACTTATTCATCTGTGTTGTAGACCTCCTATTCAAAACACTGAATTGAGCCCCATTGTTGCACTGAGGGACATGTTCGCTCATTACCAGAAACATGGGCGCTGGTAGTTTATTTTAAATAAATCCCATGTACACAATCCTGGTGACACATATTTAATGACAATAACAAATATAGGATATCACCTGACTTATCCTTTTTAATATGTAGTACTGTAGCAACATTTGTGTTTACTCTGTATCTGCATCATTTGTTTTTCCTTCCAGTGCCGTGCTTTCCTCTTACTTTCTGAATGAGAGGCTGAACGTGCATGGAAAGATTGGTTGTTTGCTGTGCATCTTGGGCTCCACGGTGATGGTGATCCATGCCCCGCAAGAAGAGGAGGTTGCCTCCCTCAGTGCCATGGCTGAGAAACTCCGAGACCCAGGTAGAACCAACCCTTCATCAGTGTGATCTCATTAACCATGCTGTGAAAATTTAATCCCAGATAAGGGTTGGACAGATTATTTTCAGGGTACTAACTCATTCTTAAATGCTCCCACTAGGTTTCATTGTGTTTGCTGTGTGCGTTGTTGGAAGCAGCCTGGTTCTTATCTTTGCTGTGGCTCCACGTTTTGGACAGAAGAATGTGCTGGTCTACATCCTGATCTGCTCTGTGATTGGCTCCCTGTCTGTGTCTTGTGTCAAGGGCCTGGGCATTGGCATTAAGGAGCTGTTTGCTGGGACAGCAGTGCTGAAGGAACCCCTGTTCTGGTCCTTGGTCATATGCCTGATAATCTGCATCAGCGTTCAAATCAATTACCTGAACAAAGCCCTCGACATCTTCAACACCTCCATAGTCACTCCCATCTACTACGTCTTCTTCACCACATCGGTCATGGCCTGCTCAGCCATTCTCTTCAAGGAATGGTTGCGGATGAATGCGGATGGAATAGTGGGAACAATTAGTGGGTTCCTCACCATCATCTTAGGGATCTTCCTCCTCCATGCTTTCAAGGACATTACATTTAGCTGTGATTCCCTCCCACTCTACCTGAGGAAGGGTTCTCAGGGCCTTGAATGGGGGCAACAGCCTTATGTGGCTCTTCCCAACCACGAAATGCAAGCACAGGATGAGCTTAAACTGCCCAGAGAAGTAAACTCAAAGGGGGGCTGGGCTACACACCAGATAGCTCCTTAGGAGGACCAATAGCCTTGTCACTAAGGAGAAAATTTGCTAATTGCAATTCTGAAGCTTTACTGCACATCACAGCCTTACAATGTGTGTACAGTTAGTTTAATAAATCTGACTTTTGAGTCTTACACAATGCAGCACTGGATGAACAAAGTTGCCTAAAGTAAGCATAATGTTAATTTAATATTACATTTACATTTTTAGTTGTAACATTATAGTACATCGACCTCTTTAGTTAAAAAAAATCAGAAGTATAATTTATCATTGTGAATGTTTGTTGCACTGCTGTTTACATTTTTTTTTTTTTTTTTTTTTAACAGTAGGCCTATATTAAGTTACAAAAATGAATTGGTGTAATATTAGCCTGCATGACAGATTATGCCTTGTTACTGGAAACAATAACCTTATTTGTAGGTTTGCACTTTTAACTCCAGCATATATTGTACAAATGTATGATTTGTGACCAGTGTGAAAGCAAAAAAAAAAAAAATTGCCTGAATGCATTTCAATCAAGTTTGAGTAATAACTCCGTAATATCATATATAAGACATATCGCATATATACAAACTGCACCAAAGATTGTTTTTTCCCTGTGTGGAATAATTCCCAAAATGTGCCAAGCTGTAACATACCTGATGTAACTAACGTTTTTGTGTGTTTGATGATTAAAACAAAACTACAATGTGACTTGACTACACTTTTCCAAAAGAGACAGAATTATTTGGCATTGTTTATTGCATATGTACAGTCCAGAATCTCACGCCTCTTCTCTTCGGTTAAGAAATCGGTTAGTACTCTTAAATTTCAGCGTGTGTGGTGAAGTACTTGTGGCTGTCAAAAACAGCTGGCTGAAGCTGAATGTCCCAGATGTGTCCATCTTCCTGCAGTCCCCTAAACTTCACCCACTAGTTAACAACAGTGGATATTAACACATTCAAGCTCCGTTTGACCAGTAGTTACTTGACAAGCAAACATGAGGTCATTGCTAGTAACAAACCATGATCTAGGCATTTTGCAACACTCCTATCACACTTTGGAGGACGCCCTCGACTTCTGCATCCATAAATCGTGTTAATTTGAGGCACTTGTATCAAAAGGAACAATGTTGTTTTCCAGTTGAAGGGACACTTCTTTACAGACAACTGTGTCAGGACCAAACGGCTTCGTCTTGGAGGAGGGGCTGTGTGCATGTGTCTTGTCAGTCCTTTCAGTGACAGTTTTTAGTCTGATATGGTCTCAGAGAATGGACCCTTGCTCTTCTGAGTCTGTTCCAGCCTGTTTAGGATGAACTGGCTGGTGTCAATAAATCGCTCCACGCAGTATACGAAGCACGTATCTGTCCTTGAGTCCATCTTTGGTCCGGGTTTATCCATACATTTCTCCTGGAGACAGAGACCAATTCAGGCAAGGTGCAACAGATGATACAAATAGGTATATTACAAATAGTATAACACACTTAGCACAAGTGGTGTAACTAGGGTTGGGCATCGAGAACCGATTCCTAATCGGAATCGTTTCAAAAATTACGATTCCATCGGAATCGTTTCTTTATTGGAATCGTTCGGAATCGTTTGGAGGATTTGGTTTCAAATCTGATCATAGGTTGCAAATTTAATATGCGCAAGTTTTGGTTTCCGTAGCAGCTTGTTGTGTTGGAGCCGTGCAGCACAGTAAGCGGAGCTATAGTCTGGCTTTATTTTACATTGTAAAAGCTGTAAAACTGCAACCCACCTATGAATCAAAATAAAACTTCCCCTTATTTGTGAAATAAGCATCTAACCCGTTTCAACTCCACCACTCAAAGAATCGGAATCGAGAATCGATAAGAACCGGAATCGAAAGGAAGAATCGGAATTGGAATCAGAATCGTTAAAATCCAAACGATGCCCATCCCTAGGTGCAGCAGGTACTGGTAATCTTACAGTTGAGCGTTACTTTGTGGAAAACGCTACTCTACAATTACAAACAGAGGGGGATACACTCCAAACCAAACTTGGAAATTAGATCGAAAACGGCATCAATATTAAGGTTGGGTTATTTTCGTGATCTTAAGGATGTCTGCTTTCCGGCCGGTATGATAAAATGTTCGCCATGGACGAAACCAACGTGTTAATCCAATATGTGGACCTACACTCTTCTCCGCGGCGCGGGGTAACGTTATGGCCATCGTCGTCTAGGCAAATACAAAAGTTAAACGTTTGTTTCGTAAAACATTTCATCGTTGCAGAAAGAGTAGACATCTCTAATGTCACAAAGACATTTGAAGATCAAGATAACCTTCAGCTGATAACAGGTACAATTTACGCTTTGTTTTTCCCATTAGGTTTGCTTAGGAACCGCTATGACCAAATCCCGGGGTGGAGTGCTCTGGGTCCAAAATGTAGCCTAATGTCTACATTTGTAAATATAATTATTTGACCACGGAAAACAAAACACGTTTCTCCAACTGTTATGCCAATACAAGACAAACAAGCTATCAGTTCTAGCTGTAGACAAATATGTAAAAAGCAAATTGCAGAGCTGCATTGCTATATCTTAAAGTTGATCTTACCCAGCAAACCTCAGTCATTTGATGCACCAGCTGCTGAAATCGTTGTTTTTGAGACTCGATTTCGATGAATTGCTGAAGCTGAGGGTCTGCGGTCGCTCCCTGGCCGTTCATATTTTGCTAAAAAGTGATCGAAAGAGCAATATTTTTCCAATTATGAATGCCTTATGGCTCTGTTGCTGACCTTCACGTGTATGTATGGTCGACAGGAAACAGGAAGTGGTTCAACCAATCACAGAGCGCGTTCCTCTGACGGCATTCGTCATCATAGATACGTAATTTTTCACAACAGCAATATTCAATTAATGATATACAATTTAATTAAACAAATACATCTAATACCAACGTATGCGAAAGTATTAGTGTTTAACAAAATATTATATTTGACTACAATATGAAAACAACAGATTTAGGCTATCCAATATTTTGTCATTTTCATTTCACATGATGTTTCAGTCATTTTAAAGCCTGGCATACTTGGCTTTTATTTGTGCAATATATGTTCTCACAAAGCTTGTTTCCAAATGCAAAGGTCTCTACATTTTACAATGATTCCACAGAATACAATACACATGATCAATAAAGACCAAGGACTTTCAACAAAATAAACACATTTTAAATGCTAGCCTGTAGGACTGTACTTCTAATAATCTAATATATAGGCTATTCTTACCAGTGAGTTATAGAGACATTCACAATACATATATTCACATTACAGAGGATCTCAGTGTGGCTGCACAGTCCCATGTTCAAGCTGTTGAAATGATTGTGTTATCTTTCCAGGGACAAGTGGAGATGCTGATCTGTGGGGATCAACTGTTCTACAGTCTACTGGAGCTCATACAGCAAATCCTGAACAGTAAGCGCCAACTCCTGAAAGGTGGGTCTGTCATCTGCTTTCTGAAAACAAAACAAAGAAGGCTGTGAGAGAGAGAAAATACTTTTATAAACTATCATCATCTGTACAAGGTCATTGTCCAATCTTTACTGAGGCCCACACCTCAATATAAAATGTACTAACCTCAAGCCAACAGCTTGACATAATGCTGTAGACCTTTTCATTGGCCAGCTGGGGGCGGTAGAGGCGCAGGCCCCGGGACACTTGATCCACTATTTCCGTGTTGTTAAGGCGCTCATACGGAAGCCGTCCCAAAGTGTACACCTCCCACAGAAGAACCCCTAAATATGTATAGACATAGTTAGTGTGGTTATGATACTTTAATACAAATGGAAATTCATAGTTTACACTTATAACTGACCAAAAATGCAGTGGGGAATTAAAAAATATACTTTACTCACCATATGCCCATATGTCTGACTTGCTGCTGAATTTGCAGTAGAGGAGGACTTCAGGAGGTGACCAGCGAACAGGAAACTTAGAACCTGCTGAGCTTGTGTACTCATCATCTAAGACATACCTAAGGCAGTGGTGGAAGGAGTATTCAGATGTAGAACTACAAATACCACAATGTAAAAATACACCACATGTAAAAAAAACTGCAGTACTGGCTGCTGCATTTGGAATGAGTTGGAGGCATCCTACTGATTGTTCGGATAATCCTGTAAAATAGCGTAGTCTAACCTGCTTGAGATGAATGCATGCACCTCAGAGTCAATTGAGAAATGTTTAAGTTTTGATATATTTTTAAGTGATAAAATGCTGTTTTGGTGATATTGGTGATCTGTTTTTCAAAATTGACATCAGCATCAAAAACATTGCCGACGTTTCTTACTTGCTCACTGTATTTCAGCGACAGTGAATCCAGGTGTAAATAAATCTTTTGTATATGATTTTTAGGACCAACAATGAGAATGTCTTGTCTGTATTTAGCTGTAGAAAGTGTTTAAAGACATCCAGCATTTAATATCATTATTACAGTTTACTAGCTTGATAACAGAGCTGAGATCATTGGAGGAAAGTAAATGTAAAACTGTATGTCATCGGCATACAATTGGTAGGATATATTGTGTTTCTTTATGATAATACCAAGTGGGATCATATACGGATTAAAGAGCATTGGTCCAAGAACTGACCCTTGTGAAACCCCAAAGAAGATTTTTCTTTTTGTATATTTAAAACTAGCTACCAAAACATAAAAAAATTCCTTTCTGTGAGTCAGTGTTTATCTTGAGGTCATTAATTACTGTTATGAGAGCTGTTTCTGTGCTATGATTGGTTCTGAATCCCGATTAGTATGTATCCTACCAACGTGCCTCTCTGGGGCCATCCAAACGGAAACTTTTTTTGTGCAAACGCACATGTTTAGCATCGTTTGGGCCGACCGTCCAAACGAATCCTGTAAACGCACTGCCTGAAAACGCACTTTTTTGAAACCTGGTCTCAGTGTGAAAAAATTCTAAAACGGCTCTCGTTTGGACGGCGAATACGAATACGTCCATATCGATGATGTCATCGCCACACCCCTCGACCTCTTACCCGCACTAGTGCTAGTGCACGGCCACACGCGACTGCGGTGAAGCTAAGCGAGCATATCCCATCTCCATGGTCAAACCAGCTCACTTCATCTAAATACTTTGTCTCTGCTCCCTGACACTTCCCTCTGCCCTGCCGGTCCTGGATTCTACACAAGATATATTGCTAACGTTATGTAGCCAACGTTAAACATCGCTGAAGTAACTTACCACTACAGCATAGCTAACGTTAGCTGCTATGGTTGTTTATAAAGTGGAAGTAGACAATTTATCAACTAGCTAGCTAATATGTCTGCTTATCAACTGTGTCCTATAATTCATGTAAAGTTTTTTACCTTGACAGTCCAAAGTCAGTCACTTTGACGGTGCCATTTGCATCAACTAAACAGTTCCTGGCAGCCTGAGGACAAAACAAACAGCCCTCTATATTTAACTGTAAACATAAACATTTACTTATCTCCAAATACTTTATCCCAGTACATCACAACATAGCATGATACAATGATCTAGAAATGTACAGGGATTTGTGTCGCACAGCTGTACATACTACAGTAGATCTATGTCTCTCACCAGGTCTCTGTGGATGTACTGCTGTGATTCAAGATAGGCCATGCCCTCTGAGACGTCTTTACACATCTCTAGGAGCTGGACAGTTGTTGGGTGCTGCTTCAGGCCCTCCCTGAGGTACGTCAGCAGGCAGCCATTGGAAAGGAACTCAGTCACTATATAAATGGGTCTTTGTTTGGTGCACACGCCATACAGCTGGACCAGGTTTTCATGGCGAAGCTTCCTGGTTTAAGCAAAAGGAGATGGAAGTTAAGTATTATGTGTTTTCTCACACTTTAAACTACTCTTCCCAGAGTGACACATCACACAGTTTTATGAGTCTTGCACACAAAATATTCACTATGATTTCAACGGCAGTCAATTCAAGTGTCACAACTGCGTGATCTAAAGTGTCAGCTTAGTCCAAATTCAGACTCATTTATGTATTTACTAATTTGCTTACATCATGATTTTGGCTTCTTCTATAAAATCATCTTCAGACATGGAGCCCTCTTTAATCATCTTAATGGCAACGTCGTGCTGGCCCTGCCACTTTCCATATTTCACCACTCCAAACTGACCATTGCCCAGCTCCTTGATAAAGGTGAGGCAATGGGGTTCAATCTCCCACACACCTGGAGCAAACAAAAGAGAATGGAGAAGCACTTTTATACTTGCAGCATCCACATAAAAGAATTAGTTTTACATTTTGGTAAATCCCCTTTTTTCACTTTATTACTGAGAGTTAGACATGAAGACTGATACCACTATCACACACTAAAAACTCCTGGGTTATTTGTGTTGGGTTAAAATTATGGGTTATTTTTTCAGAGAGTAACCCATTTTCTGGGTTATAGGGCTAATATTTTGACCCAATGCCTGGGTTGTTTGGGTTTCTGGGTTATTTTTCAAAGAGTAACCTGGGTTATAGGGTTGGTTTTCTCTCTCTCTCTCTCTCTCTCTCTCTCTCTCTCCAATGTATTTTTCCACACACACAGTCATGACATGGTCATTACATAAGATCATATCATATGTGTATAAGTTTAGCTTAGTTTAAAAATAGTCTAACGATTTTATAATAATAGTCTTGTTTAAAACAGTGCTTCTAGAATAAACTCTTACGTTCCATTAGCTAACGTAATTTAACTAACTAGTTTATGAAGAGTAACTGACATTCACTTAATTAAAGTTATTTCAAAGGAGTCATTAATGGAGACATGTCAATGCTGTATCGTTGTTATCTATCTAGCTAGCTAAGGAAGTAAGTTATCGGTTTTCTTTTTTATTAAGATGTATCTGAGTCACTGTATGCTACATTGGCTGACTAGCTAGCTAGGTTAATGCCTTAATGCTACGACAAATGTTAGCACGCTAAAACGTAGCTAACATTGATTTAGCTAGCTCGGTTTAAGGAGACGTTTATGAATAAAACATTATTATTACTAAATATTTTCTTGCTGAAAAGTGAACATGCAGAAAAAGGAGGAAAATTTGTTTCAGCTATCATGTAGCCTATTCTGAATGCTCACGTTTCCATGTTACATGTATTTTTAATTGTTTGTGTAACATTACTAAAAGTTATGTATTAAGTACTTTATGTAGTTCCTTTTAAATAAAAAATGCAAAAATGTAATACTGACAAATCGCCGGTGTTACACCGGTTCTCCCCCACCCTGCTGGGTAGTGTGCATCCCTCTTTCCAAAAGAGTGAAAATAGTCCATCTCCAACAGAAGCCTGCCGTGCATAGTGATGTGTCCTTGTTTGTGTGTGTTTCTTCCCCTTCGTGTACTGAAATACTTTTTCTTCTCTCCTTTCAGATGCCCTGGAGGAGAACCACACACCGTCGCTGCGGTACCGTTTTTACGGCTACTTTGCGGCTTTCACAGCCTCCATTACGGTCATTGCCCGGGGGTACTCGGTAACCTCCGGGTTTGTGAGGTCGAAGAGGCCGCAGAGGCGCACAAGCCTGGCGATGAGGGTTTTGTGATCTCTGTAAGTATAAAAATCTCTGTGTCCTATTGTCATCACTGCTTGTGAGTTTGTTGTTTTTGTTAATGTTTCCTCTGAAAGAGTCCGTCCGTTTTCTGTGTTTTGCAGATCAGGGAACACAAGACTAACAAGTCCTTTGGGGTGGCTCAAATGTTCTTAGAGACTGACGAGTTTCGATGGCTGGAGAGTTGGCTGCAGCTGTGGGTGGCCAACAATCCACCGAACCAGCTGGTTTTCTTCACGGCTGGGAAGGGCCCATGCTAAAACTTCTTGCACCACCTGCAGATAGCGTGGGCGGAGATGGGCCTTAAAAGGTCCCCCAACTTCACTGACCTGAGGACTGCTGTGTCTGCTCATGTAAGTTCTCCTCAGTCACTTATCTGTTCATGCTGGATTTCATTAAAACTCTGCTGGCTTAACTAACAGTAGCAATCTTTTCTCTTCTACTGTTTTAAGGTCAAGAACAACCTTCTGTCGAGCAGTGGAAGATGGTGGTCACCTTTATGTGCCACAACATGGCCACCGTTGACTGCTTCTACGCCCTCAGCCTGAACGTGGCCCAGTCAAAGAGGATGAGGGACCATTTCCGCTAGGCCCTCACCCACACCGTGCCATCACCGGAGTCACCAGAAGCTTCCTCCTCCTCCTCCACCACCAGGAAGAGTTCCCGCAAGCCTGAGTCCTCCTCCAGTTCCAAGACAAAACCCCTGCCCCCTACCAGGAGTCAGGGACCTCAGGACTGGAGAAGGAACTTCAGGACATGGAGGAGGAGAGGGAGTTTATTGCGGGGATGCAAAATGTAAGTAAAACTCTAAGATATGTACTTTAAAGACTCAGTCCATTTATGTCTGTTACACCAGACCTCACTCTGTGTTTTGTGATTGTGTTTCCTCAACAGACAACAGAGAAGGCCCGAGAAGTCTCGTGAACATGCCAGTGTGCTTCAACCTGACTTGTGTGGTGGGAAACGTCTTCAGGCACACGGGAATCACCGGAAAATAAGGTTTGTTTTCTTTGCTTTTGTATGAGCTGGATTATACAGTACATCTACCAAACATATTATGAATAAAACAACATGGATATTCCATTACTATGGGTTCTTACCGACATTTCAGGACCATTTATGACGGGTCGGGATATTGCCATCCTTGTGTAACCCAGACTAAAAGGTACACAGCCACAGATTCACGAGGGAGTGGAGGGGGGGCATTTTATAGCATTTTGATAAGATGCATAGTGATATTAATCAAATACAGTGATGCACACAAAAAAAATTCTATGGTTTCTATGGGAGAAAAACAAACAACATTATGTACATTAGCCATGCCCTACAGGAATTGGGATTTTGTACGCTGATACATTTTGAAACCACTGCACCACTTCAATACATGATACATGATGTATGTTCTAATGTCTAAGTTTTACATAAATTAAATAATTTGCACATATATCTATGTGTATGTTGTCAGTCATTGTACATTTAGGTTGAAATTGAGTGATGCTTGACATTGAAATTATATCAAAATATGTCAATACATTTTGACGTAATTTTGACGTCAATGTTTGATGTCATATTGATGTTAAATTGTCATCAAATGCCCACTGGGAAGTGTGTGGTTTTTTTATATAGATTTTATTTTAATTTAATGCAATACAAATGTAAAAGTGCTTAAAGTGTGTAATATAATGTAAAATAACGTTTTATTTTCTGAATTAAGGCATACTGGCATAGTAACCCAAGTTAGTTTATTTTTGACCCAACTCCTGGGTTAAAAAGGGACCAACTAATTTCTGGGTTATTTCAACCCAGAAAATTGGGTTGTTCTTTTGACCCAGAAGTTGGGTTATTTTAACCAAACATTTGGGTCAAGTATTTAACCCAGAAGTTTGGGTTATATTAACTACACTGTTGGGTTATTTTAACCCAAGATTTGGGTCAAGTATTTAACCCAGAAGTTGGGTCAAAAAGAATAACCCAATTTTCTGGGTTGAAATAACCCAGAAATTAGTTGGTCCTTTAATGGGTTATTTTTGACCCAGGAGTTTTTAGTGTGCATATCTATATGAAACTATGGCCAACCACTGAGTTTAGCAAAAAGACTCTTACTAATATATATATATATATATATATATATATATATATATATATATATATATAATTTTTTTTTTTTTTTTTTTTTTCATACAACAAAGTAAGAAAACAAACCTTCAAGACTCCAGGAAATAATCCTGCACATGACCCACTGTAAAACCATGTTTTACATATTTTTTTGTTTGGATTAAACAAACAAGATACATGTTAATTAATGAGCTTTAGAGGTGCTATTAGGCACAAAAGTGATTAAGCTTGTTGCCCAAAATGTCAAACTATTCCTTTCACACTCAAGGGACTCATTACTTTAAACAAATGGTGCTGTCAACAATGCTGAAACGCGATGGTCATTATGTTAATAGATGCAGGGTCAGAGAATTGCTGGTTTATAAATTGCACTCACTGAGACATTTCTAATCAGTCATCAGAGGTTAATCACCCGATATTATGATTAACAAGAGAATACATTAATTATGTATATTGATACATAGTCATGCTTACCATAGCCAAGCCCTGCTGTTGATGGAGGCCGTGCCCGGTTAGAAACAATGTATTTCAGCCTGCTAACCATACCTAGTGAGGGAGACAACAAAACCTATAAGGTCAAGTTGAGCTGTATGAAGTACAGACTTTGAATGTTGACATTTTTTGATATCTTGTTTTTGTGCCTATAATTTGTTGCCTTCCCCTCTCTGTTGATTCTTTTTTCCCCCTGCTATGACAACAACATTTTAATTGTATATTGTTGTGTGACAAATATCAAATAATTTCACTACTACTGTATCAACCTGCTGCATTGTGCTGGTGGTAGTTGATGAGCTCTGGGATGCTGCTGAAATGATGCTTCTCTGCCAGGTAGAACTGGCCCTGTGCAGTGGTGCAGATGTTATAATGTCTGCAGCTTCCACTAGTTTCCCTGTGGAGAGAAAAGAGCAACTTTAGGTAGATTTAGTCGCATGTTCTCATTGATGCAGGAACTTATCATTTATCATGTATCTTTTCAGCCTTATCCACAAGATAGCTCAGTCTTACAGTGTCCTGTGATGAAAAAGTTCTGCAGGCAGATAAGTCCAGGTTTTGCATTAATAATTTACATTTCTCTCCCTGTGTGGCCCACTGTTTCCGCTTTCATTACAAACAGTTCTTCTTTTGATACGTTCACACATGACTGGAGCCAGTGGATACAGTATTGCAGGATAGCAGTGTTTTAAACCACTGAGCTGACTCACCCGCCACCCTTAGTGAACAAAGACACAGTATATTTCCCGGCCTTGCTTGAGTCCCGTATCAGGAAGCCTCCGTCTTTGTTCTGGGAAACAACACACAAGCATCACGTAAGTTTCAAATTTAATTTAGTCCAGCCAAATTCGACTAATCTGTAGGTGCACAACATTTTCAAAGCTATCCTCCTATAACATTGTGCATGTCAGTCATTGAGTTTACCTCAGTCTTTAACAGCTTCTCTGCCTGGCTACGGTTCATATTCTTGGAATACCAGCTGTGAAACATAAATGTGTATATAATTTTTTTAAAGTAACTTATAATAGTATTATAATAAAGTAAACAATGACCATTTAGAGGCAGTACAATAGTGCCCACACTCACTCAAATTTTTCTAGCCCATGTTCGGCTTCCACAACATAATTACAAGGTATGTATCCTTCATTTCTGCAAAAGAAAACCAAACACATTGTATTTATTCAAAATGTATACAAATATACATATTGCACTCACAAACACTAGATGCATCTCATACACAAATTCTAGCTCCTAAAACTCTATAAGCAAATTGAATTCATCCAAATTACAGTTGATTAGTATTTAAATCTCTTTTTAATGATCATGCTATAAAATGTATTTTCTTATTTATATGGCATTACGAATGGAGTAGATCAGAAAATGAATTTGGTCAAATACAGTAAAAACACATTCATACCGGTATACATATTATGCAGTTCTACTCTTAGTGCTGTCTCCTGCTCTTTATACACTTGTTTTAATTTATTTAATCTTTGCATCTCAAAGTCCTCAATGAATATGTCTCCTTTTGCAAGCAAGGAGCTTGCAATCTTTTTACCTTGGACACCTCTTCTCCCACTGTTTTTCATGTGGATGCATGTCTGTACAATAGTCAAGTTGATTAGCTTATTTTTCTTCTGGCTTTCCACCAATTCTGATCAGACATCTCCAGGATGGTGTACTCTTCATCCTTCCTGAGCTCCAGGTCTTGGGGTGACATTGGTGTGTAGTTATACTCTGCTATGACAGTCATGCCTACAGAGGGGGAAGGTGGCTCAGGAGGCTGTGGAGGTAAAGGCCGAACCAACTTCTCCTGGACAAAAACATAAGATTTGTGAATGTATTATTAAAAATGACTGTCGGTAATCAGTGATTATTATTTGAAAGGGACTGTGTGTATACCTCTGTTGGTGTAGGAGGAAGAGGTTTCCTGGATCCCCTTCGCCGAGATGGTTTAGATGTAAAGCCTATTAATGACATAATTTAATACATGAATAAAATAATTAAGCCATAGGCTAAAGTTTAGTTGTCGATTGTTGCCAATGTCAAACCAAAGGAAGTCTCGTTCTCACCGTTCTTATTATCTAGCACCTTGCAACCCATTGCTTGTTTAACTTCCTGCTGGCAGCACAGCCAAACCCCATCCACCCAGAAACAAGGATGGTACTTTTGCATGAGATCCTTGTTGAAGCGCACCACTATGCACAAGTATGGACACACACACACACACACACACACACACACACACACACACACACACACACACACACACACACACACACACACACACACACATATATACAAGACATTAAATCAACACTTTCATTTGCATATGCACCCAGCTCCTCTATTGTGCATGCACTGGGTGATAAGATATGCTTTAACTGTCTGGCTGACAAGACACATAAACACCAGATACATTTGTACATTTGTATGCATATACCAACTTTCTTTCAGCTTCTTTATCCATTGAGCCCGTATATCCTCAGTCTTTGCAAAGATGTACAGCGGCCCCTCATCATAAATGATCTGTGGAAAAAATGAAAAAGAAAATACCCATCAGCTGTTTTTGTTTTTTTGTCAAAGACATTGGGTGATTTTCTATTTAACTTACTAGCACAGTACAGACACCATTTTTTGAAATTAGTCCAGTATTGAGCAAGACTACTGCAGACGGCAGAAGCGCTACAGGCTGCAATGTAACCTGTTGAAGCATTTGTGCACTGTCAATTTACGTCCACTAAAAGTGCTTCTTTTTGTCACGGACATGCTCAGATTATTATTCTTAGTGTCTGACACTTGTTAAACCAGAAACAGCTCCATCACCAAATCACATATAAATGGGTAAATTAGGGGTTTATTTCAACCAAAAAAGTATCGGTTTATTTCAACCAAACCAGAGTGGTGATTTTTCAAACAGTGGAAAGACGAACCGAGATGGCCTTTGGATTCTATCGATGTTGTCTAAAGTGTGTTTCACGATGATAAAGTGACTGTTTATTTAAATGGAGTCTGGTGGGTTTGGCAATGGCGATTTTGGGGTTGTTTCATGTTAAACACAAAAGATCTTACTCTTTAACAAAAAGGTCGACCTCGACCTCTGTAGTGGTCCTTTCCATAATGTCAGACACTTCGAATAATAATATCAGCATGTCAGTGGCAAAATAAGCACTTTTAGTGGATGTAAATTGAAGGTGTGCAATAGCCCATTAACAATACATTGCACAATTTCAAAAATGGTTGCTCCCATCAGTCACTTCAGACACAAAAACATAGGAAAATAGGGTCTAGGTTGAAAAATACAGAAGTTACCCTTTAACACGTGTGCACCTGCACAGTCACTGAAAGCCCCTAGTTCATTTGAGTGTGAGAGATAGTTTCACTTCTTAACAATGGACTTTCACATTATTAACTATTGGAGGATTGGACAACTTTTGCCTGCCCAGGAGAAAACTTGGTCTTGTGTTATAGGCCTCCCATATGTTGCTTATCGCAACTTCTACATAGTAGTGACGGGTTTGAAACACTATCAAATAAGAAATATATTCCATTCTTCCTTAATATACTACAGTGACTGATACTGGGACATAGAAACATCTTAACACTTTCCATCTCCAACACTAACACTAGCATAGAGGTAGGAGTGAAAGCCAAAACTTGGTAGTTTTTGGTCCTGATTTTAGGCCAATGATAATGTAAAATGGCTGCAATATCACACATTGTTGCAGCTGTGTCTGTAATCTTCTTGATTGTAATGAGGTTAAATAAGTAAATGGACAAAAATGTCTACCTGGAAAGCATACATGCGCTCTTGCGGGGAGTTGGTCTCTGGCTGGACTGTCTCTACACACCTGATCTTCTCGATGTCAACTGATCCTTTTAAACCTTTTCGCTTCTGTGTCACAGATGAGGAAACAGTCAGGTAACTCAGGTGTGCAGTAGCTGCACATTTCTCTTCAGGTTTCCAGCAAACATTAAGCTGAGAAAAATGTGATGCTATTTTAACAAAGTCTTTCTGTAATTCCATATATACGTACCCCTTTGTCAGAATCAAAATCATAGTAGGCTATTTTTTCCTGAGTGAGAACAAACCATCTCTCCTTGTAGTTCAAAGGGGAGGTCTTCTTCTTCTGCTGAGATCGTTTAATGAAGATTTCTTCCAGTATATTGTCTGACATGATTCAGTCAACATTAATCTACATGGGAACAAAGAATAATGAATACTTTTGTAAAGCATAATAGCAGTGTAACACCCGGCTGTTTTCATTGTGGCAGAACAGCAATGAACAGCACATTCACACCTCGACTCAGGCAATAATCGCTTTACTGAGAACTGTGACTGACTCACCCATTATCACTGTGCTTAGCTTATAGGCAGCCTTTTGGGTTATAGCACTTCGAATGCAATTATTCTGTGTTTTTATTTCCTTTGAAACATGTATTTTAACAGGATTTAAGTCAATATGCACACACACATTCATAGAGTCAGAGCAATGCCTCTACATCACGTGTGAATAAAGATCTGGCACGGGATGAAGCATGAATGCGAGCACATATCAGCATGTGATTACCTTTAGTTTGCATAAGCCCTGCTTTTCCTGCCTGCAACATCCTATTCATTTCCAACCCCCCCACCCCCTGTTTCACATCTGTTTCCCTCAGCTACTGTATCTTGGTCATCATCACGCAAGCTCAGTGACCTGAATGCTTTTGTGCTGGGAAACTGTGGGAGATTTTGGTGTCTCCACCAAATCCCTTGTTAACTATGTATTTCTAATATCACTGGTTGGTATTGTCCCTCCACTTCTCAGATTCTTCAGAACACAACAAAATTGCATCGAAAAGTTTTTGGTGATTGTATTTCATGTCACATAAATTTAGAGGTTTGTAACTGGCTTGACGGCAGCAACCCAGTTGATAATGCAGTTACTTTGAACTAAAGTTCCTTTGGTTAATGTAACACATTAAAATGTATGTTTGTTGTGCTAGGTTTTTGGTGTTTTCAGAAAATTTGAAACGAAATGTGTTTACTGGAGAACTCATCATAAAAGATATCAAACAATACACTATCACAAGACTACCTTTCTCTCGCTTACATAATTTGCTCACACACATAATTACATTTGACCTGCATAAGTAGGCAAATGAAAAAGGCTGTAAGACTGCACCTGCTGACTACTTGTGCTGAACTGGAACCTGCACCTCCAAAACAAGACAAGGCCTAATTGAAACACTAATGTCTGCTCAGGGATGAGGATAATGTAGACTCTGTAAAAGCACTAACACATGGCCTCATTCCTAAAACAACAAAAATATACGCTCTAAATATCTTCACATTTTGGAAAAACACAAAAGTTCCTTGAGATGTTGAATAATTTATCCCAATTTATTCCTCTGAGGAAGATAGACACACCGGCGACTCCAAGCAATGTTTGACAACGCTCCAACTCAAAAAGTGATATTACAAAATTTTATTTTAGACATGTATTTACTATTGTATTCATATATTATGCTACTTTTGTGAACCCAATACTTTTGTAAACTCATTTCAAGCACCAAAACAATTGAGTGTAGGTATGTTATCACACGAGAATTGAGAAATATTTCTGCTTTAGGGCCAAATTATCTCTTTGTACATTGCTCTGGAACATTTTAGGGCATAGCTAAACAGAAAGCTGAGTTTGTTCGGAACATTTTAATAGGAAACACATAGGGATCAGGTTATATGCAGATACTCTTAAAATGAGAATTCAAGAAGATATCTAAAAATGCCCTTACAGAGGGTTAATGTCAAAAGATACCGCAGTGACAGGCCAGAGTGTCGATGTATCACCTATCATGAAAATGTATGACGCAGAACTAGAATTACATCAAAGCAAAAAGCACAATTTACAGATGTTTTTTTCAGCAAACACTGTCTAAAAAACACATTATTCTAAAATACACAAACTCCCCCTTTGGCACACAGCTGAATGCTAATTGTCTGTTAGTCTCTTTGGAATGTGTTTGCACTTCAGCTCAGCCTATTTTCAGCTTGTGAGCACTTCCTTCTATCATCTGAACTGTAACTATAACACCACCAGAAGCTTCTGTCACTCGCTGCTATAGAGTGTGACATTTCTTCACACTAGACTGACAATACCTATTGGTTTTGTTTGTGCTGTCATAAACAGACAGCAGTGTTCCCCATTCCGTGAAACATTGTTTACTCATTCCTCATTCTTCGCCGCCTAATGTTTTCTCACATCACTAACTTCAGTATAGAGGTCAACAAACTCTGATAATGGATGATCAACACACTGATGTTCCACCCCTTCTCTCTTTTTCTCTGATCGAGTGGAGCCAGTTGACTGAAAATGTATGCCCATATTTCACTGTATCATCATGGCCAACAGGACTTTTTTTGTCTTTTTTTTAAGGGAGTTGACGCACAGTG
The DNA here is from genome assembly GCF_010015445.1 of Perca fluviatilis. Classification (NCBI taxonomy): domain Eukaryota; kingdom Metazoa; phylum Chordata; class Actinopteri; order Perciformes; family Percidae; genus Perca; species Perca fluviatilis. The sequence continues at coordinate 26,463,013 of NC_053121.1, read as the reverse complement.
GCTGACACAGACGAACTGATAGGGAAGTTGCATCAGTGTTGTACTGCAATATGAAGGGAGAAGGAACCCAGTGCTCTGCAGCACTTCAACCTATTATATCTCTTTCTCTCAAATGCAGTTAGCATTAGCACATTCAAAATGTATGTTACATACATGTGATGCTGTTAACACATCGCTTCCCCACTTGAACTTAAACATATTTGCAATACTCTAAATGTAGTTTCTGCACAGCACGACACTTTAACACTTTGCAGAGAGAAGGGTTTTTCTAATGCTTATCCTCTCAGTTGAGTGTGTGTTCTTTGGTTGTGAAATTCTATAAACTATGTATATCAATTTGAGGATTATCTGTTATGACATTGGGCTCAAAAACTCTATTAAAAATGCACTTATTACTGTACACAAGGCTACTTTTCAGCAACTCAAAAGTCAAGAGTAGCCAAAGTGTAGCCTTAAAATAACCGTTTTCAATCTCATAAAATCATCAATCGCAAGATACCATATATATTTGATATATTTTCATAATTTCTTACTTGGGTGGCCATCAGAGAGATGCTTTTTGTAACCTGTAAATATTGCCAACTGTGTCACATGCCTACGTGCATGCAAGGCAGTGCATCATGTTTTAAAATGAAAAGGCCCAAATTCAAAAACTTATAAACACTGAGGAACCTGTGTATTTGGATGGAATGCAATTATTCATATTTGTTGTGTGATGTCTGCAACATATGACACAGCAAACACAACTATATCATGAAAGAGTTGGTTCAACAGGAACCTGTCAAGATTCTCTCTTTCCTGACGTTTCCTGACAGATAAGTGGTACATGCAAGAAAATGTGTGTGTATGTGTTTGTCTGCATTTAAGATGGAGACAATGAGAAAAAAGAGAGTGACATGGGGGCTCAGTTGTAAGAGTTAAATCTAACCACAAAGAATACTCTCACACACATATTAGGACACCACATCAGTTTAACATTGTGGCGCTCTGTAGAGTTCAATTTTCAGAATGCACAAATAGTAATTAGTATTCCTTGTAATGCATGTAAATATAGGCGATTTTAGGGAAACTTAAATTGTAATAAATGTGCTCACTAATTCAGAACATACAAGATATTTGTCATGCATGGAAGTGTAACCACATGAAACTACTATCTGATTATAGCCCCATCATACATCTAAACCACTATAGTGCAGCAAGACATGTCTATACAAAGGTTTAAAAGACATGCAAAGTACAGCCAAGTACATCATAGTCCATTATCATTGACAAAACATTCAGAAACAAGTATAACATCTTTGCATTTTAGCAGATAATGTCACTATTGTTTGACTTTATATTTGTAATTTTGTGATAAGTACACACTTCATTTAGGATTTGCATACAAACTAAAAGTTGATGGGTTTTAATTTAGTACTTGCACAAATCTACATAATACTGACTACTACTTTTGTACATAGTCTTTTAAATGAAATGCATTCATGCTTTTATCATTCATACTTAAGTAAGAATAGAACTAATTCAGATATGTTCTTAATAAGAGCTAATTAAGAAATTAGTTAAAATACTTCTTGACCTTACATCCTATATATTTAAAGAGCTTTGACACTTACCCAGACAACCAAAAAAGTCAAACATCAGACAGACAACTGCAGATGCTGAGGCTTAAAGCGGTGACATGCCTCAGTTGCTTGCCTTCCATAAAATGTGTGTTAGTCTGTGATGCAAGAAGGTTAAACCCACCCACAGAGAGGAATCGACTCTGCTAACTTCCCCTTTTTTTCTGCTCATTTTCATATCAGCCTTCTGGACAGTTTCGGTGATAAGTGCAAGCGGGTTTAACAGTGACAGAGGACAATATTTGTGTCGTGAATATGGTTAAACTTGTTAATTTTTATTCAAGGGGATTTCTTATAAAGTCAACTGCCAGTTTGAGTATTGCAGAGACAAGTGATAAACAAACTGATAATTAATAACTTCTGCAGGCATTAGAAAGTCTACTCATTGTGTTTTACAAAGAATAAAGTGATAACTTCCTTCATTGACTTAAATGTGAGCTCTTTGTTTTTTTTGTTGTCCTCCTGGTGTGTGCCGCCGCTAGGGGGCAGACGGTTATGGAAGAGCCCGCTCAACCGCGGTAGATCCTAAATCGGATCTGCTTGAATGTTCGACGTAGTTAGGTTTAGGCATGGAGAGTGGAGATTGGTTAGGGTTAGGGTAAGAAAACCACGGTAAGCCAATCAGAGGTAGAATAAGGCAGAATAAGGCGGGCCACGAGGCACATCTTGTGACGTCGACACATCTAGCGGATCCGATCTAGCATCTACCGCTCACCGCTGAGGCCTACATTAGGAACTGCTTCCGGCCTCAACCTTTCTCTTTTCCTCTGCATCGGGACGCAGCCATGGTATGAAAATATTTCACGCATACATTTTACAGAATCTAACTCAATCTTGCCGATTAAATAATCTGTTCTGTGTCTAGTTAACTTAGATAGGTTAACAATCTTTTGATACACGCAATGATGGTAGTATTAGTCACCTTGTGTGCATTTTACGCTTTTAGATTGTGATTGAACTATGCTTGTTGTGTTAGAGGTGAAATGCTACTGCAAAGCGTAACGTTACTTCTATTTAACCGGCATTTCTTTTAAGATACATTAACATTAAATGTCAAAGTAATAGTTATAGCGAACAAGAGCCTTTTCATGTTCTACATTATTGCGGAGTTACACGTTTAAACACATTTCGCACGAAATGCACGTTACGTAGCTACTATGCTAACATGTTACCCTGACCGGGGCTGTAAGGCTGTAACGAAACACACGAGCCTTATGTCCGTAAACGTCACATTTTAAAATGTGTTCACATGACACAATAGGAATAAAGGTGTAACTTTAATATAACCTTAGTCTCTTTGTGCACCACGTTTCGCAAGCTAGTTTTCCAAATTAACGCTGAATGTTGGCAGTTGTCTCTCAGATCCAGTAATGGTGACTTTTTGATGTCATTCGCCACTTTCATGTTAATATGATCGTAGTTCTGTTAAAAGGTTTATCTTATGTGTTGTCCAGGTGAACGTCCCGAAGACCCGCAGGACCTACTGCAAAAAGTGCAAGAAGCACCAGCCTCACAAAGTTACCCAGTACAAGAAGGGAAAGGACTCCCTCTATGCACAGGGTAAATCCTTTTATTCATGTGTATTTACAGTACCATTCAAACGTTTGGACACTTATTCATGAATGGTAAGTATGTCCAAACTTTACAGATGGATGGATGGATCGATGAGTTGTATCATGAAATGTAGCTCAACTGTAATTATTCTGCAGGTAAGAGGAGATACGACAGAAAGCAGAGTGGTTATGGTGGACAGACAAAGCCAATTTTCAGGAAGAAGGTAAGCTCAGCTTTCTAGTACTTTGTCTATCATGTCAAGTAGTGTGTGTGTGTGTGTGTGTGTGTGTGTGTGAGAAATCAGACCCAATGATGTACTGTCTTTTCAGGCTAAGACCACAAAGAAGATTGTGCTGAGGCTTGAGTGTGTAGAGCCCAACTGCAGATCCAAGAGAATGCTGGCTATCAAGAGATGCAAGCACTTCGAGTTGGGTGGTGACAAGAAGAGAAAGGTAGGCGTCATTGATATAATCTTATTTAGTAGTGTCTGCATGTGCGCTTCCACTGTTGGCTGTATTTTCATGAGTGAGTGCTTATATGCTTTTTTTTTTTTTTTTTTCAATCTTTAATTCTCTGGTCAGACTCTATGCAGTGCACCCTAGAATAATTTCCTAAATCTTCCTAATAATCCTGACAACTATCCATAGGAAATTTAAGTTAAAAATCGTGTAACCTCTTGACAATTTACTTGGAAATGTTAATACTTTGAGATGTTGAAATCGTCTTCGCCAAGAGGCATGTGGTGTTGAATTGGCCTGTATTATACGGTGGTAAACATTACATATGAGAATGCAATAAATAAAATGCTAGCCACTGTTTATATCCCTTAAACTATTTTGCAGGGATTTTAGTATGTAGTAATGTTATGTCCACTTTCTGTATACTAGCAGAAATTGGAGATTATTTTGGTCCATTGGAACAACCACATTGGTTGCACAACTTAATGGATTGCTCATAAGTGGGCCAGTTCTACTTTGAGTCAATACCATATTCAAATTAAAAGTATTGGGACAAATGCTGTAAACTGTAAAAAAAAAAAGCCCATAGTTGCTGGGTCTTTCTGCAGTTATGTCATATTGTCAGTGTTGCATTACAACACAATCTTGTGTTTTAACTTTGCATTTATATTTAATCCTGAGTTAATAAAACTTGGTGTAGGTGGTTTATAGCTTTTAATCTTTAAATGCTTGGGTATTTATGTAGGGGTCAAACCGAACATCATTTCAGGGGAAATTGGGGCCTACTTTAGTGTAACTACCACCTGAAAATGCAAACCAAAGAACCATTGCTAGTTCATTACTCAAGACAGTCCCTTTGGTGGAATAAAGGAAAATTTGTTAGCATTAGTTAAGTGTAATTTCATGATAAGCTTGTGGTGAATCCTGGTGATTTTATAATGGGATGAATGGACAAAGGATATAGCATAGTGGTGTATTTCATTGTTTTTGTATCATTAATTCCTCTTTACCCACCGGACGGCAACATTAAATAAATGTTTGGAGCAGAGTAACATGGCAAATATGCTAAACTTCATAGTTATACTTCTATGCCTTTTTGTAGTGTTATAGCCAACAAAAAACAGTTGGTCTTTATTAAAATGTAATACAAGTTTCATAATTGTCAGATAGTAAATTCTTTAATTACAATCAGAATTTTAAGTGAACCCCATCATTGATAAATATACTGGTATGTTTAAAAACAAGGTTTGAGCATCATTTTAACTCAAGTTTCATCTGTTCTCTTACAGGGCCAGGTCATCCAGTTCTAAACTGTGGGCTAGTCTTCTGGAGAAGTTGTCACGATTTTCAATAAATGTATTAAAACATACTTTAGCCCTTTCCTTTGCCTGTGTTTCACTATACTTGTCAAATTCAAGCTTTGTCTCTTAAGATGGTTAGCAGCCAAGTCTGGACAATTCACAGCAAGTGTTCCAACATTTTCCAGTTTATTCAACATGATAAAAAGGTAGCAGGTGTACTGTAATTGTATCCAGGCTGATTCAAGCAAACTAGACTATAAAACACTTTACCTTCTTTATAATTCAATCACAATGGTATAAGCAGATAAAGTGCATAACCACCTGAGGACTACAAAGTGGTGGTGTGCTTACGTTTGACAGATAAGTCCCTCCAGTACAGCTTGTTAAGCCCTGTAATGTCGCTGCCGATGGGAGTGACTGTCAGTAGAGTAGTGCCTGAGGGGTTGACTGATACAACCATTTTGGTATGTAGAGTCTGAACACCCAGCTCCTTGTACTGAGGAAGGATCTGTGTGACTTCACACTGGGGGTTACAGATCTTCCAGCCAGGAGCCGCTCTGATGACGAACCCTCGGGGACCACCAATCTCCTGCTGGTTCAGGACAGCGATGGCCAGTCGGTTCTGGGACAGAGTCCTCTCCCACACCTCAAAACTGTCCACCTGTAGAACAAGTTGTTTGATTTTGGCAATGATAGTACTATTCCATACTTTTTACTGCAATTACTGCTTTGATATCACCCACATTTATTTATCTCGCAAAGGTCTTTCCTAATAAGTGTGTGTCAAACAGGCTCTGCCAAAGTCACCACAAGGCATTTAGCATTTCTTTAGAGACTAAATGTACTTTAAATGCTGACAGCTGTTAGTCCAGTAGGTGGTGATGATGCTTTGTGTCTCCTATCACCCACCTTGGCAGTGCGGTATCCCTGCTTGCCCAGTGGGTCCTGGCTGATGGCAATGATGTGTCTGTTCTGCAGCAGTTCCTTGGAGCGAGGACATATGTCCCTCAGATCATTAGACATGAGCAGAGGGGCTGCCATGATGGCCCATAATGCCATCTGAGACTCCTGTTGGGCATGACTCAGGCCAAAGTTCCCAATCACTAGCTAGAGAAATGGACCAATGTCATAAATATGAAAACGGGGCAATTCAGGTTTACCGACAGAATGCAGTACAACATCCTGCTGTTGAGAATTGTTTTACACAAGTGTTTTTATACATGACAAACTACCATAAATTTAGCTGAACCTTTTTATGGGAGTGAATAATCCTACAGTGTCTACTGTAATGAAACTACTTTTTCATAAATCTGACTTTGAAATCTATAGGCTATATTAAAAAAAAAGTAAATACAAAAGCTTAAAAAAAAAAAGTACTTTTAAAAAGGAATAGTTTGACTTTTTTGGAAATATATTGATACATCTTATGTAATTTTGCTAAGCTAAGTCTGTCAGTTGCTGGCTGTGACTTCGTACGGTATATCTATCTCTACTATTCCTACAAATCTGCACTCAATCTTCAAATGCAGCAAGTGATTCAGTTTCATTCAATTTTTTAAATGATAATAAAACAGCTTGGTACTTGAAGGCCACTGGTTGTATGCTTAGTTTTAGGTCAAACAGAGAAGTGTGTAAGAGCTCAAGCAGAGTAGAATACCATATCGGGGTCGTTCCAGCCCCCAGGTCCAGCCGCGGGGACAATGATGTCTTGATGAGAAGCAGTCCATTCCAAGATGGACTTGACAGAGCTCCATGAGTCGTACACGTCAGCAAAGTTGCGCCAGTGGTTACACGCCTCGCGGATGGCTGTGTAGTTGGGCTGAAGGCACAGAAAGGCTCTTTGATGTCGTATAACATAATGTATGGTGTCATCAAGCAGTTGCTAATCATTAATAAGAATTCTTTATACAATTATTGTTGTGTGGATAGAATGTTGGAAAATAGACCAGAGATCGATAATGTATGTTGAGATTTAAAGTAGGACTGCAACTAACAGAAAATAATAAAAATGTCCCATTATAATTTCCCATCTCTAAGCACTTGCATTGTAGCACTCAGCATGCTTTTCGTTATTTGTTTTAAAAGGAATTCAGTCCTAATTGTGGATGATATCTAGCTCTTGTGCCTACTGTTGAATGCACTTATTGTAATTTGCTTTGGACAAAAGCCACATGTAATGTAATATGATAAAGAAAAGCATCAAATCCTCACATTGGGGAAGCTGGAAACAGAGAGGGATTAGCATTTTTGCTTTAAATAAATCGACTTAATTGTTGCAGCCCTAATTTAAAGTAGGGTAAAGTCAAAACAACTGCTCTCTCACCTGTTTGAACTTCCACTCATACAAAGGCCACTCACAGGAGTACAGGATACTACTTCCGGTTTTGTTCAGTGCTTTTGACATGTTGACGTAGCCTTAACCAAAACAAATCATAAAGTGTTAGCTTATAGCCCATTAAAAAACATTGTCCACTAAGTCCATAGAGGTTCTTAATTAAAGGTGAACCCAAGAAATGGACCCAGACCATTTATAAAGATGCAGTTTAAAGGTTAAGTCATGTGAACATGTTTCCAAGTTTATTTACATATATATCAATGGGCTTTTTTAAAATAACATTTGCTTTAGGGGAAGAACATAGCAGTAATGAGGGACTACATTGACAGCCTATGCCAGGACCAGCATGACCATGTTTGTAACTGTAAATTGTAGGCTACTAAAGCTCACCTTCTCCAACCAAGGTCCAGTCCATATAGCAGCCATCAAATTTGAGCAGATCTACATCCCAGTCAGCAAACGTCTGAGCATCTGTCTCATAGTAACCCAGACTGCCAGGGTATCCCGCACAGGTATTCTTCCCCACATCTGCATAGATACCCAGTTTCAGTCCCTTAGAATGGACCTTAAAACGGAGAAATACATTTATTTAGTTCACAATTACAGATTTGTTCTTGGCAGGGTTTCGGTAGGTACCAGTAGGTGGCGATGTTGCACAGCTAAAAACTTGATGCTTCTGTTACATTACACAGTTCTGACTTATTAGTGGGCCCAAATATATCCCTTTCCTGGTGAACATCACATTTGAGCTGCCTGCGTAGGAATTGCCTGTCATAGTGGTCCGTAGCAAAGAGGCTGAACGACAGCGTACTCCTACCTAAGACAATATATGCCTACGCATCTCCCCTGGCTCTCCAGGTTCTGCATTTCAACCGGTATGAAATCTGAGACCTGGGTTCCACATCTGGTCATTTCCCCTCTATTATGTAAAGAACTGCAGGTCGGCTCAGATGTATGTATAATGATGAGCAATTTGACTGTGTAATCATGTTTATTTCTAGAGTTATTTAACCAGGGGTTCCCAAACTTTTTATTTGTCAAAGATTTCCAAGCTTGGACGCATTGCACCACAGATTCGTTAGCACTGCACCCCATGTAATCACATAAGAGGGGAATATGTGTTAAATATGACATTGTTTACCATTATATAACTGTGTATACTATTCATAATGCAGTCCAAAGACTGGAAACTAGAAAAAATAACATATCATAGCCTTGTGCATAATCTCATTTTGCTCCTTCCAGCTGGTGAAATAACTGAAATGAAAGAATTCTCGCTTTCCTTAAGTCTATCTGAACCCCTCTCTCTTTGATCTCTATGAACTTATGAAGGAAGTATGGCATTTTTCGTCTCCATGCCTCTTTTATACTACTCACATAGTCGGCCAGTTTCTTGATGCCCCCCGGGAATCTTTTGGGGTCTGCCTGCAGGCGGCCCTGGGCATCGCGCTGGTGGGAGGGCCAGCAGTCATCGATGCAGACGTACTCGTAACCGGCCTCTTTCCAGCCCTCCTTCACCATCACATCTGCCATCTGCATGTACAGACGCTCACTGCCAGGGCAACAGGAGGAGACAGGCAGGGCCGATAGTATCAGTTAAGATGCCCGTGTTCAATGTCATGTGCAGGAGAAATATGGCAGACACAAATACATGCTATTCTCATAAAAAACAAATGCCAGTTTTTGTAACATTCATTTTTCGACTGACAGAACACAATAACAATTCAACTCACAGGCTGACATTTGGTGCTCTAAATGCTTTGTTGGCCAGCTCTTCCTGGTGGAAAAAAAAGCTTTGCTGTGCACAGGAAGTGAATTGTTTATCACTAATCACTAAAATACAACAGGAACTTGCAAGATCTTGCAATACGTCTGAAGTGCTCTGCATTCATCAAACAAAAAGGAGACTTTACTAACTTGAAGTTATGACTAGAGCTGCAATCATTAGTCGATAAATTAGGTAATTAGTCAATTATAAGACAATTAATCTGCAAATATGATGATAACGGCTTGATTGTTTAAGCCAAACATTTTCTGGTTCCAGCTTCTCAGGCCCCGTTTACACGAAGGGAAGACGCAGATATTTTCCTGCGGTTTACACGAAAACCCCGTTTTTAATCACAGAAAACGATTATTTCTAAAAACTCCGGCCAAAGTGGAGATTTTGGAAATCTTTGTTTGCACGTTTGCATGTAAACTGAGATAAACGGAGGTTTAGGTAGCCGAGAGAGAGAAAGAGGACGTGATTGTTTGCGGTTGTTGCTATTGTCGGGATTCTGATTGGCTAACGTAGGCTTGAGCTTCTAGTTACACCGCCACCTACAGGTCTGGCATGCTCTTGACGGCATTGACGGCATATATACATGGGTACATATAAACGAACACTTTTCTGAAAACGTAGAGGTTGAAATGTCCGTTTATGAAAATAGCCGGCCACGTGTAAACGTAGCATCAAATTTGGAGATTTGCTACGTTTCTTATACGAGAGTAAACTGAATATCTTGTGAACTGAATATCTATTTGGAGATGTAACTTTGGGCTCTGGAAACGTGGTGGGCACTTTTCCCCTACTTTTTAAAAGAAAAATAGTTAGCAGATGAATTAATAATGAAAACAATCAGTTGCAGCCCTAATTATAACTTTGCATCTAACAATAATAATAATAATAATAATGAGGAAAACGGGACTGATAAAGTAACCTCAAGCAGTGGAGTGTTTTACCTGAACCTTCCCAATGAATTAAGATGCCTGTGCAATATAATAATGCAGTCTACATAATTCTGAGAGATGAACCCATTAGTCAATTGACACAAAATTAATCAGCAACTCTTTTGATGATTGGTTAAGTGTCATCATGACACAACATTTTTCAAGCAAAAATGCCAAATATTTGCCGGTTATGGCTTCTGAAATCAGAGGATGCTGCATTTGCTTGTCTTACATTATCTGGTCATCATAATCTGGTTCATCCCTGGACCTTACCATATTACCTTACAGATTTCTCGTTTAATGCTTCTGGAATGTGTGCAGGTACCTATGTTTCTTGGTTTACAAAGTACTATTACATTTAGTTAATTTAGTTTATTGCATTACACTTGACATCATTATCTCCGAGGGCCTTTAACCCAAAGAACAAATAAAGGCAAATTAAATCAGGTGGTGTCATTTTATTCCTGTCTTATCAAATGTTCACTCCTTAAACAATCACGTGTCTCTCTTCTCACTGTCAGTCGTTCTGAGTCAGTACAATTCAATGATGAAGTAAATATAATATAATCACATTATGTCCTAAATATGAAATAAAGATTACATGGAAAATAATTGTTAAGCATGGCCATGTCATGAGATAAGTAACAAGAAAGTATCATATTTTTTTGTGTGAGACCAATGACTGTAAATATGAATTACTTAATATTAACAGTCTGTGTGAGACCAATGTGTTTCTTTTCTTTTTTGATTTTAAATTCAAGTTAGTTTAGATGCAAACAAATCCCATATTCTCATTTCCCGTAGGCTACATTTAAGAGCTTTTTTAAATGTTGAATCAGTTTTATGTGATTTTAAAACAGACTTTTTATAAAAGAGATATTTGAGGGAGACCATGTTAGTAAGATTTGAGTAAGCAGTCATATCGACTGCTTTCCCTCTGTTTTTAAGCCCACAATCATGTCAGACTGCGCATGATCACCGCAGTTCTTCTGATGTCTCTTACCTGATGCAGTTATTGGGGTCCTTGTCACAGTCGATGTTACACATGAATCTCTCCCAGTGCAGCCAGCCCATTGTGGGTTTGAGCGCCAGACCATTGTCCAACGCTTCAGCAGTTGGGCTGATTAAGACGAGGAGCGCGAGGACACACACGGACCTGCACATTGTTACTTTTAAACTCGACACTTCCCGCACAACAATGCCAATGAGCGACTGTGTTTGAATTTGGATCTATTTCCTCGTGTATAACGTGTTCAGCCCGCCCCCCTTTGGATGACTGACGTACATCTGGACCACTAGAATCAAAATGCGTCTGCAACTGTCCAATAGCATTTCACTACAAACAAGGAAGCGCTAAGTTCCACTGATGGTGATGGAGTCAGGTGAAAACGTCAGCTGACATGACATGACAGAGCAATAATACCGGTAATCATGTCTCGTGATTTGAACACAAGATGAACACTAAAACAACAAAACAACAGAGGAAATTAGAACAATATTCATACATATTCAGTTTTATTTATTGTTTGTAAAATTGGGGATGTTAAACACATTTAAACAACACTTTAAATTCATGCAGTGACAAAATAAACATAGGCCTACTGTAAAATACCATAAAATAAATTAATAATATTGAGACATTGCTGGATTAACCTGTTATATGTTCCTAGAGCAAAAATGAGCTGCATCTAGTGTTTGTATAGCTCATTAAGTAGGAGAATGGTCTTAAATGTAAAGGAACGCTTAATCCTTCAGTTTATCTAAAAAAAAATTAAATCAACACATTTAGATAGATGGTTTTCACTGGACAGCGAATACAAAACTAGTAGCCACACAATAAACCTGTGGCTTTTGGGGGTCTCTGGAGGTTCAAGCTGTAAGGGAAATAGTGTTTGATCAAACACCTGTATGTTATCTTCTCTTGTGTTTACAGTTTTTTACAATTGCTTACACACTAAAATTAAAACTTTCCCACAAGTAGTAAAACATTACACTCAATAAGCAAAACACTAGCCTGTAAGCACATTGTCAGCTTCACACTTTTTGCAAAACATCACACACAGTGATTTGCAAAACACTAAACACACTTGTATGCATTTGACACAGAAATTTATCATGATGTCATTTCCTTGCAATTTCAAAGCAAAGGCTTTCAAATGAACACACCCATGAACCAATTGGTTAAACACAGCCACTAGGTATGCAAACACATGATTGCTTAATTGTAGACACACCAATCAGGTTTAAGCACTATATAAAATGCAGCAGGTAAGTTCACCTGCCTTCAACCAAAATGGAAGGAGTCAGAAGAAGAAGACTGAGAGTGAGAGGGAGAATCCACAGAGGAGGAGAAGGAGGTAGAGGAAGAGGAAGAGGCCCACCCAGAGGTAGAGGCCAGGGGGAGGTAGAAGAAGAGGAAGACCTGAAGCCGGAGAATATGCTCAAAGAAGAAGAGGACCAAATTTATCAAATGAAAGTTGCGCAACACTAGTGGACCATGTTGTGAACCACGGATTGACGCTGAGGGAGGCTGGACTAAGAGTCAGACAAATATTAGTAGATATACAGTGGCATCTGTCCTTCGACAAGGAAACAGGTAAAAGAAAATCTGTCTACAGTTACAGTAATCAGCTGCTCATTGTATGCACCATATCAGCACTTTTGATAATCCTCCCTGTGACATTTGAGGATTGAGGGTCGAGAACGACAAGGAGGAAGGGGGCCCATATTCATGCGAGGGTTTACGATCTCCGGCCCCAGGCTCAGGTACCCCTCATTGAGGCCATGGAGGACGCCTGTGACCAAGTCAACGCCGCAGCTGCGCAAGGATGGATTCGACATTCAAGACAGTTGTCTTGCCAATGAGGATGTTTGCCTGTGATGTTGATGAAATTCTCTGGCCAGATCAAGCTAGGCGAAGAGATAATGTCTAGTATTTTTCTGTGTATTTCTGTGTATTTTTGTGATTGTAACCTGTACTGGATACAATATTTTATGTTTGTCTGTTGTTTGCTGAGCTAACAGTATTATGCACACTACTGTAGTAGCATGAAAACTGGGACATGTTTTGTTGTGATTCTCCATGTTGACTGATTTGGGTATATGGAGAGAAATAAATTATTTTTTCCTCAGTCTGCAGCATTGGTCTAGTGTAGTGTGTGGTGGACTTATTGTAAATTTGCACTTTCTCTGTGTACTTAATTTACAGTACTCTAATCACTGAGAAGTAGAATTGCTAAAAGTGTTTTAGGTTAGCAACAGCAGTGTGTAACTGGTTAAAACAGGATTAAGTCATATGGAACGTGTGTGTTTCATATGGTAACAAAATATGTTTTTTATAAATTAGTGTATAGTTTTTGCAAGAGTGTTTCATTTTGCAAAGGGTCTGAGGTGTTCTGCTAATTGGGTGTGTGGTTGTGCTAATTGGGTGTAGTGTTTTGAAAAAGACTGTCCCTGTTTTCAAAATTGTACTTAAGCAATTGAAAAAAACTGTAATCATGCTGAATCATTCACAATGTAACCTTTGGCTGAATGAATCTCGGCCATACATACACTAAGACATTGTTGCCCACCTGGATGTCATCAGAAGATCCTGACCTTGGGCTTATGAGCCCTTTTATCTTGAGAACAATGGTATGCAAGAAACTAACTGAAAGAAACCAAGCCAAGGTGTAAAGAGAGAGAACAGTTTCCTATCAGTGTTCATATTACAAACTGTTGAGTTAAATACAGTTGTAACAATGCTGATTTTAATAATCATGTATGTTTTATGTATTAAGTAATAAATTGTATGCTGCAACCAGGTTATGAAAATAGGAATTGAATCTAAATGACCACTAAGGTCAAGACAGATCTTGTTATCATAATCCTCACCTTTTGTCTCTGTAAAGAATAGGTAAAGACAGACCCTTTCTCTCCCCCTCTCTTCCTGTCTTTGCAGATAGATTAGGTTAAAACCAACTATTAACATATAAAGAGAATCCTTCTCCTACACAGCAGGAAATAACCTTCTGCTTCTTTCAGTCTCCAACCTCCTGGTGCCTTAGTCTGGGTTAGGACAATAGAATTAATTCCTGTAAACTTGTAAAGACTTGACATCTGCATGATAGAGCCTATTGATCTGTGGGTGAAAATGACCCCTAGGGGGCAGAGTTTAGGGCATGTCCTTCCTAATTGGACAGCGAAGAAACCAACGAGATGCGTCCAACCTGTCACCATGCCAACGAAGAGCCTATGAGGAAGGCTCTTACTCACGAAGGAGAAAAGTAACCGCCCCTGTGATTGGAGGAATAAAGCAGGGGGGCAACGGGGATTTGGGGCGAAATAGATGTGGAAACTTGAGGGTTAAACAACTATTTTCAAGGCCCGCTGCAGCGTAATTCTCTGTATTTTGACTTATTATTTTGTTAATAAATCTTTGTGTTAACCCTTCATCTGGACCGAAGCCTTTCCTTCTTCAGAGATTCTGAAACACGTAAATTCTTTACAAAACTAACCATTGTCTTGTGTATCATGCTCTGAGCATTATACGTGTGACAATAGTGTAAGAGATTTTTGTCCTGTTTCTCGTTGTCAGAGCGGGTTACAAAATTGCCACAACAGGGCCCTGTAGCAGTTGCCTGCTCTGTCTGATTGGTTGGTAATACAGCCATGTTGGGAGCCACAAATAAAAGCCTCAGTAGTATTCCTACATAGGCCAATAATACTACTAGTATTTTTTCATTAGGGCTTTTAAAGAGAAAAGTGAACTATCATCTTGTATCCAAAATAAGGTCAGGTTTTCAAGCAAGATCCTCAACTGTAAGTGAACAAAACGGCAAATACGCTGGATGTCTATTTGCATTCGCTTTCCAACAGACTAAGAATGAAAGAAAATGGCCCAATTTGCCCCACTGTTCCCTGAGGAGCCAGGCTCATCAAAAATGCCACACACGCTATCAGCAGTACTGTAGGACTATATGTACATATCGACGCCGCTTCAAGCTGTTTATTAGCTCTGGATCCAAGGCACTAATTTGTCTGGTTCAGACGTTAAATGATTTAAAGATAGGTTTGTTAATTTAGCTGTAAACGGACCCTTTGCTTACAGAACCCAATTAATCCTGTGTGTTTTTCCTCGTGAAATTGTTATCAATCTTCTCACACACGCAGAGAGAATGATGAGATTTGTTTTTATTGTAACAAACAGGCTACTTTGCCATTTTGTTGAAATTTAAGGAGACAGCTGCATATTACTTATTTGTTAATCAAACCAGCTATTTGGACATTTGCACAGTGCCACACACGAGTTGAAACTTTACAGAGGTGATACTATTTGAATCAGCAAACTGCCTCAACAAAAGCGCCCTCCTGTGATCTTGCTCCTGTCAGTCTGCCCTTGCTGTGCATGACTTCTTGTGTCCTTATATTGAAAGGAGTCAAAAAAAAGAAAAAAAATGAGGCAGCATTCATGAGTTGGCACAAACCCAGATTATGACAATAATCCTCATCCCCCCTGCATTAATGAACACAAAACCTGACCTTTCTGCGAAATGTCAAGGGGACCTATTTCAACCCTAAACATTATCAGAGGCTTCACCCAGGGACAGGCCCGATACAAACAATTTGTCACTTGCTATGGTTCATATCAGTGTCAGTGAGCAAAGGCGTTGGGACTCTAAATGTCAGATTTCAATTTGACTCCCCCCCCCCTGATGGATGGACCAATCCAGCTCACTTGAATACACAGTTTTCTCTTTGTAAAAATAGGATCTTGCCCACCGTTGTGAATGAGACCCTTGTTTTTTTCGCAGCGCTGCATAAAAGAGCCGTGTGCCTCTATCTGTACAGTGGTTAATTGAGATTGTTGACAGATGGGCAGTCCGTGCTTTCTGTCTGGCTTATGGCTCCCCACAGCTTTGACACCAATACATCATGTTCCTTTCTTCACCAGTGTCACATTATTGAAGAGGCTGTCATGGCTGACTTATGTTGGTAACTTTGTTATGAAGTGTATGGGGATAAAATGAAAGGGAAAGCTGTGTTATGGTGTGCCTTTCTGCCAGGGAGTTCCATTACTGTATTGATCTATAGGGACAGGTGACAGCATGAGCAAATGTCATCAATAAGTTGTGCCTCCATAAAGACAACACTGTATGGCTCACAAACCCTCAGCGGAACATCATTTATTGTCTTGTAATTAGCTGCTTAAGTTGTTTATGTGACTGTGACAGGGGAAGGAGCCTATGTGTGCTGATGTTGCTACTTTAATTAGGTCCTTGTTGAACTGAGAAAATGAGAAATGGCTTTTGGTAATAAGCTAATATGACCTGTAAATTACTTTGTTAATTGATGATATATTTTTTTAGTGCAGTTGATTCTTTTTTCATTTTACATATCTGAATGAGTTGAAGACAATTTCACATTCTCTGATTTCCTAGGGCTAGAGTTTACATACTTTGTATACTGCTAAAGGTTTCACTTAACTTAAAATTAGCAAAATGCATTTTTAATAATTAAGTCATAAGTAAGATGTGACCAGTCAGATATTCTCAAAATATGTGCAATGACAATCTTACTGGCAGGAATCGTTTTTAAATATATACAGTATAATGACGTCACAGATATTATTACACTAATTTAGTATTTATTGCGACAATATTCACATATATAGTCAATCCGTCTATCTTTTTTATGGGGGTTAATTTTGCCTTTATTTGACAGTGGACAGTTGAAAAGAAACAAGGGAAGAGAGAGAGGGTACAGCAAAGGTCACCGGGCCTGATATAAACCAGGGATTTGCAATCATAGCGATAGGAATCTTAAACACTGCACCACCAGATGTCCCCATATAGAATTTGAATTTAATATTTAGTGAAATTCTTTAATTTAAGATATCTCTAATTACATTGTGACGAGTACGAATGGACCATTAAGTTGAACTGTAGATAGCCTATCTGTAATTAGATTCTCAATGGTTCATTCTCACTCGTCAAAATGTAATTAGAAAGTCATAAATGTAGTGCACATAGCTTTAATGTAATTACCCTACATACTGTATGTTAAATCTATCTGCCCTAGATGTTGTGGAAAAGAATTTTTCTGAAGTATTAGTGAAGTGTTCACTAATATCTCCTTTTTCCTATACTTTTCCTAGATGCTCACAGCTGGGAAGCATGTAGTGCAAAGACGGATTTCTCAGTGCTCTGTGAATTAGATTAAATCTCTCGACTCACAGAGGGGGTCCACCATGGGTTGCTTCAACAACAGTTCATGTTGCAGTATATACAGTAGCTTCATGTCCTGTATTCCATCACACTAAGACATTTTGAGTAAAATAGAATAGCTGTCATGCATTCTTTATTTAAATATATTTAACCAGCTCTTCATTTTCTCTCCTGAGTGATGCTCTGTCTGTCTCTGATGAATTATTTGACATTACGTTTGACACATAAAGCAGGCAGAGAATTAATTCGCTTTTAAATGTAGAAATTGTCATCACTTTAGTTTCTGGTTCTCTGCAGCTCTCTTGCAGATGTTAAGGTTACGTGCTGGGTGCAAGTCTGTCAATAAACCTTTATAATAAATTATTCACCAAATATATTATTCACTGCCTTATAGCTAAAGGGTTTAATCAAAAGACACACCCCTGTTGCTCCTGTTTGTTCTTTTCAAACATATTTACCATTTAAGTATTCTGTTTCTTCTAAGAGAAAAGAGAAGCTTCAGTGTCCTCTGTTCTCATGCCCAGACATCAAACATTTATCACATTTCTGTCATGGAAATGATGTACCTAATTAAGATTTTACTCACTTGCCAAGGTGTTCAATAATAGTCTCCTAGTGATTACATCTGAAATATTATTACTTATGATCTAAGGAGCAGCTACCCCAGCAGAGAGAGTTACAGAGCCTCGGCGGACGGTACCTCAGTGTGATGTTCCCGTTTCGGTGTTTGAAATGACCAGACGTAGGTTGAGTAGTTAGTATGGTTTACTGGGATAATAACATATTCGGGTAGGTCACATACATACAGCCGTTGAATACTGACCAACTACCTTCGCGGGCTTAGTGCCAACATTCCATACCCAACGTATGACGGCAGTCGTACCGCAAAACGTCACTGTCGTAAACATCATACTATTGTTGTAGACCTTAAACATTACAACACTCTTTTTTTTTTTCTTTTGCAACCAGATCCATTGCCTTGTACATATGTAACTGATTTACTTGCTAACTGCAATACCAATCTTACTTGTCATTTATAACACTGCAGTACAAAGTATAGACATATAATTCAGGTCTGTGTTGAAACACTCACATTCAGGTAACTCATCAGTGTGCTTAAAACTAACGGTATCAAAAAGAACAGTAACTCTAATCGTGGTGTAAATGGTTTTAAGAAACAGAACAGTCCTTCAGAAACATTTGGATTAATACAATAGGCAGAACAGTCATTTAAAAACATTTAGATTAATCTATTGCTGGATTAAATGTGGACATTCTCTAAACAGGCTCATAGTCATTGAGGTAAGATGGGCACTGGCGATTGACTCGAGAGGGATACCTCGGTGTCACAACGACGGTGTCCTCATTCTCCTCATCAGGATCTGTGAGCACATTCTCTGTCTCAGAAACAACCTTTTTAAAGAAGGAAGAATTCCTTGTTATGGAATGTCCATCTTTGGTCGCTGTGATCATGGAGCCTTTGACCTCTGACACCGCGTATGGCTTGCTGTTGAATGGGGTAGTGAGTTTGTTGTGCTTGGGTTGTTTGTAAAGCACTTTGTCACCAGGGGTGAATGTGCTTGGTTTAGCTCGCCGGCGCGCATCTGAGTTGGACTTCATCTTTGCTTTTGCAGTTGTGTCCCGCTCTCTGATGGTGTGATCCGCATTGTCTTTGCAGGTTGTGGTGATTAATGGGATCTTTGTGTGGATCTTGCGCTGGAACAACAGTTCTGCAGGTGATGCTTCTGTGGTGCTGTGTGGTGTGGCACGGTACTCACGGAGAAATGTATTGAGTCTCTGTTTCCATGGGGTACTCTGTGTTTCTGCCACACGGATTGCTTTTCCAAGTGTACGCATGAAGCATTCTGATGTTGCATTTGCTTGAGGCCAGAGAGGTGTTATTTTCTGATGGTGAAAACCTAGATGGCCTGCAAACTTGGAAAACTGTTCACTGTTAAAAGGAGGCCCGTTGTCTGTTTTTAGGACTCTGGGAATTCCAAACATTGAGAACACTTTATCGAAGATTGGGATGACTGTGTTGGCTGAGACAGATCTCACAATTTCAACAACTGGGTAGCGGGAGTATTCATCTATGATGACCAATAGATACTCTCCAGTCGGAAGTGGGCCATAAAAATCTGCACTGATGTTGTGCCAGGGGGCTTCTGGCAACTTGACATTTTCAGAGGTTCTGACTGTGTAACAGGTGTGTTGGCTTGACATGCTAAACAGTTCTTAACAGTCAGTTCTGCTTTCTGGTCTATGTTGGGAAACCATACCTTTGACCTGAGCAATGTCTTAGTCTTTACAATGCCCTGGTGTCCTTCATGGGCTAGCTGTAGTACTCTGTGCTCAAGGGATGTAGGAATGACGATTTTTGTACCTCGCAGGATGATGTCATCGGTGTGAGACACAGTGAGCTCCCCACTGATCTGTTTGTACTTTTTCAGTGTTGCAGCATGTGGTGTGTCGCCCATGATTTTGTGCCATGTGTTGTCTCTGATGTGGGTACTAACCTTTTGCAGGATTGGGTCTTTTAGGGTTTCATCTTTTATCTCAGTCAGAGTCATAGCTTTGGGTGTGGTGTACTCAGTCACAAAGTTGACATACTCCTCTGCTACTTTCATTGCTCTTGTGCTGTCGCTTGTCTGCATCAGGATGGGGTGACGGGAGATGTAGTCAGCAGGGTTGTCTGCGCCTTTCCTGTATTCTACCCTGAAGTTATAGGGCTGTAGTCTCAGTCCCCACCTCTCGATCCTTGCAGGTGGTTTTGAACGTGGGTTGTTCCATATGACCTCTAGGGCTTTGTGGTCAGTTACAAGGATGAAAGGGTTGCCATACAGGTACAGGTGGAAGTGTTCACAACTACACACAATGGCCAATGCTTCTTTTTCAGTTTGTGAGTAGCGTCTTTCTACGTCGCTGAGAGCACGGCTGGCGTATGCTATACAGTCCCTGACAAAAGTCTTGTCGCTTATCTATTTTGTAGAAACACCTGCTATTAACCTGACTTTTAATTAATCAATTGGTGTTAGAAATAGCTCATATGAAAAGCTAAAACCCTCCCAAATGATGTTTAATGCACTGAAATAAATTAGTTTCACTGAAAAAAGATTTATCATTTAATCAAGACAGAAAGGTCAAATTTTGGCAAGACAAAAGTTTTGTCGCCTATACAGAAATTGAACAAATTTACTGCAAATACAAAAACATGTCAGCAAATTAAGTAGTGGTGCTGTGAGATCCAAATTTAATATCTTGTATGACTTCCATGAGCTTGAAGGACTGCATCCATGCGGTTTGGCAAGGATTCATACAATTTATTGATGAAGTCATCAGGAATAGCAAAGAAAGCAGTCTTGCATGCCTCCCAGAGTTCATCAATATTCTTTGGTTTCGTCTTCCATGCTTCCTCTTTCATCCTACCCCACATATGCTCAATGATGTTCATGTCTGGTGACTGGGCTGGCCAATCCTGGAGCATCTTGATCTTCTTCGCCTTGAGGAACTTTGATGTGAAGATGGAAGTATGCGATGGAGCACCGTCCTGCTGCAGGATTTGGCCTCTTTTATGGTTGGGAATATAAGAGGTAGCTAAGATTTCTTGGTATTTTAGACTATTGATGTTGCCTTCCACCCTGCAGATCTCTCGCACACCCCATACTGGATGTAACCCCAGACCATGATTTTTCCGCCACCAAACTTCACTGTTTTCTGGGTCAATCTCGGATCCATGCGGGCTCCAGTAGGTCTCCTGCAATATTTGCGGCGACTGTGGTGTAATTCAACAGAAGATTAATCTGAAAAATCCACCTTCTTCCACTTTTCCAGCGTCCATCCTTTTAGCAGGCTGTGGGCCTTGGCAAATGCCACACAGTTTTTCAATTGTCTTTTGTTTAGTGCTGGCTTCTGGGCACTGATTCGACCATGGAGGCCATTTCGAGACAGAATCCGACAAACTGTTCTGGTTGACACAGGGACTTTAGGTGACCAGGTCTCGTGGAGCTCTGCTGCAGTGGAAAATGGGCTGGCCTTGGATTTTCGAACCAACAAACGGTCCTCTCGAGCAGTTGTCTTGCGGGGTCTGCCTGACCTGGGCTTGTCAAAAACGTCTCCAGTGTCTTCAAATGTTTTTTTTATCCTCTGTACTTGACGCTGAGACACATTGAAGGTGTCTGCCACATCAGCAGTGGATCTGGTCTTCAGCCTCTTGATAATCAAAACTTTAGTCTCAGGGTGAATCTTAGGCATGTTTGCAGAGGTCTAGTTGCAGTTGATGTGAAGGTCTAGTGTACTGGGGTTGTTTTTATACACACCTGAGACCTAATTGATCCATTATTAGTCACAGGTGAAGCTCATATGACAAGGCGACAACACTTATGTCTTTGCAAAAATTTACTCAATGGGCTTTACCAAGCTGTGAATATTAGAATACTTTTTGACAGTTTCGTTTTGCACTGAAACATTATTACTAAAGCTGTTGGGATTAAAATGAGCCATTTCTTGTAAAAACATCTTGATTAGAAATATATTTCAGCGGCACTTCAGGTCAATCTGTACACAAGCGACAAGACTTTTGTCAGGGACTGTAGTGCGCCTCTCTCCTTTTCCATTCTTTTGGTAGAGAATAGCACCTAGGCCGACTGGACTAGCATCTACCACAAGCTCTGTGTCTTTGGCTGGATCAAAGTATGACATTACCGTGTTGCTGGTCAGGCTGTCTTTCGCGTAGTGGTGCAGAGATGGAAGCGAAGTCTTTGATAACGCGAGCACAGTAGTTCGCCATGCCAAGCAGACTCCTGACTTCGGTCGGGTCTTGTGGATCACTAGCCTGCTGAATGGCAGCAACTTTTTTGGGGTCAGCTGAGATTCCACCAGCTGAGAAAATGAACCCAAAGAATTCGAGTTTAGCTTTGTTGAACTCACATTTCTTTCTGTTGAGTGTGAGCCCTCTGTCCTTCAGTCTCTGGAACACAGCTCTGAGGCTGTCGTCATGGTCTTTCTGTGTTTTACCGTACATGATGATGTCATCACTCAGATTCTTCACTCCTTTGATGCCTTGCAGAGTCTGGCAGATTACATTTTGGAACACCTCAGCCGCTGAAGATATCCCAAAATTCAGGCGCTTGTAGCGTCTCAGGCCAAGGTGTGTGGTGAATGTTGTGATGTACCTGCTGTCTGGGTGGAGTTCTAGCTGATGGTAACCGGCAGTCAGGTCGAGCTTGGAGAAGACTGTAGCTCCATTTAACTCGTGAATTACGTCGTCCATGGTGGGAGTGATGTGGCGTTCACGTTGAATGGCAGTGTTGGCCTGTCTCATGTCGACACAGACTCTAACCTTGGTACTCTGTGTTGTGCTGGTGATGTTATACACCTTCTTGTGCATTCTGTGTTGCTTACTGTTGTCTCTGTGTTTTGTGTCATAGTCCTTTCCAGGCGTTCTTTGCTTTGACCTGCACTGCTTGGCGAAGTGGTTAAGCTTCCTGCATGCTTTACAGTCTTTTCCTTTTGCTGGGCAGTCTCCGTCGTGTGGATACTTTCCTCTGCAATTCCTGCATTGGAGGTTGGGCTTGGCTCTCCCGGCGCGTCGGCTGGTAGTTGTTCGCCCGGTCTGATGCACTGCATTCACTGATGCAGCTACACTCTGCTCCATGCCGGCTGCTTTTTGCTCAGACAGTTCCAACGTTCTCCCGTAGTAAAGAAAATCATCTAGACTGTCGTCGGGCTCTCTGAGCGCTCTTCTGCGCAGCCTGGTTGAACTGCAGCTTTGGATCAACTGTGCTTTAATTTCGTGGCTGATGTGTCTAGATTTTCACCCGGCTGTTGCACTGCTTTTCTGAACATATATACTTGATGCTGGACGTTCTTTTTAGGCGCAAAATACGTGCCTAGCTTCTGCTTAGCATCTGCAAACTTATCTTGCTCTGCTGCTAACGTGTCATAGAAATCATGCACACGCTCTCCTGCCAAATTCAGTAGCAATGCTTTCTGCCTAGCATCTCCAGTAATGTTCACTGCTGTAATATAGTTGTCAAACCTTTGTATCCATTTTGTCCAGCGTGGTCCTACTGAGCTCGGATCCGTTTCGGTATCAAAAGCTGGCAGAGCAACAGTATTCCCAAGTGACATTTTTTTTTTTTTCGTCTGTTGTCCTCCTCAGGTTAGTGTTCGAACTAGCTCCTTGTCGTCTTCCCGCTTCAGTGAGCAACGTCCCTTTCTTCGTCTTCTTTTTTTTTTTTTATCCTCGTTGCCAATGTGATGTTCCCGTTTCGGTGTTTGAAATGACCAGACGTAGGTTGAGTAGTTAGTATGCTTTACTGGGATAATAACATATTCGGGTAGGTCACATACATACAGCCGTTGAATACTGACCAACTACCTTCGCGGGCTTAGTGCCAACCAAGGGGGTAAGCTTCGCTTCAGAACTCGAACCTCTGATGGCTCCATTTTGTTGCTACAAAGGTATCACCTCCTGTTAGCATTCCACTGACCGCCATTTTTTTTTTACATCACTTGACTGCGAATAACTTTACATCTGAAGCATTTAAAGACTCTATTTGTCCATTGTTTAGTTCTAAAGAAACACGACAATGTATAAAAGGCTCCATTACCTTGTACCTCACGTTATGGCTCCGTAGCAGACGTTTTTGTAAAAATAGGCTAACAATTGTGTCATAACCAAGTGACTTACTGTCGCACAGTAGAGGAATTACCGTATAGTACAGGAGAAGCTCGCAGACAGTTTTGACTTACATTAGCTGTTTAGGTTTAATTACTAATGTTAACTAGCATGTTAGTTAGCAATAATTAGCCTGTGCTTATTTTATCTCCTTACATATACCTACGCTCTCTGTCTCTGTAAGATTGGGAATGATTGAGATTTCTCTTGGCACAGCTACCAGAAGACTTCCAACTTTCAGACACGTTGCTCACGTCACATTTACGTTGTCTCTGTCAGTTGGAGGCTGCGCAGTAAAGCAAGAGATCACCGGAAAAGTGCTTCTAATAGCCTTCACTGGTCTCGGTCCAGAGCAACGGGGTCTATTGGTCCATTATATATATGTCAATGGTGCCAACATTCTATACCCAACGTATAACAGCAGTCGTACCGCAAAACGTCACTGTCGTAAACATCATACTATTGTTGTAGACCTTAAACATTACACTCAGTATATTTTGAAAAAATAGATTTTAATAGCGTGATCGATACATCAGTTTGTAGTCCTTAAAAAGTCTGGGAGCACACAAAGACTTACAAAAGCAGCCTGGATCTGCCAGGATTAATCCTATGTGGAGACCTGATTGTGCACATTGTCTACAATAGTTATATAGAGTTGTGTATTGTGTGCTATGGCTGGTAAACAAAGTGCATTGCAAAATCAATAACAAACAAAGAGAGGCAGTACATTTCTGATGAAATCCATGATTTGTTTGATCAGTATGCAGGACACTTACTGAAGGATATTTTGAGGCTGTCTACTTGGCGTCTCCTTCAGTCTTGTTCTGTGACATTTATCATGTCTTTGTCCATTGAAGTTAAAGAAGATGAATAAAGGACACAGATACAATTCTGCTAAAAGTCTCCTTTAATAATAAAGTCTCCATTAAATCTTTCCAACTCACAATGTCCACCTTAATTGTGTGGATTCATTCTGCTTCTCTGTCCCTCTATTCAGACATATTTCCACATTCCCAGACGCCTTCAGTGTTATGCTTTATCTGTTCACCAGATGCCTTCAGACATTCCTTTTATTCCCGAACCTGCCACTCCCATCTGTTCTGCAATCACCTCATCCCCCTCACCTAAGCTTTCCTGCCATCTCCCCACCTGCACCTCATGTGTGTCATCATCAGTTCTGCAGCAAATACACCAGTCCCTATTTCCAGTCAGTTGTCAGATTGTTGTAGTTTCTTTGCTGCCATGTTTCTTTGCTTTTGAGCCACCTGCACATGCCTTTCAACCCACCTGTGTCTGCAAGCTTATTTTTGTATCTTCCCCTGGTCATTAAATTATTGAACTGTCTCTATCTGCCTCGACTATCGAGGCAGATCGCGTTTGGGTCCTTTTCCTGCTGCCTCACACTCACCTGCCTGACATCAACCCACTTCACCTAATTTATTAGAAAGATGTGCGTCCACATTTAGACCAATATTGAGTCATATTGTTTTTTATTGTTGTATTGATTGAGTGGTGATTGTTTTTTTTTTTAAATATATCTCGGAAATTGCAATGTCAGTTGGTTGGTTTTATCGCACCGTTGTGACGAAAAGAGAGCTGAGCCAGAAGGCAAAGCTCTCGATCTACCGGTCAGTTTTCGTTCCTACCCTCACCTATGGTCATGAAGGCTGGGTCATGACCGAAAGAACGAGATCCAGGGTACAAGCGGCCGAAATGGGTTTCCTCAGGAGGGTGGCTGGCGTCTCTCTTAGAGATAGGGTGAGAAGCTCAGTCATCCGTGAGGAGCTCGGAGTAGAGCTGCTGCTCCTTCGCGTCGAAAGGAGCCAGTTGAGGTGGTTTGGGCATCTGGTAAGGATGCCCCCTGGGCGCCTCCCTAGGGAGGTGTTCCAGGCACGTCCAGCTGGGAGGAGGCCTTGGGGAAGACCCAGGACTAGGTAGAGGGATTATATCTCCAACCTGGCCTGGGAACGCCTCGGGATCCCCCAGTCAGAGCTGGTTAATGTGGCTCGGGAAAGGGAAGTTTTGGGTCCCCTGCTGGAGCTGCTCCCCCCGTGACCCCGCACCGGATAAGCGGAAGAAGATGGATGGATGGATGGATGGATGGATGGATGGATGGATGGAAGATGATCAATTCTAATGACTTTGGTGATTCCCTGACATGTGCCTCTAGGAGGTTGACATTTATGGTTTTGGGTGAACTGTTGGATGAAATATGGTATAGACATTCATATCACCATCAGGATGAACTGTAATAACTTTGATGATTATATAAATTTGTCCAATAATTTGGTTTATGACCAAAGGCCTGCAAAACTAATTTTATTCCTGTCAGCCTCAGCTTTACTTTGTGTTAAGTGGTACTAAGGAAATATTAACATACAAAATTAGAGCTGCGTCCCTAATGCACACTACAAACTATTTCTATACATTATGTATTATACACTAATCATCATAGTATACTGTTTTTGTATACAAAATATTAACATACTCAACTGTTCTATAACAGGAAAGAAGTGTTGTAATAACAGGAAGTGATACAATGTGTGTAAAGTCAGATGTGAATCAAACATCAACTTTGGAAAGCTACTGGCACGTAAACTTCATAAAACTTTATTTCTATTGTGATAGCATTGTGGGAGAATAGTGTCCATCAATGGCACACTCGAACATTTACTGATTCATTATGCATGCTGTCTGCTTTAGTATAGCCTACTTCAATTTGTCACTTGCAGTGTGAACACACTACTTAAAATTAATATGTGACGTAGTGGATGTGGATTTGGATGGCAGGATGGTAAACCTGGGAAATAACACCTCCTAAACATCAGCATGTTAGCATTTAGCTATTAGTCTTGTTGAAGTTAAAATAAATTGCTTTTAAAAAAGAGGTGACATCACATCCCAATATGTAAAAATTTTACTTATTTTGAGGAATACACACTTTGTGACTAATTGTTTTTGGAGTGTTAACACATTAAGATTGAATTGCAGTTCATTACTGTTCCTGAAAAGAGTGTTTACTGAACTGCTGAATAGCTGAGAGCAGGATTTAGGCCCTCCATCACTGCCACTCATTGTGCTTCTCCAGTTTTGCTGTGTAAGTTCCAGACAGAGTGACCTTTTGTTTCTCCCTTATAGAGTCTATAATATCTGCAGGTTATTTTTGATTGCTAGTCCTTTTTACAGCCAGTAGAATAGCAACATATAATATATCCATGGGCATTACACAAGTCCTCTTGCCATACATTAAGTGAGAATGAAGTCAAGCTTCTTATAAGTTAAAACTGGATGTTTCATGGTTCACATGTTGCATCTGTGTAATGGATGCGACCTTTTAAAAGGGATAAACTGTGATGCCATAAATGCCCCCCGGAGCATTGATAAACCAAATCAACCATGTACCAAGCAGTTTGCAGCTTGAAAACTTAAACATGTACATGTATATATATATATATATATATATATATATATATATATATATATATATATATATATATTTAATAAAGCTGCAAACTGCTTGGTACATGGTTGAGTTGGTTTTATCAATGCTCTAAAGACCTTCAAGTTTTAATGTGCTCCATTTTGTAGCTGAGGACTTCCCACTAATTCTGAAAGAGTTTAATTAATTTTGTCTTTTTTTATGCTGTACGTTCTGTTAAATTTTTCATTTTAGGTTGAAAAATTCAGCTTGTGTTTTCTTTGAGACACTGCCTCTGTAATACCAGAAGAAATTAATCCATATAGGAGTTTAATATGTCTCAGGTTACAACGAACCTGCAAATTGATTTCCATGGGTGGGTTAGCAGCCTAGAGCACTTTGAAAAAATAGCTTTGCACACCATTCTACTTCTTTATTATCACATGAAATGTATTGTTATATTGCTCTATTTGGTGATGGAAATAAGCAATAGCCTAAGGGGAATAGGTTATCAAGTCATATTATTCCATCTGGTCATGCAGAAGGCACTAGTGCCAAGGGGGAAACAAGGTTGTATTTAACCCCTTAGTTGAACTAGTAACATTATCTCTTATGACAGAAAAAGACCACATGTAACCTTAATGGACAGAAATACAGATGTAAGCAATACAATACAGGTTCTCTGTGAATTTCTGAACGATCTTCTCAAGAAAACATTGTTAATGTCACTATACCGATGGTTGCTATCACTGTGCATTCAGTAGACCCCATGGTTGCAACTCCATGATCCCATGCTCCAATGCCCCCCATTGTTTACAGACCTGTGAAATCTCTAAAATGATAAAAGGGAGGCTTCAGCTCATTACTCCTGTTACACTTGACTGGTAAGCTTTAGGAACACTTGAATCAAATGGCAAAGGCATAATTGGATTCAAATGAGATTTTTACCTATTAGAATCATTTTCTGTGTGCTGGAAGATGCTAAAATGTTAATGCTTAGTTCTGTTTATATTACATGCTAATGAGAAATTGGTAGGTCAAAGCAAAGCCAATTCACAGCTCTTTAATTATTGGGCACAGAGATTAAAGGTTGTTACTGCTATTACCTTCAGCAAAATGTTTTCTTTAATGGTGTGTGCATCTCTGAGTTTTTAAAAAGTTGTTTGAAGAAGGACTACTCCCAACTGGTTTGGAAGATTAGAAGCCCACTTTAGCATGGGGCATCATAATTTATCTAATTATTTGAGGCAGACAAAACAAAAAAAGACATACACAGATATTTTGGCATTATTTGAGCTTGAATAACTGCAGCCTGCTTTGCTTCACAACATTTTCTTTATCAGAACTGCAACATTAAAAACCTACATTTAAAGCATTTTACTTCTCTTCCCTGGTGAAACCAAAAGTGGTGTAAAAATGTGTTATTCTAATAAGCTACAGTCAGAGATAAAGATGAAGCTAATACAAAATGCAATACATAATTAACCAACATTGTTACTTTAGAATTAAACCTACCATTTAGATCTTAACACGATCAAAGCTACAATAAGGGATTTCCTTTTGGCCACTTGGCAGCAGAAGAACAAACTGTAAACACAACATTGATATACTGTGTTGGTCGGAATATAAGACAAATCTGATCATTAGACCACTCCCCCTTCTCAACCAGCTGTTTTTTGGAAATAGACTTTTGAAGCGACAACACACTTCACAATTGTCCTGTTGGGAAAGTTTCCCTGACATAGCATTAATCCAAAGAGAAGGTAGTCGTCATGCTTAATGCTTTTTCTCTGATAAATGTGAAATGTGAAATAACACCGTTAAAGCAAAACATAAATCCCACATTTGTGTAGCTTGTCTATCAGCCACATAACTACTCGCCCACTCTTCTGTCAGGCTCTTGAAGCAGGCAGAATTATTTTCTCTGAGAGTTAGCATTTGTCTATTTGTCTGTTTGAGCTCCATATCATCTGTGATAGTGGTAATTCTTGGCTGCTTGACAGATTATTCAGACTATTTTTGCAGCAAAGAGACGTCGGGAGAGGCTTTGGACTAGTTTTCACTCGTCATGAATTTATTTCCTCTGTGGCAGCAAAACACGGTACACAAGCCTCCAGAAACTACTGTAGATTGAACTGACAAAACACTTAGTGCTAACAGACTCACTATAAACAAACTTGAAGACCTAGCCCAGCAACATTAAGGCTACAAACAACCCATAATGCAACACTTTCTGTAGGAGACGAAACCCAATTTTTAAAACGGAAATTCCAGAAAATAATATATGCAGGCCAATACAGCATATTTTACCTTTATTGCAAATGTGTCAATCTCAAAGCCCATCAGCTATCGGTCTAGTGATGATTTAGCCTCTAGGGGCAACAGTGAATATATTGGGGGTTCTGGTGTAGCCAGGGGACATCCAAGAATTTCTTATCAGTGTGCCAGGCTAATTTCTATAAACAGATATCTGTATATAAATGCAGATACAATAAAAAAAAAAGCTAATGCTAATTAAAAGCTCAATCATCGTCCGACCATAGGCGATGGGTTCCAAGATTGCATTTCAGCTAATGCATTCCACCTTTTTTGCTTTCCACACTGTTTACCTGCATGCAACCAAATGCCGCTCAAACGTGATTGGTCAATACTACTCAGACTACAAATGGAAACCAGAACGCTTCCGATACCAAAATCTTGTCCCGTTACCTACAGATTCTGCATTCATATGCAGAAATTTGTTTATTGAGATTAGTAAACTATATTTTTTTACACACACCTGAGTTGAGTTGTGTTTCTGGTCACCTGGTGAATGTAAGTTTAATATTCACTTTGAAATTCACTTTGTTTTGGTCTCCGACTCCTGAGAAAGATATATCTGACTCTTTAGCTGCTCATAGCTGCCGCAATGTTCACTTTAGCTAGTCATTAACTTTGTCTGTTTGTTGCTGTTGTGTACTGTGAGTTTATCAGAGCTTTTCCCACTGAAAACAGCTGCTTCCTGCTGCAGGGAAAGACGAGAGTACTGAAAGTAAAACAAAATAGTAAAGATGCAGGCACTAAAATTAAAACAATGAGCTGAAAGACGGTATAGCGCATGATTGAGCTGAGGGAAGCTGCAGAGTCAGGTGATGATCATCTGTGGGTTAATCACTATGATCCCCTTTTACATTACACATCGTCGTTGCATCCATTGTTGACATAAACATATTGATTAGTGCAGCTATAAATAACGAGCTGCAATTTCATGTCTTTTTTGTGGGTCAAGGGTCATGTTGAAGTACATATTAATGTCTTGTTAAAATGAAATGTCAGTTTTAACACTTTCTGAAATATTTTTCTCTCAGTATAGATGAAGCAGGAAATCTTTGGGACAATGTGGTAAAGCTTTCAGCACTCACAGCAGGGTTGAACGTTTGACAAATGGTCTTAGGTAAGGACATTTTATGACAGTCAACTATACATTTAATATCTATATATCACAAGCAATGACAGGGAATGGAAAAATGCAAGTTTGGACATGCAGGTACACATTGGATGAGGTGTGTGTAGTGGGGGGTAACTGGATGGGACAGACCATTACTCAGCAGGAAAAGGACAGTAAATAATAAAGGTGTGGTGGCACCTGCTGAGCATCCCCTGCTGAGTCTCGTCTTTCACATTTTGAGTCCACCCCGAGTGTTGTGGTGCAAAGCTTCACACAGACGTAACAAAGAAAGATGTGATGTTTATTTTTGAGCTCCTGCAGAGACTTCTCATAGCGATGACGATGTGAGTTTTAGAGCAGGGAGAAGA
Organism: Perca fluviatilis; assembly: GCF_010015445.1. Taxonomy (NCBI): domain Eukaryota; kingdom Metazoa; phylum Chordata; class Actinopteri; order Perciformes; family Percidae; genus Perca; species Perca fluviatilis. The sequence continues at coordinate 26,431,940 of NC_053121.1, read as the reverse complement.
AGAAAAAAGGCCATGGAAGAGCACAGAAGCTCAACTGGCTGTTGTTGCTCCTGGTGCATGTTCTTCAACCACCAAAGTCTCCTCACTCCAGCACAAGCATATGCATTGTGCATCATGTATGCTCATACAAACACACACACACACACACACACACACACACACACACACACACACACACACACACACACACACACACACACACACACACACACACACACACACACACACACACACACACACACACCTTCATGATTCAGCCCCCATATATTGCTTGCCTCCCCTCCAATCCCATCCCCACATCTCACAGATTATTATTCACTCTTGGCTTCTCAGCAGGTCCTTTGTTTCCAAGGCAACAAGACTTAGTGGATGTGTTGGGTTTGCTGTAGTCTAGATAATCAGCATTTGTAGGGTTTCATAGCTCAAAGGAAAGAAGTTGAAATAGAATTATTTTTTATTGTTTCCAAGATGCTGAACGAGGTAGCACATTGCTTTTATTATCCTTGAGAAATGAATGATTCCTATTGAATATGCTTAATATAGATAGTTATGCATTGTCACGCTTGTTCTCTGATCACAGCCCTCTAAAAGGTGCTTTACTGGCTCACTGAAATTTATGTGCATGCTCAGGCCATCACAAGAAGCCTATTCAACACTATAGGACAACTCCCTATGAAAAGACTTGAGATAAAGCCTGCTTATTGAACTCACTGATGTGGCACTGACATGTCAACAGCATAAACGCCAATAAGACCCATCTCAATCAGAAGCTGGAGAAAAGGGAAACAATTGTGTAAAAATTCAGCTATTTTATAGTTGCTGCAGACCCCTCATTCACACATCTCTCCGTTTGTGCATGAATAGGTACTGAGCATTTATGTGTATATTTCAATTAATTTGAATGTTTATTCATTCATTCATTCATTCATAACATGCATTTCAGGCCTGTGTGTAATGTGTGTTCTAACAACAGTGAAAACATTGTAATTTCCCTTGTGGGATTAATAAAGTATAAAATATTATTATTATTATTATTATTATTATTATTATCGTTAGAGAAGCAGAAGCTCTTTTAACAATTCAATATTCAATTAGGTCTGATATTGTGTTATGAGTATGAGGGGGATACACTGTGGTACTTTGAGCTCTGGTTGTTCGACTTCTTCTACATAAAACCATTATTACCAACAGCACATGGTAACAATGCAGAAAAAACGAGCAGAGTGGAAAGACGGCATGGTAGGCTAAACTGTAAACGGCATATTTGCTTAGTGAGATAAGAGGCAGATTAAGAGTGGAGTGTTTGTTTCTCTGATTCAGTCGTTAACTAAGTGTAGCAGTTTTCTATAGTTGGATTCCAAGTTTAGTGCACCAGGCTAGACGACAGTTAAAACTGTAGTGTGAGCGTCCGGACTGAGATGTTTATTTCAGGTGGCTCAAACATCACCATGTTGACAGAGGCTGCCGTGGTCCAGTGTCTGATTCTTGCCCACACACTCTGATCTACTTATCACTAGGCTGAAGTGTTACAGGACCAATGACACATCTGTCAGTTAAGGCAGAGTGGCGTTACGACTCAACCTCAAAGTCCACACACCACTAGCTCACCTTGCAAAGGCAGGTCACCTCTCAACCATGTCTGGGAGGTGTTTGTGATCACTGACTATCCTATCCTCATCAAAAGCATTTTGTACTGCCAGAGTCCCTCCAAAAGTTCAGGTGGCTACATGACACAGTAGAAAAAAAGAGGTCATCATCCTTTAGCAACATCAGATCACCACCTCAGCAGGAAGGGGGAAGACCAACAGTGGGGGATCAGATGTGATGGCAGCAAGGCTAGGCCTGGGAGACCTACTACTATACTCACATCACATCGCTGCAGGAGATCAAGAGAGCAATGAAAATGCTTCTGATGTTGCTTTCACCTCACCATGGATAACGGTCAGAGGCCAGTGATGTATTAGCCCGTATAGGGCTTGAGGTAAGATGCCATAATTGGCGGTGTTGAGTCAGTGAGGAGAGGTCCTCTACATAATTTATCCTGGGCATGTGCATGCAAAGTTCAGCATTCAGGTCTGTATGAATGAAAACTTCAACAACAAAAAACCATTCCTATTCAGGAAAAAAAAAAAAATCCCCATCTCAGGCACCTAAAAGACTAAACTAATAAAACAATTGCATCCCTTTCAGGAAAAATCATGCCTCTACAGAGAATGAGAATGGCAGAAAGAGAGATAGAGAGAGGGGGGGGGGGGTCATCACCTCTCAAACTCAGCTGGCAACCCTGTCTGCTTATTTGACTATATATGCCCTAAGTTACGTCTGAATGATATCTTTTGTAAAAAGATTGTATGCATAACAGTAAAACCCTTGGAGACTACTGAAACTCTTACCCAGATGTCTTTGAATACAAAACAACACTTTTGAGAGCTTATAGTTTAAGAATGGTATTTAATGAATCAGGTTTAAATAATTATGGCAATAGAATGCACGCAGCATATAGTTTTATTACCAGCTGCAACAGCAACACTTTATGTGTGTGTGTGTGTGTGTGTTTGTGTGTGTATCATCATGGCAAAATGTGGCCCTGGAGACACCTACTGTAGCAGGAACTACCACAGAGGTGGTTTTGAGTACGTTGCCAAGTGTTTATCTTTGCAACATGCAGTCATGAAACTTTACAGGTGTGTAATTGAGGATGAGTTGGAAAATGGGTGTGGTCCGACCAAGGGCACCCAAAGTAGGAGGGTAGGAAGTAGGGAAAGAGTCCCCTCCACTTTACGGCCTTGGCTCGATTTGGCGTCAAGGCTGGTGTGATCCCATCACAAGATGGTCTCTAGTTATTATTGAATAAAACCTGAATTTATGAAATTATTTATATAAATTATGTATATTAGATGTAAGAGGTCAAACTCTTTGCTTGCATACTAATTCAGTGCAAAACGGAAGTAGAATAATTATCAGACTGACAGGGTCCTGCAGGCTCAGCCTTGCTTTTGACCTGCCAGTGAAAACAAGCCAGATGAAGATGGAAAGGCTAACCTTAAGAGACATCACAAGCATTCATTATCATGCTGTCTTTGGCATTCTCTGAGATACGTGATATTTAACAAAGGGTTTTTTCTTTCCTGTGCTTTTAATTAGCACAGAAGAAAATGACCTTTTTGAATTGTCACAGCCCGTGTCACCTTCAGAGAAGAAATTACATCTGTTTTTTGGCATTATATATAATAACATTTAGATTAAGATTTATAAATGAATCTGTAAATATTACGACCAGCTTGAGAGATTTACTTCAGCAGCCTACTGACAATGGATTGTCCACTTTTGTACATTTTTATTAACTTCACACATTTTCCACTTCAAGCAATGTAATGAATACTTTATCATGTGTGTTTGATGATTCTCACACTTATGGGCAGATATACTGATACTGAAAGATATTGTAAATTTACGTGTGGAATTGTGGGTTCTGGGGCATCTGCCTAAGATATACCTATATTGTGACACATTCAGAGCAGAATTAAACTGGGTGTGGTTAGGGATGGTCTCCACTAACCAGCATGTTGGATCCTCCTATTCTGGATCTTAAAGGAGCAGACCATCAGTCCACACTGTGGGATGATTACCTTGATTGCTCCTGGGTTATATAAAGGGCAGCTCACCTTAGTTGGTGAGGCAGCATGTGACAGAGCAACAAGTTGCAAACCAAAAATGGTTTTGTATATGACTTGAGGCCTTTTGCCAAACAATGGAACATGGTGTTTTGGAGAATCCACTTGAAGATATTAGTAGTTATTTGAGAAGAGTTAAGACTGTTTTGGTGACTGTTAAGTTGTGCTGCTTTTCTTATCTGTTCTAATGTTTTAAAGAACTCTGGATGTGTCACAAGTGGAGAATACACCAGTCCTACCTGGCCTGTAAGGACCAACAACACAGAGTCTGCAGGGGCTACTTCAGTAACTCATGTAGCCTGAACACAACCATGTAGAGGAAGAGGAAACACTACTGGACTTGCTCAACAGCAACAAAATGGTTCACTTTGGCTGACTACAGAAAGTGTAGGAGGAGGCAGTGGCTTCCCAGGACTCCAACTATTTATATAGAGAGTCACGTCACATCCTTGTACTTCCGGCCAATGGGACCTATCTTTCGAAAAAATTATGAACGAGAGTCAATAGAGAGATAATAATTATTTTTTGATCCCGTTTGAATTGAGCCATGGATTACAAATATGATGTTCGTCAATTTTAAAACATTATTTTTCAACCGAAGAAAGTCAGTTTATTCTTCAACTGTTGAAGTATAAGACTGTGAAAATACATAATTAGAAAGACTACACACTTCATGTCTGTATGTATCAGCTCTCTATATCCAAAATAACAAGAGGATATGGGGTATACTGACCGGTGTTTGACAAGATGGCTACCTGAAATTTGCCATTGGTCAGAAGAGCTGCAGTCACTGCTGCCTTTGTCCAAAGAGGCCCAGCACGCCTACCAAGACCTACCACCTGATAAGGTAAGTTATTATAAAGCCTTTGAAAAAGAAGTACTGGAAGGAGACATTGTAATAGCCATGCACTGTTGGGCCCCTCATCTCTCTTTGAATGAGTCGCATAATGTGCGTTTGTACTGCACCAAATGCCATGAAGAGTTTCTCTGTGGGTGGGCAGATATAGAGGCAGTTAAGTCAGACTCGAGTTGTGATAAGAATTCTTTTATACTGTAGACTGAATGCAATCTAGTCACAACCTATACACTACAAGCAGTGAAAAGTGCACAAATAAATGCAGCCATTTTGAAAAGTAGGGGAGCCATTTTGAGGTGATCTTCTTTTGAAATGGTGTAGAAGTCTGACTGCAGCCTTTTGGCAACTGCTTTTTTATTTATTTATATTTCATTCTTTTTATTCTGATGCACTACTGAGAGAGTGAACTCGGCACAGAGGTAAGAGTTTTGAGTTGAAGCATTGTAGACTTGCATCAACCAAGCTCGTAAGATCCTCACAGCTATGCACGGCCACAGGAGAAAAAGAGCCTACTGGAAAATGTTTTCTTTCCTCCATTTCTTGTGATATATATTTTCTTGCAGTAACAGAAATTGGCTGTAAAAAGTAATTCCCCAAACGAACTGAAAAGGCATTTCTTTGGATGCTTGCTGTGCTTATGCCTGTGTGCGAAAATGAATTTGAAAAATTTCCAACACAATCAAAACTACCAAAAGATCTGATTTTGGACTGCCAAAGAGTAACAGAGGTAAAGCAATTAAAGTAAGGATCGCTATTTGAGAGCAGTGAAAGAACCTATTTGTCTCTTTTGATCTTTATTTTCTCTCTTTGGTAAGGAGCCAAGAAGACATTTAGCTGTCTCAACTACACACACGCACAGCCATATGTACGCGCGTGTGCACATGCATACATCGCCTCCCATGGAAATAATTATTTTCCTTCACCTCTCCCAGCCAACCTGCAGCACTGAATCAGTGTCAGAGCAGCAGAGGAAAAAGGCTTGGAGCTGTCTCCCTTGTTTGCTCTCTTGGGCATTAACCGGAATGTGAGTCGTGTCTGATGGACAGGGCAGAAAAGGACGCAGAGAAAATTCCCTGTTTACTTAAATAGCAACAGGAGCAGAGGTGTAGAGGTAGAAGAGGGATGGACACAGTGTTGAGGAAGCCAGCAAGCCAACAAACATGCCCACACTCCTTTTCCATGTCTGTCCTTAGGCCATTGGCTACTTACCTGAAGACTTTTTCACTGCACTTCTCTGGGCAGAGAGGTGAAATGGGATGAAGTGAAGGTACAGGAAGGAGAAATAATTAATGTTAAAATGTTTTTGTAAGTGGTGGAAGAAGAATTCAGGTCCTTTTTTTTAATTTAGTTAAGTACCAATATCACAATGTAAAATACTTAATTACAAGTAAAGGACCTGCATTTAAAATCCTACATGAGTACAAGTTCAGGAGTACAATCATTAAATGTATCAAAAGTAAATGTACTTTTACTGCAGCATGTGTGCATCAATGCATTAGAAGCTTTTGACTGTTGCAGCTAATGGAGTTACTGGGTTTTTAGGACAATATATTGGCTGAGAGTACTTTATTTACATAAACACAACATCATTTTTTTTTTTTACTGTAACCCAAATACTGATCTTACTTTGTAGAATTTTTACCACTGCTTTTTATACATCAGCTAGATCTCTGGACTTAATACTAAAACTGTATCACCCTTCCTTTTGTTCTTTGTTTGAAATTTAATAATTGCATTTATCTTCTAGAACTTACTGAAACACTTCTTTAAGATCTATGGATATCTTGAAGGCACAGTGTTTACTTAAACCTGTAGTCCAACACGTTTTCTGCCTTGTACAGATGCCTATACATACACTATGTTGATCTAAAAGTGACCCCTTACACAATTTCTGGCATTTTGTATGAAGAATTGTTGACATCGATCGATTGATCGATCGATTGCTTGCATGCATGCATGCAGCTTAAGCTCTCCCCAAGAAATTCTGGATATCTCCTACAGCAAGTGACTTTTGAAAAGGGGTTTGACATAATTCCGACTGGTGCCTATTCTTACTACACAAGGATTGAGATGGGACTAATTCCTTGTTTCCCAGTGTGCATATATGTCTATAACCGTTATCCACGTAAACCCCCGAGCTGCTGTCCTCACAGCTGTAGGGCTCCTCTCAGATGTTGGAATTACAGAAATGTAGAAGTGCAGCAAGGGATTAGTGGAAATGAATCCACACAGAATTTTCTGTAGAAGTATACACAATGAGTTCTTCAGTGCTGCTTGAAATCTAGGTTTCCCCTGCTGTGAGCTCGAAAGCATGTCATTTGATTATGCATGTTTTCTGATTTTATTATTCAAATTAGACAAAAATGGAGAGAGAGAGAACCTGAAGAAACTGATTTGTAGATATGATTCAAGTTAGAAAAAGGTCATGAATTGAACAACCTAGGTGCCTTGAGGCTATGGTGCACCAACCTTCTTGACTCATGCAAAGAAAGAGGACTGAGAGTGACAACCCTTCTCAGCATCATGTTTGCTTACATTTGCTATGTTAAGTGTTGTTACAGAATGTGTTGTATGTGTAAAAAGTGCCGACATAGCTTGAATTCAGAGAATAAATCTAGTGTAATGTTTTAAACTGCTGCTGTAGATGTAAGAACAGCAGAAATGTTTAATGGCTTTTGTATTTCTTACTATCACCACCCTGTCTACACTTTTCTCAACACAATGCGTCAGCTTCAGGAATGTGATTACAACATTGTTTCTACGTACCATCCATTATCTGTTGTTTTGAGCTACCAACCTTGGGATTGGTGGCCCAAACAGACGAGGCAAAGGACAATAAGAAATGGCTGTTCTTATCCATTTGAAGAATATTTTGAACAAAAGTGTATTGCATACATATTACGTGGCTTGGGGACCATTCGGAGGTGAAAGTAAATGACTTCCACATTGTTTTTCTTTATTTTAGGCATCATTAAGTTATAAAGCATTCAGTGACAGCAATACTCTTAATTGGCTTAAGTAAAGCTTTTGCTGTATAAATCGGCTACAGGGCTTGTGTTTGGTAATGTGTCTTAAGGTACTCTCTCATTACAATTCTGTCTCACATTCACCTACTGATGCATTCTAGCATGTGATTTCTGTTTTGGTATAGGCATTCTGACTGGCTCTGAACTCATTGGAAATTGTGTCAATATAGAAGTCCTATTCCAGTGTGCCATTACGTTGTTATAGACGAGGGAGAAGACTTCATATTCAAGCATAACTCTCGTACACTGTTTACAGTTTGTCATCGCTCTGCTCAATATTTATTACCAGTGTTGGGGAAGTTATTCGTTAGTTCTTAAAAAAGTAATCCATTACTTTACTTAGTTTACTTTACTTACTCCTATGGAAAGTAACTTTTTACATTGCTCGTTACTTTTACGTTACTTTTAAAAGCAGACGTCTCTCAGGTAGAGACTGAAGTTAATCATACAAAAACTATCTTTGACCATAAAACCAATCTATGGTTTATCAGTGAAGTGTCTAACTATACTGCAGACTGGATTCTCTACTCACAGAGTGAAGGCTGATTCATTATGAACGAGTCCAGCGCGGGTTGAATACACATTGGCAGGTCATCGGTGTTACACGGTGTTAGTGTATGTAATGTCTGTATCGACTACCGGGCGTGCAGCCACGATGGTCTGTGCATTGTTGTAGACACATGCAGCCTCTTTTCTGGAAATCCTTGCGTGTCGATGCGACCGACACAAGTCCACAGCGGTCCGCTGCGTGTAGCCTATGTATGAGCCCATCTCCACCGCATCCATCTGAGGTTGTCAGCTTTGTGTCTGCATGGCATGCTCTGTTTATAGGACGGTCGATTTAACCGCCAGTCCTCAGCGATGTAGTGGCATGTGTCACTACTGTGTGGAGCTTGTGGGCGCGCAGCTGAGAAGGCAGTGTCGCTGTCAAATCGGTCCCTGGGAAAAGTAACGTTGCGGCGAATTGAAAAAGGAACTACGTTTCGTTACCAAATTTTCAGTAGTAGCGCGTTACACTACTTTTTACCTGAAAAAGTAGTTACGTTACACACAACACTGTTTATTACCCATTTCAGAACTGTAATATGGGGCTGAGTGGTACCTATAGCTGCAATGTATGCTCAAATGCAAATGTTGCCGCTGCCGTTTGAAAAATAGCGAAGAACTCTAAAATATGGGACCAATATAGTCTGTATTTGCAGGTTTTACCTTTTAACCTTACCTAGTAATTATGTTATTCAGCCTCTGCTTCCCATGTGAAAGTGTTTACTCCTGCTTTCCAGCAAATGTTATTCGAAGCGATGTTGTAGGATTCAGCCTTCAACTCTTGATTCTCAGGAGACGGAGACAGAGACTCTCTTGACATAATGTTGTGTATCTGCAGACGAAACACTGTTTATTAAAAGACACCTGCTTAGCTAAGGGTGAGAAAAATCATTGAATACTCAGTCATCTCTTTCCAGCCTGACAAGCTGGGGGGTCTGCATTTGCAAATGTGAAAACTATTAATTGCAACAACACTGTGAATTAATGTTTTATATTTAATTAAGATGACATTTTTTACCCACATGTAGAGGATGTATTATAATGTAAATATAATCCTGCAGAAAGTTGTAATAAGGGGTGTAGATTTATAGTTGGCCTACAGACAACACAGTCGCACTGCAAAGATTTGAGTGAAATCTTTGCTTTGGAATTCATGTGCTGCATGTGGTGAGATATAAACTGAGTTTATAGATTTTCTAAGAATAAATGAGACTAGTGATTTATTTTAGATACTGACTTGAACACCTGCACTGAACACTTTTTTCACATGCTATTGCAACAACTAGTAACGTTAGAAAAACTACAACACCACACTGGATCTAGCTAGACCGGAAACCAAACAACAGGCACGCCGCACACACTTGTTTGGGCTTGCGAGCCGGCCAAAGAGTAGTAGGCTAACGTTACGTTTTGAGTGGATGGCGAGCGCGAGACGCCGAAATAGATGCCATTAAGATTCTGAATGGAAAGTTTACTTTTAAAAAGTTGCCAAATGGTTCCATTGACAAGACCAAAGAGATCTGTGTGTTTTGTCGTTGTGAACTGAGCTATCATCGCAGCACGTCCAGTCTGAAATACCACTTGATGGCCAAGCACAAAGCTGATGCGAATTCTCCCCTACAAATGTGCGATTGATTGCTGTATGTATGTATGTATGTATGTATGTATGTATGTATGTATGTATGTATGTATAGATACAAATACCATTACACCATTTCATCACTAATATACTGCACATCCTACTGGATACCAAACAAACACAAGTAGACTATTGCATGTCCTAGCATTATAGAATTTGATCATTAAGGATAGACAGGACATTTGCATTAAACCTTAACACTACCCACACAGAAAAAGATGTATTTACAGTGCAATATCTGTTTCCACATAGCCTACTGGGTGACATTCACAATGTTTGCAGCCCTAATGCTGTGTGGAGCAAGCAGTTTTCTCTGTTTATAATCATATATTTGACGGTGACATGTGTAGCGTTGTCTCATTAATACATCACTGTCAAAAGAAACCAAAATTACCCCCTCGGCTTCTTTTTCTTCACCCAGCAGTCGACTACCAGGGTGCAGTTACCTAGAGATGCAGGGATATTTCTAATGTTTGGTACTACAGATTGTATTTTACACTACAACTGTAATATTGTGGTACCTATTGTTTATGGTGCTGGATAGTCATGGAAATGTTTAAAATATAGTTCAACCAAAACCATCACCACATTCAGTTGATGTAATAAGCTTCTGGCTTTATTTAAGATGATAAAGGACTATATATTTTTTTATAAACCGATCAGAAAAGAAATCTTAAACAACCGAGGAGAAAAGCCCACCACTGAAAGATAACTGCTCATACAATGTAGCGCTGATTGCTGCTTTAAAAGTTCATTGAGTGTGAAAATCCTACACATTGCAGAGTATTATGCTTGTGTCTACGTATATGTTTATGTGCATGGAAGGGTAAGAAGCTGGTGGCTCTAGGGGACAGCAAGTATTGATTGCAGGTCTTATGCTGCTCTCTTAAAGCTCACACATCAGTTTTAGTTCTGGCACCATTGACATTCAGTTGAAATGAGGATGGTGGAAAGCATGTTGATTACCCCCGAGGGAGAGAGCAAGGGCATGCCTTGGACATGGTGACCAGCAGCTACAAGATGCGCATTATATTCTCTCCTGCTCATTGTATGCTCATTTATACTCAATCTGATGTACATAAAGCGATCCTTAGAGGAAGTCTTCAAATAAGCAGCTACACAGAACACAGCGCCACATATGTTTGTAGAGCAATGGATATTTAATGTTCTCATTTAGGTCTGTCCTTCCATTGGAGGATTACTTTTCAAGATTACGGTTTGATAGCTGTGCCTTTTTGGTCCCTTGTGACAGGAGATAGGCTGAGCGTTGTGTGGGTATATTTGTTGAAGTCATCATCACACTCTTGGGATTTTTAGAGTGAAGAGCATAACGTTATTGGAATCCATTAGTCTTCCTGTGTCCTTGAAATTATACACATTCTTAGGGGACATGCTGTTTACTGGGAGAGGTGATGAAGAATTATGTGCCAGAAATCGTGGGCCTATTTTAGCGCGCCAGTCAGGGAATTTAGAAAAGCTTCTTATATTGCCACAAACGTGGCGGTTTTGTCTGTATTATTGAAACAATGCTATCACTGAGTTTAGTGATTGCTGGCGATATTCCTACTAATGATACTGCTTCTTTGTTTTGGGCCTGGGATAATTGTATTTTGTGGTGTCACAAATGGGGTTTAGATCTTTACATTGAAACATTTAAAGCTCTAATGAAAGACTAGAAAAATGTGAGTTTTTGAGACATAAATTCTCTGGTTCCAACTTTTGAATGTGAATGTTTACCATTTTAAAACATTTTATAGAAGTATTGATTAATCAAGAAAATAACCACGAAAAAATAGGGTTTGCAAGTTTACCCTCTTGTTATAGTTGGTTAATCATTTACAAATTATTAAAGCTATTGAAAAGAACAACTTTTGTGTTGACAGGCTGTAAAAAAAAAAAAACATGACTTTGGCTCAGGCTTATCCTTTCAATTTAGTGTTAATTCCTATTTCCAATGAGCCATCTAGTCATCTACTATACATAATAAATAATAATAAGTCAAAGAGATAATCAGACAAAGTGTCATGCTGGAGAAGGATATCATTTTCAGAACCTGGCAACCCAAAAGTTGCACATATTAATGGGTTAAAACTGATCTATGAAGGTATTTATTAATTTATTTATATTGAAGGTTATTACCATTCTTGGTCCTTTCTACCAGTGGTTTTAGGAAAATTATTGCTCCAATCCAAGGTTTTCAATTTTGAAATTGCTTATTTTTAGAATTGGGACTTAAACGATGCGTAAAGCAGTGCCAGTGACAAGCAACAGCCAGTCTTTTTGACATGTGCATGCCCTCACATTGTTTTTATAAATCTACTTAGTATGAAGGACTTTAGTTAATATGTCATGCCATTCTGTCCTATTCTGCAAACCATCAGCTATCTGTGGCAATGAATAGGTCTTTATTTATGCTCCAAAGACATAGATGGCATCAACCCTGCTAAAACCATGCAACAGAACCCCCTTATCTCAGTTCTGTAGGCTGTGATTCAAAAAGATAATATGGAACACTGGATACATTTAAAAATATCTCTATCCTCTCTCTAATGTTATATTGATGAAGTAGAAACAAAGGAATGCTTAAAATCACACTCACACACACTTTCTCATTACCTGGGGAACCATACAATACAGAGGAGTTGATTAGGATTGCAGTCAAAAGACAGTAGGCTCCAGCTGCCTCTCTGAATTCATTGTCATTAGCAGTGGAACACCAAGTCCTTTTCAAACTCATTAGTTGATAAAACAACCCTCTGATTTCCCATTAAAAAAAAACCATTCGTCCTCCCTCGCTGGCGATGCAGCCCTGCATTTCCACACCTTTTTTAAGCCACTCCTGAGACCAGGAAGGAAATGGCAGCTCTTTTGCAATTTTCTCAACAGGTTTGTCCAGATTTCTAGCAGATTTGTTTAAGCAAGTGTAAGGTTCAACGCTAACAATTACAGCCATCATAAAAGAGCTTTACAGACCCAGAACCACTGATGTGAACTGATTACTTGCAGAATTTACAATTTGTTTTATTGTCGAGTTTGATTTTTTACCTTCGGTTAAAGGTTTTTCCCTTCCCTCTTGGGATTTGCAGCTGATGGGGTCTATTTAAGGACTGAAATAGAAAAGTAGTGATGCAGTTTTTCTGTGACTGAATTCAACGACCCCTGCATCCTTTTTTTTTAAAGTAATCACCCGAATCTTCAGCTTAAAGAGGAATAAATAATTTCTGGTTTCCTGGCAGAATAACAATTTATTTAAATTTAGACAAAATGAAATACATATTTGTGCTTTGTGCAGTTTAATGAACAGCTTCTTTAATATACACTCTATACACTGTTTTATATATATATATATATATATAATCTTAATTGAATTATCATCATTTATTGAATAAATATCAAAGACCCATTCCTTACCCCGCACCCATTCGTACCCATTAGATAATCTAAAGGTGTAAAAAAACCTTAAATCTTTAGAATTTTCAAAAACATTCATTCAAAGATGCGTAGTGTCAAAATTCAAGTCGGTATGTGTTATCCAGGCAGGATCAACATTGTATTCTCTTAACTCTAATCATTTCAAACAAAGGTCATGAACCCACAAGTACCAGCGGTGTTTTGTCTCTGTTGTAATCCAGACGAATCAAACCAAGACCGAAACGAGTTGGCAAATTACAAACAACACTAGCCTGAATGCACACAGCTTAACCTTGTCTTTCAGCTCTTCGTCTGAGATCCTGAAGACGCACCTGAGCACACAGTTTTTTAGCAATGGTTTTAAGAAGCAGATAAGCCTCTTGACACATTTCCTCATTGTAATGTACTGTAGATCTGACAGGCAGTTTCGGTTCTGAAGAAAAAAAACTTAAAATGTAGCAACTTGGGTCGGCAGAGAGCGTTCTACAAATTTTGATGGATGTCCTCGTGTCGCAACACTTTATATGTGATCCAGTAGAAGATATTGAATATGAGGAAGCTCAAGGGAAAGACTGCTCTGGATATGGTGTCAATGCGCTTTGCCCGATCCACAAAACGCTTGTGGAGTACCCCTCCGTCGTAAAAGGTAACTGGAGGAGGAGGAGGAGGCGGAGGTGGCGGGGTGGTGAACACAGTGGCTCCCTCCACAGCGGTACCATCCTTGGTCTGCAGGCAGTGACCCAGTCCATAACCCCGGAAGTAAAAGCCACGGCTCTCCCTCACAAGTTCCTCTTCCTGTGGAGTCAAGCATAGGGAAAACAGATTGGCCTCTCGCTGTCAACAAGAATTAGCTAATGTTTTTTTACATTTCCTCTCAGTGGCTGATTCCCAAATGCGTGTGGGGTGTCGCAGCACAAAAGGGTAGCAGAGTGCAAAAGAGTGAGAGCAGAAGAAAAAGCATCACAATTCTGGGATAAAGCTTTTTAAATGCAGTAAAGAATTTGTCAGTGGTTGTGTGAAAGCTAAGTACAAGCCCAGATTGTATCAGAATTAGAGAAGGACTTACTTAGCAATAAATCCTATTCTGATTGTGCCTCTCATGTGTTACCATTACAGTACATTCATGTCACAGAGGTAAGCATCGAAAAACCAACATGATCGTCCAACACGCAAAGATTCTTCTAACCATCTGGATAACAAAAACATTTTGGATCCATTTCTTAAGTTGTGACTATCTTATCATATTTCCCTGCACTACACCTTGAAAACCCAGCACAGAGTTGTTTCCCCTCTATTCCTCTGAATGGAAACAAACTGTTGTTGGTTTTATGGTTCTATTCTACGTGAATTTGCGAGATCTCGTGGGTCCTCGTGACTTTAGCTGTCAGTCATGGCCGCAGCAGAGCACGGAGCCGTTCCGCAGCGGAGCTATTCCGCAACCAGTGGAAATTAGGAGTAAAACAGGTCTAGTCTCAGATAAACTTCAGTCAATTAAGCTTTTTGAAGTTTCTCTGACATGAAGAAAAGAATCTGAGGGCATCATCATTAGAAGGAAGAAAATAAATTATAATTTTAAAAGTTAATCAAAAAATTAACCTCTATCTCTCCTTTAGTTGCAGAATGATAGACCTTTCAAAATGCCTATTAATAAAAAGTCATGATCTCAACCCCGACAAAAAAAATTGCACTTGGCATTATGCTTTGATGAATGGCGGGCACTTTTTTTTTGTACAGTGAATGAGACACTGTTCCCGCCCTCTGAAGAGAATATTAATAGATATGCAGCTTAACTCTGACAGCCCTCTGACACTTTGAGAGATTCACTTTAGCAGGGGAAAGTGAAGATGTGGGATCTAAATTGGATGATTAGTAGTCAGTGTGAAGGACCCTGAACAGCTCTGATCTCCGCATCCCCCGTTTCTCTTACTGACCCTGGCAGCTCTCTGGTACTCTGCCGAACTCCGCATCTCAGTGCTGGACAGACTTGGCTGTGAGACACAAAGGCCCAGTGCTACTAATGTATTTCACACCTGTCTCCACCTGGCTGTTACTGCACATCATATTCATTTAGTCCTTTAAAAACTTCCTCTGATCCCTGCTAACTGCCCTTTGCTTGCACCTTCACTGTTAAGCTAAAGACTTTGCCACAAACCTCATTTACTATAAACTTCCTCCTTACAATTGCCGGATTGTGAGTAATTTTATAGTTACTGACTATCTGTGACCCCAATGACAAATTGCACCATACAACAGGGGGATAGGGAGTTGTAGCTCTTCTAGCATAGCCTAATTATCCATTTCTACTCTGTCCTAAACGATAAAGTACATCATGTGCTAAACATAGACTGTATAAAATGGTACTAAAGTCTAATGGTGCGTGTCTCTAAAGATAATAGGTGCTCATCGTCTGTGCTTTCAGCAGCAGCTACATGATTTGTTGGCATAAGATCAGTTGAGACTGATTATTCTCCGCGGAGCACAATGTGAAAGTTACTGTGGAGTTGGCTGTTTTCAGAAAGTGATCAGTGACGATCTGAGTTTTTCTTTTCTGGATTCTACAGCTAAATGATAATTAATAATCACCATGATGGTTACCATGGTGAATCGTAAGATCATGGCTCCATTTATGCTGCTTTTTTATAGTGGTGGTGCACACGCTTAACTCTGAGTGAAACTACTCTGAGTTGATTGAACCAACTCAAATTAGCTGTTCTGGAACCGAAAACTCAAGTTTCCCATCTCAGGGTAAATCAACTCAGAGTTCAGGGTTAGAGTCAGAGTTTGTTAAACCTCCTTCCTGAAACGGGCCCCAGTAGTGTCTCTCCTTCTTTTTGCCATATTTACATATGTGCACTAGAGAGCACTCTCTTGGGGGGCGAGCACTCTCTCTTCCTACAAATTCTGACATGCTAGACTTTCTGCGTTGTGGTCGTGAAGCATTCCAGACGTTAGATCGCTGATCTTTGATTAAGAGGTAAAGACACACATTCGTTAGTCCCGACCCTCATAATCAGGCACGACTCAGAATGTTTGCGACGTGTCTGTCGGGTCAAAATTGGGCTTCATTGGTGTCGTCTGATCCTGGCATTAAAGGTGCTAGTAAGCAGATTTTGTTACCTTCTGACATAGACGGGCTAGCTGTTCCCACTGTTTCTAGTCTTTATGCTAAGCTAAGCTAATCGACTGCTGGCTGTATATATTTAACGTACATACATGAGAGTGGTATCAATCTTTTCATCGAACTGTTGTCAAGAAAGTGAAATAAACCTGTTTCCCAAAATGTTGAACTCTTTTCTTTAAACTAGTCAGATTATTAAGAAAATAAAAACAATTATTCTAGACTTTCGTAATACTATGCTGCTATTACATTGATGCCTTTGTTTTATTTTAACTAGACAAAAGAAGCCTAGGGGAATTTTAATGTAACACACACACACACACACACACACACACACACACACACACACACACACACACACACACACACACACACACACACACACACACACACACACACACACAGAATCTCAGTGTGAACATCATGTTCACACTGCCCTTTACACATATTCCCAATACATTCAGTTTTTATTAGGCTCTAACAGCTAATGCTATTAATACCTAGCCAGTGTTATTGGGATGCGCACCAAGGCATATCCCATCCAATTTTGTAGTTCATTCTGTTGTTGTGTCTTTAGTTAATACCAACATTTTTTTGAGTCTCCTGAAAAAAAGGAGATTAAAAGTTTAGAGTAAAAGAAGAGGAAATGTATGTTGAATTTAAATTAGCCTTAAAAACAGGTTACACATTGGGAAAGAATGAAGTAAAGAGCAAGAATTCCAAGTTTGTAACGGTTAGTATAAAAGGGCACAAGGTCAGAAAGAGAGGGGCTTTAGGGACAGGGTGAAATCAGCACAAAGTGGGTTTGGATGTGGGAGAGATGCCAGGATATATTCAGGTTTGAAGTCAAAGTTGCAAGACAATCAATTTGAAAGACTGAAAGCATCGACAAAAAATAGGTTTGAAGGTCAGGGTTGACATAGGGTTCCATTTTTATTTTTTTATTTTTTTTTACCCTGGCACAGGCGCTGCAGTGCTGATTCAGGTTCCTGTAGGTTGAGTTGTTACCAGGGATGTCATTCTCTTTCCGCAACGACTCGACACTCCCAGGCTGACTGGCAAACCCCTCCATTGGAAAGGAAGGTGGACAAATTGAGTTATTGCTCCTTTTTTCATCTTTAGTTGTAAAACAAGAGTTTGATCATCTCTAGGAGAAATGTGCCATGCCAAAAATAATGTAATTTAAAGATGCAAACTTCAAATCCGCGCCAACAAACTCAAGCAGATGCTCTGTGAGTGCGATAATACAGGACATTCTCTGCAATTGTTAGTTTAGGGAACTGGCTTTGAAGATGAATAAATCATCTTCAAGGAGCCAATTCAAGTTATTTCTGTAAATATTATAAATGGAAGCTCTATTTTTATTCCTGTAAATTCGAAGGCTGTGTGGATATTGTTGCTCTAGGTGTTTGATTTTGAGAACACCAGAGATGTCAAACACAAAGCTGAAGGTGCATTGATTAAACCTCGTCGGTCTGGGATTTGTACACTCGCTAGAACAACACATCAGGTCATGCGTCAATACCTTTCAAATGGATAGTTTGTGACCCCAAACTTCTCAGAGGGAGTAATTGTGCAACTGATGTGGACAGGGGAAGTCTTCTCCTCTACAGACCATCCTTTTCTCTCTCCTGTATCGATGCAGAAGGGCATGCTGCCCGGTAAATCTGCTGGATTCTTCTACCTTTTCAGGGAACTTTGCCATGAGTCTGGGAAGCTACCCAGCTGTTTAATGGGATTTTCAAGATGTCCCGTCTGTTTCTCTTGAGACAAACCTTTCTGTATCACACAAGGTCTCTCACCTCTCTGTGAACGCTTTTATTTGTCAATTTACAAGCTGTTTGCCTTGATAATCGTTTTTCAAGATATGTACCTGATTTAGGGGATGTATGATTGGATGAAAAATTATGCTAAGATTAAAAAAGGGATGTTTAAAGTGATACAGAAATGTTACAAGGTCCGACCCAGTAAGATTGCTGTTGTGAATTTTTAAACAACATGGAAACCCCAAAAATATTCTTACATTCATATATCCTTCTTTTTCAAGGGCAATTTTTTTTAAGGGGCTTTAATGCATGCCTTATTAAAATATGGTACAGAAGAACACTTTCAAGATATACCAGTATTTAAAGATATCAGTATTTGAAGAGACATATCTAAAGAAAATAGTTATTTGGTGCTTGCTAGCTTGCCATATTAACTCATGCAAATGAATATGTTATGGATAACTTAAATATTATATGAAAGCAGTCTCACACTGACCACAACAGGTCAGAATAAAGAATTGTATTAGTGTTGCTGTGTGAATGCAGGGCATCCCACTGCCACAGGGTTGGTAGGATAGGCTGTTGCTCTGTGTCAAATTTAGTGACGGAGAAAAAGGATCACAAAGGCTCTTCACAGGTCAGTGCTCACCATGGAAATGAGTTGAACTAAAATGAGTGGATCTGCCTCATGTAATATGACAGCCAGCTGTAGCGTGTTGATGTTGTCAGTTCCTGAATATATAGCATCCCACAATAACAAGAGGCACAAATCAATGTTATAGAGGCTGACAAGGACTGGAGTGTGTGTGTGTGCTTCATGTGCTTACTTTTTTAGAATCGGCGTGTGTGTGTGTGTGTGTGTGTGTGTGTGTGTGTGTGTGTGTGTGTGTGTGTGTGTGTGTGTGTGATATACACTTACTATTCTTTGCTGCCGCTGCTTTTTCCTCAGCCTGATGAACTCCTTGTGTTGCCTTGAGACAAAGTTAACTGCTGCATACTCCAGCAGGGCAGCAAACACAAACAAAAGGCACACTGCCATCCAAATATCAATGGCCTTCACATAGGACACCTGGGAAACAGACAAGGTCACAGAGTCATCAACAGCCAATCAATGAGGCTAACAAATAATCTGAAGGTTCTTCACAATCTACACATTCCTCAACTCTGGCACGTAATGACACATCTTTGGAATGGTCTAGAATTGTAATGAGTCAGTGGGATGTGGGCAGTTGACACATAGCCATGAGACAGGTCACAGCTCAAGACTTGAGCGGAGCCCAGGCCTGTGTGTGTGTGTGTGTGTGTGTGTGTGCGCGCTCGCGGGTGCTTGTGTGCGTGTGTCATCAGTAAGGTAAAACTCTGGAAACCCCTCAGCCATCTTTACATCATCACTTCCACTGCATTAAAGTTTCCTACTCCAGCTGTAACACATTTACTCTTATTTTTAAGATGCCAATTATTAGCTACTAATTATGTTTTCGCTTAACATTTTTCGTTTGGTTGAAATACTGGTTGAAATACTGGTTGAAATACTTTTAGTTACCCCTGTCCTTTAAAAAAAACTTTCTCTTTTATATTTCAGGCAGTTAATTCATTTTTGGTAACCATTAGTGTTCAGGAACAGAGGAAATAGCCACTGGAAAACATAGTAGCTGGACGACCAAAAATCTAAGTATAGACCTAGAACCTTATTATATTCACTATCACGTTTTTGGTGTTTTTTGCCTGTAACCTAAAATATAACCTCCTTAAAAAGCAGGTAAAAAAAACTCTGCAAGTGCAGTGAGAATATTTTCCTATGTAAATCTTATGTAAAAGTAAATGTAATGTAAAAGTATTTTTAAAGTATTTTTTTCTTGATTTTTAGAGCAGCAACCTGCCTTCTTCTTTTTCGGAAAGAAGTTGATTTCTATAGGCAACAGATTGAAACTGTCATTGTACCTGCAGATTTTCTAACTTGTTTTAAGAAAATGTTTTTTTTTTTTTCTTGTCAAATAATGGATACTTTGACCTTTTCAGGCTTCTAAAAACTATTTTTAATGAAACAATCTAAGTTGGAATGACTCACATCCACACTATAGCCAGAACCTGTGTGGAGACATGTCTTTTTTTTTTTTTAGGGGTCGCAAGCCATAAAGTGTCGGGAACATTAGTTAAATCTGTGCGGGGAAAACACCTCTTTCGTCGCGTAGGATATGATCAAACGTAGCAGATCAGAAGCTTAGAGAAAGTCCCGCACACTTCATCAGGTACCTGATGAAGGTATAAGACCGAAACGTTGTATTTTTAACTTTTTTTAAGTAAAGCTAAAAAATGTTTTTGCACAAAACTCAGTCAAACTCCAACCATCAGTAAGAGTTAACTGGTAATGTAGCACCAGGCTAAAGTGATGTTGCTATGGTTACCAGCAATCTACTATAATATACCATGTGCACGGATTTAGAACTTCGGTTAAACTGTTGGCCGGTCATCTATTGTAAAGGTATTCTAAAACAATTTTAGCCAACCAGAAAAAAATTATTTACCGTCATGATTGTATTATACAGTATCTCTCGCTCCCTGCTTCCTAACATTCTCCCCGGGGATCTGTGTGCCCTGCATGTCTTTCACATGCCAGTGTCCTCACCCCACCTGGCCCTCGTTTGTCTGCTCCCTCGTTAATCTCAAGCTTTGTCCTAAATCAGGAACTGCCTCATACAAAGTCAGCATTTCATGACTAAATACTCTGTAATAGGTCGTCCTTTTCCAAAGCTCCCTCCAAAAGCCTCTTTTACCCAACTTTAGAGGAGCGATTACTGAGGACTGCAAAAGGTATACTGGTTATGTTGACTGTCACTTCTTTCTTGGAGCTTTTGGGTTGGCCTTGTCAGGATATATCGGGTACAAAAGGTAATGTTATTTTGAAATCATGTATTACTTTTGGGGTAATATGTCAGAGCAAAATGTCAGAACAAGTTTCAAACTCTGGCCATAATGGGTTTATTGGATTTAGTCACTGACCTTTTTGTTGAGCTGATTATGTAATGCCTATATCCTCTCACACATACTGCTTATTGGAGGAATAACTGCATATGATTACAGTTACCTTTTTATCTGACCAATATTTAAATTTCTCTAGCAGAGAACGTTTATTTTCGTTGTGCTCCATTGAGTTTCAGATCATACATTATAGTAAGCAAGACATGTCTTAAACAGCCCAATATCAGGTTTAAAACCACAACCCCACTAAATTGATGGGGGGAAAAAGCATGTGGCCCTGACGGGAATTCATCCCCTGCATCTTTGACTTCTTGTTAATCAGTTTTCTCAATAAATACTCTCCCTGCACCTACCCCTATGTAGAAGCCCTCATACATCTTGGTCACTATACTCACCTTGGGCAGAGAGGCCCTTGAACCAGAGCTCTGCGTGGTCATCGTCAGTACAGTGGTGATGCCCAGACCCACTCTGGCTGGTGCAGCGTCCATGTTTATCCAGAAAGACACCCAGGAAAGGATGACTATGAGGAGGGAGGGGATGTACATCTGGATCAAGTAGTAGCCCATTTGACGTTCCAGATGGAACTTCACTTCAATGCAGGTGAATTTACCTGCAGGCACATGACATAGTACATTCAACTGTCCGAGAGCATAGTTGTTTTTTTTTTTATTACACTGTTGGAATGGCAAAATAGAAAATGATAAAGATATTTGATAAAGATGTAGTAAAATTACATTTTGGTTGAGCTGTTCTTTTAACCATAAAGCAAGTTATAGGTAAAATTCCAACAAGAACCAACAGTGTAGAGTGTTCAATTTGTAGTAGTTGAATCTCTATAGCATAACTAACTCATTTTACATGCCTATGGAGAAGAAATAAGCTGAAGCATTCAATTACAATTTGGATTTTCAGTGTGGGGTCCCTGGTTTCTCGAAACACCATGTATGGAATTCATTATGTACCTGTGTTGTAATACTTAGTGCAGTAGCCCAAATCCTTCTCCTCTTTTAGCACAAACTGGGGGAGAGTGAGATCATCAGCCACCTGAACGGGGTTTTCAGACAGCCACTCAAAGATCAAGTCATTCATGGTGTAACCAACTGTGAACAGAGAGCATAAAGACAAGATATTTAAATAAGGGAGAAATTGTTAGAAATGTGTCATCGTTTTCGTTTTCGCTTTAGCTTAGATTATATTGAAAAGTCTATTGAATTCTCCTATTAATTTTTTCATGCATCTTGCACATAATTTAAGACATTTTGTTATACCTTGGTAAGATTATGCATGTCATTATTTCACCATGGCATACATTTTTCAAAATGACATCAACTTGCCAAACGGGATAAGATGCTCTTTAGTCTTATTTATAATCTCTAATATACAATCTCTCAGACATGTCAAATCTTTATAAACTGCTTAAAATGTTACTGCTCAGACTATAATAACATGCTGGTGAGAATTGCTGTATATTTCTAAATATTGCATACGATCAAGTGCACCACTGCACTAGCTGTTAAATATTCTTATTCTTTCCTCTATTGCTGTGATTCTCATCCCCTTCTTCCTCCTACTTCTTAACCTAATTTCTGTCCTACACCACAACTCTAACTGGGATCTTGTTACCATAGTATTACACCTGTGCATGAGGAACCTCCAGAAACCTTGGCTAATAATGAGACCCAGAGAGAGAGGGAATGAAACTTGGAAGATTGTGGTAATATAACGTCGCTTTTGCCCATCTGTCCAGCTACCAGCTACCCTCTGCCATCATGTTTGTCACAGTAAAGGTCACCCACCACAGCTCCAGTCATGTTGCTGTGGTTGCTTAAAGGTTACAGAATAAAGGGGGGACATGAGGAGCATATCTGACAGTGGGACATGCTGTATGTGCTGACATGTACTGAGCTGATTAGAGTATGCAATAATAGTAATGCACAAAAACGGTAACATAATGGCATGGCATATACTTATTTATGCAAGTAAATACACAGTTTAGTAAATCACTCAGTGTAAGTCAATAAAGATTTTGCATCCACACACGGTTGCTCTTTTTGAATGCAAATCACTCCTTCTCACAGCTATCTGATTATAAGTATATTAAAAATGCATGCAACATCGACGAAGAATTTCTTGCACATCTGAATAATACTGATCTTTAGGGCCCGAGTAACAAAGACATCAATTATTCAAGATGTTATCCTCTATCCTGCCCACACGCCTGGAAAACAACAACTAAAACACACTTATCTTGTTCATGAGGATAATTCACTGTCATTCACACATCCTGCTTTGATAAGCAAGGGGAATACCAATCCAATGCCTTCCTAAGATAATTAAATGGTCTTTTCTTCAGCCAGCTACAGCTCAGAGGCGTTAAAACATAATTGACAATGTTTAAAGTGCAATGAAAAATTTAATTTATGAGGCAGAATGTCTGAAATATCTCAGCATGGAAGACTAATGACTGTTAGTCACAAGCCATCTTCTTTTTCATGTTAAAAAGCTAATGAAAGTCCCTATCTTAATGCAGCCATGGTTATGCTTTACATTCTTAGTCTTGCTTTTCACACATGGTGTAAGTTACAAAGTGGATTTGAGGTCGCTGGACCCAAATGGCTCAAGGCAAAGCGAAGTGGTATAAGCTGCATATATGGGACTTTGATGTGTCAGAATAAGGCAGAATTGCATTGTTAGTTCTATTTATATATCTATTTAAGCCCGTGGCATGAAAGGCCAGAAAAGAAGATTGGCCTTGGGTCTCTCAAACCCCAAAGATAACCTCCTTTTTTTTTTTTTACCCGCCTCTCTATTGCTTCAAGTTTCACAGCTCCAGTAGTGGCAGTAAATCCTATAATGTCCTCTTAACATCAAGCTAGCCAAGGTGATCACACCCTTGGGTGGTGTACTAGCACTTGTCAACACAAGGCCAAGTATCCTCACCTATAATCAGAAATGATTACGTCTCCGGTAATGGCAGTATGATGTGATACAGTTACCCAAACACATACACATATTGCTGCTTTAAGCACAAATCTGTTTGTCTGATTCACCTCCCTTACACTCCTAAAGGGTCTTTTATATTTTTGTTTTCATGCTGGCTGACGTATGTTCTGCGCTAAATATATTGGATTTTGTTTGTGTTGGTCCCTGTGTTAATTTGTAGAAATAAATCATGCTGCCTCCTGTACAAAGAGGGAGTAACTAAGTTTATACAAACCAATACCTCTTTCACTTGTTAAATCAGATAAAGACGCAGGTAGAGATACCAGCATTCAGCTTGACTTAGTCATTTGTGAGAGATGCTTCTGAAAAGATGCAGTGACTTGGTACGAGTGCTCATTCCGTTTCCTCCCTTTTGCTACACTTAAATTCTTTTGTCCCTATGACAGGAAATTAGGTCATGTCTACGGGGTGGGTCAGATATAATAAAAGGGACACAAAATTAAAGTTTTATTATTTATATCTTTGGTGAAATTGGTTTCATAAGGACAGACGATATCTCTGCTAAAGGCAAGGGTAGACTAAAAGGGGAGAATATTATTATTCTCCTACATTTTATCAATGTAATAACATTTTAAAAGGCTTCAAATGCCTTTTTGTACATTTCTTGAACACTCCAGTTTAAATAGATGTACAGTAAATGTGAACAAGAAAAGATTTGTAAACAACTGACTGTTTGGTAGCCCCACCATCCCTTACTGTTCCTAACATTATAACTGTTAAGCTTTCTGTTACATGCAGTTTACAATAAAAATGGGGGCATATTTTTTTTATTCTTAGTAATTTTCAAAACAATGAGTCTTTGATGTCAGACAGTGGTAGATAAACGCAGGCTTCTCGTTAAACGCCAGCAAGTGTTGATTTGGTCCAAACACAGTCCGTTGTACATAGCAGGTGTTGATTTTGTCCAAACAGTCAGTTATAGATGGCTAACGTTTGCATCATAAATTGGTTGAAAACACGGTCTTTGGATGACTTAATGTTTACAGCTGACTTAAACTGACTTCAAAACAAGAACATTGTTAAGGTGTCTTAAATATTAAATAGGCTATGTTTCACTGTTAAATAATACAGTATGGATGTGCTTGTTGATTTAATGTAGGAAGAGCTACCCTTTGGTAGGTAGGCTAGTAAACTAGTAAGCTTGACATGCAAATTTTTGTGCCTTACGTCAAAGCAGACAAACTGTGTTAAATCCATTCCTTGCACTTTTGCTCTTGTATTATTGGTTTTGGGGAACTTGAGATGTAATTACAAAACATAAGGAACCATTCTCCACATGGACACAGCATATAACCCTAATAATGAAACGCAGGTAGAGTCACGAAAGTTCCTATCTCTTGGAATATAGCAAGATTAGGCACTTTGCAAGCCAGGCAAAAGGTAGAAATCAGAGGTAAGTGAGACAAGAGGAAGACATAGAGAAGAAGAAGACTCACAGCTTTCAAGCTGCATCGTACAGGTCTGAATGTCCATTGGAAAATTCTTCAAGTCCATAGGGCAGGACAGGACAAGAGTCAGCCTGAGATAGAAAAACAGATTAGAAGAAAGAAGAGGAGCAATAGGGGATGTCAAAAGGCACAAAAAGGCTCAAGGAAAAGACACCAAATAGGTTAACAGATTACGATAAGAGTGTGACAATGAAACAAATCATGCTTTGTTTTGCAAAGTATGAAACGGGAGTCAGGAGTAGCCTATGTGTGCAATTCAGTAAAATTGGACAAATGAAAAAACAAAACAGTTTTTCCTTTTTAATAAGAGTAGATTGGAAAACGTATTGAGTTACTCTACCATTTGATTAGTTGTAGCACCACAGTAATGGGAAAGTAATTGGTGTAGGCATCCCTACTTTTATTTGTTGTGGTGTTGATGCATTAAGCCTTCAAAAAAATGAGAGAGAGAGAGAGAGAGAGAGAGAGAGAGAGAGAGAGAGAGAGAGAGAGAGAGAGAGAGAGAGAGAGAGAGAGAGAGAGAGAGAGAGAGAGGAGAGAGAGAGAGAGAGAGAGAGAGAGAGAGAGAGAGAGAGAGAGAGAGAGAGAGAGAGAGAGAGAGAGAGAGAGAGAGAGAGAGAGAGAGAGAGAGAGAGAGAGAGAGAGAGAGAGAGAGAGAGAGAGAGAGAGAGAGAGAGAGAGAGAGAGAGAGAGACTGGAGGAAAACGGTGTAATTACCTGCTGTAATGCATCGCCTAGAGGTGAGACAAGAGCCGCCAGCAGTAGACTATACACATACGCACTCATTTTCTACTATGTTATGATGACATAATATATTTTTCACCAGCTGAAGAACAAACTACACATATCTAAGTGATTGATTCCTGACTTTGGATTCATTGTTGTATTTAGTGCACACAAAATTGTTTGATCTATGTGTGAAGACTTGCTCAAGTAAATGTATTTTGTAAATTGTAAAATTGGAACTCCTTTGACACGCAAGTAGAGACTTAAGATATGTTGTTATGCTATAGTTAAGCCATTTGCAAATCACCCATCCGGTGTAGAGTGTTGTAACCAAACAAACTTTAAAGTAGCACATATTCCACTTGAGGTTTCTGTGCATTTTGTCCAGATGCAGTAAGGGGTGTGTGATTGGCAATTCAATTCAATCTGCTGCAAGTGTGGTCAGAGCTCATGTTTGAGTGGGATTTGTTTGCAATCTGCCTGCTTAGACCAGACATGAGTTGCACTAGTTTTCCTAACTTTAAATGGCAGAAATGTTCCCAAACAGACCTCTTTAAAATCATACAAACCACCTTTTATGTGTATCATTCGTCACTTCTTTCGTATTGATCATATACTGTTAAAGTACAGACATATTCAAAGGCATAGCAAAATTACAATATGTAGGTCATTATGGCAATGATACCACCCAATCGGTCTGTACTGAGATACAAATTTATGTCCATTTTCATCTTATTAAAAAAGGCTGCTCATTTTCAAAGTAAATTTTAAAGAATTTTCTATTAAAAAATATTCAAAAATAAACCAACTTATTTACCTGCAGCCTCTTAAAGTAAGGCAACAACAATCAGATTATATCGAAGCAGTTGAATGAAGCCTCATCTCGAGAAGGATCTTCAACTGGCCACAACAGTACTCAACGGCTCCAATCTTTAAGATTTAGGATTAATATCTGTAGTTACCTAATGCTGTATAGAACGCTGCCATCTTGGAAAATCCGTAGTAGCTTGTTATCAGTAGTGACCTCGTGGAAATTGGCTCCTTTCTCGTTTGCAAAGAATAAATCAGGTTTCCAGATAGAGTCCAACATGGATGGATCCAGATCAAGGGAGTCGTCTGGGTATTCGCTGTACGCCAGGCGGGGGTCATTCCAATTTTGCCGTAGAAATACATTGAGCCTGTAGTCCTGTGGAAGAACTCAGGGTAGTTAATGGAAAATAAACCAACAGGGAAGGTTGCAGTACAGATCTTAGAAGTGGATCATTCTGCAGTAGTGATTTGAGAAGTTTCTGGAGTCCATTCTAACTGATAATAAATTTAAGATGGACAAAGCTGTTTTACTCTATAGAAGATGAAACCATGATAAAACTTTGAACAGTCTTGGATGGAATTTAACTAAAGTCTTAATCTACAAAATGTATTTTTCCTTTGTTTCATATGCAATGATATAATCCACATGACAAAGAAATGGACCATGATGTAGGCTACATGTGTCCATCGTGCTTCATGTCCTTATTGACAAGGACATGACTTCACTCTGATGTGGGGTGTACTGTTCACAATGGAGGATCAACATTTTGATTGTAAGTTTTTAAAAAAGGGATTTAAATGTGCTTTAAAAATGCTTCTGTAAATATAAGTACTACAGTATTTAACTTTTACACCTCCAAATTATAATAATAATATAGTGCACACACACTAACATTATTACAGATGATCCATCATTTTAATGTAACCTTAGTGGTTCCAAATAATAAATACATTACTCTTGTTGAAATGCCCCTGCCTCACAATATTCAACAGATTTAGCTAAAGTACCCGATTGAATACGGATTGGTCAATCGTTGCAGCCATGTGCTGCTAGTGAACAGAGGGTTAGCAATGCAAGCCATACCAAGGACAAGTACTGAACATAATCACCCCTGCCTGCAGCCAGCATACATGAGTAATTCAGTAGAATTCCAATTTGTGCAATTAATTTAAAATTCATCTTTGGGCATTACACATTGTTCCTTTTTCTTGCTTGTTCACTTAATTTATCAGAATGAAACGCATGCTTCACCAGCGAACACAATGACATCATTAGTGTTGTCGTTCTCTGAGCTGTTCTGACTGGAGGTCTGACCCTTAAGACACCTTTAAACAGTTCACTGCTGCATTGTGCTGACCCAGCAGTTATAACACCATAAATGTAGACTTGAGGACAGCCATTTCTCACCGAACCCCTCGTCGCCTCTTCTATATCCCTTTTCATCCATTTTCTCAATTTTTCATTTTAATTGCAGAGTGGACAGTTCATTATCAGCATGTCAGTGACCCATTGGTCTCTGAAGGTTGCACTGTTAAGCTCCAGGAAACAGAAATGAGGGAACGGCTTCAGCACTGAGTGGATTAGCAAAGAAGTTGGTAGGACAGAAAGAGGATGGAGTGTTTTAAGACTACTACAACTAAACCAATACAAACCATAATCCATAATTATATTTAGAAACAAATAAACTACAGTGATATTTTTAATACTGTTTTTCAGAATTGTTTTTCAGAGTGAAACATTTGAAATCTCCAAGATCTTCTTACCATTGTAGTTTCTGTGATGGACCCAAAGCTGTTGATGAAAATATTACAGGTGACATTCACAGCTGGGCCTGAGGAAAGAAAAAAAAACAGACTGCATTTACACATCTTTCTCCTCAGATGGGATTAATGAGATAACACCACATGAAAAAAACTACTGTGGCTTTTTTCAAGATTCCAGGCAGTTTCTTCAAGTTTCATCGGATCCAATACAGTAATTGTGGCTGAAAATGTTACTGCAACACAGTCATGCAAGCTCTAGTTCTGCTGTTGAAGAGCCTGCTCTTTAAAGACACTAGGAGAAAGTATTTTTCACAAGCATTTCTTTAAAGGTACACTGTGTAGTGTTTTAAGTATTGTATTAGCTAAAATCAATGTCTTCATTCATAAATATGTGAATATCTTATCCTCCAAAGAATTTCTTATCTGTATTTACATTAGACTGCTAAGTCCAAGGAGGCTTCCATGTCGTTCCGCCATTTTAAAAAACTAAATATAATCGCTGAGAGGGACATAAAGCACTAGCAAGGCTTTTTCATTCAGAGCCAGCGTCAGGTGATTGAAACCAGCTGAAATGGAGAAGGAGATCAGTGAGAGACGCCTGTCACTGCCCTGGCAAATTTGAAAGCCTGCACTGCACTTTAGTTCATAATGGAGGATCATACTTATGCTGAACCACAGGAGAGGGAATCCTCGTCGCCAAAAAAGCGAAAAAGGGAATTAAAAAGGCAATTTGACTGGCAAATTCAAAACACGAGGTTAAACATCAGGGTAGCCGTTCCCAGGTGGAAAGAGCTAATGACGGAGAAAGACTTTCAAAGGGACACTGAAGTTGCCGGCTTTCTTCTTGACAGGTAAGTCAATGTTACGGTCTAAATTATAAGGGTAATTACTTATACATGCTCACACTGATTCAATGCAGTTTGCAGTTCATTTGAAATAACAAACCTCATCACCCGAGCGAGAACTTGATGAAGCGCTGTTGGAAGACATGTCATAGCTTCTTAGTATAGAACGGCTACCGCAGTTGCAACACACATTTGAAAAAGCGAGGCGCTAGAGAGCACTAGTCGTTTGAATACAAAATATAATTTCACCGCTAGATGGGAGAAATTCCTACAAAATGTACCATTAAGTGTAATTGTGTTAAAATCGATAATGTTGGGATTGTTAAAACTAAGAGCAAGGAAGGTCACAGAGATGCGTCTGCCCACATTTTGGTGTCCGAGAATATCATCAGTGTGCAACCCTGACTTTTGGAATTACGTTTTATGCTACTGTTTTCCAACAGCGAATTAGTGAATTATTTATTATTATTAATGTATTTGCAAAATTTTCACTCACAACTTATTTAGTTTGTTTTTCCCCTAGAATATCCTGGATGTGGCTCTCGCAATACAACATCCTGTCATTAGCACCTACTGCATGGCCTACTTATGACAAAAGATGTATGTACTTTTTAACAGTTAACCAAAACCATGATCTCTTCCTAACCTTAACCAAAGTGCAGCTGTTGCCTAAACAGATTTTCAAATTGTGAGGTGTGCATCTGGAGGGAGAGTTTTGAGGCAAAGATGCTGCATGAGGGAAAAGGGACAGGTGCAAGCCAGTGTTCTACAAACAACAGGAAGTTAGTTTTTTTTGTTTGGCTCATTTATTTTGCCTGCTTATCAACACTGTCAGCAGTTGGAGCAACAGCAGCAGCTGTGACACACAGCTCATGGATGCAATGATGGTACTTTAAACCCCTTGGCGCCTGATTGCTTTGAATTTGCATCAAAAAAATGTCTCAGTCTGTGAGTCATAACTCAGTCAAATCTAAACACAGACATGATACACATAATTATAGATTCATTACACTTCCGAGGATATCATTATCCATCACGCATAAAAAAACATAAATCCACTTAGAAATTATAGAAAAGAGACGCTCCTCATAACTCTTGGTCATGTTTTTAAAGTCCAGCTAAAATCCCATTGGTGCTTTTTTTTTGTCAAGAATAATGTCACCTTTTTTAATTAATGTATTATTTACATGCTGTTTTTAATGTGCTGCAGCTGAGCAGCTAATTAGCTATATAGCCTGCAAACTGACTTAGCAATGCAAAACTAGGGAGCACCATCATGAAACAGATGCGAAACTATCGCTAAGCAGGGTAAGCGGTGCTTACGGGCCCGGACCAATCAGGGGCCCACATCACTGGAATATATTGATTGACAGCCGGGGCCCCCTATCGCATTACTCGCGACAATCCCAGCAGGCCCACGTGCAGCCACTGACCAAGCGGGAGTGAGAACGGGTCAAATTAATTTCCTTGTTTCTGTTATGAAGACGAGACGTGTGTGTGTGACTCGAACATCTCGCATTTACCAACAAAACATACAGCAAAAGACCATGCAAAACTTTTCAGACCGTCCTGCCAACCTGTACACGTTTTAACATCAATGTATGCTGTAACGTTTTTTCACTATATAGTCACTGAAGCGGCTGCTGTTTCAATACTGTCGGCTCTCTGCAGCGGGTGGGGCTGCTGCTCCATTTCCACCGCGACTGACGTGCGCACGCACACACACAAAATCACACACGGTGGATGCAGGAAAAAAACGCAGATGAGACGACACAATGACCTAAATTGAGGACAGCTACTGTACGCTCAATATTGTAAGTGCAATGATAAGTTAAAGTCCAATAAGTACTTTATCAAACCGTATGAATGTGTGTGGCCAGGATAGGAAATTAACTAACAATGTAACAATCAACAAGCCACTGACAGCAACATATATGTTCATAGTTTATTCATTCAATAAATTATTATTTTTTTGTCTTAAATCCACCAGCCATTTTCATATTATACCAACATCATCATCCTGAGCCTTTTTGGTAAGGTTCCTAGGAAATCTCAGCCCAGAGTAATTAATTAATAGTAATAATTATTATTCTCCCCAAAACAAGTTTCCTTTTTATTTTTAAAGAACTATATAAAAAAAATTGCAACTTTTTTTTGCAACTTTCACTACCTTCTGCAACTTCATTTCAACAAACACATCAAAAGACATCGCAACTTTTATTGCAATTTTTTACAAAAGCTCCCGTGAAATCAGGCATTTTGGGCTGCAACAATCTCAAAAAAAGGCCGTGAAATCCTGAAAGGACTGCCCTTGTGTGTTTTTTCATGTGTTATGGTGCGCATTCATCAGTGTTTTTTTGTTGTTGTGGTGCGCGTAGGCTATTCCTGATTTTGTCAGTCATCTCATCTCTTATATGCTGTGTCTCTGTGATCCTATCCTGTCCTATTTATGGTAGCCTACTCATGGACATTGCGCCATCATCACGTGCTGTAGTAGAGGGGCCCGCCTTGATAATCCTGCATAGGGGTGTTGGCTCGTTACGCCACTGTCATGAAACCAAAATACGTATATAAAATAAAAAAATGTCTCTTTTTGGTTTTAGAAATTTTCCTCTAAAGAGAACACATGCCACTGCTGCAGTTGTTTATAATATGTCTAAGGAGGGGGCTGAGAGTGTCAAACTGTGAAAAACCCTGCCTAGAGTTAACACACAAAGGACTCACTCCCTGTGCGTGTGGTACAAAAATGTAGCACCAAAAAAACATTACCAGTAAACCTACTCCAGACAGCAATTACATTTCCTTCAAAACATAATTGTGGAGACAGGGATGCAGGGTGCTTGTGCGGTATGGTCAAATATTATGTCTCTTAATTAAGTCAACATCACACTATACCCACTATAATTATAATAAAACTAAACTACACCACTGTGTGTGAAAGTGAAAAACTGGACAAGCTGATGCAATATTTATACTGAGAAGCTAGAAATCTCAGTATCAGATCATAGTTTCTGATGGAATAGCATACAGCACATACACATGAGAATGGTCAGCTGTTTAGCTTTCACAGCACAGATCCACTGGTCTTTGTTTTATTTTATTTAGCTTTGTTTTCTTGAGGACTATTGTGATGGTCTGCTTCCTTGGCATATATCGTACCTTTGAAGTTGGGTCTGATGCGGGCATCATATCCTGATGTTTTCCCCATGAGCTTGTCCAGGAAGTCTGAGGGCGACAGCGCTGGTCCTGCCCTGCCGGGGGGCTTTATCTCCTCCTTACAGGAGCTCAGTCTGATATTACCCAGGGAGGGGGAATGGGGGGATCAAATACAAAGACAAAGAAAAGAGAAAATTTGAGAAACAGCAGAGGAGTGTGTGTGGTATGAGAGGTAGCAGGCTTAAAATAATAATAATGAAAATCCAACAGAATGAAAAGCCAACAGCTATCACCAAGTCAGTCATCAGCAAAAAAATACCCAGCGGTGGTTGGGAAAATGAGTGTGAAAAATGACAATGAATGACTTGCCTCAGCTGGCAACTAAAAGCATATCTATTTCACATGTCTGAGATTTACAGTTTTTTAGGCCCTAACTACAGAGAAGCAAAACAGAAGCAGAGGTAAACTTGTCCCTCTCTTGTGCTTCCCACAGCTCGTGGCTTAGCAGGAGTAAGGCTTGACAGATTGATGGCTCAATTGTAATGCTATGAATGTCACACCGGGGAAAGGAAGGAGTTGATACAAGTTCCAGTGAGGCTCAGGCAGTTACTGACAGGAATCACCAACAGGCCAGAGTAAAAGTAAAGAGAGAAAGAAAGAAGTGTATAAGGAAACAAGGAAAATGCTCTTTAAGGTTTGCAATGTATTTGATTTCTTACTGACCCCTGCTGTAGCACAGCTGATTGCACCCCACACTCTTGATACAATTGTTAACAGTTCACAATCTGTCATGATCTGAAACTCCGAAGTACAGATGGCTGGTTTAATCCCCTCCGAGGCACAGCTTTGCTGATGCCCTGTGTTCTCATGAGTAGGTGTAGCTAGTCGCTGATCACCCATCTTACAGCCTCTTAGCTGTATTTAGAGCAACATAAAAAGGTATTGCCAGGGGCTTTTGGATCAAGGAATTTGTAGAGGATATACTTCAAGAGTAAAGCTGAGTTAAGCAATCTTCCACTTTTAGTCGTGTAGGCAACAATTAGGAATTGTTTCTGAATGAAGCTATAGTGATGGCTATCATTTTGACTACTTCCCTGTGTTATAATTATGAAGCTATAGTTAAATATGGGGGATATTTGAGAATTACTCCACAGAATATTGAGCAACAATAAGTTTAAGAAGGTTTACTTTAAAAAGATAATTTTGGTCATTAGATTGCTTACTGACACACCTACATTTGAAGTGTCCAAGTCTCAGATCAATTCCTCAGTGGTCTATGGTTCCCAATCTCAGATCAATTCCTCAGTGGTCTGAATTGACTGTCTGTCCAGGACCCACACCATCTAAGTTCCCCCCACCCCCCAAAATATCATTAAAACCACGCTGTGTATTATAAGCAACAAATACTTCAAATAATTCAGTAAGTAGTAAAACAATACAAACGCAAACTGGGCAAAAGTTTGCTTAACCCACAGTGGTTTGGTTCACTGCTTGATTTTCTCCCTTTATATTAAGGTGCACAGAAGTCTGGTGGGAAATGGGAGAGAACGAATTGCGTCAGTAAATAGGTTGGCGAGGCTGTTTTATTCACTATAAACAACGGATAAAGTGATGGTTTTCTCTAATACAAGTGATGCTGAGTCATTAATAAATTAGTCATGACAAAATTATGTATTTTTCCACAAGTCTGCTATGTTAGCAGTTATAAAGTTACTTAGCTTGTTTGGTAGCTTGTTGGATTGTTAGTTAGCTAACTTGCTAATTCCACCCGCCGTGCTTTCATAATACACACAGGTTATAGAAAATGAGCCGAAGAAAGTTGTCACTCATCTGGCGAGAGCGTTGTGTTTTTCTACGCTGTGACAAGTGTGTGAATGAAACATTAAGTTAAACTTTACTAATTTAGTGGCCGGCTAGCTAGTTAGTTAGCTTGCTTGCTAGGAGGCTCAGTTCTTAGCATCAGCTGTATTAGAGAAAACAATCACTTCATCCACTTTAAAAAATCATGTTTAAAGTGGATAAAATAGCTTTGCCAGCCTACTTAGTGGAGTTCCACAACTACACACTATTTGTGTCCCCTTCAATAATTGCTCTTAAGAAATTGTATTTGTTTATTGTTCCCCCCATCTGTTAGATGAAATGTACGCCCATGCTAATCATATCAATAGTTTCCATCCCTGTTGCCACCATAGACTGTTAATATTAATTAATTAATAATATACAGTCTATGGTTGCCACACTACTAGTATTGTAGGACTAAAAATAACACAAGCACCCTGCACCTTTTGTTGATTTTCCCAGAGGAGCTGTGCCCACATCTCAGTCTTTCTCACATTATAAAGCTCAACTCTCACTGGTCCCCTCTCCATTGCTAAAGTCCACTCTCTAGTGTTGATGATTTTATAGTACCTTGGTACTCATATCATCTTTCTCCCACACACCCAGTTACAAACTCACAAAGGTACACAGGGAGATGGATTGATGGTCAGACTCTTACACTTATAGAAAGCCATTAATAACAAACGTTCTGTCTTGGGTTGTGCTTGTTTTATGAATCTACACAACAATAAAATATTGTGTTTGATCTCAAGTGTGATTTCTCTGACAGTTGGTCACAAGCTTTCAGAGACAAATGATTGTGACAATAAACATAGTTTTCAAGATATATTAATAGAAGAAGAATGGGCCTCTTAAACAACTGCATGTTCTAGCATAGACTGGTGAATGTATTTTGACACAGGCAGCTGATGACTGATGAGAGAAGTCCATTATGTGACATTTCTGGTGTGAAAATCATAAAGGTGGTTCACTACAGTTACAGAACTCAGTTCCCTCAAAGCCAAGACACAGCAACTCTAGCCCTTAAGACAAGGTTAACTATACTGTTCATTCATGAGTCAGTACTTGAAGTCAACACTATTAACTAACACATACACTTCCAATGCAATTTCCAGTGAAATGCAGCCTGGATCTGTAGAGCTGTCTGTGAGTCATCTCTGCTTGTTGATGCTAATAAACAATGATGAAACAAGAGATTCCTCAGCTGCAAAACATCTTGTTATTTCTATGACGCCTCTTGATACTGATCAAACACAATGGTCCGCACACAGTATGCATTTACAGTTTATGATCAGATAAGGTCTTAACATGCATTATGGAACAGTTACATTTAGGCTTTACTTTGTCATTGTTTGGTAACACTTTACAATAAGGTACACAAAAATGTAGTTACTGAGGAACAAATGGTTAGTAACTGATTGACTGTGATTCAAGCACTAATGATTAGTTTCTGGTAAACAGACTAGTAGCTACTGTTAAATTAATCAGTAACTAATCATTAGTTAACCATTCACTACTCATTCATTTAACAGTAGCTACCAGTCTGTTTACCAGTAGCAATATTCTCTAAATCTGCAGCATTTCTTTTTTTGTGGTTCTGGGTGGATTCATGATGAAAAGCTTTTATCTTTAAATTCTTTATTTAGGAACACAAAGACAAGTTCTTCACATCCAGGAACAACTGTATTTAATAATCTGCTACATGCATCTCAAAGTGTCAGAAATTCAACATTTCGTATTATATGAACATTTTGTTTCGATTTCTGCCTAACAACTATTTTTCTTGCATAATGCTATTCAGAGTGTAATCCTATTTTAAGTGAACTCTTTATGATGAGGTCTACAGCTGAACTTCTCACCCTGTGCAGTGGGAGGAGCTGTGGATTTCTGCTTTCCCTCAGGGCTTACATCACCTCTCGATCAACCCTCGTGCATTTCTAATTGGACTCCTCACTATTGTGTATGGTGTGATGCTTCAATGGTGGCTCTTATATCATGGAAACAGAAACAGCCCAAGATTGTTATCTTTACATTTTTGGCACAAACTCATCTGTTTTAAATTTGCATCGAGAGGGATGACTCTTGACAGGTTTATAAGGCAGTGCAGCAGGTAAAAAAGACAAAACTGGATGCCCCCTGAAAAATGTCTTCATTGGTAAACAATATACTGTGTAGTATATCTTATGCAATTGTTTTTGGACGTTAGGTCTTTTGAGGTTAATCTTCTGTACAACAGCCAATCTTAAAATTATATCTGCAGTTTTGAGTGACTATAAAACTACAAGTGTGACTGCAAGTGGCTCCTCAAAGCTCTCAAAGCTAAATTATGTGGTTCTTTGTCTGAGTGATTCAATTATTAAGATGCTCTTTGCTGACATTTAATGAGCCTGACCTTTTACTTCCCTCTACCTCCCTTTCATTTGAGCATCCGTGCCAGACTGCTGTCTAGAATACGTAACAGCTCTTTCTTTCCTTCCACTATAGAGCAAGTTTTGGCAGACACTCTTGTTAGTAAGTGACTTTATTTGGCTCTGACAGCAAAGCTGAATCAACGCTAAAACATAGTTGTGTATAGACACTTAGAAGTAACAGAGGTGATTATACAAATGTAGAATTTAAACAGCTGCTCAGAAATGATTTATTTTTACACTGAGGAGAATCCTAAATAGACATTGAAAACATGGTTTTATTCTTGGCATCCTTTGCAAATATAGACATGCAAAGTAACCACACAGACTTAAAAACTCAGTATTTCTGGATAGTCTGTGCTCACAAACTCAAACTAGTGCAGTCTACAGCTACTGTATGACAGGGAAACACTGTTGTGACAAACCTGTCAAGGCTGTGCTGTCAGCAGATAAACCACGGAAAGCCACTACATGAGCAACTCATCTGTAAAATGACTTTGCATTTTATTACCGTTTCACCCCACCTGGCTTTAGGCAAAAAATTCAGTCAGCCATTCATTTTAATCAAAGCATGTGTACACATGACCAACGGTTCAGGAAAACAGCATCCAGTCATTTTCTGGAAACATGGATGCATGACCATGGTTGCCTTTCTTTCCAATTTTTCCTCACAGAAAAATGCTCCTTCAGCAATAGCCAGTTTTTGGTGGCAAACATTGTTTATAGAATAGGTGTATATCCATAATGATCAGGTAAAGAGACCTAATCAGAGTGGGTCCAGACACACTATATATGTGTGCAACCTAACCCTACAGCGACGGACAAGAACAACATCAATTCTTCTCTGGCTCAGAACTACTTCCTGCATTGGCACTGAATGTTGGCAATGGATTTAAATCATGAAGTGTATGTAGAATTGTCCAATATGGATATAATTCCTACAGATACTAGGCTTTTTGCAGCTTGTAGTTGACATGCATGTTGAGTTCCAGTTATGACTTAAAGTCACAAAGTGGGTAGTCTGTCTCAACGGATGTACATTGCTGGGATGAAGCCTGTCATCCAGCACTGGATGTCCCTCCCCTCTCACCATCTCCGCTATAGAAGCAGGATGGTTGTGATTGGTTTAAAAAAGAATACAGTACGAACAAGCCAGAGCATTTTTCCTGTATCCCATAGTAGACAGGCGGTGTAGCCAGACCATACTCTGTCGCTGACACAGCGCTGTGAACACAGGTCTGGCAATATGAGAATACGAAGTCTGTAATTGGATCCTGTAAGCTAATTTTAGCAGCTCATCATTCAGAAGCCTCTATTAAGGTATGAAAAGTATGTTTGTACAAAGGCAAGGATTGAAAGGCAGCATAACTTGTACCCATTTCGGTGTAATATATAATTTAGTTAGAATGAATACATAACCGTACACAGTAAAAGAAAAGGAGCTGTCATTCTGTATACAGTACGTAAGGCTCAAATGTAAGTGGACATAAATGGACTGGGGAGAGAGGGGTGGGGGTGGCCAAAGTCAGCAAGAGATCAACTTTTCTTTACATCTTACAAAATTCCCTGCATCCTCTTTTATTTCTTACAACATAAAGCCTCAGTTTATATAATACAAATATGGACTAACATAAATACTTGCTAGTGCTCTAATGCTTTTAGATATACGTTAATTTATACATACAGTACCTTCAGTCCACAAGACTGGTTGATTGGTTTTCACCTAAACAACAAGCATTTTTGTCTGTAAGTTATCATCTTATTCTGTTTAACCTCACTAAGACTCAGATTCAGAAGTAACCGAGAAAAACAGCTCTAATTAGATGGGATGGGATTCTGCCCATGGAGTCCAAACATATTCTTGTAATTGCTTTTTTTATTAAGAAGCTGGTGATAAAAGAAAAGCACATCATATCATGCTATGGCTGTTCACTGTTTTCTTAATAGGAAGCAAGGGGGGATATCGGGCCCATTAGACATCCATGCATGAACATACTAACTTTTTACTGCCATTAGCATAATGGGAAACAGAACAAAACTGCTCTTGCCGCTTGTTGAAACACATTGCTCTAATTTCCTACTTGTCCAATTGCCCTTGACATCCACTTGAGCTGTAGGTATTGCTCTCATATAAGGGCTCTTACTTTGAGGCGGAATGGAGGGGTTTTAACTTTCAATCAGGCTTACCAAACCATACGTATTGACCTGTGACAGGCCTTTTTATTAAAGTACATTCAACCACAGCTTGCTTCATGGTAATCCAATGACATGTCATTTTTTTTTGTCATGACCTGTGCAGCCCATTGTCTTCACACTGCTGTATGTGATGGCTTATGGCTACTGCTGTCCCTTTTGATCAATAGGCTCATGGGGAATGAAATTTGGAGCACACTGCAATTTATCCTTACACATCTATCGTCAATGACATGACCACTGTCACGCCTTCACAGTGACACCTCTAGGTATGGAAACATTGATAGGGCTGTCTACAGTAGTAACCTTCTCACTGAGCCTGGCTAACATCAACGAGTAAACCACATCTGGATGTCCAGTGAAAAGAGGAGACATGGATCACAACTTAAGAATTTGTGAGGATAGAAAACATACTTAGACAACACATAGGGGCCAAAATGGATGCAGTCAGAATGTAAAACTCCATGACAAAATACATAATGACACACTTCAATACACTTTCTGTATATCAACAATAAGTCAAAGTTTAGTAGGACCGACGTGAAATGATGTGCAGAATAAGCCTCCAGTCAGAGGTCTCCTTTGCAAGGCAGATTACTCTAAATTGTTCCACAGTTTTATGATGTCATGGGAGAAGCCTACAGGGCATATATTCATATTCAATGTAAAATAGATAACATATGAGCTGAATGGATTTGAAATTACTACTGAATTTTTTAGATGCATATGACCTCCATCTGTAGAGCAATATCTGTCATTATGCAGTAGCAAAAGACTTAATATACTGATATAGTTTTTTTTAAAGACTATGGGCTGCATTCTGTTTTCCTGCTTTTGTTCAAGGATAA
This sequence comes from Perca fluviatilis, assembly GCF_010015445.1. Taxonomy (NCBI): domain Eukaryota; kingdom Metazoa; phylum Chordata; class Actinopteri; order Perciformes; family Percidae; genus Perca; species Perca fluviatilis. The sequence continues at coordinate 26,391,885 of NC_053121.1, read as the reverse complement.
GGCAGCCAACATTCTATATTTTTGCTACTTTCTACTTAATAATTTTAAATGTTACAAAATTATATACTTTGGCTTCATAAATTATGGCACCCATGTTCATCGTAATGAGGGTACATGTCAGCATGTTTTTTTTTGGACAAATAAAATGGAGGTCGGTACATAGGAATACTAATGTATATGCATGCAATACTTATTAGTAGGACCAATTTATTGTTGGGTTTAGTCTTTTCATTGGTTCTGTGGAAGAATAGTTATATACAATATAACATAGTGTATATTAAATTGGCTTCAGCAACCTTACTATTTTTATACACCTCAGTATATGTGTGGATCAAAGAGTCAAAGGGCTAAACAGCTGAAAGTACAGAAGAACAAAGATAGTTGGCTGATTAAGCAAACTTTAAATAATGGCAGAGGACGCATTCCCATTAGATATGGCAGTGTTTACTAGGCTTGCTTTCAATAGCATCCCTATCTTTGAACTATTTCTGTTATCCTCTGTTATCTTTGATCTTTTGTTTTGTAGTAAAACATAATTAGTTCAGCCATGAGCCAATGCTAATGGTAGAATTTACTTCTTGTCAAGGTATATTTAGCTGTCTTAATGCAAACCCCAGGGTTTAATAATTTAGAATAATCCATGCTAGCACAGAGTAAATCACAACTCTGCGCCATTGCTCATGCATTCTAATTGTAATGCAATCTTTAATCTTGTGGGAGTGAGACTTGACATCTCTGGACTACCCAGCAAAAAATATGTTTCCCTGGTTGTGCCACAGTAATGACAAGGGCACACAATGAGCTGCGGTTTGATGACAGATTTATGCTCATGATGGCCTGTTTCTTATACACTGAACTCCAACTACCACCCCAGGCTTTTCCCATGCAGCCCTAACTAATCTCTGTCACTCTTATACATTGTGGTTTAGTGACTTAGAAAATCAGTCCTACTCCATCATTTCCACATCTTCTGTGAAAAGGTCATGATAGGATGCATTGTTGAGGCCACACATATTATCTAGCAAATACATTTTTTTGTGCTCATCTCAGAAATATACTTACATTTAAAACTTGTGGAATCTAAGAAACTGCAGAAATGTCAGATCCATGAGAGCTCACTGTATGCTGTATGCTTGATTCATATACCAGGATTGTAGTAATGTAATCTGAGCCTTTAACCTATATTTTGATCTGATATTGTCACTGATATTGGTGGTTGTGTGCTTTTGGGCCTTATAGTTTCATTGCACATCAATCCTTGAAACCCAAGTAAATGGAGCCCTTAGTGGATTTATGCTCATCCTTATGCCCCATAACCAACATGCCATTCATTGTGAATTTAACTCAAACACTTCCCAGCAGAGCAATATAGGGAAGTTGAGAAGCCTTGTTTTTGTGAATGTCCTCTAACGTGTGCTCATTGTTACATCCTAGTGAAACTGAATCACTTGTCTTTACTACTCCACTGTGTAAAACAATGAAGAAAAAACAGATCATCATGGTCAGCAGCTTCCCAATTCTCTGAATATAACTTTTACAAGCCACCAAGATTTGAATAAGAAAAAAATGATGAGTATAGTATAGAATGAGTATAGCATAGAAACACCGAACTTTGAGGAAGAAATGTGTATTTACCTGATTATGAAGTGTTCAGCATTTACCTCCTGTTAGCTCTCCCCGAAACTTAATCAAACAAACGCATGGTTTCCAGCCGTGGCAGTTTAAATGGCAATCTCTGTGATAAACCTGAGGAACAGACCTTTCCCCTTAAGGGAGATGAATCTAGCACAGAGCATCCTCAGACCTACCCATCTTCCAGAAGTCTTTCTAAGCCTCTCTGTATTCAGGCCACCTTTTCCACGTTAAAGATCTGATATCAGCACGGATTGCCTCCTGTCAGTCTCTGTGAAACAGAGCTAGCAGGATTTCTGATAGAGAGAAGGGAGTATACTGACTGCAAAAGATTGCTTTGATGTGTATGCTTAGGGGCTTGAGATGGTCTGTGGCAGTATCCTCATACAGTACTCCTCACCACATAAGCTTTAGGTTTGTTTTGTCATGTTGCTGGGCACTGTAAAGTGCTACAATAGATGTCCATTTTGTTATTTTTGATCTAACAAAATAGATTCTAGACTCACGCAAATGGAACCAAGCCTATATACTATATATGTATATATACACACACACACACACACACACACACACACACACACACACACACACACACACACACACACACACACACACACACACACACACACACACACACACACACACACACACACACACACACACACACACACACACACACTTACCTACCTACCTACCTACCTACCTACCTACCTATCTATCTATCTATCTTCTTTTCATCTGTACCTCCAACACTTCTTGTGCTTTCTTTAAGCTATCATAGCTGATGCATGCCAATTTATGCTTCCGTTATGGACCTTGCTGAAAGCTGAACTGCTGTGTTCACATGCAGGGGGTATAAACACCATGGTCGAAGCAGCATATTATATATTATATATATATAATATATTATATATATATATTATCTCATAATTATCTCTCCATGTACTCCGTGTGTGTGTGTGTGCGTGCGTGTGTGCGTGTGTGTGTGCGTGTGTGTGCATATGCATTTTCAGTATATAAAAAGAGGGTTTCATCAGCTGTGTGTGCCTCCACATGTTGGGGCTCTGCATCCCCCAGCCCTCCCATCCTGCTTCAGTTTTAAAGGCCAGTGGGAAATCTCTCCAGCTGGATTCTTACAGAAGTAGTCAACAGTCTGTGTACAGTGAACATGTAATTAGAAGCTGTAGACTGCATGACTGTGATGATTAACGTCTTCCATTTGCTAAATGCACCTATATGGATAGAGGTGTCGGCTCCCATCAGTTGCAGTATAAATCACATCCTCTGATAGCATATGTTTGTTTTTCTGTTACCCACAGGTCATTTCCAACTGCGATAATCTTTTTCTCCTATTAGCCATTTTTCTAACTGCTTTGAGCGATTTATGCAATTGTGTTTTCCCTTCTATATATGGTATTAGCCCTTGCTAAGTCTTCCACAGTTCAAACCTTCCTCTGGTTACTCCCTTATAGTTATAAAATGGTTGCTGCTTACGTATGTAGGAAATAGGGTTTGGTAGCTTTCTCATTTTGCCCCAGGGACCATGGCACCATAGCAGTTACTGCATTAAAAGAGAGGCATGAGAAAGCCAAGGGCCAACGGGTGAGTCAGTGTGCGGTTGACCCCAGTTATGGTTCACCTGTGCCTTAAACCAAAAAATAAAAGCTACTGGGGTTTTGCTGTCAATCTGTATAGAGAAGTGATGTTTCAGCCCACAAGAGGTAAAGCAGATTGTCATACATAAAATGGTTCCCACAAAAAAACACACACACACACACACACACACACACACACACACACACACACACACACACACACACACACACACACACACACACACACACACACACACACACACACACACACACACACACACACACACAAAGACAGCCGATGCACTCTACATGACCCATATTTTGGACATGACAGTGAGGACGAAGGAAGTTGTAGGCATAGCCGCTGGCCTGTTTCGCTTGATCAAGCTGCTGGCTGGAACCAACAGCGTCATGACAAAGCCACCATGGAGCTGGGTCTACCAGGGATTTTCTGAATCATACCCACAAGGGAGGCAGCCTAGAAATGCTTTGTGAAATGCTAGTTTCTCATTTCACTCATGCTGCTAAGGTAGAATTTCACTACATCTAAAGGTAGAAGTTGGTTTTTACCTTTTGATAACAATAGACTACACATTTTGGGTTTTGTGTAATTATGCTGGTACATTTGTGACCATAAATTATGTAAGGATGAGCTGTATTGTGACAGTTTTGGAGGCAAATGCCAGGTTAGCCAGATTACCTATGTAAAGAGCACTCTATCTGTATTCAAGATAATTATTATAAATGTAGTCCACCTTAAGTTAGTGAGCCTGTGCCGAAGTTCGCTAACTTCGGGGCTAACCCCTTTTATTTAATCAGGTGGCAAGCAAGCCAGGGAACGTGGCTTAGGTCTTGAGGAGTTGTAGGATTTATTCACTGACAAATAGCCTAAACTGTACACACTACACTGCTACATTCACAGCTATAATGTTACTGTTACTTTCATATCTCTCTTTCTCTTCTCTGGACTGCACACCCACTAACGTTATGCACACAATCTACACACTAATCAGTCCCTCCAGAAAAACGCGATTATCCGATCGCATAATTCAATGCATAATCAGCCAAAGTCCGCATATTAATGCAGAGGCCGCTTTTTTTCAAATATGCCGCACTTTTGCCGCTTAAATTGCTGATTTCCGCGCAAAATATGTGGCGCTTGCATGATTTCATAATCCCCGCATTTACGTTGCAAAAAAGTCACATATATCTTAGCAGAAAGTTGAAAAAATTTTGCGTTTACTCAAGGGGGTAAGCTTCGCTTCAGAACTCGAGCCATCATGGCGCCATTTTGTTGCTAACTGGCCATCACCTCCTGTTAGCATTCCGCTTACCGCCATTTTTTTTTTACGTCACTTGACTGAGAATAACTTTACATCCGAAGCGTTTAAAGACTTCGATTTGTCCATTGTTTAGTTCGAAGAAACACAACAACGTATAAAAGGCTCCATTACCTTGTATCTCACGTTATGGCTCCGTAAGAGCAGTTTTTTGTAAAAATAGGCCAACGATTGTGTCATAACCAAGTGACTTACTGTCGCACGGTAGAGGAATTACCGTATAGTACAGGAGAAGCTCGCGGAGCAGTTTCGAACTACGTTAGCTGTTTAGGTTTAATTACTAATGTTAACTAGCATGTTAGTTAGCAAATATTAGCCTGTCTTATGTTATCTCCTTACATATACCTACACTCTCCGTCTATGTAAGATTGGGAATGATTGAGATTTCTCTTGGCACAGCTACCAGAACACTTACAACTTTCAGACACGTTGCTCACGTCACATTTACGCTGTCTCTGTCAGTTGGAGGCTGCGCAGTAAAGCTGGCCATCACCGGAAAAGTGCTTCTAATAGCCTTAACTGGTCACTCCGTCCAGAGCAACGGGGTCTATTGGTCCATTAATATATATGTCAATGCGTTTACTTCACACAAGAGCAGCCATTTTCCCCTGTTGCCATGTGAACGTTATGAAGTGACGTAATTACGCAACGTGAACATCATCGAAAAGCAGGGTGTTGGAGGTTGTACTTTGAGTCTCTTTAGTTGGTATCCAATGAGAAAGCTATCTTAATATCTGATGTCTACTCAAATTTCTTTGTTTAAGTGCTCCTGCTGTCTATATTATTAACGATTTTTGAAAGTCTGTCTCTTTTGTATCTTTTATTTCCCTCTGTTTAGACTATTACTTTTATTTTTACTTTAATATTATATTATTATATAGTATATATTTTTGTATCTTATTTGTTTACTTATTGCAATGACTGAATATCTGTAAACTATTTTTGGAAATTAAGTTTGTTGGGCGGAATCACTTTTTCTTTTCTTTTTCATCAAACCGCATTTTTTGCAAGTTCCCGCATTTTTTGCAAGTTCCCGCAATTTCATCGCATAAAATTGCATAAATATCCCGCATATTCCATCGCATTTTTTAAGAAAACGTGCCGAATAATCAAGGATTTTTGCCCGCAACAATCACAAAAAAACTCCTAAGAAGGACTGACTAATCCACATTTAAAAATTAATGTAGTACGCATTCAGGGATTCTTGTACACAAATCTGCCGTACATACGGATTGAGATACAGTATCACCTCTCTCCACACACATTTGCAATCAATATTGCAACAATACCCCCACACTCCATTGTATAAGAGCAAAGTAAATCCTTCCAGGTTTTACTGGGGATTGGAATAGTTTTTTGTTGGTGTAATATGCCATAACATGCAGATTCTTCCTGACCACGATGTCTACAATCTTTACTCACTGTCAATGTGACTTCAAAATGTGACGTCATTAAGACTAGGGCATTGAAATATTAGGGTTACCTTAAAATGACAATTTTAACTGTTTCACCGAACAAGGGCTTTAATGAATTGTACTGCCAACTCAACACATGAGTTGCCTCATTTTTTGTGTACAGCAATTAGGTTCTGCTTCTTTCAGGATGTCTTGGATGTGGCAATAACAATATGTCCAAATTCAGCTGAACTTCATCAACTTAACAAACCACAGTTAGAGTATGTGAACCATGTCAATAGGTTATAGGTGAAGACTAACTTTAGAAGGTGTGACCAGTATCGAAATATTAACTCTAATTCAATTCAATTTTATTTATAGTATCAAATCATAACAAGAGTTATCTCGAGACACTTTACAGATAGAGTAGGTCTAGACCACACTCTATGAATTCCAACATGCTCAAATACTGAACTGTAACTCTAAATAGATTGACCTTTGACCTCACCACATGCAGGTACAAATGCAAGTCAAAAAAGGTGGCAAACCATCTTTATTCACATCTACCCTTGTAAAATCAAATACATGCATGAGAGCCTGTTTTATTAAATTATTTTAATGTAGAACAGTAAAAACTATGTATACTCTAAAATTGACACATGAACTTAATATAACACCATCATTCATTATCAATTACTTATACAAGTCTCTACTATTACTCCCTATAAATATGTGATAAATTATAAGTATTACTATTAAACATTAAACTGTTAATTAATAAAGCAATTGTTAATATGATGATTATCAGCCTGGCCCCACTAACATTATTTCAACAACTTACATGAATCTGTCCATTCAGGGGAAGACAAATGCCTGGCAGGCCATTGATTGAATAAAAAAAGGGGGATGAGTTAATTAAAGGCTCAGGATAGGATCTCATTGACTAAGATAAATATGGCTCAGACTACTTTCAGAGTCTCAAACATTTTGTGCAAACCCTGCCATAGGTTTAGTATCCCATTTCCATCCACTTAATTAAAAGAGGTGCAAAACAAGGGGTGTATGATTTTGCCCCAGACATTTGCTCATGTGGTGAACCATTCATAACTATAAAAAAAGCTAAATAACATACACACTTGCAATAGAAAAGCATAGCAGCAGAAACTCAATCTTTTTTACAATGACATTATATTGCTGGTCTCAAATAACCCACTGTAAATGACTAAACTCACTAGGTTTACTAAATTGGTTTAACATGTCAAATGCGATGCATATTTAATGGTCTTTCTCCAAAATGAGGCTTACTTATCTCTTCATCAGTTCTAGGAATCAACAAAGACAGTGATTTATTTCTGCTTCAATGGCAGATGATGAAATAATAAGCCTCGGAGGAGATACAATGTCAAATCTTTTACACCTTATGTGCAATTGGTTGTAAATTGCAGACAGCAATTATGAGAAAACATCCTTGGTAGAGTCCTAGTCAAAGCTGCATTTTTTTCTAAATCATTCTCTCTAAGAAGCTGTGCACCAATGCAACCTGAAATTTGCAACAACCTTTAAAGCTTAAACTGTTGTGTTCTCCCAAGAAAATCTTGGTTCGGCTACTGTCCAGCTTTTTTTATTTTCACTTGAGCACACTATATCATTAATATAGCACGTCACCTGTCAAGGAAAGTCATCTCACTAATGTGGGGAGAAAAACTCTGCCAGTGATCCAGAGGTCAGAGCACAAGTGATTTGTGGAAGTACACCGTGATCTGTGGTGTTTTACCCTTGAAGCAGCTTTGCACTGTGTATAAAAGACGATCACCTGCAGCCCACTTATGGCTAACAGCCCACTTATATCAGAAAGTGTCAGATAATGGACACCAACAGTATGTCCAACCATCAATACAGAGCTATTTTTATGAAAACCCTATTGGATCTCTTGCTGTTACAGTGCAGAGAGCTACTGTAAATGTCAATAAGGTAAACTTTCAAAGGCATACCTCCTCATACACAAAGCAAACCATGGACATCAATGCAACATTTTTCTTTACTGACAGCAAAACTGTGATTGGGCATGTAATTTGGTTCTTCCTGTAGTGTGTGAGAGTTGTGTGCCCTAACATCAGAAACTATTTCATTCAGTGAATTACACAGGCTCCTGCATTGTGTCCCAACATGGACCACTCTCATTTCATGCTCCTGGAGAGGAGAGACCCCCTTACTGCCATTGTGTTATTTTACGAACACAGCTGTAATCCCCCTCAACGACCCTTTTGACATCCTTTACCGCCCGACAAATTCTGCTAAACTGGTCATGTGTGACCTCGGCTGGAGTAAAATGGATGAAGAGCGACGATTTTATTTGTTGTTTTGGCTTTTATTTTCACCACAGCCCGGCCTGTTTCCTTACATGAGTGACCTGGGTGTTACTATGCGAGGATCAAAGTGTGTACAGTACATAAGCCACACAGGCTGTTTTAATCAGTGAGATGTTACGTTACATAGGAATGCTCTTCAGTGACTATAGTAAGTGCACCATTGCAAATAATGTTAATAGTACGAACAAACGTCTTTTTAATTCCAGCTTTTCTGTGATATCTTATGTTATTTCCCCCCAAATTCCCTTAGTAAAGATGGGCTGCAAGCACATGTAGAACCTTAAAGAACTGCTGGTATAATAAAACGTCACATTTATATGTGCACAACATGCACTGGATGAAATATTAGACTGTTGTGTTTTCGGTAAGTTGTAGTTATTTTTTAAAAAGACTGATCTACTGTAAAATAATGCAGGTACAATTCACAGCTGAGATTATGATGTATATCCTTGTGCCTTCAAAGCAGTCCAAAAATGACATAATTCTTTTAAAACTTAAACGTACAATATGTAACTTTCTGCCACTAGGGGTCTCTCAACCAAAACAATGGACGGTAAAACTGGACTTTTGATGACGTTGGGAAGTTGCGTGGAATTATGGGAGTTTTAAGTGTTAAACACCTTCGCTGCCAGTTAGAATGCATCAGTTCACGGACGAGTTTACCCGTTCAAGTTTATTCACGTTACGTGTATTCATTCTAATAAAATAGCTGCAGTTTCCCCAACATAATTACGTTTTTCTTGATTAGATTTTTATTTGTAGCTGACCAGTTAGCTCGTGAGCCAGCAAGCTAACAGTAGCCAGCAGCTAAAACACAAAATATTTCACATATCAGTGTCACCTTTTGGATCGTTTCAACACCGGGGCGGACGGGGTTTGTTACGCTTAGCTAGCTACTAACCGAGGCTGAGAGACAGGTGTGGGTGGGGATTGTCGGGGAATCTCCGCGACCGCGAGCCAGGACGTTCGATGCCGGTTGTGCGCAGCAGAACATCTCCCAGCTGCCCGGAAATTATCTCCCCTTCACTTTTAGTAATCTTAACTTTTCGTTTTGGTGCTTAACTCACCTTTTGTCAGGTTAATTTAGCTAACCGTAAAGACAGCTTAACGCAAGAGGGGAGAAATTCGGCAGGGAGGAGATTTTCAGCAGCACACCCGGTAGCGCTGCGGAGATGTAGCTAACTCTATGGATGGCCGCTGTTGTGACTCGGTGCCTGGTCTGATATGGTCCGTTTCCCGCGTTTAATTAAACTGCCGTTGGCGTATAAGTACCACGGCACTGGAGATAAGTTCTGGCGCGGGGTTGCTGTAATAAAAGTAGCTGGCTGATAGCTGACTGGGGGCTAACGATAGCTAGCTAGCTAGCTATATGTCCCGGGGCTGTTGTCAGCTGTCATCCCCGACTGAGTCTCTCTGCGCCGGAGGTGAGGCAGACAGACGGGGGTGTTCTAGCTGGCTAAATTAGCATTAGATTATTCGTCTATCTATACAGTTAACGTTGCTAGTGAAGTTATTCGTGGGTTGGCCCAGTCCTGTTAACTGTGGTCGAAACAGTCATACTAAAGCGTGTTGAATGATGTTGTAATCTCATAATGTTACCCACAAAGCATTAGCATCAATGTTAGCTACTTGTCAATATTGAACTTTCAAAATAAATAAGGTATCTGTTGTATTACTGTGTAAAAAGTGGGATGTAATTAATCACAAAATGATGCTTTATGGCCAAAAAAAGCGTATTACGGTTACAAGTATTTTTTTCTGTGACATTGCATGATTTACAATTACTCCTGAACGTATCATCTTGGTGCCAGTGTTCGGCGGAAGTTAGAGTAACTGGAGGGTGAAAAGGTTATATGACGCCACTGACGGGCGACTAAAGGAAACGTGCCGTGTCTGAAAATAAAATAACAGATTTCTCTGGGTTTGACATTTGGTGGAAACATTTGGGATAGTGTAAGAACACAACTCATAAAAATATATAACATAGGTATGGTCATTTTTAGACATTTTAAAGCAGAAATGTTACATATTGTACCTTTAATGTCAAAATTTATTGCAAGGGTCTAACATAATATAACAGTACATTTGTTTTAATTTAGGCACGCCACCCCAAAATATGGCGGGTGTTAAAGAGTTAGTTTAATTTCAATTATGGACAAATTTAGATTTTTTATAAAACCGTCAAAATGACCAAAATTAAAGCCAATGGGTTTGATTGACGTGTTCATTTTACTTCATGATTAATATGTGCAGTGTGCTCTACTACTGTAAGCTTTAGCCTGCAGTATTTGGCTGATAAATTACAGGCCTTTGTAGTTACTGATTTATAGCAGCATGGTCCTTCTTAATGGTTCAGTTAATGGTTCAGTTTTGATTCAATTACAAAGCAGAGCTTTAGTTTGACTTCACTGCCCGCTCTTTCTTTTTGTCCAACCATATATTATGGGCTCTGGTTTTTGTAGGACAGACTTTCCTTCTTCCCGAAAGTTTAATCAGCATGGACTGTATGGTCAGACATAATGACATGATGGAGGGTTTCATTATGGGCCACCACTTCATGTTCCTAATTGCAGAGAACATAATGACCTATAGCAGTGAACCTCAGAGCCAAAGTGCTGCTCTAGTCAATAAGTGGCCATTTCAATCTGAAGAAGAGTGGAGAGGTCCACTTAATTGCATCATCTTGCCACTAGGTCACATATTTTGTTACCTATTGACCTGCATACTATGCTGCGTTCGTTTGATCTATGTACAGAGTGAAATATGTTGAAACAAAGAAGCACATGTATTTGTAGGCACAACTGTTGTTTTATAACCCCCAGTGAATCCACTTGAACCCTGCACATTTGCAGTGCTCCCACACCAGCTACAGTATCTGCCTGCTCTTCCTCTTATAAACGGAGCAATTTAATTTGTAAGTTTACGGTACCTGTTGTGACTACAAAGTGTCCATTGTCAGTAGTGGTAAAAACAAGTTTGCAGTGCTAATATAAAAGCTGTGGTATGGGTCTTCCCTCATAGGTACAAAAAAACAAATGCCCATGTACATTTAACTGAAAGCTTGTCAGATCCAAAGCCTATGCATACAATACTGATCCAACAGTATTTGTTGTGTTTGTTTGTTTGATTAATTAACAAAGCCATATGAGGAGCAGAAATTCAAACTAAAACATTTGCATTTCAAGGTTGTGTCCAAGTAAATTATTCACTCTCCTGAAAGCTCTGTTTTGGTCACCCCTGCCTCCTGATGAAAACATCTGTCTCTTTAGCTGCTAAATGCTGCACTATGGTGACCAGCTAGAGCTTAGATTGGGCCCAAAAATCCAGCCCGACCCTACCCGAGCCTGTGCACGTTGTGTCCGAGCCCGGCCTGGCCCGAGACATTAACTGTAATTATGAGCCCGAGCCTGGAATGGCTCGCAAATAGATCCGAATGAAGAAACGTAAGACCCTATCTCCCTCAGCCGAATAGTGTGGGTAACAGATCAAGGCAGCAACATAATCAAAGCCCTGGAACCATATAGGAGACTTTCTTGTCTTGATCACTAATTAATACTGTCCTTCGCCATGGTCTGTATGCTGACGCACTGGCCGACAACAGTGCTGCAGATGGGGGAGACACGATGTAGCACATTTTACCTCACAATCAAGTCAGTGCAGGACATAGGCTACACCGAGAGCTACGGGAGAAGCTGGAGAGGCATATAGCTTGCTCCCCACCAAATAAGGCTAATAAAGTAATGATTAAAAAAACACAAATGCTTGATCAAGGACCCGGCCTGGCCCGGCCAGGCCCGGCCCGAGGATAGCCCGGTTCGGGCAGAGAATCTACTCTATGACCAGCTAATCGCTATTTTTCTCTGTCTGCTGTTTAGTGCAGGGCAAATAGTATGCAGTGGGTTTATAAGGGCTTTTTCACTGAAAACAGCTGCCTGCACCTGAAAAATGATGCTGGTGAAAATGAGCGGTGGGCGTGAACAGTAAAGTTACAAGCTATAAAACCATAACAATGAACTAAAAGATGCTTAAAAGGCTCCATAGAGCTGAGGGGAAATGCAGAGTCAGGGGATAATTTTTTGTGGTTTGCCACTATTAGTTACCCATTTCACTTTATACATTGTCATTTAATTCAATTTCAATTTTATTTATAGTATCAAATCATAACAGGAGTTATCTCAGTACACTTTACAGATAGAGTATGTTTAGACCACACTCTATTTAATCCAATATTAAAATGAAAATATTGTTTGTATGTATTTTTGACATACATTAGCAATGTTTCTTTTCTTACCCAGATTCTTTGGTTTATCTTGGATTAAATATACTTGCAGTGTGCAGGCTAGAATAGTTTGTGGCCAAGAGGTGATACATTTAAACTCAATGCTTTATTTTACCTTTTTTTCATGTTTATGAAACGAATTAGGTGCAAAAGCATAAAACACATTTGATTTTAACCTCTGGGAATAAATGCCTGAGAGGTTTTGGTGGTTCCCTTCATGACCAATGGACAATGTTGCATTTTAATACTCTTCCAGCTTAGCATTAGCTGGCTAACATATATGCGTAGATAAAACGGTTTCTCCCGTTTTTTAGCCCTATGTCCGGGACCTCTCCTGGTTTGTTATTTCTCCAGGGAAACTCCCGTAATTTGCATGGCCAAAACTCCTTTATAAATAATCTGACAAATATTTGTCTAATGTTGACCAGTTGCCAGATCTTGTATGAAACGCATCCTATTCACACAATCCACACACCATATACAATTTTCAACTCGTTTGTCACCTCAACCTGGCAACCTTGGTGGAAAATTCAGAGTCAGACCCGAAAGCGAGCCGATAAAAATGGCAGGTGAAGGCGGTGTTCCGTAAATTTCAACAGTGTTGGGCGCAACAATTTACATGCATCTTGTCGTATCGACAATCTCCACGCTTTTTGTAAGGTGTGTCGCATTGATTTTAATGTACAGCGGGAAAAATGACATTACCCAGCACATTAAAACACACCGGCACCATCGCGCAGAAGAGGCACATAAGGGCACACATGCACAAAGGACAGACAGAAGCAGAAAACGTGATGCAAGCTGAACTCACTTAACACTAACACTTACAGTACAATTAACAGTACCCCCCCTGGTCGCGCCACCATGCCCCTGCACAAATCTCCTGGATGTTGAAAAGCAGGTATTGGCAGGTATGCTGATGCCCATCAGTTACACTTCATGATGCATGTATTATTCAGTTGCTTGGGGTATTGAATTTGGCTGGCAGCTGAGGCATGTCATAAACGCATGGTTTAGTGTGGGCAAAGAATAACCTGGGAGGGACACACATTTCTCCTTCAGGATGAAAAATAGATTATTTGTAAGATGTCTATGACTATGGCTTTTAAACTCATGGTGTGACTCTTAATAAGATAAACGTTGATTGGCACATTTCAGAGGATATACAACCTGAGGTCAAAGCAACTGTTTTTGTCAGTAGCATCCGGATCTCAGTGAAAATAAAAAGGAGGTTGTTATGCACATTTCCTATAACAGAAACAGCGAAAGGTCATATGTGGTTTGATTGAAATGGGCAGCAAACAATCTCAGCCTAACACTGAAGGCGCTGGCCGACTGCTGAGACCATCAGTAGGCTGTCACCACCACCATATATCCAAACACAAATCTAATGTCCGCTGAAGCAATGGGCAGATCTGTGTCAGACACTGCTTTCTTGTGAGGAATTGAAAATTAAACTGTGTGGCCAAGTATGTGTGCTCACCAACTCACTTTTCTTTTCTTTTCTTTTTTTTTTTAAACTTCTTTTTATATCCTTTTGTCAAGTGCAATCGTACAGTCATCTATTCAGAGACCCAACACAGGCATACATGTCTTAGGGGGCAGTCCATGGATTTTGGCATCTTCTCAATTTCCACATATAGTTCCCATTCTCAAAATAAAAAAAGGCTACTCTGCCTCATACACAGAGCAACCCATGGACAGCAATGCAACTTTTTCCTTACTAACAGTGAAACTGTGATGGGGATTAGGGTTTGGGCATATCATTTGGTTTTTCTTGTAGTATGAGAGTTGTGTAAAGGCCAAGGATTTCTGCATTTTCTCAATGTCCACATAAAGTTCCTATTCTCAAAAGAAAAGAGAGAATAGGGATGAATAGTGACATTTGTCTACAAACACAGAGAAACCAAATAAATATACATTATCTCAACTCCCTTTTCCACTGAAAATTGCTCATGACAAATATTCATAATCAGGAGGGAAGATTTGCTTAAAGCAAGTGTTTTTAGTGACTTTAACTGTAAAAATTAAACCAACTGTAGATTGTTGATAACAAATCCTGACATTCCTTTGAGGACGAGCAGAATAAAAAATGAGTTGTTTGAATTATTATTTTTTTTTATTTACAAGCAAGCAATTTAATCTTCAACACATCCTCATTGGAATTTAAAGCTTACCAGAAAATATAAACTCTTTGTTTATCTTTTGATGAATTTTTTTCTGTATCCCTCGTCGTCTTCATATTTCATTGATAAGTATACCACTATGTTCGTGGTGCCGCTGGATGTGGGGAGCAAACCGTCTGTTTGACTGTCTCCAGCTTGGCTCTCAGTTTTTAGTCATTAACTCACGTAAACATCCCATCTGTCCTTCTTTCACGCTTCCTTTTTGTCAGCACTCCTCGCTGCTCTACACTGTGTATCAGCCAAGTGCACAGGGAGTTCCTGTGTTGTTGTTTTTTAAAAGGATAAGAAAGCCCTAAACGTGTTTGACAGTCTAACTCAAGGTGAAATCTTAGTAACATTTAGTTGATACTTTTCTTACACTGCTGTGTTCAAAACTGCATGTGACTTCAAAGCATATCTGTTTTTTTGCATGTTTGTTTTTTCTATGAGCTTTTTTTTAATCTTACAATAGTTATCTTCAGCTACGTGTGACACTAATTGATTAGATGCAACAATTACAGTTTAAACTGGTATGCAAAAGTTTTCGCTGCTCATCAAATCAAATTCACAGGTGGAAATTTTCTCACCCAAGCTTTTTACATGCACATTTTTTTGTAAGGGAGACGCCACATTTTCAATTCCTTGTTGGTTGTGAAACATTTAAAATGAAGGCCCACAATCTTTGCTTTCCTCTTCCCTCTACTGTGTACTAGCCTCCAGAAATCACTTTGCTGTTGCAGATATTTCCATATACCAGCTGGGACTACCATCAGAATTTAATTAAAATCTATCACAGAGAGACTGTGTCCTCGCCCAACAACTAAACTTTTGAAGTATGGACTGGCTAAATTGTGAGTGTTTCCTGTGAGGAATACTATCTCTCTGCTGTTTAATGGCTGTTTCTTAAAGGGGCACTATGCAGTCATATAACCATTCCAATGACTCCAAAGCTGTTCAGATAAGGCCGGGACACATATAGCCAATGGGCGACCGTTGACAGAAAACCCCGTCGATATGATCAGTCGCGTCCCCGAGGTCCAAAAAACTGCCACAGAACAGACCAAAAAGACGCGTGGAGACGAGACGTAATACATCTCCATAACAGCAGGCGGCGCTAATCTGTAATGTTGCCCAAGAAATGAAAACCGGCAGCTGATTGGACGAACGCGTCACATGGGTTTGTTTTCTCCGGATATTGACAGCCAGACTGTCATGGCGGCCGTTCAGAATACGATCTCATATTGTACTAAAATAGTTCACTGAAACGTGTTTCAGAAAACATTTTAAGAGAGAAATAGGCCATGCAGTTGCTGAATCTGTCTTCATTTCAGCTCAACAAAGGTCAGTTTAAAAGATTTTCATCAGATTTTGAGAGACTGTAGTCACCTCATTGCGCTCGTCATTTCCGGGTGAGTCCCTACTTCCCTGCCGCCGACCGAACATGTCAGGTCGGCCAAAATGAACACCGACAGCCCCCCAGACGGACGACGGCACGGGACACACTGAACAGATTTGAGTCACTGACCTCGCCAGAGTGTCCCACGGCCGATAATCGGGTTAATGTGTCCCGGGCCTTAAGGTAAATTAAGCTAAAAAAAACTGCATAGTTCCCCTTTAAAACGGGCCTCAAAAGAAACCATTTTGATACAAGTCATTTGAATGAATGTTTTAAGCACATAGTTTTGTTTTTTTATTTATTGCTTATTAACTTTTCTCCGTAGGAAGCCCTTACTCATTTTACATTACATACTTTAAGTTTGTGATGCACCATCTTGATGCACTTGAGTGCAACAGCCAACATATTCTCACCCTTGTCAAACAGCGACGCTTGGTCAGGTGCCTTTGGCGTTTGTTATTGATGCAAAAAGTCTCTTTAGCATCATATTTAGACGCGCTTGGTCGGGACTCTTGACATCACTTTTTGACGCTCTGGGTCGGGACCCTCGGTGTCACTTTTTGATGGTCTCGGGACTTGCATCTAGCCCTTGGGTGTCATATTTAGACGCTCTAGGTCGGTACTCTTGGCGTCAATTTTTGACACTCCGGGTCTGGGACCACTGACCGTGCATCAGTATTTTACGAGTTGGGAGTGAGAACGGGTTAAGGAAAAGATCGTGGGTGGGGTTACAAAATGTATGTTTTAGTGACACACTGGCAGACGTATAAAATACTAGAGACCCATACTTGAGTAAAAGTACAAGTGCTTAAGTAGAAGTTGAAGTGCTCTTTAAGCACCACACTTAAGTGGAAGTAGTAAAGTATTCAACATTTTTTGTACTTAAGTATTGCAAGTAGTTTATTTTAAAATGTACTACTCAAGTACTGAAAGTAAAAGTACAAGTATTGTGTTATGTACAGTAGTTATTAAAGAAAGCAGTCAAAAGTTTGAATATCATATTGTTTATATTATTTCAAATTTTTGTTTTTATTATCCTAAAAAGGAAACTTGTTTGGGGAGAATAAAATTACTCTGGGCTGAGTTTTCCTAGTAACCTTACCAAAAAGGCTCAGCATGCTGCAAATGTTGGTATAATATGAAAATGGCTGGTGGATTTAAGACAAAAAATAAGAATTTATTGAATGAATCAAATTTGAACATATGTGTCAGTGGCTTGTTGATCTTTACATTGTTAGTTAATTTCCTAACCTGGCCTGGGACACACATTCATACGGTTTGATAAAGTACTTATAGGACTTTAACTTATCATTGCACTTACAATAACGAGCGTAGCTGTCCTCAATGGTCATCCTGTACGTCTCCACTCCTGTTTTTCCTGCAGCCACCGTTGTTTTGCACGGTCTTTCGCTGTATGTTTTGTTGTACGTCTCGTCTTCATATCAGAAACAAGGAAATGAATTCACTCCCACTTGGTCATTGGCTCTCAGAGTCACATACTGATACAAAGTCTGGCACGTGGGACTGCTGGGATTGGTTGAAGTCACGGAAAACTCTGGTTATTGGTCAAATTTGCGGAAAAGTTGCGGTGATTGGTCAAAATTGCGAGTCGCACCAAATTCACGGTGATTGGTTATAACGAGTAACATTGCAGCACATAAATAATGTATCGGAGTAAAAGTGTTGAACTCATCAAAAAATAATACTCCAGTAGAGTACAGATACAGCCTACTCGCTACAGTTGTTGCTCTTAATACTACGACATCTTACTGCTCTGCCCGGTGCGTCCCATACAGACGCTAAAGGGTGATTTTTGCGCCGGTATCTGATGCTAAGAGCCACTGACCAAACGTCAGTATTTTAAGAGTTGCGAGTGAGAACGGGTTACCTAGGGACATGCAAGTGCTAGTCAGTCTCAATAGCTCTCTGAACTTCTTAATTTTCCTGTACTGGGCTTCTGTTATGATGTTCTCCGAATAGTACATCATTTCCACAGCAAACGAGACGTTGAATGACCGTTGTTTAAACGTCCAATCAAGACATTCCGTTATGGTTCAAAAATAGTTACAATGGGAAATGGCCCTGCAATGCAGCTAATAAGCTACTTTAGCTTCCTCCATTTTTGGATACTTCGATTCAGTGTTTCTTCAAAGGACGGCACTATGAAGTCAGTTTGCCATTGGTCAACTCCTTGCCATGCAGAGATTACTGGAATGAATTTATCTCAATGAAAGGTTTGCTCTTTAAAGGCCCTAACACACCAAGGCAATGTTGGCCATCGGTCCAAGTTGGGTCGCCCTAGCTTTTACTCCACGTGTCTGCCTACTTTGGCCTTTTTTTGGCTGATTCAACATGTCAGCTGTCGACTAAATAGCCAATCCATCTGATTGGCTATTCAGCTTGAAAACGGCAGTGAGGAAAGTAAACAAACCACTGTGAAATCGCACCTGATCAATCCAATACACATAAGAGCGGTCAAAAAACTTTAAAATTAGAACTAATGTGTTAACGTGAAATTTAATATAAAGACTGTAACGTTAGACCTCTCTGAACCGTGGTTGGTGCTAGACGATCCAGCTAACTAGCCAGCCGGCCGGCCTCTAAATAAGTTAAATGTAACAACCTAATGTTTCATTCACCCCCTCTTGTCACATCATAGTAAAACACATTGCTATCGCCAGAGTGACACCTTTGTTCGGCTCATTTTGGTAGGATGAAGGCATGTTAGGTGGGTGGAAGTAGCAAGCCAACGTTAGCTAACTCCCTCAAATCCGCTCCCCACCGCAGGGAGACTTCTTTGCAGAGAAAACTTTACACTGAAGTCCCGAAACATATTACTCTGTCTGCACTTCACACACTGAAATTTTAAAACTGTGCGGTAGCTGGAAAAAAGCTTAAACATGGGAGCAAAATGACTGTTATGTTATAAGATGTTGCTGATATAATGCAGCTTATATGGGGTGCAGCTTATATGGGGTTTAAATGGACTCATAGTAAGGCTCGTCATTTTAATTGGAAAAGAATGCATTGAAAGTTGTTTTGCTTTCTGGCAGTATGAGTAAGAGACCGTTAACAGGGATTTTAAACTGAAAATAATGAGCTCTCAGCCTTAAACACAGATTTTGGGACATTTGTAGAAACTGGAGAGTCTAGAATACTTTCTTTGATTCTTAAATTTGACATTTGAAGATGATTGTTTATATAGTTGAACATCTTTCTGTTGCACTAAAATATTGCAGTAACTCTGAAAGTATCTCAGTGGCATTACATCATTTTAATTGGGCTTCTATGGGGTTACAAGAAACTAAATGGACACTGAAATGCAAACCCCAAGTGGTTTTGAACAGTGTGTTCAGTGACTAAAAATCAGTGTAACAAACTTTCATGTTGGATTTTTCCTTTAAGCCAAGTGACAGTACATTAAAACATTTCCCCATATTTATAACCAGATATGAGAAACGGAACATGACTAAGCAATAAAGTCTCTACTTTTCTTTAAAGTAGAAAATAACTTTCCTTGTTAAATCCCTAACTGGACTAGAGAATGATGTTCATCTCCAAAGATGTAATATAATTTGTTTATTTTGATAATTCTGCAACTGACCCAAACCAAAATGCAATTAAAATGTCTGTGCAACATGAACAGGACCCGATAATAATCAACAGAGTGCCCGGTGGTCTGGCTATGTCCTCCAGACAGATCATGCCTTAGCGGCGAAAAAGTTTAGTTTATTTCCCACTCAAAAATAGGTAATTGAGCACTGTAGTGGTTATGACCATATCAGTGACTATGTAACTACATGGAAACGGGATAAATTATGTCTGTGGCTTGCACAGTAATAGTGTTACTGAAGGCTAGCTGTAGCCTTGCGCTGTCCCGTGGGAATTCAGTTGTAGCAGGAAAAGGTAAACAGTAGTGTGCCGCTCGGAGCTTAGTGTGTGAAGAGCGGAGGTGTTCACAAGGGAAAAAGCTTGGAGTAACGTAACTATGGAGACTATAGCAGATATACAACACACGGAAGAGCCTTTTGAGTTTGATGGTCATCCTTATTTATTCGAACCCGAGTATACAGACGAAGAACTAGCTTCACAAGAACGAGACAGACAGAGGGGCAACAGGCAGATGAAGCAGCTGCTCTAAGTCTCCTACTCACCAACGCCAGATCGATCGCACACAAAAAGGATATATATATGCTACAAATACACATGGAACTGCTGCGTGATGATTATTACCAAAGCCTGGCTGAACAACACACTCATCCCTGACGGCAGCTAGCCAGGTGAATTTAAACATTGTCTGAGTCTTGTTGTCACATTAAAGGGGCTATATGTAGGTTTTTACTTTAAAAAATCTTTAAGATAGAGTTTTCATTTGTACATTTATGAGCCAACCATAATGTAATAGAAAGAATGACACCTTGACTGTCCACCACGGTTGCCTCTATCAGCCTGTAGGCTCAATTGTGTGTGGAGGAGTCGGGTCCGAATTGGCGCGAAAATTCACAAAATGTGACGTCATGCGCGTTCTCGTCTACTTGGGCTCTGCTTAGGCTTACATCCGTACGGCAGCCATTAGTAAACAGCGGCAATCGCTAGCAGTAGCTAGTGTTTCAAATGGACTCTACGGACAGAAAGAAGCGACCAGCCTCCAGCACAATCCACACACCCACAGGAACTCCTCGTAAGTTTAAAAGAAAAAAATTTTCGGGAAAGGACGGCCGGAGGCGGAAAAGGGTCGCTCCAGGCGGAGGCCGGAAAAGGACGCCGGGGAGGCGAAAAGGCGGACAAAACAACGGCGCCGCCACTTGCGATCGGGCAATGAGGCGCCACACGCCGGCACAAAACAACGGCATGGCGCGCCGCCTGTGATCGGGAAATGAGCGCCACACGCGGCCCCAAAAACAACGGCATGGGCCGCCACTCGCGATCGGGAAATGAGGCCCCGCACACGCGCCAAAACAACGGCATGGGCCGCCACTCCACGATCGAGAATAGGCGCCGCACACGTCACCAAAACAACGGCATGGGCCGCCCCTCATGATCGGGAAATGAGGCCCACACGGGCCAAAACAACGGCATGGGCGCTACTCGCGATTGGGGAAATGAGACCACACGCCGCCAAAACAACGGCATGGGCGCTACCGCGATCGAAAAATGAGGCGCCACCCGCGCCAAAACAACGGCACGGGCCGCTACTCGCAGGACACCGGGAAGCAACGTCACAAAGCGACGGTTGGGGTTAGGTAAAAAAAAGAACGGGGTAAGGAACCGTCAAACGTGGGACACGCCGACAAAGGTACTGCCACACGCGGGGCGCGATCCCCGGTCTCCGGCGTGAAAGTCCTGTGTTGTTTGTTCTCGTACGAGCGTGCGCACCGAGAACGAGCATGAGACTGGCTGCAGTTCCTCTAACGGCCACTGGTGTCAGTAACAGTTAGAAATTTCAGAACTTACACAATGCTCCTTTAATGGTCCTGTTGCTGTTGCACAGACATTTTAGTTAGTTATTTAATTATTACTATTGAAACTGAAAGAATTCTTCCTTTCCCTTCCTTTCTTCTGGCAAATGAATCGCCTTTTTGAGGGGCTTAACATACTCAAAAACTCACCAAAATTGGCGGTCGCATCAAGACTGGTGAAAATGTACGTATTTTAAGGGTTTCGGGAATAGGCGCACATAAATGGCTTGCTGGCACCCCCTGCAAAACTTAAAAAATTGTGAATTTTGGTCATAGCGCCCCCCGCTGGCAACAGGAAATCAGCCTTACATGACAAACATCATCCAATTTACATGAAACTTATGTGTGGTCTACATGTGATATTGAGCCCCCTCCCCCCCCCAATACTTTAATCACGCCCACGTTCTCAGGACATGCACCCTTTTTATGGCTTTTGAACCGTTTAAGGTAGAGTCTTGTGTGAGGTATCATTGAACTCAGCAGAGACTTCATTCTTCATTGGTAATGGTTTGACCCGCCCCCTATGCTTTAGCCACACCCCCTTTTATAACTAATGACCCGTTTGATGTAGACTATTGTGTGAGGTATCATTGAACTCAGCAAAGAGTTCCTTTTTAATTGGTGATGGTTTGCCCCGCCCAATATGCTTAAGCCACGCCGCTTTAATAACTAATGACCCGTTTCTTGTACACTATTGTGTAAGGTATCATTGAACTCAACAGAGAGTTCTGTTTTCATTGGTGATGGTTTGGACCACCTCCTATGCTTTAGCCACGCCCCTTTTCACAGCTAATGAACTGTATGACGTAGAGTCTTGTGTGAGCTATCATTGAACTCAGCAGGGAGTTCCCTTTTCATTGGTGACGATTTGCGGTGTCTGAGTGCCGCGCAAATGCGCGGTCGCAAGGAGTGGCGTACGCCAGTAACCTCAATGTGCGCAGAGGAGCGAGGGTCCGTCCAACGCTGCTTGCAGCTTTAATTGCATTTTGTCTCTGTTAAGAGGCACAAAGGCACTAGTTAGAACATGCGCCCAAAACTGCCGTTTTAGCTGAGTGAGAGCTTTACACATGGCTGCAGCAACTCCGTGTTGCTAGCACTGATTTGGCTTGGTTTTTTTTTCTATCGAGAGTACTCGCATATTTATAGCGATCAAGATTAACGTAAAAGTTGGCCGGAGTTCTCCTTTAAGATGTGATGACTTTAAATAAAGCCATTATTTACTTAATTAATTACAAAGTAGTTACAGGGAGGGATAAGGTAACATGATATAGGCCTCCCCTGCAATCTACCTCTCTCTTTCACATACACACAACACAAACACATGCACACACACTATCAAGTGGACACCCAATAACCAAGCCTACAGTATGAGGACCCAGCTCCATCAAACGATAAGACTTCTTCTCTGATAATTGCAGTTCTGACTCATGATTTCTCACTGACTGGAGGCAAGGACAGCAGGAATCCTTGATGCGATTCTATGCCCTTCACTTCAATGCAGTTCACTACGCTTCACTCTCAATTTTCCAATGAACAGACACACATCAGATGACCAGAGGGTGTGGATACATTTGCACAATTTGTTTGCCCGCTGTTGTGATCTCCACATACTGGTGAAGTCAGCATGTGTGATCATTTTGAGTTTCTAAAACTCCTCCGAATAGAGTGAACAAAAGTCTTTCAATGTTCTTAGGGCAGCAGTGTACCAGAAACAAACTCAAACTTTCACAAATCCAAAAAGCAGTTTAAGACCCCACTGTGAACACTGTGTTAAAGGGGTGATAGAATGCAAAACCGATTTTACCCTGTCATAGTTGAATAACGACAGTTCGGTGGGTAAATAGGACATACATATAAGCTCAAAATCCCATTAACACCCCTTTACTATGAAAATCTCATATTTTGAAACTCCCGCTGAAAACGGGCAAATCTCAACAAAGCTAGTTGCTTATGTAAGCATCTCAAAATCCGGAACCTTTGTCACAGCCGTGGGTGTATTAAGAGAACAGTCACGCCCCAACATTTACATAGGCTACACAACTGACCTGAGATGAGGTAGTCTTCTGAATCTAGGTCACGCAGATCTCTGATATTCCATTACAAAATTCACTTCTGAAACTTTTTTATGCGAGAAATCAACTATGTAAAGCTCAAATATCGGCCGTTTTACAAAAATGTATGTCTAATTGCAAATTTTGTCCGACTGTGTGTCGGACTTCAGCAGCGGTGCTGCCTGTGTTGCTGGCTCGCTGCCTGGCCTGCCTTCCTTCACAGACCCCGGCCTGCTGTGAGCTCGATTGAGCTCCGTTACGGCTGGCAGCCCATGGCACTTCATACCCGCGCAAAGTCACCGCTTTGTGGGCTAATGGACTACTACCAAACGCAGCTGCTCTGACCAGAGCGCGAGAAAGTCATTTCCAGCAGGGGGTGCGGGGTGCTGGCGGGGGGGGGGTGCGAGAACAACTCTCCTCTGCCTCCCCCCCACATGAAGTAGGCTACATACTGCTATGTACTGCACAGCGAACTATATAGGCACTAAATCACATGCCAATCACTACTGGTCAAAAGATTCCTTTGCAGCGGCCCGGTTTAAATCCGACCTGCGGCCCTTTCCTGCGTGTCATTCCCTCTCTCTCTCCCCCGTTCCTGTCTATCCACTGTCACTATCGAATAAAAAATAATAAAAAGATGAATGACTAGTCCAGCTGAGCAGGCGTCAAGTATGCCTTTCCAGTTCAATAAACCAAGTACTGCCATCTGACTCACACATCACAAGACAGTGTTACAATTAATTAAATCATACCAAAGCGTTGTATGGTTCAAGACTATGGCGATATAGTACTCACTAAAATCACCCAACGCAGAAAGCACAATAGTAATTCTGAAACGTGATTGACTGAAGATACAACAATACCATCACACAACACAGCTGGCGCGGGTTGCAAAATAACAGTCACTTAGTCAGCTGCAACTTCACAAACTGCAAAAGCCAACATATAGGCTACTGCACTTGACAACTTAGTCTCACACAGGCCTATAGCAGCATCACAAAATTATTATGCAATACGTCTGATATGCATGGCATTTCAATAAACTAAACAAAATATGTACATTATCTGGTCACACGGTCACAACAGATTATATTAACCTACTCAATTTACAGATAGCATAATAGCTCTTACCTTTAGAAGTTCTAATTTCTTGTCTTTTTCTTTGCAAAGTCGCAGATCAAATCCTCTAAGTCCAGCTCTAGCAGCTCGCTAAACCCTACTACAGATGCGCTGCTGTGTGTTGGTAACTTTACAGGCAACGCAATAAATGTCTCCGGTGGACAGTGAATATAGAATCCACTCCCGTGGTACCGTTTCACCGTGGTGAAGGTGTCGGGTCAGTGCCTCGTTAGTGAGAGAGCGGGTCTTTCTGCCGCCAGCCTCGTCCCCCCTCCGAGATGCTGGATATTTAGCCGCCGATTCTGAAAGGCTAATATCCCTCTGGGTATAACTTCCTCCCGGACGGTCTCTGTAATCGGTCCCCGTAGTGCAGGGTCTTCAGAGATGATGGTACCTGAGGTGCTATTACCTTGTTCTGTAATGCTGATGACCGGCCTCATCTCTGTCTTTTTCCACAACAACTTCGCTAAAGTTAACGTTAGCTACCGTTAGCTGTGGCTGAGTGTAGCTGGTAGAAGGCAGCGATTCTTCCAAGCTAACATTAGCTAGCTCCTCGACATCCTCCTCTTCGTCATTCCCAGCTCTTTTTAAAAAGCTATTTATTCGCGGGACATTTTTTATAGCAGCCGCATCTTTCTCTCCCTTTTCCACACTTTCACTCGCTGATACAACCCAATCTGACCGGGGATCAGTTACAAATTAATTCCACTCTTTCAATCTCAACTCGTTCTTAGAAAACTGATCTTGATTCAGTGCGATGTAAACAACCTGCTCTATGCCCACCCACCTTTATCTTTAGCCAATCTACACAGTGCATGCGCCTTCTCCCAATCATTACATTAAACAACTTTTACTTTATTCTGATTGGATAATTATCACCATAATGATTAATGCCCATTGTGTAATACGGGCTTGATCGCGAGTTTGACAACAAGGGTGCTGCCACCAACAAAGGGTGCTGCCGCACCAGCACCCTACTTCCCGCGCCTATGGCTCTGACAGAGCTCCAGGGCCTGCAGTTCCCCTCTTCCTAATGCCAGGTGTGTGTGAGTGAGAGCGCGGTCAGCGAGCTTGTTACGCCAGCAATCTCTTACCACAGGTTCCAGTTAATCTTATAATGTGTGTAATTATAATAGTGTTGAGTTATTTAAACAAACACCTAGCTAGTCTTCACAAATATTCATGAATTTGAAATCGGACACCGTTGTTAGCTTTATAAGACATTTAGTTAGATGTTGTATAACTGGCATGATGAAATTCCAACTGTAAATATACTCGAATTAGGCCGAAAATGAAACTAACTATCCGTGATTTGTAGCTAGCTACACACAGCTAGGATTGAAGGGACAGTCACAGCTGACGAAACACCTAGTCTTCACAAATATTCATTAACTTGAAATTGGACACCGTTGTTAGCTTTATAAGACATTTAGTTAGATGTTGTATAAGTGGCGTGACATGTGTGTAACATGTGGTAAGAGATTGCTGGTGTAACAAGCTTGCTGACCGCGCTCTCACTCTCACACAACGGGCAATTTAGTTAGCAGGAAGAGGGGAGTCACAGGCCCTGGAGCTCTGTCAGGGCTGCTAGCCGTAACGGAGCTCAATCGAGCTCACAGCAGGCCGGGGTCTGTGACGGAAGGCAGGCCGGCGGCAGGCAGCCCCGCCCCGCTTAACCCCGACACACACAGTCTTACCAAATTTGCAATTAGCCATCAATTTTGGTAAAACGGCCCATATTTGAGCTTTATATAGTTGATTTCTCACATAAAAAAGTCTCAGAAGTGAATTTGGTAAGGAAACATTGCAGTGTCTGGAATATGAGATTCTGTCGCTTCTCTAATGTGTGTGTATTGGGGATTCGCTCAACCAATCAGCGTGCGTCTCTAATGTGTGTGTATGGTAAGTCGCTCAACCAATCAGCGCGCAGCTCATCTAAATATTCATGAGCATACCATATTTGGAAGAAAAGCTCTTGTTACAAATAGGGCCAAAACACAGGGATGCATAAGGGGCAATAAAATATCCACCAGGCCATTTTTAAGCCCAACCAATGTTACATACCCCATTAGGAGACCATAAGGAACAGTGTGAAATACCCTATATAATCATTCTATCACCCCTTTAATGACACTCCACACCAGATGGAGGAGCTTGCAAATCAGAGTTTACAGTTTTTTCCAACTGCTTACACACAAAATCTTTTCATGTCACATGATTTTTGAAACCTCTCACTCAAAGTGCAAAACTACACAGCAAATCTCCAAAACCATAAACTATTTCTCAGCCTTTCACTCAGCTTTCAATTTCATAAAACACTTTTTTCAAAAAATTAAACACAATTCTCTACCTAAGACACAAAAATCTAACAAGAAGTGACTTGCTCTCCATTTCTAAACACAACCAATCAAAATGCTACACTTATTTACCAGGGCACACACACACTCCTTACATTTGCAAACACATTGTCATAACTGAACACTAACCAATCATTGCTTTAGTATAGTATAGTATAGTATAGTATATATATACATAGGTCAGAGGTCAGATTACCTGTTTTGAACAATGGATGCCAACAATAGACAGAGCAAGGGGAGTAGGAGGGAGAGACAGGGGACAACAACGAGGAGGAGGAGGAGGAGGAGGAGGAGGAGGAGGGAAGAAGAGTAAGAAGGAGAGCCATCTCTGATGAGATCAAGGCCACACTTATTCATCATGTGATCAACCACGGATTGACCATGAGAGAAGCCCATCTTGAGTAGCTTTACAGTGGTGTCCATACTGCATGCAACTATCTAATGACTATTTCAGCATTACAAATCAATCAGACTTTGTTTTGCACAGAGTGCATACAATTCTGCCCCCCCCTCCAACATACAACCCCCCGCCCCGACACTCAAGTACGCACAAACACTCTCAACACACACACCCACATACACACACACACAAACACACATACACATATTCTTTACAGTTTTTTCCAACTGCTTACACACGTTTTCAAAACTATGTCTCCTTTTTTCAAAACTCTACACACAATTCCCAAAACTGCACACACAAAATGCAAAATGCCTCACATCTCCTTCAAAATGAAACACTGCATTCAAAATACCATAAACACATCTCAAAATGAAGCATTTGCATCAAATGGCAAACACTTTTTTCATAATAGTAAATTTTTGGATATACCATGTACACACTGTTGTTCTAAATCTAAAGCTCTTTTGTCTTTCATAGGCTTATATCTACAATGTTCTAGAGAGAAAGTAGTCTGCTGAAAGTGTTTGAAAAGTACAGTAAAACAGAAAATATGTATTGGGCAAAACATTACATCTGTAAGAGTAGCCCAGTGTTGTATACAGTAGCATGAAACAAGAAGAAAAAAAAAGTATAAACATATGTAAACCAAAGGTATCATTTTTAGAATAAAGAATGTGTGTGTGTGTGTGTGTGTGTGTGTGTGTGTGTGTGTGTGTGTGTGTGTGTGTTGTGTGTGTGTGTGTGTGTTGTGAGTGTTTGTGCGTGCTTGTGGTTGGGTGGGGGAGCAGAATTGTATGCACTTTGTGCACAACAAAGTCTGATTGATTTGTAATGCTGAAATAGTCATTAGATAGTTGCATGCAGTATGGACGCCACCTGTAAAGCTACTCAAGATGGGCGCTCTCTCCTGATCTCATCAGAAATGGCTCTCCTTCTTACTCTTCTTCCCTCCTCCTCCTCCTCCTCCTCGTTGTTATCCCCTGTCTCTCCCTCCTCCTCCTCTTGCTCTCTGTCTATTGCTGGCATCCATTGTTCCAAACAGGTAATCTGACCTTTGGCCTCTGTATAGGCCTATACTAAAGCAATGATTGGTTAGTGTTCAGTTATGACATAATGTGTTTGCACATGTGAGGAGTGTGTGTGTGTGTGTGCCCTGGTAAATAAGTGTAGCATTTTTGATTGGTTGTGTTTAGAAATGGATAGCAAGTCACTTCTTGTTAGATTTTTGTGTCTTAGGTAGAGAATTGTGTTTAATGTTTTGAAAAAAGTGTTTTATGCAATTGAAAACTGAGTGAAAGGCTGAGAAATAGCTTATGGTTTTGGAGATTTGCTGTGTAGTTTTGCACTTTGAGTGAGAGGTTTTAAAAATCGTGTGACATGAAAAGATTTTGTGTGTAAGCAGTTGGAAAAAACTGTATTCTAAAAATGATACCTTTGGTTTACATATGTTTATACTTTTGTTTTCTTGTTTGATGCTACTGTATACAACACTGTGCTACTCTTACAAGCGTAATGTTTTGCCCAATCAATATTTAATGTTTTACTGTAACATTACATTGTTTTTACAGTGCACTTTTCAACCCCTCTCAGCAGATGACTTTCTCTCTAGAACATTGTAAATATAGATATAAGCCTATGAACGACAAAAGAGCTTTAGATTTAGAACAACAGTGTGTACATGGTATATCCAAAAATTTAATATTATGAAAAAAGTGTTTGCCATTTGATGCAAATGCTTCATTTTGAGATGTATTTATGGTATTTTGAATGCAGTTTCATTTCTAAGGAGATATGAGGCATTTTGCATTTTGTGTGTGCAGTTTTAGGAATTGTGTGTAGAGTTTTGAAAAAAGGAGACATAGTTTTATAGTCTCCAACTGAGTGCTCACAACGTCAAACGGGGCTGGGCTACGCACCTCTATGTTTTTGGTTCTGATCAAAATGTGTCAATAACATTAAATTAAAAACTGCCATGTAATGAGCAAAAGCTGACATTGGATGTTTGGTCAGATCCCTTATCTTGTTTTGTGTTAAGTGATCAGGTATTTACCAATTTTTAAATAAATTGCAAGTTTTAGACTTTTATTTAGTCAAACTTCTTGTATGGCTGATTCCATTTAGGCAAAACAACACCAGATAGCCATTTGCTGCAAATATCTATGTGCCTAAGAAGCATTTTCCACAGCTAAGATTTTCAGTGTTGTGCAAGTTCATACTTAAGCTAAGATAGCTCAAAGTTCACACAATAAAAAAATTAACTAGTTTTTTTTTTTTAACTAAGCTGCTCAATTACTCGATGTGTCGTTTCAAATTCGTTGGCAATGTGGCTGACGTTCGGTCCGGTTCAGTCTCATTTTTTCAAAACAGGTGTTGTGTTGAAATCTGTTCCCTGGTTGAATAGTGTTCCCCTTCTGTTAAAATTATGTTTCCCTCTGTGGTTAGTGTTTTGTTTAGATATGAGTATAGGTAAACGCATATCGACGGGGAAACAGTCTTGGACATAACACCGGCATGCTGGGTGCTATAAATCCTCGGGTGCTGCAAAACCAATCCAATTTAAAAAGATGTTCAAAAAAACTATATTCCAGAGGTACAGATAAATACAGCTAATTAATAATTTGGGCATACATTGAATAATGTGTAGTATGTGTATAATTATTGTTTATAGGTAAATATATGAATTTTCATTGATTACAAATGTTTTATCTCTGTTGACTTATTGTTTTTAGCTAACACATTTAATTTAATAGGAAAGAAAGAGTATAACGGGGTAGAAGTACATACGTTTTATTTCTTCCTACTCCTTTTTGAATGTGTAAATAGAGGTCTTTAAGTACTGGAAATTATGGAGTTATAATTTTTTCAACGGTTTCTTTTTTTACATTACTATTTTCTTTGGATGTTGTATTGTATTTACATGTTCAAAATAAAAGATATAAATAAATAAACACAGTGTGTGGGCGTCGTTAACTGTCGCGAACTGAACGGTTTTACAGTTTAAGTTCATAAGTTGCAAACTGAATCGTTCAATTCACCACACTTTTAGCATGTTGATGTACAACTCTGAAGATTTTTACTTGTCACAGTAGAAAAGCACAGGTGTTAACATAATTATTACAATGTGTAATAGTGAGTGCCACCACCGTAGCCGTGTTGTGCCCTCTACTGCCCTGGAGTGCAACTTCACCAAAATTTAAAACATCCACATTGGCGCCAACAGTGTGAACATTTAACATTTCAGAACTTTGACTTCTTCAGCACTAATCATATAATATACCAGTGTTGTATAAAGTACTAGAAAGCAATACTTGAGGAAAAGTACAAGTATCATACTAGAAAAAGACTTTGGTAGAAGTGAAAGTTACCTTTTAGAATATTACTTAAGTAAAAGTCTTAAAGTATCTGATATATACTGTACTTAAGTATCAAAAGTAATTTTCTTTTTTTTTTAAAGCAAGCGGTTAGAACTTTTATTGTGAACTTTATTGTGGCTTTCTTATAGTAAAGCATAAAGCATATTCAGGGTTTCCATATCTTCTTAATCTCACTCATCAAATCACATTCTTTTCTAGGACTTTTCAGGCACAATTCTCTTAAATTTAAAGACCAAACAGCATACTTTTAGAGCTGACATCAATGTACAGAAACATTTCTTGCAAATACGGCCACGGGTGTATGACGTTATCTTCACCACTACCCTGTTCACCGAGTTCACCGCTATCGTCGGGGTGGTCGTCTACGATAACGGGAGGTCCTCCATTAGGGGCTCGTGCTTTCGTGGCGGTTTCAGTTGTGCGTCCTCCTCCTCCTTTAGCAACAAACAAGCGCTGAAATAGAGCGCGCGGCGTGCGGAGCGTGCGTAATGCAATCTAGGAGCAGTGATTCGCCAAACCTCCCTTATTGCAGTCGCACACATTTCTTCTAATTTTATTTTTTAATAACGAGTAACGAAGATGCTTATTGGAAATATAACGGAGTAAAAGTATACATTTTATCTAGGAAATGTAGTGGAGTAAAAGTGAAAGTTGACATAAATTTAAATAGCGAAGTAAAGTACAGATACGTGAAATTTCTACTTAAGTACAGTAACGAAGTATTTGTACTCCGTTACATTACAACACTGTCCTATACCCAGCCCTAACTTCAACATAGCCAGCCTCAAACTAATTAATATTGAAAAACAAAGAGGATCGCAATGTAAACCACTGAAATAGCTAAACCAGTAACATGTAGCCTAACAACATGCATGAAAAATGCAACCAATCAGGAGCAAAATGTCAAGCGACTGCAGGCAATCGTGAGGAAAAGTGAAACATATTAAGCTTGCAACAAGCCTGTGGACACTGCAACGAATAAACCCAATGCAACATCTCAATTTGGCCATAAAATGAACACTTTGACTGTACAAATGCGCCCATTTTAATTTATTTTGTAATATATTACTCCCTTGAGAAGTCTCTTAATGAAACCTTCTAAAAAAAAACACATGCAGCTAAACTGGGTGGCAGGTTAGGTTCAGAATTCTGGGTTTCTTTCTAAGTGTTGCAACAATACAAGATACAACACAGTCTCTCTTTCACACACACACACACACACACACACACACACACACACACACACACACACACACACACACACACACAGATCTCGTAACCCTTCAGCCACCACACTCTTAAGCTATGCTATGAACTTTATTTATTACACCCTTCATTCCTGTTTTTCATTTCCTCTTGTCGACTACCATCCTGTCCGAAACATATCATACCAATCCAGCTTGTGCACTATTTTACGTGACGATCTTTTTCAAATCTCTAACAACACTTCCTGTCTCTCCCCCACCCACCCACTCTCTCTCTCTCTCTCTCTCTCTCTCTCTCTCTCTTTCTTTCTCTCTCTCTCTCTCTCTGCATCTCATCTCTTCTTCCCTATGTGAACCATTTCTCTCCATCTCCCGGCCCCATCCTTCACTTTACTAATCTCCACGCCGCCTCCAGCTAAATGAATCGCCCTCTCAAATTTCTCTCCATCCCAGTTTGCTCCATTCCCATTTTCACCCTCCATCTATCCCCCTTCCTCTCCACACCTTCATTACATTCTACCTGTCTTTTACACTTGCCCTCCTCTTTCTCCTCGATCCCTTCCTTGCCTCTCTCGCTCTCTCCCTACGTGGCGAGGGGAGAGGGTGGTAGGTGAGCATATCATTTCTGAGAGGAGGTGCTGTCAGTTGACTGCTCTCCAGGATAAGAGCTGCTCTCCTCGCCCCTGGGTTCACAGAGTCACAGCTCTGTTCTGCTCCAGGATTATGCAGATCTTAATTCCCTTTCGCTCACACCTGAGGTTGGCAGGGCATGAAATAAGGAAAGTGTTCGCTGCAAATAAAAGTGTTTGCCACCTAGAAGGATAGAGAGGGGGAGGAAGGAAGAGAGAAGAGGGAGCTTGGTTGCTGGTGGATGGTCTGTGTGAGATAATGAGGGAGGAAATAGACATGTGGTGTGTTGCTGTTTCTGAAAACAAGGATCCAAATTCTTCAGGTTTCAGTAAGCAAGCAGAGAATGGGATGTTTCCCACATGTTGGTAAATTTTTAATGAACCCTATAAAATATCTTACATTAACGTTACCCTTTAACCTCCCCCAAAAGCCACCAATCAGTCATGCAATACAAGCGGCAATTCCACAGGTAGTTTAAAACAAGGTTTGATATTTGTTGCCGTATTTCCTTAGTAAATTGTTTGCATGGAGTCTTATTACTTAATGTGCATGTGCTGTCAGTTTGCAAACTGCGACCATGATTTTAAATTGTGATTTCTTTTTTTGTATTGTGAGTTGAGTGATCCTAGTTTGCTCTGTGTGTAAAATGATGGATTTTATTTTGTTGCCCACGACCTCTCGCATGTAGCGCTCTTTAACAGGCTTTTTTTCCTCGTCATTCAATTACATGTTATTAAATGGCAGCAACACCTGATACATTAGTTAAGGGTAGCTTTAAACCGTTCCGTCGCCTCAGGAATTACAAAAACAACAACAAACAACGGATAATTATCTAGAGAGCTGCGTACAAATCAAGTCAAAAAAAGTCTATGACATGACAGATGTGATGTGAACAGCAAAGTATAGCGTCGCCGCTGATGGTCGAAAAGTTAATGTCAAGGAGACAATAAGAGAAAATAACTCGCACAAACACACGGAGAGAATAATACATGTTAGTGCGCCTCACCTGATAAAGCCTCCTTGGAAAAAGCAGAAAGACAAGACATACAGAATCCGAATGACCTGTGGGAGCATCCTCTGCTTTAAAATCTCTCCTCAGTCCCGTTGAATAACTGGCAGAAAAATTAATTTCGGAAATCAGCAAATCCACAGAGTAGCTTGTGAGACTGGGCTGAAGGAGGAAGGCATCGTCTCTCTCAGTGATCCAAGCTTGTCTTTGGGGAAACTTCTCCCCCTCCCACCAAGTCCAGAGGGCTGCACACAGCAGGCTCACTGCTTCAGACGGCTGGACAGCACTGGTCAGTCAGTGTGTTGGTGCTTGTGTTGGAAGGGAGTGTCGGATTTCGTGTCAGTGTGTGTATTTTCTATGCTTTCGCCTGCTTTTATTTTTTTTCTCGTGTATTTTCCTTCATCACATCAAAAAATTAAAAAAGGGGGTGAAGATTTAAAGGAATGGTAGCTTTCGTTTTGATGGCTGCCTCATGTGTAATTAGGCTTAATTAGGATGGAGGGAGTGATTGCTGTGATGATGAGCTAAATTGCAGTGTTGAATGTATTCTGGTGATGACCAATCTGGAGTGAAACACATCCAAATAAACATTTAAGTTAGGAGGACACCATGCAGCCTAGAGTAGAGTTTTGTTGTCGATTGAATCAGTAGGCTATCTCTAAATTAATCTAACTTTTGAGTTTTGGGGGTTCTTGAGTCACTTCCAACTCTCCTTTAAGCCGCAGCAGGCAACTGTTTGAGCGAAAAAGCTCTGATAAACCCACAGTGCACAACCTGTGCACCTCCAAATGGCAGACAGACTAAGTTAGAGAGAAAGAAGTTGGTGAACATAGTGGATAATTGGGCTTACATTAATCAGGTGGACAGAAACGCAACTTAAAATAAATGCTAATGTTGCAGCTGTCTGCAGCACGTTTAAAGCTTTATTGCGTAATTTTTTTATGTTATCGAACGTCTGTTACATTCAAGCAATCGCTAAATCAGCTGATACAAAGCTAATTAAGACTTTCAGGTCCACAAAACTCTCTCTGTATTTCTCAGTGTGGCTATGTTTAGAAAATGGTGTCATCCCAGTCCATCAAGTTTTTTTTGTTTTTTTTATCCTCTGTGTCCTCCTTGGCTACTAGCAACTGCATGGAGGAGAGGTGGGGGCGGTGCGCGATCACGGAAGGCTCGTATCATGGGGACACCGACAGTTTTGATGTCATTAGTATATTGATGTCATTAGTATTCCTCATGGGGGCGACAGAAACTACGCACTATAGCTTTAAATAGGCAATTGCCCCACTAACACAGAACATTTAGCATGTGATATTATGGCGCTTTTTCATTACATGGTACCTGCTCGACTCGCCTCAACTCTACTCGCCTTTTTTGGTTTTCCATTACGAAAAAAAGTACCTGGTACCTGCTAACAGATACTTTTTTTCTTTTCAGTCGAGGTTCCAAGCGAGCTGAGGCGAGCCGAAAAGGTGACGTGAAATCCTGCAGGCTGCTGACTGGTCGGAAAGAATCGTCACTGATCACTGCATTGCTAGCGAGAGACGGCATTTTTAAATAGTTTAGCCAGCGGTGTTTTTTTGCTGCCAGAGGCTCCACGCAGAGCTTTCTCCGTAGCATACACGTGGCCTGATGTTTATACTTGTGTGCTGGTGTGTGTGGGGAGCTGGTGAGCAAGGGAGAAGTGAGAGAGTGACGGCGATTATCTCCGCAGCGAGTAGCGACTCTAGAGTCATATATATGTGAGAGAAACAAAGTGTCTCCCCAGTTCTTTCTGACCACGGTGGGAAATCTGGAGCAGTAAACGTTAACTATCTCTTTGATATCATGTTGTTTACGGAGACGGAAAACCAGGAAATGAGTCGGGGAAAAGCCATTAAAGCAACGCTACTAAGCCACGCCCACGGCAGTCGCTATGACGACCAGCCACGCTGAGGCGGTACTAAAATCTGCAATGGAAAACGGACGCACAGCGCGTCGAGGCGAGTAGAGTCGAGGCGAGTCGAGCAGGTACCATGTAATGGAAAAGCGCCATTAGAAGGCTAATGTCAGTGGTGTGTTTTCTACTTGTAGCACTGCCCCCAAGTGGTAAAAAAACATATGTTAACATGTAACTTTTAAGGAAATTTATTTTTCAGTATTAGTGGAAGTGTACTGTAGTTATTGAAACATTCATTTTTTTTATTGTTTTGAAGTCACTTGTGTATCTTGTTGTAAGTTTAGTTTTAAACCAGGCGGAATATAGACCTAGTCTATTTCATGATACTACCACTAGTAGTCACTAAAGTGAGACATTTTCAAATCCTATGCATAAGGACTTGATTGGGCCTACTAAAATTGCTGCAGATTCGTCTCCAATTCCGGGCCGCATCATGAAAGTCACACGCCTATCCACCACTTTTTGAACTGAATCATGGTATATTTTATATCAGAGAAAAAGCTATTGGTACATACAGTATAGTCACTCTGATTTTAACAGTACCTACAAGTAGTTATCAGTCCTTTATGACTATACAAAAATGTAGCTTTTACTTGTCACTAATTCACTGACTTCAACAGTAACCTATTTAAGAATTACATTAGCTTTTTCAAAGCATTGGGATGTCTCTAATACAGTATTCCCATAATCACTCTATTTGTGGGAATATGTTGAATAAATCTCTGCAGCAATCTGATACTGCATGTCTAAAAGACACCCGCTATGTGTTTTGGGTTATGGATCAGTGTATCTGCACTTTAGGACTCATTAAAGTCTCTGCGTATTAGAGATCACAGGGCAGTTGCACATTGTGACACATCACTCACAGGGTCCGACCATCAAATTGCATCTGTTGTCATTTGTCTTCCCGAGTGCATAACCCCTAGCAGATCCAGTGTTTCCTAGGCATGCAGAGGTGTCACTCTTTTATGTGGGCAGACACAGCAGATTAACCTTTGCTTTACACAATTACTCAATCTGCTTGTTCCTCCTTCAGTGAAGCATGGCTATGAAACATGTATTGGATTTATCTCTTATTAAGGACTGAAAATCATAAGCCTCTTTGACTTTTCACTCTGATAATTAATTTATACCAGTTTTTATTAATACTGTATCAATCAAATGCTGCTTTTGTTTTTGGCTCTGCTATGAGCTGCAGGCAGACTTTATCCACTGTAGTAGAAGTCAAGACTGACTGTACCAGATCAAGAAATAGTGTAGTGTATATAATTCCCCCATAAAACCACAAAGTGTTGTTTTTACACTTTTGAACAGTGGTATCAATCTTTGCATCTAACTACCGGTAAGAAGGTAAACAAATATATTTACAAAACTATTCCTTTAAAACGTCACAAATACATAGTTTCACTTTTCAAAAAGCAAAAGTTCTTCAAACAGGAGTAAATGGTGCATTTGTTGGGGACTATTTTCATCAGCGGATTAATACAACTTTGGTTTGCTAGTGAGTATTTACAGCAGCAGGACAGTGTATGTGGGGTTGACTCCCTAATAAACTACAGTGCCCATGTTGCCGGTAATGAAGAAATGTGTCGGTCCAGACAACCACTTACACCTCCAAGTTTTTAAATGTCTCAACATGGAAATAAACAACTCTGCATAAAGAAAATAAGCTGCTAATAAGTGATATCTGAAGCGAATGCTGAAAATCTCAACCCTTTTATCTTGCCTGTCACTCCATAACCTCTTAACCTGCCCTGATCTCAGATTTGTATATTGATGGGTGGCTTGCCAATGAAAGGTCAGATTCCAACAGTGGTCATCACTCAGCCTCTTTCCCCTTTAACCCCTACAACCGAATGGAACGTGTTCTTTGACCAACCTACCTTAATATAACCACGAGCCATGCTTCGGTTTCATTCATGGTCATATACCAAACTTGACCTTTTAACACAGTAACCTGAAGAGACCGTGTTTGAGATTGGCTCTAATATTTCCCCACGTTGCCTCATAGGCTTGTTTCGTTACTTGACCATGCTCTGTGAAGAAAGAAAGAAAGATCCTGACACCATGATTTATACTAGAAATATTCCCATAGAGAGAACATTTCTATGTAATTCTCCAACTATCAGCTATCCATTATGTTGTCATCGTGTCCAGCTTTCTTGCATTTGCTGTGAAAGTGGTTTTTAGCTGCCTAAGTTGTACCTCAGAGGTTTTTAGTCCCCGAGAAATGGTTGCTCAGCCTAGCACAAAATCCCAATCTGGTGCCCCCCCCTTAAGGGATTGACCTGCGGCTGGAGCAGTAGTTTGTGGCCTAACCTCTTCCTTATCCTCAGCTGCAGAGTAAATAACATTCTGCATGGCTGTTGGTCTGGGTGAATACGAAAAGCTCTGTGCAGTGGTCCATGTTGTTTATGGCCTAAAGATGTGATTATCCTCAAAATGTTTAGAGAAACTTACATAGAGACAAGGTCAAGGTGCCATCCTCTCTTGTTGTGTCTCAGCTGTCTGGATTTGATAGGACTTTGGAAACAAGCGTCCTCTTCCATCAATGTATCTGCATATTGTCTGTAAATGTTGATTTGTCTATATTGTCAAGGTGTTGTCATTGGCAAGGTGGCAAATGTGCTTGTTATCTATATCCACTAGAAAATGGTCAGTAAACATATTTTAAAATATTTAATTTCCCTTAAGTATGATAAAACAATTCATAAAAATAAATCAATTACACAAATCACTGACTCATTTGTTCTAACGATAGTCATAATAGTCTCTGGATGTTAGAGGACGCTAACGATGTTTTTCATCTCTTCTCTGTCGCGTTTAATTCTGAGTTTAAAAAGTATCTTTTACCTGAGTTTTGTTTATAAATCTAGACTTAAGACTTAGCTTTTCAGCCAAGCATTTTATTAATTTAGTGTCCTTGCATTATGTGACTGCTAAGGTGCTTTAAATCAAATGTATTATTAGTACTATTGATAATCATAAAATCTGACTGTTAAAATTAAAACATAAAAAATTGCACTTACTAAGTGCTTCAGAAATGCACTTGCAATGTAGTACAATAACACACAAAGAGCAGAACCAATACAGTACGATTTTAAAAAGAATTTAATTTAGTTTTTATCTTGTTTAGTTTGCTAAACCTTTTTTTCTTTGTTGCTCCTTTTATTAGATTCATTGATTAAGGCTTTACTTTTGGTTTGATACGATCTTTGAAATGTTCTGTGGTCTCATTTTTCAATGCTTGGACCTTAAATCATGTACTGTAGTTTTCTGTGGACTTATACGTCAAACGAGGCAGTGTTAGATAAGTGTTTTGAATCTTTTTGATAAGGTATTCTAAAAGTTACGAGGATAAACCTATTCACAAACTACACACCATTCAATGAAGAACGTGCTTGGTCATATCTAACCTCCTCATACATAATTATGGGACTCAACCCATTGCAGCCTAATCCTCATGGCCTTTGCTGTTTGCTCAATCATGTTTTCAGCTCCAAAAACTTGACTTCAGACCAACTTTATTCAGGAGAAAAGTCAAAAGTTGTGAAACACTTGATTAGATGTGTGACACAGGAATGAATCCACCGTGTTTACATAAATGTGTAGAGATGACCCTCCCCAGGTCTTCACTGATGT
This sequence comes from Perca fluviatilis, assembly GCF_010015445.1. Taxonomy (NCBI): domain Eukaryota; kingdom Metazoa; phylum Chordata; class Actinopteri; order Perciformes; family Percidae; genus Perca; species Perca fluviatilis. The sequence goes on along the minus strand of NC_053121.1, from coordinate 26,352,527 downwards.
ATAAAGTAAAGAAATAATCCAGATAGACATGACCATCAGTCTGCATGCATAAAGCATCCATTCAATTTGTACAGCCAACCAAAGTAGACAGTCAATCCAATAGAAAGCTGATAGGCTTTGACAGACGGACACGGTAGCCGCAAAGGAAATGACAAGGCAATACAGAGTCAGTCAGCCAAATTATTGCAAGATTACAATGTCAAAGTAAGTTTAACACAATAGGGGCTCTACATGTTATTCATATTAGTGGTAGTCAAAGACTGTTTTATGATTCATGAGCACGTAGTTCACTTCAGCACTGCAGCCCTCCATTCAGAGGCAATCTCCTTCAAAGAACTTATGAGAGGAGAAAAAGTGTATAAAAGGAACTTCCACTAGTATTATTTGAGGTTTAGGGTTTGATTTTGCTTTGGGCAGTTCAATTGTTATGATTAGATTGTGGACAAGACACAAATCTGGCTGAAAAATGGCATTAGACACCAACTTTTGTATCTGTTTGTGAGAATGCAGCCTCATCTTCATGCTGATTTAATCCAAAATTAGATTCTTAACACTTTCGTCTAGAGTGCAGACATATTTGATGTGTATCCTCTCGTCGAGTAAAACATGACATAACATGGATGTGGTGTTTTACATTGTGTGGTGAATGTTGTTGCTGTAATAAGGTTATATAAACGTCACCTTCCTAAAATAATTGCCTATGTCATTTTTTAACAAAAATGATTTTGTTGCCTAAATCATCTCCTCATGGTGCTGGCCACCTCTGGTAAAATTGCCTAAATCCTCTGTTGAACAGGTCATGTGATTCTGCACCTTTAGTATAATTGCCTATGTCAAGCATGTGACTTATGCCGTTTTATTTTTTGTGTTTTCCGAAAAACCTGAAAAAATGACTTTTAACAAAAATGATTTTGTTGCCTAAATCATCTCCTCATGGTGCTGGCCATCTCTGGTAAAATTGCCTAAATCCTCAGTTGAACAGGTCATGTGATTCTAAACCTTTAGTATAATTGCCTTTGTCAAGCATGTGACTTAGGCAGTTTTATTTTTTGTGTTTTCTGAAAAACCTGAAAAAATGACTTAGGCAATTATTTTAGGAAGGTGACAAAGACATACATTTTCCTGCAAATTTAAGCTTTGAAATTGTTGGAAATAAACTAATTAAAACTAATTGATTGAAGACACATGATTTGCTTTCCTTGCGAGAGTTAGATGTGACAATCAATAAATATGATGAATATCAAACTGGAGCCAGCAGATGGTTATGCTCCAGTCTTTTTGCTAAGCTAACAGTCTCCTGGCTCCAGCATCATATTTAGCATACATAAGAGTGCTATCAATCTTTTCATCTCATTCTTTCTGTAAGATAACAAATAAGCATATTCCCTAATATGTCCAACTATTACTTTAAAGGAAAAATGTTGTACTTTCGGTCATCTTATCAGTTGTGATAGCATTCTTAATTTAGAGAAACAGTAAAACAATGATAATACTAGTCTCACAAAGAATGAAGAATTAGTGATGAGACAGCTTTTAAAATAGTTCCTTATTAAAACTTATCTAGTTCACAGATTTTGAGTTGAAAACAAAGTTAATGTCATTATTGTCTATTGTAATCCATTGCTGTGCAGGGCTGCCTCCTGGTTAAACTTTGGCCTAACCTACTTACCCACGTTTTACTGTCTAATCCTTCACATGGGAATGCCTGCTGTAAAGCTATTTTAGCAGTATCACCATGTTCATGTATTACTACCATGAAACTGGGGAGTGAATAATAGCCAAATATATCAAAATAAGCCCCCACACATTCAACACAAGCCTTTTAAGCACTAGAAAAATAACACATTATTGCAGTTTAATTCACCTCACTGGCTCTAACTCAAAGTTCCACTGAGGCAGACAGCCTTTATCACTTGATTGACATAGAGTATAATTATAAGGAAAACTCACGCTGCATTCTCTAGACTCTACCGAAGATGCATTAACCCAGATAGAATAAAAATGAAAATATAGTATGTCCTGTTGTTTCCTTGCTCCTTCTCTCTGACCTGCCTTCTGCCAGTCTAGACTCCAATGAGGGGAGTGCGGGATCTGCTGATATTGCCAAACACCTGCACCGAGCTACACAAAGGCTGGTCAAAGCTTGACTGAGGGCCTGTAATATTAAACTACAGTACTACAATAGCTTGACAGACTAAAATGGAAATAAAAGGTTAAACTTAAATGACAGACATGGATATAGAGACACAGGTTAGGCAGTTCACTGAGGGAAAGGTCACCAGTGAATGTTTTGGAGGCCTGATCCAAGATAGATGGGATCTCCGTTTAGTGTTTTGCATTCCAGTGCTCTCCGTCTTGCATGCTATAGTAGGCATTGAACAAGCGATGATTTATTGTATCTTTGCTGTGTGCGTCTTCAACATAGCCTGCTGTTTGGAACACTTTCCTCCAGCAACAACAACAAGTGCTTTGTGGTACATTCCTCTAAAGTTGACAGATGCTGGTGCTTTGGTCTTGCATAGAATAGTAAAGCAAACACTGCTCAATTCGAGATAAGATCTTCAAACGTAAACAGCAACTCTGTTCCATCTCTCAAACAAGAAAAGGCCACCTGTGCCCCTTTTTACACTCTCACAGCCTTATTTCCAGCTTCAGGAGGAGACTGTCTCTGCCTCTCAGGATGATTTACCCCAGCCACATGTGAAGCAGGACTAAATGGCAAACTGGACACCATGTAACCCCTCGCACCTGCATTTCCATTCCTTCTATTTCGAGGCACCAAACCACGTTCCTCTTTTTCGTGTTGAAGATAGGAATGACGACGATGATGACCATACCTCCCAACTGCTGTCTTTAAACAAGAAGGCCCACACATGAACACACATGCATGTGCAATTTAATGGAACAATCTGTGATGGAACTGTGTGCTCTAGAGGGCAACAACGTATTTTGATATTTAAATTAAATGTAGTTATTGTTTAAAAGGTTTGTTTACTTTAGCATTTAAGTAAAACAAATCAACTTTACATTATGATTGCCGGAGAAACAAAGTGCTCAATTATGTTTCAATAACATCTGTGAATATAACTCAAATGTGTATGGTTACAAAAACACAGATTCTGCCTGTTAAACTATAGACACTTACACGTCCATGTAAATGGCATTCAATAGTGTTTGCAGAAACCAAGAATAAACAGCATGCTTGGTTGCTGTGTTTTTTCCACACACATAACTCACCCACCATCCTCCATAGATCCATTGTAATGCTTTGTGTCATGTTCCAACTATGATGGTGGGTTTTAATTGCAACGTCTTTTATGACACACAAGCTGCTGTATCAAACAGTTGTAACCATGAAATACAATTCTATATGTGTTGACTTGAATGTGCAGCTGCGCTCAGCTTTATGGGGCAGGAACCTGCAGCAGCCATAAATAAGGTGCTCTATACTGCCTTTGTTCTCCTTTTAACTTACTGAGGCAAATGTACTTAATTGGCTGTGGAACCATTTCTTGGAGGAAATATTTACATTTTTATTTTATTTAATGTGAGACAGCTCATTAGAGGTTGTTGAAGATCGCAGTTTTTGAAGAGCATCTGTGCGACTCATTTGGGTTGAAGTGGATTTTGAAGGAGCATTCAATGGCTGTCCCATTTTCCACGTTATGCCTGTGACACTCGCAGGGCTGGAAAAAAGTGCAGGCAACAATAAGGTGCCCTGTGGCTTCTTTCATGTTGCTGTTGTGAGTATGTGACAGAAATGAATAGAATGCAAAGCAACGTGGTAATGCATTTCATTTTAATTAGATAACACAAGCAGTGAAGAGTTAAGAAATCTTCCTCTTGGTTGTAGTTTTCCTTCACACCAAGGAATCTTTTTGGTCTTATGGGAGATACAGTGCCATCATTTCTTTGTATACTTAGAGTTTTATTCAACCCATGTCCTTCATCTTTTCAAATTAATAAGGAATTTATGATCCATCATGGATGCTCTGAAGTTCACATAGTCTCTGAAGTATGATTCGTAACTGCACCAAACTAGGGACAGTATAGTACATATCCATTTTTAACCTCTACCTTTCGTGTAAAATCACCTGTGCTGCACACTTTACAATTTGAAATAGTAATTATACACTTTGTAAATCAAATAATTCATGACATGTCTTGGTAGCAAAGGGTTAAGGTGCGCACCACAAAACCACAGTATCCACGGTTTGAACCTGTCCAAATACCTTTGTTGCAAGTCATACACCCTATCTCTCTCCCCATGTTATTTATTCTCAAATAATCATCTTTTCAACCCTTACTGCTTGGTCCCCGACAATAATCATAGCACAGCTTTAAAAAAAATATAGAAGCTCTTCAGTTTAATCTCATTTCATGATCAAAAACGGCATCCTTAAACCCAGTAACAGTTTCCAACACGTCCTGCAAATTAAACGAGAAAATATGTTTTGTCCTTTGCAACTGCCCTACAGAACAACACATACAAGTGGCATCTAATACCACTGTGGTTAATGTTTGGTTTGGTTTAGGCACAAAAGTGACTTGGTCAAGGTTAGGGGAACATTGCGGTCATGGTAACATGAAACCAGTGGACTGAGGCTGCCTGAGGGGCTTGGGTGAAAAAAAATATAGGACACTTAAAAAATTAAAAGGACACTTGCTGCATGCGGTGGGGCACCAGCGCACAGAAAGATTTCTAGCATGTAGGGCAGTGCTGTGTGGCACTATAACAATGTCACACTATTCCTTCTTTCCTATACGGCCACTAGAGAGCTTTGTCACATATGTTGTTATTGTTAATTTCATTCAGGTTGTGTCAAAATCTCCTTTTGATGTACATGTTTTTTTTATGTGGTTATATATCAACAGAATCATCTGGCACAGTCTGATTGAGTAGCTGTCCTGACTTGGAAGTGGACTGTGATGTTTGAACATGAGTAATGGTCCTACTTGGCCATGTAAACCTGCACAGATATAGTAAGGACCATCTGACGTTTGAGTAAATGCACCTGAAATTGGGTTAGTCCCATACAGTATACCCAGTTTCTCAGACTGAAGTATATATAGATATAGATATCTTCTTTTCACAGTGACAGGAACACACCAACACACCAACTGGGGCATTTGAAATGAACATGTCTGTTTAAATGTAAATTATTAATTGGAATACGCAATGGATAGGCTCCTCTTATTCATATTGGGCCACGGTTGAAAGTACATTTGTGTGCGTGGATTCTGAAAACGTTTTTATAATTGATCAGTGACTTTTAAGCTGCAATACAAATTAGGTGCAAAATTAGTCAGGGTGAAAATGGAGGCAATTAACATACAGTTGATGGACCCCTTTGTGTATTCAGGATCCTTGAATCTTAAGTTTGTTTGTCTGCTTTCAATTGTTATTGATGCAATGGGATCTGGAGGGTTTCTTGGAGTAAATGGGTCTAAGAGGGGTTTGAGTTATGGTACATAATAAGAAGTTACAAAATAAACAAGTTAGAAGCTTTTCTCAGCTGCCAGATGTGTCCAGACGAACCTGCCGAGTTCAACAAGACATTTCTCTGACATGATGAAACCAGGAGCAACTGCATCTTATCTTTTATATTTATATATATATATATATATATATATATATATATATATATATATATATATATATATATATATATATATATATATATATATATATATTATGGAAAGGTTTGACATAGTCTTCCACTTAAGCAGGTAACAGACCTGAGAGGTTACCTTTCCCAGAAATCATTTGCTTTGCACATTATATACCAGCTGCTCAAGGGTAAAGGAAAATAGGAAAAAAAGACTGTTAACTATACTCATTTCAGAACAGTCAGAGGAAAGAGGGGATAACCAACAATTGTGCTTGCAGCAAGAGAACAAGAAACCAAGTGCAGTAAACGGGAAGAGGATGATTCATGGTGCAGTATCAGGAATGTGCTTACGTGAGGTGGCACGGGATGTACCAGGCTGAAACTGAAGGTTGTAGATATATTGAAAAGGTGTTTTTATAGCATTCAGATAATTCATTGTTTTATTTGGTGACCTGTGGGGTCATTTCCAATAGACTATTGCAGAAGACAATTCAAAAGCTTTTTTTTTTACTTTTCCCACCAAAACTTCAGATTCTGGTTATCAATGAATGTATCCTGAGGTCAAACACCCAACCCACATAGCTGCAGTTGTTTATAGTATTACATTTCTAACAGTAATCGTCACAGAATTTACCAATCATTTATTTATCCAAAATCATGATCTTTCTCTGAGCAGAAGGAAGTGTATTGTACTTTGGGTTATGATAAGGATCTCTCAAGAGTAATAGCAATAGTTCATTGTGATATATTACCCCATTGCTTTGCAGGAAGTGCATGACCAACAGCTACAATGGCTATACTCACAATATGATTCAGAATTAACAGTTACCGATTGCTTTTTTAGTCATTCCTTACTACTCAGAAATTTGTGTAAATTAATCTCTGTGCCATATAATTTTAGTGGGACAAATCATGTCTTCCTTAGGCATGAGGCTTAACACATGTATACAGAAAGTTTGTGTATGACTGCAGGAGACTACTGGATAAAAAGTTCAAGAGAAGTGAGATTAGGTTAGCCCTTAAAATATGTCTTTAAACAGTCAGAACTGTACACAGATTAAAGTAACTTAAATTAAAGAAAATATTTTTTTCTCTATCCCTAGAAGACAACAATGACGATCTGATGAGCAACCAGGTCTGTTTAAAACATATCTTAATTATTTTTACAGTATTGGGGGGCCTGACCTTCGTCTGTCTCAGCTACTGTATGTAACAGTGTTCTCACACCACAGCATCAAAATAAGCCCACAGCTGAAAAACAGCGGGAGATTCAACAACACTGTAAACAACTCAAGTTTGAGGGCTTTTATAGTCATGACCTCTGTTGTTTTTAACAGAAATAAAGAAAACCTGGAGTTCTGCCTTACAGTTCAGCTAGGGACTCGCTGCTGCACACTCAAAAATAAAGATTCAGGAGGAGTACATGTTTGTACCAGGAAGTATACTTTCACAGATAGTATAGTGAGCACATAATGGGTCTCCTGGGACCAGAATCTTACATTGCTGTGCGTCATATAGATATAGTTTCTGATACTAAATATTCAAATCTGTACCATTTCAGCCTGAGCTATAGTATTCTTCTAGCATGCAATAGTGGTATGCAACTATTACAGATAACCTTTTAGCACTGCATCATGTTTTGTAATCTCCTGCAAAAAGTTTGAAAGGGTTTTTGTTAAGGTACATTTTTTTATCTGCAATCTTTGGTGTCTGTTCCTCTATCCAGACCAGTTTTAACATATAATGTATAATCAGAATTGTATTTCCTCAATGAACAAAATCAACAGAAAGTCAGTTCAGATAGTTAATTCCCAACAGTGGAGCATCTGCCTTGGCTGGGTCTGCCATTAAACACATTTTAGAGGTGGGAAGTTAGTGAGGAATCATAAAGTGACTCCTACTGACTGGTCAAGGTGTCGGTGTAGAGGAGGTAGGGATCTGTTGAGGATGACTGGTAAAGAAAAAAATAGATCAGTAAAAGGTAGCAGACTTTTAATATGTCCGTCAGTGACATATTTTGTTTAAAGATGCATTTCTGTCCAGTGTAGTTTACCGCACTAGCAGCAAGGTACAATACTGGTGTGCTTTTTTGTGTGTGTGTGTGTGATACGTTGCTCTCCTCATCAGTTTCAACACTCTCCCTGGTTATGAATATTTAAGAGAGCTTTGGACCAACAGCCAGGGGCAACACAAGAGAGGGTGAGAAAGAGAATCATAAAGTTATAGTTTGGGACAATGGGAGAGGAATAAAAAGTGAGGAGAGTTAGAAAGTGAAAAGTGAGAGATTTGGTTGGTAAGATGTGTAACCCGACAGTGGGCAGCAGCAGACAGATATGATGTGGTCTCTAAAGAAACAAAGGTGGTGCAATACAGTAGGTCAGCCATATATACTGAAGCGTCCCTCCATACAACTGGCTGCTTCTACCAATGCTTTTGTTGTGATTGTTTTTTAACAAAGGGATTTATCATTACTCTTGAAAATGTAACACTATGAAGGCCATTTATAATTATTATTATAATTAATAAAGAGTTAATTGTGAATTTCTATTGCTTCAAGATACTTTAGATACTCTAGGCATTCTGTTGCAGTCAGGAACTGTAAACCTTGTTCATTTCAAAACGGGGTGGCGTTGATCATGTTTAAGTTTCAAGTTTTACTGAAAGAAAGTATCCAGCTATATGTTGTATCCCTTTTAATGTAACAACACAAGAAAAAGAAAGCTCTTTTGTTCTGCAAGAGCTAGTAAAGTACTGAACGCTAAACAGGCTTTAAATAATTGTGTTCCCGTATTCATATACAGTATGTAAAGTATTTTTATTAGAGAATTGACATAAGGGAGAGGACAGGAAAAGAGGAGAAAGACAGATGAGAAAAGACATGCATCGGCCCCTGACCAGACTCAAGTAAGCAACAATGCGATTCACATTAAGCTCCATAAACCCTAAGGGGGCCAAGGGGGAAGGGTGCATCTTGAGTCAGTCGGTTGACTGTGACATCAACTTGACTTGGTTGAACCCAGGCACTAGAACACACTGGTCATGCTTGCAAGCAAAATCTAAACCACTCCAAATGTCTCAAAAACATTTCAATCAGTGAAAACAATATGGCACAGTACAGTATGACACAGTATGTTATCTATATATAGCTAGCAGAAAAATGTGGACCAAAGAGGTTTGAACTAATACACAGATGTTGCCTTCCTCAGAGCCCTGCACACTCAGCTCACTGATAGGGACAAAATATAAACGGTTTTCTAGTGAAATAAAATCTGAATAATTTGTCATGACAAACATCCCATCAGTGTTCCTTTTCCTGTCAATAGACTAGATTGCCATAGACAAACTGCTGGACCAACTGGAAATCCCTTTCCGCTACCCTATGAATTGATAAATTCTATCAGCTCCATCTTTGCTTCTATTTCTTCTTCTATTCACATGGGGCCCAAGAGCTGGAGGGGTATGGGTAGTAATTAACTTGACTTGAGGTTTAGTCATCAGGAGGGAGGGATTTTCCAGTAGTGCAAACTGCATCGCTCTCTCTCTCTCTCTCTCTCTCTCTCTCTCTCTCTCTCTCTCTCTCTCTCTCTCTCTCTCTCTCTCTCTCTCTCTCTCTCTCTCTCTGCTCTCGCTCTCGCTTGCTCTTGCAACTCGGTCTTCATACATCACTGAGTCAAATTTGAATAATTCATCAGCATGTTGTGGGTTTATTTTGTCAAAGCATCCCCAGACATGATAGAAGGCAGGGTTCGGGTGTGGGAGGAAATGGAAGGGAATGATCAACACAGTTATTACTTCTTGTCAGAAACTTGTCTAACATCCATCATGGGTAATTAGGTTTATGACATGCAAAGGCACAACATCTTATTTTGAAAATTAATGGGGAGGCAAGCTAAATGCAGGGCAGCTTTCTGGAAATAAGAACTGGTTGCCTGGACCTTAAAATGATCTTTCTTCACATTTCAGATTCTCTTTTTGAACTACTTTGGTTGCTGTCTCTAGGATGTATAATTCACCCTGTTGTGTAATATGCATTATGAGGGGGGAACAAACTTTTTCATTGGTACCCACAGACAAACTACGATGCTTACTCTTATAAATAAATCCCTCTAATCATCAAGTCCGTACATGAACATTTAGGTCACCCTTCTTTGGTTAAGATGGTTTTGGTGCCCTGCAGCTAGTGTCTCTACCACCCACTCAGGAGGGACCACAAAAAAAATGCAGAATTTTCCTTCAGTCTTCTTTTTTTGTTTTGTTTACGGCCTATTTAAATTCAACTTGCTTTCTCATTGCTCAGCTCGCTCAACTTGTACTTCTACCACCTGACATACATGTCGTTGTTAATGAAAATCACACTCTCCTTCTTTCTTGTATTTGCCGTTTTGTTTGCATCCTCATCATACCACTAATCATCATCTTCCAGCTTTCAAATCCCTGAACAGTGGTTTTCATGCCTCAAAACGAAGCTTTGTGTTTTTTATATCATATAAATGACAGCCACCCACTCAGACTTGACTCACTGGAGTCTTTTTGAAATTTGCAAAACACTTTCCAAGAAGTTGCATCTTTCATCATCTTATTCAATCTGTCTCTGCTTGTAAAGGGAATGGTGAGCCTCTGCTGATTTGATGTAAAAAATACCCTTCTATTTTTAATTTCTCACTTCTTATTTTACTTCTACTGTATGAACTTTTATGCCAGCTTCAATTTTATGGCTCATAAAAACTCCTCTGCACCTTCGTTTCAGACCACAGAATTGCATTAATGCCCTACCTAGATGCGATTTTCAGGCAGGTTTCTTGCCATTTTGTGCTCAACTGTCTTGGAGGCCTTCTTTAAACAGTGTCCTGCTGAGACACCTGCAGGATCTTCTTTTCAGAGAAGCTGACATTCAGTCGCGTCTCTCAGGCGCATGGCTGGCTCCCCGGGGAAGCTGAAGGAACAAAAGCCCTAATGTGGCATGGATCCTGACAAAACCAGCCGCTGTAGATTGGCTCTGGCCTCCCTGCTGAGATACACTGATGAGGCCATGGAGCTGACTGACAGTATCCTCTTTGTTACAAGGAAAGTCCCTCTTTGTGTCTCTATCTTAAAAGTCCTAAAATTGTAGATAATTGTATACCTTTACTTGGATAGGGAGCAGGGTAAAGGACAAATGCTTGTAATCCTGTCACAAATGTTTGGATGATCCTGCAGATGCACGGATTTTAGAAGGTTTTAGGTGAGATGAAGGTTCTTACTGGTTTTTAACAGATATTAACCTTTTATTTTCTCATGAGTAGCTTTAAAGTTGGAAAATATATTCGGTTACACTTTACTTGAAGGTATCTACATAAGAGTGACATGACACTGTCATGAACGTGTCATAAACAAAAAAGTCATAAAGGTTTCTGACATAACGCTTCTTTTAGTAAGTGCCATTCGGTTTTTGTCATGACAAGTTAGGGTTAGGGTTCATGTGTTATGTCACTCTTCTGTAGATACCTTCAAGTAAAGTGTTAACCTCCCTGTCTGACAGAAGCATATAAGCTTTATTCTGTGTTGGCTTGTTTCAACTCTTTATATGTAGTATATGAAGTATACACCAATTGAAGTCAACAGCCATCCATTCTATCAAATTTTAATTTGAAATATTTCGATATTTTGTACACCATTTTGACAAAAATTCTGCCTGACATATTTGGTATCTTTGGAAACTAGAAGTTAAAATGAAGTTCTGTGAGTTTGAACAATGTTTGGATGCACAGCATCAGTTTGTAATGACTGACCCTCCTTCAGTCATTGTGAGTGTTTGGTGTTTAAGGGATTTCACAAATGTTAGTCGATTTCCAACAAATCCATCAAATAAAACGACTAAATAATCTATATTTTGTTGTTGCCCTCAAGCACATGTAAGCGTTTTCTGATCTGATCACCCTATTAGTAGAACATCATTAGTAGAACTTCGGCGCCTTCCAAAATTGTAACAAATAACTGTAGCAACGTTTTCTGATGGGACATGGCTGTGGTTTAGGTTTGGTTTAGTTTAGGCATAACAATTACTTAGTAAGAGAAAGATTGCAGTTTTGGTTAAAATAACTACTTTGATTAAGATGGGAGACGATCCCATCCACCCTGTCCTCCTCCCTCCGTGGACTTTGTAGCTTTATAAAATATCACACTATTTCCTCCTCCAGACGGACAAGAGTTATAATTCCTTTGGCCGCTTCAGTCTTTGTCACTTGAACATAAACAGATGTCGCTTTTGGTCATTTGCTGAAACGACTCATTGGTGATTATGTTATTCTTACATGCGTGCACATGTTGGCACAGACAAATTGAAATCCTCTAAGGGAAGTATTTTAAAGCACAGTGCAGAATTTAGCATTATTGACAAGCTACCTGATGCTCCCTGACCCTGCAGCCAATGCCGAAAAAAGACTAGGAATGTTTTTACATGATATGTGAGCCAGGTCTGGATGTCTGCCATGCCTCCTTTGATGGAGGAAGAGTCAAGAACATTTAGATGGTAATGAATGCAATACTTTCCGATGAATGCTCAGGCAGAGATACTTAAACTCTTCATGGCATTGTTTTAGATGCCAACTGACTCTCTCTGCTGCCCCCGTAATGAATATAAACTGCAGTGTAAAATTGAATAAAACAGACACAACACAAACGAAAATTCAATAAGAAGAAATAAATGGGGCTTTTCTCCAAGACCTGGAAAGTGTATCTAATCCCTTAATTAGACAGAATGTCCACATAGTGTTTTTTTTCTCCCTTTTTTTGTGTTGGCCATATAGATGGGCAGGGAATAGGGAAGAGAGAGAGAATTTTAGAGTGAATGGGAAAGTAAGGTAGGACTGAGACAGGTGCTCTAGATTTGACATTCAGCTGAGGTCTTTAAGAGAAACCACACAACTAAATTCAGAGACATTCTTTTGAAACATTTCTTGTTTTCCTTCACTTATTAATAAAAGCAGGGATTTGGTGTTTTGTTGATATCGCCTGGTGTGTTTGGATGTGTTATTGCTGTCAAAAAGATAGCGTTTTTTTCTTCTTCTTTTCTTTCCATCGCTGTCACCTTTTGTTGCGTCACCCTGAGCCAGATCTTACTTCACAAATGAAACCTGCTGCAACAAACTCTCACTGCAGCACAGCATATTTAATCTTAAATCCCTAACCTTTCCTCAAAACTTTGAGAATAGACGGGGTGTGGACGTGTGGGATGGTCACATAATGGGGTACATGTTTGCTTGCTGCTATTACAGATTGCAGACACTAATGGAATGTTAGCAAATGACACCAAAGAATACTATATTGCTCACCCTGTCTTAAGAGTGAGGAATTACACCAATAAATATGGTTAATGGAAACACAAGTCTGAGCGTATGTAGGGGTTACACATCAACAGAATACTAAGCTGCGCGTAAAAATATATAACAAAAGATCTGTCAAAGGAGTTGGGATAGTGCTGGAGATGCATGGTCATTTTTGACTCCAAGGATGTTGGAGAAGGAAGACAACGAAGGAGGGAAGTGTACATATTGGAACAATAACTACACAAACAGCAGTGATGTCTCCCTTAGCGCCTCTTCCACCCATAATTCTCCATGCTCGTCTCTATGGCAACCACTGGCTTTTGAAGCACACCTTAAGACAGACACAAGCCCAAAACACAAACACAACCACAACCACACACAGATGCTGTGCATGGACACAAACCTGTGTTGCATTGTGCACCGACAGGTGATTTATGCTGTCAGTGAAAGGGGACAAGGGTATTTTTTAAAGTATTTGTATTTCTGTAGCAAGTGAAAGATATCAAGTTCGATCGGAGTTTGTCAAAAAAGGCATTTTATTTCATTAAATGGCACACTCGGGTGATCAATCATAATTTATTATGTTCTCAATCTCTGTGGAATACATTTTCTGTGAACAGAGAAGTCTACTCTGAGTTTATTCCTGTGACTACTGATCACTTATCCTGCATTTGATACCAAAACAATGTCTTAACTGACAAAACATATCCATATTGCCAATTAATCTCTTCAGCAACAGTTTTCTAATTTTACACACGCTTGTTTTAGCTTGCACACGGCTACATTGTTGACTTGGATTGTGTACGTCGTAAAATCCCAAATGGCGGTTTGGCTTTAGATTTATATGCGAAGAAACGCGAGCGGCATGTAGGACACCAGCTCAGAATATCATCAACAGCCATGTAGGGGGGAGTGAAAAAAGCAGAAGAGAGATTTAATCATTCAATAATTCTGTAATCTCCTGCAATCGTGATAGAAACACCCTGAGGAGGGATGCCCAATAAAGCTCTCGCCCTCGACAGTCATAAAACGAGACAGTGGTAGATAGTAAATAAGTTCATGTGATAAGCTCACCCCAGAGGTGCTGTAGATCCTGGAGGACGTGTGTTGAGGTGGGCTACCTGATGTTTTTGTTTACATTTCATTTCTTACATCTTCTTGTACAGTAAAATGTAATTCATAGTTTGGCATTTAAGCTGCAATAATTAGCAGCCAGAAAAACGTAGTAAAACGCTTATGTTTTGTTTACAGAGTGCATCTTTAGTGAAGAAAAATGAGGACAGAGAGGAAATTGCTTTTCTCTGTTCTCTCATGTTTTATAATCCCTTTGGGATATGGGCTCAGGTATTATAATAATAATAATAATAATAATAATAATAATAATAATCATCATCATCATCATCATCATCACCATCCTGCTGCCAGCTTCATTGCAGTATCTTTTCACTATGAACGCCTTTATTGTAAATCGGTGCTTCTGCCACTGCTGTGTAAAATAGCCTAATTTAAGGACACTCAAGCCGAGAAGCAACCAAGTAGTAAAGATCAGCTTCAAAGCTAAGCACTCACGTGTTGTTGTTTATTCAGCCTCGACTACTGTATATTTTAGATCAAATGTATCTACAATAGCACCTTTAATTTTGCACCATAAACCTGTAGTGCTTTCTTTATTCACTCTAAAATACCCTAATAGCTGCTATACAACCATTTCCGTTCTCTGTAAGCCCAATACAAGGCTTTAACTGTCAAGTTTTAGTGGGACATTGAAGACACGGAGCTCTTTTGGGCCATGAGATGCATGAGATGCACTGCATATACATACAGCATTTCTCATAAATCATAGACAGGTCCACATAAAATAAAATGTATTCTGTATGTGCTTTCGGGGGGTGGAGGAGAAGCTCAAGGTTGTTTGTTTGTGTGTGTTGATGTGAAGGCTTCTATTTCGATACAGTCTTCATGTGCAAGCATGTCTGCCTGTGTTAATTGTATATTATGCTTGTGAATTTGAGAATCCATATTCCTGATGTTGTCAGGGTCACTGCTTCTATCGATGGCTCAATGACTGAAACATGTTTCCTTGGAGGAACAATGACAAACAACCACGAGAGCCACATGCAGAGACACTTTACCTACAGTTTATATTTACAGATGGCCTGCAGAGAGAGGAAGAATTGCCCCGATGCTGCTGCATGTTGTAGATAAGATAGACAAGATGAGAAAGATGAGAAATGACATCAGTGAAAACGCAGCACAATCCCACACTATCATACCACAAAAGCAAACATTACATTTCCTGTATTTTTACATCCCATGGTATGTCTTCAAGCCAAGATTCAACACCAAACACAATCGGAAGTGACACTGGTGACTAAACAGATTAAAAACAAAACCAGTCAGATGTATGCAGCGTCCAAATTAACATGGACCTACAGCAAATGTGCACACAATTAAAACACAATGCTGTGGCAAAATGAAGTTTTCCATTTCCTGCTGCCCATTAACTCAGTACTTACTTGCACAGATGAGCGAGCAGCGAGCTATCCACTTTATGTCACCTTAATTATCACCTGGAACACAGACGTGCATACTCCATGCAAAGTCTGCACCGCTGCCGTCTATGCCTGTGCCAAATGAACAGTGAATACAGACCCTGCAAAACACTGATGGTGTTATACACCAAACCACAATAAAGAGAGAACAGTGTCTATCTAACTGTTTATAGTGGCAACTTCAAATTCAACTCATCAGTCAAAACCAGTAAGTGCATGGTTAAACACAAAAACCAAAGCTGTTTGTAGTAGATTAAAAGTTACATTTTGAATATTGAAAATGCTAAAACTCTGAACTCCAACTGAACTCCAGAGATTATTCCACAACTAAATAAGTTGTTTTACCCTTTGGGCTGAAAATTATGTTTCACTATTTTTCAAAAGCAAGACCTTCCACGGCATAATTAATATTTCTCTTGGATGATTCCCTTGACTTAAGGGGCTGTTCTCGATATCCAGCACATTAATATAGTGCAGTAAACAAATATTTGCTATGTAAAGAAATAGAGTAATGGCATCCTGAGCAGAGAATAAATTCACACTCCCTCTGTGTGTGCACATGTGTTGTAATAAAAGCTTCTCTGTTATTTGTTTTAATAGGCGGTCCGGCGCTGACACACCAACTCGGTTATCGGCCATCGGACAGTCTGGCGAGGTCAGTGACTCGAGTCTGTTCGGTGTGTTCCGTGCCGTCGTCAGTGGGAGGAGCCGTCGGCGTTCATTTTGGCCGATTTTTGACATGTTGAATTGGCCAGTGGGCAGTCGGACTCAATGACCAATCAGATTGGTGGAATGCTAGCCCTTGACTAGCGAATCAGTGCACGAGAAAACTGGAGCTGACAATGCCAGTGTCTTCTTATTACTAGCCATCATATTTTCTTCCGTTCAGCGAGTAATGACAACAATGATCCTTCTTGACTACTTTCAACACTCTCTGATGAAAACAATGACTGACGACAGCGTGCTCTGTGTTTACTAGGTCTAGAGAGATGTTCCATCATTTCCAGTTTAAATTTTTTTGGGGGCGACAATACAGATTAGCGCCGCCTGCTGTTATGGAGATGTATTATATCTTGCACATGCGCAGAACGTGCGCTCAAGTAGGCGTCGCTTCGGTTTGTTCCGGGGCACTTTTTTGACCCACTCGGGGAGACGGAAGCTGACTGATCAGTCCAACTGGCTTTTCTGTGAGAGCCATGTGGAGGCAATTCGAGTGTTTCGTATTTTGAAAACAGCCCTTTTTAAATGGAAATCTGCAACACACTCCCCTGAATATCTCAAAATAATATATGCTACATTTATTAAACCATTAATAACTAATGCAAAGAATTTAAGATGGTATACTCCTATTTAAGCGTTATGTTAATAAAACATTGATTTTCGTATAGCAACCAAAATGCACAGTAGACGTGGATTAGCCAGTTATGGTTAGTTATGGCAAATATAACAAACTGTTTGCAGAACATCATTACTGCTATACTGTATTTGAACAAAAAACGACAAAATAGTTCTCGCCACTGTCACTGAATGAACAACCCTGGCACACTTTTTGTCACCACACCTTGGGTCCACATTATTAAAAACATGTATTAAATTAGACAAAGATAATGTTGTAGCCTGATAAATATGAGAATAAAATACAATTCTGCGAGGATAAAAACTAAAGACCCTCTGTTTGTTTCTCCAAAAAGTCAGACTACCCTATAGTAAAAAGAACAAATAGATAACCCTCCCCCTTTTTATGACCTGGCATTTACAGTGAAGAAGTTACTTCAAATACTAAAAACGCAATCTTGAAAGCTACAAACATTCTTTTTTTGTTTTTTAAACGTGTGAATAGAGACTGTGCAGTAATATTAAATACAGAATACATTATTTATCACTCAAGAACAAACACTCCAGGGACACAGGGATGCTTCTGTTTTATCTATGGTGCAGAGCTGAGTTTAATCTCATCATACTTTTCACTTGTTCATAATCATGTTGCGGCAGTAGCTTACTCCAGTGTTGACTGTAAGACTGTACTCTCAGTCTGGATAAGTGCTCAGGTGAATGCCAAATTTGGAGGTGGGCTGTTAACTTTGCATGATTTTGCAAAACTTTGCAGATTGATTCTGAAACCTCAAAGCAACAGTTTAAAATTTTGGGAAATATCCGCTTTCTTGCAGAAAGTTAGATGAGAACATTGATACCACTCTCCTCAAGAGTATCAATCTTAACAAGTAACTCTAAAAAATGAAAAAACATATTCCCCAAAATGGTGAATTATAATCTTGAGTTTCGCTCCATCCAATATAACCCTGAAAGTGCTACTGAACTAGTTTCAGCTGTATCTTGCTTGTCTTTCTTAGTTTGAATACACATTCAAATCACTCAGTAATGTACAGTAATATATTTAAATTCTGATTAAACATTTTTGAATTGTGATTATTTTATATTGTTTTGGTGATTCTAAAATGTCAAATAACAAAACAAATATCAAGTACTAAATGGAAACTGATTAGTCAGACAACACGTATTTTAAAATGGGGTTAGTGCAGCTGTTAGTGTAGCGTTATTAAAATCATGATCCGCTTACCATCATAACAACTCATCTGGTCTTCTCTTTGTTGAAACACATGACCTTGTCATTCACTTTTTGCACATAGTTTGATGTTTCGAGCATCTCTGACTCATGCTCCGGCATTAAACAAGTTAATTGCCTCCCTGGGCAGTGTGCAGCTGTGAATAAATATCCACTAATTGAGTCATTTTCTTAATTCCAACTCATTTAGAACCACATTGGTTCTAACTGGCTCCTGCTGACGTCCAGCAGTGTTGATGAGAAAATTATATTTGACCAGAGGAGTAACACCCACAGAGTAAGAATGACACAGGCCTCCAATTAAACTGGATCATAATCTCGTACGCTTCCGCTCTCACCACGATACATACATTATTGAGATTGGAACACCTTAATTTTTCCATACATTTACAAAGCGAATAGAAATCAGCCTTATCACCAAGTGAGTTGTAACCTTGAACAGTTAATAAGTATTTTTTTTATTTTGCCCTCATGGAAATACCTCAGATTGCCCCTCTACCTTAATGCACTAACAGTGTTCTCGTTTTAAGTGCACAGCGGTCACTAGAGGGGTGGAAAAAGTAGAGCTTTAAAAATCATAATGAGGAATGTTATATAATTTTACTACCTGGCGTCTAAATAAAAAAAAGGCAGCTTCCTTACATTTTCAGATGAAAGGATTTTATTAAACAGTCCCACACAACAATGAACACACAGGTTGTGTGTCTTCAAGAGAACAGAAGAACCTAATATCGCCCTAAACTATTGCGTAATGATCATTTTTACACTTCAGCAGACCCTTAAACGTGAATTATACTAGCTGCATCCAAGGTGACGCACGCCATCGTGACGTCAAAATGACGTCATATCCTGGATACCCAGATAGCTCAGTTGGCAGCGCGGGCGACCATATATAGAGGTTTACTCCTCGGCGCAGCGGGCCCAGGTTCGACTCCAACCAGCAGCCCTTTACTGCATGTCATTCTCCCCTTTCATGTCTTCATCTGTCCTGTCAATTAAAGGCCTAAAATGCCCCAAAAATGATCTTAAAAAAAAAAAAAGACGTAATATCCGAAGTAGGTCATCGAATCAAATTGAAGCATTGACGGCAATGCTGCTGCCAGTTCTGCCGTTGTTTACCTGTTTCTTCTTCTTCTAGTCCGTAGAAAGAGCAACGTCGGTAGCCTTTGCTTATTAGCGCCACCGCTGTTCAAGAGAAGACTGCAACTAGTGTTGCGACCACCAGCGCGGGTATAAATAGTTACTGCTATTTCATGACGTCACATATGCGTGCGCCAGTTGGGCTGCAGTTAGTGTAAAACACGCTTTAGGCATCAGGCGCACATGCAGAACACAACAGCGATGTTTTCGCTCATTTGTTTTGAGTTTTTGATGTATACCTGAAATCTGCTGTTTGCAAATACAAAAATATACATAAAATATTTTCTTCTTTTGTATTCACCAGATATTCTCTAAATGGCTGCTCTTTTAGAGAAGTGCTCAGCATAATTCTACTACATGTAAGTATGGCCTGGTGGGCCTGCAATTCAGTGATGGAATGGCAGGCAAAAAGAGGTTGCCCAGGGCAGACAGTGATGGATGGAGAGTGTGTGGAGCCATTGGCTTAGTGTTAAGCATACGCTGCATCTCTCTCTCGTCCCGCTGCCCTTTAAGGAGCATCAGCAGGCACTCCATAATTCAGTGGCATATTGGAGGGGAAGAAGGTGGGACACACAGCGCTGGTCAGCCCTGATAAAGGTCTGTGTCCTTGAGAGGTGAATAAAGAGTAAACAGAAAGAGGTGATCCTCACCTTTGTCATGTGGACACGGGAGCATTTGTGCATGCTAGTGCGCATCTGTGCGTGTGTTTGTGTTGTGTGACGGAAAGAGAAAGTGTCGGCTCGGGCTAATCAGGCTGCCACTCAAGGTAGTCCATGTAGATCTGATCAGGCTGTGCTGAAGAATTTAGTCTTGATCGACACAATGTGACCCAATTGGTTGGTAACTTTTAATAGATTTCTTTCAGGAGATTATCTGTGTATGTAAACGTGCCACTTATTTTTATAAAGTCATAAGATATACAGAAAAAAAACACTATTTGAAGTTTAGTACAGCACAAAGGCATGAACTAACTTCTCAGTAATGAAAACTGAGAACTGTCTGAATGGCCAACGAGGCCAACTGAACCTGGAGGTAATCGTCCAAGAAATGTTTCATCAACTTGTGTGCTCCCTTCCTCAGCAGATTTGCATCCTGTTTGCCTCATCTTTCCAACTTTCTCTCTCACTCCATCATTTGATGAATGACCCTGAACAGCTGTCAGTGTAGCGACATTTAATGGCTTCTGCAATCACTGTGACATGTCTGCAGTAAACAGAGACCCCTTCAATACCGCTGTATGGAGAGAAAATAACACAAATGGTATCAGTGCACTGCTCAGTCACTGAAAGGCCTGTATGTTCTACAAGGCGCAAACCCCTCCATTCGCCTCTGCGTCAGCTCTGCGAAATGTATGCCGAATTGTCTATTTTATATGGTTTATGTTGGCCACATTCTGTTTTATGGTGAATCATGCACGTTGAAGGAGCTGATGGGATAACTTTTCACTATAATTGTAGCTCGTACAATTGCATGTGACAAATAAAATTGATTGATTACTTGATTAATCATTTTATTGATTGATTTACAATCAAATTGGTGAGATAGTTAAATTGAATAAAATGCACGTCACCCTGTGATGCGAGCATTTTGAAATATTTCAGAAAGGATAACTTTCTCCAAAATGCGCAATAATTCTAATTATGAATGTAAAAAAACTTGGGATAAGTACTTTTACTGATGAAATATATGTGAAAAAAGGGTAAGGTTGATTTTATTTCTGTAGCACATTTCTTTAACAAGTTACTAAAAAGTTCTTTACATAAGCCGTTGAGACGGCACTGACAACAGACTAAACAGAGAAAAAGTCAAGAAAAGAAAATATAACAGAAGAAAATGTATTGATCAGATAAAAAAAAATAGCCTAACCTTTAGTTTAAAAAATAGCACAAGAAATAATGTCTTTTTTTTAAGCTTTTAATCTAAAAGTAATAAGTTATATGAAATAGGTTTTTGCCTTAAATCCAGTTCATAGTGCTGCTTCAGTCCACTGATGCTGACGATGAAAGCCAAAGGCTGAAAAATGATTGTTTGTTTGGCTGCTGCTCTGCATTAAATAAGCATAAATTTGGGAGGGAACACATCCAGCTTTGATTCCCTTTTCATTATAAACTTGAGAAAACAACAATGTTGCTACTCAAACATGATGTCAGAAGTGGTTTCAAGGGGTAATTAAGCTATGATTTCTAAATGTGTTTACCTCCTTGGTATTCACCTAGTACAAACACCATATACCTGATACGGACGTCGTTGTTACATTAAACATAAAGGGGGAAAATTATTTTTGCAATAAAAACCCTTCTGAAATGTCATGTTTCCATGCCGGAGAGAGAGAAAAAAATCAATTCCCACCTGACAGAATATGATGAAATCATGACAACATATATAGATCTTTTCAATGCCTCAAGGCTTTCTTCACAGCTAATAAAATTCTTTTTCATTTCAGCAGTGTTTTATTACCATGTGCTGTAGTTCCCTTCAGGAGTGTCTTCTTAGTGAGCTTTGATACTAAATAATAGCACAAAACATTATAGAACGTCAGTCAAGTCATGCTCATAGCAGTTGCTTTTGTGTGCTTGTATTTAAGATAAAAAAAAAAAAAAAAAAAAAATTTTTTAAATTAAAAAAAAAACAAAAAAAAAAAAACAAGTTCACGTTTTTTTTTTTTTTTTTTTTTTTTAAAAAAGAAAATTTTTTATCCTAATATTTAAGCTCTCAGAATCAGAATCCACTTTATTGGCCAGGTTTGCACAAACAAACAAGGAATTTGACTCTCTAAGTACAACACTCACTTAACATATAAGAATAAAAAACAGAAGGACAGTGAGAAATATATATATAAAAACAAAATAATGTTAAGTATACAGTATAACAATACAATAGAATTTAGAACTTTACAAAAATATACAATAACAATTGAAGAGAGGGAAGGAATAGTGCAATATCAGTATGGTCTGAGATTTAAGATTTGAATATAAATACAGTGCAAGGTAGTTCAGTGCAATGGTCAAATATTAATATCTATGAAAATATACATGAGGTAGATGAGCAGAACAGTGTTGACTGACTTTGTTCAGTGTTACGGGGGGGCCTTTGTGTCGGCTGGTTTTGGCGAGCAGTGCCCCGTATTGCCTACCAGAGGGAAGGAGTTTGAACAGTTTGTGACCAGGATGTGAGGGCTCTGCAGAGATTTTGCTGCCCTTTTTCTAACCCTGGACCGGTACAGATCCTGGATGGAGGGAAGGTCAGCTCCAATGATCCTTTCCGCAGCCCTAATTGTTCCTTGCAGTCTGGCCCTGTCTCATTTGGTGGCTGACCCAAACCCAGACAGTGATGGAGGTGCAGATGACAGACTGAATGATGGTTGAGTACAAAGTGGTCAGCAGCTCCTTAGGCAGATTAAACTTCCTTAACTGTCACAGGAAGAATAACCTCTGCTGGGCCTTTTTCTGGACAGAGTCAATGTGGGTCGACTATTTTAGGTCCTGTGAAATGGTTGAACCCAGGAACCTAAAGGAATCCACAACTGGTGTGCATCTGCACAGTGTGATGAATTGAGCAGTGACATCTGTCTGGGAATGTTGCTGTGCCACTTTGTCCCACAGCGACCGGCTCATTGCTCAGTGGAGATGTGGAGTCTGGATGGGCAGCAGGAATGACACCATCTGAGGCTAACGGGCCTCAGGGGCAGAGGGGGCATGTGGGACTCTGTTTAGAGTACATCTGGGCAGCCGGCTGCCCTCTATCTGCTGGTGTAAGAGCCAGACTCAGCTGAAAGTCCAGCTGTCACTTCTGCTGCAACAAATGCTGGTCTCTCTTACCAACTCAGACTGAGTTATTTGAACTACTTTTATTATTTCATTGCTCTTTAGAACAACACATATAAGGGATTTATGATTGGACGCCCTTTCGCTAGGATGGCATAGTTTATCAGTTCTCTACAAAACTATACAAATCCCTGTTTCCATAATAAAACCGTTTTCTGTCTACACCACTATTGTTAAGGTTTGGTTAGGTTTTATGCACAAGGGAAATATCATATTTTGTGTTCTACTTTGTGAAGTTTAGTGGATGTTCGTTGTCATGGTTAACACATAAACACTTGGAAGTTGCAAGGGAATGACCACAGTCCTAATTATTACAGCCATGACACAGTTTTGTCCTTTGAATGTAAACATATGTTTTTTCTTGTGCATTTCCTGAAACAACTCTTTTCTTCTCAGTCTTGTGTGCATGCAAACATCCTTTGAGAGCAATTCAGTGATAAAAATACTTTTGTGAAACAATTGTTTTCTTGCATGATTGCTCTGTATTTGAAATAATGGACTCATGAAAGACCCAAATAAAACAAAATTGCTCATATCCTATTTCTCGTCACAAACACAATTTCACCTCTCCAGTGATTTTCTGTTTGTTTATGTATTAGAATATCTTCTCACTTCTGCTTCCCGTTTTTGAATATTCTTTGATGAATAAAATGGTTAGAATAAACAGGCCGGCATTTATAAATTGTAATTGCGTCTGAATGTTTAGAAGTGGCAGCATTAGAGATACTGCTGCTTCTTCCTCTCAAGGGCTACACAGTCTACTCTGTGTTTCAAACAAAACCTATCTGGAGGCCATGCAGGGCTCTCTGAAATATCATTTCACGTTACAAGGCATTGACTTTAATTTGACCGAAAAAACAGCAATTTGGGAGGAAACCTTTTATATAATTTTATTGCATTTTTATTTATTTACCTTCTTACCTTACTTGTGAAATAAATGTCCATGAACCATTTTAACCTACATCATTTTAAAGATGTAAAAAAAAAAACTCATCTTGTATTGATGAGTGAGAAATTCATTATCTATTTCACTCCATGGGACTTAAACTCAATTAAAACAGGCCTTTTCTTGCATTAGTCCCTCCGTCTCATAGATCTACGATGTAACATAAATCCCTCACACATATTTCATCTTCATCCTATGCATCACTTTGTTACATAATCCCTCTTTTTAGTATTTACTAAAGATAGAGAATTATCTAAAGGTAGATAATAGTAGCGTTTTTGCCACCATAGGGATGCTTACAGTGGATTTTATCCAAAGTCACAGTATGTAGAACAACTGACTTTCACATTGAAAGTTTGCCATTAACATTCTCTTTCAAAGCCGTCAACCAACCACAGCACCTCAGGTCCAGATTTCCAATTAATGAATCCACATGTTCTGCTGTCTCCCTCATTAGGGAGTGTTGAGAGGGAAGGTGTGCATTGCGTGTAAAGAGAACTTTTGACCCCTTATGCACAGAATGACAGAATAATGCTACTTAAGCTCCGGGAACAGACATATGTAGAGTAAACATTTTTTTTCCTCTCACCATCCCCCATCTTTCTTGTTGTATTTGCCCTCATCATTGAAAGGAAGAGGAAACAGATGATCTTGGTAAACTGCATCTGCATTGTTTCTTTCAAAGCACAAAAGCTCAGTATTTTAATTACAAAATGGATAGATTTACAATAATAACTAACAATAATAATACCTACATAATAATATGTACAAACTATTATCCCAGTTTTTGGTCTGAACTAAACATTTGGGGGCTTTTCCATCAATCTGGGATTATCCAAGTTGAAGGATATCTATCTAATTTACATTTAAACTGATTTTTTGACAGGCTCTTCCTATATCTGTATTTTTGTTGTTTAATTTTTTTTTATCAAAATATATCATCTTTGAGAATCCAACAAAAAACCTCTCGTAGATTTGAAAAGTGGCTTTAAAATGTTTAGTTTCCTCATCAATGGAGGACAGTAGTTGTGGTCAGTTATAATTATTTCCAATGGTGACAAGATTTCTTGGCAGGAAAAAATATTCAAACCTCAAACCTCTCTTGCTGTATAATTTATGTATCTGATGTCCATTTAAATGTTTTGTGCGCGCCATGTAATGCTCATTTTGTAAAACAAATATGGCACAGTAGATTGCTTCCATGACATTGTATAGAACTCTGACAATAGTTGCAATTCTGATGGAGCAAGCGCGTTCAAACAATTCAGTTTTTCTTTAACATGGTTTTTATTCTGTTCTAGTCTGATGACAGTCCACCACATCCACAAGGCTACATATCTGGTTAGTCCATGGACAGCTGTTTTTCAAGGTTGTAGAAATATTTAACCAATCAAAGCTTTTGTAGACAAGATTGAAATTGTGGACAGCAGCTTCCTGCATAGCTAGCTAGCTGTGTAGCTACATCCATGACAAATGATAAATGGTGACAAGTGTGGATAAGACTAAAGCAACTGTACAGGTTTTTTACAGAAAAACAAACACTCTTACATTGGAATGTTAAGTCAATGCGATGGACAAGTCAGTTGCTGATTGGTTAGGGCAAAACAAAATACCCTCTTTTTCAACCACAAATATTTCAACATGAACACATGTCAGGCTGAGTGAATAA
This sequence comes from Perca fluviatilis, assembly GCF_010015445.1. Lineage (NCBI taxonomy): Eukaryota > Metazoa > Chordata > Actinopteri > Perciformes > Percidae > Perca > Perca fluviatilis. Next base: position 26,326,896 of record NC_053121.1, on the reverse strand, counting down.
AATTAAACAAAGCGGCCATTCAGGCAAGTTATTTTCATACTTTTGTCCATTATGAATATTGATCATGGTAACATTTCACCCACTTAGTTGTAAGAAATTCAGATAACGTTGAGGAGCACAAGCCTACAGCTTTCCCAAAAACCTTAAATTTAACAGATCTCTTTTTTACCTTGCTGTAGCAGCTGGAAAGTCCACATTTCCCACATCCCTAGGTGCTGCGTAAAATGTCATCCTGATCAGGAGATAATGGACTCAAATGTGAGAACAACACCCAGGTTGCCAAATGCCAGATTATCCCTTTAACACTAAAACGATGAAGAATCAAATATTGACATGGGAACTTGAAAGTGATTTTGTGAAGCCTATGAGCAATTTAAAGTGATATTTCATTCTATCTCCAGTCACCCACCACATCTTATTGAATATACACATAGTGTATTTTGATCAAAAGGGTCAGTGGTCAAATACAGAGAGCAGCTTCATTCAATCATTGTTAAAGCAAACAGCTGATTGAGTGGACAGGAACACCAAAGAGGCATGCTGTCTGATTGTTGTATTAACCTGATCTCATAATTCACCCATTATCAGCCCCTCTTGTCATTTAACTACACAAACATAACACTGTTTGGGAAACAGTTTCAAGTTTTCCTTTTTGCATACTAAAGAGTTGCATGCTAATACAGGGGCATGCTTCTCATATTAACCGCAGTGTGATCAAATGTAAAGTAACCCCAGTGTGTATGTAAATGAGTTGATTAATTACTGTAGAAAGACTGCTTTGTTCTCGCTTTCTTCTTCATGGTCATGGGGGTAGGTGACAGGGAGATGGGTGTTGCGCTTTGGGAAGAGAGGAAATCAATATCTCAACATTTCAGGTCTCCCCGGGCTTTTTTTAGTAACTCGATGCACAGGTGTTAATCACTGAGTCAATTGTTTCATCAATCAAGTGAGTAAGTCCCTGAAGGTGGAGACAGGTATTACAGCTACTCTCTCTCTCTCTCTCTCTCTCTCTCTCTCTCTCTCTCTCTCTCTCTCTCTCTCTCTCTCTCTCTCGCGCTCTCCCATTCTCTCTCTCTCTCTCTCTCTCCCATTCTCTCTGTCCTGTCCTTCTCCTGACAAGTAGATAACTATCCCTAAAAGAGAGAGGAGATAGAGGTGACTGTGCAACAGCGGAGCCAAATCTCACTGGGAGGCTGTCAGGCTAAGTTCCAACACTGAAAACTCTCCTGTCCTGATCATCTTGTTTCCTCAGCTGGCTGTTTGGGGCTGACAGGGCCGCTTGTGTTTTGACAGTTTCTGTCACTTCCTCAGTCTGCTGAAATCTTGAGCAGATGAGCATACAAAGGTTGCACATCACACCGCGTTAGATATTATGTTTTTGTTGCCAGTTGTGGCTCAGGATACAATCAAAATCTCAAAAGTCTGAGTGGCTCTCTTCCATCTGCTGTAATAATCAGTCATGGTAGATCGCTAAACACAAATGCTTTCCTCTGTGTGCGCATCCAGAAACATATCCAACAGGTTCACTATCCTGCAATTAGTTTGCTAATTTGAAGCTGCTTGCACAATGAGTCATTTTATTGTAATTATAAACAAACCGTAAGTAGATATTAAAGCGTAGATACTTTCTCTCTTTTTGTTGACGAATAGCTGTTGACATTATGATTCATAATATAACATTTCCTTTTCCATTCATTTAAGGCCTTGTACTGAACAAAAATGCATGCCTTAAAATGGTTTATCGTCCACTGCAGACAACTGTTAAATACACTGCTTTGAAAAATAATTTATATATGGAATTTTAAATTTCCTCTAAAATCAATTACCTTGATCGAAATTACAATTACATCCAACTTCTTTCTTCTCGTTGAAAAATCCACCATACCTTATTGGACTATGATCAGCTTCCAAATGTCACAAAAACATCTTGTACGTACACATAATGCACTCAAATTTAAGGTGAGCACAAAGAAACATTTGCTTTCAGCAGATTAATGTGTAAACAGCCTTCTAATGTCAAACTCTGCACTTACATAATTCTGCACAGTGAAGGTTAAACATCCAAGTGAAGTTAAAATAAGCAAAAAAAAAATTGAAGTGGAGGGGGATTTCAACTTTTAAAGGTGATTGATTTGATTTAGTCTTTAACAGTACTTTAGCAGAAAAAACAGATTAGCGAAGCAACAGTGACACAACATAATACATCCATATGGTACCTTTCAAAGCAGGTTTATACAATGTCCCAGGAGAACGGTCTGAATTTTTAAGCAGTCGCCAACTTCTACCTGTGAAAAACCCTGCCAAGTGCAGGCATTTAAAGCATTTACTTTTATTCACCACACTTTGTCATAGGGTACAGTAAGCAAAACGCATTTCATCTCTTTGACAACTTATTTATACATGAAGCCGAGCTACAACGGCAGATGTGGAGGGATCATATTTTACACTTCATAGCTCATTGTTTCTCGGAAGCATTAAAAAAAAATCATGATTGAAGGGTCATGCTTTTATAATAGATCCTGGCATGTACAGTAGCAACACCAGGTTGCCACAAGATGCACATGACTCCTCTAAATAGATTACACTCTGATAAAATGTGTTTGTTAAAGTTTATTAATAATGCTGGCATCCATCCGAGTCTCTGTTTGTTAAAGTTTCTACATTCTACCCGACGGAACGCTTCTTCACATTAGCAGAAACTTGCAGTCTATGAGAAGAACACATAAAAGAATTATCTCCTCTGCAGACCCTCCTTGAGTCCTTGATGTCTTCTTAAAAAACTGAACTTCTACCTGCTCAAAAACCATTTACTGTATTATGTACACTACAGTATGAAAGCTAAGAAAACACTGTCATGAAAATGCTTGGAGATGATAATAGACCCCTATCTTCCAAAAGAAGAATCAGCATAAAGAAAATGAGCAATGCAATATTATATCTCATCCCCTCTGGCATATACTGTCCTTATAGAAAGCCTGAGAAAGGATGATTTTGATCAGCCATAAGGGAGAACTCTACACAGACTCAGATGGCTGAGAAAAATCCTGCAGCAAAGGCATATAGTTATTAACATCCTCACTGGGACTCAGATAAGAGATGAGAAATCTGCAGTGCATATCAGAGACAAATAAAGGTGAGATGCGAGATTTCTCCATACTGAGATAATCATGTGAACAGATGAGCCGAGCTTGGACCCATCTCTGAGGCTCACCAGCAAAACAGAGCTGACAAATACGGCGACTGGGAGATGAGGGGAGCGATTATGAGTATAGCGGAGAGAAAGGCCTTGGTGTGGTGAAATCTCTTAATGTTCTTGGATGGAGAGGGCTAGTCACGCTTGGGAACTGTATGCATGTGTGGGTGTGTGTGTGTGTGTGCGACAAAAAAGCCTAGCAGACTGTCACGTCTGCCTTATCGGTCTGCCACTCATGTGTGTGTTGTGTGTGCATGCATACATGTTTAAGAATTTATATGCATGTGTGTGTTTGAGCATACTTATTCATGTATGAACAGACTCCACTCTCAAACACCCACTTAGGCTTTCCACATAAAAAGTATTTAAAAAAGATGAGGTGTAAGTTGCCTTTGAACTAAACAGAGAGGGATAGCTCTTGTTAGCACTGTAGTTGTTTGCTTTCGAATTTAATTTAGAAGAAGAGACCTTGTGCTGGTAAGATCACTGTACTGTAGACTTGACAGGCTGAATGCCCTAGTGTCTAATGTTCGGAAGAGGAGGGCGAGGCTGACAGGAAAAGACTTTGACAGGGCTCTTTAGGTGTGAACAGAACAAAGGCCTAGTTTCAGTTTCATACCCAATGACTTTGTGCTGAATATGAGTTTCGCTCTAATGACTTCTGAGCCTCAAATCCCGCCAAGATTGTCACGTCGGATTTCAGTGGTGCCAGCATGGAAGTTTGTTCTGGGGGGAAAAAAAATTATGAGGTGTAAAGGAGAAAGAGGACAAAAGAGGGAAAAGACACTAAAGCTAAAGTAATGCCTGTCACATGTGGGGAAAAAAGATCTTTTTTGTACCAAGGCTTTCCTCTCATCCTTAAAGCCGGATCACATTATTTTCATTTGCCACGGTTCGTAGGTCATTTAATAACTCTAAATTACAATTCTAATTTGGATCAAAGTGACAGTGAATGGAGTGTGTCCAAAAACATATTACCTGTGTAGCATATCAATGAGGACAGCCTCTTTGAAGAAAAGCTCCAGTCTTATTTCCCTCACTTAATTGAACAGCTGTGTAAAAATACATCTATTTACATGAATTGATTGAATGTATCAAACTGACCCAGAAACATCTAGAAAATCCATTTTGATTACAGGGGAAATGAGACGGAAGTTCTAGATGACACAGCTGCTGTAGATATGATTCTCTTTCAATGATTTTATCAGTTGGTACATTTTCGTTTCCACAGTTTTGAAATTTACTTTTTAGTCGAATCGTTTTGTGGCTATCACCCTCCTCACTAGTTCGAGATGGCTTAATTAAATGAAATGTTGCTGCGCTCTGCCATCTTTCTGCAGAATTTGCAGAATGTAAAAGCTCCCCTTTCATTAAGTGTGCAAATGGTTTCTTTGACAGCCAGTGTCAAAAACATGCACAAGGTCTATTAATAAGGTATTGGAGAAGCACACTGGTGTGGTAACCTCAGCGAGGCTGTAACCTTAATGGTCATCTTTGTCATGAATTTTTCAATTCCTCATTAAGGTTTTAGCCATTAAAAGTGCATTTGTTTCAACTATACGCTGTCAAACAAATGATAAATATGTGAAGGTAATGACTAACTTGTGCATAACCATAGACCACATTTGCATAGAAAGCTAGAGGCAGATGCACAATTTGATATGCAGCCTCAGGCAAAACTAGGAACCATTTGTTGTTGTCTGAAGCCATAGAACTGAACAAAAAAATAACTTCATACTCAGTGCAAATCGCTAGTGTTAGGAAACCAGTGAGGAGACTGAATGAAATTCTCATGTATAATCATGTTCAGTAAAGGAGCCAAGAATGAAAGTGGTGTTAATAGGTAATGCTCAGCATTGTGTTTTGAAAAGTTTCTCACTTGCATGAGGGGGGAAAAAACTCCATCTCCCCAAGGAAAGACATTAAGTGACCTTATTTTTCCTCTTCACTTGTTTCCCAGCCTAAATGTTGTCTCTCCTGTACACCCGGTATTGTGATGTAAATGAGATGCATATTTGGCTCATCCTGGTCTGCTGAAGTGGAAAGGTAAATATTTGCATTATGCTTGCAGGCTGGAGTGCGCGCCACATTGCATTATTCCATTAACCCACGTCTTCATGCAAAACAACACTAATCGGCCTATAGCTCTATGCATACCAAAGCTTGGACTACTTACAAGAATATGTATGTGCTGGTCAAACTGCTCATGTTATTCCAATCTGACTCATAAGAAGAGCACTTTATTTCTATGTTTCCCATGTGTCTGCTCTGTGTGTTTTCTGTATATATTTTACCATCAGTTTCATTTTGCTAGATCTATTAGTCCAACGGTATTGCTTTAGGTCAATTAGATGTAATGATTGAGCTCACTGATCTCCCTCTGTCGGTATTTGAGCTCCTATTGGTTTGATTTCATTGAACAGCAAGGTGTAATTTCACTCCCATTTCTTCTGCCCCATTGTATCATTGACATTGCATTGTTTTGTTTTCAGGAAGAATAATTAACCCCTTCCACAATCCATGTATCATGTCCAATGTTTTCAGGTCACAAACACTTTACTTATGACTTAACCTTTTAATAGCATCATCAGCTGAATGACAGGAGAAGCACTGGACTGTATAGGATCTCCTATGTGTTCAATCCAATAGGAGCGGAAATCCTGATGCTGAGATGAACACATCATGAGCGGGATATAGATCTAAAGATGATCTATTGGACTATAAAAGGCCATCCAACTCATTATATGAGACAAGTTATGTCATATTCCCTACAGTTTGCCTTTGGGCGTTATTGGATAAATAGTCTTGCATTACCAGACCTACCTCCACAGTGCTGCAAAGGAGTGTCTGGCGAGTCTACACAGCATTCTGGGATGGGAGAAATATGTGCTCTGGTTTATTTGGCATTTCTTTAAACCAATCACAATCGTCTTGGGCGGCGCTGTGCGCCGTACGGAGCAATGGCGCCTCTGCAAAATAGCCTCAGGAAGGAACTTGTTTTGGTGGAACATGTGTACGTTGAAAGGTTGTTTAGGCGTGCAAAAGAAAACTCAGATTGGACATATTGTCTAGCTAGCCGTCTCGATTTACCCTGCAGAGATCTGAGAAACGGTTATAGACCGTAGCCCGGAGTTTAAAATGTCAACACAAAGAAAGCCCAAGGTAACGGATATCCGGCCTAAATGAGTGAAATCTGGTGGAATTTCCATCGGCAACGGAGCAATCCCGGAAGTGGAACGTCGTGGAACGTCATTTGATAAATGAATAACAGAACTTTATATTGACACCGCTATCCAGCTACCTGCTAATTCATATAAGCCAGGTCAATTTTGTTTTCTTTTTTTCTTTTACTTTATACCACCTCCTTCTGACATTTAAGAAACAACTTAACAGTACATATTGTCATCAGACTGGAAGGTGTTGCTGTTTCCATGCTTGACGACGGTTTCTATATTAGGTGAAATATCTGAGGTTAAATGTGTAACATTGTAACACGTCTAAAACAGCATGTTGTGAAACCAACCAGATTTACAGTCCACCCACAGTGTTACTTGGTGAAAAATTATTAAACATAAATCTGCATTCTTCTTTTGGAAAATCCTATAAATTAAAAAAAAAAATATATATATATATATATATATATATATATATATATATATATATATATATATATATATATATATATATATATACTGTGTATATATATATACTGTGTATATATATATATATATATACTGTGTATGTATATATATGTACTGTGTATGTATATATATATATATATACTGTATATATATATATATATATATATTTGTAGACATTTAAATGTTTTCAAATTCTGAGAAAATGTCGGCACACAAATCTCAATTCAAAGCAAATATTAAGATGAAAATGAACCTCAGTGGCCAGAATGTGTGCTGTTTATTAAGCCGTTATATGTCGGACATGTTCTTGTAATAGTGTTTTTGTACACCAAAATAAAAGCAATTTTATATTAATTAATATCTATACTACAAAATTTTTAAGTAATTTTTGTGTGTTTTAAAAGAAATAATAGCCAGGCCTTCCCAGTTGCTGCTTCTATGCCAGCTTCATTTGTTCCATTTTTTAAACATCCTGAAGTGTTTTTTTGCCCCAATTTGCTGTGTGAATATGGAAATAGACAAGTTCCATATTAGTAAATGGCATTGTTCCCCCATCTATGACAGGAAATGTTACGAAAAGTCAGGTTTTGTTCCGTTTTTAGCCACTACAATCTGACAACCATTTTAGAAGGTCAGAGATTCACATGACAGTTTGTCTGTCTAGTTATATGCACAAGATCTAAGAAGCAATAATCTGCAGACTGTGTTGAAGGACTCAATGGCTACCCGATAGATGCAGCATCACAGCTTCTATTTCACATCAAGGACAAATATTTTATGTTTCAAACCATCTTATCCCTGTGGTTCCTTGAAGTTGCTGACTCCCTGTTTGGAATACAGAGATGAAAAAAATCCAGTGTGACCAAAAAAAGAAATCTAGTTGCATAGTTGGCACATGTGGCCGAACCAGCAAGATAAAAAAATAACTGTATTTCATGCTTAGTTACCTGAAACACTTAGGTATCTAATCTAAATAAATAAATATTCCCCAGAATGTCACTACTTTGGTGAACAACATTGCACAGTGTCTGGAAACAGGAGGCATCATACAGAGAGAAACTGCAGGGAAAATTGAATTGGACTTGGCAAAAACAGGGCTGCTGAAGTGGCTGGTTTGCCTTTTCTTACCGTAGCAGTGTGAGACTGCTCTCCTTCTACTGCTGTCTTCTGAATGCAAGCCAAGGCCTCCTGCCTGCTACCAAGGTACAACAAGGTTGCAGCTGTGCAGCACTATAAAGAGAATATTTAAATACCTGCTGATAAATTGGGCCCTGTGGTGTGCTGTGTCTGTTTGTTCACCTCATGTGTTTTGGTGTCCTTGTCAAATGATCTTGTGGTCTGCACAGTCAGCTAGTTAGTCGTGTGTACTCTGATCCCTCTGCATTGAGGCTTCTACTTGTCTTTGGTTCTTGTCCAACTTTCCCCGTCATGATATAATTGTTAAAGTTACATATAGTATATCTCCAAATTGGATCGACCTGAAGGTACAATCAACCCACGGAGAGGGTGGCATATAAGGGTCAAATTGATGGCGTAAATATTAGCCCAGCTTGATAGGCCAATTAATGTCTTTACATAGGGTTGTGGTGGAGCCAAAGCTTTGTAATTTATCCACACAACATACAGTGCTGAACACAGAGTACAGTATTACCTGAAACCAGAGGCAAGCAAAACAAGCCACGCTGGAGGAAAGCTCTCACTTTTCATACGCTGCACAAATGAGGTTGTGATGGCATCTAGGATGAATAACATGGTAATCCATCTAAAATCCCTTAGGATCCGCTGTTAAAAGAGGTTGCAACCACCTATGCTTTTTCAACCCGGTGAGCCCGAGGAACTTTGAAGAGGAGATATTCAAAATCGGCTTGGGGAAAGTACACCATATCCTTGCCGGTATTGCATGTCTCTGTGATGTTGGCATAGGTGAAGTCAGTGAATAATCAGAACAGAATCAGGTTTTAAGATACTTTACTCAAGTTGTGGAAGAATTGCTGTGCCCGTAGGCTTTTTCTATCCTTTACTCTTATCACCTATCTTTTGCAGTTTTATGGGCTTTTTAAAAGAAAATTCAAGAATTAAATTTTAAGTACACAGCTATACAGTAAGAAACTCCACCATTAACACAATTCCCAGTCTGTGCCTCAATACAACTCACAGCTGTCAATAACACTAAATAATTAATGGAGAACATATTACTTGGACTGTAGCCTGGCCTTATTACATCCCTTTGTATGCTCTTTTCATTTATGCAATGGACTAATTTGTGAGGGAGCAGTTAAAGCATTTCTTCATCGCCTCCAGTGCACTATCCCATAGAAAAGGCTCCTCTCTCTGCTGCAATCAAAGGAAAATGTGCAGCATGAGCACATTCACTAGGGCTTGCTAATCTGTAGCTCTGAATGTAGGGCTGAAAACCACTGGAGAGGCCAGTGGGAGGAGGCGCATGTGACAGCGCTGTTTCTTTAATAAGGAGGTGAAGTAGATGGCAAAATGACAGAAATGATCAAGTAAATACTCTTAGTAGACACTGAACTTTCTGCAGGCAGTTTTCCACCGTTTTCCGTATCCACAATTTTCATGGAAACCCTATTAAATATAATAGGAAGCACTGGCTGTAGCCCGATGCCACACAGATATGCTCTGTAAGTCTTAATTAAAATGATGCCAAGGGCAAGAGGTAAAGTGTAAAGAGATTGTGAGGTTACCGAAGAATCCCTTCAGCTGTGAGGGAGCACCCCAATTTTTTTTTCTTTTCTTTTTTCTTTTCTTTTTTACAATCTGAGGGGACAAACCCATTAATATGATCCTACAGGAGGATTCCCTTTGAAGATGAAAAGAATCTGACCCCAAACCGGGAAATGAAACAATACAATTCAGCACTCTAGAGCAGAAAATTCTAAATCATACAAAGAACATATTGATAAAACTGAAAGTTTGAACTTACACTTGTGTTTCTACTAAGTTTAATTGTGGTAGAGGAGAGACTCAACCAGAGGATTGTGTGAATGGAGTTATATCTCAGCACTGATAGTTATCACAGTTATCATAGAACCAGAGGATTAAAACAGAAACCGTGTCTTCTGTCCAACCAGCACAATCTGAAAGCAGAATTCTCCACAGCACATAGATTTGGGCTGTGTGATGCATTGCTGATCGTCACAGCATGATAGTCATCAAGTAGAGGCAGCACTTTTCTGTATTCTCTCTCACAGTTAGTGTGTGAAACTTGTGAGAGTTGTGACCAAATGGTAAATTCTCATCTTGACATAAAGCTGCTGGATACGATTGTGTAAATAATATTAAAGTATATAACAATATAATAAATAAAAATACAATAAAAATGCACACTAACTCCTGCCATTACCCTCAACTTAGTTACTGGCATCACAACTGGAGTTGGTCCCCCGTCACCGGACTATGGCTACCGACTGCTCCTAAATAGTTAGGATGGGTTAAAATGCAGACAAATTTCCCTGCACATTGTACTGTGTGTGACAAATACATATGTATTCTTCTAATCTATATTTGTGTACAGTTTGGGCAAGATTAGTTACTTCTGTTATAGTGTAGCAGTAAGCCAATATTCATTCTTCTTTTAGCTCTGTTTTGGTCCCCACCAACTCAGGCAACACAGTCTCATGGCAGTTCGTGAAATGGTCATCTATTGATTTGTGTACACGGACACATTTATCTCATTTTTTTCATGATGGTCAGCACGTTTTTTAAACTAATGTATTTCAATGGGAAGCATCTTTCGTGATCACAGCACGATTCTAATTCACGAAAAAAACGAGTTAAACATTACGTCACCATTTCACGAACAGCCATGAGACTGGGTTGACTCAGGAGGAAAATATCTGGGGCCCATTTCAGGAAGGAGGTTTAACAAACTGAGTCTAACCAAGAACTCTGAGTTGATTTACCCTGAGATGGGAAACTCTGAGTTTTCGGTTCCAGAACAGCTGATTTGAGATGGTTCTGAGGGAGCCTACTCTGAGTTGATTCAATTCCATTCTGAGGCTGCAGCACCATCATTAACAGAATTATAATTCATAATCTTTTATTTCAAAGCGTTTACAACATTCACCTGCAATACTGTGGAACTCATTTTTAATTGCTCTTACTGGTTTGTGTCCAGGGAACATTACAACAACGTTTAAAACATGTTTCAGAGCGAGTCACACTCTTCTGACGCCGCTTTGTTATATAGTGGCTTTACTAATATGCTTTGCATCACCAATGTTGTAAAGAAAACTGCCGTTTGCAAAAAAAAAAAACGTAATGCGACACAAATAATCTGCTGGGATGTAGAGCATGTCCACGATGGGTGACGTTAGGGATATGAGGACGGATAAGGTTATCTACATATCTGATGGACTGGGAAGGAAAATGATACCGCTCAAATAGGTAGTTATCTGGAAATGAAAATGCATCTATAAGGGCCTCAATATCATCTCCCAACGTATGTTTAACTCCCTGTAAAGTAATACAGCTCCTTCATCAATATGGAGCTAAATCAGGGCCAAATGTTTTGTTAATTTGAAAAAAAATATATATAGTTGAAAAACTAAAGCTTGAAATTGAAAATTTAAGTTTTGGTCAAAACTTGGAAAAAATAAAACCATGTATTCAAACTAAAAATAAGTGTACCAATTTTTCTTTCAGTTTGAATAAAATTTAGATTAAATTCTGGAATTATTTTGAATAAATTATAAATTTTCATTTTTCACTTTTGTATTTGTTTTCAGTTCCACATTTCATGTTTTCAGATTCAAAACTTATTTTTTTTACGGCTTCAAATCTTTTTTTTTTGGTTTAAAATCTTTTTTTTTCGGTTTCAGACTTTTGGCCCTGATTTTGCGTGGGGCGCGCGGCTTCAACTCAGAGGGCCGTGGCATTATGAGTGACAGCCTAACAAAGAAGGCAGAAGACTCCTCTGTCATGTTGCCTTCAGGAAATGGTGTTACTGTGAGAACTATGACTGAATGCTTTCTATCCACTATATACATGTGCTTTTTACTTAACAAACTGATGCCAGTGACAAAGTTTCATTTAAAAAATTGTTTTGGACAACACATGGTACCAATTACACTATAAGAGCAATAAACTGTGCCATATTGTGCAGCTCAGCAGGAACAATGACTTCTCCCACTTCCATGTACGACTTTGAATGTAGCACCACAGTATTCACTCGGCAGTCAGCATAGCGTCCGCTCCGCCAAGGCAACCTGCTGGCGCAGCCCACAGGTAAGACATGTGAAAGATATTAGCCTTTTTGAATAGATACTTTGGGACATTATCCCCGCAGTGGCATTTTTTTTTGTCATTAACACATAAAGGGAAAATAGGTGGACAGCTGGAAATGAAGCATCACTTGCACAAAAGTTAGCATTAACTAACGTTAGCTTCACACTAGCTGGTGTTTTTACACTAATTTCAGTGTCCAGCTCAAGTTTTTTGACTTTAACGTGTAGTGGTCTTTGTTAACCTCTGTTTGCAGTGTTCGAACTATACCGTGGCCTTCGGGGGAGCCCACTTTTTTCCACGCGGGGGGTGCGCTTGTAACTTACAATGACTTACAAAGATACATAACAGCTACAAGTGTATGCACTATACAGGATTTACCCTATCATACTTTATCGACAGGAATAGATAGGGCAAACAGCCACCCACAAATATAAAAACAATAAGAAGAATACCAGAATTCCTCCGTTCAATTAGACCATAGCGACGCACCTCAAGCTTCCATCCTTAACAAACAGCCACGTATACGGGCTCTTCCAGGCTCTCCACTGCTGGCTGTTCCAATTTAACGGGAGAGAGGAGCGAGAGGGGTTAGGATCATCTTCAGCCAGAGAGGACATTATTTCTTCAGCTTCTTCTTGCGTTGTCACCCCGGTGGGAGGTGTGCTAACAGGGCTTGCAGCAGGTGAATCAGTCGTGCTATTAACGTCATCGCTACACAGTTTCTTAGTAAAACCAAAATTAATTAAACTGCCTTGTTTTCTTTTTGCCATGGCTATATGATGCTTACTGCAGAATGGATTTCAAGGACTTTGCGCACCGATTAATGGCCTCCAATGTTTATATTTTTTCTAGAATCTTTGAGTTAACATGTAGCCTACTAAACATGAGTTGGATTTGCACCGCAGCGCCGCCACGCCTTGATGCTCATAACAAGAATAACATGTATAGTTTTCTTTATTGAAGTGAATTGGGTTTAAATCACCATCACGCATGAATTATATTTTTGCAGTTTTACACATTATAATTCACGATGATCACATTACACAAAACTGAAATTGCACTGTCAAAACTATAACTAACATTCCTAGTGTTACCTTTTCATGGTTAGTTTAAACAACATAACTTGTCCTGGTCCGCTTTGTTAATCAATCAATCATAGCTTTTATTACGGACACACACGGTCCAGAAAACAGACAGTAAGACATACAAATACAAAAAGACAAGTTAGTGTATTCTGATACAGTTAGGCTGTGATAGAAGCCTTCAAAGTTTGCCCACTTGGCATATTTTGTAAGGCATAACTGTCATGCTGTTACATCTAACGTTATAGTGTAAAACGTAATTTATCAGGCCAGAGCATTATGTAAAGTCTTATTTGTCTACTCTGTAAAAAGAGACCTTCTTCACTGCAGCCACTGTCGAGTTATGGTCATTCTGACAAACAGAGGTTAACAAAGACCACTACACGTTAAAGTAAAAAAAACTTGAGCTGGACACTGAAATTAGTGTAAAAACACCAGCTAGTGTGAAGCTAACATTAGTTAATCATAACTTTAGTGCTAGCGATGCTTGATTGCCAGCTTTGTCCAGCTGTCCACCTATTTTCCCTTTATGTGTTAATCACAAAAAAAATGTCACTGCGGGGATAACGTCGCAAAGTATCTATTCAAAATTGCTAATATCTTTCACATGTCTTACCTGTGGGCTGGTGCCAGTGAATACTGTTGTGCTATAAGTCATACATGGAAGTGGGAGAAGTCATTGTTCCTGCTGAACTGCACAATCTGGCACAGTTTATTGCTCTTATAGTGTAATTGGTACCATGTGTTGTCCAAAACAATTTTTTAAATGGAACTTTGTCACTGCCATCAGTTTAAGTAAAAAGCACATGTATATAGTGGATAGAAAGCATTCAGTCATAGTTCTCACAGTAACACCATTTCCTGAAGGCAACATGACAGAGGAGTCTTCTGCCTTCTTTGTTAGGCTGTCACTCATAATGCCACGCCCCTCTGAGTTGAAGCCACGCCCCCTACGCAAAATCAGGGCCAAAAGTCTGAAACCGAAAAAAAAGATCTGAAAGTGAAAAACAGATCTGAAACCGAAAAAAAGATTTGAAACCGAAAAATAAGATTTGAAACCGAAAAAAAAGATTTGAAGCCGTAAAAAAAGATTTGAAGCCGTAAAAAAAAATTTTAAATCTGAAAACATGAAATGTGGAACTGAAAACAAATATAAAAGTGAAAAATGAAAATTTATAATTCATTCAAAATAATTCCAGAATTGAATCTATATTTTATTCAAACTGAAAGAAAAATTGGTACACTTATTTTTAGTTTGAATACATGGTTTTATTTTTTCCAAGTTTTGACCAAAACTAAAATTTTCAATTTCAAGCTTTAGTTTTTCAACTATATATATTTTTTTCAAATTAACAAAACATTTGGCCCTGATTTAGCTCCATACATCAACGCGATCGTCGACAAAAGGAAATGCCATGTTTTGAGCCTGATACAGACTGAATGAATGAAAAAGCGCTGTGTCAGAGGGAGGAGACTGAGAGAAACTCAAGGTTTCTTGAAAAAAACCTGCTCCCGACCAGGTTAGGTTCACAGGCTCAGTTACCATAGTAACTGACTCTGAGGTTAAGTTACCTCTCTTTCTGAAACGGGCTGGAGTTACCCCTCTTTTTCAGGTTTGATTAACCTCCCTTGCTGAAACAGAAAACCCAGAGTTTCCCTCATCTCAGGGTTAACAAACTCAGAGTTTTCACTAAACCTGCTTTCTGAAACTGACCTTTTAGCTCCTTAATACTCCACTGTGTTTATCAACTATTCGCTGACTTTGTCTGCCATTTGCTGCTTGGCAGGTAGGGTACAATAGGTTTATTAGAGATTTTTTACTGAAAACATCTATTCCTGGTGATTACGTGTGGCTACATAATATGGCCTCTTTCTATTTCCCTCTATCTCTTTTCTATTTTACCCCCTGCTGTTTTACATTTCTGCAAAATGATAATGGGGAGGATTTTGTGTCACCACCAGTGTCTTTTTTCCACAGGCTTAATGAGATATGAATTTCTTAAGCTAATTTGGTGAACTGATGAAATAATGGTTAAACTAAACAAGGGCAACCCAGCTTAGCTCTTGGCCTGAAAACCGAATGTATGTCACCTTTTATCACCCTCCCTCTCCAGTTTTCCTGGCCCTCTTCTTCATTATTAATGGCTGACAAATCTTTTACCTGAAATAAATAACACATCACAGGAGAACAGTTTTCTGTTTTATTCCTGTAAACATCTTTAGGCGTGCACTCTGTAAAACCTGAATGCTTTATTTTGTCCCTCTCTGTAAGCATATAGCAAGGCTTGCACTTTCTTTGGAAAGCTGATAAATATAAAATATCGCCCTACGTCCTGAGAGTGCTGTGGTTGCTTTGCATGGCTGCACTTTGTATCTCCGCTCAAGACTGAAAGGATGTGTTGCATCAAGTAAGACCAAGAGCAGCCCTGCTTATCTACATGGGAGAAAAGCAGAAAGCAGATTCAAGGTTTATGTTGAGGCGAGCCATAATGCTGTTTGAGAAGTGAAAATGTGGCAGCTAGGGTGCTGATGCTGTACAGTTGTGCCAAAAACTGTTCGACAAAGTCTCTACATAGATTTGCCAACATGTGCCAAGACCCAAAGCTTTGCCAGGACATACTGTCACCCAGAACTAATCTAGCACAGACAGGCATGGACAGGACACAGTTTTCACTAATTTACTCACATCCAATGCAAGCCTTACTGCTGCTGACTCACAGTGAATTTAACGAGCATCTGAATGTAAAACAAAACCCAGTCATAGCCAAAGATATTACTATTATACATAAATAATATTGTTAAGAGGCCTGGAGGGGAAGGATGTCATGTGTTTAATTTCCATATTTCCAGCTCCTGACTAGAAGTCTGTATGATATCAAAATACTGTATATCAGAATTAAATGAAACAAATGCTGTTCAAATGTGACACAAATGCTGGTGTATCTCTCTACAAATCTCCTCTCTCCATGTAGCAACAAAGCACCTCTACTGTAACCATCAGGGTTTAGCGCAAACCTGAATCCAAGAGCCTCAGTCTGTTGTGTGCTGTCTAAAACCAATGAGTACCATGTCTATGACCCCGGCCAAAAGGCTCAGCTGGGCTTTGTGCTGGGAAATGGACTGCTGGACCCTGCCAAAAAGCACTCAAAGTCATTTCTCCCAACTGTAGGCTTGGGGATTCTTGTTAATCCACTGTACCCATCATTTCTAATATTATTGTAGTTGTTGTGCTCTCTCCCCCTCCGCCCAACCAATCGAGGCACATGGCTGCCTACCTAGAGCCAGGCTCTGTTCGAGGTTTTAGCCTGTTAAAATAAGTTTTTTCGGCCGCTGCCGCACTAATTGCAATTGCTCTTGGGGAAATTGTTGGGTCTCTGTAAATTAAAGAGTGAAGTCTAGACCTTCTCTATCTGTAAAGTGTCCTGAGAACTTCTGTAATGATTTGACACTATAAATAAAATTGAATTGAATTGAATCTAGAAATAAGTGTTACACTTGTGGAGAGGCAGTTTAGAAAGAGTGGTTTGAGGCCGGACTTACAAGGCCTATCATTCTTTATTTCCACTCCGCTGAGCAAAGCAAATTGGAGGCAGCCAGCAGGAGCAGGTAGGGAGACAGGAAGTCTGTATGTCAGGTGTTGTTAAAAAGACTTTCCTCTCACCCTTTATAGCAAATACAAATAGATGTAATTCACAGTACTAAAATACATCAACTGCAATGTGTATGGATTTTGGGATAGAGTGCTAGTGATTCTCAGTAAAACATTTTACTTTTCATAACTTTAATTTATTTGGATGGGCATTTATGCCAATTATAAATATTTTTTTTTCTCTTAACTTTAAGACGCCAGGGGCTGTTTGACTCCCCAGTCAAAGTCTGCACTAAATACACCACAGCTATGATA
Organism: Perca fluviatilis; assembly: GCF_010015445.1. Lineage (NCBI taxonomy): Eukaryota > Metazoa > Chordata > Actinopteri > Perciformes > Percidae > Perca > Perca fluviatilis. The sequence continues at coordinate 26,309,829 of NC_053121.1, read as the reverse complement.
GGGAATGAGTTGTTTGTTTCACATCACTGCTTGCCAGATATTTGTTTGAGAAATTGCCAAGGGGTAAGGCGATTATACAACCTAATTCTCATTGTGGCATTAATTGCCAAGTAGTTAATTAAAATGCACAGTGATTGGAGTGTACACTGTCCCGCAGGACATAATAAGGCTGATATTATAAAATCTTGATTGTGAGACTGATACCATAATATGCACCATCTTGTCTATCGGCATTAACGAGGTCTTGAAATGATACTTCCTGTCACCTTTGGTTACTTGTAGTCATTTCTGAAAAACGATATCTGCCACTTTAATTTCCTGTCACTAATAACTCATTAAAGGACTAACCTCCTTAAAGCAAAAAGGATGGACCATGTTTGGCAATGTTAAAACTAGTTAATAGGCTTTTATTGCTAAGGGCAATAGGGTTAAATAAACAGGATTAGCAGACTGATACAAATATTACACTGCTAAATTGAACCAGGGGATGTAGCTGAAGCGATGGACTATAGCGTCTGCTTGGTGTTGTTTGTTATTTAATATTCTGAACAGGGGCCCGTTTCAGGAAGGAGGTTTAACAAACTCTGAGTCTAACCCTGATGTCTGAGTTGATTTACCCTGAGATGGGAAACTCTGGGCGTTTCCCAATATGTGTTCTTCTATTGACTTGTGTGCTTGTGTCCCTGTGAAACGTCATCTCGTGTTGCCAAAGTACTGTCCCAATACACAAGTTCGCATTTTGCCAAGAACAGTTAAAATTCCCGGATGTATTCTTGACACGCCCATTTACCGAGGATACATCGGTTGGTAACTTGTATGAACTTCGCAGCACCTGTATCCCAACATTCATTTCGGCATTCAATGATGGTTGGATTTCCAGTACATAGACAGCCCAAAAACGGGACAATTTTAACAATTTTCGCCATCTTATTCATCACTAAATTCCAGAGATGGCAAAAGTACTCACTTCCCGTACTTAAGTAGAAGTACAGATACTTGTGTTAAAAAATACTCTGGTAAAAGTAGAAGTACTGATTTAACTTCTTTACTTAAGTAAAAGTAACAAAGTACAGGCTTTGAAATGTACTTAAAGTATAAAAGTAAAAGTAGCCTTGCGAATGACAACCACTTTTTATGCAAAGCTACCTGGACCACACACGTTACTATAGTGTAAGATGAGAAACTTCAGTGGACATAAAAACCAGGCTCTTTATATGCCATTGTCTACATTTTAAATGGATGTCTGCCAAACATCACATATATGATTATTGTGACAGAGACTGGGACTCCAGCTTAATAAGATTCGGACTGAGTAGCAAGATATGAATTCAATTGTGATTCTGTGAGAATTCACAGATCCAGTTTCTCTTTTTTAATCGTCCCCTTAACATTTAAAGGAATCTACATGCATGTGTGTGTGCTCAAATATAGAAAGAAAATAAAGGATACAATATGAATTACTAAACATAGATTAATTAAGAAGTTCCCCATACTTTTAGAGTTACACAGCACATTGGCCAGGAGTCATACTTGACGCCTCCTAGCCTATCTCAAACATCTCTCTCAGATAAGGCCAGGGATGATTGGGAATGTCTTGCTGCTTGTCTGCCTAATCTCTGGGATCTCTGTTTTCTTCATTTTCAATCATGTCGCCGTCCATACTACTAGTGCTAACGTTACCACCATCAAGCTGCAATTATTTGCTGCAAATGAATGCAGAATGCGGCGAATCTGTCGAGTCGTCTTGTAGTGGTGCGTTACATGCAACGTAGCCTACAGTATATTCCCATCCAATTAGATTGAATTCAGTATTGATCACGTGAAAAATAATAACGGTAACTCCAGTGAAATTATTTGAAACTTGTTAGTGAGGACTAGATAGGACTGTATTTAAGTTTCAAACTTCGCCCCCCCCCCCCCCCCCCCCCCCAGGTGTGTCTGTAAAACACGGACAGAGACAACTTCTCTCTTTTGATGCTTTACAAGCAACGTGAAACCTAGCTAACAGGTGAAGAACACAAACAACTAAATCACTAGCTAACCTACTTTAACTGTGCAGGAACTATAGACCAATACAACAACAGGCTTAAATGAACTGACAACAGAAGTTATACGACTTACAGTTCTCAAGGACGCACACACACCATCTCAACTGATTATCCTCCGGACAGCAGTCTCTCTTTCTTTTTCTCACTTTTTTCTGTGTAGGGACGCGGCGCCATGTGTGTAGGCTCGTGTCCGCTTTATTCCGACATTACGACCTCTTGTACCAAACTAAAGTAACGAGCCAATTTTAAAAATGTAAGGAGTAGAAAGTACCGATATTCGTGTTAAAATGTAAGGAGTAAAAGTAAAAAGTCGCCACAAAAAAAAATAGTAAAGTAAAGTAGAAATATCCTAAAAATCTACTTAAGTACAGTAACGAAGTATTTGTACTTCGTTACTTCCCATCTCTGCTAAATTCACTTCTGAGAACATTTTAGGCGAGAAATGAACGGTTTATATTTCGAATTTAGGCAGTCTTGCAAAAATCTTTGCCGAATTGACAATTTGCTCGAAAGTTTTCAGAGTTTTCGGAGCTCCATAAAATGACGCGCCAGCTTGCGCCTGCCGGGGCCGCTTGCTCGGCGCTCAGACAGTCACACTTGGAGATCCCGCTGTAAGACGGAGGTCTTTTAGACCGGTCCCGTAAATAAGAGGCTTTTATTTCGCCGTTTCGGATCGTTTGTTTAAATATCACAACACATGTGGTTAACTGTCTTTTCGGAGTTAAACTCAACAAGCACACACACACACACACACACACACACACACACACACACACAGCGCAGCAGACAGGCACAGGAGAGATATACCATAGATAGACTGTATATTATTAGTCTATGAGATACACCCGTTTCTTTTCAGGAGACTTGTTTAAATTATGCCATAGGCTATAGCCTACATTATATTTTGTATTTAGTTCATATTTTTGGTGTATTTGTTTACTGATTTATTAGAAGTTGAGTTTCAGTCTTTATGATAAATGAACAGTTGTACATAAAGTGGTAACATGCTATGACATGTTATGTAGACTAAAGGGGAGACACCAACCTTTTATAATTTGAATTTCTAATTTCCATCTCCCTGGGCATATACAGTGCACTACAATAATATAGAAATGATAATTCCACATAATACTAATAGGAACACATAGGACACACCAGTGCATATGCTTATTTATTTGTTTAATTTAAACTGACTTAAACTTATATGCTAATAATAGTAGGGATCACGTTCCACTCTTTTGAATAAGTAAGGGGTGTTTGAGCTAAATCATAAACAATAAAATGAAAGCTAAATTAGTTTATTATTGCAATAGTTGTAGCATTATGAGGTTTTCTTGTCCGGAGATTGTTTTAATACAAAGTGGTTATATTGTTGTGGTTTTTATTTCTAGCTGGTAATTTGGAGCCTTGCAGGTAGCCTCTGTGCTGGGAGTGTTGAGCAATAACAGGAAGAACGCATCATCTCAAACCGTTAACAGAGTTTTCTGTGCTTGTGAACTTGCGAGTTAATTCTTCCAAGAACAACCAGCAAGAACGTTCTCCCCAAGAACACAAGTCCGTACTTTGCATTCTTGGTATTGAGAAACGCCCTCTGAGTTTTTCGGTTTCAGAACAGCTTATATGAGTTGGTTCAATCAACTCAGAGTAGGTTCACATGCGTGCACCACCACTATAAAAAGGCAGCATGAATGGAGCCATGATACTACGATTCACCATGGTAACAACCACAAACAAACAGGTCGGCGTAAATACTCATGTGCACATACCGCGAGTTTGAACATATATTTTGTTAAAAAAGCAACACAGCGGCTGCTGCAAAAGAGCAAGAATTTGTGTGGGAGGAAATTGCTGCTAGAGTAAATGCTTATATTCCATATAGTGTATATCATATTTAATCATAAGTTGCCTACAGCCTAATATTACTGGTGAAATGGTATTGAACCTATAATCTATTTCATTTAGGAAAACAACACAAACAAACTCTGAGTCTAACCATGAACTCTGAGTTGATTTACCCTGAGATGGGAAACTGAGTTTTCGGTTCCAGAACAGCTGATTTGACATGGTTCTGAGGGAGTCTACTCTGAGTTGATTGAACTAGACCTACTAATCCCATTCTGAGGCTGCAGCACCATCATTAACAGAATTATAATTCATAATCTTTTATTTAAAAGCATTTACATCATTCACCTGCAATACTGTGGAACTCCTTTTTAATGGTTCTTACTGGTTTGTGTCCAGGGAACATTACAAAAACGTTTTAACACGCTTCAGAGTGAATCACACTGTTCTGATGGCGCTTTGCTATACTGCGGCTTTACTAAAATGCTGTGCATCACCAATGTTATAAAGGAAACTGCCGTTTGCTTGCTTGTCCACGACGGGTGACCTTAGTGGTACGAGGACGGATAAGGTTATGTAGGCTACATAACTGATAGACTGGGAAGGAAAACACTACCGCTCAAATAGGAAGTTATCTAGAAATTAAAACGCATCATCTCCCGACATATGTTAACACCCTGCGAAGTAATACAACTTCTTCATCAACGGGATCGTCAACAAAAGGAAATGCCATGTTTTGAGAAGAAAGAAAAAATGTTTTATAGTCTGGTTAATAAACCAACCCTGTTTATTTTATTCATGCAGATAACAAACTGCACTAAAATGCGCCTGATACAGACTCAATGAATGAATGAGGAAATGAAAGAGCGCTGTGTCAGAGGAAGGAGACTGAGAGAAACTTGACATTTATTGAAGAAAACCTGCTCCCGACCAGGTTAGGTTCACAGGCTCTGAGGTGAAGTTACCTCTCTTTCTGAAACAGAAAACCCAGAGTTTCCCTCATCTCAGGGTTAACAAACTCAGAGTTTTCACTAAACCTGCTTTCTGAAACGGACCCCAGATCTGGCATGAACTTTCTTTCTCTTTTTGTACTTCAGAGGAAATGTTGTTGTGTCAAAGTTGTGTTAAATAATGCATTCATTTAAAGAACAATGATGTGTCTGTGGCTGTAACAAAGGTGAAAAAGATTTTATGTGGCCACAGGAAGAAAAAAAAAGTTGCCCACAGGTGTTTCGGTCAAGGGAGGATAAAGTAGGACAACATGAAAGAAAAAATAGACTTCTCTTTGATGTTTGTTGTTTATTTTGTTGCAATAAATTATAGAAATCGATTGTCAGGATATGCAGTTTGCCAACCATTTACAATGAAAATCCTGTAGTTATAGATAGAAGATTATTTGTGACCAAATACAGATACACTTTTTGTATTCATATTGTTTATTTTTATCCTAAATGGTCATGTGGTGTATTTTGTAGCGATGCTGCATTGCTGGGTGGAAAGGAATCCGTCGACACTGTTTCTTGATTATAAAGGTTTATTTACATCAAAGAAATCAGCATCATGTACAAGCTCTGCAGAACTCGGAGAGGACCGCTTCTCAGATTCTCAAAAGTCACTCTAAAGTTCTTTGTGTGTGTGCCACATGTGTATATTCCATGAATTGGGGTGGGATCGATAACTGACCAATGGCTTCATGCCAACTGGCTCTGTCCTGGAGGGCCCCATTGATAACACTTTTCCAGATGTGTCTTCTGAAAGTAGGCTAAAGTTCATCACTTCTAGCTACATATAGATAGTTCAGATATGACCTAAATACAAGTTATAGAATGATCAGAATAAAGTAGGATGTTAATATACCTCAGTCATTAAAGTCCTTCTCTATTTCCTAAAATTAAACCAGACACTAAATTCTGCATATGGCTGGATTTGTTATATATTCCATGCCACATGTTTTGAATTCACCATAATGGCTTAATACATTTTTATGGCTGTGAAGCAGCTCTGACCAGCTGGCATACACTCTGCCCCTTTGAGCACCGCAGCACTATTTAGTCCGCTCACAGTTGTTTCATGTCTGTCACATTAGCAAGACTCTGCAGATAATATTCAATAGCTGTAAAACAGATGTGCTCCGAATGTTAACTCATCACATATGGGTGAGTTTATTATCCAACTGTGCAGAGTGGAGGATAGCATCAATTCAGAAAAGTATATTGCCATAATATATCCTGATGGAGAAATGAATATTCAGTAACTATCTGTACAGGCTGGTGAGATGTCAGTTTTATAACTGATTGCTCGTCAGATATTTCTGCTGTACGTTACCTGCCCAGTGCCAAACAGCAGACAGTTATTGGGCTGACATTTATCAGATGGCTACAAACATAACTCAAATTAGTTACAATGTTGTTCTGACTCTGCTGGATGTGTAAATAGTCAACTGTTTGCTAACACGTTCACCATATCAATTATAATGTAATCTTATGTTAATATTTTGTTTTTAAAGCTTATTTCGCTGCCCCAAGTGGTTAAATAGTTTAATTACTAAAATTAAATAAAATTAATTTTAATATATAAAAATGAAAAATGAATGACAACAAAACTGGTAGAGCGTCCACTTGATGCAAGGCTTCCATGACCACGCACCGCCACGGCTACAAGGGAGGGGCATTTCATGTTATTTCAACATTTGTGGTCTAACATTGAATTATATAGTTAGAGTATCCAATTTGGTTACTCTTAAAAACAATTGAGACACTGCCAGTAAAGTGATCCCGACGGGTACTGGCTAACGCCGCCATGCTAACCCTGCTAACCCTGCTAACAGCTAACGTTACTGGAGGAGCGGGCAAGCGGGCCACGGCTGTTCACAACGTGTAGCCTGTTCAGCGGCCGTAGCCGACAACCGTGAGTTATTTGAAGCCAAGAGAGGGGGGCTGTAAATCGGAAAGAGAGGACCGCTAACGGTGCTTAAAAAAAATGGGCATCGTACTTGCGATACCATCGGAAGGTATCGCAAGTATCGGTTCTCGTGACATCCCTAGAAGAGGTAATTATCTTCACTCGAGTTTCTGCACGGGAAAGTCACCGGATGCCACAATCTTCTAAACACAGCCATACTGAAAAATACAGAGAGAATTGTTTGGAGCTGATAGTCTTAATTAGCTTTGTAGCAACTCATTTGGTAATGCTTGAATGTAATGGATGTTCATTAATATCAAAAAGTCACGCACTAAAGCTTTAAACAAAAGTCTTTGAAACACTATGAAAAACATTGAAACCTACAATCTATAACCCAGCCAAGGATTACTGTGGTCTCACTAGACAATGCATTGTGACACAAATACCATGATCTAAAAGCAGATCTTCATACATCCTCCATATTTTATAAAGGTACATTTCTTCAGTTCTTTAACATACCTGGGATGCAACTGGAACACTGCCACACTCTCATCATTCGGAATAAAAGCACCTGTGGTCTGTGTTTTTTCTCTTACAGGGGAATGCCACGGGTGTCAAAGCAATAAGGAGAGCTTAGCGGCATAAACTCCACTGCTTTCCTCCTGCTGTCAGGCTGCTGGCCAACCACTCTGGAGCCCTGATCCAACCTGACACATGGGACTGCACAGTATGTCCTCCGTTACCTTTAGGGTGCTTTTTTTCCTTCATAGGCCTAATTATCTCTATTTCTTTGTAAATAACTCAAAGACAGTGTTTTTGATTTTGTTGCCACTGGCTCTGTATACTTTTCACAGCATCCAGCATTTGTATATGAATATTTATTTGTATATCGAATAAACTCTCAGCAAGAAAGCAAATAAGTGTGTTTCCCAAAATGTTGAACTACTGCTTTAAATGCATGCTAGTTTTTGTAGTGGACAAGTTATGTAATTAGATTATTTGTTATTAATTACCCAAGATTTATTCATTAAAGTGCCCATATTATGCTCATTTTCAGGTTCATAACTGTATTTTAAGATTGTACCAGAATAGATTTACATGGTTTAATTTTCAAAAAACACCATATTTTTGTTGTACTGCACAGCTCTCTCTCACTGCTGCAGATCCTCTTTTCACCTGGTTTCTGTTTTAGCTACAGAGTGAGACCTCTTTTCTTCTTCTTCTTCTGTACTATCTTTGATTGCACTCGCACATGCGCAGTAGCTCAGATGTAGATCATGTCAGCTAGCTAACTCTAGAGACAGTAAAAGAGAGCCTGTTTCTCCAACTTTGGTCAGTTACAAGGCAGGATTAGCTGGGAGACTTCTAAATGAGGGCGCACATGTGAGTAGTTCTTTTGTAGATTATGGTGAACTTGTGTGTGTTGTAGCAGTGATTTGCTATTGAAAAGGAGGTAGCATGCTAGCGTTAGCATTAGCGTTAGCAGGACACATTCAGAAACCGTATCTCACTCAAAACAGCATGGATGGATTTTTTTCAAAGTGTGTATGTGTGTGGAAGCACCAGAGACACAAAAGAACACCCCAAATCCCAGAAAAAGTAGGGGAGACCGGGTACGGTTGTAACACTTTTTTCTTCAGCACCTAAAACTACCTTTTTTTTTTTAGCTACACATCTGAAACTTTTAGTCAAAGTACCCACATTTGTCTACTACAAATGGCAACAATTTAAATTTCTTCAACTATATTACAGACTTTGTGAGATGATGACAAATACAAGGTGGTCCTTTGTTACAACCTACCCCACTACTGGGGTAGGTTGTAACACATACTGGGGTAAGTTGTAACAGGTAGACAAAATTAACAAAAACTAAGGCTAGTCAAGTGATATGCCACAACAACAGTTTTATTTTAAATGAATGGCTGCAACAATAAAATATGTGTGGATATGGGGAGTGTATGTGCATGCACACGTGTGCGTCTGTGTGTGCATGTCTGTACCTGCACATTCATATGGATGTTTGTGTGTGTAAGTGTGTGTTTATGTGTGTATGTGTGTGTGAGTGAGAGCAAATTAACATAAACATACTTACCCCCATTCCACCGAACAAACAAATGAAATGCAGTCTTTATCGGTCACAATGGTGACAATAACAAACAATTTAAATGCATTCTTAAGTCACAATGGTGACAAGAAAAAAAATTAAAGGCTTTGCTAATCAGAGTCAAAATGGTGACAAATGAAATTGGTTAGGCCTGGAGTGCATGCCTGGTGTACCCAAAAGCTACATAAAACACACTTGACCCACACTTGATGGTTGTAACACTTTCATAACACGTGTTACAACCTACCCCGCCATTGTCACCCATGTTTAGCTAGCTGTATTAGCATGGTGCTTTGAAATTAGCAGGAGGTTGATAAGACATTTTGTACTAGAGAAACTACAGTTTGACCTTTTTTTTTTTTACTTTCTTACCTCAGAATTTGAGTTTCTGCTGTAGCTTCAGGCGAGATAGCTACACAGACTAGAAAACCTCCATGTGGAATCATAAAGGAAGCCTGAGGAAACAGAAGCTGTCACATGACTCCTATCTTATCCCTGATTCATGGAATTGGTAGTGTTACAACTGACCCTGTGTTACAACTGTCCCCGGTCTCCCCTATATTTTTCATAATATGGGCACTTTAAAATATAAAATGGTTTGCCGCTACAGAGAATACAGGCCATCTACTACAGCAATGATATTTGTAATGTAGAACACATTGCATGTTCATGGAGCTCCCCTCTGGCTATCTAGTCAAATTGACGTCAAGGATCAGTGTGTGCTCATGGTTTAAGCATGTCAGCAATGACTACATGATCACTTGTGCATGCTGCTTTAATGGCACACCCCATGTTCCACTAATAGCTCATGTTCTTTGCCCTCCCCCATTGTCATCCTCAGGGACTTTACAAATGGACCATCCACTGTATTGGAAAAGGATTTCCCCTTCTGACCGATTGCGTCTAATTCTGCAGATCCATTTTTCCTCCAGGGTTTTACTATTTTCTGCTTCTGCTTCATTGGTTGATCCATGGTGGTCAACCTTACAGTAAATTATTTCATGCTCCTAGACCATAAAAAATATATCGCAAAATGCATTAAGCAAGGTTTAAAATGACACCTCCACATTGTTGCCTCAACAGCTTCTATTTGAATACACAATGTCTGATTGGACGTTGTCAGGTTCTCATCTTGCTCAAATTTGTCAAATTTGACAAATGTGTTTTCTCATGGTTTTTATCTAATTTTCTGTCTAGAAGATCAATACAGTCTCACACTTGGAGTGAATTGCTGTAGGCACACATCTCTGGCTTTACAGCAGTAGAAAATGGATTACACATGCATACATGCTGGAAATATTTATGGACAATAATAATTGGCTTTAGCTGTTGCAGTAGCTGACAGCAGTCGGTGGTCTATAATGGCCCCTCTATTGTATATCCGAAATGACTCATTCACTTTATTCATGGCTTTCTGATGACACTGTAAATAAGTTTGCACATTACACAGTCCTGTGAATAACCAGAGATGAGATTGCATAAAATGCAATTTTGCCCATTATTGTCTGCCATGCATTTTTTCCCACATTGTTGCCATTGCATGCTAAACGTACATTTGTATGTAAACCGCTACATACATTTACTTAAGTTGTTATATTTAGTTTTTTGGCAGCACAATGAGATTAGCGAAAATAGACTGGGCTATAATGATGACCATTTGTGTGTGCCTCATTTCAAAATGAAGAATGACTGTTCTGTTTTTTCCTTCCTCTCATTATGATACTCCACTCCATTCAATCGAAGGCATGCTATTCTATTTCCAAGTGTCATGTTTAATGAACATACAGTTCATTCATTTACAGCCAGAGAAGGGAGGGAAGAAGGCAGGGGACTGGGCAAAATAACACTGACGGAGAGGAAATCAAAAGAAATGAGAGAGAATAAATGATAGCAGAGAAGGAGAATCAAAGAAAGATAAATGGAGTAAAAGAAGGGAGGAGGAAAATAAAGTGTTGGGGGTTGCGGTGGAACTGTGAGCTCAGTGCTGTTAGATTTCACGTCTCCTCATGAGGGTCCTTAGGCTGGAGTCACTACATTCAAACTCACAATTTAAAGAATCAAGGCTTTTCCCACAATTCTTCGCACAGACACCCTAGAGGACTTTGCTTATTGTGTTTGGAAGGGTTTTGACAAATGTATTTTCCTGTTGTCTCTTGAGTCTTCAAAACAATTCATGCCTGGAGGGATGTTGTATTTTGGCCCTTTGATTCGTCCATACTAGCCACATTTTCTGAGGACAACAGCAACACTTTCAAGGTAAGGATGTGTATCCCTGAGCTGAAAAGAGCCAAGTCAACAATCCCCTTGGAATGCATTAGAGATTCATCAACGTTACCCTGCCTTAAAAACATCAGGTCAGCTCTTTCTTTTGCACATCCCTTGTGGCAAACACAATCTCATTAAATAACTTCCATAACAGAGGTGCAACTGAAGAACAGGTGATGGAGAATTTTCAGTAGCCTCGATGGATTTGTAAAGCTACAAATAGAATCCTGCAACTATTGATCTGGTACAAGTTGGAGAAGAATGCTTAAATTGAGTAGATACAATTTTGGTGCTTCAACAGAGAGTGTCCAAAGATGTTTGAACACTGAAGATAACGAGAAAAATTTGACCCATGAATTCAAAATTGATTCTAATAAAAACCATCAACTGTTATCTTACTGGTACCAAAGGAATTGAACACCAGGCATTGGTAATCTTGAAACAGCACTATAACTGTTTCACATTTATTTTTCAGCCCCATGAAATTGTCCATCAGCTTCAGCCTGGGGGCATGAGAGGGAAAAAAAGAGTGAGATTATTTAAACTCACTGAAGGTCATTGGTTTTGTGGCTAAGGTCATTCACCGAATAGCCCCTGGGGTGTTTTTTTCCCCCTATAGCTCTCTCCCTCTCTGTGCACCTCTCCCCTTTCTTGTCTTCTCTATCTTTTCACTCTTATCTTCTTTTTCTTTTCCCTTTTTCAGCCTTCATTTATCCCTCCCTCTTCACCCTGCTTTCCTCACACATTATTTACCTTTTAGCTTCGGATATTTTTTCTATTTCTCTGGCCAAACTGCAATATTGCAAAGTTCTGTGTGTGCTTCGTCGTCAGGGAACCCAGCAGGACACAGCCAGAGAGGTTTTTAGAGATAAGATAGCAGTGTGGAAATAAAAAAGAGAAGAAAAAAAATCTAAAGATGACCCCGCAACCACACACATATGAACACACACACACACACACACACACACACACACACACACATACCATCACACAGTTGGCATATGTCTCTATTACACAACAAGAAATCCTTGGAGCAGAAGACGGGGAGATAGAGATAACAAGTCACCTGCACTCCTCAAATCCACTGGAGCCGTTCCATTTGTTTATCGTCTCTTCGTTTATCCTCTTGTCTCCACAAATTTTACCCCCGGGCTCAGTGAGACTTGTTTTTTTCTTTTCTCTGTACATAGCAAGATATAGGAGTAAGTGACTTTTCTTCAAATATTGTATTTAGACATGTTTTCTTCAATCAATTTCTGCCTGAGAATCCCAAGAGGCTCATATTTCAGCTTCCTTAATTGACTCACATATTTCCTTCTCAGGCTGCTCCTGGCAACTGCAAATGCTGACATTTTCTGATAGGAGCTTAACTAAATATAGCCTAGCATTCACCTTGTAGTTAAAATATTAAGGGTATTTTGTTAAATGTACCATCTGGAGTTTTTGAGCACTAGTGGCGCTGTAGAGCAATGTTTCAATGAGTGTGTCCCTGCATTGTTTTTGTATCACATGTTGTAACATGTCCAATGAAAACCGGGTATTTCCAAATTTGGTGATTTTTCTTAGATTAACAGATGGATTGAATGTCTCTTAATGGGCTTTTAGAGCTTATTCCAAAGAAAAAAATGGCCTACTGAAGCCAAAAATGACACTATGAAAGCGGTGAGAATGAACCAAAACTGTAAGATGCCGGGCGGACAGCTAAACACAGCCCGTCCTCACACAGAAAACAACCACATTGGTCGATTGTGCAAGCAGCTCATAACAACCGACAATTGCGTTTCTTGTTAGGCGGTGGATTCTTGTGGCTCTAGTAAAATATCGCGAGAGCAAACGAGGAAGTGAGGTGACATTATAAGAGGAGAAGAGTTGGGGTGGTGCCTGAGTCAAATAAGCACAGGACCTTTACTCAGGGGACTGGCGTGTGTGTCCTGTGTGAAAGTCAACTGTCATTTTGAAATTGATCGAGTTTTACCAATGGTAAAGTGAATTTATGGGTCTTAGTCCATGACGTCACGTTTTGTCCTCATTTTAGTAGTTTTACGTGGCTCATTTTACCGTTTGGCAGTAAATAGAAAGGTCGTATGGAAGTCTTTGGAAATCGACCTAATAATGTCATTTAGGTTTGAGGATGTGTTGGCTAAACAATGAGCTGAAACTCCATGAACTCTTTTTTTACAGGACAGTGACGACATTTATATGGATGCCACAAGCACAGAGGTTATGTGACAAATGTTTCCGTTGACTAGTAGCTGTCAGAGAGCGCACAAAATTGCCAGTAAAAGTGAGGAAGAAGATTGCAAGTACATGAAGAAAATGCAGGTCTCGAAACATTAAAATAAAGACTTTGCAAAGGTTTTATGAGGTGGGACATTGTTTATATTCATCATGCTTGCAAGGCTTTGAGTTACACACATATACCTCTAGGACATGATGATGGATTGTGTGAAAGTTTATTGTGTCTTGGATGCTGGTGGGCGTCATTGTACTGTATGATGTCTGGTGTGAAGCTTTGGATTGTCAAGTAGGGAAATCAAATTGTGCAGAGTAAGCTGCCTCCTGGCAATTTATCAGGAATGCTTTGGGAAGGATTAGCCAGCATAGCTCCAACACAGCTAATGGTGGTATAATAAGGTGCTGACTTGTTCACACTGTAATGAATAGGATGTCAGGTCTCTTGTTGTTCCAAGTCAGAATTTCTAGGTCATTTTAGATGTTTTTTTTGGAGAAGGAAATATTTTAGATTTTATCTCTGTTCTCAGTTTTCTCCCCAAAGCCTCTATTATGCAACTGTTTATGAAAACAGGGCTATGGTAACTAAAAGAAAAAGAAAACTAGTTGGAAAAACTTGCGTTGTGAGGGGAAATTGGGGCTATACCCTTTATCCAAAACCTAGTGTCCTTGAACAAGACTCTGAAACTCCAGTTGCTTCAGTGGAGTCACTTACTGTAGTGGTCATCAGCTCCAGGAAGTGTAACAGTATACATTTTCTGGGTTGAGCTTGCTTCTAACAGAACTACTGTAAGAACTACTGTTTTGTTTTTTTAAAGAAAATGGTGTGGTGTGGGTCTTACCCATTGCATTATACAGATGTAGTATGTTGTGCACAGATTTATGGCAGCCCTATGTATAAATACTGTATATAATATATATGTTATGTTATATAAAAATGTTGTGCAAAAGTGCCTTAGCATCCTTTGATAGATTACTTGAGATTTGTTCATGTAAAATTAATGAATTTCTCACAAGTTTTTAACTCTTGCCTCATTAATTCATCTTTTTTTCTCTGTGTGTAACTCTGGCTTGACTGAGATTACTAATCACTGAATCAACAGCTCTGCTGATATTTCTATACAAGGTTATCCACAATAAAGATGCTACAGTTCTGTGAAAATGTGCCATGAAGATAAGGGAAAGAGACATGTCAAAGAGTGCCTCTCCATCCAGAAGCAAGGCGCATGGGACGTTTTTCAGCGAATAAGTAGGGCAGGCCTAATTCTAATTTGACAGCTTCCACTAACGCTTTTTCTCAGACCCTCAGAATAAAGAGAGAGAGGAGAAGCCTGTAAAGCAAGAGAGAGAAACCAGCATAGAGAAGAAGACTGTACTATGGGTATGCCCACATGCAAGTACATGCATGCGCAAACACATGCATGCATGCATACAGCCCAGAGCAGTCCAACTGAAAGTCTAGGTCATTGCACAGTGTGGGCAAAGTCAGATGGACCAATAGTGTGTTAGTCTAACAGGCTTACTTCCAGACGGCTCCCATGTGAGTTTGTGTATGTACGATCATGCTTGAATGCTACATGGTGAATCTTTTTTGTGGGTGTGTGTCTGAGTGAACAGTGTCGAATGCTACGGTGCACAAGTCCCTTTTTTAGCCTCTCCACAGGTGTTTTGTAGGCCATCACCATTTTATTTCGCTGTAGACTGATTGAGGAAGCAGGAGGGCAATAAAAAGGCTCTTCATCTGCTGTCTCCATGATTTCACAGGTGGAGGGACCCCACTTTCAGCTGAATGCATTAAACGCTGGCACAGATGGACTCCACACAGCTCAGTGTGTGACAGTCAACGCTGTCGTCCTACATCCAAGACCCTTTTTAGCAATTTAGAGTAGATTTTCTACCAACGATGCAGCATCTACTCATTAGATGCCACTTATCACAACAGGTTCAGACAGCGTCAAGTGCTATGCATACATCCATATTCATAATTAACATCGGATTATTACATTTCTAAAAACAAAAGTGTCTGTGGAAGTAATGCTAGACTTTTTTTTCTTTTAAAACGCTGTTAGAGATTTTCTTGTACAACTAGCATTTTATATATATGAACGATATACACATGCATCAAATAGTCCTGTACAGCAACCTGTATCTGGCTGACTACATCATGAATTAATCATCTCCAACATGAAGCGTATAGGGTCAATGAGAAATGTGCGCTATAGATCTCAATAGTTGTCACTGCCGTAGAAGTCAGCTAACGTTTGTTGTCTTTACTCTATTTATTCGTTTTATTCTGTTTATTTCCCAGTCTGTATTCTCTTTTATGGTGGCATTAAAGGTGCCACAAAAAAAATAGAGTTCCGTATATTTTTCTTCAATAACACTCTAATTATTGTCTGTAGCTGTTGTGTTGTTATGTTGTGCTTGTGTGTGTCTTCTCCAGGGATTTGTTGGTGGTGTTATAAGAGTCGATGCATGAGTAACCGTGCATCGATGCCTCAGTGTGTGTAGAAATACAATAAACAGCCCTTGAAATCCATCAGCTTCCTCAGCTATGACCTGAAGCTCCTCTCCAAGATATCATTAAAAAAAACACCATAATTTCTTTTACCATGTGCCTTCGTGTGAGTTTGTGCTTGTTTTTGGACCAATGAGGCTTAGTACAGGTTTTTGCAGGCTTGTTCTGCCCCCAAGTGGTAACCAAGAGAAATACAGTTCACCACAAACATGTTAAATCACTGTGCAAGCACCATGCCTTTCACTGTCATCATTTTATAATGTTGCTTATCTCTCCCTTATGGTCACAATTGTATTATGATGAATAAAAACTCCCTCTCACTAAATGAAGGAAGAAATGAAGAAATTAAGGTTTGAACAGAGTATCAACATGTAAAGAATATCTAGTAGTTCATTATTACTGATAAAATAAACTTTTCATATCTGTCACATTCCAATATTAAAGCGTGATTTCTTTCAACATTTAAAGGTATAGCACCAGAACTGTTTACATATTCATGAAACGTAACATCACATAATCATCATGTTCTCATTTAATGAACATGTACAGTGCCCATTCAAAATGGGCCAGCAAATGCCATTGCTCCAGAATTGCTGCTTGCATCTTTCTCCAGAACCATTGTCCCCCGAAATAACTTACAGAAGGCCCCCAAAACACTTAATATGCAACTGTATAATACTGACTTACTGTGTACTTCCACTTCAGAGGTAAACATTGTACTACATTTACCTGAAATATAATTGTTACTGGTTATGCTGCAGATTGGGATTTTATAATGCCTCTCTTTTACTTGAAATAAACATTTAAATGCAGGACATGTACTGTGTACTGTGTACTGTGTGGTATTGATAGTTTTAGCCGACTATTATTATTAGTTAATAGTTTTTAATCAGGAAAATGTTTTGAGTACTTCTTCTACCACTGCTCTCAGGTATCTTTCCACAGGCCCTGAAAACTGCAGTCATCAAGCCACTCCTAAAAAAGAACAATCTAGACACGACACTAATTGAGCAACTATAGGCCAATATCAAACCTTCCATTTTTGAGTAAAATCATAGAAAAAGTGGTTTTTCAACAACTCAACCTTTTCTTATTGCTAAATAACAGTTTTGATGCCTTCCAGTCAGGTTTTCGACCACACCACAGCACTGATACGGCTCTAGTTAAAGTATTTAATGACATCCACTTAAACACAGATAGTGGAAAAATTTCAGTCTTAGTATTACTTGATCTTAGTGCTGCATTTGATACAGTAGACCATGACATATTGCTTGACCGATTGGAAAACTGGGTTGGTCTTTCTGGCTCAGTACTAAAGTGGTTTGAATCCTATTTAAAGAATAGGGACTACTTTGTGTCTATAGGTAATTATACATCTGACCATACAAATATGACGTGTCGGAGTTCCCCAAGGCTCAGTTCTGGGGCCTCTTCTGTTCAACATCTACATGCTTCCACTGGCTCAGATTATGGGAAAACAACAAAATAACTTACCATAGTTATGCAGATGACACACAAATTTACATAACCTTATCGCCAGGGAACTATAGCCCAATACAACAATTAAATATGTGCATTGAACAAATTAATGATTGGATGTGCCAGAACTTTCTTAAATTAAATGAAGAAAAACGGAGGTGGTTGTTTTTTGGAGCAAAAGAGGAACGATTGAAAGTCAGCTCAGCTTCAAACGACAATGTTAAAAACAACAGACAAAGCCAGAAATCTTGGTGTAGTCATGGACTCAGACCTAAATTTTAACAGCCACATTAACATAATTAAAAAATCAGCATATTATCACCTTAAAAATATATCAAGGGTTAGAGGACTTATGTCTCAGCAAGATCTGGAAAAACTTGTCCATGCTTTTATCTTCAGTAGACTTGACTACTGTAACGGTGTCTTTACAGGTCTCCCTAAAAAATCAATCAGACAGCTGCAGCTGATTCAGAACGCTGCTGCCCGAGTCCTCACTAAAACCAGGAAAGTGGATCACATCACTCCAGTACTGAAGTCTTTACACTGGCTTCCAGTGCCTCAAAGAATTGATTTCCAAATATATTTTACTGGTTTATAAATCACTAAACGGTTTAGGGCCAAAATACATTTCTGATCTGCTACTACACTATGACCCACCCAGACCTCTCAGGTCGTCTGGGACAGGTCTACTTGTTGTCCCCAGAGTCAGAACTAAACAGGGGGAAGCAGCGTTCAGTTTTTATGCTCCACATATCTGGAACAAACTGCCAGAAACATGCAGGTCCGCTGCAACTCTCAGTTCTTTTAAATCTAAACTAAAGACCTATCTTTTTGATGTTGCTTTTCCTTAAATAATCTATTTTATTAACTTTAATTTCTTATACTGCACTGTAACTTTTATTCTTATACTGCACTATCAATTTTATTCTTGTTTTAATTTGTTTATTAATGTTTTAAAAGTGTTTTAAATTGTTTTCTAACTGCTCTTTAATGTTTTATGTAAAGCACTTTGAATTGCCCTGTTGCTGAAATGTGCTATACAAATAAAGCTGCCTTGCCTTGCCTTGCCTTGCCACTGCCAATACCAACAAAGACAACTCAACACTTTTTAGTCCAGTTTAAGTTGATTAGAAGTCATTACATTTAGTCAACAGCTGCACCAAACACCACAACTATCAAAACAAAGGCAAGAAAATACATACAATACACAATTTCAATGCAGAAAAGGTTTAGGAACCACTGCTGTAGGATATCTGCTAGCACTCGTCGACTCCAAGGAAATGAAGCAGAGTTTGGTTGTGACATTTGTGTATATAATATCCACGCTCAGAAATACACATGGTGAAATACATAGCGGAAATATTAATTTCTAAATAGACGCTGGTAGCCTGCTGCAGACTGCTTGCCGCTGACTTCAGTGGCCTTTTCAACAGCGTGCTGTGTTTGTGACATCTTTTGCACATGCGGGTCACGGTCACCACATTCAAAGACATATATATCCGGACCAACAGACAAGATTGCTGCCTTTTATAGTATTACTAAGGCCTTTTGTAATATTTGTAATGAAGATCTGTCATTCTGACTTTGTTAGGATATGTTTGAGTTCGTCCTAGAGTCTTTATGGAAAATCTGCCATTTTATTCAAAGTATTCAGAAAACCATAAAGGCATTTTCTCCTACTACTCTACATTATTTATCTGTGCTGCTGTACAAGCCACTGTGGGAGCTTCACACCTACACTGTCAAATGGAGCTTATACTAGCTTACAGTTCTTAGTAACCTTCAACCCTGCAGCATCATGGCCATCGCTTCTTCTCCCCAGAGCTAAAATTACCTTCCAACCACAGCCTTGAGTACAGATTCACCGTGATTATCAGTCCTGTCTGATGAAACACATTCCCATTGAAAACTTTCTCCCTTTTTTACCTTATTTATTTTAGACAGTTTCCTGTTTCCAAATCTTGAACACTGAATAACAATATTACATGCATAATGACTATCTGCTTATCCAAATACTACATTTAACCTAAACCATATGAAACTCCCAACCCCTCTACATGCTTCTGTTGCTGCTTTTATGAAATGCAAATGCATATTTTCCTGTATTCACCCTGAAACATTTGATATACTGTACTGCATTTGAAAAGTCTGTGACTGTTCTGTAGGTTTAAACAATGTTTGTCAACATTAGTCTTTAATTAGATTTTTAAATTTTTATTTTCTTTAAATAAGTCCCAAACGTCTTCCAATGCATTAACATTTTATTTTTTATTATAATTATTTTAATTGTTGTTTCAATCAGATTACAGAAGTAAGTCTCAGGATACATCAGTGTAAGCACATACAGAATTGTGGTATTAATATATAAAGCATGACAAAAAAAAGAGGTACGGATTGCAAATTGAACCAAGTAAAAAGACTAACATTATTTATTTTTTTAAAGAAATATAAATAAATAAAATAGAGATACAATTAAATTAAAAAGCAATGGAAGAAGACATTGATGCATTGTAGTTATGGAATATGTGTCTTCTTAAAAGTATTTTAAAAAAGGACTACAAGCACAGGCTTATATCAAGTGGCAAACTTCTTTTTAATAGTTTAAGTTTGTATAAAACATCCCACACTCATTGGCAGTATGATTGTGGAGGGGTTAACTTCCAATTTAACTAAATGAGCTATCAGGCTAGTGATGAGTGCAAAAGCATGGCTCTGTAGAGCTGTCAATTTAATGTTTTCAGAAAGAATGCCAAATAGAGCTGTCAAGAGATTGGGGTCTAAATATGTCAAAATAAATCTGAAACATTTAAAGATGTCCCCCCAAACTGATCCAGTCTAGGGCAGGACACATTAAGAGTATTAAGTGTTTTCTAAAATTAACATCATCTTCCATTATTCTAGTGCAGCAACCTGCCTTATTTGTTTTTGTTTTAAAGATCCAATGTGTAGGAATTTCTCCCATCTAGCGTTGAGATCGCATATCGCAATCAACTCTCTCGCACCACACAGTTTAAAGTACGTATTACAGCTACGGTAGCCTTCACGCTTCAAAAAGCCGGTCTCTTGCTCTTTTCAATATCCTTTTTCTTTTTCTGGGCGAAGAAGAGGACTCATGTTCCTGGAATTTGGATTTTGAATACGTGTGGTCCTCCATGTTTCCTTCTTCAAACTTGCCGGGGCCGGGAAGCTACGATACCCATTAGCAGCATTAGCAGCACCTGGGAGTTTATCATGTGACAGCGAAAACGAAAAAGGCGGAGAAGTATGTCCTGTATGTCCCTTACCGGCTAACGTATTTCAAGATGGCGCATGAATATACAATATGAATACAAATGTAAAATTTCAAGCCAAAAGGAATACTTGGAATTGATGGTGGAGGTAAATATTCATGAAAAAGGACAAGGTTGTGAACGGGCAACACAGATTTTGATAATGAACAACTAAACACACTGGACCTTTAAGATACAGACACATTGAAACATGTTGACTTTTATTGGACACGGGTTGCAATATTCTTACTACTGTTGATTCTTTTTTATCTTTTAATAAAATGTGCTTTTCAGGACTTTAACTGTAAATTGCTGTGCATAAGAATAAACATAGCTAATTGTAAATGCAAAATATACCTCCAAAATCATGTTACTCCTCAACTTGCTGGTTTCCTTGTGTTTGTTTCATCTTATAATCTAGTGTGTGACTTCACATTGACCGAGCAGGCTGTAGTTGTGTGTCTATTGGTGTACTCTCCTTTGAGTCTCACAGTTGAGTGGGTCATGGGTCAGTTCAGTGGGTTAATTAGTCAAATTTGTCACACTGTCAACCCCCAAGGACTGTGTACCAACTGTCACTGTTTATATTCTAATGATTTTCCAACCCATTAATCACAAGGATTGAAAGTGTAGCAGAATAAGACTGGTAAAATGTTCGATTAACATTATCCTTGCCCTTGCTTTCTGTTATTGCTATAACAAGGTTTACTGGTCAAGGGCAAAGTATATGAGTTTAGAAACATTCAAAGATATGCGTCATGCTCCATACATTTCAGAAAGAACATCAGAAACTGTACCATCATTCATTGAATTTCTATAGATAAATCGTCTGTTCTTTGCACTGTGTGTAAGCATATTGAGAGCTACTTAGTGGAGTCAGATTCCTTGCATGCAGCGCCGGCCCAAGCCTTTTGGGGGCCCTAAGCAGAATTAGATTTGGGGGCCTCCCTCCCAACACGCGGAGTCACCTGTGCTTGACGATTATTGACACAAATGTCCCGCTTTAATGTTACATTATAAATGAATACAGTGAGGTTATGTATCAATACAGTGACGGATTATGAACTACTGTCCCCCTGGGCACAGATGCATAAGGACCCTCCCCCCCTACTCTATTTGTGCAAAAGTGGGTGCAAACGGTGAGGGGGGGGAGGGGGATTTTGAATTTGGTAGATGTGATTTCCTGTATTCTGGTGCATTTTGGGGATGGTCAGCTGGAGAAGGGCAATACCTAAATTTGTTCAGATTTATAGCGTTTTGCTTTTTGATTTATTAAGGTAGTGACTTCACACAACTACTTGGGCTTCAGGGCCAAACAACACGTTCTTTCCCACAGGACTTTATGTTTGAGTAAAATATTACATCTATTTATCCTAATAGGGTTGCATATTTGGATTTTTTTTCCTGATCGATAGCCCGCCCGTGTTAACCGCTTATTAACAGTTAACAATCAGCCGACTAAGTCCAAGTCCACCCGTCTGGGAGAGTTAGCAGCCACAGTGTTGCATACATTGTTGTTGACACATGCAGCACCTTTCCCATTCCCCAAGTCTCCACCACATAAATTAGTTTAGCTGGTTGTCAGCTGTGGGTCTGCCTGACGTACTCTGTGTTAGTAGGAAGTAGGGCTGGGCGATATGGCCTCAAAAAAAATCCCTGATTTTTCCTACTTAAAATCAATCTGCAGATGACAAATAAATGACAAGCTCACACACACACACACACACACACACACACACACACACACACACACACACAGGGCAAGTATACCATTAGGATTATTCATGCCAATTTTATGTAAATATATTGGTTTTGGAGTGTTTACCCTACCATTGTATTGGCACCCTCCGTGAAAGAATGACAAAATGATATTATGCTATATATTCAACAAATTATATAATTATGCTATATATTCAACAACAACTAAACGGATGCGTGAGATAAAGCTGTTTTCACACATACAGGTAATTCACTTCTCGTTCCTCAGTAAAAGTTTTCATTTTGACTTTAGTCGCGCAACCTTGCCCCTATTTTCACCTGTTGCTGAGTAACGTACATTAACATGCCATGGTCTCATGAGTGTAGCATACCTGTAGCAAGCTCCATCGTAGTAATTAGCGGTAAAAAAAAAACATTGAAGAGGAGCTCCATGCTACAGAGCGGCGATTGCTAGTTGTTAAAGCTGCTACAGACCTCCGTCACATTTCGGTCGTATCAGCGGCTTTTAGTAGATGTGTTGAGCTGCATCAGAGTTCCTCAACACCGGGTCCGGTGCTCCGTCAGGTCAGCGGTAGTTCGTGGTTCAGTTATCCAATAATAGGTGACTTTGAGCCGGGTACAGAGCACAATGAGATGCCGGTCATTTCGGCGGATATTACGGTTAAGTAAGTAATGAAACGAGTAGTTAAGAAAATAACTAATATTAGCCGCTGTCGCTGCCATGTTGTTTGTGTATCTCCATGGCAAACGCGCGGGGGGGGGTGGGCCAATTCTGAACTACGGGAGCCCAGATGGGACCATCAGCGAATGTTAAGAGGAAAAAACAACATTCAATTGGTGGCCAGGGGGGCCCCAAGCAGCCGCTTAGTTTGCTTATGCCTCGGGCCGGCGCTGCTTGCATGCTTAAACGTACTTGGCTGATTAAAGTTGATCTGCATTTGAAACTGCAGTGAAAGTGTACAAGTTCTTTAATTCTTTTTAGTAACACTTTTTCATGGTACTAGTATTGAGAAATATTAGAATGTGCACTCTTTTTACTTATTTAACAATCATGGATGTTTTAAAAACTTAAATCTAATGTCGACACCACATTAGAAAGACTTTGTTTAGTTCATGGCCAGCTAGTCATTCATCAATTTTCTCCATTTACCTGCCTATCCTGTTTATCCTTCTTATCCCAGCATTAGGGCAGAATAAGTGAATGTGAACCTGTGCATAATGCTGTGATGCACTTATCTATTCATTTAAAAGTCTGCTGCAATGATTTAGTACTGGATGTTTATAAAGATAGGGAACTCAGAAAAGACTGAAAAGACAAGAATATTAATAATTTAAGCAGCAGAGGCTAAGATATCCTGACTTGTAATCCCTAGTAAGGGTCAAGCTCCAAAAATGCTGGATCCTACTTTTCCCATAATGCAACTTGATACCATCTTTCATTAGACTCTTATCTGGTAAATGTCCATGGCTGCTTCCCAAGTTTCTTACATGATATCTCTTGCTTGACCTGAAAGTCGTCCTGGGCTTCCTTCGTGAAGGCCGTCTCAAAGCTCTTATTTCCGCCCAAAGAAACAAGGATCGAGGAGGGATCTCTGAGGAGCTATGAGTGAGGATACACAAGAGCAGCCTTCCCGAGAGCAGTGCAGCTGAAAGCCGTAGCTACCTCGGGCCATACAGCTGACGAATTAATGTGATGCTTCAGAGGAAAGGACGTCTCATCCCTCTAAAAACACATTTCCTCGTTCCCTCTCTCCTCCCATGATTTCTCTCCATGCTTCCTCGGTGGGACAGACTAAGGCGCGAGGAAGGGAAGCAAGTGAAGGAAACGTGGATTTCATTTAAGGACCTGGGACATGTCCCATGTCTTTCAAACTGCAAACCTCAGGTTGTAACTCAGGCTCTCTGTTATAAATGAGTAGTCTCTTAACTTAAACTGAGATGATATCATCAGGGTTATTTTCTTAGACTTTGTAAAGCTCCTCTAGAGTCATAAAAGACATTTCAGGCTGAGTAGCACTTCTCGTGATGAGCAAGCTGACCTTCATGTCTATAATTGGTGGAATTCCCTTTTAAGGTGGCCTTCGCTCCAAAAAAGATGATCAATCCCACAGTCACACACAGCCTTTCTGTAGTATTTATATCGTGTGTGTGTCCTTATGCTGTACACTGGCAAGAAAGTAGGTTTTTGGAATGTAGAGAGTGAGAGGTGAGACATACAGTAACACAGATTTACCACAGGATGGCATTGTGATACAAAAAATAAGCATTTCCTCTTCTCCTCTTAAGTGCTTATTCGCTGACCTTCAATGACTCACTCCCCCACAGAATGTTGTCAGTTTTAAGGGTCCATTTGTGCCTAGCCAGATAAATAAAGCTGTTAGGTTGAAGGAAAATCATCTAGCAAGAACAAGTGAATGCCAAACACCAGGTGTCCTTTAAGCTTAACAGCAATTTGCCAAACCACTCTTAACAGCTCTGTGCAGCTCCAAAGAAATACGTCTTCACGTTGCAATCATTCTAAAGGATCAAAAGTTGACAGCTCTACACATATCTCAGCCAGAGTTTTCAAGGGTAAACAGCATATAATAGTACAACACTAATGTTTGTTCATTCAGTCAACAAAGCTGCTGATGTGATTTTAACAGCAGCAGCAAGGATGGTGGGCCTATACATAGCTGGTAGAATAACATTTCTAAAGGAAGACTCTCAGGTACACTATATGATACAAATGCATAATGCTCCTGGTTTGATGTTTGTGTTTTTGTCATTACTGTACTGGCTGGTCATCATTTAGTAGAGAAATACATCAACAGATCATTAGGTCTGTATTTTCTACCCAGTACCACCAGTATTCTACTGTGGGTCACTAGAGCATTGTGGGTTTTTCAGATATCCATCCTTTGGACTTGTAATCAAATCCCCTTACAGTATTCAATAGGTTTTATACCATTTCTTATGGCTGTTAAAAAAGCATTTAAGCAAAGGGAAATACGCTTATGTTGCTTTGTTGCCGAGTTAAATGAGAGGATCGATAACACTCTCAGGTCTGTACTTTAACATGAAACTACAGCCAGCAGCTGGTTAGCTGCCTGACTCTGTTCAAAGTGACAACCGGACTCCAGTAAGTCAATGCTCATGACCGACAAATAGTTCGGCACATGGATGGAAGTACAGGAGTGGTCTTCCAGAGGAGGACCCAGGGTGCCGTGGATGACGATGACTGGAGGTGAATGGGGTGGAGGAGGGTTGCACGATTTGCCTGAAATTACAACTGACAGCAGCAGAGAGAAGAACAGATTTAAAGCAGGGATGCTATGATGTGATTGGCTTATGGATTTCATGGCCAATTCTGGTTGGTTTAACTGAAGAGTGAACGCCCCGAATCAGCTGATCAGTTTAGGAAAGAGAGAGGTTAATGAAAGCTTAGTAGTCTTCCTTAAAGAATTTACACTGAACTTCATTTCCCAAAATGTCAAACTACTCCAGGAACTGAGTGTGGTAAATTATTTATTTCCGGGACACATGCAAAAAATGTGTGCTATTAAAGCATTTAATTAATTGCCAGGGTTATTGTATTTCAGAAATTTTAATATTTTTTCAGTACATGGGTTGGTGGGTGAAATCATCAGTGTACTGAAGTGCTGACAGGTGGGTTATAATGGATTCTGTCCCCAAAGTGGATGTGCGTCTCTTCTACAACGTCCTCATTCACTCCCTCTCTGCACTGTGTGTGTGTGTGTGTGTGTGTGTGTGTGTGTGTGTGTGTGTGTGTGTGTGTGTGTTGTGTGTGTGTGTGTGTGTGTGTGTGTGTGTGAGAGTGTGGTGTGTGTGTGTGTGTGTGTGTGTGTGTGTGTGTGTGTGTGTGTGTGTGTGTGTGTGGTGGGGGGGGGGGATTCCATTCCTCCAGAGTTCTTAAGTAAATTGAACGAGGCAGAATAAATCATAGTGTGATCAAGATGTCATCTTCATGATAATGAAAACATGATGCCCCATAATAAGTTTCCTGATCAAAGGGGGATGTTGGGGCTTAATAACTCAGTGCCAAGTGGTCCAAAAGTGTGGGATGTGGGGATGGATTCAGCAGACAATGGTACCAGTCATAATCTATCATCTTCACAGAGTTTACATTGTACATTCATAAAAGCTTGTGTTTTGAGTGCTGATTAGTGATTGATTGAGCTCAAAGCATTTAGGTTGGAGCCTATAGGGCTTAATGTGGTATTTTGTTTTGATACACAGTTGAAATGTGCTTTATCTCCATCCAAGTGTCATGTTCCTTTATACTGTACCTTATGAAGTGTATTCATGCCATGACATTCTGAATTCTACAAGCTGGAGTAACAGGGTATAATTACATGTATCTGAGTTTGAATTTATTTGAAAAAGCTGTGTTGCTGTTCTGCCAAGAATACTATATTTGAGATGTCTTTTAAGGTCTAACAACAGTCTGCAACATCAGAGCAGATGCATATTTCTTTTGTTTGAAATTGTAAACTTCTAGAAGGTCAAAGACAGCTAACACTGTAGGCTCATCTCTAAAGTTAGCAAGAAAAGCAACAGCAGAACAATGGTATGTTTTGCAACAGTTCCGTGATAACAGGATAGGAGAGGACCAGATAAGTAAAAAAAAAAAAACAGCCAGCAGTTCAGACCCTATTTTGACATTCCAGGAAGGTTTTACTGTGTGTTGTTACTTCTGTAAATCTGTGTTCATAGTTTCACCTCCTTTATCAATAATTCAACAAAGAGGTGCAGATTTCAAATGCTTCCTTGTATTTATAAGATTCCTCCGAGTAAAAATGAGGGCGTGCCTGCCTGTTATGACTTCAATGCTGAGCTACAGTTTTCCGCCCTGCAATTTATGCTATCTGTTTCATTTAATGTGAGATGACATTCATCATTTCAGGATGGTGCCTCCATCACTTTGACTCTGGATTTTAATGATTCATGAGATGGCAAGACAAACCTGGGAAGGGAAAAATGTTCAGTTCGGTATTTTGGGAAGTCAGAGCTGTGCTTTTTCTGTGGCCTTTATGGAGAATAACAATAGCTGGAATATGACACAGTGTATATCAGTTACTATGCAATACTGTCAGGGGAGCTTTAAATGACTCATTTCAAATACACATTGTATTACCTAAATGTGTGTGTTCTGTAACATTGGATTTCTTGCAGAGGATCAGGTGCCTAAGGCAAATATTCTGTTTCACACTCGTAACTACATCAGAGAATAAGGCACGCTAAATGTTCAGTGTCCCAGTGGTAAAAACTTAAAATGAGACTAGGTCTTTTGAATTTAATCATGCTCCTCAACCAGATGTGTGTGTCATAGAAATTGGATAATAAACCAGAGGTTTTACCTTAATTTTTTTCTGCCACCTTGGGCTACCTAATATACTGTATGTTTTGGCAGTGTGATGAGCTTTCAATTGGTCCATTTGTTATCCCCACTGTGTACCTGAAATAAAAAGCTCCCAGGACATGTTGGGTTGTAGTGATGTCCCTCAATTTAAGCCTTAACGAAAGCTTTGTCCCACCGCTGTGAAGCTGTTCCTTGACAACACTTCACATCCCCCATTCCAAGAAAAGCGCCAAACCAGATGTGTCGGTCTCATTTGCTCCGAAACGAGCTTCCCTTCTGTGATGAAAAATGCAGCCTGTCTCTTTGCTTATTGCTGTGGCATTTAGGTGGCTCAGTGTGGTGATTTGAGGAGCCTGTAGTGTCAAAGCTATTTCTCCTGCTTGTGGCTTAATGCTCTGACTCAACAAACCTGACCATTGTCATTTCCCCACATCGGGTTCGTGGTAGCCATGAAGACTACATGAAGTAGTGTGGGTAATAACCTTCAAGGAAAGGGCTGTGATTGCACATCCATTTCACACTGAGGACCTCTCCATGTGTCCCCAAAGCAGTAAAATGCTATATGGGGTGAGGAGTGAGAATGGCAGTAAGGTAGACACAGTGTTTTCTCAGAGGTGGGAGATAAAAGAGGAAGGGACAGTGAATGGGGGAGGCCTGTATTGTTGCTTCTGTAGCTGTGTCTCTTAAAAAGCAAGGTCTTCCACTGCTGGGCCTAATACTTAGCTTTCTCAGTAAATGCATTTTTGGCTCAGGTATGATAGCGCTGACAGGAGACACACAGTCTAATCCTAATCGGCTGCTGGGGGCACTGTGTGCCCCTTAAACAGGACCACTCTGCCTGCTGGGACCCCTGAGTAGAAGCACAATTCACCAATCTCACTCCCCCAGCTTAAACCTGCACCAAATGGATAATGACAAATGTTGAGTATCCTTGACCTGGCTATGGGGCGAAGTAGATCAGTGGGTCTTATTTATAGAAAAAGAAGTTTCAGACTTTAAGAAGAAGCTGCAACCTCATAAAGTCGGGTTGAAATTTATTTGATAACCCTTAAAGACTAAAAAAGACAACAACAACAAAAGTTTTCTTTCCAAGATCTAATCCTGTGCCCTTGTGCCAGTTCTTCAGTTATTTCTTGATACATGCCAAATATGTCAAAACAAATCATTTTGAGTGTTGTTGTTTTTTTTTTATCAGAATTCCTCTCTTTTCTTTCCATGTCAAACATTACACCTTTTTTAAACTCATCTTGAACTCCAGAGCACATACATAAATGAAACATGAATGAATCCAATCAAATGTGATTTGGGGCAACTAGTTAACCCTGCATGCCAATTGTATGAAAGTGTGTGGTTCGTAGCTAGCAAAGCAGTCCTGTATCAAAGTAGGAGGTGTTTGTTTACATTTGCAAATAATGTATTAATTTCTTCCTCATTTAGTCCTGAGGGAGTATTTCTACCTGCATTTAGTAATTGGTTGGAATATAGAGCTTAAGAAATTATACCTATATTTGCCTGCTTTCCTGAACTGCTTTGCACAGTAGCTTCAAATGTGCTTTCCCCAAACAGAGCTGTTGACCTTGCACAGCAATGTAATTTGATGGTAAATGGTTGTCATTTGGTCTGCCATGCTTCATGAAACCATCTATGTTGGTATTTCTTGCCTCTGAGCTCCCACTGATCACCATATTACAGTGGTGCATGACTAATTGGATGGCCACAGCCAGAAGCAAAATGAATCCAACTGGATTGTTCATGTTGCAAAGTTGCAGTTTGCATATTTTGAAAGGGGTTTATATACCTGTTTTCCCATGTTAAGTGCAGTTAGCTTTGATATTAATAAACACTGTATGCAGCACAGTTAAAAAATTATTTTGTCCAAATCGCACAAGACATTGTTTTGAGATGATGAGATATGCTGTTTCATACCCAACCTCTAGATGTCTCTGTTGATTAACCACTGGTCTGTTGCCATCCAGCAGGGTGTTGGTATGGATCACACAACTTCTATAACAGCAGATGGTGCTGATCATCACGACTCCAATCATATTTATTTTTTCTTTGTTACTCCTTGCAAAATACCACTCTCCAGATAAATAAACATTACAATTGACGGTACATGTTGGCTCAATGCAATTATTCCTAATTAAACAAAATAAGATATGGTACTTCGCTGACAGTCTGAACCTGCAATTAAGTTGAAACATTTCAGGTGTGTGGTCTCATCTCTCGCTCTTGAGGGAGACTAATAAAAACCACAAACAGACAGGAGAGTCCATTTTCCTCAGTTGTAGTTCTTGAAATGCCTCTTCATGTAACAACATGGATTGTTTTGTCTTCATTTTGTACCGAGACAATTAGTCAGTAACTCAGGAAAGCACTTCATCTTGATGAGGTATCCCATGGAAATGAGAAAATCATGCTCAGTGTTGGCCACATTCTGTTGGAGATTGTTATCCATGGTCTATCCCACAGTGTTCACTTTCCCCTGCCTGATTAAAGAATGAGAGACAGTGATCATTGATAATTGCACACATTGTATAAGAGCTCTCTGATGGTGTGAAATATTCCCCCTCTTTCTCCCTTTTTCTCTCTTAAACCCTATTTGCACGGGACTACTACTACCAGGGGACCTCATGTGATTTAGAAATCCCCCCCCCCCCACACACACACACACACACTTCTCTGTTTTGTACAGGATGTTTTGTACAAAGTCTGTATTTTACTCAAATTTACTGACATTATCCCCCACATATGATGTCAAGGCTTTCCTTTATAATTCCCAACGCAGCCAATACAACCCTGAATCACAGAGATGACGATTCGCACGGGGCTAATAATAACCTCTGTGTTTGGCCAGATATGGTTGGTAATTTGCGGTGGAATTTTTACTTGACAAATTACAGACATGGCAGATTTGCACGGGATTAAGATCACAGACGACCACCGCAATTATTACAAATTACTAGAGGTCCCCAGGTAATACTAATTCCGTGTGAATAGGGCTTTACTCGTCCTTGTTTTCCCAAGTTTAGATGAAAATGCAACAAAACACCCGAGCATAATGAAATGTTATATTGGGTGCCACGTTTACTGATTACCTATTTAAACACACAGTATATGCTATATCTTACACTGAAAAAGATAGGGAATCATCCTTTAAGTTATCACTATTAGTAAGTGATGCATATGATCATTTTTACACAGAGTCATAGTTTTTCCCCTGTCAGATTTAGCCCAATGAGAAAGTCGGGGTCAGAGTATCCTGTAACAGTGCTTTGTTTGCCAAAAAGGACCCCTCCGGGACCACAGCATGCTAGCAGAGCCAATCAGCACTGTAATTGAAATGGAGCAACAGTAAATGACCGCAGATATGAGCTGAGCTCCATTCCCACTGTAAGTCAGATAGCCAAGGCAATGATGTCTGTTAAAAAACCAACTGGGGTATTACACACGTAGTCCCACTGGACCTCGCAAACAGGCTTCTACAGTATGTACGCAGGAAGTATGGTGAATAAGGAGGAAACTGGCAGTCACGATATGTTGGAGAGTTGATGAGGACATAATAGAGATTTTGTTTGTGTAGTCATGGTTATGTGTGGTTATTTCTTGTTCTGGTCAATGATGCACTGACTTAATCATGACTTCACTTCAGTCCCTCTGTGAATACGCGTTCAGTTGGCTCCTTCGATCTTTTGAAAGCTGCAAAAGGTTATGGTTCAGAAATTTTCCCTCAACATTGGTTTACTGACAATACTTATATGGGATACTGTCTAACATGGATTATGAATTATCAATACAATGAAACCAGTGTATTTTGTAACAATGCCACTGTAAAACTTGTTACCGTAAATTTACAGTAATATACTGGCAGCAGCTTCACCAGGAAACTACTGTTTATTTACAGTATGCATACTGTTTTTAAATGTTAAGGTATTTTACTGTAAATAGACACATAGTTTCTTACTGTATTATTTGAATTTACAGTAATAAACTGGCTGCAGTGTAATTCCCGCCTTTTCCTTTATAACCCCAAGATGCATTGGTATTAACAGTAAATACCTGTAATCTGTTCACAGACAGTGCTGTGATATTATTTTCTCCCAGAATGCATTGCCCTTTACAGTAAGATCCTGTATAACAGTAAAACAAGATACTGTGGTTTAAGCTGTAGATTTACATCAAAGGTTTGGACTAATAACAACCTCTCTGGTGCTCCTCTCTTTGGCGCGGTCCAAATCGACACTTCTATAAATCTCTTTATTTCTCCCCATAATTGATTTTTTTTCTCCCTGCTTTGATTTTGCAATTTACTATTTATCGATCACCTTATTTTAATATTTTTTTTATTTGCTTGTAAAGAACGTTGAACTACCCCTGATCAAATGTGCTATAAATAAATTGCCTTGCTTTGTAGATATACATAAGGGGGTTGAGGACACAAGATCAGACTGCTAAATGTATTTTTACTAAGTAGCTCATAGAAAAAAACAGAAAAAGTTGTTCAGTAAGATAGTGGCACGCTAGTAATTGACAATATGAGTTCTATAAAATAATTAAAAGAAAATTTAAGATACATTTTTTTATTATTTTTTATATTTTTTGAACATACAAACACAACTGAACAAGTACAACCCTCTCCCACCCCCCACCCTCTGCGGTGTCGATGAAAACAAAAACAAACAAATAATTAAAAAAACAGAAATCACACCTTGCCTAGTCACTCTCCTCTACTTCTTGTGATGCTGAGATCATTAGGACTGATACTTGTGCCGCTGCGTTTTTCCATTGCTCTTTAGTTGATGATTTGGCTTTGTTAATTCTTGCTGTAGAGAGCTCAAGCATAAAATAATACAATTTAAAATATATTTTTTTAATAAATAAATAAAAATGAATATACTAGGAATTACTGGTGAATTAACATTCCAGGTGAGTTATATTCAGAGGGGTAAATGTTGATGGATGTTCGGTATAAATACTGA
The DNA here is from genome assembly GCF_010015445.1 of Perca fluviatilis. Classification (NCBI taxonomy): domain Eukaryota; kingdom Metazoa; phylum Chordata; class Actinopteri; order Perciformes; family Percidae; genus Perca; species Perca fluviatilis. Next base: position 26,277,111 of record NC_053121.1, on the reverse strand, counting down.
GATTATTACTGTAGGCTAGGGGATCTCCAACAGGGAGTTCAGCTGTGTGTTTGCAGCCTCCATTGTGTTTTTCCTCTGTAAATCTATGACAGACTAATAGGGCTTCCCACCAGGGGAATCTGCTTGTGTTTCCTGTCCCAGAGCTGCCCTCTTTCTCTCTCAGTGAAAACCCACAGTCTGATGTTTCTCCACACCGGAGAAGCAGAGGTGGGGTTCACTGCAACTCTGTTTGAAGATCCAAAAATAGACCACAGTATCATACCTAATCATGTTAAATTAGGCAAACACAGGCAGAGGGTGGCATTCTGCAAACGATTAACCTACGCACTGACACACACGCAAAAAAAAAATTCATAGTCATAACCAGTACCAGTGGAGATGTTTTTTTGGCTTTGTTTGTATTCAAAGTTGTTGTAAACATGGGACCGTTTGCGAGAAAATGTTGGTAGGAGTGTGTATACGGTGTATGCGTGTGTCTGTTAAATTTTTTCTTTGGGCATGCATTGATATACTTGTTGGTAATCCACTTTGTTATCTACAGTATATGCCCCTTTGCCCTTTAATCAATTTAACTAACAAAACATGCCTAAAAGAAAATATATACTACTACTCTTTTGTTGAGATTCCATTGGAATTTCTATTCCACGGTATTTTGAATGACCACTATAGACTGCAGAGATTCTTGTTGCTTTAATAGGTTGTCCTTGTCTTCTGTTCTTCTTCATTCTTCATTAACTCCAAATTGTTTGCTAAAAGCCAAGTTGCTGGTAACCCAAAGCTCAGGGCCTTGTTTCTCTTTCACAGAGGCTGAGACAAGCCCATTTCAGCTACCCTTCTCAACTATGAACATCAACTGTGATCTTGACATTGCAATTCAGTGTGTTGTGTCAAAGCTTAAAGTGATAATCTTGAAGATTTTCATTTAAATAAATGTGTGTTAAGTCACTATCTATTGCAGAATGAACACAGTGGTGATTGAGCCTATGGCCCACTAATGAAATGTCCTTGCATTTGCTACGAACTGGGTGTCTGTGGGGACAATTCCTTAAAAAAAATCACAAGCCAGACATACTTACTGAAGCATTTTCCATCACCCAGCAGTGGTTGGTCTGTCAGAGAGGGTGGGCAGAGCTAACGCAACAGACTCGCTCTTCAAGTCACTTGTGTGAAGCAGTGTTCTGTTTTTTCCAGTCTCTACTAGCGTTGCGAGTAAATGGTTACTATGGCCGAACAAATAAAAAAATAAAAAAAACAGACTGATGATTGGATCTCTGCAGGGGCGCCGACAGGAATTTTGGGCCCCATGACAAAAAATCGAATTGGGCCCCCTCTGCGCAGCTGTTGTCACCACATCTCTAGGACCTAACTGTCCCATCAAAAGCTTTACATAACTTTAATTAAAGGCTTGCAACTGTCTTGCTGCTTGTAGTTCAATACTAGTACTAGCACAATATTTGCTGCTGGTGATTTGTACATGCATGCAAGCAGGGGTTAAATTGGAATTTGTTATGGGGGGCTCTAGGGGGCCGGGGTCCGGGAAAAAAAATTGAAAAATAAACCGTTAAATGGCACTTTCTGGAGAGTTTTGTGCAAAGAAATGGAGAAATTGAGTCTTACATGATATGTGCAAAACTGCAAGGTTAAGAGCCTATATTTTGCATTGTTGTAGTATCAACAGGTATTAGGGCATTTAGCATTTACATTAGGCCTACTGTTAATCAGTCATCACTTGATTACACATTGTATTACCTTGTTATGATATCAGAAATGACCCATACAATGTGCCAAACATAATGTGCCACATAAACAGCTGAGAAGATTTGGGTCTGTGGTCACCAGGTCCACCTCACACAAACTTCCTTCTCCCATTCTCTCTCTTTACTAACACACACACACACACACACACACACACACACACACACACACGCACACACGGTACCGAGTGGGGCTCTCCAATGCTCGGAGGCGAGCCGCTGGAGGAGATGCGACAGCGAGAACCGGTTCCACGGCTTGGTCAGCGAGCTTCCACCACTGCAAACGGGGTTTTTAGCTTTAGGAGAAGGCATTCTATCTGTTAATCCTACCGACAGAGACACTTTGGCGTTATTGTTGACCCACAGTGGTGAATTGTCTGCAGTTCTGGGCGGGTTGTTGCCGTGTTCTGATTGTTATCATCTCAGCTCTGCCGAGACAAAATAGGCATGCCATTTCAAACATCTTTCATTTATTGTCAGAAATATCATGTTTTCAAAAGCATCACTTTCATCATATTTTTTGTGACATATTTAGACTGCAAGCAGGCACATCCGGACACGAGTATGTGCTGGGGCTGAGCCCCGGAGAGCCCCGGCCCAATTTACAGTTTTTTCCGATTGCTAAACGACAGTGGGCACAATTGGAGTCACGTGTGCAGAACTCTAACTACAGTCTGCACTACCACCAGTCACCTGAGCTAAACAGTTCACATCACCTGCAAAACTCATTCAAAGCAACACAACTCTTTACACACGTCTCAAAACAGGCTCAGTGCAGCCAAACACTATGCACAAGCCTCACTGAGATAACACACACTGTCACTCAGAACACACGGAGAGTAAAAACACTAGCATCAAACACCAATACAGAGATTACAAACTTTCTCATCTTTACAGTTTGAACAATTTGAGTGACTTGACACTACTGTTTTTAAGGAAAAAATATAGATTGTATATCATACCAGTTTTTACATAAGGTAAACAAGAAGGAATGAAAATCAGCAGTTTTCTTCAATAAAGTATTTTGTCTCTAGTAATTTATGGAATTACTGGGGAAAAAAAACTAAAGGTACATATGTAACAGTACTAAAGAATAGTGTGACTAATCCTGCCTCTCTCCAGCATCATGTGGCAAGTTTTCTTCATCACATTGGATGTCTGCATCATCTCTAAATACAAATGAATGTGGTGTTTCTATTGCTTTCACCTCCATTACTTTCTGAAAAACAGTAAGAACGCAGTTTTACTATTGTAAAGATATAGTATTTTTCACTTTTTTTGTATAGCTGTGTATATATCCTCAGACATCTTCCCTGGACATATTGGTATCTTTGCTCTTTTACCTTTTTCTCTCAAACAGTACAGTGTATAATTATTTCATTCTTATTTGGTGTTTGTATACAAAAAAAGGCTTTCTGAGCTTTCTCTACTGTATATAAATACTGTATATGTTCACTAACTAGTCTAAAACAAACACCTGCTTAGGCTTTCAGCTAAAATTGCAATCAGCAGTGTTTGAAAGGCACCAGACTGAAATCTATTCTGTTTTGAATGTGTGGTTAACAGTTATGACAGCAGTGTGTTAGCATTTGAACAAAGTGCTGTAAATCTACAGTGTTGTGCACGTTGTGGTTAAAGTCATGGGGTAAGTGTGTAGAGTTTTGAAAACTGTGTTCAAGCAATGAAAAACGAACTAGAGTTTGGTCCACATGAACTGCTGCTGTGCAGACTGTAGTTAGAGTTTTGCACATGTGACTCCAGTTGTGCCCAGAGTCGCCTAGCAAACGAAAAAAACTGTAATCCCTGCATGCAAGTCCAGTATGTAGTTCACTATTTGATGCAAGATTGCCATATACTAATAAATAACACTAACACTACAGAACATTGACCCAAATTACCTAGTTCTGTATCACCACCACTTGATTACATACATTAGATACGATAGATTTTTTTGTGTTTGTGTGTTTGTGTGTGTGTGTGTGTGTGTGTGTGTGTGTGTGTGTGTGTGTGTGTGTGTGTGTGTGTGTGTGTGTGTGTGTGTGTGTGTGTGTGTGCAAGCTTCTCAAATAAATTGTCCTTCATGATGGGAATAATAAAGTCTGTATCTATAGATGTCATTCCATAATTCAATCTAAATGAACGTATCAAACTGGATTATTTTAATATTGTCTGTATCTTATATGCAGGCTCAGGTAAGCTACTCACTGTTTCCAACTGTCCAGCATCCAGTACAGACAGTAGGTTGTTGTTTTTTTAAATTTTATTTCATAATGATCATTATGTGATAAAATAATTGTTATTAATGTGTTAGAATTTTTGTCATTAACAAATATTTCGTTTTCTTTTTTTGTAATGGTAAAAAGAGCAAGAGAGACAGAGAAATCCCCACAGACTCCCTGCAATGATGCTAACTGGCATGTCATTGACCACAATGTTGCTCACCTTCTTCACTGGGACAGGGAGGGGCACAGTTAGGGGGAGACTGGGGTGCTGCTGACTCATCTGTTGTTAAGGGGCAGGGACAATGATTTAATATGAATATCTTGCTAAATGTTTCCCTGCACTGATTAAATGGTGATTAAATGTAGGCTAACAATAGCCTGTAGCTAGCTAGCTTATTTCACTATGGGCATTAAACCTACAGGTTAATACCACTCACAGACTAGAGGCTACCCACCTTTCTTGGTGAAAAACTGGGTTACAGTTTGACACCCTTTCCTTTGTTTTTCCTCTCTTTTCTCTCTTTCCTTTTTTTAAAACTAGATTTTGATATAACGTTACTTGGCAACATTGTGGTCACTGTAGTTCTGGCGCATCTACTGACTGCAACCAAAGAATTTCTAATATAGGAAGAAGTTCCACTCCCTCGTTACTTCTGGCTTCTGAACTGGTTGCAGTTCCACCAGAGTTCCATATAGGGGGCGCTCACAGGCTAGTGCAGAATGAATGGGACTGTATGGAGCTATTCCCCTCAAAACCCACTTTTCTCAGGATATAATTTTTTGTCTAGTAATTTGAATGTTGCATTCGAAAGGGAGGAGCTAAAAAATACACACTGCTGTGTTCTAAAAAGCCTTTTAAAATGTCAATGACGTCATACACATATACGGCCAGAGATACTGCTTTATGGCAAGCTCCGAGTCGCTTCCTTTGTTCTCTCAAGGCATCGACAACACAGCTAACGTTCCGCTCTCCCCTGTTAATACATGTGCTAGAAAGAGGTTTGCTGATGTTTTAAAGACCACACCGAAATATTCACTCTGATATTCAGGCTCTGCTTCGGATGCCGTCAAGCGGGATCTCCGATCGTAATCACTCCTTCACTGATCAATCAGCATTCATTAGCAGAATGCTACCGTGTTATGGGCAACAACGACTCACCCTGTAAGAAATCAAAAGGACATAAGTACTCGTTCATTCAACTTTCGACCTATAATCCATGTTGAACTTGCAAAAACTACAATCAAATCTGAGGTTTCTCAACGACAATCAGGCGAAAGAGACAAATTTAGCCGTCTAGCTCCATAGAGTCCCATTCATTTTGCACTGGACCGCGATCACCCCCAGTGGAACTCTGGTGGAACTGTAACCAAAATCCGGTACAATGAGGCTGAATCATTGACATATATATAATGGACCAATAGACCCCCTTGCTCTGGACGGAGACCAGTGAAGGCTATTAGAAGCACTTTTCCGGTGATCTCTTGCTTTACTGCGCAGCCTCCAACTGACAGAGACAACGTAAATGTGAAGTGAGCAACGTGTCTGAAAGTTGTAAGTCTTCTGGTAGCTGTGCCAAGAGAAATCTCAATCATTTCCAATCTTACAGAGATGGAGAGCGTAGGTATATGTAAGGAGATAACATAGGCGCGGGCTAATTATTGCTAACTAAAATGCTAGTTAACATCAGTAATTAAACCTAAACAGCTAATGTAAGTCGAAACTGCCTGCAAGCTTCTCCTGTACTATACGGTAATTCCTCTACTGTGCGACAGTAAGTCACTTGGTTATGACACAATCGTTAGCCTATTTTTTCAAAAACATCTGTTACGGAGCCATAACGTGAGGTACAAGGTAATGGAGCCTTTTATACATTGTCGTGTTTCTTTAGAAATAAACAATGGACAAAAAGAGTCTTTAAACGCTTCAGATGTAAAGTTATTCGCAGTCAAGTGACGTAAAAAAAAATGGCGGTCAGTGGAATGCTAACAAGAGGTGATCGCTTTGTAGCAACAAAATGGCGCCATCGGAGGTTCGAGTTCTGAAGCGAAGCTTACCCCCTTGGGCTGAATAGGGAGTGGAACGGCTTTCCGTAGACCGGCTTTGCTGCAACTAAACACCGTCGCTGAGTGCGCTAAGGCAGGACCAAACCATTTCATGCAGATACAGGGGGGTGGTCGGTCAATATGGATGTTTACTTTTTGGTCAATGGGGATATTTAACTTTTACTGCCAAAAACAAGTAAAACAAAGAGATCATTAATTTTATTATTATATTTGAAATATATATACTTGAATGATGATGGTTTAATAATTTTATATTAGTTTTTACCTATTTTTTGGGGCCCCTGTCAGTCATGGGCCCTTGGAATTGTCCTAACTTTTCCCCCTGGATCTCTGGGAAGTAAGATCCAAAAAGACACCTGCAAATAGTGCTTATCGCCATTGGTGCTGCCAAAGAGAACAAAACATACATCTTCAAAATGGTACCTTTTAATATTTTGGAAAACCAGAAATGCAGATAAGACCCAAACTTCCCCTCCATCCTTCACTGAAATGCCTGAAGCATGAACGAACAAGCTGAATTATTCAAATGTTTTAATTATTTGAACCTTTCACTGCCTCTTCTAAAAAATGTGGCTCTCAGACACAATGCTAGCTATCCCAAACCTCAAGTGTTGTGTTACAAATGACACCCTCCCCATACTGGAGGGGGTGGTAATTTGTTTTCACAACTCACATGTACTCTTTAGGTAAGACACACCTTTGCTTTTATGTTTTGAGAACTTTGTAGTTTGATGTCAACCATGGTTTACCCTGGCATGCCACTGTCTGTGTGTTGACAAAATCTCCACTCTCTCCCAGTGGTTCCAAACTTGATGTTTGGCCAAGCTGGCCCTGTGTTCAGGTGGATCAAGCTGGAATGCAGTTTGCTGATCTACAATGATCCTAAGAAGACCCCGGTGTGTGTGGTCCTAGCCACTCCCACTCATCTTCTCACCCAAATGGGACATTGAGAGGCCATTCTTGGGCAAGAAATGCATACATTTTATTTGTAGATTTGGTCAGAATTTGCCTAGCCTGACATCGCCAGACCAAATGCATATTAGTCTGGAACCTCTCAGTTCATTTTTGATTTGTAAGGGGTGTTATCTACAGCCGTAGATAAAAATGCCTCTGGACGCAATTGGACCTACAACCATTAGAGCAACCAAACGTGACAGTGCTGAGCCAACAAATGTAAACAGACTACAGTGTGCAGAGATGAGCTGTCATAGTGTAGCATCAATATGTCTGAATGAGTTTTGCCATTTTTTGCCATCAGAATTTGAAAATAGTACTTCAACAGAAAGTTCCACATCAATCAAAGCCATCTTGGTTGGCATTTCCAAAATGCCTCAGCAACGCTCCTCTTTACTAAGCTAGATTTATTCTCCCTGGTCAAGGGTGAGCAAGCCAAAAATGACTATATCACATATTTTGCGTGAAGCACAAAGGCTCCACAAGTTGTCAGTCATTGTCTGAAATCCAACCCATACGAGATAAACTGTTGTGATTGGCCTGGCCAGGATCTAGCCAGCTGGAAATCTGTCTGAATGGGAGGGTAACAAGATGTACTGTATCTGCTAGAGCAAATAAAACATGAGCTCACAGATGCATCTGGTTCCCAGGCTAGGATTTACCCTCTGGCCAACATGATCTTTCCAAACTTTTCGTGTTAACAACCAACAAGTTGACAGCATTAACATCTGCTAGTGAGAAAGAGGAACCAACAGAGACACTCTGCCCTGTTATGGCACCCAAGACATTTGTGGAGTTGACAGCTACCTTCTGAGTGACTGACAGCCTTTTAATTTGCCTAGGGGAAGGGGGTCACAAGAGAGGCACATCCTTGTAGATTTGATTTTACATACCTCCTCGTTACAGGAGTCTCTGTCCTTGGGCACTTGAAATTACACTGTATTGGGCGCCCCGGGTGGCTCGGTTGGTGGAGCGGGCGCCCATGTGTAGCGGTTTGGTCCTCGACGCAGCGGTCCCGGGTTCGACTCCGACCTGCGGCCCTTTGCTGCATGTCATTCCCCCTCTCTCTCCCCTTTCATGTCTTCAGCTGTCCTGTCAAATAAAGGCCTAAAATGCCCAAAAAATGATCTTAAAAAAAAAGAAAAAGAAATTACGCTGTATTAGATGGTTTGTACTGTTGCTACCTAGGGCATCACTGTGCACCTTTACCTGTTTCTACAGAGTTCATGTTGCTGCTCCACATGCAATCGTAGCTCCTTTCCCCTCATAGCTTAGTGAGCATTTCTCATTAATTTGTTGGTAAGGCACTACCTTTAGTCTAGTACTGACTGCAGGGCTTGTACCTACATACATGTATATCATCCCTGGTCAGAGATACTGGCTCTGTTGTCACAATGACCTGTCAGGCGAATGTGTTATAAAGAAATATCTATTGGCAAAGCAAATCCCTCTAATCGCATCCAGAATTAATTGAACCATATTTTGCATTCTCAACATACATTTATTTGACTTGTTGGATTCAATTCTTTTTTGTTAAGTGAACAGTAATACTGAACACATTTGTACTTAAAACACAGGATAAAATTGTTAGCAGAAATTGAAAATGAAAATAACAACTTTGGTTATGTTTCCAATTCAATGTTAATAAATAATAATAATTTAAATATAAAGAATGTAAGCCAACAGTGATTTAAAGACAAGGAAATCCTTGAAACAACCCCTCAAAACAGTTGTTGTTTTTGGCGTTGTTGCTACTCAGTTGTTGCCACTTGTGGTAATTAAAAGCCAAAAAAATGATATCTTCCTCCATCCCATCTGTCCATCCTGTCCTGTCCATTTGGTATTTGATTTTTCCCCCACCTAAAGCATCTAAAGCAATGCTAAGAGTCAGTTTCAACACTAACTCAGGAAAGAAATTACTACTGAATATGTATTTCATATCCATCCAGTAGATTCACCTTACCCTCAGAGTCTGGACCAGGACAGGAAGAGTAATGTGTTTAGTATCAATCACTGGGTCATGCTGGTCCTGGATGCAAGAACTAACCCAATGCAACTTCCATAAACCCTCCTACCCCCAGAAGGGAGGCACTGTGGAATTGCGTTAGGGCTCCTGTTCAACTCCACTTCCTGAATTCCTTGGATCTGTGTTTGAGTTAGCAAACATGCTGCTCTATGCCGTGTATGTTTACCACTGTGTAACTGCTTTTCAGTGTGTTCTCTGCTGCTTCTGGTTTCAGACGAGTGCACTAATATTTTATTCATTTCATGTCTCTATTTGCCTCTTTGGAGTCTCCTCTTTGTAGTGATTGTATGTTGTATAATATTGTACAGGCATCTTGACCTTGCAGAGAGGTTCAAGGCACTCAATACTGATAAAAAGAGATATAATAATTCCACCTATAGACATCATATCCTCATGTGGAATATATTTGTAAGCACCATCTTACATTAGTTGGGATATATTTTGTGTTTGACTTGGACTGTGGATTTATACAGTATTAGAAATGTATAAGAAAAACCTGTTTTATACTGAATTACTTGGACCACTGCAGGGTATGTCTATGAGGTTATATGCCTGAATCTACCATTTTGAGTTCAATTACATTTTTATCAACAGAAAAGCTTAGGTTCTCTAATTGAAAGTGATTCAATGTAGTGCCAGTGTGGTTCAGTTGATCACAAATCACACGCTTGCTCACTGAGTTCTGACTTTACTTTCTCACTGTTTTATATATTCAAACATTAGTTCTAAATGTATAACCAGTGTCTTCTACTGTTGGCCAGTGGAGTAGTTGAAGGCTAAATCCTTTGGTCAGGGGGAGATAAGGCCGATAAGGGTTTCTGAATGAGAGAAGAATTGTTTGGTGTCTATGGTCTGTGCTTCTAAAGAGACTTTCTGCATGTGCTAGTTTGTGTATAAAAAATTTAATTTCTCTTGTGTTTTGGACCCAGTCACATTTCATGATTTGCTTACTTGATTCCCAAGTTTTTTTTTAATTAGGTGGCACTTCTAATACATATTTCCTGTCATTTTGGGGATTCCAGGTTACTCTGCAACAATGACATCCTGCTTGAATTAGCATTTTAATTACAAGGTGATTTTGGCAATACTGCTGAGCATTGAATGATTTCTAATTAAGGAGACTTCAGAAAATTATTCCTGAAAATTAATGACTTGAGCTATTTTCAGGAGCATAACTACTCTCTAACAATGAATTTAAATTGGCAGCTTGGTCAATCCTGTGTAGAATGTCAACCTAAATCACATAGTTAAAGAAGTACAAGCCCCCTACAGAGACAATAAAAATCAACACGATATCCCACAGATAGTAGTGAACAGTTAGCCAATATGCCTGTTGTTATCTTGATTAAGGTCAGAGTCACCTGTAGGGACTGCCAAGTTAGAAATGAGTAATCACCAGTCTTTTTAAGTCCTTCCAAAGAAGCACTAAGTAGAACTATTGCGAGGTGCTGTGCCTTTGTGTTGCTCCCCCTGTAAGCAATTACAGTGTAATGCCTGTCTGCACCCTTTTAAAGGAAACTGCAGAGTATGTCCTTTACTGTATTCATTTTCTGCCTGGCCTGAACAATGGGTCTTTCTCGTGGTGATGCCGATTACGGGTGGAGAGTCAAGTTGTTTACCGCATGGTTTGTGCACATTAATTGGCATCCACTTAAGCCTGTTCAAACTGAACATCCTGACCCTGAAGGGGAAAATCGGCAGCAAAAAGTTGTGTTCCTGTTCATTCATATTTTAAAAGCGCAGTTGCATGTTCAGTTGTGTGTTATTTATTATTTTATTTGAAGACACACACAGCAATGTACTGTGCTGTTCAATTCAACATTGAATTCAGTCAATATCACTTATATTGTGAAATACAGATGGAGCACAGTTACCTAAGGATTAACATAAACTATCACAATGCATTTTTGGCATAATATGTGCTGAATCCAGGTATTTATGTCCAATACTGGCTTTCAAATACACCCAACAAGAAACAAGAACACATTTCACTTTATGAGTTTTTTTTAACATTAATATGCGTTCTCCCAGCCTGCCTATGGTCCCCCAGTGGCTAGAAATGGCGATAGGTGTAAACCGAGCCCTGGGTATCCTGCTCTGCCTTTGAGAAAATGAAAGCTCAGATGGGCCGATCTGGAATCTCCTCCTTATGAGGTCATAAGGAGCAAGGTTACCTACTTGGCTGTAGTGGCTGTAATTCTGCACCAAGGCTGAATTTCGGGAAAGAGACTTCAGATACAGTATTAGGGGACCAATAAGGTCTATATAAAAGCATCCAAAGAGCACCATGTCATGGGACCTTTAATTGAAACAAATATTTACACCATAAGTGACGTAGCAGCTACAGCGGCATCAACGGGTTGCTGCATTTCGGTGGCCGTCATGTTGAATGTAAACAAAAAGCTGCTTGCCGTCGCTGCGCTATCGTCATCGTGTAAAGCCCGCCTCAATGGTTGTGATTGGTGCCTCGATTTGGAAAAATTGGAAATGGGCTTGAATGGGCTCTTGGCCAGACGGACTTGCAGAGCAAATCTCAAATTTGACGGAAGTTCGTCAGGGTTTTCCCAGGCTGATCTTTTTGGCTTCCAAGGGTCAAGTGAGATTGCTTGAAGGCCATTCCAGAGTTGACAATAGTATATTTTGAAAAACTACTGAAACAGAGTGTAGGTGTCTCTACTGATGGCTGTGGTGTGGGTGTTTGTCGGGAATAACACAAACAAATCAACACATCCATGAGCCTCAGGACATGCATAAAGTGCTTGATATCTGGATGTTTGCCATATGTTAAACATCTGGGAAATGTACATTGCATTACATTACAAGTAATAAATATCCTTCAGTAAATGTAAGTCTGTAAAACTAAGCTGATGGCAAAGACGTGATGAATTCTTGTTTTCAGGCTAAACTTTGGTACTGCCAACTGGGACGTGCTGAAGGGTCCAGTTTGTATTTAGGCTCATTCAAACTGTCAGTGATATAGATTGGTGCTTCAACCAAACACGTATAAGTTATCAGTAAAAGCAGAAAAGATTCTTTCATAATTTGTACTGGCACATAACTTGTAGTTACCAGCACAACCGTCAATTTATGTTATATTTACGAGTTACATGTCCAAGTAGAGTGTTGAGTCATAACATACAGCATGTAGTGAGGTATGTGCATGTGCATAAACTCTGAGTTTATCAGTTTGACAAAGCAACTATTACATCTTGCAAACAAAATCAGTCTTTTGTTGCTTCTTTACATCACCTTACATCATCTCCTGTGCACCTTTACTACATTACATTACACCGATTTAGCTGACACTGTTATCCAAAGTGACTTATAATTAGTGCATTAAACCATGTAGATACCAGCCAAAATTGCAAGAATCGTGTGAGGACAACTCATCAAATAAGCAAAACTGCTTTGATTGCTACATTTTAGAAACAAGAGCTATTTTATTTCTCTTCACTGAGACTCTCAGTTTAGACAAAGCAGGTAGTGTTCATTTCTCACTAATTGAAATGAATGCTTCTATCAAAACACACAATAATATATTGTGATTTTAGGTAGTATGAAGAGTCTTCAGCATGCTTATACAGCTGTGTAAGCAGAAATAGCTACATTAATTTAGAATTTATGTTTCAAATTTGCAGTCTATCATCAGTTCCAACAATATGTTTGGCATAAATGCTAAAGTAAAATTTTACTTTTCTGATTTGAAGTTTAACAAGTTCTTTCTTAAATTTCCATAACTTAAATTTTTGTAAGAATTGCAAGTAAAAAAAAGTTAAAAAAAACAAGTAATTCTTATCATCCATCTGTTCCATAATCCTAGATCTATATTTCTCCCTGATTTGGTATCATCATAATGCACTTTCAAACTTAGAGCACTGATTAGAGTAAAGGTAGAGGTCAAGCAAAGGTCCTCATGCTTGCCGTCATAATTAGGCTGCTGTTAACAGGATTCTGCTGCCACTTTATCTTATGTGCTGCAAACCATATAAAGATGTACGCTCAGAGTTCCTACTCTATTTGCATAACATTGAGTGAATTGCATGCTCCCCTCAGACACATCTATGTGTTTGTCGCCACTTTGCATGAGCAATGTTTTCAAGTGCCCTTTCAACAGAACACTGATGTAACTGGCTTCCATGGTAACAGGTAAACCAACCTTCAAGGATAGGTATACAAATATCTCTCCGCAGTTTTCAATAAAAAAAACGTTTTAATGTGGTTAGTTAGTGAAGGCCTAATACAAATGTTGGTGTCCTTGTATACTGTCTTTGTAATGTGTTTCTTAGGTTATATGAAATTAAGTTGACTGTTGACACAAGAAAATAAGAGCTGCTATTGCAAAAGGGGCAAACCCAGCCAAATGTCAGATATGGTAGCAACTGCTTCCTTCTTTCACATCCTTCCAGAATTTTCTACTTCAAATGTTCTTCATATGAGAAAGAAATTACACAGAATTAGAAACTGTATGATAAAAACTCACTCATATTATAATTAGTGATACAAATATGTATCTAATATGACTAAAGTCTATTAACTCATAAACATATTGAGCAGCCATTCTTTATTTTCTCTCCTCATTTAATTGTTCTTTTCTTCTGTACCTTTTATATAGACTATATTTTCCATGTTTTTTTTAATTATTTTCAAATGTTTGTCGTAGATGTGACACTTTTTTGTTTTTACATGTGCTAAATAAATCAAATCCAAAAAATCTAACAAAATAGAGACAAGCAAAACGAGCAAAGAATGTTCCTAATAGTGCATATTTGTATAAAGTATAAGCAATATGTCTAAGGGTTATCAGTGGTAAAAACAAACTGAGTGGAGTTTGCCCTAAGTTGGTAGTGAGCTAGAGAAGAGGGTGGTGCTGCCTTGTAGAACACTGGGAGGGGGCAATGAATAATTTACAAGTCATTTCTCTTTCATCTCTCAGGTCTAAACACAGTGCTCTATGACGTTGCTGCCTACGGCAGCCTCATATCTTTCTTGCCATACTGTAATAGAAGAGGAATGGCTCTGCATAATGAGTGCAAAGCATGCTGGGAGGTTCAGTAGGGACCTTTTGGCTAAAGTACTAAATAGGATGTGAATAGTAAATATGGAAAAGTGTTGGCAGAATTAAATAATTAAATATTTGCTGAACTCAAACCAACCCAGTTAAACAGATTTCTCTAGTAGTGACAGAGTGTGCATTTTATCACAACAGGCTGTGTTATGGATCCAACAATCTTAAACCATTCAACCACCAAGCGTTGAAATGAATTATGATGATAGTTTCAGATTTGTAGTGTCTCAGCAAAGTCTAACTAGTGCAGCTGTAAGACTGACGCCAATGCAAAAGCATTCAACAGCATACTTCGAAAAAGGAATAAGCATTCAGACCTTATTTTTATCATGGTGTATCAACTTTTTCAGGGCCATGGCCAGTCATGTCAGAATGGCCAAATGACTCTTGGGAAAATGATGTTCCACATCCAGAGCAGCTGCATGTATTTAATTATAGAGCTTGCGAGTGGAATCTCCAGGGTCATTTCTAGAACGTTGGTGGCATTGGATTAACATCCGATTAACAATAGCGACAAACGGTGCAAGATGTTATTGCAGAATCCGTGGCTGCTTCATTATTGCATGTTATTTATCTGCCTTTGTTTGTTCTTGTGTTGACCTGTTTAACACATAATTTAAAAAAATAATGTATACCATAAATAAACACTATGATTGTGGTCATAACATTCTTAGATTCATTTGTTTAAAAACTGAAATTGAAACATTTATCGTGTGCAGTAGTTTCTTTTTTGTCATCGAACCAAACAATGATAATGTTTCTCATTCTGCAGCAATGCTTTGTTGCAGTTTCTTGCAAAAGATCCAATAGGCCCAACCCAACAGTGAATGACATTAGTCCAACATGGACAGATGGAAAGCTGAATGACCTAATTAAATGTTTGGAGCTGCTTTCAAAGCAGCTGGACTCAAACATGACATCATTGAAAGTGAAAAACAGAGACCGAAATACTTAGCATGTTTTTAGAGTTCTGTTTACTGGATTTTAATATTTATTGAACTTTAAAGTGAGCAGGCAGAATCAGTACAACAACTGTAGCTGTACTATTAAAAGTCTATTTTACTGTCATATTTCATTCTCAGTCTGAGGTTGTTACTATGCCAGCCTAAAGGATGAATATTTTCCTGTGTGATATTATCTAATTATCTAGTAATTGCTGTTCTAAATAACTTACAGAATTTGTTGTACAGCACATACTTAAACCGGAACAAGGAAATTGGCATAGGTAAGTTGCCAAAAAAGCATGTTAATAACTCATTGTTATGCTCTCCTATTGTATATTTAAAAATGTAATTTAATTTATTTAATTTGTTGACATCAGCCTGCCCAGGGACTACAGGTGGAAACTAGCACATGTCCTACAACCTGGTATAATGCATCTCTCCTATCCAAGGTTAATGTATATTGTACATTGTTCCTGTTTAAATAAATAAAGAAATGAAATGAAAAGTCTCAATTCCCTCATGCAGTAGAACAGACTTATATATACGATTTAGATCATGATCCAATTTAACAACTCATTTTCAACTAAGTAATTTATAGAATTTGTTTGAAGATCCAATTTACTTTTAATCTTTAATCTGATAAACCTTTACTTTTACCATGTGGTTTTGGGTATATGTATAATTTATGTGTATATTATACTAGACTATGACTAATAAATAAAGGCAAAAATTAGTATTTATCACTGACTGGTACAACAAACATAGTTTTACATTATATTAACGTGTTTTGCATTCGGTCAAACTTTCAGGTATGATTAAATTGATAAAGACAACACACTGTTTCATATGAACATTTAATTAACATTTTAATTGAACCTGTGAAATGGTTCAATATAACAAGAACAGCCAAAAGGACAGCTAACAGTCATGTGTTCGTGGTTGTTCATTTACATGAGTTGCAGTGTGATAGCACGTGCCTTAGAAATAAACTTTTTGCATGTGTGGCACACAAATTCTTGTGATGCAGTGTGCTGCCATTTTCCATTTTTGTGCCATCAGTTGTTTGTTTGTTTTTCAGGTGGAGCTGTTCCTTCCTCACCATGCATCTCTCACTAAACTGGCCAGGGCTGTTGAGTGTAGATGTTGCTGTCATGGTTTTTCCCATGACTGGGTTGATTTTCCTCCACACCACAAAGGCCCTGGGTTGACATGTCTAAGATGGTACAGAATAACAATACAAGCCACAGGCTGTCATTTGTTGTATGTGGCAAGAGGGTCCTCATCATCTGTTTTTAGCCATGCTAGTGACGTGGCTCTGGCAGTGCCAGTGTTGGTTTGGTTTGGTTTGGTCTGGGCTAAAATATTTCAACTACAGTATTACATGGACTGCATGAAATTGAAATTTGTAACAGGCATTCATGGTCCCTAGAAAATAAATCCTACTGATTTTGGTGAGCACCTGACTTTGCTTCCAGGACCACCTTAAGGTTGACATTTTAGTTTTTTTGTATAATATCTGAACTATTGGATGGATTGCCATGAAATTTGAAACAGATGTCCATGGTGACCAAACAATAAGCCCTAATGACTCTGGTGATCTTCTCATTATGGACAGCAATTCAATTAAATGTATTTAAAATAAGTATTTAATTAGCCAACTTTTGAGTATTTTGTTATTTGTATATTGCTGGACAGAAAAAAATAAGATGTACTTTTGTAATAAAATACCTATGAGCTTGTATTTGTGTATATGAAGTACTCAAGATACAATATTTAATATGTCATTTTAAGGGGAGGTGGTTCACTCTCTTTCTCTTCTACTATTTTGTAGTATATACTCTGCTGTAATGGTACTGTTAAGTGTCTTTTACTACTACTTACTCCACTGCAGTCTTGAAAAGGCATCTGCTAAATGCCCATGTCTCTTATAGTCATCTGAAAGAAGTGTATCACCGTGGCCTTTTACTTACCAGTTGCATTTCAATTGGCTGTGCACTCAGTCAGTCAACTGACTGACAGAAACCATCCAGCATGCACCCCTGAATTCGCAGCCTCCCTTCTCAAGATATCCTGATTTGCCACTTCAAATCTGTGCCCATTTCAGCCAGCAGGTAAAAATGAACTTCACTTATACAGTTAAGTTTCACTTATGCAGTGAGATATCTGTACATGTAGGTGGACTGGCATACATTTTCCTAGCGATATTGATGTTCACCATAAATCCTAATGACTCTGGTGACCCCTTTTTCTCTAGTGCCCCCATGAGGTTGATATTTGTGGTTTCAACAACTGTGTTGCTTTTCATCTAGCGCCATCACCGGGTCAAGATTTGAATTTGTCCAATACTTTGGTTTGTAAGAGTTGTGTTTTTCTTCACAATGACCATGTCTTCAGGCTCCATATTCTAATGCTCATCAGGGAAATTATCAAAAAAAGAAATCAAGTGCCTTATTTACAGTTAGCTACTTGCACATGGTGGTCACATGCCACAGTATGACATGTGAGGAAGAGAGAGAAGTCTTATTTAGAGCGCAAAACTCCCAGCACTGATGAGTGTTTGGTCATGTTGTGGTTGGATCAACATTGGGTTTGTTCCCATAACTAACATTAAGTAATATTTTGGTTTTACTGTTTGGTTTTCTTGATTGGAGAAGTGAGATTTGTGAAAGAGAAGGAAATGTTGCAAGTGTGAATGTGTGACTGGATGTGAAATCTTGATATATGTTTTCAGTAGTTTGGAATAGTTGGTTTACATGGGGTAAACCAAGAAGTCAAATGAAATACATATCATCAATTAGACTAATCAACCTGCCATTAAAAAAAAAAAAAAAAAAAAAAAAAAACTTGTTTCCCCTAAATTTTTGCAGTTCCTAGAACATAACGTTCCTAGAACGCTTTTTTTATCGTGTTCCGATGGGACCAATTTGGGGATTATTAAGTTCCTCAGACCGCAGTTCCTGTAACTCTTTCAGCTCCTACTTCAGGGCACGGTCTTTCCCTTTTCCCTTTTCTGCTTCTTTTTAATATTGTATTAACTTCACTGTTTAGCATGCCTTCTACTTTTGTAAACAGGTCTTAAGGTTGTTGTTTTTTGCACTCTACAGTTTGCTGTGTTGTGTTTTACTTTGATATAAATGAAATATTTAATAGAAAAGTGGATTACTAGTTATTTGTACATGCACACATGTAGGTAGGCCTCACTGCTTAATTAAAAAGAGCAGCAGCAGGTTAAATGGCTGTGGTATCATAACAAAATATTGTGGTGGTTAGATGGCTGTGTTATAATAACACAAGGTATTTTGTGTTCACACAGCCATCTAATCACACCTGTTGACATTCTTGTGAATTGTTTGTGAAAACTTTGTCTGAACTCCCTTACCTCTCCTACCAGTCCATGCATGGCCATTTGGCCAGTATGGCAAAACCGGTTTTGGGGGAGAGTACAGTTAGTAGAACTGTTTAGAAGTGGACTGTTCCTATACGTTCCTGTAATTACTTGCTCGGAAAGAGGCTAGACACAGAAAGGGTGAATTAACCCCCCCCCCCACACACACACACACACACACACACACACACACACACACACACACACACACACACACACACACACACACACACACACACACACACACACACACACACACACACACACACAAATGCCACGGATTCCCGCACTGCTTCCTATCTGCGTCCATCCTTTCATAATTCACTGAGAGATCTATTCACTTCAAACATAGACTGTTTTCGTTTTCAACTTACTGAGTCCTATCCGCTTGCTGTGAGATCAGACTGACCTGACCTCACCGTTACAACAGTCTCCTCCCCTTCGACGCCACGCCGTCCTTGTGACTGTCAGCAAATCTGACCAATAGTGACTGGAATCCCCACTCCTTACGTAGCTCACAGGCCAATCAGAACATTGCTGGGCGGAATCACTGTGGGCCTGGCATTCACGTTTGGTTGCAAAGGTAAGCTCTGGATGGGATTTTGTGAGTTTTCTTTGTTATTTATTGTTCATTCTGTAATTTATAGCATAGTGTTGTATGTGCTTGTGTATTATTATGTTTGTTAAATTAAATAATGTTCTGCAGTAACGGTCGTCCATTTATGCTAGCCTAGCTAAGTGTACAGCACTGCAAAGTATTCCAAGCCGAGAGAACAACGGTGATTTTCCACTATTACAACAATTGTTCATTAATTATGATTAATGACTGTATTGTCAACTAAATAACGGGCTTGTTAGTGCACGTTGAAAACTGTCAGGGTGTCCTGGCTGTCATAAAACCTTTTTTTTGTCGGTTACTACTAACCATGTTATTGCTAAGTTACACGGTTGTAAGTTTGCTTTCTCTAACAATGTAGCCCTGTTTCCAAACACAGGGCTCTGTCTGTAACTGTAAAAACACATTGGTTTGTATTTTTACCGAGCTCCCTATAGCTACCTCTTATATATTTGTTTACATCTGTTTTACCGTTCACAAGACAGTGGCTTCACTGAATGCGCCTGCACCCTGCATACTAAAAAGGCTGCTCACTGAAACACGTGTTAAGACAAACATGTGTGCAATTTAACGCCCAAGTCATGTCATAGGCTAATTACTGTTTGCATAATATTCTGGTAATTTCAGAAAGTCGTTACCCGCTGCGTGAACTGACTTACTGCCTAGCCGAGGAGGCATCAGGACGGATACCACATCCTACCACACCTCTTCTGGTCCAAGCAACCCCCTTGACTGTTGGATACTATCCGGGAACTATTTGAAAGCGGTCAACCAGAATATATTCTTTCCCTTTTAAACGGAATGGATTTTGAAAATACCTAACCTGGAGGGTTTGCTGTACAAGTGTTGTTAAAAGCCTGCTGGTGGAGATTGCCAACTTTTGAGAAGGTCGCATTAAGTCTTTCTGGAGGGAACTAACTTAAAGCCAACATGGATCAAGCCAGCGGTGGGGAGGACCCAAATAAACCCTCCAAAAAGAAATCCAACGAGGACGAGGGTAAAAACAAAAAGCTGGTAGGTATTCAGACTGGCTCATTGCCGTTGCATGGAAGTAGTGTGCAGAGAACTGTCACATCCTGTTTTCCCACAAGGGAGGGTCAAACTTTAGCAATACTGACAAAGTTGCACTGCTCCTTGGTTGCAGAAAGTTTCACTACTGTACATTTTTACTCAATGTAAAATTGCTTTGTTGGGCATATTGCACTGAAAATGTAGCCTTTGTAGTAGTTTTACATGTATTAGTCAGGAGGCCTATAGTGGTTAAGTCAAATCTAACAAAGCCTAGTGAACAGATAACTCCTGTACAGTTAGTAAACAACATGTAATGTCAATACAGCACATTTCTGTTTTAGTGCAGGATGAGGCTAAAATAGTTGTGTAAATGTGTTGTTATAACTATTTAATGTAGTCTAATACAAAGTGGCTAATAGCTGTTAGAGTTGAGCAAAAGAGATAGTGTTACACTAAGTGCTTTACTTTTAAAAGCACTCAGTGCCTCATGTGATTAGCCTCATCAATACTTGTACTGGAAGTTCTTTGAAGAGCATTTTTGTTGTGACAGTTGGGCTTCAATGTCCTTTTATAATTCATAGTACACACAAAGTTCAGTTACAGAATGACATTGCATGATATCTGTGTGGTTTGTGGTGGAGTGTGTGCAATTGATATAACCCTTAGCTTGCTTGAACAGTATTTCAGCATTCAGCCCAGTAAATTACATCATAGTAGGACATTGTCAAGTAGATAAAAACTGAAAACTATGTCAACATTCATTTAACGTTTATACTGTAGCCTCTCTATTGGCTTGGCATAGTGGAATAGTTCATGTAGAGTTATTTAGAAAGTGGGCAACTCTGAGTCTGCATCATTGGAGCTGTGGTGTCATTAAGCTTTTCAAGCATGCCTTCTATTGACTGGAAATGAGATTACACAACTTGGAGGTGTGTTGGTGCTAGTGTTGATGTAGTGGTGGAGGTGTTGTCTTGGATTCTGTCTGAATCAATCACTTCTGACAAATCATGCTGTGTGGAAACCACAACTGTTGCGAGGTTGTGTAAACAGTGTCTCTTACAAGAGTGTCCTTCAATCAAGTGCCTTATTTGGTAAACTGTAGCCACAGTCATGTATTTTCTGTCTTCCGTGAAATGTCAAAATGTAAATCTAAACTATTGCTGAGTGTGTTATGTGCATGTCACTGCATACACACTATCAGCAGCTGTAGAAACCAGTGGTTGAAAGTAATTTTCTGTGACGAAAGACAAAAAAACAGTAGTGCCGAGATCGAAAAGTGGCTGATGCCACTTTACTTTTTGTCACTGACAGTTGCCTACCACTTCCACCAGCCGTTAAATGGTGTGCCGGTGGAACACAAGCGGTATACCACTCCGACGACCAGGGGATTGGTTTATGCCACTGTACTACAGTCCATGCCATCAGCCACTTTTTGGATATCGGCGTCACTCCAAAAAACTTTGGCTGCTGTTGATCATCGTTTCTGCTTTTCCACATTTGGCAGCATGGAAAGCTTGCAGCTTGGCTGCTGTTGAACTTTCTAGAAGACATCACCTCTCTACAGCCAATAATTGACTAGTAGTAGTAATGTTGCTTTACTGTGTATTGGGCCTGTCACTGAACTGTGATTCTTTGTTTATTGGTGGGAATAGTCAAAAGTTTAGTTGCAGCCAGTGCTACAAAGAAAGGAAGTGAAAAAGGCAAAATTTAGGCAAGGCAAGGCAGCTTTATTTGTATAGCACATTTCAGCAACAGGGCAATTCAAAGTGCTTTACATAAAAACAGATTAAAAAAAAATTAAAAACAGATAAAGGTTGATTAGTGTTTCTATTTTTTGATTGAGCCAAGTTGGACTGATCGCAGACTAGAGGCTGACTGTTAATTACTTCATTAACACCTTAGTTGTTTACATAGGTGGTGTTGCTCTGGTATCAAGTTGGCCTAAAACTGTGAAGGAAAACGGTGCCAATGCTGTGTTTCAGATCGGGAAAGTGTGACCATAACAACTGCCAGACAAGAAATCCCAGAGTGAAATTTTTAATGACACACAGCTACAAAAGGGTGTTGTCTTGAGAAATCCCAATAGCCTACAACTCTTGAATATCCTGCCTCTCAAGTTTAAAATTGGTTTGCGAGGGAGTGTGGATGACATAAGCTCTCAGCAAATATAGTGAACAGTCTGTGAGATCACTGCTTTTTGTTCCTTAAAGTGGTCTCAGGACTGTTCCCTGTTGCTCAATCCTCCAGGAGGAGCAGTCCGAGGCAAAGGCCTGAACTGTGGCTGCTGCAAAAATCTCAACTGACTGAGCTTGGGGGAGGAAGTAATCATTCATCCATTCCCTGGGTGGAGCAATGATCTCTCTTGTTTTGTTTATCCCTCTTTTTAGCAACCCCAATGTGTACTGTATCTCCCATTTTTTTCGCTGACACGGACAAGCTGGCATGTACAAGCTTTAAGATATGCATATTTTAAACAGTGAAACTGCAATTCAGAATGTGTTTTAGAAAGGGAAATGGAAAGAACAATGCAATTCATATTTTAAGATTCTTTGCAGAGGTCTGTCAGATGCGTATGTCATCTCTGACCAAAGGTTTGTTCTTTCCATAGAATGTATGGTTCTTTCTCATGGTTGGACACTTTAAGATTTACTTGTACTTTGCTATTTACCTTTTTCACCATATATGGGGCTATAGGATTACATTACTGACATGCAGTGTAGTTGTGTGGATGTGGCCTAGAAACAAGGATGGGTTCAATTAAAGTAGATGTCCCTGCCTTTTCACACTTAGAGCTGCTGAAAAGTTACTTACTTATTGCAGGGCTAATAAGCAAAGTGGCAGACACTGGCACAGTTTGGTCACCGCAAAGTCAAATCTCTAAAGACTGAGTAGAAACACTGAAAGCTGTATGTTTGTTTAACAAGTCACTGGGCAGCATTACGTCACAACAGTACCATTTGGGCTTTAGGCCCAGAATGTAGATACTCAACACAGCCAAGGACATGAGAATAACATCACAGTGTTCAGAGATAGAGATCATTCAAAACCTATCTGTTGTTTGTTGCTATACTTTGTGATAATGTATTTTTTCTCAATGTTGTAAACATGACATCCAATAAAACGGGGAGATGGAACAAGGTATTTTTAAAGTAATACAGGGGAGCCAGCCAGTTTGACAGAAAGGGAGAAATACTATCCCTCTGCATACCAGAGTAAAAGATGACATCACATAGAACAACATGAGGGAAAAGTCATCTTAGTGCATCCATATAATATGTGACTTTACATAACAGTCTGTAAAAGTGTATTTTAGACCTACAATCTAAATGTAGAGAACAGACATCTTTATATCATGTGCCGCTAAGTTTTGAGGACTTTTAGGTTTGGCTTATGTATCTGTTCGTTATGTGAGCCATGATTTCAAAATTACAGTTTAAGTGAATTCCCCTTTACTAGAAACCTTGTCTCAAGCCTAACAGTAACACGACCCATATGATGTGGGAAGGAAGGATTATGTTAAACAGCTTTGTTGTAATTGTAGAGAATCTGTTGTAGTACAGTAGCAGTGATATAAAAGAAGGAATGATTCACTGAGCAGAGATCTGTGATCCATCACTTATTTTCAAGAGAATTTTTGTGTACCAAAGGCTTTAGAAGCACTTCAGCAAGTTTGTAAAATAGTGATCGCTATTCGAAAATCAATAATGCACTGTTTAAAGTACATGTCTGATATTTAAACTTGTAATTCGTACCTACAAAGCAGAAGTACCAATCTTCATCATCTGCAGTGTGTTTGGTAGGTAATTCCATCCTGTATTGTCAGTCAAGGGTTTGATTCATACTTGCTTGCTTATTACAGGCTGTGTGTGTCAGCTGTTTCTATTATCTATAAGAAAATGAATAAGGTTTATCAGTATCTCAAGGTCATTGTCGGTGTACGAGTGGGAGGGAGAGGGAATCTAGTCAGTGGTGTACAATATAAACTATAACCGCTGTCTACTCTCTTCAGCCTAAAACTTTTTTGCCAGGATTCTACACATTTACTGCAAATAGGTGGAATAGTTAGTCAGAATTGGAACTGAATTAGGTCTGAATGAACATCCTTATCAAAATGAACAACTTGTTTAAGAAGTGGGGTGTCAAAGACTTTAAAACCAATGACCTGGTGTCAAAAAATGAATGTGTTTCAATATTGACTCTAAATTGAAATGTAACAATTCCCACTTGACTTTAAAAGTGTTTCATTATTGGCAGTTTGTAGGCCTAGGTAAAAATAACATCAGAAATGTTGAATAAGTACAGTAAAAAAAGGAGATTATGATAGTCTGCTATTACTTTTTATTATAAATGAATATAAACACACTGTTCATATTTGAAGATTGTTTTTATATAAGCTAATGGAAAATGAATTATTGTATAAATTATAAAAAAAAAATTTGTTTGTAGACATATGACATGTAGGTGGCTTTAGAATGTATTGAATCAATTAAAGCAAGACTATATGTAGCTCAGTATCTTCTCTAGCTAGTATGGCTAAGTTATAATATGAAATCACGGCAGCACAGAGTAGAGTAGCGTGTAGCAAAACAAGGCACAGAAGTCACATTCATGTGGGTCCCTGCACATATAGGCATTCTGCGTAATGAGAGTAGCATAATACAAATTTCCATTCTGTACAAAACAATGTTGGTACCGCGAGAAGTAGGGGAATACGTGCTTAGGAAGTCACAGACACACTCACATCCTGTTAGGTCCAGTTCCGATTTAATAAAATGTTATCAAACTCATATATCAGCTTGTACACAAGTCTCCAGTTATTTTTATTGTGACCGAGTAGCTGTCAAAATGCTCTAAATGCGATCTGTTGCTGATTTTAATTAACAACACACTGTAGATGAGCCGTAATCTGAACACATTTAGTCTCTCTGACTTCTAAACATAACTATCAGTTACGTTTAAAATTCAAAATCCGTAAAAAGTTTATATAAAATGTTCATGTTGAGTCGATTCTGAACCAATCAGCTGTTAAATCAGCTGAGAGGCAGGTGTTTCCCAGCATGCCCTGGGTCCGCCTGGGTCTTGCAGTCGGTGAAAAGCAACTGCGCTGCCTGCGTCTCAAACCTGCAGCCGCCTTGATCTCGTGAGGTTATTGTTGCCCATGTGTGCATGGCGTCAGAGCACGTCGGGATCAAGTCGGACACAAATCTAACCGGCACGCATTGGGCGGCGATTGCCGGTGATCGATTCTGTGCAGGTTTGGCTCATCTCGAACGAGCCTATTAACTAGAGGTGTGTTATGAGCCTTCTCGTCAAGGTAAAAATTGCTGACCTGGTCTGACCCAGATGATACATCTAGGGCGGCTGTGGCTCAGTGGTAGAGCGGTTGCCTGCCAGTCGGAAGGTTGGCGGTTCGATCCCTGGCCCTGCAGTCCCATCTTGAAGTGTCCTTGGGCGAGACACTGAATGGGGGCAACCCTGAGTAAATGAATGTAAATATGTGTGAATGTTTATCTGATAATTATTGGCCATGGCATGAAAGTGCTTTGAGTAGTTGATAATATATAATCTATATATAAATATATCTGGCTTTGAAGAGGAGTCTGGCTTGGACTGTAGAAGTGTAGAAGATGTCCTGCCCATTCGCCAAAGTTGACTCTGAGTTAGCAGATTTGCAATTGTACAAAGCAAAGCTGCCGATAAAACCCAGCCGCCCGACACACACACACACGGACTGCATTGTGCAGTTTCTCTTTCTCTGTCTTTTTTTTAAATGAGTCGGAAGCAGAAAAGCAATACTAACAATACTTTTAATGATATTAAACAAAGAGAAATGTTCTCCCCTCGTCTTAAAATGGTCATAAATCAATACAAGAGCAGCATAGTTCCTTGTACACTGCTGCAATGAAATGCTTGGTTACATTGTAACCTTGGTTCTCTGAGGAAAGACTATTTTTCCAGTCATATTTCTTAATTTAAGTTTTCTTTAAAATAGTGTTAAAATTTTGTCTCGTTCTTGTGAGCCCAATCTCGTGTCTCGTCAAGTCTAGCTTAAGCAAACTCAAAGCTAGCTTACATAACCCTATGGCTTCGGTATATCAGAAGCTGACCACACCGGGTGTTAATGCTAAATTACCCTCACATCTATGCTGTCCAGTTTTGATATTTTTCATAGTATTGTGGTTACATTAAGTTAACATGGTCTTTAATGCTTTATGTTATTGGTGAAAGTGAGTGCTTTCTAAAGATTGTGTTGTAAGGGGCCTTAGAAATTGCCTAAAAAACTAAGCAGAAGGAAAAGCTGGCAAAGTCTCAACATTGGCACTTGTCCATCATTTTCAGGTTTTATTTAAGAGTGTTTGCAATTTGTAATTAACCCTTATTAATTAAATTGGGATTTAATGATTGTAATCATGCTCGTCATTTAGTTGGTCATTAAAGTAATTAAGGCTTCGGTAATGAATGGACAGTTCAGCAATGGCGTCTGTAATGAGAGACCCTGGGCATGGGAGAGCTTAATGGAAAGGCTTTTAATTCTGTAGGCTACCGAGAAATCGTGTAGACATGCCGCTCCTTCAAAGTGTGTTTGGGTAATATAAAATATATGTATTTGTTGTTGTTTTTTGTAAGGTTAATCATATCATGGATTTTTGTGTTTATATTACAAGGCCCTATGCAGTTCTGTTGCCTAGAATAACATTCCTAGGCACATTTTTCTCAATCATTTCTGAATTACTTGAATGACTCCAGTGGGACTTTTCTTTAATGTACATTGTGATTGACATCAACTAAATAAGTTAATTAGTGTTTTACCCGGTTGTGACAGTATCACATTGTGAATTATATTTAATGGCTCTCTGTGCTACTGCTGTTGGAAGCTGTGGCATTTAAACCTTTGACACTTTGATACATGAGCTTTAGGGAAACCTCAGGGACCATTTTAGGTCATATTAGCATGTGGTTAGTACACACTCGTTCAGCATTGCCTATCTTCTAAGTAGTCTTACCTATTATTTTTCTTCCATGTGTTGCTTTATATTTTATTCACTTTTGCATTATGTATTGTTGAGTGAATATAACTGTGACTTTGTCAGGAAGACGTGTGACAAACGCAGAGAGGCAGGAAACGCACCACATGTGAGCGTTTTAATTGCATTCAGGAAGTTGGAGTGAGGAAGTGGTGAAGAATGCTTTAGTCACACAGTGTAAGAAACCGACAAGACTCCCTGCTCTATGGCACCCTCTAAGATGCGCCCTATTCATGTACATCAGTGGGTTAGATCTAAGACTTAAGAATGGGACATATCTTGAGCATCAATGCATTCACATTTGATAATTCACGAGTGGTAGGCGAGGTGCTTTGACTGAGCAACTGCAAAGTCTGATGTAGGCCAGGATGAAGGGGTTTCCCCTTCTCTTTTACTTGTATGATATTGAAGGATTGTGATCGGGGAGCTTTCCCTCTTTGATGAGAAGAGGTGTTTGTCATTGTCACTGTCATGCTTTAATTTACTGTTCATCTGTTTAGGTTGACAGCTGTACTCACACTTTTTTTAATCAGTGACAGTTGCAAAGTATGTGACAGAATGTGACATTTGCTGTGATATACAGTGCAATATAATGTGTCAGGAGAGATTAAATCAAGCTAATTGTGTATTTGAACTAGAGAATTTAATCATTACATTATAAAAATTGATTTGTTGAATAAATTGATCTAATGTGGGACACTGTGAAAAGAGGTCAGTGCATAAGCATGGCTAACTGGCAGACAGAGTAGACTTGATGCGTTGCCTGGTACATGTCTAATGAGAAAGACTTGTTAGGGATATCATGAGTCCTCTAATCTCAAGACTCACAATTTAGTAATGGTTATGTAGTTTATCACAGAGGTGTATGAGAGGCATGGGCCGGTCTGAGATTGTGTGATAACCTTCATCAAAAACATCACAGTTTCACAGTATTGTGGTATTGCAATTACAGCTTTAAAATGTATTATTTTGAAATGCCTGGGTAAACAAAAACAGGCTTTTTTTCTCCATTGATAAAAAGATGCAATAGAACAATGCACAATAAAAGCTTGATTTGAAATTGGAGCTAAAACAAGTAGGCTAATTGTGACATAATAAAGTGGCTGCAGTCTTTGCTAGATTTCTGAATACAATATTCTGTAAATATAAATTACATTTCTCTATGATATCATGAACAATTTAAGAAGATCTATACACTGAAATTTCCAACTTTTGTAATAGCTGCGTATAATGTGAACCCATAAGGGTACAGTACTACAAATTTGCTTTCAAAAGAGACGGCGATGACCTGAGGGCAGTGCTGTGCTAGTCTGCAGTCACATGGTCAGGCCATCCAGTGTGGTGCCATTCAAATCTTAGCTCTACTGGCTTTTGTGTGCTTCCCCTTTTCAGTAGTTGCTGTTTTAGGAAACTGTAAACAATACCAGCACTCTCCTGAAATAATAAGGCTACCACAGACTCATGCCCTTTTAAAGGCACTTCAGCTCTCGCAAAAATCTAGTGCATTCTTTATTGTTCTCCCCCCCCCTTCTTTTTCAAATTAATTATATTTTCTGTAATGTTTTTGGAACTTACTGAAACAAGTGAATGTCAACACTGCATCTGTTAAGAGTTTAGGAAAATAGGTTGACATTCTGTGCTTGATTAAATTGTCCATAATCCAGTTTGCAGAGGACAAGTGTGCCATTATGGTGTGTGTATGATAGAGTTTTCTGTGCCGTGATAAGAGGCTGTATCTCTTGTTTGTGTGTTAGCTTGCCACATATTGGGGCGGCACTGCCTACAGTTACTACACTATGTACCCTGTGTGCTGTTTTAGCGCTTAGAGTCCCCTCTATACTTTACTCTCTCAGTTGTCCTCCCATTTATGTTGACTAACTCACAGACAGAGGTGTTAGATAAAAGCAGCCCAGCTCATATGTTACTCTCTGTTTTTAAAAGTCAGTTTGATCAGAAATAAACACATTTAATCTAACATTACTAATTCTGATTTGGACCACTTTGAAATGCCCTCATAAGTCTGATACATATCTGATATATGACAACTAGACCCTTTCTGGTGCTTGTAATGTAATTTTATTTAGACAGGGACAGTGCACAATTAAACATTTATTAAATTATTAATAAAAATAAGGAGAGCTGCATTCTACCAGGTTTTAGCACAATTCTTATTTTCTGCATGTAGTCCCTAGGTAGGTAGATAGAACAATACAGGAATAACAGAATCAGGTTATACAATTTTACAAACACCTAATCATGATAATTCACAAATACTGTATGTGCGAAGTTGCAACAATAAAATGATCAGGGGCTCAGTCATTCTCCCATCCTAAAACCAACTGAGCGGGACCCGGTTCCAAGAAGCAGGTCTACTGAATTATCTAGATTAGTATAATAAAACATTATTAAAAAAAAATACCCATATCAGCGGATTTTACTCTGCAGAAAGCAACTCCACATGTCAGACAACAAAAAAAGTGCGGACCCAGGGTACCCATTACCCAGTACCCAGGGCCCTCATGTGAGGAGGACCCCCCAATATCGTTGTCTCCTTTACAACACAATGGACCACGAGAGATTCATCTTGGAGGTTGAAAAACAATACCACATCACAGATCTTTTTTTTATCAGGACAACACCAGAAAAGAGAAGGCATGGAGTTTAACTGCAGGAGTGCTTGGAGTGGAAGGTAGATACTAGCCTAATAAACACGCGTTTGTTCTGTAAAGTAGTTGGAGACAATATTTTATAATCTGGAGGTCGGGCAGCAAGACGCTCAGCTTCTGAGATGCTCCCGGTGTGGTATGGCGCGTGGCGGAGGACAGAACAAAACCAGAACGCAGCACAGTGGAGAATCAGAGTTAGTTTCTTTGGGCCTTTTTCCCCCTTTCTCTGCTCTGCTTGAAAAGAGCAAACTCACGCAGCAAACCTAAGGATTTTTTCAAGAAGGATAAATACTTTCATGCTTCCACAAATCTTAGCATCCGTAGGCTGTGCAGTGCACTACCTCGATGAGTTTACAAAGGCAGCCAATGAGAAGACTTTGTAACGAGATTCATTTAGAAAAATTGATTTATTTAGACTATGTCTAATTCAGTTACTCGGTTGGTATTTGGTGCTATCAGATGCCACTCCCCCAAAATTGAGCATGATATTGGCAATGCTGCACATCCTATTTGATTACACAAAGACAAATGATGTAATTTTGATGTTTATGGCTATGACTAGCAAACATTAGTCTCTAATGCAACTTCAAGCTTGTCTTGCACAGTTTAGTGGAGCTCAGTTGTTCTTTAGTGTAAAAACAGTTGGTTTCCTTCACCTAACACATCTGTAGATGATGGTTCACCAATTAAAATGTATGTTGTTAAATCTATATTCTAAAGCATTCACCAGGGCTCTGGACAGGACGCCACACCTTTTTCTATTAAGAACAAGAGTGCACGCTATTGAAATGTTTAAGAGCAACAGCCCAAATTTAGAGGCCCTTTTATATTGACATTCGGAACAAGAAATTTTGGTTATAGTTACAGACATGTATCAGCTTTCAAGCCTGACTGTGCACGTCATTGCAGTGCATCCAATTCACTTGCAGTCACCCCCACCACCCAAATGTATTTCAAGCTATGCTGTGAGTTTTTTGAATGGCAATTCATCCTTTGCATTATGGCAAGCTGTTTGTTAAATTTATAATCACTTCAGTTTTTCTGCTGACTGGTAGACGTCTGGCTCGAAAAAAGCTTTAGGAGTTTAAGGTGTGTTGCAATCACTACATGTGTCTCTGCATCTTATATGCTTCATTCTGTTACTGTGCTTTAGGGTGCTGTCATGTTTACAAGCTGTGGCAAATTGGCAAACCAAGTTTTCCATGCAACTGTTCGCACAAAAACAGTAGTCTCCCGTGTTGTGTGCTTTATCTGTAGTGTACTCCTCCACTTTAGTTTTGTTCCCACAATAAGCACATTTAGTTTAATTGATAACAATATGAGCTACTAAAGTAAGTAATGCATTAGAAATGAACAGAAGTCCACGCTGAAATGCTGTATTGTCCGAATTACAATCCAAGTTATCCAGACCATTGTATAATGCTGATGTAGGGGTTTGTTAATATACAGTAGGCTATCCCTCCTGACTGAGTTCCCTTGTAATCAGTTTCATTTCACATTGCGCATGAATATTATTTAATTACTCTAGGACATAAATCAAGATCAGTAACACCTATGTAAAAGCAGAGCATGTTGCTAATTAACAGCCTATATATTTTAAATGTCAACTTTGTTATACTGACAAGTTGCATGCTTGTCCATACTCGGGATATACTACTGGGTTGATAATATACTTTTCTTTTGAGTAAAGAAATCTTGGCCATTCATTTTGCTAATATTCCTTTTGTTGTTGTTGGGTGTAAAGTGCAGTTTGCCAGTTTTTTACAGCTTGTGTGTCTAACAGCTCTTTAATGTCAATCCATATTGCTTCTGATGAGTTAATAATATTATATTGACTTATGGTTCTTAGCAGTGCATGATGTCAGTCCTCTTGCCCTAAATTGTTTATGTTTGCAGCAATGAGATGTGTTTTACTCCACTGGATACATCAGAGAGGGGAAAGGAAATGTGCCAAATTGGTATTTGGTAGTACATTTATAATTGTTACTTACCATTGTTTCAGGAAAACAAGATTGAAGTTGTTGAAGTTGCTGAGACCTGTCAACAGCACATTGCATTATAGTCCTCACTACCAGCTCCCAGTAATCCTTTGTTATTATTAGAACTAATTAAAGTAAAACCTAATTTTCTTCTAAGCTCGTTTTACAGAGGCATTGTGGCTACTGATTTTTATAGAGATAGTTCCAGTTAGTGAGTTAAATCGACATCATACAGATGGTCTAGTTAAATTGGTTGGGAATAACAGGAGTTACTATTTAAAAGCTGTGCAATGGTAGCCAATTTGAAACAAAGTTTGTCCGTTGACCATCTTGGATGTAAAACCTGGTGGAATTTTGTAATGAAACTAAGATCAATGAAAGGTTATTATCTAAATGAGTTAATGTAATATAAACATTAATTGGAGTTTGTAATATTAATTTAAAAAGTTATTGCGTGAAATGTGCATACTGGTCTGGCTTTTTGTCCCCAAATTGACTCTCAAGTTGTGGGATATAGCTCTGTGTTTTCATTTTTAAAGATCTGCATGGAGTCATAATCACATTTGATTAAGGAGGGACCCAGAGCTAATTTGATTAGGTTATTTAGAGGAATATGTGTTTGGTAATAAACATTTATTATGATGAAAAAGTTCACTTTAATAAGCAGGAGAAGCCCAGAGGACATGCAAGCTTAATTGTTGATGTTAAATTGCGTTGTTGCGATGTTGCCAAGATAATGGGCAAGGAAAGGCCCTCAAGTCAAGGCAATTAACCAAACAGTGGTTTGATTGTTGTTAAATTGATTAGAAAATGTTTAAGTACTCCATTTGAAAATTAGCTATTGTTTCACGCAGTTTTAGACTGCAAGAGAATGCTGGGCTTAATGATACATACTGTCTGAGTTAGAAGTGGAAAAAGTTGTTGCCCAGGTCAAATTCTTAGCTTTACAGATATTGTGAGAAGTTGTGAAGCTATATTAAAGGCCACGAATGACAGTGAAACAAATACCTGGACATCCCAGACAGAACCCTTTTTTAAGCACAATGCCAGATGAATATTACATTTATTATCTTGACTTCAAGTAACAGCTTGGACAACACATGGAGCCTGCACATAGAGACTGAAGCTTTGTTTTCTGTGGCTCGTAGCTTTATCTCCCAACTGTTGATCAGTTGTTGCAGACAAAACTAGTGATGGATATGGCAGTTTGAGTGCCTGTTCAGTGGTGCCCACAGCGACAGCTGATAAAGATGCACAGAGAGAGGTACAGGTTAGAGCCAATCTGTTTGTTGCCCCAGCATCAGTAGTTTCCTGATTAGAATAGTGGAGAAATCTGCGGCTGGAGGCAGGCTTTATGGCCATCACCACCCCACATCTCCCTACTCATTAGTGCTTCACAGCCTAGCGCCACAGCATATGGCAGTGCTGCTACTGCTTCCCATTTGAGGTGTGTTTCAAATAGCTGTCTCTTGCTGAGCCACAAGCCTTTGGCAGTAGCCTATCTTATTGTGTCTGAGATGAAGATAAACATCTGTAATAAAGAGAAGTTGTGGTTTTATTTTTGTTATATGATTATTTTGTAACATTTTATGAGGAAGCTAAGATTTGATCTGCAAGCAAACACATCATTGAAAAGTTAGGAATTTCTTTGACTGGAGTTAAGTTATTGAACAAGAACGACTCAGTTGGGCTACTGTCACTACAAGAGATGCTCATTAGGACACACAAAGATAAAATAACCCTTTGGTGGTTAACTGTGCCAGGCTGTAACATATTGCCGTGCGAAAGTGTATTATTTTTGGGATACACAAAGCTATAACCAAGCAGCACTAACCTGCGCGTTTTCAATGGGTGTTGTGAACAGGTGTGCTCATTATGTTGGTGGCTGTGTGATTATAGGTGCTTTGTGATACATCTCCTTTTATGGTTTTGTGTTGTGTGTGTTTGGGATGTTCACTCTTGAACACACACTTATGTTTACATCCATTTAAAGGGTAATGTTTTTTTCAACCTGGAACCTATTTTCCTATGTTTTTGTGTCTAAGTGACTGATGGGAACAACAATCTTTAAAATTGGTCCAGTATTAAGCAAGACCGCTGCAGTCGGCAGCGGCGAAACAAGCTACAATGTAAGTTATGGGGTGGCAATTGTCCAGCTTGTCCATTTGTCCTTCACAAATGTGTTTGTTTTGCCACTGACAGGCTCATATTAATATTCTAAGTGTCTGACAACTTTATGGAAAGGATTTCTAAGGAGGTTGACCTTTCTGTTAAAGAGTAAGAGCCTTTTTTTTTTTAAACATGTAAATAAACAGTAATTTTAGCATTGTAAAATACACTTCATTCAAAGTAGACAGAAACAAAATAAAACTATGAGAAGCCGTTTTGGGTTGTCTTTCCACTTTTCCAACCATCACAACTCTAGTTTTGGTTGAAATAAACACATCGTTTACGGATTTATATGTGAATATACGTTGGCTCTATACACGCTAAAAGTATTGCTTTTTTAAATGGAGTCTGGTGGGTTTAGCGCTAGCGACTTCAGAGCTGTTTCAGGTTAAACTTAAAAGGTCTCAAAGAGATTTTAAAGGTCTATCTCTGAAGGGCTCCTTTCCATAATGTTGTCAGACACTTAGAATATTAATCTGAGCCGGTCAGTGGCAAAATAAGCACTTTTGTGAAGGTAAATACAAGCTAGACAAAGATTGTCATTCCTATAAGTCACTTAGACACAGGAAAATAGGGTCCAGGTTGAAAAAACGGTAGTTAACCTTTTAAATGCTATTATTTGGGATCATTAAGTATTGTCACATCCTTCCTACACATGTACAGTGTCCAGGATACGCTCATACCCTCATTGGAAAACGGATAATGACAATGGCCCATTGCCAGCCCTTGCAAGTGTATTTGTTAATTGGAAGTTTAGTTGTGATTCTGAGAGGAAAATTAGACTGTATCCAGGACACTGTATGTGAGCACACTCCCGATGGGATACATACTGTACCCTTTGCTGTGTTTAATTTTCTTTTGGATCTTGTTTTTCACACTGTGCCCTCCCTCCAACAGAACATACACATAAAAACATTGGCTGATGATATGGTAAGGTGCTCGGTTTAATTTTGGTGTGACTAGTTTTGTTTTACATCATCTCATGTTTTGTCATGGCTGCATGGGACTTATAACTGAAATATGTGGCTGGATCAAATGTGCCAGATATGAATTCATTAAGTGAACAATTTATACAAACAGAACATAAAAACACTAAGGATAGGTTACATCTAGCGTTCCTATAAAGTGTGACAGTTTGTGATGTACTATACAGTAACAAAAAGGCTAAGCTTCTGTCCTCCATTACGTGTGTAAATAAAAGATGATTTTTCATGGTGCTATTATTTAGCATCACGAACCTCCTACATTTTTCATAATGAACAGAATTCAGCCCATAGCATCTAGACTTTTATAAGCAGCTCATAGATCATTTAGTGTGCAATTATCAGTAGCGCACTTCCGATTAGATGTTTCTGCCTGGGGCTTTTTTAATACCCTTAGTTAACAAATAGCCTAACTTTGACACTTAGAAGCTCATGCTGTTTTTGTGTTCGTACACAGTATGTTTGATCCATCCAGTTATATTTTAGCAAACTAATAGTAGTGACATCATGTATGTCATCATTTTATGTTTGTCATTCCATTTAATTTATGTTCATTCATCCAGCATGTCCTCTCCATTCCATTTTACTAAATATGACTAACATTGACTGGTTGCATGTACTTTTTCTGCTTTCACACTAAACTGTACTATACTGCATTAATCTCAACTAATGAATGTAACAAGGAAACTCAACTGAACCTTGCTGATGTTATCAAAGTGAGTTTAAGTTTGTATTGTCTGCTAAGACTATTCTAATACCATGAACACAAACCAGGTAAATCTTATATAATGGTAAGTAAAGTCTCAATAAGTTTGATACAGTATAGTATGTCAAATATATGTTTTGCTACTATTTGTTTGTTTTGAATCAAGTAAAAAAAAAAAAGTTTCAATTATAATATAATAATACCATTTACTGTGTAAACATTCTGTAGTTTGGATTTTTATTGTTTTTAACCCCACACATCGGTCAGTGATGCTGATATGGCATTTGATGAGCAAATTAATTCTCTTCACTTTAAATTGCCAATCACAAAATATCCAAACTCTTAAAGGTGCAATATGTAATATTGTGTGTAATACTGGCAGCTAGCGGTTAAAATACTGGAGAGTCGTTTCCCCCGCCCCCTCCTGCCCAGACTCGAAGTTCACGGGGGTTGCCAGGCTGAGACCGCAGCATTCACAACAACGTTGCTAGACACTTTTCTCACATAGCCAGACATTACTCCACAACACAGCGGAGTAGCTAACGGTAGATGCTGGCTATATTGACAGTCATAAAAGCCCGTGCTCACGCGGAGCTCTGTAACCAACTGACAGACACACTTTTCGGCTTAAAATTACAGTATGAACCGCTAAAAACACAACAACCTCACTGTCCTCTCCACACGCCAGTCAGGCACACTTCCTCGGCTTAGAATTACAATACGGCAACGCTAAAAATACCACTACCTTACCGGACGGAACACACTTCATTGGCTTAGAATTATGGCAAAAATCGCTAAACACACTGCAAACTCACAGTCCTCTCTTTCCGATTTACAGCCCCCTCTCGTGGCTTAAAATAACTCACCGTTGTCGGCTCCAGCCGCTAACGAGGCTACACGCGCTGTAAACAGCCGTGGGCTGCTTGCCTGGTTCTCCGGTAATGTTAGCAGGTAGCAGGGTTAGCATGCCGGCGTTAGCCAGGACCAGTCGGGATCACTTTACTGGCTGTGTCTCAATTGTTTTTGCGAGTAACCAACTCGGGTACTCTAGCTATATAATTCAATGTGAGAACACAAATGTTGAAATGACAAAAATGCCCGTCCCTAGTAGCTGTGATAAATTAGCCTGAAGCTAATGCTTACCGGTTCAGTAGAAAAGAGAAAAGCCAACTCTGCATCCTTTTGGGCTCTAAGCTGTCTCCATCTTTCAAATACATCTCCATTATTTACCAGGGGTTGTTACGTCTCTGGTCACGCAATGACATTAGAAACATGCTGTTTTCTTTTTTTGGTCGGGTAGAATCTATCTCCATTGATCCTGTTTGTTTGTTTGCTGCTTTCATGGCTGTACTAACGTTACCGCTGTAGGGCGCGCTGGGTTTACGTTTTTACAGGTATATCTGGCAACCCGGCCGGCTGTCAAACTGGGCCGTTGATAACAACACACAGATCAAAACATAAACATAAATTCCGTCACGGAATGTAAATTTCAAAAAGAAAAAATACTGAAATTAGCATTGTTGTCAGAAAAGATAGTATTTCAGTTTAACATGTTTCCTTAATATCTGATGAGGCATTGGTGTCATTTTTGGATTTATTACAGTACAAATATTACATATTGGACCTTTAATAGTGGCTTACCACAGTGACTGTTCCTCTATCGGCACACTCTGGCCAAATAATAACGAAGAACACCGTCATGTTCACCAAAGAGTAAAACCTTTTTGATTTAGGCAACAACATGGCCTTACATCTTGCTCCCCCTTCAGGACGAACATAAAATGTTTTACCTCACCAGTGGCAAGGATGTAATAGTAGCAAACTATGTCTCTTTTTTGTCATTCTACGAATTTTGTTTTCTGTTTTGTAATTGAGCATTACAGCCTCATGGTCCCACCGGTTTGACTGCAGACTTCTTTTCTGTACGCCTTGTCTTTATAAAGTAACTTCACCCAGGCTGAATCACATGCTTGCTCTGTCCCCACCATGTGCAGCACCCCACAATGCAATATTGTGTAAAGCTTCAACAGAGTTGGGTGTGATCAGGTGTGGTAAGTTGTACAGGTTGGGTGTGGTCAGGTGTGGTAAGTTGTACAGGTTGGGTGTGGTCAGACGGGCAAATGACTTAAACTTTTCATCCAACAGAGGTCAATTCAGCAATGCTTTTCATCGATACAACATATTGTCTGGAATTACTCTTTAACCCTTGTGTTGTCTTCCTGTCAACCATGAAAACAAACACTTTTGTTGTCCCTATCTCAAGGTTTTAGCCGTTTTTTTCTAATGATTGGGTCCCCTTTTTCAAAATTGATATCGCTTTATCTGACGTTTTGTTCGCCGTTCTACAACATTTTGTTCTCACCAGCTTCTTTGATTATTTTTCAATGAATCAGCATTAACCAAAAACAGTAAGCCTTATACTTGGCCTAGATTAAAACTATAGTATGCAACTATTTTATATTAATGAACATCAGTTACAAATCAGTTAGTTTTAAACAGGATTGTTAGCAGCGTCATGTTTTAAAATGTCAAACATTCTGTTTTCTTTCAGCGTGATCGTATTACCAGTTTCAGAAAAACGGGGATGAAGAAGGAGAAGCTTCTTATACAGCACCCAACAGATCCCCTCTCTATCCAGGCCGAATTGCCTGTTCCTCAGCCCCTTTTTGACGACCGTTCCATGAACCTCTCGGAAAAGGAGATCATTGACCTCTTCGAGAAGATGATGGTGAGCTTTGTATTTATCTTGCAGTGTTTTGTCTTGTAGCGTCATTTGTAACACTCCACAACAATTTTATTACAGCTGCCACAGAACAATAAATAATGAGCATTCTATTATGAAATCTTAAATTGATTCATAAATCTGTGCAAAGAGGCGCACAAGTAGAGAAACCGAGCTGCTGTCGTGTATGTTGGTGAAGAGGAGTTTGCAGAAAGTTCAATTTGAAAAGCATTTTTATATTACCCACACAGATCTACTGCTGATGAGATTTTTGTTTTGTGAACAAAGCTTTACCAGGCATGCGAAAAGGTTGATAATGAAGTTAATGCTTTGCAAAGCTCTCATTGTTTTATGCAACATCTTAAAATTGTTTTTCATTTTACTTTATAATTCTCCAATCAAGATATCATGGTTTACAGTTTTCGTAACTAAATGAACAAGTTCAATTTGACCAAAATGTATGATAGCATTAGATCTGAAACCCTGATGTTGACGTCTGCATACTCTACATAAATAATCCAAGATCCAGTAATACTACTTTGCAAGTAAACATCTGCAAACGAAAGTCTAGTACTTGTGATTTTAGTCACACTAACACACAGAGCTGTGATCAGAGGCAGGGTAGAACCTTATCTGTAGATTTATTAATGTATTAGTCGATACCATTACCAGTGCAATTCCACAATTCTCAATACCCAATTCGATACCACTGCAGAGAAAAAGAGACTTACAGTACTTGCGGTTTGGGAGTTTCAGGTCTGGAAGAATTGCATCTTTGCAACCCTGCGGTACTGTAGAAAAACCAGTACCTTCATGGTATCTGCGGTACCAGTACCGTTTCAGAATTTTGAGATCAACTTGGTACCAAAGTATTGGTTCTCGTGTCAACCCTAGTTGAAAAGTGTATTTTTTCCCCTTCAACTATGACATAGGTTAGAAAAACATTGAGTGATTATTAGTATCCCAATGTACGATTGAAAACCCCTGATGTAACTGCATAGATTTGTGAAATGATATAAATATTGTGCAGGTTAAAGCCCCGACAAATCAAGGCACACACAACTAATTGCCCAGTCATAGCAGCACATCCAGAAAGCAGTGTACACAATGCCCATGGTGACATAAAACAGTGTTCTCTCATGGGGTTACACAGGACTTCTTCTTTGATGACTGACCCTGACTTTAGGTACAAATGTGCGAAATAAATTCACAATTGAATTATTTGATTCAAAGTTTCATTTTTGAAGGGTGAACAGTGCTACACAGTTTTACATAAACATATAATCTAACATATCAAAAATAGACTTGAGTTATGTACAGTATACAGTATTTATAGTAAAGATGAATGCATTTTGCATTAAGATGTTAAGCTTTTGTGAAGCAGGGCTCCATCTACGTACTCCCTAGGTTACCGTCAGAAGAACATGAAACTTTGAAATTCACTTCGCACTCATCTGTGGGGTCAAAGCTCTGTCACACTTGTGATTTTCTCCATTGAAATGCATTTTTGGCCTTATGTACTGCAGGATTGAAATCTAACAAAAAGCTTTCAGCCCATCTCTTTGAAGTGGGGAGCTGAATTACTCTGGCTTCATTGCATAGGTTGTGTGCACTATTGTGGATAATGTCTCTGAGTGTGTATGTGTGCGTGGTATGGTGGCTGCTTTTCCTTTTTCTCATACAATGGTCTTTATTGCCAGGGCCAGAGAAATGTGACCAGTGCTACTGGTTTTCATCAGGCTACTGCTCAGTGTTTTCTTGCCTGGGTGCTCATCCCTGTCACTCCGTTCACCTCTCAATTACTATGTTTGTGCTCACAGCAGCATGACATTAAACCCAGGCTTCAATTTGCTCAGTGACAGACGACACAGAACGCATGTTTGCTGGTCTGACATTTGACAGGCCTTGACACTTCGGGTTGGGAAGTATAATTACAGTAATGAAATCAAAAAGAAAAGGGTTATTTACTTATGTACTTTTAAAGCCACCACTATTTCTTCTCATATACTGTAAACATTTCTGCTTTGATGCAACAAACACAGAAATGACAGTGGTGGGTAGTTTCTTTTGATACTAGTAGCTTCTCTTCAGCATCTATCTGGCTTTGTCATCTCTCTTTCTCTTTTTTATGTCAAACGCACATTTCAGCTCTCCTACACCCATTCTGTTACGGATTGTTTTTATGGTGCTACATGCCACAGCCTTAGATGTCTAGCCTGCTTCAAATGAAGGGATGGCCCAGGCCATATTAGTGAGACCACCTACTGTGCATTAATGACTAGGAGAAAGTGAAAATATTTTTCTCTGG
Organism: Perca fluviatilis; assembly: GCF_010015445.1. Taxonomy (NCBI): domain Eukaryota; kingdom Metazoa; phylum Chordata; class Actinopteri; order Perciformes; family Percidae; genus Perca; species Perca fluviatilis. Next base: position 26,236,512 of record NC_053121.1, on the reverse strand, counting down.
AAAGTGGTTTGCACATTGAGCTTTGTATTTTAAAGCCTAAATAGCACATAGCCTCTTACTAAAAGGTCATCAAAGGGATCTGGGAAAATATAGGAAGAAACACTCACACACAGTTGGGAGGAAAACCAAATCAACTCTTTCTAGAATTTTTTAAGCTAACCATTGAGAGCAGAGTTTTTTTATTTAAGTATATTCATTAAACTACAGTGATAGAAATGCATGAAAACTCCGTTACTCTCAGCACTGCCTTTAGAACAATGTAGTGTATATCTTTACTCTCTGTGTCCCAAGATGTGCACAGATGGAATTCAGAGCCCCTCATCAAAATGCACAGCAGTAAATCCGCTGATAAAATGTCCGTTATACTGTATGCATCTCACTAAGGAGACAGCTGTGTTGCAGTAGCAGACTCCAATCCAAGAGGTTCAGTCTAGGAACACAGTAGCACACAAAATAACATGTGAGCTGATTTAATCAGTATTCAGTAGGCTATAAAACCTTAACACTACACTTTGGTGTAACTCAAACCCCTTTCATTATCAGTTCAACTCAATTGTCTGTAAAAGGACCATTAAAGGAAACAAGAGGTAGGATACGTTGTGAGGTCATATTCATGAACTTGTCCTCTCCATTCAGGCAAAAATCTCCCTGATGGTGTGAATTTGTGTAAATAGTTGCCGCATATTGGCACTTTAAGACATCTGTCCCTGACATTATCACATTCATGGCATTATTACCAAAATTATGCTTTTACTTGTCTGTCAGCAAGAAAACCTCCCAAGAGCATGGCATCCATACTGAGGAATGATTAAATTGATTTGATTCCAGTGCCAATTTGTCTCTGTTCATTAGAAAGTGTCTTCTTATTGTCGTAGTAGTAGTGCGTGGTATGCAGGTGCTCGCGGAGTCAGAGGACCAGTGAAAGAAGAATGTCAGATTGCAGTACTGCTGTGGCTAGTTTGAGGTTTTATGTGCCTCTCTACGCGCCATTGTCAGGATGAACACTGCTAGTAATAAGCTCCTATTTGATCCCTCAGCAGTTACACTCTGCGCCTCCAGGACATTAAAACCAGCCCACAGGAGTTACTGTGTGTGCCCTTGCACACACATGGATCAGACTTGAGGGTGGTGGACAAAATAATCGATTTGTCACAGTTGAAGCGAAACATTTTTATAGGCCTTCTACTTTTCTTAGATCCACTTTTCCCTATAGCGTGAGCCATTTCTCAGACTCAGACATATTTGATGCTAGCTATTAATTGCTCTTTTCTGTGATTTGAAGCCTATGGCTTTCTGGAGTTAGACTGTGTTTGCAGTCACATTGCACTACCGGATGATGGAATTTTTTCCCGTCCCATATTTTGTATGGACAGGGTAGTCTCTAAGGAGAAAGATAGTGACATACTTTATATTTTGTTGTTTTTGCTCTGTACCCAAGCACGTCAGAGTTGAAATGAAACGGTGACTATGATGTTAAAGTGCTTACTTGTAAATTAGATAAACTATGTTGGAATTGGATTATTTATACATTCTGCATCTATTATACATTGTCTCCCAATATTTGGGGGGGGACACAATTTACAGGACAACTCAAAAGCTTAAATAAGGTCAACATGTTTAATATTTGGTTGCAAATCATTAGCACCCAGTGACTTCCTGAAATCTACAATCCACATACTTCAGCTTATGCTTGGTATCTTTCTGGTGATGGGCTCCCAGGCCTGTCAGACAGCCATCTTCACTTATTTCTTGTTTTGGGGGCTGTTCTTTAGTGAGTGAAACACATGTTCCGTTGGATTGAGGTGGTTGACTTGGCCAGTCAAAAAATTTGGTTGCATTGACTGTATTTAGGATCAGTGTATTGCTGCATTGTCCCAAAGCTCAGGGACATTTATTAAAAATGGGCTACTAGTCCAAGAATGAGCTCAGCCAATAGGGATGTGAACACCGTTACCTCAAAGTCAGCTCATTACCTCAGCCATTGTTCAGTTTAAATTGAACGTGCTTGAATACAGAGTGAAACAAATTGAAAACAATGTATCATATGTATCACTGTCTTACTAGTTATGGACTTTGCTATTTGTGTATACAATATGGCAGTACGCTGGGATGGACAGTGTTCCTAAAACTTCCACGATGCTTGATGTTGCAGACTAACTATTTTTAGCATAAGCAAGACAAGTGGAGACTGTTACGTGGTAGAAAAGCTTGCCAGAACAACACGAGACAACAAGATCTAGAACCTATTTTTTTGGTAACTCCACAGTCATTGATACAAGCTGAAATCCAATAATTTCAGATACACCAGCAGCATAGTTGAAGATTTCCTTTGACTCTTTTTATGTAGCCTATGAGGGTATAATTAATAAAAGAGCATTAATCATTTTGGAGACTAAACATGGAGGGCTCATTCCTCCAGTTTGCCCCCTGACAAGTGTCCCGCAGGGCCACTACTCCTACCCCTCCTACAACATACTCACCCTGCCACATTATGCCTTGCTTATTGAATGCCAATTAAGCAGATAAATTAGCAGGGTTCAAAGATTAATTAAAAAACCTGCTGGTTTCCTTCGATGAAAAAAACCTGCCAATTGTAAAACTTTCAGCCACATTTTTTTCCTCCCTGTTCGACAAAAAGGATGTTAATGGTTTTTTCGCTCCAAGGGTATTTACTAGAGGAAATGTAGTTGGAGGTATTTAGGTCACGGTGCCCCTGGATGGGATTCTTGTCCATGCCTCGCTTTCAAATTAATCAAAACAGTTTGAATCAGATTACTGCGGGTAAGATATTCAAACCGTTGTATTACAATGTTCTATATTTAGAAGTGACACACTTAATTTATCAGGTGAATTTTACATTAAATCAGATGGAGGGAAATCACTGCCAAATCAGATCAACCAAACGAAAGGACACATGATTTTCTGCGCTCCCCAGCAGAGGGCAGCATGTCTCCACAACTATAGGCTCACTATCCTAAACCCTGAGGAGAATGTTTTTTTCTTTCTCTCTGTTCATTCTATCCGTCTCTTTGTGAGAGAGTGCTTCTGATAAACATCCCCCTCTATTCTAATCATCATGTCATTCCCTAGCTTTTAGTGCTCTGTCCGGCCTTCGCTCCATCCCCTGATGTCTCTCACATGAAAGACCTCTTTTGTGATGCAGAATTAAAGTAGCACAAAGATAATACTCCCAATAACACACAGATACTGCCTATCCAGCCTATCTGATGTGATTGCATGGCCTCAATAAAAGAAGTGTTGTTCGATTTTGCTCTCTTGTTTGGAGTTGGGGTCCACGGTTTAGATTGCTGAAGCCTTGCTACTCTTGTTTCAAGGACTAATTATTACTGACAATATTTCCTGTTGGTGTACCTTGTGACTTTGACACAGAAAGATAGATGGAAAAGAAATGTATTCAACTGTAGACAAACAGGATCTGATATAAAAGGGTTATAGTGGAAATAATTGTTGGTAGGTCTGAAACATTTCTTCTTTTTAGTGAAACTATTGTACTGAAAATAAGTTTTTGAAATAAGTTTTGAAATGCAGTTATTCTATTGAGTATACAGCTTTGTACAACTCTGTAGATTTGGGACTGGCTATTGTTTCACACCATCCACTTTTTATTTTTTCAGACTCAGCCCTGTGCTGATCAGAAAATAATAATCAGAAAATAATCTTGATCAACATTCTCCATGCAGTGTGTTGTAGTAAATTTGAGTAGTACCCAGTCTGTAACATTTCATAATTTTTTCCTTACTGTCTGTGTGTATCTAGGAGGACATGAACCTGAATGAGGAACGCAAAGCCCCTTTGCGTGGAAAGGACTTGAGCACCAAACGAGAGATGGTGGTCCAGTACATCTCAGCTACTGCCAAATCTGTAAGTGAGAGAGTTAATTTAAGAGCTCTATCTTTATACACCGAAGAGTGTGTACTGTTTAATTGTAGTGGATGAGCTGAAGCATCGTGACACTTCACACGGCTCTCCAAGAATGAGTTTAACCTGATCCTCTGCTTTATTGCTTGCTTTGTCATCCGTTCTTTCACACTCTCTCTCCACTCTTCATGCTTGAGTCCCACATCTTTGATTGCAAATTTAATTTATTTTCTTCAATCTTTTTTTTCCAGTGTGCCGCAATCTGCCGTTGTAGACCATCCAGTATAAATTGTAGTCACTCACTTACTCAATGCTAGGTGGATGGTCAGTGCTTGTCCAGTCATGTGCTTGCATGCAAATTGTTGTTTGTCCGGTTGTGTACTTGCATGGGAGTTTTTTTTTTTCAAGTGGTGACGGTGCCTTGACTCATTGTTCGATTATTGAGTATGAAAATAAAGTTCAGTCAACCTCTTGGTTCAACAGCAGTATTACAGTAAAAAGCACAACCACCACAAAAGTGAGGAAAAGCAAGCATTTTAGGCTATGTTCAACACAAGCCTAATATGCTACAATATAGCCAGCTGCACCATACACTTTATCTTTGTTCTGAGTGCTTATCAAAACAACACTTTACAGCTGTTTCAACTGTCCTTTATTAAATTATATGTTTAGGATTATGTTGCCCATTTTTTGGAGAATAATGTTTGATCATCACTCTAATCCAAATATGGCAGTGAAAAATAAAGCATTGTCATGGTAATCCATGATATGTATGATGAAATATCCTAGCCTCTTTTGAAGCTATAACCAACCCTGTGAGGTGAAATATTACTTTAGCACAGAAAAAAAAAAAAAGTGATTTCTGCCCCAATTGCTTCCTGAACCAAGTAGCTCTCTCTTGCCATCATCATTTATTACCTTCCTCATTGTTATGGTAATTAACTGGCATTATTGATAATGATGATTATCCGAGATGATTGAATTCCTCACAGGGCCCATTATGCTTTGTGAGCACTGATATTTTATTCAAATGAATAACATAATCCGTGTAGTCAAAGGACAGAGGACAAAATGTAATGTCTGTCAGCACTCTGCTATCCCATTTAATAAGACTGAAGGAAGGGAGATGGCTGAGTGTTAGGGATGATGTATCTGTACATACACAGATTCATTCAATTAATTCAAGTGCATACAGTTCCACTAAAACACCTTTAAATACAAACCCCAATTCCAATGAAGTTGGGACCTTGTGTAAAACGTAAATAAAAACTGAATACAATGATTTGCAAATCCTTTTCAACCTATATTTAAATGAATAAACTTCAAAGACAAGATATCTAATGTTCAAACTGATAAACCTTTTTTTTGTGCAAATTTTCTCATTTTCAATGTGATGCCTGCAAAACCTTCCAAAAAAGCTGGGACAGGGGCATGTTTATTTGACATAGACTGTCAAATACTGAGAATACACAAGTGACCAAGAGGACAACTTAGCTTGAACTTAGTAGTTTAGGGCACTTTTGTGCATGGTTCTCATAATAATGTGACATTGCTACCAAATCTCCTTCGCAGTGAGATACACTAGGAGCAGGTCATTTATTTCATTGTCTAAAATGTCAACATATTAAACAAACAACCTACTCTAAAATACAAGCCAAACCAGGGCCTTAATGAACCATCTTTAGTTTAGTTAGGTTTGCTCATTAGCCAGTGTTTTCACTAGTTCTTAATGAATTGTCTTCAATAACACATTACCTAATTGTTGTACCTATTTTGAAAACTGACTTTTGTCTTAAACTAAATTGATATCCTGTGGTCCTTTTTAGCTCCTGATAGATGGAAAGAGAGAAACTGTATTTATAAAAATCTGAGTAACAATAAAGCTGGAGCATCCAGCATCTATAAATTGAATTATAGTGATGATCCTGTGCTCTGTAGGGTCTTGAATAGTGGGATTTGGGTTCTTTCTTAACGTCCTCATGACTACAGAAGCCCATGTAAAGCCCATAACCATCACAAAGTACAGTGTGTCAGCAAATACATCACAAGTATACTATTTGTTTAAAATTGAGATACCCAAGTCTTTGTAAGGCAGGTTTCTTGATTGCTTTGTATTTTTTAAGTACCTACTTTGTTTTTGAAAAACAGTCCAGTTTTTATTTCATACTACATGAATGCATCCATGAGCTTATATGTGATAAAGAATCTCACCACTAAAATGTATTTCTCTTTCAGGGTTATGCATTTTCTGGGGCTAATGATGGTTGTATTTGCTGATGAGCATGTGGTGTGGACTAATAGGAATATGTTGCATTGAAACTCTGAATGGTGATGAATGTAGGAGTGGTGCCTTTTGGACATGTTGGGATGTCTTGTTTTGTCATGGGGCCTTTCTGTTAATGTGACTCAATCATTTTCTACCAAAGATCTATGCTGCATTATGAGATTGCAGCTTTGGCGCTGTGGAAGGGCTTCACAATGTCCACTTTTTTTTTTTTTCTTCTTTTTTTTATAGATGGTATTAGAAGTAAAGCTGCAAGGACTGAGCCGATACCAGTGTTTAATTAATAAGCTGTATGCTTCACTGTGTGGGAGTGACGGGGATCTTTATTTTATGTGCAAGGCAACATCAGGCAAAATGTAACAAATAAATACATAGTTATACATTTACTGAATTGTTATTTATTATTAAAATAATAAATCAGGGACCAGCAAATTCTAGTTCCAAGTTGAAATCTTTTAAATGCAGCAACAAATTGGTCAAAATGTAATCAGAAATAAATATTCTAGTATATAATGTATATAAACTAGGGGTGTCACGATTCTCAAAATTTGAGTGGCATCTGAATGCACCATGAGTTTACCAGGGGCATCCAAATGCACTATTTAGTCCTGTTGGAGCCCACACGCTCTACTTTTATGTTTGTTGTTTGTTTACACAACTTACGGAGATTTACAGCTGAAGGCTACCGGTAAGATAACGTTAGCTGCATGCTACCTGCTGGTAAGGTACGCTGTGTCGTCTGTTTTTTAATTTATTAGGATGCATGCAAAAAAACAAATATAAACATTAAATTGCCAGGCCCCATTTTCACTGATACTCAATCCAGCTATTTGGGTCAGTATTGCCCGATATCAGATATCTGTATCGGATTGGTGCACCCCTAATTATAAGTTTCCAATAGAACATTGTGTTTATGTGTATTTATTTGGACAGCCCTCTTTATTTCTTAACCTGCAGCTAATGCAGAGTATGCAGGCTTAAATGGCTTTTGAGCTTGAAGTTTAAATGAGAAAATGTAGGTGGAACAAGAAAATATCTTTAAAGTATCGTGTGGCCTTTTTCTTGTCGGTCTCTGGAGACCTGCTCAGTTGAGTTTCAACAAAAAAGGAAAAATTTGAGCTCCTTGAATAGGTTTTAGGTGCTTGAAATTTCCTTCACAAGCTATGTACAACTTTATTGCATGTATATTCATCATTCATGCATGTTGATATACCACAAAAGGCTTTCTATAAAAATGTCTATAAAGCTATCTCGCTTCGAATGATTGGTAATATGAAAAAGGATTATTGGTTTACTCTTGTAAAATGTCTTACAAAGGAAAGGCAAAGCTTTTTTTAAGGGACGGTTTTACATTGACCCTGTTCATTTGAATATGAACTCTCTTTCAATGAAATCCAACTCTGCTTTTGTATGTGGGTGTCAGTGGACGTCCTTGGCCATCAGCTTTGCATGAACTAATTTCTTTCTTGCTCTAAATGTGTGCCAACATCATTAAAACTGCTACAATTCCATTAACACTAATACAATTGCTTATTTCTTAGAAATGTACTTCACCTACTGTCAATGAATATTTTCTTGTTTAATTTCAAACGTGCTGTGTCTCAGATGCAGGAAGGCTGGGATGGCAGGGTCTTGTAAGAGGGATTGTACAGTTTTATTTAAATATTGATGTGCCACCTTCTTCTTTTAATGGGGCCTGGTATTTGCTCAGATCATCCAGGCCCTTTCTTATCAAATTGCTGATTGTTTATGCAATTAGTATTTATTTTTCCATCCATCATGAATAAGGGTGGTAATGGCTACATTTGTAGTGAAACGAAAATTCATTCACTTGTGCACAGCGACTTATCCTTAGTTTATTCATACCGTAGTATGAGAGGTGCTCAATATCAGATCTCAGTAAGTAGTAATACTTTCAACACTATTCAAATGATTACTTAGGGTCTGAACTTAAAGGAGTTTAGCTCAGTGAGAACAATGTGTTACATCGAATTGAAAATGCTAAGTCATTGTCGATGAAACTGTGCTTGTCCCCCTCGAGCTCCTCCCTGATTGTTGTCTGTGCACACTCAAGATAATGTCTGTTACCTGGTCAAGCTACTCTAAAACAAGATTCAAAAATATGTATCCAATGTTGTATGAACCAACATCTGTGGAAAATATCTAACAAATTACGTCAATGTGGCTCATTTCAAGTTGCCTCCAGTATTCAGGTAACATATTCCCCAGTGTTAGACAATGACATGCTGCATTCACTGGAGAGCAAAGGAAATGTGGATACACAGTAGGATTGGAAAGTAGTGTGTGCGTGATCAGCTGGTGGCACGTGTAAAACAGACTTTATGGCTGTCATAAACTCTTGGTAGAGGAATGGAGGGGGGGAAATCAAGCATCAAATGGCCACAGACTTTGAGAGTTTGAGAGTGACAATAAAATAAATGGAAAGGGAGATTAGAAGAGATGGAGGGAGGGGGGTGAATGGGAGGGAGTGAAAACAGGAGAGAAAGAAAAAGGTAAAACAAGGAGCTCAGTAGTGTGTCCTGTAACTTCCAGCAATCAAAATACATTTCCTCGAAACACATGGCAGAGAAAGAAGAGCTCAGCCACAGTATAGAATACATTTACTCAGCTGACAGACACCCTCCTACTGTGAAACAAGCCCTGCAGTTGCAATAATAAAAAACACTCCTGCTACCTGCCACTATTGACAGATAACATGGTTAAACTCCAAGAATCATGCTGCATGGGCACAAGGTAGCTCTGCCAAACAAAGTTGACACCTAAAGCCCAACGTTAATGGCAGCTGATTGATATCAGGCCAGAGAGACCCTCTGCAGCCTCTTTGGCCACACTACTCACTGTTCCTTTTTGGGGATGAATCTGTGAATCTAATCTCAGTCCATTACAAGGACAATCATATTTTACCCTGTTCATTGTTTATTAAATCCCTTGTGTGGAAATCACCATGTCTAAACATGTGGATTCCTCACCACCACAGTTGTTGTCCTGTATTGATAATACCTTTGTCATGCTTTGCAAAAATATTGTTTTCATGTATCCACATTTTCATGTATCTGTCTTAACATTTTGAATATTGCAGCGGCAGACATTATCTTCAGTATGTGCACATAATTATAAAGGTTCTCTTGTTGAATCAGGGTATCATTTTTTCTTTTTTCTTTCTATTCAATAGGGAATCCAAAATCGGAAAATAGAAAAAAAAAACAAGCAGTTACAGTATGTTGTTATTCATTTATAAATCCAACAAAAAAAAACTAAACACGGTTGTTTTTTTCGTACTTCGATTTTATGCTCAAGTCAAAAATAGGAAATGAAGAAACGGGCTGTACTAACAGGATATCTAATGTGTCTGATTTGTGTGACCGGGAAGTTACTGACTTATTTGTATTTTGCGCTAACTTTGCAGCAAATACACTTGGGCGATGGCAGTACCTGATCCAGTGTAATAAATATGAGCCTGAACATTAATATACGTTTTCTACCATTGAATTGGAATGGTTTTTCTTGATGGTTAAATAAAAATAAAAATTACTTTGATACTGAAGACATCTTAAAAAGGATTCTCAGGCAAGTTCTGAGGTGTTCCCATTCCTGTCCCAGTACAGTGGCTACTTTCAGACTGCAGGCAAATCTTAAAGACAGACTTAAGACACGCTGGCCACACTGTTATTTGCATATGATCAGATCGGGCAAGAACAAGGCCAGTGAATTACACTGTGGGCTGGAAATTGAGCCTCGTTTTTGTATTTTCCAACTTATGTTGATGTTTAAACTCATATTCATTACATTAAAGGTGCCGTAGGTAGGATTGTGAGGATCCAGGAATTAGCCAAAAAATGTGAACATCAACAACTTCTCAGTCCCCCCCCCTTTCCGCTAAAGCCCAAAACGGTCTCCTAAGCCCCTCCCCCCACAAGGGAGAATGAATGAGTGTGCATGAGCAGTGATTGACATGCAGTTAGACACCCACCCCCCCGGTCCTGATTGGTGCATCTGAACAGGGAGCGGTGGATTTTTGCAAATCGCACTACAGGCTGTAGGTGGTGCCAGAGGAGCCGGCTTTTTCTTTTTTTTAATTACATGCTTCATGTAGTTCTACTTGAACATAGGGTCAGTTTCAGCAAATATGACAGAAAGTTAGTTTTATAAGGCTTAACTACTGCACCTTTAAATCAGGTACTGCCATCGCCCAAGTGTATTTGCTGCAAAGTTAGGCAAAGTGCAACACACAAAGGAGTCAACAACTTCCTGGTCCCACAAATCAGACACATTAAATATCAATGTTAAATTGTTTGACTTGAGCATAAAATGTACGAAGAACAAAGTAGGGTAAATTTCTTTACCCTTCTTATTTCTTGTTTTTGTTATGTTGTTTCATAATTAAATACAAAATTACTAATTGTTTTTTAATTTTTCGAATTTGGTTTCACAATTGAAAATGAAAAGAACGAATGATGCACCGATTTTGTTGGCTTTACATTTTGTGTTGTATAGTGTGTTTGTGATGTCACACAAGTTACGCTAATGACTCTACGTGTAATGGAGAGGATTCTCTGGCCTACTAATGATTGTGCTGTTTGTGTCTTTTTGCACATTAACCTTCTCCGCTGATCGCTGCATGCAGATAACTGGGAGCAAAGTTGCGGTAAGTAGCCCATTATTTATTTGGCTTCTGATTGTTGTTCCTTCTGTGTATCTGTCTTCATTCCCACCCTACACACACACACACACACACACACACACACACACACACACACACACACACACACACACACACACACACACACACACACACACACACACACACACATTTTACAAAGATGTCAAGGAGCATGTTCCAAACTGTGCAAGTGAGGTCATTTTTATGGTTTGGATTTTTATTTTCAGTCCTGAAATTGCTAATGGACTGTAATTTGAAAGGCTATAAATTGCCAACACAATTCCTGCTTGTAAATGGTAGCACTTTCAAATGAGGGATTTTGAAATTATACAGCCTGAATATGAAGTGGGAGGCCTTTTGTTGGTTTTTGCCATTTCTCTTTTGAAATAGATTGCAGTGTAAGACCTATTAGCATTTGAATATTGTGATACCAACAAAGAGCTTTTACACAAATACTAATAATTTGCAATCTGATTTGTTTATCTGAGCATTTTGCATCTAAATGGTTTAACTGTGTTCATTCTGTCTATGAGACACAACTCATACTGAGAATATATATCATTTACTGTAATAAGGCCTCGAGCACACACTTATGTGCACATTCACACACAAAATACACACTTAACCTAGTGAACTGCGGAAAAGATATCAAGTACATGTTTTCTGCCTTGATCAGAAATATTAAGTATTCACAGCTATATGTTTGAATTTGCTGTCAACAACTCTGTCTCTGTTTGAAAGAACTCCTAGTGTACAAAAGGCCCACATAATCTTAACAAATTTTTATTTTTTTTATTTATGCTGTCAATGTAAGCCTATTGGTTATACTTTTTTATTTCTCGTCACAGTAATATGCCATTTGCCGTTTTTCTCTCTGAAGTTCCCATAAAGTGGCACCATGTTGCCTTTCCTAAAGAATGGGTTCTTACTTTTTAAGGTCTTTTAAAAAAAAAAAAAAGAACCACACTGTTATTGGTCTAGCGAGCGTTGAATTGTCACTTTAAATGGGATTTCATCGCCTTTTGAGAGCTTCGTAAGGATTAAGAGGACTGTAAAGCTTAACAGGAGCACAGGCAAGGCAAAGCAGCACACTGACCTGGCCTCTGCTCTACCCATGCTCTCAGACAAACCTCGCTCTTTGAGGCATTTTAAAGAGACCTTTTGTATCTATTGCGTTCTCTACTTTTTCAAACTGTTCTTTTGTGCTTGGTTATTTCTGTGGGAAGAGTGGGTTTTCGGCTTGGCCTGTATGGATGTGGCTGGAGTAACTGTCGATCACGAGTAATGGCCACGTTGTGTTTCGTAAAATGGAATATGACAGAATTACCCCCAGCTTGTATCAGGACTGTTCATCCGAGATGTGGAGGAGGCCCACTCAGAAGTTCTGCAAACCATGTCAAAAGATGCCAGAGACCCTGGTTATCAAGAAGTTTCCTACTGAAGCATTTGACCTGACCTTTGTAAACTGTGTCAATCATGCAGCAGTAGCCTACAGATATGGCTAACATACTGAAAGCTATGAGCTGTCATTCTTAAACCCTGAAAGTGTAAAAAAATAAAAAATAAAAACAAAATAAAGTGTTTAGCCTGGTTAGCCGATTTTGTGCCACAGTTAGCTCCCTGCTTTGCTGGCAGATTCCCATTTCCACGCTGTCAGCGTGCGTCGGTGGGATGGAGTGCTCTCAGATGTGCTGGAGGGAGAGTGTTGGTTAGTATTGTCTATAGGGAACACACAACTGTGACTCCTCTGTCTCAGGCATGAAATCTCTCTGGCACCTTCCCCTCTCCCAGTAAAGAATGAGGTTGGAATAGAGGACTGTGTGAATTGGTTCTAATCCAGTCTGACCAGCGTGTAAGTGTGCAACACTGTTAAGTCTCCTATGCTCTCTCCACCTCACCACCTTGAGGGAAATATGAGCAGCACACATACCTGGGTAACGGCATGCCTGCAGGTAGACTCAAACAGTCGAGATGAACCAGACTTCCGTCTCTCTGCACTGCCAATGACAGGCTCTGCAGCTCAAATGGAATGCCGCTGAGACTATGAGAGTGAGAGCGCACGTGAACGAGAAAAAGGGTGTGCCCCATGTGTTGAAAAGCAGCAATCTCGAACCAATCAATATCCGTATGACTGGAAAGATGAGTGCTTATTTCCATGGTAACATGCTGGTCAGCTCTGACATGTCAGGGGGGTGATGGTTAAAACATGTATATCTCTGTGTATAGCTGTCAGTATGTGGATTTGACACCTCGGACCTGAGAGAAAAGATCAAATGATGCTGTTCTGGTTCTAGCTGATCTAGTTTTAAAGAAGTGTTTTAGTTTTCTGCAGAATTATAAAGTGCCAGTCTTTTAAGTGTCTAAGGACATGATTTTAATGTTAGCTAATTTTCCTGGGTGTATGGTTGTGTGAATGATGAGGTCTACAGAGTTCAGTCTGAAAATGTGGCGATAATCATCATTTACGAAATAACATCTACAATCTAGCATTTGTTTGTCATTGAATATTGCTTAGAATGACTGCAAGGCTACATTAATTGAATCAAAGCGAAAGTGCTCTGTGTTTCAAAACATTTCAAATTAAAAGATGTTTTGTGTGTTTTACAAGCAACACATTGGACAAGACTTGAGTCTTGAAGTGTTTTTCTCACGTTTGAGTTGAGATGAAGAATTTGATTTACCTGCGAAGGATGTGAGGTATTTGGATCTACTATTCACAAGTAGTTCTGCAGCGATCAATTCATTTTTTTACTCATCAATGTATCAATTCTTTTTAATAAATCCATTGCTTAGACAAAAAAGACAAATTCCCATCTAAAGCATTCAAAGTTCATATGCGAAGTCTGCACATTGGGTTTGACTGCTGGTCAGACAAAATAAGCAAAGGTATTTAATTTACAACGATATGAAACAGAGAGAAGCAGGAAAAAAACCCTCACATTTCAGAATCTAAAATCAAAATTGTTTGTAAATTCCCATTGAAATGAATGACCTTGATGTGTTTTTGTTGTTACCTGTGCTCTTGTTCTCCTCTGTTTGTAACTGCTGATGATTTACAGAATAAAGGATAACCAGTAAACAAGTAGTTATACATAAGGCAAAGTATCCAGATGGGAAATGAGAGAGACAGAAAGAGAGAGTTGCATGGATATGAGGACACGCAGACATCTGGCTCCTCTTTAACTCCAATCAAGTGCTCGTTCACTATGCCAGGAGTGCTTACGAAGGGCCTTTAAAAAAAAAAATGAAAAAGAAATACGGTGTGCCTGAAAGGAAATCACGGCACCCTCCTTCATTCCCCTTTTAAAACCAAATGCCTCAAAAGACTGTTTTGTTTCAAGCAAGCTATTAAACTGGGTGCTGAGGGTTGAGCAGATTTGATGTGGCACATGTCCTTGGTGCTTTTAAAAGAGCGGCAATGAAAATTTAATCAATAACGTGTGCCTCCCATGCCCTCAGTCAGTGTTCACCATAGATTCTATCTTAAATTAAGATCAAGGAAACATGCTCTTGAGGGGACTGTTTGAATGAGATCTTTCTTTGATTGGCTGAAAGCATATTTTAGAGTTCATCCGATGGATATAAAAAGTTGTCTGAGATTGAGATGAGGAATGATTTATTTATTTGATTTATTTGAAAAGCGTATCTGCAAATCTGTCCTCAGGTGTTTTTAATGGATATTGAATATTTGCTGCTTCATCTACTCAAATGCTTTTGGGGCTGGATGCAGCTCTGGGGCGGACCAGAGACCTTCAGTGGCCATGATTTTGGACAGATGCGTGCGGCTGCGCCTGGGTTCTGATATGGTCTGTTGTGCCCCGACGGAGCAGCAAACTTTCTGGTATTGCCGTCCGCGCCTTTAGCAGCCAGCGCTGGGGTTTGTGATGGCTGAGTTTAGGTTCCTGTAGTCGTCACTGGCTGGGGGCTAAATGTGGCTGTGCCCCCTGGGCTGATGAAGAGGCAGACAGACTTAGCATTAGATTAGTCGACTACCCATACAGTTGATGTTACATGGCAAATTTAATCGTGGTTAGCTTGGAACTGTTAGCTGTGGTTAAAACAATCTAATCTAAAAATAACTATGAGTGCGTTGAACGTTGTTGCAACCTGCACTCCTTGTCATTGTTTAAAATCACAAATTTCTCTGGGTTTGAACATTGCTGGAAGCATTTGTGGGTAATGTTAGTTAGCCAATGGTTTAAAGTATACTGTTTAAGTGTTCTTGTTTTCATACTAGTTGTAAAATGGTGTGGCAATCAGTATTAGTATTAGTATCGGTTTTAGAATTGTAAAGAAACGTAAGCCAACTGACAAATCTCCACAAAGGTAATTTGATCTGTAGCAAAACTGCGTATTGTATTAGTTAAAGAGGGCAAAATTATTTACTAGCTTGTGTCACTGGGAACGGTCTCAAAACGTATTCTGTATAATATGTTAGAATGTTTTAGATTGCTCCCATGGCAATTTGTGTTATTTTGTTTAATATGCAGAGGAACATTCATCATCTTCAAAGGATTGGCAGACATAAACAGTCTTACAATACCACCCACAGTTGTAGCAATAATTGCAATGGCAATTCATTTACTTTATTATATGTAATTTTGTGAATATTGCCCCATTTCCCCCCATTTTAGGAAAGACCGATTTATGCTTCCTGTCTGCTGTTGTCATGTGAAGTGTGTGGACAGTCAGTTGTCTTAGTTGGAAATCACAACCAAGCCAGAGGTACTGCTGTGTTGGATGGGAAGTTTACCCTTGGGTCATCACATTTGTAATTAAGTTACTTTGAAGTTAAATTTGTTTCATAAAGTGTTTTTTTAACCTCTTGTACATTGTCACGTCATATTGTGAGGGCCATCAGTCATTCCACAGTTGCCTAGAGCTGAGCCAGTATGACACCGTTTTATTTAGGATTATTACACCTCTCTCTAAATATTCTGTGAACTCATATTCGATTTGGGAAACCAACAGAGTTTTAATATCAGTGCTTCACAATTGCAATAAGCTGCATTTGTCTGGAGCATCTGTTTCTGTGTTACCTACTCTTGATGATCTTTTATACATGAAATGTAAGGTGTGACAAAGTTTACTCTGATGAAGGATAGATATACTAGCACACTTAATTCATTTGTTAATAGTGTCATGGCCTGGCTCGCATTTGTCATGTAATGTTCAATGTTAAGGTCTACATACGATTAATCGATTAATGTTTCTGCTGAATGGCTTATCTTCAGGCTTCCCGGTTGGATTGACCTTTGCGGACTGTGGAAGAAGCAAAGGTTTAGCTCCCACTGGGGATAAGAAAAAGAGGTTACTTTTCTATCAGCATTTGTCTTCTTTCTCTTTTCAGTTTTTATCTTTTCATTTTTTCCTTCTTCGCTACCTTTTATCCTTCTCTAATTTTCCCCTCACACATCTCTCTATACAACATATGTCTTTTCAAAGGCAGAAACAATCATTCCTCTTCAATCAGAAGGGGAGAGTTGGATCTTGTTATTTTGAAGGGAACATGAAAGGCTGAAGTGGTCACAGTATGCTGATATTGGATTGAACAGTGGCTATGGCAGTGCTTTATAGCGTCTCTGTATTTGTGTTAGTGTGTGCACATGCTTGTTTGTCTGTGTGTGTGTGTGTGTGTGTGTGTGTGTGTGTGTGTGTGTGGTAAGTAGTACTGTTTTCTCCATGCAGTTCCAATAGACATATTGGATATTACTGCTTGGATTTAGATGCACAGGAGAAATAGAGTATGATAGGCTACTTTAGAGAGAAAAAAATCTTAGTTCTGTTGATTGCATATCTGTGAATTTGATGTACTGTATGCACATCCCCACACCAGTGATGGAGTTTGTGAATACTAGCATGCTCTCAGTTGTACATCTCTCCCCCACAGCTCTGTCACACACTCAACGGCACTGTCGGCATGCTCAGCTCGGCAGGAGGCTCCTGCAGGGCCGCATTAGGCTCCATAAACTTTATAGCATATTTTTACAGCCAGCCTCTCTGTATGCATCCACCATCACATCCCATCGCATCTGCTTTAACTGTTCACACAGCTGTGAAATTCTGTGTATCCCCATGTTTTATGGTTGCCTGCTCCTCCCGTCACTCCCGATTTCTTTATTTGCTCCTTTTAGCTTTTTGATATCCTTCTCTACATCTGTGTATATTTAGTAAGTTATTTGCTTTGGTTGATGGAGTTGTCTGCTTTTTCTAGATGTTATCGTGGAGAATACTTGCAGTGGGTGATGTGATAATGCACTTCTGTTCATAACCTTGCCAGGCTCTCTCCTCTTGTGCATTTCTAATCATTCCAGATGCAGACTTCACACTGACTGTACTGTGGACATGCATTCTAATGTGGCCAGTTTCCACAACAGCATATGCACAGACCCTGCCACTTTGGAATATCTCTGTTTCACAACTGACACAATGCAAGGTTTGAGGACAAGAAGGACAAAGAGAGTCAGCTGTTGACAGGGACCTATGGTCAACATGAGTGGAAACCAAAGTTGTTGTACTGTAGCTGTTGGGTTATGAGAGAGTCACATTGATGGCCTGTTTATAATCCCCCCTGGTCTTGCAGTAAGACCACCAAGCCCTGTGGGAGCGCCTTACTGCTCAGCCAACTAGCCCACTCAGCACAACACTGACTAACAAGGTATAGTTTCTGCCTATAAGCTACAGTGTTTTCATAGCGCCGTCATACTTCGACGCACAAGAGTAAAGCCACATAATCGCCTCATCAACAGCCAGGTTCCCCCATGAATCCCCAGACAGCTCTCTGTTGTAATGATTGGTGACATGATCAAGGCCAGATCACTTGCTGTGTTATTGTCTGGCTTGCAGTTTCTTTTTTAAGCGTGCTTAGGAGAGATGGGCCACAGTTTTAAAATGTCAGCCTTCAAGCCATATCACTTTTAAGCTGTTTACTTGTAGCACACGGCTGATTGATTGGTCCCTCCTCCCTAGTGAATGAATTAATGAATGAATGAATGAATGACTCAATGCATGAGTATAAATTAACTATTCATGTGCTAGATATAAGGGCTCAGACTGATATGACTTAGGTTAAGCTTGGTTGGTAAAGCATTGTTGCTGCATCAGAGAATGAGGGTCAATCCTGACTGAGTTGGCACTACCTCTTCGTCATGCTTGCTGGGTAGGATGGTCTTAAACTGCCAAACTGGTCACTTAGATGGTCTCTATTTGCTTTCCATTGTGCTTTGCCAAATGTTGTAGCAGTGTATTAAGGGCAAAGAATAGTATCAAGCAAGTAGGTCTTTAGGGATGTTTCCCAACAGCGCTGATGGCATGGATCTTAGTTTTGCTTGGCTTGCTGAGAGTGTATCATTATCAATGCCATAGACCCATTAGCTGGTCATACATGGTCATGGCCTGCCTCTACTCAGACCGATGCGGGAACAGCTGCAGTTCTCCCGCCAGTTGTGTAGTACTGAAGGCTAGCACTTGGTGGCAGTGGGTGCCCATTGAATTGACCAGTTAGTACAGTGCATTAGGGTAGAAAAGCCACATTGTTGCTATGGAATTGACCTAATGGGTTTCTCTCAGCCCACGTAACACACTGTTATGTGTG
Organism: Perca fluviatilis; assembly: GCF_010015445.1. Lineage (NCBI taxonomy): Eukaryota > Metazoa > Chordata > Actinopteri > Perciformes > Percidae > Perca > Perca fluviatilis. Next base: position 26,218,074 of record NC_053121.1, on the reverse strand, counting down.
CCACTAATGCCATTTGTTAGACGTCTGATCTTTAAAGGGGAGAATAAGTGTGAAATGGCTCAACAGCATTCAAATTGGTCTGTCTTCACTGATCAATACTTTCAACCTCCTTCTGTATACAGAGAGGGAAAAAAAAGAACATATTCATCATTATTATCTTTCCTGTGAACAGATTCAGAAGTAAGACTGCCTCGGACATGGTGGAAGACAGCCAACCTCTATGGGGTCCGCTCCATTTTTTTTCCTTTTAACGCTTCACTTGCTCGATCAGGGCCTGTAAGGAAGCGAGTCTTACCTTACCTGTTATCGACAAGACCTGTTGTATTGACCGCTCTTTTATGCGGTCATACCTGAATAATTTATTAGACTTGCCCCACACTGATGAACGGATGCAGTCCCACACCAACAACACATAAGTAATGCTTACAGAACCGCACCATTGATATCACAGTCTTTCCCTCTGGTTCTCTCCGTATATCCCTCTTATGTTTTATGCCAGCAGACTGACACCACATCACTCTCTGACTCACTTTTTGTGAATTTGGTTGCAGTTGCTTTCCCTTTAGAAGTATGAACATCAATCAATCATCTCTTTTCTGACCCCACCTCTGCATGTGAGCCATATTTGTTTATTGACACCCTGAGCTCTTGACATGACACATATTGTCTTAGTTACATGTGTTCTGCTGAAACATGGTCTTGCTTGGGTATGGCTTTCATTCATGGCCCAGGTTGTTTTCAGCATTCACATCGTGACAGTGAGTGGTACATCTTTGCTTCCCCACGCATGCTGTGCTCACTATTTCAACTTCTTCCACTTTGTCATTCAGCTCAGGTGCCCTTACTAACATATCACATCAATTTTTAATGCGCAGCCATATGGTGGTCTTGTTTTTCTTCAGGTACTGTGCCAAAAAAATACGAGTAAAATAAGGCAAAAAATAAAAAAAAGTTCATCCCTGCTGTTATTTTCACATATACATACATAAAGGCTTTTGGCTCTATCAATTGGTGGTCAAAACATTTCAGGCACTTCTTTAGAATTGGGCCAATTACTAGATATTGACCTGAGGTTGATTTGATGGCAGATGTATAGTGTTTCAAATGGTGATGTCCTTGATGTTGGCTATAGACCCAGCGTGAGAGGCGACATCCAATCATGTTGAGATGGCTGACCTGTCTCTTTATGTCCTGAGTGGTCTCGATAGATGATCTTTTTAATGCTGATTGGGTGAATGTCTGCTTCGCACCTGAGATGCTGGCGTTGAATCAAACATAGTCTGCCACTGGATGTGATAAGAACACAGGACCTTACAATACAGACCCCTGATGTGTATAATTACAGTCATTTAATAAGACAAGCAGCAAATTCAGTGTCATGTGTGAGGTGTTTTTCTTCTTTCCTGTCAAGATTTCCCATGTTAGCTTTCAGTTGGCTGTCTCTGCTGCCGACGGGTGTTGTTTGCTAGACTGTTTGTGTGTCACCCCGCATGTCTCTGTGTGAGGAGGAGGAATTTGCTTTCACAAAAGAATGAAATTGAGAGGGAAAAAAGTTCCTTCCAAGCCCTGCAAGAAGAACAAAAGAACAGAAAAAAAAAAAAATTCTTGATGTTATTATGCCGGCAACATCTTCTGAGCTTCTGATATAAATGAACTAAGGGTTCTAAAATTGTCATTTGAATTATGCCTTTCATCTCCCCATGGTTTTTAGTGAAGCAGTTCAGCCCAAGTCTCTAGTGAATGTTTTTTCTTCCCCTGTTTGCATTTCTGAACAAGCGCCATAACTGTAATGAATTCTATTATTTTAAAACCAATTACTGTTAGTTGGGAGCTTTTCGCCGCCCTTGTCGTGCTCTCTGAGGAATAGTGCTGTTGCAGTGTCGACTGCACTCAAACCTGTATTTTTTCCTATTTCCCAAACCACCCATGCTAATGTAGTTTTCTGGTGTTATACCGTACCTCCTCCATTCACAGCATGAATGTTCATATGAACCAGAATTTTACTGAATCGGAACAATGAACGTTTTTTTTTTTTTTTTTTTTTAAATATGTATTTAGCTGGATAAGATTGCGTGTAATCGGCTGCATACTGTAGAAGCCAATGCGGTCTTTGAATGAGAAGGAATTCTAAGTAAAGCACCAGCAATACAAGGCACATAGAGTTTCATTGGCCATGATTTTTGAGGGCAAATTGCAAAGGTAAAAATAATGATTTATATACATGTTGTCTTTTGTCTGTTTTTTTTGTCCCTTTCTTAATTTCTTTAGATGGTTGAATTACAGTTTGCAATCTTTTTTGCTTCACAAAAAATCTCACACTGAATGTTTTATAAATCAGTGTTTCATCAAAAGCAGTAAGAGTAAATGGTGACCGAAAAAAAACTCGGACCACAATATGTAATGGCAATAGTTGATATCACATTAGTTTTGTAGAATATGACATCTCAGAATCAGATTTTCTGCTTGACTTTTAATTCTCTGTAGGTTTATGTAAATGTCATCCTAAAAACAAAACAAGAAAAGCAAACAAATGTATATGGGGGTAGACATGGGATACAGGGCCTACGCTGATTGGAATTTCTTAAAGGTTTTTCATTCGTTCCCTTTTTCCTTATTATATGTAATTAATGCTTCAAGGTCTGACAATGGAGTGTTGTTTAAAATTACATTAGACCATGCAATGGTCTTTGTTCATAGTAATTATATTTATTTGTGATCACCAAAGACAGACACTATTACAAAGTTTCTCTTTCTTTCTTTCGCATTATTTTATTTTCTAAGCTTAGCACTAATTGGATCCTGCTTCCATTTTTAGCCAGTGTTTGGAGGTGGACCTTTTTGTTCGTTTTTTTCAAAATGCTGTTCTCTAGTAGAGACACCTAGTCACTTGAATCATCAGTGTGCAACTTCAAATTGTGGTGAACTCTGCACAATTATTTTTATACTCTATTGCATTAACTTAACCTTAAGCATATAGTATGTTTCCCCCACACACACACACACACACACACACACACACACACACTGAAAGAAAGAAGGAACGGAAAAAGAGAGAGATTAGACACGTTCATTAAAAGCCAGCCACTTATTCTGCCATAAAGATTGATTTATAGCTTATTAAATAAGCTGAAAGGTTACCTCAAAACAGATTTTCTCCATAATTGACCAATTTAGTGCCGCTCAATAAGCATTCATGTCAAGCTGAGATGTTTTGGTATTTCGGTCTCTCTCCCTCCCCCCTTTTCTCTCATGAGTTACCAGAGATAATACAGTGCCATGATTAGTTATCAGAGTTATGAAATATTCAACATGTTGTATTTTGGATGTTGCCAGGGTGGGGTCCAAAACCTGGGCACAATGGCTGCTGCATTAGTTAGCATCACTGAATGTTCTTCTAATTAGCTCACTTTGCCCAGCAGCTGTCTGCTATTAGGATCCTTTGTTCCAGATGTTATCTCATTAGAATGGCATTGATCATCCTAATGACTGTGGGAGAGATTATTGGTCCACATTAGTATGACCCGCTTGCTGCCTCTTTCCCTGAGGTCAAACCACAAGCTTCACCCATCCATATTTTCAGTTGACGGTTTAAGTATGGCGGCAATTTCCTCTAGTCATGATTACTTGTATGTGGGATGCCAGCATAAAGGAAGCCGTAATGACACTGGATAGAGCTGCTTTCTAGTTGTGAGCAGGGTAATTTGTGGACATTAAGGCCAGTCTTAGTGACGGTGGGCTAATACATTGCGTAAACAGTTCCCTATCTGTGAATTAGCCCTAGTATCATTGCATAAATGGCCTTGACTGGGCATATACTAAATGGGCATATACTAAATGTTTTTGTTTGCTTCATATTAAATTTCAGTTTAAGAGATTAAAGGCTATGAGTTTGTCTACCAGTTACCTTGTCTGTGAAAGCAATGTTTTCTGAAGCAAGGCTATTTGGTATTGTGTGCTTTCATATTCAAAGCATCTCTGATAGAAATACAATTCAGTATTCAGAGTCACTGGTGATGTTGAGTAATCTCATTCATATTATTTTACACTTAAAGCTTTCATTTGGTGTGTGTGTGTGTGTGTGTGTGTGCTTTTGAGTAGTGTTTGTGTATGTGCATGCATCTGTGCATGCATGAGTGGGTTTGCTGTTTTGTCTTTTTGTGGAGGAAGAGGGGGGGCATTTGTGTGTGTGTACAGACGAGGCTTTGCCAGGGCATCACTGACAGCTAAGAAGCAAGCAGTTCTCTCCCCAGCCACAACAAGCACAGAAGTACACAGAAATCTGTGCGTCTTATTTCTTTGAGTCCCCTTTCTGCCGGGCTCGAAGCTGGCCATCTCAGAATTCTGTGAAGCCATCGAAGCATTTCACATTTATACTGAGAGAGAGCATACAGATAGGGGGATTGGTAAACAGTTAGAGAGAGAGAGAGAGAGAGAGATGGAAAGAAAGGTGGTAGGTTGAGAGGAGGAAGGGGGTAGAAACTAAAAGGGAGAGAAAAAATTGAGTGTTCAGGCAAAGTGATTGGAAGAGAGTTTAAAACAGGGAGAAGCTAAATGTCTTATTTAAATTTTTTTAATTTCATTAAAATCTGCAGAAAAATTCTGCTTCCGCAGATTCCGTGTGGCCCTGCTTATTACCTCAGACTACATTGTAAATCTGCTTTTTCTGCACCACAATCTGCCTCTGTGGTCAGCTAGTTTCCAACATAACTCTTAGATCTCTTTTTCCTGCTGCATGAATACCTATTGTATCAACTTGGCGCCTTTTTGTTTTATACTTTAGACTCAAATGTGTAGTAAAACAATCATGCTTAATTGCATCCATCTCAGTGGTTTACTCTTCCGGTTTTCAGGCTCCACGGCCTAATGAAAACGGAGAGGCATCAGTTTAATTATAATGTACTCGCCTCTTATCGAGGAGGGATTTTTTTTTTTTTGGAGCCCTAATGAAGTTCTCATCAGTTTCTTATTAACATTGTGCTATCTGGGGCTCAAGTGGAGAAGCAGCCAATTACATGGCTTTGTTCTACTGATGGACAAGTATTTTTGCATCTGTTGAGGGAGAAATAATTTGGGGAAAATGCTAGGGGAAAAAAGATTGCTACATCTTTCTTCCATCTACTGCCAGATAATCTTCTGCTTCAGGTAAAGTGGAATGTGTATCTGTCATTTTGTGTAAGATCTTTCTACATACGCCAGCTAGACGTAATTGTCTTGTAATGTTCAACTGGCTCATCAATTGCCTACTTTTTTTTTTTCCTAGGAAGATGATAGTTGGCAGCTGCAATAATGGCTTAATCTATAGAAAGAGCATCAAAGCAACACTGCCGATGTTAAGAATAGACTCTGCCTAGTCAGCTGTATGTAACCTAACATTCGCAAATTCAAATTTTGTTTCTTTCCCCTGCCCATTTCAAATTGAGTATACGACTACTTACTCAATGGGAAGAGTGTTTCAGTACTTACATAGCCCAACAAAAACCTTATTTTTGTAAAACATAAATTAAATGTAAAAGTGATAAGGAAAGCAAAAATAAATAATGAATCAATACAAACATAAATAGGACTCTTTTACCTTCTGTGTTTTTCATACAGATTAGAATACGTTCTTGTGTTTTCATTAAAGGTGCACTATGAGTTCCTGCATGGTTTCAGCGCGATTTCATTTTTTGTCTCAAATCGTAGGCATGTCACCTAAAAGGTGACGTGAAAGCGACAGAGGGGGGTGTCCTGAACAAACTCGCTATTTTTAAATAGTTTAGCCAGCTGTGTTTTTTTTTTTGCTGCCTCCAGCTTCATTTGAAACAAAATATGTATTCTGACTGTGGCAACAACAACACACCTTTGACGTTCTGTGTGTGTGTCGCGTTAGGTCACGGCAGTTTATTGCGGCGCCGTTATGAGGACCAGCCACACTGAGGCGGTACTAAAATCTGCCATGGAAAACGGACGCACAGTGCATCGAGGCGAGTAGAGGCGAGGCGAGTTGAGCAGGTACCATGTAATGGAAAAACGCCATAAGTCATGACAGTTACGGGGCGAGCTTGCTCTGTTTTGTTTGGAATTTACTTGGAACGTCAACAGAAGTGACCATGCAGGAACTCATAGTGCACCTTTAAGCACAAACTTTTAGTAGGCTGGAACAAGGGGCTGAGCATGGGCCTCTTTACAAAACAAAAATTAGCATACTCTTCTGAATATTAATGATAGAAGGAGAACAAAATGACTGGTACCTCATAGCCTACTACTTAATAAGATGCATGTTTTTCTTTACAAAGGTATCTCTGCCTTGTTTCAGCTCAGTCTATTTCTCTTCTTATTCAAGATGCAAGACGTAGAGCTAAACAGCCACCCACTGAAAGCAAACATGAAAACAAACCACACCTGCACATGGCACCCTTTGCCCGTCTTCCAACATGCCAGAGTCGTGTCCAGCCAGTGGCTTCTTCTCCAAATCAGTAGCTGCTTGCTGCTGTTGTCGAAGTCCGACCACAAATAACCAACATAACATTTAGCCAGCGCAAAATAAATGTGACACAACCGATGTTCGACTGAAAATCGGTGCATCTCTAGTGCATTGATTCAGTTTAGCCTCTGGTGGGTGTGTGTGGTATGGGGCGAAGTGCTGAGTATTCATACAGTAGAATGAGGAGCATGTAATGCTAATTTGACATTCTTACCCATGACCCTGGCTGTATATGGCATGGCTTCCTTAACCTAAAACCCATTTGGAGCTAATCTAATGGGATATGAAGGGAACATAATGATGTGTGGGGCCTTGTTATTTGCCTTTGTTCACAAAACACTTCCCTAGTTTATTGCATTTTACGGTTGAGGGGCTTGATCACTAGTATTATGGCTTTGTAAATGGGAGTCAATAAATAACCCTCTGATTAAAGACGATGCCCTCACTTTAGGTGTGAGAGCCATTCGCTATGCATGGTTAGCAGGAGTCTTTTTGTGTGTACTAGTTTAATCACTTAAATTCCACTTTCATTTTAACTCCCTTCACCTCCATAACTCTCTGACTTGTCCCTGACAGTTAAACATGGTAGAAACTTTTTAAATACTTTTTAGTTTTTAGGCATAGTTCTGGAAAGATTTTGGGTGGGACAAGGGGCTTTCACATGCATTTAAATGAGTCGCTTATCTCTCTAAGATTTACTTACTTATAGGCCCAGACAGTCCCAAATAAATATAAATAAATAGTTTACTGTAAAAACGATGGGCTTTGTAATATAACCTAACGCAGCACAATGTTCCAAGCTAGTTTACAGACACCAAAGACTGTGGGATGTATTTACTGTAACATGTTTGTTTTTGTTTGACATGCAATAACATTTTCATCTAGTTAGTCAAATTAACATGTCTTCCTCAATTACCCCTTTTCTGACTTTTTTGTTTTTACACAAATAATGGAAAGATTTTATTTATAAATGTGTTGAAGTCCAGAAGTTTTCTTCTGCAAAGCTATTTAAAGTATGTCTCTTAATTACTGGTGATCTCTTTATTTTATTCATAAATTCAGCTCTTCACTGAAACATGAAGTGGAGTTTTGGGTTATGGAAAAACAAGGATGTGGTAAATAACAAGACAGATGGTCCAGGTCTGTTGACAGAAGCTTTATGCATGGCAACAAGGGAAGAGAATTATACAGAATTTCTTCTGACCCCTTTGCTCTGGGAAAAAAAAAAGACACTACCCCTCCCTCCCCCCTTTCAGCTCCCCAACCCACCAGTTTGTTTCATGCATCTTCAAGCCTCAGTCACACTGATTGATACACTGTGGAATAACCTCAAGCTTCATTTTTACTTACAAGCCATACAAGTTCCCCAAAGCACAGAAGACTCACAGGCCATTATGGGACTGAAGAACCACAAGCTACGCAAATTAATAATCTGTTGCACCCCCCCACTTTACTGCCACCACTGCCCCATTCTCTATGTTCCATTTATGAATGAGAAAATAAAATATCAAAGCAAAAATAAATTACATTTCATGTGGCAGGCATCATTTATTGATTATATCTGGGTCCAGCTTGGGATATGTTCTAACTCAGTAATGGCTTCATAAACAGTCTGCTGTTGCATATTGAAATGCATAAGAATACATTCCGCTTGAATAGGAAAATAGGACTGCATTTGAACTTGAAGATAGAAATTTGAGGTCAAGAGGTGTTCTGCATACACACGCACACACACATCTATCCATCTATCTGTCTGTCTGTCTGTCGATTAGTGGCTGCAACATCACAATGTGCTTTTGTGCAGTACATGTGCCTATTATTAGACTAGTCTCGACTCCTGTACCAGGTTTAGATCCTACCCTCTCTCTATACTTGAGCACGGCACCCTGCGCGGTCCGCCGTCGATGGTGCGCACTACGACGTTATATGGCTACGCACAGAGACGTTTATGCTCAGCGCATTGTTCGTTGCAGTATCTCCGAAACACCAGAGGGCGCACAGACCAAATAATCTGTGGACGAGCAAGAAGTAGTAGAGAAGAAGAAACCACAAGTTAAGGAAAGCAGGCTGCCTTGCAACAGTAGTAAACCCATCCATGTTAAAACACCGATGTACCACAGAACCTCACGTTTATCTACTCTAATCATTAACGTGACTGTAATTTATCTCCAAATCTAACTACATGGCTGTAATACTGTTAAGAACACTTTTTCCATGTAGCCGTTTTTTTAGCTTTCATAAAACGATCTCTCATGTTTTTCCACACTCCAGCAAAATGTTTCTTCTTTTCCCAGAGTGCTGTCTCTCTCGGACCACATATTTAAGGCTGTTTGACTCCATGTAGTCTGTACATGGAGAATAACACAGATGTTTGTACAGACGAACCTGTTCTTCCCAGCCGACCGTGTTGAACTGAAAATGCAGCGCGCGCAGTGGGCGCGTAGTTACAAAAATTCAGAGTTGCACGACCACGCGGCGCGCCTGAAACAACAGCCGTGGTGACATCATTTTATGGAGCGCTCCCCTCACACAGGGAACACCGCGGCTACCATAAACCTAGCTTAATGTGGGCATGGAGTGGGCCCAGGGGCAGCCAGCAGGGCCCAGCTAGGTGGATCTGCCTGTGGTGCTAAGCCTCTTAACTCACTCCACCCTCACTGGCATCCTCTAACTGGTATAACCCTGCACATTGCCTTTGTGACAATGTGTGTAAAGCAACATAGGTCATACAACAGACATGCATGTAATTCCAGTAACCACATAATAACAAACTTCAGAGTCTGAGTGGATTTAAGCTTGAGGGAGTTGTGTGATGATCAAGTGTATTCCATTAAGTTTAATTATGGGGCATTTGCATGTTACCAAAAACACTTTTGGTCCTGGGTCCACAGAATAATGAGGAGTTCATTTGAATTTCTTATAAGCCAAAGATACCTTAAATTTTATTTCTTTGCATATTGTGTCTTCATTAGTCTTCACAGTTTCCAGAACCAAGGAGAGTGATAAAAACTCTGTGTGAGCACTGAAAGCATCCTTTGCCTGTATCTCTTTTCCCACATATTCCTTTGCAAAATTCTGCCTTGTTTTTCTTCAATAGATGGCTCAGTGTTGCTGAATGGGCCATGCTGTACATTTCACCAGTTTAAAAAAAAAAAAGAAGCTGCCTTTTAGTTTTTGACTTCCTGTCTACCTACCTTTATTTTGTGTTTGTTAATGACAGCAATACAAAAAAATAGCCTCAGCACAATGAATGATGATTATTAAACGTGCAACAAACGGATATGCAGTTTGGGGGAATTTGAATCATGTGATTAAAAATGAATAAAATATTTTATATGGGCATAATACAGATTGTAGGCCAGAAACTGTACATATAACAGTGTTTCCTTTAGGGGTTGTTTTTTTTAGCAGTGGGGGCAGGTCCGAACACCCCCCCATATGAAACGGAACTGACACTTTGCTGCAACACAAATATATTTATTCACCTCTATTCACACACACACACACACACACACACACACACACACACACACACACACACACACACACACACACACACACACACACACACACACACACACACACACACACACACACACACACACACACACCCAATGAGGCATATTTTCAGTTGTGATTGAACTGTATTTTTGAGTTACTATATAGGCCAACTTTGATCTTGACATATAGGCTAAGCATTCTGTAGCAAATAACAATAAACCCACTATTAATTACATTATCTTAATGCAGTCTAACTACTTCAGCATGTAAATAATGCACCTAAAATACAAATGTTCTGCGATATGCACTCTTAACAATGCAGCCCTATTTCTGATACCGTGGGGGGCAGAAATGTTGCTGTGTGGGGCCGCCACGGTCAAATCAACATAGAGGAAACACTGTATAAACAGCATCTATGTATGTGTATAATAATGTGGGAATTTGTGAGGTGACTATGCAGAAGCAGCCAACCCTTTTTAAAGATGTGGCTGTAACATGAAAACTAATGTGTTAAAAGTCATTAAATGACACTTGACCCAATCATTGTTTTATATGCTTTTCGCCCATATCAAACGGGTGTCGGATACGTCGAATGGCTGAGTATACAATCTCAAACTTCTAATTAATAAGTGGCTCAAGTTGTGCAACCTCCATTATTTAACATTCAAGTTTGGTGAGTTACTGGGGAATTCATTAAGCAGGAGGCAAAGGTGCAAGCGGTAGAGTTGTCTCCACATTGCAGTTCACCAGCTTGTGATGGTGTGACAGATGTCATAGGACAGATTGATGTTCCGTATAAATGCTTTTATAAGTTACGGCACAGGCACAGAGATGTTTGTTGTCATCTGTTGCCATGCTTCCACTTTAAGCTCAGAGGAAGTGGATCCCAATGTTGTTTATTTGCTGTCAACAGCTTCCACCTAGCACTAGAGTTTTGTTAACCGATATAGATTGAGTCTTGCTCGTCAAATTATATGCAAGGCTATGCTCCCCGCCAACAGACACCTACACCTCTCTGCCCCCCTTATCTCTCTCTGTCTTTCTGCCTCAGTCTCTTGCTCTCACTCTGCTGAAGGAATGGTGCATGGCTGGGGAGGATTTTTGGGGCATGTATGTTTAAGTGTATATGGTAGAGCGGAAGAAAGGAAATAGTGGAAAATAAAGCAAGAATTAACCTGAGAAATTATTTACAAAAGTGTATCCATATGCATATGTTTGGGTGTGTTTGTTTGTGTTTCTGTGAGCGCAGTGGTGCTCCAGGTAGAGAGTAGATGCCTGTCATTTTTCCGCTCTAGTCCCACCTCTATAAATAGAAGTCTCTGTGTGCTGCAATTCCTGAGGGGCTTAGTACTCTTTTCCTTTTTTTTTCTCTTCATCCTCTTCTCTGCTTCTCTCCTCTACTCCCTCCTGTGAATCTGTTAGGCTGTCTTTACATTCACCAAACAGCCATATTAGGATGTAGCATCATTTCTTAAGAATAATTCACTTTGGCGTGGATCACCCACATGTACAGTACACAAAAAATGGTTATTGCTCTATAGCATCTCATTCGTCATATTCACTCCACCATTTATTTTTATATTTGTATTGCATATTGTTTTATGTAATGTTTGCAATTGTTTGAAACAATAAATGACAATTTTAGGTAACAATTTACCAGACCTAATTAACATTAAAGTGTTAAGCTAATTTAAGACATAAATTAGCTATTTACTTTGACCAAAAGTGAAGAGGTATTCAATATACAATGATTTGAGTTGGAAACGAACAAAGTCCTAAAATTTGAAATAAAAAAATAAATAAATATGGCATTGTTATTTTCTTGAATTATTCATCCGTTATCAGAATTATGATTGATTTTTTTGCCATTCGACTAATTGGTTAGCAGACTGCTAATTTTGGGCCCTGTTTGAGAATCACATAAGAAGAACCAACCAACATAAACATGTCAAGAAGCCAGTTGGTTCTTCTTGTCTTTAGACTTCCCTGTTTGTTTGTAGGCTGTACAGGCATGACTGAGAAGCAGAGAATGGCACCTTTACGTGTCACTCACAGTCAGACAGCATCAGGTAGTAAGCTTCCACAACACGTCACTGCAGAGTTTGACAGTTTGAGGGTAGATGGTGATTGTTACACTTTGTATAATGTAGAAGCGAACCAAATCAGATGGAGAACCCCCTTTAGTTTAGTACTTTAGTTTAGCACTTCAAAACGAACATCATAAGATCAGCAGTGCAATGACGGTATTTCTTTTACACAGTTCTTCTTAACTCGTTGTACTTCTGTTGGCTCCTGCTTGACTTTGTATTTCATGTGGCATTTTACAGCATACAGCACCATCTGTCCATTGCATTATAGCAGCTATTCGTAAATACTTACTTCACATCAGAATCTTATGATCTGTATAAAGCAATGATTTTGTGAAAAATAGGCTTGCGTGTAATTTGCATCATGTTTGAAAAAGAAAAGTTCTACAACAAATTATGAATACTGATTGTCTTTTTAAAATGGTACTTTTTTTTAATTATTCAGTGATCTTTTTTTTATATATATTATTTATAATATTGCCTCACATGTATTCCTTCTTGTTTGAAGGAGATCGTGTGATTGTAGTTTTGAAATATGTTTACTGGTTTGCGCAAGAAATGTCAAACAGCCCAGCATGAGGTCTTATTAGCAACTCAAATTAACTTAACTATGGCTATGCTAATTTAAAACGTTAAATTGAAAACATGCGGTGACGCAGAATTTTGTGGCCATGATGGTAATTTGCGTTAGGATTCGTTAATAAACCCCCAAATCTAAATAATGACATTTGCCAAGTGCTTGCCTTCTAAATAATTACCATCAAGTGGGATGTGACGGCAGGAGGCTCCAAGAGCTGATGGGAGCTCATCAGGGAGGCCAGCCATTTACTCCAATCGACACAAAGACAGTCTGCTCTCCCTCAGGTCCTCCTACCCACACCCTGAGATGCTTACTGTGGGGTATTGCTAATTAAGTCAATGAAGATGAGGTTTCTGCCACAGTTGTCTTAAACAGTGCTCAGGTGGGCCTGCATTCTTAATGCCAGTTTAATGCCAGTTCACTTTCCCCCTTTTTTAGTGTCATTGGAATGCTGTGTGCTGTATTACACATTTGCTTTGTTTTTTTATTACTTATTCTTTGAAATACAAATGGCTATTTACTATATTTACAAATACTACACACTGTTAGGCCTGTCGCAATATAGTCAAATCAATTAATTGCCCGAAAAAAAAAAGAGCTTGATAATTTTTCGGGCTGCGATAATTTCCATTTGCATGCTTGTTTGTTTTCAGAAGTAATGTGGTGGCGCCAGCCAGTGGTGTGTTGTGTGTGTGTGTGTGTGTGTGTGTGTGTGTGTGTGTTCGGCCCGCCTCCGCAAAGCTCCGACCTGCAGACAGCAGAGGAGCAGAAGAAAGTAGCTGCACCTTCGCCAAAATGAAGACTAGAGAGAAATGAGAACTATTTTGGTACAAACATTTACTCGCCATGTGGCACATATTTAAAATGTCTTCCAGTTACAGTGTTAAATATTCTTTAGAAATAAAAGTTTATTGATCTTTGAAAAGTTGTACCTGCATTATTATGACATTATCATTATATTAGATGAAAATATAATATTATCGTTGATCGCAAATAATTTCTGGGACAATTTATCGTCCAGCAAAATTTTTTATCGTGACAGGCCTACACACTATTAGAAAACTAGTGTGTGAGTCACTAACTGACTCAAGAGGGGTGTGTAATGCTCTTTCTTGTATTTAGCCGCAGCTGCCTTAATACCACTCATAACTTTGTCTCAGGCATTTCCGTCGTAATATATTACTTTTTTTATTGCGCTTATTATTCACTCTAGGCCAGCTTGTAGTTAGATTTTTTTTCCGTTAAGCTAATTGCTGTTATAAGGACTTAAAGTAGCTGTGACTTGACCATGAAGGAGGAAGGAAGAGAAGGTAATTACTGAGAGGAGTGTTTTTCTTTTTCAATGAGGAAAAGACAATGGAGACACCATCAATAAGGACAAGCTTTCCCCAGCCCTCTCGCCACACACTCTGTAATGAAGACCTTTGCTGTTGGCTTAAATGGATGAGGGCAGCTCTGTGAGAGCGAGTGTGCAAGAAGCAGGTAGAGGTTTGTTTAGGGCTAGCTCATTGGGGAAATATTGGAATGGGTGTGGGCCTGTTGGATAGAAAGGCGCATTAAGACCAGGGTGATTAAGGAACAGAGTTGATGGAAAAAGAAGTGCTATTGACAAGGCTTTGTCTTCCCCTGGTCTCCCTTGTGCCCACATTGATGCCCCTGTCTTGTCTCCTCCAGGCTAAGCTACCCGACTGGATTCACAAAACTTAAGAGGGATTGATTGTTCTGCAGCAAATTTTATGCAAGCCCAGGCCAGCAAATCGATTTAGCAGGTTTCAGGAGTGGTGGTCTTATGTTTATATTACTGTTAATCATTACTCTCTTGGCATTTTATCTCTGATGAGATGAGAAGGTCCACGGTGTGCAATTAATACCCTGGGCGCAAACTCGGAAATGGTTGATATATCTTTTCATGTTTTGAATACAACTATGCCATATCTGCCTGCACATACTCCATATCACCAGTTATATATTGCTACACACATGCACGCGGACGTGCAAGTCCTTCTCATACACACACATGCTCAAACACAACGACCATCTTCCTTCCTACGCATTTCTTCCTATTTAGCATACACAAGCATGTCAACTGTCACATATTCATGCATATACTGTGTGCATGTTCTTTATCGAACACACACACACACACATGCACACACACATACATGTCACATATGCATACACACACACACAAACCTTAAAATTCTCCCAGAGAGGCTCCTGTGTGGAATACAGAGCCAATGCTCCTGACTTGAAAGCCTCTCCCCTGCCTCAGATGTGACATCAGCTCGTTCTGTCTCTTGCTCTCTCCCTCCTCCCTTCCTCTTTCCTATCCTCTTTCATCAGCTGAGCCCATCTTTTGACACTTCAGAAGGTGTTCCTCACATGCCTGTCACCTCTCCCCTCCTCCACCAACGCTTTCTTCCCAGCTCTCTATCGAGAGCATGCGTCTCTGTCTGAAACTTATGTACTTTGTAGAGTTAACGCTTTGGCGTTTGCATCACCTTGAAGTTGGTAAGTGGTACTGAGCGCAGAGACCGATCTTTAGTGTTTAAAGAGAGCAGAGCTCTGAAACATTCTGTGTTAGTGTGGCATGGCGAGCTGGCAGACATCACACTAAAGGAAGGGGGAGGGAAGTAACTGTTTCACCTTTGTACCTGCACATCCTTACAACTTTGAACAACAGACTGTGAAGAAGGTGGAAGGTTAGGGACTTCTGTTTCTCCTTTTGTAAAAAAAAAGAAAAGAAAACTTTTTCAGTGCTCTGCAAGTCTTTCTGCCTCAAGCTACATCCACACTGCTAAGTTTTCCTTTTAAAGCGCATATCTACGCCTCGCGTCCACACTACTCCAGCGTTTCAGAGCCCCTAACAGAGAGACATTTGGAAACGCTGCTGATGGGTGGGCTATATAGCCCTAAAATAATATCACAATATTCTAGCTGCGATAATGATATCCTTGATGATATGACAAAATACTAAGAAAAAAAGTGTTGCACACTTTGGCTCCATATGCATATCTCTATTTATTCTGATGACGAAAAAAAACATCGTCAGAATAAATAGAGATAAAGAATGGATTGATGGAACAAATTACAGCCATTTCCTACCTTTTTGTCTATGCTAGCAGCTGTTGTGCAGTTAAATTCTGCATTTGATAATGCTACTACTGCCTACATGTGCAAGAGACTAGCTATTATTTCATCAATTTGCAACAATTCCGTTGTCTACCGGCGTTTTCAGCCTTACCAGCAAGCGCATCCCCAGTGTATGTTTTCAGGCATGTTAGTATGGACGGATATTAGTTCTGAAACAGTGCTTAAAGGGGTGATAGAATGATTATATAGGGTATTTTAAACTGTTCCTTAAGGTCTCCTAATGGGGTATGTAACATTGGTTGGGCTGAAAATTGCCTGAATGCTATTTTATTAGGCCCTTAACTACCCTGTGAATATGGCTCTATTTGGAACAAGAGCTTTTTTTCCAAATATGGTATGCTCATGAATATTCCGAATGAGCTACGTGCTGATTGGTTTGAGCTAGGGCTGGGCGATAAATCGATTTTATCGATTAACTTGATTGTGTAGTTAAAGTGAATTTGTTTAAATGAAAAATCGATTTTCTCCTTAACATCCGCCGACGCCCCCCTCTGGGCTCCCGTAGCTCCAAACGGGCTCATCCCTCCTCCCGCGCGTTTGCCATAGAGATGCACAAAGAACATGGCAGCGACAGGGACTAACATTAATTATTTTCTTAACCAGTCGTTTCATTACTTACTTATCTGTAATCTCCGCCGAAATGACCGGCCACTCGGTTGAGAGTCACTCTCGGATAACTGAACCACCAGCTACAGCTGACCTGAAAGACCACCATGCGGGGCACCAGAGGCGGTGTTGAGGAACTCTTTTGTGGCTCAGCACATCTACTAAATGCCGCTGATACAACCGAGCTGTGACGGAGGTCTGTAGCGGTTTAAACAACTTGCAATCGCCGCTTGTAGCAAGGAGCTTGCTACAGGTATGCTACATTCAAGAGACCATGGGATGTTAACGTACGTTACTCAGCAACAGGTGAAAATAGGGGCAACGTTGCGCAATAACGTTAAAATGATTTGAACTTTTAGCGAGGAACAAGAAGTGAATTACCTGTATGTGTGAAAACAGCTTTATCTCACGCATCTGTTTTGTTGTTGTTGAATATATAGCCCCCCCCCCCACAAAAAAAAACACACCCTCAAACCAATTTATATTTCCACAAAATTGGCATGAATAATCATAACGGTATACATGCCCCATATGTGTGCATGTGTGTATGAGTCAAAACAAAATAAAACTTGTTTTGAACATTTTCTTTGTCATCTGCAGATTGATTTTAAGTAGAGGGAGAAAAAAATCGATTTAAATCTTAAATCGGATTTTTTTTGAAAAAATCGGGGATTTTATTTTTAGGCCATATCGCCCAGCCCTAGTTTGAGAAAACTACATATTAAATTTATTAGTTATTAAATTCACTTCTGAGACTTTTTTAAGCGAGAAATCAACTATATAAAGCTCAAATATGGGCCGTTTTACGAAAATTGATGGCTAATTGCAAATTTGGTAAGACTGTGTGTCAGAGTTCAGCTGCCGCTGCTGCCTCGCAGCCCGGCCTGCCTTCCTTCACATACCCCGGCCTTCTATGAGGTACTTGGAGCTCCGTCACAGCTGGCAGCCTACAGCAGGGACTACCAAACACCGCTGCCCTGACAGAGCTCCAGGGCCTGCAACTCCCATCTTCCTGCTAGCTAAATGGCCCGTTGTGTGAGAGTGAGAGCGCGGTCAGCGAGCTTGTTACACCAGCAACCTCTTACCACATGTTACACACATGACGCCATTTATACAACATCTAACTAAAGGTCTTATAAAGCTAACAACGTTGTCCGATTTCAAGTTAATGAATATTTGTGAAGACTAGGTGTTTCGTTAGCTGCGAGTGTCCCTTCAATCCTAGCTATGTGTAGCTAGCTACAAATCACGGATAGTTAGCTTCATTTTCGGCGTAATTCGAGTATATTTACAGTTTGAATTTCGTCATGCCACTTATACAACATCTAACTAAATGTCTTATAAAGCTAACAACGGTGTCCGATTTCAAGTTAATGAATATTTGTGAAGACTAGGTGTTTTGTTAGCTGCGACTGTTCCTTCAATCCTAGCTGTGTGTAGCTAGCTACAAATCATGGATAGTTGGCTTCATTTTTGGCGTAATTCGAGTATATTTACAGTTTGAATTTTGTCACTCCACGTATACAACATCTACCTAAGGGTCTTATAAAGCTAACAATTGTGTCCGATTTCAAGTTAATGAATTTTTGTGAATGTCAGAGGAATTCTAAGAGGAGGCTAGCTAGCTCTCATTGATAGAGCTCCATCCAGCCGCAGGCTCTATCAATGAGACTCGCGGACAAGCGGCGTTTATTTCCCCAATCGTTTGTTTAAATAACTCAACACAAATAATTACACACATTTTAAGATTAACTGGAATCTGTGGTAATAGATTGCTGGCGTAACAAGCTCGCTGACCGCACTCTCACTCACACACACCTGGCATTAGGAAGAGGGGAGCTGCAGGCCCTGGAGCTCTGTCAGGGCAGCGGCGTTTAGTAGTCCATTAGCCCACAAAGCGGTGACTTCGCGCGGGTATGAAGTGCCGTGGGCTGCCAGCCTTGACGGAGCTCAATTGAGCTCACAGCAGGCCGGGGTCTGTGAAGGAAGGCAGGCCAGGCGGCGAGGTAGCTTCACAGGCAGCACTGGCCGCTGAACTCTGACACACAGACACTCGCCACAGTCGGACAAAATTTGCAATTAGACATACATTTTTGTAAAATGGCCCATATTTGACCTCTACATTGTTGATTTCTCGCATAAAAAAGTCTCAGAAGTGAATTGAATGGGAAAATAGCCGATGAACAGTGTATACAATTTCTGAGATCTGCCCGGCCTAGAGTCAGAAGACTAACTGATCTCAGGTCAGTTGTGTAGCCTATGCAAATGTTGGGGCGTGACAAAGAGAGAGACTAGAGCCAAATGAGGAGGAGCCCCACAGTTGACGTCAACTAGGCGGCTTGTTGAGATTTGCCCGTTTTCAGAGGCAGTTTCAAATTGTGAGATTTGCAGAGAAAAGAGGTGTCAATGGGATTTAGAGGTTCTATGTATGTCCTAGTTACCCACTAAACTGTCATCATTCAACTATGACAAGGTAAAATCGGTTTTGCATTCTATCACCCCTTTAAACGCTTGTGAGGACAGAGATCGTTTTCATGTTTAAAATGATAACGTAGCGTGTGGATGTAGCCTCAGTGTATTCCTTTTACAGCCACTTTTTTATTCATTTATGTGTGAAGCAACCACCAAATGTATTTTTTCCAGATGTTGTATTACCATTTGAAATGGTCCTTTTTTACAGATTGAGAGAAAATGATAGGAAAAGTAAAATAAATCTCATCAGCAGATCAGAGCTAAGCGTGTTGCGTTAGCTAAACTTAAATACATTGATTAATATTGTTTATTTCTATGCTTGAACCCTAATGTATTCCCCGCTGAGATAGAGTGTACCACTATGTAAACACATTGCCGTGTGGGCTGAGCTGTGTCGACTCCCACATGCCTGCTTAGGAGCAGCTTGGCTGGAGGTGGTCCTTGGCTCTGAAAAATGTATTCAGTTCGTTGATATATTGCTGCTGTTGCATGTATATGGGTTTTTCTAACTTCATGAACATTAAAATGTCTGACGTGGTCATACAGTACAAAGCAAGTAGAGAATGTTTTGGTAGGTGTGTGTGTGTTTGGGTATGTACTCTGATGTGCATGTGTATATAAATGTGTATATGTATTGTGAGTATTAGATGTGCTTAAAGAAACTGGATGTACAGTATATGTATATATATTAGTGGTGGGAAGAATAATTGATTCTTAGTAGAGATGCACCGATTACATTTTTCTAGGCCGATTCCGAATTCCGATTTTTCATTGAGTTTGACCAGCCGATACCGATTTTAGCCGATTCCGATTTCATTTTTTCTGACCACTTTACAGCACACACAAATATTTTTTTTCTATCTTTTCTTTAATAGAAACTTTTACATTTTGCATAGAACATAGAACATTTTTTGAACAGATAATCGATCGCCATAAAATCAAACTATAAATTACTCCTGGTGTGGGAAATTAACACACATTTAAAGTGCAATGTTATGGAAGAACCATTTCCTTCTTTTCACATCCAATATCCAACTAAAAACAATGTATATATTTAGCAAACTAAACTTCTGTATGTATGAAAACAGGGAAAAAGGTAATGGCAATAAAATAATAAATAACAAATAAAAATAAAATAAATATAGCCTTAATGCAGTATAAAGATATTTGTCAAAGCACACACATGCATCCCCACTAACCTGGAAAGCGTTTTAAACGGTAATGTTAATACAGCGTGTCGGAGGAATACAGCGTCTTTTTTTTTTCTTCTTTTTTCTCCTACAGTGGCAAGCGGGGCGTCAGAGGCAGAGGGACCACAGCGTTTGCTAACGTTAGCTTCTTGTCTCATCTGGGGTCTGATCAACAGTAAATTCATCAAAGTCAGTATGCCCAACGCTACTTTCCGATAAACTGTAGCTGTCATATTTCACGGGACCTGCGTGAGTGCGGATTTCATGTTCCAGTTTTTCAGCCTCAGAGGGGAGAGAGAGAGCGGCTGACCATTCGCCAGAGTTCAGTAGAGCAGACGGCTCTGCAGAGCCGTGTATAATTACGACTTTATGACATTTCATAAACAGCTGATTGAGCGGCAGTGCGCCGCTGCTACATGCATATAGCGGAAACCCTGCATATGCACGTGTGGTGCTGATATTGCGCGCTGTAAATCATGCGGCAGGTCGCCGGTCATGGCCGATGACGTGAAAATCGCCCAATTCCGGTCACCGCCGGTCAATCGGTGCATCTCTAATTCTTACATAAATCGCGATTCTCTCTAGAATGATTTGATGCTTGATTCTGATAAGTTAATCTTTTTTTTTTTTTTTTTTTAAATGTGTTGATTTTTATTTAAAAGTTACTGTCTCCGGACAAGTACAAATCAGAAAACAGAGTGACTGAAAGAGGATGGGATAATGGACAACAACTTAGAGGTTAGGCAAGCATGCAGAAAAAAAAACCACACAAAAATGGCCAAAAGGATTTTTTATTTTTTATTTTGTATAGATACACATGATCTAATAAGACATACATAAAATAATTAGGCAAAACACATATAGACTATTCATCTACTTTATCACATTACATCTGACCACCTCATGTTTCATGTTCTAAGAAGCCAATTTTCCACCTTTAAACATGACTGAGCCTCTGACATGGAAGATTACTGGGAGAGAAGGCGACTTTCACAAACATGTTTAAGGCTTAAGCATGGAATGACTACAAAACAAAAACCTCAGTAGACAAAACATTTCATTAAAACTTGTGTGACAAATATATGTCAAAATCTAAGCTTTGTGTAGCTGCTTTGTCTAGGATGTGATTAGCAAACTGAGTAGCAAACTCAGATTTATATGTATATTTTTAAAAATCACGCATGGAAATGTACACACACACACACACACACACACACACACACACACACACACGTGTGTGTTTGTGTATATATCCTTCGGTTAAGATTGTGATGAATAGTTTTAGCCTTTCTGCAGTTTTCTCTAGCATCTACCGGTTGGTACACATTTGGCTACATTTGCAGCATTTACTAACGTACATTTATGTACATTTATATGTTTTGGCAGATCTTTAGAATTTAAACCATTAGCTTCTGTTTGGCACATATGGTAGGGGTAGGGAAGAAACCTTGAAAAGTCCATGATACGCTGCATTATCAGCTCATTGTAATAACCGATCATGGCTGGAGCAGGTTACGCTAACAAAAGTCCCTCCAAATCATTTTCGTCTGGGTTTTAGTTTCTAGCCCTCACCTAAAGAGACATCAGTGACTCTAATGGCCTTCCAGCACTGTTTCCTTCATAGTCAGTCTCGATGTAGCAGAAGCAGGGTTCCATTTCCATGGTATTATCCTCTCCCCATGTAAAACCATGGCTCCTATCGAGGCCTAATCCCCAGCATGGGGAGAGAAGGGCAGGTATTTTAGATTTATTAGTTTTTCGCACAAAGCTAAAGAAAGCCCAAGGAATGCAGTTCATGCCATGCTGAGATCAGTATGTGTGCAACGCACACAGACAAAATAGGATTTCGGCTGGTTGAGTAAGAGTGCAAGGATAGAGAGGGGAAAAGAGAGGAAAAAAGAAATGCTGGGACTTGAAAAGCATTCCATTCTAGAAAGCTTTACTTCATTATCAACTGAATTTATTATTCCCTGGAGTAATACTAACATTAAACGAGGATTTTTTAATATGCCAGTCAGATGCGCTGCTGCTGGCCATTTGAGCTTTGGAGGAAATAGACACAGGAGTAAGCAAAGCGGCTCAAAAATTGGCTTGGGATTTTCTGCCCCTCTGAATTTAGTTATTCGACAGAAGAGGAGGGAGTGGTGTTTGCTGTTTTTTTAGTTTTATGATTATTGTCTGTTGCTTTTTGTTTTGTTCTGTGAACAATGGCCCAGCGCCATCTTTCTCTGGGTTCAATAAACGCTTCCTTGAATGACATTATTCTTTGGCATAAAGCCAGACCAGGGCTGGGGAATCACACTTTTATTAGAAAACATGAATCTTGTCACCGGCATGCCTAAGGAATATTGATGGTAGTTGCCGTTCGGATGGCATTTACAGATAAAGTGGAGCTTAATATTCAAGATTATCATAGTGGTATCTATGACATTCTTCAAGTAGCGCCTAGCCCTTATCGATCGGGTGCTGGTTTCAGAAAACGAAAGAATTAATTAAAGCTACAGATCGATTTTTAAGATAACACTTTTTGTGCTGCCTCTCCGATGCCACAGCTTCTTGGATATGATGGATGTTAAGAGGATGGCTGTAAAAATATTCAGAGCCTCGTGGATGGGTTAGTTAGGACAAAAGTTTTGTTCTTTGAAGTTGGCTGGAGCGATTTTTCTTTTCTTTTATTGTATCGTGGAAATTAATTCAATGGGTCCTTTCAAAAATTTTATTCAGAGTACTTTGAATAACGGTTCTTCCTAAAATGAAGTCATATTGCATGCCATCATTTTGTATATCAGACAGGAGAGAGTGCTTTTGTCGCTCATTGTCATTTCCTTGATTCTCACCCCTGCAGTTGAACTTGTTATTAAACTTTACTCTTCTTGAAGCATTTATTTTTCCTTCTTAATCTGTCATTGATGGGTTTTGGTTTGTCCTTTTCATGTGCTCCAACTGACAAACCAAGCTTTTGAACACCCTTAATCTCCCTTTGATGAATTAGTTTGTCTTTTCCCTGTGCCGTAATAGACCCATCAAGTTCTTGAACAAAAAACAGTTTTCCCTGCTCCACAATTGAGTCAGTTAAATAGACATCATTTCCCTCTGACAAGTTAATGCTTTGTTTTCCTGTTTATGGGGCGTCATGTGGGCACAATGAGTAAATTATTGCCACTGCTGTCAGAGGTATTACATTTCCAAAAGTTCTCTGTTAGTAGCATTGCCTAATTTTGTGAGTAGCTTGGCCTGTCTGTAGGGTCTGATTTTGCCAGCTCTTGTTTATGGCACAGCTTTTCCGAATTAGAGCAAATTAAGATCCTCATTATTTTATTTGCCGGATGCAGGGTTTTTAATGGTCTTTCAACAAATTAAATAACCTCGGGGCATAGGCAGGATTAATTAGATAATAAGAATCACATCTCTTTTCATCTTTTTTAAAATAGATTATGTCTTGATGGTTCCAGGGATGAAATGGGCCTTTGTTTTAACTGCGGATCAGATTGGGAATCAGTGCGGCAGAAAATCTACTAATTATTTACAGAGAACCAGGAGATTTAGTTTTTTGTGTAAAATGAATGGGTAGTGGCCACCTGGTCGTATCCCTAAATTAGCTACTGAAAGTCAGAAAGATGAAGCTTATCCAGTGGAGATATTTCAAATAAAGAGTTTTATAAATTTGCCAAATTATTGATATTTCATGGAATATTGTAGATAAGCTTAATATATCCTCAAGTTGGAAAGAAATACAACATTGAGACTGAAGTTTCAACCTGTCTACAAAAGAACACCAAAGACATTAAAGCAGTAAACAATATCTAGAAAACAATGACAAATGTGACAATTGACAGCACAGTTGTCCTACAGTTTTTGAGTATCTTGTGTGATTGTCTCTTGCAGCCACCGTGGCTTGACTTCTTTTGGGGCCTAGAACCAATGAACCTCCCAGTGTGTAGTGTTGGGATGCTATCCAATTCCTGCAGAAGGGCTGAATAAAAGTTATTGGCGTTGGCAGTCAGAGGGTCAGATCTCCTAGTAGCCAATAACGTTTGCTTGTCCCATAAAGCACAGTTACAAAATCCACTTGGAGGAAAACCAAGAACGGGTCCTCAGTCCATGTTACAGGTTAGAGAGGTTCCTCATTTTGCTTTACATTAATTAACATGTTTATCCTTTGTTATTGATACCCTGTTTTCATTACGTCATTATATTACAGATACTGGATTGTTTTTAGGATGATACTGATATACATAATACTGATTTTTGAGATAAAAAAAAAACATGATGGTAGTGATATATTTTTTTAACGAAACATTTACAACCCAGTGTATCTCACATTTTATACATAACAGAACTGACCTGACCTGAGCAGAAAAATGCACCATTCACCTTTTTTGTGCGAAAACAAAATCATAATTGCAGCATTTTTTTTTTTTTTGGGTGGATGACTAGGGCATATTACTATGATCATCATAAGGCAGAATATCAGGCAATATCTATACACAATGCAATTGCATTTTTTAATGTAAAACATTAGATACAATATCACTCATCATGTACCGTAACCATTCTTTACACCATGCCATATTGATGCCACATTGATCCTGCTGGATAGTTGGCACACACAGGTGCATCTGCCAGCCATGTCATCGAAAGCCTCACTACAGAAGCTTGTTCAATTTGATTGAAAGGTTCGACAAATGGAGAAAGAGTTTGGGGACAAGGAGGGGTCATTCATGGGTGGAGTGGCGTGCAGGTTAGTATAAGCAGAGGAATTAAAGTGCAGCAATACAATTAATAGCAGGCACAGCCAGTCCTAATTAAACACATGTCAAAGAATTAGTTGAGGCTAAGGTGGGGGGAATATGAAAAAATGCCTGACCTGTACGTTTAAAGCTGCTTACACATATAGCCAACGGCCGACCGTTGACAGAAAAGCCAGTCGAAATGATCAGTCTCCCCGTGTTGGTCCAAAAAGTGCCACAGAACACACCAAAAAGACGAGACGAGACGTAATACATCTCTATAACAGCAGGCGGCGCTAATCTGTATTGTTGCCAAGGAAATGAAAACTGGCAGCTGATTGGACGAACGTGTCACATGGGTTTGTTTTCTCCGGAAATTCAAAGCCAGACTGTCATGGCGGCTGTTCAGAATACGATCTCATATTGTACTAAAATAGTTTACTGAAACATGTTGTTGAGAACATTTTAAGCGAGGAATAGGCCGTGCAGTTACTGAATCTGTCTTCATTTCAGCTCAACAAAGGTCAGTTTAAAAGATTTTCGTCAGATTTTGAGATACTCTAGTCACCTCATTCCGAGTCCCGACTGCCCTGCCGCCGACTGAACATGTCAGGTCGGCCAAAATGAACGCCGACAGCCCCCCAGACTGACAACGGCACGGGACACACCGAACAGATTCCCGTCACTGACCTCGCCAGACTGTCTAACGGCCGATAATTGGCTAAGTGTGTCCCGGCTATAAGATCCTTTCAGATTTCTAAGCAGGCTTAAAAAGCCACATATCAATAGCTAGCAGTCGTTGGAGATAAACCCATTACACATAAGTTATTAAGACTTGGTAGAAAATTACAGGGCTCCCTCTTTAGTGCTGTACTGTACTGAGTTGCTCCATGAGAGGTACTGAACACTCCATTGAGGAAACCTGATTAACAGATACAGTGCTGTTGTGTCTGCTTCAATTACACAATAATTGCTAGTTGCTGCTGCTGAAATGCATCTCCATGGGTCTCTTTATTTATGTCATTTTCTTTTTCTACAACAATTCTCCTCCCCTGCCCTTTCACATGAACTACATATGTTTGATCTTGATATTCTCCTCTCATAGCTCTTTCTTTCTGCTTCCTTTATCCATATCATCCCACTTCTCGTCTTGTGTCACTCCCCTCATTTCCTGCTCGTTGCTTGCTGGAGTTTGTCCAAAGAAATGTACAAACAACATCTAATGGTCTTCAAACCCAGCTTTTTTAAAATTGTTTTCCAGTTCCTGACATTGAGATGAACAGAAATGACCCTCACAAAGGCCCTTAACTGCTTTTTAGTTCATATCATCCACTTGTACACAGCAGTACAAGGACAATGCAAATTTTTCAACTTTTTTACATCAATACACACCTACATTCATGTGACTGTCTCCCACATGCTCTGTAACCTCATTTGCACCAAGTCTTGTTAATTTTATCCTTTTATTTTCTTATTTTTTAGAAATCTTACTACCTGAGAGAGTGAAATGACAATGCATACATGCTGCTATATACTGTGTCTGGCACTATTAAAGTCTCCCTTTGATTTGAGGATATTGTATGGATGAAATTATGTCAACTTTATTTCTTCTTTATATGCTAGTATATTCCTTTTGACTGCCTAATGGAGTGAAGGCATATCAAAAAGCCTCATCAAAGCTGTACTGAGTGGTGCATTTATGGGGTGTTAAAGCGCTTCAAAGCTGGGGTTTGGCGTGATCGAGTGACTGGAATGATGCTCACTGAAAGTCATCCTAGCCTCTCAAGTTAGAGGAAACACTTCACATTAGTTGCTAAAATAAAAATGTTCGATTCATGCGGAAGACTGCTCTAAATGAGGGCATGTGTGTACTTGATTGAACTGTGCAAGGTAATCATGAGGGTAAGAGTGAAATAGTCGTGCAGGAGTTGTGAATAATACTTTTGAGAACTGCTGCTGATGTGCCCGTAACTCTGGCAGGGAAAGAACGCAGCCTTGCAACTCTTGTTAATGGCCTCTTCACTGTGAGGACTTGGTTATTAATCGCATTACAGTAAAATGTAATCCCCCCCCCCCCTTTCAACTCGCTACTCTTTAATGTGGTTATGGATGCAAGGAATACAACTCTGTCAAGTTGTGTGATTGTATTAATAGAGATGATATTTTAGATTGCCACTGACTGTAAAGAGAACAAATAATGTTTTCAGCAGAGGTCGGTGTTGTATTTTATCAGTCTTGCATGTGCAGTCTAGTCAATAGATGGTTTTGCGGTCATGTCCCTTATTTTCCCGGTCTTAAATTGAAGTCCCAGTAGGCTGTGAAACCACATTTGCACCTGATATTTGTGCTTCCTTCCTTTTTGTTATTGATCAGTCCTTTAATTAATATGCTTCCAAAACGTTATCTGTTTTACATCTAAATGTTTCACCAGGGAAAATGAAATTATTGCAAAACTTGCATTGTTACATTTGTTGCCAGTGGCACAACGTGTTGCTGTAAAATGAGCTAGCACTGGTGGCTACGCATTTATATGCATTTCATTTGAGCTTGGAGAAACGCTGCAGGCAAGAGTTAATTTCTTAAAATTAAACTAAGCATATTGGTACAGAGGTTTATGGTAATCTGACCAGCGTGTCTCTGAGGCATTACAGCAAATGTTCACTGCTTGTGGGGAAATATTAAATAGCTGGTTGTTTGTTATTAACTGGATTACTTTGCTGTATGATGAAGGAACAGTGGGTGGATTTGGAGGGGTTGGGGGGTTCTGCTAAAGTTACTTTAAGTTTTTGCCATCAACCACACAGAGAGGGTAATGACTATATCAAAGAGCTGTGAGCTGAGCTCTGCACCAGCATGTCAGAATCTTGACAAATCACCTAGGATACATTTTTTGTAATTTTTTTGTATGGTACTTCTGCTTCATTAGATACAGTACAA
Organism: Perca fluviatilis; assembly: GCF_010015445.1. Classification (NCBI taxonomy): domain Eukaryota; kingdom Metazoa; phylum Chordata; class Actinopteri; order Perciformes; family Percidae; genus Perca; species Perca fluviatilis. The sequence continues at coordinate 26,190,355 of NC_053121.1, read as the reverse complement.
AACGTGACAAATGTAGGAAGGGAAAAAGAGGATGACATTTGATAAAGGTTGCAAACTACTCTCACACCCACAGTGGTGCATGTGCAATTCATACCCTAATTCCCTGAACCTTTTGGATGCAGCAGATTTTCTCAGATACATTTTCGCTCTAATATATCATCATTAGACATTGAAGTGGGGACTAAAGATGGTGTGCTGTTTCATAGCCACCAGTGTTTCATGTTCAGTATTCTTCTCATGTGCTTATACAGCACGTAAAGTCGTCGTATTAAGTTTGAACAATGTGAAATGGCCTTTCTCTAACTTAAAAGTCCCGTTGTAACTACGAAGTCTTTTAAAGTGAGACAATCTTTGCCTCATGTGTAGCTTGGATAGCGACCCATGGCACACGGCCTAGTGACATGGCCCAAGTCTTTGTGCAGGGGCAGCTGAAGATGAGAATTAATGGCAGGGCTCAAAAAATGACCTTTATCCCTCTGTTATAATATCTCCCCTGGCAGCACTGAATGAAAGGTGGCTTTAGCACAAGGTGAGATACTCTTTAAACGGTGAGCGACTTTTTTTATCAGCAGAGCAGAGTCACACCCATACGTTCTCTTTCCCTGTAGTTCTTCAGGTCCTCATAACATACATTGTTTTTTTTTTACATTTCAATGTGGATTCAGTGTTGGTGTCGTAAAGTGCATGTCTGCTGGCTGATTCAACTGGATTATGATTTGATGATTGAGGTGTGTGGTTTCCCACAGTGGTGCACCACTGTAATAGCGTTGCAACATGAAATAATAATAATAAAATGTGTCTATAATGGCTACATCTGTAAATAGAGGAGCTCTGGGAAACCATCCATCTTTCTTTCTTTACTGACCATGCAGAGTAGTGTACTGAGCATTGAAATATTCATAATCTTTTTTTCACAGATCCTTTGCTTTTTTAATGTTAAAAGGCCTGGAAATAGCACATCCACCTCCTCTCATTCCATCTTTCTCTAACTCTCCCCTGCAAAGTAGTGAAGCAGATGCACAAAAAGATTGCTTGTTGAGAAGAGTGGACTATTTCGTTTCATTTGACCATCAGCGTGGGCATTTGATTTTGCAGGACAAATTGTGAGATTTATTTTTGTGTAGACCCTCACTAGGACTATTTACTTGTACAAGTTATGGCTTTACGTGTCTTATAAATAATAGATACAGAAACAAAGTTGTTTTTCTCTTCTACCCATTCTTTTGGGAAGTGAGGAGTTGCACAAATGCATTGTCTCGTCAGCTTTGAGAGAGAGAGAGAGAGAGAGAGAGAGAGAGAGAGAGAGAGAGAGAGAGAGAGAGAGAGAGAGAGTTTTTGTCAAATTTCATATTTAAGTGATACACTGTTTTATCAGCAAGCAAGTGTGCAGATGCACCTTGTTATCAGGCTGGGTTAGTAGAAGCCATGTTGACTCTTTTGTTTCCCTGTTCCCCCTCCTACCTCAGGCTACATGAAAATGAAGGCCTTAATTGATTTAACGGTTGTTCACTCCCACATGCATTAACAGATGCAACACCAAGCAGTGCTAGAACAGGGGGGTAGGAGGGAGGGAGGATACAGTAAGGAAAAAAAAAAGTCATCGCAAAAGGGGCACCAATTTAGAATGTTCCCAAGTGATACCTTGGTTACTAAGGGGATAGAAACCGTGTGGGTGTGTGCATGAGGGTGCGATTTGATCTTGTATGCCATGAAAGGTTGCTGGGGAAAAAGCAGTGTGGGTCATCGAGCCAGGTCGAGATTTATTCCCATTCAGAGGACCATTATTGTTGACCTTGTCTTGCCTGGGAAAGCCAGAGTAAACAGAGGCCTAATAAATCAACTTTAACAAGCCCAGTAGTCCTGGCTGGTGGAACAGCCGTGCAGCTCTGACGCACAGGGCTGGATTAATCCACACTACCTCCTCTCCACAGAGGATACCTGTAGAGTCTGATTTGGCTGATAGTTTGTATGCAGACGCACAGGGACATTTAATTGCTCCACTGAATGCATCTCACCAGCCAGTGTGTTTGTATTCGCACTCATGGCTATGTTTGTGCGAGAGATACAGAGCAGTCAAAAGAGAGAATGCATTATCACACTCTTATACAGGATTTTTACACTACACTAGAAATTTCATTACATGCTTACCTGGTGTTCCAGTGCGGGCAATATTTGTTGAGCAGATTGACTTGGCTGCCTATTTGATTCCTCATCAATTTCATATCCCCTCCACGTCAAGGGAGATCATCAATGATTCATACTTTATACTGCAGCTCCCTGCAATGGAAATGCATTAATACAAATCCTAATATCCTCATGTTGTGGCAAAGTAATAAAACTGTTTACCAGTCACTGTTGTGTTTTTGTGTGGAACCTCAGATGATTGTTTTATTGCAGCATTTTCTTTTTTCTTGACAGAAAAAATGGCAAATGACAGATAAAAATTACAGTAATTAAATCGCAACATGGTGTTTCAATACAACACACACACACACAACACACACACACACACACACACACACACACACACACACACACACACACACACACACACACACACACACACATCCCCCGCCCCATTCTCACACCACACCCTCTCTCACCCCAAGTCTCCTGTTCTTTGCCTCAGGGGTGTAAATGTGAGTGGGTGCTGAATAGTAATTTTTGAGTGTAGCTTGTGGGATGGGTTTAGAGTGAATATATAAAGAATTGGCACTGTCAGTCAGTCAATAAATCAGTCTGTCATTCTAGCTGACAGGTGGTCGAGGGAGGAGCCCTGATATCACGTACAGAGACATTCAGAGCTTCTCATCAACGGCCGGGCACAAAAACTAAACTAAATACTGTTTAATCTGATGGGGACGTAAATGAACGTATATGTACATGTGACCAGCAGCGTACTGATGACAGACGTCATTATCTCAATGCTTTTGTTTGGATAGTTGCTTGCTGTTTTCATACATTGAGTAAAATTGGCGTGTATGCACACACATGTGCATGTATGTGACAGTCTCTCAGTGTTTGCACGTGTGTGTGTGTGTGTGTGTGTGTGTGTGTGTGTGTGTGTGTGTGTGTGTGTGTGTGTGTGTGTGTGTGTGTGTGTAGGCAAGTAAATGCAGGAGAGTTATTCTTCCAGTGTTATATTTTTGGCATGGTTGTGTTGTGTCCCAGGCTGCTGCACAGTTGGTGAATATCAATGCTGTGTGGCGTAGTGACAGGGACTGAAGCTGACATGTTGTCACACTGTGATGAAAAGCACTCTGAGATGATGTGGCGGGAGTGTTCCTCCTGTCCGCAGAGAGATGGCAAGCTGGCTATGGCATTTGTGTATTCGTTTGTGCTTCCATGCCTGTGTGAGAGTATGTGTGTGTGCGTACTTGTTGGTTTTTCTCTGGGTGCACTTGTGATTGTGTATGTCTTTTGCTTGGGTTAGAAACCCATATCGCTTTACACGCAAAGCGTGTGGTTTTGCTTCTGTTCTGTTTTCGATGTAGCGGTGGCTAAGCTGTATCTGAGCAGGTGTGCCACATAAAAAAAAAAAAAAATCCAAGTTAGTGTGTGTTTAGCAACTAGCTGGACTGTAAACCAACAAAGGTGCCAACCATCTTGGTTATTGAGTCATTCTCATTAAGCACTATCGTGTACTGTTTAAGAATAACCCTCCATATTCTTGTGGCTGCAAAAGTTTTCAAGCATTGTTCCGGCTGTGTTAAAGGTCATTCAGAAAATGAAACGATTCGATTCAATATCGATTTTTAGGCTCAAGATTCGATTCAAAATCGATTTTGGATTTAAAAAAAAAAAAACGATTCACGGCCGACCGGATAGCTCAGTTGGTGGAGCGGGCGCCCCTATATAGAGGTTTACTCCTCGACGCAGCGGGCCCGGGTTTGACTGCGACCTGCGGCCCTTTGCTGCATATCATTCCCCACTCTCTCTCCCCTTTCATGTCTTCTGCTGTCCTATCCAAATAAAGACTGAAAATGCCCAAAAACATAATCTTAAAAAAAAAAAAAAAAAAAAAAAGATTCACAGTATGTAAATGTAGTTACTTTTCCCATGTGATTACAGTACACATACAATAAAAAAGAAAAGAAAATATGAATCGATTTTTGGAATACTATGCATCGATTTTGAATCAGTAGAGCTTGAATCGTGATATGAATGTGAATCGATGTTTTTGCACACCCCTACTATTTATAGGATCCCAGTGGAAACTTGACTCATATTATAATTTCCCTACTAAAATTCTACTTCTTCCATTTTATTCACATTTGATTTCTTACAGTTGAGATGTGCAGCTCTTTGACATATGCGTACACCGGCACATGTTTGCGTGTCCTGCGCTCTCTCTCGGAAATACCACTGTGCATCAGATGGCGCATTTTCTCCCTTTTCGTCCCTTACCAGTTTTCCTGGATTTCACAAGCACTCTATCACATCTCTGTGAACTTGGTGTACTCTCTAGCCTCTACACCCTGGAGAGCTGACATGTGAAGAGAAAAAGAGTCCTGCTGGTCTGTGCAAACTCTCGTTTCCTGTTTTGGGCAAAGTTCAACTCTCACTTGGGCTTAGGGATGTTAAAAGCTTTGCTTAATGCATATGTCTTTGTCTCAATGGACCTTCATAGATAGATAGATAAGAGACATGCCCCACCTGGTTACTGTCCAACTCTTTCAGATTAATTATTGAACAGAAGAACACGAGTGCACAAGGGCCTGCGCAGCACAACACTGTCTTGTCTGTCAGTGATTTTTTTTTTTTTGTCTTTAACTCAAAACATACAGTCAAAAACGCACACAGACACATATCACATGCACTGTTACATTTCCCAGGGGGGTGCTGAAATGCAATTAAGATTGAAAGGGCAGAAGTATTCAAGATAACTGATAAAAAAAGAACCAAGCGCTGGAATGTAATCCTATCATATACCCACCCATATGCTATTGAAGAAGCCAAGTTCTGAGAGAAGTATTAGTCTTGGTACTTGTGAGATTTCTTTTTTTACATGCAGCCTTGAGGATTGCGGGGTATGAGACAAGAGATGCTCTCTGGAATCCGCCTTATTTAATCTCCTAGTGTATTTCTCTTTGCTGTTGTATTGAGTGCTTGTGGTTTGGTGTATGGAAGAAATTGGTTCAGTAAAGTTGGGGAAGTGAATGAGATTGAGGTTCTGTCGTACTTTACTTTGTTGATGTTTTGTGCACTTATGAGTGTGTGTGTGTGTGTGTTGCATACGTGGCCCTCCATGGCTGCCTGTCCTGTGTTAGCAGTGTGTTACTGAATATGCAACACCGTCAATCAGGGAGTTGTCTGCCGTCTCCTCTGTCCTAATTGCACCCCTAACCCTGTCTCTCTTCTCTCGCAGCCTTTGGTTGCAGCGTACCATTTCATTTCCACAGAGGAGTCCTTTTTGATACAATAGTCTCATTGAAGTACTCCTCTCCAGATGTTCTTTCCATAGATAAATCTTCTATTCAGATCTCTATAATTGATTGTAATATGCAGAATTAATGCCTAGGGTTATAAAGAGAATTCTTGGAAACTCTTCTCTTTCCTTTTGAAATTCAAAACAAGAAAGCACCACAATGCACTTTTTTCTTCTGCCCAGGCTCAGCAGTGCAGTGCAGCGGTGCCTATTTGCATATCCTCTAGCTGATTCTGTGCAAAACAACTTGAGTATTGTTACAGACGTAATTAGGTAGACGATCAAACGGGCTTTTTTGTGACGTTCACTCCCTCAGCCTCTCTCATGCCGCTTGGAGTAACACTGATACCAATGCCGAATTTCCATTTAGAGTTTAAATCTTTATTGCAAAGTGTGGCTGCTAATGGTGATTCTCAGGCACAGCATTTATGAGTGTATGTGGTGAATTTAAGAGAGTAGGCTGTTGTCAAGTTCAGAAAGTGATAGCGTCACAGAGACAGAGTGAGGGAACGAGGGAGAGAAACAGACTGATAGAGTGACAGAGCAAGGATGAGTAGTGAGCTCATTCGGAATTCCAGCGTGTTGGTAATAATAAGGGAACCTCGGCAGCCCTTGTTGAATTATAGATCATACCAGCATGATTGGATGAGGTTAGGCCATTGTAACACCAACTTAATAATTTACAGATTGTATTATTACAGTAATAATTGCATGGGTATGGTAAGCATTATTTCCAGTCCTCCCACATATATGGCAGAAGAGAGCTGTGTGCATTATTGTATGCTGAAAGGTCTTACAAAGACAAATCTTGACACAATTGCCAATTTCATCTAGTTTGTGTGTGTGTGTGTGTGTGTGTGTGTGTGTGTGTGTGTGTGTTTTTTAGAGTGATGTGATTTTATATTAAGGCCACAGTATTTTTAGGTTGCTATGGTTCAGCAGATAATTCAAGGTTTGTTCAACTGCTCTGTTTCGGAGTGACTTCCTGAAGGAAGTGGAGTGACACAGTATTCACTTAGGCTGCACCCTCTGCCCCCAAATTTCTCACTAACCCACGTCCTCATTTCGACCTTGTGATGAGAATGGACATTGGGTCACTCGTTGTCAGTGTCAGGCTCAATGATTTAACCTACTTGGCTTCATCAGTGTCAGCTTATTTGCTGGCGTCAATCTACACAGATGTGTGCACATACACACATATAATGTACATTATTCACTCTTTCTGCTCCTTGTTCTTATTATTGCCCCATTTGACTTCATCTTTTTCCCTATTTCACTTCTCTTTGAGCCTGGCGGGATACGTGACTTCATGACACATTGCCCCTTGTATGTGTGCGATGTCACTGTGACTTCACACGGCCATGCTTCAGTCCATTCTGTCTTCAAAGATACGTTCCTGAACAAAGGATGTCCCAGCTTTCAGTCTGCCAGATATGTGGAGGCATTGTCTTTCCAGAGAAAAACATGGCAAGAAGCAGGCTCCATGATGATGGCATAGGAAATGAGAATTTATAGAGTGCTAGAGGACACCGAGGTTGGTAGTGATAGGACCACGGAACAGCCTCGTTAACTTCACCCCCTATTGTTGGCAGTAGGTGAAAATCAAGTCAGGCAGGCACACATATATCCTAGTCGGCCACTTTTTTTCCTCGACAGACTGCTTTTTCTTTTGCCCTAATATAAGTTGACAGACAGTTAAGTATCCTCACTGCACATCTGCACACTGTGTGTTCGTGCACGCCTGCATTCATATGCTGGCATGGTTTGCCTGTAGATTGCAGAGGCAGGACTTCCTCAGGAGATGGTGAAGTTACAGATAAAGCAGGCTAATTGTCTCTATGTTGCATCAGTTGGAAGGCAATGGGATGGATTTACCACCTCCTATGTTGATACTGTGTTAATGTGCTGCCATAAGAAAATTGGTCTTTGTACTTTCTAATAATTTTACTGTAGGCCTACATCAAATGTGCCTCTTAATAACTTGTGTCCACGAGGGTTTTAAATTGTTTATAGAAGATGACATGTTTACTATCGTCATGTTTTTTGTAACAGGATTCATACATTTGTACCTACTGTAAATATTTTTGCTTTTGTTGGCTAGTCAACATGAAAAATGACATTGTTTTTATGACAGACTTTTCTTCCATAAAACAGATATTTGTAACAGTTTAAAGAGTGGGATTTATGTTTCTTTGATCTGACCTTTTGTCAGCAGAATCTTGTGCAATTCTTTGTTTTGTGAACTATGCAGTAAGATAAACCAAGACTACTCTGTGCTACAGTTTTTAATGTCTCCATTTATGTTCATCAATGAAAAACAAAATGAAAACGATAGGCTTTTTAAAGCAACTTCTTTTCTAGGCCCAGTGGTTATACAGCCTATTTGTGACTGTCCGTTTCATTAGGTTTTAAGGACGGAAAGCCGGTAACAAAATAATGAGTGCTCCGTTTGCAGATGACTACAAATAAGAAGAAAAAAAAAATCCGAAATAATGTAATTGCTATGGAAGAAAGCCATAATTGGCCACTTAGGTTTAGAAGAACTAATACAGGACAACTGAGACAAAACTAAATAGATACAGTTGTAGAGCTTGGTCTGTTTTTGTCACTTGCTTTGTTGAAAAAAGGGAATATTCAGTGAGTGTACTTTGTGACAGTGAACACACACAAGAATGCAACATTTCGATCTCCGTTAAAGTAAAATACATTATTTTACTTTGAAGTATGCTCATTGTGACATCCTTACCACCACCATCATAAACCTTTGACGTGCAAAAGTTTGAAATAAGTATTACACACTCCGTGTTGCTGTGCTCTATTGTCAGAGTAAACCAGCTTTGTCAAATCTACCTGTGTACTGTTTTGTTCCATTACAATTTTACCATAGCTGAAAATAACCTAAACACTTGAAATTAGATATTGGTCGATTCATTGCGCGGCCATATTGACAGCAGAAAGTTACGTTATGACAATTATGGTTTTATGAGGTTTTATCTTTACTCTGGAAATTATCATTTCAATCTGAGCAATCTGCTTCCTTGTCGTCCCTCTCAGATGGGGGTCTGTGAACCACTTTCTTCCAGCCTAGCAGAGGAACCTCTTCTCCATGCAACTCTTTTAATTGGGACGCTACGGTTGAAATTGGAGTGGCTGGGACCCAGAGGGACTCACTATTTCTATCTTACCCAGCACACTTTTAACTTGCAAGTTAACGACCATGCCAGACCGTTATGTTTAGACACACAGCATGACTCAAACCCCACATATCTCTCATTAAATACCTTAACCTCTATTTTCCTGTAAATAACCCGCACATCCTATCTAGCAGCATTTTTAAATGTTGATGGACAGTATATTGAAATACCAATCCCAGCAGGTTTGACTTTTGGTGCCTATATAAAATGGTACTTGTGCTGGTATGGTGTGTCCGGATGCTATTGCACATTTTGAACCCCTGAATAATATCCTACTGCTGCTCTCACTTTCTGAAAGTGGGATATGCATTCAGAAAGGTATATTAATGTTTGCTGGGAGGTTCAAAATACAAAATTAGACGACACCTGGAGGTTGCATATTGCATATTGAAAATGCACAACAAATACTTTTATTTTAAATCTTTTCTTTAGCCACTATTTTTTCTTTCTTCCCAGATACAAGTTTAAATGTAGTTTAATGTATAGAATCTGATTTGAGGACAGATGTTTGCTCTCTAATACGATTTAAGACCAGGCCTGAGTCATCAGGTAAAGCACCTCATTCCCACTTTTTCTGCCCACTCAATTTTGCTGTGCCCTGCTTTGGTAGCAATAATCCTGTCCTTTGAACTGTTGCGGTTAGTTAAACACACACACACACACATATACCCACACACATAAAATGACAATTACACAGTCTCATTGAACATTTGCCAATTATTCTTCTTATACTTATTTTCTATTTTACTACACCATTTTAATCATTACACTGTTGAGGATCTCAGAGTTATAGCTTTCTCTCTTTGCAGGACACAATATCATTTTTTAGGTGTGTGTGTGTGTGTGTGTGTGTGTGTGTGTGTGTGTGTGTGTGTGTGTGTGTGTGTGTGTGTGTGTGTGTGTGTGTGTGTGTGTGTGTGTGTGTGTGTGTGGATGGTGGTTCTGTGCTACTGGTTTCAGCATCTCAGCAGCACCTTTTAAAGCTTTGTGAGTCCCTGAGAGTGCTCGGAACAGAGAAGATGTTGGCAAGCTCAGGCATCCTGCCAGCTTGTCCATCTTTTTCTGCATGGGCTGCTGGTGCTTGGGGTCACCATTCAGGTCAGGTTGATCTGTCAGCAGGACTAGTTTTCCTTTCACTGTCGGGTGCACACACACGCACACTGTCTGTGGAAAATATAACAAATACCCAACAGTAAAAGAATATCTATAGCTATTAAGGCGTAGGCGCACATTATGAAGTTTTTCTTGTAGTGCTGTTACACAGTTCCTGAACTGTTAGTAGACAACTTTGAAATAAATAGTGGTGCATTTTAATGTTGGTATCCATGATTTCACCCTTTAATTTGGGTGGCAGTATCCTCTTGGGAAATGCAAGTATTATGAGGGAACAGTTTTTATCTAAAAGTGGTCTCACAATTCTGATACAAAAATTCAGAACAACCATGACATCTCCCCTGATGGCTGTTTGCAGCATTACAGCAGTGCTAAAACCCATAAACCGAGCAGTTGATCGAAACATAATTTGACAGCCATTTTGATCATTTCAATTAAATTTTTAAATTTAACTTTTCTCCTTTAAGTCATTTATTAAGCAAAATATATAAAGATATATATATATATATCATGTATTATATAATTGAAAGTTGTGTATTTGTTGTTGGTCTGACAACTGCTAGCACTCTGTGCACTTTTGATGGGCATTTTCTACAAGTAGGAACATGTTTATATATGACTTAGAAGACTGTAGTCACTTTTTCCATTTCACAAATATACAGTACATGCTTATAGCTGAAATTGTTACAAAGGTGTTTTTACAAGGTTTTGTTGTGTGCGCTTTTTCATGTGATCTTTGCTGGTTACAATTTTCTAGATGCAGTATATTTTCAAGACTTTCCAGAAAGATTTTCTTGCCACGTTTATGAGGTTGGTTTTGTGTGTGAGCATGTGGCTCAGGTAATGACTTGTTTGCCTCATGTTGCTTCAAAGATTTAGTGATTATCAGACCTCTTTTGAAGCTGTAGACACATAATAATAGACTCAGCAATTCATCTAACATGATTTGCTTGTGTAGAAAATTGTAGAAAGTACTTGCTCATTGTAGAAAATGAATATTGCTAATATATATTTCTACCTGCCAAATGGACTACATATGGAAATTAGCCTTTGGGCTACAATCTGGCACTTTTTCGTGTACTGCTGTACATGTTCATCAAATGTGCATTATCTTGAAATAATAAATAAATAAAAAGTCCAGCCTAATATATTAACACGTGCCCAGTCAACTGATCATTTTCAGCTTTTTCTGCTCTGGCTTAACTCTTTCAGAATTGTAATGCTCAGGAAGGCTCCTGGTTCTTCCTTCTCCCTCCCACTCTTACTCTCTCTCTTTCGCTCCCCGTTCAGTCTGTGCTTTTTGCCCCACGCTCCCGTACCTAAGAGGCAAGTTTCTGACATGAGATGGAGCCCCGGCTTCCCTCTGTTCTCCCTTTGATAGAGGTGTGGGGTCTAATGAAAGTGAAGCGATGGGGACTGGGAAGAAGCTGAGGGACTGTATAAACCGTAGAGGTCTGGAATTGGATAGTTAGAAGGTTGCCACAGTGCATTAGTGCAGGGGACACGGAGTTGGAATGTCGGGAATGGCTTTTTTCGCCAGTGATTGGGTCCCCTGTCACCAAGCCTGCTGGTTTAAATGATGCCTGATTAATTGAATGAGCCACACACTCTGCATTGACTACACTGATAAGGACTTCATACGACACACCAAGTCCCCTGTATTACTTTCACCAGAATTGCAGCATGAATCTGTTCGTGACAGTTTAGATTATCCAATGAAACAATATTACCCACAGTGCAATAGTTTGCCAGTGCATCATGGGTTCTCATTTCTAAGTTCAGTAATTGGCTTTATAGTGAAGGAATAGTAGAAAACTGCCACATCTGGTTGTGTTTTTAGAGATTGTCGGTTGTGTTACGCAGCAGGTCAATCAAGACCTCTTACCTCGCTTTATATGCTTGACATACCAGTGTGATGAAACAGGATGTCAACACAGTAGGCAAGCCTGCAGCACTACAGTAGACTACAGTACATCTGAGAGATTAACCAGGTATTCAGATGTATTAGAAACTATTTCAAAGGATTAAAATGTTTCTGCCTCACCTAAAGTGTGACATCAAATACAGTTTCTTCACTTAGGGAGGGTAAGCGGATTTAGGCTCTCTCCTTTCATTATTTCTTAAAATGGTGTTGAAACAGCCCAGGACGGACTGGCGTCAAGATGTGCAGAAAGGATCGATTCCTCCTCCTTAGAAGCCGACAAACGCAGGGCCCCATGCCTTTATGCCGATGCATTAGAAGATTAAAAGTAATGTCTGGACGTGGCAGTCACTTCCTAATTGATCCTAAGCCACCTCCTCCCACACACAATCTCCACTCCCCTCTCTGCCATCAGATGAGGTGCTGCACTGTATCGATCCCTGACGCCAATTTCTTGATTGCAAATTCTGATGTGAAGAATCCGGCCTAATGCCATAATCATACACTTGTGATTATGGGGGGAGTCTCTTCTAATCAAAGATCTAGGCTGCCGTGCCAGAAGGCAGCACGGGGAAGCAATCAGTAAGTGATCGTTTAGGGAGACTCACTGAAAATATCCAGCAACCTTCTGAGTCTTTTCTTTCGTTCACTACTTTGGTTCCAGCATAGCCATAATCCTCAACTGTGATTGCAGCAAACTAGGTGGATGAAAAGCCAGAGCTGTTTAATGTCAATTTACATGAATCTACAGTAATTGCTATTTGCATGTCAAATTATTGTATTCATCAGTGTTAAGGTGGGAACCTGTTGCTTATTTATGGTACTGTGAAGCCCTCTCCACAGTCAGAGTTCTTTGCAGCACATGAATAAACTCAACTTTGTACACAGTCATAACTATATTAGAAAAACTGCACGTTATTTGTGAAGACCTGTAAGCTAATTGATGACACTGGCTTGTAGTTATTTATAAAGATAAGTTGATTTCACTGGGCAGCATTGACATCTCTGGGCATATTCTTCAATAGTGTATCAAAAGTTCAGCCGAGGTCACTGGTAGAAGCTGACAGGGTGACATATGTTGTTTCCCCCATTGACACCAGCTACTGGCCCAAGTATCTAATTAGCTTAGTAAAGTGGTTATGTGCAGTGGGAGGTAGAGCATGGATGCTTCCTCCAGCGCACACTTTTTAATAAGCTGATTCTTCTTTTTAACAGAACAGAGAGACCCCTAGTATCCAGCTGACCTCCATACTTAACATGTGTTAAGATCCAGGGCAGTGGACTAGAAAGTCAGGCTCTGTGTGTGAGACAGAAAATAAATGTCCCCATAGGATATACTACACCCCTTCCCCTAAAAAACTGTTTTCTTTGTGCAGTTTGCACTAACTGAGAAAATCAAGATGCAGCTCCACACCATGCCAGTTAATATATTTCCCCTTTTTAAATGCAGTCTTCAAGTACTTATTGGTTCTTGCCTCACTCTTCTCTGCAGTATGGTGGTGCAGTAAATAATGCTAATAATTTCAGGATGTTCACCTTGACAGGAAACTGGCTGTTTTCTTTCAATAGCTCATTCAAAGACTCGTGTGCTGTATTGTTTGTTTGATGTGCAGCAATGAGGTACTTCAACTGCTATGGTTTAACCTATGGGGAATAGAGCTTGATGTACCTCCCGACTTCACAGAGATGGAAATGAAATCGTTGTGGATGTGCACATTCCTTTCAATCGTATTGATAGGTTAGCTCTTTTGTTTGTTGATAGTTTCAGTGTTGCTTGTGTTTTTCATGTAGATCAGTAGGAAATTGAGCTATTCCTTCAATAGTGCAAGCTGAAAGACATACAAAGTGTTTTGAAATAGTCATTTTGAGCAATCGGGTATCAAGACAGTCCAGAGTCAAGTTGTAAATTAATGAAGACCGAATTCTGTTATGTCAATTGATGTGGTCGTTGGAATTTTGATTAAGTTATTATCAGAACCATCATAATTTAACCTATGTCAATTTCCATTCAGTAGTTTAGAATTGATTATAATGATAATTTTTTCAGAGATTTATATTATGTTTGGAAGACTCTAACATTTACATCAGAATGTCCTGAATATGAAAAATGCTCCAAATGAGCTGTACTTGAGACACAGATTGCCACGGGAAAACAATTTTCTCTTTAACAACATAAATGTGTACTACAGAGCTACAATGAAAACATATTTCCCCTTTGATAATGTGCTTGTCTGCTATGATGGCTCATTTTAAATAATGGTTTTTGTAAGTAGTCAAAAAGCAGCACGAAGATCATCAACTGGGTAAATGGTTCTAAAAATGTGTCCTTTGGAAAAAATAATACAAGCAGCCATCCGGTATTGCCGTAAGTGCTGTTGATAAATGACTGCTAACAATCAAAAATAAACTGAAAACAATCAAATGCCAGATGTTTTTTTTTATTATTATTATTCATAATGGTTGTACATCAACATTTTAGTTCCTACTGTACTCTCCTTGTTTCAAATAATCATTCCTCTCCTGTCTCCCTGCCTCTGCTACTCCCCCAGCCTGATGTTCACTTAGCCTGCCTGCAGAGGGTAGTCACTGACTGCATTAAGAACCACACACCAATACCCTTGTTTCATGTAATTGCCAAGCACAAGCTTACATATTCGCAAATGTCTGCAGGTACACACACACACACACACACACACACACACACACACACACACACACACACACACACACACACACACACACACACACACATTACATATGTATCTGATTAGGCATTAGGTAAGTGTGAGAGGAATGGAAACGTGATTGCCAGATGTGAACAACACTTATTAAAAACCAGATAAACCCCAGTCCCAAACAGGTGGAGCTGGTGCAGCCATGTACCATACTGCAACAAACCATACACTTACCAGGGTCGCCTAGATGAAACGAATGGGATTTTATGCAAAGTGCTTGTCAGCTGAGATACACACTGATCCTTTTTTCCACGGGACTGGGCGGGGGGTTGGTTTTGAATTGCTACAGTATGATGTGTTGTTTGTGTGTGCTTCTATGCGTATGTATGTGCTATGTCTGTGTATTAATTTTTATTTATTTGTTCTCCTGAGACCGATGTGGGAAAGACAGGCATGAATGCATACCTGCAGACATGCTTGTCATAGCGCACTCATACTCAAATATGATGTGGAAGCTTTAATAATGGATGTGGGCAGCAGCTGAAAAGGTGGAAAGGCATTGATTTATACCCACAGGTTTCCTGGGATTTTTATAGGATTGGCTAAATGTCATTACACTGCAGGTGGGGAGGTGATGAACTGTAATAAACTTTGATGTGGATGGGTGTGTGTCTTCTGTCATTGGCTCATAAACCGGAACACTGTGACAAGTCTCCAAAGATATACTACCCTCCCACCACCTGTCATCTTTTCAAATGCATACAGCACACACAACCGCGCTTGGAAACAAAAATCTGAATGCGTGCAAGTACAACGCATACAGATGCATTCACACATGTGCTCACACACGTACAGTACGCACATATGTAAGTACAGGAATTTATGCCTGGCTGCTATAGACGGCGGAACAAGAGCGGATCTTACATGTCTTAGAATAAACAGGAGTGGATGGCTAGCTGGAACAAAGCTCCTTGAGAAGAAATGGATAAAGAAAAGGGTCAAGTTGAGTTTCAAAGCCCTTCCAGATGGTTCTCCCCACAAGACTAAAGTCATTTGCATGTACCGTCGATGTCAACTGAGTTACCACCAGAGTACGTCTAGTCTCAAATACCAATTGAGCATTAAAAAAACTTGAAAAATATCCTTTTTAAAGTACGTTTAGAACAGATAAAATAATGTGTGATTAGTTTGCGTTTTATCGCGAGTTAACTAGGACACTCATGCGATTAATCCCAACCGAATTTGTTCAATCATACAGTATAGCTTAGCACGTGCAATGCAACAGATTGATCCTTCATATTAATGTGCAGTCATTTTGAAGGTTTCATTTTAACTCTATACTGGCATAAAAACCAATCGCTTAAAAAAATGAGTTTTGAAGTTGTCAAGTTTAATCAAGATGCATGAAAACATTAATTTTACAGATTTCAGCCCCAGTGTCACAGTTTAACTGTGAAACCGAGATTAGTCTAATGTCTGGCACCAGCAATGAGCTTCTTCTACCTTCAAAAAGAAAAGAAAAGAAATTTAGTGTAGCAGCAGTGGTTGAATTAGTAATGATACAGCAAAAGTTTTTTTTTTTTAATTCCATATTAGTTTTAAAAAGAAGATGGAGCTAGAAAACCTCTTTTTATGTGTAAAAAGCATTTGCTGCTGAAGCTAAGTAACAGTTGATAACTTGCCAGGTTGTTTGCAATGTTATTAGGGTATATTAGGGTAATGTTTGATTTATTCTTGTATTTATTTTTGCTTTAAAAGGATTGTAGCCTTTGTTTCTTCATTACATCTGCTGTGCCTAAGTGATGTCTGTATGAATGGCTTTATCAAGCACCTTGTTGGGCATGCTTTTTGTGTGTGTATTAGTATGGTATGTTTTCTAAAAACTGTGACTCAAGTTATATGTAACTTGAGCCTCACTTGTAAGTGAGATGGGGGTCTAAACTAGGTTTATTGGCTTTCCTGTGTGAATATAAAAATTAGTCTGGTACCCCTGTGCAAGCCATCTGGCTACTTCTGCAGTTTTTTTTGCCCAGCATTAAACAAATGCATCCTGATTTCATCCAATATTAAACAGCCATTAATTCTACCCCCCACCCCTCTAATCTCAAATGAGCAAATCTGTCCTTGTTTCCTATCAACAAACAACTGCAGTGGATGCACCTTGAAGGTCAAGTCCCGTTCTCTAATTAATTGGCTTGGATTTTTCTGATAGTGTTGCCAGCGCAGAGCTTCAGCTAAGTGTGACATTAATATTCACACACTTGTTTTTCTGCCATTGTATTGTTTGTTTTTTTCCCCATTGGTTGTTATTGTCATCACATTCAAATAGAACCCAAGCTGTAAAGCTTTGTAGGAGAGTTGTCAATTACTTCATTGTTCCAGTGTGGGTGTCGCCATTAAGAAGTCCAGGTGCATTCTCAGGGTGCCACTTGGGAAGCAGCATTTACTTCACTCATGCCGGCACTGAGCCCTCACCAGGGGAAATAGAGTAAAGCTCTCTCAGATCCTGCGGTTTCAAGGAAGTCTTTCTTTTCTACCAAATATTGTCGATACCAAGCACAAATAGCAGAGAGAGGATGGCAGGGTCCTTGACTTTTGATTGAGGTATGCACTTGATGATAAATTACTTAAGCTTTTTAAATCCTATTGCATGTTGGATGATAGTTTTCTAGTGAAAGCACGCATCGAGATCACTGCTCCCACAATTCTTAGAGACGCTTAAAGAGGTTCACACACCCCAGTGCCCATGTGCTTTCGTCGTATTTTACCAAACAGGGCCAATTGTGTGCATTTACAATGCGATAAACCTCATTATGTAAGCCCACTAACCAGTTGCGCATTATCTGAAATGGTTTATGGGGCTTATACGGGCCAATTTACCACAGCACTTGGTTCCATTGTTGGTCCATGAATGTGATGCTTGTCTTAGCCTGACTGAGCTAATGTTAGTTAGTCCTGCTCAGAATGAGGATGCACTCTTCCTTTAGAGTCTTTGTATTGAGGTGATTAAACCCCAGGGATTTTGCATCCACGGTGGGACATTATTGCTGTCACTGGTGCATAGCAAGTTGAATGCGCCTTTATGCATGTTAATCATCCAAGTCTTGCACTCGTGTTACAAGAAGTAAAATACTTTGGTGAGGAACTTGAAAATCAAAAGCAGAGCTATTGAGTTTTTTTTTTAAGTGAGGCACAGGGTAAAAAAAGTGTTGTTAAACACAATCAATAAAAAGTGTTGCATAAATTACAATTAAATATGGATAAAGAAGTGAAAATAGACAGCTCAGAGGTTAGAACATCTGGTTTAAGCCCTTGCTTTGGCTAGTGCATGTTGAGTGGTGACAAATTGATTCTGCTATTGGTTTTATGGCAGACATGTTTAGAGTGGGGTCAAACAGAAATGTGATTTGTGAGGTTGGGCCAAAACAAAAACCTGTAATATAAAGGCCGCATAATCACCTACTGATCATGATATCCAAAACAAATTGTAGTACTTAGATTTAGATTATCTAGGGTCCCGATTCACATCTGCACTGACAGCTGAGCCTATATTCTTGTTTATCTCTGCTCTGTTCCCACTGCTACCACCATCCTCCCAAACAAAAATTCCATTATTGTGACAACTCTCTGAGGTGTTTGTAGATGCAGTGACAGGCAAGTCATACTCACTCACTGCATTTCTCTTGAAACCTAATCTCCAGCATGGCCTTGCTCACCCACTGATAGGCAGATAGTGGTGGGAAAGGCTGCTGATACACTCGCTGTCACCAGCTCCACTTGGAATATGTCTCCTCTCATTAGTATTGACTCTGCGCTTCGGTTTTATAGTATCTCGCTAGTGACCCGTGAAAGATGAAGTTAAGGCAGGGCCATGATGCTCAGAAGCACTTGATTGCGTAAAGAACACGTCTGTCATCACTACACCTGCTAATGCATGCTCTAAATGGTGTTGCTCCACATAAAACCATGTGTATAGGCAGAAGGACTCGGGCTATTTCATATTTGTGGTTATTGATCGCAGCCCCCGTAATGTAATTTCACCATCCTTTTTCCTCTTAGCAAATATTAGGGTTAAAAGGAGACCGTCACCCATCACAAATCCTTTTCCTTTTTCCATCTGTTTCCTCTTCATAGCTCTCTCTATTTCTCTGTCTCTTTCTCTCTCTCTTTCTGTCTCCTGTTGTCCATTGGGCGAGGGCCCGGAGCAGTAAAGTCCTCTGGCTGATGGAATTTTATGGTTGGCATCTTGGCAGACTCCTTCATTTCACTTTTATCCTTGTCAGTCTACAGGCAGCCCAGAAAACTGTCTGTATGGAGAAAAAAAATCATAAATTCCTGTCCCTGTCACTAGGCAAATTTAGATAACTAATTTTCGGATCAAATTATAAATCTTTTAACTTGGCTGGCTGGGTGGCTGGCTGTCTGGCAGACAGTAGCCTACTGAGCAGAAGTTTGAGCAATCTCTGCCTACTCATCAGTCTCTTGGAGAAGGCATATCAGTCTGTGTTGGCTTGCAGGGCTAGTGGAACCAGACGGAGTTACGGTCAGCTACACCAAATGGAATGAGATGAAACGCTGAGTGATTCTAGGGCAAGTAATATGTTCATGTTCTATTACACACTGGCATGATTCAAAGTCAGATACCAGTGGCTTGTGCTGCTCATCTGGAATGTTTTGCAAGGGACACCACAGGAAAAAAATATGTGTCTATCTCGGTCTCCTCAAATTCAACTATATATACGCTTACTTACTTACTAGGGCTGGACGTTATGGCGATCTATTTTGTCAAAACGATATAACAAATGTTTATCGTATATATTTTTCTATATCGTTTATGTTGCGATGTCAAAAAAACTGTGTGCGAACTGCATTACGGTAATATTTATGTCATTTTGACGATGCTTTAAAGTTTACGTTTAGATCTTTGCAAGTTATTTCTTAATAAAATGAGAAGTACTTTTCATTTGTCAATTATTAAATTAACACAACAGCATACAAAATAGGCTTTACCTACCTATATATATTTTATTATCAAGATATGAAATTACCAAATTGGGATAGAAGATTTTTCCCATATAGCCCAGGCTTGCCCTCACATACAAAGTGATAAATGAACTTCAATATTTCAGCAGATCATCATTTCATATGGACATTTGTGTATATACAGGAAATTGTGTGTGTGTGTGTGTTCTTATGCATGTGTATACTGTAGGTGTCTTTGTGGGTGAGTCTGCCATGCCTGCTGTTGTCTCGAGACAGAATCTGCATTGAAGAAATGACCACTTTCTTAAAACTGGAGACACGTGTGTATGTGATTACTCACACTAGAGATGCCTCACCTAGTCATCCCCCCAACCTCTTCCTCTTAGTCCCCCCACTCATGCTTTGTTGTCTAGTTTCCTTGTCTGACATACATTTTGTAATATTAGAAATCATCCAAGCATGTTTTTTTTTCATGATGCTGTGTTGCTGTGTGGTGGTACTACCATGGGAAGCTCTTCAAATGAACTTCCTTTGGAGCGGCAGTGGGTTTATCCACGAGAAAACGCACATCACACACGCACATATGTGCACACAATCACATGGACGCACACATGTACAGACGGAATTTCTGCTTGCCTCTGCTTTGAAGCAGCCTTGCCAGAGCTGCCTCTGTGTTACTAAATCCCATTCTCAAAGAGCTGTTTACCCCCCACGTCTGAGAGGCCTTTGGCATTGGCAGAGAACACACACACACACCACACACACACACACACACACACACACACACACACAGGCACAAACACAATCTACATGCCTGATGCAATGTTTAGTCACTTGAGCAAACAGACACATTTGGGTACACGAAACAGCATTCCAGTGTGTCTGCTCTTATTAGTGAAAAAGTACTTTTACACTAATCCTGTTCCTCTTCATGCGTTATATACTATAACAACAGGAGGAAAGGTTATACTTTTGGATTGTTGCACTACTGAACTATTGTTTTAGTATTGCCTCATTTAGATTTTTTTTCTTTTCCTGTTGCTCTTTGAAGAACTATGTATGATAGCAGGAGCTCTCACACTGAAGGCCTATCTAAACCTAAGAGAGAGAGAAAAATCAGGATCAGAGAGACAGGGGTATGGGTAGATAGATTGAGGGATGAAGCAAGGCAGTGGCCCCATGAGGCACCTGGAGCTGTGGTGTTACTGAGAAATATTGTGTGTGTGTGTGTGTGTGTGTGTGTGTGTGTGTGTGTGTGTGTGTGTGTGTGTGTGTGTGTGTGTGTGTGAAATCCTGCCGGCTAGCCTTTGGCATAGTCTGCTGTGTTTGTTATATACCATCTCTGTGTGAAAAATCACCTTCACCCACTGAAAGAAGCCCAATCTTTTGGGCCATTGCTTGTCAACAAAGCTTTTTGAACCCATTTCCACCATCCCATAAGAAGAGTGCAAATTGAAGCTGTAGATTGCAATTGGAAGTTTTGAGTGGTCGATATTTGGAAGGATAATATGCATACCACATGAGTTTAAGCCTGCATATTATCTTTCTCGATCTCGATGTGTGAACTGTGTTTCTGAGCTGTCTACATTTCTTGCTCCACAAGTTCGCTCTTATTACCATGTCTTCCAGGCAATGCAGACATCCCATGGCACAGAACCTTTAGGCTTTGATATTTTCAATAGCCGACCCCCTCTAAGTATCATTTTTACCCCTTGTTGGTAGAGTGGAATTTGAATAAACTAAGAGAAAGCACTCTCTCCCTGTCCCGTTATATTTAGGCATGAACACACATCAGGCAGCATCTTCCACCATAGTATCCCTCTGTGAACTGCCAGGATCAACAGTAAGGAATGCAATGATGGAGCAAAGACGTAGAGGAAGAGATGTCATTACCAAGCCATACCCCAGGGTTTAACAGTTCACTGCAGAGGTTAACTGGTCTGGCTGCTCTGTGCCAGTTGGCATGGCTACCATTTCCCAGGGTATTTTTTTTTGCCCCCTGCTGATATTCTCAGTATTCTTCCTGCAATTGTCATTCAAAAGGTGTCCAATGGAGGCACCCCACTGTGCACACACACAGACACACACACACACACACACACACACACACACGACACAGGCACAAACATCAATCTACATGCCTGATGCAATGTGTAGTCACTTGAGCAAACATGACACATTTAAGTATGGGTGAAAAAGCATTCCAGTAATAGTTCGCTCTTATTAGTAAAAAGTAATTTTACACTAATCCTATCTCTTCATATATATGACTCATAACAATAGGAGTAAAGTTGTTTTTCCATTGTCAGTACTGAATAGAGAATGAGGAGGGAAGGCAGCACACAAAGCAGGCAGGCAGGTCCCTGGTCTTTGATGAATGTCTCTATCTCCAGGCATTAGGTGTTCTATTTTTCATGGCGGGCCCTTCGGCCATGCTGGAGAGAGCTTGGGCTTCACATGCCCATTCGTGCAAGGCGTCACAATCCTCAGAGATGGTGACTAATCCAGGCCTACTGTCTGGGGGCGAAAGTGGCCGCTACCAGCACAGCTGAAAGGTCACACCTGTCAGAGGTGGGGGGAAAAAGAGGCTAGGAAAGGAAGCCAGCACTGTAGTGGTCTCTGCTTGAAAAGGTACAGCTTCATAGTGTCTCAAATAGTTTAGCTCACAGACACATGTATAGACACAAGAACACACCATGTGTGTGAGAGAGTAGCTGTAATTAAAATAATATTTCCTCTTCCATTTCATCCTTGCTGACCAATTCTCCCACTCCAGAGCAGAGTCTCACTAGCTGCATCCTCGTCTTACATTTTGCGCAGGTTGACTTATTTAATTAATTTACCCAACGCCACGTGTTGTCTTCTCTGTATTCCTGATTTTTTGTGTGTTGAATTGTAAAACAGTTTTATTGTTAATGTTACTATTGATCTAGTTTGGGAATTGTGTATATGAAATATCACTTTAATTAATCTTTTGCTAATGGACTTCACCATACTTATAATAATATTATTTTACTCAGTGCAATCAAAATTGTCCCCTGTGCCATACCACCTGAACAGAGCTGTATTTGTTATTAATCCTTGTATTTGTTATAATCCTTATTATTATATCCTTATTAATCTTAATATGGCACTGTTTGCACACCATTTCCCACATCACTGATGTGTTAATATTCCTCTAGCTAGCTAGCTACAGTCTATCTCTAGCTGCATATCTATATAGCCGTCTGTCTCATTGAATATCCATTTATCTTTTGCGTGGATGTATGTCTGGTCTGTGGTAGGAACTTTATAGCTTCTCAGACAGATAAAGGCATGTACGTTCTCTTTTTCTCAGTAAAGCTGTGAAAGCCAGTTTCTGCTTTTCCTTGTAATGCTGCACTGTTGACATTATACCAATGTTCCTGGTGCATGGGAGGCACCACTGCACCTCAACATCAGCTAGGCAGCATGCCATGGCTGGGGCATTGGCCTCAATTCAACAGGCAAATTAATCTTGCTTTGTTGGAGTAGTCAAGCCCAACCTGGGAGAGAGTTCATTTAGCTGTTGCTCTGCTGATGCAAGTTCTTTCTCTGAAGTTTGGAGCCTTCATTTATGGGCAGTTAAAGATCTCTCTGTTATTAGGCAGGGCCTGGACATGGACGTCTTGATGAATAGGTATACCTACTGCTATTGAATGGGCCGCACTCTCTCGATGGAGACGAAGTAATAGTTTGAATATTAGAGAAATGTTTTTTCTTTCCTGAGACTTCAATGTGAATGCATTCAATAATGCTTGATTAGAAGGGGAGCACTTTTAGGTTTGAGACAAACCCATAACTGGCTGAAATCACATTAGCACTGCATTGCTCTTGCTTTCGCTCTAAATCTATTTTACTATTTTTCATTTGACATGCTCACAGACACACATAAAAAGGCAAATACACATCCATGCACACGCTTCCACCTCCTTCAAACATACACAATGTATTTCCTTTTCAGTACAGATCACCTCTTTTACCCGTATCTGTTAGTTCTGCTGTTTGTGTGATGAGAAGATAATCTTTCAGTATGGGTTTTCATGGGAAGATATTTCATAGATCATGTTTTTCTTCTGATGGGGTAGCACCAGACAATTTGAAATCCTATTTATCTAGATAACAGGGAAGAGGAGAGGAAATATATATGTGGTTATTAGAGATGAGACGACCTCAATACAGACATGAGAAGGAGATCAAAGCTGACCACCCTGGAAATAACTAAATCCATTGTACCCAAACCACTGCTTTGAGGTTCAGGAAATGCAGAGCTTTTTCTTGTGATATTGTACATGTGTGCATACTGTATGTATGGGTATTTGTGTGCACATTGCGTGTGTTTACCTAGTCATAGCTCAGTCTACTCCCATTTACAATCCTGTCCAAGTTGAGGGTCATTACTGCAAACACAAACATGAACACAGATACAAACACACTCACATACTAGCCATTCTGCTTCTGGCAAGGCCCATCACCATCCTCCCTGGACTACCGCTGTCGTAAATCATGCTTGTCCCCTCAATCAGAATTTGCCCACAGAACCTGTGTAGGGATTGGACATCATTAATGCCGCTGCCAAATCATGTTTACCTGAGCCCAGTTTTTGTCCTGCCTATTTTTTTCCCCTTTTGTTATTTATTGCACATTCTTGGCAGTTTGTTCTCAGGTTTGAGAGGATGACTGGGACTGATGTGTTGTGGGTTTTGTGTGCTGTACTGATAAGAGTGCACACTATATCAGGAGCAGAGGTTAAGTAAGGATGGTTACAAATTGCACCATTTCTTCTGAGTACAGGCTTTTACTCTGTCTGGCTATATAGTCTTGCCTACATACCTACCTGTGGTGGAGTGCATTGACATCTTCATGCATGCAAGTGAATCAGGATGGACCCAGCAGCCTTTCCTTGGTACAAGCTGTATGCATGGACAGTATACAGCACTCTAATCCATCCACAAAGTCAGTGAGTCAAGAAGTGACAGAGAAGGTTAGAGGTCTTTGCCTGCACTTATAGAATTAGGGTTATAGTGTGTAACCCATGTTACATTTCACACAGGTTTCCTCCAGTAACAGGCTGTATAGGTGATAGGGGTGTAACAATACATAAATCTGGATGATATAGTGCATAATAGGTCAGCTGGTCATACTGTATATGCACGTATACGTTCATACACTTGTGTAAGAGGCTAATCTTGTGGAGTGCTTTAAAGAATCACAGAGTAAAGTGACTATTGTTACTGAGCAGGTGCAGCAGGGCAGTCCAACTTGACGTTGTCAGATAAGGGCCAGACCGAGCTGTAAACTTTGTTGAGAATGGCAGAAACAAAAGAAGCGAAGCTTGGTTTTGTCGTATCGAATGCTGGACTGACGTGCCACCATGGTGAGATGGGTGCAGCATTACATCAAAGAAGGGAAGACAAAGCCAATATTTAACCATCCATACTTCATACGTCGAAATAAAGAGAGCTGCTTATACAGCCATTTTGCAAATGTTTCTAATTTGAAGAACCATCACATGTGATTTTGGTGTTTCACAGGTACACAGGTAAGCCTGAAGAGCCTAATAGAGGGCTGTGTCTGGGAGAAATAACTCTACACCACCCAACACCAAAAAACAAAACCACTAACTGGACCACAAAGTGACCCTAAACCTAACTGACATGACACTGACACTGTGCATGTCTGACTTTATGCACCGTGTGCGTGCATTTTTAGCTGTGAGTGTGTATAAACTATTCCGAAATATCTAAAGCATGTGAGGTAACAAATGTAATATCTCTTGTTCTAATGACTCTAAATCCATTTAAAGCGCTCTATTAGCTTTCAGGCTTAGCCGTGCCTCAAAATGGCTAGACAAATTTAAACCCACTGCTTGAGGGTTCTGCTGATGATCTGTTGCTTCACGTTGTGTCTACAAACGCAACTTTTTCAGTCAACAATAGGTAATTGAAGTGTTGTTTATTCTAGGTACTAGGATTGTTATTCAGCTATATCACTGGGGAAAGCAAAGCAGAAAGAAGACTATCAGATTGACCTGGACCTTTTGCCCTATGTATGATTCATCAAGGTTAGTCCCTTATGGAGAGGGCTGGCAAACAAGTACAAGGAGCATAAAACAGGACTCATATTAGAAACTAACGTCAGTACTCTTGCTCATTTGTTCATTGTTTCAGCGTTGTTTCTCTATTTCTTTTTTTTAGTCCTTCCCCAAACTTTTTGTCAGCAGTTGCAGCTCTTCGTTTCATACCCAAGCTCCCAGAGCTGGAAACAAGAGCACAGAGTTCATTAGGCCTTCACATTGCAATCAATGCAGTAGAGACCACGGTGAAAACCTAAATTAGATCCTGTGTGACTTTGCCTGCTTAACAGCTCGCTTGTTAACCCTCTCCGCCACAGCACTGGGACTACATGAGGGGGTAACAATATGGCTTGACAAGCCTTTCAGGTTTTCTTCCGTCATTATTTGTCACTTTCATATAACTGCAGAAATTTGACTACTTTCTCACCTCATCTACATATAAAATAACCTTATGTCTTTATGCTTTTGGGGAACTTTTCAGACAACATTGAGCACCCTGCAGACTTTGAAATTGATTGGTGAGTGGTTGGAGTGTAGTGTATTATCTTGAAAGCAGTGTGGGTGAATCTGTAAGTCTCCCATCATGATCTTATTGTCAGAGCTTCAGCTCAGAAAAACCTGCCCATCAGCCGACTTCTGACAGTTTTCTTGTTTTTCATGTTAAAATACATATTTTCTTTTTTTGTTATATCTTTACAGTAAATCCTAATTGTTTCTTGCATTGCACTGCTGCAAGTTGACACATAACTTAAGACTTCTTTCTGCAGCTAGTGTGCACTCAATTTTACTCACTCTACTTTTCTCACTCTCTTCTACCTGACTTTCAGCGAGCTGGCTGACATCTGCTCCTATCTTTATAGAGGTGTCATTGAAATTCAGTGCAGACATGAGTCCTGCAAAGCACAGAGAGAACAGCTCAGAGGAATATTCTGCACCACACACAAACCTAACCTAAAAAAAAGTACATGTACCAACACAGCCACACAAGCATGCACATGTAGATGTGCTAGTAAAACCCGATTAACATATATGCACATACACACTCAAACACAAACGCACAAAATGCTGAAAATTTGTGATTTAAGCTTTACAGCATTCCCTCTTGTCAGGCATTAATTAGCTGCAGCCTTTAGTTAAATTTACACACAAAAATGCATCATAGTATTTAAAAAGAGTAATGGAGTTAATTAATTATGGTACATTCTTTAACATTGTGTGACACCCACAGTAGGGCTGTGTATGTGTGCTTTGGGCTATGTGTGCAAGTCTTACTTGCTTTGGGATGCGAAAATGTGTCTTGTGCTCTGTCCAAGTTTTAACAGCTCTGTACGAATCAATAAGTCAAGACCAAAGTTCTGACCCATGTGGATACAGACATTAAGGTTCCAGGGCCTAAATTCTTACCTCTTTAAGCAGCAGATCATGTAGCAGCTCCGACACCGTACCCATTAGTTACTAACCATTAGCAGGTTTATCTTAGGCTTGTTGCACTGTAATTGTGAATAGCTGCCCACTATTTCCCCACTGTCAACAATTATGTTAACATTGTTAGCCCTCATCTCCCCCATTTCAGCCATTAACACAACTCAAAATGTTCTATTTGATGTTCTGAACTCTTTCATATTTTAATTATACACTGATGCCTATACACATTACTCTAATTATGAACTGTATCCTGGGATAAATTTTAAAAGAAAAAAAAAAAAAAAAAAAACAAAACCAAAAACAAAAAAAAAAAAAAATAAAAAAAATATTAATATTATTATAATTATATTTATATATATAAAATATTTTTTATATTTATAAAAAAAAAATTTTTAAATTTAATATTAAAATTTTTTTTATTAATTTAATATAAAAAAAAAAAAAAAAAATAAAAATAATATAAAAATATAAAATAAAATATAAAATAAAAAAAAAAAAAATAATATTAATTTTTTTTTTTTTTTTTTTATTTTTATTTTTATTATTTTTTTTTTTTTTTTTTTTATTTTTAAATAAAAATAAAAAAAAAAAGGTTTTTTTTTTTTTTTTTGTTAAAAAAAAAATTTTTTTTTTTTTTTTTTTTTTTTTTTTTTTTTTTTTTTTTTTTTTTTTTTTTTTTTTTTTTTTTTTTTTTTTTTTTTTGGTTTTTTTTTTTTGTTTTTTTTTTTTTTTTTTTTTTTTTTTTTGTTTTTTTTTTTTTAGGGTTAAAAAAAAGGAGGGGGGGGGGGAGGGGAGGGGAAGTATTTTTTTTTTTTTTTTTTTGTTTTTTTTTTTTTTTTTTTTTTTTGTGGTGGGGGGGGGAGGGGGGGGGGGGGGGGGGGGTAGGGTGGGGTGTTGGTTTTTTTTTTTTTTTTTTTTTTTTTTTTTTTTTTTTTTTTTTTTTTTTTTGTTAAGTTTTTGGAAATAAAAAAAAAAATTTTTTTTTTTTTTTTTTTTTGTAAAATTTTTTTTTAAAATTTTTTTTTTTCATTCTTAGTATCTGTATCACAGGCACTCATTCCAGTTGTCCAAAAACAACTATGGTCAGAAATCCTTTTTTTATACTTACACCAAAATTTGGAATTACATTCCCCAACACTATCATCCATCACATATTTTAAAAGTCATACAAACTGTTTCTTCTTGATAGTCACTAGTGTTTGACTTTTGCCCAAAAATCATATTCGAAGTTCGTTTGTTTATTAATATTAATATTCAAATATATTTGAATATTTATTAATAATATTTTGACCATTAAATGCCTTTAGTTTAAAAAAAAAATTAAAAGTCAGACCCTGGATTAAACACAAACAGTATGCTTTCGACAGGAAGTTCGGAGCTTTCACCGTAGCCTACGTAAGTGGTCTGATGTTTATACTCGCTGGTGCTGGTGTGTGCGTCGAGCCAGTGTGTTTGGGCGGTGTTGCCGACTTAGCGACTTTTTTTCACAAAAGCGACTAGCGACAAATCTGGCGACTTTCTGTAGAAAAGACAGCGACTTTCTGTAAAATAAAAAAGAGTCGCCAGTATTGTCCAGCGAGCACGCACTGTATTTCTCTCCTGTGGCCGCCGAAACAGTCCCCTCTCTCTTCTGTTCTGTGAGTGAGGAACAGCCCGCCCTCCCCTCTGTGCTCTCTCCTCATGTGCAGCAGCACTGAGCAGGCAGGTAGAAAGGGGCGAAGGGTCAGGGTGCGGGGGCCGGTGTAGGTAGGAGAGACAGCGGAACGCGACGGGAGAAAGACGCCGCTGAGCTGGCCTGGCCCTGGGCAAGAATTAGGGGGGAATGCACCGCTACCGACCCACGGCCTCGGAATCTGAACTGAAAACAACGTTTACAAACAAAATGAATGCCCATAACAGGTTCGAATATTAAGGGCTGGCTAATATTCGTTCGAATATCATTATTTTTTTTAAATATTCGAATGATATTCGAATAACGAAGTTCGGAGTCAAAGCCCTAATAGTCACATTTGCACACATTGATTGTTCATGTATAGTT
Organism: Perca fluviatilis; assembly: GCF_010015445.1. Taxonomy (NCBI): domain Eukaryota; kingdom Metazoa; phylum Chordata; class Actinopteri; order Perciformes; family Percidae; genus Perca; species Perca fluviatilis. The sequence goes on along the minus strand of NC_053121.1, from coordinate 26,161,484 downwards.
CTAGTTTTGTTTGTCAGTTTTTAATGTTTTATTGTATCTGTCTAGTCCGTGATAATGTCCTGCGTAAATGTTTTTGTCCCCATGTGCCGAAATTGTGTTCAATGTTCTATGTTGCTGCAGAACAGGAACCTGCTGGAAACCAGTTTTTAAACTGAGTCAGGCCCGTTTATATTGTACCTTAATTGTTGCTTTAAAATTTTCCTTTTACATTAATTTAAGTACATCCTGTATACACCTACTTTGGAATGCAAAGCATGTGTGCAACAAACGTTCACTACAGTGTAGACCAAAATAGGCTTTGAACCCCTCTGATTGATAACATTGTTACAATACACCTACTGCAATTTCTTACTTTGATAATGCAGATCAGTGTGAGATTCAATGCAAGTCCATCGAAACTAAAGCACATTGCACAACTCTTCTCAAGTACACCATACTTTATTAAATGAATGAAGCATCAAAACCAAAGTTTACCTCCTGGCTATGTACCAGAACCATCCAGTACACCATACTTTAATCAGTGAATGAATGAATAAAGCATAGTGTACTGGAGAACAGTTGCGTAACATGTTTTAATTTTTATAAACAATATCCTTACCTACATGTAAGAACAAAAATAAAATGGGAATGACGAAGTAATATTTCCACATTCAGCTAAACGTAGCATGACTTTTACTTAAATTAAGGTATTGTCATTTCATAATGGCTGGGGATGTGCCCAAGAAACGGCATTTACTAACATAATAGAAATGACCCAGGGACATTTACAGTTGTTGCTGCATTATTGTACATACATAGTTATGTAACTATTTCCATTATATCTCCTTTCACATTGGTATTAGAAAAAAAATAGAGATTGGTTTCTTCAGCAATAATTTATCTCTAGCAGGAAGTCCCCTCTGTTCAACTCATTTTGTGTTATAAAAAATATAATTTTTTCAATTTGCCATTCTTATTGTGGCTCCCCATCACCCTCTCTCTCTCCTGTCCTTGTTTTTATTAGATTATCAGTAAACAGTCTCCAGTTGCTTTGTAATAGGTTGGCTTTGATTCTGTTTCCCCATTCAAGGATTGTTCAAGATCATGTTTTATTGATATTTTATTTTTGACACAAAATCCATCTTACAGTCTCCTCATAGGGTAACAATGGTTCAGTTAGTTGGCTTTGTTTGTGTAGACTTTTAGTGAGTGATTTTGGAGTTTCAGCTTCACTTGGAAGTAGACTTTAGGTTTGATCATAAACTCGCTTTACTGATGGACTCTGCTTTACCTCTAGGGTCATGTGGTGATAAAGAATCCAACTTTCCTTGGCTGAATTTTCTGTCATTGTGGACATTTTCAGTTACTATTTGAAACACTGATGATGGTACAATACAGGGGGCTGTTTCACAAAAGCAGAATTTATAAATCCAGGACAACCGATAAAGTGAGGCTTGACCTAGTCTAGTCTGTGCAGCCTGGCTTGGTGCATTTCACGAAGGCCAAGCCAGGCTGAGGAGGAGCAAATAGGTCGAGCCAGGATGAAGTAATTCGGAAAGATGCGAGTTGACGGCTTTCCTTAACAGACTTTGAGGTCGATAACAGATTTACTGATGCTAAAATGGAGAATACGCATTGTTCATACTTCATACAGAGTGTGCAGCAGCAGCTTCTTGTGGAAGTATGATGACGTGAAACACATTATTTGTAAGTGGCAGACGATCGCGGACCGACTGAATGCGTAAGTAGTCTAAACATATACATTAACTGACCACTGCTCTGAATTGAAACCGTCCTAATCATACCATTGAAGGATTAGGCTACTAATCTTTTGCACAAATTAACTATTGTACTCTTTACCTTAAAAATAAGCAGAAGATAATGTTACTCAGGAAATTTACCATGAAGATCAATTTTCTACAATGCTGGAATATGATGCGTAAATATCTCTTTCACTCTTTCGTCCTCTCTCTCATGGGCTAAAATATAAATAAATAAAGTCATATTAACTTCCACTGCTCGATTTTAATGCAAAGTGTACAACTGTTTGTTTTTGCAAATGACAAGTGACTCATCGAATGGTTTCAGTTAAGAGAAGTAGTTCGTAAATGGATATTTGTAGACTGACGTTCAGTCGGTCTGCTATTATTTGCCACAATTTTTCTCACTTGTTTTTATTTTTTCATTTTTTATATAAGAGTTTCCTTCTTTACATATTATATGTTTTGCTCCCTCGTATATATGGACATAGAAAAGAAAGCCACTGAAGAAATTGGACTCTAAAATCTAGACACTATAAAGATAAGTAAGTGATAAATTCCATGCACACTGTAAACATGAATGTAACAGAGTATATTCATCAGTTACTTCCCCCCAGCAAAATATAAGGTCAAAAACCATTGAGGTGTCCTCTCCCTGTTGTTACATGAATGTACAGTAATCTAAACTATAAAGTTATTGGTTCAGTGAACTAAGACTATAATTTTGGAGGATTGTACAGGTTATGATATGTTAAAATGTTCTTAAAATTGTACAATCTTACAAAATTATAGTTGTTAAAGAATACCAAAAAACTAAATGTATCAACTAAAATAAGTTAAGGTGCATTGGTCCACTATAGAAACACACATGTACAGCACTTTATATATTGCCCTTAGTAACAGACTTCATTTAAAACACATTTGGCAACTTTATCAGCCTTTTCTAATTATCTCAACAACTGCAGTAATATATTCATCAAACTTCTAACAACAATATGAACAGCAGTCTTCATACAGCAATATAACAGTAACAATGACTGTCACATGAATAATTCTAAAAAATAATGGTCACATCTTTAAATAATAACCTGTGGAAATTGAAGTAGATCTACAAGAGGCAATTTCTCACGTTGATCACACGAGTGCGTGTGTCGTTTATTTTTAAGCCAGAAAAACCACTCTACAAGGAAAAAGGCGCTGACCAGCAACAAAACCCCGTAGGGTCTAACGTCATCACGCATTCAGAACATTTAAAGGGGCCGCGGTCCCTGAACAGTCATAATTACATGAAGTGACTAAGGACAGTAAATTACATGTATATGTATTACGTTTATCACTGCATGTAGAACCATATTAAGAACAAGGTGCTGCGTTAATAATCAACAGTGTGTAGAACCACACTTAACAAATAGGTGAATTATGTATGTCACATTCACTACAAACCGTACTTAAATGAACAGCAATATGCACCTGTTATATTTTAATGCAGGCTGATAACAATAAGGTAAAACCCCTGCTGAGTGAACAGAAAATGATACAGGATTAATAAATCCTGGCTGTTAGCCTGGTCGGGACCAGGCTAGCTGTAGAGAATAAATCTCCATGGTAATTTGGTTGCCTCTGCTTTTGTGAAACCGAGTTAAGGCTAAATTGAGCCAGGATAATTGGGAAATCCCAGCTTAATCCCTTATCTTGGTTTTGTGAAATAGCCCCTCAGGTCAACTTTAAGTGGGATTAAAGCCAGGAGAGTTTGATGACGGTGCCTGTTGGCCTGCCCTTTCCTTGTCCACATCTGGGGCACAGCCAGGAGGATGGACATGGTGTTTGTGTGTTTTCTCCAAAGCCTGAACTATCTGGCGTGGGTCAGCCTAAAATTAAGAGAGAAGGGGGAGATGGACCACTTTAGAGAGGTAAATGCAATCGCCCTTGTTGTTAGTCTGATAAGGGTCTAGGTGGAAGTATCACAAACAGGTTAACCTTGAACTTCTACTTTGACTTTGGCAGGATTTAAGTGGTGAAAGGTTAACAAAAGTGCTACATATTTTTCATCATTATTGTTACCACAACCCTTGCCAAGCAGTTGCCATATAACACAATGCAGTTGGGAATTTCTTTGTGATTATCACATGGAATGTTTTTGTCATTTGAAGATTGTCTCTTGCATCATGAAAAACATACTTCATAATTCAAGACATACTAATAGAGATTTTTATTATTTGTGATGCAACATAAGACAATACTAAAATGTCTTTTATTCAGCTGTCCAGATGTAGTTCTTGCTGATGGGGCTGAAGCAATGCATTTTAGTACTTTGTTCATTATTGTCATTGAATTTGTTGATGACTGAAGTCATGTAAGGCTTTTTTTCTGTAAGAACAATAGCATCCTTTATTCATCACTGCATGACAAGTAAATTCTAGACAAAACGAGGGGGGGCTTGTTCCTTTTTGTTTTGTTTGAAAGTTTAAAATCCATTTATAAGAACATGGCCTTTCTTTAATAAAAACATTCCTGTATAAATTCTAGTTCTGAATAAATAAATCTCATATATATTCAACATGATGGTTGAGCTGCCCCATGCCTTTTATACCTGACCTTTCTCACACACACACACACACACACACACACACACACACACACACACACACACACACACACACACACACACACACACACACACACACACACACACACACACAGACTGTAGAAGTAGCATACCCCTGCTTGTAATTGAATTACAAACTGTTGTGGGCATATTTGTGTTGACATTAACAGGAATGGAATTGTTTAATATCCTCAGGTTGTGTGGTTGCTATTGTCACTGGGTGTTCTTCATCTGGATTTTGGGGATCCGCACACATACACACGAGTACACAAACAACATGATGCCTTGGCCACTGCCCAGTGTTATTTTCATGTTGTTTACAGCCTAATAACTCATTGTTTCTTCTTGTGTTTTTCTTTTTCCCAGTCTGCCTCTCTGTCTTGGTGTGCTTGTCTTGTCTGGACACAAGATGTAATGCCACTAGCCTGATTATTGAGAGAATGTTGTAGGCCTAATTGTGTCCATGTTATCAGCAAGTTCTAGTTGTGCAGACATGAGAGAATAAATCCTGTAAGTCTGTAGATTTTGTTTTCTGGCCACAACAGAACAAGATAGAGGGGGAAAATAAATACAAAATGAAGAAAAAGCCCACGGTGCTCACAGATATAAACATTATTTTGTGGCTGTCACCCAGGGTTCAAAAACACCTCAGTATGGACAGAGGGAGAGACAGACAGATAGGAAAAAAGGAAGAGTAAAGAGACTGAATTGGAGAGAAAGGGGTGAAATGCTTGGCCACATGGTCTGGTGGGAAATCCCCCACTGAGCTAGGAGCCCTGCGCCCTGGTGGCTAGATGAAATGTCTTATCTGCCAGCAGCAGGACTCTGTCCTTTAAGTAGGGCTAGGGAAAAGTCATTGTCCAGCCAACCAGCATCTCAACTGATCCGTGTTCCCTTTGACCTTTACCACTGCTGCCACCGACACATGCCAAACTTTTAGATTGTGTTAAATGAAAGATTGCCCATTTATGTAACATCTCTCATGCGAGTGTGTTTTTCGTTTGTTGCTTGCAAACCTTATTTCCTCACACGGTTGTGTTGACAGCGTTGTTCATAGGTCATGCTTGTATTGCAGGGGAAACGGTGAGACCTGTGACATTTGGAGCTACCTGACTGACTAGACTGTCTTTTACCAATTCTTGTATCTTTCCTCTCACCTAATCTACCAACTCCTAATGAGCAGGAAATTAAGTTGTAACGTGGCTATCATACAGCATGATATACACTAATTGCTCAGATTGTATCTGTATTATTCTTTTTACAAAGAGCAGTAGGGTGCTCAAGTAATTTCCATTAATTACACACAAAGAAGGAGTAATTAGATTTTTCATTATTTATTTCATAGCTTTTTGTCTATTACTTCTTTGGAAGTGTGGGTGGTTGGCTGGAGGTGTGTGTCGTAATATGTTTAGATTTATTACCTCCCAAGAACACTGTTGTAGACATTATGTGAAAATGTTGAATTTACTTGGGTGTTCCACTCTAAATCTGCATGGCAAAGCCCTCTGTTTGTCAGCAATATCACAATCTCACCATCAGAATGTGTTCTTGCATATCACTCTACTCCCACATGCAGTTGTTTTTGTTGGTCCATCCTGCCAGGTGTTGTTGTAAACCGTCATAATGTTCTTTGTCACCTTGAATTATCAGGGAAGGATGAAGGAGTTCGGGGGCACTCTCTCTACAAAAAAACATTTTATTTACAACGGTACAACATTGCAGTGTTCGAACATTTTTTCTCTCTCCTTAAAATAAGGCTTCAGAATAAGCTGATTGTAAAATACGTGCCCTTCTTTAAATAGCATTTAGTGGTGATTTATGTCATTCAAATGAATACAGTAGGGTCATGATTTCGCATTAAGGGAAACAAACCCATTCAGACGCAAAGCTTTGGAGGACTTTCATACTGTGCATCTAAAGAAATCCTTGTAACATGCTAATCTCATGCTGTGATGAATTACAGAGACAGAGTGCAGTACTGTTCCTCTGTTCTTGCATCACTTACTGATTGCACCTCTTGATCACGCGACACATTAAGAGATAAGGGAGTTGGGAAAACATTGTTTAGAAGATTGTATATACGTAGGCATATGTCTGCCAGAGACAGAGAGAGGCAATGGCAATCGGCGATCTCCGAGCTCTAGCTTCCTGGCCAGACACATTGCTGCCATGTGGTTTTCCAGTAAGCTGACAAAGAAGCTGAATAATGTATCTATCAGTCTGCCTGAGTGTGCCGAGCACTGGGCACTGAGGAAGCTGCCAGCTTGTTATAGGCTCATTACAGGTGAAGATGACATGTGGAGGTGCAGCCGCCTTGGCATTGTCTCCCTGCCCTGCCCCCAATAGAAGGCACAGCACTCTGTCACTGTCCATGGCATAGAAAAAAGGGAGACAGAGGTGATAGAGGAGAAGGGAATGGGCCTCAATGCTCCCCTAACCCCCCAAAATGAAATTGACAGGCTCGCTGAAGTAATTGCTCCCAGCACTATTTTCTTTGGCAGGAAATACTGTTATCGACAAATAGGGGATTCAATAAGCGGCAGGAGATGAGGCTCTAGGCTGTGGTCAAAAGGCTGTGTGTCCTCTACTGTTGAGGTCGTCCCCACATGCTCTATCTCTCTGCCCCCCAATATTCTTTCTCTCTCGTTTTGTATCTAACCCCTACTTTTTCCTCATATCTCCTCCATACTCCTTCTGCTTCTTTCACTTTTTACTTCTTACTACTTCATCACACACTACCTTCACAACATCTCTTTCCCTCATCCCTCTATCTTTCATTGCTTTCTTTCTCCAGGGCTCTGTTTTTTGGAACATTTTCTTCTGTTGACCTTTTTCTTTTCTTTTTTTTGCCTGAAGGGGAAAACTCTATTACCAAATAGCCAGCAGGTAATGCCATCTCCCTCTACTCCTCAGACTGTTTCTCCGCTGCCAGTGTGGTGGTGTAATGTTAATATTATCCCAAAGGATTCCATTGATTTGAGCTAGGGTCATGAAAAAGCAGTTTATGGTCAGTGTCTTTGGTTTCCAGAGGTCAGAGCATGCGGTGAAACCAGAGCTCTAGCTTTTCTGGACATAGTGGTATGCCTGCTGGGAACTACTGAGTAGTAAGAAGATAAATACAAAGTGGGTGATGTGTTTCCCACTCACTGCCCTGTGTACTATTGAGGAAGTAATGCTCCGAAAATGCAGTCGCCTAATAAACCATATCCCAAAATGGAATCGCATTCTTGCTATTATTGGCTCAACATTTGTGTTATTTAGGCCCGATTACTTTGCCAAAAGTGCATATATTTATTGTTGAATGTTAAAGTTGTATCAGTGGTGTTTAATATTCAGTCCAATTTCAACTTGAGTTCTTATTCATGCTTGCAAGCTGGCCTTGACAAAGCTGCTGGGTATATTTCATTAAGCTCTAACACCAACAAAGTCAAGCCTCGGCCAAATGGCAGGTGATTGGTTTTCTGACTTGCATGACACCCAGCACTGTGGCTTTAATACATCTCACCTGCCATTATCTTTCAAGATTTATTTACCACAGTTGTGACAAATCACCTCTCCACTGTCTACCCAGCTGTGTTGTTTTAGCATTTGTTATTTATCGAAACCGATCCACTGCAGACAAAAGAGTGTTTGGAAAACCCCAGCATTTTCTACAGCAAAAACAGTTGGCAATTTGACTGCTGTGATGAGTGCAGCAATGCTCAGCCTGAGAATATAAATAGCAATCATTGTTAATCTTTTTCCTCCTATCTTGTGGAGGGCAAGGAACACTTACATGTACTGTGTGTTGTTTCTGCATTCCTGGCATGATAGGATTGGGCATGTTATGCACTGCTCCAATCAGTTGTTTAAATGGATCTGGTCCCAGGCCTTTAGTAGATCCCTGTCCAGGGAGTATCAGCCCTATTGGATAATGAAGACTGTAGTTTTAGCCTTCTTCTTTATAGTGAAAAATCCCCCTGGAGGATCTGTAGGCCCATTCTACTAAAAATGTTTTAAATTAATGAGCACTTTTGTGTAGTGTGCCGTGAAGTACATCTGTGGAGCTAATGGTCCAAAAAAAGTTCAGATAGAGTCTAGACCAGGGGTCGCCAAAATCTTTGGCATCACATACTGTTTTTATATTGACAATGGGTTATCAAAACCGAAATAAAGGTTGGGCTCTTAGTATATCTAGTCTGGTGGTCGGAAACCTACGGAGCCCCGGAGGTGACATGGAGGGGGAAAAGAAAACGAAGAAAAAAAAAATACATGTACTGGGGGCAAACACTAAACTTGAGATCTCGAGTTTCAAACTCGAGATCTTGACTTTCAAACTCGAGATCTCGATTATTTTACAGGATATATCTTATGTAGTTGCTGGCCATACAGTACTATCCTATATTTGTTCTTGCTTGTTGGGACAAAATGGTTCATAAGTAAGATGGTTACTATTTTAGCCTTGCTGTCCAAGTTGAATAATCCTCTTTTAAGTCTTTCTTGTAAATGATAATACAATTTATTTTTTTAGCTCTGTGAGAGACATCTTGGTAGCACGAGTAACAATTGTTTTACTTTAATTCTAAAACCGCATTTTCATGACAAAATGAATCCATGGACAAGAACCATATACTTAACTGGTTAGCATAATGTGTATTCATTTTATGGGATTATTTGACAGAGAATGTAATCAACAGAAAAACAATTTGCATTAGCCAAAGTTAGCCTAAATGGCTAATTTCCATTTGTTGTCCTTGGCCAGATGTTAAAAATGCACCCTAAAAATAGACCTAGCTAACCACTCAGCCTAAACAATAATTTCATCATGTCTGGATTTTACTGATGATAATCATTGCATGACATTAATTCAAAATGTTTTCTTACATCTTTTTTAGACATCTTCAACCCTGTGAGGCATACCTTGGTTACCCTATATGAGACCCTTTTTTAATAAGACAAAGGAAGATTATTGGGCTCTGATTGAAAATCTTATTTGCTTGAACACTACATATTAACGTTGATAAGAAAAGAAAGGAAAAGCACTGTCACTCAGGGATTAAAAGCATTTCTTTTTAAAAGTACTTAAATGTCATGGTTCATCCGACTATAACATTTTACATCACGGTCTAAGTTGAACCTTGAAAACTCAAAGACTGTCAATATCAAAAAAAGCATGTACAAATTGTGTTAGGCAGAAATGTGAAATAAAGAGTCTCGTGGTAGGTAATAGTTGAAAAATCTAGATAGTAATAAGAAGGATTCTTACCTCTCTCTATGGCTTAATAACTACCTTCAGTCAGATAAAAGCTAAGCCAGTCACTCCTCCACATTCACCCAACGTTGTTTGAGAAAAAGATGAATGGCGTAAGTGTTTGAATAGATCAAGACTAGAAAGACGGCGAAAAGAGAAATACAAAAAATTGATTACTAAATCAAACTGTAGTTTGGAAGACTAGACAATTGCGTGAAAACACATTCTCAGGTTTAACTTGCTTTGAGATTTTAAGTGCTAGTATCACAATAGCAGAACAGATGAAAATGTTGAAAGCTATGGCAGAGAATAATAGAAAAAAGTAATGGTTCTTCCATGTGTAACAAAAGGAATGGTGAAATTAAGTGAAGTGGCATAAGCAGATTCTTTTTTTCCTTTTTTTTTTTGGTGTTGCTTACAAAATGCCATACAGACAATAAGGTACTCATCTGTGTGTGGTTAAATTTCTACTTTGAATGATTAAATCAAATTTTGACACTGGTTGCGCAAGAGGTGCCACTTTTACTTTGTTTTGGCAGGAATCACTCCTTCAGGTCGCGGATCGTGATTTTACGTCAACCTTTTTATAAAATAAACACTTGTTGTCATTATTGAGCCCATCCAACTATGAACTCAGTTTACACCTAAAGCACAGTTATTAGTAGCTTGCGGTTGTTAGACTGCCTCTGCTTTTTCAACAACAAAGAAATGGTTCTTTCATGTTGACTGTGCATTGCAGGAGAGCAGCAGGCCTCTCTTTTCTCCAGATAAATGAGCTAGCCTATTACTTCCCAAACTGCCTATTAGCACAGCTCACTTTGTGGGGAACCAGCAGTCCATGGATGAGCACAGCGAAGATGATTTTGTCTAGCAGTCTGGTTCATGCATATGTGAGGCTGTTTCTGCAGCACTTTTTCACATTTTGTTTTGTACGGGACTGACTCAAACCCCACCTGAAATGTAGCTTAACTTGACAACACAACCTGAAAATTACTAATTTAACACATATTTGTTCTTGGAGCTTGTTCTGGGAGTAGAGATAATTTAGTAAAATGAATCAATTTTCACTCAAAGCTTTTTCATTTGTATTCCTCAAAATTGATGTTGATTGCTGAACTGCATGTAAACAATGTCAGACCATAGATTCAATCAGTCTGTAAGTTTGGAATCAAGCTGTAGCTCAATCTAATGTACAATGTTGTGTGCTGGGAGAGTGAGTGTGTAAATGTGTGTTTCCCTGCTTTGGTGTAAGTGTGTGTATTGCTGCCAATAGGTAGTCTTATTGTGTAAGCATCAGTGTAGCAACATGTCCCTAGAGCCCTATGTGGAGATTATACACAAGAATCCATTTACTTCAAGCAGGAGCTAGCACAGATAGCACGTAGAGCCTGTGTTTGGCTCGCTGTGAGCAAGTCCATCATTGGAATATTGGCTGATTGAGAAAAACAGAAATTGGCCAAAAAATCTCTAGATGCTCACTCATCCACAGAAGTTGGGCCAGCTTTTACAGTATTACTAGCATCTCTGTGAGAATTTTAAGTCAAAACAAATCTCAACAACTACACCTACTGAACACAAAATACTTACTCAGCAATGTAAAATCCTCTTAATGGTATAGTTGAGTGAGTTTGCTCCTAATGGTCTAGCTTAATATGACTTTTTTGGCCTGTAATTGTTAAGTAACCTTTCTATGAATTTGGGAAGATATTGACGCAAATCATACATGGATGCCCTTTGTTCACAAATTTCTTTTGTTATTGATTACCATTGTTGTTTTTGATCACATTACGGTGTTAATAGTGTATCATGGTAATCTAATAACTGTCCTGTTGATATTTTGTTTTCAGGGTGGACTAAGGAACAGCAAGCACGAGTCCACACTTTCATCCCAAGAGTATGTTCACGAGCTGCGTTCTGGCATCACAGAAGAAAAGCTGCTCAATTGCCTGGAGTCCCTCAGAGTGTCTCTCACTAGTAACCCTGTCAGGTCAGTAACTCAGCTTTTTTCACACACTGCAAACTGCGCCTTGTACCTGGAAATGTTCTCAGTGATATTCGCAAATACTATAGCTCATACAACAACTAAAAGCACTTATTTGATTATCTGTTAATATTGGCACAATGATGGTTCGTTAAAATCAAAAAAAGGGGACTCCTTTTTTTCTCTCATAGCTGAAAAAAACAGATACTCTGAAGTGTCACCATGCACGGCTTGCTGTGAAGGATCATCTGTGTTCTATAGTTTTAGACTTTACAGTCCCACAATGATTAGTAGGGGTGTGCAATAAAATCTATTCACATTCGTATCGCGATTCAAGCTCTACCCATTCAAAATCAATTCATAGAATTCCAAAAATCAATTCATACATATATAAAAAATATTTTAAAAAATATATGAACAAAATTATATATATATATATAAAAAAAAAAATAAAAAAATTAATTTTTTTTTTTTTTTTTTTTTTTTTTTTTTTTTTTTTTAAAAAAAAAAAAAATAAATTATATATATATATATATATCTCACATGGGAAAAGTAACTTTATTTACATACTGTGAATCATTGTTTTTTCGTCTTTTATTGAGAATCATTTTTAAATCAAATCGATATTGAATCGAATCGTGACATTTTCTGAATCGTGCACCCCTAATAATTTAGAAATAATAAGTTTCCCTCTGGATATTGCTGTGTGAAAGTATACTGTTAGGCAAAATAGTAGCAGGATTTGGATATAACACAAATTTGAATGCAAGGTATCAGTGAGATCTAAATAGGGCTAACAATTATTTTCATTGTTGATTAATCTGTTGATTATATTCTCGATCAATCATTAGTGGTGAAAAATGTCGGTCCACACACCATGGGCCCTATCTTGCACTCAGCGCAATTGCCTTTGTACACCGACGCATGTATCATTCCTATTTTGCACCCGACGCACAGCGGACTTTTCCCTCCACAGACGCACGTCGGTAAATTAGGGAATGTATTTGCGCTCCCGGGGGCGGTTCAGCGAAAAGAGGAGGCGTGTTCCGGCGCAAACGTTACTTTGTGCTATTCTGCAGTTTCAGAAAACAATTCCGCCACTGACCAGGAAAAACCTGGTCTAAAGTCAGTGGCGCTAGTCTAAAGTCAGTAGCGCCTTATTCAGATGCTATTTTAGGGCATGCTTGCCGCCATAATGTAGCGTGTGCACAACGCATACACTTCTCTCATCTAAATGGATGCAGCAGTTCCCATTTTTGCAAACCATACATAATTACAAAGGAAAATATTACTGAAAATGCGCTTCAGGTGTTTGGATCGATCAGGAGGCACTTAACAGTACAGTCCTCAAAAAGTCGCAGCATTCTTTGTGGCTTGTTGTGTTTTACACATTTCCATGAATCATGGATGTGTTGATGACATAAATGAGGAAATATTAGAGGACTTAAGGAGACGTGATGTTGAACTACGGCGGGATCTGGTCCGGGAGTAATGCGCGATGCGCTCCTGGTGGAGCGGGTGGACGGAGATGGAGTGGGGGGGAGAGGAAGGGGCACAACAGGTGCAGGTGGTGCATTTGGAGGCCCACGCTCCATGGCTGCAGCAATCCTCTCCAGACTTGAGGAGATGCGCCCGAGGGGCCGCAGCAACATCGCCACCCAGAAAAGACGGGCATTTATTACTTTGCCGCATCTCGCATCGGCAGCTCCCGCTGGCGTGCGCCAGGCAAATCCGCCGTCATAATAGCAATCCGCCATGGAACAAGCGCCCTGCTCTTAAAGGGAATGTGAGATGACGCTCTGATTGGTTATTTTCACGTTACGCCCAAACCACACCTAGCTACTTCAGACCAACCCATTTTAGATTTGCGTCGGGCGCAAGACTCATTTATCCCGCCGGTATAATAGCAACAGCGGCCGAGATCCGCCCACAAAGCTACTTGCGTTTTGCGTTTCATACTTGCGTTTCAGATCTTAAAATAGGGCCCCATATGTGCACAACTCAGAAATTCAGAAGATATATTAATTTACTGTCATATAGGAGTGAAGGAACTAGAACCTATTTACATTTAAGAAGCTGGAATCAGCGACTGTTTTTTTTTATGACAAATTATTCAAACCGATTAATCGATTATCAAAAATAGTTAGCAATTAATTTAATAGTTGACAACTAATGGATAATTTGATTTATCTTTGCAACTCTGGATCTACTGTAAATACAATTTGGGTATATCTGGATAGGAAGAACATGGAAGTATAAGCTGAATTAGAATTGCTACAGCCACCTTACTGAAGGTCCACCTGCCCGCTCTCCTCCCAGTGAAGTAGTGTCCTAGCAGCGGGAGTGTGCTAGCTAGCTAATTGTCAAATTTTTTGTCCGAATCAGTAAATTCATCAAATTCAGTGCTCCATATCGCTTTTTACGGGCTTCTGTAGCTGTCATATTTCACGGTACCCCCGTAAGTGAGGTTTCCATGGGAGCGCAACTGTTGAGGATTTCGTCATACAGAAGTGGGTGTGGTTGCATCTAAAGTAGGTTGATAAACCAATAGACGTGTCTGGTGCACTGAGCTGTCACTCAAAAACACATTAGCCAATGGGGACAAACCCCTGCAAAACAAAAAGTCAGGCAGAGCAAACAAAAGAGCTGGCAGCGTAACTGCAAAGCCGACAGCGAGGGCAAAAGTCTCATTAGTGAGAAAGAAGCAGAGGGAACTGTAAACAAAAGGACATATTAATAAATCTTTGTAAATTATAGAGTGTGGTCTAGACCTAATCTATCTGTAAAGTGTCTTGAGATAACTCTTGTTATGATTTGATACGATAAATAAAATTGAATTGAATTAATAAAAAAGTAAAAGACTAAGTTTACACAATTACACAAATAATTTGGCTGCAAGTCAAACATTTTACTTTTGAGATTACTTTTTTTTGCTTCAGTTTTTTTCTCTCTGAAATTCATACTTTTGTTTAATTATAATGAAAGAAATATGATTCCATAGTACGATAGACCAAACAAGCACAAGCTTATAGTCACTGGGAGTGAGTCTGTCATTCCAGACCACTCCGTCCATTAAGCTCTAATAGATCTCTATTAGTTTTCCATATCTGAAAGCCGGCCATTCTGAGACCTTAATAAGCACGTGGCTCTGTGTCATGTGTACAACCTGCCTCCAATCTACCAAATAAAAAATGGCCAGTGCCTGCACTTCTCTTTTAATCTGTTAGAAACCTTTATAAAACTGTAGTCCAACATGATTTTAGATTTTTTTTTTTGGGGTTCTCGGCTCTGTCCTGTTGAGCCTCGATTGGCTCTTTTGTCATTCGTTACGAGGGCTCACTGATTTTGTAAGCCTTGTCTTTACTCTCTACCCAACTTCGCTGCCTTCTCTCTTTAAATGGGATCTTTAATTTTAATTTGGTCCCACTAGTGCAACAGAACCGTTAGTGACAGCAGATCCTTTAAATTATTTACCAGCCCACTGTTGAGGAGATGTTTCTTAATGAATGGTGCATATTAAATGGTCATCGGATAAGTGGAATACTTTTTTATGTTCACCCTGGATATAGAGAAAGGACCTGCCAGCATGGCCCCCAGAGAAGCTTTTTATTTTTTTATTTTTAAATCTGTGTGCTACTACTGTAGCAGCATTACTGCTGCATCCCTGCATTAGCCACTTTTAGAAGAAAAGCACAAAGAGTTGTGTGCTTTCGCTTAAATCCTGCACTGCTCAAGACACCCATTCATGTAACAAGGTAACATTAGCTTGTGATACATCCACAAAAGGGACCACAGATAGATTGATAATGTGCTAAGCTTAACATAGTAAAAGCACATTTTATATTAAGTATTTTATATAGTATAATGAATAGCTAAGTAGTTATCCCTCGAGTGATTGCAGAACTTTGAAGTCAGTCTCCACAGTCTCCAGCAAGCTGTGAGGAGTCAAGTCAGCCGATCCGCTTACGAAGGCCAACTGTTGCCGAGGGGATGTAAGTGAGGCCAGGCTCGCCCTGTGGGTGTTTTCAAATGGCTGAACATTTGACCGGCATGTAAGGGACCAGTGCATTATGGACGAGTCGCCTCGTACACATGGGGAGAAAGCCACCTTTGAGTGTGTGTGCCGAGGTGGATTGTGCGGGTGTTGACTACTACCGGCCCCCTGCTCATGTTTACACCTCTCATTATTTCTCTCCTTGGTAAAGGGATTGTTTTCTTGAAGCATGGATAAGGTTACTACTAATGAATATGAATGCACTTAATTGTCATGGATCACAACACAAAGGAACTCCACATTTGGTTTGCTACTTTCCTGACTCCACTATGTTAATGTAACCTTTGTACGCCATGTTATCATACAGTATACTGAAAATAACCATGAAGTAGATGGCAGAACAGTGGAATCATGCTTGTTTTAATTTACACCTTAGAATAGGGATCAGCTGGCCATCTTTTGAATATTAATATTTTGGGGACAAAAAGACGTGTATTTGATTAAAATTCAAATAAATTATCAATTTATCAGTATTTTCAGGTTGGTCCTTTTGTGAACATCTGCTTTGTGATAAGTTTATTATATAATCAGTGTTTCAAAATAAATTGATCATTTTGATATTACCAGTAAAGCACTGCTTTGTCAAGGCCAATGTGAGTATCGACTCCAAGTGGGCCATCTATATTAAACAATATTAGTGTAATTTGTTTTATTTATATATATATATATATATATATATATATATATATATATATATATATATACACACACACACACACACACACATACATACATACATACATACAAAAAAAAAAAACACACACAGTACAGGCCAAAAGTTTGGACACACCTTCTCATTCAATGCGTTTCCTTTTTATTTTCATGACTATTTACATTGTAGATTCTCACTGAAGGCATCAAAACTATGAATGAACACATATGGAATTATGTACTTAACAAAAAAGTGTGAAATAACTGAAAACATGTCTTATATTTTAGATTCTTCAAAGTAGCCACCCTTTGCTTTTTTATTAATAAGGGAAAAAATTCCACTAATTAACCCCCGACAAAGCACACCTGTGAAGTGAAAACCATTTCAGGTGACTACCTCATGAAGCTCATTGAGAGAACACCAAGGGTTTGCAGGCTATCAATAAAAGCAAAGGTCTACTTTGAAAATGTTGACTATTTGTTTAATTATATATTGTCATTGTATTATATATTTTTATTTTATGTGATATATATATATATATATATAATAAAGCCCTGATCCTCAATACATGGTAAGCAATTTTATAGTAATTCATACAATTTATATCAATAAAGTAATTTAGTTGTCTCTGTTTATACACTGGAGACATTTTCAACATTAATGTGATGATTAAATCAAAACTTTGTTTCATGAAACATTAAACCTAATTCTATACACTGAAATGAAAGTCTCATCAAAGAGCTGTTGTCCTTTCACAGTTAGTGCTTACCATTGCTTTTTGTCTTTCCTGTGATGTTTGGGCATCCTGCTAATTTGCTCCCAGAGGCCTGTGTTTGTCTAATAGTTTAATTGGCTGGGCTGTGCACCTGTTTGGCAGCACAGGTGGCCACAGGGCCATTGTGCTGAGGGCCTTATCTCCCAGGCAGTTCCACACAGGTGTGTGGCATGCAGCCTTTGCAGATCCACCCACAGATGGCATTGCCTGGAGCATCCTCTGCTTACTCTGTTTCCACTCTCTTTTCCTCGGCTGCCATGTTTTCCACTTCTCTTTCTGTCAGAATTTCCACAGCCAATTATGTATCCTCTACTTCATTCTCCCCATTTTAATTTTGTCATTTGGATGCTCTCTCCTTAATTTAGAAGTGTCAGATTGACTAGCCACTTTTCATTAATTTCTTAATCCACTGACATGAAGTGAGATGCCAACTTACAGAAAATTACAACCCTCTTACTTTCTCATTGAGTGGGAGAGAAATCCTGCAGTGCTTCAGTCCAGCCTTCTTTCTCATTTCACAATTTCTAGTCTCTGTCTCACAAAACTGTGATTAGATCCATGTACAAATATGTCAAGGAATTTGATATTTCAAGAGGCAAAACATATTCATTTTTTTTATACAGTCACTAGAGCAAAACTCTTTAATTTTGTATCATGTACATTAGAATTTTGTATTGCACGATTGGGCACACCTTACTTTTGCACTTCTAAAGAAGTTTGATTAAAGCTCATTTCCTCAGCTCTAGTTCAGCTGCTGCTCTATCAGTAGACTTTCCAATATAAAAATAGGAGAGTGGTTTTAGTGGTTTTGAGCAGCAGAGCACACATCCATGGCTCTAGCCTTTCAGTTCCCTATGTTTATCCCTCAGCATTACAATATGACTCTGTCAAATCCCGACAGTGACTTTCATATTAGATCTGCTAGCTCTCAGATCCCTAAGACAAATTTAAGCAAAATTGAACTGGGCTTCTAACTTTTCATTATGTGAAATCTTCACCGTAAAAGTCTGACATTTTCTCAAGGGCATTTTCTTGTGGGGTCTTTTTATGGAGGCAGAAGACATTTGCTGACACCAGAGTTTCTCTCTGTGTCTGGTTGTTGTGATGATCTTGCTGCTCTGCCACACAGGGTGTCTCTGAGTCTGAATCAGCCTCACCAGCTCTTCTCAGTTGAATGCTTGTAGCTGAGCACATAGGGTTGCATGGATCTCTAGTAATGGGCTTTTTACGAGCTTTAAAGTTACTATGCCTGCTAACATACAGCTGCTCGTCCTATTGACTGTCTGTCCTAACGCACATGTTAATAAAGCATTAAACAACATACCGACAAACACTAATAATTCTGTCAAGTACAGTGGAGGTGCTTCCCTTATAATTTTAAAGCAAACCTTCAAATAAACCAAATTCCCTCATCTCTTAATCTATGTTTGTTATATTACAGTTAAATAAACTCTTTTATGACCACAAACATAATTTTTGTAGACAATCAAACTACATTGTAATCATACTTTTTGATTTAAACAATGAAATTCCTACTGGAAGGTGGAAAGATATTACTGTACTTGATTGTCATTACATTTTATGTGTATGGCACGTACTCATATAATTAAAACCAAGACAATTAAAAGGTGTCAAGAAAAGCCACTCCCATGGCACAAATACATTTTTATTAGAAGCACTAACTGGCACTGTTATATCCCGACTCTTCAGCCATTGGCCTCTTCTGCCCACTGTGTGCATAACAGCGAATCAACACCAGCACAAAACAGCATATCCATCTGTCCATCTGTTGTTGTGACTGTTCGTACAAATATGAGCATCTAAACGTCTCAGCGGCTGTATAGAACCCCTTGACAGCTTAGCCCAGAAATCTTGTTTGGCACAGACACAAAGTGTGAATAGTGCCTCTCAATGCAACAGCAATGAGTTAACGCTGCACTGATGAATGATACTTGTTTGAAGACTTAGGTGCAGTAGTCAGACATCAATAGGCCAGCCTTGTCTGACATAGATTCCTTACAGGGATGAATAACCGTTTGAACTCCGTCATTTTTTCATGTGGAAATAGCTCCCTATCTCAGTGAACCATCCATAATTGATCCTCTATATACACTTTGTTATCCTGGATAGTGCTTTTGTAAGCTCAATCAGACTCCATGTCAATTTGAACATTTTAAATATAATATTAAAAAAATCGGATGTCCTTAGTGGAGTTGAGGGGAACAGGCTACCTCAGGAGGACACATGAGAGTCTGATGCCTTTGAAATTTCAGGATCAAGCACCATTTGTTCCCATCCCATCACTTTGTAGAGTATTGGAAATATAGCAATTTAATTTCCTACCGTGAAGATCAAGATTTAACATCCTTCAGGAAGGGGGAGAGACACAAGATATCCAAAAACCTAACCTGTCAGGGCCATAAAATATGTTGTGGCTGTTACACACACAGCAAAGAATGAAAGTGGGGGTGGAAGCTTACCGTTGGGGTAATTTTCTGTGCACCATGCTGTGGGACTCTACTCTCTAGACTCCCAGTATTACAAACCTCCAGGCCTCAGACAAGTTTGCTGTGTCACTTGTCAAGGAGAAACGAGACAGGAAAGATGTGAAAATGACATAATAATTTAGCAGATGTCTGTCGGCAAAGATTTCTCTGGTCGTCAGTGTTTTCAAAAGTAACAGAAATAATTCAGTCATTAGTGAATCCAAACTTATTTTTGTCTTTATGTCTCAGGATGGTGTAATCACTCTCATTTTATAGCATTCAAAGAGATTTATATGACTGTTAAATTTGGCACAAATGTTATGACACTGTCTTCAACAGACGTGACAAGCAGCCAGAAATGAGCAAGTTAACTAGTTTTTACCCTTGCGGCTGACTTCAGAGTTGACGTGCGCCCTTCTTCCTCAGGCAGTGAAAACGATTTTGGAGACATAAATGTCCTCAGTGTCTGGGTATATTTTAAGAGTGATGTCTATTTCATTTTATGACACCATCTGTTAACCTCCAAGATACCCATATCTGTTACAGCCCCAACGTGATACATACATAATTCAGAAATCCATGTTTCTAAATTTGGCCTTGGTTTATATTTTGGAGGATATGATGCTTTTGGGTACAAAACAATATATAATATAGTGCATATTTTATCTTTAACATGTATTTGAACAGGACAGCTTGACAAAATCTTTTTGAAAATTATATCCTCAAACATATATTAATATTTTCTAGAGGTCGACCGATATGGGTTTTTCTCTGGCTGATGCCAATGCCGATCTTTGGAAATCAGGGTCAGCCGATGGCCGATAAAGATTGCCGATTTATTTTGGCCGATATGTGCTTGTTTTTAAACCTCTATTTGAAAGATAAAATGTAACACTAATAATTACTTAAGATACACAAAATTTCCCAACAAAAACATTTATTGAACTCTTACCTGTTACCCGTGTTCGTACCGAAAATCTCCTCCCTGCCGAATTCGCGGATATTGGCCGATGCCGATTAGGTAAAAATTGCCAAAAATCGGCCAACCTCTAATATTTTCCTATTTTTTTTCAATGTGGGACATAATCCCAAATCTCATGTGATCTGAGCCCATATTTAACAAACATCTGAGCAGGAAATCTGTCCAATCTGGTCTAAATTCTTAGAGTGACTCATATTTGCTCATACTTTTATGCTTAGGAATAAAAGCATTGATCAACTTTCCGAACCTACGGAAGTCATCGTGTCTGCTCGAGGATTAAGGAGAGCTGCAGCGCTGTCCTGACATTTTAGTAGTTCCCAGCAGATCAAATAATAGCACAAACATACGTGCACATTCTGGGAGGTGTACACTGACGGTTTTCAAAGGGTTTTTATACATCTACTGTACAGTATAAGGTGACAGCGACAAAAGCTTGATCAAAATGGCAACTTTATGGCTTTGAAAATAGAATCTGTTCTTTTAAAGAGGTGCTTGCCACTGCATTTCACTCTCAAACTCATCTCTGCAGAAGCCAGAGGAACGTGTAGATACATGACATCAAACCTGACGATTCTTTCTCTGATCTTCCACAACCCATACAGATTTACAGTTTGCAGAACAATTAGATTAATTGGTCATATCAACCTGCAATCTGCCAGTTGCACAACTGGTTTCTGTCTACCACCACATAGCAGTAAGGACTGTTGTATAGGAATCCTTGGTGTTGTTTGGGGTAGCAATTTGAAATTTCAGTTTTGCACTCCTTGGGGGGTCATTTCAAAGTGACCGGGGAGCATGGTGTTCTGTCAGCTGTCTGCACTTACTAGTTGGTTTAATTCTGATAAAGACTTACACTCTCCAATCTCTCACACTTCTTTCGCTCACAAGTTATTTTCATGTACTGTCAATGTGAATTGAGTTAACACCGGAGTAAGTCTCAAATACCACTGGAGCATTTAAAACTTGAGAAATATTCCTTTTAAAGTACATTTCGAGCAGATAAAACATGCATGATTAATTGTGAGTTAACGATGGACAATCATGCAATTAATCATGATTAAATATTTTAATCGATTGACAGCCCTACTTTAAACCAACCACACTTGTCTTGGGCGCTGCTAAGCTCCAGACACCGCGACGGTGGCTCTGTAAAACTGTTTCGGGAAGGGAACTTGTTTTGGTGGAACATTTGCACCCCACATACAATATTAAAGTATGTGATACATGGTTATTTGCTCTTATCAGTGTATTGCCGTGTGTGCTTCGTCCATAGCAATCCCTACCAATCAGTCCCAAAACATCAGTTTGACAGTAAATGCCCTAAACATATTCTTGGTAAATCTTTACAATCATTCCTCAAAAGAACCAAGCAGGCCTGCCTTATTGCACGATCCAAATTTTCTTCAAAACTTAAAATTTTCAGCGTGAAGCTTGCTAGCTCAAAGTTTGTTGTTGTTTTACCGCAGCGATGGGACTTTGAGAATGTGAGCCACGCATCACTACCATACGTGGAGTGACCTACCTGCCACTTGGATGGAGAGTGTGCAGGTCAATGATTTTTGCTCTTTGTATGTGTTACCTTGGTTCTACCATATCCATCAGCGTTATTTTAAATATTTAACTTACGTTTGTGTGAGGTGAAGGATTCTATGAACAAGGGTCAACAAAACAAGAGAGGAAACAGTGTGTGGTAGGTTTAAATAATTCTATGAAGGATTTTGTAAGAAAAACAAAAACGTTTTTCTTTTGTTTGTTGATGCTTACAGTACAGGTACCTGCTTGTTTATGTTATGTTTTGCAGTCTTGATTTGTTTTGTGTAGTTTCATAGATAGGATGTGGGATGAATTCATCATAATTTGTATATTAGATTATAACAGGATTGATAGCTTGTACCGTACACATTTTTTTAAGGTTCAGAAATAGACATTTTTAGACTAGCTAGCAGTGTGGGTCTAGAGATAACAAAGTCAGTTGGTCTGGATCTATTTAAATTCAAAATTAAAATTAGCTCTTGATTTATTGGCCATCCAAACATTTTTTTTTCTAAAAACAATTATATGGGTAATGAGACATCTTGCATGGCTAAAAACCTTTAGTTTCATTTTGCTTTATGGCACACTACTTAATAAAATCTAGGCTAAGAAAAGGTTTTGTGGGCTGTATTTTGTATCAGTCTTGCTGTATATTGTGTCATCTGCAATTTTCATTTTACATTCGGTAAATACATGAAAGAATTATCTTATCTTGAACCAAGTATTGAATACTTAGTGATATTACTTTTTTGTACCATTCAACCTTAGTTTTATTATTTGTTATATATTTACATAAATGTTATGACTTGAGATAGATAAAACAGTAACAACTACAAACTAACTAACTGAAATGTAAAGTCACCAAACTGCACAGCTCAAAGCTACATTAACAGCACACAAAAGAAGATGTACCCTGTGTGACCACATAGCTTTTGTGATTAATTCGGTGCTCCTGTAATTTCTTTTATTTAGTATCTTAGGACATTGTAGACAACTGTTACAAAGGCCACAAGCTTTAATAAACTGTTAGGGGACAGAATTATATTTTAATCAAATAAATCAAAGCATGACATTAAGTAAATAAAAAACTAAAGTTGTTGCACTTAATGGCTTTTTCTTTTTAAACTTTCTTTTTTGAGATGTGATGAACAGAAAAGTACGGTAAATATTTTATATCCAATTTCGGCCATCTGATATGCCCTGTGCATTATAGTTATTTCAGCTGGCTATTCAATTGATCAAAGTATAATGTAGCTCCATGTTTGGCATGGTAAATCACTAAGCAGACACCGGTGGTGCTTAGTTTCAAGCTATAATGTTCAGAGCTCTTTGTTGCATGAAGCTTTGGGCTTCAATTGGAATACTGTAGCACTGAATAGGTCAGTACTCCCACAGAGGGGCAGTTGTATGGCTTTGCCTGTAATACAATATGAAAGATGTAGCACTTGCACAGAAGCTTTCAATAACAAATCTCCCCACCTAAACATCATAAAATAATAACACTGTTCTATAGACTGAAATCAATGCGTGTGCAAGCCATCTAAAAACGAGACCAGCGACCAGTCAAACAGAAACAGTAAGAGAGTGTCTGCCTGTCACTTTTTCTGTTGCTGTTGAGTCACTTACTGTGGCTGGCGATGCACACTAATCTTTTCATCATTTACCAACATTTCACTTGCCAAGTATTTGCAGATCTCTACACCCACCCTTTGCTATGGTATTATGTCCTTGCTTTTAGCAATATACAGTACTGTATACACTGTAACTACTTGTATTCTCTTGAGCAAGACACTGAGAACAGCCTGGAGTGGCGCTATGAGTGCCACTATGTCCACTCTGGCAAAATGTATGATAATGTGCGTTGCAGAGGAAACAAATAGAAACAGGTGCTGATACTACATGCATAGCGACTGAAGTTCTACTGCAGCTTATTTTGTTCATGCCCTTTCTCTATGTTTTAGGGAAGGACCTTGAAGTACAGTTTGAAATGAGCTATGCCAACACTGATGATCATCACCATGACTGAATTATGTAGTGAGGAGGTGATTGATTGAATGTCATAGTTTTTATTTAAAGCAGCACAAAGACTCAGTGCTGTTTAGCTTGAAAATACTGTTGCTATATAAACAGAGAAAGAGAGAGACATAATGCACACATGCCAATATACATGTACATATTTTCTCATGGTGGCTCAGTGCTTATCACTGTCGCCTCACAGCAAGATGGCCTTCTGGGGGGTTTCTGTGGAGTTAACATGTTCTAGGTTGCCTCGATATATTCTCCCTCCCTGAGTATATGCGTTTGCCCTTTGATTGACTGACTGGTGACCTGTCCACGGTGTACCCTGCCCCTCACGAAATGCATGATGGGATAGTCTCCCATGTCCCTGAACAGCATAAGCAGTATAGAAATTGAATATATGGATGGATATTTGCTCATGCATAACTACATTTGTTATAGCAGCAGAAAGTCAGTAACGTCTTTTGGTCTTTTGGGGAACAAATGTTGTTTGACAGGAAGACCGATGGTCATCTCACTTCAAGACATTTTTACTACGTACTGTGGACTTTGTATTAAGTTAACATCAAGCCCACAACATAATGGACTTTCGATGTGACTGAAATGCTCTTAAGGGAACATGCATCTTGCCAGTAAACCTCTTGTTTATATCTAAACACTTGCTTTTGGGCTAATCTGAGATTTTCGATGCATACATTTTATAGCAGTTAGCATAACTACAACGTAATTGCGTCCAGCCAGTCGAAATAACTCAAAATATAAAATAACAAATTGCTTCCCTAAGACCGACCATGAATTTTTCATTTTGCCTGCGGAATATACATGATTGCAGAAAGTAACACAATTTGGTGGCACTTAACTAGAGGATTATAGCCATCAATATTAGATGAACAAGTTCTCACCAAAGTTAATGAAATCCTTGGATGTATGCCCACATTAGGAGAAGAGACTGATAGGAAACAGATTTGACCTCTTCTTTCTTCAATGTGGAATTGCTACACTGATATTTTAATGGCCCAGAGAAACAAGTACCTTATGTTTGACCAAACAACGCTTTAGCCACAATACAAGCGCTCCTCTACTTCTTAAGCAACAAGGGTTTTTAATCTGAATCTTTTTTAGAACTTAATTGATGCTAATCATACGATGGAATAATTAATGTTTTTTCTTTACGAGGGAGAGAATAAATTAGACTAGTAGGCCAGCAGCCTGTTAAAGTGGGTGGTAGTAACATTACAATTACTACAAAGATGAATTGTGTTAGT
Source organism: Perca fluviatilis (assembly GCF_010015445.1). Classification (NCBI taxonomy): domain Eukaryota; kingdom Metazoa; phylum Chordata; class Actinopteri; order Perciformes; family Percidae; genus Perca; species Perca fluviatilis. The sequence continues at coordinate 26,136,163 of NC_053121.1, read as the reverse complement.
AGTGTTGGAATTAGCATTGTTATTTGTGTTATTAGTTGTAATAGTATGTTGTCCACTGAGGCAGTTTTCTCAGATGAACAGAAAGGACATTGCATAGCCTCAGGACAAACAATGTAGAAGGACCATCTTTCATTTTCTTTGTGGTATCTTTGGGGACATTCAGAAGGAAAGCTGCAAAGGACCTAAGGGTATACGTGAGGGGACAGAAAATGATGGACAGTCTGGGATGTAGGGAGGGGTCAAAACACTTAGAGCCTTAAAAACCTTGTGGAGGACTACATTATGTTGCAAACCTGCAAGGCATACATTTTTGATGAAAAACTTTCTGCGCAGACAGTCCATCCTTTCTTTTGTCTATTCTGTTTTAGTCTAACAACAATAGAGAGAAGGTAAAGATAGAGCAGACTGCAGACATTTCCCACAAACATTCGTTGCAAAATTTCTAATTCATATTATGTTTTAATTAGTGCACACTCTGTGTTGAAGGTATTTATTAATAAAGTTTTCTGACTTGTAAACTCAAGGAAAACATCACAAGTACCGATGTTTTCCTACAAGCCATTATAAGAGTATACGTGTTTGTTCTAGATTATCTTTATCCAAGTTTTAGTTAAATTGCAGTTCATCCAAGTTTTTAGTTCTCACTTTGTGCAATGATGTTCAATAAAGCATTTTTTTATGTCAAAATATACCAGTTCTGCCCTGTGGGTACCTGAAAGCACCAAGGGTGTAACCAAATGTTGTTCACTACATAAACGTGTGACGTAGAACTAAAAAAAAATAAAAATAAAATGTTTTCCAAAGTTGGAGCGTTGGTGTTAAACAAATGTTTAGCATTTACTGTTGACACATTAAATTAAATTTTGTGTATTTATGAAAGCACATTTCCAAGCATACCAGATGTCCATTTTCTCTTATTGTCCTCTAGAGCCTCGCTTCTGCTCTGTTCTGGTAATCAAGAGAATCATCATGAAGACATTCCTATCGCTGCATTTTTTAAATAAATAAAATAAATAAAGATCTACCTGTAAAAATGATTTATTTCTTAATTTGAGTCAATTATTAGCATTTTACACCAAAATAGAGAAAACAGAAAGAAAGAAAATGAATAACCTCTATTTTTAAAAGTATTGTCAGTGTATCAAATGGAAATAATGTAGTCTAAATCTAACTTAATGCTGACCTGCCTTGTTGCATCCCTAGAAAGCAGGAAGTGGGGAAAGAATCCCCTCGACAAAGAGATTCTCCTTAACGAGAGTGAGCATTTAGTCATGATTGTGAAAATAATAATAATAAATAAGAAGTTAAGTGTGAAAAATTGTCAACATTTTTCGGATTAGAAATGAATTCAAATTAGAAATCAACACTTTCTTGAAGGTAGAGAGAAGTATGTAATGCAAGCAGTACAGCATAGTCGACATACTATACATTAACCTCTTGTTTGCTGTGATAACAGAAAAAGCATATTAGACACAATAGTTATGTAGAACTTTTACTTGTCCATATATTACCAGAATCTCATATTGCAGTTACACTGTTTTATGAACAGAATTTCTCTTCACAAATATTGGTTCCATTTCCTGTTCTCTCAAGACTGACATGAAGGAGCAAAAACAAAGACTGGATTTACTGAATTGTGCTCCCCTCAGCTAGCATCCTTTCCCTCTTTGTTGTCCCACTTTCTCATTTACTCTTACCGCCTCTGTATCACAAATATATATGCTGTATATGCATTGGTATTCTGCAGTAAACCAAGCCAGTTTGTTCTTTCTTTTTTATGTTCTTAAATATCTGCAAAGCATATGCTGGGAAGGCTTATTGTAAACAGACATTTGTAAATTTGCAACATTATGGTGTTTTGTTTTTATTAAGAAAACAGATTATCATCATTATCATTATTATACACTACACTAAATATCAATAACTTATAAATTGGTTCTGCATGTCTGTTAATGACAGTTGAGTAGTTGTAGGTGGTGGGTTGTAGCGTGTGCTAATTTTGTCCGAGATCACAGAAATACCTCAGCTCGACTTTGCCAGTTGCCTCAAGCTAATGCATCTTATTCCTAATTGAGGGTCTCTTCCAATTCACTGACTCAATACAAATTACTTTAATACTCAAACCTTTATTATTTCAAATCATTGTCAAAAAGGCGGGATAAATCATTGACTTATGCCCCATTAATGTCAGAAAATTGCTCCATGCATTTTGCATTATTGACAGTTAGGGGCCTGAAAACAAGTCATGCTAATGACATAATCTGACTGTGACCACACTGTGCTGCCCAACCTCCTCCTTCCTCTCTCTTCCCTTGGCTTAGACAAACGGGCTCATCTGTACTGGATCATTTGCCGTCTCCCGATACGCTGTGGTTTATAGCCAATTATCTCTTGCGATCCATTATCGATTACAGTGTTATCTTTCTTGCATTGCTTAATCTTTTGGCACAGGAACACAGCGGCTCACAGGGGGGCCTGGATACAAACGACTTAGCGATGGGAACACTAGTTAAGATGGATGGGTGTTCATTTGTTTGTAGATGGGTTACACACACATACAGTTTAAATTCAAACTCATTGAGAACGAATTCAGGGGCAGGGTGTTTTTTCTTATTTGCAGCTCTCCCTGTTAGGATTTAAATACTACAACAGTCACTTTATCCAAGTGAGTGTTAAACCTTTGATATTAGTCTGAATGACTAATTTCCTCTGAGGTTTATTCAATATTGTTTGCTTTATTCTGTAAATTAACATGGCTTACAGTAAACCAGCAAGGCAAAAACTATTTTTATATATTAGTGTTTTGTAACAGATTTTTTTGTTTGTCTCTTTGTCCTCTTTCCAGTTGGGTTAACAACTTTGGTTATGAGGGTCTTGGCCTTCTTCTCGATGCTTTGGAGAAGCTGCTGGACAAGAAACAGTAAGTGATTTCCTATGACATCCCATCTCTGTGTAATTTTTATAGTACCAGGTTCTGCTCATATACTCTCAATATCCCTTTCATTGTTGTTTTTTTTTCCAGGCAAGAGAATATTGATAAACGGAACCAGCATAAACTTATCCAATGCTTGAAGGCTTTTATGAACAATAAGGTTAGTATGAGTCAACAAAGAAAAGACAATTGATTTATTAGATCATTTATTCTACATCACTAGACATGCATGATGAGTTAATATTGCTTGGATGTAGTCCTAAACGACCTGGAATGTGAATTAGATTTGTATTAACTATTAGAAGGGTAAAGGTAATGTATTGTATTTTGTACCAATAACAAAATATCACTTACAAGTACAGAAGCCACTCTTTGTGCACTTATAGTAGAAATGTCTAATAGTAGCTCAGGTGGCCAGGACTCAAAACCTGATTTGAATCTGGACTCTGACAAGCCTGGGATAGTGGCACAGCAAAGTGGAGCTAATTTTACCATTTCAGGCCCACGGTCTCAGATCTTTTAATTATCCTTTTTTGGAAAGTCTGGCTCATTTCTCAAAAGTGGCACATATTTCAAGGATAGATGAACTATTGATATTGCTTCTCGTAGAGTTAATCCCCACACATGGTCATCTCTGCCCGTTCCTTCAGTTATGGGGAGATTAAAAGGTACAGGAGACTATAAGTATTTGTCCCTATAGTCCTGTCCTGAATTGAATTAATTTATCATCCTCTCCATTTTCTCCCATGGCCTCGTTGTCCCTCCTTATAAGAAAATTAAGGCTAACTATAACTACGTACATTAGTGCTTCTTTGTATAATTCATTTTTAACTTGAAGTGAAAGTTCTCCATAAATGCAAATGCTCTCATTAATTTATACCCAAGGGACCGTTTCTGTAACCTACCTCCTCCCTTCCATGTCTCACAGTATGGACTGCAAAGTATCTTGGGAGATGAGCGGAGCCTGTTGCTGTTGGCACGAGCAATTGACCCCAAACAGACCAACATGATGACTGAGATTGTCAAAATTCTCTCTGCTTTTTGTATTATTGGAGAGGAAAACATGTAAGTTGAAGTCAAATTACCTGATCGTTTCTCACACACACACACACACACACACACATACGCACACACGCACGCACACACACACACACACACACACACACACACACACACACACACACACACACACACACACACACACACACACTTTCTCATGTCTTGCATACCATTAAAGCAACATCTCTATATAGCTTATCATATGCCCACCCACTCAACATGTAAATTATATGCAAAGAATGTTAAGTAAGGTACAGATCTTGTCACAGTTCAGATTATGTAATTGGGAGCTTCAGTTGCAGACATTTGAAAATATTTGCAATTGACATTCTACTGCTGCCCCAAGAAAAAATAAGGATAAGGATAATCTGCAAACCTCCCTGTGGACATTTTCTATTGGATCTATTTTCATCTGGAGACATAGTCCAGAGGTATCAGTGACGCGTTATTATGGATCCCACGTAACTTCTAGGCAAGTCCCGCCCTACGAAGCAGCTCGATTGGTTGGGGTTAGGCATTGACCTCGAGTGGTTAAGGTTAGGATAGCCGATTGGTCAGGGGATAGGACCTGAACAAATCGGGTTATGTTACCTTGCGTAAGCATGGACGCCTGGCTAATAGTAGTGTGTGAATGCTATTGAAGGGCGGGTCTTGCCTAGAAGTTGCATGGGTTCCATAATAACGCATCAGTGTCAGATATTTCAAAACATTTGCAAATAAAACAATATGCATGGCTGTTTTCCCACTTACCTAAGGGTATGTTGTTTTCTAATTTGGATGAACTGACCCTTCAAGTACTCTTGCCTAACCTCCATTTAAAGTTGCAAGCAAGTTTTCAGTATTCAAAGTTGAGCGAGGGACACATTTTCCTATATTTCTCAATAAATCACAGCTGATATGGAAACAGCACAACACCAATTTAAAATCCTGACTGATGACAGAAAAAATATATATAAAACGAAAGTCCATCTCTGGCTGTAATGTTTAGCAAGATGGAAGGAGACGGCTGCTTCTTGTAAACACTGGAATATCACTACTGTTTCAATCTTCTCCCACTGTGTGGCATATACACTGACAGGCACCGCACTGCATGCATACATGTTTACCCACTGTGAGCTTATACTGCATTTACAGATGACCTCAGACAGTATAGACATTTGTTTGGTCACGTGGTCAGACCATACAGTTTAGTCTGTTTAATGTGTTGAACTACTACTCTATAGTTTGCCACGGACCCTCAACCTGGCTGACAGCTTATAAATTGGATTTAGGGGTGTTTTTATTGTTTCCCACTGGGCCAGACTAGAATAACAATGGCACTTCAATGTCAGTCTGTATGCAGTGGTGGAAATAAACAAACCCACACATTTTGTTGGAGAAGCTGAGTTCAGCAGTGTGTCTCACATCTCTGACCATCCAAATAGGCCTTTACAGTATGATTGTGGTACTGTGACTGCATGGTTTCTAAAATAGTTTTTAAGTTACAGCATATCAAGGAGAGGAATATTAATGCTAAATTAGCATTCATTTAATCCAAATAATTTTTAATTTCAGATGATTCACAGATGCCATTCTTTTGTAAACTGATTTATTTACTAAAAAATGTATATCCATTAAACACAGGTGTTTAACATATGCAAACCTATATTTACATATATGCAGATACTCTGTCTCTCTCTCCAGTTTCAAAGTATTCAAAAATAGGTTGAAGTAAACATGGAAATGTTTGCCATAATCATAGCCGTGCATTAAAATGTATGGATCCTGTAGAAATGACAGCCAAAGGAGCTGAGGCTTCACTTTCTTGCTCAGAAACTCCTCTGCCAACCAGTGTTGTGACGCTGGCTCATGTTCAACACCCACTTCAGCTGACAGCATCAAAAGGGAACACGACAAGTTAAGCAGATATATCTCGCCTGTTTTGAAGCGTCGACTGAACTGGCTTTAAAGCTACTCAGTATGCAGCTCCCCATGCTTGTCTGTGACTTTGTAACCTCTATCACAGAGCATGGCCGTCCCATTTATCTCTGTGTCAAGCTTTCTCCACACATACAGTCCTTTTTGGTCAGACACATGATCTCCCTTACAAAGCAACTGCTAGTATTTTGTCATCCTGAAAGTTCTTTGGGTTGAAATAAGGTAATAAAATTGCCTATAGCCTATATGGCATGTGTAATTACACATGTTTGCACATGCATAAATTGGCTGATCTTATACAGCTAACATTTTAATATTTGGCCTTGTGTGTCTATTTATTTATTTCTTAAAGTATTTATTGAAACAGTGAGGTGAACTTGTATTTCAGGCAGAAGGTTGAGGATAGGGGATTAAGCTCTTACGATTTTCAATTGATGAAGGAAATGTGCCCTTTCAGGGACACAGAGACCTTTTGCCAATTATTGTGCATATTGTAAATCACTGTTTACCAAATTGCTTTACTTTAATTGTGGTGTGTTTGTGTGTGTATGTTGTGCGGCACAGAAAGTTTTTTTTTCATTCACTCGTTAGAGGCTGAAATTATCAAATGCTCTATTTACCTGAGATGCCTTGAGCCCTTGCAAGTACTCCAATTTGCTTACCTTCTCAATAAGTTTATTAGCACATTAGTGTGGCACTCCCTGCTATAATTTGCACCCTTTCTCACCCAGACAAATACACTCTAACGCAATTGAATTGACAACTAAAAATATTTACCCTAATAGTTACCCTGTTTTTGTCTAGCAGCAGCTTAGTAACAAGCATGATAAGGTCAACATTGGATACTACAGCCATTACTACTCCGGATTGCCATCAAAAGAAATGGAAAGCAGTCACATTTGTCAGGGTGACCAAAACTGGCCGAGCAAATATCCACACCAACACACAAGGGGAGATAAGATACATGGTGTTTGAGCTAAAAAATTGTGGGTAAATGTCCTGTCAGTGAGGTGATAAAAGTGTTTGTTGACTTTTGTGTTGTGCCTGCTCCCTGTTTTCTTCCAGCCTGGATAAGATTCTAGCTGCCATGACAATTGCTGCAGAGAGGAACAATAAAGAGAGATTTGCTCCAATTGTGGAAGGTCTGGAGAACCACGAAGCCCAGCAGCTCCAGGTCAGCAATCACACATCAAAAAGCAGTTAAAATCACTGTCTGATATTTGTCATGCATTCAACGCTGCCTTTTTTTTAGATTATTCATTTTAAAGAACAAAAGTGACCCTTATGGTTCAACAGCCAATACGGTAGTCACTGTTACTCTATAGCACTGCATTATTCTGTGATGCAGTATACAATTTAGCATGCCTCAAATAGTCACACACACTGATTCATACTACCCAAACTTAAATATAAGCAAGTAACTTATACCACCATATACAGTGAACACAAACCTGGCAGGGTCATTCACACAAATTCTGTTTTGTCATGAAGAGCACATTTGATGCCAGGCAAGACTGAAATTGACAGTGGTCCACTCTGGGGCCCATTGTACTTCAGCTGTGTTTTTCTCTGCTTCTCTTAATGTCTTTCGGTCCACTTGTCAACCCCACTGCACTTCTTGCACATTATGGGATGTGATCACTAGGCTATTGAAATGCACCCAGAGCTTTATCTATAACAACAGAATAATTATATTAGCAAAAAGCAGCAATGTTGAGTTCCTGAGAAGCATTTAGTCTTCCTCCTCTCTCTCTCCCCCTCTCTCTCTCTCTCTCTCTCTCTCTCCCTCCCTCTCTCTCTCTCTCTCTCTCTCACACACACACATTTTCTCCTCTTCTCACTATCTGCTTATTTTTTTCCTCACATCTTACAAATACTTCACCCTGTTTTTTTTTCAATGCTGCTGTCAAGATGGGTCTCAAAGGACTCGGTGTGAAAGGACAACTAAAGCACCATACCTCTCTTTGTTTTCACTGGATTTCTTCAGCAGCAGGAAAAACTACACAACAGCAATACTAACACCGCTTAAAACATGTTTTGTGAAACCAAAAGCAGGGAATTACTTAAGGAATTACTTTTTTAACTGCAGGGATTGTGAAGTCATGAAGGAAAAGTCATGAAGGAAACTGATGAGGCGGGTGGTGGAAGTGAAAGTAGATATTCTTTTATTAGGAGGCTGTTGTTTTTCCTTTAAATTTTGCCGTTAATGAAATGAAGCTCTGCTAATTGTAAAGTAAATTAAAATGCTTTGCTGATGCAGGGGGTTCAAGGAAATTAATAGACTTTTTATCCAAAACCTGTGATGGGCTGTAGAAGTAGACTTAGCTAATGTGATTAAAATTTTTTTTTTTTGCCGTAGTTCAGGCTATGCTTGTCTGCTGAGCACGAGAGAAACTCAGCATTTCAACTTTAAAACTGTCCCAGCAGTGGCACTTTTAATTACGATGTTTGGAACCCCCCTGTGGCACCACTGCAGCTCTCTAAACTTATCACAGATAACCCCCCCCCCCCCACCCCCAACGTCTACACAACTGCTTTCCACTCCACAGTACATGACCAAGGTATGTTTGAGGTGCTTGATGCAAGAAGAGAAAGAATTTTTCATGAGCTCCATGGCTTTCTTCACTCACATAAATTCTGTGAAGATTTGGTGGAGTTTCTTTTATGTGTCTGGCCTCTGGTGGATACAGTAAAATATCAGGTTTTAATGCACATATATTGCTTAGATGCTCTCAAGCTTTAGTGGAACGTGCAGAAGACTGCCATGTTTCTGGTGCCTGGCACTAGTGCAACAGAGTCAAAGGTGGTGCATCCTTTACTGCAGCAAGCTTGGGCTTTCCCAAGGGAATATGCAGCATCTAACTGTACTGTATTTATGTACTGCATCAACAATGCAAATACAAAGACATAGTGGAGTAATTGCATCCTGTGCAGAGAATGAAGTCACACTCCCAATGTGTGTGTTGTAAATCAAACTTTTCTGTTCTTTGTTTTGATAGCCGGTTCAGCCGCGCTCAATATGAGTGCATGTGGCCTTGAAAAAAACGTAGGTATTTCACATATTGTTTTTTTTTCAGTATTTTGAATAGCCTACAACCCCTTTAAGGTAACAGAGAAACAAAACAATTGTATTAATTTCTGATCTTCTTTTGTTCTGCCTTTTATCAAACAAAAACTCAAAAAGCTGAAACATTTGATTGTAGCGCTTATTCAATATAACTTAAAATTTGGTTTATTGAATGTGTGGAAATATGTTTAGTGGGCAAAGCAAAAACAATGAGTGAAAAGAAAGTATTTCATGGCATACATACAGATGACAGATGATTTGTATGTTTGAGTGTTAAATGTAACCCAGAAAAATAATAAAACTGACCCAGGAAGCCACACAGAATCAGCATTGTTGTGCCTCTTATTTAAGCAACACTATGTAACTTTTAGCTGCAGTTGTAGTTCCAATGAGACAACCTGTAGGGCGACCATAGCGGGAAAAAGAAACATAGTGTTGCTTTAATAACACATACAAGCCAAGGGTCAAGGTTTCAGAAGACAATCTTTCACATCGTCCGTGGGAATCCTTCCGTCTGCTATCGATTGTCTGTCCAAGGAAAACTTATCCATGACTTGCTCCCTTGAAACACCTTATTGCTCATTATAATTCATCAGCGATTTCCCAATAAATCCATTAATAATGCAATAGACACACCAGACCTGTACTTTCTACCATCTCTCTTCTGGTCTACGGTATCTCTCTTTTTCTGGTATTTCGCTCTCTCTCCTTGTCTCTCTCTCTCTCTCTCTCTCTATCTACCTTTTTGTCCTCTCATCGTTGTAATCGTAATCACTCCAAAACGCATATTGAAATTGATGTGTTTTGCAAGGGATATCTTTTTTGTGTCCCATTTGTGCCATTTTGTCTGTTTACTCCTCAGGTTGCTTGCATGCAGCTGATCAATGCCCTGGTCACCTCCCCCGATGACCTGGACTTCCGGATACATCTCCGCAATGAGTTCTTAAGATGTGGCCTCAAGAAGATCCTACCTGTGAGTTATCAAACTATCTCACAGCACATGGTTGGATTATTCACATGCATAAAAAAGGAAGTCCTGGCCCAAATATTTACTTTTTCCTGTGTCAATCAATAAATTCAATCAATGAATTCAATCAGTTCAGTCAAAATTCTGGTCATAAATACAACACTGTATTGCTTCAGCAATAATGTTAGAACCACATAACTTTTATATGTGGTGCTGTAAATAACACATTACAGCTTGAATGTAATGCTGTTTGAGAGTCCAACCTTGAAAACAACAGAATTTCTTTAGACTATGGTTAACACATGACCAAACAGCATTTTCAGTTATGCGACAGCTAGAAAATGCATGTGATATTTATGCAATTGTGCTCAGATTAAACAATCAGGCTTTCAAAACAAATAATCCTGGTGTCACTTTACACAAATGCCGTGAATAAGAACAGGTTCTATTATTATTAATTAACAGTAGTAGTCGTGGTATAACTAGTAGCTTGTGACAAGTGTGATGCAGTGCCAGCTCCTCATCACACAGGTCGTCCTGGCATCATTATCCGCAGGCCTACACATCTTCACATGAGGCGAAGGCAAACGAGCTCCAACTCATCACTCAAGCTCTCATTTGTAGCGAGCGGGGTGAACGTGTCACAGAGCCAGTTGTTAATAAGTCATCCCAGCTGCTCCTGTTGATTATTACTGTCATTACTTTAATTATCTTCAATTCTGCCCCCTGATATGAGAGAGTCTCAGTGTACAGCCATTTATGAATGCCACGTTCGCCGCTTTTAACGGCGACATTCAAAGTGACACTCGTTCATCTAATTATGAGTTATGCTCAGGAGCCAGCGTAGCTGTTGGCAAAGAAAAAGTGGACTCCACTGAAAAAAGGAGCACAATTTGTTTTGTTCTTATAGTCCTTGACACATGTATTTGGCCCTTCTCTTCTCCCCCCCCTCCCCCCCCCCTTTGTTTTGTGGCATTGTGCACCTCCCTCCGAACCAGTGTTGCTCAAGACAGATGGTGCACCAAAAAAACAGTGCAAGGTGATTGATACCTGCAGAAATTGGGTTACATTTGGCTCTGTCTCCGTCTGTAAACCCCAATGCCGGTGATTCATAGAGAAGTGGTAAAGAGCACTGCTGTAGCCCCTCGTGGCTTGAACAGGTGTGCAGGAATAGGTACTGTCTGGAATACCTAGTGAAAGAGTTCAGTGTGTCTCTTTTCACAGTTCTCCGTACAGCTGCAACAGGAAAACTAATATTCTTGTATTACAATGTTTTACAGTAAGGCCTAATTAACAGTGACACATAACAGTTTCAACAAGATACAACAATACAAATACTGGAGTAATACATTGTTAAAAGCTATATCTAAGTTATTACTTGCAGGTACTATGACATAATCTACATTGCAAGATGACCTTTTGTATAACTGCATATTTTCAGCTGTGTGCTGTATGTCTAACTCATTCTAGGAGCTAAAAGAGACAGAGGAGCTAGACATCCAGCTGAAGGTGTTCAATGAGAACAAGGAGGAGGACTCTATCGAACTCTCCCATCGCCTGGATGACATCCGCTGAGATGGAATATCCTTTTGGTCCTCCCTCTGTGTGAATATACAGATGAATAGGCCTGCAGAACTAGCAGCGAGAGATTAGTATATATTGTGGGTTTGGTCAAGCTTTACAGGCTAAAGCCTCTCATGGCTTGGTTCATTAGAGAAGGATTTGAGGAGCCATAGCACAATATCCAGCTCCATCTCTGGCCAGGTATACTAGGTAAATAACCCTGTCATCTGAACCTCCCACCTCTTATCTTCCTCTCCCCTTACTTTTTGTCCTTTGTCTGTTGGTTCTGGGTAAAACTATGATCTGTAGTAAGACTTTTTATTATCTCCAAATCTTACCTCACATTTTTAATCTTAAAAAAAAAATTATTTTTTTTTTAATTTATAATTTTTTTTTTTTTTTTTTTTTTTTTTTTAATTTTTTCATCTTCCCTAATTTTTTTTAATATTTAATTTTTTCTCGGCTATGTATGAATGCTGACAATTAGTCGATAAGGCTAAAAAAAAGACAAATTGTAGGCGCTGACAAATTAGGTTTATGCAGATGTTCATTCCCACAACCTTATTCTTCCACCAAATCCCAGAGTTCTAGTACTGGCACAAAGTGCTGCCATGAGTGACAGTTTCTGTTGACACATGTAGGTGAGGGGAGGTGTATGTGTGTATGTGTGTGTGTGTGTGTGTGTGTGTGTCTGTGTGTCTGTGTGTGGAGAGAAGATGGAGAGAAAAAAAAGTGCACCTGGATTAATGATGTGCTTGAGCAGGTTCACAAATGAGAAGGCCCAATGTTTGTTTCCAAGGACAATGTGGTATTGATCTGCGGGCTCTGAGCATTATTTGAATGCCTAGGCTACCCTCTGTCCCTTTTTGGACACACACACACACACACACGTATATGCATGATATCTCGCTGGTAGTACGTCTACTTCCTGGGCATTGTATATGTGTCTTGTTTCTCCCAGCAGTTTCATGAATATTAACCTGGAGAGGCTCGTCTCCTCTGTGTCCGGTACGGTCCAGGTGCCGAGGAGGTGACGCCAGGCCACTAATAAATATTAATAAACTGCGGAATGGTGATTGATTGACCCCACCACTGACCGGCCTACGTCACACTTGACTGCCACTCATGTTTATTCATTATTTGGAGAGGGAGTGTAAAGTGAGAGACAGAGAGCGCGAAAGAGAGCGTAGAGGGGGTTTCATCGAATGGATTGGCATTCTACATTAGGTTTATGTCTGCAGCTTAGTGATAGATGAAGCTAGTTGGATACTTTCCCAGTCTGAGCTTCTTCTCATGTCCTCTGAAATGCTGCTGTGGTGAGGCTATAATTGAATCTCACAGGATTGGTAATTCTCCCAGGCTTCATACTCAGCTAATACAAGGGAGGGAAATGATACTGCAGAGGAGCCTGTATTCCCATCCCGCTCTCTCAAAAAAATGATATGGGATAGGAGTTTAATTACAGACATTGTTGAAATTAATAGGAAAAGTGTCAAACAGTATTTAAAATAATTGATCATCTCCATTGCAGTGGCTGCAGATTGTTTTGTGTGGATGATCGCATGGGAAATTGAGAATGCAGTTTATTGCAGTTTTTTTTTTTTTTGAGGAAATAAATTATCTGAAGTATTGATGCTCTCTTAAAGAGTCATCCTTTATTAGGTTTTGATGAAACATTATTAGGAAAGAAATAAAGCATTGACAAAATCTTCAGATTCACCTTTGAAATAAACTAAACATGTTAGTAGAAGTAGAAATATAACTGTCTGTTTGGTCTTAATTTGACTTTATATTTGATATTGTCTGTATCAAAGCAGAAGGGTAGAGTGAAATCACAACAAACTGCATGCTGCCACGTTTAAAGCGTCATTTCATTGCTTTGCAGTCAGTATGTGGAACTATGTAAATATGTTAGCACACATTGTTAAAATCTGCACTTCATGTTATAATGGCAATCAGGTTTTCCTTACTGCACGCTTAACATGGTACTGTCTCTTAAGTTTTCTTTTTTTCTGCATGTGTGCACATATCTGAGAGGCTTATTCCACTTTTTCAAACAAGATGAGTCTCCACGGGAAATCCTCCATTCTCAAGCAAACAAATTAAATAGGCTCCAAATCATTCATTTTGCTTCTTGGAGCTACACTTTTAGAACACTAATAGAAGTTTTAGAAACACAAATGAATCATTTCTAAATTAAACTTGTACTACTAATTTAACTATTAACATACTGTAGAGATCGGATTTTTTAAAATTTGTTCAAATGTTCGTGCTTATCTTATACTTTAGGTTATATAGGGATTCGATAATTTCAATATCAAACGTTTTGTTTTTGAATAATCACTAATATCATTTATTAAACTTTTCTTTTAAACAAATACTCAGCAAATAATCAATACATATATGTAGTATATGATGTTTGAACATGGAATAATAAAAAGATAGTTACATGTCAAAGCCATCACTACTTCCTCCTGGGGAGAGAAAACATAGGACACCTAAGTAATACCTTATGCAATTTAATAATATGAATTTTGGCTCCTGAGTGCATGTCAGTTTCAATCTGAGAACTGAACCATATATTTGCCCTGCGAATGATCGGCTCCTCATCATTCCTGCCTCAAACATTCAATTCAAACCAGTGAGTTTTCCATGTTTTTTTTTTTTTTTTATTTAGGAAAGGGGAAAGGAAAAAAAAAAGGGGAAAAAATATTTACTTTTTTTTTTTTTGGGGTAAGTGTTTTTTTGTGTTGGGGGGGGAAAAAAAAAAAAAAAAAAAAAAAAAAACATCCTTTTTTTTTTTTTTAAAAAAAAAAAAAAAAAAATTAAAAATAGAGAATATATATAGAAAAAAAAAAAAAAAAAAAAGAATGTTTTTGAAAAAAAAAGAATGGGAAAAAAAAAAACAAGAAAAAAGAAAAAAAAAAAAAAAATTAAAAAAAAAAAAAAAAAAAAAAAATATTAAATGTTTACAATGAGTTGATTGCACCTGAATAATGAACTCAAATTGTTTGTTTTTTTTCCCTAGAAGTTGAATGAATTCACTTAAACCTCAAACCTAAAATACTTTCATGAAGTTCTTTTCCTTAACCTTGCTCCTGTACTGATATGAATGAAGTGTACCATCTCCTGTCCAATATGGTGAAAGACACTGGCTCAGAGGCCTACTTCCTGTCAGTCCTTCAGCACCTTTTGCTCATCAGAAATGACTATTACATCAGGTAAGATTTTTACTTTTCTACTTATTGACTGATGACCTCATGAGGCTCTACTGGATGTCAGTTTTTTTTGTTTTGTTTTTCACAGTAGATATGAAACGCCTCATACAGCACTCTGAACATATTTATATTATTTCTTACAGGAAATGTAGTTGTTGTCTCTGTGGGTCTGTTTGTTTGGCTTTGAAAACATAAAAGTAAAAGCCAGATTTAAATTTGTTGTTTACAATTATCCTCCCAAAAGTAAGAGACCTATTGATGTTTGAAACTTGAACTACCTTTATATTACTGTCACTTTTGTCATTTACCTAGAACTGTTGTATGTGAAAGCAACATCTATTAGCTTGGATCCCTTATTTATTAATTTAATTCAAATTGTAAGTCCATTATCTGAGCGGAAAAAGTGGTCTTGCAGTTTGATGAAACAGACTTAAATTTAAAACAGATACATGCAAAAAAAAAAAATGCAAAACAGAATGCTTGAAATCCGCCATGCAAGCATATATAAAACAATGTAGATCAGGTGGCAAATAATTAGAGTAGGAATAATATTCTGTTCATTCTTTTTGAATTATGAAATAAACTCTTAAGTTAGCTTTCAACTGCCTTTAAATAGCAAATATGCCATTCACTGAGCAGGAAGGCAGTCATTCCTCTAAATCCAATCAATCAATCAATCAATCAATCAGTCAATCAATCAATCTATCAAATCTAATCAAATGTATTTATAGAGCACTTTACAGCAACCAGAAGGTATCCAAAGTGCTTTACATCAAGAACCAAAAATAAAACAACATAACCTACAATAAAAAGAATGAATCATAGAAAACGGTAAAATCAAAAAAGGTTACATAGAAACAGGAGGAGGAGAAGGAAATTGTCACACCACTACTACGTACTAAAAGCCTTTCTAAATAAATAAGTTTGGAGTTTGGATCTAAAAAGAGCTACATCTGTAATAGTGTGAATGTCAGTGGGTAACTTGTTCCAGAGTCTCGGGACAGCAACTGCGAAAGCCCAATCACCCCATCGTTTATACCTTGACCTTTGGGACTTCTAAAACCAGCTGATTTGAAGACCGCAATAACTTGTTGTGCTCATGCAGGGTTAAAATCTCACACAAATACTCCGGGGCCAGGCCATTTAAGGCCTTGAAAACAAACAATAAAATCTTAAAATTGATTCTAAAATGCACCGGGAGCCAATGTAGGGCATAGAGAACAGGAGTGATGTGTGCACGTCTAGATGTATTTGTTAAAAAGCGAGCAGCAGCATTTTGCACAAGTTGAAGGCGCATCTTGAGATGGAGGTTTGATTTAGACCAACATAAAGAGCCTTACAATAATCCAGCCTTGAACTAATAAAGGCATTAATTGCCTTCTCTAGATCGTGCATGTTAAGGAAGGGCTTAACTTTAGCCAGGAGACGAAGCTGGAAAAAGCTCATTCTAACAACATTGCTGATCTGCTTGTCAAATTTCATGCCGCAAACGAATGTCACCCCCAAATTTTTGACAGTTGGCTTAGTGTATGAAGCCGTAACTCCAAAACTCAAAGCTGGACTGTTTGACATGCATGAAGTACATACAGTTTTATCTTCATTCAAATTAAGAAAGTTATGTGAAAGCCACAAATTCATATCATTAATGCAACTAAGCAGGGAGTTTAATACAACATTGTCATTAGGTTTCATAGGCAAATACATTTGCAAATCATCTGCATAACAATGAAATGACAGGTTGTGCTTGCCTATAATAGCCCTTAAAGGCAACATATATAAGGAAAACGGATGGGGCCAAGAATTGAACGCTGAGGTACCCCGCAAGAGAGAGGAGCAGGTGACGAGGAGAGGTCACCAATCATGACAGAGAAGCTCCTATTTGCCAAATAGGAGCTAAACCATTTATTTTGTGCATGTTATAGGTTTACAAAGCCCAAAGTCCACCCCAAAGGGACTTACCATCTTCCAGAGAAAACACTGACTACGTTTACAAGCTGTCAATTTTCGGGTTATGGTCGGGTTAAGATCACTATTCGGGTTTCTGAAACATTCGGAATAACCCGTTTACATGCGTGAGCAGAGAGAGTTACTCCTGTATACATGGCATTTGTAATCAATTGGCAATATCCCGACATAAACGGCGACGCACGGTTAGCGTCTGGATGTACGGACAAACCCTGCTTCGCATAACTTTTCGGTCACCTTCTTATAAATCTCACTATCTCGGTACTTTCTGCCGTCAACAAAAGACATTATATTCATGGTTTTCACCACACTAATAAAGAAATTGGTTTCCTCCTCGCTCCAAAAGTGTGGTGCTGTGCTGCGTCTCGCCATGTTTACCTCTACTTCTTGTTTACTTCCGGTATACTGCGCACAGGTTTTCTGGCGCATACAAGAAGTTCCTCTACTCAAAAGACCAAGATTCCTTGCGAATAGAACATGCGCAGAACACAAATCAATGTTCCTTTTGATGGGGATATGCCGATATGCGTTTACATGACCAAAATTTCGGGTTAGAAAAGGGGTAACCCAGGGATCATTTTCGGGTTTTTAAAAACCGGAATATGAGCATATTCGGGTTTTTGCCGGTGTTTACATGGCCGCGCGTGACCGGGTTATTGCTAATATTCCGGTTTTGAACGGGTTATTGGCTGCATGTAAACAGCTCCAAACAGCTCTATTGTAGTCCAGCCTTTACTTTCGGGACAAACGTGCATCACTTTGTAACACGTTATAATGCTCGCCTAGCTGCTAGCGTGGCACACCCTCATACTCTGCTTCTGACTGGCTGGTAGTCCTTACCTAGGTACTGCACATGTGCGCCCAACAAAGATGAAATATTAGTGCGATGCCTCACTCGGTAGCTAAAACAGAGAGCTCAACACACAGGGTGAAAAGGGGAGTAGCAGCAATGTGCAGTACGACAAAAATATGGTGTTTTTTGAAAATTAAACCATGTAAACCTATTGTGCTACAACCTCTAAATACAATTATGAACCTGAAAATGAACATAATATGAGAACTTTAAGTGCTGAGCCTCGGATGCCTATACAATGCTCAAGGCAAGAGAGAAGGACCACTGTATCAAAAGCCGCTGTGAGGTCCAAAATGCCTAATACAGCAGGATTCCCAGCATCTACAGACAGCGCAATATCATTGTGTACTCTCAACACTGCAGGCTCAGTGCTGTGACGTGATCTGAAACCAGATTGAAATTTTTCAAACAGAGTTCTGTTGTAAAAAGTCTTGTATGATGAGATACATGATGAGATACTTGCATGATGAGAGACTGGTCTAAAATTGGACAACAGGGGGTCAAGATGAGGCTGCTCTATGACCACAGCATGTTTAAAGGCAGCTGGGACTGAACCTAAACTAAGACAAGAATTTAAAAAAGTAAGTAGACTCGACACGATGGTATTATTAAAAACCAACTTTATCATCCTGGCGGGAACAATGTCCAAAGGACAGTTGGTAGGTTTCATGTGTTGCACTACCTCAGTGAGCAACGTCAGAGAAACTGGCTTAAATTGAGTGACACTGATTCATTCACTGCTTTGTCAGACCTTTTTGCAGATATAAGACTTAAAAAAAAAAGAAGACGAAGGGAGGATGCAAGGAAGAAGATGAATTTACCATAGACAAGTTGCTTTTCCCTTGGAGTTATGAATAATGTATTCCACATCTATTCGTAGGAAGTGAGAAATAGATTTCACATTAACCAGCTGTTACAGCTACGTTCACCGCGGCTCCACTGTCCAGCTACCCCTCTGTGAGCCAGCAATAAGAAAGGATCAGGGCCAGTGCTCATGAAAAAAAAAAAAATAAAAAAACTGATGTTCTTATGACATCATATGAAAACATATGTTTTTGAAAAAAAAAATTCCCTCCTGCCTCCATCTCAAATGCAAGGACAAACACAGACGTTAACGCCAGGAATTCATTCTGACTGAGGCTTTTTATTCCCCATACATCACTGGTGTGTGATTTAGGGTGATGGAAGATGCATTACTACAATACATGCAGATATTTCCAATATATACTATCTATCTTTTTTCACCCTTCACCTTTAAAGTTAACACCTTTTTTATGTTGTGATCAGAATTGGGTAGTTGTATAGTATACGTATAATATTCCGTCAGCTTAGAACAAAAACAAAAATAGGCGAATAGAGAATGTGTTATAGCAATGCATGACTCTAGTTGAAATCGTTTAAAGGTGCAGTCTTAGGTTAAGTATGTTGTATTAACGCGTGACAGACTTTGGCTTTGTGATCAAGGAATCAGTGCTTATAATATTCTATCTAAAGTAAAGGATGATGTTGTTTTTATCATTGTTTTATTGGAATCAATAGCACACTTGGTACCTTGATGCATGTGTCAAATAATGATCTACATTAAATGATAATTAATTGAATAATACAGTATAATACGTATTCTTCTAATAATAAGAAGGTCTACAGCGGGCAAAGTGCTCTGTCTACTGTCATTCCTCTTAACACAACATTAGTTGTTGCGCTCCCCTCCGGGGCTTGGTTTATTTTTGATAATTAATCTCTCACTGCAAGCCTAATGAATGGGAGCACATCAAACCCACCCAGTAAATATAGAGCAGATCTGCTCTTTTGGAGCCTAGTGATATGGGGATTATACTGGTTATGTGGAGCAGAGCTGGATCAAGTGGCTGGGGCTGTGCTGAACTGCAAGCTATCATTGAAAGAAATGAAGGTGCCAAAGTAAAAGAAGAGGTGGGGAATGATGCAGGGGACATACGCTAGCTTCTGGAGCCCAGCCCTGCCCACTGTGGAGGGGCCTGACAGTTCTGGGTCACTCTCTCCGTCTCCAGTTATCTCCACCCAGCCTCTATCTGCTTGGTGGTGGCAGAGGATGGAGGACGAAGGGAAAATAGGGCGGCTTATTGAGATAATAATGTGGTGTACATTGGTGACAGTTGTAAGCCGAGTGCCACAGTGCTTAAGCCATGCAGGGCGATGTGTGAGCTTTCACTAGCGTGTTCCAATCATGAGTGGGCGAATCCGCCAGCTCAAGCTTAATGTATGGCATTTCATGCTTTCAAAACAGTGCACCTAAATGCTGAATTATTCTTATTTGCTTTGGCTCAGAATTTTGTGTTCTTTCATATTTCTGTTCATAACGTGATATGGCCTGTCCACCCACAAGGTACCAACAGAACATAGCCTTGGAATTTACAGGCAACAGTATAGAGTAAAAGTCTTGGAATTAAACTTGATTCCATTTAATTTTGATTAGAAGTTGCTGTTTATCACATTCCTTTTCCTTTCGACACATACTTGGATATATGTGGTTTTTTTTAGGTACACAAAATAACATCTGACACTTTGCTCTCAGCTCTGCCGCTCAAATCAATTATTAAATTTTTCTAACATTAGTGCTCCTTCCCTTCATGCAGAACCATCAGATGTGCAGGCTTTGATCAGACCTTGAGTTCTTTATCAGCATCAACGTTATCATAAAATCTTCTCTAAATCCCTGCATTTCAATTATTATCATAGAAATCTATTGGACAATCTCAAGAAGCTAAAAGGGCATTCAACTACAGCATAGAGGGATTTCTCGAACTTGTGTTAACTTTGTCATCTTCCTGATGTTGTAATACAGTATATGCCAAAACAGGAGTTGGCAAAGATACCACGGTTTTCTTAAAAAGAAAATAAACATTGCATCATCAGCTGCCACTGGAAGGATATTTTGAGTGTTTTGTGCTTTGGGAGTCATAGAAGGACATAGCCTCTTATCTGTGACCACTAGAAAACTGTTTATTTAAAAAGGAGATAGAAGGAGTTTATGTGATCATTGAATCTTTCTCCATGTGCTGATAATGTATTCTCCTATTAGTAATGTATTCATCCCGCTTCACCCCGATTCCAGATTTTATACCGCTGTACCAGAATTGCGATTAGTAGGTCACACCGACGTGCACTTGCGGATGGAGTTTGCACTTGTGATTGCTGTGGTTCCAGGTTTAGGGCATTGTTCTTTTAAAATTGTATTAGGGCATTATTCATGACCATCATTAAGGTTTGATTTTCTAGATCTAGTACCTCAGTTCAAATCTGAACTTCCAATTTAAAATAAATGGAGGTTGAGTTTTTTTTTTCGCACTTTTTTTCATTTGCGATTTTAACCATCAACTTCTGGTCAATGTCATGCTTAGAAAATAATTATTTCTCAGTTTGGAGCTCTGCCTAAGCTGCCATTGTATTTGCTAAATGTCACTTGCAATTAAAGTTGATAATGTTACTGAGAAAAGGTCACATACCAACCTGTGTGGCGGAATAGGACTCTGATTCACACACCCTGCTCGACAACACCAAGCACTCAGTCACACTCCTAACTGGCTGACATGTTTTCCCGGTCATTGTGCTTTCAATTACACACATTACACTGATTAGATTTACATTTCAGTTTTTATGGTTGCTCTAATTGGCAAAGATGATTGCAAATTAGGCAAGAGGGCAAGCGTAGCCTTGGCTACCGTCTGTCACCTTGAAATGGACAGACTAACACAGACCTGGGTTCTGTGTGTCCATTAATCTGCTAATTTCATGATCGGGGTGAAGCAAGTGATCAAATTTAATAGGGTGCCTATTTTCTCCAGCAGCACCCTTTTTGCCGTGGCATTTTGTGACCTCTAGCTTGGATAAGGGAATAATTTGTGGTTAATTAGCCTTGTAGAGTTTGTGTCACTCATATTTTTCTGTGCCTTGTCTAATTGTTCTGCTTTATGTTTCATGACCCCTCAGGCCTCAGTATTACAAGGTGATAGAAGAATGCGTGTCTCAGGTGGTCCTGCATCGCAGTGGGATGGACCCTGACTTTGGCTACAGTAAAAGATTGGACGTGGACTTCACTCATCTGATTGGTACTTTATGAATTGCTTTACATTTCTTCACTCATTCATTTAACATATTTGTTGGCAAAAGTTTAAAATGTGTAATGGAAGTCTTTAAGACTTAGTTCAGATCCTGAAAGATATATATTTTTTCTTTTTACACTATGTGCTGCAGGAGGCATATCACTGATGTTGCTAAACATGTTTCCATACCTAGCAGTCATTCTCATTATTCTCCCAGGTCCCCCTGAGATTCTTCTGACAAACACAGTGGCTTGACATATAAGATGGGGTCATCTAATTATTGATAAATAATACATTATATCTGGTGAAAATGAGATCAGCTAGTTCAGAATTATTTTTAATGTCGTTTTCCTCAGTTACTCTGTATGCAGAGCAAACATCTATTTGCACTGCATTAATGCACTAATGGAGATTTTCTTTCAAACGGTGAAAATAAATAAATAACACCACTTTGTGTCGCTCTGTTCTGTCACTAACAGTTCTGTGACTTGCCAACAAAGGGTCATTAAAAGTTTCTAAAGCTATCCACCGAGGACTGACACAGCATTGAATAAGTTTTGTCACTCACTTTACTGAGATTTAATCAGTTGACAAAATACTTTCAAGGATGTGTTTTGTTACAGATGCCAGAGTCCCATGGCATATCGAAAGATGCCTTCCCACCCTTTCTTATTCATCTTTTCTGTTGTTTGCTTTTTTCACATTCACATTAGGATGCTGTTTCCTATTAAAATGTGTTGTGTGATGTGTGATCTAACAATAATTTACACTTAAAACTTGCACATACACTATCATTCAGATGATTCATCAACAGGGTCATTGTAAAATTGGGATTTGAAAATATACCTAAATAAAACCTGAAAAAACCTGACACACAAAACTTTTGGAAAACACTGATTTGATGAAAATTAAGTAAAATTGTCAAAAAACACTGATTTAGTTCTGTACTTTAAACTCTGACTGATTTTTCTTTTGTTCAAGACACACCCTTAAGCAACACATGAGAGCTCAGAGTTTTAAGGTGATGATTCCGACTATTTAAGGACACCTTTAGTCAGTATAAATGAAGAGAAGAGGAGGAAAAAAAAATAGCACATCTGCATGAGCCAAGAGTTGCTCACTATTGGCAGCTATTGATCATATCAATAAAACACCTTTTCCCTTCTTGTCCCTTCTTCACAACACAGCCATTGCATAAGTCTCCTAAGCTTCTCATTTTATACTTCTTTTTCACAGAGCAGACATTTACCTTTTTCATTTATTTTATCATTAAATGAGTTTTGCATTTCATCACAATCACGTCCACCAATGAAAAGAGCTGTTTTTTTTTTTCTTCACAAAAAACAAATTGCATTTTAGGTGTTGTAAAATGTACCCATGATCTATAGCAATTTTTTAAGACCATCTCTTAAGTTGTAAACATCTCACAGACCTTTTAAAAAAATATTTTCAAACAAATAAGCCTTAATATAATACTTTGAAAAACAAGAGCCAGGTCTAATTGAAAATCTCACTCGAGAAGCTAATGCGGCACATCACACATTTGAAGTATCTCGTGACTGTGGCTCTGTTGTCTTGCAGATCAGTGTGTGGATAAAGCCAAAGTTGAAGAGAGTGAGCAGAAGGCTGCGGAGTACTCCAAAAAGGTAAGGCATTAATCACTCCCAACAGCCCCTTTTGGTTGGCCGGCTCCTATCAGGAAAGTTTTTTCCTTCCTCAGAGCTCCCAGACAAGCTATTTATTTTCCATGCCCTGATCAATACCTGGGTGTGACGCTACATGATCCGTATCGGCATTACAAGAATCAATGCCGATGTTCTGATGTATACTTATTTGTGCACAGTGCCGGGGCAGAGTTAAGTTATATGCCGACTCTTAATATTCCTTTAAGGGTTTCTTTTTTTTATCTCACATTTCCTTTTAATGTAAATTGATTGATTATTTGCTTGATTGATTAATTATATTGCAATTTATTTGAGAGAAATAACATAACTAGCAATTTAACATGCAGCATATTTTAGTATCATATTTAAATGTATCTTAAGGAGATCTCACTACCACTACCTGGCGACACCAAGGGGGTCCAGGATGTTTTTTTCTTAAGAGTCCTGTCCCACCAGCCCATCGTCCACCCTGCTGGGCCAGTGAAATCATTGTAGCGACATGGCTCGGTTTCTGCAAAGGTTAGATCCATCAACATACATGAAAGCCAGGCCAGGAAACAAAGACAAAGGACAACAGGGCTCTAGGGCCATGAGAGCTATGAATAGAAATCGGCCAGAGAGTGTAAGACGGCGTGTTTTGGTGTCTGTTGATGTGCCCTGTGGCTATTCTCTGGAGACAATGTGCCGCTCACAAACCTGTGTGTGTGTGTGTGTACACGTGTTTGTTATGTGCACATAGACATACTTGTGTCTCTTTTCTTGCAGTTTGATGAGGAGTTCAGTGCACGGCAGGAGGCCCAGGCCGAGTCTCAAAAGAAGGAAGAGAGAATCAAAGAGTTGGAGGGGAAGATCAAGGCCCTGGAGTCCCAGGTAAATCCATAGAGAGAAATTCCACTACTCTGCAAAACAGTGTTACATTCCCCCCGAGATCTTTTATATTCTTTGTTTTCCCCAAAAAACAAAATGAAAAAGAAGAAAGTGAAAACTCTAATGCCCAGAAGCCATTTTAATCAGTTTTTTTAGTCAAAAACATTCAATACAATCTCATACAGAATAACAAAAAATGCAGTGCATGGCAACAAGAAGTAATGCTTCCACTAGAAAAAAGGCTGATTTGGTCAGAAGGATACCTTTCCACCTCACTTACAGATGTGCTGCTGCTGTAAGTGGGAGTTATCGTCCATGCAAGAACATTTGATTTAATAAAGGGTCAATCTCCTTAAGTTGTAGCTCTTTATATGGGCGAATTGCTCTATTGAAGCTTTTCCTATGTAATTCTATCATCACAGAGATGGATTGCATTTCTTTTCTAGGTCTCTACATCATTTCTTCCCAGGCAAAACCGTCCATTTTGAGTACAGAAAATGACTGCTATTTCCCCCTTAACCCAATTTCAAATACTTTAGTACTTCCTTGGGACAAAAGGGCAGTTTGCCTTCCTGCTTAGGCAATTTAATATAAGCCGGCATTGAAAGATGGTATAGCTACATTTATATCACAGATTGCTTTTTCTTTTAAACATTCATTTCTGGTTGCTTAGGTTGGCACTCCCTCTCTGATAAACTGCACCTGAATATGTGGTCATCATCAGCATCACTGGGAGTTTTCTCACTTGTAACATGCTGTTACTTCAGTCCTCTAGCAATCATTCTTAGGTCCCCAACACATGCTGTTATGTAGTACAAGCTTTGGCCGTTGTCCTGGCCAAACTCACATCCTCCTTAGAACTTAATTTGTGGAGCTCTCACTCCAGCACTTTATATGCATGGATGCTGTGTCACCTCTTGTTACCTGCATTGTTACCCAAACTGGTTCATCACTCACTCCTTTTCCTGATTAATGCCCGCCTATTTTAACGAGACCATCAGAATCTAAAGCTCCTCTCCACCTGCTCCGTCTGCTCGCCCCTTTTTCTCCCTTGCTCTCTCAGTCTTCCACCTTCTGTCAGAAATGAATGCATCAGGCTGTGTTACCTTTGCTTGCCCTCTTTCCCTTGCTGGGGCTTTTAATGTTGTGTTTCCAAGTGTTTTCTTCCCTATAACACACCTTCCCCTCACCCTCCCCTGGTAGGCCTCTGTCTTTTGAAGACTGGCTGACTGACTGAGGTGCATTAACAGGTAGTGTAGATCAGAGAACCCTCAGGGACTCAAGCCCTCTCTTCCCCTGTTTGTCTGAATGCTCCTTCAAAGAGCTGCTACTGCTGGAGAGCTGTACATCAACAGACATTAACCTCAGCAGGGAAACATGTAATTAGTTTGTATGAATGTGGCCATGGCGACTTTAGAATATCCCCTATTCATTTTGACAGAACATAAACTTACTTACCTACTTTGGATGTCAATCTATTTAATCTGGAAAGTGCAGTTGATTTTAACTGGCCTCACGTATTAATTTATTTTAATTGAAAGTTGATTTTGGGGCTTTAAGGAGTAAACTTAAAAAAGAAGAAACAAATAATGTGTGTAATAACAATTCAGAGTTATCTCCTGTTTTTTATTTTTTATTTTAGGCAGGTGTTCGCATAGACCATTCAATTGCTACCTCAAGAAATAGACAAAATAAGTGTCATCCTCTCAGACGGTTGTGATTCTGCTACTTCAGGCAGACTAGGCGGAAAGAGTGTGTTTTGCAACCTAATTGCTGTTTGACACAGTGTTGTAGAAGGCCATTAACTGTGAGAGCACAGAACCTTTAAATCGGCGTGAGGACACACGTTTGTCCATCAAAGCTGCTGGGCCTTTACTGTTGTTATGCTGAATATGAATAAAGTGGGAGCTAACACTAACCCTTCATCTCTGAGAGACAGAATTCTTGTCAGACATTAAAACACATGCATGCCTGAGTCGCCTCTCTTCACCTTGTTTGTGAACCAACCCATTTAATGAGAGTCTTTGTCTGGGAACGTTGGCATAGTAACAAGCAGCCTGTTTGATTTGTCTGTTTGATTATCCCCCAATTGAGTTGAGTGGATGTTCTGCCTATAAACATCAACAGAGAACACAGGAATCACAACAAGAAGAAATCATCCACCCTTCCCCAAACCTTTACTTGCAACCATTCAAGGCAAAAAAAAAGGGAAGGAACTCATTGGATTGGCTCAGGTTGTGATGAATAATGTAGCACTGCAGTGGTACATTGGAGCACTCTGCGCCATCCCATTAATAGGTTTTAACAACCTGGCGGTCTTGTAGCTGACCCAGCTTGGCCCCAAGAGGAGCTGGAGGTGTAGTGGACCACTTTCTCTCTCTTTTCCTGCCAGGCTGCCTTCCGCCCTGGATGATTACAGAATTTGACTCAACTGATAATATAATGTGTGATTTGCTGTTAGGGGATAGAGCCACTTCAGTTGTTAAACCAAAAATGTACTGTCAAATTCACTGTTTAAATATGTTTTTTACAGTTTACAAAAATGGGGTTAGCACTGGTTTTCAGAAAAAAATACTGTCTATTCTGCCAGGTCCTTCTGATGATTACAATTTGTCCTTTTAATGTGTGTTTGTGTTAGGGATAGAGCCACTTCAGTTGTTAAACCAAAAATGTACTGTCAAATTCACTGTCATTCAAATATGTTATACGTGCATCCTAACAGTTATACAGAAAATGGGAGTTAAAAAGCACTGGACTTTTCAGAAAGCAAAACATACTGTTCTATACCTGCTGAAAATCTTTTAGGCTTGTTCTTTAAAACTGAGATATCTAAAAGCCTCTTACTTTTAATCCCTAAGGATGAAAGATAAAACAAAACTCTTTGCTTTAAATCTTGCACTTTACCACCATTTTCTAAAATTCTTTCAAAAATGAAAGTTCTTTTTTAAGTCCCCCTACTAAAAGTTCCCATCTCCTTTTCCATTACAGACATTAAATATTTAGTTCACTACGGTCCATAGTAAGAGTTATTCTGTAGGACTCCATAAAAAGATTACATGTTCTGTTGCTGTGGAATACGTTCCCATCCTCTTTACTTTAGCAAGGTCGCACAGAGTGAAATATCAAAGCAAAATGAGTACATTTCTGAAACGAAGACTGCAGAGTGAAATCAATGCCCATCACACATCTACGTGTGTTAAGTTGAAATGTATTTTGTGATGCCAAAAAAAAATAAAAAATACGGGGAAATGGAAGAAGGGTTTTGAAGGTGCACCAACTGTCAGTGATGCTGTGCCTTGTTCCTTTCATGCTGCAGTCAGTGCTCTACACTGATGTTCTTTTGAAGGTAGATTACATCTTGTTTTAGGTGTAAAAGTACACTGTGCCTTTTGCACATCAAATAGCTCATTCAGACAAAATGGGAATATAATACTGTATTTGTCATTAAATGTGTAAGGGACATCCTTTTTCCCTGCTTGCCTCTTTTTCTGGCTTTTCTGTTTCGTGTGAGTACTGTAGTGTACTACTGTTCTAGTATACTAGTGTTCTTCTTCTTCTCTGTCTATCTAACCCACCCCCATGTGTGCCTCTCTGTTGCCCTCTGTGTCTGTTGTGTGTTCCCATGGTGTGTGTGTGTGTGTGTGTGTGTGTGTGTGTGTGTGTGTGTGTGTGTGTTGTATCTGCACAGTTAACTATTGAAAAGACAAGCTCAAAGAGGCTCAGAGACTCATCGGGGAATCTGAAGCCAAGGTGGGTGTCCTCTTTGCATGTGCAGCCCTTGACATAATCAGACATTTAATCACCTGCAAATCCAGGTTAAATATTCAATGAATGGGATTGTGGTGCTTAAAATCCTTCGTTGGAGAAAAACTCTCAAACTGATTGTTGAACTGATCTTTTGTCCGATCTGTTGATCTCTCTGCATGTGCACCCTACTCCGTATTATGCATTACGGTTTAAAGCCTTGTTTTGAATCATCTGTAAATATAAGTTATATTTGTATATATTTAAACTGACATACAAGGCCTCTAATCTTTATTTGCAAGAAAAAAAAAATCTCAAACTGAAATACACATGTACAAAATGTACAAATAATTGATATGATACTTTGTCTCTTGAAATTACTAATCCACAAAAACAGAAAATGCTTTAAATGACTTCATTCCATTAAGATAAATAATGTAACAGTTGCAAGCTATATTAAATTCTGTAGCAGTTTTAACTTTTAACTACACACAATTCCTGCCTGTTTAATGCAGTTTTCATAAGTAAACACTTTGTGATTAAATTCCTCTATCAGAGATGAGATTGGGGCCTAGATTTAATCACATAGCATTCAGAGTTAATTACCTGCCATGCTGGCCTCCCAATTGAGTCCAGAAGACTATAAATTCAAATTGGATAGGTTAGATTTCATATTAGCCCAGTTTTC
Organism: Perca fluviatilis; assembly: GCF_010015445.1. Taxonomy (NCBI): domain Eukaryota; kingdom Metazoa; phylum Chordata; class Actinopteri; order Perciformes; family Percidae; genus Perca; species Perca fluviatilis. The sequence goes on along the minus strand of NC_053121.1, from coordinate 26,107,577 downwards.
TTCTATACACAGAGCTCCAGATGGGCTCTGCTAAAGGAACGTCAGCCAAAAAGCATCAAAGAGACCTTTACAAGCTGGCGAGAAACACAATATTTAAATCGATAGATTGATCTTAAGTTGGGAAAGTAATGCTAGACATGCTTGATAATAGAAATATTAGAAATCAATACATAACATAGGAAAATTATATTTCTATATGTCTAGATGTGTGTGTGTGTGTATTTAGTCTCACATAATCATGACTACTTGCATATTGTACTCAAACAATATAGTGCCTATATTATATATAGTATACTTGTGTTTGCTACTTCAGACTCAGACACTTGTATGTTATGGACATACTATACATGTTGCATAAAAAACATGTATGGGCTACATAATTACAATGCAAAACATAAAGTCTGATTTTGTCCCATATGAATTCAGTATAAAATGGCTGTTATTTCAATCAAAAGACACAATTATTATACACTTTACAAAATATGGACCTGTTTTGTATTAGTTGTTTATATTCATATCTGAGGAAGAAGAGGCCAGTGGCCATGGTATTGTATCCCAAGGGTTCTGTGAAACACTGGGGTTATAATTGGTTAGATTAGAGACAGTGAGAGAGAGAGAGTTAGAGAGATGGATAAAGAGTCAGAGGGCCCATCTGAATGGAAACAACTGCACTCTAATTTAGCAGCTAATTTGCTTCCATTCTCTCATATTAATCTTAAAAGAGAATACGGGCCACAGAGGGCTCGAGATTGACAGACATGTAATCATTGGATGTAGATTTTCACTGAAAGGCTCTGGGCAATCAGTGCAAGAAACTCCTTGCAGAACACCTTTTTAATTTTGGCCCTAATAAACAATCCACCAATGCCATTATGTAATAAATCCCAATGTAATGTCTTTAAATATGAAGCCAATCACATTGTACACACAATCAAGTGGGGGAAAGCACATTGTGGGGAATTGGTTTTGGAAATGAGAAGTGCAAGTCAAAAGGCTTTTTGGTCTAATCAGCTTCAAAGATCAAACCCCGTCTTAGCTCGGCTGACTGTAATTGTTGTATTTGCATAACTTTTTTTCTCTAAAACAATTTTCTGTTGCCATTATCACTGACTACCTGTGTTTGTGGATTGTGTGATAGTGCAGACATGTCAAAGGACTGAAGGACTTGTCTTATCAGTCTGGGGTCTAATTACATCCCTGTCTACTGTTTAATAGCCTGCCATTGTGAGGACTCAGGACAAAGACTTGATGACAGCAACATTCTTATCTTTTGTAAATTAAAACAGTAGTCTATCACAGGTTTTACACACACACACACACACACACACACACACACACACACACACACACACACACACACACACACACACACACACACACACACACACACACACACACACACACACACACACATATATTGAATCCACTGAGATAATGAACACAAGCAGCCAACCCTTTGGACAGTTCACAACTCTCCATATAAGTGGTGTTAATATGAATTGTGCCTCCAATGGGCAAGCATAATCAACAGCACTGAAGGATCAGATCATAATTATGAATTTATTTGATGACAGTAATGATTTCAGTCCAGTTTTTGCAACCTGACACAATTGCACATTTTGTGGCACCAACTAAGAGATATTGTAATATATAGAAAATGATTAATACAAAATCCAGATTCTGATTAGATTAATTTAACTAATTAGTTTCTAATAAATCATACAGGATGTGCATATGAAATGGTTACTGTTTCATAAGCTGCTCAAGTCGTGATCTCATATAAATTGTACACAACCATTATGTCTAGTCCCATGACTAGAACATATCCTCACACTGTATTTAGAATTGCTTCAGGGAGGCTTTTTACAGTCACAAAGTGTATGTAGTATGTGTATTTAATGTTTGCCTCTAAAGTTTAAGTTCAAGTATGCAGACAACAGTTTTGACTTCTCATGTATTTTCCATAAATGTATTTGCTATAAATACCAGAAAGTGTAGTTGCCACTGAGTTTAAGTTAATTTTTAAACATTCCACTTGCTCCTCTCAATACATACCTGATGTCATAGTGTGGATCGTGTAAAACTGTCACTAAACACAAGCACCAGTATGTGCATTACTTATGGTGCTGGGTGTCACAAAAATAAAAGATTTTACAAACCCTTTTTGTTTTTACTTAAAGCTGCAGTAGGTAAGATTGTGAAGAGCCAGGACTTCGCCAACAAATTTGAACATCGACAACTTCTCAGTCCCTCCCCCCTTTCTGCTGCAGCCCAAACCGTCTCCTAAGCCCCTCCCACACAAGGGAGTTTGACAGACCTGCCTAGGCATGTCAGACAACATGTTCAATAACTAAACACTAACACAACGTTAACTTTACTCACCAACAGTAAAACGATGCTAACTAGCAGGCTAGCGTTAGCCATTTCAGCATCATATCTGACCGACCACTGTGCTAACGTTACTATCATCCTCACCAACGTAGCTTTGTGGACTTTTGACTACTAATAACCAAGTGAAAGATAAATCATTCATCATAATTATGTTACCTGTCGAGAAGAAATGTGGCTACATCTGCATCGTTCTTCAGATCTTTAAAATCCCGGAGCTCACGCCACCTCTGAAAAGCCTCTCCAATATTCACCGGAGTTTTGGGAAACCTTTCTGCAGCTTGTGCGCGGGGAGGGGAGAACGCTCTTATATGTGTGTACGTGCCTGAGCAGTGATTGACAGGCAGATAGACCCCCCCTCCCTGTGGCCCTGATTGGAGAAAATCAACCGGGAGCGGTGGAATTTTGCCAATGGCACTACAGGCTGTAGGAGGAGCCAGAGGAGTTTTTATTTTTTTTATTTTACATAATTCATGTAGTTCTACTGGAACATAGGGTCAGTTTCAGCAAATATGACAGAAAGTTAGTTTTATAAGACTTACCTACTGCATCTTTAACAAACTTAAATGTATTAAATGCAAGCATGTTCTCCTAATCTGATTTGCTTACATACTATACTGTTTAAAATGACTTGTCATCTGTAGAAAAGTTGCATCTTGCTTTTCCTGCTTAAAAGCTTTAAGTCAACTTGGCAAACACATCTACAAACATGGCTGGTGAACTAATGATCATGCTCTCTTTGATTAGTAAAGTCATGGAAACAGCAGAGGACACAACCTCCTCATGTGCTCTGAACTTGGAAGCAACACTCGCACAGAACCTAGTAATCCTTGACATAAAACACTGCAGTGAACTTGTTCACTGGTATTGACACACACACCCTACTCTCTGCCCACAGTCAAAGCTCATGGCAAGTTACTAAGATACTGAAGTTGTGCAGGCAGTAAAACTTTGTTTTTCACAGCACAAAAAGGCCTCTTCCCCAGCAGAAAAAAAAAACAAAAACGCCTTATTGCTTTTTTTCTATTAGTGGCATCAGATCGAGGTTAAGATTAAACCGAAGGGAGCCTCACTTAATGTGTAGGCGATCATTAACATTTCTTCCCTGTATTTGCAGATTGCAGCAGGTCCAACTGCGCCTGGAGCACCACCTCCACCACCCCTACCAGGGGGTGCAGCAGCTCCACCTCCTCCTCCCCCACCTCCTCCCCCACCTCCACCTGGTGGCTGCCCTCCCCCACCTCCTCCTCCTCTCCCCGGTCACGCTGGCATGACACCACCACCACCTCCACCTCCTCCCCCAGGTGGAGGACCTCCACCTCCACCACCACCCCCCGGGTGTGGGGGTCCACCTCCTCCGCCTTTCTTCGGGGCCCCACCTGCATTGCCTGTCATCAAGCTGCCTTATGGACTGCAGCCCAAGAAGACCTACAAGCCTGAAACTGTGATGAAGAGGGTCAACTGGACCAAGGTATGGTAACCTGAGCTCTGATTCACTGCAACCTATAATCTTATGTTCACTGATAGTATTGGTAAATGGACACTGTAAGGGAAATAATATTCCACTGTTGACATGAAATATTATGCAGTTAAAACATGTCACCATTTAGCACTGACTTGTGAGGGTTTTTGAAGTAACCCAACATAATACACAATTTCAAATGTACTCTAGCAATGCAATCTAGTCAGACAACTGTTCATCCAGCAGCCACATTATTCAACAGCACATTCCATCACATGGAAATTGTTTACTGTTAAATCCTTTGAAATGGGTGCTCATTTCAAAGGATTCAACAGTAAACAATTTCCATTGCTCAAATGTTCTTGGATTTGTGAATGTTGGTATTGAATGAAGACCGAGCTGTGTAATATTCCATCACATTTGAATACAAGTTTAATAGGACATTCTTTGCATTAATTTAATGGTTCTTTGCCTTTGCTTATGTGACCTTGCGTCTTTGTCTTCAATTACTGACAGCAACCAAAACATCAGCCTAGTTCTTTTGACACCATGTGACTGCTGCACATTGTATTGAATGGTTTTGGTAGATTTAAGCTATATATTAGAGACATTTTGACTGCTACTTTTCAAAGTGTTGAAGGCCATTGTAGTCATATCGTCACGTTTTTATCATTTTCTTTTTTTGAAGAACAAGTGGGGAACATTTTGGTTTCCGTGATACATTATTTAGTCAACAACAGGCCACCAAATGACACACACAGATGAGAGAAAGGACTGTGGAAATGCAAGTCAACATTGAATATTGCATTTCAAGCAGCATGTTGCAGAATGAATTTCTCTCACTTCAAGGACTCCTAAAATGCCATGTATGCAAATGCTTCTCTGTGTGTGGGAGTTTGTGTTGCAAGAGGTAAAGTGATTAATAGTGTCATACAGCAGGATGGAATGTCAAACCTGTGTAACCAGTAAGAAAAACAACAATTTTAGTTTTAGTTTTTTAATACCAGGCGGAGTTGTTTGTGATATTTTAAATATTATTTGTCATTTTCTTGTGCAGTATCAATGTGGTTTTGCACATTTGTGTGCCTGCAGTGGCGTGCAAATGCCCATTGTCTGGGAAGTGTACAGAGGTTAATGTGCAGGTGCATTGACCTTGTCTCCACAGGAATTGTAGTTTGTTGATGCAAATGAAATTCATAACCTACCTGAGGAAAAACAATCTGTGTCTCTTGTGTTGATTAAGTGGGACAAGAGTCGTCTGTCTTCTCTATGTGCTGCATATGGAAGTATGGGAGTGCCAGGACCAAATACAATTTAGTTGTATAAAAAAGGAAGGGGAAAGAGAAGATACTTGTAATTTTTTTTTACCTACATCCCCTCCTTTTCACTACCCCATACATATCGGAAAAGAGTATGAATCACATAGATTTGATACAAGAAAAAGAAGGCTGTTATATTATTTTGCAAAAGAATTATTCAATTATTACTGGACAATGTAGTTTGACATGAAGCTGTGCCGGCAGCTGAAAGTTCATGACTTGTTGCATCATCTGTACACAATTAATGACTACTTACTGTACATACGTACAAACATACAATCTAGCATACATACATGCTTACTATACACACTGTAGCTAAAGTAATGGGGGCAGCTTCTAAATGGGAAAAAGTCATTTTGACAATTACACAATTGGACATTTTTTCGATTACAGTACAAGTCCTTCAGTCAAGCAAAGGATGTGGTGACAGTGAATTCATAGTCAGGAGCAGTAGTGTAAGGCACTCACATGGGAAAAGACAAGCTTAGGCACACATTGGGAAATGTCAGCTTTGTTTAAGCGCTGAATGCATTTTAAATCAGCATGAGCTATTTCTTTTCCTGCATGTGTTTCCATATCTGTGTGTCAGTTATTCCCACAGAAAGTTATTTGTCAAGATTAATAATGGGACTGTCCAAAGGCCAAAACAAACAACATACACATTTGTTTTTCTGGCTGCCATTTTGGCCATTCAACTTTGAATTTCAAAAACAGAAATTATGATTTATGTCCAATAAAACAAATAAAATGCATATAATCTCACGCTGCTAATTAACGCTGCATGGCTACATTGAGATGAAGTAAATAATTTATGTCCTACAGAGCACCATGAGGTAGGCTTATGTTTAAGCTCAACATTATTTCATTAGCTCAGGTTGTAACAAATGCCGTTTCTACATCTAGATGACATTTTTTTCAAACACAGAGATGACATTTTTATTCTGGTCAGCCCCAACAGGAATGCCTAAGATTTATGCACCAGGCTGAATGTTAAGTAACGGAAATTAGAATTCCCCCCAAAAAATCATCAATGCAATTTAACCCGCTATTTATTCAGTCAATGTGTGGTCTTTATTTGTCTGTTGACCCAATACTGTCAGGTATATAACGCAAAATCTTTCTATGCTATGCGTGTGAATATATCTTGAATTTTTGTGGTCATTAATGCATTTGGAATAGGACTTTTAAAAGAAATCTGTGACCAATCCAGTTTCTAAGTGACTTTTCTAGTGCTATATTTACCTTGTATTCGGGGCCTCACTAGGATGGGCTGTGACTGCTAGGCGGGTTAGGTTGTTTTTTGCCATTATATTGACAAATTCACAAAGTAGGAGTTCAGATAAGTTGCAATTTTAAAAGCATCCTTCATTAGGGTTGTTTCAGGTTGTTTTGTTGTATTACTGTGCACTTTCCTACTCACTAAACTTTTTAGCTGCAACATTTGTTTTTTTTTAGCTCTACCTATTTTGTTGAGGAAAAAAACACTGCTGTTTCTTAAAGTGGGTGTATGTCACAGATTTATGAGAAAAGATATTGATTAGTTTTTCTTCAAGAAACCCATTGTGCATAAAAAAAGATATGCTTTCACATCTGACACATATTCTTGGCAAGTTTGAGTTTGTTTGTATAGCACAATATCATGTGAAAGTAATTCAAAGTTTTTTACAGTGATAGAACGGTAGACAATATGTAATAGAAACAAGCATACATAAATAACCATACACACATACCATTAAACCTTTCTCCATGGAGTTTAAATTTGGCCAGAAAGTTATTTGGTTCTCATGCAATTGCTGTGGTTTTGAGGTTAACGGCAGCAGGCCAGCTGCTAGTCCAGGCCCTTCATAAGAGCTTTCCCCATAGAACTTAACACAATGTACACCAGATGTAGTGTAGTGTCACACATATTATTAGCTCGTAATAACTGCAGCATGTCAGATCGGTTTGTTTATGTCTGAATCTCTCTGTACACTCCTACTCTATTATCTACTTAGTAGAATGGAGGGAATGAAAGACGGGGTGTGTGAAAGCATCCCTGTGGCCTGCTATCACCTCACTGTACTGTTATGTAGGTACTTGAGTGCTTCTTCAAGGCTTTGCTTTTTCAGGCAGGTCTAGGTAGGAGGAATGTATAAACAGGGTTGCTGAGGGTTTGTGCGGCAAGCTGAAATTCACATATTTCATTAGCTTTCAGGAGAGGTCAACAAGCGCTTTGATGTGAATGGTTCAATCAAGGTCTATCCACACATCATTTAGACGTGGTCATATTCTTGTGCTTTGTCATCACATAAAAGGACGTATTATTCCTGCAGACTCCTCTTTTACTTTGGTCTTCTTTTTGTTTGTTGTGTTTGCTACTCCGATGCTAAGGATTCACACACAAGGACATGTGTGTGTCCACGCACAAAAAACACACAAAAAGCCCATCTCCAGTGAGAAGAACTTTTTGAGTGGCAGGTTGGTGAAATGGCGGTCTCTGATTGTGGTGATAATGGAATCCTTGTGTCATTGCAGATAGTGCCTCAGGAAATGGCAGAGAATTGCTTCTGGATCAAAGTCAAAGAAGAGAAGTTTGAGAATCCTGACCTATTTGCTCAGCTCTCCCTCTGCTTCTCGTCGCAGACCAAAGGTAAGGAGGCGTCATCTCTCTTCACCCCTTCTTTAATTAATCTACACACACATGCTTCATTTAGCCTCTCAGGCAATAGATGCCAAACCACTTTCATCTTGTGACACTTTAAGAAGCCATTTTTCTCACTGAAATGTTAATTATCTTAAAACCAAGCACTTTTCCCACTGCATTTGAACACCATCTATGTGTGCTCTCTGTGCCAATTAGGGATACCAATGCTCTTAGTGCAGTGTTTTTATGTGTTTGTGTCTTTGAGAAAGCTGGAGATGCAATGTGGCCACACATTGCATTTCTTCTTTGTACCCACTGAGTAGCTTCAGATCAGTGTTTCTGTGCGTGCACATGGATGTGCACAAACTTGAACTTGTACGTATATGTGTGAACCGAAAGCAGTTATGCTTGGTTTGCTTCTTGCCTTTTCCAGTCCAGTAGGCCAATCTTCCATCAGGGAAGACGGGAGGCTTTTGTGAAGAAAGCTCTGGGAGTTTCCTTGTCCCGGCCAGTTTGTTTCTCAGATACACAACCAGGCTACCTAACATGCTGATGAATAACACAAACAGTATAAAGCAAGTATGTTTTTGTATGGAAAAGGGTGTGTGAAGGCACTTGATGTATTCCTCCCATGACAATTTGAGTGTTTTCCACTTGTTTGACAGGATGTGTGTGTGTTTGTGTGTGTGTGTGTGTGTGTGTGTGTGTGTGTGTGTGTGTGCGTGTGTGTGTGTGTGTGTGTGTGTGTGTGTGTGTGTGTGTGTGTGTGTGTGTGGTACACTAATTCTAGCAGCAGTGCGAGGGGAGAAGTCAGAGCCCTGTCAAGCGCAGAACAGTCAAATCTGAGCTTTGTCAGTGTGTGTGGACATAACTGTACAGAATCCTCCAACTTTTCCCATATTCCCACCGTCTGTTTGGACACAAGTCCGATTCTTGCTCTGTCTTTCTCACAGCCGTCAGGTCTACAAACTAGACTCAACTCTTTTGGTTCTGTGAACTTAATAGCAATTTTGCCTCAGCTGCTGGAAGGTGATTTGCCAGCATAATACAGATGGAAGGAAAATATGGGTAGGAAAGAACAGTTGCCAGGCTTAATGAAGTGACAGGGATAGGCCTCTCTTATAGGAGGATATCTGCCAGACATTATATATGTTAACACATGGTCTGTGACATTTCTGAAGTAATTGACAGAACTTTGCAATACCTACTCTGAATTTTTGTTCTTTTCTTTTAATTTTTTTATTGACAGATACATTTAATATTTTTTGTTAGTAAATCAGCATGTTTGCAGCATGTTTGCATGTCTGCTATAAAATACATTTTCAATTAGATTCTAAAAATGCAATGCAACCATTAGGAGCTTCACATGGCTTTAATTCAGCTTTAAATGTCCCTTTAAATTCTTTATTAAATTCAATTTCTCACCCACTGGGGTTTAAAAAAAAGCACTATAGATAGTTCGTGTTCCCGCTGGCAGGGTAGGAATTCATGATCCAGCATTTCCCCTGGGAGTTACCTTTGCTGGAGCCCTATCAATTACCCCCGCAGCGACTTCACTGAATCAGCTCTTTTCCCTCTATTGTTGAAAGAGAACATGATTTTCTCATGAATGAAAAATGCTGTTTAATGTTTGATATCCCACCCCACCCCCACCCCCTCGTCAGTGAAGTTGAAAGTCACTGAGAAGGGCTTTGATGAAGATGGTATTGCAAAAAAAAAGGTACTAGATTGGATCTTCATTTGTTTTTCTCTTTCCTCTGTTTCATGATTCATGCAGTATAGTCTTTCAAATGCATGCCATCTGAGGATATGTAACAATAAATGTGCTTGAACATAAAACATTTTGTCAAAAGATCGCCGCCTTATTTCCACTTTGAATCTGACCTATTTGAGTCGCGAGTCTTCCTTCATCTCAAGTCAAGTTGGTTAACTGGTGTTGGTTGTAGTTTAAAGCAGTGTCGGAGGATCAGGTGGAGAGACGGAGTCTTGCAAGATGAATTCCTGAAGTCTTGTACTCTCATTGTAACCACGGACCATAAATCCTTTGTGCTGATTTGACAAACAAGTCACTGGTGAAAACCGACTTCATTTGTCTGCGATATTGCCCCTGTTTTTTTTTTTTTATTACACACACACATGCACACACACTTTTCTATGCTTCTTTGTGGTACTTCCATCTTTGCCACATCTTAGATGCGGATATTTATAAGTAAAGCACACTTCGGGGGGCTAGTGTATCGTAAAAGATGAGGCAAGCAGGTGTAAATGCCTTCCCTGCAGAGCTGCCCTCAGAAAATGGTGCAAAGAGGCGTCTGTTAACTCCACGTTCCTTGGGATTCTTGCTTGTTCCTTGCATTGTTGAAGAACAACACTTTAGCAGTAAAAAAGAAAAAAAAGAATCACTTTAACAGCCCCCAATTTTCAGATGCTTATTGCGCTCAGAGGCCTCTAAAACAACTGAGAATGCAAGACTGTCATCTCCCCCGCTGCTTTTATGAGTCTCACCGTTTAATGAGTTTTTCCAAGAAAAGGAAATTATAATCAAGAGGGATTTTTAAGCTCAGCTTCAATCTTCTCAAAGTGGCTTTTTATTTTTTTATTTCATTGTCATTTATTATATTATGATGGTACTTTGGCCTTATTTGAAAATTCAACATGCCAATAATATGCCAGTTATTAGGTGTGAAGGCCATTGACATGTCACTGATTAAGTGTACTGACAACATCGAATTGTATTTCACTTCGGGACAGCACAGGCAACCACATGTTTTAAAAAAGTAACCAATTTAACCGCCTATCTAAATCACAAATCAAAGACACTGAAAATGTCCATTATAACCACTGTATGTAACCAACAATGTCTGTTGCGCTGTATACAGGTCAAAGTAGCTCTGCATGATACATTGGGTATTTACAAGAGGCAGTTGAGCTAATCATTTTCACATATATAAAATAAGTAATTATGTTGCTGTGCTGACATACTGTAACAATAAAGGCACAGTGATTCATCCCTCCAGTTTAAGCTAATGAAACCCTGTTGCAGTAAAAATGAAAACGAAGCCCTTTTGTTTATTTAAAGCGCAACTCAGTGATAAATATTGTTTTTGAGCTGGTAACATGGTTCTCCAGCTTTTGTACAGTGAGCATTAATCTTCTTTGCAATTTTAATATTGTTATATTGGCTTCCTGTTCTCGTGTGGGGAAATGTAGAACCTTCTCCTTTGAGTTGAAAATGTGTTACACTTGACACTACATGTCAGTCACGTATGTCGAGGCAGGTATTTCACCTTTGGCACTATTGAGTGCTTTGTGATTGGAAAATTGTTACCACCCACGCATAGAGCTGAGCAATCTGTTATCAGAGACACATATCTTTATTTGCTCCCGCTCACCACCCTGGTTTCTAATATTTTTTCAACTTACGAGACATTAAATAGACACTGTAGATCAACCTGGCCACATCATAGGGTTGTTTTATTTCCCATTAAAACAGTTTTTTCCACTTTTGCTTTCTTTCTCTTGTCCTTTTTCTGCCTTCGCTTGGCTCTCTCGGCTTTTCTCTCTTTCTTTTTTCCTCTTCTCCATTGACTTCTCTCATTTTTTCTTTTACCCTGATCTCCCCTCAGTTCGCTTTATCAATCAGTGGTTTGTGCCTTTGTATGGCTCTTGGGATCAAATCAGATTTACTTCGGGATTGAATGTGTGTAGCCATGGCCTGCTGCATTTGAAAGGCAATTCATTCAGCTAGAACTTTGCAGTTCAATTTGAAACAAGATTGATGTTGGCAAACTTCACACCCCCTTTCTTCCAAAATGTTTCCTCCATTGCACGCACCAATTGCTGACGGACAAAGGGCATATGCCACTTTGTAATGGTGATGTCTAAGCTTCTCAGCAGAAACAACACAATGGAAGAAGTGAAGTTAGTCAACAACAACAGAAATCCCTGAGTATACTGTATATTTCAGTATTTTATGAGTATTAAACTATTGATGATTATGTTAGAGTTGCAGTCAATATATCAATATGTAATATTGTTTTTATCAATATTGTGTTGTTGGTGTTGTGTGGCCCCCTAAATGAATGCGCTTTATTATTATTTTGGTTTAAAAAGTCAATGACACTCATACTTCTGCAGAGAGAGACTTGGGCCTAATGAAGATGTATGCACATCCTAAAGGAGGAATCAGAGGCTCCATTCCACCCCTCTGAGCAGGGTCATTGGGACTTTCTTTCCCAGCATGCCTCTGTGTTAATGGTTGGCGAGGCTGCTAATGAACGTGTTTAGCCAAGTGCTTGTGGTGAATAAGTCCAGAGGGGACGGGTGTAGTGTTACCAAACCAAACAGCACTTTTAGAAATAAATCTAAAAATTGGTCAAGAGAAAGAGAGGCGTCAAGTAATGGTGTAATAATTACTATCAAGGGAGTTCTTCACCCTAATAATTTTAAGCAGATTTTTGCACATCATATTTTACTGATGTCTAATTTTTTTTTTTACAGCATGTGTATGTAAGAGTGTGTGTGTGTGTGTGTGTGTGTGTGTGTATATATATATATATACATACATACATACATACATACATACATACATACATACATACAGTATCTCACAAAAGTGAGTACACCCCTCACATTTTAGTAAATATTTCATTATATCTTTTGGACAACACTGAAGAAATTACACTTTTCTACAATGTAAAGTATTAAGTGTACAGCTTGTATAACAGTGTAAATGTGCTGTCCCCTCAAAATAACTCAACACACAGCCATTAATGTCTAAACCGCTGGCAACAAAAGTATACCCCCTATGTTAAATTCTCATAGAGGCAGGCAGATATTTATTTTTTTCATGGATCCAGGATACTATGCATCCTGATAAAGTTAAATAAAATCACCAAACCAGCTATTAGGCTAACTGACATAAAACCATACCAATCTCTAGGTATGTAGTATATGTTATGTCAGTTAGCCTAATAGCTGGTTTGATTTGCATTGAGAGATGATTTTATGGAAAGTACCCCATGCCAATCTCTAGGTATGGTGAAGGGTATGTGATGATGTGGGGCTATTTTAATTCCAAAGGCCAAGGGAACTTTATCAGGATGCATAGTATCCTGGATCCATGAAATAACTGGCCTTTAAAAATAAAAATCTGCCTGCCTCTATTGGAATTTAACATAGGGGTGTACTCACTTTGTGGCCAGCGGTTTAGACATTAATGGCTGTGTGTTGAGTTATTTTGAGGGGACAGCACATTTACACTGTTATACAAGCTGTACACTTATGTGTGTGTGTGTGTATATATATATATATATATATATATATATATATATATATATATATATATATATATATATATTAGGGCTGTCAATCGATAAAAAAAATTAACTAATTAATTGCACAATTTGCTGTAATTAATCGCGATTAATCGCTTTTTTAAATTGAGACTGAAGCTTGTCATAATGGATATTTAAATGCTAAATCACTTAACTTTGCAAATATGAAGAAAAAAACAAACAAGGAAAGGTTCTGCTAAGTTCAGAATGTTTAATATCTTTCAGAACAACAGCAGCAACAATTTGGCTTAGTCCTGCTGAAGGCTGCTGGAAACGGCTAGAAACAGTTCATCTCCAACGAGCCTATGTTCAGTCGGCGGCAGGGCAGTCGGGACAATGAGGTGACTACAGTCTCTCAAAATCTGGCGAAAATCTTCTAAACTGACCTTTGTTGAGCTGAAATGAAGACAGATTCAGCAACTGCAAGGCCTATTTCTCACTTAAAATGTTTTCAGAAACATGTTTCAGTGAACTATTTTAGTACAATATGAGATCGTATTCTGAACGGCCGCCATGACAGTCTGGCTCTCAATATCCGGAGAAAACAAACCCATGTGACGCGTTCGTCCAATCAGCTGCCGGTTTTCATTACTTGGGCAACAATACAGAGTAGCACCGCCTGCTGTTATGTAGACGTATTACGTTTCTCAGCCGCCACATGAAGTAAACAAACACAGCTGCGTTAATTTCGTAAATTTTTTTTAACGAGTTAAATATTAAAAAATTAACGCAAAAATTAACGCGTTAATTTTGACAGCCCTAATAAATATATATATATATATATATATATATATATATATAATAACATTGTCTTCCATCCAGAGATTTGATAATATATGAAATCAACAGATATTCTTTAGAAAGAAAAAGTGTTACTCAGCCTCCCCCCCCATCTCTCTCTCATATATATATATATATATAGATATAGTTACTACACCATCATGTTCTGTTAACACGAAAGAAAAAATCCTCAAACGTGTGATGTGCCTTTAAAGGTCAGCCCTGGAAAGGTAACTTGGTTAAAACCTTCCTACAAGTGATGGCTGCAGTCATCCACCCCATCATCACATGGGATTTGATCAAATCCCTCAGCAGTTCTCGTCATTCTGACACCCATTTTCCTTCACCTCTGTCCCTACAACTCAACCTACACACACATCTTCTCCTCACTGAGCCAGTGTGGTGTGCACACCAGCAGATTCTCAATCCTTGCTACAAAGCCCCAGCAGCAGGGCGGTAATGACCCTGCCACAACAGCAGTAATGATGGAATCAGTGGGGGGTTTAGCTGGCTCTCTGACTCTCCCTAATAAGTCCCCTAATAACTCTGTTAACATCAGGGCTGACCCGGCCACCAGATCAAACACACTCACGCATGGTTGGCATGAAACTCGGCAACCTCTCAGTCAGGCAAGAAAACTGTTGCTGACCAGCACACCATGGGTTAGTGTTTGCTTGGGGCCCTACAGTGTATGTTCAATACAAGTCTATGAATACAAGTTTTGGCTCGCCGAACACAGTTGCAATTTTAGCAACAATAAATGCCACTCACAATATTTTAATCCTGTTAAGCTGTATTCATTTGCTAACAATATGTCTTGTTGATAGAAACCTTTGAAAAGCTTGTTGCTCTTGAGAAAAAAAAAACTATCCAAGACTACTGTTCTAGCTCTGCCTTCTCAGATAGTCACAATGCAATAAAGGCTTTTGTCTAATGGGTTTAAGCTCAACTCAAGACACTGCAGCCCACTGTGGAATAGTCTGCCTTGTATTAATAGCGTGTGTACAACGATAAGCTTTTGATACGTTGTATGTCAAAGTGTTGGGAAGTCGGGCTCGATGCTTTGCCATGTTTCCCTGGAGAAAAAGGCTGTTTATTACTGATTCTGTTAATTGAGAGAAGGGAGCATCCAGCGAGGCAGCTTTCTCTGCATCTTTATCCTGGGCTTTTCTTCTACTGACATCGCTCGCTTTCTCTCCTCTTATCTCGTTCTTCTGACGGTGTCCAACTGCAGTCAGGGCCAGCCTAGTAAAAACACCCCCACAACCACTCTCTCTGGCTCATTGTTTATAAGCTGCAGTCTCCCACAAACAAGATCAGAATTGGCATTTACCACTTACTCATTTTGTAAACTGTCATCAGTGTCTGTGAATGGAAAGATTCTTCCCTTTGGTGAAAAAAGACCTTTCCTCACACTAGGAAATCATGCATTCTGGATCACATGTCCATTATTATTTGAAGCAAACCAAAGAGTATATTATCCAATTTTGGAAAAGAAAGGCCTTAAATGGTACCATTTTCATTTTAGAAGATAAGACATTAATTGCTGGCACAGGCAGGAGACATTTGTCTCAATAAAACACAAAACACCCTGATGTTCGTTTCTCTCTGTTTGGAGCAGCCAGCCCACTGTGAATATCTCAGGGTCAGCCCTTTTCCTTGCTCATCCCTGCACGTTTTTAATATATCACATATGAATGGAAATTAGGCCCCTTAAATATTAATGACAAGTAATTGGTTTATTGTAGGAGACTATATTATGTGCGTGTGCATCTGCGTCTGTGAGAGGGAGAGAGAGCGAACGAGAGAGAGAGAGAGAGAGAGAGAGAGAGAGAGATTTCCTCCCATTCCTACTTCATATTAGCTTGCTGTGATGTCCCACTGATTTTAATCTTCTCTTCTCAGATGAGAGCCATTCTGGCTATCACAGTGCACTTTAACTTTAGCCCTCTGAATATTAGCTTTCTTTGATACCTGCCGCTTACAGCCTCCCAAGTCTACACCCTGCTAACTTTTATGTGCCTTCAGGTACATTGTATTGTTCCTCAAAATCTGTCTCTTCAAAAATAAATATCCCCTGTGCATCTAAATATTTCATTTCTTTTTCTACTCGCTGAAAAACCTCAGCTAACAAGTTTGGAATATGTCAATCTTTCTATGTTGTCTTTTTAAACTAATTCTCCATTGGCCCTCAGAGTATATGTTTGTGTCTCAGTTTGTCTTGTAACTTATCAACAATATATTTAAGGAATCCAATGTCTCTAACCTTTTTTATTGTAGTTTGTCACTATTGCACAAGCATTTTCTGCATCTATATTTGTCCAGGACTGTTCTGTCAACAATATTTAGACAACCCAGGTACCTAGATCCACATGTGTTTGCATACTGAATACCAATAAGTCTGGAACAAGGTAACTTGGACAAAAAAGTCTGGGCAGTGACTCCAACAAAAGCACACTGAGCACCCAAGAGAAGTTCAATGTTTCTGAACTTCATCCTGAATTATTAGTTAAAAAAACAATTCATTTTGATATATAAATGTTAAACTTCCATTTATTTTGGGGTCTTGCATATTGTGTTTGTGCTTTCACATCAAGACAACATCTTGCTTATGTTCCCTCACCATTTTCATTACATGGCATTTACCATAATTACCATATTTGTTATATCATGCATAATAACAACCACACTCCCCCCATCACCCAACAAATATTAACCTGTAACAGTGTAATATTTTATTTATTTTTATTTTATTAGGATCCCCATTAGCTGATGCAACAAATGCATCCGCTACTCTTCCTGGGGTCCACACATAACACATAACATGAATAAACAAACAATCCTACACCGAAACAGCAAATTCTCATAAAATACAAATATGCATATATATACACACTCACATATAAACATATACACACACACACACACACACACACACACATATACCTCTACATACACATACAATATACTCTATCTACCAATATAAGTTAACATAAAAAATTCTTTTATTTGTTTTTTAAAACTCATAATATTTTGAATTTAAGCAATATGACCTGGAAGAGAGTTCCATTCAACCATAGCTCTATACAACACTGTACGTTGTTTTGAATTTGTTCTAGATTTTGGAATAATATATTTACCAATTACGGCATGCCTCGTGAGATATCTGTGTATATTAGAGCTCAGAGTAAGTTGCCTATACAGACATTCTGGAGTTTTCCATAAATTAATTTTATTTATAAAGCCAAGGAGTGATGTTTTTAACCTCTCATCAACCGGTAACCAGTATAGTTTGCTGTGCATGTTGTTAACATTAGCCCTTGTCGTACAACAAAGGGCTAAACGTGCAGCTCTATTCTGAACCCTCTGTAGTTTCCCTAAATTCTTCTTTGTAGTTCCTGATCAAACCACAGAGCAGTAATCTAAGTGTGATAACACTAGTGTCTGCAAAACAGGTTTAATTAAATATGAATTTAAAAACGAATAACACCTTTTAACTACAGATATATTTCTCCCCATTTTTTTCACCACTTCATCTATATGTCTTGACCACGACAAAGTACAGTCTAATGTTACCCCAAGAAGCTTTATTTCATGTACCTGCTCAACAGCAACATTATTTAGTACTAAATCCAACCTGGGCCTTGTTTTTAGTGAACATTTAGTTCCAAATAAAATACTTTTAGTCTTGCCTATATTTAGGACAAGTTTATTATCAATTACCCAATTAGATACCATCTGCAACTCATTGTTGAGAGCTGCAGAAATGTTTTCTAAAGCTGATGCTGGCATATAAAGTGTTACATCATCCGCATACATAGACACAGAAGCTCCTCTACAGACCAGTGGGAGATCATTCGTGAAAATAGAAAAAAGCAATGGTCCTAATGAAGACCCTTGTGGAATCCCACATGCTACAGACCTCACCTCAGAGAAGCTTCCATTAAAATACACCTTCTGTGTTCTATCTGTCAAGTAGCTCTCTACCCATGCTAATGCGGATGGTGCAAAACCATAACATTTGAGCTTCCCCAATAACAAACTATGGTCAATTATGTCAAAGGCAGCACTAAAATCTAATAATACTGCTCCGACAATATTTTGGTGATCAATATACTTTAACCAATCATCTGTCATTTGTACCAGAGCTGTACAAGTTGAATGTCCTTTTCTGTAAGCATGCTGGTATTTACTTAACAATTCATTCTTGATGAAATAACCTTGTATCTGGTTAAATACAATTTTTTCTAAAAGTTTAAAAAAAAAAAAAAAAAAAAAAAAAAAAAAAAAAAAAAAAAAAAAAAATTTTTTTTTTTTTTTTTTTTTTTAAAAAATTTTTTTTTTTACCCCAAAAAAAAAAATATGACATATGGAAGTGGCAATGTGGTCTGCTACCATCCTTAATAGCTTTCCATCAAGGTTGTCCGTACCAGATGGCTTGTCATTATTAATAGACAATAATAGTTGTTTTACTTCTTCTCTTGACACTTCTTGAACTTTAAATGAGCAGTTCTTATCATTCATTATTTCTTCTGATATACATGAATAATTTGACTTACAATATGATGTTGGCATTTTCTGCCTTAATTTACAAACTTTATCAATGAAATAATCATTAAAATAATTTGCAATGTCTACAGGTTTAGTTATAAACGATCCATCCACTTCAATCCATGATGGAGTCAAATTACTTTTTCTACCCATGATATTATTTAAGGTGCTCCAAAGCTTTTTTCCATCATGTTTTATACAATCAATCCTAGATTCATAATACAGTTTCTTCTTCTTTCTATTAGAGTTGGTGACATAATTCCTCAATTTACAATATATTTGCCAATCATATAAGGATCCAGACTTCCTTGCCACTTCTTTTGCATTTTCCCTTTGACCCATATATCCTTTTAATTCCTCATCAACCCAAGGAGCCCCAGCAGTTCTAACAGTCAGCCTCTTTACAGGTGCATGCTTATCCATAACAGGAGCCAACAATTTCATGAATACATTAAGTGCAGTATCCGGGTCTTTCTGTTGAATGACATCAGACCAACAGATATTTCCAACATCTTCCACATATAAATCACAATCAAAATCCTTGTACATTCTTTTATACACATTTTTTGGCCCCGCCTTTGGAACCTTAATTTTCCTTGATAAGCCCACCAAATTATGATCACTAAAGCCGATCGAAATTGATACGGCTTTAGAACAGAGTTCAGCTACATTAGTATAAATATGATCTATACATGAAGATTATGTTAGTCCTGTCTTATTAATACATTCCCTTGTTGGCTGGTTAATAACCTGAACCAAATTACAGGCCCCAGTTATAGTAAGAATTTTCTTTTTCAGTGAACATTTTGATGCAAGAAAGTCAATGTTAAGGTCTCCCAAGATATAAATTTCCCTATTTTCATCACATGCTCGCTCAAACATTTCTCCCGAATCATCAAGATACTGACTGCCAGACCCTGGTGGCCTATAACAGCATCCAATCAACATAGGCTTTAAATGAGGTAGGTGAACTTGTAACCATAAGATTTCAGCGTCACATAACATTAGATCTTCTCTGATTTTAACTGGAATGTGGCTCTATATATCAGTTTAATATATTGAAGTGGTATTTGGTTTTAAAACAAAAGAAAAGATATGTTCAGTTTGTGCCTGTTTTGCGAGGTGTGTGTATTTATGTGTGTCCTCCTGTAGGAAGTATTAACTGCCTAATTGAGTGATAGAATGCTTATTAACAATGGGACTTGCGTTTAAAAAGAGAACAATGTCAGATTGTCACTGGAGCTTTTCACATGGAAAAGCCCCAGCGGAGCTTCATTAACTCACCCCCATGATCCCAGACAGCAAAGTATGGAGTGCATATCTAATCCAGTTTAGAGGTATGAGTACAAGAGCAGTGGGTTTTATAGGGAATACATGATGTGTAATGGTTCACTGTTCACTGTGTAGATTTACTGCTGTACTGGATTGGCCATTTTTGACTGACACATGAGAGAAATAGAAAGTCTGTGAAAGTTATTAGTGCCATATTGCTATATTTTTTGAATAGTAACTATTTTATTTATAGAAAATTGTTAGAATGTACAGATTTGTCAATAGTTATCACAAGAAAATGAACATATCTTCTTTTTCTCTGATTTCTTTGTACATTTATTGTAGTTGCAGGGTGTTTCAGTGACCCTCAACATTCTATTAGCAACTTATACAGCTTTGTTTTCGACTCTTCTTGCCAGGTAATAATTTCAGGGGCGGATAGCTTTTCTTCTACTTACGCGATGGTTGGTATTTTTTTCTCTGATAGCCCTGTAGACAGTTTGCTTTTCAAGCTGTTTCAACTCAACCACCCGCTGTATTTCATAATCTGCTCTTAAATGAGATCGAACACAAACTCTGTTGCCCCATCAGTTAACAGAATTCATCAGGAGTAATTGCAAATGTTTTACTATGTTTTACACTTGTTGTCTAACTCCGACCTCTTCAAATGTGCTTATGATCCGGCTCCATGTTGACTCATGATTTCCATACAGATAAAAAAAGTGCACACAAGCCCAATCTCTCCACTGGCTAACACAATGCCTGACAGTGCACAGTGGCCCACTGAGTTTGTTACATGGCATTAAGTTTAATTTGTCTTTGGTGGAATTGGTTTGTGACTACAAGTGGGCCAGGGGGTGACACTCCACTGCCAATCTGGCTGGAAAGGGACAGAGAGGAGACAGAGGAACACTGGGGGGAAGAGAACAACCGTGATATCACAGACAGGATGGGTAAACAATCAGAGTCCTGCGTGTTCAAGATGGTGCCTACTTGAATATAAACAATCATGACTTCTCATGCCACAGCGAGTTAAATTACTGCACAGACGGAAAAGTTTGAGATGAGGGAAAGAGAGAGTAAGGTAGACAGACCAGCCTGATTACAGACTGTGATCCACATTCACCTAAAAAAGGAAACAATAAACAGAATGACACATAAGGGGAATTGTTAAAGCTGGGACACTCAAATTTAAAACGTTATGCCTTTTGTAACTGTTTGTCTTTGTAGATTTTGATTTATGCTGTTTTTGCATAATATGCACTGATAAAACTAATAGGCTTCGGTGGTTCTAAGACAGCTAACTTAGCAATGTGCTAATATTGCTTCTTCTTGTATGATTTGGTTGTACTGAATATATCATTAGTGAAGTAAGCACAAGAGGTCTACTGTAAGTACCATTTGGCATTTCAAGTGTCTTCGTTCATTAACAATATGATATTTCTATCTGCAAACAAGCTCAATGAGGCACTCATTTTTATATTTTTGTCGACCTCTCACGTTGTGCATCAATTCCATTTCTGTCATTTTATTGTATGTCCATCAGTAACAGCAGTTTACAGATTGCAGGGCATAAATAGTGGATGAGTCTCTGAGATAGTCAATGTGACCAATAATAAGACACAAAGAACAAAAACCAAAAAGCTAAAGTGCTGTAGATAGATGCATGTATATAATCTAGAATCACCTTCATAGAGAAAGGAAGGATTCAGTATAAGACTGTACAGAAAATAATGTGTAGTTAAGATGTTTGACTTCTGAATATCCAGTGTGCCAGAAAATATTAACCCACTGGAGTTGAGAGCTCCGGCGCCGCTGTAGCTCAGCAGGATAAAAATAAATGTAATGTATTTTTTTTTATCATACAAGCAAGGCAAAAATATTGACAGCAACCTTATATGTTACACTTTCCAATGTGTCCAATGCCAAATAATATGGGGTTCTTAAAATTACGTGAATAAGACAAAACATAAGACGTTTCACATAACTCAGTCACAGCAGGTAACATTCCACAGGGATAGCGCGAACCCAGCCCCCCGTATTTACATGTCTATTCACATGCTGATTTGTTTAGATATTGCAGGAGGATCTAAGTCACACTGGACAACACCCATGATAAACCAGACAAAATGCCATGCAGCTTCAAGCTTTGCATTTCGGAAGACGGACGGCATTCTGAACTCCGACGTCCGTGTTCCACACAGCAGAGCCGGAGTGTTACATGCATCACATGTACCAATCTTGGAAGGATACAGACAGGATTAACAACAGCCCCGGCTGGTAGGAGCGGATGAACTAATGGTACGCTCTTTACTGTAAGTGTAAAGAAACCTTCGTGAGTAAAAAGCCAATACTTAATCAATACTTACTTACCTGTTCAACAGGCATAAACATGTAGAAAGCCATATTTCAATCTGCTCCGTCTGCATGCGGTCTCTCTCTCATCGCCGCGCTGTTTTACACAACCACAGCATTCAACGCAAATAGCAAATCTTTACAAACAAGCTAAAAACGAAAGCTGTCGGTTTGTAGTCTAACCTGTAATCTTAGTTTGCCTCGAATCTTGAAATTTGGACAAATCCTTGGAAACTTAGCTGCCGGCATTAACAACCATCCTCTCCGCTGGAGCGGTAAATCCACATGGCTAATTAATATGCACGTGAATGACATCATCGTCATGTTGGCATTCCTTCTTTATAAACTTCACTCTGTATTTAGATGTCAGGAATATGATTGAATAGTTGAATAGCCCTGCTGTAGGCTCTCGGCAGTCCCATCCACCTGGGCTAAGTTGTGAACAGGCCTTTTGCATATTCAGTGAAAAGAGCCGTTACCCCTCCCACCACTAACTTTTGGTCACAAAACAACAGACACTCTTTTTTAGATTGCAAATTAGTTATTAAAACAATGGAGCAGATGAAAGTGTTTGTGCTTGTTACATACCTTAGACTTCACACAATCACCTCAAGTGTCTAAAACTACTTTTTTTTTTTTTTTTTTTAAACGGGTGTTTTTTTTTTTTTTTTTTTTTTTTTTTTTTTTTTTTTTTCCTTCCTTTTGAAAAGGTTTTTTTTTTGTGGATACGATGTCAATCCACACTTCTTTATGGATCACATCTTGTACTCTAACTATGATTTGCATTATCATTTATTTCTTATTCACATTTAAGAAACCCAGTTAAACTTACTGTTAGAGATGTTTTGCTGTTTCTCTGTTGTCTTTTTTGCGCTATACATTGCATCACTAAGATACATCACATCCATGTGTTTAAAAAGAAATTACAATATTGCACAGCATTAACCATTGTGTTACGTTTTAGCAAACTTAACTGACTATGCAATTGTACATGCGTTCACCCTCATTTCCATACTGATTGGTCCATATATTTCACTTTCATGTATTCCCTTCTATCAGCAGTTACCTGCCCCAGCAATTTCTTCCAAGGAAATGCTATACCTTTTACAAATCTGCTACAGGTGTATCTATAATTGGTTGTGTGACACACCCCCTCTCCCCCCCATGTGATGCAATTAGAGGTCCAGCATTGAGGGTGAAAGTCAGGTGCATAAGGGTCACCTTGTAGCCCATTACTCTGCCCCTGACATTGGTGGTTCACCCTCCAGGAGGGTGAACCAAAACAAGCAGCTCACAATACTCTCCTTCTGTGCTCCTTAAAGTAGTTTAAAATAAGTGAGTCAAATAAAGAGTAGCATTGGTTTACTTTTTGTTAATGTTTCCTTAACTTTCCCTTTTAATGGATGCAGAAGGCAGCCGACTGTAATGAGCACTGATAACAGGCCGACAAGAGGACCAGTGAAAATACTTTGGGGTTAATTGTTTGTGTGACACGGCTGCCGCTTGCTTTACTTCACTGACATTAGGCAAAGCTAGCACAGTGGTGGAAGCAAAGGCGTGTGCTAGGATGTGATGAGCTAGTGGTGTAGTGGATGACTAAGCAGGGCACGGTGGCCACTCGGGCCTATGAATCCCTCTCTACATCTGAGGCTGGGTTTGTTCATTAAAGGTGTGGGAGAAGGTTTGACCTTAGGCAAGTCTCACATGACCCCAATCTCTGTAAATGCTTCATTAGCTTTGCTTTTCCCATACTGGACTGCCTCACTTAATCTGCGCTTCTACTCGCTCCACCTTAGTTGTGTACATAGTGTGTTTGTGTTGTGTGTGTGCTGGTGCGTGTATGTATTTGTATGTGTGTTAATGAGGGCTCCTGGTGGTGTGTAATTAACACAACAGCAAATGTCCCCAAAGGGTAAGATTAACGTTGAACACATTAGACACAATGGAGCCCGGGAGAGACTTTTTTTTTTGGCAATTAAATGTTTTGTGTGTGTGTGTCTGTGTAAGTCAGACCATAACTCATGTTTGCATAACTGTAATGCTGCCACTTCTGTCTCTCAGATGCACACACACACACACACAAGAACACATGCAGAGACAAAGCCAGCAGTCCCTCTGGATTTGCGGGCTCCTCACATGCAGGCTGGCAGTGATTCTGTCTGCCTTCCTCTCCCGGCCTCCTCCTCCACACAACCTGGTCCAACAAAGATAAACACATGCTGGGTAGATTATTAGAGAAGTACCAAGGGCCCCACAGCAGAGCAACCAGTGCACCATTGTGCTCCGAACGTGGTGGTACCTTGTAGAATCCGATGCAGTCACCCCCAGGGTGTTCTGATACATACTTAGACACAGGTGGGCGCTGATACCAGCATGAGAGCTACAACAGACTCCAATGACATTTCATTGTCAAAAGAAACTTCTGGCACATTGTTTTCACAAATGCATTGCTGGTGGTTTAGATGCTCTGGCAGCTTGGAAGGTAGGAATGGAAAAATGACAGTTGTTTACAGATGTATTATACAGATAAGGTATGCAGTATACACAGTATTTTTTGCTTAATATTGTGCTGACAAAACACACCTTTGACTGGTCAGGGATTTCTGTGGTGTTGAGTAATGTAGTTTTAAATTTTAGACATCAACTGCACAATGTACTGAGTGACACAGGTAATGTGTGAATGGACTTCACTGACTAAGCACCAACAGTGGCAATCTCCTTCTGCCTTAGTGACTGTTGGACCAAAAAGCTTCTACAACATAAATACACCTATATGCATCGATCAAATCTGTTGTCAAAGCAACACATTATTACCAGAAAATATCTTATATTTTAACAATGTGTGATTCCTAGGGTTGTAGCATTCTTGCTTGTGTATGTTTATGTACTATACGGTAGTGTAGGTGCTTCAAGTTTGCTTTCATGTCCAGGAAACAGTTGAGGTAATGATAAAATATAATCTTGTTGAGTTTACACTGTGCTGTGTGACAGTGTGTTACTGTTGTTCCTAAGTGATACATTAAAATGATATATATAACTGCTTTTCATAAAGCAAGACAAACACTCATGTAGGGATTTCCTTCTTCCTTCCTTCTTACTATATGATGATGTACTACACAGAAATGTATTGAGATTTCTCACAATCTTTGTGTTATTAGTAACTAGTTATGTTTTGTATGTCGACCCTTTTTTAAAGTATTCATTCTAAATATTATTTTCTTAATTATGTATATGTTTTGGCAACATGTTTTTGATCCAAACATCATGCCACTAAAGCTTTATTGAATTGAGTAGAGATAGAGAATATGTGAGAGCAAAGGAGGATGCGCGAAGGAGTGAGCACAAGAAAAGAAAGAAAATAGATCGGGGGTGAGAAGAGAGACATCGATGGTTCACACACAAAAGAGATGTTTTAAGAAGTAGTATTATTTGAGATGAAGGGAGTGATAGAGGGAGAAGGATGTGATAAGTACACCGGCGGTGGCTGTTATTGCTGCTAAGGAAAATGATAACAATTCTCAGTAGAGGATTTGTGCATACAGCACCACACTTCTTTCAACTTTATTGGATCAGGAGTATGCTGTGAGGTTTCGAAATTATCTTCCTTCACTGGCAACAAGACCTTACTCTCTTATTGCACTGGTATTTTGTTGGTTTTGTTGAGATTTGCATGGGAAAAACAGTTGGCTTTTTATTTATTAGCCAAAGGTTAATTGACAGTGGGTTCAGACGTCCTGTATGGACACTTGCACTCTTGACAATTTTGTTTCACTGTGACACATGTACGGCTAGAAATACACACTTGGACATACGCACACTGGCCTCGACAGTATTATTGTTCTGCCTGTTGTAATTAAGAAAAACATGCCATCAAACCAACAATCAACATTGGTTCACAGGTGTCTGAGTTATTCTCCACTGATTGTGGCTTGATGTCAGCGTCCTCCAGCATAAATTAAATTAAATTAAATAAGCCCCAATTCATGTGAAGCATTCTCACCAGAAAATACGAATAGCTCTTTGCAAGCAGAATACAACAATTCAACTTCTCTAAAGTGGTTAATTGCTGATCATAGCTGTCAGGTCAATGGTATATTGCTACTTTCCAACAATCATCACTGAACAAGCTGCCAAAACTGGAGGAAATGTATTCTTGCTCTCTAGTGCTACACCAAGTGAAGGTGTTAGCAATTGATGACAACAATAATGGCAAATCAGAGACCAAGTCATTTTTTTCCTGCATTTTTTGAGAAACAGCCAAGAAACACAAATAATTGATGGAGATAATTTATGATAACATTAAACTAGGGGAAAAAAGCCAGTATTTGCCTTGGCAAAGCGAGCACATTTGGTAGTTTTTATTTAATTACTAATATACAACCATAAAACTATAGCCAGTAAAATTTCTCAGTGGGACTAAAACCTCCCTTGGTGAGCATTTAAATAGCCAGAAAAGATCAACTAATAATCAAATTAAACTCAACAATGTTCACCTCTTCACTAACAAAGCATTCTTTATCTAATGTTTTTTTTTTCCTGCATTGTTATTGACTTATTGAGTTATTGATTGAATGTGTTCTGAGAAACAGCAAGTTTCCCACTAATTTTTTTTCTAATTGTTCTTGAGAATATTTCATCTTGAAATACTAATTAGATGAACTGAATACATCTTTTTTTTTTTTTTATTTACTCTAAGTACATAAGAAAATGTAGACCACAACAAAGCGTTAGATTCTATTATAATCTTTGGCTCTGGTGATGACATATGTTATTGTATCCCTCTTTCCCCGTCCACTTTAAGTTAAGCATGTTAGCCATGCATGCCGTAGTCTTGGTTTTTCTTGTAAGAATATTTTATTCACATGTTACCTGTCATCCTTCCACACGAGGTGCCGTTATCAGAGAGTTGTTCTGCCAGTAGGGGGCACTGTGATACAGGCCAACATCTGAAGCCTCTCTGAGGTTTGAATCTGTGGAAAGTGGAGGGAAGTACACTGCCTCATTGGGGTTTTGGAAATCATAGACATACCTAATACAAGCCAACACAACATTTTCACATCAAAATGTCATCATATAACACAGTGAGGGGTTTCTGTATGTTGTGACAGGGACCAATCTGGATGTTTCAGCTGTGCCGACCCAGATTCGATGTGAACTTTTCTGAACGAGTGCCAAAATATTAACTTTCACATATTTCATTTCCCCAGAGGAATACGTATATTTCAATGCCGCGGCCAATCTGTTTTTTTCAGGTAATGGTTTGTGTGAACCTTTTCTCTCAGGAGCTTGTGTCCTCAAGACCATGACTTTAGTGTTGGATGTCATTGAGAAGATTAAATGTGTTTGGCAAAGGAATGTTCACCGCTTTGCTTTATGTGTGGAGACAGCTTAGAAAAACATTTAGCTGAAGGAAAGGCCAAACTGTTAAAAATGTAGTATTTGTATCTTGAAATGTTAAAAGGTTATGCAATAAATAGAGCTAAGTTAAGAAAACAATGTTGTCAGGAACACAGGAACGGCCTTTTAAGACTTTATAAGATTTATTATTTTGGGAAAAGAAATATATTTTTAACAGGTTTGTTGTAAGAATGATTTTTTGTATGTCTTACTGATGCTTAATGTTGGAATATAGGTAGCTATTATACAGAGCTGTGAACTGTGCATTGATTGTCTCTTTTGAAATATATTGGCTACCTGCATAGAGCCTATGGTTTGTGCAACTGAACAGTAATCCCATGGAAAGGTCCTTGAATATTTCATAACAAGCCAAGTGAAAATATATTCATAGAACAGGTTCATTAACAATTGATACCATTCAAAACAACAGGATCATGCCTTGTTAAGATCAATGTGTCATATCAGTAATCTTCAATCAGCCTTTTTAGACTATTGTAATCTGACATTTCAGAGCATTAGATCTATATTTTTATATTACTGATCCTATGCCCTTTTAATAATAATCAAAGCCTGTTACACTGATTATTCTGTTATGTGCAATAGGCAACATCTATGCTATTTGTCTATTTTCTTCACACACTCTGAGTTCGCCTGATGGCTGCTATTACTCGAGACACATGGTCCTTACAGTCAGGCAGGCACATAACAAGTCTACACACATCTACACATGCAATTGTTCTCATTTATGAAACTTGCATGAGATCTTATGAAAATCAAATGATTATTTTACGGTGTTGTTATGTGGTAGTGTTGAGTTGTTGTTTCTTTACAGAATTGTGACACTTAATGATACTATTACACATACGTACATTTTACAGTTGACCAATCAATTTGTCTGGTGGACAAATTATGTAATGGAGACACTGTTTCTAAATTACCTCAAACCTAGTTTTCCATTTCTGTACTGCAAATTCTTGTAATTTGTCAGCTGGCATGCACACTGATACCGATATAGCTGCAGTAAACTAATATTGGTCGATTGATTTGTATAGCTCTACTGGGATCAACACAAAAAAAGTGTGCAGGGAAGTTGCAATAACTTATAAACAACAACAACAACAAAAACAATAAAATAGAGACTTGTGGACATGAACTTGAACATGGACTTGAACTTTGGCTTTCATACTGCACTGTATGTTTAAGATCTTTTGAAAACAGAGACATTGATAGTGAAAAATCCAGCTGCCGAGTTATCGGTGCAATTTGTACAGTATCTGCCACCTGCTTTGGTCTGAATCTCTGCTGTCTTTTTTGTTACATTAACGTCTTTCATTGGTTTCTCACATTGCATAAATTAAAGAAAAAAAACAATCTCTAATTTAAAGTCTATCTATGGTGTACCTTGCCTTTCACCAATGTGTGCTAAGATTAGACATGGATATTGTTTAAACTTGTTTTATACTAGTGCTGATGAGTTCCTACGTTTTTAGTTACAATACCAAAATTCACCAAATGTACAGAGGTTTGATACCCAGCCCGAGCTATGAGGTTCCCTCTCTGCAACCCTGAACATAATTGAGAATAAGTGGATGGATGAATACATTTCAGTGTGCACTGTGTATAAATACAGTAGAAAATATATCTTTGATATCTACCCTTTAGGCAAGGCAAGGCAGCTTCATTTATGTAGCACATTTCAGGCAATTCAAAACAATAAAGAGCAGTTAAAACAATTAAAAACATTCATTAAAGAGTATGTAAAAATAGCTCAAATAGAATAAGAGAATAAAAGTTATAGTGCAGTGTAAGAAATGAAAAAATTACTTGATTTAAAAGGCAGCATTAAAAAGAAGAGCCTTCAGCCTTGATTTAAAAGAGCTAAGAGTTGCAGCGGACCTGCAGTTTCCTGGGAGCCTATCAATCTCTACTTATTAACCTATAGATCTAGTAAGAACCATGCTCTAAGACATTGTATATCCCTGATTTTATATTGTCGGAACATGTGATCACAATTTCTCAAATTTTTTCTCAAAGTGTTTTTTTTTCCTAAAACCCTATCTCTCCTAACCTGTTACCATTGACAAAGTACCCTGGGAAAGACAAACTCCAAAGGTGTGGATCATTTTACAATATGGTTACCAAGGCTTCTGGGGGGATTTCCAATTAAGATGCAATCTGTTATCTGTTCAGATGACTAATAAGCACAACAAAGCCATGGAGGGGACCCCCTGGAATTCATATCAGACCACTTGAAATAACCATCAAGCCCTCCTATCTGATGCACTGCCAATACCTGCTCACTTTCCCAATTAAAACCCTGGGCAGGTTGTTCTCCTGTTAATAAGGAATGTATTAGGAGTACTGTCATTGTGACATATAATGGGTATGTTGTTAACTGTGTGGGCTCAGAGCATTTCATGTTGTTTGTGGGCTTCTTTTTTTATCTTAAATCACTGTGTGTGTGTGTGTGTGTGTGTGTGTGTGTGTGTGTGTGTGTGTGTGTGTGTGAGTGCATGCGTGCGTGCATGTGTGTGTGTGTGTGCGTGTCCTCCTTATAAGTGTGTGCACAAACACAACTGCATGCTATGAGAGGGGATTGTGGGTCAGTGCCGTTGTGTTCTTCTGTGATAATTAGGACTGTGCTGTGCCCAATCAGATGCAGAGACCGCCAGTGACAGCGCAGCATTGATGACCTTCATTTTACGATAAAGCCTATTACAAAATGAAAAGAGGAAAGAAAAAGGTGAAACCAAGATGGAAATTAGTTGTAAAGGGACAAGGACTCGCTTTTCACTTAATATTTTCCTTTTTTAGCAATTTTGGGGACTTGAGACTGTATTTGACCAAAACCTTCAAACACATATTGAAACTAAGCATTACTTTTGCTGTTGCTTTGATTTTGTGTGTGTGTGTGTGTGCATGTGGGTGAGTGGAAGCAATCCAGTTGCCTAGTAATATGTTCTATCTTTTTCAAACTTAAACGTTTAATTTGAGTTGGAGCTGTGTCAGAGTGGTGTCGATGACCTCTATTATAATTTTTGAGACTGAAAACTGTTGTTGTACTATTTGATTTTAATATATTGAGACATGCACCAAATGCTTTGTCCTAATAAGGTACGCCTAAAAGTTACAGTGTATCAAATAATGCAGGACTGTAAACGGCAGCCTTGAAAAATGACATTATCCAGGTGTCGCTTTTATTGAGTTCATCTCCTCTGCATGAGCAGTTGTGGTTGCCTGTGTGTGTTCTTGTGCATGAGCGTGGCATGTGTGTGGATTTCTTCTTCACCAGGGGAACTTGCTGGCTCGACAAGGGAAGATATGAGAATTTCTGGCTCCGTTGAAGGTTGATAGGCCCACATACACACATCCCCACAGAGATTAAGCAACATGGGCAAGCCTCTCCTCAGGGCAAATGGCACCAGGTGGAAAATATTTCTCTTCCATAACTATGTCTTCTGTCTCTCCTTCTGATACAGAACCAACATGTACAAAGGCATAACCACTCATTAGGGTACACACGCATATGATTCTATATGCACACATACACACACGCACTTAGACAGACGAGTTTGGATTTTTTTGTTTCAAGGCAGAGAGAGCGAGAGAGAGAGAGAGATAGGCTAAAGTAGATGCTGTAGTTTAATTAGGCTCTGCCAGCACCAACTGAGAATTGCTCCTAAATTTGACACTCTTTTTCAAATGTCACCGGCAAGTGCTTTACTTCGAATTGTTCCTAAATTTGACACATTTTTCAAATGTCACTTGCAAGTGCTTTACTTCGAATGAACTGTGAGACATTATTCAGATTGTGTCACGTTCATGCTGTTTTATTTTTTATTTTTTTTGTTTCCTTGGAATACCACTGTAATTAATGATATTTTAATAATCAAGTGCCACATGATGGATACAATATGATGTTATTTTAGAAACTCTTCAGAATTACCTGTCATAAATAATCTACAAATACACAGTCAGCAAATGTGACCAAATGAAAACAAAATGGCTGATAGCCACATATGGACAACCAAATGATATACAGAGAAATTTGTCATTAATTTTGTACACGTGTATCACAGAGCTGCCAACCTGTGTGCCTTTATTAATAGCAGCTGTGCGCTGTGACAGCATAATATTCTGATACAAGTAAAGTGAAACAGAGCCAGGTTGTTGTCAGACTTCATCAAGATAAATTGAAAACATGTTTTGTTATTTGTTAAAGCAAAATAAATGTAGTTGTTTCAGCTTCACGTCAGTGGCTATTTGTGTTTTGCTACCTACTGTATTTACTCCACAGCGGATTTCTTAAATATATCAGCACAGATCCCAGTTGCCATTACCCTTGGTCATTTTAAACATTAAAAAGATGCCCCTATAACAAAGCTCAAATTTTGCCTAACTGGGTTGTTGTTCCCTGCTTATGTTGTTGTTGTTGTTGTTGTTTTGTTATTTTAAGAAATATTCTAAATGGTAGTCAAACTAGGTCTAAAACCTAAGTTTTTGGTTCTTAGGTGATTATTGAAAACATACACACTTGTAGGACCCCATTACGTTTGCGTACCAACATGAAGGCATACAGTTGTAGTCAAGCGCCTCTGTTTTGACTGGGAAACCAAACCTAAGCAAAGAAAAAGGGGTTGCAGGTGCTGCCCAACAGCGAGCAACACTGGAAGCTGGGACTTTTATATCCTATGGAGCACTGAGGCCAGGTGCCCCAGATCTGGCTGGTCACGGCATTCAGTCTCCTCTGGCACCTTAAGGGCAACATAGGTAGACACAGTAACAGACTTAGCACACACGCACGCACACGCACACAAACACATAGACTAAGCAGGGGTCGTCACAACATACAATACAACATATTACACCACAGCCTGTTTCTGTCTCTGTGTGAACTTTTGTGTTTTCATGGTCTTCCTATGTCTCCAATTCACTCACTGTTTGAATTCCCCAATGCCAAGTGATATTGGACAGTTGTCTCAGTTGGACAGCGCTCTGTCTGTGCCTTCAACCCTCATCTCTGAACACAGAAGTCTCCACTGTGATCACTAGGGTCCACCGAGGATAATTTATCAACTTTTATGGTGCTCTCTACCAGATATAATCCTCCAGCAGTGCTGAAAATGGTTTGATTTTACTAGGGGCATCATCCCACTGTGTGATCCTGTGTATAAACCTCCTATACAGTAGTGCTATCATGTCTACCTCTGATATAGACTCTTACAAGTCAAATGCTTTTTGCTAAATTAGTTTCTCCAAAGGTGATTTACTTGAAAAGTAAATTGAAAAAGTGTCTTTTTGCAGAATCATTAAGTTAGATATCTTATCTACAATGTATTTAAGTCAACCCCTAACCTTCCTTATTCTTAATAAAACAAACATTTTAATTATGTTTTATTTCCTAGAGGATAGAGGCAGTTTTTAACCTACCTGTTTTTTTGGAACTAAAATTGCATTGCTGTTCAGCGTTTACTTTTTGCATTGATTCTGTTTACAAGAATTATCTGTTCTGTTTTGTCGTCAACTTTTAGTTAAAGGGGTGATAGAATGATTATATAGGATATTTCACACTGTTCCTTAATATGGTATGTAACATTGGTTGGGCTGAAAATGGCCCGCTTGCTATTTTATGGGCCCTTAACTACCATGTCAATATGGCCCTATTTGTAACAAGAGCTTTTCTTCCAAATATGGTATGGCCATGAATATTTAGATGAGCTGCGCGGTGATTAGTTGAACGAACCACATACACATACACTGGAGACGAGACAGTGCAATGTTATACATTGTTTGTCTGCTATTTCGTTATTAAATTCACTTTTGAGACTTTTTTTATGCGAGAAATCAACTATATAAAGCTCAAATATGGGCCGTTATACGAAAATTGATGGCTAATTGCAAATTTGGTGAGACGTGTCAGACTTCATAAGCTCCACACAGTCTGACGAGAAAGCCTGGGCTCCATAACCAGGGCAAAGTCACCGTTTCTGGGTTACTGGACTACCGGGGCTCGTGGCTCTGCGGAGCTGGCCGGCTGCCGGCATAACTATAGTATATTTACAATTTGAATTTTGTCACGCCACTTATATTACAGCTAACCCAAGGTCTTACAAAGCTAACACTCCAATTTCAATTTAATGCATTTTTGTGAATATGAGGGGTTCCGTTAGCTGCTAGTGTCCCTTCAATCCTATGGGTAAAGATCGCGGCTAGTTAGCTACACTTTCGGCATAACTAGAATATATTTACAGTTAGAATTTCGTCACGTCACTTATATTACAGCTACCCCAAGGTCTTACAAAGCTAACACTTGTGTCCGATTTCAATGTAATGCATTTTTGTGAATATGAAGGGTTTCGTTAGCTGCTAGTGTCCCTTTAATCCTATGGGTAAAGCATGCGGCTAGTTAGCTACACTTTCGGCATAACTATAGTATATTTACAGTTTGAATTTCGTCACGCCACGTATATTACAGCTACCCCAAGGTCTTACAAAGCTAACACTTGTGTCCGATTTCAATGTAATGCATTTTTGTGAATATGAGGGGTTTCGTTAGCTGCTAGTGTCCCTTCAATTCTATGGGCCTTACAAAGCTTAGCTAACTTTTGTCCGATTTCAATTTAATGCATTTTGTGAATTTCAGAGGTCTAGGAGAAGGCTACCTAGCTCTCATTGATAGCGCTCCATCCAGCCGCGATCTCTATCAATGAGACTCGCGAACAAGAGGAGTTTATTTCCCCGATCGTTTGCTTAAATAACTCAACACACATATCCATTATAAGATTAACTGGAACCTGTGGTAAGAGATTGCGGGCGTAACAAGCTTGCTGACCACACTCTCACTCACACACACCGGCCATTTAGCAGGAAGAGGGGAGGGAGAACAGCGAGCTGCAGGCCGTGGAGCTCTGTCAGGGCAGCGGCGTTTGGTAATCCAGTAACCCAGAAATGGTGACTTTGTGTGGGTATGGAGCACCGTAGGCTGCTGGCCGTGACGGAGCTCCATCTAGTTCACAGCAGGCAGGGGGCTGTGAAGGAGGACAGGCCGGGTGGCGAGGCAGCAACCCAGGCAGCACTGGCCGCTGAATTCCAACTCACAGTCGGACAAAATTTGCAATTAGCCATCAATTTTCGTAAAACGGCCCATATTTGACCTCTACATAGTATAAAAAAGTCTCAGAAGTGCATTTAGTGATAAAATAGCAGATGAACAATGTATACAATTTCTGAGATCTGTGCGACCTATTCAGAAGACTACCTGATCTCAGATCAGTGGTGTAGCCTATGTAAATGTTGGGGCATGACAAAGATAGAGACTAGAGCCATATAAGGAGGAGCCTTGAGAGATTTGCCCGTTTTCAGAGGCAGTTTCAAATTATGAGATTTGCAGAGGAAAGAGGTCTCAATGGGATTTTGAGGTTCTATGTATGTCCTATTTACCCACCAAACTGTCGTTATTCAACTATGACAAGGTAAAATCAGTTTTGCATTCTATCACCCCTTTAAACATTTTTTTGCTACAGGGTTATTTTGCCCTCCCCACAGCCACACTGTGTAAAATAATGCACTCTTCTTATGGTATATTAATTGCCATATGGAAGAGGGATATTGTTATGACGGATGGTGGACCGATTGTTAGACTCTTTGAATTGAACTGGACCATAGTTATTCAATTATTATTTTTGATTTGGTTGTTATATGAAATGGGAAATGGCAAAGGTTTGCCCGAGTTGGTTTGAAACTGCTATTGAGGCAGACAATTTTCTGTCCTTGTGACTCGGGCTCAGCACTGGCAGCTGTGCGACACTGCCATGACCTATACTCAGCCAGAGGTTTGTGTGTTGTGGTGTTATTGTTGGTGGGCAGGGATTGAGACATTTTTTGTCATTATTGTGTTAGTAGGATTGTGGGTTGCTAGTGTCACTAGCACAAACCGATTCAGACATACCTGTTTGTTCATGTGTTGTGGTCTTTTGTGAAAACCAGATGGTGTTTTCAGACTTTGATAGCGTGGCCATTTCTGAAAGTTGACATCTATCCTCACATTTTGGGTTATGCTTTTTAGGAATATTGTAGGGCTATGAATCTGGTTTAGGATTATACTATTTATATAATTCAGGATGAGGTAAGGAATGGACTGAATTGAGGTTATGGTAAGGGGATAGAAAATGAATCCTTAATGAAGTGCCCTCATAAGGATAGAGGTACAGTGAGGTGTGTGTGTGTGTGTGTGTGTGTGTGTGTGTGTGTGTGTGTGTGTGTGTGTGTGTGTGTGTGTGTGTGTGTGTGTGTGTGTACATGTACAGCATATGTGTCTCTTCTGTGTGTGCTGGTCCACAATCTACCCAGTCTTTGTAGTAGTAGTGTTGGCCACCATGGAAGGTATAACACAGCCCTATGGGCATTCCACATCCATTTGAATTGTTTTTCATTGCACCTCCATGGCAGAGCACAGGACTTTGTTGAAATTTTAATGGATCTTTGACCTAGATTTGGTGTGTGTGTGTGTGTGTGTGTGTGTGTGTGTGTGTGTGTGTGTGTGTATGTGTGTGTGTGTGTGTGTGTGTGTGTGTGTGTGTGTGTGAGTGAGTGTGTGTGAATGTGTGTCTGATGTATGTCAGTCCTACCGCTGTCAGAAGAAACACATTTGCCATTGATGGGGGGAAGGGTACCTGAGCAGAAATGTAGTGCTAGCAATGTCGCACTGTCATGTCTGCATGAGCCTGTATTCACTCCTAAAAGAAATAATGAAGTCAGAAAAAGACACCCTGCTTATCAATGTGTGTGTGGCTGCATTTTCAAAATTCATCGCTGTGCTGTGTATAGTTTGCCCCTCATTTCAACATTAATGAAAGAGTCACTCGTGGGGTTTTGGGTCTACTGCAAATGGTGCTTTGTCTGAGAAAGCAAGGGGCTGAAAAGTCAGACAGACAGAAGCAGAAAAATGGAGGACTCATCACTGACAGTCATGTCATAGCTTAGTGTATGCACTGACAGGGTAAAAACTGAATTATAGCTTTCTTCGTTTCATTTTGGCAGCTTGGTGTTCTGCCCCAGCCACTTTGTTGTGTTGCTAGTAGAGCAAAGACACCTCTTAAGCAAAGTGAAGCGTCTTCCAGGAATGAAAGAATGAATGGCCCACTCTAGTGTAATCATCCTCCAATGACAAAAAATCTGCGTTCGCCATCATGCCTTTTCTCAGCATGATTTGGAAACTTGAGATTGAGGCCATTTGAGCATCTGTTGTGTCTTGATAACACACTTTAACTCTTACCTAAATACGACAGATTTTGACCATTCTATACGATGAAAACAAACATACACACTAGGGCTGAACGATTTTTGAAAATAATCTAATTGCGATTTTTTCCCCAAATATTGCGATTGCGATTCGATATTCGATTATTTTTTTAAGCTCTTTGTCTTCTGTATTATTCAACAAAGACAAACCATAAATCATTGTATAGTATGAACAACACACAATTACACACTAGACAGTTAAATAAGTAAAAACACATACATACATATATATACACATATATATATATATATATATACACACACACACACACACACACACACACACACACACACACACACACATATATTTTTTTACAGTGCACAGAGAGGAGCTGCCTCCAGCCCCTCCCCCTCGTGAAGTTGCGTGCCGACACCGTCAACACTGCACTTGCTCAGAGAGGCTATCGTTACGTTAGTTGCTGTGGTCTTGCCGTGGGATTAACTGTACTAATAAAACCGTTGAAACACCGCGGCCACGCTGCTGTGAAAGCTCCCCAAACCGTCATTTATCAGTCTGATTGTTACCCCTCTCAGTGGCAGCTCCTCCACCCATATCTTTATATCTTTAGTACGGAGCTAACCGCTAACCGGAGCTAACCGCTAATCAGAGCTAGCTCGTTGCCAACCGAGCCTTCAGTTCTGCGTGCCTGTATCCATTAACTGCATGTATGGACTCGAGCCCAAACAAAACCCTTCATTTTATTAAAATGGCTGTAAAAGTTTTAAACTTCAACTCAGAATTGTTTGAATGACAGAGATCAGCTCAAGGTACAGTGTAGCGTTAGCGTGCTAAGTTGATGCTTTCTCTGCGTAGTGCAGACTGATTTGCTCTTGCGAGTCATCAAATCGAGACCAAATCGCAGCCTTTGCGATTAGGAAATCGCGTTTTAACATATCGCGATATTATCGCAAATGCAATTAATCGTTCAGCCCTAATACACACACACACATATATATATATATATATATAATAGTGCTGTCAAACGATTAAAATATTTAATTGCGATTAATCACATTAATGTCATAGTTAACTCGCAATTAACGAGCACATTTGTATCTATTCTAAATGTCCCTTTTTTTTTCCCATTATTTTTTCTCATTTTAATGCTCTTATCAAAATGGAAAAGTGGATCGGCTTGCTTTGTGCTATTGTCGCCTGGCTTTGACGAGGGGGCGGAGAATTTGCATCAGCTGTGTGCTTGGCCATCAAGTGGTATTTCAGACTGGGCGTGCTGCGACGATAGCTCAGTTCACAACAACAAAACACACAGATCTCTCTGGACATTTTAAAAGTAAACTTTCCATTCAGAATCTTATTGGCATCCATTTCGGTGTCTCGCGCTCGCCATCCACTCAAAACGTAACTTTAGCCTACTACTCTTTGGCCCGCTCGCAAGCCCAAACAAGTGTGTGCGGCGTGCCTGTTGTTTTGTTTCCGGTCTAGCTAGATCCGGTGTGGTGTTGTAGTTTTTCTAATGTTAGTTTGCTAGGCCAAAAAGAACGTTAATCTTACCGTTAAAATGGGTTTGCGTTAACGCCTTTAATAACACGTTTAACAGCACTAATATATATATATATATATATATATATATATATATATATATATTAATGACAAACTAGGTAGATTAATTAAATGATGACTACCTAAGTGAATGACTTATAGGATTCAACACAATCCTTGCAATTTTTTGAAAGGTATCTCCTGCTTTATAGGTAGCCAAATGTGTGCCCTGGTTTTATCTTTTGAGTCGAATTGAAATCCACTTTTTTTTGTATTATCACATAATATGTCTAAGGTTAGAATCCTTCTGTAACAAACAAACCCGCCACTTAATTAGTAGAGTGTCCTGCCAGATATGCTGTTGCATGGTGGATGTGTACCCTTGACTGGAACTGGGAGTAAAATTAAACAAGGAATGGGGAAGTAGAAGAGGATTGCTCATTGGGTGATTAAAAGTAACCTTTAGAGCTATGGAGAAGCTGTTAGCCATGCCCTTTCTTTCTCTGCAAATGCCATCTTAGAACTCTGGTCTAATGATGCTACAATAGTTTCAAGGCAATTACACTACCTCTAAATTGATCCCAAAGCATTGGACTTGTGAGTGGGAGAAATAAAGAGGGAGAGAGAGAGAGCGCAAAGGTAGATGCCAATCCAACCATCAGGTAGCCATGCAAGAAAGCAAAAGGCCTAAATGTTTTTAGAGTTCTTAGCTATCCAGGATGCTAGTCAGAAGATCATATTTAGGCCATGTTGATCATATTTAGGCCATGTTGAACCTTAGATGGGGCTCCTACTGTTTGTGATAGCATTTATTTTCTAATGCTAGCAACAGGAGGACGGATCAGCCATCCTAACAGGCAAGGCAAAAGCGTCACTCCTCTAGCCTCCCTATACTGTATGTGTAGAAAGGGCAGCTTCTAGGGCTGCCTCCAGGTATGGCAGCAACAGGGGATGGTGCACCCAGCGTGAGCGTTGTTTTGCCATAGCCCTCGTCCATGAAACCAAGAGAACTCTGTGAGGCCCTGCCAATCATTTCATAAGGCCCTGTGTGGGAGGAAAAACAAGTATACTTAAAGAACCTTATAAAGAACCTTATCTGAGAAGGACAACAAAATACACATAGCATTGAGTAGATATCGTTTAAGAATCATTATTATATTGCAGGCATACATCAAAAATAAATTTTACCCCAGTCATGCTAAACACATTGTTACCCTCTTACATATAATCAAGGTAAGCACAATACGTAACAGAGCGATTAGGAAAGTAAACAATGTAGGATATCATGAGCATACCAATATACTGTATTTCAAATTACACACCTTAAAGTTTAAAGATCTGGTACAATTTAAGACTACACAAAAAATCTATGAAGCAAAAATTAAACAGCTGCCTGGAAACATACAACAACTGTTCACAGATAGAGAGGTGGGATTTAAATTTGAAACAACAGAATGCTTGGACAAAGCTCAAAAGTATGTGTATTTCAATTTGTGGGATGCTTTTGTGGAATAGTCTGACGATTCAATCAAACAAAGTGCAAATATGTTGAAATTTATAAAAAGGTACAAAAGATTATTTTCGAAAAGTATAGAGGTGAGGAACGAGAGTGAAAATCTCACTGATGTTAATGCTGCTTGATTTTTGTTTTTGTTTGTTCTTCCTTATCCTAATAGCTAGATAAAGTAGGATGTAAATTGGAGTAGTATTTTTCTATTGTTTAAAATGGTCTATTTGATTTATCTTGTTTGACTGTGATTTAGGTGTGGTAAAGACTGGGGGTAGGACCTGATAAGCCTAGGGCTTCTACCTATCTCTTTTCGAACGGGTCTAGTGTCATGTTGAAAAAAAATGTTGGTATACATTTTCTTTTTTGTTATTAGTTTATGCATGTTATATATTTTTCTTTTTCTTTTAATCGTTCGTTCGAAATAAAGATTTCATTCATTCATTCATTTAATACATTCATTCAATGTGTTGTAGGATAGAAGTATACTAATCCAACCGACGTTTTTATTGCAGAAAATGCCATATTCCCCATGGATTTCTGTGGAAAGGTTGTGAGAGTATAGGATGTGGAGGCCACTGCTGTGCAAGCCATTTGGTCCCCATATCAACTCTGGCAACCAATTGTTAGGGTACATTAATTCCTGTGAATTCACGCATGAAACAGCATGGTTTCATGCATGTAATACCTCTTGAATTATCAGGATCGTACAATAATTAACAATATCTCATGCATACCTAAGTTCAATACATAAATTAGTTCAAGAACTGAAGTATTTCTATCATCATGGTTTCTGAGTTATTAAGCATGTTCATGTTTTCTTTATAGTTGTCTGCAATCAAATGGACAAACTAATAACTGCCCTTCACGACACAGAGCACATGCATGCAGTTGAATTGCAAATATTGTAATCATCCTTAACTGATAATTAGCTTTTTATAACTTCATCAAGTTAGTGGCCTTCAACTAAAGTGGTGGATTGCTCCTTCTTTAAAACTAATGTATAATGTGTTATTAATGATGAGCTAATTAAGAAAACTTATTAATTAAACATTGGTGCTGTAGCTGGCAAAACCGTACTGCCAGCATAAGTTCATTAAAGAAAGTAAAATTTAAATACAAACATTGCCTAGCTGTCACTAAAGGTTTTGGATCCTTACTACTTATCACAAAAAACAGCACTGTAAGGCAGTGAAGTTTACAACAATGACTGGGAATAATAACAAACAAAAAAATAACTGAATAAAAAAAACAGTGGATAAGATATTTTATGTGTTAAAGGCAGGGTTGGTAACTATGTCCAATATACACTTTTTTTAATATATTATTTGCGCGATGTGGTTGTACGTCAGTAGCCGACATTGAATTACGTCCCCCTTCCATTTAGCGTGGATGTTTTATTCCTTTTTTTGTGTTGGTCTACTATTTTCTTTTCACTTGTCCCTGTGTCCCTGTGTACCTGTGTAAAGTGTCCGTGGGTTTCATGAAATTCGCTATATTTATCTGAGTTATTATGTTGGTTGCTACAACAATCTCTTATTGCTTTGGCTCGTGACACAGTGACAGTGATACCGGGTTTAGCTAACAATACATCCAAAGTAGGCTAAGTTACCGTATGCAACACTTGAAATGCAACAATGCATCTGTAATCTATTCTCTTATTGTAAATGAATGATTATCTGTCTGATCAAACCATTCATCGCAACTTATGACCTCCCCGTGATGCTAACTCCTAGACCTTTACGACAGCAAGTGTGGTAAAAACACTATGCTTTTGTCCAAAGGGGTAGCTGAAATCAACACAAACTGAAAGTTTCATATAGCCACTTTAATCATGAGATACAGTTTCTGTTTACATTCAGTGTAACTCACCGACATGCTTTGTTTGTTTCCGTAATATAACCGTGTGACCTTTCTGTGTGCTTTGGAGACCACTCCATTTTTTTCTTGCTGTCTTTTTCTCTCCTTTGCTGGCAATTGCCATCTGTAGATCATTTGTGTGAGTGCATCCTTGTATGCTGAAGAACAAACAAATTGAGTACCCATGCGTGGCACTACTAGTGGTCAAACTCTAACTTTTAAACAGTTTGGAGAAATATACCAGCTTCTTCACACATTGAAAAAAACGTGATTAATACACGTGTGTGTGCATTGGCTTTATTCATGAATGCAAGCATCTGTTATAGGGACTTTTTTTAAGATGGCGAGGTGTAATTGGAAGGGGGTGAGAATGGGTGAGAAGTTAGGATGTTAGCTGTAGTGAAAGATGTACATGGACTATGTCAAATATTTACAGAGGTAATGCTTTGATTTGTGTTAACTTTAGAGTTTAGACTGTGTTGGTGGTTTGTACTGGAATGTTCAAAGTTGATTTAAATAGCAAAGAATTACATTAATGAATCTGGAAATAATTTATAAAAGAAAGTAAAAAAAAAAAAAAATCCAATGTTTTTGTCCTTTTAATGATAAGAAAAAATATCTATAAAGACTGTTTTTCATAAGTACTTGGTAAAGAAACTTCGGTCCTAGTGTTACGTAAGATCATATCATTGAAGCTTGGTCTAGGACCCAAAGCTAACTATTACATATGTATTACAACATCGACAGCGTTTTATTCCTCTATCTGCCGACTAACATATTTTATTAATTTGTGTTAAAGCAGGTTCTGTGCAAATCTGAGGCATTAATGTGGCTGAAGTTGATGACAATGCAATGTGTTTAGAGCTCGTGAAGTAGGGCAATATAGCAGACAGACAGAAACAAAAGGACTAACGGCCAAAAGTATGTGTGAAATTCACTCTAGGAGACAGCAGGCTTTAGAGTGAACTGCCTGTGTTCCGTCCTCTCACCTTAGGGAGTCCTAAGGCTCATAATCACAGTCCAGCATGAGTAGGCAGATGGCCTCCAGTTATACTGTGACCTCACCAAATCTGCCATGCATCAACTGTCTCTGTGTTCAGTGGAAAAGTCTAAAAAAAAGTTTTGGGATGTAGTGGTCTTGCAACAGCTTTTACTTCAAGTCTAAAGTTGGGGCTTAAGCGTTAAGGAAAGTAATTTCCCTTTTTCACATCTTCCTCAAATCTCCCAGTCTGTCTTACAACTGAAGTTTGAAAGTGGGGAAAATGGAAAGCAAGCGCACGATGATTGGGATCAGTGTAGCAGAAAGCTGTGGGATTCAAGGGACCTGGCCTGAAAGTTACAGTATGCTCCTCTCTTCTCGACTCCCTGCCAGGCCCCAGCTGACGCCATCTGTTTGGGTGACGCTGCATGCCCAGATATACAATACTGTATGTTAATGGGTTTGCGTATCCGGGGAATTGTTAGAGATTACATGACTCACAAGGGTATATTGTAGTTAACTTCAGTTAAAAAAAAAATTCAAGTTAATCCAGAGTAGGGCTGGGCGATATGGCTGAAAACTGTATCACGATATAAGTGTTTCATATCGGTCGATATCGATAATTATTGATATTTTTTATGACCTATTTAAAATAAGGACCAGGAGAAAAATATATTAAATTTAAACATTTTTATTTTAAACTTAACCTTCCTCTGATTATAATCCCCTCAATTATAAAAGCAGAAATGTCAACACAACCATGGAAATCACTCAAATAATTAAAATGTAAACATAAGTCTAAAATCACAGTGAAGAAAGAATAAGTAAGAACTGCTTAATAAGGTGTAATAAAATGGTGCAAAGTGTTAAATATAAACATAGAGAAACCTGAAACCTGAGAAGAACTATTTTCTGCAGGTTTAGTGCTAGGTTGGTAACCTGGCTTCTGGACAGTGCTCAGCACGTCTGCCTCCGTTATTTCTTTGTAGCGTTTAGTAAGGCGCTGATGCAGAGTACCTCTCCATGGCGATCTGCTGCTTGTGCGGTGTTGCAGCTGCAGATGTTGTTGGACGTTGCTGACGAATACGGCTGTGCTCCAAAGTGTGAGAGCGGCTAAGGTGGTAAAACAAGTTTGCGGTAGTGTTGGTGGGGACGACGGTCAGACTTATAAAATCCCCAAAACTGCCATACTGACTTTTCCTGTTTTATCAACAATTTCCTCGCTCGCTGCGGCACTCACTTTCCACTTATCGCTCCACGCCGCCGGTTCTGTTATTGTAGAATCCAACACGAGACAGCAATGTGGCGCAACCAAACATGATACTGTTACATGATTGGCTGTTAGAGTGTCACTCCCTACGTTGCTAGGTTACCGGAGAGTGAGTGCCTTTGTTCATGCAACCAAACTTGCTTTGCAACTTCTGGTTTCTTCCGAAAAAGAAAAACAAGTTATCGAACGTTTTATCGACCGCATTTTCTATTGATATTGATTACGTGTCTATCGCGATACATATCGTTATCGTTTTATCGCCCAGCCCTAATCCAGAGTACAAATTTCATTTCAAGATCATTTCTACAACTAGATTGATTAACAGTCAATGACAAGATGTTGACTGGCTGTTTTAAAGTGGGGAGATATGGTGTCTTTTTTATTTTTTTAAATTTATTTTACATTACTTTTCATTTGATTAATGAAAAGATTATGATCCCTTATAGAAAACGCGTTGTTTTTAGTAAGAAGTTGGGTTGTTGTTGCACTGATTTGCATTGCAATGTATCAAGCTGTGGAGTCATGTTGCCAAAATGACATTTCCCCTCAATGTTTAACTGTTAATTGTGTTAAGAAAGATGTGCAGACAACTTTGGCATGACAGAGTTCATTACATAGACAAAATTCACTTTTTTAAATTCTAAAAAGAAAGTGCCATTGTCTGATCGCTAACTGCCATTGCTGTCACTGTTGGTTGCTGTTTTTGTTGATTTTGTGCATTGGTCTTTCCCATGCTCACAACACTATGTGGTTCCTGTGCTTTGATAGGGTGTTTTTGACTGCTGCATTATGCAAAAAAGAAATATCAAATGTGGATTGAGCTTTACAAAACCAATGTGATTAATAAAAAATTGCATGGATTGAACCCGTCCTCAATGACTAATTACAGTTGTGTACAACAGCATACAGTGTGTAAGCCAGGCATTGACTTTTCCATTTGCAGCTGACTACCATCCCACAGTGTGCTC
The DNA here is from genome assembly GCF_010015445.1 of Perca fluviatilis. NCBI lineage: Eukaryota > Metazoa > Chordata > Actinopteri > Perciformes > Percidae > Perca > Perca fluviatilis. Next base: position 26,062,709 of record NC_053121.1, on the reverse strand, counting down.
AGGATGGCCATCTGAACTTGCAAGTTTTGCACATGTCGTTTACTCCCCCCCCTATTGCCTGTTACTTGTCAACAATGTCATTAATTGGTTGTGGGTTGCATATCTTGGTTTATTTCTACAGTATGTTTGCTTCTTTTTTGAGGAACTTGAAAGTCATGGTTGCTCCCACTGTCACTTGCAAGCTCCATCTGGTGTGGATGCCATTAAATGAACAGACCTACTGTAGTGACAGTGAGTAGATTGGTGTTTTCTCACAGAGCTGCAGTCAACAGCAGTCTGAAAGAACTTGATTTTGTTTGGAATAAACTTTTGCCTTTATTGCCCTTATTTATATATATTCATATCTATATAAACAATACATATAAGTCAAGACAATTTCAAGTGATTTCAAGCTATTTTTAACTAATTGGGATTATCAAAACATATTTAATTGTGTCTATAATTGGTAAGTAAAAATGATTAGCTACAAATATTTGTGAAACAATTATCCAACCCATTACTTGGACATGAAGAATCTCTTTTAGCATTTGTTAAAATAACACGACATTTCTTACTTACTGGAGAAAAGTACTTGGATTTTGCAGCCCACTATGACTGTATCGATGATTTTGTTTTTCACATACAGTATGTACTACATCATATCTGATGTACAGTTGTGTTCAGAATAATAGCAGTCCAACATCACTAACCTCATAAATCAAATTTTTTGGTAGAAGTGATATTTCTACATGGCAAATAATTTAGTAGTAAGTGTTGTAGAGTCATAGAAAACCAACAGACTCAACAGTCATGGCATGCATGCTGCTCATTCTGTGTAATTGAATCTGTAATTGAAAGGGGCATGTTCAAAATAATAGCAGTGATGTGTTCACTTAGTGAGGTGATTGATTCTGTGAAGACACAGGCGTCAAATGACCCATATTTAAGGAAGGAAGGAAGCAAATGTTGTGCATGCTGGTTATAGTGCATTTCACACTGAAATACTCAGCAAAATGGGTCGTTCCAGTCATTGCTCTGAGGAACAGCGGACTTTGCTTAAAAAGTTGATTGGAGAGGGGAAAACATATAAAGAAGTGCAACAAACTGCTCAGCCAAAATGATTTCAAATGCCTTGAATGGCATCCAAAGCCTGAACGACGTGGGAAAAAACGGTCAACTACCATTCCAATGGATCGAAGAATAGCCAAAATGGCAAAGGCTCAACCAATGATAAGCTCCAGGAAAATCAAAGAAGACTTAAAGTTACCTGTGAGTACTGTTACGATCAGAAGAGGGCTATGTGAAGCAAAGCTATCAGCTAGAAGCCCCCGCAAAGTCCCATTGCTGAAAAAAAGACATGTACTGAATAGGTTGAAATTTGCTAAAGGACACATTGACTGGCCAAAGGAGAATTCTGTGGACTGATGAGAGCAAAATTGTTCTTTTTGGGTCCAGGGGCCGCAGACAGTTTGTCCGACGATCCCCATGCACTGAATTCAAGCCACAGTACTGTGAAGACAGTAAAGCGTGGTGGTGCAAAAATCATGTTATGGGGATGTTTCTCATACTGTGGTGTTTGGCCTATTTATCGCATACCAGGGATCATGGATCAGTTTCAATACATCAAAATACTTTGAAGAGGTCATGTTGCCTTATGCTGAAGAGGAAATGCCTTTTGAAATGGGTCTTTCAACAAGACAACGACCCAAAACACACCAGTAAGCGAGCAAAGTCTTGGTTCCAGATGAACAAGTTTGATGTTATGGAGTGGCCAGCCCAATCCCCAGACCTCAATCCCATAGGTGACATAAAAAATGCTGTTTCTGAGGCAAAACCCAGTAATGCAGAGGAATTGTGGACATTCCAGTGCAATCGTCCTGGGCTAGAATACCTGTTCACAGGTGCCAGAAGATGGTCGACTTCATGCAACACAGACGTGAAGCAGTTCTCAGAAATAATGGTTATGCAACTAAATATTAGTGCAGTGATTCAAAGTAAAGCAAACCCTTAAGACATTTTTCAGTTCATACAGTAAATGTTTGAGTTTGTAAAGAAAAATGCAAATACTGCTATTTTTTTGAACAGCCTAATATTCCTTTTTCTTCACTTTCTGTAAAGGTATAACACAAACTTGATCAATTTTGGTCATGTTTTGATTTAGAATTGAATGTGCAGTGTTCCCAATGCATTGATATTATGGAATTAAAAGCTATTCAAAGGATTTGAGCATTATTCACTTTTTTAAATCACACTGCTATTATTTTGAACACAACTGTATATTCATAATTACTAAGACACTTAAATATGTTTGCATGTACTAAAGGAACATTTGTGAAAATATATCTAGGCTGCACCTTCTAGATATACACCCATTATTAGGAAGGAAGGAATAGTATTATTATTGAGAAACTCTTACAAGCTGTAAAATCACATCACATATCTAAAATGGTGCTACATATTCAGCTCAGTAAGCAGCAATATGCGGTGTTTACAAAGCTACTGTAAATATACATTTACATTTGTGCCAGCTAGAGAGTATTTAAATTTGTGAGTCTAGTTAAAAAAATGCTGGAAACTAATTTCTTTGCAATTTACACATAAAAGAAAGTGACCCATTTGCAAGATTGCTGAAGCTGATGTGAAACTAAATTACTGCACATCCACTTCATGGTTGCTTGATCAATCAAAGGCAACTTCCCCAGATGTACTGTAGTTTGAATAGACCTGCAGGCACGCCCACACACGAGTGCTTATGTACATACAGTACATACATAGACACACATGCAAATAGACTCCCACAACCCATCCCCACAATTGTCATTAGACATCAAAAGGAAGTTGTTGATCAAACCCTGTATTTGAAATAGACATTTGCATATATTCAGTGGGCTTTGCTGAGTAGTTTTACTCAGTAACAGACAGTACATAGTTGCTTTCCCTCTTGGAATGGTTCTGTGTGTATAGCTGTTTATTTGGTAGGGAATGTTGTTTTAGCTGAGCCTTGTGAAATAAAGGGAGCTTCTGGCGGCCTCTGAACTCAAGGGAGACATTCCTTGCCTTCATCTGCTGGTTGGGGGTGGGAGGGTGAGGCTCGGCCGTTTCAGAGCCTCCCAGCACACTATATGCCCCAGATAGCTGCATTCTTATCCCCACTCCCAACTTACCTCCTGCACACATGCTCTCACGCACACAGCCTGGGCCCACAGCCACCCTTTCCCACCTTTTTACCGTGTCCTCCCACTTTAATCATCTGGGAAAATATTTATTCATGGTCTATCTTCATGGCTTCCCATGGATGTGTTGAAGAAGGTTTTTTTTTTAATCTTTTATCACTGAAAGTCCTTTGCCTTCAAGGTGAACTATATGGTCTGAAGGGCAGATTCCTGCTAGGGTTGATAAACCAAAATACACAGTTCCGTTTCTAAGTAGTGGGATAGAAAAAGGTTTTTAATTCTTTTTGGCTGTACTCCAGCATATTGGATTTCAAATGAAACCAAGACTATGAGCTTTAACTGCCAACCTTTAGCTTGAGGGTGTTTGGGGTTGTTCACATCTGTAGTGGGTGAACAGTGTTAGCGGTGTATATATATGTACATACATATATATATATATTAGGGGTGGTACGGTTCATGAAAAAACACCCGAACCGCTCGGTTCGCTAGTCTCGGTTCGGAGCATGTGTGTACCGCACGGTTCGTCAGTACACTGTTAATGTGCACTAGACGCCATTATCAGGAGGTAATTTATACTCCTATGTTTACACACTTACTAGCATAATCTTGCATATACACCACTATACGCATACACACACACTATTATAATCCTTTTACATGTATGTATGAGGGTATAGTTGTTGTATGTCAGAAGTATAGTACTGTCATGTGAGAATCATAGTAATATATGTCAGAAGTATAGTAGTGTGTGTAAAAGTTCAGCGAATGCTTTTCTGAAAACATTTTAGCGCGAAATAGGCCATGCAGTTGCTGAATCTGTCTTCATTTCAGATCGACAAAGGTCAGTTTAAAAGATTTTCATCAGATTTTGAGAGACACCGAGCTGACCGCTCCTCAAGTGGAGTGGGGTGCCGCTGCAGGTCACGTCACGTCACGTCACCTATATATATATATATATATATATATATATATATATATATATATATATATATATATATTATAATATACTAGGGGTGTGACGAGACACTCGCCACCCGGACAAGACGAGACACGAGATTGGGGTCACGGGAGCGAGACGCCATTTTAACACTAATTTAAAGAAAACTTCAGTTAAGAAATATGACTGGGAAAAATAGTCTTTACTCAGAGAACCAAGGTTACAAGCTAGGGTGTGACGGGACGCTTTCCTACCGCAGACCGAAACACATCACGAGATTGGGTTCATGAGAACGAGACGAGATTTTCGTCGAGGTGAAAAGTTGTCTCGTGAGGCGATGTGATGTCAGCGTGATGGAGCGTGGAATTACTATTGAAGATCCCCCTGCCACTTTTAAATCATTTGTGTGGCAACATTTTGGTTTTCCTGCGGAAATAATAAACGGCGAAAGAGTGACAGACAAGACGAACACAATATGTAAACATTGTAAGAAAAAAATGCCGTATACCGCGGCTAACACGAGCACTATGCAAAAACACTTACAGCACCACCACAGCTCTCTACTAACTACGGCATTTCTTTCTTACAATGTTTACATATCGTGTTCGTCTTGTCTGTCACTCTTTCACTCTTTTCACCTCGACGAGAAATCTCGTCACGCGGAGATCTCGCGAGATCTCGTAAAACGAGATCTCGTCACACCCTTATAATATACTATATTCTGAAAACTTTCCTGTTGATCAAAATATTGAATGTGTATCTGTTACTGTTAATAAGGATGCAAGGCCATATTTTTGGCTGATTGAGTCTAAGATTGTACCTCGTGGAAAACATTGTCAGTTGTCTGTGTGGTTGAATTTCCAGAAACACCATGTTATGGTGTGATGAGACAAAGGGAAAGCTTAGACAATATCAGGTCATTCATAGGTCACAGGTCAGGTGACGAAAATATTTGGCCGGTCTCAAATAACCAAAACTGTTCATGTATAATTATGTTTGTCTCTCTTCAGATTCAAAGAGTCTAGACAGCTGCATGATAAGGGAATGTTTTGTTTCAGGACTGTCTCCTTCTGGAGGTCGGTGAGCCTGCCACACTTTTGCATACTTCCCAGAGAGAGGGAGAGGCTGAACGAGGCTTTAGCATCTGTGTTTAGGCGCCTGCAATATCTTTGTTTAACTTAAAGGTTCAGCTAAACGTAACGCCTCCAGCATGAGTTTAAATACACCTTCAGGAGGACAGGAACTTAAGAGAGTTGGGACAGCACTGCACAATAGCACATCGTGGTTAAACTGTACTGCCTGCTTAATTCTCTCCTGAATTGAGTGTTCATTAAATGCTCCTGTGTAATTCAGCAAAGTCTCTCGAACATTCTTCACATATGTGAAGTTTTTCCTTAACAGTCATTTGAAATTGGTTTGGTTGCTTCAGTCTCTGCACATATGGTATCATTTTAATAAATTTATATTTTGATGTACAAGCTCTTGCAACATGGACATTGTTGCCTGACTGCTAAAACATAACAATTAAGAAAATGATTGTGACTTCATATTTATGGCCCAAACAAAATGCTTTGCTAAATTTATAGGTAATTCACTCATTGCTAAAATAAACAAATGATACATTGTTGCAGTAACTTTGAAGTTGTATGCAATTAACTTGATCTGACTGTGCTGTAATGTATTTTATCTTTATTTTGTATCTATTTTATCAACCCAGGTAGTTAATTGCATTCACCTTGCAGCCCAGGTGTAACTCAGTCCCTGGGTTGATAGCTCAAGCAAACACCGTCAAAACCCACTGTTCCAACCTCCTTTTCTCTGAATGAATGTTTTCTTCTGAAGCACAGTTCTGACAACTGGGACAAAAGTTGTGGAATTCAAGCACTGCCTTATGCTGTTTTTAATCCCATGAATAAGTATGCCTAGAGCAGCACTGTCACATTCAGAGAGCAGCATTTTAAAGAGATCTACCCCAGTGTGCTCTGTGATCAGCACTGCATTGTGCATATCCGACATGTCCTTAAAGTGCTTCGGGCAATGCGATCTGACTTATTTCCTTGAGTGACTTCTCCCACATCAAAATCGCCTTACTCTAGTAACGTGCTTAGTGTTGCTTTCCCCACAGAAATAGCAACCGAAACAAGGTCGCTGCCAAATGCTTAAGTCTTTTTAGAGGCTTGAAATGACATTGTCATTTTCAAAGTCAATCCACTGTCATCGAGCAGATTTATCACAACAAAAAGCAAAATACCAGTGCCATGAACAATTAATAGACACTTTGGTTAGGCTCTTGGTGATAGTGCTCATAAACAATTTTGATACTCATCTTTCAGAGGCTTTACATTTTTGATGTATCAAGCTATTTATGTATGTTGGTTGATGGTACATGAATTATCATGAATTCATGCATGACTTCATGCATAAAAAAGCATGCATGCATTCATTCATGTAGTACTTCATGAACTATCAGTAATGTACCATGATTAATTCATCTAATTCATGACTTAATGCAGGAACAATACGTTAATTAATGCATCAATTAAGGTATTTCAATCATCATGATTTCTGATTTATTAATGATGTTCATGTCTTCTTCATAGGTAAATCAGTAGTTAAAGTGACAGGCTAAAGAAACTGAATTGTAGTGTTGTAATCATGATTAACTAAATATTACTTGTTCATTACTTCATCATGTTTGTGGCCCTTCAAATAAAGTGCTGACCTGGTCCATCTTTAACATTGATAAATAAGATATGATTAATGGTGGCATATGCCCCAATCTTTGTGACCCCCTCAAGTAAAATAAAAATGGCAAGACATTTCGTGTTCAGACACTTAGAAGTAAGTAAAAAGTAAAATTCATAAATAGCCTACTTGGGTGAGCCTTGTTCTCAGGCATTACTGTTTAAGTGCCTTGTGTTGTTGTGAGTAAAGCAACTTCTTAATACATTTAATTTTATGCCACCAATAAATATATCTTATTTATTAATGTTAAAGATGGACCAGGTCAGCACTTTATTTGAAGGGCCACAAACAGAGCGTTCGTCCCATGTTGGCTGAGTCCTGCAGCGGCGCAGGGTTCGAATCCGACCTGCTGCCCTTTGCTGCGTGTCATTCCCGATCTCTCTCACCCTTTCATATCTATCCAGTGTCTAATAAAGGGAAAAGCCCCAAAAAAATAATCTTAAAAAAAGAATATATGTAAACTGCTGGGACTAGTCAGTTTTTTAAAGAAGAACATCATTAATAAATCAGAAATCATTATGATTCAAATACCTTAATTGATGCATTAATTAACGTGTTGTTCCTGCATTAAGTCATGAATGAATTCATGATAATTTATGTACCATTATTATAAAGTGTTACCAAATCTACTTACTGCTTTGTGCTAGATTATGCAGTCCTTCCAGAAAAATGCAGAATTTTTTTGTGATTGGTGCAGGCAAAAATCCTTGATTATGCGGCACGTTTTCTTAAAAAATGCGATGGAATATGTGGGATATTTATGCAATTTTATGCGATGAAATTTCAGGAGCTTGCAAAAATTGCGGGAACTTGCAAAAACTGTGGTTTGATCAAAAGAGAAAAAAACTTTGCGTAGTCACTTCATAACGTTCCCAATTCAACAGGGGGAAATGGCTGCTCTTGTGTGAAGTAAACGCAACATTTTCCAACTTTCTGCTAAGATATATGTGACTTTTTTGCAACGAAAATGCGGGGATTATGAAGTCATGCAAGCCCCGCATATTTTGCGCAGAAATCGGCAATTTATTGATTTTGGCTGATTATGCATTGAATTATGCAATAGCATAATCGCGTTTTTCTGGAGGGACTGACTATGTTGTTAGCTCACAGTGCAAAATCACAGACCTCGAGTCTGTGCGCCACTGGGTGTGATGACATTAGTGGTGGAATGTAACAAAGTACATTTACTGAAGTACTGTACTTAAGTACAAATTTGAGGTACTTGTACTTTACTTGAGTCTTTTCTTTTCATGCCACTTTTTACTTCTACTTCACTACATTTCAGAGAGAAACATTGTACAGATGTAGTTACTTTACAAATTAAGATTTTTACACACAAAACACATGATAAAAATTCATAAAATACAATGTTTTATTATAAATTAAATTACACAATGATATAATGGCCTACAAGTACAGCTGAAATGATTAAACGATTAAACACCGAACTGTTTTGATCGTTTCCAGTTTCTAAAATGTTAGAATTTTTCTGCATTGAGTACCTTTACTTTTACTCCTGATGATACTTACATACTTTTACTTAAGTAACATTTTCAATGCAGGACTGTTGGAGACATAATAAGTCTATTGGTATTTATTAATTTCATTGTAAAAACAAACAAGATGGTTTCTATTTACTTTATTTTTCTATTTCATTTCTAAATTGTTAAATTAAAATTTGGACTTTAAATCTGGACAAATAACTAAAAATAATTACTGGAATACGACAACCTCCGCTCCTCTTCCTAATTAGGTCACCTTCGCAGGTATAAGGAGGTGCTGGGTAACAGCTTGGGGAGTTCTTTTGTTTAAGTAAGAGAGGTGGACAAAAAACAGTTTAGTGACCGTAGCATACACAGTGGGATCATTTATTAGTAAAAGTTTAAGTTTCTGTTGAAAGTCAACCACGGAGAATTTATTATTTTATTTGATGTAGTAAATCTTGCATTATTTGAACGAAACGTAAGGATGAGATAACTACTCAAACAAAGAAAAAAGGACTAGGCCTGCCTTCACATTATGAAGAAAGGAGAAATCATTTTAAAAATAGAACCATCTGAAAGTAGCAAGAGGAAACAATACCAGTGTGACTTAAGTTTTACTTTCAGTTTTCGACGTAGATATTTACATCGGTAAACCAAAGAGAGCAGAGTGTAAAGTTGTGAGGTGGTAGTAAATGTACAGTGTAGGTTTCATTTTATCCATGTATAAACGCTGCAGCTTATTAAGACAAACATTTGAGGCTGTGGTTCATAATAGTCATGGGGTGAAACATAGGTCCGGTCTGTTTAACAAAATTACTGATTACACAATAACACTTTAGATTAGTAATCCAGAACAATTAATTGTAATAATAGCATGATAACGCTGAAAAGCAGTCCTCAATTATTTGTCTCAAACGTATCTTTACCATGTCATGTAATATCTATATTCACATTATAGACTCTACCGCTGACTATCCCTTTAACAATTTGGCTACAATTAAGCACATTAACCATACACGGTCCAGCCATATACTAGCTTTTGACCTAGTCTTGTTTAAAAACTGAGATAACTAGGCCACAGGTCAAAGCTGGGGTAGGGCATGGTCACATAGTATTAACTATTCAGTGTAAACACATGCAGCTGCTGGGATGTCTCTGCTGTCCGTTAATAAAGTTCTTTGATCTTGAGCTACCTTTATTGCATTTCAGATGTTTCTGTAAAGCACTCATGGTCATCTCTTGAATGTCCAGATAGCCCCAATTAATCAGACCTCACCGGAACATGTCAAACTTCATTCAGTTTTGCTGCACAATGAAAACTCATCATTTATCAATCAATAAATCTGCACAGCTGTAGTCAGATGTAGAGATGATGAAATATGAATTATGAGTTTGCTGAGGCCTTCTTTTTTGCAGACATCCATCATTGTCAACAAAATGAGTCCAGCAAATATTCAATTAAGACCTCAGGGCTCCATTCCTCATTCATTATTCTGGGGTTAATTTGCAACTGTAGATTTGTCTTTTGTCACTTTGGGGCTAAGAAAGGATGGCTAAGAAATTACTCTCACTCTTCCTGTAGTCAACGGCAGGGATCTTTCACTGTGTTATATCAAGTTCTTGAGAAATTACAAACATGTAGCAGTTCATGTTAGGATGACATATTTGCATATTAGTTAGCCCATCTCCTCACCTCTGGGTTTTCACTTGCTTGCTTTGTGTGGAGATAGCATGCTGCTTCATTTTCACATGATTTTTCTCCAGGTTCTACATCTTTCACACATTCCAAAGACATACTGTAACAGTCAGGTTTGCTGCTCATGAACATAAAAGTGAGCGTTGGTTACTTTGTGTCTGTGTTTGCATAATGCCACTTAAATTTGCAAGCTTCACAGTTAAGATTCTTTGTGTTTGTAGTTACTGAAATGGTGGGAATTAGATATGGCAACCGCATGCTGTGTGGAATCCGAAAGTAACTTACACTAGATGTGCTCTGGACACGGCTTGTGACAAACATTTTAAAAACATCTCCTTCAGAAGCAAGTCAGAAAGCATACAAAACTTGGTACCTGGCTAATGATAAATTAAGTAGTATTATACCATGGTCTGTGTGAATACTGAATTCTGATTGGCTGCAGGGTGTCCATAAAAAAGTGATGTAGGACACATACTAAAGGAGTTCCGGTGAAAATGACAGTTTACTGTTCTAAAATAATGCGCTACATTAAATTAAATTCAATTCAATTTTATTTATAGTATCAAATCATAACACAAGTTATCTCGAGACACTTTACAGATAGAGTAGGTCTAGACCACACTCTATAATTTACAAAGCCCCAACAATTACAGTAATTCCCTCAAGAGCAAGCAGTGCGACAGTGGCGAGGAAAAACTCCCTCTTGGGAAGAAACCTCGGACAGACCCAGGCTCTTGGTAGGCGGTGTCTGACGGTGCCAGTTGGGGCTGTGATGAACAGTGGCAATAATAGTCACATTAATAATGGAACAGTGACTTAAAATGGTAGTCGTAGTAGTTCATGTCATATCAGTGCGCTGCAGGGCGTTACAGGATGTAGCGTGGCCAAGCAGAGCATGGATGGATGTAGCAGGAAGCAGCAGGGTTCAGCAGGACGCAACATGACATTGCAGGGCACCACAGACTTAGCAGGGAGTGCAGCAGGACCACGGCGACAGCTGCAACCAGGATCTTGGTGCCAAAGTTCTCCAAGGAAATACGCTGGGTGAAAAAACTAATCAAAAATCAAAATCAAAAAGGAAATGTGGATCTGTTATTTCCATCTCGTCCTTTGAACACCACAGGTCGGCGCTAACACACAAGCTGCAAGAAGTAAGTTATTCTTCCCCTCTGGACTGACTTTGTTTCACAGAGAATAACATTATCTCACATCCCATTCACTGTTCAGGTCGCTACTTCAGGCTGCGGCCGACAGTAACGTTACACATTGCGGATAAAATTGTTCGTAAAAGTTGTTATGTTGTTTTGGGGAGAATGACATGGCTGGATAGCTAGCTTGTGTTGTTGTTACTGATTGCCAACTGTACACAATGTTGTTGACTTTGGATCTTGCTAGCATAGCGTTAGCTTTCTGGCTCGTAGCTAATCTGAAGGGTTCTACCAAAGAATTTCTAATAAGGGAAGAAGTTCCACTCTTGATACTTCCGGCTTCTGAACTGGTTGCAGTTCCACTCTGATTCCATAAAGGGGGTACTCACAATCGAGTGCAGAATGAATGGGACTCTATGGAGCTATACCCCTCAAAATCCACTTTTCTCAGGATACAATTTGTCTAGTAATTTGAATGTTGCATTTGAAAGGGGAGGCTAAGAAAATACACACTGCTGGGTGTTTTAAGTGGCTTTTTTGTTCTAAAAAGCCTTTTAAAATGTCAATGATGTCATACACATCGTACGGCCAGAGATACTGCTTTACGGCAAGCTCTGAGTCACTTCCTTTGTCCTTTGGTTTGCTAATGTTTTAAAGACATTTGGTCCTGTAAGAAATCCAAAGGACATAAGTACTCATTCATTCAACTTTCGACCTATAATCCATGTTGAACTTGCAAAAACGACAAATTCGAGATTTGTCAACAGCAATCAGGCTGAAGAGACAAATTTAGCCGTCTAGCTCCATAGAGTCCCATTCATTTTGCACTCGCCTGCGATCACCCCCAGTGGAACTCTGGTGGAACTGCAACCACATTTGGTACAATGGGGCTTAATAGGGAGTGAAATGGCTCTCCGTAGACCGGCTCTGGTTCTGCGTTGCTAAGGGAGGCAAGTCACATCTAAGGTCTTTCCTATTTTCTGGAGGAGTGAACAACGTTTGCATTGCATAAGAACCTTATAGGATGGGAATGATTGTTCCAGGTATTAGTCCAACCCTCAGGCATAACCAGGGAAACAGTTATTGTTTGGATAAACTTTAGATTTCGATTGTAAAACAAATAAAAATATAAAAAATATATATGTTATTTGGCAAGTGACCTTGGTATAAGCGGGTTAATGCCATTCGAGGTGTCCATTGTCAGGTATTAATGGACTTCGGCGTCGGACGGTTCACGCCTCACTGTCGTCCATTAATACCTGACAATGGACACCTCGTCGGGCATTGACCCTTACATATTACTAAAACTTCAACTTGATATTACCTTCTTTCTTTTGTTGCATGTCACACTGAAAATACTAGCAACACAGAAATGGAGAGGAAATAATGTTTCAAAAAGAAAATCCTATGCCAAGGCATAGAGGTTTGTCAGCTAGAGGTTGTTGTCCACCATCTGAGACTTGTGTGTGAGCCTAAGTAACATGGGCATAGTGACTTGTCGTTTGTGTTTCACAGCCTTTGAAAGACCATGTCTACTGAGATAATCCTCAGCTCCTTGCAGCCCTGAAATGAAGACATAAAAAGGTGGAAATAATTTAGTTGCATAATTTATTTTGCCCTATTTCTTTGTCCTTATTTTACATGTCATATGGTGAGGTCAATTGCATTATTTTTGTTGTGTTTGCTAATATGTCTGTTAAGTTACATAGTTACTATGAACTTACTATGATTAATTTACTCTGTTTGTAATCTGAATCCTACAAATATTTTAACAATATATTTCTCTGATTCTAAGTAATTGTGGTTGCATTTATATAGCAAAAGTTAGATCGTCTAAGTTTGCCATTTGTGATGTTCAAGACAGGATGTGTGAGGTTGCCACAGTTTCAGTTGCATTAATTCACATGTTAATTTGCACATTTGTAGGTTTTCTTTTTCTCTGAACATAGCTGTTGTGTTATTTTCTGTGTTAATTTCAGCAAGCAAGTTTTCAGGTGTCGTAGTAGTACTAGCAATATCTTTTTTCACCAAGTCTGCAATTTCTTACCCACAGTGTGCCATCACACATAGAAAACTCTTGACTGCAGAATTTTTAGTCCCGCCTCAGGCTACCATCCAGGCCAGACCAGCTCATTGATTGCCTTTTCATCAAGGGGGCGGGGGTGTGCAGTGAGGAAGAGGTGAATGTCGCGCTGAGTGGCAAGTGGTGTGGGAGCAGTGGGAGAGCCATCGGCTGACAGGATGAAAGTTAAACACTGACCTACGGTCTTGTCTCACAGCTGGAGTCAGCTTGTTGCCTTGGGGCAGGGGCCCAGTTTATTGACCAAGCTGGAACCCCTCACCTTTCCAATCCCTGCCTGCTTCACATGGATTTTCCTTGGGCCCATCCAAGCCTTAAAAGATGTCCATGTGTTATTGATTTAAATGTCAACAAATCACCTTTTGTAGGTAGTGTGCAACTGTATTCTTCTTTTAAAATGTACCATGTAGTGCTAGCTGTGACTTTCAGGTTTCTTGAAGTTGAAGCTGCCAATTTCTAGTATCTCTTTTCGAATACCAAGCCAGAGGGACTTCAGTTCCAGTGATTATCAATCTGTAATTCGTCCTACAAGTAGTCACATGAATCCCATGTACGGCCAGGACATAAGGTCACCCACAATTGAGCTCCTGACTGCAGTTGTCACATCTGTCTCAGGTCATCTGGAGATGATAAAATGGACTCATCATCTTCTTTCATTTCCAGCACATTCATTGATGGTGTGTGGATATGCTCTCCACTAATGGCTGGATTCACCTTTTACCCTGGGTACCCACTCATTAACCTGCAGCAAGACCCAAGTGAATCGTTGCACTCTTGGCCATAGAGTTTCGTGAGGCATCCAGTTGTCAATACATGTGATTGGATCACAAGAGAAAGAATGACATATTGAGGGGACTGAAATGCCTATCCATCCGTTTATGAATCCATTCAGTCATCCATCCATGGGAGGAGTGGTAGACCCTTATACTGATTTTAGTCTACCAGAGCTCCAGCACAGATAGACAGGCACATTTTCACCTATTGAGATTTTTAGTTTGCATTTCATGTAACCTGTCGGTCTTATGACCGTTAACGTTGCGATACAATCCACAAAAAAATACTTTTTGCATTACACTGAATTCCAGTTGAAATTATGCCCAGTTCCAGTTTAAATCCCTACCAATTCCCGAACGTAAGAACAGTTAGCTTATGAAGCTATATAAAACTATATACTTAGTAGTCTCTTTCAAAAACCTCAATATGTTTGAGGGATTAAAAGATGTTTGGAAGGCTGCTGATTCTGCAGCGTGTATGCCTGAAGTCGCTACACTGGTAACCATTATTGATGTTCTTAGTCAGGATCTGTACATCTGCCAACATAATTTCTGAGCAGACCCAATAACAGAGAAAGTACAAATATATATCTCTGCATAATGTGCATATTCTTCGAATGCCATATTTTTTCTGGAGTTTGATGTGCCAACAATAATATCTAGTACTGTATATTTTTACACTGTTTGATATATTCATTTGGGTTACGTGGACAGTGTTGAGACAAAACAAATATTTTACATTTGTTTAACCTTTAAAGCCTGCACAATTTGAAATTGAAAATGAAGTGAAATTATGTGATTTTTGCCAGGGTTTTTTGTTTATTTAACTGGTTCTGTGTAATATGCACATATATGACATTTGAGCTCAATTCCCTGACACGTTTTGCTTGAATGTTATCCATAGCTTTTTTTTTTAAAAACTTTTTTCCATTTTGGGGCTTTTTTCCCTCTGGCCAACCATGATGGAAAACCTTTTTTTTGATCTGATTGTCATCTTATTAATACCCCCACATGGCCAGAGCGGCTGCCATGGATTTTCCATCTAAATGGATTAAGCTTTCATTTCTTATGCCTAACCACCAAAAAGAGAGGTTAGGAACCAAGAAAACATGAGATAAAGGGCTTTGCCTACACAAAATCACTCAGTTACTTTTCAGCCCCCTTCATATTGACCCCCACTTTATTGGGGCGTTCCTCACATAAATAGATAAGCTTGTTTTGAGCTAGGCCTATGCATATATATGAGGGCTTAGTGTCTTTTGTGTATCTCTCATACTTCATATATATTTTGTTTTTAGGGGTACTGATACAAGCCACGAAAACAACTTTAAATATTTTATATTGGGCTTGGGCTCAGAGATATAGTTTATTTTTTAAGGCAATACTGATAGGCATGTGCCACTTTCTAAAACCAGAAACAGTTTTGAATTTGATTTGGATTTGTACGTTGTGACCTGACCATAACCTGTGCATTAAGTTGTCTATTGTATGTTTGGACAATCAATTGGGCCATAGACTAATCAAAAAGTACTCTTCTACATTCATCACAGTAAAAGTGTGACTGAGACTGAAGTGTGGCCGGCCATGTGTCTGGCACACTGCAGGTGGGGAGATAGCATACACACAATCGCACACTATAGGATTCGGCTTGACCTCTACAATGCCACATGTTGCCAAGATGCATCTTGGCAATTGTCCTGCACTGAAGGGATTTGCGGGGAGAAGAAGAGGGATGGGAATGGGGGATACAGATAGGTTGGTGGAGTCAGCCCTGGATTTATGTGTCTGTAACAGAGCCATTTCTGAGGAGGCAGTTGCCCCTTTTCTTCAAGGGGGAGTTGCTTGTTTGCCACAGAAGCTGCTGTGCAAATATTAGCTGTCCCGGTGCACCTGCTGCCATTGTGGGATTCTCCCCCTCCCTCCTGGTTTCCCACCCTGTATCGCTATACACTTCATTTGTCAAACACACAAAGGAAGACAGACACACAATAGAGGAACATTTTAGCATTGTCTTGGCCCTGCATTTGTGTCCTGACACAGGGAAAACAGTGATACGACCTCCCATCCCCCGCGGCTGGTGCTGCTCTCCTTTAATCTGGAGTAGCGGGCATCGTACCGAAGTATTGGTCATTCACAGGCCACAATGTTCACAAGGAGCTGACCACTGCTGGCCAACCTCATCTACATATGTATTTATAGCTTGTGAAAGACACACCAGTGACAGAGTGTGGGGGCAGTATATGACTCAATGTATTCATGTTGATGGAAGAACTAATCTCATTGTCCCCTTATCCACATAGTTTTGTGTTCACCCTAAATCAACTTTAAATCCTGTTAATTCCCCCCTTTCTCATCAATATTTATTTTCACGTTGCATACATGATCCTGACCCCATAATATTCTCCAATGCTGGACTACTCCCACTGCTTTCTAACATTTCTTTTCTATGATAGCCTAATGCATGTTGTATATATATGCTCCTTGCAACCAAACCAATATGGAAATACATTATTATTCTAGCTTTTAAAATGCTTCAACCAACTGCATAAATTGAGACATAATTATGTTCATTGTGTCTTCAGTGTATTTATTTGTACATAATGGTTCATTTTCTTTTCCTTGTAAAATATATTTGTTAATCAAAAATAATATGAAGTTGAAGGCCTTGCAGTAGTCTGAAATATAAAACAGAAATTTTAATTTAAGTAATTTGTTTGAACATTTTACTCGGCCATTTTTTATTGTAACTGTTCAAATGGCTTTAAACCAATGTTTTAAACCCAAGTCTTTAAGCGTCACAAACCTTGCTATAAATGTTAGACATTGTTTAAATATAGTATTAGTATATTAGTAAAAAAAAATTAGTAGCAGTAAAAGTATGTTCATAATATGTCATGCATGTCTATGGATATTAAACCAGCACAAAAACTACCAGTGAACAATTCATGCTTTCAACATATATTATTAAGATTGATTTTGTTATTAATTAACATATTTAAGGGATTTGAGCGACATGTGCAAATCTTTAACTACATCACTGCATCATATAGATGCAGGCATTTTTTTTTACAAGTGCGTGTTTGGCTTCTCACCGTTGCCAAGTGTGCCGGAAAATATTTTATGGAATTAACATGCAACACAAAGTGTTTATAGGCTTCTTTGTTACCTTCAGTCTCACTCTGTGTGGCTGCCCTCTGTGTGCCCTCTCTTCTTTCTTGTGTGTGTGTGTGTGTGTGTGTGTGTGTGTGTGTGTGTGTGTGTGTGTGTGTGTGTGTGTGTGTGTGTGTGTGTGTGTGTGTGTGTGTGTGTGTGTGTGTGGCGTGCGTGCGTGCGTGTGTGTGTGCGCGTGTGCGTTCATGCGTGCGTGCGAGCGTGCGTGTGTTTGTTTGGTTGTGTGGGTGTGTTTGCGTGCCAGCACACACAAACACCCATATACTCACAACCACACACCGAGGGGGGTCCCTCGAGTTGGCCACAATTATTGTGTGTATCGTTGCTTACTCATTATGTCTGACAGGCCACACCACTTCTGCTCTCCTGCTGTCTCCTGTGCTTTGCCTCCTACATCATCCCCCTTACCATTACACACACACACACACACACACACACACACACACACACACACACACACAATATGTACAGTGTACGGGTGGGCAGTTTCAACTCATGCAGGGCTTTAAAAAACCTTCACAGGGTGTCAGTTTGCCTTTTGCTCCTACTTACTATGCTAAAGCCTTTCTTTTTGAATCTCAGAGCGTTTCAGACAGAACATGTAGTTTTTGTTTTCAGTGTTTACACCGATACAAAGTATTCATCAACTGCAGCTCAGAAAGTATGCCTGCTCTTTACAGTAAACATTTGGTTGGGCGGGCTGCATTTTCTTTTATATAGTAAAGGAAGAATAAAATCAATTTTAATATAAATAACAGCACAGGTTTTTTCCAACTGGTAGAAAACTCGTAAACAACTCCTTAGATACTTAACACATTCAGGCACGTAAACGACACCTTTAAATCACGAGTGAAGTCAGCGCTGTGTTAATTATGGATTACAAATGCAGTATTGCTGCTGCTTGCAACATACTGCCTGAAGCTAACCCCAACACACTTTTGTCAAACAAGGGAAAAATGCAAACTGAGAGGCAAGACTCCAATTAATTGGCCATAGATATGCAGCTACATGAAACCATTAATGGGGGGCAAATAGCTTTAACTTTGTTTCTAATGTAATATAAACTTTAATTAATAAAGTGTGTGATGAAGTGGAGACTTATCAAACAAGCCCTGTGTCCATTAAAGGCCCTAAACCCTCAGAAGGCAGGTTTATTAAACCCAGTTTCAAAACGTGTTTATGAGACCCATGGAGAGAAAACGGAGAAATGCAGAGACATGAAGAAAAAGAAATGAGTTTGTGTAATTAGTGAAAATTAAGAGCTTTTAATCCAGGAGGAGGAATGGTAGGCAGGGAAGAGGGGCGAGTTAAGAGGGGAGATGGGTGGGAGGTACTGTGTGGAGCTAGTGCTTAGCTTATTTTTGTTTGCCCCCGAAGAAATGAGCAAGGACCCAAAAGCACACACCTAATAAAGATACTCATAATAAAAATATGGTTATTTTTGTAAGGGGCTTTCAAAGCACAGCCTCCTTCACCTTCAGGACCTTTTTGTTTAAAGAAATAGGGGAGGCTTGTCACATTTTTGCACCGTTTTGCTTGGGTAGATGCAGATTCAGTTTCATTAGGTAACTATATCTGGACAGGAAGTGATTTGATCTGGTCAGCTTTTTAACAATAATTGTCTATTTTCTTAAACTGTATGGATTAAAACTTCTGTTTTATAAAGCAAAAAAAAATAAAAAATCGGCTTTAAAGACCACTTTGAGGTTCTTATTTTCTATATATTTATTTAATACAGCTCTATAACACTCATTCCCACCTTTATCTCAGCAGAAGGTTTCTCAGACTTTATTTTGTCAACAGAAATGTTATTTCCTGGTCCATCTGAGGGTGGCATTTCTTTGCTCCATTTCATGGCACACATCAAGACAACTTCCACTGACAGTTTCTGCCTCACTAGCCCTGACCTTCTAAAATGGATCCAGATGTTTTAGGTGATGGACAGAAGAAGTGAAGACTGAGGGAGCAGTGGTGTTTTGTAGACAGGGTGATAGTATTGCATTAGATGGAAACGCACAATCACCATCCCCGCTGTAGGATTTGCTCTGCTACAGAGTAGAAAAATACTGCAGACCCCACTGCGTCCATTCAGTAGGTTTAGTATTACGTACATTAGCTAAATGTGCTATTCATGTTCATACTGCCAGTCAGTGAGGCCAATCGTCTGAAGAATACAGACCATTCGAGGTTGTAAGTGTAGCAAGGCAGTTTTCATGCCCAAGTGGAAGATGTTAAGTAATTTCTAAACATTGTCCCAGGTAAGGACCCCCTATTGTTTACAGCAGAGCCATGAGCCATTTTAGTGTGCTTTTCTTCATGCCAGGAGCCATGCCAGTGATTGTTCTTGCCAATGAGCTCACTTAACCTCTCCCTCCTGTGGAGTCGTTCTGGCACAAAACTGCTCGTAATGGATATTATAAGTTCTTCTTCGGCCTGTGCCTTTGCCTTCGTAGAGGAATTACAACTGTCATTAAAGCTTAGTGCGTAACTTAAAAAAAATATTACATTCAAGCCATTGCCAAATGAGTTGATACAAAGCTAATTAAAACTATCGGCTCCACAAAACTCTCTCTGTATTTCTCAGCATGGCTGTGTTTGGAACATGGTGTCGTCTGGCGACTTTTGCGCACAGAAACTCGAGTAAAGATAATTACCTCTTCTGAAGAGTTCATCATGTTTTTTTAATTCTCCGTGTCCTCCTTGGCTACTAGCAACTGTGTGGCATGGGGGTGAAGCGCGATCACGGAAGGCTTGTATCATGTGGATGCACCGACTGAATTGTTCTCATTACTTAGAATTCCTCATGGAGGAGACAGACACTACGCACTATAGCTTTAAAATGCGTTTTTTTCATTATCAGCTGACTATGTAATAGAGTGCTCCTTTGTGCCAACTGCCATCAGACTATACAACAGCAGTGGGGGCCATAGACTGTCATCACTCTGAACAGTTAATTTACTTTTACTCTTTTACTAGTTGTATACCTCTTATTTAATTTTTTCTACTTCTCTATCTGTACCCATTTCTGTCGTGTGCTTCTGCAACACCTAAATTTCCACTCTGGGGATAAATAAAGGATTATTTTATCTTATCCCTTTACTTTGATTAAAAAAAAAAAAGTATACTTGAAATGCAACTCTTACAATACTACTTACTTCTGTGTAGCAAGGCCTGGTTTGTAATCCATGGGCTTTTCTGGTTACTAAACAAATAAAAATAAAAATACACACATCCTCCTTTTATGTCTGTTTCAGTCCCGCATACAGCAACAGACAGATGGTAAACATGGAGTTGACTGCTAACAATTATTTCATCCAGCATCTGAGAAGCACAGCCAGTACATATTCATGTTGAATTCCTGCCAAGGCTTCTAAGTGCAGAGCGTTATGATTGTCCCGCCCTTTAAGCAACCAAAAGCACACAGCAGGATCATCATTGTTTTGAATGAAGATTCTCTAGAGAGAGAGAGAGAGAGAGAGAGAAAGAAGTCCATCGCCAGTGATGATCAGTAGTTCCATTGGGCTGATTTGGTCATTTGGTCAAAGATATGCGGACCAACATTTCTGTCTAAATAAGCACTTTCTCTGTTTTGCCACATTTGTCACATTGGCTTTAAATTCCCTTGATTGTTGAATCCAACTATTATGCAAAATGATCGGGTCAGCTCAAATAATCTCTATCAGGCAATTATGTAATAATTACGACGGGCCTAGCATTACATAAATTAAAGTGTAACAATACACCAAAATAAAGCTAGCATTGTTTAAGGCCAAAAATGAACAAAGGAACGACAGATGTCAAAGCTGGTGCTGTGGAGAGCTCAGGCCATGCTACGTGCAACAGGGCTCAAGGCTGACTTTATGACTCTAGGCTGACTTTGTTAGAGACAGGCATGGGGGTACCTGTAATGTATCCACTACCTTCCACTATGCACTTTGTTCTCCCGGGAAATGAAGTCAGTGTGGGCTTCCTCTGCTGCTTTTAAATCTGTGGAGTCCCATAAGGCAGAAGCCCATGAATGGCCACTGGGAATACTCTGTGAGCTTCCTGCTCTGATAAGAAGACAGCTACGTACTTACAACAGAGGTAGAGGATGGACAGAGAAGATGAGGTTGGGAGACAGTGTGGAGGAGAGAGAGTGAGGTACAGCAATTTAGGGGATTGTTTGTGGACGGAAAGGGACTAGCAATAAGTGCGTGCATTGTTTTGAAAAGCCGAGTAGCTTATTAAAATAAGGATAGCAGGTATCATGACAATAGCATAAACATGAACATAAATCAGACTGTCTTTTTTAATATGTTCTGAGAGTTCAATCATGCATACCCAGGCAAACACTTTAAACCTGAGGGAATATGGAGACCACACATCCTCCATCTGATGAAATTTGTAGGCAGAAAAGGTGCTCTGTCCTTCAGTGGTGGCCTACTTTGAAAGTGAAATAGCAACTATTGGAAAAATAGAATGCCAATACAGTACTTAATATGCGTGCATATCAGGCTAGTGCAATGCTGTCGAGGCACACCTGAGAGGAATATGAAACTCCGGGCCAGGTGCTTGGTTCCCCGAGAGAGTGGGGACCGGAGGGTTTGGAGAACAGAGGGAGTGTTTGAAGTCCTGGAGGACAGGGCTGATTGTGGGTGGTATGGGAAGTCATAAGCCTCAAAAACACATGCTGCCACCTGGTTGTCTGAAATAGGCTGCCATGCAATTATCTTGGTCCTGGAGTGCACGTGCAACTTGAAGGTGTTGCAGATTCATTTTCTGAATGTATGTGTCTTATGAAAGAAGATGGGTTTATGATTTTTCCTAGATTGAACATGTAGCGGAATTGGTACTTTTCACTGCATCCATCTTAAAACGAAGGCTCTCATATATTTGTATTTTATATCTGTTTCTTTTTTGAGTCGCAACTTTGTGAAAATGCTAATTTAGGAAGCACCCTATCCTGAATATGTCAGAGCTGATGCCATAAGGCACAAATTCCACAATTCAGCCATGCAGCCAGCCATGTATTTTGTATTGAAATCCAAACATTTTACCATACGTTGATCTATGAATTAGATATAGATAATTTTGCTAATCTAATCTAATCTTGCTACTCTATTTCTAGAATAATTTAACGCTTGAATAAATCAACACATTCAAAGGTAGTGAGAAGTCAAAGACAAGTCAATGTTGGAAAATAATGATGTTATATCATATAAACTAAACCCTTTTTAATGTTTAGATGTGATGTACTGTAATAGCTTGTTAGAGTCTGAGGTAAAAATGGTAGAGGATTTAGGCTTTGCTTCTTTAATTTTTAATTCATTCTTTTTGTAATTTAAATTGGACAGATTTTCCCTTGCCAATGTCAAGATTATTTTTGGCCCCTTTTTTTGGGGTTGTTTTTGCCTTTGACAAACACAGTGGAGCGGTGGTCCCCACTGTTTCTTTGTGCCTCTCACAGGCGACCCGACCCCGCCAGTCTCAACTGCTGTCACAGATAACAGCTCCTGGGTTGAAAAAGATGAGGCAACAGGGAAGCTGTCTATCAGATTAAGGAAAATGCCTCCCGTATCCAGTATACATATCTAGTTTTGTGTGCATGTGCACGTGAACACACCTGATCAATTACGTACACAAATAAACAAACAGACACACACACACACACACACACACACACACACACACACACACACACACACACACACACACACACACACACACAAACAATTCTGCATTACACTAGTTACGAATGGCCGGCATGAGACTACTCTATATCCCTTTCAAGATTATCCCTTCCCCTTTCCTCCACCTCCTCCAATAGAAGGCTTATCCTGTGCTATAGGATATGTGAACCTCCCCTCCTCTCCAGTCCCAGCACTGCTGCAAGGATCAGTGTGAATCAGGTAAAGATATGGTTGGAAGGAGAAAAGGGTGGAAGGAACAAAAATGTAATCCTAATACACTTTCCTTTCACATAAACGTGGATCAGTGGCATTTTCAAGTTCTAAAAGCGTTCATCTTTTTGTCTGTTTGACTTCAGAAATGTCTCTAAATTCTGTCATGTTTTCACACATTGGCTTTTAAATAAATGTGTCAAAGCTAACCGTTCATACAACCCGGCATTGTGACATACTTGTTACAGAACGTGGTGATTCACATGGACACATTTCTTAGGTGGAGCCCATCAGTTCAGAGGCTGGTGCTTAAGAGAATGGCAGCAATAACCATTCAGAGCACCAAATTGCTTAAGTGATGTACTTACATGTCAAAGCACCACAAACACTTCCTTTCGTAATGGCAGTATTTTAGCTTTTGTGGTTTAACAAGAGTGGTATCCTAAAAGCATATCAAATGTAGGTAGAAATATAATTTTTTTTCGAGATAGACTGCAGAGTACTGTATAGTGCAGAATGCAGAATCATCTAGCAGCCTTCCCGTGTTAGACAGTGATGTGTTTGTGTGGGAAAGTTTGATATTGTGCTCTCATATGCTACCAACAAATCTTTTTTGCAGCGTATGGAATGCTTCTTCCGCTATGCTCTGTACAGTAGATCAAGCATTTAAAAGATGCACCATGGAATAAACCGATTGTGCGTATTACAGTGTATCGTCGTGCATATACTTTCCCCACATTTTCTTGCATTTTAAGCCAATGCTGTCTTCTTAGCAGCTGGAGAAATGCCATGTCTTTTCTCTTCTATGATATGTCTTGGCAGGTTTTAGCAATTTTTCTTTAACATGTGCACTTATGCTTAATATGTCAGAGTCAAATCAGAATATCCATAAAATCCACCTGACAACCGACACTTGGCTGGAGATTAACATCTGGTGCTAGCACAACATGTGTTTATCTGTTGTTTATGGCTGTTAGGGATCACATGGCAAGTGGGAGTGACAGATGTAGGTTTTTATTATTACATCTAGTGCAGGGGTCATCAGCTAAATTTTTTCAAAGGCCGGACTTTCAAATAAAGAAAATTAAATGTATTCATACCTAATATGCCTATTTTTGTTTGATATTTTTACTTTCTAACTTAATTAATGCTATATTTTTTACATGTATTAGTGTGAGCAAACTTCTAAAATACATGGAATCTCCATAATGATAACTGGCTCTTTAACTAGAAAATGATGAGGAGTGATGGTTAAAGTATGTGATTATGGAAACGTTGTTTTAGTATGCAGTGTCCTGATTGGTGGAAAATGCTTGCAGAAAGATAGGCCTGTTGTCAGGTGAAAATGTCACTAACAAAGAGGCTGAAGCGAATAGTTGATGTAGAAAACCCAAGCTTTAATGATGAATGGACTGATAAACAGGCCAAACATTCGTTTTGTAGCCTATGCCTCATTTGCAATGAAACAATGCTGTTGCAAAATAATACAACCAGCATCATCATCAAGAATGAAGAACGCGAACATAACGATCGCGTCATTCACGTACATATTAAGTAGCCACTTGCATCTGTTTTGGCCTTATAATACATCCATAGATTTACCGCTCCAGCGGAGAAACCAGTCATGACTAGTCGAAAAACGAGCCCCGTGTAAATTCCCATACAGTCTATGGAGATTCCACTTTGCACGACGTTCGACTAGTCATGACTGATTTCCAAGATGGCTCCCGCAAGTAAACATGAAGGCGACTGTCTTTATAATCTCTCTTTTTTAATAAACTATCTGTACACTTACAGTGTTGTGAATGCTTCAGTTCACATTTAGGGACCCTAAATATGCTAACGTTAATGTGTGGTGATATTTCGAGCCTTTTTAGTGGTATTAGATAACGACTTAATTTGAGTGTCCCTATGCCCCATATAACTAGCATTGTAAGCTAACCAGCGGTCCGCGGTAGCCTCGTCAAAGCTCCAAACTCATTCGATTAGCATGAAAACATGTCCCAGAGAGCGAAAGAGTAGGTACACATAAGTTAATAACCCCTAGGTTCGTTTTGCGCCGGAATTGTCCTTTAAAGTTGCAATCTTGAAGATCTCTGTTTTGTTGTCTTTGGCGGCACAGTAATTGCAGGTGTTCCTTTGGATCTCACTTCCAGAGATCCAGACAGTTTCACCTGTATGATGTCATTCAGTTGGCAGTTAAAGAGCAAGTCTGTTAAGTTAGCTCCGCCTACCCTCTCTGGCGGACCAAACACTGTTGGATGGACGAAAACGCACCACTTGTGATTTTTTGGGAATGACGCCACAGACACCCAATTCTTAATATTGCAAATACGGGGCAGTGGGCCACAGGCTTAATCACCATTGTGTTACCTCATCCTGTGATAGCTATTGATTAACATGCATTTATTTCAATGAAAATCTATCAATCAGAGAGTTAGAAACTAGAGAGTTAGAAAGTCTAAATGCTCATGTCAAGATGAAGGCCAAGAGATTATAGTAGAGTATGCTGATCTGGTCAAATAAACTAGAGAGAGAACACACATTCCATAGATCATCTTTTGCCATTGGACATGTATTTGCCATCATGCAGTTTCCCTTCATCAAGCTGAGCATGTGTGTGTAATTCAGGCCTGTGTGTAATAACAACACTTTTTTTTTTAAAAGTATACATTATTATTTATTATTACATCCGCGTCCCATTTCCGCTGCTTCACACACTTTATTTGCTTACGCTCCCATGGTTAAAGGAAATAAAACCGTCTTAAAATACATCCATGAATAAAACCAACCGCATTCCGATTCTAACAACATATTTCCGTTTAATGCTGGTTAGGATAGGAACTTTTTTTAAAAGCCAGGCCTTGTTTGTGGTAGTGGACAGTATGGATACTGTCGAAGCTCAGCATCAAAATAACTGAACCACCCCTTTGTAAATCACAGGTCGCTAGACACATTGCCCTCACTTGACCAAGGTACAAACAAACAAATAACCATTTTTTTTCTTCTTATTTGCATATTACCATTTAAAATGGCAATATGCAAATAGGATTAAGATAATAAATCGTTATGCAAGTACTTTTACTTTTAATACTTAAAGTACATTTCAAATCAGGTACTTTTTACTTAGTACTGAATTAGGGTTGTCATTGTGGTACTTCTACTTTTACTAAAGTAAATATGTCTCTGGTTATTTGTACTTTTACTTAAGTACTGAGATTCAGAACTTCCTCCACCCCTACTTTTCTCTATTGATATGACGTGTATATCATTTTTGACATCTTGCTAATATGAAATGAGCTACTCAATAAATGAGATTATTGCGGAAACATTTACTGTCAAATCATACTTCCTCTGTGCATTTGCCTTGACTTAAATTAACCGGAGAGTCACTTTAGGTTTGATAGACATGTTCTTTCACAAGAGATCATAGAGGAGGGATACATAACTTACTCTACATCCCCACTGCTTGCTCATGTTTAATTGTAATATCTCTGTTGATCACATCCTCACTATGAAAGAGTCATCATGATACAGCCCCTTCTTTTTTCCCACTGCACCAAAATGGTGCCTGTGTAACATGGCAACTAAAAAGTATCTTTCAATAAAAGAAATGCTTTCAATCTTAACCCTTATAGCTTGCTAATACACTCTGCCTTCTGGCTTAATTGATGCAGTTAAATAGCAAATGGGGGGAAAAGAGGATAGGCAACTCGCAAAAAAAAAGGTGGCCAGCTGTAATGCCATTATTAATTTGATAGTGTATTGTACGTTAAGGGTAGTAGCAACTAAAAGTCTTGGTCAGCAGTTTGGCCCTCCACTCGCTCACAGGCTTCACTTTACAAGGTAAACTTCACTAATTGACTGACTCAGTGTCTCAGCATTGCTTTTACAGGTTGATACAGAATCACATCCAAGTCCAGACAGCAGGGTAGCAGCAGGACTCATAAACACATCGTAATCAGCCCACTAAGAGGTGGGTTGCACTTAAATGGTTAGTGCCTCCATGGATTCCCCTAATTTCACTGTATCGCAAGTCAAGAATCCTGTCTGCTTTATATACAGGGCTCTGACTTCCTAACTTCTTTTATAGTACAAAAGCAAGTCTATCATTATCAATGATTAATAATAAAACAGATCAATAAACCAAACCATGAACCCTGTATCACCAGAGACATCAATGCTCTCATGAATGGGGGAAAAAGAGTGTGTTCAGGACAGAAGAGCTCAAACTAATTTAAAGAGACCTCAGTTAAAGAGGTCAGTTAAGATCGAAGAAGGCAAGGACTTCTACAGGAGGAAGATGGTGGTCAGACTGCAGCAGAACAACACCAGAGAAGTGTGGAGAGGCACGGGGAACATCACTGGCCCTGTTCAGACCTGCCATTAACATGCATGATCAGATCGCAAGTGGACGGCTCTAAGTACGTCAGTTAGCAAAGTGTCTAAGCAAATTAACATATATGCCGACAACGTGTAACTGGTCAGAAAATATTCTCCCTATTTTGGAAATTTTTGTAGTTTGTTGAGGATTTTGGTGGATGTGCCGTGCAGAATGCTGTTGCAGTAATGAAGACGTGGATGAGCATTTCAGCCTGAGAAGGAGACACAGGGTTAAAGGCGGGAAATGTTTTTAAAATGAAAAAACGCTTAATTTGGAAAAAAGGCTCACTAACCAGTTTTTAGTCTCGCTGACTAAACAAAGGACAATTGTAATCAAGATTTTGACTGTACTGTACAGCACATGGTGTAAGCACTCTAGTAAGCCAAATTTGAAATAATTACAGGTTAGCTGCTTTTCATGTCACACAATTATAATGACGTACATTTCAATTGCACATGAAAGGTGTCAAATCTCACCATTTCTATCTGTGCATATTTACAGTTCATCTATTAATGTGCTTAACACTTGCTCATCAAGCTCCCTTCCTGTTTCTTGAAGAAATTTTTGTAGTGTTTCTCCCCACAATCATGTCTTTTACTTCTCTTATGTCTTTACTAGTTCCGTGCCTATTCGAAGCATGCCTGTTTGGAACCAGCCGATCACTTGGCCTCCAGTATTGTTGCTTGTAGCTTTCTCCAAAACCATTGTACCCCAAAATAACTTAACAGAAGGCCTCCTATACTACTGACTTACTTTGTACTTATACTACAGAGAAAAACATTGTACTACTACATGTACCTGACAGAGAAATGTTACTGGTTACATTGGAGATTAAGATTTTACTCACAAAAGATGACAATTAAAATATGATGCATTATTATTCATTAAACTATCCAGAATTAAATTAGAGTTGAAAGCTCTGCCTTGAACAGACGTTAAGTAAATGTAAGTACATTGTGCTGATATAATGCCTCTCTTTTCACTTGAAGTAGACATTTGAATGCAGGACTACTATGCAGTATTAATAGTAGTTTTACTTCAGAAATGGTGAAAAGTAAAGCAAGACACTGTTTGCCTGGGTCCCCCAAATCATTATACGTTTGCATTATTATATTGAACATTTCAGTTAATCCAGTCTCTCTGCTTTACAGAGACATGTTTTGCACATGCGGGTCAATTCAGTTTCACAGTTCATTGTAAAAGAAAAAGAAAAAAAAATTCATTAATATTGAACTTGTCGAAACTGCTCCAAAACTGCGATACTGCGTCTTTGGGTACCCAGCAATACACCCTCCAAATGTAAAGTAGATTGCATGAACAGTTCTTGAGATATTTTAAAGACAACGTACACGTTGAGAGTCTTCGCTTTATAGTTAGATTAGTGGCCGATTGAGTAAAGTGATTTCATGAGAATGGTGGTTATTATGACCTAGAAGGCCACAGTGTTTGCGAGTGAGTAGGGTCTGATGCAGGCTTTAGGGGTAACAAGAGCAGAACATTTGAATCCAAATTGCTCATATTTTTTCTTTCTCAATGTCTTGTTTTTCACATTGAATCAATATAATTGTTGTTGGGCTAATATTACTCTATATACAGTAAATAGAATATTTATTTGTCAGTGAAAGTGCTTGCTGTAACACAAAATGTTAACATGCTAATAGTGGCTGGCTGTAGCTGGAGGGCATGATGCTATGATGGTCACAATGCAGTGTTTGCAATGAAGAGTCTACTGGGTATCATTAGAATGGCTGAAAACAGCTATTATGCATATATGTGAAAGAGCAACATGAACTACGAGAGAGAGAGAGAGAGAGAGAGAGAGAGAGAGAGAGAGAGAAAGGGAGTCCTTGTAAACATTGAGGCAGGTGAGCAGCTCAACAACTGCTGTGTTTTTGGGATTTGAATGCAGTTCATGACTGAGTGCCTCTCTTTGCGCTCATATTCTCCTTGCCTCGCTTTTAACTCCATCCCCAGGTGCCGTACGGTGCATCTTTAATCAGGGCATGTCTGCCTTGACACCTTCCTGTCACCCGAACATGCTTCTCTGCAGCTGTGTGAAGAATAGTCATCAGGAGGTGACATGATGGAAGCTGTAACAGCCTCAATCACATAGCGAGACCAATCCCTGTTTTTTATATTATGCATGTGTTTGTGTGTATCTGCATGTGTATGGGGGGCAATGCATGCATTTTAGTGGCAGACATAGCACCAGCTGTCTTTGATTTGATTGGGGACTTCCAACTTGACTGTATATGTCTGTCCCCGTGTTGATTGCCAAGGATAAACCTATTGCTGCTAACAAGCGTGGCGTCAAGCTGCCAGAATGAGAAAAAGTCATTTCCTCTCCTCTATTCCTCATCTCTCAGCAAACCTTGACATTTCCCAGCATTTCTTAAGTCCTTTCACGCCTCAGTTGACAAATTGGATCAACCTATCGGTTAACTTTCACAAGAAGAAAAGATAATACTTGAGCACATTTCTTAAAAATAAAATTTTTTTTTTTTTTTTTTTTTTTTTTTTTTTTTTTTTTTTTTTTTTTCCCTTTGCATCTTTGTTTGATTTTTTTTCAAAAACAACGTTAACTGAAAAATAAATACATAACCAAATTTTATAAAAAAATAAAAAAACATGGGTCACACGCTCAACCACTCAGATTTTACAGGCATTAGGTTTTCATCCAAGAGTTTAAATAAAAATGTAAAAAATTGAATTGAACAAACTGTGATGCTACTAAATGTCCAGAGACATAATACAGCTTGTTTAGCATCCTTTTTTTACTCTGAAATAATGAAAAAGCAATGAAAAAAGGAGAGCTGAACTGTGTTGCTAATGAAAGGGTAAATGAATAAACTGTGTTTTAGAAAAGATAGAGAGCAGGCAGATTATGTTCTGTCAGCTGACAAATGTACAAAATGCAACCCTGTCGACTACACTCCAATGTAGGACATTCACTGCACAGACAACACCCAAGCAGTTTTTCTATAGCAGGCAGTATATACTGTAAGTGGCATCCAGAACATGTTTGTCCTATTTTAAAGTTTAAAGTAAAAAAATAAAAAAAAAAACTCACAATTAGTCATTGTCTTTAGGCTTTCTTACCAGAGGTTCAATGCGAAGAACTGTACAGATTTGTCCATGACCTTTTTTTTTTTTTTACTTGACACAAATTATGTTAGAAGGAAGCAGCTTGCCTCAGTTAAAAGACAAAAAAGAGACTCTTTTGAGGTTTAAAGGCTTGTTACACAGCTTGTTAAACCATATTTAATTTTTATATCTACACAAAAAAAAAATATAGTAAGTGCAACATGCGTATGTGAGATATGATGTTTATAAGTTTTTCAAAGGCTTTTTTGACAGAGCCTGGGTACTGTCTCCTGTTAATTCCAGTCGTACAGTGCTTTAGCTAAAACTTGTAACTCCTGTTAAGACAGACCACAGTCATATTTCCTAATATCTCCTTTTAAGATGACCAGCAGTACAGGTGCACACCTTAAAATCTCCAAGTTTCAGCCTCTTTGAGTATACTGTACTCTGGAGTCCCTTTCTGAGCTTGGTCCTATGTAACATGGTGCTGGGAGAGGTAATAGACACCGTGGGGGCATCAGTAATCCTGCTAGCTGTCCGAGGAACAGCCTTAGCCTAAAATCTCTGTTCTTTGTCCCCTCATAGTGACACAAGTCCGGCTTCAGCGTTGTCTCCTGAATGCTTAAGGTTGTACGGCATAGTGCGGTCTTAACAGACGCCAGGGGCAGCCATTTGGACCATCAACTAGTGCCTTCCCACCAGCGCTCAAGCGCATTGGGTCACAACGGGTTGCCTTGGCACCACCGGAGAATGGTTTCCTAGAACTGATTGGCTGTCAGGCTCAATCCATTCACTGCCCCCAGGAGCATGTCTCCATGACCAATTTAAGAGGCAAGAGTCAGAGCCTTCCCACACTCTCTGCCTCTGAGAGAGAGAGAACAATAGTCATGTGTAGATGTCTGCCGATTAAATATACACTTGTTAAAAGGCTGTATCAAGCCACAGGTCATTGGCAATGCTCAGAGTTATTGATTTGAGGGATTTTTATTTGCTCAGCATTGTGTTTTCTATTTTGAGTTCAATTTTAGTCTGTTTTGAACAGATTTTCTCTGTGTTGGTGTAAAAGCAAAATTGTAACCTGAGAGATACTCAACTCGCCCTTCATACTGTATTAGATAATCTATTGGCTTTGCTCAAGTCTATGGATACTTCCAGTTTAACTTAGATATTAGGTCATTCTCTCCACTAGATTTCTCAGGATTTATATTTATTTTTAATGTTAAAATGGCCCAAGAAAAGTTTCCCAATCACAGCCATAAACTAAAAAGTTAAACTAGCCATATATAATCATGATTCACGACTGCGCTGAATCTCCAGTTTTGATAGAAACTGACCATTTCCATAGGAAACATTAATCGTTTGCAGGAGGCCTTCTCCTCTCCTCTTGGAATAGAAACAGGGAAGGGGGTCACTAAGGGAGATCTGTGTTGTCTCAATTAGAAGAGGAGGCGTTTTTCTCACTGGGCCCTGCTCCAAGCCCAGCTGTGTACCTTCCACCGTGGGCTGAGCCTCTCCCTGCATACTGAAAACATTACTGGCCACAGGGCCAGAGTGTCACTCTGTGGGACTTCTCCTGCTCTCTTTACACACACCTTTTATTTAGAGATCTCAGATAACAAGAACCAGATAGTTTTGGATGGGGGGAAAAGATGATTTCAGAATGCTAGTTCAATGCTAGCCATTCCCGGTTGAACGGGTGCATACATACTTTTTCTCAAGTGTGTTTTGTCACACATGAGTGGGCATGAACTCACACGTAACACACAATCCACAGTTTCCATCATCATTATCATTATCAGCCACTTCCCCCACTCCCTGTTATCATTAGGCATGATGATGATTGCATGGTTGAGAGCTCCACCCCCCTCCCACCCCCCCCCAAAAAGAAAAAAACTGCAGCTTCACTATATAATGGTTTACCTTAAACTGAGGAATATTTCTAAAAAAAACTAAATGCATCAACATTCTTGCTATGACAAAGTTAAAACCTGACGAAGGAAACTAAAAGAAAAAACAAACAAAAACACACTTAACACAAATAACTTAAAGTTACTTTTAAAAGATACTTTCACAGGCAATCGTTTATTTATTATAACAAAAACCTCGAGTATGTACATCCACTCCAATACCAAGTGTCCTACTGAATTTGTAAATATTGTTCTGTTCTGTTTAAGTATGCAGGTTTCCCAAGCTGAAAGTAAAATGAATAATTTCAATTCCTGAGTCAAAGGAGAGGGATTGCCTTTTTGCGAGTGGGAGCATGCTTTTGAGATCCAAGATAGCGGGGATGAGTGGATAGAGAGGTGTGTATCCACACAGCAAATTGGCTTTGGGGTTGAGAAAGAGACCTCTGTTTAGCCTTCGTCAGTGGGAGAAATTGGTCACAGCTGGATTTCACTGGTCAATTTGTACGTTCAGATCTTGGGCGTGCTCTCTATTTTTTTTAAGGTCTCACTTATTATTCCTGCTATAACTGGTCCAGGCACTTTATCTTGTGAGTAGATATTCAGGAACGCCTTTGTTCACTGTGTTTGCCACCTTAATACTTTTCATTTATTCACTCATACCTCCCCCAATCACATCTGTTTTGTTTTTTGTTTTGTTAGGGTTTATGTGTAAAATGGTAGAGATGCTAAAACGTCAAAGGATTCAGAGTATATTCACCGGTCAATTGGTGCGTGTGTGTATATAAAGTAAATATTTAACACTTCTGTGGAATTGGTATTTCTGTTGATCAGACATGGCTGAGGCCAATGACTCTTCCTCAGAACCCATCTTCTTTAGACGGGCTGGCAGCTCTCCAGCAGCTCAATCCTCAGTGTGAGTCCCTGAGATGGAGGACAGGGCACATGTTTGCAGGCAGATTGCACATTTGAGGGAATAAATTGCCTCATAGAGGACCAGAGTCCACATTGTCTGTTCCACTCTATGTTCCTTTGCCTTTTAAGTTTGTTGAGACCTGTCATCTGCAGTTTCTTTTATTTCTCTTCAAGGCCCGCTCATTTTGTGGTGTCTGGTGGCGGGGCTCAGACGGATGGTCTGTGTCCGGAAGTGAACATGTGGTAGTGTTTAGCTTTGTAATGCCGTGGGTTTTATGGATACCTTGAGGGAGATATCGCATGGAAGGCAACCAGGATAGCGATTCTGGGCCAGCAAACAGACTGGATGTCCAAGTGTTGGAGAACTCTTGTTATCACAGAGTTTCCCAAGGGCATACCTCAATCCAAGGCCCACGGAGAAGGCTTAACATGGATGCCAAGTCATCTTTAATAAGCCAAATCTGTGTTTGTTCAAACATTCATCCATTTTTTCAATGGTATTTCTATTAATTTGGTGACTCCTTTTGGCACGGAGCAAGTTATAACTCCCCCGTAGTTAATGGGATGTGTATCAGTTTCTCACCAGAGACTTCTCTTCATGTGGTTATGTTGGCTCCAGTGACTCTTTCATGTGTTTTGTTAAAACATGATTTTGAAACACTTCCTCCTTGACATTCTTCTCCAGGCTCTTCACCCTTTTAAGTTAATGTATTACAGCAAATCAATGTGAACTACTAACTATTTATAATTCATTGGTATATTTTTCTTCTCAAACTTGCATGGCTCATATTAAGTCAAAAGCATTTGACCCTATTATTTCCCTTAGAGAACCATCTGGCCCTAGAAGCAGCTATGCCGAAGATGAGCCCTGCATAATACAGTCGGTGTAAATCTCAGAAGCATGATAAATGATTGTGCTGCTGGTATTAGCTTGTAGTTAAGATTGTATTATCACCATGTATTGATCTGACAGCCTAACACACAAATTATATATCTCTATGTGATATGACTTTATCTTACCATCGAACTTTAGAGCAAGTACTGTGTGTGTCCTTTGCATATCTCGAGAACTGTTCATCTGATCTACTTCACACTTGGCAAGTGTATTGCTGGGTACCCAAAGAAGTAGATATAAGATATAAGAACAGCGCTCTGTGCAGCAGCGGGGCGGGACTTCAGTGATCTGCGGAATGATTTGCGCGAGCATGTCTTCGCTCGGCTTTAGAGCTCTGCGTTTTTACCTTTGCTGCTTTGTAGCTGACCAAATGTACCGATAAAATTAGATTCACCATCTTTTCTGAATCTGTCCATTCATTTATTCTCCTGTAATTAGAGCAAACACATAATCCACCAAAAAGCATCTGTTAAAGAACTATTTTATTCTATCCAGCTATTCACCTCTCTTCTTCTCACCAGACACCATCTTTTTTCTCATTAATGTGAAATGAATAGAAAGGAAAAGCAGTCCGGTGAAAGTTCACAAACACAACTTGGACACAACATAACACTTTCTACAGTTTTCGTGGTGTCTTTCTGATTTTAGCAGCTTTTCCCTCATCACCTTCTCACAGAACTTCATCTGAATGTATTATCATTTTCTGGGTTTTAGTTTTGGAAGCCTCTCGCCATCTCCTGAGGCAAAAATACCTCTGCTAATTCAATCTATGTTCTAGCCTACTTTATAAGCACGGGGGTTATGTCAAAATAAGCGACTAATACACCTTTTTGGACATCAATACCTCTGCTAAGTGTATTTCCCCGTTGTTTCTGACCATGAGTAGCTGTGACTTGGTTGTGTTTTTAGGGCCACATTTATTGAGTACAACTACTAATTATGGATAGCTTAATGAATAATAATTTGTGAGTAAAATCTATATATGTAATGTAACCAGTGATCTTTGTCTGTCAGGTAAATGTAGTAGTACAATGTTTTTCTCTGAAGTACAAGTACACAGTGAGTAGTATACAGTTGAGTTGCATATTTTTTATGTGCCTTTGGGGGGCTTTTTAAAATTATTTCAGGGTAGGTTACAATGATTTAGAATAGTAATGTAACATAATTTAAAAAGAATGTATATATCTAGACATCATGATACATCTGTAGCTGTTTGGGGCCAGGCCAAGCATTTGATCTGTCCCGAACAGGCATGTTTTGAATGGGCACTAAACTAGTTGTACATAATGGCTTCAAGCAAACCAGCAAGCTGCCAAAAAACCCTCCCACATTGTGCCCATAACGAATGGCTATTTACTGAGTGATTGTTTAGGAGATTCCATTAACAAATATAAATCTGTGTACAAGGGATGGCTTTGTTGTCAGAGTATTACATTTTAGCCACTGGGCAACTTGTAAAACACGTTTAAATGTTGGCAAGGACTTTGGTCAGCTGCCATGGCCCTACACTGCTGGACAGGTTAAGCTTTCTATAACAGACACGCATCCGCAAAGATCCATTTTAACAAAAAGAAAAACAAACTAAAAATGAACTCAACCTTATTATGATGCCAAGTGGAGGTTGCAATTTTTAATAAAAACTTTTGTGTTTTGAAGACATTTTTAAACTTGCTTTATTGCTGTGGCCAACCACGCGGTTGAAATATGACACCTATAGTCATCCTCTTCACACACCTGGGACCCAGACTAGTGGCAGCTCGAATTTGTGCAAGCCCTCCAGGGCCCATCAGCATGCAGTGCTCAGAGGAAACATGTGACATGTGGCATAATTGAGTCAGCCAGCAAATACGATCAGCAGAAGCAAACGAGCAGAAATCAGCCAACTGATGCCACTACTCATTGCCCAGCGGGAGAGCTTTGAGCTGTATAGGATGGCCTCAGAAAGGAATGTGCCTGTTTCAGATTATTAAAGGCACTGTTTTTCTGTTTAATTTGAGATAGCAGGTGGCCCTGGGGGTAAGATTGAAGACAACTGTGGCACTGACGAATGGGTTGAGAGCACCCTGCTGAAAGTGTAAGTTACTTAGGTAAGAGATTCAAGTGGTAGCAGAGAAAAGAGAATGGAGGTTTAAAAGAACAATTTAGTACAAAAAGCAGCAAAATTTCCCTTCTCAGTATAATTTGCCTTCTGACTGTGGGCCATTCTCTAAGGGAGATCATTGTTTCCTCATGTTTTATTTTTGCTGGCTCTCCAGTTTCTTTGTCCAAGGCTTTTGCCATTAAAAGAATCCAGCATGATTCCTTGGGCCTCACTGGTTACTGACTCCGGGTATGTGAGTCAGGATATTGTGACTGTAATGTTGTTGCCGTTGGATTTATTTATGAAGCAATTCATATTCATTTTGTGTCTGTCTTATTTCGTGAGTTTGGAGGAATTCTGATAGAAAATTGCTGAAAGTAAAATGCTGACACTAAAATGTGAAATGTAGGCATCAACAAAGCCTTACCCTGGAAATTGGGTTTTTATTTGTTTCATTTAAAAGCAGATTAACACAACAGTAAACAATTGGGGATCTGTGTTGATACCAACCAATGTTTTACTAATTTCAACCTCCTCTAAGTTACCAAATAAAGCTGTGCAATTATCTTGAAAAAGCAAATGCCACTGTAACTGAAACTTGACTTGGTGTTTGTCAGTTCAAAATTCATGTATTGCATGTCTGGACCTATATTAGATCAGTAGTCACAAAATTGTACCCCCTTTAATGTAAAAATGAATTAGTGAGTCATTAATGCTTTTAAGTGGTATAGAGTCATCAGAAAGACAGTACCCTTAACATAAGTAATGCCATCTTGGGAAAACAGTCCGACCAGTCAAACGACGAACACCGTGTAACGTGAGCTGAACTGTCATGTGGAATCTCCCATGGTCCGTTGTTGCCGGAAGAAAGCACTGAGCGCATAAGAGAAGCTCCGAACAAATGTAATTCCTATCGACCCATTGGGAAACCACGGACCATGGGAGATTTCAAGTGACAGTTCAGCTCACGTAGCACGGCGTTCGTTGTTTGAATGGTCGTGACTGTCTTTCTAAAATATCTTTTTAATAAACTGTCTGTACACTTACAGTTCTCAATGCATAGGTTTACATGTAGGGACCCTCATTATGCTACCGTGGAATTGTGGTGCTATTTTGAGCCTTGTTAGTGGTACAGAAATAGCAATTTCTTTTAACTTTGCCGTGCCCCGACGACTAGCGTTATAAGGTAATTAGCGGTTTGCGATAAAACTGGTCACATTTGATTAGCATGAAAACATATGTGTTATGAACCCCTAGGTTCATTTTGCGCCAGATTTGTCCTTTAATATCGGACCATTTCTTTTTAATTTGGGCCACAGTCCGACCTCTGAGGCTGTGGCATTAACTGCGTCTGCAACATGTTGTCCCTCTACAGCTTTTTTGGCATTAGTAATGCCCACACTGTGCCCTCCAAACATATTTTCCTCTTTTCCACCTCTCTAACAACAGCTACAGCTTCACATTGAGTGAAAGTCCTTTGCTTTGTTTTCCTCTGTGCGCATGATGTCGGTATGGATGAATATTAATTTGGGTGGTTTCACTGACTATGTAAGGGCAATTATGGGCGTGACATGAAGCCGCCAAGCGACATTTGCGATTGTGATTCATAAAGGGAATCCGGTGTAGGACGTGCGTGCACACGGTTTTATGAATCCGAATATTTTCGTCCGTACGGCACTTCTGACGCAAATTCGCCGCACAGTTTTATAAATGAGGCCCCTGATCTTGACAAAGATTGAAGCAAAACACTGTCTCATGAAAGTGAAACACAGTGTGTGGGATTAATCACTTAATCAGGGACTAATTAACAGGTTGTGGCCTGTTTTTGGCTAGACGCTCCTGCCTTAATGCATGTATAAATTCTAAAGTCCCCCATTTTACCTTGTTGCTCTTGTTAACAAAAAGAAAAGTTCAAGACATTGGCTGATGTGCATCCCTGAACTCCACTAAGTATGAAGGTGATACACCACGTTGTATGTTGCGGTCCGAGTAGACTTTAAGTTAGAGTGCAGAGTCTTGTCAGCCCCGGAGGAACATCCTCAGATGTTGACAGAAAATCAAACCATACTGCCGCATGTAACATTGGTACACACTTGCCCCCTTTGTAGCCCTACTTAATACAGTAAACAACTGCTTCCCTGATGTTGTATGTTGACAGAAAGCACTAGAGTTAGGCAGGTGCCTTCAGCATTCCTTCTCCTGGCTGCCCAGGAGATGTTGCCTCTTTGATTGTTTCTTCAAATATGCAAGCCAGCGCTAAGGGAACAGATTGTTTGTTCTAGATTTCCTGGGAGACTCCCACCTTGGGCTTAAATAGAGCAGTTTTGATGATTAGCAACACAGTGTGCTGCCTCTCCCATAAACCATTGGGAGGAAAGGGGAGGGTCTAAGGAATTGTCTTTCTCATGCAGCTTCTTCCTCTGTCTTCTTCAGTACTGTTTTCCAGTTCAGAATGTTGACATTTTGTTCCCTACATGGGCACCTGCTGTATATGTTTAGCGCTTGGTGATATTGAAGTGTAAGTGAAGAGTAATACACGCTGAAATATGGTGTTTCCCCAGAGTGCGGCCTCAATAATGTCTCCATTATGAAAACAAAGGTCTTTTCATTCTTGGACCAATTTGTCTATTGTGCTCAGTCACAGTGACTTAATGCCATTTTCTGGGATTATAAGGGGTAACACAATTATCTCCTTGGCTCTAGCGAGTTGACAGAGAGGGCCTAAGGGAAGGAGCTGTGCTTATCAACCATCTACCCACTGTCACAATGACAGAAATGTTGGCACACAAACAATTCAGGACTGTGCTCTGATTCTAAGGCTAATGATATTGCACGATATGTTATATCGTAATGTTGAAGGTGGCTGGCATCATTCACATCTGCCTTTCAGCAAGTCGATGTTATACCACATGTGCAGTGGCCTTACGAATGCAAGGCTGGATATAAAGAAAATAATTGTAATGTTGCCATTTAGCTCATTTTAGCAATATGGTATATGAGTGCAATTGTGGTGTATGTATTTGATATATCAACTTGTTTAATACTGGATATTCAAGGATGGCTGTAATTTTACACTGAAACATTTTATTAGTGTATTATTTGAATGTAGGATGCATCAAAAGGTTGATCGGATAAATGGCCTACCAAATATTTCACAAGTAGTAGCTAAAAGAGTAGCTAGTTTGTTTTTGCTTTTTATTAAGACGAGTATGCTGTCAAATGCTGAAGTTTTCTGATAGGGAAACTATAGTTTTTAATTGCTTTATGCCATCTGTTGCTGTCATACACATCTTTGCCTGGCAGCTTATGCTTTAATATACATAGATGTATTTAAATTCTAATGTATGTACATTATTTATTTCACTTTGTTGTTGGAAGTTTTGAATTTTCTTTTGGATATCATTTAATTCTTGCTTTTCTGAAGTGCTGAAAGCAGTCACTGTAACATTTTGATTAAGTGGCATGCTGTACAGTCTTGTTACATTGCATATAATTACAAAAATGTTGACTTACTGTAGTGATTTAAAAAATATTGTTGTTTTGTTTTTCCTGCAGTAAAAAAAGACGTGAAAGATGAGACTGATGACAGAATGCAACAATTCAAGAAAAAGGCAAAAGAGCTTCGCATTCTGGATGCAAAAACAGCACAGAATCTTTGTAAGTATATACTGTTATGTTTTTTTTTATGTATTGTATATGTATTTTACAGCCAATAACAACATGTTTAACACCATTAGTTCATGCAGTACTATATTCTTTTTAACCATGACCTTTTATGACAGGAATGTCAATGTTATTTTCCATGACACCCCAGGCCTTTTCATACCCCCATGAACTGCTCAACAAAGCTGTTTGTGGGAAACAAACAGTAGAAAGCCCTCTGCATTGATAGTGTTTAACTGAGACCTTTGGGGAAATGTTTTCTTGGCAGTTGTTTAGTGGTCACTACAAGTGCATATAGATTGTCACCAAGCTCCCTGTCTGTTTTCATGTGTAAAGCAAATTCCTATTAGAACTGAGCACTAAAGCTACATGTACAGTAAGTTTTTTGAATCCCCAGGAGCCTAAGTGGACTAAATGTGTAGTTGATACTGGTGTGCAGTTCTTATCTCATCCTCCAACCGTTCCTTTATTTTGGTGTTGTGGAAGGAAAGGTTTTTTGGTTGGGGATCATTTCTGGTTTGATGCAAATGCTCTACAAAAACTCTCTGCCTTAGAATTTCACTAACAGCTCAACCCCTGCACCTTCTCTCTTCAATTTAAACATATTTGATCCCAAATCCATGGCAGCCTTGTTTTGATTGGTGGCTAGAGCAGTTTCCCCAACTCTTTGGGATTTCATCAGCAGCCTTGATAACCCTTACCCCAGAGAAACAATGTAGATGATAACACCTCATGAAATATGCATGTCAAATGCTAAGATTACAGGTCACCCACCTTGCACTCCATCCTCTTTGTTTATCCATGTTTTTCTTACCTTTCTTCTTTGTGAAGGACAAATAGAGGGTTATGCAATGGCATACTGTAGACTGGGATGAGTATATGTTTAGGTGGATACATTCCTGTACACCATGGATGAGGACTGGAATAAACTACTATGTCAAAATAAGCTGAGGGATGCACACACATCACAGAAACATGGGCAATTATTTGTGCTTCCAACCAATTCCCTTCCTGTGTGCTTGTAATATCTTACAATGGCTTCATATTCTTGCCTTATCTATAAAGAGGCCAGATGAATGAGTTCATCAGGCAAAGTATTGGGGGCTGATGTCGGGAAGGGGCATGTGGCATGAACATAAGGATGACATATAAGCGTCTGTGTGTAAATCTGTATATGTGTGTGCATGTGAGCTTGTGTGCACATTTGAGTATGTGCCAGTGTGTATGGGCTGTGACAATGTTGATAGGTGTCACTGCCATCTTTGATTACAGCCCCAGCAGATGGGCTTTGAATTCGGCAGGAAGCAAAAATAAGTGTAGAAAATCTCACCTCCAGAATGGCAATGTGTGGTAGGCATGTGGTCCTACACAGCTCCCCCGGGTAGCCTTGACACATACGGAAGCATCATAGATCATATTCAATGCCTGCTCCACAACCCTTTTAAGCTCCCTTTTCAATTTTGATGTATTGGTATAGAAGGTTCAGTGACTGGGAAGGGTAGCGGGACAAAATTAATGATTGTGATGCGAGTGTCACTTTATGTATTTGGTATAATGATTATGCATGCAGTACTACTGTCTGATGAATTGTGTCTACATATTTGTCTGTCTTTCTGCCTGCTGTTTGTCTATTTAAAAAACAGCTCTTACAATGAGCTGCAGGTGACCATTTGACTCGTGGCTGAGCCCTGAATAAAGAGAATTGTAGTTGTCAAAATAACATAAGATATACATAGCATGGACTACTTTTTGCAGTAATAAAATAAATCAATTTCGACTATATGATCCTCCTTTGGGGATGATTACATTACCCTAGTCACTTTGCTATCAAAGCAAATGTTGGAAACAAGCATTAGACCGAAATTGTGGTCAGTTTCCTTTATATTAGTGGATAAACCATGAAGTTGTGAATGAAAGGAAACCGAAGAGTAAGTACACTGAGTAAAATTAAAATATATGGCTTCTTTAAGTACTGTAGGTAAACATTCTAACATCCAGCATTTTAAACCTGAGAGACAGAACATGATTGAGATTAAATTACTTGATCCACACTATAGAGGAGCATAGAGCTGGGTACAGCAATAAATGCCCAGTTCTTAATGACAACCCATTTTTTAATTGTACAATTAAATCTGAGTGGCCTATCAAGAACAATTCTATTCTAAAAAACATTATTCAATGTTATTATTACAAAGTTATTATTATTAAATCATTAGCGATCAGTACATAATCTGTTGCCTTGAGAAGTTTCGGTGGTACAACAGGAGCAGGAGCCAGATTGGACATTTATATATGGGTGTACACATTTCTTTTTCTGCAATCTTTAATAAAACAATCGCTTACACATACTGTAGTCTTGAAATGTTAAAAAATCTGTGAGTTCAGAAAAGTATACTCATAAGAACTTAGGCCAGAAGTGTACCCTGTGAAAGCAAACTTCACCAGACAGTGTCTGATTTTTAAGACGTCTGATGTTTAAAAGAAGAGTATGAGCCAGTATAAACCAAGCAGAAAAGTGTACTCTCTTTATAAGTTTGACGGAATTTAACTTATAATGTGTTAACTTGAGTTTATAGGAATACAAATCTTTTTTCTAATCCTTTTATTTATATATATATATATATATATATATATATATATATATATATATGTTTCAATATAGATGTTTCATCTATATTGAAGCAATAGACACATACTTATAATAGACACATACTTATAATAGATTTATGCCAGTGTTAGCAGTCTACAGTATGTGTGCACTGAAACGTGTTATATATTAAATAATTTTGATCAATTGTGATAGTAAAAGTTCACAGTTAGCTAACTAATTATAAGCACAGTGACTACCCAAGGCAGCCTACAGGTACTGCAACTAATGTGAACTCTTATTAATTGTGTAATGTTAAACAATGGTTTAACTGGTGGATGTGCAGTTGCAGTCTTTTGCCATAGTGTGCACCAAAACTGCATTAACACACCTCCACCTGCACCACTTTGCTCAACTTGGCACATTTAGGTTAGTATGCAGCAAGGGAATAAGCAAACAGGTGCAGGGTGACCACACCCATCACTGATAGAGCATATAGCAAGTAAAGATTCAACTCCTAGATAGCAGCAAAAGTTGGATTTTCAGACTGTCACTCTTTACCTGCCTCTTCTCCCCCATCTGTATCGACTTCAGTTTGCAATCTACAATATATCCCAGGACCACTTTTGACAACCCTTCCCCCAAGAGAACCTTGTATCCAGCTGTTGGTTTCATATGAAGGGGATATATGACATATTGAAGAGACACTAATACATGTATAGCGTTTAGACATCAAACAAGGATGACATGATCAGGGGCGATTCCAGGATTTTTTAAGAGGGGTGGCACAGGGGGGACCAATCAGTCAGATTAATCTATATATTAGACAGGATAAAACAACCCTTTGCTCCGATTACTGCTTTGCACACTCTTGGCATTCTCTTGATGAGCTTCAGGAGGTAGTCACCTGAAATGGTTTTCCAACAGTCTTGAAGGAGTTCCCAGAGATGCTTAGCACTTGTTGGCCCTTTTGCCTTCCCTCTGCGGTCCAGCTCACCCCAAACCATCTTGATTGGGTTCAGGTCCGGTTACTGTGGAGGCCAGGTCATCTGGCGCAGCACTGCATCACTCTCCTTCTTGGTCAAATAGCCCTTACACAGCCTGGAGGTGTGTTTGGGGTCATTGTCCTGTTGAAAAATAAATGATGGTCCAACTAAACGCAGACCGGATGGGATGGCATGTCGCTGCAGGATGCTGTGGTAGCCATGCTGGTTCAGTATGCCTTCAATTTTGAATAAATCCCCAACAGTGTGAACAGCAAAGCACCCCCACACCATCACACCTCCTCCTCCATGCTTCACGGTGGGAACAAGGCATGTAGAATCCATCCGTTCACCTTTTCTGCGTCGCACAAAGACACGGCGGTTGGAACCAAAGATCTCAAATTTGGACTCATCAGACCAAAGCACAGATTTCCACTGGTCTAATGTCCATTCCTTGTGTTTCTTGGCCCAAACAAATCTCTTCTGCTTGTTGCCTCTCCTTAGCAGTGGTTTCCTAGCAGCTACTTGACCATGAAGGTCTGATTCGTGCAGTCTCCTTTTAACAGTTGTTCTAGAGATGTGTCTGCTGCTAGAACTCTGTGCGGCATTCATCTGGTCTCTAATCTGAGCTGCTGTTAACTTGCGATTTCTGAGGCTGGTGACTCGGATGAACTTATCCTCAGCAGCAGAGGTGACTCTTGGTCTTTCTTTCCTGGGGCGGTCCTCATGTGAGACAGTTTCGTTGTAGCGCTTGACTGCACTTGGGGACACATTAAAGGTTTTCGCAATTTTCCGGACTGACTGACCTTCATTTGTTAAAGTAATGATGGCCACTCGTTTCTCTTTACTTAGCTGATAGGATC
This sequence comes from Perca fluviatilis, assembly GCF_010015445.1. Lineage (NCBI taxonomy): Eukaryota > Metazoa > Chordata > Actinopteri > Perciformes > Percidae > Perca > Perca fluviatilis. The sequence continues at coordinate 26,018,283 of NC_053121.1, read as the reverse complement.
TTGCCATCATATGAATTCTAACCGTTGTCCAATAGGGCTGTCGGCTGTGTATCAACCTGACTTCTGCACAACACAACTGATGGTCCCAACCCCATTAATAAGGGAATAAATTCCACTAATTAACCCTGACAAGGCACACCTGTGAAGTGAAAACCATTTCAGGTGACTACCTCATGAAGCTCATTGAGAGAACACCAAGGGTTTGCAGTGCTATCAAAAAAGCAAAGGGTGGCTACTTTGAGGAATCTAAAATATAAGACATGTTTTTAGTTATTTCACACTTTTCTGTTAAGTACATAATTCCGTATGTGTTCATTCATAGTTTTGATGCCTTCAGTGAGAATCTACAATGTAAATAGTCATAAAAATAAAGAAAACGCATTGAATGAGAAGGTGTGTCCAAACTTTTGGCCTGTACTGTATAAAAAAATTCAGTGCTGGTTCCATGGTATCAGAATTTTGGAAAGTCATCATGGAAACATTAATTGGTCATGTGACAATGGCTGGGAAAATTGGCAGAACAGGCAGCCTAGTGATAGTACTCTGATCCAATGGAAATCACCAGGGAGGGGGCAATCATATTTCATTGAGGGCCGGATGCCACCCAGGTGCCCCCCTTCTAGCCCCACTCCTGGGTATTATCCATTTGATATAAATACTCCCCAATCAAGAAGATGTCATGCTAATGAGGAAAGAAATATATAAATGTAGATTACCAACAGAAAAAGAAAAAGATGAGCTAAGCTAGTTCAACTTCAGTTGTACAGTTAACCCTAACCAGTTGAACTAGTGCAGCAGTACAAATATCTTGGGACTGTGATCGACAGTAAACTGTGCTTTGAGTCCCATGTTGATGCTGTGTGTAAAAAAGCACATCAGCGCATGTATTTTCTTCGTAAGCTTCGCAGTTTCAATGTCGACACTGTTTTTATGAAAATGTTTTACTCTTGTTTTATTGAATCAGTTCTTACTTTTACTTTTATTTGCTGGCACGGGTCACTTTCTATTAAAGAAAAAATAGAATGCACGGTATCGCGTGAAGGTGTGCAGCAAAATTGCCGGGCACACCGTTGGATGGCCTTCATGACCTATATAAGGCCAGATCTTTGAAAAAGGCGAGAGCCATCCTGGCTGATTCGAGTCATCCCTTGTGGGGTGAATTTATGTTGCTACCCTCCGGGCGTAGATATAGTCTGCCGCGATGCAGGACGAAGAGATTTAAAAGATCATTCATCCCTGCTGTTATCCCCATTGTTAATAGTATCCTGTGAATCCAAATTTTAATTATGTTATACTGTTGTTGTGTTTCTTTGTTGCTGTTTGGTATTTGGTATTTGTTACTGCTGGCTGTAATGCAAATTGCCCCTCGGGGATAATAAAGTGACCCTTAACCCTGAGTCACCAGAAACTGTACACTGTGAAGCCAGGAAGGTTAATGTTAAGTAAATACAGATAGATATTATTACCTCACCTCAAAAGCAATACTTGTACTATGTCATGACTATGTTTAAGTAAATTCAGTGAATCGTCTGTGGAATAAATAGTAATAGATTGACAAAAAAAAAAGATGCACTACCTCTCCGTGCTGCACGTCAAATACAGACATCGGTTCCCTCTGCAGCAGCAGTATAGCAGCTGTTGAGAGAGTCTCCTCCAACTCATTACCAAACCTCCACCTGTGACTTCCACCTGGATACACTATCAGCTCCAATTTCCACTGTAGGCACCCCACCTGGAGAGTGAAACACCCACTGGACTGTCTGTCCCCTGAGGCAAATGCAATGTACTTGTATCCACCCAAACAAACCTTGTAGCCCTCCCAATGACACCATTACTGCTACCACAAGCACAACTGACTTATATGTATTAACATACTATTATTATTATTATTATTATTATAATTATGGTTCACCTTTTAAGACTTTGTATGCTATATGACTTTGGCACCTTTCTCTATTACAGTTAAATCTTGATGTTTTCCTTCCCAATTTTTGTCAGGGTAACACAAACTATCCTGTTGAGGGCCAGAAAGTGTATTAGTTTTTCCAAGTGACAAGTTAGGTCTGTGGTCATTTTGTTTGAGTAGTGATGAGTGCTGAAATGTCTCTTTGAACCCTGCGGTATAATAAAAAAAAGGAGAGGAAATGACTCTCTTCTCTCTCCATCACAACAGCAATTTTCTTGGGCTCGTTCCGCCTGCCTTATGAAGAGATCCGGGACATTGTGCTGGAGGTAGACGAGGAAAGACTGAGCGAATCACTCATCCAGGTAAGACTGATGTGCAGTGTGGTGTGTTAGTTTTTTCACACACACACACACACACACACACACACACACACACACACACACACACACACACACACACACACACACTTATTTTTACCCTCTGAAAAATGTGTGTGTGTGTGGCAGTGAGGGTGAGAGCGACTTTCTGTACACGTTCACATGAAAAGATAATTTTTGAATTTCAGTGTCTGGCGGACAGATTGGTGACCCCATTTTACACCTGGTATGGTCTGTTTTTGGCACATGTCTGTCTCCTCATTCTTATGTGGACCATAGAGACCCCCCATTCATGCTGTTATAATAGATGATGAAGGACAAGGCTTGGCAAAGTCTCCCCAACTCCACCCTCCTTTCCTCTTGCCTTTGTCTTAAACCATAATTGATGAGCTTCCTAAAGGCTACTTGTTTTTGCTCCAATTTTATTTCTGTTTTTCTTGTCTCAGAAAGCTTTAATTGAAAGCTGTGTCTGAGGTGAAGATGCATCGCTGGACAGCGTGAGCCTCAATTACACTAATAACTGATTCCTGCACTGTCCTTGTGTTAAACACACATCTTGAGAGATGCCCTGCAGGACTATTATTTTGAGCTGTGATAACCTTTAATTGACTAGCAATCTGGCAGAAAGTACAGTGTGTACGTTATGAGATGGCAGACCCCCCTCTGCTTTGTGAAGGAGGAAGAAAGTTAAGGTGTTGACCTTTTCCCACCTTCAGCCTTTCCACAACAAAGTAGAAATAGTGTATATCTGCCAACAAGCAAGCAACAAATGGTTGGACTGGCTTACAATATTCTGGTTTGCTTACACCGGAAAAAGAACCAGTCCATCCAATATCAAACAGCTACCAATAAACTGACCTTGACCAAGCCACCGACTCCAATCTTTTATCAATACTGTACTTAACACTTGAATAGTTGCAACTCTTTGTCTAATTTCTCAAGGCTGCTACTGTAGGTAATCTCAAAGTCCTTGGCACTGAACCAAGGTACTGATAGAGGCTGTGATAAACAAATCATAGCTAAACCTAACCAACAATTACAGATGATTAAAAAAAATAAAATACACAATCCATTCACAGATAATCTCAGTGATGCAGTCACTATGATACAGGCATCAGCTGTAACCTTCAATCTCTTTTTGTTTAACAAAAATCCATGTGACTCAATGCGTGCCAGGTGGTCAGGGATAAGTAACAAAAATTTGTTTTATTTTTCTACATGTATTTTGTATTTTGTGAGGGTTTCCGTTTATCACCATTACCTCTTCCATCTCCCTCCTTAATAAATGTGAAGCATGACAATAAAGCTGCTAAAAAAGATGGAAGGCTCAACAAAGCTCACAAGAACAAGTGTGTGAGTCAGCGTAGGCATCTGGGAACCGAGTTAATGTCACAGAGTCCATGGGGAGGCGAGAGGACCAACTGAGTTAACTTATCGGTGCAGAAGGAGCCCACATCTGGCGAGTGTGTCGCGGCTGGTTAGATAATGATGCTAAAGACAAAGTAAAGCCTGGACTTGACAAATAGGACAACACTTAAATTATTTTTTTATTTACTTCCAATATACCGTGTCAGTGTTTTTCCCTCCTTTGAGTGTAGTGTTTACCTATAATTGCTCAGTTAACCTGCAGTGTTTCTCAGTTTAGATGTGCAACAATAATAGTAATTCACCCATAGCTTTAATTTCCCCTTGCAGTTTTGCTCTCACTAATATTTTACAGTGTTAGAGTATTTACAATGGGTAGATCGCTTGAGAATAAAACATAAACAGATACTGTGTATACTGTATATGAAGGCTTCTCAGAAACTTTTGAGTGGCAATGTAGGCTTTCTCCTTTTGAATTTGATTATAACCCAGTAATCATTTAATGGGACAAAAGTACATTTGACTACGACCTCAGATCAGACAAGACACCACACTGAATTTAAGCATATTACTAAGCAGAAGAAAAGAGATGAAGGGAAAGCAGCCATTTATTTTAAAATACTTGTGAATGTAAGAGGGAGACATGGACACAATGCATTATCGAGATATGAAATGATTATGCGGATAGAAGATTTTGGCCATCTGGTAAGAAAAGTCAAGATGATATGAAAATGTCAGCCATTGTATACTTAAACAACCTTCCTGGTGAAATAAGAGTTAAATGTTTGTAGAAATCATGCAGATATGAGCTCACAAATGTAACAAGGAAGCAAGCGACACACGCCTAAGAAATACAGTTGGAGCTATACAGGAGGCACTGGAGTGGCGCAAAGAGACTTCCTGCTGTGTGACACAGTCCTGAGTGTGGGCTCCATCTGCACAGTGCTCATCTACACTCATTATGCTGATTAATCACTCTACACCACCCACTTTCAGCCACACGCCAATCACCATTTATCCACATGGACAACTGCACATACATACAGAGTAGAAGGATGCGTCTGCACGGCTTCGGAAATACTAAAAGGAAGTGCATTTACCATCTTGCTAATGTAAGAAGGAGTGGGCGAATCTGTGCACATACAATTAAAGTAAATAATTAATGGAGTTGAAATGGTGAAAGAAAGAAGCAAATGAACATATTTAAATAAAAGGTATATGCGAGATGAAACCTATATTGACCTTTATCAGCCAAGTAATGTAGTAGTGTGTTCTTGCAGTTGTAGTTTTTATAGCTTGGTGCCACCTGTTGCTTTTGCACTGAGCAATTAAAACATTTAAAATAGGTTTGCCAAACAAAAAGGACTTATTACTGGGACATGACAAATTTGATGGCAAACATAAAAATGCTGTATAGTTTCTGAATAAACTACTGCTGCAACTTTTATTGACACAGGAACCACTATCAGTAGTTAAATAGAATCACTCTGTTTTGTAACAAAGGTGGTAAATATGTTGTTGGTTTGATATCCATGCTTTTCTGAAAATTTTTATCAGTTTATACAAATTGTTAGGCATTAATGAATACCCCAACCTTGAAACAGTGCTACTGTACTGTACTTGGCAGTTTTACAAAGCTCTCCTGTATTCATGTCCTCTGATGACGAGATCTGATAAACAATGGCTCGGTTTTAAGTGGTTGTGTATCACTTGATACTGAAATATTGAAAATTGAAAATAAAACAAGACATAACTCTGGCCAGTTCAAATTTCTCCCTTTGCATTATTTTGCAAAGACGAGTGACCATCAAGCGGGTTACTGATGAATGGAGGTAATAGTGAAAATGGAAGGAAGAGGTGTTCATAACACATCTGAAACTCTGTAACTCAATCTTATTATCTTCTTTCTCAGTCGACATGTCTAATGTAATGATTTGTCAGCAGAATGTGGCAGTGCGCTGGCCTTGAAGTACCCCTACAATGTGTCACCCTGGCAGAGTGGATAGATAGGAGTTGATTGGCTCTCCTTATTCTGCATTAGGGCCCATCAGCGCCTCAGAGATGATGTACACATCCCTGAATGGTGGCAGACAGTCCTGGCTCTCACCATTCATCCACACTCTATATGAATCTTCACAATTTTATTTATTTTAATGTCCATGCGACTAGCGCACAAACATACATTCAGCACATGCAAATGGATAGATAGTGTCAGTTATCCCCGCTGTCTTCTAGTCCCTGCACAATTCTGTCATTTATCATCCACCCAGTTCATGTGTGTAAGGTCTATACACATGTGCAAACACGTTTGCATGCAATCTTTCTCTCACCCTTTCTTTCTCCATCTCATTTGCCTACAATATTCATAGAGCTAGTGGACAGAGGTCACTTTTGTGTATAAGGTCAGCTTCATCAAATTCCAAAAGACATCAGAGCCACCCCACTACGATACCCTGTATAACAATGAGATGAAGAGGACAATGAAAGACAATAATGAACGTTGGCTCAATGAAAACACATTGAGCCTCAGAAAGCTTGGCAAAGGTCTGCTTTTAAAGGGCTGACAGCCTGACAAAGCTTTTCATTGCTATTGTTGGCTGGCAACAGAAGCGACATGGGAAGGTTCTGTAGACGGTGTTTTTGTGTGAAAGAGTCAGGCACGTGCGCTCTGGGCTTCAGGGTCCTGGTTGCATTGTGTTTGCGTTTGCTTTGGCACTACAGGACGTCCAACACACCAAGTTCTTTTTAGTAGCACCCTGGCTAAGTGTATATACCTCACTCACATAGTTTAAATCATGATGTCTGACACTATCTCCATAAACTAGCCCTAACCCTAATGCTGCCATCCCCTTGACTTATGCACTGGCATTACAACTGGAGTTGGTCCCTGGGCACAAGACTATGGCTGTCCACTGCTCCTTATGTGTAAATGTACTTGGCAAATAAAGGGAATATTATTAAATATTATATTAAATTAAATTATATTATATTATCATGTGGCTATGCCTGCGACCTTGCTGTCATTGACTTGAGTTGGCTCTCCTTTGATATTTTGATTTCTCCAAAAGTCCCAAAAGCCTCTTTGCCTCAGGGAGAAGGCTTAACCGGCATACTAATGGTATTTGGTCCAATGCCCTTACAGTTCCTGCCAATAGAACACAAGGAGGCCAAACAATGGACAGATTATTAATTAGCACGTGTAAACTTGAATAGTTTATGGTGTAATCAACTTGTACACATGCAGTGGGTTGCTCATAATAGTTCACTGGCAAGGTTACTATGATGTATTAGGCTGAGAACAGAAGTGTAAGGTGTCTTATGACATTTATTCATTACCATATTATTCATATTATTATGTTGTAACAGTGTCATTACTTACCTAAGATTTTTTAAACACAGCCCACATAATTTAGTTTTTTTGTTGTAATGTAGAGCAATGCTCATGTTTTGGATTTGTCAGTGTTTTACATTCAGTTCAGCAGCAGTGTTAGTCCAGCTGTTGCACATTATTATAAAAGCACACATTATGAAGATGAGCAAAAGTATCAACAACGCTAAATTATCGGCAACAGTAAGTGGAAGTGGAAAATAATGTAAATAGCATTAAATATATTATAATTGGATCGTCATACATTATGTCCTTCATCCTCATTATGTTCCAATTGAGAGAGTGAGAGATAATTTGAAGGTTTATCTGCCTAAGTAGTTTTAACTAAGAGTGAAATATTTATGCACTGAATCATTTTCACAATTTGGTCAGGAGATGTATCGTAGGAAATTATTGCATATTCTGGAACTGTAGTGACAGTTTAGACCAAATTACTTTAAGCGTGTAACATATTATGTTGGAATTTCCATTTCAAGGTGGCTGAAAACGTTAACTAAGATACCCATTTTGACAATAAAGCACTGCTGAAAACCCTTTTCTGTTGTGGAAATGGTCTCTGGAAAATCTTTATCTAAGTACAAGTGGCTGCCAATGTTGGTATTTTTTTTATAACACATGGTTTGCAGTCTCTGGGAGAAACTTTTTTCCAAAGGAGTCGTGATTAAGTTGTGATGGTTTCAAGGAATAGAGATTAAAGTTTAGCAAGTTTGCTCTCCAAGATTCTTCTTTTGTCTTGCCACTTTTTTCTTATTTTTGTTGTACGATTATTCTGCTGGACTACCTTGAATTCCCTCGTTGCATAATTGGCATATCTTGGGAGATGTTACAATGAAATAACAGTTTACACATTTTTTAATTTCCAACAATACATTCAAACCCTCGTATAATGCCCCCAAGACAAATATGAGATTTTTAAGGTCTAATCAGCTTTTCTACCTCCATCATGCAAAAGCAGGGCAAGGTTCTTCATGCTCTATATATAGTAATGGTTGCAGTGAGTCCCTGTGATGTCCAATTATGGCTCATAACCATGTCACATCAAAGCTCATCACTACATTGACCTCAGTTTATTAGAGCTAATGCACAATCACGAAGGATTTATTGTTGGCAACTTAAGTCGGCCACTGAAGTTCAAAAGTTACATCAAAATATACACAGGGAAGTTATTCAAATTCAGACTTCTGCTGCACTTGATAAAAAATTACCCCACATCAAGTCCATGTCTTCGGGCTTGTCAGGATTTTCTTGTTTGGGAACAGGGTTTTCCAGTGCACTTAACCTACTATATCTTTTTAAACAAGTGCTTGACTTTAACCCTAAATAAATTGTGTGACAGAAATACTTACAAGTCTTGTAAGTGGGTGTGGGTGCAGGAATATTCAAACTATTCTTCTATTGTAACACTTGATCCAATTATTGTAAACAAAGCTTGCACTCTAGTGCTTTAAATGTTTTCCATGGGTATAAAGTCGTAAGTGTTAAATGTATAGCAAGCAATATGTGCGTTTTAAAAATGCAAATAAGTGGATAAATGGTATCGGCAGAAATGTAAATTATGTTTAATGAGTGATAATGAAAAGTTGTGCATTATAACACTGAGATTAGGATTTCAAGATGCAGGCCCACAGGCCAAGGTGACCTGAACTACTTCCATGTAGCTAAAGAAAGAGAGAGAGAGAGAGAGAGAGAGAGAGAGTGTAGTGAATTGACATAGAAATTCACACACAGACTGAGGATTTATTTCAAACAAACCATAAGAGCAGTTTTGTAGGCTGCTGCAGAGCTAGCTATTTTTCCCCACCCCTACAGAACATGCCATGTGATCTAGCTGCTCGAAATGAGGGAGTCATCACTAAATGTTTAAGCACGCCCAGTTTTTGGTGTGTGTGGTAAGCTAACTCTTGTCAGCGGATGATATGGCCCTGGGGGCTTGTTTTGCAGAATATCAGAGTAGCTTCTTAATGTTTAATGTCTGCCAGTGTATTTTATATTACCCCATCTCCTTTTCAAAAGGAAAGGCTAATGACTAACACTGCACCACCGCTATTCATTTGTAATTATAGTGCCCTATGTTGTGTGCAAATACACATATAAGAATATCAAAGAAATGCAGTGAAGTGTCCAGCATATCTTGTATTTAAAGTCAGCATGTCTTGAGTAAATCATTTTGAGTACTTACTGGTTGACATACCAGGTCTGGTTGACATACCAGGCTTTTAAGTATTAATTTATGATTTAAGATGAGCAGTAGGATGTTCCACATATTACACTGATTTTTGAACGACCTTATTCAGCATGGAAATCATGTCAATGTAAAAATTATGTAATACTGCAAACATACAGTAATATAGTTGAACAGGAATTTGTGTCGCATCATGTGCACATTTGTGTAGTCATTATACCATATGTAAGGACATATTGATGGGTCAAACCAACACCTACTGTATATACATATTTTCACTTCCAATGAAGTGAAAATAATGGAGCTTCTAACTATCTGCAGACTGCAGACCTGCCAACCTTGAAAAACTTTTTTGAGTAGCAACTTACTAATTTATTGTCGAAGTTCTGGTTCATGAACACGGCGGCACGCACGCGGAAAAAATGTGCCATTAAATCTATATACATTTTAAACCCTAGAAAATAATTATGTTCAAGTAGGCTACTTGAATTAAATAAAACATTTTATTTAAATTGTCCGTCATATTTAATACAATTAATTTGATCATAATATAATCCAATAAAATAAAATATATTACACTGCATAATGAGCACTTTTACTTTTGGTACTTTAAAGCGTAACTCTCACCAAAATACAACCTAGGGTCTTTTTGTGAATGTACCTGAGTCAAACTTTCATTAAAAAGCATATTTAGGACGGAATCGCCACTTTTAAGATTTACTGTTTTTCGGTCAAATGGCCTTTTGAATAGATAGAATTTGATAGGGGCACTTTTATGCTAGCCTCAAAATAGCTAACCCTAAGAAGGCCCGACACAACATGAGACTTTTCTCCAAGTATCACCAGAGGCTCTACACATGAACTCAGCATTGAGAACATTGTTTGTGTACCCAGAGTTTAATAAAAATAAAGGTTTTGAACAACTCACAGTAGCTCTTGTTGTTTCCGGCCGCAGCCATTTTATCAGTCAAAAACAGTTGATTCCCGAATGCAACATAACAGGGAGGAGAGTAAAGATTGAAAGCTCCTAAAGCTTAGTTCCATATAAATGCATGGATAATTTGTTGTTTTGATGTTATTGAAAAACAATATTGACCTTGTAGTTGATAAAGGAGCCTCATATATTAATTCGCATTCGGATATCGACCCTTTTTTGACTGCTGAGGTGGTAGCGGCCGGAAACAACAAGAGCTACGGTGAGTTGTTCAAAACCTTTCTTTTTAGTAAACTCTGGGCACACAAACAATGCTGTCAATGCTTTTCGTTAAGGTGTAGAGCCCCTGGTGATACTTTGAGCAAAGTCTCATGTTGTGTCGAGCCTTCTTAGTGTTTTAAAAATAGCGATTTTGAGGCTAGCATAAAAGTTCCCCTATCACTCCCAAATGAAAATACAGTAAATCTAAAAAGTGGCTCTTCTGTCCTAAATATGCTTTTAAACGAAAGTTTGACTCGGGTACATTCACAAAAAGACCCTAGGTTGCATTTTGGCTCGAGTTAAGCTTTAAGTATATTTTGATAATACTTTTGTACTACTTAGGGAAGATGTTGAATGCAGGACTTGTAACTGACAAGTAATTTGTAACTCTACAACAGTTTTTCCTACTTGTACTGAAATACATGATCTGACTAAGTCTTCCACCTCTGGAAATCACTAACAACAGTCGTGCATGAATACCTGCAGAAGTGTTTAACACTGAAAACACACAGCTCAGTTCAGCGTTTACTTGCAGCTCTGCTACAGTAGCAGATAACCTTTGACGTTACCTGCTGGTCACATTGTCTCTAAACAGTCCGCTCACAGTGAAGTCCTGCACGGATCAACAGATGTTAGAGTCCGCCGGCTGCTCGCTCTGTTTGTTATAAGACACACACCGAGCAGATTAATGTGCTCATAGAGCCAATCTTTGCAGATGTTACCGCTCGGTTTTGGCTAGCTAATAAGCCATAGTCTGTTAGCTTGAGCTTTGTCTGAAGGCGCCGAGCAGCCAGCCAAGGTCCGACAGACACCAACACATTCCGCACATTCTCCGCTCAGTTTAACCGCTAACCCCCCCGGTACCGGGCAGACAGGCGTGTTTACTTTGTGTCTCGGTCCTCCGGTGCGTCCAGCGATGGGCTCCGGTCAGTTTTTAATTAGCCTACATTAGTAACAGTTAATTTTGTTACGGTATGAACTTAATCCTAGGAAAAGGCAAAACATATATAAGACCTTTGTAACGAAATTCAAGACTTTGTATACCAAATGCAAGGCTTTATTAATAATAATATAAATAAATAATGTTTCTCCAAAGTTATTAATTAATTTCACAATTTCACCTTTCTACATCAAATCCGTTTACCTTTGCAAGCACCGTCCTCCCTTGGGGAAACCAACCAAACTAAACGGAATGAGAGAGGAATGAATAACACTTGCATGTGATGCTTTCGTATTACTATCAGTAGCCAATATCCCCGCTTGACATTAGAGGAAGGAACCCGACGGTGTGATTGGTCGAACTCTTCTTATTTAGTTTTTTTTTCCCAGCATGCTCGTGGCTGCTACGCTGTTTTAGCCATAGGTTTTAGCCACCTACTAGACTGAGACGGCTACTGCACGTCAACGAGTGAACTCAAAGCAGTCACCTGATTTTCACGTAGTTTAAAGTGACAAATCGTATCACCGTATTTAGATGTCAAAATGCGTATCTACTACGCAAAATGCGTACAGGTTGGTAGGTCTGCTCTCTGTATACTGCCACATATAGCAACAGCTATGCTAAGTTCTCTTTTACTACAGCCACAATATCATGACTCCAAAATGCATTTCTTTTCTCAAAAATCTGTTATTATTGCAGACTTTTTGTGGTGTGCGGTATGTCTGCCTTCCCTACCTAAATTAAATGTGCTGTTGTAGTATGAACACTCATTTAAATTACATTTGTTTCATTCATGTGGCTGTGTTTTATTTAATATAATTTCAAACTATGAATACAATACCACAGTGGCTGTCATCCAAATAAATTGGATTCTGCAGGGACAGTATCTGCCCAATTGGGCCTTGTATGTAAAATAAGCTCCATACAGTTCCGCCCTTCAGGAAATGCATACGTGGATATTCTTTCTCATTATTTTCAGATATACCTATATATTAAAAAATAATAATGTTCCCTTCTTTTAAAATGACTAATTACATAGTGTGTCCCAGAAAATCATAATACACACTGACTACGTTGTCTCACAGTAAACCCCAGCGCTGTCAGCTTTCGGCTTTGCAGTACTTCTCTTCACCTCGCCATGGCAACAACCTTTCCGCCAGGTCTCACAGGAGTCCTTCGTACTAGCCATGCTTGTTATTATTGTTTATCTCTCTTGTCAATCACCCAGATCACCACGATGCTCATTCATATGCATGGGACCCATCATTACACGTGGCAGCTCATTGGCTGCAGGGTCTGGCAGTGCCCATGCCAGCCTTTGTTCTCCGCTGTAACAACAGGTGATTGTAGCAGCCTGGCACATTGTCGGGCATCATTTGCATGGTGTAAAAATGCACATGTGGGGCAAGGTGATAAGTATGGCTTTGCATTGGGCCTGTTGGATTAGAGCTTAAGCAGGAGAAATTGGGTCCTCCTTGGGCTTAATTGTGGTTTATTTTGGCACACAGCACATAACTCTCTTCTGCATCAAATGCTAATTTAACAATGAAATGGTAAATACATTATGGTGATTTGGTGGGGCTGAAAAAATAAGAAGGAAAAGGAGGAGAAGTATTAGAATAAACAAAGTAAAGGCAGGGAAAAGAGAGGCAAGGCTTGGTGCAATATCAAATGTGCCTCAGAAATTGATGGCCAGGACCCAAGGTACTACATGTTCTTTGCACTTATCATCACCACACTGCTGATCTTTGGCTACAGGTCAGGTACTCTGTCCCCAGGTTGAATATTGATTAAAAGCTCACACGCACGCACGCACATACGGAGGCACACACACATACACACACCCACACACAGACAAGTTTATGCACAATACAGCACAACAGTTACATTTTGATTAGGTGGAGTCCATGCAGTGTCTCCTCAGGCACACTGGGTGCTGTATTTTCTTAACTGAGCAAAATTTGTTTTCTGTTTTCACTCTCCAATTTAGTGTCTTTGTTTCTGTGACAGATGGCACATCACTCACAGAGACACTCTCAGACAGCAGACTCCACAAACAAATTAATTTCTATTACTGCTTTGCATGCTAGCTCTCTTCTTATTTGATTGACAGCCTCATTATATACCAGCACTGTATTAGGATGACTGTATGAGACATTGTCAAAGAAGAATAATCCCAAATGAGAGATGATCTCAATGCAGTGCAGTGAAGTGCATCCCCTTTTTTCCACCTTGACAAGTTTGTTTTTTTAAGACAATGCTCTGCTTGTACCTTGTCTTCATGTATTAGGTTTTTATCAAAGTTTATGTTAATAAATTATAATATGTGCATTATGAGGCATACTCCCCTTGCAGTTAATATGTAAAAGCTAGATTCATCTCTAAGTCCTGGGGGCCCACAATAGATTCAGGTTAGAGTTGAATAAGCTTCAAACACTTTGTTTATCTCTTTCTGTTTTTTATTTGTTTCTTTCTTTTCTGTCTCTGTTACTCCTTTCTGTTCTTGGGCCCTATCTTGCACTCAGCGCAATTGCCTTTGTACACACTGACGCATGTATCATTCCTATTTTGCACCCGACGCACAGCAGACTTTTCCCTCCACAGACGTACGTCGGTAAATTAGGGAATGTATTTGCGCTCCAGGGGGCGGTTCAGCGAAAAGAGGAGGCGTGTTCCGGCGCAAACGTTATCTGGTGATATTTTGCAGTTGCAGAAAACAATTCCGCCACTGACCAGGAAAAACCTGGTCTAAAGTCAGTAGCGCGTTATTCAGATGCTATTTTAGGGGCGCATGCTTGGCCATAATGTAAGTGTGCACAACGCGCATACACTTCTCTCATCTACACGGACGCAATAGTTCCCATTTTTGCAAACCATACATAATTACAAAGAAAAATATTACTGAAAATGCACTTCAGGTGTTTGGTCCAGGAGGCACTTTACAGTACAGTCCTCAAAAAGTCGCAGCATTCTTTGTGGCTTGTTGTGTTTTACACATTTCCATGAATCATGGATGTGTTGATGACATAAATGAGGAAATATTAGAGGACTTAAGGAGACGTGATGTTGAGCTACGGCGAGATTGGACACTCCGGCGGAATCTGGTCCGGGAGTAATGCGCGATGCGCTCCTGGTGGAGCGGGTGGACGGAGATGGAGTGGGGGGAAGAGGAAGGGGCACAACAGGTGCAGGTGGTGTGTTTGGAGGCCCATGCTCCATGGCTGCAGCAATCCTCTCCAGACTTGAGGAGATGCGCCCGAGAGGGGCAGCAACATCGCCACCCGGTCAAGACGGGGCATTTATTACTTTGCCGCAACCTGGACAGCTCCCGCTGGCGTGCGCCAGGCAAATCCGCCGTCATAATAGCAATCTGCCATGGAACGAACCACGCGCCTTCGCTCTTAAAGGGAATGTGAGATGACGCTCTGATTGTTTATTTTCCGCTACGCTAAACCACACCACTAGCTACGCCTAGACCAACCCATTTGCATTTAGAGTTAAGATTTATCCACCAGTCAAATATCCAACAGCGCCAGAAAGATGCCCACCCACGCTCGTTTGCGTTTGATACTTGCGTTTCAGATCGTTAAAATAGGGCCCCTTGTCTCTTTCTTCACCAAATCTATCTCCCTGTTTATCTCTTTTATTTCTCTATGTGAACCCCTTATTTGCTGGGTTATTTTCCCTCTTAATCCTGCTTCACACCTTTCATGGCAAATGTAAGTGCTCAGGTGTGCACATTTAAAAAAAGAAAAACATATCCTCCACATTTCCTTCTAAAAGACACATTTAATGTCACAGTAAGTATGTCAGATTTTCCAGCCTCAACCCTTAAATTAATCCATCCCCCCTCTATCTCTCTCTCTCAACCTCTTTCCCTCCCTCTCACTGCGTTTGTGTCTTTCTCTCAAACTGCATTTCTCATTTAGTTTTAATGCGATTTTAGAATCTGTCACACTCAGTTTGTTGCCTGTCAGCCTGTCACTGTAGCTTTGCTCATATTGAGATTTGAGGTGTTTGTGCTGTTTGGCAGGGTTTAGATTCTGTAAGACTACAATGTCCTATATAACTGATGTCCATTGTTTAACATATTTACCTGTTAGACAAGATTTGCCATTTATTGTTTGTTTTCATCTGTAAGTTCTCCTCTAATGTTGAGGTTAAATGTTGAAGACGTCTGCTTATATTAATGAAATTTTTTTTTAAAGATAAAACCTGTATTGTTATTGTAAATGATTTACATATAATTTCATATTACACGTTTTTTTTTATTTTTTCATAAATTCAACATATTCAGACGAGAAACGTAAAATTAACTCCCATTATGTGTCAAAACTGTCCCCATTCTCGTAAAAAACAATAACTTGCTAGCCTTTGTTTCACATATTCAGTAGTTTCCAGTGCTGTGGTTGTAACCTTTTGTTTACGATGGATCCTGTCTACACACCCCAACCTATTGTGCAAAGTACTTTTTTTCTCTTTTGACTCTTAAGCTTAGTTTGAACAAAATCTTTTGAAATTCTACATAATGTCTTTTTTGGAACTGTCAAGTGTTGGTTTTGGAATTTAAGGTTCTTGTCTTGCTGTCTGTCTATTACTTTGTTATTGATTCAAACTGAAGTCTTTACTGATTTGCCATGAGCCTGATAGGGAGCCTGCTGTGGTGTCGCGGCACGGAGATGTTGATTCTCATCACAAAGCATGGGCAGAACACCACATGGTTCTCTGTCTTCCAAAATTGAGGAGGAAATCAATTAAAAGGAGAAAAATCACATTTGTCAAGCACATAGTAGACATGGCTGTTCTTTTGTCTTTATTGTAGACCTCCCATAGGCCTAGCAGAGAGGATCATCTTGTAGACTTCAGGTGATTCTCTCTCTTTTCTCCTTTATTTAACCCAGTTTAATAAGGACGTTATTGCTCTGAGAAAAGCTTTATCGATTGACATGTCTTAGACTATATCCAAAGCTTTCTTGTTTTTTTTCTTCATCATTTTGACATTACTGTTGGGAATATGCTTCTCTGTGCTCCAATTATATTTCACAAGGTAGGTGTTGTGGAGTAGGTGTGGTACATGTTACCCATCCTGCTCCACACAACAATATTACAATTCAACTTGGCTTAATGTACATTTTTGGAGCATTATAATTTGTGTGGAATAGTGCACACTTTTACTGACATTTGTTGTATTCTTAATATCAAAGCATTTTTAATTTGCACTACATTAGCACCTGCTGTTTTAACAGCATGCAGTGCTGTAAACTGTATGGTTAAGTGTGTGCCTAATACATGCCTAATACTCCCCTTTTAAACTGTATTAACTTGGCAATGGTTCACAGGTGCTTTGAAACTGCACTTGATTCACTGAAAGCTATTTGACAGCAGCAGAGATCAAAGAATGGAAGTGAGAGCCCTACAGATACTGTCATATTCTACAAATGTTTAGTGAACCGTAACCTGTATCTCATTACTTTTACACTCTCCTTTACCCTCACAAAGGCTTGCATTCCTCAAGTACACCTTTCACTGCCTGGGTAGCAGTAGTGGAATTATTTTACCAGTATTGACTATACTGTACAAAGATTAATTGATTCTGAACTGTCTATTGAGCATGTGGTTGATTGACAGCTGAATACACATTTTAATGATCCAACCCAGAATTTACAAAAGGCAGTTTTTGGGAGCTAGATAACGATATGCATAAAAATATACACTACTGGAGCTTTGAAAAGCTTTTTGAACTGTGACAGTCAGCAGAGGAAGAATACATGCAGAAATGAAGACCATAACTGTTGTTTGGTTGTAGGAGAGCAACTGCCGTGCACTGAACCTGGGAGCATTTTTAGGGGGGAAAAAATACCCTTAAAACGGAGCATGATACTGAAAAGATATCCATGCACATTTTACATTTTCAGTTTCTGTTGACACATTAAGTCATACTATTCTTGGGCACATTTTCTGTTGGTTGACATAAGGTACACACATTTTTGACTAAACCAAACCTGTGATGAAGTTGCTTGTTACTTGTACAATCAAATCAATTAATCACAGCTTTGTATTCGCAACAAAAGGTGTAAGGGCAGGGGCACTCTCATCAACAAATTTAACAACAAAAATTTGTATTTTCCAGCAAATGTGCCACATGCATTTACCAATTATTGTATATATTCACTTTTTTTCACCAATTCAGCCTACAATTTGTTTTTATTTTTGAAAAAAAGATACTGAGCAGAATTAACCAGGTTTTAACCTGAACAACCAAATGTTGCTGTTGCAGTTTGCTTTGTTGGTGGATGGTGTTTCTTGGCTCATGTGCTGATAAGTAGCGCCTTCATCTTTGCCCAAGGCGGTAAATGAATGTGTAGTGTTGCTAGCATACTTCCAGTAATCTCTCCTAGACTGCTGTGTGTGTCTGGTGGCGTGTGGTGAGGAGTCTGGCCCAGCATCATCACCCAGTCTCCCACATTGCCACACATATGGTGCTGCCTTTGTGTCAATTGTGCTCTATGGGGTCTCTCATAATTAACAAGATGACAGACACATGAAATGACAAGCGCAAGGTGGATTCGATTTTCCATTACCTACTCTTCTGTCTGTGTTTTTCAGATGCGTTTAATTGTAGCATTTTAAAATGTTTTAATTTCACCTCTCTCAAAACTTTCAATCAATTCCTAATGTAATTACAAAGGCAACTTTGGAAATGGCAAATCCAATGAATGACATTAGTTTTGTGTGTATGTATGTTTGTAGATGCCATCATGGTTTTCTGCATGCTAACAAATTACTGTAGAGTGTCAAAAGCACAGCTTTACTGAAAATAGAAACATACATTATTACAGCTGGAACATACCGCACGCGTAAAGGCCTTTTTACAGTTGCCGCAGCCAACCTGCCGTGCGCCAATGTGACGCCAAAATGACGTATATCTTGCTGGTGCGCCAGGATTTTAAGTGCCAGAGGTCGTGAACCACTCAATTTTTTTCAGCGGCGCCCGACAAAGCGGAAACAGGAAGCATGGACGAGTTTGAGGATAACTGGATGCCAGGACTCTCAGAGTGACTGCAAGTCTGTCTTGTAAACTTACTGGGTTAAGATGAGCTCTTTTATGGTGAATGAAAGGCTTGATCCGACGAAGAAAGGTCATTGAATCAAATCGAAACATTGACGTCAATGCTGCTGCCAGTTCCGCCATTGTTTACCTTTTTCTTCTTCTTCTTCTAGTCTGTAGAAATTGCAAAGTCGGTAGCCTTTCCTCAGTTGCGCCACCTCAGTCCAGGAGAAGACTGCAACTAGTGTTGCGACCACCACGCGCAAGTATAAACAGTTACGGCGCTCCCATGACGTCCCACTGGCGCGTGAGAGGTCGGCTACGGCGAGTATACCGCATGTTTAAGTGTCGTGTAGCGTAGATACGTGCATGATCGTGCGCCTGGCCATTCATACCGGACAGGTATTTCTACGCACCGGTCACGTCTCTCTCTCTCTCTCTCTCTCTCTCTTTTTTATTCCGGCTCCCATGTTAACAGGTTATAGCTTACACACTGCCTGCGTGACACACACGTCTGAAAACTCGCGCATACTAGAAATAGGACCGACGCCTATTTTTCACGCGACACGCAAGCATGTTGGAAGCGTTTCCAGGCAAATAGAATAGGAAAAGATGTTTATATATCATTTCGACATGAATACATTTAATAAATGACAGTTTGAAAGTCTCTAGGTTTTGACATAAATGCAGATATATATGTAATTTAAAAAATGAATAAATATCGATTTTCAAATATTGCACCTGTCAATACAGAACGAAATATTCGGTAGCCTTTTTTGCCGTCAATACTGCCGACGTGGTCTTTGCTGTAATCAAATCAGTATGTATTTATGTTTAACATCGTATTTCATTTTATCAATGGGAAACATACATGTGTACAGACAAGGCTAGCAGCAGCAGCGCCACGTCAGACACGTTTCTGGTGTGCAAAGACATAGAAAACACCACGCAGCCGCCATGCAACTGACACGCAACAGAAACGCAGCCAGTGTGCAGCCAGCCTTAGAAATGTGCTGAAATACATACAGCAGGCTCTGCCAAAGACACTTTTCCTTCATATCTACAGTATATTATGCTAAACCAGACTCAACTCAAATGGAAAGGCACTGTAAAAGACTTACTTTACAAGGGTGAAAACATTCAACTTATTGTTCATCTTTGCTCAGGAAGCAACGCCAGAGAATAACAACCTAATTAATCGGATTTGCCACAGTATTAGCAATGACTATTGTAATGGATGAATGGTTTGCTCCTGTGCTCATGACGTTCCACTCAGAACCAACGATACATTCTCAAGGAGAACTTTGTTACTAATCCAGCTACTGATGTCCCTTACAGTTCAAGAGAAACATTTTATATGCAATGCATTGCACTCTTATCCTGTAGACTGGCCCATCTTTGCTTGTTCACTTGGAGTTTTATTATAGTTATACTTACATATACCTTACTGTGAATAGGATCAATCTTTATATTTTTATGTAGTTGATACTACACATTTTAAAACTTAAAGGTTCAGTGTGTAGGATTTATTTGCATCTCACCGAATAAACTGAAACTTCTCCCGTGTGTCAAGCGTGTAGGAGAACTACGGTGGCTGACAGCAAAAACATTAATATCCCTCACTAGAGCCAGTGTCCGTTCTACGCTAGTGTAGAAACATGACGCTGCAAAATGGTGGACCCACTCCCTGTCTAGATATAAACGGCTCATTCTAAGGTAACATCAAAACTTTTCTTATTTTTTCACGTCATTATACACTAATGAAAACATAGTTATAAATATTACATTCCATTTCTGCCAATAGATCGCCCTAAATTCAACACACTAGACCTTTAACACTATATAAAAAGCAAATGATCAAGTCTGTTGAGGTTTTCAGAAACAGCTAAACATGCATTTCCTACATACCTGAACAAAAATAATAAAAAAACAATATTTTGCCTCTTTATGAAATAGTCATGACTTATATAAAACAGAATCATGAAGCGTTTCTTTACAAAAGGTCAGAGTGAATAATTAGCAATATTAGCTTTGTGCTGAATACAGTATATTCATTGCTCTCAACCAAAAGGAGACAAAAAAGGAAAATAATATACCCAGTCATCATTTAACTTCATCCATACAAATCCAATTACACAAATATGTTTTTTTTTTTTTGTCATCAACAATCCTTTCTGCCTCTGCTGATATGATCAAAAGCCTTCATTATCATGGCACCATTGCTTGCTGCAGACCCTAATTGGAGCTTCAGCTAAAGCAAGCAACATTTGATATAATGGCTCTCTCCCAAACAGGAATGCCAGGCCTGCATTATGGCTTACGTTTTATATTGCTGCATTCCCTGGGGGAAGGACAGAGATGTCATCATTAGTGGGCAGTAGACACTGGCCGTGGTGCTAGGGTCTATAGAGTGGTCAGCCAGGCCCATGGCCCAGCAGCAGTGTCTACTCTCTGTTTTTACTGTCTGGGCTCCCATCTGGCCACGTGACCCTGCGCCAGTCTGCTTCCACTGAATACATTTGGGGAACTAATGAGAAGGGAAGTTTTGTGAAGACCTGAAAAAGGGCACCTCTTCCTCTTCTTCTTCTCCCCGGAGAAAAGAGGAAAAAGTCACTGTGGCCAATTTTATTAACTTTGCTGACCTTCACACAAACAATTAACATTTACAGAAAACACAGCCCCTCCCATTATCTTTCTCATCTCCATCTTAATCTTCAACCTCACCAGCAGCTTTTTTGTTGTTGCTACTTCTGCAAATGGAAATTAACAGATAAGTAGCAAAATAATGGCATACCCGTTGAATGTACTTTTAAGACAATTGCAAGGTGATGTGGATTATTCAGTAAAAGGTCAGTTATCTGAAGGTCCCTGGCATGTTTGGTAATTGGCTAAGGGCCACCACTGTCACAGTAAAAAGCCAACTGTGAGCAGTGACCTGACCTTATCTACTTATCCTTCTACTAGACCATCAGCAAAACTCTATGACTGAAATCTGGTATAATAAAGATAGAAATATGGGATGAAAATGTTTTTCTCTGACAGTGTCAGAACCCAAAGCAAGTCTTCCATATTATCTGTATTCGTTTACAGATGTGTGACACACCTTACATGCAGGTACTTGTTCTTTTATGGTTCTAGAAAAGTCCATCCTACTTTAATGCTTGAACTCTTGCTGATATGAATAAACTGTATGTCTATAAAAAGTTATCTTTCAAACTGTTAGCTGATTGGGTAAGCTGAGGTGAATTTTATCCTGACATAGACAGAAAATGAGATTCTTATTAACAGCTCTCTCTCTCTCTCTGTCTGTCTCTCTCTCTCTTGCTCTCTCTCTCTCTTGCTCGGTCTCTCTTTCTGTTTATATATGTGTGTGTGTGTGTGTGTGTCTGTGTCTGTGTTTGTGTGTGCTCTCCCATTTCTAGAACCTGATAAAGAACCTGCCAGAGCAGAAAGAGCTGAATTCGCTAGCGGAACTAAAGGGTGAATATGAAGAGCTAGTGGAGTCAGAGCAGTTTGGCATTGTGGTAAGTATAATTTCCTGGTGACTATTGGATCCGTCCCAAGAGAATACACAGTATACACAATCATACTCCCGGGTCTGCTATAGTCAAACACTTGGAAGCATGCACAGTTGAGAAATTAATTTTTTTTCCTTACTGCTCACTCTCTCTGTATCTCTATACCTTACACAGAGTCACACTGCACTTTAACACTTTTGTCTGTCTTCCTTCATCATTGTTTCATACACTATTTTTTGCGGGTGTCTGCTGGATTTGGACAGGGGTTTAGCAAGGGAAAGGAAAGGAAATTAAGAAATGTATAATTTAGAGGGATACATCCCCGAGAGTTGCAGCAGTGTTAAATGAAAACATCTAACATATAAAGGGCATATTTAATAAATAGTTAAACTTTTTTAACTTCAACTTTTAAATGACAGAGGCTGTTTAAAAAAAAAAAAAGCACTTTTGACTCTTGCTCAGAACATGTCAATCGTCTTTGATTAGGATCCAGTAACAAGAACTCAGTGAATGCCATATTTTTCCACCAACTGTCAATGTTTTCTCATAATAAAATCACACCCTAAGGCTAAGAATCATGTCTGTAATAACGTTCTTTGAAAAACATGCCACTGCAGTCAACCCAGCTCTGTGATGCATCCCAATCATCTAATCAATTTACAATGACCAGCCAAAGTTTTATCTTTTGCAGCAAAAGGAAAAATGATACTGCGGGCAACATATTTTAAACTTTGAGTGTACCCTTCACATTTTTTTTCAGTCGTCAAAAGAACTACCTATTCACTGGACAAATATTAGTGATTAGCATGTAGTTGCAGCTGGAATTTAACCAGGTAAACATGTAAGGTCCAATCTGTTATTTGACCTTATCTATTGACAACATTGAGGTTTTTAAAATAAAATAATGAAAAAATAAAATAAATTTGTGTGTTCTTCTCTCAAATTTTTTTTTATCCAGCAACCTGTTTTTCACACATTCTCAGACTCCAATCTTGGGGGGATGTCAGCTATGCGCTGCAACTTGACCTACCTGGCATTCCACCTATATAGAGGGTGACTGAAAAGGCCGAGTTGTATTGTAAATCAGTTGTATAGGAAGGGAGGTAAACCATCAAGCCGTTGACGCTGACCTTTTCACTTAGTTACAGCTGTAATTACTTTTTAATTAACTTCTCTTGCCATCCATTTTCCAAGTGAATACAAAGCACTTACTTACACAACTGTAAAACGTAGTGCTAGCTTTGAACTTTGCTTTACAACAAGATCATAGAGGTACATTACACATTTAAAAAAAAGAAATGTTCAATTAGACCCAAGGGTCGCAGATGTGCTACATCTCCCTAGCTTTTTTCTTCACTCGTTGAAGTTTTGTTTTGCCTATGTCTTTTAGGAGATTTAATGAAGCAGGGGGGTGGCAGTCTCCCTCGTGGTCTCACCAATTGTGTGATCATATAGCTCCCCGCTGATGAAGTAGCTCCTCAATGCTAAGCTATTTAGTTCCCCTGGGAAATAAGCCATGTTCAAGCTTTACTCTGCCAGAGCTGTCACCAACGTGCTCACTTTCATTGTGATTTCTCCTTATTCTACACAAATCAATTCAAGTGAGGGAGACGGTAGGAGTGTGTGTGTGCGTGTGTGTGTGTGTGCGTGTGCGTGTGCGTGTGCGTGTGCGTACATGCAGGAAGTGAGGTGGGGGGGTGGTTGTTTGACAGACAACTTGCCCATACACATGAATAAATTGAAGCAGTAATGAAACATTATGGGCTGGATCTGAAGGTTGCCTTGAAGCACCAGATTATGCAGCAATCTGTAAAATTTGTCTGTGCTTGCTGCTTTGCCACATATATTACAGCCAAACCCCTATTTGTTTTAATTCCCTCACATTTTCATAACTATTTTTTCTCTCATTTTTTTCTGGCTCCAGTGATTTCACTCCCAAGCCCACAAGTATTGATTGAGGCTGTTATATTATTTATGACAAATCTGTTAAGATTCCTTTATCCATATGAAAGTCTGGAGGGAGGCAGGAAAGAGGTTAATCCCATTTGCTAAAGAGGGCAGTTGATGTTCAGTTCATTAAAACTAGTCACAGCAGAAATTACACTGGAGATTCAACATGACAGTGATGGTCATGAGGTGGTGGTACTTCATAGGATTTCTTTTCTTTTCTTTTTTTTTTAATCATGTTATGAAAAGCTATTGTAGGAACTCACATTCTAAATTAGTTTCCAAATAACTGAGAGGGATTGTGAAGAGCAGAATACAGTCTTGAGAACCATAATATTCACATTTACAAAGCATTTTGTGCCTTTATACAGATACATTTTTTTTTTATAGATATATGTGTGTTATTTTTTTGTCAAGTGCAATTTGCCTGTCAATTGAGACGCAACTTGTAGTGTTATCAAGTGTTGCTCTTTACTTAATACATACACTTTTAAGGGTGGATCCTAGAAATAATGGGCTGATATAGTACTGAAAGTGTGATGGCACACTGCACTTGTTTCACTAAAGTTTCAGTTGTGTCAGTTTTACATGGGGAAATAGATTGTGTGTATGGAATTTGTGTATGGAAGGCAGAATATTGGCCTTTCAATAAGCTGAACATGTGCTCTCAGAAACTTGAACACTAAACAAATGTTATTAGGCCTGATTTATATACAATACAAACTACTCCTACATTGTTTCTTTTATTTTTTTTGTCATTCAAACCTTCAGATGAGTTCAGTAAAACTCCTACGACCACGTCTGAACGGCATTCTCTTCAAGCTGACGTTTGAGGAGCAGGTGAATAACATCCGGCCAGACATCATGAATGTGACATTTGCCTGTGAGGAGGTGAAGAAAAGCGAAAGTTTAAGCAAACTTCTGGAGTTGGTATTGCTCGTTGGCAATTACATGAATGCCGGCTCAAGGAATGCCCAGACGTTTGGTTTCAACATCAGCTTCCTCTGCAAGGTAACACACCACCATTGCACAACACACAGATGAAAACCTTGTCGAAAAATGAAAATGTCATATACATGAAATTGACATTAATGTATAAGGTGAAAGGCGGAAATTATTGTCACTGCTTCCAAATATACCTGTAAGGTAAATTGTACATAGCGCCCATATTATGCTCATTTTCAGGATCATAATTGTATTTTGAGGTTGTACCAGAATAGGTTTGCATGGTTTAATTTTCAAAAAACACCATATTTTTGTTGTACTGCACATTACTGCAGCTCCTCTTTTCACCCTGTGTGTTCAGGTCTCTGTTATAGCTACAGAGATCTTACTTATGTATCATCTTTGTTGGCATGCGCACATGCGCGGTAGCTAGGTAAGGATCATATCAGCTAGCAAGTGGTTTCCAAAGACAGTAAAAGAAAGGCTGTTTTTCCAACTTCGGTCAGTTACAAGGCAGGATTAGCTGGGAGACTTCTTCGAAATGAGGGCGCACTTCCAACTTTGCGTGGAATACCTGCAGAACAGGGACATGTGTGTTGTAGCAGTGTTTCGCCATTGAGAACGAGGTAGCATGCTAGCGCTAGCATGCTAGCGGTTCGCCACCTTGTCTACTGACGTAGAAAGCCGTGCAGATTTTGACCACCTCACCGGAGACTGAAGGCAGAAGACATTCAGAAACCTGTATCTCACTCAAAACAGCATTTTTCATAATATGGGCACTTAAATAATATTTGTCCAAAGCGACATACAATTGAGGTTCAAACCAAGCCACAGTAGATCACAGAGAAGCCTCTGAGAATAAGTGTTGCAACACTCTCTTCTATGTTCTAGTGTTGCTCAAAATACCACGTGCATATGCACGTTAGTGCATGTGATATTTGAGCTCTGCACAAAAATACTGGCGCATGTTAAGGGCCGCCAACTCTCACGGATTGACCGTGAGACTCACGTTATTGACACTTTTTACATGCTCTCACCCCACACATCCATTTTCTCATGCATTGAAAAACTAATTCATAACTGCTAACGTCCCGGGAATGAAAAGAGGATACTGACAGCACACAGACAGACAGCAGCACTGTAAAACACTGTGTTTATTGAGGTCTCTTTGAGCATGCCTCAAAGTACTTTAAAGACACTAGCTCTTCTAAAAATCTACAGTACCTATCAAATGAAAAATGTTTCAATACAACAAATATCAGAACGACGATGAGGTGTGGAGCACATGGAACTTGAGCCAGAAAAAGGCAGCATCTGTGTCCACTGCCAGGAAAAATCACAGCATGCTAAGGTGTGAAACAGAGGACTGGCAGCCATGCACACACAGCTTACTAAGCACAGCCAAGCTCTTGTAGCAGACCCATTTGGCCACGCACACACACGCACACACACACATGCACACACACACACACACACACACTAAAACTTACATCTGGCGGAGATGAAAGAGTTCTTAAAGTGATGGTTCGGAGTAATGTCACCCTAGGGTCCTTTGCACCATGACCTCGAGCCAAATACCCCCCCAGAAGCTTTTTTCACCTGGGTCTAACATTGGGAGCGTTAGCGTAGAGTAGCGTTATCAGCTGAATAGCTTAGCGCAGGGGCTAATGGACCCACGTTTGTATCTCGTAAATGACCCCACTAATAATGCCCGAAATGATACCAAACGTCTACACTAGTACATGTAGGTTATGTACTCATAAAACGATGGATTGGAAAGTTTGTAAGTACACCAGTTATTAGTGCTTACACAGCTTAGTGATCAACCTGTGGGGATAAACAACCAAAATAAGTTGCAAATCCACCTTTAAAGGAACACGCCGACTTATTGGGAATTCAGCTTATTCACCATAACCCCCAGAGTAAGACAAGTCGATACATACCCTTCTCATCTCCGTGCGTGCTGTAATGCTGTCTGACGGCTCCAGCATTAGCTTAGCCCAGCACAGATCCTGCAGGTAACTGATTCCAACTAGCCTACTGCTCCGAACTGACAAAGTGACAAAATAATGCCAACATGTTCCTGTTTACATGTTGGATTTAGTGCATAAGTACAAAAACAACGTCACATGAGACACAGCCATCTTCTATCAGTAAACAATCCGGGAACTATACTCTCAGACAGGCTTGCTGCGAGCATATCACTTCGCCCAAGTACTATATTCTTCCGCCTGAGAATCTAGTTCCCGGTTTGTTTACTATTAGAAGATGGCTGTGTCTCATGTTACGTTGTTTTTTGTACATGCTGTGACTCTACAAATGTAAATAGGAACATGTTGGCGTTATTTTGTCACTTATTCGGAGCAGTAGGATTACTGGAACCATTCCCCTGCCTGTTCTGTGATGGGCTGATGCCGCTGGAGCCGTCAGACAGCGTTACAGCACGCACGGAGATGAGAAGGGTATGTATCGACTTGTCTAACTCTGGGTGTTACAGTGAATAAGCTAAATTCCCAATAAGTCGGTGTGTTCCTTTAAGGCAGCCTGTGTGAGATTGTATATCACTTTTCTTTTTCGTGTCTCAAACTCTATGCTGCTCTGTAGCAGTGCTACAACTGTTATGAGTAGAGAAAAAAAGAATCGATCATGTCACGTGAAAATGCTCAACATGGGATTTTTTTCATATGGGAGACCTCAGTGTGAATGCCAAAAGCAACCACCTCACACACATGTTTAAAGCCATCAATCTTGCTGGTGTGAAAAGGGCTTTAGTATGGTGAATCCACTGTGCTTCCGTATTCCTGCAAGCTGACTGAATCAGTGTGGAGTGTCAGTGTAGAGCCTGGTAATGCCTCAGGGGGCTGATTGGGCCATTATAGATGGACAAGAAAAAAAGTCTGCTTTCACACTTTAGTCAATCAAGTAAATGGCCCCTTGGGTGGCAGGTCTAGGGTACCTAATGGGCTCATCAGGGAGGAGAAGGTTGACAATGGGAATGAGTAGCAAGAGGAAGGGCATAGGCTGACCCACCTTCAACCCTTCTCTACAGCCTCGTGTCCTGTCAAGGACATCCAAATCTCCTGGGAGCCAGCCTGGTCACATATATTTTGCAAGCTGAACGTCTTTGGAAATGGGGATTTCATATCACTATAGTTTAGTGTTGAAAACGGGAGAAAATGTCATGATGGGAAAGTTCAAGCAAAATTCAAAGAATACCTGCATTGTAAGAAAACTCTTAAAATGCATAACGATACACATGGTAATTATGAATATAGAAGAGACTGTTTCCATAATGAAACATATTGGGTGAATGGATAAAAACCATCTGCTGAATGACTCAAAAATAAAGAGATATTGTTTCTCTTGGGTTTTATCCCCATCTCACTGAGGGAAAAAAAAAAAAACACTTTCACAGGATCTGCTTAAATAATTAAAGACCACATGGCAATGATTTGTGCTCATTTTAAGTTGAACAGAACAGGCTACCTATTAGACACTTGACTTGGTTAACAGGGAGTCATCTACCCAACATCAGTGTGACCTTGTGTCCTGCTTTCAAAAATTTGTATTATTCACAGCTGAACTTACTGTTACTATTACCAGTGTTATTATAAAATTCATGGCCACAGCACGTGAATATAAATCACATGTTCCTTGTATTCACATAACTCATTCTCAGCAGTGACCTTTACAGTACATACAATACTATATGCACTTTTTGCTCAATGGTGTTTTAAGCCAACTTCAAGGCAGCGCTGCAACCGTTGACTTCAAGGCACCTAACCTTAACCCTAACCCTAAAAGTTTTATTCTCCTGCTGTTCGTCCTGTCCAGTGGTTCTTTTAACCTGCTTTTAATATCAGATTTTCTTTTAAACAGCTTTTATATAACCAAACCTGGTTTTTTAAGGAGGTTTTAAAGTGTTTTATTCACACCAGTGGTCCCCCTGTGCCCGTGCCCCTCGCAACGCCCATCCCAGGCGTTGCATTTTAACCCTAACCTAACCCTAACCATTGCCTATTCCTAGTGCCTTCCAGGCAGCGCTGCCTGGAAGACGACGTTGGGGGCTTAAAACACCAATCATCGCACCTTTTCTTCCTCTAATAGAGTATAATATGTAACTATATGAGCAAGTATCCAACTTGTTTGCTGCAGCTCCATCTGCTGAAGTTAAATTGAGCAATTGAGGGGCAACAATCCTTCTGTTAGTCTGAGGATTCCATATTCCCATCGCCACTTCCTCTGTTATTAGTTAATTATTATTTTCGATGTGGATAGTTAAGTGGAAGTGTGTTTGCTTGTAATATACCTCTCCACTGTCAACTCTGAATAAATTTGGAATGTATCGTACTAACTAGTGAGCGATTTAAAATAATGCTACCTCAAGGCAATTTATGTTATGAAAGATTGAATGGTATCACTATTCAGAATGTGCTTTCATCAACACAGTAATAAAGCAGCATTTCCCCCCTCTATTTCAAATGAACAGATTACAGTTTGAACAGTTTGAAGGAGTAGCATTTATATACACTCCAGCGCCACTATTAAAACATAATGATCTTAGACACATTGTAAGGAGCTTGTGTAATAAAATATCAGCTATATAAAGGCATTTTATATGGGTAGTGTTTAAAAAAAAAAGATCTAGGTAAAACGTCAGCTAGCCTAAGCTACTGCCTGAGCAATGCTTAGGAGCTCTGATAGACAAAAAGCCTTTTAGAACAAACTTGAAGTGGCCAGGGCAAGGGATGGACTAGGATTAAAAATGACCCTGGACGTTGACATAGACCAGCTCACTACAACCTGTGCACAGATACTCCACAGCCCCTGGCATAGTTCTCACGATATCGTAAGGCTACATTGACTGAAATTGAACTGAAAAAAAAAAGTGTGAAAAAAACATCAGCACCTTGAGTTTTATGTAGGATTCCCTCTGCCCTTACAGAGGCCCTTAGCAGAATGTGTTAACAACAACAGCTCTTTTTATCTCAACATACTATATTTAAAAATACAGTCAATTTCCTACTGCTTTATGAACTAGTCTCCTTGTAACATTTTCTAATGTTTCACCTGAATGTGTAATGCCCATCTCACGTGTCTCAAATACATGTATATTAAATATGACATAACATGGCATTATGTTTTTGTTACACATT
Organism: Perca fluviatilis; assembly: GCF_010015445.1. Classification (NCBI taxonomy): domain Eukaryota; kingdom Metazoa; phylum Chordata; class Actinopteri; order Perciformes; family Percidae; genus Perca; species Perca fluviatilis. Next base: position 25,988,316 of record NC_053121.1, on the reverse strand, counting down.
CCAGTGTTTCCAAACTGTAGCAGTTAGAATATTGTCTTTTTTGTTAACAGTGATACAGTATTGGACAGGTCAATTTCAGACTTTTAAGACTCACACTTTAAGGAAATGGCCCTATTGTTTTGATAATGTTTAAAACCATGAAACTCTTCATGTTTCAATGTTCCAATATAACACATTTGTGATTAAACAGTGGTATACTTATGGTCAATCTTTTATTTAGTTTTGACTCTTTTTTTGTCCACACACACATCCATATGTTTTTTCTGCTAGAAGGTGAAGACCGATCAGGGAATGCTTCCAGTAATACATGTACATGGTGCAGGGTAAAAAGGAGAGAAAATGTAGTATGTTGCTGATCAGGCACCTGAGTCCCATACAATACTAAAAAATAAAACAAAGGCATAAACTACAGTGTTTGTGCTTCACATTGTGTTTTAAAGGTTCATCAGATTAAAAACAACAACCAGTAAAATTTGGTCCCAGACTGTCTTCAAAATAAGCACCAATTATGCTGTAATATTTCGTTAGAGTTGTACATATTACAAGTATAGTTTTGGGTAGAGCAGTTAAAGGGAGTCTGTTTATGAATTAGTGAATATGCATGCTCTGTGGACTTGGTCCAGTCTTATTATGACAATGATATTCATCTCACAATGCACAATATGTGTCATAAGGTAATTTTTAATGACTGCCTTATTACCTGAAACCACATGGTTTCTCCACTCACATCCATTGCACTCAGTAAAACCTCGCAGTGCACCCATTCTCCTCTCCTGTGTGTGCAATTAGTTCAGACTAAAGAAAGAAAATAAAAACTCAAAAGATCAATAACTCAAAATCATTAACACATTGTATCAGTGAGACTATGGACAACATGCAACAATCTAGAGATATACGTTACCTCATTATTTAGAATTATTATTTCAGTACATTTACTGTTTCTTAACATCCTACATATCCTTGAATTATTGTTTCCCTTTCCCAGTTTACCCTCTCTTTACAGTATTACATATTACTAATATTAGTTAGCAAATAAAATCTGCATACCAGAGATGCGCCTTTTTGCCTGGTAATGACAGTTTGAGGTTCAACAATCAACAAATTTAAATTTAAAATCCATGAAATTAAATTGTGATTACTCAACGTGAACAAATGATTGATCCTCATCTAATGAAAGTACTGTATGTGTGTTTTTGTGTTGATATGCCTCTGGCTGCCTGTAATTGTTTCAATTCACTATTGCCTAGATGTGTGCACTTCTGTGTGTGTTTGTGTGGGAGTGCGTGCGTGCGTGCGTGCATGCATGTACACACATGTATTTGCATGTGCACATGTGTGGGCTTGTCCAACTGCAGGCTGTTTACAGCATGGATATTATCAGTATGAGTACACAGAGGTGGGTTGTGCTAATTAGTTTTCCCAGCATGCCATTCGAACAGCATGGCAATCACGGTGGGGAATGAATATGGAACAAGTTTCCTATGCACTGATGTGGAGACTCCGGCTTCTGTGTATGAGCACACACACATACTTGGCAAAAATAGTACAGTACTTTCATTAAAACTTTCCTGTGACAATGTTTTATTCTCATGGGTGCACTTTAATTTTGTGTGCATGTAGTGTACATTGTGTGTGTGCTTTTTTTTTATTGGCCGTTTGTAATTATATGCAAAAGTATGTTAGCTCTCATAATGCATTTGTATTGTATCTCCTTCTAATGTACTGTGCCGGAGATTGACAGAGCAGTTAACTGGAGCCTTTTACATGCAGTTCCTTATTATCTTGGTGGCCATGTGCTGTACCCCTAAGAGGGCATAAACTTGTACTTGCTTCTTGGAACGATGGTTGTTGCCATGCTGTGTGATAAATGTGTGTAGTACATTTGACAAGTAAATGAGTATAAAAATCTATGTTGATACATTTTCTTTTTTATAATTCTTTTCTCGTTTTCTTTTTAGCTCCGAGACACTAAATCCATCAGTCAGAATACAACACTTCTCAATTTCCTCGCTGAAAAGTGTGAAGAGACTCACCAGGAGATTTTGAGGTTTCCAGATGAACTGGAACACGTCGAGAGTGCCAGCAAAGGTACGTTTCTATGTCTTTATGTATTAAGACCATCACATATCATCGTTCCCACAGGTACATTATAAAAGTACTGTGGGCGATGCAACTACCAAAATATATAAATTAATGCATTGCAGTATATTCATTTATTTATATTAGTTCCTTTTTAACACGTTTCCACCCTTTACTTATCTGTTTCAATCCTTGACGACAGCTAGCACTCTCTCTTTGTGACAGAAATAGAGTTGTTTGTTTGACCACACTGTCATTCAGCCTGTCAATAAACTAATTCCACTCTAATTCTATTCTAAAGCATTTGGTGGAATCCCTGCAGGCTTATTTACTTTGTTAGTCTCGTAATTGGTTATTTAATCTAATTCAACTAATTATGCACTTGACTGAGGATGCCAGCCATTGTAAGTGGACTGAAGTCTTCATGCGCTGTATATTTAGATGTCTGTATTCACACATTTTGAATTATATCAACTTTGTCATTTCATGGAAATTAATTATTCCAAAATATGCCAGTTAATTGACTGAGGACTCAGTAACTATTTAAAAGAAGAATTCACTCTCAAAATGATCATTTGTAACCCCATCTGACCTTGAAAGAAAATGTGTTTTTCTCGCTCACCTCCATTGTGAACGAAGAATCCAAAAATGGAAAAAAAGTATTGATGAATTGCTTCATTTTTTTGATTTTTTGTTCATTGTTGAGGCATTTTTTTTATTTTACCATTAAGACATGTTTTTTTTCCCACACATCATATTTTATTTATTGTTTTATTCCATATATTTTACAGTGTCCTTAGCATGTTGAAATGAAAATCTCTGCTGACAATTGACATTGGATTTACTTTAAGGCACAAAGGAACCATGTGCTGGCCCAATGACTTTGAAAAGATTTTACTGCCTGTAGAAACAGTAGAACATCTTTGAATTATTTACCACTATCTTCAGATCCTTTACAAGCTTTTAGTCTCCTATCAGGTAAACTGGCTAAAGACAATTCAACAAAGCTTCCTTTTCTGCTTAACACTGTATACTTAAAAACTGCGTGACTGACTTGAATTACTCAAATGTATTTTTTTCCCCAATCAAACCATGTTTCTGTTTTGAAGAGAGTAGTGAACACTATGTGTTATTATTTATTAGTATAGCCACAGTTTGAAAAATCTGTATTGATTATTTGTGACCCAATTACCTCTTACGATGGCAACAACCAACCTTCATGGGCTTCGTATCATAATAAATACAGTACACACTACAACTTATGTTTACACTTGGACTACATAACATAAATAATATACCAACACAATGCAGTTACATCAAAACTATGACATACAGGACATGAAGTAGAACAGTTGACAGTAAAACCTTCATCTTCTTATCAGTAAATAGAATTTAAAAAATCATCATTGTTGTGCTTACTTGGGTAATAAATCTGATTTCTGATTGTTAATTGTCTCGAGGCTTAAACGGACGCTAATAGTAATGTTGGGGATTTAAATGCAATCAAATGGCCATCTACAACGGTTGGAAGATGTACAATCAATGTACCTCATTGATAAGTGCAATCAGGCCTGGATGATTTCCCCAGGAAATCATTATTTTCCCTGCCTTGATTTGCTGCTTCAGACATTCACTCATTCAGGGCACAGTTTCTCCAAGACAGAGATCTTCAACAGGGGGTCCCGCAGGGTTGCATGGCGGCCACCAAATTATTGTATGATAGTTTAAAAAAATTATAATAATTAATAATTAAATAATAATAATATACAGTGGTGCTCATAAGTTTATGAACTCATGCTAAAGTTTACTAAAAAGAGGAATAAAAACATGATCTTTTGGAAATTGATCTTAATGCCTTAATTAAAAAAAAAAAAATCCAACCTTTAGGGACACCAATTTTCTTTGTGAATGAATAATGTATCGTAAATAAATAAATAAAAATACAGGGGGCATAAGTATACACACCCCAATGTTAAATTCCCATAGAGGCAGGCAGATTTTTATTTTTAAAGGCCAGTTATTTCATCCACTATACTAGGCATCCTGATAAAGTTCCCTTGGCCTTTGGAATTAAAATAGCCCCACATCATCACATACCCTTCACCATACCTAGAGATTGGCATAGGGTACTTTCCATAAAATCATCTCTCAATGCAAATCAAACCAGCTTAGGCTAACTGAAATAAAACCATGCCTTATAGAGCCTTGCATGGCCAAGCTCTCTCTTACACCCAGGATCTATTGCATGCACACATTTCTGGTCACTCTCTGAGGTCTTCAAGCCAAGACCTTTTAACTGTTCCCAGAACACGTTTTAAAACAAGAGGTGATCGTGACTTTTCTGTGGTGGCTCCAAGGCTCTGGAACTCTCTCCCTTTAGCCTTGAGAGCCTTGGATTCTGTGGAAACTTTTAGAAAACACCTAAAGACACATCTTTTTAGACAAGCATTTAATTAGCCATATGGTTTTGTATTTTATGTGTTGTTTTTATTTGTTACCCTTCTTGTCTGTGAAAGGTGCTATATAAATAAAGTTTACTTACTTACTTACTTGTAGGCCCAGTTTAATATGCAACTCAATTTTATACATTATATATAATAAGGGGTCCCTCCTCCGTCTCTCAGCTGAGGGGTCCATGACTAAACACGTTGAAGACCCCTGCTCTAAGACATTGGATCACTAACTTGCTATCGCCTGAACACAATTTGTATTTCACAACCCATCAAAATGATACATATGTTTTTCCCACACTAATTCAAAATGTATTTCAGTTTTACATCAGACCTATACATATTTAAATGAAAGGTAATTAATAATGATTGTTAATGGCATCATTGATTATTCAGTTTTTTGTCAAGTAGGCCAATGCCTACTAAAGCATTTAGTGATAATGGTTACAGGTAGCAATAAAAACCTCTTTTAGTACTTTTAGTGCATATATCCCATACCACCGTACTATGCATCTGTTGGTATTACATTTATCACTGGAAAGTTTAACTACAGTAACATAACAATAGTTCATGCTTGACTAAAATGTTTTTTATTTTGACCATGATGTCTTTCACATCTCAACTGTACAGCAAAAGCACGACTCTATATTTTATCACATCAGAAATCAGCTCCATTGTTTGTTTCTAATTTGCAATCTTAAAAAAAGTAAGCCCGTTGTTTTGTGACCAAGCGTTAGCAGTGAGAGGAGTAACGGCTCTTTTCACTGAATATGCAAAAGGCCTGTTCACAGCTTAGCTTAGCGCAGGTTGAATGAGACTGCAGAGAGCCTACTGTAGCGCCATTCAACTATATTATTCAGGGAGACACAGAAAGCACAGTGCCCAGGGGCTGGACATTTCACTGAGCTATTTTCAATAAAATAAATCATACAGTTTAGAAAGAATAAAGAACGCAAAGTTATACCTCTCGGCTCTGCCTTGTGTGAAGTGCGGACATCGGCGTTCAGAATCCCGTCCATCTTCCAAAATGCAATGCTTGTATCCAAATAAAATATGCTTAAAGCTGAATGGTATTTACTCTGGTTTACCTGGACATAGTCCAGTGTGGCTGGATCCTCCTGCAATACTGAAACTAATCGGCAGTGGAGCTCTCGACTCCAGAGGGTTAACAAAGCCCAGCGCATAGAGATGTTTCCATAGGATATTCTTCCTTTCTCCTAGGATTCAGCCATTATCAAAGCCTACCTGTCAATTTTAATTACAATTCACATGATTATGTAAGGAGGCATTGGCAGCAAGCTGCAGATGTTCCAGATAGGACCCGGACAAAGGTAAGAGCCATGCTTTTAACAATGCACTGTGGACACATGGCTTTTTTGAGCAGAAAATAATTGTGTATGTAATATTAGTAAAGTAAGTATACTCTGGTATTTATTAAACTTTTAGCAGCTCAAGTTGTTCTTACAACCAAACAGAATGTAGGCATATATAAAAACATTTGTCAATGGTGTCTAAAAATACCTATAGCTATTTATTTTACGTTTAGCAATTAAACTCGTAATTTGCTGATTTGAGCCTATGCCTATTTTCTTTTCTCAAACTGTTACAGAGCCAGGCTGTGGCATTTCATGAACACTTAGATAAATTCATTTTAGATGCTAATTAAATTAATGGCTGGCACAAATGCTTTACAATTACAGTTTTTGTATCACAGGAGTCCTTCAGCACCCATATCCCCCAATGGTCATACCATAGTGAGCTAGAAAAAGCTTGATAGCCACTTTAAAAACCCTGCCAACATCAGTGCAGTCATGAAATCACAAAATGAGAATGACTACTTGTTTACTGGATGTGAACTTTACTTCAAGACAATTTGCATGCAATCAAGCAATTCTTTGTTGCAGTGCTATTGGAGGCGTGTTCTGCTAAAAAGAGAAATGTTGGGGATTTTTTTTGTAATTATCCTGGATCCATTGCACCGTAATACTCCTTTGTTATGAGTCACTTTGGACAAAGTGCTTGTCAAATGGATGTAATGTAATGAGGTCCAGCTCAAAGTAATTTAGAGCAGCACTTTTCCTTCACTTTCTTTGATCTGGTTTTCTTGGTAGTGACAATGCCTTTCCATCTTGATTACCTCCATCAAGGAGGTTATTAGCAACATATCTTATAGAAAAAGTAAGTATAAAGTAATAAATACCTAAACAATCTTAATAAAATTTGTTCAAATGTTTGGCCAAGGGCAAATGTTTGGCCATGGGCAAATTATTCTGTTTGGCCAAGGGCAAATTATATATTATTTTTTGTGTGCATATATGACCATTATTATTGCCATTGACAAAGCACATTGTTTCTGTGACGACTCCTGTACTCCAGATCCGTTAATCATGGGTTTAATACAAATGTATCACTACGTGATGCAAATCCAGACCCAGAAGCAATTTAAAACTTCTTATATATGTCCATTATTAAAACAACCTACTGCACATTTTGATAACTGTGCAGCCTTTGTGGAGGTGTATGGTCTCTGAGCACTTTCTTGTTTAATATTGGTGTTTTTATTCTTCAAGTCAACAAAAATAAAAAAAAAATAAAAACATTAGCAGCAGTAAAATGCATTCCCTTTAAAACCATGGAAAGCTGTCTCTGTGTTCTTTATTAAGCATACAAAGACATCATAAGTCTTGAGGCATAAGTGGATTTCAGTGCTTTAAATGTTTTAACCTTGGGTCATAAAGCACCTTCATCAAATCCCGAATGAAGATAAGATTAATATATTTCAGAATTAACTGTTTTCCATTCAACAAGTTTTATTCACTAGAAAAAAAAGCAAGCGTACAAGTGGTTGGTCTGTCTTGGCCTTAGGTCACTAAAAGTGAGGAAAATGCTGTTCTATTTTTTCTTCTTAAGGCATTGATTGAATAATGCTGATAAAATAATTTCAATCTGAATAACAGACAAGGATCTGCCCTTGACAGCGTTTTTCAAGTAAGGAGATCTGGGTGGCTGAAAGGGGCTCAGACCTCCTCATTGGTGGGTGCACCCTATTCACCACTGCCCATAGGAGTTTGTAAAGATAAACAGTACATTGAATCCTTAATTTGTGCAGGAAAGCATCAGTTGCATTATGGTATATAGAAGTAAACTGCAGTATACAGCATGTACCATATATTGATTGCTACTTTTTACCCTTATTTTGCTGCTTCATTCAACATTCATTTTGAAGTGCAGTTTGTTTTTAAAAACTTTATTTTTTATATTCACTGAGCATACACTTAATAAAATAAAACAGTTTTGCTTCAATTTTAAACTCAAACTCTCATTAAAGGTCTGTCATTTCCAGATTAGCTCCCATTCCACTACCTTTTTGTACCAGTCTTCCTAAAAAAAAAAACAATATGGCACCGAGGTGTTTTTTTTTATATTAGTAGTACATTAAGTAAAAATAGAGAACCTCATCATTTTGTGAGCATTTACCAATTATACCTTACATGTGTCTCAGCCATAGGCGCTCTTTCAGTAGCTCATGTGAGCTAGTTGTTTAATAATAGTGTGAGTGCCATGGTGATGGATGTATAGATGGATGCTACTGATCAGATCATAACAATGCAAAGGCATTTCCCATCAACTTCCCTCCCCTCATCTGCCTGCCAAGTATGTCTTCAACATAGACCAGTATTTTCTTTGAATCTTCCGAATTCTTCAAGGATAATACACCAATGAATAAGAGTGAAAATAATACTGAACATACAGTATACTGCATGTACTGCATGTATGAAGGGTTTATTTGCAAAAACAGATATCTCCAGGGGTTTTCTCTATATATTTTTTTTTCACTCCAGGGAGTATCAGTGAAACTGGTGTTGGTTTATTCATTTTAAGAATCTACTCTTGACATTTACATGAACAATTCATATACTGTATATGCCTTCATTCATAAATTTACTATTGGAGACTATAACCATTTGAAATGTAGTCATATAATCCACTATTTTCATACCCCTGACCTCATCTTAATAGCAGCGGCAAAGCCTGGAGAGACGTGTCATTGACCAATTTGCCTTGTTAAATCCCCCCCCAGAGATGAATATGTGGGGCCTGACAATGGGAACTAAGTCTGTGTGGTGATTCCACTCAATCAGTGGTGCACTGACAATCTGTCTTGACAATCCGGGAAAAGAGGAAATATGACACAAATGTTCTCATTAATCTATTTAGTATAAGGCATAGCCAAGGGCAAAGTACTTTGGAGCCTGTGAGAGAGAAAATGGAGAATGAGGGGAGAAAAAAAAGATGAACTCTGAGGATATTAATACCGCTGTGAATCTATCTATTATCCACATTCATTTCAAGGCACTGCAGCATAATAAAGCAGTGCCCATTTCCCATTTAAACTCATAGCAGTACTTGGCTCTGTATTACGTAGACAAAATGCCTTTCTGGATGGGGTGGAACACAGAAGAGATCATTTGTCTTTTGGTTTCAATGCAGTTGCAGGGAATCATGGGGTTGAGAAGATATTCCCTCATGCCAGTCCGGGGAGGGTATCTTACTAAAGCAGCTGCAGACGCTTGAGAAAGAATTGACGTAATTCAAGCCACGCACTTAAGTACTTCTATGCCATGCATAAATGTTCTTTTTTTTTTTTTTTTACTAAGGAGATGTTTGTCTTTGAAAAAAACTCAAAATTTACATTTGAAGTTGATACTTTGCACTAAAGCAGTCGCTCCATCATTTATTTTACAGCTGACATGTTGACTCACAATTTAAAAAATTTACAACAGATGGGATAATGAGAAAAACCACAGTAAAAGTCTTAGGGAAATTTTGAAAGTGCCTTGCTATACCAGCTGGGCTGTGCTAGCAAAAAGTCAGCAACTAGATCAAAAGCACTATATTATAATATTACATGCTATTTTTGTTGGACCTGTGTTATTAACTGTTCATTTAAAAGTGACCTGTCCTACGTTTTTCACATTTATTTCTGCTATCAATCATATTGCATGGAATTTGTTCATTCCATTGAAACATTTGATTTTTATTTAATTTTTAAGATTCTGTCAGGGTTATCAGGTTTTCATAATGTTGAGGTACATCACATAAACACACACACACGGGTCTTGCTCATTTGAATTTTATTAGGTTGGAGAGGAACAAAGAGTTGGATTTGCACTAGTTAGATTATTGCCACTATTTTAGTAACTTTATAATGTGCCCATTTCTCTGTCTTAATATAATATTAGAAACATACATTATTAAGTCTATTTATAATAGTTATGATGGTATAAACAATGTTAAAACTACTTAAATTCAAATTCCAATCTGCAAATTCTTAGTTAAGATAAATAAAAATAGGTACATTAAGACATACACACATACAACCCCCCCTTCAGAATCTCTGCCCCCCAGATTCGTGGACGCGCATTGCCATAGCAACCACTTCTGCTAGTGTCTCTGCTGATCAAATGAAATATGGCAGAGTCGATGTTAGCTAGGTTGTGGATTGGCAAACTGTCGCTACTGCTGTAAAGCCAACCAGTTGGGAGCAGCCATCATAAAGTGAAACAAATGGACAAACTGACCTATTGAAAACAGCAGACCGTGAAACAGCAAATCTAACGTTATTACTCACGTGTCCATCAGGAAGAGGTTTCTGCAGCGTTGAAACGCCTCACCGATGTTAACAAGGATCTTCCTTCTCTCTTGGTCATACAACTTCTTTTTTAATTTGTATTCTTCAGTCATTTTCTTTGCCAACTCTTCTTGTTGATAACTCTTGGCCGGCTGCTGCCTCGTCCCTCTCCCCCCGCCCCATCACTTGCTTGCACGCGCCACCTGTTGCTGATTGGCTGGAATAGTGTTGTGTGGCTCTTGTGCACCTTTCTGTTTGTTTTCCATTTACACAGTCAAGGCTGTGTAGGAACACCAGATTTTTTTCAGCGGACACAGAAAATAGAGAGCTAGGTGACCATGAGGAGATATTCGCTGAATTGGACAAAAAGTGTAATGGATTAACATTGCTTATTACACCTTTAAATCAATGTACTGCTGCCTGTTTGACCTAGAATATTATTCAGAATATCATCTGCTTGCTTGGCAACCTTCGTGATTTTCCCAGAAGACATCTGATTTTAATAACTCTTTCTAAGTGATTGTGCCATATTTATTTTATTTCCCCCAAATTTTTAATCTAAAATACAGCATATTCATTTACTATTTTCATCTAATAGACAAACACATAAAAAACAGGCTGCACTTTCAGTGCTATGTTCCAATAGGTTTCTTATCAGCAAAGTGTACACATCAGAAATGTGGTCTCTATGGCAACATAGGGCCATATAGACCTTTAAACTGAATGTTTTACTACTTACAGCAAGGTGCAGCTATAACCTTTGTTATAATCTAATTTGTAGAGTATGTTTATTGAAAAGCCATATCTATTTGATTCTGTAATTTTCCTCATAGTAACCTTACTATTGTCTCATAAATACAAACATAAATCCTAGTAGCAACCCTTTCCTATTGCATAGGTCATTTGATTCAATAACAACATCTAATGCATGCTTATTAGAATCTAAAAAAAGATTGAGCATACTAATATGTCACAGTGAAGCACTGTGACATATTAGTATGCTCAATCTTTTTTTAGAAATTGTTGTTTTGTTCAACAGCTGACCTAGCTGGCTAATGTATAGATCTTCTGGAGATAGATAGATAGATTTTTATATAGATAGGGAATTACAGATGGTGAAGGAACTGTAGTAAAATGTCCCTCATCAAATTGCGTAGCCTAATAATTGTTCCTTTTCATAATAACCATCTAGGCATAAACAATAGCTTTTGTGTACATCGACTGCCATGTGTGAAATAAAGAAATAGTCTTTAAAAAAAAACTAGTGTACTCCTATGTACACAAGAAAGGAATAGCTTATTTACCTGGTTCTGTAGCTTAATTCTTTGGCAGGTCTTTCTCCCTTGTGGGTTACAACCCCTGACGAGGCATTCTCCAATTATAGGAGGCAGACATTTACAGGAAGTGAGCCACAATATCACCTGTGTCCCCTGACCTCCACTAGTGTTATCTGTGGTTTGTCAGTGTGCAGTATCAAGCTCCTTTTCTTCAATTTTGATATCTGACCACTTCTTTTTAATTTCAGTAATAGTTTGACTCTCTGGTTTGGCTCTCTGAATTAGCAGCTTTCATTACTGCTGTGATAGCAGCCAATTGGAAATTGGGAGTGTCACAACGACGACTACCAATAACACCAACATCAGACCATCTCAACCTTTAAAATAAATAAATAATATATATTAAAATCTATTTCACACTCAGTGAAGTTTCCCGTTCTTAGATTTGTAGTCAAACTTTCTCATTCTCCCTTAGAAGTAATTGAATGACAATCTGATTTAGGTGCATATTAATATTCTCAGTGGGAATTCCATTTGCCGTTTAATAGTGGGAGTTAATAGGGTGTTGTATGAGGCTAAGGAAGTGTTGTGTGCAATTTATAAAGTAGGAAATTGCATGTAGGTAGACTTGAAGACAGTTCCTAAATTGCGATATTTTTAAAGGTGTGCTGCCTTTATCTTTAGTATTCATTGTTTTTATTGCAATGCGACCAGCATCAGAGAAGCTGGTCATGACTGGGAATTATGAGCAAGACAAAAACCAGTGTGCATATAACTCCAGAAGTTGGTGGAGATTCACCTAACAGTGGTACAATGACCCAGATCACACACCCAAGACAACAGTGGAGTGGCTTTGTCTCTGTATGTTCTTGAGAAGCCCAGCCAAAGCCTGGATTTAAACCCCTTTGAAAATCTGTGGAGAGACCTGAAGATTGCAGCTTACTGATGCTTCCCATCCTGTCCGACTGAGATTTAGAGGGTCTGCTAGGAAGGCGAAAAAAAAGCCCATATCTGAGATGACTTGAAACTATAGTCAGTAGTTTAAAATCTCCAAAAACACAGAAGAAATAAAAAGCATTCCAATGTAAGCAATACAAATCAGCCAAATCAGTCAGACGGTTGCATTAACGTAAATATGTGTAAAAATACGAATGTCCTGATGCTACAGTTTATTCCCCAAATGTAAACTTACAACTTACTTTCAAAAGTAAGAACATACTGTATTTATCAATGCTGAATCATTGAGAGTAGACCGTAGCAAACTGTGACTCTTAGCCATCTGACCCCCCTTCCCTTGTCGGGGAAAAAAAAGCAAGTTACCAGCCTAGCTTATTGTGTCCTCTTTTTTAGTACTGCAAACATTATGTATGCCAATTCCAGCTCTGAAACAAAAATGAAGACTCTAGTCCAGCCTTAACAATGCAACGAGCAAACAGCAGGGAGAGAGTCAGTATTATCACCAAACCGGAAAAAAACAGCTTATTTCTAAAGCAAAGTGCAAATCCTTCTTACAAAAAAATCACGTCATCACACAGGCTGTGTGTCTGAACTTCAGCGAAATATGGTGACAACCGGCTGGGGTGCAAAGCGCATGACAGTGACCCCCTCCTATCACACAAAACCAACTACATTTCATGGGCCTACACATCATTACAGCGTGCACACAGCTAAGTGATCAGTAACAGACACTTAAGAACCATGGACAGTAAAAAACAGCAATCCCTGTATTTTGAAACCCACCACCACAAACAAGCAATATTTTTAATAAATAATAATATTATTAGCATTAGCACAGCGGCCAATTAAATATATATGTATGTTACGGTTTATTTGGGAAACGGTCATTATGCAGAATTACAGTAAATGGACATAATGGTGGTAACGTTAAATTTACAGATTGAAGCAAATTTTCATGATGGAAGTTTCCCCTAATAAACCTTAACATATACAAAACAGTGGCAGCGGCGGCTGAAGTTAAAATGCCTCTCAAAAGCTTTAGATTTTCAATTTAAGCTCAGATGTTGGTCTTTCTTTGCCGACTCCACCTTTTCATTAAAAGTTAATCTTAAAAACGCCGTAGATAATAAATTTGCAACAATGTCCTCATAGCTTTGGTCCTCCTCAGTAACGTTACTCCTGGCTTCCATCATGAACCAACAGGCTGGCTAAGGTTAGCTAATCTAGTTTATCGGCGGTGCTAGCTTGTGTACATATGTCTATGGCTTTTGTCCACAGCGGGTGACAAATTAAAATTACAACTGATGACTTTTAAAAATTATAAAAGTTATAGAACATCTTAGTTGTTGCCCATTGATAGTGTCCTCTCACAAAGGGGAAGCACATAATTGTGCTTCCATCACTGCTCAGCCCAAACCCAGGTCTTCACCTGAGAAGCATCTGGTCTCTAGAGACATTCTGAAAGTGAGCAAACAACCAAACCCTGGACCAATCAAACTATTGGTCAAGTCAAAAAAGTTGGAGTACTGTTTATGACTGTGGGCTTGTTTACAATTGAGCTTCCTGCTTGTGTCAGGTCTGCACATTTCCATCTATCATTTGGTGGGTTTCTGTGCCTAAGCACCAAGCATACTCCTCGGAAGCTTTTTATGTTTGAGAACCCATCATTTATACATTAAAGGAATTTGGCAAAAGGTACTTGTATTATTGAAGGCACACACTTCAGTAATACACAACCAATGACTTTGGAGTGCTGAGACACAGATTTCCAGTTGATTTGACTAGACATTTTATGCACTGCTGCACATACAGATTTACATGATGAGTGATTTTTTAAACATAGCAAACCAAAGCCGAAAAATTCCTTTATTTTATTATTTGGAGGTTTTAACAATCACCCTCACACCAACGCATCATTTTGTGGAAGGTATAAAAATATTTTATCTGCCCGCTAGTATAACTTGGGCTAGAAATTAAAAAGAATTTCCTCACCACTTGTTTGTTTAATTTTGTGACTAACAAAAATCTTTGAAATTGGGTGAAATGTAATCCTGTAGGGCAAATGTGCACCATCAATGTACGTCCACTAAAAGTGCTTGTTTTTGCCACTGACAGCCTCAGATTGTCATTATAACTACATTATGGGAAGATGGTGAAGCCTGTCAGTCGGAAATCTCGCTAGGTGACTTGCCGTCGGAAGACAGCGGTGCAGAACCATGGATGTGTAGTGTGGAACAGGAATGTGAGTTTGCGCAGCTTTCATAGACATTACCTTTGAATACGGAGAGGCTGAACTTGAGGCTAGTTGTGCTACAGCTGACATTACAAATGGATCTTAACACTCCGCTCGATACATGGCTCCTTGCAGCCCATCGGGTCTGCAGCGACCAGATCAGACTACTGTCTGCCAAAGAGGAGAAGAAACCCTATACCAAAACACTTTTTCCTAAAGAAAAATGCTGTTCCAAGTGTGGAGAGCTGCAGACAGAGCGGAGGTAAACTAATGCTATTAACTCTACTATAAACTAACTATAAAGTTACTGTGTTGACCTGAATTCAGTAAGTTCAAACAAAAGCATTGCAGGATAGTGACAGCTTCTCCATCTTCCCATTATGTAGTCAGAACACTATAATAACAATCTGAGTCAGGGGCAAAAAACAGCCACCGTTAGTTCATTGGTGGTGCACATTTGCCTGGTTACAGCGTTCTTGTTCAATACTGGACTAGTTTTAAAAAATCATGTTCACATTAATTACTAAGACACAAATCCATGCGAACATGAAAAATACCGAAAATACCCTTTAAGGTATACTCATCCCTGGACCCTAAAAGTGTTGGAGCAGGATCAGCGAGGCCAGCCGTTTAAATGGACAGTCTGTCATGAAGAATATTAGGAACAGGAAACAGACCTGTCGAGCTCCACCAGCTCAGGATGAGTGATAAGCTCTAGAGAGTTTTCGTTTTTATTTTTCCTTTTTTTTTTTTACTCACTTCACGGTGGATGAGTAGTTCATTGTGAGACCAAAACAACTATTCTCTCTCTCTTTTTTTCTGTCTATCTCTCTTTCCCTCCACTTCTGATTTCTTACATCACCACTTTGGCCAGCCAATATGAATGTAGACAGAGATAGACACATGCAGGGAGGCCAGCAACCCTGCTTAGCATCAGGCTCCACTCCGTGACAGCAGATTTCAATGAGAGGTGACAATGGGACCAGGAATGAGAATAATGCTGTTTGCCAGCCTAGAAATTCAGCCTGTCACAGTAGACCATTTCCCATGCTGGGAGTATTTCATGAGCTGAGTTGAACAAGGAAGATTCATTTCAAATGCAACTCTGGATTTCTGTCCTAAATCATAACTATAACTAATCCACCCCTGTAGATTAAAAAAATGGTAGTATTTACAGAATTTATCAGTAGCTAATCGACAAACTGGCCCAGCTAACAGCTCTTATGGGTAACCTGCATCAATTTTATATACACTCAGATCGTTCTAACACTGCCAAATGTAAAGTCCTGTTCAATGACATACAGTGATTGAATTCAGGACCCAGATGAAGCAAATCCCGAGGGTAGCTAGCCATTGTGCCTTTGCAGTAAAGGGAATGTAACCTGGTGTCACAGGGGCACATGGGGGAGCAGAATTGTTTACTTTTAAAGTCATGACTGGTGCTGTTTCCTTTGAAATACACATTACCATGTCATCATTAAGATACTGTATCCAGGGTTTGGTTGTTTGCTCATTTCAAGAATGTCTCCAGAGACCACCTGCTTCTCAGGCTTTGGGCTAAGCAGTGATGGAAACGCAATTCTGTGCTTCCCTGTTGTGAGAGGACTCCACCAATGGGCAACAATTATTTAGCAACACACAAATATTATCTATAAATTGTACTTAGCTCCTTCCTCATCTACAATATATGCCTTTTTTTTTTACAAGTTATAACCTGGATTATTTACCAATTTGTTCATTTCAATATTATGTTTAATTCCTTTTTTTTAAAGTTTTTTTTATAGATTTCACATAATACTCTACTTAAAATCTTTTGAGTATTAAATACCCACTGCCTGTGGGTTTGAATGGTGGACCTGAAACGTTTGTAGCTCTTGCGTTTAAGGGTTATTAGCTAGTCATATTGGATTCACAAAAGTCACAATGGATTGCAATGACAACCCAGAGTCACTGCAATGCACATATCAAAACACCATATGAACTTCTCAAACCACTAATACAGCATAATCCACTTCTCTGCCTCTGATCCGTATTATTCAGATTGCTAAATGCAAATCATCATAAAAAATATTACGTGTAGCTGTGTCGTGGAGAAACTGAGTGCTTCTCTGCTAACCACCTGCCTCATTTAGCAGCATTCGTGGGTGGCAGGTGGTACTCGTATCAATTACAGTCATGTCTATTTTTTTCCCCCTGCAGAAATGTTAATGGAGAAGATATATTTACATTTTAATTAGGCTGATTTTTCAACTTTAAATGTATAAGCAATGCTGTCATCCGGAATTGTCCCGTCTTATAGCACCACCTTTTAAGACCAGAGCAGTACTCTTCCTGTAACAGTCAGACTGATGGTTCCGTGCTACTGTACTCCTCAGTGGTTTAGATCTCCACTGATTGGCTGAGCACATTATCACAATGCTTGACATCTGCACTCAGGTTATATCACAAAGCTTGATTTGCAGTGTGCTTTGTGCATTGATAAAAGCTTGTAACATTAGATGCCGCAGATACAATGCTTTTGACCTATCATAACAAATGTTGAGCAACAAAACTGCCATACAGTATTCTTCAATTGTAGCAGTCACTGACAGGACATTTTACTAAACATGAGGGAACTTTAAAGTTGTTTTCATTGAGAAACTTGTCCGTCAGGTGTTTCTGATAAGTAAGATTATGATGAGGATTGTCGTACAAATGAGCAGGACATTGAGTTTTCTCTAAGGTGATCCCTGCGCCCTACAGATAAGGCCCTGTTGTGGCTCTACAATAACAAATGCATGGATTTGTAATATTGACTGACTGAAAGAGCATAATCTACAGTACAATATTTCCACCCTGTTCAGGATTTATTTTGTGTGCTTGTGTGATGACTCAGTGGTGAAATCTATATTAAAATAGGATTAGCTTGCCAAAGATGTATCATACTATTGTTAAATACTCATTTTAGCATTACCATGAGTGCCCTTCCAAATTCTCCTCTACAGACCACTTGTATTATCTCTTTTCAAATCAAGCAGATGTTGGATATGAAATGTTATTTTATGATCCAGGGATGACTGGTTCATGGAAATGACCAAAGACTGGAAAAAAATAGAAAGACTCTTGAAGGGACCAACATTTTCTTCTTTTTTTATTTCACATCCCAGTCATGGTCCAAATGTAATTTCATAATGTCATTTAAGATCCAAATGTTCTTTTATAATAACCTAATGATAACTTTATTTCTTTATATTAGAATGTGCCACAAATAACCTTGCAAAACAGGATAATGCCAAACAAGACAGCACAGTGCAGTGTTTCCTTTAGGATTTTTTGAGTTACTATATAGGCCAACTTTGATCTTGACATATAGACTAAGTATTCTGTAGCAAATAACAATAAACCCACTATTAATTACATTATCTTAATGCAGTATCACTACTTCAGCATGTAAATAATGCACCTAAAATGATACCGTGGGGGGCAGAAATGTTGCCTTGGGGGGCCGCCACGGTCAAATCAACATAGAGGAAACACTGCAGTGTTAATACAATTACACAAATGCAATAAGAACTGTTATATTAATAAACTGCCCTCAAGCAAAAGTGTGCCTATGGGGAAAAAAGGCACCAAGAAGTTCACCCCAACTTGACTGATTTTATAAATGGCAGTTTTGTTCTTCAAACACAGGTATAAATTGGTAAAATGAAAATCTATTCTGGAGACCAAGTATTGACTATTGACAGTAGGAGAGAAGTAACATATTTAAATCACTTCTTAGGTTGTGTGATCTTTTTCATTGCCTTAAAAGTGAAGCCGTAATGCTCTTGTCTCATGTAGGCAGAAATGGGCTTTAAGTGTATCTCAAAGATTAGGCATGTGTGTCTATGTGTTGGTGTTGCTGCACATCTGGGTGTTATCCTCTTATGGTATTATTCTCTTAAGAGCATGGCCTCCTGCACAACTATTTGCTAGCAACAGAAGCTGATTTGGTTAAACAAATGGCCAAAAATATTTCAAATCACAATTATAATAGTAGTTTTCCTGTCAGATATGAATAGAGACATGCATTTCAGACATTCACAGACTTTAGTCATGGTTGTATGCGTAAACAAAAAATAGATTAGGCTTGTGACATTGTTTTAATTGAGCAGAAATGGAGTTTAAAGCTCTCATTTTGCCAATCATAGTTCTATTCATGCTCTTTGTTCTATGCACACAAATTACAACATGCCATGGAGAAACATATCATACCTGCTGTTTAGCCAGAAAGGCACCAGATCATGTACCGACTAGGTGGTCATTGCAGTAAAGTGCCTTAGTTTTCTTTTCATTCCTTCCCACACTCTCTGCCTTTATTGACCACGGTTTGAGAAAACGTGTCTGTGGCTCAAATGCTGTCATAAGAATCTGGGCAGCTTTCACCAACCCCTGCACGTCAGTGGGGGTGAGAATTGATTTTAGATTCTAAATTGGGTCATTTTTATCATGGGCTGTCATCAATACAAATTTAAAAGCATGGCCTGAAGCGAGTACTGCAGGGCTGCTCATTGGAGTTTTACTAGGCCCAGGGGAGCCTACTCCCCTGTGCTCCTTTCACTTAATGCATGCCACTATGTGTGAGGATTCCACCATCACTAGTGATTTATACCCCCCAGAGGAGCAAAGACATAGCAGTACATAGACATTCACTGCCTGTATTGCAACATTTATATGGACAATTATAAGGAAATTATAGACTGCTGAATTTCAAAGCAATCACAGCTATATTGTTGGAAATTAATGTATAAAACATTGTGCCTACAGTAGTGCAATCACTCTCAAGTGTTTACAGTGATGTGGCTCATTGTTCTGAGGGAGGTTGGTGTAACTGAGGCAAAGAATCACTGTAACCAAAGCTTTTGGTGCCTCACCAGTTTTTCTTATCTTGGAACATGGAATGAAAACAGGTACATTTGTTTCGTATACACTAGCCAAACTGCTTCCTTTGTGTAGCACAGACCATATTGCTTTTGTTTGCCTTTATGATGTAAATCATGCAGATCTCCTCTAATTTTGTCCTCCGGCTTTATGGAATGAGTTTAATTTAGCAGCCAGCGCTTTATTTCCAAAATAAATCTAACAGGTCCTGACTATGACCTTTCTCTTACATGTTGATGATTTGCATTTTCCACCTTCTTTTTTCCCATCTCTGTGATATGGAGTCACACTGTGTGATCCATATTCAAATATTATTTAAATCAGTTGCACTGCATTTGCATTTGAAATTGAGGATTTGAAGCCAGGTCCCCTGCATGCTGATCAGAGGGACAACCTTCATTTGAGTGAGGGTTGATATTGCAAATAAATGGGACAGGGTATTAATAATGAAAGGAGTGTTCTATATTGCGCACTGCCGTAAAGGAGTGTTTTCCCTCCCATGTAATGAATCTGATATCATGCTCAACCCTTTTGCTTTCAGCTCAGGAAATGATTTTACTCTCTTCAAATAGAGAGACTCAGCCATGGTGTCACTTTTTAGGACAAAAGTACACACAAGATGGCAGCTTGTTCAAAGCCTTGTATGTTTGTGGCCGGGTAAAAAAAATCTAAACATACACAAATAATGCGTCTTTGTGCTCTGCAAGCCAAATAATATTATATGGCAGCACTGTTGTGAGTTTAGAATGATCAACTACTAATCTGAGTAATTGTGAGTCAGCTGCTTATATTACTTTTAGTTAAACTACAGTAAAACCTGTATAACACTGTGTCATCAATAACGAAACGATTAACTGATTGAGGAAAAAAAATAATAATTGTGTTTTAAAATAAGGGAATAAAGTCTTTATTTCGATCTCTCTTTAATTTTATTCATTCATAATTTCAATTCATAATAATTGTAGGCACTAACATAACTGAGCTTGATAATAATGTATACTTTATTAATCCCACAATGGGAAATTCCAATGTTTTCACTGTGTTGGTATTACACACAGGTCTGAATTACACACACACATGCTCAGTACCTATACATGCACTAATGGAGAGATGTCAGAGTGAGGGAGCTGCCCATGGAAAGGCGCTCCAAGCAGTTGGGGGCACTTGGCAGTGCCCATGAGGTGAACTGGCACCTCTCCAGCTACCAGTCCACCACCATACTTTGGTCTGTATGGGGTACTTGAACCAGCGACTCTCCAGTTCCCAACCCAACTCCCTACAGACTGAGCTACTGCCACACAAACAAACACATGTATTACATATCAGTAAATCGTTAACAGTTGCGCTTTATTGTGTTTCTGGAGTTTTGACCTCTTTGGACTTCTCATATCCATGCACATTGTAAGTAGGTGAAGTTGTGCTAGAAATCCCTAATTTGCTTCTCTAGTTAATCTTCAACAGAAACTAGTTCGTGAAAACGTTAGCTAGCAAAATGATCAGCACCATGGAGTAAGGTATTGGCCCCAGTTGTCCACAGTTCTTTTCACTGTATTTCTATATACTGTCAGGTTTGGCCTTTTGTTAATTATTCCCTTATTAAAGAATTGCTACCTCAAAACCTATATGAATACTAATAAAATATAGGTTGGTTGATCAACATGAAACAAATTCCCAGGCTGAATTTTAATTTCATCTGACCCTCTTAAAGACACACCAGTAACACACCACTGTTCATTTGTGGTTATTTGTTTGGTTATTTCAAAATTGAGACTACTTATGTCATACTACTTGTTACCATGACTAAAATGTTGTGCAGAGGAAAAATATGTGTGCCAGTTAGCAACCACGATTCAGGTGTATTGGTGTCCTTAGTTTTCCTTTCCTTTGCCTTGACATGGCATACCAGCTGAGACTTGCTTCTTACAGAAAGGTCTGTTTTTATTCCACTGACTGAAGCAAAGGTAAGGAGGGACAGAATCGATTGTTGTGGGCTAAATTGAACCTGTGTCGAGCTGCAGGCAGCCACGAGATAAAGCCTCTGACGGTGTCTGCTGTGTTTATCATCAGGTGGCCTTTTCTGTGTGTGCTATGCTGCGATTTTGATGTGTTAAGTCATAATAGGGGAGCCACCATTCTTTGGAGGCTGCCAATAAAATCGCAGACAGAGGGGATTATGTTTCATGTCAGCCCATTATTGTTTCCAGCTTCCCCTGTACATTTTTTTTTTCACCTGGAGAGGTCTCTACCTCGATTTTGTTGCTTTTTACCCAGCTTTGCCTTGCTCCCCTTTTTGTTTATTTTCAAGAGGCAAAGTTTTCATTGTGATGCTCTTTAAATCTGTTTGCATTTTATTTGATTGTGGGCCTTGACTTGCTCACAGAAGTCTTGCTGTCATGTTTTATGACTACTGTACAGTGCAAGCTATATCAGCAGCTGTCAATCTACTTTTTTACCTGTTCACTCTAATATAAAGACATGTTCTACACATATATTGACTGTCAGATACACAATTGTATCACATGCAGTAGATATGCCTTACTCATCTGGTAGTATTGAAGACACAGCAGCAAACTTTGTTTTTTGCCATTCTCTGCCAAGCCTTCTACCTCTACCAACAGAGATCATTTGCCACTGAGTGTAAAACCTTGGCAGAGGATGCTCATACAGTGTGTTAGGTTTGCTTTGGACTTGAATATGCCCCAACAACGTAGTCTCTTCTAGCTTGATTGACCCTTGCTTGTGGTTTAGTCTTAAGAATGTCTGTTCTAAGATTGCCTGTCCTACAAAAAACCCTTGTGGTGACCCACTACGTACTCAGTGGAGTGTGTTATCTCTGTTACACCAGTTGTTATCTAGGATGACCAGCTAAATACTGCCCACCTGTTCCAAGAGAAGATGGGCAATAGCCTCATAGCTAATCAGGCAGGCCATTAGCAGGAAATGACAATGCCTTCAGTAATTTTATGGCCACATTTAAAGCTTTCTTCTTTGAGGAATACAATGATAATCTCCTCTGTCAGCCCTTGGGCTATGTTTTCAAGCTGACTTAATCAAGAGCAGAAACGAATCATACCAGTGCTTCTCAAGCATGCAGCCTAGATCTCCAGAATGTGTTTATATTCTATCTATCCCTTCCCTTGGTCCATTGTACTGCCATACACCCCCATCCCTTAGTTTAAAGGAGTAGGGTTTACAAGGTTGAAATTACCTATTTTTGTTGACCTATATTCATGGAGTAGTACTGTTCATTCAGGGCAATAATAGCTTTCAGCAAAGCCTAAAGCTGTTGGTTATTACAATAGGCTGATTGGCTGCAAGCTACAAACCCCCTAAGTAATGGCTAAATGGGAGCACACATTGAAGCTGCCTTGGGCTACAAGATAACAGCGCAAACACCCCGGTACTGTATGTCTTTTGCAGTTCTAGTTCCCTAATGCTTTTGTCAGCCCTATGGCACTAAGCACCTGAAACAGTCAACTCTTAACTAGCAACAGCCTTCTCTCTATCCACAGTGCGCTGAGTTTGCTGACATTGGGAAAACAATAAAACTTGGATGTTCCAATGTATGGGATTGTGTATAGGATAGGCCTATATATAAAATTAGGGCCAGATGTACCTTTGGTGCGATTTGTGTAAGTACGTGGGGGCACCATCCACTTAGAGACACAACTTTTTACTTTTGAGTAGCCTGATGTCCTTGGGTGAGAGCTGCCTTAGAAATTTCTCAGAAGGACACAACAGCTCTGCCAGCTGATAGGAGGAAAAATACGCGCTTCATCAACTAGCCTTGATCGCTGGAAACAAGTGCATTGCAATCATGTGGAAAAGTGAACTTCCCCCTCCTGTCTCCTTATGGTTGAAGGAGGATACCTCTTATATGGCCTCAGAAAAAATTATGTTTAATCTCAAAAAGAAGTCTCATCTATTTGTAAATTGCTGGAAGGACTTTAGGCAGTAATTAATAATAATATGCTTCAGCCTGCTGGGCAGCCTCTTCTATTGGTGTTACAATAGACAAGAAAGTAACTCACTTCATCCTGCTACTACTGGTGCCTTCTGACCTTGCCGTGCTGGACTGGAATTCCATGGGTTTATTTTAATTTTTTTTAATTTTTTTTCTTTTCTTGACTTGTATCAACATTATCATTGGTACTAGTTGTTGAGCTATAACTGCAATTGCTACTCTGTCTTTATTTCCTTTCCTGTGCATGTAGGGGTGGGTTTGGGGGGTTGAAAAAGTTAAGATGACATGGTTTTTTGCTATACCCTTGTGTTATCACTTCCTTTATGAAAATGTCAATAAAGAAATTGTTTAAAAAAAATGATTGGACGTAGATAGCTTAACTACATGAAACTACATGTTATCCACAGAATGACTTTAAATAACCCACCAGAGCCAAGCACGTACACAGTTTCCGTACCAGGTCCAGGCAAAAAGAGTTTGGATTTTTTGGATTTGTTCCTTGTTAGTTCAGTGGCTGTGGTGGTTTCGATAGAATATAATTTATTTCATTTTATCAATTATTCTTTTTGTGCATATTGGAGGCATATACGTTGCAGTACATGGTAACTGTTTTGTTGAATGCAGTTATGGGTGAGGTACAGTTTGAGCTGTGCTATTTTTGTCAGTAGTCCCATATATGTACAGTATTATCCTGTGCGGGAGTGTATTATACTGTATGTTTGGCCTAGTTCAACTGATCCAGGTATGGGTATGGTTGAGTGCGTAATGATCCCACCCCTCTCTACAGAGACACCCTGACCAACTACTAGAAGTGGCTAGGGCAGCATCGGTAACATGATCCCTCACTGGCTTCCCGCAACAAGGCAGTCTAGAAGCACAATATTGTCGTTTCCCTGCAGTGGATGAGGTGTTTTTCTCCCTGCCACCAGGGCACCCACAAGCACTCTGTTTTAAGGACAGAGATGTGAAATTAATATTAAATGGGTTTGTTTTTATTATTTACATGTTGTGTTTTGTATGAATGCACTGCCGAAGTGCCTTCCAGCATGCTTTTTTTATACATTGATTAATGCGAGAGCCTGATTGTCTCATACTGTTCCAGCAAAATACAATCAATTTCTCTGTTTTCCCCCATCTATGTTTTGATGTGTCTTGGTCATGCTACATACATCACAGTCCTGGATTGCTCCTGACGCTTTATTCAGCTACTCTGTATGGGGGGGAGGGAGGATAAAAACAAGAAAATCAGCCAGTTAAATTATCTCCCAGCTCGAAAGTCTCATTACACTGCTGATGAGTTTAAGGATTGCCTGAGGTGGAAAGGGGCTGTGTTTATGGCTCGGCAATCGTGCGTACCGAGTCTCCTTGTCTCATGTGGATGAAAAACAAAAGACATGCAGACACTCCAGCCAAATTAATACTGAACACATTCCTGCTTAAATACTTCATGATTTTAACCTTATTTAAAAATGTTGTTTCTATAGACATGGTATGTCATATGAAGTCTTTATATGGTGGCTGCAAAATGAAGACGGATATGGTTGGTGGGAGAATTGATCTGACCTTTTCTCGCCATGTAGGGGATATGAATCTCTCCGCATCTACTTCATCAGTGTGATAAAGGGACACGGATTCCTAAATTAGGCAGTTACATGTAGGTCACAGCGCAGCTACAAGCAGAAGTGGAACAAGTAACATGCCCTGCATTTTTAGAAACTATCTAGGCATCTATTTGAACAAATAGTTGAAACATACTATACATATTTTTTCTTTTCAAAATATGTAAAGTCAATTTAAAGAGAAGGGGACTTAAAGGTATTTGTAGAGCTGGTAACATAACATTTCTATTTTTAGAAAGTTAAAGGTGGAGTCTGTGATTCTAATTCAGTGAAAATCTCCTCATGCTCCGCTTGCTGTTTGTTCTGTGCGTGCGCTGAAAAAAGATCCGTTGCTCAGCCCTGGCTCTATAAATGGGAAACAAACAAAGTGGCCTGGACTGAACCACTCAACACTATTACAGCCACACAGCAGCAGCCACGTCCATGCTCGTGCACAGGACTAGGGAAACCCATAGATGTATGATAGAAAGGCACTGGGAGTGAGAGGGACAGTAAAAAAAGGAGCAATAATGGTAGGGGTGTATTTGTTTGGGTGTTAAGTTTAAATATCACCAATCTTTCTCCAGAATCACTGACTCCAACTTTAAAGGAGTTGATACCAAAAGTAGGCACTTAGGTTTAGGGTTGCAAAATCTAGGTCCATGTATAAAGGCACCACTCAGACAGCAATTTGTGTAAAACTAGGTTTGCATCACAGGGTTTATCGGTGTGGAGGTTGCTGGATCATGTCTGTATAGTAACTGTATATATTTTACTGGATTCTTAGGCAACAGGTTAAGACAAAGTTATAAGAAACTGGTAAAAAAAAGACATTTCACACCGAAAAAAATCACATTTCAAACACATAGTCTGGTAGCAGGTGTTGCAAGCTCACACATCCACTGTCAAAAGGTTGATGTCCGTAAATGTTGAATCCTGAACTTTCAGAAATAACATACCAGTGTTGTGTAACTGTGTAAACACTGACACAGACTTCCTGTCGAAAATAAGAAAAATAAATGGAATCATTTTGGTATAAGTTGGTGGTATTTAAAAGAGAAAATATTCAGCAATATTCGCAAAACAAAGTTATGGTAATTGTGGGGTCAGTGAGTTTATGATCCAATACCCCTAGCAGTTTGCTTCCCTGAAACCACATTAGGTTAGGTTAGGATGATGGCTCTAATATACCTTTGTTGCATTTATATTGAGGACTGCGCCTTTGACTAAATAATTCAAAATGTATTCCTGCTGCCACTGCCAAATACCTTCTACCCAGTTCCACATCTTCCCGTTAGTAAGCCTATTTAATGCATTCAGTTACCTTCCCAACCCCTGCTCCGCTTCTGTTGTTAGGGAACCGCCATAACCAGTCATCTGCGCTGGAAGATAAAACCAATATGCTGAGGTGATGTGACCTACCATCTGACAGATGCCTCTGCAGTATGACTGCTCAGCTTAAAGCCAATCAAGAAGAGCCTGTCTGTCTTTTCTCCTCCAGTGAATACATAATTTCCATCTTAATCTCATCAATAATCAGGGATGGTGATGGCAGCAATTGGCATGATTGCCAGTGTTCACACAGCAATCTATTGCTGTTTGCATGGATGGATGGCGTAAATCAAAAACCACTGGACTGCCCTGTGGTGTGGTCGCTTGGGACCCATGATATAATGTCAGCAGAATGGACAAGAATTCAAATTTTCCTTTAGATGTAAGCAAGGGCTAAACGTTTATTAAATAAAAAAAAAAAAAGAGAGAGAGAGAACAAGTTAATGCCAGCTTTTCAAAGTCACCTTATGTTGGTGTTTCAAATATTGGCAATGCAGTGATTTTGCTTTTGTATTGGAGCCCCATTGTCTGTAACCAAAGGCATATATTTAAAGGAATAGTTTGACATTTTGGGAAACATGCTTATTCACTTTTTAGAGAATTGGGTGAGAAGACCAATATCACTCTCATATTTGTCCGTTCAATATGAAACCAGCCAGGGGATTATTGGATAGGAAATAGGGGGGAAACCGCTAGCCTGGCTTTGTCAAAAGGTTTTTGTTTAATCTGTACAACAATTTGTGTACAGAAATAGTGTAGCACCTAACCCACAATTAAACTGCAACTTGTCATTTCTATGTATTTTTTTAATGGATTAAATAAACAACCAATACTATGTTAATGCTAAGTGAGTTTTGGGGCCAGGCTAGCTGTTTCTGTTTCTAGGGATGGAGCAACATCTACAAAAGCACCCTACAATAATTGTGCATACTACTTGTTAGAAATAAATAAAACATAGTAGTAAAAATAGTCTTTATGCTAAACTAGGATAATGTTTTGGACAGATATAGTACGAGGTACAGTATATATCCGTGCATCTAAATCTCAAAGTGTGTAAACACATTTCCCAAAGTGTGGAATCTACATCAGAACAAAAACCTGATGTAGACCCTTTCAGTTGCAAAGTCATATTATCAAACTTGTGAATCCCATAAAAGAAAAAGAAAGAAATTCTTCACTCACATGTCCATGGCGAACACGGAGTAATAATGTATGTGATATTTTTTTCTGGACAAACAGCAAGAATATGTATGTAAATGAAGGTTTTATTCCAATATGTGATGATTGGGGGAACAAATATTTCTGCTTCGGTTCATCAAAAGGAAGAGAGGGAGACAAACAGTTCCTGAGTCATTTTCCACCCTCACACTCTTCTCATGAGTCATGCACCACCACACATGTTAGACGGTTAAGCATAAACAAATTAAGATCTAAAATATGCTCAGCGGTCAAGGTGATAATTTGAGCAGACAGATTTTTGCAAATGAAATAGATGAATATATATATATATATATATATATATATATATATTTGTGTGTGTGTGTCCACTGTATGCAAGGTCAATGAGATTTACCTCTTGTAGTGTAAGGTATTACTAATCCTAATATATGCATCTGTTTTCCTTGAAGATCTCAGAGTTTAATAAGAGCATGATCAAAGGTTATATTTTACATTCACAGTTTATTTAAGCAGTACCATAACTTATTTCCATCATCACAATAAAAACACTGTTGTCAAATAAACCATTCCATTGTGTGAAACAAGTATTTGCAATTTACATCTGTCAAGTTCTGAGTAAGCAATCCTCCTTATGAACTGTATAGAAAGAGTCAAACTCAGCTGTCTCAACCAGAAACCAATGTTTAAATATGCCCATACAAAGAGTTTCCTCTGTCTGGCAATGGTATCTCTCACAGAGGGAGCTATTGAGCTACAAATGGGAACATAACAGAGACCTGAATGACAGGAGGGGAAAGAGAGATAACAAAAAATGACTAAGATACAGGATGAGGGAGAGACAGGAAAATCTAAGCAAGATGTTTTGGATGTGAATGTGTAATAGAGCGGAAAAGCAAAAAAGTATGAAGACTTACAATCAAGGCAAAAAATATACCCAGCCAGATGACCTTGATGCTGCTGTTAATGACAACTCACCATCAGTTCCCCACTGAGATTACTTAGAAATTCCATAAGCATTAATGTGAACTTAAATAAATCAATTAGTTTATCTTTATTTCACTAAAGGTTACAGTAGCAGTGATTGGGGTTGTATTATAGAAAGTGGTGCATCTGTAAAGCAAGTCTTAAAGATTGGCTTACTGTTGAGCTGAAGTACTGTTTATCCAAAAAGCAGGGTATCCAGTTGGAGTTAGGGGTCCACTCCTCAACTAGTCTTACGTTGCTTGACCTTACTCCACAGCGATGCGGAAAGTCTTGCTTTATTACACCAAGGCATTGTCATGGTCCGTATGATATCGTACGAATATGTATTCACACCAAAACGTATGACATCCTACGAAATAAGGAGGCCGCCGGCTGGTCACGTGACGCCGAGCGGCAGTTGCTAGTTGTTTAAAGGAACACGCCGACTTATTGGGAATTTAGCTTATTCACCGTAACCCCCAGAGTAAGACAAGTCGATACATACCCTTCTCATCTCCGTGCGTGCTGTAACGCTGTCTGACGGGTCCAGCATTAGCTTAGCCCAGCACAGATCCTGCAGGTAACTGGTTCCAACTAGCCTACTGTTCGGAACCAGATAGTGCGACAAATTATCGTTAACATAGTTCCTCTTTACATATTGTCATGTAACATTAGCGTGTACAAAATAACGTAACATGAGAAACAGCCATCTTCTAACCGTAAAACAAACCGGAACTATATTCTTAGACAGGCTTGCTGCGAGCATATCACTCGGCGTACCATATTCTTCCGCCTGAGAATATAGTTCCCGGGTTTGTTTACGGTTAGAAGATGGCTGTGTCTCATGTTACGTTGTTTTTTGTACACGCTGTGACTCTACAAATCACAACATGTAAATAGGAACATGTTGGCGTTATTTTGTCACTTATTCGGAGCAGTAGGATTACTGGAACCATTCACCTGCCTGTTCTGTGATGGGCTGATGCCGCTGGAGACGTCAGACAGCTTTACAGCACGCACGGAGATGAGAAGGGTATCGACTTGTCTAACTCTGGGGGTTACGGTGAATAAGCTAAATTCCCAATAAGTCGGCGTGTTCCTTTAAGGCACTACAGAGCTTCGTGACGCAGGCTACAGACCTCTGTTGTATCATTGGTAGTTGGTCGTTTAGTTACCTGAAAATAGGTGACTTTGAGCTGGGTACAAAGCACCGCGATCTGCCGGACGTTTCTGCGGACATTATGGTTTTTTTAGGCACCAAAACAACTAGTTAAGATTAGGAAAAAGATCGTGGTTAGGATTAAAACACTCACAAGGGACACAATTCCTGGTTGAAAGGCTTTAGTTTTCCCTGGGAAGCGAACTCCGCTCTCTGGCTTGAAAGTCCTATACGTTAACAATCAATGTAATGAATACAGCCAAAAAAACGTGGAATGCTTACGAATTATACAGTGCTTTACTTTGCGTAGCTTTTTGAACGAATGGTTCATGAGAACAGGCTGACAAAACATACATTCCAGGATAGGAGAAAAAAAAACGCTCCGGGTTGTTTGCACTTCTATAAACCAATTACAATCCCAGTTAGATAGTAAATGCTGTGAACATCGAACATCGAAGTTTGTGGTTGTTTCCCGAAGGGAACAGAGTTTGAGAACGGCGATACACAGAGAGCGGAAGGCGAGGGACATCTGGCGGAACAGCCGACAGCGCCAGATGTGAGGCAATTATCCTGGAAATGTACTGTCGTTTATCTAGACTATTCCTCAATTGACCACTAGAGTTTAGTCATTTTAAATTTTGAAGTGATACTTAAAAACATATGCTTCAGCGGTGGCTTTAGTTACTAGTTTCCTTTTTATAAAACACTGTGGTCAACTTGAGGTCAGTTATGATGGATTAACGGTGACAAGTTTTCATGAAAAAGATATGAAAAGCATTCACTGAATCCACAGAGAATTATCACCTGACTCTGCAGTTCTTCTCATGGAACCTTTAAGCTGTTTTTAGTAAATTTTTGGTTGGTTTTTTGGCTCCCAACTTTGCTCTCATCAACCTTATTTTGCAGCAGCAGCATGCTGCTTTGTTTTTTTTTTAGCTAAAAAGCTAATAAACTCACTGTACATTACCTCAGCACCAAACATCAGACATTCAGAATTATACAGTTGCTGTTTTTTTTATATGACATAAAATGTATAGGCTACATTGCAAACGGCATATTTAACCCTCTCGAATTTGGCTATGATACATGATTTAGAAAGTAAATCACACATAATTGAAGATGATAGCATGGCAAATATGTTTATATCGAAACCTTTCATTTCAGAGCAATCCTTCCTATATTCATATTTGAAATGGAATTCCAAAGTATGTCAGATAAATTGGTCATGTTGTACTCCTGTGTGTGTGTGTGTGTGTGTGTGTGTGTGTGTGTGTGTGTGTGTGTGTGTGTGTGTGCTGTGTTTTGTGTGTGTGTGTGTGAGCGTGTCACCCTAGGGCTCACACCATGGTAATGGCTGCATATTATACTGCATATTAATTGATGTACTTAATTTGAAATATTTAAAAGCTAGGGTTTTGTTTTTGCTTCATTTAGTAATTTCTTTGTGCTGCGTTTTGCAGATCTCAGGGTAGCCAAATTTTGGTTTTAGTTCTAGAAATGTCAACTGAAGTGTGTCCCTTGAAGGTGTCAGGTGAAATCGCCTCGGCTGTGTGATAAGGTGTAACTTTGAAGTTGTGAATGAGGTTAGAGGCATGAGTCAACCTCTGCAGGCTATCACGACCGCCACACCCCCATCTCTGAGCATCTCTCCTGTCTACTACACTCACACAAGTCATGCCCTTCCCCTGCATCCAGAATCTATTTGTTTCTGTACATACAGTCTGGTTTGTTTTGGCATTACAAGTCTGTTATTGTTGTTTTATGTTGAAATTATATCTGTTTGTATTTACTTGTTCAGTCAAAGTTGATCCAGTTGACCAGTTTTCAGTCATTTAGCCACTAAGCAGTGATTAACAAACTGTAATTAATTAGTTGTTGTACTAGCATGTGTGGCTTTCCCAATTATAGCAGAGACTATCTGTTAATTTAACTTGATGAGGACAGAGCTGAATTTTAACTCAAAAATATCCTCCAGCTTAGCCATCTACTTCCCTCAACAGCTCACTCATTTCAACAACTCAGCCAGCACTGACAATAGTACAGTCAAAAACTGCATGAAAACAGACACTTGGCACCTCAGGCTACGGTCACTCATGTCCCATCAGTATCTTTAATGCACCAAATGCCTTGCCTTTAAAAAAAAAAAAAAAAAACTCTTGCAGCCACCCAGTTGAAGACTCCTAACTCATACCTTTCTGTTGTTTGTGTGACACCTGAAACATATCATAACAATATCACAGAAGAACTATGTCTTGGGAAAGAGAAATGACCATTTTCAAGTAAGTGCATGACCAGCGTTTAGATGGTTGATTGTTGGGGAAAAGGGGGTAAACCATTGTGCCCCTGTGAGTTCCTTATTCTTTTTATTGCAGAAGGCAGAGACTCAAGTATAGCACCAGCACATCACTGATTTCCTCAGCACTTCCTGGGGAATTGTCATCACCCCAGGTCAATGTCTAAACTTTCCCATGCATCAAAATGTATTGTAATTGACTCCATTTATAATTCCTCTAGAGATCTGGCACTGGGCTGCGGCTCTGATGGCTGCCGAAAGCAATAAAGTCTCACAGACATGACCCCCATTGTAAACAATACCTCCTTCCAAAGTGTGAGGTACAGTGCAGCAAAGTGCAGTTTTTCGGTGTTTGGCTGTACTTTTGCTCTTTGGCTCCAGCCCCTACTTCCATTCAAATGTTGTAACTTCACAGTTATGTAGTTCTCATGTCATTTTTTATTCTTCTTGGCTAGTGTTTTCTCCTACTCCATTATAGATCTTGCAGTTTTAAGATATTAGATGACCCGATGTGCAAGAGTTGTTTTTCTTTTCAACAGTTTTTATAGATACCGGTGTTGGCTGGGAAGGAAATACATGAAATACTGCATTACACTTTACACTACATTTTAGATATGCTATATTGCAGTGTGCTGTTGCTGTAATAATTAATGTTATATCAATTAATGTAATAGCACTGCATTACTAGCACTACATGCAAGTAATGCATGTATTCGGTTTTAGTGAAAACTAATGTAACAAAGTGACTTTGACAGTTTCTAGTTTTCTATAAATACAACATTTTTATAATACAAATGTTATATATTTATATATTTTAAACTATATGTTGTATCATATTAGAAAATAAATTTCTCCCTAATATTAATTGCATCTTGCTTTATTGAAAAGACTAGAGTTTCTGATTATTGCGGCAGACAGTAGGCATTTGCAGATTAACCATCACATATTTTAACCTTATGGTTTTGCTCTTGGGGTGGCCATCAGTTCTAATCAGAAAACAAATCCTTCATTATGATAATAGTTCTGTAACATGGGGTTTTTAAGGAAAATGCAAATTAAAAGAGGAAATAGAGCATAAGTAAAAAGGATTTAGCCTTTTATGTGCACGCAATTAGTGCAACATTGATGGGAAAATGCAATTGTTATTGTTTGGAGTGTGGATTTGTGTCCTCTGAGTGAGATTAATTGCATTGTCTACAGACAACATTGTCTATTTTCTGGTATGGTGTAACAATATAATTCTTCTATATGTGTATAATTATTTATAACAGCACAAGTAGTGCCTTTAATTATTTACAAATAGATAAGTAAAAAATTTTTTCCCTCCTTCTCATGTTTATGCTGTCCCTTACATTTCCTCATTTGCCATTTTGCTGCCTGCTGTTTTTAACATTGCATGATCCGAGGTATGTGACTGCTTTGTCACAACAACAATATCACTTTCACACCTGCAACTGGAGCTGCTTTGATTCCTCCTAAAAGGGGAACACAGAGTTGTGTTTATCCTTTTGTCTCTTTCCTCTGATGTACTCTAGTCTGCCTACCACTTCATCTCCTATTCACTCTCAGGTGCCCCCAACAGCTAAATGAAAAAATAAAAAAAGACAAAACACGATTTTTATTGGGGGGGAAATCCCATTTTGTGTCATTAAAAAAGTGGTGAGGGAAAATTAAAAGGTAAAAGAAAATATTTTTAGATTGACATACAAGTCGTTGTTGTCCTGGCTGCTGATCAATAGTCAGTTTTGCCCTGATGTGATGGATATGCCCTTTGGCAGACATTATGTGTATCTGGTCATGTGTAGAGTCCCCTCAAGGTCTTCCTCCTTTTACACCCTGTCTTTTATATGCAAAGAGGCTGTGAGAGGAGGTTTGATGAGAAGATAACAAGCTTGGGCAAGATGACTTCTTCATGGCTCTGAAAGGTTTTAACATCTATAATCTCTAGAACTTGAAATACCTTTTAGCTATGATTGAAGTGTACACCGTGTCAGCCAAACAGACTCAACATATCTGTAGATTAATAGTGTCCACATGAGGATGAATTGTAATAAATGTGGTGAGCCTTAACTTTTTATCTAGTGTGATCATCAGGTCAAAATTAAATGTTTCTCAATGTTTTGGTTTATGCCCAAATAATGCAAAACTAATGACATTCCCACCATCCTCAGCTGTAGTTTGTGTTTGCTAATTTGCAAATGTTAGCTACGGTAACACTTTAAACTAATATGGTTAAAACATTGCTCCTGCTAAACATCAGCATATTAGCATGTTAGTACGATGACGTTTAGCTGAAGGTACCGCTGTGCCAGTCAGCTACAGCCTCAAAGCCCCTAGCATGGCTGTAGACTCTCAGTCTTGTTTTTCCTTACTTTTGATTCCTCCTCTAATGTCTCCAAAAGCCTTGCCTTTGAATCATGTATACTCGTCTTGATTATGCGAGTCATTATGGCATCAATGTCTAGCGATAAATCTAGGTTCTAATAATTCAACCAATCAACCTTCTCCTTACCCACGCTACTCCGCTAACATAAATGTCTCAATTTAACGTCCATGTGGAACACAAACTTTTTAGGTCCATAGTATGATAATTTTATTATTATCACATTTCTTACACCCCAACAGACCACTATGATTAAATATTAAATATGTCTATACTTATATAATGAGCTTATTTTTTACTGTCTTTATTTATGCATCTCTTCTGTGGGGCTGTTTCTCTTTCGCTCATGCTCTACACACTTTACACCCACTAACATACACCTACTTGGCTAAGGTGATGAATGCATTTATGAACGACCTTCTACTTTGTTTTTATGTTGCATTTGTCTTTGTTTTCACAAGTGTGTGGATTATTTAAAACTTGATCTTTTATTCTACGTTGGCAGCAACGCTCAAGATAAATCTCAATTTCCTTTGTAACCTTTGGCGGCATTGCAAGAGCAGTGGATGAAAGATTGGTATTATTTGTCTATAAATCAAAATGAAAATTACCCCTCTCTACAAATGACTGAATATAAAGTTGACATCTTCACATTATAGAGGTTGATTTGGTATTGTGAGCTACACAGTATTTTTCCCTGGCAGTTTATTTGAAGGAAACTGGCCAAAGCATAATGAAAAACTCATAGTCTGTCTTTTGTTCATGGGAATGAGTAATGTGTCAAGGGTCAGTATTACAAAGCTCATATTAATAACTGAAGAATGTTGACAACAGAGGTGAGTTTTTGATGTTGTCTGTTATTCACACGTTAACTTGTCTTTCAAATAGCTTTTGTCTTTCTTGTGCACTTTTGTGTACCATATGCATCACTCAGCCTCCGCAGTTATTTATTTTGCTTGACATGAACGCAAACTGAAGCATACAGCAGACAACTTAAAGAAAGGACATGTTTTTTCTTGCGTGAGGAGTTACCTGAGAATAATTTGTGTGCATGTGCTGGCTTAGAAACATGGAGACAGAATTTTTTTCTGTGTCAATGAAAGACACTGGCAGGCCTTGCTGCCAGCAGTCATTAGAATAATTTTACATGTTTCAGAAATCCTGTATGTCTGGAAAGACTAAATATACAACCCCCTCTGTTTCTCCTCTGATCCACTTGAAATGTGTATTCAGAAGATACCAGTGTTGCCATGTTTTGTACCCTGAAAATAACAGCTTTAATGTTGTGGTAATTTAACTAATGATATCCCAAAATAGCCTGGGCTAGATTTTGTAGACACATGTTATCAAAGCTAAAGGGTAGTGATAGTAATGTATATTTCTAAAAATCATAAACTTACCTATACTATATATATATATATTTTTTGCCTCGAAGCTTCGTTTAAACGATGGAACTGTACCGCTGTTTCCGCATGGATGATTATTACTGTTGCACAATGTGTTGCCGCTGCTGTGGACACGTGCCGTGAAGACTGAAGGAAATGAAGGAAGAGAGCGAAAATAGTGAGAGGCTAAAAAAAGAGACAGGCGGAGAAAACAACAGAAAGTTTGGGATCATTTTAAGATGCAAAAAAATTAAAACTATACAGTGTGTCTGGAGCGGACAAGTTACACGGTAGCATTAACGTCTGCATGCAGTCTCTCGTCCAGCGTTGTACACACAACTACAGCATGCTACTCTGCAAATAGCGAATTTTTGGAAAAAAGCTCAATCGAAAGCTGTCGGTAAATTTAGCTGCTGGTGGAGACAAACCAGCCCAGCGCCTCTCTCTTTACCAGTGCCTCCTGCGCGTGGCTACTTAATATGCATGTGAATAACGTCATCGGACCATGCAGAGCATTGCAGACGATGTCTGCATTCTTCATTCTTTCTAAACTTCACTCAGATCAGCCTTCTGAGATTGTGTCCTCCTGAACAGTATAGTTGAATAGCCCTGCTGTAAGCTTTGTACAGTCACATGTACCTGGGCTTAGTGAACAGCTTTTTTGTGCAGTGTAAAGAGCTAGAGGCATGAAGGGGGTGCGAAAAAGATTTACATTTGGGCCACCAAAAAATTACTTTGGACACCTAATTTAGGGGCTGGGTGGCCCATGCGGCCAGTGTTTAAAAATATTAGCATCTATTCCTGTTATTGTATGCAAATCAGGCAATAAAAGTGTTGCATTTTCTAAAAATGAAACCTTTTGTATATTTACCAGTGTTTCCTCTATGTTGATTTTGTAGTGGCGGCCCACCACGGCAAAATTTTTGCCACCACGGTATCAGAAATAGGGCTGTACAAAAAATGTTTTTGTCGCGGTTGACTTTTAAATTATCCTGCCGACATAATGCATTTAACTACAAGTAGAACTATTGAGAGGTTATTGGATGAGTCCAGTTGTTGTTCGGACAGACCTGCCCCCACTGCTAAAAAAAATCCTAAAGGAAACACTGTTTACTATTGCTATTTACTATAAAACAAAAGTATTTCTTATATGATTACTCGATTAATTGATGGAATATACGGTAGAATACTCAATTACTAAAATATTCGATAGCTGCAGCCCTATTATATGCACTTCAGAGGCCACATTTATGCATCAGTTTGTCTCAGTAATTCCCATGTAAACAATAGTCTGTACTGTAATCCCATGGCTTCACTCTGATCCTGTGAATGGCTCCCCTGAAACACCATCGCAGTTAACTGAGCACTTTTTCTTGGCTACCATGGTTACTATGATCAGTTTTCCGGCCAAATGATTACCAAATACTATCACTCGTGCCACAAGCAACTATCAAAAGCCACCTTTCCATGTCTCAATACATTCATAGGAAATGGTTTTGTCTCTTGCATCCATCTGTTCACCTACCATGCAGTTCATTTTCCTTTTTTCACCATCAGTGTGGCTGCGATCATAGGGACAAGAGCATGTGGATCTCAGAGGCCCTATCAGTGGAGAAACAGGCTATGTGATAGTGCGGTTTTCTCACTGTCATCCCCAAGTCAGTTCTGTGAGAATTGAGGAGGAGGGTATGTGAAACTCACAGTCATTGAATCTGTCCAGCCAGTCGGGTAGCAGCAAAGTCTAATAATGACAGTGACCTCACCTCTTACTCTTATTGTATTGCTTCTATTATGCTCACAGCCAGCAGTTGTGAATGTGTCTGATTGTGTGTGCTTTCCATTGCCCTTCAGATATCTTTGTACTTGAGTTGAAGGTTGTTTCGGTGTGTCTTGTGATCCACAATCTTGCCAGTCAATCGTATTGTCAGAAAATGACAAAACTAGCAAATCCAAGCTATGGAATTGATGTAAAGCAAGACAAGTTTGACCCCTTATGTCATATAGGCCACATCTCTTGACAGCTTGTCCATTATCATACTTCTCACTCCTCATTTCAGTTACAGAGCTAGTGGATGGGCTAACCTTACAGATGTGGGGGGTAGTGTAGGTTAAATGATAGAAGTTGATGAAGAGGGATGGCCTTATTGGTGCTTATTTTAGTTATCAATCAGTACAAATCACAATGAGTAGCTGCAAAATAAGATACACCATTTATTGTGCATGCATTATACAAACTTCTGCCTGGAGATGATTGGCGTACGATAGGCATTAGGGCTGCAACTAACGATTATTTTAATAATTGATTAATCTGTTGATTATTTTTTCGATTAATCGATGAATCGGATAAAAAAAAACAAAAAAGCATTAATTTACATCAACTCAATACATACATACTTGTTGTTTTAGTTACTAGTTGTGTAAAGGTAAGTAACCCAAATAGCAGATACAGACAAGACACACACACAGACAGACACGCAGAGAGAAACACACACACAAACACACACACACACACACACACACACACATATTCATTAAATTATTACCATCATTGTAGTAAGTGCAAGTTAAGTTAATTTATACACCACACACTAATATATTTGTCGACAATAACTGATATGGGACAAAGCACATAATATATAGATGACAGATTGAAAAATTAATGGGCCAAAAAAGGCGAGTGAATAAAACCGTGTCCTTTAGTCTTGCAAACTATACCACCCCTGCTTTACTACTGTTATTAACGAGCTAACGCTAGCTTGTTATGCTAGTCAGCTGGATAACGAGTAAACGGCAGCACCAGAAGAGTACTACTGGAGGGACGTTACGTTCCTCACTTCAGAACGGAACAAAAGTAGGATTGTGTAGTGACTTTACCGTGCTGTTGAACTCCCTTCCTCCTCATCAAGGACTCCAACATGTTTACGTTTTAGGTGCTGACTCATCACCGTGGTGCGCCATGCCGTGTCGCTTTTGCTTATCTTGCAATTAACACGTTTTTGATTTATTTAGTGTGAAATGCTCCCACACTTTGGATGACTTAGGTCGTACTCATTTCTCTTCCTCCGCCGTGTGTTTCAGAACAACATTATGGCATACCTGTCAAATTTTGGATTTGAAAATAAGGGAAATTTTCCGGCGCCCACCGCGAGCAGTCCCACCACCCCAACCAAGCTCCAGTATCCCTTACATTTTAAGACAGGTGTACAAGAAAGCTAAAATCACCACTTGATGCAGAATGCTGAAAACATTTACAATTTATAACATTGCATGTCTTTACATTTTATTTTCATTCCACACATTCTTTTCATTTCATATTGCTTTTCTTTTACAGTTTTTCTTTTCATTTCACATAACTTTTCTTTACTCTTTTAGTGAGTTATTGTACAAATTTGTTGCAGACTTTGCATTCTTTAAGACTGTTTTGGAAGGAGTGTATTTTTGGGCTGGGCCAGAGTGGTTACTTTTACATGAGAGTAGAGCGCAGACAGTTCTGTTGTCTAACGTCATCCTCAACACCCTTTCTGAACTTGCATTGCTATGGGGAATGCAGAGTAAAGCCTTCATAAGTTTTGGCAGCGCACCGTCTCTGTCGTAGCGTCCATCATCTGTCTCTGTTTTTTTCCCCCTGCATTGTCACTCATCATCTGACGTCACACACTAACCTCGCGACAACTGCCACCTACAGTACCTGTAGTCATAGTAGGCTACTGCAGGTGGCAATTATCACGAAGCTAGTGACAGAGCTCAGATTGGGAATGTTTTTTTTTTTTTTTTTTTACTCCGCTCGGGCCCGGGGTATTATTATTTTTTAATAACGTATAAAATACGGGAGATTTACGGGAAAATACTAATACGGGAGGACGGCGGGAAAGAAGGGTAAAATACGGGACTTTCCCGGCCAAAACGGGATACTTGACAGGTATGCATTACTGGTCTCTCCGGTCTCTCTCTGTATTTCCTCTACCCCCACTCTGCTCTTTTTTCTTTTCTTTCGCTCCACGCTGCTCCCATTGACATATGGCTGCTCCTCTCTGCGCTCAACTAACATTTTTTTTATCTCCGCGACTGAGTGGCGTAATAGTTGCGCGACACAACGAATCGATAATGAAATTCGTTGCCAATTTTTTTAATAATCGAATTTTATCGATTTTATCGATTTGTTGTTGCAGCCCTAATAGGCATCCATAATTTATTTTACTCATGTCACTTTCAGTTACATAGATACCAATCATTTCAAGTACAAGTCAAAACAAGATCACTTATAACTACCACTGATCAATAGACTACGTCATTCATGCAGCAGGGCAAGTTTGTTTGTTTTTGTTTTTTTACTTCTGCCAAGGAGGTTGAAAGTCTGAATGCCTCCATCCATCTGTTTGCTTGTCTGTTTGTCTTTAACCGACATGCTGAAACTCAAGGCTGGACTGGGGTGGAATTTGCTGTGCACATTAACACTCTCAAGAGGAAGGATGTTATTGGTTTTGCGACCCTGCGGCCTTCCCTGTTGTGCAGGCCCAACCTTGACTACTCACGTAGACTCAAAGAGGAAAATAAACCTACTTATTACGGTGACCCCGTGACCTCTCACTCAGCTTTTCATCTATCTTCATCAGACTGTGTTGTCCATTTAAATCCATCTCTTTGGAGTCAGTGTGCCTGCATTTCTCTTTTCATCTTTCACCTAGCATCACATTAGGCTAAACTCTTAAATAATTACTTATTCTCCCAGTACAGTACAATGTTGGCTTTGAAAATAAGGCTTAACAAATGTGTTCATTAGGCAGTGGTCTGCCCTCTCCACTTTCTGTATTTCATTTTTCTATCTTTTGTGTAGATTTTCAGTTTTGTGCCTCAGAGGCAAAGGGTGTTAGTTGTAATAGCATATCAAAATCAATTTAAATTGAAAATAAATGCTATTTCATATTAAAAGGATCACATACTCAGTTAAATAAATGCAGTCAATATTGTAGTGAATTCAATGTGTGTGTGTGTGTGTGTGTGTGTGCGTGTGCGTGTGCGTGCGTGCGTGTGTGTGTGTGCGTGTGTCAATAAGACTAAACCCTTAACAGGAACCTAAACATGGTACTTCATGGTACTTAAGCATCCGTGCTCCTGTACCATCTGATCCCCTAAGACACTGCTCACTGTTTGAAGTCTCCACTTGAAAGGCCTTATCTAAATACTGTGGATTCCAAAGCAATTCTGCAAACAGTGATTACAGACTGATTAATGAGCCACACACACACACACACACACACACACGCTTACTTTCTAGGCCACGCACAAATGGATTAAGCAGGAGTCAGTATGTTACAACATATAGTCTAACTCACTCATAGGTTGGTTTTTATTTAAAGGTCCAGTGTGTAACGTGTTTAGTTGTTCATTATCAAAATCTGTGTTGCCTGTTCACAAACTTGTCCTTTTCATGAATATTTACCTCCACCATCAATTCCAAGTATTCCTTTTGGCTTGAAATTTTACATTTGTATTTGCATGAACTGGGGTAGACGCTCCATATTCATGCGCCATCTTGAAATGTGTTAGCCGGTAAGGGACATACAGGACATACTGCTCCGCCTTTCGCGTTTTCGCTGTCACATGATAAACTCCCAGGTGCTGCTAATGCTGCTAATGGGTATCGTAGCTTCCCTGCCCCTGGAAGTTTGAAGAAGGAAACATCCAATCCAAATTTTCTTCTTCTTCTCCCAGAAAAAGAAAAAGGATATTGAAAAGAGCATTTTGCTTTTTGAAGCGTGAAGGCTACCATAGCTGTAAAGCGTACTTTGAACTGCGTGGTGCGAGAGAGTTGATTGCGATATACGATCTCAACGCTAGATGGGAGAAATTCCTACACATTGGACCTTTAAACTTACATCGATCTGTGTTGGTTTTTTTACTGGAAACCTGTCAATTAGCCCAGCATTAGTCTTAATTGCGGTTGCTAATCAATTTATTATGTATGTTTTTGTTTTCATTTTTTTTCTACAGTGTCTGCTGAGATCTTAAAAACCAGTTTGACCACCATGGAACGTCACATTCAGAGGCTTGAGAACGACATCGAGAACTTTCCCAAAACGGATGACCAACAAGATAAGTTTGTGGAAAAGA
Source organism: Perca fluviatilis (assembly GCF_010015445.1). NCBI lineage: Eukaryota > Metazoa > Chordata > Actinopteri > Perciformes > Percidae > Perca > Perca fluviatilis. The sequence continues at coordinate 25,946,422 of NC_053121.1, read as the reverse complement.
TGTTGATATCCTTTTTATGGTGGGTGTGGTCATTTTCACAACTTGCTTAGTTTTGTACTTAAATTTGCTCCTCAAACTAACATATGCATTCTAGCATATTAGGACATTGCTTGTACCATTTTGTCGACAGAAGTGGCAAAGGAGTGTGCTGTTTGTGTTCTGTCTGGCAGTGGTAAGCAGTTTAAGTCACTTGGTGTGATAGGTGGCACCCAAGGGAATGTAGGGAATGGATCTGGCTGCCTTGCTATGAGATGTTGATCGGATCTCCCTCTTCACTCCTCCCTTGGTCCCAAGAGTGAAATCCAGCCTGTGACTATTTTTACTGCACTCTGCCACCGCTGCCTGTCCCCTTGGGGACTCTAATAGGGGCTCTAGCCCCTCACACCAACTTATCGCCTATCCCTGATTTCATCTCCTGACCGGCCACAAGCCTCTCCACACAACCATCCGTGCACTATCTTCTCTCATGGCACCTCTCCTGTTTCGATAACAGAGTGTTTCACTTAAACCCAAGCATCTCTGCTCCCAAATTGAATTAGCCATGTCTCTGCACTTTCTTGAATGCCCTTTCTGAGAGGAAAGGTCCTCTCTGTATAGGTTTGATCAATGGTAGAAATCAAGTCTATTGTCAATACCCTGAGGCTAGGGTGCCTTTCAGGGAAAACAAACAGTCAGCATTGTCTGCTTTGCTTGTTTCTAGTCTTTATAAGAAAGAAAAAAAGAATTACTCGAGTAATTTAACAAGCGAGTAGGTGTTACCATATGCTAGGCGCTCTCACGTAAGACAGCATTTAACCTGATTTTTGCTTCCTTTTGTCTGAGATTTATTAAGGCTGACTTTGCACATTCGGTGGTATAAGAGTAATAGCCTCCTAACACATTAACAATCTGCTCCTAGTCAAAGACGGGCACTTAAATTTCTGTAATTAACAAAAACTGAAGCAGAGACCTCCCTGACGGCTGCTCAGAGGCAGAGCAGGCAGGCAAGAAAGCTGCTCTGCCCCCCGATGTCAGTATTGATTCCCAGGCTCCTTTGAGAACTAGAGGCTTGAGTGAAAGGAAATGTAGAACTGAAGATATACTGCAGAATGGCTTTCCCTCACTGTCTGGAGTTCTTCCCCAGAGAGTGGCAGAGAGAAGCTGGCTGGCCATGACCTGAAACACCCCACTTCCTCCCCCTTTTCTCCCCATCCCACCTGATCGAGTTTTGGTGCCATTAAAGGTGCTCTTAGTGATGTGACGCGTTTTTTAAGCTACAAACTTTTTTGTCACATACAACAAACATCTCCTCACTATCCGCTAGCTGCCTGTCCCCTGAACACACTGTAAAAAAACGCGGTCTCTGTAGACAGCTCAGGCTCCACAAGAGTCATGAACGCGCATTGTTGAAGTAGCCTACGTGCTAACGCTGCTGCAGTGATGGCTCAACCAGCTCCTTCTTGTCGGTTTTTGGCTGGAACACTGTTTGTTATGGTTCGTGGAGCATGTTGGCGCAGTTTGTTTTTGTTGCCATTTGTGGAGCCTGGGCTGTCTTCAGAGACCGCGGTTTTTTACAGTGTGTTCAGGGGACAGGCAGCTAGCGGATAGTGAGGAGATGTTTGCTGCATGTGACGAAGAATGTTGTAGCCTAAAAAACGTAGCCACCGGTAGGAAAAGCACCGACAAGCATATTTATTTCTGTGTTGTTCCCCTCTGGAGTGTTTTCGTAATGGTTAATGGTATAGCAGTTTACCTTCCCTTGATTTTCTAAGTGGCAGAATTGGTTCAGTTGTAGATATTTTTTAATCATAATTTTTAGTGTTCTAATGTTTGGGATTCAGACACATGGAAGCACAGGAAGGAGTCGAATGATAAGAAAGTGCATGCTCGTTTGTTCTCTGTTAGCTCCCTGGAGCGTTTGATCTGCATTCCATCTCCTGTTTATAACAAAGGAATACAATTGATAATAATGCAATCATAATAGCAAGGTGTCAGGACAGTTTTACTTGTATGTGCTACTAGTGAGTATTTGGTGTATTTATTGATTATTGTGTCCCATGTTCTAGAAAACACAGTTATATTGTCCTTGCAAATTATTTTTGTTTTGATGTTCATATACAGTACATAGTAATAGGACACTAAAAGTCAATCAGATTTTTCTCGTTGCCTTTGGAGTAGCTGTGCTGTTTGTTACACTAGGACATTTGTGTATGTGTATCTCAACCTTACCCTTTTCTCTGAAGTCTGTCACCCAGGACAATATTTTCTACCACTTTAAACCTCTCAAGATATGAGATTTTAGGCTTTTTCATGAAAGAGATAGATGTGCTTGATTTGCTGAGGTTGTTAGTACCAGTGTTTGCAATGAGTTTAGGTAGCACTCTAATCTGTGTTGCACAGCAAAGTGTTGGAACAACGACATTTTGAAATACAGTGCTGTATATTTTGGATCGACATTTCCTTTGGTACACATAAGATAGCAGAGTCAAGGCAAGCATACCTTTTTAAACTTTTCCCTGGGATTAAAAAAAAGGATGTTGGTTCCTTGAAGCATGACAGATGGAAGAACAACAACAGCTAAAAGTCATGCATTTGATGCTTGAGCAACCCTGAAAAAGTTAAGTGAAGCTCTGTTGTCTTGACTGTTGGGCACTGTGATGAATGAGTCAGTCTGCATGTGTGTGCGCTTTTGTGTGTGTGTGTGTGTGTTACAGAGAAAAAAAAAGAGAGAGAGAGAGAGAGAGAGAGAGAGAGAGAGAGAGAGAGAGAGAGAGAAAGGGAGAGAGTATAATATACAGTGCAAGTGCAGGTGAGTACATGTGTCTCTGTTTCACTGTGACTCTTGTAAACTTTTTTCCTGAGATTAATTTCAGGAGGCCATGGTCACTCCAAGGTATTTTAAATGTAATATGTGCCCCAAAGCAGCAGAGTTTTAATTAAACCTTCAACAATGAATTATGTTTTATTTTTATTTCTTTCACCGCACATGATTAGTGTTCCTAATTTGTTTAGGCTTCAGAAATTTCAGGTTTTGCCCATTAAAAAGTCTGATACATTTCTTGTGCAAACAGTTTGTGAGAATCTGTCATCCTTACCAGTCATCTGATGTGTTTACCTTTTTAGAGGAAATCATTCCACAAAATAATATGACGAGAAATTTGCGGCAACAGAGCAGTAGCAGTTATGAAATACTGAAAGGAAGAAATATGGAATGAAAGGAAGAATGAAAAAAAAAAAGAGGAAGAATCGCTTAGTGGAAGCACTTCATTTGGCTTTATTGATACATTTTTCTCTTTCCATTACTGTAATGTATGCAAATGACTGAATGGGGTGTTTGTTCAGCAGTTTAGTGATCTCTATCTGTCAGAAGTAATGGGAGCCCACAAAGGCTGTAGAGTTGAGGCACAAGCCCCCAGAGAGCCCTATTTCACCAGAGAGGCTATGGCTATCACATGCACACTCACATTCCAGTTCCTGCTGGATATGATAAAGTAGAGCTGGGGGCTTAAAGCGGGATTCTGCATACTGGAATATTAATGTCTGGGAGGTGGCTGGATGGGGATGATGAGAGACCGGACTGAACCTTGATGGGTGTCTGGACATGTCCAATACATCTCCCTGCACTGTACTCAATGCCTTAGCCTAGCTTAGCCTTTTATTTCCCAGGAGGCCAAAGTCAGAGCACATCATTCTTTCCAATCTTCACACATTGAGTGACAAGGAGCTGTCTTCTGGGGCCAGTTTCAGCAAAATATATTAGACTGGGGGTTAACAGATTTAGCTTAGTCTTAATTTTGTCTTTCAGAATAGTGTAATGCGTATAAGACAGTTTCGCACCAATCAAAACTTGCCTAAAGGTTATAGCCACCCTATTCCCTTAAGCTAACACCATAGCTAAGCGTTGTTTTGTGTAGTAACAATCAATCTATTTTTATGTAATCATTGTTGTTGTCTTCAAACTTTTTTTCTGTAGTGGTTTTCTTGTTGTTTTTCCATTACAATTACAATTTATTTACACCCCTTGCCTTATTTTTTGTTATATTTTTTAAAATATTTCTTGCTCCCCTTATCTGGCTTTTTTTTTTATTTTCTTTTTATAAATAATTTTTGCATGTGTGCTCACCTGCTCAAAGCCCACACACCTAACAGTGCCAGTTTCTCACACCAACTTTGTCCGCCCACACAGGGTCAGCCCAGACACACTTTTCCCTGCCCCAGGGCTAGCCTGTAATACCACCTTTGTGGCTTAGAAATCGACAGATGCATTTATACAGCTACCACCTTTTTGTTGTTTTCAGATACTTCAGCCTGATTTAGTTCACACTTCAAAGGAAGAGGTGCACTACAATGTGTTTATGGATGGCCTTTGTCAAACAGTAATAGTTGGAGACTCTGTTGGCTTCAGGCTACGTTTGTGTACGGTTAAGGTTAAATAAATGTTTTTAGTGAAACATCCCCTGTTACAACCTTGTTTTGTCTGGAGAAACAGTGTTGTTTGGAGAAGTTATCCCACTTTACTACACCTTTATGTGTTTTAATGAGAGGAATGTCAGATTATTTAGAGAATCTTAATGTTTATTTCTGCATGTTTGTATATTAGAAACCTAGGTTAAAACATGCTGATAGCACTTTCAGTAGCACACCCACCCCTTGACATGCAAGCTCTCTCTCATAATCACCACCTTCCTTTGAGCGCCTCCCCCTCAAACCCAACCCAGGTGTTTTCCTCCGCTAATGAGATTCACTGTAAACTGTGTAGCCAATTAACTGGAGCACAGATAAAGTGCCTTTTAATTATCCCAAATTCAGTGGGAAAAAAAGTGTAAATGAGTAGAGGTGCAAAAAACAGTCACTTTCCCTGCCTGAGTTCTTGGTCTGTAACTCTCACCTTAATATGATTGTCCAGAAAAAATACAATCCCTAAAACAAATAGTCATCTTTCATGTTGACATTACATGTCAGATGAGATATTATGATTTTAATTAATTTTTTCATAGGTGTGTTTGAAAAAAACATTTGACATTAAAATTGTAATTCTAATTATGATTATTGCAAAGAAAAAGCACTCAATGTTAATGAAAAAAGGTTGTGGTGATTATGTTGCTGTCTTACCAAGGATTGTCTTTTTAGTTATTTACTCAATGCTGTAGTATACAAAAAGCACCATACATATATAGAACTGTATAAATATAATATATGTGTATAAATATATATATATATATATATCCTATTTAATTACCTTAAGTAAGGCATGAACTGGCATTGTTGTCGACTGAGTCCATTTAATTGACTTTTAAAAGTACATTCGCTTTGCTTAACCCACTGTACCTACAGTATATCCTGTCATACTAAAATTCTCTCATACTGCTCTGCCAAGATTCAAACGGTACACCCTCCTTGCTCCACGGCAAAATCACTTCTTTGTTTAATTACTTTCTTAATAATGTTGGTTAACTTATTCATTAAGGCAGCACTAACAATTACTTTCATTTTTGATTAAACTGTTGATTATTGTTTTTTTAATCCATTAATTGTTTGGTCTATAAAACATCTGAAGATACTTAAAAAAAATCCCCACTGCAATTTCTGAGAATTTAAGATGACATCTTCTAATTGCTTTCTGTGTCAGACCAGCAGTCCAAAAATCTGTTCACTATAATATAAGACGATCACTACTCATTGGTTTATTGTTCATTCTGTACATTTGTTTTTTTCTTGCAAACAGATCAAACGTGGTATAGATTTGAATATATGAATTTTGTACCTTGGACACTTAATAAAAGGGTATTAAAAGAATAGATTGCAGTTATTGCAGTATTGCCGTTTCAGCACATAATGCCTCTACGTATGACACATTCAAAAGTTGTACACACAGAGCTTTGAATTTGTCTAAGACAAACATATTAAACTCTAATGAAGCCCAAAAAAAAAATCAAGTGATGGATTTCACAGAATACACATGTACTGTATAAAAAACTTTAAAAAAAACATCACGTTGCCATTGCTGTGCCTGCTGGCTGTCGTGTTCCCTGCCAGACAGAAGACCATATCAGTGCCCTCTGGTCATATGAGGGAATTCCCTAGAAGTTCGCCAATCAGTATCTTGTTAGGCTGTGACACTCAGCCTGATGTGGCAGCTCCATTAGCCAGTAGAGTGGGCTTCCTGACATGCTGCCTGGGCTGTAGCTCCCAGGGGCAGGAGGGGTTGTGGTGTTGGAGTACAGGAGATACACCCATGATGTACACTGGATCTACCCTTTGCTCCTTAGTGAACAACTGTCATATTCCACTGATAAAGCCTCTATGCCCTGCCAGTCCTGGAGGGTGTCCTTTGGGATCCACTGTGTCCTGTTGGGATTCAGGGCTGGTCCCTGCAATCGAAAATGCTCCCTGACACACCTTCTGTGGACATTTTTGTGCTTCTCGTGTGCATTTGACATACAGTACACAAGGTTAAGTACTTATATGCAGAAGGAGAAGAGCCAGTGTATAACAGGCCATAGTGTTCTGAATAGAAATTATTTTAATCTGTTTTATCCTCAGGTCTCCATGTGTTGCTCTGCTGCTGTATAGCTTTGTCCCTATTGGCCAAGGTCTCCACTGATTATTTCTGCTCTACAGAAAGACGGGCTAAGGACCCAGTGGCAGCAGCACCAATCTGCACCTCATTACTTCCCCAAAAGGCCTAAGCTTAGTGCAGGGTAATAGACAGAGGCCCGTGCGCCCTCATTTGTCATGGGCTCCTGGGTTTGATGCAAAGCCCCCCTTGAGCACTTGTTGCTGAGCTCTAATCCTGCAGTAGACACCAGCCACGCTTCTCTGCTTAGCCATCCCCACTCTCCACCGTCATGGCTCATGATTTCACTTTCATTTGATGTTTTAATGAAATCCCTGAGACTCTGTTGAATGGCAGGCCTATTGTTGGCAAACTATTCTATCAAATGCAAGTGGAAGCGAAACGTGACTGGAGTTATTTGTCTAGTAAATATGAGGCACCGAGCATTTAGGTTTTTTTTAGCATTTGAATCCACAATAGAAGATGGTTGGAGTTAAATAACGCAGGTTGACTCATAGGAAAATGCACATAGACCAAACGGCACATAAGATTTGATTTGAATTTTGATTTGAGATGCTGTTTTCATTCATATGCTTGATAGCCCCCTGCATTATTCATTCATACGATTGCAATAATAACTAATAATACTACAGATGCTATAGCAGAAGTTAATTGTAAAATGAGTTGGGTGATATACACTTAATGCTAGTAGATAGTGTACGGAGCAGACATTTATTCCTGTACAGACCAGTATATTACCTTGTAGCACCATTTGAAAATAAGTGCTATGGGGCAGCACCCAAGAGGCTGGGGAAAGCTCCTTGATGAAATGGCCTGAGTATCATTAGCTGAAGTTGCTGTGTGTGCCAGTTGAAAGCATCTCTAAAATGTAAATCAAACTAATGTCCAAACACTTCCTCTCCTCTCCCCACAGTAATGCTATTCCTTTCTTGCTGATACTGTCGAGGGAATACCGTGTTGTTCTGTTGTTTGCTACTGGGCTCTCTGTTGATTTCTAACTTTGCTCCGTGTTGGCTATCCTTCCTCTGCGCTGACAGGACCTAGGGATCACTCTGTCTGCATGACTGCGGGCCATCTCTTCTGCAGCTTGCCCATATACGTGGCCCCACAAGCGATTAGCTGAACTTATTGACTGCATTTGCACGCTTTGGAGCAATTAGGTGGTTCATTATGCAAATAAAGAACACTAATTACCTCACATTTGCTAATTGATTATAAGATACGGTATATGGTCGACATTAGGGTTGACTCCTTCAAAAAGATATGGCCTTCAACAGTTCAGGCCGTGCACTTTGTCAATGAAGTAATGACGGCAAATAGCACAGTGGGCCATTTCCCCAGCATGTCACTGTGCACTCAGCTCCGCAAATTTGAGGCACAATAGAAAAGTCGGAGGAGAAAGAGATCTCTAATTAAAATGAATCTGTGACAGTCAGAAACACTAACAGTTACAAACGGCAATCTGATGGTAGTCAACAGGGGATTCTCCATTAATTGGCAAAATGAGGCTCATCAATCACACAGAGGGGGAATGCTGCACAGACAGTATCCTGTCAGAGTTACCCACTGTGGGGGGAGCAGCATGACGTGTGTCTCAGGGACAGAGTCATGTAGAGAAGGAACAGTTTCTTCTCTCTCTCTTTCTCTCTCCCTCTCTCCCCTAGACTCTGTTTCCCACCACATGTGGCTCTCAGTAGACATCTCTCCAACTCATTCTGACAAGCTTTGTTTTTTCTTGTCGCATTTCAAATCGGGATTGGCTGGCATTCTCTGCCAGTAAAGGCTGAGACAGAATTGTCTAAATACACTGTTGAATTTCAGCTTTTAGAGGATATTCTTTGCTTATGACATCTGCTGAGAGACTTTGTAACTCCGAACTCCCTCTTCACTCAAGCAATCAAGAAATAAATTTATCGGATTAAAAATAACTTATTTTTCACTGCTGACAATGATCTTTGAAGTTGTAATATAACTTAGAACCTAGAATTGGTAGCATGGAATGGGAACAATGTATGAACTTTGTATGAACCTAACAAGGATAGTAATATGTGCTGCGATGATTGTGGATTGAGCAAGCCAAACAAATGCCGGGGCACGTAACATACCACCTCTGCCTACAGGTCGATCAATATACCCAGGCAACAATTGATTGTTTCATCAATTGGACCAATCAATGGACTGCCCCTATTCTCTATGTAACTCACTTGGTTTAGGCAAGACAAGACTCAAATTGGTTATTGGTCTATATATCTGTGTGCCTTTTTTAGTTACTTCATGTATGTTTACGGTACAGACTACCATAACAGATTTGGCACAGAGGCTATAATGTTACCCGATATGTATACACATGTGGGACATAAGCATGTGTTGTATTCTGATATACTAATTACCTCTATTTAAATGCATCAAACCAGTAATATGTCAAGCATGTCACGGCAAATGGAATATTCACAACTATCTTTATGGCTTTCACAGATGTGGCTAATATGGCGCGAGTCAAAACAACGGTCATGCCTATGTGGGTTTTTATTGACAATTAACCTCCTCCAATTAGCAGCACGGATAGATAGGGTGACCTCCACAAGTGCTAGTGGTTGTGTTTATGATGGCTCCTCCATGGACATGATTGCATGAGATGAGCCAGTTTGCTGTGAAGAGGGACAGCATGTTGCTGTTAGCTGCAATAGCATTGACATATAAATAAAAAATGGATTAGTCACATACATGTTTCTAATCCATTTTCCCCCTCTCTATTTCCTGTGTTTTTCTTATTGACACAGACACACACACACACACACGCACACGCACATTCAGACTGTATACTGCTGGTGGGTCTAAACCCTGTCATTTAACAACAACAGGGAAGTGTGAGACACATCTGCTACCTGAACCAGAAGCTGACCTTGAATTGGATTTCTGTGATGAAGACTTATGGTTGATCCCTGGGCTTTTTGCCTTGATGCCTTGCGGCTTTCCATCCTAACTTAAGAACATAGGTTGGAACCGCAGAGACCATATATCTCTTTCTGTGTTGCTCTCCTTTCTTTTTTCTTTTTCTGTGCCACGACTTTCAAAAGTACCAGTGCAGGTTCTTAGAACATAAAGCAGTTGCAAAAAATGAATGAACTCCTTTTGAATTGTTGCACACTGTTTTGTTCAAATTACTTTGATAATGTGCATAAGTGGAATCTTCTTTTAATTCAAAACCTTTGAAGCCTGGAGTACTGCTAAATATCAAAGTGAGTTGTATGCTTTCATACAAGCTGTCGGAATGCGAAAGCATACATTTTGAAAAACTGAAATTATGCAAAAATATTGACTCTCCTCTCCTCTCCTCACTTGGGCTGTCTTGTCATTGGCTTGTGATTCCATCTGGCAAGAAGAAAAAGTATGGTTTTCTCCTCTCTGTAATGAAAAATGCACTTTTCTTTTTCTTTTACTTACTCTCAAAGAAAAATTATGGAGGAGAAGAGTGAACCAACAGGGTAAAACCAGCATTCTGAAGTACAGCATACCCTTAAGTTCATGCTTAAATCTCACTATGTATAGTGGAAGTATTAAAAAAATAAAGGTTATAATTATTATATAACAGTATCATTTTATTTTCCTTTGAGAAACATATCCAAAGTGAATAAAGTGGAAGGAAATGCATCTTAATGTGTATTTTTCTCTTTTTTTTGATCATCACTTATGATCATACACAAATTACATAACTATACAAAGAGCACAAATACTCACTAAATTGACATTTACATACTTTTGTGTCTTGTGTTTTATGGCAGTCATGGAAAATTGATTAAATTAAAAAACAATGTTTTTGGAACCAGCGGCTCCTCCCACTTCATACAACTGCTGTACATTATATTACATGTCATTTAGCTGACGCTTTTATCCAAAGCAACTTCCAATTAAGTGCTTTCAACCCTGAAGGTGCTAACTCCAGACAACAAGTAGTGCAAGTACATTAGCTTTAAATAAGCAAAACTACAAAGAGACATATGAAAGTGCAGCTTCAAGAAATATATATATATATATATATATATATATATATACATTCTTCTTTTTTTTTATGTTTATCCGAGGTGTAGTCGGAAGAGATGTGTTTTTAGCCTTCGGCGGAATATGCATAGGCTTTCGGCCATCCTGATGTCATTAGGGATTCCACCATTTAGGAGCCAGGACAGCAAACAGTTGGGATTTCGTTGAGTGATTAGTTCTCCCTCGCTGTGAGAGGGCAGCATGCAGGTTGGCTGATGCAGAGCAGAGTTGGCGGGTTGGTGTATAGGGTTTGACCATGTCCTGGATGTATGCTGGGGCTGATCCGTTCGTGGCCCTGTATGCAAGTACTAGTGTCTTGAAGCGGATGCAGGCAGCAATTGGTAACCAGTGAAGAGAGCGGAGGAGCGGTGTAGTGTGAGAGAACTTGGGGAGGTTGAAGACAAGCCAAGCTTCTGCGTTCTGAATGAGCTGCAGGGACCAGATGGCACATGCAAGCAGGCCAATCAGGAGGGAGTTGCAGTAGTCTAGACGTGAGATGACTAGAGCCTGAACCAGAACCCGTTATGCAGCATGTATCTACACGATTGGGTAGTTGCAGCAATGTTGGCAGTGAAGGAGAGTTGGTCGTCAAGTGTCACACCCAGGTTTCTAGCAGTCTGGGTGGGGTCTTGGTTAGGAGAGCCCTTCCTTGGAAGGAAAAGGAGCTCAGTCTTGTCAAGGTTGAGTTTCAGATGGTGTGTGGACATCCAAGAAGAAATGTCAGTCAGACAGGCCAAGATACATGCTGCTACTTGAGTTTCAGACTCCGGAAAGGAGAGAATTAGTTGGGTGTCATCTGCATCTGTATGATAATGAGATTGTTTTTGTCAAAATATGTTTTTTTTTATTTATTTTTTTATTTGTGTTTTTCAAAACACGAACACACCTTCCTGCACATTTCTATCCAGCCTTGGTCCTGATGTTTCACAGAACAGACGCAAGTGTGAAAACACACATCCAGCGGTGTAGGTAGCAACAGGTGTTAACTTGAGGGACACGTCGGTTTGGTGCAGCCACAGCTCAGTGGTGACAAGGGGGTGTTGCACAGCAACACTGTATGGTTTCCATCATCAAAACACCAACCTGGTGATTTGCAGGTTTAAAAAAAGAATGTAGTCAAAAAAGATCTCCAGCACAGTGGAGCAGATGATGACACATGTAGTGATGGAAACAAGCTGAAACCAAAAACATGAAGTAGCAGAATAACTTGAGTACTTTAAATGCCGTTTTTATGCGATCTGTGGGCATGAATGTGATGAATAGTAAAGCAGAGGTTAAGATGCCTCAGGCTCGTTTGATCCAGTGGTCATATTGTTAAAACTCTATGAGCAAGGTCATCTGAAATACAATTCTATTTGCATGTGCTCAGTTGCCCTACTACTACAGTTCGCATGTACAAATCAGATTAAAATGATTTTTTTATGAATAAAAAATAATAAATCAATTAATATTATCAGGCATCTAGTAGAAATTAGCCAGGAAAGATAGTAGACGGGGTTACACGGGGCTCTCATATCACAGGAGTTGTACTATCAGAGAGTGACAGTCATTGTGTTTGTGAGGGGGGTGTTTTAGGGAGTGTAGGAATGTGTATACATGAGATAGCTGCAAGGCAGTACAGAATGATAGCCGGGAATGAAGCATTTTCCATTGAAGTGATTAAAATGATTGAGGACAGTGGCGAACCCATTCATCTCTGAGCAAGGTGATGAGGGACATTCGGTATGTGTGGCCGTCTGTGAGGAGAGTCATTCGCTGCGTTCATGTATATCTGAGTGCGTGTATGTGTTCTGTGTGTATGTGTCACAGATGTAGAACAAGTTGTGAAATGGAACTGGCGTGGAGGCGACCAGACAGATGTGGAGCGATGCCCACAGGAGGGCCATGTCTTTTCACTGTACATCTGAACAGACAGCCAAATATTTATCTTTACCCCACCACAGTCTGCATTCTACATTTTAATTTGACCTTCATCAGAACAAAGTAAACAATTCGTCATTCCTCATTGCCAACCTCAGGGGTTTTTTTTCTTTTTTTTTTTTTTGGAGTAGCAATATTTGAATGGAAGTTCCTTGAGGTTTCTGCGGATGTGATTAAGCTGGACTGTAATCAGTTTGTCTCCTCTGTTCAGCAGATTAATTACTTCAGTGAGTGGAGAGAGTGGGTGGTGCAGGTTGTCTTGTGTGTGTGTCTTGTGTGCCTGGATGTGTGTGCATGTGTGTGTTTTTTCATAGGCAGTAGGTAGAGTAGATATTTGGATTCTAGTAACATTTCTGTTCTATCTCTACTTGACACAAAGGTTGAAACCACGTCCTGTACTTTAAATGTAAGTACAGCTAGCCACAATGGCCTTATTGGCTACACATTCTCAAGCACATTAAGTGTATGTCTAAACCCACTTAGCATTGGCAGCCTTGTGAAAGTGTTGATTTGAGGTCTATGGGTTCATGTTCCCCTCCTCTCTCTCTCTCTCTCTCTCTCTCTCTCTCTCTCTCTCTCTCTCTCTCTCTCTCTCTCTCTCTTTCACTCTCTCCACCTCTGTCTCTCCCATCAAGTGCTCTAATCTTCTGAATGCCATCCACACTCACCGTTCATCCCCTGCCTTCAGGATTGGTTTCACACAGTGATCCCCTCACTGACCAGACAGACGACTCAACAATTAACCTCTAAGGCTGACCTGAAATATCTCAAACCTTCTCCCCTCAGCATCCTTATTGGCCTCTAATAGATTTCTAACAGGTAGAAAAAAGTGGATTGAATTTCACTCGTCCAACCCTTGGGCTCTGTGCAGGAACACTGTTCAGATTGTTGTCTTTTTTTTTTCTTTTTCTTCTCCTCGCTAAATACCATAGTCGTGACTGTGGTACAGGATGCTGTCTGAGCTGAATGTGTAATGATAGGGCCAGGCTGGTGATACATAGTGCCATTGTGTTAATAATGGCATTAGACTTTGTGGAATTCTTCACAGAACCCATTGCCTCTCCATTTCAGTCCTGTTAAAGCCCTCCATTTTGGTTATTGCGCTAATAGCCAAAAAGCACTCTGCTGGAGCCAGTTTGACTGAAACTGTTTTCCCTAACATAGAAGATTAGTCCCTGTGTTATTTGATGTCACTTTAGCCATTATTTCAGGATTTACAGCTCATGCGGCATTTGTTCCCTACCTTTCTGGTTATCATCCCACACAGGGCTATGGATATGCCCTGTTGTGCTGTGGACACATTTTGGAAAAATCCACTGATTGTCATTTCTCTATTCTTTTCACTGTAGGTGAATGACACCCTAAGTGACCTTTCAGTGCACCACTTTGGTACTCAATGTTGGGTTTCAATTGTTAATTTATGTCTTGAAAATGCATCGGTGTGCTGTCAGGCGTGGGGGTTTAAATCAAGTGTGTGTGTGTGTGTGTGTGTGTGTGTGTGTGTGTGTGTGTGTGTGTGTGTGTGTGTGTGTGTGTGTGTGTGTGTGTGTGTGTGTGTGTGTGTGTGTGTGTGTGTGTGTGTGTGTGTGTGTGTGTGTGTGTGTGTGTGTGTGGTCATTGTGTTGGTAGTTGAGGGAGAGCTTGTGCATATCAGATTGTAACCAGTAAGGTAATGATTCATAAGACAGCCAGTAGGATTTATCCACTAATAGATCTCCTAGGAGATAACATAATCCCCCAACAATATCTCCTTATCAAATTACAAGTGAACTATGTACAGAATGGGCTTCTCTATCCACAAATGAATACTAAGCCTTATACTTACCTTTAAGCTTATTAGATTTGATCTGAAACAGAGCAGTATCAAGTATTCTCCCTGATGTAAAGCTGATCAGAGATAATAATCCTTTCTGAGATTAGTTTTAATTTCATAGTCTACCGATTACCAGGACTTTATATAAAATAATGTATCATTCATCAGTTCATCAACTCAAATTGAGTTTATCAAAATGTATATTCTGTACTGGATATTTACTACATACTGTAGGAGAATAAATACACTATTTAATCTGCTCATTGAGTGCTTTTTGTCATCCATAGAGCTCACAAGTGGAAGCTTGTCAGTGGCAAATGAAAGTTAGGCTTCTGTTCAAGGTGCGGATTGGAGATTAGTAGTAATGCTCATCTCTATCCTTCTGTCCGCTTTCACAGAGATGATACGATTTTCAAAAGATGAGACCCCCTTTTTCTCTCTCACTTACTCTCTCTGTCTCCCTCACCCATCTATTACTGCCTTCTCCTCACTCTCTCATGTACTCATCTCCTTTCTTTCCTTTATCCCTTTCTCCAGATTGACTAAGCTCAAAAGTAGGTGCTAACTCTTTTTAGGATTCCAAGAGGAAAAGATTGTATGAGTGAGTAGATATTCTGAATGGCTTTGTGTTGCCACACAGACTCCCAGGGCATCCACTAGATTTTTGGAGCCCTTAATTGTTGTCCCTACAAATGTGAGAGCGTTCTTGTGTCCATTCTTAGTGATTAGCAGTGCAATTGTCTGCATCACTTGTTGACAATATTGGAAACAAAGTAATTTGAGGTCAGAAAGATTTTCCCCATGATTTTCTTTAAGCAAGTTCATGGTGCTTCCTTTTGTACCATCTTATATGGCTATATTTTATGACTCTAGACCAGAGATCTTCAACAGGGGGTCTGGGACCCCTAGGGGGTCCTCAGAAATGCTGCAGGGGGGCCACCAAATTACTGATTGATGGTTTAAAAAAATATGTCTGAAAATATACATTAACATGAATCCAACATATTATTAGTAAAGATACATATTTTTTAAATGTACACAACATTGATGATAGACCTATAGGTCAGGTAGCCATACGGTTGCCTTCTACATACAGTTAAGCTTAAAGGAATACGCCACCGTTTGTTGAAATAGGGCTTATCACGGTCTCCCCTGGCTGTAAATAGGTGGGCCAATGCATTTTTTGTCTGAATGCAAGTAATTAGGTTTTTTTTGTTGTCTTTTGTTGGCTCACTTTTACTCACAACATGCTAACCGGCAACATAGGATTCCATTCACTACGCTAAACTAACTAGCGGAGGCGCTGCCAGTGTTGCACCGGACTAAAACAATGCATGCACAAAAAATGCCTTGGCTGACCTATCTACAGCTAGGGGAGACCGTGATAAGCCCTGTTTCAACAAACTGTGGCGTATCCCTTTAAGGACTCAATATGCCACATTTCAACATTAAAACATGATGTATAAATATCTGAACATGCTAACAAGTTTTATTTAAAAAGGTATGTGTATAGGCTTTAGGCTGCCCTTCATGTTATTGTAGGCTCAATTTAATATGCAACTCAATTTTATGCAATATATGTAGTAGGGGGTCCATGATTCGTCTCTCATCAGCTAGGGGTCCTTGGATTAAAAAACGTTGAAGACTCCTGCTCTAGACTAAAAAGCAATTCATTGCTAAACTAAAAGCCCAAGGAATACGTTGCAGGAGGGAAGGGTATGGATATCTGTTATGGCTTTATTTCCTTTTGTTCTTTTTGATGTCGCTGCCATCTCATCTGAGCACTGCTTTCTCTAATTGGTCCTGTGTAGTGGGAGGGACCAAACCTTTCTTTTGCTGTTTTGTGCTCATCTGGAGTTTATTTATTTAGGTCTGGGTGTGTTGCACGATAGTACTCCACAAATCACTAGCCAATAGGGGAAGGGAGTCATCACAGTCAATTAGGTGCTTAATGATAAATCACAGATGGATTAAGGTATTTTCCCAAATATTGACTTTTTTTCTGTTCTTTATAATGATATTTCAGGTGAAACACTTGACATCCTTTAAAGCTTTTCTGTAGCACTGAGAGATTCAGGTACAAAAGTACATTGATGTATATATCAGTATGAAACTCTTTTTTGGAGAGCCTAAAATGTCTGTATATTATAGTATTTGAAACTGGCTGGCAAGATTAAAAACTATTTTTTAAACTTTTCATTCTGAACAGCTATGTTAGAGCAATGGATCCGCAGGGGGTCTCTGATCCCAGTTTTTTTCTTGTTAATGCTGTATAGTTTAACCTGTTCAGGCCTCTAACAATTACCAAAGCAAACAATCTGAGAAGCAAAACTTAGTCTTTAGATGAGCTGCTCACAGCTGATATACATATGCAACCTGTAATGAGGGGTTCATTTCATTTTTAGGGGTCACAAGCCAAAAACGGAACTGACCACTGAGTTAGAGGGAATGCCTTGAATCACATAAGTATTCAAATAAGAAACCTGGTGTATTATTATCTTTATACCGTACTTGACACAGTCAGCAGGGGACCCTACTAGTGCTACCCTCAAAGTCTATCCAGCTGCATTGAATTACAATGCACAGCCGGTGCTGTACTTTCAGCCATGTTTACTTACTTACAGAGCACACTAGCATTTCCTGTCTCACTTGCAATGGTCTTTAATTTGGGGCATAGAATCTAGGTTTGCTTTGAAATGCAGCTTTGGAATTGTGCCAGCGTCATCTCGTGCCGCTTAAGTCTCTGTTGCATGTTCTCAGATAATGACAGGATTTTGTATTGACTGACTTATTTCAGCTCTTGTTTCATTACATGGCGTAGGCATGCGCTCAATAGATCACTACACAAGTTTGATTCATGATTGTTCCCCACTGCTTGTTATTAGTGCAGCATCAAAGCTATACTTGGTAAACACATTTGCATTTTAATGAGTGATATAGATTGTTCTCCTGCTCAATACCACCATCTACCCACATCCTACCCCTGCCAGCATAGATAAAAAGTGGGCTGCACCTAGTCATACGTTATAAAAAAGCACCTACTAAAACACTGTGCTGTAAGTGACAATTACAGATGTAGTGTCCACGAACTTAGTAGGCTGCTTTATTTTGAAGAGGTAACATAGTGGCCTATAAACTCTCCAACGTTTCAGGTGACAGCAGGCCAAGAACCAAAAAAAAGTCTGAATATGGTAATTTAAAAAATGACTGGATTAATGTGTCTACATTGTGGAATGGTGCAGTTAATGTTAATGAAGAGAGATTGAGTGGTTGAAAATGATATCTCAGCGCACAAATGGATGCCATCAGAGCAGCAATCAGCCAATGACAAGTGAATATTTGAGGAGGCAGATCATTTCTGTGTTCCCAACTCAAATTTTCTTCCCCTGCCACCTGCAGAGGATGATGCTATCCATTAAAGAGAGTTTGCCTCTGTGGGCATGTAATCTCATGCAAATTAGAGCAACAGACTGCCAAATCGAGCAGTTGTAGCTGGTAACACAGCCAAACTACGTACCTGTAGTGTCGTGGAGTGTTTGTGTGTTGCTCAGATTCCCGTCTTGATAAAGATGCTGTGAATGATTCCCACATTGATCTTAGTGTTTATTGCCAATGTCACTTGCCAATAAATACTCTACACCACAGCAATGGATGGATGTTACGTTTGCAAAGGAAGTGTTCAGTCTTGATGCCTGGCTTTTTCACCAACACCACTATCACTGTCAACTGTTTGCAAATGACCAACCCCAGTCCCTCTCTAAACGTGCACAGAAAACATCTTAAACGTCTTTAAAAACTATTGAGGAGAAAGACAAAAAGACATGACAATAAGTCTATTGTCAATTTTCCTTTTTGACACAACATTCTTTTTGTCCCCTTCTACACTGCTTCCTCACACTTACTTTGGTTCATGTTGTGATAATACATATTTCTTGCAGTATTTTCCAGGGGAAACCATGTACTGCAGTAAAAAGTATGTGTGCAAATGTTTTCTTCAGCGATCCACTCACTGTTAAGATCCTGTTTTTGGATGTGTGTACAAAGCCGCCAAAACCTTTTTGCTGTGTCACCCATCAACAACCAATTAAGGCAATAACAATGATTTTCACAGATACTGTAGGTGAACTCTATGTTTTTGTAGAGAAAAGTAAATATAATTGGCTCAAGAAAGAGAAGTTTAAATGCAGAGGTTTCTTATTTCAATGAAATAATTGCTTTCTATTTTATTTTTTTTATAACTGACAGTAGTTTTCTCACTTCACAATGGTAGACAGGCTGAAGGATGAGAGGAGGCCAGGTGGGGAGGCTCTAATTTATCTGTTTGTCTGTGTTTTCCTGCCCACACTAGAAGGGGAAGGAGGCTGGAACAGGGCCCAGCTCCACAGTGGTGAGTTGCGTTTAGTGGTGGCATTGATTTTATAAAAGGTTGCGCAGTGGGGAGGCTAGGTATGCCTGTCAACCTTAGCTCTCACCAAAGCACATCCCACTGTCAAGCTAATTGTGGCCTATCTGTAATCCCCAAACCCTAAAAAAGGACACAGTTTGCAAAAATAATCAGTAGTGGAAGTAATGAATTACATTTACTCTCGTTACTGTAACAGCTGTTTTTTGTGTACTGAAAAATGTCATTGTACTTTTCCTTAAGTACTTTTTATCGCAAGTATTGCACTTCACTAGTTTCAACTCACATCTGTTACAGAGTAAGAACAAAAGAACATGTGTTGGCTGCCTACTGTGATTCTATGAAAAGTTTCTACCTATGTGGCTTTATATTGCTCGCTGCACCCACTGTGGTTGCCATAGACTTTCATTAATTGTCGACAATTTTCGTTGAATTGTCAGATTTTTGTCCTCTTTTCTGGTTAATTCTAATAAAGCTACACTGAGGAGGACTGTTGTATATTTCTAATTCACTTGTATGCACAGGCTATAAAAACGTACTGTTAGTTTGGACATAAGGGCTCGGTGGCATGATGTTGTTTCACTAGTGTATACGTTGAAATTTAACACAATATATTTTGTAGCCTAAAAGCATTATTTAATTTAATATAGGTATATCATCATATAACAATTTGTTCTAGTATTTCGTCCCCATTTTTCTCCTTCCAGCATTACTCAACACTTACATTGTTTTGCAAATAGGTACATACCATGGAGAGAAAAGTTAAGGAAGCTGCTAAAAAAACATAGGTGAGAAAGATGGATTGACAGATTTGTTTGACAGGCAGTTCTATGCTGGTCAGTTCCAGGAGGACTGAGGAAGTAATGGGACAGAGAGAGCAGAAGTAAAACATGACAGGGTCAGAGAGATGAAGACAAGAAGGGAGAAGAGCTACTCGGTAAGAAGGAGTTGAACTGGCAATTGAAGTAGTTGTATTTGTACAGGTTGGAGGACACACACACACACATACAGCCAGATGCACTTCATCAACTGCTTGTCACTGCTCTCTCCCCCCTCTTCTTCTCTCTTTACAAGAAATTTTGTCAGGGTCAGGTGTGGAGATAACCTAACTTGGAAGCATAATACAACCAAAACTATTGAACCTTTTACATCACCACTCTCCATTTAAGCTTAGTCACACTTTCAGAGAAAATCTTCATAACATGATACATATTTATGAAGATTGAGGAGAAATGCTCTATGTAGTATCATTGCAGTTTGTGATGTCTCAAGAATTTGTGTGTCACTCCTTCTGTGGCTGTTTATATTTCTATGTATGCGTTTACATAAACATGAATGACAAACACATGGAAGACAACTGCTACACATCTATTATTCCACAAACAAATAGATTGTACGTGCCAGATTCCTGTCATTTATTAGGCACTATTCATTGGCAAATCCACTTGCCTTCTAGCGAGTACATCTTACTGTATTCCCCCTGTCATTTCTTTTTATTTTCCTCTGTCTGCACCATGACACCCAGCAGTTTTTTGACTGGCGAGTCACACAAAGCTCCTCTGGCTGCCTGCTGAGCCACATGACAAAAGAACTCTTGGGGAGATCATTTTATCTTACTCTTGATTGCCAGATAATTATCAGTTAATTATTTAGAGCCTTAAATTAATTTGCTAAAAATAGCCTCTGTGCCTCTGCGTTGCCAATGGAGACGGCTCCATTATTCCTTTCTCCCTGGTCTGCATCTCTCCTTCTCTAGCTCCCCGTCTTTGACAGCCACTTCTGCCACTCATGTCTGACTGTAATCTAATAAAGGAGTAGGTTGTCATTTTGTATTTAAAGCAATCCAATTTTAGCGTAATGCTTCAGCACTGATTGTTTGAATTTCTCCCATGTTGTTTTTCAGGCCCATCTCCCAGTTCTTTTGGCATATTGGGCATAATGTACAGCATGTCAATGAAAGAGCACTATGGCAGTACCTATTGCGATTGTGTTGTTTTATGAACAGTTTCAGTTTTTTTAGGCCTTAGTTTAGATTTACAAGGCAAACTTTGTTAAGTAACATCCACTATCTTCTGACTTTGCAGGTGGTATTGCCGACCAATAACTTTACCTGTGCTTTGCAACACTCTTTAGTGGATAGCATCTTCTTTTTACTTCTAACTCTTCTCTTAGGACACTTCATTGACTGAAAGTGTCCTGTGTCCTGTGCTGTAATAGGTCTTATAATGAGATTCATTGGCTTAAAGAATCAAAATTTACCCCCTTTTCCTTTTTCTCTCTGCATGCACACACACACACACACACACACACACACACACACACACACACACACACACACACACACACACACACTGAACCAGGGCCAAATAGGCTGACCTGCTGAATGAGTTTGTGCTGTGGTAATGATAAGGCTATTGAATGGAGCTGTACTCTGTCCCACTAGCTGCTGGGCCAGTGGTCGTACTGAGGGAATCTGATCAATATACAGTCTCTCTCTCTCTCTCTCTCTCTCTCTCTCTCTCTCTCTCTCTCTCATCTTTTATCACTCTTGTCACCATTCTTTCTTTATCTACAAACAAATTAAAAACTTGACCAATTGTTGACTAGTTGCCCTCCAAATCCATTTCAACCTTTTGGCACTGAAGCATGCTTACTTAAACCATCTTCATTGCTACAGTTTAGGCCATGAAAGTTATAAGTATCAACAACAGTACAAGCTGTTGCCCCAAACGGCCTTACCTTTGATGAAAAGGTTGATTATTATATTTTGAATAAATAAGTGAAACAATTTAGACATTGATTTTCATTTTATTTGAGCAGTTAAATGATTTGTGCATAAACCACACGGTGATGTTGACCTTGCTAGGTGTCAGATTTCTCCCTTTCTCACACACACTCGCATATCTAATTGATTTGAATACATATGCCTTTGTTGTGTATTGTGGAAATAATATTCTCCATATCCAGTAGCTAACCCTTGCCCCCATTCCCATATGAGAACAGAACAACTCTGTTATCTTGAGTTATTTACAGCATATCAATGTCATTAACATAATTCAACTATAGTCCACGTTCTATTCATTGTGCAGCACGGAAGGTTGAAACATTCCAGCATGAAGGCAGGAGATTCCATTGACATTTAAAACACTCCCCTGCAGTCTAGAGGCACACATCAAAGGCAGCCCAACATGATGTCCATTTGCAAACTGCACTGCCTGGTTTGATTACTGGTCTGCTCAGAAAGCATGCATTAAGTAGCCACCTAAGAAGTCCCATTTCCATCTTTTTGCACCCTGATCACACAAAGAAGATGTAATCTAAATGATGATGTGAGCAAACCTTGATCAAATGGCACTTTTCAAATACTTCCCTACATTGTTTTTATTGCGGCTTGGAGTAGCAGATTCAGATTGTATAGAAAGAGTTTAACACATCATGATAATTCCAGCAATTTGCATTTGTCAGTCAAAGTGATACTTTGCTTTTTCTTTATCATTTACTTGCATCGTTTTGCGTTTATTGTTTTTTGTGTTATGTGTCTGCTTTATCACATTTGATAATGACTTGTGAAAATATAGGCAAGAGTAGCTGCATATTAGTGAGACACAGCAGCTCCAGAGATGTATGTATTTAAAAATACAGCAGTAGGTTGGCGACATGTTTTTGTGTTGTGTTTTACATTGTGAAAGGCCTCCCATGCTCATCATGCCCTGCACACCATAAGACTTGGCTTGAGCTCAAACAATGCAGTCTGATCAGACAATTGATAGAAACTCAAATAGATATTGTAACACTGGGTAACTATTGTCCTAACTGATGATGAACACAAGATCGTACATAAGGTTCAACAGTATCCACATTAACGTCTCAACAGAAAGAAGAAATGTAAAAAATGTAATACACCGAGGCGCCCCAGTAGCTCACCTGGTAGCGCTGACCCAAGACCGTTTGCTGCATGCTGTCCCCTTTCTCTCTTCCACCCCTTTCCTGTCAATCTTTAGCTGTACTATGAAGCTCAAAAATTAAAACCTACATTAGTCATGATCTGGTGAAAACTGGCTGGACAATGAGTGCGCATCTCTGTGTGAGAGTAGGTTTGCAAAACGCTTGTTAGAGCTAGATAAAGACTGTTAAAACGAAGAGACAGAGCACAAAACAAAAAGTGCAGACCAGCAATTGTGATTCATCACTGTCATTGTCGCATAGAACTACATAGACATGGCATGTGCAAGAAAACAAATCTATACTGTGTGTCCCACACATTCTTTGTACTCCCTCAGAAGCAAAGCCAGACAACTCTTTTAAATTGATCAAACTGCAAGGAAATAGCTGGTTTTCCTCCCCAGTAGGAGGCTAGAAGCATAGTGTGTTAGTTTTCTAATACATTATGTAGAAAGAAGGCGAGCAAGGTCAGAAAGTGGGACAA
Organism: Perca fluviatilis; assembly: GCF_010015445.1. Classification (NCBI taxonomy): domain Eukaryota; kingdom Metazoa; phylum Chordata; class Actinopteri; order Perciformes; family Percidae; genus Perca; species Perca fluviatilis. The sequence goes on along the minus strand of NC_053121.1, from coordinate 25,923,267 downwards.
TCTAAATGAGACACAAGGCAGCACAAATGGCAGCAATTGTGTTTGGCACTATAGGTAGCTGTGTGGATAGAGCAATAGTGTAAGCTATTTCAGTTTTCAAAGGTGTGCACTAAATGCATCTAAACATTAGATAATGAAACAGACAGCATGTGTAATTATGAGAGGAAAAGATTGTATTCATTTTTGTACCAGATTCAACCAGCTTTGTGCTGAGGGAAGGTGGTGGTTGGAGATATTAACCCTGTAAGACCCAAATATAGAAAAACCTAAAGCAATATATATATTTTACCTTTCAGATGTTGTTGTAGGAGGCCTTTGATGCAGAAATTAAAGAGTTAAAAAAAATGTTTATGTACGTTTTTAGAGAAATGTTGTAATATTGCAACATTGGGCTTAGTTGGGAGCAGAATTTCTGTATTTGTACTCACATTGTCTGAACAATTCAGAACAACTAAGGGTTCATTTGCAGGTTTGATTGCTTACTTAGCCCCATAAAGGTATATAACATTAATAATAATCACACATTAGTCATATTTTTTATGAAGTCATTTATTTTAAAAAATTCAACACGATAGCTTTTTCTAGCAACTTCTTAATTCCTTTTTTTCTTTTCTTCCTTGCGTACATCCAATGGGAGGTGTGAACATCTCTTGGATGGTCTCTTCTGATGAATCCAGTCCAATGAAAACAAAGAGATGTTGTTCGAAGGAAACCTTGAGAGTTTGTGTGAGTTCATGGCCATAAGGCGGGACTTATAAACAAATGTACGATCCAATAGCATAGTGAGACTGAACAATAGGACCCACTGACTATGTAAATGTGGTAAAAAAAAACAAGACAAAATATAACAGATTGTTTTTAAGGATGGCTAAAGGTAACGTAATTTTACAACAAGGGGTGTTACAGGGTTAATGACCAAATCAATGAATGTCTGGGTATCACTGGCATCTGAAAGATTACTCGTGGGTGTTTTTCTGAATAATAAATAATGAAGCATTCACTCCAATTGGTTTTTCTGATGATGTTCAGCTGTGTAATATTGTTAACAAGCATACCTGTGTCTATTAAAAGGCATGTGTGACGTCTGTGTTCTTGCACATACTTCTCTCTTCAAGGGGCATCTGGTGAGCCATTGTACTGTCGAGGTAGGGATAGATGTTTACCGATTAGATCAGCGTCTGGGAAGCGAGAGACTTGACCTTTTACAGTTTGACAAGTATGAACATTGTAAACACATTGGATTAGCATTGTCATGTTTCCACTCTGTGAAAATTACACTGAGAGGCACAGGCCCGGGGCATTGATATGACATGAGATTGCTTTGGATGATGATAAAAGGATGACAACACCATAAAAGGTCATCAAAGATAAAATTGTATGTGTGGGTGTGTGTGTTTTCCAATAATCGTAATGGGACTGTGTTGTGTTCACACACACTCACTCACCGACACTATTATATTAGTTGACACCAAATTATTTTAAAAAAAATGTCTATGCTATCTCTTCCCTTTTTAATAGCCTATCCATGATTCAACAGGTCATTCCCATGGACCTAATCCCCTCATATCTAATTTATATAGTCTCTTTTCCTTTATCAGATGTAGTCATTACACTCACCAGTCTGCCCCTTATTGAGTTGTTCCAACACCAGCTGGGTACTCTGGTGAAGAGCTTTGAATGCTTAAGCAGAAACAACCTTCCTCACTACAGGTATAAATATTTCAGGGGCAGACGGGCAGAATAAATTGACAGTAAAAATTGACATCAGATGCGGCTTTTAATTACAAGAGAAAAAGGAAGTAGAAGCTGTAGGGGAGAAGCATAGAGAGAGGAATGTTAATGAACCCTGTGTCAAAGTGACAATGTAATCCACTGAGGCATCACGGTTATCAAATATATATGTATGCACTATCGATGTATTTCGTATACATTACTGTACACTACATATTATGTATGTGTGTGTGTGTGTATATATATATATATATATATATATATATATATATATATACATGTACACCGTTATCGGTCACGCTTAACAAATATATATTGGTCATATGCCATTGGACATATTGGACCCCTCAGAAGAGATGCGTCTCTAAAGCCATTCCTACTCCCTATTGCATGTTCTGCCAACCTGAACATGGTCTGGGAGTGTGAACAGGTGCATGAGTTTTGGAATAAAACAACATCAATAATATCTGATGTGATGGGATGTCGAATTCCTACTGACCCGATTGTTTTGTTACTTAATGACGACTCTAAAGCTGTGGACACACCGGGCCGAAAATCGGCCGTTTGACAGTCTGGCGAGGTCAGTGACTCGAATCTGTTCGGTGTGTCCCGTTCATTTTGGGTGACCTGACATGTTCAGTCGGAAGCAGGGCAGTCGGGACTCACCCGGAAATGGCGAGCGGAATGAGTGTGACTAGAGTCTCTCAAAATCTGACGAAAATCTTTTAAACTGACCTTTGTTAATCTGAAAGGAAGACAGATTCAGCAACTGCATGGCCTATTTCTCGCTTAAAATGTTTTCAGAAACATGTTTCAGTGAACTATTTTAGTACAATATGAGATCGTATTCTGAACGGCCGCCATGACAGTCTGGCTTTGAATTTCTGGAGAAAACAAACCCATGTGACGTGTTCGTCCGGTTTGGTTCCTGTTCGATTGTATTTGTTTGTTCTGTATGTTGTGTGTTCAAAAATATAAAAATAATAAAAACATTATCATATATATATATATATATATATTGGTCATATTGGATTTAAGGAAGCATCTGAGATTCTGAGAACATGAAGGTTAAGAGGTTACGGTAAAGTCTGATCACTGCAGCGGCACACTAAGTATTACATTAATTACATTTTGTGAAGGGGAGGGAGATGGCATCGAAGTAATCACCACCCTGTTGGCACCTTCTGTAATCCAACAGAGAGACAGAAAGGGGTGCAGTTTGTGTGTGTGTGTGTGTGTGTGTGTGTGTGTGTGTGTGTGTGTGTGTGTGTGTGTGTGTGTGTGTGTGTGTGTGTGTGTCTGCATGTGTGTGTCTGCATGTGTGTGTCTGCATGTGTGCAGTGACAAAGACGGATAAACAGGATAGAGCTCTTGATGGCACACAGTTGATTTTAATCCAAGATGTTGTTTTGATTACTTTGGACAAAGTCCAGCAATTTTCAGGGAGTATTGTTACACTAAGGCATTGAGTTTGCTACAGATTTAATTATTTCCACCATGTGAAATGAACCTGACTTGAATTCTTTATTCTTGGCCTCTCAGACTCCCATTTCACATGAGCTAAGATTGTAGAGGCCTAAAACACATTTCTCTTGTTCTTTAAGTTGAAAGTCATTTTTTATCCAGAGTGGTGTATAATCAGTTAGCAAGTGAAGGTTGACTGTATTGTTCAAAGACACTAGAAAACATGTTGGCTGGTGGTCTTTTGGTCTGTCAGTCAGTCTGTCCACCACTTTTAACCAGAGGGAAATATGTCACCAAATATTGGATAGATAGCAGGGAAATTTGGTTCAGACATTCTTTTTTCCCACAGATTTAATAAGGCTATAACAATTAAAGATGCAGTAGGTAAGTCTTATAAAACTAACTTTCTGTCATATTTGCTGAAACTGACCCTATGTTCCAGTAGAACTACATGAATTATGTAACTACAGCCTGTAGTGCCATTTGCAAAATTCCACCGCTCCCGGTCGATTTTCTCCAATCAGGGCCACAGGGGTGGTCTATCTGCCTGTCAATCACTGCTCAGGCACACGCATATATAGCGTTCTCCCCTCCCCCTTCCCCGGGCACGAGCTGCAGAAAAGTTTTCCAAAACTCCGGTGAATATTGGAGCGGCTTTTCAGAGGTGGGGTGGCTGCAGGATTTTAAAGATCTGAAGAACGATGCAGATGTAGCCACATTTCCTCTCAACAGGTAACATAATTACGATGAATGATTTATCTTTCACTTGGTTATTAGTAGTCAAAAGTCCACAAAGCTACGTTGGTGAGGATGATAGTAACGTTATCACAGTGGTCGGTCTGATATGATGCTGAAATGGCTAACGCTAGCCTCCTAGTTAGCATTGTTTTACTGTTGGTGAGTAAAGTTAACGTTGTGTTAGTGTTTAGTCATGTTGTCTGACATGCCAGCAGTTCTGTCAAACTCCGTTGTGTGGGAGGGGCTTAGGAGATGGTTTGGGCTGCAGCAGAAAGGGAGGAGGGACTGAGAAGTTGTTGATGTTCAAATTTGTTGGCAAAGTCCTGGCTCTTCACAATCTTACCTACTGCAGCTTTAAATATTGTGAGCCCCTGACTTTTCATGTAGCACCACCGGCAGTTTTTGCATTAAAACAACATCTACTGAATGGATTAATACAAAATGTGCTCTAAACATTCATGGTTCCCAGATGGTGTTTAGATAATGACTTGTGATTTCCTGAATTTTCTTTTAGCGGCACAGTGAGGTTGACAATTTTGGTTTGGAGTGAAATGTCTCGATAACTTTTGGAAGGATTGCCTTGATAATTGGCACAGCCATTCATTATCCCCAGAGGATGAATTGTAATAACTTTAGAGATTTGTCTTCTAATTTGCATGTTAGTTAATGTTAGCATGCTAAATAAGATGGGGAACATGGTAGGCATTATTTGCTAAACATAAGCATGTTAACATTTACATTGTGAGCATTAGCATTTAGCTCAAAGTAGGACTGGGCAATATATCGATATTTTATCAACATCGATATATGAGGCTAGATATCGTCTTCAATTTTGGATATCGTAATATCCTGAAATTACACAAGTGTTGTCTTTTCCTGGTTTTAAAGGCTGCATTAGAGTAATGTGATGTCATTTTCTGAACTTACCAGACTACTAGCTGTTTTATTATTAGCCTTTACTCACTTAGTCATTGTTTCCACATTATCGGTGAGTATTTATCAATCCTCTCGTGTTAAAATTTTATGAATGCACCAATAGTCAACCCTACAATATCGCCGCAATATTGATGTATTTGATCAAAGAATCTGTGATGTTTGATTTTTTTCCATATCGCCCAGCTCTAGCTCAAAGCACCACACTGGCTAACTATAACTGAGGGAAAGTACTGTCATTTAGTTAGAACTGTCTGCTCACATGGTTGTAGACTTTTGTTTGACTCAGAACTTGTTATTGCCTTGGACTGAGTTGGTGTAGTGTATTTAATAAAAGCTCAGCACATCTGTATGTGTTGTTTAATGAGATTTATGGACATTTATTATTGCTCTCACACCGATATTTTATTCAGTACGTTCAGATATGTCACTGTGATCTACACCATTAAACATACAGTATCTGCCTCTTTTAAATATTTGCAAATCCTTTCTCCTTCCTGCCCTCCCTCTCTTCACTATACCCTCCCTCCTCTCACACACTTCCCTCCTCCTCCCTCCATCCACCTCAGCACCAGGTCACATCCCAATTTTCCGGAACTGACTGCTCTGCTAATTCCCTCTGAGAGCCCCGGTGTCTGTGCCGTGGCCCAACTCAGAACACTGTCAGCCTCTTTCCTGCTCGCCTTACGGACCTCCCTCTGCTTGTATTACCACACACAACAGAATGATCCTGTCCTCCTCACTTAGGAACCTGACTTACACTTTGGAGAGGAATTCTATTATGTCAGTTTTTGGCTAATGGGGGAAAATCCTTTGTAAACCTAACAACACAGTATTAATACAGATTTGCCTTTCTCTCAATTATTCTTTTTCAGTCTTTCAGTATGAAGTGGAAAAAGTGATGCTAGTAAAAAATTTAACTTTTTAAATAAAAAAGCAGGAGGCAAAGAAAATGACTTTTAGGTGTATTACAGTATAAAAAAACTAAGATCAGAGCTTTTGCATTCATTCACAGATTTGAGAAGCTAGAAATACTTTTTACATCTTATAGTCTGTATTCTCTGTCTCTTTCACTTTGTGCCCTCCCTCTGCACTACATTCCTTCATCCCTCTCTCATCCCACTCTCGCTCTCAACATGATGGGTTGTGTCCAGTCAGTGGGCAGCTTTGGTGTAATTTGGCCCACAGGGGCTGTTGGCAGTAGGTATGGGGATAAAGGGAGCAGGGATGGTGGGGTTTTGGAGAAAAACAGGCTTAGTGTGGGTCCTTGGATGGAGGGGCCAGCAAGCACATAGGAAAAGCATTAAATAAACATTAATGCAACTAGGTTACAGGAGATTTATTAAGGAGGCTTTTTGGGCCCCCACTGTAGGGTTTTATGCAGCACTTTAATAACTCTCTCATGCACACAGGTAAACAAACCAGGTAATTTATTTCCATCCTCGTAGGTGGCCATTGTGAAAACTGTTTTAACTTTGTTTTGGCTTATACATAGATGTAGTCCTTCTCTTTATATGGCTTTTTATCACAAAATTGAATGTAGTCTTGCTCCAAAAAGCTTTTTTTACATTTAGGCTAAGTCTGACTTGGATATGATTCGATGTCACTTTGTGGTGTTAAAAATGAGTGCCCTTAATCGCAGCTTACTGATGTTAAATGTACCCTTTCTGGCATGTCAGGCACACAGATAAAAAGTGACTGATTAAACACAGTAATGAGGACACTGTGGCAGGACAAAGAAATACTGTAATTCTAGATTTTTACAAGGACAGGGTGGCTTTTGGCAGCAACAGGAGATTTGAAAGAGAGAGAGAGAGAGAGAGAGAGAGAATTATAAAAACATGAATTATCGAGATCACATTTTACATCTGACATTGTCTTTGTAAATCAACACTGTCAGATAAGACGCTGTCAGAAACTGGAGTTGTATAAGCCAAGCCTTAGTGTGTTGTGTTTAGTGACTTGCTGCTATTCCACGAGCCCTCTTTGAACTATAATTGTTTATCCTCTAGTTGTGCCAGCTTCAGTTATTGAAATACTCTTAAAACAGTCATTCATAGGCTATGCAGAAATTCAAGAAAGATGAGGCACAGAGCTATAAAATTAAGTGTTCTAATCTGACCAGTAGACCATTAGATTAGAAATCTAGTAAGCACTCCATAGATACAGTATCATTAGTAGCATCCGCATTAACAACATTGAGCCGTCCAGCCCTGGAGCAATAGTCTTACTTTGTATGGTTGAGGTGCATTGCACAGGAAGTGCAGGCGGTAGCACTTCTCTGAGGACAGCAAGAAGAGGAGAGCAGAGACTGACAAACAGGGCCGGGGCAACCAAAGGCTGCATGATGCTTTACCTTGAGACCCATCGCCTCTGCTCCCTGCTCTGCTTCAAGCCCAAGTGGTGTGAATACCAGACACAGCTCAGGCAGCATACTTCTGAAAGTTCACTCTGACTAAAAGAGAAAGAAGTGAGTTTTTGTTTGAGTGAGATAATTTAATGGGGAGAATATCAAGGGGGACATGTAGAAAGAATTATAAAGGGAATGTGCTTGAAAGAGACAGTGGTGGACAGGAAGAAGAGGGAAGACATAAAAAAATATTTTTCTTAGTAGAAGGAGAGAAAATAAAACAAAGACTACCAATGACTGTGAGAAACTGAGGCAAGAAAAGAGTAACAGACAACCTGACAGAGAGACATTCAAAGAATGTGTGTGTGTGTGTGTGTGTGTGTGTGTGTGTGTGTGTGTGTGTGTGTGTGTGTGTGTGTGTGTGTGTGTGTGTGTGTGTGTGTGTGTGTGTGTGTGTGTGTGTGTGTGTGTGTGTGTGTGTGATAGAGTGAGCGCTACATGTACACAGTTATCGGTCAGCGCTTATCAAATATATATTGGACTTAAGGCAACATTTGAGATTCTGAGAACATGAAGGTTAAGAGGTTACGGTAAAGTCTGATCACTGCAGCAGCACACTAAGTATTACATTAATTACATTTTGTGTAGGGGAGGGAGATGGCAGTGAGTGAGTGAGTGAGTGAGTGAGTGAGTGAGTGAGTGAGTGAGTGAGTGAGAGTGAGTGAGTGAGTGAGCACTTGCCTGTTCATTCTTTGTCTGTATATGTGTTTGATGAAGGCTCTAGCATACCGGTTGTGTTGCTGCAGGATAGTCTGCGTCAGGCTCCATCAATATGACATGTCTTTGATGTGGAAATACAAGGAGCAAAAGCCCAGTCAGCCTCAGTCCAGTCCCCAGCGGGACACATCTACCATTGTGCGTGCGTGACTTAGAGAGAGAGAGTGGAGAGAAAAAAAAAACACAAGAAAGCCACAAGCCACAACAAGCACCAAAAGTAACCACTGCCTCAAAAATAATGTAACTACCATTCTACAAGGGAGGCAACAGTTTTGACCTGAACATTTCCTACCTAACAGCACTGTGGACTCTGCTGAAGAGAGGAATCAATATTGTATCTAAATGCCATTAATAAGCATTTTCATGCTAGCCTAGAAATCTAGACGCACCCTAGCGGCAGCAAATTTAATTTGCAGCCAGGGGGGTCTAGGCACTCTCCGTTGACTTGCGAGCTGGAAAAACCAAACTCTGGTCAGGCCAATCACATCATGTATAGAGTCGGTGGGCAGGCTTATGGCTGCTGCTGGGAACAGCGGTCTTCTGGAAGACTTGGAGTTAAGCTTTTCTTTGAGAAAAGAACAAAGAACGGCACAAAAATCATTCTTAAAAAAGGAAGATGTGTTCGGAGTTTTTCCGACCGGATACGTCAAAAGTTTAATCTATCAACTAGCTTCTCTTCCTTCTTTGTTGCTCTGCCTGGTTGTAGCGCTATCCTATTGCGTGCAGAGGGAATTTTGAGGGAAGACAACCGTTTATCCCGCCCGTCGGATTGAGCTCCGTCAATGGTGAGTTCCAAGCCCCAACATCTAGATGTGGGTCTGGCTTGTCAGGCTATTTTCATGCCAGAATAATATCAACATGTATTTTGCTGCTTAACTGAAACATTAATGTTTGGCTTGCTTTTTGGTAAGTAAGTTAGTAAGTAAAGTTTATTTATAAAGCACTTTTTTTCACAGATAAAAAATCACAAATTGCTTCACAATAAAGTGAAACACAATAAATAAAAGACATAAGAATACAAAACTTAGGTACATCAAATCAGACAGCCATAAAAAACCCTTGTCTAGATTAAAGTATTTGAATAGCAAATAATTCTACTGCAAGTACCTGTTGCTGATGTTTGTTTTCAGTTGGACATTATAAATATTTATGTTTTTTTCATTTTATCCTTTGGTGTCAATTTTCCATTCTGACCAACTAGGCATTGTTGAGAGGGGGTATTTTTTAACAGACTGCAATAATATTTTTGGATGAAGCACTGAGGTTCATGACAATCATACACATTAATATAAGTATAATATTAATATAAATGTATCTTTTCTTTACATTCATAATTTTTTAGACTTTACCAAATTAATACAACTGCAAAAACTGCAATTTGGCAGTACGTCACTGTCAGGAGTTTAGATGTTGAAAATATATTTCTTTGGCAAAGTTTTACTTTTACATCTATCTGTCGAGCCCCTGAGTTTTCACACACAAGTGCAGTGAGGGGGAGGACAAAAGAAGAGATAAAGGCAGTCTGACAGAAGCAAGGGGGATAAATAAGGTCCGGGCAGACAAGGAGATAGAGACAGGGAAGAGGAAAGACAGAAGGATGAGTCCATCCATCGGGCCCGTGTGTGGGCTTGCTGCTAACCTGGACGGTGCCATTACTAGCTTGCAGGGAGGTAATCCAACCAGCCTACCCTGTCAGTGCTTCTATTCCCTGTCAGCTACACAAAGGCCTTTCCACACATGCACGCTTACATGTCAGCACATGTACAGTATGAACACGAATACATCACACACATACAGGCACATATGAGTGTGTTGTTTATATCCATTTGGAAAAAAGAATGTGAGGTAATAAATTGCCTAGGGACACAGAACAATCCCTGGACCTCAACGTGGACATCTACCAAGATAACAGAACAAACAAACAAACAAACCATTAATACATTGCATCGTAGAAAAACAGAAGAACAATGTCTTTAACTGTTTAGCCATGACAATCACAGGCCACATGCTGTACCACCAGCCTGTTGATGTTGCCAAGGCGACTGCATATGAGCACTATATCTGTACCTGTGATGCTGTGAATAAAAGGCCGCTGCCTTAGTATGTAAGCATAACATATAGAAGCACAGGCTAAATCATGCTTTACTTTATTGTATTTAGTATCAGTTAAATATACATAAAAATCCATTGCACGGTTCACACACTGACAATAAAAGCATTCATGTTCATGTCTGGTCATGCAAATGCCTCTATCAGCCATTTAGAATTAGAGACACGGAACCACTGACCAACGCATGCAATTCATTTACTGAATTTGGAAATTGGGTGCACAAGTGTCCAAAACACAAAGATATTGGCTCAAAAACCATATTGTTGCAATTTGGGTTTTATAGTCTGACCAAATGAGTTGTAAACCTTTTAAGAAATCATTTGTAAACCATCAATAAACAATATTTGGATGGTTATTATAAAGTTGCAACTGATGACTACAATACCTTGTTAACGGTAAATACTTTGTAAAGCATCTATAAATATTATTTAGATAGCTATTATGAGTGCACAAATTATATTTATTTATTTATTTTATAAATCACTAAAAAAGATTTAATGGGGCCAATTTAATGTTACTTGATGCTTTATAAACCACTTATTAATAAATAATTAATTATTCTAAGCATTAGTTGCAACTTTAATAATAGCCATACAAATAAAATAATAGATTTATAAAGAACAATTATTAATTATTAATTATTTTTATAATTATTAATTATTTATTTATTAATTATTGACAAAGTTTTAACGATCTATCTAAAGTTATAAACTATTTTTTTTATATTACACTAAACGTATGATAAAATAACAAATTATAACATTAGTAAACAAATAATCATTTAATTGTTTAACATTAAAATAACTATTAATTAAAGTTTAATTAACTATCAATTTACAATTTCTTAATTATAGTTATTATAAAATTGTTCCCCAGCATTCCATAAAAAAAAAATAGGTCCAACAGGAAAAGAAACAGAAATGGCCAGTCGATCCCACAGGTTGTAATCAAACTCATAGGTTAATCAAACTTCTTTGTAAGAGAAAACAAAAGGCAGGTGGCAACTTTGACGTAACATATTTAATGACGTTGTGCAAACACACAGTTTTCCCGTACAACAAGGAATTATTAGCGACATTACAGCTGTGCACGCTTTGTGTCCTATTACGCTTTGTGGACCTATTTATAGAAATGTTGCCACGTCTTAAGATCTCACTAATTACTTGTAAGAACAATGTCATTGTATTCAATGGAACTTATGGCCAGAGCTATAAAAATAAACCAAATTGAATTCCAAATTATAGTGTTAAGCATTGAGCTATTACAGATATTATAGCTAAACAACTATTGGCTCTATAGAAGGAAGATGAAAATGGTTGAAGCACAGCAGGTGTTGGCCACGATTGCTGATGAATTGTGGGTCTTTTTCTTTTCTTTTTCTTTGTCTGTGTTTGCAAGCATGTACACATATACAGGTTGATGCATATGTGTTTGTGTGTGTTGTGTGAGGTTGTGTCGTATTCATCCCACACAGGGCGTGTGATACTTTAAGTGTCCAAGTACAGTCTCCATGAGGTCAGTGGCTGCTGTGATAATGCTTAACTGATGCCAGCTGTCAATAGCCATTCACCAGGAGAAAAGTGCTCGCCTGTTCAGTAAATTACACAGTGCGACGTGAGCTGTGAGGTTCAAAACAACCTGACCCCACTGTTGTTGGGAGAAACAATAGAACAATGACTGCAATCCACTTTTCCAGCAACCATCTGAGTCACGCTGGTGACTACAAAACACCTTTCCATTACTCCAGGGCTGCAGCTATTAGCGCACCATGCCATTGACTCCAAAGTGAGTCGGAGAGGTTATTGTAATGGCACATTAGATTGTCTATCACCCTTCTTTATACAGTGTTTTGTTTTGTTGACCTTGACATAGATGGGTTTTTTAAATGATGAGCTTTTGAAGTGATCTAACAATGGCTTGTTTTGTCACAGCTGACCATATTTGTGACGTGTCATTATATTGATGATTACAGTAGCTTTAAAGTATGTTTTGTCTATATGTTTTTGTCCTTTTTCCTTGACTCTGTTCTTCTCACGGCTTCTCCAAGCATGCACGGGAGCAGTATGAAAAACTGTCGACGATGCACAAGAACATGCAAAAGCTTTATGAGAGCATAGGCAGCTATTTTGCCTTTGACCCCCACTCGGTCAGTGTGGAGGATTTCTTCGGAGAATTGGCCAACTTCCGCATACTCTTCATGGTGAGTATAAAGTTTATGCTTTGTGCACATGAAAAGTTTAATGTTTACGGTTCCGTCAAAGTAGGCACACACAAACACACACACACACACACACACGCACGCACACAGACTGACAGCGTCCACCACCCACACGTACTTTCATCAGACATTCAGTAGGCCCTTACTGATGGAAAAACCTGTGCAAACATTACAGTGTTGTACTTTTAGCAATAAAATGTTTTGTTTAGAAAAAACAACTGACAGTTGTATTACATTATTTATAGTTATATCTTAAACTTGTATTGGTATTGTTACAGCATGATAAACAGTGTGATTCATATGATTGAGAATATTTTAACTTAAACATACAGACTTAACACACATGGGCTGATTACCTCTTACTTTGTACCACAATAACATTACATTTGAACAATCTTCATCACATCATGTTGCTCGTCACAACCTCTATCTGCAAGGCAGAGTAAAATAAAACTTCTAAGTAAATGTGCCTGGGGAAGTACAGATAACATGCAGCCTCACTTCCCTCCAGGACGACTGGTTATGGAATATAAGTGAAAAAATATGCTATTTTATGTTATGTTCTGTGCCATTATTTTGCTTTGGCCAGTTAGGTTAGGCAGCTCCTCTAAACCTTTAGCTGAGGTGAAGGTCATGTCAGAATTGTATATGTATATAGTTTGTTTATGCTTCAGATTTACAAATTTACATTTTTCATATTTGAACCACAACAGAATATCTAAACTGATAAGAATTTTTATTTTTATATCAGAGATTATGTTTACACTGTGTTTCACTCTGACCAACCCTTGAAGGCCTGTGTTATGACATACCGTATCTGCTCCAGAGCCACAGAAGACATTATACAACTGTAATCTGGAAGTGAGCAATGACAATAGAAATATTTCTCTGTCAGTCATCAGCTGCTAGTTTCAGTTTTGGGGGTGATTTCACTTTCCTCATCTAAAACTGACAGAACGGTTTGGGAGAGTGCACCATATTTTCTGGCCAACTATTTTGGTCTTAATATTCCCTTGGTTTGCCCTGACATCCTTTTTCAGTTTTTCTTTTAAGTTCTTGCACTGTTCTCTGCAAGAATGTAACCGCACTCACCTGCTGTGTGATTTCCTTGCATATGTCATCTTTTTTTAGGTCATAATGCCACTGCATCTGCCAAAGATTTTTTTTTTTCAGGTATCACAGATAAAACCTCTTTTTTTGTCACCAAAGTTTTTCTTTTTCCTTTCCTTCAATGCCATCGGAGTGTGGAAGGTTATGAATATAGGTCTTGTGAAGACAACCATAAGTGGAGGCTGCTGTATAAACGGATAATCAATAAAAATATAATAAAACACAATCGTAATAATACACAGTACGTCTTCATAAGAGAAGTTATAATTGCTCACAAATAATGTACATTAAAAACACTTGCCCTCATATCTTCTCACTGTAACTACATTATGGTCTGTTATAAACCATTTATTAAATGTCTATATACCACTTACATGTGCAGTATCTTAACTTAAGGGAGGCTTAAAGTGCATAATGTAAAATATTACCCTATTCTCTTGCCAAAAAATGTGTTACAGAGGAGTTCTTTTTTGTTTTATTCAAGATAATTTAGGTCTAATCAACGTGCTGGATCTGGCACGTGTTTTAAATCTGTATTTATATCATATGAAGATGATACAAAAGGTCACAAATGAGACTCTTTGATTTTAAAACACATTGTGTTAATGCAGAAGTAAATAAATGTATTCATTATGATATAAGTAGTATAGATAGAAGCTGACTGTGCATTTTTAATTGAACTTTATTTAAAAATATATAGATGTTTAAAGAAAAGAACAGTGAATATGTACAACAAATTAACATTTCTTCTCTTAAAAGGAGTAGGAAGAAACATCATTTTTATCTACTCGTACCCGTATTCTATATCTAATCCATTAATACTCAATCAACTATATGCACCAGCATCCATTCCCACAACTAAACCAATGTTTGTCCTCTATATAATTTACTACCCAACTAAGAATCTGAAAAAGAAAAAAAGGAAACCAATAACAACAGCATTACATTAGTGTGCTTTACATTCCCCTTCCTCATTTCTTTACCTCGCAAAAAAAACTTTTAACCTGTCTTTTAAACTGTATGATATTTTATTTTAACTTTGTTTCATTTCTATCCCCAGTCCTTTCCACAAAACCACCCCACAAACTGATGTGCACATACTTTTAAGATTGGAGTGAACACAAATTTTCATCTTATGTTAGAAACCGAGACTGTGCTCCCCTGAAAAACATAACAATAAACTATCTATATCGTCGTAGGACTTGTTGTATAACCCCCCTCATTCCAGGAACATTTTTTTTTTTTTATATTGCCAGGAAGTAAATTATGTTTTGCTTTGTATATTGTTTGTGCAGTCATAAATGCCACCAGGTCCCTGAATTTCAATGCATCTGACTTAAAAAACAACAACATATTGTTTTTGCTTTTCCACCTACTGTACATCCATACAGTAAAATTGTTCACTGTCATTTACCTGAGCATACTGAGTTTCAGATGCTTAAACCTGGAGAAGATAACTTAAGAGTGGATACTTGTGAACCTTGTCTTCCCTACCAGCACTGATTAAGAAACATCTAGCACTGACTTGGGAGCTGTAAGAAAATGAAAAGGTTTTAAACAGATTAAAATCTATTATTTGAAAGTAGCTCAGAATAGGAGGATCTATAATGTCAGTGCCTTACTGATGAAATAATGTATTCCATAAACACTTCACCTTAAACACTATAACACAATTTACAGTGTTGGTTATATGAAACATTTACATTTTTGTCAAATCCCTACAATAAACGTAGAAAGAGAACACACAAGTGAAAAAAGTTGGAACAACTGAGGAACATGTGGAATATTAATTTACTGTGGATCAAAGTAAAACTCAACATTCCTTCTGCTTCTTGCTAGTGTTATAGAAATAAAATATGGTTACTTAGAGCAGTGAATTAAGGACAGGGCAAAGCAGATTAGTTGTTAAAGAGGTAATATTAACGACAAGGTAAACACCACGTCATCTCAGAACAAACCAGGAGTTCCTTTGTACTTGAGTAGCCAAGTCTGTTAAACATTTATCAAGTGTCTTTGCTTCTCCACCTTCTACAGTCTAGCCATCCCTCCTGGCACCGCCCCAAAAATCCCTGGTGTCAGGATGATGACATGGTGTCCAGAAGGCATGCTCTCCGTTTTCACAATCCATTAATGTGAATAGCAAGGTCCCCTTGTCTGAATCCTTCTCTTCTCTTTACTCTGATCCCCATCTGAAACCGACTTTTCATTCCCACTGATCAAAGTGCACCAACACACAACACAACGCTCCCTCAAGGATTTCAGAGTTGCATATCTCTAAAAGAGGCATCCACCCAAGAAAATAAATTATTCTCTCAAGCAAATAGCTGCATATGAATATTTTATTACTGGTTTAAACTTCCCTGCTATGGATAAGGGGAGGGAACTGAGTGGGATAAAGTTTTGTGGTTGAAATTGGGAGGAGTGCTGGTTAGAAGTTAATGTATTCATATAAAAACAATCCTTTAATCACCATATTCTTCAGATATTATTTATAGTGTGTGGCTCCTCAGCTCTGCTGACAGAAAGGCTAATCCCATCTGCTTGCAGAGCACAAGGAATCAATGGTTGTTTCTACTTGAACGTTGTTTTTTTATTTTCTTACCCTGTGAAAAAAAACTGAGCTAGCTCCTTTACAGCATCCTCCTCCTTTTTTTCAGTGACAAATTTTAGGGAGATGTCTGCTCGTTATTTATCTTTGACAGTGTCGACCTACATCAACCATTACTAATTTGTTACAAATGGAAATTCTAGTGACTTCTTGGCAGCTAATAATTTAGAGAAGATCATTGAATTTAACTTCTGAATATGCCTGGTGTGCCTCGGACTTTTATTGCAATATTGAGACATTGAGTTGTTTGACTGAGACAGAACATCTTCGCTAACTTCTGTCTTTGTTGCATTGCCCTGTGTAATGCATTCACAGCACAAAGCATCTGCAGTATTAAAGAATCCCATTGCAATACAGTCACCCTAAATTGCTTTTACTAAAAAGCTAGGGCTTAATGCACCCGACCGACATGAGGCATTTGAGTAAACGCATTGACAGACAGTCCTCACAGAACTGAATGTAACTGATAAGAGAATCCATTAACTCTATTTTCCTTCTGTTTCATTCTCTTTCTCTCCCTTACTCCCGTCCTATTCTCTTTTTTTTTTCTCCGGCCAATGGAATATTATTTGATTTCAGCACACGAAGAAAGTATTCGAAGAGTCCAACAATTTGTTAATTTAATGCTGCTGCCATATTCTGAAATAGAGTATGAGTGAAATGCAATCGCAGGGTCTGCATGTGTAATCCTGACCAGGAGCATGGGGGATGAGGATTTTTCCATTAATGAGTTATCAAAGCGCAGCAGATGGGCTGGGATGAACAGTCTTCCTTGTTAATTGAGTGACTTTCTAAAAAGACCCAAAGACCCAGACTGAATTCGCAAAGTAGCAAGATAGAGCATCTATGAGATTAGAATGATTATTTGTGTGTGTGTGGCTGCGTGTGCGGGTGTATCCGTCCACTTTGGAGCCCATGTGATATTTCTAAAGCTTGCTAATTCCTTCACAATATGACAAATTATCATAATCATGGTGATAATGCTGAAGATGATGCTCTGGCTGTGGAACTCCCCCCACCTTCTTGCTGAATCACTGTCATGTTTCTTCAGTATTTTCACTCAGACCAGCATGACACAGTCATAAACGTCATTGCGCCAGATTTTGGAGGTCACCTATCAATATGGGAATACATCTATACCGCAGAGCAGAAGTCTCACAATCTGTAACCTATAACTTCTTGAAGCCATTTTCCCCCACATCCTGGCACACAGTGTAACAGATGGCTAATAAACACATTTGCTGCTTAAAGCCCAGGCGCTGTAGTGTTTGTAAAATTCAAATGAGATATAGCAGTGACACTCTGTGTGAGATCACTGGTGCAAGTTGAGCAGTTGGAAATACTCATTGCTCCCTCATGGCAAACTTGTATGCATGAGAGGGAAGCCATGCTGTGGGAGATGTATCGTGTTGTGCAGGGTCAAGGAAGAACAGCAAACACATTTCATGAATTATTAAAAGAACAGACCTGGAAAGGGAAAATGCTGCCTGGCCCTTGTTGGTGGATTGGACCTCTGGGTTGTACAGCATTCAGTTTTTACGGCCAGTTATAGATAGAGGAGTACTTATAATCTCTATCTTAGACACACCGGAGGCCATGAGAAAAAGTTAAGTTTATGTCACACTTATGGCCTCTGGTGTGTCTAAGACGAACAGGCTTTCGTGCTCATAAAGCCTGAATGTGTCGGCTCAATCGTGATGTTATCAATCCCACCTGGCAATAAGATGAAACCGCACATTGTGTTTTGTATTTTACCTTAAGATTCTTACCTGAGCAATATGTATACAGTACCTGCAACGCATTTTCCTACTTTACATCTGAGGGGTTCAGGGCACAACGGCTGTCATAGACATGAACTCTGGACTTCAGGCTTTCAGTGTTTCATGTAAGTATTATTAGGTAGAACAAGGACACAAAGGACACTGTCTATAATGGGAGATAATCATGGTGGGGGGACGGGGGGGGTGGAGGAGGATCTGTTGGACTATTGGGTTATTTTGAGGTGCTGCACTTTACTTCTAACTTGGTCTTTTTATTGTATCTTTTCTTCAATTCCTTATACTGTTTTTTCCCTGTCTCTTTTTAATTGGATTATTTATTTTGCTAACAAAATCCTCTGCCTTACAGTATTATTAGCCATTAGTAAAAACAAAGTGGGTCTTAATGTTTTTCTTTCTGCTTCCCAACATTTCTTATACTTGAAGCAAAAATGTCAGCCTTGGTAACTAAGGCACATTAATAATAACAGTTAAAACCACACTGAAGTTAAGTACTTAGTTCCAAGTTCTATTTACTAAAGAAGGCCATGCGATATGATCAAAATCTATCTAAAACCTTGTAAGTGATTATTGTGTTTATTGTATAAATTTCCATGCTCTGATTTACACAGCTGTATGTGTTAAAACTAAATATTTGACATAAACAATGATAATACATACAATTTATTTGAATAAACCCTGCTGCGCCCAGGTGTCCCTGTGAGTGGGAGTTAATGTGTGTCTCGTTTATATATTTTTACCTAAAGGTATTGTAGGTTTTCATTTGAAAAATAATTAAGCTCACGTTGGGTTGCACTATAACTATAGTGATGATCTTCAACAAGGGACATATGACTTAGGGCCCTATTTTAACGATCTGAAACGCATGTATCAAACGTGAAACGCAAGTAGCTTTGTGGGCGGATCTCGGGCGCTGTTGCTATTTTACCGGCGGGATAAATGACTCTTGCGCCTGACGCAAATCTAAAATGGGTTGGTCTGAAGTAGCTAGGTGTGGTTTGGGCGTAACGTGCAATAAACCAATCAGAGCGTCATCTCACATTCCCTTTAAGAGCAGGCACGCTTGTTCCATGGCGGATTGCTATTATGACGGCGGATTTGCCTGGCGCACGCCAGAGGGAGCTGTCCGGGATGCGGCAAAGTAATAAATGCCCCGTCTTGACCGGGTGGCGATGTTGCTGCGGGCTCTCAGGCGCATCTCCTCAAGTCTGGAGAGGATTGCTGCAGCCATGGAGCGTGGGCCTCCAAACGCACCACCTGCTCCTGTTGTGCCCCTTCCTCCTCCCCCCACTCCATCTCCATCCACCCACTCCATCAGGAGCGCATCGCGCATTGCCACTCCCGGACCCTCAAGTGTCCAATCCCACCATTTTCAGTAATATTTTTCCTTGTAATTATGTATGGTTTGCAAAAATGGGAACTGCTGCGTCCGTGTAGATGAGAGAAGCAAAGTGTATGCGCATTGTGCACATACTACATTATGGCCAAGCATGCGCCCCTAAAATAGCATCTGAATAACGCGCCACTGACTTTAGACTAACACCACTGACTTTAGACTAACACCACTGACTTCAGACCAGGTTTTTCATGGTCTGTGGCAGAATTGTTTTCTGAAACTGCAAAATATCACCAGGGAACGTTTGCGCCTGAACATGCCTCCTCTTTTCGCTGAACCGCCCCCGGGAGCGCAAATACATTCCCTAATTTACCGACGTGCGTCTGTGGAGGGAAAAGTCCGCTGTGCATCGGGTGCAAAATAGGAATGATACATGGTGTACAAAGGCAATTGCGCTGAGTGCAAGATAGGGCCCTTAGTGTGAGTCCAAAAACAACTTGTTTCCATGGTCACCTCAAATCATATTGTAATTGAGTAAATGATAGTTCTCAAAAGACAAAACAAGATGCATGGGACTTTTTCTTAACACATTTTTCAACATTATACAGAATATTTGAGAGGAACCAGACCTTTTGTCTCATGTCATGGGGTTTCAATGTGGTTCTCTGCACTGAAGATTAATTTTGAACACAACATACTGTATGCATATCTCTCGAACACATCTCATGAGGATTGTTTATCTCTTGTATGTCCTCCTACAATGTACAGAGTTGGCAAGGAAATGAGACCAGATACAATCAGTTGTTGCCAACAGCAAAATAGAGGCTGTCAAAGAGAATGGTAAAGGGAAAAATAAGAGATCAGTGAAAACATATTTGTTGCTATGGCAATTAGTAGTGCTGTGTGATTAGAGCAACATAATTGCATTGCATAATCATGTTTACAGTCAGAATTAGTTGTTTGTTTAAAATAAGTTTTGCCAGCAGGATTTTGTTTGTAATCTGCATAATTTTATCTTATCTGATGCTGTAGTTGTTGAGCAATGCAGTGATATTACTTCCAAAATGAATTGAGTCCTGTCAGTGAATGAGGACAGAAATCAATTTGATTCGTGCTGCCAGCGCTGCCCATCACTTAAACAAAATGCACAAGTTAACTGTTTCATTTCTGAATGTACAGCACAGCTGTCATCCACTCTAATTCAGAACAACAGCAAAGTGCACACAGTCGATAGCCCTTTCAGAGTGTAACTGTATCATTTACATAACCTCGATGTGGTGATAAAATGTAGGTGGATTTTTGAGTGCTTATCGGCTTGAAGCAGCTGACGAAGCAAAACATCTCACAATGTTTTCATAATGCACATGATACAAAAACACACTCAGTCCGTATTATTCTGCTCTCTCTCTCTCTCTCTCTCTCTCTCTCTCTCTCTCTCTCTCTCTTTCTTTCTCTCATTGCCCTTGTCATCTAACAAGGAGACAGTGACAATGAGGGCTCGTGTCCTTGGATATGGAGCAAAGCTCTACTATTGACTGGCATCATGAGCTGCTCTTTCCTTGTTCCTTCCCCACAATCCCTGTAATCCCTCTGTCTTAGCTGCCAACACGGCACACACATCAGGACCACAGGGGCATTAGATGGGGGGGCCTACTGTCGCCACTTATTATATCAGTGCACAGACAGTGCCATGCCTTAACTTACTGAGACACACACACACACACACACACGCATGCATATATAAGGGGGGACACCACCGATGAGCAGAAGCACAAAGGGGCCAATGGACAGCATGTTCACACAGGGATATATGCATGCATACACATGCGGTATGACTTCTCACCGCACCCATGATGGGTTCTGCCACAGGCCTGGGATGAGAGAACATTTTGTTGTCTCCAAAGGTCACATGTTTGCATCTTACTCTCTGTTGGCAAAAGAACAAACTGACACATTTGTAAAGGCTGAATCCGTACCGTTGATTATCTCTCTTTTTCTGACTCCTTCCTGACATTTTAGCCGGTCACGAAGGAGGAGAAGGATGATATCTCTGTCTCTGTCCTCAGAGACTGGCACGTTGCTGCTACACTTTAATTTTCTCGTGCAATGGCTCCCCCATATTGTGAAAGTACTAGCATGGTGCATGTGTGATGATCATCTAGCCTTTTTAGGACCATATTGATGTATTATTGACAACGAATCAGCTCTGTCTGTCTGAAAATATGTAAAGCAGTTCAGAGTCCTTGCAGACAAATATGCTTGTATTAAAGAAACCATACACAAGGCATGATATATTGTTTATTCCAGCAGCTTATCTTTAACTATCAAACCCTTCTCTGAATAAGAATTTGCTGATGGCATGCTGCCGCTTCTGAACACTATACAGTATTAGATTCTGATTGTATCTGTGTGTGTGTGTGTGTGTGTGTGTGTGTGTGTGTGTGTGTGTGTGTGTGTGTGTGTGTGTGTGTGTGTGTGTGTGTGTGTGTGCCTCATCAGGAAGCAGTGAAGGAGAACCACAAGAAGAAGGAGATGGAGGAGAAGATCAAGAGAGCCAAGCTGGCGAAGGAGAAAGCAGAGCGGGAGAAGCAGGAGCGCCAGCAGAAGAAGAAGCAGCTGATTGACATGAACAAAGGTATGCCACTTCTCCCTGCGCCACCGCAGAAACAGAGACATGGAGGCAGGTGGGGAGTAAGGACGAGGAGAACAGGAGGATAGAAAGGGGGTTTCATGGAATTGTGCCTAACACAGATTTGAACTCTGAAGGAAGAGGATAATATGTCGGAGTGGGGGGAGTCATCTTTTTTAGCTATACTTACTCCCATAGCAAATGCAATGCTTCCAAACAACAGACAGATTATGCTACTTTTAGCTTGTTTTTTTCCCCATGGTACATTTGCTCACATAGAAAGAAACATTCTTTCCTGCAGTAATATGCACATGTATTTCTAAACATTTAACACATGTAAAGTCATGGTGTTTTAATTCTCGAGTAGTGAAAGTTATTGGAATATTGTCATTGATATTTACAAAGACTTTGTTTAAGTCCTTATAGAACTGGCAGTGGCACGCAATATGTAGGTCACATGTGTGGACAGGAAGCTGTGGTCAACTTAAAAAAAACTTAGATTGCACTTCCAACACGATAATGCAGTTGTTATTTGTTTTAACATGTTCAAGCAACACAACAGAAAAGTTATCATTCCTCCAGTCTGACACTGTTTGCGGGCAGCGTGCTATATTTATTGTTGTGAATCATTGGAATTACTCTATTGTCCTTCAGCGATGCCAGTAAACCGTGTATTGATCAGTGTACAGTAAGTTGCAGTTGTTCAGACATGAAAAAGGAGAGTGACTGAGCTGGATGCCTGTGTCTAGTTATGCCAATGACATTGAGAAAGAATTTCAAGCCTGAAGGGCTTTTGTCCATTTCTTTGACAAACGGACTGGGATTTCCACAGTTCACCAGCGTCTAAATGTCATCGTCCGCCAAGGACCTCACTGGAGCTCAACCACATTGGGAAATGTGACAAGACAGTCTTCAGTATGCCACAAACTCTCCAAGATAATTGATGCATGCTGCAGCTTTTTCTTTTTTCTTTTTTTCCCTGAGCAGTGACCTCTTTGAAAGCTTCACTTTTAATAATCCAACATCGCTGAGCTTAAGGAGTCTGTCTACCCCTCTCTCTCATGCTGGCTAACCAGATGGAGAAGGGTCGAGAAGTAGGTATGATATTAAATATTTCTGCCAGAGCAGATTTTGATCTCAGTTTCTGAATGCCATAATATGACTCGCATGAATAAAACATGAGGATGACATGGGTAACGTTGCCTGCAGCCTTGGAGATAGTGGGGATTGTCCTCCACACCATCACCTAGCTTGTTGGACTGTCGCGATCACAATGACCTTGGTGGTTATGAAATACATACATTTTTAAATTCAAGATGTGCTAAACCCAGGCTGCTTTTTACTGTCAAGGTTCTTACCTGCATTGACTACACACTTTCATTAAACCTTGAATAGTAGGGGTGCAAGATATATCGACTCAATATTGTTATCACAATATCACGTTGCGCAATATTATATTTGGGGGTGCAAGATATATCGACTAAATATCGTTATTGCAATATATCGAAAGTGTCGCAAAAAGTAAGCAATATTTTTTTTATCCGTTGGTTGTGTGGCTTAGTTGTGTTTGATTTAGAGCCCACTTGAAACGCTATAATGATCATGTTTCATTGGCCAGTTACCGTGCCACATGTTAGTGCATGTCAGTGCATGGGTCCACTACATTGACAAACTCTATGGAACGTACCATGTGACGTATGTTCATATTTCGACAGAGTGACAGTATAAGTGAAGAGATAGATAGTGACAACAAAACGGAACGAATCAGAGAAGAGAAAGAAAAGTTGTGTCCTGTTCTCTTTATTTATATATTTTATACTGTACAACCAGTAAAACATGTCCTATTCTGTAGACATGGTCCTTATTTATTTATTCATGTTGTACCAGTCCAATATGTCAGTTGAAATAAACCTTGTGTTATAAGAAAACTTGTTTAATTTGTTATGAATCTATTCTGATGCATTTTCCTGTAACTTTTGTAATTTTACATATGTTTAAAAATATTGAAATTAATATATCGCAATATTCATAATCAATATCGCAGTATCACATTTTGTCAATATTGTGCAACCCTACTATGTACTAATTTGAGATGCAGTCAGAGAAAGGACAATCAAATGCAGAGCTCTTTAAATGGATCCTGTGAATGGTAATCTGAATTTGAGCCAGTAGCAGGTTGGACGTTACAGCAGCTTGGTGTTTTGCTCTTGTATATTCTTTCCATTACTCTTTAAGCTGTTTGGTTGGAACACACATAGCAGGATAGTCAGTGTTTTCGTGTTGCACATCTTTCTTTTACTTGCCTCTACTCCTCTCCAGTTGACAGGGTTGAGACTCTTGGCTTTTCTCTCCCATTCTTTTCTAAAATTCTATGTGTGCTTCAGATATTTTGAGTTAGTTATTTGAGGAGCCTTTTCACATCAATATTTCACGCTGAGCGTCAGTAAGGTAGTGTTCGGCACAAAGAGGCCTTGTTAATTCCTCTTACCATTGTTACAAGGCTAAGCTAACCTGGGCTTGTAACACAAAGGAACACAGCTACTAAAGGCTAACGTAGCCAGTAACATTAATCCTCCTGTCTCCTTTTCCCTGCATGTTGCGTTTAACGTGAGAATGAGATTAAACTCGCCTGGATGAGTGTGTCTTTCCTACTTCTAGAGGGGTTGTGCTGTGTTAAACTAACTCACCCAGACACTGCATGGTTTCGCGTCTGAAGATAGCTGCTTGTTTGGTGACCACGCCGTCGCTCCAGGTCCGCTGCCCTGCGTGCTCCGTCGCTGTCCTCGCCTTGCTAGCCCCGCTCTTCCTTGTTGTTGTAGTTTTTAGTGTATTTATAAAAGTTGTGTTGTAGGAAAACAAGAATAGTCTTTCAGCGTCTTTGTCTTCAATAGCGTTCTTCGTGTGGTAAGTGTGTGGTTTGCAGCTGTCAGCGTGCCGTTTCCGTGATTGTCTCCAGCTGCAGCGGCTACGTTTTCAGCGTCACGCAAACACGCCCCCTCATGTGACGTGTCAGCACTTTCCCTATCAGCTAACTACTCAAAAAACACTAAACTGAATGAAATGAATCGTGTCCAAACATTTTCCACATTAATTTAGCATTTGAAAGGCTAAAAGGCTAATGGATGCACTAAAATAGATCTCCAGTTTAATATACCTATTGGTGTCTTTATTTTGATCCTAAACTTGGTTTTATAGATAGATAGATAGATAGATAGATAGATAGATAGATAGATAGATAGATAGATAGATAGATATAGATAGATAGATGGATATGTTTGTTGACCTGAATATAGTAGATTTTTATGTGTATAAATCCATTAGCCTGAACAGATGGAGGAAACATATGGCCATTGTGTTATGAGAATTATGTACAGGTCAATATCTCTTTAATGGATTTACTGATTTACTCATTTTATTGCTTAAAAGACTGTTAGATGGATCATGCTGTTGTGTTTAATGCAATTTCAAGAGGCTATTTTTGAGAAGGGATAGATTTTATGTAATTTCACAAATTGCGACCTAATCCTCTTCGCTTGCAAATGATTAACAATGAAATGCATATTTAATGAGAGTTTAATTCATTCAGCTTTTGCCAGGATGGCACCAGGGTGGGGGATGGGAAACCGACAAATGCGTTTAGGAAACGGATTATTAAAAAATTTCTTAGTTGATAAAACTTCAGCATATACCCTCTGCAAGTGCATTTGTATGTGCACTTCTTCAACAAGCATGATTGTTAGATGAGACAAGTGCAGAGCTAAACGTGTTTTCCTTGTGAAGTATTAGAAATCCTAATGTAGGAAATTGCTTATGAAATCATTACCCAGTCACCCCATTTGTTTTAATTTGCTTTAAGTGGATTTCCATATTCTCTTGAATTGACCAGATGTTCAACATTTACCAAATTGTTTTACTTCACTGAATATAACTGTTAAACACTGTAGAATAAACCCAACTAATTCTTCTGTCTAAAACAGAGTAACATGGTTCAACACAGCAGGATATTTCTTTTTTTATTGTGGCATATGAAACAATGTCGCAAGCAGCATGCTGAGTGTGTCAAGAGCCGGAGCATGGTAGAGCATCTGGACTTTGTTTCTCTAAGGCATTTGTGAGGAGTAGCAAGTCCCTCTGGCCACCTACTCGGCTGGCATCACTGGGGTCAGTGCTCCCGTCTGGGGCAAGTGTCTGCACCCACATGTCAACTGTGTACCCCAGTCAAATCCACTAAGCTTTGAATAGAGCCGGAAAGCGCACATGCTGCTTTGAGCAAAATGCATCTTGGCATAAGGCACATAAGAATAAACAAACAACCAGGACAAAAAAACATTATTTGAGCATTTTATTTAGTCCAGGCATTTCTCACAGGTACCACAGATAAATAGTGAAGAACTTTGGGTTTAACATGTTTACTGTCAACTTTTCTCAGACTTACTTTATACGGTATAGTTTTCAGTATGTGAATAGTTGTAGTAGCTTGTGTAACAGCCCCCTTCACCATATTAACCTCTGAAAAACGTTTTTATTGCCAACCTGAGGAATATCAAGTTTAGGACCAGATTGGCTGTAGCCTACAAGTTTTACAACACATTTTATGGGTGTACCAACTGTCTGCTATCTTACTTGACTAAACACATTATATGTAATCCAACTGGATTTATGTATTTTTAAATGACATCATTTTCTAAACTAATCTTACATGTCAAAATATGATTATTTGATTGGAAAACAAACTTTTGTAACAAACTATGTAAAATGAATTATTAAAACAGTCCTAGACAGTATTATTGAAACACTAAAACACATTAAGAGGCTCCACAGATGCTGTTTTTATGATTAGGTTTTACCTGCAAAGTGATCATTTTTTACTGTATGAATTAGAGCCCACTCAGCCGCTTCAATCCATTGTTGCAACAGCTTGCAAACACCAGCAGAATGCAGACCCATACATTGGGTTGCTCTGAGGGAATATTATAGTGGAAAAATAGGTTTTGTGTTTGGGTTAATATAAATATTAAACACACATTATTATCGCCCTTAATGCGGTTGTCTTTCTTCACACAACAGCTGGAAGTTGTGTATACCTCATACTCTTTCACTGTTTAAAAATGAGCCCATTAGTAGAAATCCTAGCTCTTATTATGTTAAACTTCTCAAAGGGACCCAGTCACAGATATTTAAAAATAACAAATAAATGTACAGTATGTAATGGAAGACCCTGCTTGCAGTGTATGGGTTGTTTTTCATTGTAAGTGAATCCTTAAATCGTGTTTCTTTTTCCATTTTAATACATTTTACAATTATTTTTGCGTCTTCCTTTCCTCACCAAAAGCTTTTTTTTTGTGCTGCTGATAGTCGTCTATCTGGCATTTTTCCCGTTCAGCAAAGGCCTGCTAGAATGAGGTCTCCATGTCTCTATGATTCTCTGCAGAGAGCAGTTGGCATGTTGACAATGATGGGCCTGCAGCTTCTATTTATGCATCCTCCTTGTCAACCTTTCACACTTTGAGGATGAAGTGGTGTATGTTTACATAAATAAAAGTGGGCTCCTCTCAAAAACGCATTCCGTTCACTAAATACAAATACTTAATACAAGCAAAATAAGTTAGTGTAGGCTTTGACTGCATTTCCGACTACAGTGCCTGTAGTTACATTTTTGTGTACATTTCAGTATTATCCAGAATTTTAAATGTAAATTTAAGAAGATCGATGTGTAACATTTGTTAGATAATACGTATTTAAGATCCCGAACATAGAAACCAAGATTCACTATTCTTAGAGGCTAATGGAGTTTATTAATTTATCTATAAAGCTAACATGTCTTCATCTGAGTGTATTTTCTCTTTTTCCTGTGTTTTCTCCTGTTTGTGCATTTTCCTGAAAGATAGAGTTGTGGAAGTAATTGTTTTTCTTTTGTTTACCAAAGCACATTTTTTCAAATTCAGGTGTCTATTAGTGTGGCATGCTAAACTAAATTGACATATTTCTGTGCAGCTGTCTGACTGGCTGTGGCTGGCGTAGCCCTGTCAGGAATGACAGTGGCAGAGATGTGGATTGATGGCTTAGTGTGACACTGACAGCTGCCGGTAGGCCAGTGCATACCTGCGTTGCAGCCATGCCAGCTAGGTGATCATAGACAAGCGCTGACAGGCGGAGGTGGGGTGGACAGGGTTGCTCTCTAAGTTTGCATAGTGTCTCCACAGCATAGCCGACATGGCAAACAATATCACCAGGGGAGATAGCCTTAAAGAGACATGAAGGTCAGAAACCTAAGTAGATAAAAGAAATGTTTCTTAGAAGACTCACCATTCCCGCGTAGCTTAGGAAATGAAGCTAGTATTAGGAAGCTAAAGCTGACCTTCATGTTTTCTACAGAATATAACGAACGAGGACAGACCTTTCTAGAACATAATGATGATATATGGCACAATGCCTCTACATTTGCTGCCTGTGTATTCCCCAAAGTGTCATTTCTTTGTCATGCTACTGATGGCTTCCTTGTCTGGTTATATATTTGTAGTATCTGATGAGTTATAAGAATGAGGGATATTTTACTACATCTGCATATGGATGCTGCAGCAGTGGAATGCCAAACTCTGAACAAATTGCTTCTTCTTTTTTTTTGTCCTGGCATTTGAGCTGTGTCGATCCAGAGTGCAAGATGTGCAAGGCATGCTCTGAAACTCCCGAGTATAGATTGGTGAATTCCATCATTACCTTGAAAGACGGGAACAAGGGCACCAGGATTATCTGCTGTCATACACACATTCTAATAAATAACAGCATATTAGTTTGTGCTATATCTCCAGTCGAAATCGGAATCTGCCTCAAGGCGATGATGCCGCACAGAATATGGCTGACTGCATCTCAACTAAGGCCCGTAAAGAGCAAGCAGCATGAATAGAAACATGTAGAAAGGAGAGTTATTCACAAACAAATGACATTCAAGGATTAAATCTGATTGACTGACAAAATGACGTTTCGTAAGTGAAGGTAATACAATAAAATACTTATCCAATACTCATCCTCCCAGATTAGGACATTTCCAATGCATTTCCATAAATAAATGTCAGCATGAAGAAAACGAGCCTGGCTTCATAGGTAGCCTTTTAATAATATATCTTAAATACCATAGGTCATTAGCAACTAAAAGCAACACCAGGGAATATTCTCTTTCACATTTTTGTCAGTCTTCCTCATGCAGTAAATTGTCAAGTTGAATTTGTATTGTTTCACATTTTTTATCTTGTGACACTTTCTTTTGTATCGAGAGAAAGACAAAGAACACTAATTAAATTGCAGCTTAAAGCTTTTAATCGCTTTTATCTTTTATCTTTAACTTAATTTAGTTAAGGTCACAATTGAGGAAGTGAGATATGCATCAGATATCTCTACCTTTCCGGTTTTCTCTCTGTTATTCCCTCCGAGTCTGCGTGTCTCTCTTTTTGTGTCTCACACTCACTATACTCATCCTGCCATGTTCTTTTTTCTCATCCCATTGCTTTTGTAAATGTTCTCCTTTTTCTTGGTGAAATCAGCTCAGGCACAGTTGAATCTCATTAATTTGTGGGTGGTTCAAGTGTCTGATCATTTCCCCTCCCAAATCTGGACCTCACTAGTCACTTTACAGTCAATCAAACCTAATTACCCTCACTACAAAGACCATCAAATCCCATTGTCAAATCCATTTAGCTTCCCCAGACAGCACCGCCTTTCAGTGATGCAAACAGCCCATGTGTGGTTTGGTTCAGATGTTATAATGATCAGGATTCCAAAACTCAAATGTGCCACTCGTGTAAAATTGGTAATCTACACTGCCCTGGTTGGATGAAACCCAAAAATATGTATAGCATCTCAGTATACTTCCACATGCCAAAACCTCTTTACATCCCTTCCATTTTAATAACCTGATGCATTTAACACTCACATATGCTAAATGTCTGTAAAGTTGCAATGCCCTGCCATACACATACACACAACTGTGATCAGAGCCTGTGATGTGGCATGGCATTAACAGATCATGGCCGTTGTTGTCCATAGCAGCACAGTAAAAGGTGTTAAAAGGTTTGAGGTTCACCCAAACTGCAATAGAAATGGCTGTCACCCGCAACCCTTCATCTAACTAGCTCACTGCGACTGCATCCTCTGTTGACAATACCTCCCTTGCAATATTTAAAACCAATCCACTGACAAAAAAAACTAACACTGAAATTGTCCTTGAAGTAACCTAGTCACAAGCGGTCCATCACTAACCTTGAGAATTAAGGATTCACTTCCTGTTGCTGCGTCACAACAAAAATGATAACAGTATAATAAAAAACTTTATTTATATAACACCTTTTCAAGACAAGGTCCTTTACAGAGTAAAAACAACAAACAGAATAAGTGTTAATCATAAAAAATAGGAACAATAGCACCATCAATAAAACAATAAGTAAAATAGGCAAAAATATATAAAACATAGTAATAAAACATAATTCAAATCAAACTGAATAGAAGCCTTCTAGTGCTTAGCATGTTAAAACTAATTTTAATGTGAAGTAGCAGAAAAACGTGTGATTGCATTAAAGCTCCTGTGTAGGATTTGAAAATTCCTCCCAGTGGTCTTATTTAAAAAGACACTGTGCTAGGTAGCAATGCTCATTAAAGCACCAATCCCCTTCTAAGGATTCAACCTGAGGAAACTAGAATGAAAGTTAAATTATCAACACAGACTACACCAACTTTCACTGGGATTGTCTTTTTTTCCTACAAACAAAAACAGATTGTATGCTAACAGAAGGATTTGAAAGACGCTATAACACTATAATAATAGTTGCAGATTTCACAACTGCTCTGATATCATGGCAAAGAGCAGATCAGAAAACATAGACACTGGAATCTATTAGATGATGTAACAAAAAAAGAGAAACTCCAAACCAGAGCTACTCTTTACTCAGGTGATCCAATACTACTGAAAGTTGAACACAGTGAGCCTTATAGAAGTTGGGCTTTCTATCTAGTCGCCTGTAAGACCACACATTTTGATCAGCGTTTATCTCCTGGTGTGAGGCAACTGTGAAAATGCATATGTTTTATGGTCTACCATATTGCAGCTAAATTTAGCAGTACCTAGCCTATGGAAAAGTGGCGCTAGGGGTCTACTCTGCTGTGATGACCAGCTTCTGTGGCCCTGCTGGCACCCTGACATGTTGACCCCATGTGGCTTAGAGAAAGTGTGTCAACTTAACATCTGTCAGTGCTGGGTTGGAGCTCTCCCTTGTGTGTTGGTGGTGTTACTGGGCAGTTAGTAACTAGCCAGGAGCAGTGGATAGATGGTGATAGCAATATGGTAACTGGGGGGGGGGGTAGTAGAAGTAAATTATAGCAGAGGAAGCAGAGTGTGGTGACTACTACATTGCAAGCATCTCTCTTCTCCCCCCCCCCCACCCTCCCCTTCCCATCTCCCAACCTCCCCTCCCTACTGTTTCTCACTTGGGGCCTGGCAGCATCCATCCAGATGGAGGGTTTATTTTTGTTTTTGTTTGTTTACTTATTCATGCATCCAGCTATTCGGGGCATCGCAGGGGCTTTCGTTCCACCACAGAATGCAAATCGCCACGGCGGCTAATCCACTTTCATCTTTCCCTTGTCGACATCCAACTTCTCTCCACGTTTCCTCCTAGTCTCTTGCAGTCAGGACATCTCTATTTCTTTTAGGGTATGGGATCAGGCCTGCGGTGACCAGGCCAGCCCAGCTCCAACACTTGTCTCTACTACATGCATGTCAAGCACAATACACCTCTCACCTCCCACCCACCTTTCCCTTCTTCAAGACATTCTTCCCTCTCTCCACATTTTCCCTTCCTCTCTCCCCCCTGACCCTGGCGCCACACAGGGGCTTATATCAAGAGGAAAGTAGAAGCTACGCTGCCATTCCCCCTGGAATGGAGGGTTGTGGGAGCATCCTTAATTGAGTTAGGGAGGACATGAGTGGGTTTGCTCATCAAGTTGTTACAGTGAAACAATCCATATGAATGAGCAAGCAAATCTGTCTTTTTTATTAGCCATCTTACCCTTCCTTTCTCCTTTTTCATCCTCTCTTTTTCACTGAAGTAGACTAGTCACATGCACACACACACACACACACACACACACACACACACACACACACACACACACACACACACACACACACACACACACACACACACACACACACACACCACATTAAACAAATTACAAAATAAAGACCTTTATTAGAGGCTTTTGTCAGAGTTGGGTGGTTGGACAGCAGGGAGATGGAAAAATGGGGAAAGAGTGAAAAACAAAGGAAAGACATCTAACAGGTGCATGACTTCTGTCCTTTGGGCACATGTGTTCTCTGTGGCAGTAATGGTCTCTGCTTGCCTGGGTCTTAGAAGCTGCTGGGACTGCAGGTAAAGAGGGCGCAGGGAGTGGAGGGGGTGACTCCACTCAGTAAATTAGTAAACAGCAGAGCGGTAAGAGGAGAGGGATATTGAGTAATGCAGGTGGTTGTGTATGTCTAGGTGGCTGAGCCTGAATTCAGATGTAAAAGTAACACAAAACCACGTGCATACAAGTGAGAGTAGAGAGAGGGAGGCAAGATTAAAAGAAAGTGTGGTTGATGCCTCTCCACCTGGCCATAACGCAATACTCCCCTCCCTCCACCGAGGCCTTTGTTTCACGGCTAATGGTCCGGGTTAATTGCACAGGTGACTCTCTGTGGGGGAACAGATGGACTCAAATGTGTTCAAAAACAATCCGCAGCAAGCAAAAAAAAAATAAAATGGGAACAACTTGTTCCTCTCCTTTTCATTCTTTCTTTTCTTTCTCATCTTCTCTACTGGAGTCATGGAGGGCGACTGGGGTGAGGTTAAACTCTGACTGTGTTCCTCTCTCACAGTGGTTTCAATTCATCAAGCACAAGGCCTGTAAGCACTCATTAGATCTCATTACAGTGCAAATTAGACTCAGGGATTGGCTACTGGAAGGATAGTGGATAGTAGTAGAAAATAGACATCTCTGCCATGCCCGGTATTCCTCATGTCAAACACTTCAATTTGTTTATATAGAGGAGAGTGCTAGGCTTATATAAATACAGAGGATATGTAGCTGTGATTGATTAAAATATGTGACTTTGACAAATGTCATTATTTTGTATGCTTACGCTGTTATTTATCTTTTCAATTAACATGCCACTGTTGCTACCAGTTTAACTCGTGGCATAAAGGATGTCATAATTTGCCATTATATTAGAAACCCACACGTACCAGACAAAAGCTTTTTAGAATTCTATGATTTATTTGTCTCTCTTTTCCCCCATGAATCATGAAGGCTGCATGTGAGCCATCAGAAATTGAAGTCTCAATCGATCCACTGTGTTTTTTCTCCCCTGCACAACATGCAGGAGATGACAGATAGCAAATTGAATTTATGAACACGCTTTGTTGACACTGCTGCATAATTATAGGAATGCAATGCCTTTGGTGTTTGAAAAAAAGCCCAGCATTTCATTCAAATACATGCAAGGTTTTCTGCTTGAATGATTGAGTGAAAGGCTTTGTCACGTTTTTGAGGCGACAGCTGTTCTTTTACTCTGTAGTTATATACATATTCTGATTGTTGTAGATGGCTGATTTTAATTGGCAGAAATAAACAAATGAGATGTCAGGTTTTGCATAATTTAAGCTTGTTTGTTTGATTCCTAATTGGTTCCTTGACTGAGGTTTAAGAGTTTGTATGGAGGCTTTCGATGATGCATTGGTTTTTCTGAAAGTCTTGGCTAGAGTCCTGTGTCTCCTCTAACTGATCTTGCCATGAGCAGCCATGGGTATAGGTCATCCTGCTGACATTAGTCGTAGTAGACTCTCTGTCTGTCTCTCTCTAACTATCTTTTCATCCCTCACTGTCTTTGTCAAACTCATTTGTCAGCTGAGAAATCTGCCCCATAAATTTAGGTTAGTTAAGTGGAGCCAATAGTCTTGCAAATATACAACATGCATTTGTATCACTAAAAATTTGTAGGCAGGTTTGTTAAGTGTAGGTGAGGGTCTGTGTGCCTGTGCTTGCATACTGCAGTGTAAGTTATAGAAATAATTAAATGTCACCGGGCTCAGGCCGTCAAGTAGCCAGGAAGGTGTTTTATGGCCTTGTGTCATGGCTTGCTCCACTTGTCTCTCTCAATAACCCACTCCGCCACATACACTTCCCTTTTCTTCCTAGCTGCCATTCTGCGCTGTCTTTCTCTCATCTTTCTACCTGTATTATGCCTCTTCCCTCATTCTCTCCCTTTACATGTTTCTTCCTCAATCGTAGCACTTACAATATCTGTGCTTACGCTTTTCCTAGCCCTCCCTTTACTCCCTCCCAACTGTTGACACTTGACTTTGTGTTCAGCTCCTGTGATTGGTGAATAGTACATCGCAGCCGCTTTCTTTCACTTTTACTGTAGGTACTTTTTTTTTCTTCTGGAAAAGCAAATCTGATGTGTGAATTTTTTGTGCCAATCCTGCTGAGAGCACATTGCTCTTGTCATCCCTTTTAATTAGAAAATGTGATAGTGCCGCTTGTAAATATATTGTGAGCCAATCCCCAGGGCTCACTGTTACATTTGGCACTGGAAAGACATGGAACAGGTACACCATCTCTCTCTGGGAGGTAGAGTTTCACAGAGCTTTATTTCTGCTCTTAAAGGTTTAGCTGTTTAAGAAAGTACGTAAAAGTGCAAAAGCACCAACCATGTTCCACACTTCCACAAGCTTTAATAAGATCATTAAAAGACCCCGGGGCTGTCTGTTGGGGTGCCCAGCAAGGTGTTTCATAACTGGAAGGGTTTGTCAATGTCTTGGGTCTTAGCCCATCTTAACCCATTTAGAAAGCAATTTCCTGTGAGCAGAGGGGATCTTTCCTCTTCAGAAAGATCTTTGGGCATAAAAGGTTAGCTTTTCTGTAATTCCTCCGCATGCAATCTACCACTGCTGCTAATGAGAAGCGGATGAATATTTGCCCTAGGTTTAACAGCTCAAAATAAGACAAGAGTGAATCGTAGGAACGAGGCAGAAATGTCTGCTAAAGTGGGCAATGTTACAATAAGTGATGAAAAACGTTTGCCCTGGGGATTACTGGAATAAGTGTAGTCAAATAATATTCAGTTTTATTTCTTTTTCTAATAAGGGCTTACCTTGTCATGGTGAAATATATACACACAAATGCATATATATGTTAAAAGTCTGAAGGCTCATTTGTGACAATTTCTTGTTAAGAGTAAGGCTGCTCAAGTTTAAGCTGTGGGACATAGTTAATTGAGCACTGTAGGGTGACTGGGGAGTATGTTTCCCATTTTTGTCATTTTGGTTCTTTGTGTCTGCAGTCCTCCCGCTGAACCTCAGTCTACTAGGGCTCCCAAGTCCTGGCCATTACAAATGATGAATTGTGCTACAGTTAAGCTGGAAGTAGGACAAATTGATCAAAGTGTCAGGTGCCCCCTGTGATGTCTAGGTCTCCAAGAAGAAGCTGTCAAAAAGTTTCTTGTGCCAAGGTGGTTGTAGATACATGTTTACCTGCCACTTAACACTTTATTCTGTCAGACTCACAATGTGTCCTTGCTAGCCTACATAAGAAGAAGTAGTAGCTAAAGATCTTGGGAGTTGATACAGTTAGTAGCTGCAAGTTGTTCACCATATTGTTCTTTAGGTCCACAGCAGACAAAACCCATGCTCCCCCTTTTAAACCAATGAGCTTGCTATCTGAGGTGTAGTGCTGCAATTTGAGATAAGCACTACTTGGCTCGGTTTTGGTTTTGTTCTGATAAAGCTGGTCTAATTAAGCTTGATTTAATCGGAATTGCTTTTAAGCACAGCACACAGCCGGAACAGATACTTTGATTTCAAAGTAGCCCTTGGGAAGGACTTGAGGAAGAAAGAGAAGGAATGAGAGCAAAATTAGTTTGAGTACGAGTTAAGAGTTGCATTTTTTTAAATTTATAAAAGACATGTTTCTATTCTTAGTTGTGCTATCTTCTTTTACTTGCATGACTGCTTGCAGGTTGGGTGGTTTGTTGCTGGAGGAGGAGAGGAAAACGTGCATTTCTCTGGTAATGGCAAAATATGTGCCATTTCCTTAAATTAATCGTGTAGCATTGAGTGTCAACGTGTTTTGTTCATAAATTCAATTTGCCTGAGTGTCGTGTCTCTTTGAGCACACGCAAGTTACAAAAGATTGATCACCCCAGTGTCTGGAAAAGTGCTGTGTGCAGTTGTCTCCACTTATTTTCGAATGTTTCCCTTCAGCTATAGCTGTAAGCGCAGTAGAGAAACAAGATGCCTGGACCCTGATGGTAAACATTGGGGATGAGCTAGTTCACTCATGTATGCAAAGGAATTGATGGCCAAGTCTCCAGCTCCACAATAAGTCACCCTAATGATCCTAGTTTAAAATAATGTCTGTTCTGGACCAGAATGATAAAAAGGGTGCCCCTCTGACTCATTAGTATTGGGGCGTAAAGATAGATGACCCAGATATAGAATCCAAGCTTATTTTTGAACCCTGTTTTCATTGAGCAGTATGCTGCATGTGCACAGCCTGGGCACAACATTTCATGCTGTTGGCCTCATAGCATTTTAAGTGTATCCTACCTGTCTCTTCAGCCATGCCAACTGCCAGTTCTCTAGTTTCATGGATCCACACGACAGTTGGAATGGTGGGCTGGGGGGATGTTTTTCGCAGTCCGGACCCGGTGTCATTGACTGAACAGTGATAGAGCACCCGGGTATTGAGCGGCTCCATACTAAATCTTTGTAAAGAGCACTTAGCTCCCATGCGTTAGCCACAGAAAGAATATCTGTCAATGACCATCAGTGGATGCTTTCATCCTGAGGCTCCTCTGCCTGTATTAGTTGCTTAGCTCTATATATATTTTTCCTCCTCCCCAGCTGTAAAAGAAAAAGGACAGGCCTGAGTGACAGGCCTCTGTCTCACTCATACAGTCCATAAAAACCTTGTTTATTTCTCACTCTGCTCGCCTTTAGTGAGAGGGCATCCATTGCTTTCACACCAGAATACTTAGAATTAGACCTTGAAGCAGTACGTAAAAAGGTGTGTGCTTAGGCCTGTACCTGTACAGACCCATATGCATGTGTTATTTTATACTTTATCCTGTTTTAATGTATGTTTCGTTCTATAAAACATTTTGCCTCTATTTTCTGTTCTCTCACAGAGGGAGATGAAACCGGTGTGATGGATAGCCTAATGGAAGCTCTACAGTCTGGAGCAGCCTTCCGTGATCGACGAAAACGAACACCACGCAATGGTAAGGCGGCGAAAAACACTGTCTTTATTTAATTTTTAATTTCATTTATAATTTTCTTTTATTTCTGACAGTCTTACCTGTCTGCAGAAAATAATACCACCTGCCCCCTTTAGTTGTTAAATGTTTGCATGCTGTCTATCATATGATTTGCTCTCCAGTTTGTATATAATTAGTGTGTATTCCAGTGCTTGTGTCCTTTTGACTATAGTTTCAAGGATTTGTGAGTAACAAGCACATAAAACATGAACACGTATAGGAACATATGCATATACAGAAAGATGTCATAGAAACAAGCACACATGTGGCCCAGTGCAGGTTATTAGCGATTTATTGTCCCTTTGCTATTCATAAAGCACTTATTATAATGTAGCCATGCTGGCTGCAGTTGGACCAAGGCTGATTTAGTGTAATCCTGGTGTTAACACATTCCATTCTACCATGATGAATGGCCTGTACCCAGGGGAGTACTACCTAGTAGGGGTGCCAGGATCAATTCATATGCAAGTCAGAGTTCTACAGAAGAGCCACAGGTGCTTCCATTTCCACACTGGCAATCGCGGTAGAAAAAAGGATGGGAAAATAAAATCTGACCAATGGCTGGATTCGATGATTCTGTATTAGACACAAAGTCTCACAAAGCAAGCAGTAGAAATGAGCATACAATTTTAAGGTGGAGCAGGCAAATTTCTGTCTAAACTATCTTTTTAGATTGTTGCTGGGCAATATTTACATTTAGAGAGAGTTGTAATACTTATTTTATCACCCAATGAAAATTGTTACAATTTAAAAAACACAATTATATTGTAATGCTCTTTGTAAATCAAAAACAATTCATTTCAAAATATTAATATAATACATGAAAGATAATTTAACTATGATTCAGTATTTGAAAAAACCATACACAAGTGTATAACAACTAACACACACATGCACAGATACTTTACTCTTATTTCAACACCTATAATGCTGCTTATCAATAGACATAACCAGCTCCATTCTTCACTTGCAGCTTTTTCATACCATATTTCTGTGTTTGGGTTTAATGTGAGCCTGTGCCTGTGTCTAAATGTGTGTGCAGGTGTCTTAGCAAACCTAAAGGGTTTTTGCCAGGCTCAATGTGGTTAATTCTTGCCAAATATCTGAGATGAGTCACCTCTGATGTTTATTTCTCTTTTCCTCTTTCACCATCCTTCCCCTCTTCTCTTTTTATTTTGTTTTTCTTTCTTTATGTTTTTTATCACCAACATTGTTACAGGTGATCAAAGCCCTTCCAGTCCATCGTCTCGGTGGCCGGGTGCTAACTATGGTAACAGAACCCTAGGTGTGTGTTTTTAACTATCTTTTTAACCCAGGCCCAGCAACACCCTGTCTCCTACTGCACTTCCCCTGGCTGCATAACTCACATGTCCTTCCTGTCAGAACACTCAAACTGAGCTGGTCTACAACATGCAGAGTCCTGTGCTGAGTTACTGAATTTGACTAAGCAAATATGTAAGATTTACTGTAAAAAAGCAAAACACACTATACAAAAGAACAACAACATGCCATTTTAAGTCCTTGCCACTATGTAGGTGTAGCATAAGGTAACATTATTCCAGTTACTGTGGAACACCATTTTACAGCAACTGTACTTTTGGCTAATGGCCAAAAGGCAGAAATTCACAGACAAAATGGTGCCCTGTGTTTATTGGAATAGGGAACCACAGCTTAAAGTGAAACTAACAACAGTGGAGGTTACATCAAATCTATGTCAATTGTAGGAGTCGTTATTACTACGTCTACCTACAGTAAAAAAATAATACATATACCTTATGTAATGCAGCATATTTCATTTCAGTTATACATTTATTTTGAGCATAGGATCACGTTGCAATGTGCAGCAGTAAAGAAGGAAAATCTAGACTGGAGAGACTATAATTGCCAATTATGCTAGTATGCTGAGTGGCATGATGTAAATCTTACATTGCATATCATTTTTAATTTTAAATTACCTTTAATATCCAATACAGTAAGGTTAACTCAAATTGAAGTTGCCTTTGTGTTGGCCCCTTGATCCTACATGTTTAAAGGTGCTGTAGGTAGGATTGCGAAGATCCAGGACTTAGCCAAAAAATGTTAACATCGACAACTTCTCAGTCCCTTCCCCCTTTCCAGCAGTGATTGACACGCAGTTAGACACCCACCTGGCCCTGATTGGTGCATCTGAACAGGGAGTGGTGGATTTTTTTTTTTAATCACCTGCTTCATGTAGTTCTACTCAAACATAGGGTCAGTTTCAGCAAATATGACAGAAAGTTAGTTGTATAAGTCTTACCTACTGCATCTTTAATCTTACAACGCTAATACAATCCTAATAGCAGTCACGCTATCATTTTTTATTCATTTGGCATAATTTCTGTCTTGTAGAGCAGCTCCAGTTATTATCGAATTGTCTTTCTCTTCCTGTTAGTCTATGGGCATGATATCACTTCCAGTCTTGTGGCAATGTTGGGGAAGTGTTCTGCTGGGGAGGTTTGCCCAATGCTTTGGCCACTCATAATTGTGTTGAGTAATACCTTTCTTTTTTCCTATATGTTTGGTAAATGGCTAACTGATGTGCAACAGAACCCCAGATATGCCTCTTTTTGAAGGATTATTGCCTTGTATGCCATACTGTGCAAGCCTACTTTGAGGCAACTTTGGCTAAAAATGAATTGTCTGCAACTCTCAAGAGATTGGTGCTCTGTGTCTTGCAAAAATGTCTCTCTTGCCCTAATATATTTAACATGTTTTGATTGCATGTCCAAGTACCTGACATTGCTGTTTTTTTCATGGATGACAGTATATCTCAAACGTACATAGAGTGTGATGCTTAAACAATTTATTTATATATTTTGAAAAGTAATGTTCACTTCAGAAGAAGAAAGAAATGTGTTAATATTTAATTAACCGGAAGCTTTTAAAGTAATTTTTAATTTTAACACCTGGCTATGAAAACCATCTCTAAAGATGTGGAATGTTACCTCTTTAGTGGGAAGAAGCTGTTGCTAGTACGCAAGGCGTGGAAGTAGCAATTAAATATAGTTACGTTTAACTCTATGCACAACTCTAGAACCAAACTCCTGGAACAACTTTTCCACAGCTGTGGACATACAGAGTGACAATGGCTGGGTGGTTGTGCTAATACTTATGAACCCCAGATTAGCACTGCTAGCACTACTATGTTCAATATTTCATTGAACATGCGGATAGAGAAAGACTCTGGCTGTCTGTGCCTGTGTGACAGCCGTTTGGACTGTCAGGCCCTCTAGTAGTCTAGGTGGGTCCTGCAGAGGGCACCATCTAGTGCACCATAGTTCTGCAGGGGAAGGAACAATTAGGTGGATTGATGGGTAGGAACGCCATGCCTGTAAAATCACGGTTTTGCTTTGGTGGTTTGCAGCCACCTGCTCCTCAGATCTCTGCATGGTAAATCAAGACGGCTAGCTACACTATCTGTCCAATTTGAGTTTTCTGTTGCACAACTAAAACAACCTTTGAACGTATCCATGTTCCACCAAAACAAGTTCCTTCCCAAGGCTATTTTGCAGAGACGCCGTTGCTCCGTACGGCACTCAGCACCGCCCAAGACGATTGTGATTGGTTTAAAGAAATGCCGAGAAACCAGAGCACATTTTTCTCCCATCCCGGAATGCTGTGTGGACTAGCCAGACCCTCCTCCGTAGCGCTGTGGAGGAAGGTCTGGCAATGCGAGACTATGTTCATGACAGAGGGAAAGATTGAGCATAAGATGGGACATGCAGTTTGTAGCTTCAGCAGTTTTGCCAGCATTGTACTGTACTGTCTTGGTAAGGATGAAGCTAAGCATGAAAGTATAGCTCCCAATTTCCCAATTTAAGTTTCGGCCCTCACCTATGGTCAAGAACTCTGGCTAGTGACAGAAAAAAATAGATCATGGACAGGAATGCCAGGGTTTGTTTTGCTGGCTGTCTGGGTTCCTCCCAAAGAAAATAGCCCTCTGTAAGTAAAAGTGCAGCTCTTTTGTGCTGTAGAAGTCAATTGAGGTTGTCTGGGCATCTGATCAGGATACTTCCTGATCACCATCCTGATCTGTTGATGTATTCTTGACATGTCCAACTGGGAGGAGACCCAGACCATGAACATGCTGGTGGGATGTACCCTGCCTGGAAGATGTTGCTGGGTGGATGCTACCTGGACCCTGACAAATACCAGCAAATATGGTTGGCCATGTCATGCCATGTGATCATTGTAAAACTAAACACTGCCTCTCTTTGTTTAGGAATATGCTTGATGTACTTGAATATTCTGTATGTCTGTGACCTATTTTCCAATGATGACATGGCATTGTGCATCAGACCCTTCTCAGTTCACTTTTTTTTCCTAGTGCATACCTCTATGCTACCAGAAGACGGCTCCGTGTTTATTGATATGGAACCCGAACTGTGGTTTGATAAACAGCTGCATGGATTCTCTACCCTGAGGTGATGAGAGGGGGAAATCCTTTTGACATGCTGGCTCCATGGATTTTTTCTAAATGGAATCTGGAAATGAGTTCAGTTGCTATAGAGCATAGGGGGATTTGTGCGCAAGGATTTGTGTTTGTCCCCTTTCATGAGATGAGGTAAATTCCCCCAATGCTCTATAGCACCTGAACACATATCCAGATCACATTTAGTAAAAAAAAAATGGAAGGGGACAAACAAAAATCTTTACGCACAGTTTGAGGGAATTTTTTCCAAGTACTCTCCGTAAAGAGCAACAATTAAGTTCCCCAGTGACGGACAATTTGGTGAAAAAGTCACTGAAAGCTGTCTTTGGGTCGTCACTTCTTAGTGCATGGTGGGAGCTGTCAACGTTTTAGTCAGTATTTAAAGAATGATGGTATCATTTTTGGGTCAGTACAGCAACTTTAATGTTTCTGTACTTGTTGTACACTGTAGTGTACATATTTGCTTTCTCTCTGAATCAGGGACTAACAGCATTTTAGTCTCTGAATTTACTGGTGGAGAAGGTTCCTTAAGCATTTCTATCAGACAGTGTGCCAAATCTATTCAGTCCTGCTTGTCATGTCTGTTGTAATCTCATGCTTTAAAGCTTGATTAACCTCCTGTCATCCTCAAACAAGCCAGAGAGAGTCTCTCAGTCGCACAAGAATCTTCACTAACGTCAAAGGAGTTCATTTAAACCCAGCATGTAGCTTTTGTCATCCTTCCAGCTAAACTACATCCAGCAGACTACCTCAAGTGTCAGAACACAATTCTAGATGCCGCCAGTCACAATTACACCCAATTCTAGAAGCATTTCCTATTTCCTTGTCTCCACTTTGTGTAAGATGGAAAACCTAACCCGGGAGGCCATACTCATGTGTTATGCAATTACACCAGCCAGTCCTAATTCAACACACAGAAGCTGGATGGATTGATGGAGACCAGGAAAGCCACATTTCTGTTGTGGGTTCAGTCTCATTTCAGGAAGATAATGTATCAAGTAGTTTGTGGTGTTGAATGTGGTTGGTTTCGCACTATATACAGTATTACTCTTTTATTTATTTATTTTTTGCAGACAGTGTACTTTAAAATTAGGTTTTACTTGAATAAGGATAAGAAAGAATGTGGGTTAGCCGACTCCTTTTCTATCGCCTATTCCCTTTCTGGTGAGACAGTTACCTGGGTATCTTGCAGGGGATTGGTGGGTAGTGAGCAGGAGCCTCTCATACATCCTGGCTCATCGATTTTCAGTCAGGGATGAAAGCCACAGACTCAGTAGGTCTTTCATACTGGGGGGCATCCCAAAAGACACATCAATCAGATTTCAAAGAGAACCAAGCCAATCTTATTTATTTACTGCCTTTTCAACGTCATTACAATCCCAAACCAGGGCCTCTCCCTTTCCTTCTCTCTGCCCCACTCTCCTGCTTCACCTTCACAGGTCAGTCCATCAAAAGTTCCCTCCTCTGTTCTATATAGTAAG
This sequence comes from Perca fluviatilis, assembly GCF_010015445.1. Taxonomy (NCBI): domain Eukaryota; kingdom Metazoa; phylum Chordata; class Actinopteri; order Perciformes; family Percidae; genus Perca; species Perca fluviatilis. The sequence continues at coordinate 25,880,205 of NC_053121.1, read as the reverse complement.
CCTCTTAAGGACCTATTTGACATTGAACAGGGAGGGATCATCTCACTCCCATTAAAAAATAGAGATGCAGTGATATAATGCTTGTCAGGGTTACGGAATTTCAGCCCAACTGTCTAATCCCCTGAAGCCTAGCAGTTAATTCAGCTGGTCAGGCCAGAGAGCGTGCCCCCTGTAAGTTTAATGAAGATTAAATTACCTATTTTCTCTCATGAAATTTTAAAGGAAGAAAGGGGATGAATTTGGAAGGAGGCAAATGAAAAGACCAAAGGAAAGTGTCTGTAAAAAGGAGATGCTGGCAAAGATAAAGACATTGTGGGTTCTCTAATAACCCACAATGTCATTTGTGACATAGATCTTATTTTAATACTTGATGAGTGACCGTCATTCCCTTAGCAATTAATATGTTCACGCATATGTTGCACCCATCACTTTGTCTCTCTCTTGTCTCTCAACCTCTAGCAGTTGTTCTCCTGTACTGTTTCACACGCACACATGTGCAAGCTTGTGTCACATATCGGATAAGGTTTGTTGCTTAGGGTGTCTCTGAGTTGATGGCTAAAGCCCTTTGCCTTCACAAGCTCCTGGCTTCCACTTCAGGGTGTTGATAGATGTTATTCATTGGGGCAACCCTAGAGGCGATCCTGCAGGAAGTGGCGCTAACATGATTTGGGCCGAAGAGACCCAGAGGGTGTCAGTGCCTCTTGCTATAGCCTGGATCGCTTAGTAGATGTGAGATATCAATAGAGTAGATGAGAGCAGAGCTCTGTAGAGACGTGCTGCTTGAAATATATCACCTGCGTCTCATAGATAAGGACATTTACAGCAGCCAAAGGGAAAGGCAGATGGGAAGGAACTGAGGCATGGACAGCCACTCTATTTAACATTTGACGTCCTAGGGCATAGACAAAGCCATTGTCCCTCCCATTGACCCATAGGGCCTTTCTCTGGACCTGATCATTTTTCATCCACAGCAGAAAACCCATCGTGAAAATATAGATGAAGATTTTATGTACCATTTGAGTACCCTTGACGCATAACTGATTCGTTGCTTGACTCTGCCAAGAGAGGACGTAAAGTAAGTGAAGTGTGACATGCAGCCATTTTGAGAGGATAAATCAAATCTTAATAAAAGGCGGTCTCTCTGAGTGGAAACCAGGGGTCCCTTACCCCTGTCCTGCTGTTAAGTACCCCCTAAACCCTCTGCTGTTTAAATTATACAGAAGGTACAGTATCTACTTGAGTACAGGGTGCTTACAGCGGGCTGTCTACATGCCCTTTTGATGCCGTTATGCCCTTTTACAACTCCCTGTCTACGAAAACTTATCATGTGGAGCCTAGCTCCCTTTGGTAACACTTACTTTTTCTTTTTCTTTTTTTAAATAAAGTCAATGACCTAGTGCTATAATGGACTCAGAGCTCTCAACACCTATGTCCAATATTGTTTTACTTCATTGGCACAGGGCCTCATTGATGTAGAAAGTACTCAGCCCTCCCGCCTAGTGGACCATCAATGAACAACTGCAGAGCAAAATGTCTACTAGCTTATCATATTCAATAATATCCCAGAGCGTTTGCAGTGGGCTGCTTTTTTTTTTTTTCTTGCTCACTCTCCAAACAATATTGGCTTTCAAGTATGTGGGCAGTTATGAAAGGTCACCCTAAGTGTAAATTATCATTGCTGGATCAATTTTGGAGGGCAAATAAGCTTTGGAGGCCCCATAATGGAAGGTTTCATCTTATTTTTACCCAGGGCACACTCACACAATAAGATTGATATCGTTCATTGTTTGATGAATTCCTAATAGACCTATAAACTTGCAGAGCTTAAAGCCAAAGGAATGCCTGTGTAAGTCGGACCATCCCACTAGCTGAAAAATTGCCCTCATATAATTCCAATGGAATCTCGCCCAAGCCATCATGCTTAGTGTTGAAGGATGGGCAACTTGTGTCTGTTGAATTAAACCATATTTATCGCTCATTAGGCATACAGCAGGGCCAACTGATGATCGGCTAGAGAACAAATAATGTGCGGTGGAATAGGATGCCATCCTATGTGGTTATGTGTTCCACTGACAATAAGTGGTGGTGCCAGATTCAAATATTTCTTCCTCTGCTGTCATACTTATGTGTTTTTTTTACCTCCATAATATGATGTGGCTATTATAGAAGTATAGGATATAAGGTCCAGGCTGATGTTTGCATTTGAAGTGTCAGTCACTAAAATCTGTCAGCCTCAATGAGGTGGAATTAATATTTTACTTTCACATTAGGTGGGCTTGATGTCTGTAATAGAGAGGTATATAAAAGTAACGGCAGCCTGGGCGATGAGTGATAATAGTAATTCCCAATTACAGACAAAGACAGAATGTGTCAAAGAATGTTAAATGTTCCATAATAGTAAAAGTGATGTTGGGAACAAGCATATTATATTATACAAGAAATTACAATTTACTCTATGTGATGCTCTCAGCTTGAAGTATCTGGATCTTGCAATATTGCTTTCCTGACTTGAATACATTCAACAGGTTTTCAGTGGCGTTAATTAAGTCATATCTTCCTTTTCTGAAGTGCAAGAAGGCTGCAGTTCCATCATATACTCATTTTTTTGAGTATGCTTCGATGCATATTTGGTTAATAATGTTTCTGAGATGAATCTGGCAGCAGGTGAAATTAACACTAACATCAAGACTTTACATGGTTCCCTGTGATACAGTGTAAAACGTGAAGCAGGATCTATGAAGGTAAAACTACCTGTAATGCTTGAATAAAAAAACAAAACCAACAACTAAATGCATTCAGAAAAACATATTTGTGAAAATTGCAGAAGAAATTATTGATTAAAAGACAAATACAAGTTACTTTTGAAGTTCCACGAGCTCCAATGACTTACAGTTGATATACTGTATAAAATATAATAAATGACTGCAACTTCTCTCAGTCTGTACGTTTTTGTTGTCCTATAATGGCTGTACTCAAAATACTAGAAAAATAAAAATACGGGCTGGGATTGCCTCCACACGGCTCTCACAGACCGTTCCCCAATAGTGAAATGGACGTTTTTTTTAGTTTGTTTTTTTAACAACACACACAGAGGGAGTGTGACTTTATTCTCTGCTCAGGACCCCATTACTCCACTATATCTATACATAACAAATATATTTTTGCTGCTATATTAATTTTCTGAATGTTGAGTAGAGCATTGTAAAGCCTGACAGACTTTTTAAGTTAAGTTTAAGGACAATTATTTCTAAAGCTATGTTAGAAAACTTTAATTGGATTAGTGTGCACACCTTTCAATTAACACTAAGGAAAAGAATGTTTGGCAATTTTGACAACAGCAGTAAGCCTCCCACACCGTTGTAGGATTTGCACATTTTCACAACCAAAGTGTTGTGTTTACTTAATGTGAATTCATGCAGTAGATCATCTATTTGGCTGTCTGAACAACAAAAAGCAAAAGCTTAATAATAGGCATATATTGCTTTTAGGCACTGACCTGAAAGTGTGACATCCGGGCTCAAAATAAATCTGTACTTAATGAGTGATGGTCACTACTGCATCTGTGAAAACATCAAGTGAATCCTGATCAGAAGAGCAATGTTTTCATCATAATACTGTACATACAAGGATAAATGCCGCCACCTGATCAGACTTATAACTGAGAAAAATGATTTATAATGTAGGTTGTCAAATTATTTGTGAGACACAAAGAGAGGGAGACAGATGACAAAACAGTTTAGAAAGGTAAAGAAAAAGGCTAGTTGAGACGTTCAACCCAGTTGACAAATACAGTGTTCAAGGATTGAAAAAAACTGAACTTGTGATCTCTCAGGGTATGGTGGAAAGAGGTGCATACGTGACAGGGAGAAGGTAGAAGAGAGAAGCATGGGATTAGATGAAATGGAGTGAGTGGATGTATTGTGCAGTGATAGACACATGTATCCATAGTGATAGCTATACATAGTTAAAGATGGCAAGAGAGACCAAGAGGGTTAAATAAAGGTAAAAAGCAGAATAACAGAATACCATCCTCTACTCACTCTCACACACTCACACACACACACACACACACACACACACACACGCATACTTGGTGTGCAATCAGCAAGAATGCTCCCCACACTCAGGCACTCCCCCTCCAGTCAAGCATGATTGTGCTTGACATGGTTCCATCACTAATGCTGACTGATGCCCATTTGCTAGGCTCTTCACATTTATTAATTTATCTGTTTATTTGCATCAAGTTTATTTATTGATGGGCCTCAAGGATACGGTGGAAAATCTCCATTTGCTCATATAAGGAAGCAAGAAATGGAAGGCTATAAGGGTGTGCAACGTTTACACGTGAATGAACAAAAGATAGCAGGACAGAGTTCAGCTTTTCTATTTAGATTCCAGCAGTTGAAATAGCTATTCCTTTCTGGTAATGGAAAAGTGATATGGCCCATTTAGTTACTTAGCACTAATCCCAGTGGTTTAGCCGCATCTCTATTTTTTCTTTCCTTTTATCTCTTTGTCTTTCTTCATTCGTTCTTTTGACTTCTATTTGGTTAGTGTCTGATGGAAAGATTTGAGTGGGGTCAAATTACTCCCTTGCCTGTATGAATTTTCCCAAGCTTCAGCAGACCTCTCAGCCACATTATGTGCATGCAGCATGTTACTGTTGTAGTTGACCACCAAATACCCATAAGGGTTTTAAATGCATGCTCTATTTAAAGGTACACTATGAGTTGCTGCATGCTTTCAGCGCAATTTCATTTTTGTCTCAAATCGTAGGCATTTCTCCTTGATCCGCTAGCTGCCTGCCCCCTGAATACACTGTGAAAAAGCCTGGTCTCGTGAGACAACACAGGGTCATAAACGTCAAACAAACACTAGGGGCACAGGCTGTGCACCAGAATACAACAAACCACTCCAGCCAATCACCGACAAGATGGTTGGGGGTGGGGGTTAGTGACAGTTAGTCAGTTAAGGCCGTTTTATGCTGCTGCGTCGAATCGACGGCGTACCCCCGCAGACCCCTCTGCGTCTACACCGTAGCCTGACGTGCACCTCTCGAAAAATGTAACTACACGTCGCTCGGCCGTGGCTTGGTAGCGTTGCATTTCCCCCGACTCATTTCCTGGTTCTCCTTCTCCATAAAAAACATGAAATCAAGGAGATGGTTAACTGTTCCTTTCTTGGTCAGAAAACACATGGGAGACTCTTTGTTTCTCTCACTATGACTCTAGAGTTGGTACTCGCCCCGAAGCTAATCGTCGTCACTCTCTCACTTCTCCCTCGCTCTCCCCCACTCCTCACACACAAACACATATGGCGGCTCGACGCACACACCAGCGTACAAGTATAAACATCAGGCATCACTTACGTAGGCTACGGCGAAAGCTCTGCGTGTAGTCTCCGCAGAACCATAAAACAAGCTTAAGTCATGACAGTTACGGAAACATGGGGGGAGGGGAGAGCTTGCTCTGTTTTGTTTGAAATTTACTTGGAACGTGAACAGAAGTGACCATGCAGGAACTCATAGTGCACCTTTAATGCCCAGTGTTCACATAACCTCCCATTTTAGTGTAAATCGATTTTTGAAGTTTTTGGGCTATGGTCTTTTATTTTGTCATGGCTTTACATATTTTGTCGTAGCTTTTTAATAAGATGTCCCTTTCCATGTGATTATTACATAGAATGATGCAATTAGAGCATAATGAGTGTAAGTGTAATTGTTGTTTATTTTTACAATGACAGATTTGCTGTTGTAAGCTACTGAGGGAACAGCGATGCTTAATTACCCACAAGTGTACAATTTGAGATCATTAGCTTTGGAAGCCAATATCTTTGGCCAGAGGTCTGCCAGAGGACCTTTGGTCCAATGTTGTAGTGGTAAAAAGAATACCAAGTTGAAAACTGCTGAGGGACTTTTATTTAAACATCCTAAATGTAGGTTTTCTTTCCACATTTAAATTTCTGTAAATCAGTTTGCCTTAATCTACAATTTTGATTAACTTCTTTAAGGATAAATCTTAGAGCAGCTGGTGGGTTAAGGGGAAATAAACAGAGCTCGGGGTGTTCTTTAAAGAGGGGATCAGTTGTCGGATTTGAGACTCACTTGGTAGGGTTATTAGGAGAGGATAAAAGAGACCATAGTACAGAGTTGTTGCCTGTGCACCTGTGTATCTAAAAGCAATTGTATCCCTCCATCGGGGGCTGAAGAGGAAACAAATTAGTTACAATTCTTTACATATTTTACCGCATGCCCAAAATTATATGAAGAGCTGCCATGCTCCCTCTTCAGCAGGAGCTGATTGGCATCTGTGTTCTTATGGAGTCACGAATCCTACCCAACTTCATCTGTGAGTTTATTTGAATTCATCCAAAATGAAGGAGAAAGGGGGGATAAACAAGAAGGAAGCACAACAGCTTGGTATTCATGAATTACATAAATTACAATGTCAGTCTCCTAAGACATGACTAATATGTCAAGTTTAAAAATAGACAGTTTGCCACAGTTGAGACCCTCTGCCTCCAGTGGACAAGGATTAAGCAGATAGATGGTAAAGGTTTTTTTTTTTTTTTTTTTTTTTTTTTTTGTGTGTGTGTGTGTGTGTGTGTGTGTGTGTGTGTGTGTGTGTGTGTGTGTGTGTGTGTGTGTGTGTGTGTGTGTGTGTGTGTGTGTGTGTGTGTGTGTGGGTGTGTGGGTGTTTGTGTGGGTGGGTGGGTGTGTGGTGTCTGACTCAACTTTACTGTATACTTGTATACATGCACAAGTATACTGTGTGTGATTTATTTGTGTACACTGTATATATTGTATGTATGTGTATATGTGTGCAGTTATACTGTATGTAAACCGACCTGGGTTTCCATGAAAAGTTCATTACCTTAGTTATGGCGGCAGTATATGAGGGCCTAAAAAGTAGCCGGACAGTATAGGGGTCATGCATTAGTGGAAAGCCAGTGGAGGTTGCTGAGTTTGTAATATCTGCACCCTGAAGGCATTGCCAGCTAAGTAAAGGACGAGGCTGCACACTGCATTACCTTTACTATTATATTTTTCCTTCCACTCTAGATGAGTTTCTTCCAGTGGCTCAAGTCACTGTTGCCCCGGGGCGGATTATGGCAGATGGAAGCTGTAATGTTTCTTAAGATTTCCGACAAGTCAGGGGAGAGAGTGTGTCCATACGTTTGATCTTTTTGTGTGTGTGCATGCATGTTTTGGTGTGATTGTGTGTGCTGTTTATTTGTGGGAATGTTTACTGAAGCTTAGCGTTCCTTGGCAGGCCAGCGGTTGACCTGATTTCTGTGTCACAGCGTGACTCACACAAGTTAGCTTTTTAAGGAGACCATAAGGTCAGCGTGAAAACTAAAGCCACAGATATGTCGCCTAAATCTTCTCCCATACAGACTCCAGCTGTGGCATGGCTGAATATGCATAAATATTCTGTATTGGCTAAATATAGCATTCCATCATTGTAAATATTTAGCCACCATGCATTATGATTAGTGAGAGAGCATGTAAAATCATTTATGGTCTGCATTATTAAAGTCTCATACATGCTAGGGCTCTTTCTTCACTCCTAATACCACCATTAATATGTTTACGGGGGTGGCTACAGTCTGTCTAAGAAATTGATTTTTCTTTTGCCAATTGTAAAAGTTTTATGACAGTCAATATGGCTGAAGAAGCAGCCCTTTTATTATTTTACTGGATCTGCTGCTAGCTGAATAGATGGTTCCTGCTTATAAAGCTTGAATAATTGAACAGGGGAATCAGTCAATGAGAGGAGGAGGCACAAGGTCTTGATGGCTAGATGGCTGAGATGACAGCTTGTGAAAGAAAAAGACAGCAGACTGATTAGCCAATGTGTCGTATTGCTTTACAGCTGTCTGTAAACTATGCTCTCTCATCTCTTTCCCCCCTCTCCTTCTAACTCATCCCCTTTCTTAGTCTATTACTCTCCTTCCTCTTTCACTCCCACCTTTACCTCTTTACTCTTGTATTACTCCTATTTGTTCCTTTTCAACCTTACTTTGCCACATTTCTCACCCCCTCCTCAACCTAAGTTTTCTTTAAATGTTTTATTTATCCTCACATCCTATCTCCATCCATCCCAATGACCCTATGTCACTCCAGGCAGAATTATTACTCTTGGATGGAACATCGGCTCAGTGGCGCCGTACTCTGCTCTCTCCACATTATCCATTTATGGAGTATCCCCTTTTGTGGTGAGCCATCTTCCCATAGCCCTGTAATGATAGGAGTCTTGGCGACCCTGTGCATTTGCACTGTAATATAAGACATTCTCATTAGTCCATGGATTGTGCTCTCTCTCATGTCCATTACATTAATTGCTACACATCACTGCCTGCCAGGCCTCTCAGTATTCTGTTACACTGCTGGCATTCTCTGTCCAGCATCACCTAACTATGGGCCACAATCTCTTTGCCCGGGAAGGTGACAAAGGTAATTGAAAAACGGTATATCGAGAATTTGAAAAGATGTTTTCAGTTTTAAAAAAATCTCTCAAGGTGATAAACTGGCCAGTTTGTTTGTGCTTTGTTACATGCGTGAATAGAGAAAAAAAATTCAGATCAAATACATTGAAGCCAAGTGCCCTTTCACCCTCGCACCATCCCTCTGTTGTCAGTCATCTCTCCTCATAATAGGGAAGCAGGCCGCTACCATAATTGCTTTGATGGTCCAGCCTGAACAAATCACTTCTGGGCATAAAGAGAGGCCTTGGAGATGGCAGCCAGAGAGAAAAGGTGCGAATGAATTAAAGCACTTTGCGTTCCTCTGGGGCATGTGGCCCAGATTTTTCTTAAAAAAGAAAAAAAAAATCTAAGGAGAGGAAGGAGTGTGGGGGTGGGGTGTGCCTCGTTTCTCCCAAGACTAAATGGCAGTAAAAGCAATAATACACATCCAGCCTCCATTAAGCCAAAATGGAGAGCTTTTTCAGGGAAAACACAATGGCACTGACATAGTTAACTGGCAGGTGAAGAAAGAAGGATTTCACTGGAAATAATCTGATTTTGAACGGGGCTCCCATCTATGGGAGAACCTCTGGTCATGCCTTTTGTGAAGGAACAAAAGTTTGGCCCTTTAGAAGCAAAGCTTTGAATGTTTCAGTAGAGCTAAGTGAATGGGCCATGAGGACTGCAACAGGCAGACGTGAGACAGGGCCTTGTGCAGCAACCCTCTGCTTCCTTTGGACCTGACAATGTCAGAGCCTCCGCTTTATTCTCCCTATTTTGCTTTATTTTTCTTCAACCTTGAACCAAACAGAAAGGTTATACTTATTTGCTATTATTAGACACTTGTACAATTGGGATTGTATTCATACTGAGGCTGGTAATTAGAGTGTAAGCTTACACAGTTCATATCTCAAAAAGCTGTGTCACATTCTTTTGAAATTGTATTTCACTGGCAACCAGAAGTCTGGTAGATGTAAGAAGTAGATGTTAGTTGTCTGTGACTAACTGACGTGTGCATGATTTAGATATTTTCATTATTCTATTTTGAAGCGGGGTAGATGGTGCCTTTAGATGGTGGGTGACTGAGGAAAATCTGCTGTTTTCAGTAAAAGTTTAATTATGACTACAAGCTGCACAGGGTGAATTGTCATCAGTATGACACAAAAGGAGAGGGGCCATTTGACTAATCCTCCTACAACTCCACATAACCTCCAGGGGTCACGAGCCTCCAAACAAGACTCCATGGGTGTCTGGAACATTATTCTTTCCCAATGGCCTTGTCTATTTTCCCATGCAGGCAAAGGCACGCCCCTTGTTAGTTCCACCCTGATCCTTTTGCTTCTCTTTAAGTCAACCCACCAACCCATCTGCATCCCCCAATTTCTTGCTATCTTACCAAATCTTTGACCCCCTTTTTGGAGGGCATTGCTTTTGTTTGGGGTTGACAGACCATTCAATCCATCAGAGCTCCAGGTGCGGCTCTCTTGCAAAGGAATCATTCGTCCACATAAATGCAGACAGTTGATAGCATCAAACAGATAACACTTATAACTTGAAAACGAGAAATATTAAACCTGTCAAATATTTGGGTGTCATCTGCCAAAAAGTACATCTAAAAACAAAGATAATGAAAGTGGTATATTTTCCCCAAAAAGAAAGTTTTGACACAAGTCAACTTCAATGCATTATTCTCTCCTTTAATGGCTTTCTTTTATGTCTGTCTTGACTATCACTTTCCACGTCAGCCTATAAGGATGAGCGGTGGCTATAATTGCTTTTCATATAATAATTTTGCTGCTTTATTGTCGACACAAGCACAGTTTCCTTGTCAACTTCAGTTAAGCACATTCATCGTATGCACTCATTTGAAGAGTGTTCTTTAACAAAAATGAGGTTGAATACATCCACACGCAACAAAGACCAACCATTATCAGTGCTGACTAGGTAATTAGGGAGTCTCTCTGACTTGTTACTTGCCAAGGAGTGTGCAGTGGGTCCGTAGCCATGTATCCAACCATGTGTTTCAGGGAACTGTCTAAGGCATTACTTCTGCCCTCCCTCCATCCATAATTAACCTCCCTCTATTCATAATTCAGATGTGTTCTTCACACATCTTCTGGTGATATGACATTATTTTTCAGTGGCTAAACAGACATTGTGACGCCCCTGGTGCATGGGCATGTGTGCATCTGCCTGACACACTTTTGACTGTCGAGGCTCCACCCCAGCCACAAGTGCACGGTGAAAGACAAAGCTGCCATCACTTTCTTTGTTGTTTTACAACTGCAGGATATGTTTATCGGCTTATTCTTTTACTCTCAAGGTTTATCATTTTTGTTTCATTTTATTTCAGATGGTACGTGACATGAAAGACGCCTGTGCTACCAGCTACAGCTTAAGTAATTGCTACACATGCCATTAATTGATCAGTGCTCAATGGTAATATTCACCTCTGTCGCTACTGAAACAGTCAAAGGTACATCAAAATACATAGTTTAAATGGTTAAGCTGTATGCTAAAGAAAATGCATTTTATACATAGATAGAAATCCTAACTTTCTTCTCATAGCATATTGTGAGTAAAAGAAAGAAAGGGATGCATGATGGCATCAGGTGACGCAGAAAGGTCATGTGAGAGAAGAGCAAAGACTTAGAGAGAGAGGGGCGGTGAAGGAGAGTAGGCAGTCATCCCATTGCCAAAGCAGCACTCAATATTGTGTCCAGTCCTGAAGGATGTGACATATTTCTCCAGTCTTTGTTGGCTGTTTTAATCAGCTTACATATGTCCTGGATGGAAATTGAATTTGTCTGGAAGAGAGGAAGATACTATTGGCTCTACCACTGTGTGTGTGTGTGTGTGTGTGTGTGTGTGTGTGTGTGTATGTATGTGTGTGTGTGTGTGTCTGAGAGTGTGTGTGTGTGTGTGTGCGCACACTTGCTTGCAAGTGTCTGTGTGTCTGTCTTTGTGTGTCTGTGCGTGCGCGTGTGTGAAAGCAGTGTCCGCACCAGAGCCAACCAATTCATAACAACAATGGATTGTGCTTCTCCCATACATCATTGTCAATGCAGCTCACCTCTGCAGCACCAGCTTATTTAATGGCAAAGACCTAAACTCAGAGTGTGCAAAAGACCCCCACTCCCCTTTTCTACCCATTTGCCCTCTGGCATTTGAAAGTGTTTTTGTTGGTAACGTGTGTGTGTTTGTGTGTGTGTGTGTGTGTGTGTGTTTATTTTTTGTTGTGTAAATGCAGGGTTTATAGAAAAGGTTTTACAGTATTGTTGAATGTTATACAGTCAAGTATATGTCAGTTTACACATTGAAGCAACCCACCTGTGATTGAACACATATCTCACCAAATGCTGCCTTACTGTGTTGTTGAGACAGTTGAGGATTGCACCCGACTTCATCTGGGGTTCAAGATGACTACTGTATATGAAGGCACACTCCATTAATCTGTCCGTCTACTGGGGCTTATGAACAGTCTGTCTGGCACAGCTAGACTGGAGGAGTTCATCTCTCAACAGATCGTCACTTTATGGATAGCATATTTTTTATTATTTTGAGCCAGCAGTCTTTTTCCGCAATCATGATTGATCACAAATATCATACAGTATGTTCCTGACTTGCAGCAGAGATTTTAAATAGGGGAGTCCTGAGCCTTCACATTGCAGAGAGTACTGGAGTGAGTCAAGCATTCTCTGAAAAGGAAGGCCAAGCTTATTCACCGTTTTCTATGATGCACTCTTGCCCTGTCTTTTGTTCATGGAAGTAGGGCATGTCAGGGGAAAAAAAGGCAGCACAAGATACAGTGCCTTGGGAGCAAAAAAATATAGAAACCACTTTTATCAAAGAATATTTTAACATTGCATACAGATGTGTGATACATGCAAGGATCCTAATACTGTCTACGCAACATTGCCATTGCTGTAGGTCCCATCCTGCTGCCAAATTAACACGACCCTCAGAGTAGGTCACAGTTTCTCACAAATAACTAAATACAGTACCTGTTCTTTTTAGGTCACATCATTTGCATGGGGGTTGTGCTTTTGGGGGGAAGGTTATAAGGCATTCTTGATTCAGATGCAAATGGGACAGTTATCAGCAGCCAGGGCCTGATGAATAATGGGTTGTACAAAACGCACGGCCCTGTATAAGGAAATGAAAGAGCGCCTCTTTTCTGCTCCACTGATTTCATTATAGACACTATTATTGGCTTAGAATGGCAACATCTATTATCTAGAGTCACAATGTGACCATTTTTTTTTTTTTTTTTTTGATGCGAACAGTCTTTTACTACTGTCAAACCTCTTCAAATATTGCTGCCCCAGATAGAGCAACAGGCACAATGCTGAGAGTGGGAGCCTTCAGGCAGTGGTCAGATATAGGAACAGTTAATAACTCTTTAGCCTTGAGATGGAGCTCTGCCCTGATGACTGTAACTTATGTCTTTCTTTTTTAGTATGTGGTCTTATGCAGCAGTTATATGGAGGACATTTGGGTTTGTCTCTTTGGCCACTGAAAGCAGATTGTACTGCTTAAAAATTTAATTTTTAATTAACATATTGCTATATGTGGTTTATATGGCAAGAATGTGGTAACATATTAAAACTGGTAACCAAAATGTTAAGTAGGGTGATGGGTCACATTTTTTCCAGTACCATTGAGTAAATGCAATTTTTGAAAGCTGACTTGTTGTTGGAAGACTTCTCATTCTTTTAGACCGCTGAACAACAATGACAAGATACAACATGACATTGCGTTCGTTGTCCATTTCATATACCCTCTTTCAAGTGCAGTGTTGTACCTGACAAACTGAATTGCCTCTAATATGGGGACACAAAAGTGAAAAGTAGATAATTTGGAGTGGAGGATCTAAAAATAGAAAAGAGCCTGTGGCAGAGGGAACAAGAAGGCAGAGAGATTGGCTGTGAATAAGACTCACTGACAATGTGATAACACTGTAACTAACCTCTTGGGATTTGTAATATGTTTCTTTACCTTAGCTAATACTACCCTCTGACTTTCCCACTGAATTATCATATATTTCATAATGTCTTTCTTTTTGGAGCATTTTATAGTGAATGACCACAAATTAGGTGTTTACTGAATGTTGAAGTGTGTATTGCAGAGACAAAATTGAAACATGTTCATTCTGCCAATCCCTTGATACGAGAGAATATATTACTAAAATATTCAAAATGATGTCAGTGAAGTAGGTTCCTCTTGGACTTTAGGAATATTACCAACATACATGCAAACATAAAACCAGCAAAGCCTAAAAAGGTTTTGAGGACATTCCTAATCTGCCATTTTACATATTTTTTTGCTGGATCAGTAAAGGCACTAATGTATGCGGATACCATGAAAAAACAAATTCTTAATTTGGGTCTTGGTCTGAGGATTTCTAAGAACCCTTGTTTTAGATAACAGACAAAAGGCAGATCTTGGACAGTCTTGCCATCCTATATCTAAAATGACTCTCTCGCTACCCCAGAAGCATGTGATTACAATACACCTCTAGTCTAATCCCTAAATTACCCCCACGACGATTGCTATCTGGCTTGCAAAAATTGAGTAAGCTGGCAGAGGAACAAAGTGGATAACAATGTCCTCCCCAGCCACAGCATAGAACAGACACTTTTATCAGAGTACCCCTGCATGTTCTGAAGTTAAGCAAATTGGTTCTGCTTTCAGTGAAGCACTGTGTAGTTTAGGTACCTTATAAAAGGGTTTACGGCACATCTTGCCAACCGGGTAGAAACATTCTTTTCTTCACAAAAATATCTGGCTTTGGTTAGATTATGTCTGTTTCTATTCCTGGGCTTGGTGTGTTGGGGCTCAATTCGCCAGGCCCTTCACCTCTCAGAGCTTAGCCTTAATCTGCATTTAACGGAGGCCCGGAAAAGACAGAAGTGATTATCACGTTATATGCTCAAAAGCCTTTATTTAATAATTTATTTTAATGTCTTTGACTCTTTTCAATGTATCATCTGGATGACAAAGTCAGAGGTTAGTTTTTTTTCTTTCTTAAGAGGATAAACAAATAATCTGAGAGTATGGGTAGACAGCAGCTAAGTTTAGTATCTGAGAATTCCCCATTTAATTGTGTTGTATTATTCATGTTGTATTCATGTTTTTTAAAGTCAAGTTGCAGGCAAAATTGGTTGGGTTTCAAGACAAGAGTTTGATGTAAATTGGATATAATTCAGTGAAAAAAGCTGTTAACAGGATCATCATAGGGAAGCCACAACAGGGTTCAATTAATTGATCAATTTTTATAATTCCAAACAAACTAATCAGGCAACAGTGACAGTTACACCTCTTTTTTATTTGTTAAAAAAATGTTGAGCTTTTAGTAGATTAATTACACTTCTTGTTGTAGCCCTGTTCTCCTCACTTCCCCTTTCGTTTACTGTCAGGAAACCTTCAGGCACCTTCTCCCCAGCACACGCACAGACACATACCATCCCCTCTCCTCTGGTCTTGTATGTAGTTGAAGTGATTGGATAAATAAGTTGTGCCATCCCATATGGTGGGCTGTCCTGCTGGATCTGATCACAGTAGTGAATGAAGGAGCCCATGAGTCACCACCGGTTTGTTCTGCCGCACTTGTCACGCTCCGCTGTCGTATACTTCCCTCTCTCCCTCCATCCATCCTGCGAGCCAACAGACGCCATGCCTTTTAAACTCTCTCGCCCTGTCGTTCACTGTCTGCCTCTCTCATGCACATCATAACTGCAATCTTCTGCATGCCCCCTCGTACTCCTCCTTTTTCTTCCTCTGTCAGTCTCTCTCTTCTTCCCTTTTCTTTCTCTCTATTTCCCTAGATGAGGTAAAGTCTGCGCCCTGTTCTCTGACAGCCTAAACATCAGTATGTTCCCCAAGCTCTGCACTTCCTTCACAGTCAGCGCCAACACCATTGTCATTTATAAACATTTTATGCCAGCTCTGTAGGGTAATGGCTAATTTCTCCCACCACACGGCTCTTCATTAAAAGTTGATTTTCTGTCAAAATGTATCCCAATCATATTAGCTGCAGCTACTTGGACAACTTTGGTTGGTCTAAGTTGCTCACTCTGATGCATCCATGGTTATATTTTTAATCAGTAAAGATGTTCATGTTATGCTTGAACAGAGCTGGTTTGATTTAAGAAAACATTATGTGGTTAAATAAGCGATAAAGCACGAAGAGATGTCTGGATATAAGACGACGACGAGATTGAGGTGATGACTTTCACAACGCATTAAGGAGTTTCCTTCACCAACTACATTATTTTCCTGGATCAGGACACCTCAGAGGTCATTATTGTGACAAACTACTGTCATTTACCAAATAACATAAAAGAGTAGGTTGTGTTTAATTAACTGAGGACAAAAAAAGGTTCAAAAAGAGACATTACTTAAAGAACATATGACTAACAAGTCTTTAGTGCTGCCCACAAAGACTCAGTTGAATAGACCATTGAAGAGGGCAACACCAGATGTCTTAAAGTTATAGTCCATAAGATTTGAGTTCGATTTTTTCTAGCAGCAGGTGGTAAGATGTAATTGCAGGCGTGCCTCTGGGACTTCATCTCCCAGAGTTACTTTCAAAAACAAACGACTGAATGACATCAGTAGATTGCAGCTCTTACCTGCGTGATGCCTTTACATGCTCCAGTCCACACACATAGCAGTTTAGTCTTAGATGAGCTAAGAGCTAATACATACATGAAGATAAGAGCCGTTTGGGGACACGCACAGCCGTGGAGATGTTAGGGCCGGGGAAGCAGCAGCAAGCTTACGTGGCTAACCTTGCTAATATAGTCAACAGTGCTAATGCAGCTATCGGGATTACTCACCAAGGCTATCGGTGAGGCGCGATGTTTTCCTGCACTGTTTACTGCGTTAGCACTGTTAGCACATAGCTTTAGCAGTCAAACGAGTAGAGCTGCTAGCCAGTGCACACCAAGCCTGGGTAAAGTTAGTGCACTTAGCCGAACGGCGGCCAGCATCTTAACAATGTGATATAAACATTACCTGATGAAGTGGAGGCCGAAGAAGAGCAGACAGCATGCACCACTTTCCCTTTATTTGCCTCACCCGGGAAGGAAAGGGCCGAACATCCCCTCCGACCCGAGTGGGCCCGGGCGCTATACATTGCTAACGTTATTAGCTGACACAGCATGGCTAACAGTGCTAACATCTAAACCAACCTGAGCATCAGAAAGTGCAGGAAAGAAAATGCACGTCCTTTATTGATAAAATAAGGGGGTTGTTGGTGCTGCTGCCTTCTCCCAAAGGTACGGCACGAGTCGGCACGAAGTGGGAGTGTGTAAGCAGGTCAGGGATGGTAAGTGAGCCCCGTAGCTCTCCGCGGGGTAGTGGAGCTGCCGAACCCGCTGGCGGCACCCTGACTGCTGCTGCTACGGGCGGAGATGAGAGCTCAGCTCCTCGGATGGTTTACAGCCTGGTTGTCATTTCCTGAGTGTTCGTCTCAAAAAGCGACTCTGTATAGAGAGGGTTGTTCATTACATGGAGGACAGACCAGAGTTTAGTTTGTTGTTTATTTTTCTTTGGACTAAATTTTCTTTTTATTGATTCACAATTGCAGTAAACAATACATCCGCAGAGTCACATTTACATTTTCTATCCCACCCATTCCAGAGACCCTTACATCTTAAAAGCAATAAATAAACAAATATAAAAAACAAATAAAGTAAATAATAATAAAAATAAATAAGAGGATGTAACCTAGGTTGTCTGCTGCCCGTGGAGGTCATATCTAAGGGGGAGCAGGGAGTCGGTGGACCAGGCAAGGTGTGGGCTTAGAATCAGGGGGACATTTCAGTAGCGGGGAGTTTGTCAACATAATCAAGTAGTGGTTTCCAGTGTGAATAAAACTTCTCGGGACGGCCTCAGGCTGAATTTGATTTTCTCCAGTTTTAGTAGGAATAACATCGTGTAGCCAGGCTTTAAAGGAAGGTGGCTGGGAGGATTTCCATAAGAGGAGAATTTTCTGCATTTTTCTGCAAAGATGTGGTCACAAGTTCATCAGGAGGCACCCCAAAAATAGCTATCTGTGGCGAAGGACTAACCGATATACCTAGGATGTCAGAAATAGATCTAAAAAAGGATTGCCAATAGTTAGGAACTTAACAGACAATTAACTTTAAAAAAATCTTACGGACAATAACTTGGAGTTTAAAATGATGGAGGCGATTTAGGCACTGGATTGTGACTTTTACTTTAATAATAATAATAATAACTGTTATTTATATAGCGCCTTTCATGAAACCCAAGGACACTTTACAAAATTACTGTGGCTAAGCCATAGGAGGAGTTTTTTTTAAATGTCCAGGGATGTAGCATTTTGGATATCTGGAGGGAGGGTGTTCCAGAGGGATGGGGCTGCAACACTAAAGGCTCTGTCTCCGAAGGTACAGAGTCTGGTGTGGGGAATGGAGAGCAGGCCAGCGTCGGAAGACTGCAGGTTTCAGGGTGGGGTGTATGGATGGGGGAGGTCGGAGAGGTACTCTGGGGCCAGGGCATGGAGGGATTTGTAGGTGAGAAGGAGGATTTTATATGTAATGCGACTTAATTTGGAGCCAGTTAAGGTGGATGAGGGTTGGGGTGATGTGCTGCCAGGTTTTGGTGTCGGTGAGGACCCTGGCGGTAGAGTTTTGGTCATACTGGAGCCTGTTTAGGGTTTTGCTGGGGACCCCAGACAGGACTCCATTGCAGTAGTCCAAACGGGAGGTTATGAAAGCCTGAATGAGGGTTTCTGCCACAGAGTGAGAGAGTGATGGCCGGAGTTTGGAGATCCGAGCCTAGGTCCCCTATGTGAAAGCCCCTTTTGACACTTTTTCGTGACTCCTCGTTGTTAATCACTGTATGTCCATGTATCTTAATCTTGTACTATTGGACTACGCTGTCTTTGTCTTTGTCTGTGTTTACACATAAAATTCAATGTATGCACACAAACAAACTTCTATTCCCTGGGGGAAATTATTGATGAAGATACAGTATATAAGCACAGGGAAGAACACGTGAGATTCATTAATTTGGGTGCAGGGTGTTTGTGATGGTCAACTACAGGAGGCCAGCGCTCAAGCTACTTTGATGCTGGTGTGTTGTTCAATATTAAGGAAATCAATGCATATCCAACAGCTTCATCACTCCATGAGCAGTGGGTGTAAAAATAGCTCCTTGTTTCAAGAGTTTGGACTTCTTTTCTCTACTGTTTCCCAATAACATTAAAAAGCATTTTTCATGTTTGGCAATTTCTTCTCTTCCTTGATGCCTTCCTCACTCCCTCCTCTTCTCCATAACATTCTCTAGTTTCCTTGCTTTTATTTATGTTCCTTTCTTCTTCAGTATTATTTTTCTGAAAGGGAAAATCAATATACACTCAGCCGTGAGAAACAGCTGAGAAAGTAAACACTTACAATAAGTCTAGAGTGATATTTTTTGTTCAGATTGCAAGTTTTTTTTTTTATCTGAAAGTGTGTGTGTGTGTGTGTGTGTGTGTGTGTGTGTGTGTGTGTGTGTGTGTGTGTGTGTGTGTGTGTGTGTGTGTGTGCGCACATGCTCTGTACATTCTCTGAAGTACTGGACACCACCATTACGTAGATTGGTGAAGGAAGAGTGCTGAGGCCCTGGCAGGAGACCAGCTGAGTGTTCCTCAGGCTGGCAGGGTCATTCAGGAAGTGTAGTCTCCTCCCACAATGTCTCCATTGAGACCTGGCTGCAGCCTGCAGAAAAGCTGGAGATTAGCTGTGTGTGTCCATGAGTTTTATTGGACCGGACAAAATGAGGGCTTCTACCAAGTTAATTTGTTTGGTTATATCTGGAGAAGGAGTTAGGTTTAGAGCTATAATAATTTTAGGTTGTGGGATTGTAAATTGAACATTTGAATTCAAAATGCAATTTTGGTCCTCACAGACATAGCACAAATATATATGTGTGTGTGTGTGTGTGTGTGTGTGTAAGGGAGAGAGAGAGAGAGGAGGAAGGGAGTGAAGGGAGGTCGTAGTTATTAGTCCAAAATCTCGCCTAGGGCGCCAAATGCCAAGCCTGGAGGCATTGAGCAATCATTCTAGTAAGACTGCTGCCACTTCTATCAAGTAACTCAACCTTTCATGAAAGAATAGGGTGCCACTCTTCGTGTCGTCTTCTGTTACACAACCACACACTCGCGGTAATGTGACCTCTGCCTATAACATTACTTATTTAAGGAACTGTTAATTGACGCTGTGTTCCATCTACTGCAGCCGCGATGACATTTCACTGAAGCTCAGCAGAGCTATGAGTGATAACTTTAAGCACATGTGTTTGTGTATGTAAGTGACAGAGCGAGAAAGATAAAATAAGACATGGCTGTGTATTTAGTCGATTACAGGGTGGATATGGGAGTGAGCCTGCACAAATCCATGCAAAGCTACATCAAGAACAGGGGTTGGAGTGGGGAGGATTCACCTTGCCAATAACATGACATTTTCCACCAGCAATAATGCAGGCTTAATTCGGCTCTGAAGAGCATCTGGGGAAAATTGGACATAGTTGCTCTTTAGCATCATCCCATGAATGAGAGGCCCTCTATTTATACCTCTCCCCAGTGTGATAATGGTGTCTGTTGACGTGATTGACCGTTATTTATGTGAGATAACTTTAAATGTGGATTTACAGTAATAACTTTATTAATTTATATATATTGGTATAGCACTTTTTTAAACAGGCTTACAAGTACTTCACAAATAATAGAAAAGATTACCATTTTAGTTCTTAAGTCTAGATCAGGGGACTGCAGAGTTTTGTTGTACAATCTGAGATTTCGTTGTATACATTGGAACTATATGACAAACATAGCCAAGAAAGGAGACTGAGTGTGTCTTTGTTCATACTTAAACATATGTACATGCACCTGACTTTGTTTGTGTCCATATGTACGTGTGTGCATCTGCATGTGCATGTGTACCTGGGTGTGTGTCGTCGGGGCCACTGAGGAAGAGCATGTTAACCAGAGGAGCAGCCGGTCCACCAGATGTTCCTATTCCCACTAGGCTTGTCACAAGTGGACCTTTACTTCTCTCCCTGCAGTACACACAAACACACACACACACACACACACACACACACACACACACACACACACACACACACACACACACACACACACACACACACGGGATTTCTTCAGCAGACTATACATGCACAGCAACACAATAGGGAAAGCTATGCTATTGCCACTGTAGATTTGAATAAAATCAGTATTTGAGATTGCGTCCTTAGAAAATCTGAAGTGTTTCTTCACAGATTTAAGTGTGTATTGTAAAGATGTTTGACTGCGTATTTTTGAATTCAAAAGCATTCTTTACATTCTTACGATATGTGAGGAATACGCTGGGTTTTTGAGAAACACAACTTTTGACAATCAAGGCCAATTCCCAGTACCATTTAATGCCACTGGTTTGCTCCCCTGTGCTTGGTGTAGTGGGCTCATTCTCATCTTCATATACCATGGTTGGGTGCCTTCCATGGTGCCATGATCCTAGGTAGAGGATGTGGCCATTTGGAAATGTCATGAGAAAGGTCGAGACCATCATTGCAGCCCAGTTCAAGAGGCTGATTTATGAGGTTCTAGAAAATGAAATATAGTAAGGGGCTAGTAGAACAAGCAGGCCCCTATAGGCACACCAAAGGTCACCTAACTTAATTTCAATTAGGCCTAGGGGAGGCCAGGACAATATGTCACTGTTGGAAAGAGTGCTGAGGAAATGGATTTACTTGTAATGGCATTGTGTTTATGGGGATTAAGATAAGTCTAATTAGTTAAAGAAGATGGCTATGTTAGTACAGTACTGAATGACGAGTTTAGGAAAGATATGCCAAATGAAATAATCTTTCTACTGAGTGGCACAAGTGCCCTATATTGCTTATTATTTACAGAGGGAGAAAAATGCAAGTCTCAGTGCTTCCTTCATTCCCTATCAATCACACTGAATTGTGCCGCACTGAATCCCATCAATTACTGCTTTGTGTTTGACACATGCAACACCAGTTCTGATTTGCCAACAATAATCTGGAAATAGCACCATTGTAAAGAACAAACGGCTTGACATTTTAAATATTTAAGCCAAAGTTTGCCACCAAACCAGACTGCCTTCAACCCAACTCCCTATCACTACATATGTGTCAAAAGCACCCCCACAGAAAACGCTTTGAAATGAGTCACAAATTGCCAGCAAATGATTTCCTGCTCAGGGCTAATAACAGGGTCCCCACTCTGCCTTTGATTCAGGCTCTTCTTTCGTTCCCTCTTTGTTTACCCATGCTGTCTAGCAGCCACTCTTTTGGAATCCCTATTGATAGCTGTCTGACAGGGGGCTTGGGTGGCTAAGTTGCCCAGAGGGTGTAGTTTGGTGTGCAGTATGTGGTCGCACACCGTTTGAATGTGTTAGAATTTATGGCATTGTATGTACAGTATATCTCAATAGGTATTTTTTTGTCTAGTGTGGCCACCATGTTTTGTCTGAATCATTGTTACGTCTCCATATATGCCAGTGAGTTACCAGTTGTGTCTGTTGATCTGTCTGTCTGTTTGCTGCTCGTATGTTTGTGTGTAGGCAATGGTTTGTGTGTCTTGCGAGGGTGATGTGGCATGGAGGTCACTTCTGTCAGATCCAACGTCCAGGCACATGCTGTGATGTGAAGGGCACTGTCAAGAGACAACCACGCGGCAGCACAGGTACAGCTGGCCTCAGTGCTCTTTTTCCTTTGTGGCACACATACGCATAGGCGGGGACAGACAAACACATCCATGCTTCGTGTAAAGTGACACACGGTGGTGGGAAACCCCCCCCAGGGAGAAAGCCCCAGGATTGTACAGTCTCTTCAAAACAAACACTACCACCTACTTGTTGACTATCTGTTTGCTGGTGACTAGCTACGTGACACTTTGTGTAACTGGGAGGATAGAAGCTCATACAGAAGATGTTTAGAGCCACAAACTAAACTTTTGAAGAGTAAAGGTTGAAATACAACAATAACCTGTGGGTGGATAAGTCCGAATTTTAAAGATAGATACTGCGAGTCCAGTTGTGTTTGTAAGACTTGAAAAACTGCCAAAAAAGATGTTGATCATTTTTTAAACAAATAATAATGCTGTGAGTCTGTGAGTGGAATAACAAAACGTATGGTCTATAAAAGTTTCTCAAACATGAATTAAAGGGTGTTGAATATTAAGAACACGTCTGGTGACAATTGCATTTCTTTTTTGAAAGGTAGATAGGTACTAGAATCAAAACATTCTTCATGATAAAAATGGAAAGTACAGATACACACAATAAAATCACACTTTCTCACACCAGTGCTTAGAGTTTATTTAAGGAAAGGGATTTGGCTTCATTTCCTACTGGGGAAAAAAACTCTTTACTTCTCTATCATATTTGAGAATCTAACTCTTCCGCATTTCTACACGAGTAAATGATATAGTCAAAGTTCAATCAACTTGTTTAAGTGTGTGAGAAAAAAGCATTAGCAAAGTCAGGGAGAGATAAATTCAGTGTAGCGGAGGAGGAAGAGTGATCAGTAAAAGCAGGTACAGCACAGCAGAATATATAACGCATGTTAATGTCCTTGTGGATGTGCTATTGTTGGTCTTGATAGAATGTGAGCTACAGTATGTGCGTGTGAATGAGTCTTTTTTATGAGTTTTAGAAGTGTGTAGTGAAAATATTTCTGTGATGTGTTTGTTAGTCTTCACATGAGAAACACCCAGAAGTCTTGAACTGGACCCAGAAATGCAGCTAGTATAGGGTTAACAGCAGAGGAATAATTGTGTATGTGTCTTTCAGATGCTGTGGCGTGTGTCTACAAATCTATCTCTCCCTTCACATTTCTGTCAGTCTCTTTCTGTGGATGTTCTCTGGCTGTACCCCTCCAGTGTACACTATGTCCACACTGCGGGAGAGCAGCTCTGAAACTTTAATGCTAATTGATCCCAGTGAAGAAGTGTGGACACAGGTGTGTTGCCGCAGGCCCTGGCTCTGACATGGATGCCAAGGGATTCTGGGTAACCGAGGGGCTTATAGGGCCAAAGCAGAAAGTGCCACTAGCCAGGCACAAGTGACCCAGTTCTTTTCTAATCAGCACAGGTTTGAGGTGCAGTGTGTGTGTGTGGGTGTGTGTGTGCGGCCATCAGGCGGAGAGAGAGAAAAGTACTATGGGCATTTTTAGCCAAATAGTACCAGTAAGTAAAGGGCCCCAGGAACTAATCTGAAAGTAAAAATGTATTTAGTGCATCCACTGTCCACATTTAAATTTCACCTTAAGAACGATAACGGTTAGGCGCATTAGACTAGTATAATCTTAAGCAACTACTTGGTTTGACACATAATTTTGCAAATGTCAAGACAACAACAGGAACCACAACTGGATGGCCTAAATTTATGTAAATTCCCCAGGTTCATTGAAAATATTATGTCCTTTGCTTGCTGGAGAGGGACCATAAGACACAAAATACAATACTGCTGTGTGTGTGTGTGTGTGTGTGTGTGTGTGTGTGTGTGTGTGTGTGTGTGTGTGTGTGTGTGTGTGTGTGTGTGTGTGTGTGTGTGTGTGTGTGTGTGTGCGTGCGGCTGCGCGCGCGTGTGTGCACAAGATTGAGTCTTGTACTATATGTGTGTTAGTTTTTGAACAAGTATGATAACTGTGAGCCTTTGAGCCCCGGGAAAACCCACATCTAAATCAGACTCAAGCTGCTGTGTAACTCCCAGATTTTCTCTCTAAGTTTGCAGATTGTGTGGGTGTTGGTGGGCGGTTGCATGTATCGGCACGCATGTGTGTTGGTCTGGATAGAAAAGAGACGCAGGTGTGCGGATTAGGTGTGATCCCTTCATATTCTCAGTAGTATATCTTATTTGATGGCTTTTCTGCCATGTAAATCTTATCAAAAACTAGCTAACAATAGAACAGCGCTGACAGACGCCCAAGCATCTGGCGAGCCCACACTCTGAATGTTCAAACTGCTGTGAACAACCTGTCTCCAGAAAGAGAGAAAATAACTGGGAAGGAAACTCAAGGAGTTTGTGTGTGCTTGCGTGTAAGTGTTTATGTTTGTGTGTGAAAGAGATGAGAGAGAGGGAGAAAGAAAGAGGGATAGGGGGAGGAAAGAGCTGTTGATAGCCTCATAAATCATAAAACAGATAGTGCTGTATCTTAACAAGTGTTGAGCCAGGTGATGGCATCATGATGATCTGAATGCGACTCTGCTTCTCCTATTTCATCTACCTCCATTGACTTTGTTCCCGCACTCTGCTCAAAGATAGAGAAAGATAGAAAGAAGGAGAGAGGGAGCGAGGAGAGAAATAACTTGGGCCGGTACAGGTCCCCATTAAAGTGTGATGAGTGGCCTCAGTGAGGGGCTCTGTGTACAGCACTTTATTCAGGAACGATCACTTATTTATAGCTGTTGGAATTGTGTTGTTTGCTTGTTTTATTGAAAACCTTGTGGGTAAAGTGGCGGCGGGCCGCCTGGCATGTGAGCGCCACATCTCCTGAGGGCATCCCTGCAGAAAAATCTTCCTTCTTAATGAATAAGTGAAGGGGACACATACATTTTTCATTGACACAACATCCATTGTCGCCTGAGATGTCTGGTCTGTGGGTATGTGTAGTCATCCTGCAGGCGGTTAAAAAAGCCACAAAACTTCCCTTGGACAATAGCAGACATGCGTATAAGCACACAATGAATATTCACAATATAAATGCAGAAACATAGACACCACGAAGCTCTGATAGACAGTGACTGTCAGATGTTGTTAGGGAAGATAGATCCATTAGTGTTGACTCCCACTTGACTACAAGTGAGGTTATCAGTCAAGGCACAGACACATTTACAAACTTAATAAATTGCTACCTTTCTCTTAAAGCTTTTTTGTATTTCTTACAAGAAGGACAATGGCAAAAATGGCAAAAAATAACTGACAGGATTATGTTTTGTTTTAGTAATTCATTTGAACAATTTTTAATAAAAAAAAAATGATTTAGAGGTTACAAGAATAAACTGTATGTATGTTCTGCATCTACCACCTCTACTTTAAGTTGTGTACACAGAAACTCACATTGACAGTCACACACGCGATGGACAAGCAAAAACATGAAGGTAGCAAAGTGTAGCCCATTGCAGGAAGGTTTGTGGTGTTTTGTGTACACAAGGGAGCATCTCTCAGTATAAATGATTTATATTAAAACAGAAAGTGAAAAGTCTTTCTGGAAGCACCCCCCCCCCATGTGAACAGAAGGGAGCATCTTCACATGGCCAAATGGGTCTGATGGTGATGGCATGGAGGAGAGAGCAAAGATGCTGGCATGTAAAGCCTTCTATGATCTCCACCACCACTCTCACTGCGCACTGGGACATATCGAAAGGGGAATTAATAAATAAATAACGCACAACACCATGTTTTATTAACTTGGGTAAGGCATCAGTGGTGAGGGGTCCTAGAGAATCCTGAGATTGGATGGCGGCTTGGATTGTTGTTGGAAAACTTGTAGCAGCTGTCTAACCAGTTGCAGATTCTTTGAGGAAGAACTCATTGAACTCGCCCATCAATGACAAAAAAGTCACTTTGTAGTAAACTGTCTAAAATACATTTTTGCCTTCTACATCTTAATCTGATGGACTCACTGTAGATAGATTATATAATATGTGTGTGTGTGTGTGTGTGTATGTGTGTGTGTGTGTGTATGTGCGTACGTGCGTGCGTGCATATGTGTGTGTGTTACAGTACAGCATGTTAGTGAGAAGCAGATGCAGAAGTAGTAATTTATTAATGTGATATGTACAACAGTAATTCAGTGGCTGTACCTGTTTTTTTTCATTATTCATTTATTCAGATAGTGTCAAAGTCAGTCAACAACACCTACAGTGAATATGTATATTACTAGATTATTGTTTTACAGTACAATACAGAAGGGCTGCAACTAACAGTTATTTTCATGATGGATTAATCTGTCAATTTCAATTAACCGATGAATTGTTTGGACTTTCCAAATTGTAATCATTTGAATAATGCAGCTGTCCTACATTTTCATTTCCATTATATGCTACAAACAAATGGATTTAATTGAAAACAAATAAAAAATGTAAACAAGAAGAAAACAATTGCAAGTTCCTAGAGCCCAAACTGACATCAATGCTCATTTTGTCAGAGCAACCCTCTAAAACAGTCATGATATTCAATTTGCCATTTTATAAAAGAGAGATAAGCAACAAATATGTGAGAATTTGAGAAGCTGGAACCATCAAATGTTTGTCTCAACAAATGACTCAAATTATTCAATTTTTTTCAACTAACCATTACAGCACTACAATTCAGTGCAATAGTAATAGGAAGAAGTGATGGACAGTGTTCCCCTTCCTTGTATACTTGGATTGACACATGTACTGCAAACTGTTCGTCAAACAACCACCTCTGGTTACTAATCTTCTTCACCTACTATGTGGTTTTGACAGGAATTCAACAATATTCCTAGAGATGTGGCTTTAGTTATTTTTTTGTTTACAGTGAGGGAGTTGTACTGCTTTCTTAACATGGCACAAACAGATGTTTGTTTCCATAACCCCCATTTTGGAGTGAATGCAGGATGTTTTTTATAGCCTGGCTTATTTTATAAGTGTTAATACTGTCAGGATGATGCTGAGATTCAACTTGTCGGGTATTATCTACACATCGCAGAAAGATTAGTGTAGGTGTGTGTGTGACCGTGAGTGTGTGCGTTGCATGCATGTGTTTATGTATGTTTGGGTGTAATTGTGCTTGTGTGCTGCCAAACGTATTTGTGTTTCGGAGACTGTGTGTCTGAGCATTATGCACCTGTGAGCGTGTATGTGTTTGTGTGTCATCTTGAGAGCACTGTGAAGGTGTCATTGTGCAGCCTAGGCCCTGTAAGCTGTCAGACAGTGAGAGATGCTGCACCTCTAAAGGGCATGCTTTCTGGGCCTTTCCTGTCTATTATAAGCCCTGCAACACTCATCAAGGCTGTTGAAGTGCACCCCCATGTCCCTCAAGCAGCCACAGAGAAAAGCCACCTTTCTAACTAGGAGAGCCCTTGCCTCTAAACTTCACATACCCTTGTCTTCCATTTTGACATGATAAACGCAAGCAGCAGTAATGAGGCATCGGATTGTCATTGCATCCATTTTGTTTTTCTCAAATCTAGAAGCAAAGCATCCTACCCTTTCTCCATTTTGAGACACCCAGACCCGATTGTCTCCAAGCTACAGCTCCTTGCCTGTACCAGTGGTTAACACCTCATGGCATCCTTACTTTACCTGGTGATCTGAAATCCTGTGTGGGGGTTGGAATTTATAGGAAATGGTACATTGCACACAAGGCCTTTTTGATAACACTCAGAAGTGATGACACCGAAGTTGGTGCGAGCACTACAGCGAAGATAGACTGCACTGATCCAGCTAGCCAAAGATTGAGATGTGTCACTATCGCGCCATCTGTAACAGTCATGCCTGGCGTCGTCAGAAGCAGATCGCCTTGATACCAGCCACATCAAATCTCCAGTTTGCCAAGCAAATAGAATAAAACCATCTATCGATCTTGCCCCACCTCCCTGTGTATCAACACAATCCATCTGTGTTCATCAGACTATCTGGCTTTCTATCTTTTGTTGTCTGCAGGCAGGCGTTCTTTTCTTCTCTTTTCTTCCTTCCTCCTCCCCCATTTGTTTTGTGATCCATCAGCCTATTTACCTTATCATGCTGCCAAACCATCCATTTACGCTCCCATCTGTCTGTCAAACTATATCTTAGCTTCCATTTGTCTAACTATCTCTCTGTTTACTCATTCACCTGTCAATCATGTGGCTTGCCTTGGCTGCTGCAGGTTCCAGCCGCTCGTCTGGCTGATGCTGTCTCTGACCCCGTCGGATCAGAAGACTGTTAAAGTAATTAGATTCCTATCATATCATCTTAACTTTTACACTGTATTAACCAAAGCACAATGTAATTATAGTAGTCGAGTAATGCCAGTTTCAGGGTTGACAGGAGTTGACAATTTATAGACGAGATATGTATTCTTTAGGTTGACCTATTTTGAGATATGAAGTGTTTTTAGTTAAGATGTTAAATAATCAACTTTAGACTGTAGACAACATGTTTTTGCACAACATTATCTGTGATCTAGATACATAGTTCCCTCCACAGAATCCAAACAGAAGCAGGTCACTGCTTTGGCTCAGTCCAGTTCAGATCAAGCCTCAGTGGAGCAAGCCAGACACTGATGTCCATGTTGTCAGGGGGTCTGGCCTCCCACAGAGGCCCAATCAGTCTTATAGGGTCAGTGACTGGCTCCCCTAGGCACCAGAGTGCCTTGGCCTGATGGATTACTCTCTCTCCTGGCTCAGGCCTGTGAAACACAGGCCTCTGCTACAGGCCCCATCTGTGCTCTCCATGGTGCCTGCATGCCTTGTGGTCAAAGTCCCAGGCTGCTGGTGAAGCCCCAAATCAAAAGCTTCAATCTAGTGTACATATTCTGACACTGCTTATATACTCGAGCAAATGAAGCTGTTAATTAGCGCTGCAATGAATACTCTATTATTGAGAAATGACCTGCAACTATTGTGATAACATTTTTCAAGCATGGTTCCAGGTTGTCAAATGTAGGGCTGTGCTCGATTGAAGAAATTCTTAGTCGACTAACACTCATTCAATTGTATCGACTAATCGATTAGTTAATTTAATCGACAGATCTGTAAATCTGAGTTTCTCCGCAAAGAGTCATGCCAAAGCACCACTTTAATTCTTGTGTTTACCAGAGATGTGCTCGTATGTTTCTTGGAAATAAGTCATTCAGTATGAAAAAAGAATAAAACATGACTAATCGACTAAAGAAATCTAAGTTGACTAAGACCAAAACGACAATTAGTCGACTAATCAACTAAGAGGGAGCAGCCCTAGTCAAATGTAACAATTTTATGATTTTCTTGGTTTATGACTTTCTAAATTAAATATTTTGAGGTTTGTGACTGTTGGTTGGACAAAACAAGACATTTGTTGATGTTACCTTGCACTTTGGGATATAGGGATATAATCTAATAATATCTGATGTTCTATAGAGCAAACAATTAATAAAAATAAAGAACAGGTTAATCGATTACGAAAACAATTGTCATTTGCAGCCGTAGATTTCATGTTTAATTGTAGTGGAAATGCTCCTGCTCTCTGTACAGTAAAGGATGGATACCTGAACCGAGCTCGTCGGGACCCGGCGGTACCCGACCGGCCAGACCGGGTTCGGACAGATATTTAGAAATGATGTTCGGGTTCAGGTCGGGCTCAGTCACATCAGCGCGATAAGGCATTCAACATTTTAAATTAAACAGCTCATTAACGAGCACTTGTTGCCCCGTGTGTGCCAATGCGCTCATCTGTTGACATTTCCGAATGCCTTCCTAAAGTTTCTTAATAAAAACGGGCTTTACACACTAACAAACGTTGATATGTCATTAGTATGAGAAAAAAATTAGATTTTAACTGTGTCGGGCTCGGGCATAAATATCTTAATGCCTGTCGGGGGCAGGCCGGGCTCGGACAGAAAAATGTGGCCCGAGCCGCACTCTACTATACAGCACATAATGTACGGCACATCCTAATATCAGTGTTGTGCCAAAGTAAGGAGATCATGTCAAAACTGAAAAGTAAACTCAAACAGCAGGCAAACAGGTGGGCAGTGCTTAGCAGTTTCATGAATTTACTCTCGGGGATATTTATTTTCTTTCATGGTTATACTTAGGTTGAAGCCTGCCTCCTGAAACTTGACTGCTGAGAGGACAATCATGTATGGGAGTTTTGCCCCAGGCACTGATCGATCGCAAAACTGTTTATTTGGGCTGGGTGTGCCTCTGCTGCATCCCAGAATGCAAAGAGGCATTGTTCCGTGACTGAAGAATCAAGTCAAGCAGAGATACACTATTATAAGGAGATTTCTGAACTTTATGGGCCCGATGAGGATTCTGTGCTACCAGTCTGTCAGGCTTGTTGTTTTCAATCAAAACTCTCAAAACAAATGTTAGCCAAGCTTCAAAAAGAACGACGGGTTTTTTTGAGGTTACCACACACATGGATTCATGCAGAGCTTAAAGTGCATATAGTACACACAGGTTTTACCTGCACAAACCTCTTTTCTTCTCTCCTGCTGTTTTGTCCATGGTAGAGACACGTCAAAGCTTATCCCCTGAGAAGATAAACTACTTTTTTTTTTACTTCCCGCGCATTTGTATCTGAACATCTGATGTGCAGTGATTTTTTTGTGCCGAGCAGAGAGAAGATTTTACTCAGAGCATGCTGTTTTCAGCTGGGTTGTTAAAGGTCCAGTGTGTAACGTTTGTAGTTGTTCATTATCAAACTCTGTATTGCCCTTCACAAACTTCTCCTTTTTCATGAATACTCACCACCACCATCAATTCCAAGTATTCCTAATGGCTTGAAATTTTACGTTTGCGCTTGCAAGAACTGGGGTAGACGCTCCAAATCCATGCGCTTGAAATACATTAGCCGGTAAGGGACAGGGAGTTGTTAAGCATGGCGGTAGCAAGAAACTCAGCCTTGATGCCATTTTTTTATGTCGTCAAACCGTTTGGTCAAAGAAAGTCTGGAACTTAAATGGAATCCAGGGATAGAGAGTTGCGAGAGGCTGTTAGCGGGTGGGGGGGTGGCTGTATTCACTATCTGGTTCAGTCACCAGTATTACCAAGCATGCACATCGCAGTACCCACTGAGATAGAGTGGTGATAGAAGCATGGAAAAATTAACCACATCCCTGTGCTGTCAAAAGCGATTGCATGTGTTATGACCACCCTGCTCTCTGTGAACCTCTCCTCATTACCGTTTATCTCAACAGACTGTCAGCTAAACTCACTTTTCCTCCAAATGCTGTATACAAACTGTCAAGCAGGAACGTGAACTTGTACACATGCATGCCTTATCTGAATACTATAAGATTTAGTGTCCATTTCAGGTTTAAATGTGTCGTCAGTGTTTAGATTGTTTTCTGTGCTTCCTGGATGTTTAGAAGCGGTCGGCTTTTTGTTGTAAACATTGGAAGTAATGTCAGTAATAAGGAGGATTAAAAAAAGAAAAGTAGGGGAGGGCAAGAGAAAGAAATTAAAAGAGAAAATGTGAGACAGTGTGGCATATGGGAGTGAGAAACATAGAGAGTGGGAACATTTCAGTGTCTTGCCTCAGCATGTTTATCCATTCCTGTCTTAGGCATTTCCCTCTTCCATGCCATTCTGATCGCCTCTGCCTGTATGGCATGCTGAGAAAACACATCAAGCACCAGATTGCAGCCCCTTGCTCTCAGATCCCCTGGCATTTGTACACACGCTTCATTTAGGTGATACCTACTAAAAACATGCGTGATCGAAAGCACGCATAGTCAGACACACAACGAATAACACAAGCAAGTCAGTCAACGAGAGAGAGAGAGAGACAGGTATGGTATTATGAAATCAAGGAGAGGGTTAACTTTTCCTGCTACAGATTTCCCACCTTGGTCAGAAAACACAGGGGAGACCCTTTGTTTCTCTTACTGTATGACTCTAGAGTCGGTACTCGCTCCAAAGCTAATCGCCGTCACTCTCTCACTTCTCCCTCGCTCTTTCACCCACTCCCCTCCCACACACACACACACACACACACACACACACACACACACACACACACACACACACACACACACACACACACACACACATGCCGGCTCGACGCACACACCAGAAGTATAAACATCAAGCCACTTACGTTGTTTGCACTACAAAGAGTGTATATATTTGTTATTTATTTTTGGTATAGTGCTTAACAAGCATAATTTAATTTTGCCCAGTTGTGGCCTGTTGAGGTGTTGTGTTATTTGTATCGATCCACTATATAACCATAATATCTACATACATGGCATTTGATTGGAGGCTAGTCTCACTTTATCCCACAGCAACATTAAAATAGTTAAGATTTGTGTACATTGTTTCTGTTAATAATGTATCATATTAAGTGTTCATTTCATTATAATATTCAATAATAATTTATCATAAATAATTGAACATGCACATGTATTTTAAGTTCCGTTAAAGAGGGGTGGAGGTGGGGTCACATTTGAGCATTTAAGCATTTACTTGAAAGTAATGCAATAGTTACTTTCTGAAGTTACTAGTTACTTTCATAATTTGTAACTGAGTAACTAATTTAGTTACTTTTTGGAAGAAGTAACTGTAACTAATTACTTTTTTAAAGTAACTTGCCCAACGCAGCTAAAGACACAAACAGGTAGCCTGCAGCTGCACTTTTCCAGACACCATGGTCACTGTCAACATTTGCCTTCCCCGTGAGTCATGTAAATGTAAAGAGAAAAAATAAACAGTAAAGCCTGTGGGCTCCGACGGGACTTTGTGTATTCAGATGCCCCTCGTCAGACTCATGGTGCATCCAAATGCACCTTGTTAACTCTGAGAAACTCAAACTCTTGTTGTAAAGTATCCTTCTGGCATCTAGTGTAAAGTGAAAATCGAAAATTGAATCAAATTGTGAAATCGAAAGTTCACACTTTATCACACTTCGTCACACTTCATCACTCAGTGACAGAGTTTTGAAGTTATAGGGCTGGTCCTATGGTTCAGCCCCCCCCCCCAAAAAAAAACTAGCTACAGATAATATACAGTTAAACAAGGGAGAGACGTCAAAGAGAACCGTTTCTCCATAAACCTCCACAGATTGTAATACAATGCAGCCATAAAGCATGTTTTGTTTTGACAAGGATGATCACAGATGCATCCTTGTGTGTTTGGCTAGCTAAATATATATCTATAAGCCACGTCCAGTTGTCTTTGAAAGTAATGTTTATTACCCGGGGAATTTGTGAAAGTCATTCTAGGACATACAGGGAATCAATAAGTGAAAATGTTGTTGAGGCAGAATGAGAGAAACTAGATACATCAATATAGTAAATTTGATAAAACCAAATATTAAAAGTCAACCCTCCCCAAACTGGAACACATCAGCTGAAATACTGAAAAGCTCTGTGTACATCCTTTATGTGAGACAAAGTAAATATTGTAGTGTGTGTAAGCCTGCACTTTCCTTGTGAGAGGAATTACAAGGCATTAATAAATCACAGCGATGGCAATACTACATGTTTGTAAGCAGCGACATTTAAAATATATCCCCATAAATGTGGGACAGTATAATTAGAATATATATTTTAAACATATTTTAAACAGATGAAAATATGATTCATATTTTGATTACAGAATTACTATGAAAAAAATTATTAAAAAAATACCACTTGTAATTCAACCATTACATAGTTTTTTGTTTTTTTATGTGCTTAGAGAAACTACCTCAAAATCATACTTTTTCTCTTCAGTTTTTGTTACCAGATGACCTTGTTTACTATAAATTACGGTGTCTTCTTGCAGCATGAAAAACAACTGTTGGATGCTTGGTTCAAATCAATCTGGTTTTTTTTTTGTTGAGAAAAACTAACTCTGAGCCTAACATATATATAACGATAGCCAAGAGAAAGCATGTTGGGCTTTTAATCCTCTAATCTGGTTTGTATACATTTGAGATGATTGTTGTGTGTGTGTGTGTGTGTGTGTGTGTGTATAAAATCAGATTGAAAAGGGTCACCGAAACTCTTTCTTCTTTGACCCACCATCAGTATCGTCTCCTCCCCCCCTCGTCTTTTTTCCAGCTCTCCACGACGGAACTCCCCTTTTCTTCAGTTGCACTATTTTTCCCCCTACCCTGCTCCTTGTGTGGGGTGATTACTCTTACCAGTGAATGAGGGGCTGTGTTTGCCACGACTGTAGTTTTGCGATACCCAGCCCATAACTTTCAGTAGGAAGAAATAGCTTCTCTCCCTCTGCATCCCATTTATACATCGTATCTTGTTTCTGTGTAGGGAGTTCCATTACTCTGTAGCTTGGAGGCTGGCAGAGGGGAAGGCAAAAGGGAGGTGCAGGAGATGAAAAGAGGTGATAGAAGGTTGCGGCTGTTGCTGTTGCTAGTGCTGCAGACGCTCTCCCTTTCCGACAGAGAAGCAAACACAACGTGTTGATGCGCAGCGAGCGTAGATTTAATCACCTTTATTATGTTTTATCTCATCAAAATATGAAGTGCGGAGCGACTCTGAGAGAGACAAAGGCAGTGACATGTCAGAGAAATAATGTTGTTCCTCACTTGTTTAGCACAAAATACAGTGAACGCATGATTTGCAAAGATATTCTGAAATAGATGCAGCTCCAGTCATGCCTTATGATGCATCCTGTTTGCCTGCTGCAGCTATTTACACACATAATGGGTGATTATGTGAGCCTGACCTTGTTATTGTGGCCTTGATGAATGTGAGTACCATGTTTAGATGTTGGCCCAGGGTCTGATGCTACCCAGACGATATTTAACTAACATTGCATAATCCCTCCAAAAGTCTTCCTGTTTACATTGGCCACTGGGAGACAATTCTTCAAAGTGTCCCATGCTGAAAGCGTTTGATGGATGACTGGCAGCTTTTCCTTCTTTTGCGGATCATAGAGCCTTATCATGATGTAATTCCATGTAATTAGCCAAAGATGACAGTAACACAATAGTCATTATGATATTTAATCTCTTTTGAGGAATCCACTGGGAAAACTGCGGCTCTATCATAACATGAAATTACATCTCACTGGAGGCCCTCCAAACAGTCAGGAGAAGGTTGGAGTTGACTGCGCCAGCTTAAGGCCTCTGCTTTAGCTGTTTAGTAATCTTGGCATCCTCTCCTCCTCCTGTTACCCTTGTCTTATTCAGAGCCTCTCCCATGTGGCAGGGATCATCATGATATACATGCAAGGGTGTGTGTGTGTGTGTGTGTGTGTGTGTGTGTGTGTGTGTGTGTGTGTGTGTGTGTGTGTGTGTGTGTGTGTGTGTGTGACTTCCTCAAAGCAATGCATTGAGCCATTTTTCTGTGCACCGCTTGAACACTTAAGCAACAATGTATTTCCTTCTTTATGTGAGACAGAGAAAGAGATAGTGTGTGTGTGTGTGTGTGGGGGGTGTAACTTCCCCCTCCATCTGCCCACCCACATTGAAATCCTCAGTGCATTTAGTAACATTTTGAGAAACGGTGCCAGCATTTAATTAAGCTCTGATATGCAAACATCTCCCTGCTGTAACATGGAATACCTGCTCTTCTTTTGTCATTTTCTTCTCCTGTTCTTGTGCACCTCTGTGTCGTGCCTACTGTAACTCGGAAAGATGTTGCCGCTGGGAGAAGCAGGTAAAGAAGTCATCAAAGCCAATGCAAGTAAAAAGAGTTGCAATCAGTGCTCCAAATAACCGTAGAGTTTGTCTTTTGTGTAGCTCTCTCCTCCTATCCCCCAGTCTCTGTATGTGTGTGTGCGTGTGCGCACGCGTGCTTTTAAAGCATTCAATTCAGTAGAGGCTAGTAGTAATGTTTCTCTCCCAGTAGAAATCGCTGCTGTTTGTTCAATTGTTGTGGTAGATTGATGTGGGGTTGGAAAAGATGGGCTTGTATGCACCTGAAGATAGAAACAGAAAAGTCTTTATGAGAAGCCAATAGATATCCATTCAAGGATTCTCTGATGGGAGATGCATTTTGCTGGAAGTTTTTCTCCCATATTGTGAAGTGATTGACGAAAGCTTTCCCATGTATTTAGGCAGCCCCCAAAAGGGTACTCTACATTTGTTAGTCCACAAAAAGCAGCCTGCTATACATGTTTATGTGTGGTTTCATCAAGTGGTCACCCTGATGGTCTGCATTGTTTTCACTTTACACAGCACACAAATGGCTGCCTCTTCAAATAGCAAAGACAACAACAACAACTGTGTGATCTTGTTAATGCACAGTATTAGTGCATAGGGTTGATAGCAATGTAGGCCGGTTATAGTTTACTGTAATCAAATCACTTGATACAAACCACAGAGTGTTATATTTCAATGAAAAAGAGAAACTGTTTTAAAAGGTTGATTTAATGGTGGGTATTCTGTATGTAATGTGTTTATATTGTTGTACTTGTTGAAAAAATAGTATTAGTGCAGCCTTTATTCAAACCCACCCGTTTTTATAGATCTGTTTGTGGATTGTTCCAGTTTTTCTTTTATGATTTTATTTCTCTCCCAATTCATTCATGGTAATTCTTTTTGCATGGTATGCTCTTTTTTTTATCCTTTCTGCTGTATTTTCTTCCCATCCTGTTTACAGTAATCAATGTAGCCCAAGAAGAGCCAGCATTAGAGACATTAGAGGGTCTGTATTCTCCCAGCTCTGTTTTTTTTTTATGCTGAGGGTTAAAGGGGACTGCTTGCCCAGAAATGAGGTTACAGCAATTGGGCTTGCAAATGATTGGCAGGGATGAATAGTGT
Source organism: Perca fluviatilis (assembly GCF_010015445.1). Classification (NCBI taxonomy): domain Eukaryota; kingdom Metazoa; phylum Chordata; class Actinopteri; order Perciformes; family Percidae; genus Perca; species Perca fluviatilis. The sequence continues at coordinate 25,843,328 of NC_053121.1, read as the reverse complement.
ATGATCTACTTTTTTTCTTTTCAATTCTGTCCCTGTTTCTTTTTCTTTTTTTTTCATACTATGTTTGTTTTGAATAGAAAAAGATTGTATAAGTCCGGTTTACAGGATATACAAATGAGTGCATGGATAAGTAGTGATGATGTTTTTGGATATGCTGCCGGAATATTAGCTTTAACGATTACCTGCTATATATGAATGTATGTTAAACTGAAGGAAGCAGAACGTTTTTGTTTTTTTCTTAACATCTCGATCTGTCTTCCTTTCGCTCTCTGTTCCTTCCCTCCCTCTTTACTTCCTTTCTCGCTCTCACCTCCTGTGCACCATCTGCATGATGCCTTGTATCCAATCCGAAGGAGTGCTTTCTGTTCTCTACTGTGATTGTGTGCATGCACATGCGTGCACATGCTCGTGAATGTGTTCCTAGCCATCACAGTCACTCTCAGCTCATTACCTGACATGATGGATGGAGCAAGTGCCATTAAACAACACCCAGCCCGGGACGCCTGGCACCCTACAGCTGGCACTGAGTAATGGGCATAGTGGTGGCGGCATGCTTGGAAACACCAGGGAGTCCTGTGTGGGTGTGCTTGCAGTCATCTCCATGGCTATGCTTCCTGGTTCTGTCCAGCCCCACCTGCCACCTGGCTGCCCGGCGGTTGCCATGGGCATTTCTGGGCAGACATGGTTGGATAGCATGGGAGGCAGTGTTTGTATGACTCTGTCATAGAACTGGCAACTGAGAAAACCCAAAGTGCTCTTTACTGCCACTAATCACCAGGTGTATAGCAGCCACTTTAAACTTTTATTGTTTACTTCTGATTTAATTCAATCTGTTTTTTGTTCATATTAGCATTTTCAAATCATAGCTTGGTATCTGACAGCCTAGTTCAGAATCAGAATAGAAATACTTTAATAATCCCAGGGGGAAATTATTTTCATTACCACTCCAAACAATAAAAACAACATATATAATACTTTAAACATATATAATAAAAACAAATATATAATATATAAAATATGAAATGTACAGCGTTAATGTGCAAATAGTGCAATAAAAAAAAGAGAAATGATTGTCTATGTTGAGATGATTTTAGTGCGATAAAAAAGAGAAGTGATTGTCTTCTAGTTCCGACTTTTCAGGCTGTTTTGTAGCTGGATATAATTTGTAGCGTCTTAAAATATGAATGAGCATAGTGATAGTGAGAAACTTGCTACAGTTGCAATTTCTAGTAGTGATAAAATAGCCAAAACTACTTTTTATTTAACTGGCTTCAGTCACTTTCTAAGATTGCTGGATACTGCGCTTGTCTAAAACTCGGCCATTTTGACCAGTTGACAGTTTGTCACATAGAAATAAAAATGGATTATGGATCATTTTATTTCTATAGTTTGTAGATGAATTTGCCATTGGTTGTTGAAACAGGTGGCGTCCCTAATGTTCTAAAGCCAGCCGCTGGCGACTTGACAAGCTGAGTCGCAGGCGACGCCATCAGCTGACAAGTCGGGCTGAGACGGGCAAGTTCAGACCGCTGCATCTTTTCCTTGCAACGTTCTGAAACTGTTTTGTCTCGTCGCAAATCTTTGATGTGAACTGGGCTTTACATGTTTCAGAATCTGGCCAAATGACTGCATAACACAAACAAGACTTGCAGTCATTGTTCTTTACCTGTCTTCACCATACATGAAGTCTTATTACTCTTCAGTCCCCACTTGTTTAACTGTGAGTGTGCCTGCATGTGTGCATTTACATTGTCCTTTGTGCATATGCTGCTTCTGAAAGGAGTTGAGGGGTTCTTGAGTGGAAGCCTGGATCAGGAGCTGAATGGAGTTACTATGACACCAGACACAAGCACCTTAACTCCAGCAGCTTCTTCTGTTTCTCCATCCTCCCCTGCTGCTCCGCTCTCAATCAGCCTGGATTTGTCTCATGTTGTTTCTTCTCTCCTACTCCATCTTTTTTCTCTGCCTCCCATAGTTTCTCTATACAGCCTTTCATTTAGTTAAGCTCTTGCGTGCCAGTATGGATCAATGTAACAACACGTTCTTGTTCTTTCTCAGTCTTACTCTTTTTCTTTTCTTTTTCTGAACAGACAACCGCCGCGCAGTCCTGGAAAGGTCTCGTTCACGCCACAACACAAACCACCAAGCTCGATGATCGCCCGCGCCTACCACAAGACGCTAGATAAGTGCCAAAGAGGCCTGCGAGGTGGAGAACTGGAAGACATCTGAAGGAGGGACAGACCACCAATCACTGTAGCGCGCGCACACACACACACACACACACACAGCAACAAGTATGGAACAAAAATGCATAAAGAATCCACACAGAACTGAAGCATCTACAGTATATCACACAGACATTTAATTTTCATGCTGTTCATCTGACGCCTTACATATTTATTCAACACTTTCCCATCACTCTAAATGTTCATGTCCTCTCTAGATGGTCTGGATTTATAAAACAAAAAAAAAGGCTGCTGCTGTTTTTAAAGAAAGGTTTTCTTTGCTTGGAAATCACTACAGTTCACATTCAGTTTTGACACAAAGCATGCAGTGTTTTGATAATAGACATTTTGCCACACAGTAGATTCAGCAAAGGGGCAGCAGGCCAGCTGTCCTTAATATGCAAGACGGGGATTCAACACCCATGTTGGCAAGCCAACAACCTGCTGACGTTTTCTTCAATAAGTCTCTGAACTTTTCATGGAAAAGGAAAGGGTTGCTTAAGATGGGTTTTTTTTTCTGTCAATCCCTCCTTCAACCAACATCAAGACAGTTTTTACTAGTAAATGTACAAAGAGTCCACATGAATCATTTAATTTTATTACATATCCCACAAAGCAACAAGACCCTGGCCCCTGTCTGCGCTGATATTTCAGAGCATCTGACTCATGGATCTAGAAACTGTAATCTTCATTTTGACAGGATGCATTTTATTTTTAGTTGTGTAATATCTAACCAATGCCTTCGGGTGCTGATCTCTGTCCCAAGGTCGCTTTTGCTGTTAACGTGAGAGACTGACACATTTCTAAATGCATATAACTGCCGAGAGGCGCTAACACGACCCTCTGACCTTTTCTGCAGTCATACAGGTTTTCAGTGGGGGAAGGTTGATTGTACAAAGGTATAACAACGTTTTATATATTAATCTATTTCAATTGGTGTATTTATTTTTCTTTATACGAAGGCTCTAAAAAGAAGTCCAGTAATGACCTCTGTTTGGAGACCAATGGTTAAAACGTCACTCTACTTAAAAATCCCACAGCAATTATTTTTTTTTATTTTTTCCCCATTTTCAAAAATATTAAACAAAAATAAGGTCATGTTAAACATAGTGTCATATGAACACATTTTGTTCATATTTTACCATTCGAACAGACATGTAATTAATATAAATAGGGCTAAGCTGCTTTAAAAGAAATCACAGCTGAGATTTTAATGGGCAAAATGTTTTCAGACTTATATGAAACACAGGACGTATTTTGTCCATACCGTTCAGCATCAAAACAAACACCTAATGCTTGGAGTTTGTGTACAAAATATTTAAAACTTTGCTGTAAGCTTTGTTCCTCTGTAAGGACCCACTGTCACAGTTACTTCACGTGAACTATGTATTCATATATTCATGCCTAGGGCAGCCCTGTTCCCTCACTGCCCTAAACTGTAAGCAGATGCTACTAAAAACAACCATTGAATCCACATGGAGTGAGCATGACTATAGTATTAGACTAAGGGGCACAGAAGACAAAAATGATGCTTGTCTTAGTAAGTGAGTCTCCAAACGCCCTACAATTCGCCAGCACTAAAAGCATACTGTAAGTGACCCTTTTTACCACACCACAAGTTACTTCAGTACCATAGCTCTGCTTTAGGCTTTTTGTGTGTGTGTGTGTGTGTGTGTGTGTGTGTGTGTGTGTGTGTGTGTGTGTGTGTGTGTGTGTGTGTGTGTGTGTGTGTGTGTGTGTGTGTGTGTGTGTGTGTGTGTGTGTGTGTGTGTGCCATACTAGCTCAGTAATCGGAACAGGAACCCAGGCGGAATAGGATTCAGTGTGCTTGACTCCTGGGCTGTATAGATGGAGATTTTTCATTTAAACAAATCTGCCAGTGCTGCTTGTGATGTGTCTGTTTCATGATGCCTCCTCTCCCTGCCTGCATGCTTCTAAAAATGCAATTTTACACATCATCTCGGCTCAAGGTGCATCCACAATGCTCCGAGAAGTCTGCATATTTAAGAAGACAATAATTCTTCTGCGAACATAAGGTTTGAGCAGTCGCACAGAGGTTTCCGCATAAGGGAATCTGCGTGGATAGGAGTTTCAAGGGTGTGTCGTATACAGCAGAGATAGAGATGTGCCATCAAAGGCAGTGATTTCCTTTTTCTAATCCCAACTTGCCCTCTGTCCTCAACACCACCACGCCTGTACAGTTTAGTAAAGTATTGATTAGCAGTTCTCCAAGAATACCAGTGTCTGCTGTGACATTAATTGTTGTTTTTCTGATTGGATACTGTACATGCCAAAACAACCATTGATTTGTGGTTGACAATTTGACTTAAAATATTACCTTGATAAAATTCAAATCAGATTTCTTTTTATGTGCCAACTTTTTTTTTGTTTAGGGAAAACGCAGTTCTCCACATACAATGATAGAAAATCATGTATTTTTACTTTTTTTGTATATCAAAGAGACTGCAGGTATCTTTTTGTCAATGTATGCGAAAGATTGTACAGCCATAAAAACTAGATTTTTTAAAATTTTATTTTAACTTGTTTAATAGACTGATCCAATCAAAGTAGATTTTGATGCAATTACAAATTGATAGTCATGTGGTATTTCTTATCAAAAACACTCAAATCTTGTAATTTATTTGGAGTAAAAAAAACACATTTTGTGATGATGCCTTTGTAGAACGTAATAAGCTAAGAGCTAGGGTGTTAGCAATTGTAGAAGTTTCAGATCACGCATCTTTCTTGCAACAGTGATCACTATGAACAGTTGACAACTGAATAGGAAAAATGCATCATAAAACTTTAGGTTTGTTGCCATTTCAATTGATAAAATGTCTGGAAAGCAGTGACTGAAAAAAACATGAACGGTAATATTATTTATATTAATAAAAGCAGAGCAGACAATTTTCAGTTATAAGAGAAACTTCTACAATGACAACATTCTTTATTGTCCCTGTAAGTGATTGTTGTACCCCCCCCCCCCTTACCATATTTTAGGATACTCATAATTATGTATTTATATAGAAAAATAGCAGGAGTGTTTTGGGTCAAAGAACCTGAATTGTTCCATCATTTTAGTGTGGAGAAAAAGAAAAAAAAAGCCTCTATGTGTTTTAGCCAATAATCCCATTGTCTTTGAGCTTGTGACTAACAAACCTGAACCGGTGATATGACTTTGTAACTTGTAAGAATGAGGAGGCAGGGGTATGAAAGATTTATCAAAAAAACTGTAAAAGGTGCCATTTTGGTGGTGATTGGTGGCAAGCGCTTTAATTAAAAGAAACGTTTGCAATCTAATTTACACTTAATGACTGCACTTTACCTCACAAGATATTTCGGCTCAGGCAGAGGAAGAGTTGTTGGAGATGTTTGAATATGACATTGCCACTAACAGAGTGAACTATTTGGAAAGTATTTCTTTTGGTAAATAGTTTCAGCTGCCACATATCCAGTTCTTTACTACTTTGTGAGTGCTTACTATTGATTTGTCGAAGACCAATTGCGGCTGAATCAACAACGCTCATAACTATTGACAAATCCTGTCCGACCATGATGTGTTAGCTGCCATATCCCTGCCTACCCTCCTAGTTGTCATTGAGTATGTTTTATTGTCTTAAGAAACATTTATATTTTTAACATTTTAAGTTTATTTGTATCCTTAAGAAAAAGAAAAAAACAAAATGGTTATGCACACTGTCCTTCCATAGAACATGTATTGGAATATGATACTAAATAATAACCACTTTGTTATATAAACTGATTTCTGAAAGATACTGTCTTTTTGTCTTGCATTTATGTCTTTATGCAGTTACTTATTCAAACGTATAAGTATTTCTTTATCAACGCTTAAGTCTGCACCTTTTGATTCTTTCTAAATACTCAGGTCTAAAATCACATCTTCAGTTTACTTTGTGGCAGTGCAGAAGATACCTGCCCCTCGCTGATTTATGGACAGGGATTACAGAGAGCTCTAGGTGTAAGCATATGATGAATGGGACAGCTCCTACCTATAAAAGCAACATATTTGGACCTTGGTGCCCCCACTGCTTTATCTTGCACAGTGTCAAAGGCAAAGTGATAATGCTGTCATGTCCAATGGCAGGTTCGGGAAATTACTACAGAGTCTGAAAATACATATCCAGATAAATTGCCCTTTTTAATGATTTTTCAGACCTTAAAATCTCCTGTCACTACAAATTTCCTCTGTCCAAGTTGGAGGACAAGGAAAGAAAGCATAGACATGCAATAATTTGTTTATTATTTGATACTGAAGGATTTAATACAATAACCAGGGAAACATTTTCTGTGGATTTCATCTCTTGTACACAGTCCAAAAAAAACAAGCATTGTGCCAGATTGTTGTAAGCAATCTGAGTTTATAATTAAGATGTGAGACCATTTTTTGTATTATAGTGTAGCAAACGTGGGAAAATTGAACTGCATGTGTGTGCTTCACTATTTGAGATGTATTGACTCTCCTGCTTCCACACTTATGTGTTCCTTCCTGTCTGGCTGCCTGAGTCCCAGGAGTGAGTGTCAAATGGCAGGGAAGAGCTGTTCCTGTCCTAGCCCCTTAGCGTTACACTTCCCGTCAAAAAATAAATGGCCTGCATGTGCCATGTCTCACTTCCTTGCTGCATCATGATGTCATAAAATAAAGGCAGAAGGGCCTGCCTCACTCTCTTCCTGCACGTGCACACAGAGAAACGCACAAAGCTTCATTCTGTGAATCTTGGGACTGATCTTCTCTGACTCTCTCCTCCTCCCAGTGTGCAGCCAGACAGATGGAGATTCATCTCTCAACAAGCTGTGATCTGTGTTTAGAGATGTGTGCTGCACAACACAACTCTAATTAGGTTTATTGTTGATCTTGGGAGGTTAATTTGTACTTGGCTGCAAGTAAACATGCTGAAAGAGGCCAACCTAGTTCCTTACTAGGCACAAGCATCGCAGCTATAAGGGGGGCGGCTTTTTTATCTTCTTGACTTTCCAGGTGATTCAGAAAGATTATACCCCCATGCTATATTTGTCTGGTCTGTTGTAATTGCACTTTGTACCAAAGGTGAGAGATCTGTCTTGGTTGGGATGATAGAACTAGGAATAAGATACGGAAAGTGTGTTCGCCTAATGAGCTTCGGGGTGCAGTTGTGTGTATTTTGCAGGTATTAATTCATTATTTATTTTATCCTGTTTTTATTTTTTACAACCTCTAGGTAAGTAGCCTTGTCAGAGTCTGAGAGATGAGCCAGGCCCACACAAGTTATCTTTCTCTTCCCACCCTCTTTCTTCATGCTATGCACAAACATGTTTCTAATGCGCCTGGTGACAGATCAGTTGTCAGTAGGAGTACAACATAATTATGTTTCATTTTGCATTTCCACCTACTTGAGAATACGCAAAAATTATGGAGATGAGACAAAGCAGACAGTAACGATTCCCTCCTTACCTGAGCTAATTCTGTCTGAGGAGAAAGTCTTATTCAGGCAGAACTTTGCACTTGAACATGAGAGTTTGATAAATGCACGTGTGTATTCAGAGCAAATGGGTCTCAATATAATTTGTCTGTGAAAAAAAAATCTCGTCTAATGTTTTGCAGGTGTGTGTGCCATAACAGCTAAGTGTTGTCTGTATTAAAGTATGTCAACTAAGCTGATCATCTACTGCAATGCAGCATCACTTGTCACTGAGTTTGCAAGATAAGACGCCAGTATTTTGTCAAACACTGCTAATACATCCATGTCACAAAGCAAATATGTACTGTAAAGTAAATAACAGACCTGGATACTGTGTCACAGCATTATCCTTGTGGTACTACAACAAAGAACGGTAACACTTTACTTGAAGGTATCTACATAAGAGTGACATGACACTGTCATGACAGAGTTGTGACACATGAACCCTAAGCCTAACTCTAACCCTAGCCCTAACTTGTCATGACAAAAACCAAATGACACTTACTAAAATGAAGCGTTATGTCATAAACGTTTATGACTTATTTAAAGTGTTTATGACACGTTCATGACAGTGTCATGTCACTCTTATATAGATACCTTCAAGTAAAGTGCAACCCAAAAACAGCATGGCATCATGACTTTGCGTAAACATACACGCCACTTTCCTAAAGCCAAATGGCGTGTTATCTGTACGCATTTTGAGCTATCCACGTGTATGTCTACGCTGTATACAGCGGATGTAAACATATATACACGTGTTATCGCGAGAACGTGCCATGCTATCACGAGAACAACGTCACACGCATGTAGAAAAAAACAAAACAAAAAACAAAGGTTGGGTTTAGGAAAAGAACATTGGGAAAGGCTTTAGTAACACAAAAAAACGACAAAAACACGAAAAAAAAGAGACAAAAATACGACGGTGACCAACGTCACACGCTTAGGAAAAAAATAAACGGTTGGGTTTAGGAAAGAAACATTGGGGAAGGCTTAAAATAAAAATAAAATGGTTGATAAACGGCACATGCGGGACGTGATCCCCACTCTTCTGGGTAAAAGTACTGTGTTTTACCCATTTGCCACCCCAACCAACCTCCCTCTGCGGACTTCTGTCCTTTCATACTACTCGCTACAGCGATAATTCACACGTAATGTAGGTCAATGGAGGCCAAACGGTGTTGATAAACACGCAAAAAAGCGATTATGCGTCTTGATAACATGCCAAAATGGCATACATACGCCACTTTATGAGATCAGTCTGCCCAAAGAACATATGTAAAACATTGCTATTCAATAATTCTTCTACATCTTAAAGAGTCATAGTATAGTGTGTCATGAAAAGTCATAGTATATTATGTCATAAAAATGTCACAAAAAAGCATAGTATACAATGTCACAAAAAAGTTATAAAAAGTTATAGTATAGTATGTCTTAAAAAATGTTATGAAAAAGTCATAGTGTAGTATATCATAAAAAGTCATAGTATTGTATGTCATAAAAATGTCATAGTATTTCATGTAATAAAAGGTCATAGTATAGTATGTCGAAAAAAATTCCTACAAAAGTCATAGTATAGTATGTCGAAAAGTTAAAAAAAGTCATAGTATAGTATGTCGAAAAAAATTTCCTACAAAAGTCATAGTATACTATGTCGAAAAGTGATAAAAAAAAGTTGTAGTACAGAATTTTGAAAAAAGTCATAGTATAGTATGTCGAAAAAAAATTCATAAAAGTCATGGTATATAGTATGTCGAAAAAAGTCATAGTATAGTGTGTCAAAAAGTCATAAAAACTCATAGTATTTCATAAAAATATGAAAAATCATAGTATAGTATGCCATAAAAAAGTCATAGTATGTCATCAAAATGTCATAGGAAATTCATAATAATAATAATTTATACTTTATTAATCCCACAAGGGAAATTACTGTTTTTTCACTCTGTTGTAAGAATACACAGTTCACACATGCCTGAAATACACACACAGTCAACACACAATCAACGCTCAGTAACTATACATGCACCAATGGAGAGATTTCAAAATGAGGGGGCTGCAACTCTCATAGTTGGGGATTCAGTGCATTGCTCAAGAGCACTTGGCAGTGCCAAGGAGGTGAACTGGCACCTCTCCAGCTACCAGTCCACCACCATATCCGTATGGGGACTTGAACCAGCGACCCTCCGGTTCCCAACCAAACTCCATACAGACTGAGCAGTCATAGTATAGTATGTCATAAAAGTCATTATAATACACTCACCTAAAGGATTATTAGGAACATCTGTAAGATTTCTCGTTAATGCAATTATCTAATCAACCAATCACATGGCAGCTGCTTCAATGCATTTAAGGGTGTCATCCAGGTCTAGACAATCCCCTGAACTCCAAACTGAATGTCAGAATGGGAAAGAAAGGTGATCTAAGCAACTTTGAGCATGGCATGGTTGTTGTTGCCATACAGGCTGGTTTGAGTATTTCACAATCTGCTCGATTACTGGGATTTTCACACACAACCATTTCTAGGGTTTACAAAGAATGGTCTGAAAAAGGAAAAACATCCAGTATGCGGCAGTCCTCTGGGCGAAAATGCCTTGTTGATGCTGGAGGTCAGAGGAGAATGGGCAGACTGATTCCAGCTGATAGAAGATCAACTTTGACTCAAATAACCACTCGTTACAACCGAGGTATGCAGTAAAGCATTTGTGAAGCCACAACATGCACAACCTTGAGGCGGATGGGCTACACCAGCAGAAGACACCTCCCACGTCATCTCCACTAAAAATAGGAAAATGAGGCTACAATTTGCACGAGCTCACCAAAATTGGACAGTTGGAGACTGTAAAATTGTTGCCTGGTCTGATGAGTCTCGATTTCTGTTGAGACATTCAGATGGTAGAGTCAGAATTTGGCGTAAACAGAATGAGAACATGCATCCGTCATGCCTTGTTACCACTGTGCAGGCTGGTGGTGTAATGGTGTGGGGAATGTTTTCTTGGCACACTTTAGGCCACTTAGTACCAATTGGGCATCGTTTAAATACCACAGCCTACCTGAGCATTGTTTCTGGCCATGTCCATCCCTTTATGACCACCATGTATCCATCCTCTGATGGCTACTTCCAGCAGGATAATGCACCATCTCACAAAGCTCCAATCATTTCAAATTGGTTTCTTGAACATGACAATGAGTTCACTGTACTAACATGGCCCCCACAGTCACCAGATCTCAACCCAATAGAACATCTTTGGGATGTGGTGGAACCGGAGCTTCGTGCCCTGGATGTGCATCCCACATATCTCCATCAACTGCAAGATGCTATCCTATCAATATGGGCCATCATTTCTAAAGAATGCTTCCAGCACCTTGTTGAATCAATGCCACGAAGAATTAAGGCAGTTCTGAAGGCAAAAGGGGGTGTAGTAGGGTGTTCCTAATAATTGTTTAGGTGAGTATATGTCATAAAAAGTCATAGTATGTCATAAAAAGTCACAGTATAGTATGTCATGAAAAGTCATAAAAAGTCACAGTATAGTATGTCATGAAAAGTCATAAAAAGTTATAGTACAGTATGCCATGAAAAGTCATAGTATAGTATGTCATAAAAATTCATAGTACAGTATGTTGAAAAAAATCATAGTGTAGTATGTCACAAAAATGTCACAAAAAGACAAAGTAGAGTATGCCATAAAAAAGTCATAGTATAGTATGTCATAAAAATGTCACAAAAAGTCATAGTATAGTATGTCATCAAAATGTCATATGAAATTCATAATAACAATAATTTATTCTTTATTATCCCGCAAGGGAAATTACAATATTTTTTCACACTTTTGTTAGAATACACAGTACACACAGGCCTGAAATTCACACATATGCTCAGTGCCTATACATGCACTCATGGAGAGATTTCAAAGTGAAGGGGCTGCAGCTCTCAACAGTTGGGGATTCGGTACCTTGCTCAAGAGTTCTTGGCAGTGCCAAGGAGGTAAACTGGCACCTTTCCAGCTACCAGTCCACCACCATACTTTGGTCTGTATGGGGACTTGAACCGACGACCGTCCGGTTTGCAACCAAATTCCAAGAAAACTGACACCACAAACACTCGCGCCGTCCAGGAATCGAACCCGGGTCGCAAGAATGGGAATCTTGCATGATACCACTACACCAGTGGCATATGTCATATATAGTATGTCATGAAAAAGTCATAAAAAGTCATAGTATAGCATGCCATAAAAAAAAGTCATAGTATGGTATGTCATAAAAAAGTCAAAAAAAGTCATAGTATAGTATGTCGAAAAAGGTCATAAAAAGTAATAGTATGTCATTAAAAGTCATAGTATAGTATGTCATAAAAGTGTCATAAAAATTCATAGTACAGTATGTCGAAAAAAGGCATAAAAAGTCATAATACAGTATGTCGAAAAAAGTCATAGTATAGTATGTCGGAAAAAGTCACAAAAAAGTCATAGTATAGTATGTGGAAAAAAATCATCTTTAACAAGCACTTACCAACACATCAATCCATGATTAACTCACGAGTTACTACTGATTAGTTGACTACATGGCGTGAGCCCATCTAAAGTGAGGACTTGCTATGCTTTACAAAGCATTTATAAATGAGTTGCAAAGGCTAGCAGATGCAACAGAAATACAAGTAAATAAAGTATTTGTAACCCTTATTATGATGTAGTAAGAATAGAATAGTATGTGTAAAAAAAGTAAAAAAAAGTCATAGTATAGCATGTCCAAAAAAATCATGAAAACGTCATAGAGGAAAAAAATATAAATAAATAAATAAAATATGAGGAAAAAAAAGTTATAGTATATTATGTGGAAAAAAAGTCATAGTACAATATGTCGAAAAAGTCATTAAAAGTCACAGTATAATATGTTGAAAAAAGTCATAGTATAGTATGTCAAAGAAATTCATAAAAAAGTCAAGATAACAGGTTTGGACACAACCTTCTCATTCAAATTTTTTTTTTTTTTTTTCTGTTTCTTTTTTTTTTTATATTAGTATTCTCACTGAAGGTATCAAAACTATGAATGAACAATATGAATTATTTATTAAAAAAGGTGGAAATAACTGAAAACATGTCTTATATTTTAGATTCTTCAAAGTAGCCACCCTTTGCTTTTTTATTAATAAGGGAAAAAATTCCACTAATTAACACTGACAAAGCACACCTGTGAAGTGAAAACCATTTCAGGTGACTACCTCATGAAGCTCATTGAGAGAACACCAAGGGTTTGCAGAGTTATCAAAAAAAGCAGAGTGGCTACTTTGAGGAATCTAAAATATAAGACACGTTTTCAGTTATTTCACACTTTTTTTGTTAAGTACATAATTCCATATGTGTTCATTCATAGTTTTGATGCCTTCAGTGAGAATTTACAATGTAAATAGTCATGAAAATAAAATACATTGAATGAGAAGGTGAGTCCAAACTTTTGGCCTGTACTGTATGTCGAAAAAAGTCATAGTACAGTATATCAAAAGAAGTCATAAAGAAGTCATAGTATAGTATGTCGAAAAAAAGTCATAAAAACGTCATAGCATAGTATGTCAAAAAAAGTCATAAAAAGTCTTAGTATAGTATTTCAAAATAGTCATAGTATAGTATGTCTTTAAAAAGTCATAGTATAGTATGTGGAAAAAAGTGATATGATAGTATGTGGAAAAAAGTAATAAAAAGTCATAGGATAGTAATTTTGAAAAACAAGTTATAGTATGGTATGTCGAAAAAGTCATAAAAAAGTCATGGTATAGTATGTAATAAGTCATAGCATAGTGTGCCATAAAATAGTCATAAAAAGTCATTAGTATGTCATAAAAAAGTCATAGTATAGTATGTCATGAAAAGTCATAGTATAGTATGTCGAAAAAAGTCATAAAACGTCATAGTATGTCATAAAAAAGTCATAAAACGTCATAGTATAGTATGTCAAAAAAGTAATAAAAAAGTCATAGCATAGTATGTCAAAAAAAGTCATAGTATAGTATGTCAAAAAAAGTCATAGTATAGTATGTCGAAAAAACTGATATGATAGTATGTGAAAAAAGTCATAAAAAGTCATAGTATAGTATGTTTAAAAAAGTCATAGTATATTATGTCAAAAAAGTCATAAAAAGTCATAGTATATTATGTTGAAAAAAGTCAAAAGTCATAGTACAGTATGTTGAAAAAAGTCATAAAAAGTCACAGCATACTATGTCAAAGAAAGCCATTGTAAAATCATAGTATTGTATGTTAAAAAAAGTCATGGTACAGTATATCAAAAAGAGTCATAATATAGTATGTTGAAAAAAGTCATAGTATAGTATGTTGAAAAAAGTCATAAAAAGTCATAGTATAGTATGTCAAAAAAAGTCATAAAAAGTCATAGTATAATATGTTGAAAAAAGTCATAGTATAGATAAAAAAAAAAAAAAAAAAAAAAAAAAAAAAAAAAAAAAAAAAAAAAAAAAAAAAAAAAAAAAAAAAAAAAAAAAAAAAAAAAAAAAAAAAAAGTACAACTATTGTTAAATAGTCTAGTAACTCGAAAAACAAGAACAATAGTAGTATAATTTGTTGAAAAAAGTCCTAAAAAGTCATAGGATAGTAATTTCGGGAAAAAAAAGTCATAGTATGGTATGTCGAAAAAGTCATAAAAAAGTCATGGGTAGCACTTTATAATAACTATCCATATTCATCATTTATTAAGCATTAGTTAACTATTAGTTAATGGTTTGTTCATTATTACTTATTAATTGTTCATACATAGTTCATCATGAGTAAAGTATTTGTTCACACAGTTATAAATGGTTTGTTCATAGTAAACAAGCCTATTAGTTAATGGTTTGTTCATCATTATTAATTAATTGTTCTTACATAATTCATCATCAGTAAAGCATTTGTTCACATAGTTATAAATGGTTTGTTCATAGTAAATAAGCCTATCTGGAAAAATATGTTTGTAAGTACATGATTTATACTTAACAAATAATGAAACAACCATTTGTAAATGAAATAATCTTCCCATTATAAACCAGTTTCTAACTATTGCTAAATGCTTTGTTCATCATTTGTAAAGTATTGCTCCTATGTTAATTCTCAAGAATAAAGCATTTGTATACACACTCATAAATGGTTTGTTCATAGTAAATAAGGCTCTCGAAAATTATGTTTATAAATAGAAGTTTGACACTTTCTAAGTATTGCAAAAAACATTGGTAAATTAAATAATTTTCCCTTTGTAAACTATCTACAAACTATTAGTAATTTATTTGTTTATCATTTGTAAAGCATAGTTCCGACATTCATTCTAATCAGTAAAGCATTTGTAAATACAGTTAGTAAATGGTTGGTCCATAGTAAGTAAGCCCATGTAAAAGGTTTATCAGTATATTTTTTAATAATCCCTACATGATGCATTAACCATTTGTAAATTAAGTAATTTTACCATTATCAACTAGGTACTCAGGAACGTAAACGGTTATTAAAACTAGGAAGTTAATGATTAACAGACTATCTAGACCTACATTTGTTCATGTCTTAAATAAAATTTTATGATTTAGAAAAAGGCCTAAACTAATAGCTGGGTTATTTGTTACAAATACTTACCAATAATGTAATCCATGATTAACTCATGAGTTACTACTGGTTAGTTAATTATATTGTGTGAGCCCATCTAAAGTGAGTACTTTCTATGCTTTACAAAGCATTTATAGATGAGTTCCAAAGGCTAACAGAACCTGGACACACACATGTATTGTTCTATTCGGACATGCCTTCAGAAATATGCCTACGGATAGTTAGCGTGTTAATGCATCTTTAACAAGCACTTACCAACACATCAATCCATGATTAACTCACGAGTTACTACTGATTAGTTGACTACATGGCGTGAGCCCATCTAAAGTGAGGACTTGCTATGCTTTACAAAGCATTTATAAATGAGTTGCAAAGGCTAGCAGATGCAACAGAAATACAAGTAAATAAAGTATTTGTAACCCTTATTATGATGTAGTAAGAATGTACATTTATGAAATAGCTCGTAGTAGTGTTATGTAGTTGATATCAATGTGAATTTGGAAAAGAACCAGAATAAAACTAGATTGTTAAGAGCCAGAAAATTGAACATCAATAAAGAGACTAGGAAACCAGGATAAAGTTTGAGAAGTGTATTAATATACACAGAAACATGGCATACACATATACAGATAAACACAGGTATGAAAAATAACAACTAAAATAATAAAGTGAGCACATAAAAGAAACCCTTTTCAGTTATATGAGCTTAATTGTTCTTTGATGACAAGAGTTCAGAGATGTTCAATGTTGGGGCCCATATGAGTTTGGTTTCTGTTTGTCCTACCACCATGAAGAAGGAATCCAGGGCAATCCGTATAAGTTCTGAGTCTTGATCCTGTAGCTCGCCACCCAGCCAACTGAACTGGGAATCTGTAACCCCTGGAAGACTCTGGGATCTGAAGAATCAATGTGATCCAATATCCCTCTGTGGACCGGACCTCCCATGTGTAGCGCTTCTAAATCTCCACCTCCTTCACCTGTAGATAATCAGTTCTCTCAATTACTATTCAGTAATAAAATCAATTGCTTAGGCTACAATGAAAATAAAATGAGGTAATATTTCAGTTAACCCATATTGAAATATCTAAATCTCTATTCAGTTGTACAACCGTTCTTAAATTTCTTCTCTTAAGTATCAAAAGTATATAAATCCCTTTCAGGTATCAAAAGTACATTTATATTAATATGTAACCTTTATACAAAAAATACATTTCTAATTCAAGTTTTATGGAACCTACCTTAGTAACATTAACACTATTCTTAATATAATTGCATACATTGCATGTAAAAATCTCTCAAATTGTATATACATATTGTACTCTATTAGTCATAATTTAGTATGTGGAAAAAGGTCATAATATATTATGTCAAAAAAGTCATAAAAAGTCATAGTAAAGTACAGTATGTTAAAAAAAGTCACAGAATAGAATGCCGATAAAAGTCATAAAAAAGTAATAGTATATTATGTTGAAAAAAGTCATAAAAAGTCACAGTATAGTATGTCAAAGAAAGCCATTATAAAATCATAGCATTGTATGTAAAAAACGTCATGGTACAGTGTATCAAAAAAAGTCATAAAAAAGTAATAATATAGTATGTCGAAAAAAGTCATGGTATAGTATGTTGAAAAAAGTCATAAAGTAATAATATAGTATGTCATGAAAATGTCACGAAAAAGTAATAGTAAAGTATGTCAAAAAAGTCACAGTATAGTATGCCATAAAAAAGTCATAAAAAGTCAAAGTATAGTATGTCATAAAAAGTCATATTGTAGTATGTCATAAAAAAGTAACAGTATAGAATGTCATGAAAATATCATGATATAGTATGTCATAAAAATTTCGTTAAAAAAGTTATGGTATCGTATGTCAAAAAAATGCCATCAAAAAGTCACAGTATAGTTCGTCTTACAAAAGTAGCTCACCTGATAGAGCATCACACTATGTAACAAGGGTTATTTTATCAATCTCTTTCACGCTTACACACACTCGGGCATCCTCCCCAGGTATTCAAACCAATGATCTGCCCTTTTTATCTTGTTTTTCTCTGTCAACCCTCGAGTCACTGGAAGTCACTTGCCACCGTGTTTGTCCAGTCTGCCCTGCCGGAGTGTTACTGCTTACAAATCAATACGCTTTTTTCAGTACATGGAATTTTAAAATGACCCAGACAGCAGATGTGTCTTCTGTGTCACTATACTTCAAGTGATGGCTTGTAACACTGTGTTCAATAATGCTACTCGAAACTGAGTGATGGTGGTATTAACCTAACTTGGGAAATTTAATACCAACAGATTCCTTCAAGAGTTTGTGCTTCGGAGTTTGTGCTCAAATTGATATCCTGCATGCTTACTATTGATCACTGCTGGTGCTACTGCATTCAGTATGGCATTTTCATGATCACAGTTCATTGCTCTTTCTTATATCTCCTTTTCTCCATCCTGCATCACACCGCCTACATCCAAGAGACGTGGCTCCCAGCAGGGAGAGGGTCAGCTCAGAGGAGACTTCAACCTGTCAGAAAAAATTCACATCTAACCCCTCATGTCTCCCTTCACCATCCAACCCCTCCGTCTCCCACATCTCCTGTGCTCCTTCCCTGGCACCCATCACTCCTCTTTCCCTCTGCTACCCTCCTCCTCTTGCCATTTGATTCAGATCACTGAGTTAGCCTCCGTCTCCTTTGTTTGAGGATCCATTTTGCAGATGGACAGGAGGAGAGAAGATGGACTCACATTGAGGGGAGTGTGTGTGTGTGTGTGTGTGTGTGTGTGTGTGTGTGTGTGTGTGTGTGTGTGTGTGTGTGTGTGTGTGTGTGTGTGTGTGCGCGTGTGTGTGCGTGCGTGCATGTGTGTGTGTGTGTGTGTGTTTGTGAGATGGAAGGAGAGAATAAAAGGGAGGAGGAGAGAGAGAAACTTTTCTGAGAGGCAAAATGTCAAACAGCAATGAAGTGAGGAGACTTTTATCTGTCAAACCTGTGTGAGGTCTTGGCTTTCAGGCTACTGAGTGACAAGGCTGCACTTAAAAGAGAGCTGAGATGCGAAAGTGAGGGCGACAGAATGAGTTTACCTCTCATTCAGTTAGCTTGTCATACAGTATCAGCCTTATCTGTATATGCCCTATTTTACCTTAGTCAATGTGGGATATCAAATGAATGAAAAAAATATTTTTGTCTTTTTGAACAAGTTCAAAAGTCTAACAGAGGCCATTAGAGTTTTGCTTCAAAAATAGTCAACATTAGCAATATTAGCAATCAAATTCGTTGTCTTTTTTTCTGGTTGAATGATCTTTTAAAGACAAGAACATGGCCAAAAAGTGGTTACAAATGGCTGACTCACTGTACACTTAGACGTGCCCTACATTGCTCTACTACTAAGCTCATGCTCTTAGCCCATGGCAATGTCTTCACACACAACACAGATGCAGCCCTAAGAATAGAGGAGGGATTGATGGATGTAGAACAGGAGGAAGGGAGCTTGGTAATTCAGTAAGTGCCCTTCTGGATGCAGAAGCCTGAATAAAAAGTATTTTTTATAAAAAGCCTTTCTTAGGATCATTTCACTCAAAAGTACATAAAAGCTCTTTCAAAGTTTCTCTGTGTTCTTTGCCCTCAACTGAAATAGTCCCTGCGGAGAAGGCAGAAACGCACAAACACTCACGCACTCTCTCCTGAAAGATGAGGATAAAAGGGTTGACCCTACAAATACAAACTTACATGCATGTGCACAAATACACAAAGACACACATACACACAAATACACATAACAACAACACAAATACTCATAAAAAATAGAGGGCATTCCATTCAGGCCTCCTAACAGTTTTTTTTCAGCTCTGCATCTTAACCCAAGATTATTAATAATGCTCTTGTTGAAACATAACAGTTTTGCACTGAAAGGTTTAAAGTGTACGAGCAAAGCAAACAAACTTTTAATTTCTGTTGCACCCAGCAGCAAATAATGACACGTGAGGCTAGTGAAATGGCCATCAGAGATGAAGGCGAGAGGGAAACGCATGATTTCACAGGAGAGACTTTTGTCACTCAGCTGTAGAGGAGCATGAGGGTAGCGAGTGGGCGAATAGGAGCTGCTATAACCTGGAGATGAACCTGCAGCATGATGTAAAACAGAAAACTGCAATGTGAGTGTTGAGCTAGCTAAACAATCTGACAGATAGAAGTCATTCCTTTAATGCTCCATGATAGGGTCATGGGTAAAGATAATTTTTAATATAAGTTAATCTATCTATGATGTTTTTTTAAATGAATAATTTAAAAGGTGCCCTGTGTAGCTTTTGACCACTAATAGTACTATGGAGCACTGATCGACAGGAGTCAGAAACATGCCAAGAAACATACGCTGAGTTCCAAATCACATACTTTTTCTTTATGTGTTCAGTATGTACTGTAGCTGTTTGCATACAATTGGGACGTTCTACTTCTTCATAACATTGCACCTTGAACTTTGACCCTCTTGCTCATATATGCTGCGCTAAGTATTGTGTGTCAGAATAGCCAGAAAAGCATGCTGGCCTGCAAAATCCAACCGGATGCAGTAGGCCATGCTGTTTTTTTTTTAGCATACTGTACTTGACATACTATGTATTAGGACATACTAAATATTTTTCTGGAATACTAAATAGTATGGTAGTATTGATATTGGAACACAGGGATAGTAATTTTCTAGCAAAGGCAGAGGAGAAGGCTGTTAGCTAATACACATGAATGTAAAACACTTGAAAGGAAAAGGTTTTTAAATTGGCTTTGCAAATTTTGAGTAAGAAAAGAAACGCATCAAACAGTTTGCTAGACCTAAAGATTACACAAAATGTGTTTTGGTACGTTGTTTGGGCAATGTGATTTAAACCAAGGTGACAAAATAAAAAAAATCCATTAACCTAAATTATTTATACTGTAGGGATCAAAAACTGGCAATGAACATTTCTTTCTTTTATCACAGTTTGTGATTTAAATCATAACCTTTCCACTTGTGTTAAGATATTTAACAGTTGAGATGTTTGGCTTTATTTTTCTTTATTTTAAGCTGGAGTGCAGATCTTTTTTTCTCCCCCCTCTAGTAGTGTTAGTAATTACACAACCACTGTTGACTCATAATAACGCTGCTTCGCTGTGGTCTCTCCCTCCTTCCTGCCTGTCAAGGTATTGGGTACTACAGGTAGACTGACATACCGTGTACCTAAACAGAGAGCCAGAATAAGCAGCTACACTGTGAAGAGCTGTAAAGGTTGGATGATGGCACTTTGTGTACTGCTCATGTAACGCGTTGTTGCGGAGTTAATAAACTACTCATTCTGAGTACAAATTAGCTCCCAATGTCGCCGCAGACAACACAACTCCGGTATACTGAGAAACACAGAGAGCTTTCCCTGGCTTAATCAGCATTGTGTGAACTTGTTTGGCAAGGACAAGAATGTAACGGACGTTCTGCACTCTAGCTTTAAGTTTTGAAATGGATTTTAGTCAGAAACATGTCTATAGTCTCAAAGTAGAGTTTTTCGAACAAAGCATTCCTTTGGTATTCGTACCGCACTGCGACAGAGGTCAGCCGGTTTACATATCCCTCAAAGTGTATCACACCAAGCTAGTATCTCACTGAGCATGTGTGTCTAAGTCAACTCACTCACTCATACTCTGAGTGACAACTGTAACTGAGTCACGTACAGTACACACTTCCTCTGACCCCCACTGTGACCAAATATGCACACAGCGTGTCAGCACACAGGTGACACTGCCAACACTGAGACAATGTATGACAAAACTTCTTCCCCTCTCACCCTCCTCCTCTGTGCCCGTCCTGCTGCCAGCCCGCTGTGGTGGCATACCGCCTGCACATGTCCATTCACCTGCCCATGCCCCATACTGGGATTGTCAGCGTCACTGCATTATGCCATGTGTTCAAACTCTCTCCATGATGTGTCCTTCCGGGGAGTAGATGGAGTAACACAAGGTGACTGTTGATATTAGGATGTAGCATTTGCTACGCTGCGGTGCCTCCCTCATTGGTATTTCATGTAGAGCGCCGTCGCATTCGTCACGTTTCATAAACTTCCTTATTATTCACTGGCGAGAAGTAATTTTGTTCTGCCGCTCGCAGTTGTGAAAGTGAGATAGCAGGGGAGAGGGAGGGATGACACTCTGAAATCCTTCTAATAATCATTTCCTCTCTCTCATACATGAACTTGTTTATCAGAAGAGCAGGTGGTTGAGTGCCACTCACCTCCCACCACAGCCCAAACACAGGCTCACTTCTGTGAATCTTATGGGTGATCATCTGTAAATTCCCACCCAGTTGCAGTACCGCCACCCAGGGTCTCAGGATAATCAGCAGGCTTTCTGGAGCTTAGGCAAACAGAGTTGTCAGAGGAGTGACACATACAGTCACGCCTAAGGGAAACGTGGACTCGCAGAGGAAAGTAATTCATCAGTGGGTTCATGAACCAAGCAGTATCCCTTAGGTCCAATGGTGCTCTGAAAGCCACAAGGAGCCAAGGATTTGCTCCCGTCGATGCTTATGACACAGATGAATTGCTTAAGTGCACACCATATGCAGCAGGCAGCTCTCCATGCACACGTCCTTGTATATCTTTGTTTAGTTGCCGAACGTGCCCATAAAGCCCAGCATAGCAGTGAGGGTTTTACGCCAAGCAGGTGGCCATGTTGTACTCGGCCAGAACACATAAAAAACAGCCTGCCCCCGGCAGCTGCCTGGCCATAAAACACATTTATACCATGATGTCCGTGCCCGTCCCTAAAGTGTGCTTCAGGCTACGGGTCCAGAAAAGTGGAACCTGGTATATGAGATGAACCAGAGACAACTCCAAAGCAGAAAAACCACAAACTTTGACCTTTAGGACTTTTTTTCCTGTAAGACCTGAAGCTGTGAAAGTTCACTCCATATACAGTTCTATACAGTAAAGTATATAAGTCTACAGTAAGAAAAACTAGTCTTCAAACTTTCGGTGTGACTTTTCTCTTATCCCTCCTCTATTTTCAGAGGGTTTCTTTGTTCCTGGACCCCGGGCCTCCTCCTTTTCTTACTTTGTTCTACAGTAAAGTGCCAGTGAAGTTGTCCCTAAGGCAGTGGATGCGCTGAAGCATTAAGTCTGCCACAAGGTGGACTGGCGTATTAATGGAGTCCGGTTAGAGTGGCTGACCTGTGAAGCAGTACGGTCAGCTGCTAGGTGAGTACGCCTCTGCTGTAAATCCCAAACAGGCGTCCCCTGTCTCTCCCTCTTTCTCTTCTCCGTCACGCCTATCAGCCAACACTTCCCCTCTACTCTGCAGCCCCTGCACTGCCGCTAACGGAATGTCAAGTCAAGCTTTGTTACCGAGGGCCGATAGAGTGAACAATAGGGTTTGATGGTCGAGGTTAAGGTTGTAATTGCCACTGTTTTCCCCCTCCTTTCAGCCCGTAATAACAAATAAAAGGATAATTTTAGTTTTGAGGATTACATTTGTGTTCCCAGGCGGAGTCAAGATGCCTCTGTGTCAGATTTATGACCAACATGAAGCTGGTGACTAATGTTATAGCCCGCTGGGATGCTGCGATCTCTCTGTACCTTAGATTTGTGGCCCGGTGCGTTTTTAACCTTTAAACAGTCAGTATTTATGGTCAGTTCATTTTAGGCTGAATTAAATATCCTGTGAAGCACGATGATATTATTATACTTTACTAATTAATGTATATGTTTTATTTTTTGTAAATTGCTATGTAAATAAAGTGTTACTATTAAATTGGTCTGGGCTAATTAAAAAGCTCTTTCTTTAGTTGAACACATGTTTAGCAAAATCCCTCTTTAGTAAAAGTGCTTGTATAGAGACAAAGTGATCACACAGATATGAGTGTAAATATGTAGTTTGTATTTCCGTCACGATCTTTTCCTGACAGACAGTCTCAGGTCACCTCTATACATGTTATGTATCAGTCCCCGTGCCCATGTCTAAACCCACCTTGCAGAATTTTCTTTCAATAATGTATAAAAGAGGGCACAGACTTTGCATGTATTGTCAGTCCGAGGACATGATCCCTGACATCTGGAGCCCGCACAGAGCTCATACTGAATGATAATGGCCTCTTCCCCCATTTGATGAATTATTAAATTCAAATTGTTTTGCAAACAAAACATATTTGTTAACACAATGAAATCTGGGGTGAAAGCTGGAGCTTTATCAATATTTAATTTTCACTAGACAACAATATAGCCTTTGGCCAGTTTCTGGTACATAATTAATGAAAGGGCACTAGAACTAACAATACATATAAAACAACTGCTACTGTCATATCAGTACAGGTTTTAACAATAAAAACAACGGTTGCTACTTTGATACAGTTCTCTAGCATGTATGTTTGACACATGCTGATTACTTGAGATTTACAAAAAAATGACATAGTTTAAAAAAAACCTGAATACTGGAAAAGTTTATTAGTGCTCCACTGAGGCATTAATATTCATGGCACCATTGTCATCATTTACTCTAAACCGTCTATTGTTCTATTATTAATTTCATGGTGATCTAACCATATTTAGGCTTTTTGATTGATTGGATATCAATGTCAGAGTGCAACTATGAAGAAGCTATGATGCCTGTGATTGGGCTGATTAACATTTGATTTCCTGTTGAAAGCCCCCCCCTTTCTTTTGCTCTCTTTCCTTCTGTCTCTGGCATCAGGCTGAGAGAACGGGAAGTTGGCACAGTGAATATCAAGTGGCTGATTGGGGCTGTCACTGAGGACCCTGGTGGACCCTGGTTGCCAGATGTGCTTGTCCATCGGTGTCAGCAGCAGGATTTGTCTCTTGGGTTTGTCTGGGTGGACAGCCGGTGTGGAGGAGGTTGCCGAGGACAGTGCTGTCCCTCACTAGGGCCTGCCACTCATACTGTCTTTTTCTCTATTCATCACTGTCAGTAGACTGCTGATGCTGGTGCCTGATGACTATACCAATCCTATGGTGGCATCTCTCATGCCACGTGTTCCACCTGAAGTAAATCTGCCATAGCACATGCCTTTGACTGACATTCTTCGACGAGTTATTTTGTAATGATACCGCAAACACTGGCTCAGTTTGCTCTGGATAGCATGGCTTGTCCCTTATGTATATATCCCCAAGGAGCACTAAGGTCGATAAATGCATACAGCTCAGGAATTAAAAGGAAGGACGTTTTTTGTGCTATTGATTGTGTTTGTTGTGGATTGCTATTCAAATGTGGCGCAGTGTGAGAGACATACATAATAAGATATAGTACTAAGGGAGGTGAAGGTTGGAGTCTTGACGAGTTTTTTTCCACTTAATTTTGTCCTATAACTCTGCTTTACCTGTGGGTAATGAATAGAAGCTGCCCTGTTATGAAGTGAGGAGGAGCAGTTTGCTGCTGCGTTTGAGGGGCACCTTCCTACCTTCCTACATGTGTGTTTCAGACCTTGGAGAGCTCATTTAAACCCTACTTTATTGTTTCCAGCAGCACCACTCAGGAGCACTGAGGTGGTGCTTGTTGCTATGGAGGACACGGGAAAGTGACGTGGTTGTGCAGACAGGATACGGAGAGGGAATATGTGTGTGCAGTATGAAGGAGTGTGTGGAGTCAGTGTGTTTATGTTTGGTGAAGGTGTCTGTGGTAAGTGTTTGCTCTAGGTGTTAAATCATCTCTGCACCAAGGCTCGTGCATTGTGTGTGCGTTGTGTGTGTTTTGAAGCAGCCAGCAGAGCAGGGGGGAACATCTGCACACAGTGGCACAGGCCTTCTGCCTTTACACACGGCTCCTGCCGAGCAACGCTTCACGGCCTAGCAGGCTGTGACCTCCCAGAGGCTCCAGGGTAGCTCTTCCTCTTAAAAGCCAGCTGTGCCTCATACTTTCTGCCCGCCAAATATTCCACAGTCCAGCTGTTCACCTGAGAAGCATGGAGCACAGCCCTCTCCCTTCCTTCCTTTTATAGTTTTGAAGAGCAATTGTGCAGGTTTAAGAGAGCATGGAGTATAGCACCTGTGATGCCCTTGCTGTCATTGCCAAAGGAACAAAGTTGGCCATACTTTGTGTTCAAAGCTGTACAGTTTGGGTTCTTCAGATATACAGTACATGTACTATTAAAATTAATTAATTTTCAAATTTCTTTTAATAAGGTAATATGTATATTTTGGGTTCTTACTCTTTTAGCAGTGCATGACCTCAGTTTAATATTCAAATGTTTAATCATCTAGACTCTGTCTAGACTCGGATAGTTCAGTCCACTTTGTACAACTCTTTAGTTGTTTTTCTTTTAAATGTTGCTCTCTTTGAGATTTAAATACAAATAGATCATCTTTAAAAAGGCTTTCCATATTCTTAATTAGATGGATGTGTTTGTGCATTTGGAGATGGTAAGTGAATAATGAGTGATGGTTTTAGAGCATGCCAGGTAACACTTTGATGTACTTCAGAGCCACATTAAAAGGATGGAGCAATAACATTTAGACACAGATAACAAAATGAAACAGAGTCTCAGTAATACTAGAAGTATGCTTTCCTGAAGGTCCTCTTGTTATTGTAGAAAGTGTCTTGACTGAATCGTCGTATTTGTGTCCTTCAGTCACTGTGTTGGTGTCTCACTTCAGTGAATAGAACTAATTTTCACAATTGATTTTTTTTTTTTTACACCACAAGACGATTGCATGATATGGTCTTCTGTGGACATACGGTTACGGTGTCCTGTAAATAATCCATCAAGGCTTTTAACGATGCCAATCAATTTGATGATGTGAATAAATGTGATGAATGAGACATATTTGCAGTTGAAAAGGATTTTAAATATGCTGCTGATTGACACCTATTTATTGGTGTGGGTTTATTGGGGAGGTTCACAGGGTCATTTATTTTATTTTCAAAAAAATAGTAATACTAACAGCTGAATACCATAATGAGATACCCACCTTTTAATGTAAGACACAAATCGTCCATTTGGACCACTGGCATGGCACATTATGGATAAGCACTGACAATTAGTTCCTGGTTTTGAGGACGGACTCATTTGCATTCTAATATGTCCTGAATAATTTCAAGTAGTGGAGTTTTTCCAAAATGGGTATACTGTACAGGAAAGAAACACTTCACATGCAGCTGTAGAATTTTGATGAAATTTGAAGAACCCTGTGGTAAGTGTCTCCTTCAAAAATGCCTATAGGGCAATATGCACTAATATGTCAGTCATGGAACAGAGTCAGGACTATGGGACATGGTAAAAATGTTGTTATAACAAGATGCTGCTGGCTTTATCTGTGAAGTAAAGTGCATAAGAAGTGAGGAACAAGCTCATGTACAGGCCTGATATATGTCTATGGCCGAGCAATTATAGACCCAATGGGAAAAATGGGCGACATGCTTCTAGATTGACTAACTGCGCTACTCCAGGGTCTACTGCAAACAAACTGGTCTATAAAGGGCATTCAAACATTAAAGAATACATTACAGTTCCAAAATTAATATGTTCCTTACACCCAATGTTTGCAAAGCGTAACTGAAAAGTGACACTGACTGAGCTGGTAGAAGCACAGTATTACTGAAGAAACAGACCCTGAAAGTGGAGAATATGGGCCCGATGCATACACTGTATAAATACATAGAACAGTTGTCCTTTTACAGGCCTATAAGTCCTCTCTCTTTCTTATCACTTACTATAAGCTTATTAGGATGGAGCAGTGTGTCCAAATGCTCAGTCAGAAATTAAGCAGTGTAATGAAGCAAGACTGAGGTTACTAAGAATGTGAGGTTAGCAGTCACCTAATCAGTCAGCTCGACCGTAACGCCTCACTTTCATCTCAGAGTGAAGGGACACTGAAAGAGTAGGTGAGAGAATAACCATCACAGTTATCCATGAGATGGCAAGATACAGTACCAGTTCCAACCTCACAGTGATTGATGACTTACATGGCAATGATATATCGGGTGCCCCCATCCCTGTCCTATAATTTATGAGCAAGCTCGTTTAATTTGTCTGTGGCTTAATTTGGCCTGTATATAAATGACGTATGAACATGTTCAGCAATTGATTGCTTATACTGTCTACTAGCCTTGGCTGACTAAGACTAACACATCCTTTGGCATTGACACCTTCACTGTCATCTGTCCAATCTACATGACCTGGCAATTAAGCTAAAAAGTGAAAATGGCACCTTCCCAATGCAATTTTAATGAGCACCATGTTGAGTTGAGGAATCTGTTCATGAGGAATTGTTAATGGGCTGTTTCTGATTCTGAGAGATGGTAAATGCACTTGAACTGAAAACTCACAATAATTGGTCCACGGTCCGTAGTTGAACCAAGCCTACTGTAATTCTGGTCCTTCAATGTCAGTCAAAGTGTTGCTGTGAATTTGATAGGGTAACGCACTTTTACAGGTCTGTTGCAGTATAACTTTTAATGAAGTACAAATGCTTTGTGCGCTTCCTGACCTCTGCAACTAAACACACAATGCAAGTGTCCAATCAGTGATCCGGGTGTGCCATCCCATATGGTATTGGTTAAATGTTCAATGTGATAAAAAATTTATATTATAATGATATTAACAATATTGCAATTGTGATAATGTAATAAGCCATGAATACATACAGCAGGAACAAGCATGGTTGAAAACAAAAGTAACGTTGCTGCCGGAAGTGGTATGTCAACATTAACTCGCAAAGAAAAAGAGCACAGTTGCTACATCACACAACAAATGCCACGGACGTCATCATCGTCTAGTAACAAAATGGATTGCCAGACGAAATGTCAGAATCTGTCTGAATCCCCTCAGCAGGTGACCATTGATCACATTGTGCATTCACTTTGTGGTAAATAACCAGAGCTTCCAGTCATAATGTCAGGAAAACAAACAAAAAATTCTGAGTTTTGCAAGTTCGGAAAAGTCAAGGCAAACAGCCCAGTTACAGAGAACATCACATAATGAAAGGAGCAAAACAAAAATAAACAAAAAAAACTTCAATAAGACTAGTTTGGGAAGCCAACGGAGATCCAATTAGAAATTAAGTATAAAGAATAATCCCCAGCCAGACGCCTGTTTAATCCAAACCGGCCTGTTTGAAGCTAAATTTAGTTCAAAGCTGGGGTCTATTTTAGTGTCACTGCATCAGTGACTCTAAATCCATCATGTATGACACACAGACACTGGCTATATTACAATATATATTACAAATATTATGAACAGTTTATGTTGTAGCTTAGAAGGTAGAGTGGGTCGTTAATCGCTGGGTTGGTGGTTCAGTCCCCGGCTCCTCTTGTCCACATGTCAAGTCCAGTGTCCAGGAGGTGCTGTAGAATTGCATTGCATTACACGATGACATTACATATTGTCATCGCAATAATACCTAATAAGTATTATATAATTTTAAGGCAATATGGTCAACTCCAATATGTGAGTATCTATACTTGATTTTTACAAAAGGTATGTTTTCCTTGACAACCTTAATATCCCTGCCATAGTGATCTGGGGGCTTTGCATTGTTGCCACACTTGGAAGTTGGTGAGGCTGCCATTGTATGTAGAGGCTCACTAATAGCCCCCAGTGGGACATCATTCCTATTCCACTCATGATGAAGACATTCTCTCTCTCTCTCTCTGTCTGTGTGTGTGTGTTTCTGTCTTTTCCCATTTTCACTTCTCTCTCTCTCAGACTTGATATTTTTCTCTTGGCTCTTCTCTGCTGTGCCTGTGGGCCTGTGAAATGTCTCTGTCTGAGGAGAAAGCCCCGTCGTCCCTCTGGAAGCCATTAGAGAACCTTTATGAATATGTGCTGAAAGGGCGCTTTTTCAGGGGTGGGGACAGAGTGGGTGGGTAGTTAAGGGGGATTATTGTGCAATGCTATCATTTGCCTCAGATGCTCTTGTGAACCACCTATGAATGTTACATATCCGTTTGTCTTTTCAGAGCACCGTTTTATTTTGTGCCACTCTTGTTCCTTTTTTTTGAGTTGCTGCTGATGGTGCTGAGTGACGCTTGTGCTAGAGTGCCTGTATAGATGTTTTTCTTTCCATAAGACTAAAGCTGTATTGCTTAAAAATACTGTTAAAATTGCTGGCCTTCACACGCAATGGTTTCCCTTTCATACTTTTCCCAATATCTTCCTTTCTATCTACTTTTTCCTGCTTTTACTTTTAACTTTTTTTTTTTTGTGGAGATGGCAGTATGTGTAACTTGGGGCACAAACATAAAGAGTGCATTGTGTTGGTAAGTGCTTCTCAATATAAGTGCATTTTTGAAAGGGGGTAGATGCGACAGGTCTCAATTTTCGCGTCTTTTATGCATTCTGTCCCCATTAAATAAATATCACATATTTTAAAAGCTTGCACGTAAAATTGAGCCATGGTTAAATATTCAAGATGCTCTTGAAGAGATAGCGGCCAGGATGTACTAAGTGCACCACTTTACTTGTGGCATCTAGCCCTAAATCTGATTGGTTTGACTATGTACTCCTACTGGTAAGCCTGTGGCGGTTTGTGTCTGTATATATACAGCGGCGCTTTTAGCAACATCAGCCTACCCGGGGCTTTTTTCCCCCTCTTGTTGATCTGTGCTCTGTGGTAACAAGATATTATCCTGAACAGCTGTGAATGCAGGCTTTAAAATGAGAGAATGAAAGAGGAAGATGGTGGCGGTTGCCCTCTGCTTCTTTAGCTCATTAATTGTGGTGAGGGCAACTGTTTTGAGTTCTACCTGATGGTTTGGGCTGCAGGCCTGCCCAGGTCAGAAGAGAGCTCCAGTGCTCATGAATCATGCTGCTGGGAATAGGAGCCCAGCTGAGGTCCACAGGAGGGGGGCTAAGCATTGCCACAAAGGCCTCATCCACAGCAGAGGTGCTTTGGAGGTTCTGCAGGCTCAAACAATCAATCACAGACCATTCTATCATAATTACACCCAGGGAGTCATGGCGCTGTGCTGTCCACACCTTGCAGCACATGTCCCTTCCCTCCATCCCTCCACCTTTTTTTTATCAAGCAGTTAGTCTGACAGTCTTTTCTATTCCCTCCAGCACCTCCATCAACACCATCCCTCCTCTTCTGTCTCCTTTATCTGTGATCCTCCATTTGCTCTTCAATTTGATCCCACTGGCAGTATTCTCTGTTGCTGGGTGCAGACTTTGCTCACAAATACATGTGCACACTTATAGACAAATGAACATGCACTGTGTTGCAGATTGTGGGGAGAGGATATAAGGGAGGTGGACTGATGGTGTCTGTGGGGGAGAGAGAGGGGTATGTAGGGCACAGTGTGTGGATAAAGTAATGATTTCTCCTTCACACCTCCCTTGCTAATTAGTGCAGGCTGCCTGCTGCCTTGAAGGGGGCGGTGTCTAGGGAACCCTGCTATTTGTCTTGAAGAATTACCGACAAGGAATTCACGTCACTCCTTAATCCCAGAGATACTGGACCGAGTTCAGCATTTAACTGACTGCAGCCAACTGCCAATTTGATTTAATGATTGTAAAAATCATTTTTAGCATCCACTCCTCTCTGCAGCCACACATCTGGGATGTGGCATAAGTTGCAGCCCACTTCACCTCTTCCCCTAGGAGTCTCTTGGTGCAGACTATTTGTGTCTC
Source organism: Perca fluviatilis (assembly GCF_010015445.1). NCBI lineage: Eukaryota > Metazoa > Chordata > Actinopteri > Perciformes > Percidae > Perca > Perca fluviatilis. The sequence continues at coordinate 25,812,496 of NC_053121.1, read as the reverse complement.
CATGCCGCAGCATCCTTACACACAGATGCGTCCACCATATTCCCCCATCATCTCTTATTTGTTCCCTCACTATCTCTCCACACAATTGTTATTTCTCCACCCCCATGCATTTGGAGAGCTGTCAGCATACTGGTGACATCACTTAGCCCTGTGTCAAGTTACCGGACTGATAGCAACAGTGTGTAAATATGACATACATTTCAGGGAATAGAAATCTATGTATTAACCTCTCTGCCATATCTCGAGCCAACGGGCCACATAGAAACGTTTAACTTTTAAATGTGTGTTTTCCTATTATTGTTTTGCTGAAGTAAATTCCCATGAAAGGAAAAGAAATCAAGAAAAAGTTTAGGTTATGCTGCTGAAGCAAGGAAAACCTGAGGTGGGTGTGTACCAGCTTAAAAATATATGTGATAGGTGTTTGTGTGGGAATCCCATTAACATTATTTAGCCTGAGGTGGATCTCATCTCCATAGCAGCTGCATCTGACAAGCCTGCCATGGCACGACAAAGAAGCCAATCATTAATGTCAGCCAGAAGAAAAAAGTATTATGTTTCCCTGGAAGTAGTACTCAGTAATGATGTCCATTTCCGTGCATTCTGTACTTTTCCCTACTGGGCTAATAAGATGAAACTTTAATGATCTCACTGTGTATGTTGTTTTCTTGTATTACCACATAGTGATTGGACACAGCAAAGAAACATGTAATTTGGAGAAGAAAGTAGAGGTTCGACACAAATACAAAACAATAACAATGTCTGTCCGTGGAATATGTACAAATGGGAGCACTTTCTTCAATTCTTCAATGTATTTATTCCCTGTATACTATTTTTAAGGTTTAGTAACTTTACAATAATGTATTGATAGATACGAAAAAATCTAATGTCATTATTTCTTTAATATGCTCCTATGAGTAATTCATGATATTGCTTGTGACTCAATGCTGTCCTCTTTTACTTGTTATATCAAACATTTATTATTTTGTAGCTACAACACAGTGAGTAAATTGTGTATTTGTCTGTGTTTATAAACTACACTGCCAGATTAAAACTGCTCTAGCTAAAAGTAATTCAGTCTGATACAACCATGAAGTAATGCTACCTTTGTACAAAGTTATAATGTCCTTGAATGTTGTTGAAACTGTTTTAGAGGGTCTGTTGCTACAACTTTATGGTAATTTTGTGGTGCTGGTAAAATATATTGCATTATACTGGGAGGTGTTTGTAACATTTTGTCCACCTCATTTATATCAACAAGGGTACACTCAATGTTATAAACACCTCTTAGCAATCCGATGCAACAATGCCAGAATAAACAGCCTCCAAAAAGACAATAAAGATGAATTAAAACATTTCCAAATACAGTTTTGACAATTTGACTGTGCAATATGCCATCTCATATTCATCTGTATATCAGTATATATATATTCACCCCACGTGTAAATAATAATGATCTGTACAATATGCCATTTCATATTCATCTGTATATATATCCTCCCCACCTGTAAATACAAGAAGTGTTTATAGTGCACATGTTACTGTTATTATTCTCTTCTTATTTTGTTCTATTTACCATTTTTATTCTTTCTTTGTGTATTTTTCTATCCTATTTATATTTAATGTGGATTTTTGTTTTTTGTTGTGCTGAATTGAGCTGCTGTGACAAGTGAATTGCCCCATTGTGGGATCAGTATACTCTATCTTATCTTATCTTATCTTGACTGCATTAGTTTTCGCTAGGTGTAGCTAGTAATCTTAAAATTTAGTGTACTCTTTAATATAATCTGATATTAACAGTTTTAGTTGTAAAGGGTATGCTCCTGGCTTGATTTATTTAGCTAGTTCAGTCTGTCTAGAAGCTCTTCAAGTAACGGCGATGAGATGTGTTTCACAGTTGGCTTTCACAGTTGGTAGAGTGCTAATCAATCTTGAACACTCTCTGTGGAATATTACACGCCCACATCAGGAATGTAACATACGGCAATACCAGGGGATTCTGTCACTGCCTGTGTAAAAAAATGGCACAGCTGCATTATCAAGTAATTTCACTAGATTACCATTAACATATTAGTAACATACATCTTCCTAATATTGATTGACTCTTTCTAAATGTGAACAAAGGTCAAGCTTGTTTTTTGTCTGTAAGGGTGTCAGCTTGGATTTAAAATGCCAGTACATGTAACGTACTGTAAACTATCATGAATTGTTAATGTGGTTATATACAGGAATGTGTGTACAGCGACTGAATTGGTCCAAAAAAAGTGCCATACCCTAACTCAAAAGTTGCATGACATGATCATCACGTGTCTTGGATATACAATATTCATACGTATATGTTGTAGATATGTGACCCAGAATAGTCTTTTCGATGATTCGATCTAAGGAGCTGGATTCGACTACCAATCTCGAGTCGATTGTTAATTTCTTAACAAAGAATCATTACATTTTGGCTATATGAGGTTGCTGAATGTCTGATTTTACATAGAATAGCTTGTTTTTTCTCTCCAATAAATCATGATATATAGCCTACTTTGGTATAAATATCAGCCTATTAAAAGTAAGGGTAGTCATGTGGACAAAAATCCGAAGTGCCGGTACTCACTACTGGTAAGCCTGGCCCATTTCAGGAGCTTGGTGTACACATATGCACCCAAAGAGTGCTGCCATGCCTGTCTCTAAGTTGCAAAAAGTTTCCTTCTGCGTTTTGTGAAGGGCCACACTGTGCCAAGATAAGGGCGACGTATTTCTTCAGAGGGCGTGCCATCAAGCATATACCCCTTTGTAATGCAGAAGTGTATAAATGCCCCTGTGCCAGTGGCACATAAAATGGATGACACAGGCCTGGGCTAAGAGGCTTTGCCAAAGCTGTGGCTTACCAGTCTCACAGGTGTTAATGTGCGCTCTGTCTGCCACCCTCACTGAGAAGATTGGGCACTACGCTCACTTTCAACGGCCCAGTGTCTGGCACAAAAGTTACCACCTCCAGCCCATTCTACCATCTTTCCCTTTCTTGCTGCGAGAGCAGTAGATGCCGTGAGAGCTGTACACAACTCAATGACAGTCTTGGCAGGAGAGGCTGCAGGCAATCATCCCTGTGCCACACTGAACAGGTCCGTTGAACTGCAATGAGTGAGGAGAGTAATTCATTGTTTTTTTCTCTCTTAAAGAGCCCCTATTATACTCCTTTTCAGCATCATATTTTTACTCTTGGGGTCTACTAGAATAGGTTTACATGCTTTGATGTTGAAAAACATACTGCTGTTTCTCATACTGCCCATTGCTGCAGTGCCTCAACCGAAAACACTGTCTGAGCTCTTGGCCTGCCTTCCCGAAAAGCCCAGTCTGCTCTGATCGGTCAGCTGGCCCACTCGGTTGTGATTGGTCACCCACATTTAAACAAGCCGCTGGGTGGGCTGTGCTTGCTCGGGCAGCACCTACACACATAGAAAAATTGGGCTTGCATTCTCAATCAGTGATATCACTTATTGAGGAATTTTAAACAGGAATGTGGGCCAGGCATTTCAGGCAGTTAAGAAAAAGTGCTGTCTGTGGGAGAGAAAGAATCCCCCCAAAAAGCATAATACAGGCTCTTTAATAGTAGCTATGACTGTGTAAAAAAAGAGGAGAGGATATTTGTTCCTGTGCCCATGGTAACAGTACAATGAACGATTATTTGGAGATCATCTTTAAAAAAGCAGAGAGGTGCTGGGAGGATTTATGGTGACGCTGGGTACTGTGGAGTTTCTGATTGGGGGTATGAAAGGCATCCAAACATGGACGATGTTTGGATTCATTTTTCTCTGGCCATATAACAAATCGCCTCCGCACAAAGTGGGGTAACACCCTGGGATAGCCTGTCATTATAGCATGTCTCTTTTACTGGTCTCTGAAATTAATCAATCACTTTTTTGTAACTCTTTCAGGTAACACCATGTCTTTTCTATTGCTCTTTCTCTATCAGAGTGTATATTGCTTGTGGGCTTTTTCTTTATTGTGAAAATATGCTTGTAAACACTATTCACAATGCTAGCATTCTCTGGGCTGTAGCTTGTCTTGTGTGCATAATGTGTGATTTTGAAGAAAAGTGAAAGACCTTGGTCTAGTCTAGAAGCAGCACATGACAAAAGGCTTTTTTTGGAATGAGCAACAGCAACCGAAGATTCAGGTTTTTCTTTTCCTTCAAAAATATCCTCTTTTCTGTCAGAGCTCATACTGTTACCGACCTGAAAACTGCTTTCCTTTTTCTGAAACCATGGGCCGAGGGAATTGCATCACACTTACATCATACCTAGCTATGGACAGAGTGTCCAGTGTTGTATCATTTCTTTCTATTAATTGCAGTATTGTGGGAAAACAATACAGAAGGGAGGCAATAATTTCCATGTCATGGTCTATACAACATTAATTATCTTATTAGCAATTTGAGATAAATTATGTAAATGTTATGGTAATTACGATTCTGTAATAAAATAAAATAAAATTGACTTTAATGGAAATATTCCCATTCTTATTTTATAGGCATATTTTCACATCCTGTGTATATGACTGCATATGAACCCGCTCTGCTGTTCCCACATTTATCTACGCAGTACATCTGAGTACATGTTAGGGTGCTTATTTAAATTGTGTTAACTCTCTCAGTGCTGTCCATGGATAGTGAGCTTTAAGTGGGGAAAGTGAAATTCCTCATGAATTGTGGGCCCGAGCGGACTGGATTTCAGCTCAATAGAAGCTGTAATTAGTTGTAATTTACAGGGCAACTCCTCCCCAGCGACCCTGCTGTGCCGAATCCCCTGGCCACTTGGAAAGATCATGTTTTCTTGCACAGTGCATAGCACTCAAATGAACCACAACACTGCCATAATGGCTTGCTCCCCACTGATTTGCCCACCTTGTGTAAGGTAGCTGAAAGTCACTTCCTGTGATGCTCAGTGGAGCGTACATGCAGCTTTTTCCATCTAGATGTGAAAGAGCAAGGGTGCCCAAAGCCGCCATAAACACATCAACAATAGAAGCAATTTGAATGATTGGCAAAGGTGGTGGTAATGTGAAGATGTTACTGCTGATGTGTTGACACCATAAGTGGCTGCAACTGATAATGTGTTTTTAGATCTAATGATGCATTTGCATGTAATTCTCTGTGCTTGTTATTGTTCTGAAATCAGTCCAGATGCAATTTGAGCGCATCAATTTAGAGTCCAATGTTACTCAAGCAACTAATGGACTCTAAGGCAAAAATGAAAATTGCTTCCTAATGATCTGACTAAGCTTGATGGGTGAATCTAAATTGATTAGTGCGCTAACATGAATGTAATATGGAATTAGCTTTTGAAAAGAGTGATCACACTCGTCTGGTACTTGCTGACCTTATTATATTCTAGCATTTTAGCGTCTTACTAATAATAGCCATTGCTTTGTACTGTATGCACTCCAAACCTGTTTTTTCTCTTCATCTCATTCTGTTGATGTATTGGATGTTCTCATTAATATGTGTCGTCATGGCTATAATTAACTTAACGTGGTACGAATAGGACATTAGAAGGCACATGAGTGTTTCTGTTGCTAATGTACCCCAGTAAGTAATTTCCCCAGTCTTCAGAATTTAAAAGTAAAAATGAAAAAAACATTCTAACAAGGACATAAAATGAGAAACTGATGTTGTATACCGCATACATACACATGCATGCATGTTCTGTACATGTACCGGTACTGTACATAGTTAAATCTAGCATCGAAGAATTTTTAAACATTTAGCTAAAACAAAGAACAACACAAAATGAAAAGTGTACAGCTTGCAACATGTGAAGAAATATTTGGTAACGACCTTTGTTGGCTCGAAAACCTTTCATATTTGGTGTTACACTGAATAAGTACTTGGTTTGAAATTTGAAATTGGTGATTACCATAGAAAATAACTGTTCCACTGTTTTTCTTAATTATGTTTAACATACATTATCTCAGGACGCCTTGCAGATATAAGAGGTCTAGATCACACTCTAATTTACAGAAACCCAACAATTCCTCCCAGGGAATGCATTTGGTGAGACAGCGGCAAAGAAAAACTTAATTTTAACAGGCAGAAACCTCGGACAGAACCTGGTTCTTGGTGGGCGGCATTGGTTTAAAGAAATACAAACAAGCCAGAGCGTTCCCTATCAGTAGAAACCCGGTAGTATTTTTTTTATGACCGTACTTCCCTCCCTGTCAGTACCCGATCCGTTCCACCAGCACAATCCGTGTATTGTGGGTCTGGAAAAAAGTCTCAGATGACGCAAAATGACGATTTTTGTGTCATCTGAGGCTTTTTTGCCCAGAGGCAAAAGACAGCCAGTATTATTCAAGGGGGTAAGCTTCGCTTCAGAACTCGAACCTCCGATGGCGCCATTTTGTTGCTATAAAGGTATCACCTCCTGTTAGCATTCCACTGACCGTTGGGTCTGGTTGGACTGTCGGCTTTTTCCGGAGATTGCTGAGGAAAAAACGAGTGTCAGCCATCTTGAATCCTCGCTTAGCTTCTCAGCAGGAGCAGAAACTGTTCATCCCGAAGGAAATTTTAGAACAACAATTATGTGCATTCAAACTACCGCACACGTGTACCACCGGGATACATTGGTACAGATCGGAGAATATGCAGGACACTTTATTACAGACGCAATACTCGACACACTACGCAAGCTTCGCCTGCATGGAGACCAGCGGTGGTGCTCGATGGCTCTGGCCGGTAAAGAGACCTCATCAGCGGGGAGCGTTGAACGAGTGTAGTTTTACAATCGAAATCTAAAGTTTATCCAAACAATAACTCCGTTTCCCTGGTTACGCCTGACGGTTTGACTAATACCTGGAACAATCATTCCCATCCATCAGGTTCTTATGCAATGCAAACGTTGTTCTCCCCACCAGGAATTAGGAAGAACCTTAGATACGACTTGCCTCCCTTAGCAACCGGAGATATTTATATAGTCCGCTCAGCTTCAGTTTAGCTACGAGCCAGAAAGCTAACGCTATGCTAGCAAGATCCAAAGTCAATAACATTGTGTACAGTTGGCAATCAGTAAAAATAATTTGACAGTATGTTGAACAACAAGACAAGCTAGCTATCCAGCCATGTCATTGTCCCCAAAACAATATAACGACTTTTACGAAGAATTTGATCCGCGATGTGTAACGTTACTGTCGGCTGGAGCGGCGCAGCCTGAAGCAGCGAGCTGAACAGTGAACGGGATGTGAGATAACGTTATTCGCTGTGAAACTGAGTCAGTCCTGAGGGCCAGTATAACTTACTTCTTGCAGCCTGTGTGTTTTAGTGCCATCCTGTGGTGTTCAGAGGACGATTTGGAAATAATAAATCCACATTTCCTTTTTGATTTAATGTAGCGCATTCATATAGAACAGTAAACAGTTTCACCGAACTCCTTTAGTAGGTGTCCTACATCACTTTTTAATGGACACCCTGCAGCCAATCAGAATCGAGTATTCACCCAGACCATGGTATAATACCTGACAATGGACACCTCGTCAGGTATTAACCCTTACTTATGGCTTGGTTGAATTCTAATGTAGAATGCGGTCTGTTATTTTCTTGATAACAGACCGCTGCTAAGGATAACACACCGTTGCCATGCATAGCAGAGCGTTGCCATGGACACAGTTCTGTTCACTCTGGAGCTATCAATCAATCCGCTGAAAGAAGTCTGGATAATGTATCAGCTGTGGCAAAAAAGTATATATTTTAAATGTGTAACACCACTTGTCTTTCATCCACATGAGCCAAAAACACATTTTCGGGCTTTTCTTGGCCTAGAAGCCACCAATTTAAAAAAAAAATTCAAATTTCTACTACATAAGTGACCCAATTTAAATATATATTCATCTTTCCAATGGTGAAATATTCCTTTAAGGTAAAATATAGAAGAGTACACCAAGGGTTGTAGTGAGGTGGTGATTACTGGAAGAAGACTTTAAAGTTGGAAAAGAAAATGTTGCCCACTCTGGCTCCATATGCACTCACTTAAGGTAAGCCATCTATCACAGTGAAGTTTTATTCCTTTATCATCCTGTGGTGTGTAGCGATCATTTTTGAAAACTCTGTTTGTTGGTGCATTCATGGACGCTCTGAAAATGTTTGACAGGTGAGTACTTGTACTTAATGAGCTAAAACTTATGTTTTCTGAAAGTGGTAATTTTATTTACTTTATTATTGTGTCTCTATTATTGTGCATACATGTCTTTGGTATGCAAAACTTCAAACCTCTATCATTCACACTCTCATTGTAAATTGAGCAAGTTTATGAAGGAGGAGAAGATAAAGCATAACAATCGAAAAAGAAATAGAAGTGGTAAAACAAATTGGCACATTAAATGACAGCACAAGACCATTTCCCAGAAACTGGCTTTTTAAATCAACTTTTTGTCAGCCAGATAAGGTAACCATGTGGGCTATCAGTGACTGGAGCGTGCCTGGATTTTTCATTTCAAACCAACCAAATTTGCAATGTTAAAGTTGCAAATCTCAAAGTTTTGAGAATAGAAGGTAATCAGGAAACATCATGATAATTTACCATCTCCCATTTACATAAAATATAGTAGTAACTGCTGCGTACTGTATCATATAATTATTTTAGTTTTTACGAATTACGAAAGGTCCCATGGCATGAAAATTTCACTTTATGAGGTTTTTTTAACATTAATATGAGTTCCCCCAGTATGGTCCCCCAGTGGCTAGAAATGGCGATAGGTGTAAACCGAGCCCTGGGTATCTTGCTCTGCCTTTGAGAAAATGAAAGCTCAGATGGGCGGATCTGGACTCTTGCTCCTTATGAGGTCATAATATATATGACCTACAGACAGACACAGAAATGGCACATACTAAGTAAAGCTCATTGTGGGACTGGCTCTATTGGCTGTAATTCTGCACCAATGCTGAATTTCGGCAAAGAGACTTCAGATACAGTATTAGGGGACCACTTAGGTCTATATAAAAGCATCCAAAGAGCACCATGTCATGGGACCTTTAACATTGTTTACAGAAAGGCAACCCCTCATAAATACCTTCCATCAGACCTTTAAACAACCCCTGGATCCCCGAGGTCAACTCCTAAAAAAGCCATTCTGCTGACGATACTGTCCAGATGGTTTGTCCCTAGTTATCACCAGAAAGCAAAAGAAATGAACGAGGCATGGAGTGTATGAAGTGAAGGCAAGAAACATGGGCCACAGTGGTTTGACCTAAATGTTACATGAGGGCCTCCATCTTGGTATAAGGGGCTGTCGGACACTTGAATGCTGGGATGAGCTGGCAGCTGGAGCAGAGCACAACAAGCGCTCATCAGCCCACCCCGCATCCTCTTCCCTTTGCTCATCCTCCACTCTGCTCTCGACCCTTCACAGCGGCTCACCTCAGTGAGGATGAATAATGAATGTGACTAGACACATGGGTCAGAGGTGATGTTTCTGTGAGGGAGCAAATTCCTCCTTGATTAGTACATAAAAAGCCAGGCCCATCTGCCTCTGCTCTGGGATTTGACAGGGGCCTGGGCAAGAATGCCAGGAGCCCAGGGACCCAGGGACAGTGGAGCAGAGACGAGGCCTGGGCATAGGTGGTGGGTGTAGGGGGGTTATGGGGGGTGGTAGTGCTCTGTACGAAGCAAGGAGAGACCCACAGCAGGGGGGACTTTATCATCACCTCACACCATGCAGACTCTGCAGCATTATAATGTGCAAAGCTTTAACTTGCCTTTGGGCATTTCAGTCTTAATGCAGTGTATACAAATCAGGCTATCAACCATTAAATGGCAAGAACAGTACTAACTGTTTTGTATTCAATCAGAAAACTTGAAATGAATAGGAATTGTTTTAGGCTATCACAGCATAGTAATACATATCTTTTGTATGCTTCTCATTCATATTTGAAGACAGATGTATAGTATTTTCTTTGTTCAAGGACGGATTTAGATTTATTTTTTTTCCATTGTTGTTCCATTGTCTGTGACATGAGGAGCCCCGGAAGTGACATGGAGGAAAAAAAATTAATAAATAAAAACATGTAGGCTGGAGACAAACACTTTTGCAAGATCTTGACTTTGTTTTGCGAGATTTTGAGTTTTATTTGCGAGATCTCGAGTTTCATTTGAGAGATCTCGCAAATCCAACAATGAGTATGAGAACCTCTCCACCTTCTCTTAATACATCCATGATGAGAACCGCATAATGAACGCGAGCAGACCCGTGGACCATTTCGCCCTGCACTGCGCATGCTGATATGACTGTTCTCCCGAGGTCCTGTAGCTGTAATAATGGATATAGCTAATGGCTGTAATTCACCATGCGTTCCATTAGTACATCCATGGTATTATGTTATGATACATCCGAGGGATGTATGTATGTATGTATGTATGTATGTAAGGATGTATGTATGCTAGTAGCTAACATCAGCGGTAGCTAGCATGGGTGTATTAAGAGAACGGTAACACTGTAGATAGCTATATGCTTAGATAACGTTACTACAGACATAGTGATTGCATTGCCTTGGTTCTCTCAAAACATCCATTGTTTTATTTTATTTTATTTATTTTATTATTTTGATAAGCATTACTAATTAATACATGCCAAAGTGAAGTGTTATAATGAGCATTGTCGTTGACTGTTGATGTCAATGACTAGCTATATACAATATATCTACTGTATGTCCTATTGTCTGTAATAAAGTTAAACATGTAAATGATCAGGAACAATGAAAACACAATGTTTAACGTTAGTGAATATTTTATACAATGAAACGGCAAGTTCTTGCTAAGACAACACAAACTGTTGCTAGTGCGCATTTCCATCGTGATGTCATGTCATTTTTTCCCCCCCCTCCATGTCACTTCCGGGGCTCCGTAGTGACAATAACTGCATGTCCGAAATACCACGTAATGTGATGCCTACTGCAGGGTTGAGCTAATCCCCGTCAATTTTCTGTGTAGGGTAAATCTCATGTTATTCCATTACGCAAAGTGTTTTATGATGAGAGCTGTCACACACATTCCCAGTCAGGAACACAGCTTCTGATTGGTCAACAGACTCAAACCAAGGCATCATGGGATTGACACTGGACAGCTAACAACAACTATTGTCACATGGACACGGACAAATGGATAAATAATCACAACAGACATTCAGGGGCCTTTCACACCTACCTCGTTTGGTTTGGATTTTCTGACTTTTCAGTTTGAAACGAACCAAAATTACAGGTATGAAACCTCCCCCGGACCGGATCAAACAGAGACCAAAGGAGGTAGTCTCGGTCCTGACCAAACTGCAGGGATACATTTCTTTTTCACCATGGTAAGATAAAATCCATAACGTCACAGCCTTAACTGTTACACCACATTAAGTAAGAGTGCTTTCTCTGTTTTACCTTTCTGTCCTGAGTACAAGCTTAGAAATTATTTTTATTCAGCCAATGGTTCTTGACCAGAGTAGTTCAGTTTATAACCTAACCTAACCACTGCCTATGCACAGTTTTCTAAATCACTCACACATGGTATAATTTAGACCTTTCCTTTAGAAAGGTCAAGGCCATCTGCAACACCACCAAGGATTCCTTGAAGCGCCTGACCTCTCATGGGGGGCATCATTGATCTTATTAGTCTTTATAGAAGGATTAACAGTGGGAGCTCCTCAGTAGATTTGTCCACTCATTTACACTGACAGTCTGGGGTGCAGGGAGGTAAATTACCATACTGTATCCCACAGTAACAATGCAATATATACATGCCCTAAACGAGGCCAGAGATAAGCAAATGTGTTGGGAGAGGAAAACATGGAGTCGGTTCACCTCGCGTAGAGGGAAAGAACTTATCCTTCTGCAGCAGCTATAATTAATATGCTAAATTGCAATGCAATAATCGACTAGCGGACAGGTTTCAAATGGGAGGCGCCAATGAAGGGGTGATTGGGACCCTGGTGAATTAAGGATTGGATCTGATGGGAGACAATGCAGCTTCTATTTTTCATTAATTAGCCTCATATCCATAAAACCCATGAAAGACTTCAATTGTGTCTTAATCCAGCCTCTCAATTACATCCAGTCATTAGCTCTGAATGGCCTCTACCAAAGCATTATAGCACATGCATACGAGAAAAAAAGAGTGAATGAAAGATTGAGTAGAGTGCCCTGATGTCACTGGGTCCCATTATTATATGGGGGGAGTGTATGAAAAATGTTGAGGTCCTTTGTCAAATGTGAAAAGGATAAATGTTACATGGCCAACAGCCATTACAATACACATTTGTGTGGAATGTCAAGTCATAATAAGTTTCTATTTAAAACCTCTGCAGTCACATCCACACATAGCCAGTGTGCACTTACAGACAATCAATATCAGCTTTTGAAGGTGCATGACCAAACCACCAATTTCCAATGTCTTTCTATAGTTTCCATGAGGCATTGAATCAGGGCTCCAGACTAACTTTTTTCACTAGGAGCACAGTGGCCCCCAACTGAAAATGTTAGGGGTGCAACCAGAAAATTTAGCGGCACATGCCGTAAATATTCACATTTCTACTAATTTCCACTGTATTACTAATAAATACTTTGATAATAGATGCAGAAATTACAATGTTTCAAATTCAGTGTCACATTTTATTGTGCACTTTTGAAGATGCAACATAGAAGGTAAACCGACAGCACCATCGCTGTCATGACAGTACAAATATTAAAAAAATATACTATACATTCAGAATAAAAAATGCGCTTAGTAACAAAGTGCTTAGTAACCTTTCGGTCATTTCACAGTTAAAAACAATACTTAACAAATGTATGTAAACATTAGGGGCACTGGCCAATAACATTCCACTAGAACAAGTAGGCCTAAACAACTTGAGCCTTTACTCGCTCCCCCTTAAGTTTTAAGCCATTCTTCCTTTGAAGGTCGAGCTGGCTTTTGAATTTGGTGAAGGGTAGTTCCTCCTGTTGTAGATGCTATGTAGGACCCATAGACCGTAGACACGTGTAATGAGGAAAGTTAATTGTGAAAGTCATGAGCACTTTTCTTGCGAGATATATAATATTGGTCAAGTTTCCACTCTCACATGCAAACGACTAGTTGCATTTATATTATAAGGAGCATTGCCAGCATCAACTATAGTAAAGTGCAATCATGCTTTTGACTCGGTGCTGCTGCAGTGTGCGTGTGGGTGTGTGAGAGAAAGAGCTCCGCTCCGCACACAGCCTGAGAGGGAGTGATTCTCTCAGACACCAAACTAGAGGTGTGCATATGAATAAGTTAAAAAAGTTGCGTTGCACACACTGCTATTTTGAGGATGCATTATCAAAAGCATTAGTTGGAGCCTCTGGTCTTACCGAAACGGTGTGTTCAGCAACGACGCTAGCAAAGCAAAGCCAGTCCTTCACTAGCCTGATTCGGTGCGGTGGTCTCCCTTTTATCTACAACTTATTTCTCCACATTGAGTTGACAACCCTCTCAAATACAAGACACACAAACAGAACAAATAAAAGTCTCAGATTGACTGTCTGTGATTGGAAAATTCTAGCTTAATTATTGTGACATGATAGCAACCCTTCTACTGTGATAATGCAACTTCAACTACGCTATCAATATCCAAAGTAGCCAAACGTTATGTCGCCGTACGGGTGGTTGAGCAGAGGCTGCACAGTTTGACCAGCAAGCAGCGGCCGCAGACCAGGCCACTGGATGGTGTTGCTAAGAACTTGCAATTTATAACTATTATCCAAATGGCCCACGCGGCCTCGAAACACTACTGGCCCACCGGGAAAAGTCCCGACTCTCCTGATTGCCACTCCGCTACTGACTGTCGGCAAACTTTATGTTCCCCGCAGTTCTGGGGTATAGACTGCAACATTTGCAGTTCATGGAGTTCGTCTCCTTACAGTACCTCAACCAGCTGAATTCTCGCAGCCTGTCTTCCTGAAAATGGTGGGTTCGTGCCTTTTTCACCACACAAACCTCTGACTCTGAATCATTATCCGACTGTGACACTGTAGACTCTGGCACTAGCACACTAGCAACAGGTCGGAAGAACGAGTCAATAGTTTGCTTGCTCATTGTTCAGACACACGTAGCAGGTTGTGATATCTGTCTCCTTCCCACAGACGTTTACACGCGCTCGATTATCTCTAGGACCCTCCCCCTCAACACATTAGCCACTTACAGTGGCCATTCCCTCCTTCTCACACTCATTGGCCTGCCTGATTCCGGATTCATTGACACGCCCCTTCCACGTTTAACGTGTAAAAAGAAAAGTCGCATATGTGCGACTGGATGTAAAATTCAGTCGCACACTCTCAAATTTTGGTGGCAAAATACGACCATTTGGTCGCAGTCTGGAGCCCTGCATTGGATCTTCCAGTAAACAGATTCTTTAAACACATTTTCAAAACAGGGTTTTAGAGCTCAGTGATCATGTAAGTACAAAAGGAGTGCAATTGCCCACACAGGTGTACATAAAGACTCCACCATAGTCCTAGATTAAGTCATGATAGACATATCTTTTTTAATTATAACCTGTGAAAACAAGTTGTATTTTTAACCCAACCCCAAAATTAGATATTCCTAAATCACTTGGATGTTCGTTCTGCGAGTTCAAACACTGTTCATGCCGACTGCATATACAAGGAGCTTTTAAATGAATAAAAAGACTGAGTGCTCCTTGTCCCATTGTTGCTGTCTGTAGATGTAACTCTCTATAGGCACCCAACACAATCTGTGATTAAAATCTCCTTTGACTTTTCTTTGTTGCCGTGTCTTTGCATTGCTCCAACTCACTGCGGTTTTGTTTCTCTCCCACAAGCTAAAAAGCCAAGCCCTGAGGATTTACTGCATTTTGTTTTGATGCGTACATTTCCTTAAGAAGATTACAAAAAAGCAAGTGCTGTCATATATCCTGTTTGCAGCTAGTCTCCCTTCCTCTGTGTCTCACTCCATGCATGTGTGCATGACTGCCTGTGTCTGCCTGTGGGTTCATACATTCACAGAGATAGACAGAGGTGTAGTGGCAGCATGAGAGAGGAGCATGGTTGTGTAATGAAACCCATAATTACAGGGCGAGGGACGGGTATTGTTCAAGCGATTGACAAGTCCCTTTCAGTCATGAGTGCAATTTTCTGTCAAAGGCTTGTTTTTCTGTCCTTTTTTTCTTCCCCCCAGAAGGCCGTGCACCTTCTCCTGCTGCATGAGAACACAAAGGCATCACTCTCCTGGACAGGGAGTGTGCTTGGCGATAATGCATAATTTGCATTTAATTCTTGGATATGACAGCCTCCCTTATAGTACAGCAGAGCCCCGGGCCTAATTTACATTGTGTCCTTATCAGGTGCCATAATGCTTTGTTAAGCGACAAACATTGGGAGCGTATGACATTTATCTGCATGATATGGTAGTGATATGGTTAGCCAGCGTACATGTGTATAATGACAATAAAAACAGGCTGCTGATGTGTTTGGGGATATAGTAAATGTGCACCTGTGTACACCGCATTTGAATGCAGCCAATGCATCTGTACATGTTTTTCTTTTATGTGTATATGCTTAGATCTGAGCAGACTGAACTATAAACGCAAAGAGACAACCTGTTCTTCCCTGGAAAAGATGAAATTGTGTTCCAACTGTCAGACCTATTTCCTCATTCTTTTTTTCTCAAGAAGAGTCTGCATGTTAGGTGTCATTCATGTAATGATATCGTCAAGTATCTGTTTTCATATGTGCTTCTTCACACACTTTTCACCTTCTTCCAACATCTGTGAGGAAAATAAATCTTGTAGTGTGAACAACAGAGCATATAACACAATATTGTTCAAACTTGCTTCTTCCTCCAGCTCAGCCCCTCCTGACAGTGTAAGCAATTTTATTGAACATGGCTTTTCATCTGACTAGTCTTCCAGAACAAAAGTTCCAGGCAGGAGAATCCAGAATGTCACATATCAGGTCAGTGCGTCCGGGTGTGTGATTCCTCAGATATTACACATTTTTAATTCCTCCTTACATGCCACTGGAGAATAGTAGGGGCAATGTCTGCCCATAATTGAGCCAGATTGTTGCTGAGTTTAGGATTCTTGTGGGAGATGGGCAGAAGATGGAGGAAAACTCAATTCTGACCCTGGAGACAGTGAGGCACAATCTGCTGTAGATACCTTAAGCTCACATCCTCCATTCTCCCATATGAATGAACTCCCTCATTCTCTCAGCTTCCTGCCCCGGACATTTGCTCTTGTCTTCCTGATTGTGGCACACATAGACATTGTTAAACCATTGTGAAATGTGCCAGGTCTGGGCTGGTATCATCCCTGCTCCCTGATGAGTTAATAAACACATATGGAGCATACAGGCATTTCCAATAAGCCCAGGGATATTTGCTCATTCTCAATTGCTGGAACTTATCTGCCACATGCACCTTTTTTAATTTATTTATTAATTTGTCACATATCTGAGGCCAAGAAACTGCCCGGCTAAGTGCCACCCATATTTGAGTTCAATGGTTTGAACAATATCAGAAGAGACATGTCAAAAATGGCACAATATGAATTGCATGTGAACTGCCTCACCATGTGCTATTGCTTGTTTTTTTGTGACAGGAAGACAAGCAGTCAAGCATTTTTCTTCTTTTTTTTTTTTTTTTTTACTGTGTGTTATCATGGCAATTTCTCTTTCACACTAGAGATGATTGGAAGAGTTAACCATGTTTCCTGTATGGCATGTCTCTTTTTCATGTCCTCCTGTCAACGGAACATTCTAGCAAATTAATTCCCTGGGGACCCATAGCCAGTTCTCCCTTACATTCACTTTTTCCCCTTCACTAAAGTTCAAGCACTGTAATATCGAAGGTCAGACGAGAAATGGCTTGTCTATACTGAAAATCTATGCAGGAGTTTAGATGGAGGATAGTTTGGTGGTGGTGAAAGCTTTGGTGCAACAAGAATTCCCGTAGGAATCACAATTTGCCTCAGCATTCCCTGGCCCTTCACAGTTTGATAACTCAATAGATTACCTGCCGCACTTTCCAAGGACATTAAACTAAGTTCTCCTCAGGATCGATGAGAAAGGGCTTTTTGGATATCAACACTGCTCAATCCTGCACACTTCATTTCCCACACAATAGAGGCCCCTGGATTTAATTAAACCACATGGAATGGTTTTAATTCCAACTTTGTACAGTTACGTAAAGTAGCTGCCAATGCGAGGAAGACAGAAACACAGCACTGTAAAGGAGAAATGTTGATTTCCCCAAACAAGAGAAACCAAATCAGGGACTGACAATAATAGAAAGACAGCTTAGAAAACTCAGTAACGCACTCGTAGCTGACATTTAAAATGTATATTACTAACTCAAATATATTTATTTATAGGATATGGTATTTCATTAGAAAAAGACTGGCTTAAGTAGAGAATGTGAGAAATGGGCACTTATATTTCAGACAGGTGGCAGGTAGCGAGGAGTTATTGGTGCCCACTTGCTTTGTCAAAGGCAAAAAGGTCTTTGGAAGGTCTTTTTCAAGTGTGACACTCATTGCTGCAGACTATTTACCTACGCTTGTACTTTTATTTATCGCGTGGTTCCACACCATGAATTATCTAATGTCTTATGGACTGTAAATTTCCCTAATGCACTTCTGCGCCCTTCCTCTACACTTACCTACACACAGAAGCATGTACGCACTATGCACACAAGCACACACCACAATCAAACACGCACATACAGTACACAATCATAATACCCCTGAAGTCACCCTTTGTAGGACTACTCCCTCAGCTTTATTGTGTATTGAGGCAACAAAGTGCCCACATTCGTTTGCGAGGGGTAAGTGATAAAAGCATCTGCCATAAGAAACCCCCGGTGTCCTTTTGAGGCCCTTGTGAAAGCAGTAAAGCTGCTGTCACCAATCAATCAGGGAGAGTACCACAATATTGTTTACTAGCGCAGCTCATTAAGCAATGTAGCAGAACATGCTAACTTAATTTAAAGTGAGATTTATTGTGGCCTGGGCAGGAGAGAACCATTGTCCCGTAGCTCAACTCTGTGCCATTGTGGATCTGGGTTGCTAAATTACAACCAAGAGCTGCTGATAAATTGGCCTGTTCTCATTTAACCTACTTACCGGTTTCCAGATAGACAATAATGAAGAATCATTTGACACTGAAGTGGAGCACAATAAAGTAATTTGCTATCGCGCTATCAAGCCCGACTGTTGGCCAAAAATAACACAGTGGCATATATATAAGTAGAAAAACCATGTAGAGACATCGATAACTCGATGAGTGGAAGTAAATTGGTAACATGTAGAGACATGGATGACTCATTAACTAGGAAATGCAGGTTAAGTTGCAGTAGAAACAGCATTTTACAGTAAACTAAGGAGAGAGGCAAAAGCAATCAAGATCAAAATTGATTGCTTTTTACTTCAAACTGCTTCCTAAAAATGAGAGTTTATGAAATTGGTACTTGCCAAAGAATAAAATTGACAATTAAAAGCAGATTTGTTTTTCCACAACACTATTAAAGCCTTTGTACGTTATAATTAGCTTGAGCATTCTGAAGATGTTTATAAATAACAGAAAAGAAATGCAATTGGCTGACAACTTAACTCCTCTCACTTTGGAAATGACACTGACACACTGACAGGCTTCCCACTGAGGACGAGGTCACAATGAAGCCCAGTGATCAGGACTCTCACTGGGGTGCTTTGGGCTTCTTCCCAGGTACCAGGTCCGGGGGCATCTCTCTAGTAAAGTGCCTCTGGGGGGTAGTCACACTTTTAAAAGACGGAAATTAAGTGGAAAAATGTCTGCTCACTCACTGATGTAATTATCTGTCCTGGATTAACATCTGTTCGCAAGCTTGTGTGCCAAGTCCACTTCAACATGTGCCAGTACCTCGTGGCAGTGCCGGGTATGTGTACCTGTGTCTATTTCCAAATGCTGTGTATCTTGGCACCAGCTGCAGCAACTTTTCACTCTGACATCCTCCACCCATTCAACATCTGCGTATTTATGTGAACATCTTGGCTGCGGTCATTGAGAATACCAACGCTGTGACACCACCTAATCAGTTTTTCCAGTTTAACCACCACAATGTAGAACATGTAGAAGTTTTCTTAGATAAAATGTATTTTTACAAATTATATATATATATATATATATATATATATATATATAGTAAGTTTTTTTGACGCATGATCCGTGATGGCGTCACCTAACACCGAGCACGCTAGGACAGGAACATGAAACAGGAACAGGAAGAAGGTGACCGCCATGGATGTGGTGTACGCACTGAAGAGGCAGGGCCGCACCCTGTACGGCTTCGGAGGTTAAACCTGATCCTGAGTCACAAATAAAAGGCTCTTTTAAGAGCCACACATTTAATTAATGTTCCTGTTCTGAGCAACAGGCTTTATTACTTACATTTTTAACTAAAGCAATGATCATTAAAAGGCAGCTCAAGAAGAAATGGATGAAGAAAAGAGTCTTTTGAAAGGCAAGTTCAGTTTCAAAGCCCTTCCAGATGGTTATTTTCATGTACTGTCGATGTGAATTGAAGTACTACCGGAGTACGTTGAGTCTCAAATACCACTTGAGGATTAAACACTTGTAAATACCTCTTTTAAAGTACATTTAGAACAGATAAAAAATGTGCAATAAATTTGCGATTAATCGTGAGTTAGGTATGGACAATCATACAATCAATCACGATTAAATATTTTAATCAATTTATTTATTTTTATTATTATTTTTATGATATATATGTATATATGTATATATATATATATATATATATATATATATATATATCATAAAAATAATACTATGTACTATGCTATGACTTCACTTTATTTGACTTATATTTTATTTAGTAGCCAGCCATCAGCCATATTTACTGCTCTGGTTTGTTCTGCCTACTCTACTTTTATTATAAAATGAATCCAAACAGAGCCATGTTCTTACAGATCATCCCTTCCTGTTGGTGGGAAGCCTCTAGAAAGCTCATTAGCATGCTTCATTTATCTACATCATGTGTGTCAAAGTGAGTGTCAGGGTGGGCGTTCACCTAGTGGCTTATTCCCACCTTAACAACTCTGTTGTAACAGAGCTCAGGTGGCCTGTGTGTTCTAGAGAACCTGCTTGATATTCAGCCCGCAAACCTGGGCTAATCCATTATGCATTGGCATTGTTATACTTCTTTTTACTTCCCCCCTTATTAGAAGTGCCAACCTTTCCTGGTGTGGCTCTAAGTGTGAGCTAAATGAAGGATTCCATTTGAGTTGTGGTTATTGACATGCAATATCCAAAGGATTAGCCTGTCTTACTGTGGAAATGCCATCCAATATAAGCAGAAGGAATGTTTTTGGATGACTCTTGGGTATACATGGTGACTAACATGTATATCCACTGGGAGCAAATTATAATTGAACTATACCATGGAAAAGAGAATTTGAATCTCCTCTTGTTAACTGGGCCCTAATTATCTTTACTCTTCAGTTATTGGAGCATAGGGGATAGAGCACTGTGTCCTCTCTATTAGATCAACAGTCTGGGGAGTTATTTAACTATAGGTTAATAAACTGCAGAATGCAATCACAGCTCAGCCAATATTACAAAGGATATGACGTTTCTGAGCATGTGCATTAGGGCTGGGAAAAGTCAGCTCTCAGGGGAGCATGAGAGCATTCAGAAATGTACAATTGTCAACAATGCCATGGCGGTTTTCTCCTATTTGAATGCTCAATATTTCAAATAATCTGCCCTTGTTGCCACACAAATGGCTCTGGCTGGAGGATATTATCAAGTACTCTCATTACAATGCATGACATGTTTGACAGAGCTCAGTTAGTATAAGATTTGCGTAGCCTTTGGCTTGTCAAATGATTCTATAATTGATTAGATTAATACTGATCAGTGCTAACATGGAGCACAGGGTGGACTGATGTCAGTGTAGAGCAGATAATTGGATATAGTGAGTTAGTGTGAATGCATTATCAGTGATTAAATGGTTTGGAAAACGTTATTAAAGTAATAGAACAGTCACACATGCTAATTTCTGAAAGGAAATAACCACTGATTAGATTTTTTTGGAATTATGATGGAAAATTATATACACAGTATGATGTATTTCTCATTATAAGAATGCCTTGTCAGATATATAACATGCTAGAATGCCACACGGTGTTAATAAATCTTATTACGTTACTCAAGTGAATTCACTGCGTGAACCATGACCTGAACAAAAAAACTGCTTGCACTGGTTAGTAATGAGCTGTATTGTATAAGTATGCTTGTTGGCAGATGTAAGCCTTACTTTACCTATCTCTCAAACCACGCTTTGCTGTGATTACAGCGAGGTTTATGACCACAGCTCAATTTTATGCTCCCTCCTCTCAGATTTAGAAAAAGAGTGTGATAAACACCTATGCCACAAAGAGCTGAGTCTATTGAAATGATCGCATTGTCCATTCTTAGCCAATGTTCGCACAGAATATGGACTTTATCTCTTGCAAGCACCGCGGTTCCAGTTCTTCTACTTCAGTTGAAGGACTGAGATGACTGCTGCTTGTAGCTCTCCCACTGGTTCTTCCTTCATGGTAGGCTCAAGCTTTGGGCATGGTAGCAAACCACCGCTTGTTGTTCTATGGACTCGCTCTCCACTAGCAGCATGAGGCCATGTGTGGAAGTAGCCTAGCTGATGGCAGCTTCCTGGCTATCAGCTTGCTTCGGGCATCATAAAGGGCCACTTTCTTGCTTTAACAAACAGTGGTAACTTATCATCCCTTTCCACTAATTCTCAGCACATTATTTGGGATTTTCCCTACTTCAACAATGTGCATAAAGGGATCCCAAGGGGCTCAAAAAGTCATCAAGGGAGACCTCAAGCACATGTCTTGGGACAGCATGGAGCCTCTGTGGATTAATCATGAAATTCAATCAAAGTCTGTGAGTTACATATAATGTAATATTGCCTATGGTATATCTGTGGTAACTAACCTAGCGGGCTAGCCTTGGCTTAACGCTATACTTTTCACTGGCAAGTGGCTAATGCAGCAGCACAGCCACTTTCAAACCCAAAATAAGGCTCAATAATTTAAATAGTTTCTTGTCGGAGTCCACCCTTTATCAACACTTAATTTTCAACATGAATCAATAAACAGCATCACTACTTTCATAATGAAAACAAAGCCAATATTTTTATTACTAGTAATTAGTAATCATTTCAGCCCCCTTACTGATCATTGATTACTAGGAAGCTGGTCTATGTAGAAGCCTTCCTGCAAATTGCACGGAGACATGCACAAGATGAGGGGAAATATTAATATATGAGCTTAAACTAAAAACTTGATACGCATTCAAGCAACAAACTTAGCACTACTTGTTAGATACAATGTTGTGGTTCAATCTGCAAGTGACTTACAATAACGGTCGGATTTATTTTAACCAATACAATATAAGCAACTCAGCACACACTATTCATCAAGTCGCAGATGTCTCAAAGTACTGTGGCAGAACCATTCATTAGTAATTCAAATAAAGGGTCTGTATAATTTTCTGTGTGGCAGCAGGTCCAGTGCTTCTGTTGTTTTCATTCATTTTGTTCATCAGGCTGAATCTCTGAGGACTCCATGCCATCTTATGTCCATCTTCTCTCCAGCTGGTCCACAGGTGGCTAAGTACACTTTGCTCTTATTTGTCTGGCCTGCCTATTCAATATTAGCCTACTCTCCATCCGCAGAACGGCCCCTGATATTGTGAGAGGGGAGCGTGGAATCAAGAAGTGCAAAAAGGCATTTGGCTGGCATTTCCCACCTTGGCTAAATCCAGCTCTTGGAGCCTGGGCCAGACTGTTTCCTTTCTGTTTGAGCACTGATGATGACACTGTTCCAGGTCTCCACCTGTGTCCTCCTCCTCTGATCAGTGCAGTGGCCATGCTGGGAAGGGATAAGCAACAGCAGGACGCTTTCATCTTTCCCTAGTCCTTCCGGGCTGATGAGCATCGAAAGATTATCAGGATTGTAAGGTGTTAGAATCTCAATCTTGTATGCTTGACCTAAGATTGATCTGCATACAGTATGTCTGTTTTACTCTGGTATTACCATTCTGGCTGTGCATAGTTAAACCTTTATTTTTTTTTTTAAATCACTTACTTTGTAATGACTTGCAAGAAATACAAGGAAAATCAAGTTATATCAATAAAGATAGCCATGTTTTTGTCATGATGCAATATTGGGATTGTCCATCAGCACAATGAACTCAAATGGTGAACTATGCTGCACTTATTCTCCATTTCAATGAATGTTCAAAAATACTGTCATAAAATTAAGATTTATTTTGTCAGTCTTTGTCAGTCTACTTTTAACTCCATATACAGATATAACATTTCACCTCACCCATTTACTCCAAGGCCAAATGTTGGTTAAAGTTTGAAGATTATAAGTGTTTTGAATAAGCTAAGCCATATTCTCTGTCTGTTTATTTTCCACAGCAAAAATAAAGGTATTGATGCAATGTGTATATATCCACTTGCTTAAGCACATTTTGCAGTAGCTAATGATATTCACATTTGGAAAGGAGGAGTAGCCACATTTCATAACAACAAATGACGTATTGTGGAGTGAATATGCATTAACGTTTTAAAATTATTGATATGAAAATAACTGTGCATTGCTTTCATGCCGTGATTACCTGTGATTAAGACAGGCTGCCCTGTCATATCGTCTCCCACTCCTCCCTCCTAAGCCTCAGACACACATTCAGCCTTAGACTCTCCCTCCCCAGTCTCAAGCTGTCTCTACATGATAAGCGGTCTGAGCTGCATTTACCTTGGGTTGGGTGCCGGCAGCTCAGTTCAACTACGGTGGCCCTGAAGTGCAAACCATGACAGCAAATCGCACAACACCACGGAAAATCACACAACACGACAGCAAATGACACAACACGACAGCAAATCGCACAAAACAACACTACGTTGAAAAATTTGACTACATTTTAACGCGACTACGAGACGTTTTCACAGGTTATGAAACTGTCTCATTTTAATACTGATATACGGCAGTGCAGCCTGCTGCACAGACAGACAGCAGTCGGAGCTCAGGTGGAAGGCTGAGAGCTCCACGCCCGTCAGCAGAGACTTCTGGCTTTGCCACTGGTCCCCCTGGGCGGAGGGTTAGGGTTAACCCTTTTGGCGATCGTGGTTTTTCTTTTGGCGCTGTTTAATTACCTCTTTGGGGGTGCCAACATTTTCTCTATGTAGGAAAAACTCTAATAACATTAGCTAAAGGTCCCAAGGGATATGACTGTGGATGGTACATGTTGATTTTGTTTGGATGTGCCTAATTCTGAACAAAATCAACAATTACCATGAATAGCCATTAGGACCTTAGCTAATGTTAGCAAAAAATATGTTATGTACAGATAAAAAAAATAACAGCCCAAATACCTGGGGAACTACGCTTCACAAAACCAATCAGGACGAGGATCAGTTTCCAATATGTACCTACCCTTTCCATTTCAGTCACACCAACGCTGTCATGTTGTAGCGATTTGCTGTTGTGTTGTGCCGATTTGCTGTCATGTTGTACGAGTTGCTGTCGCATTGTGGCGATTTGCTGTCATGTTGTGCGATTTGCTGTCGTGTTTGCACTTCAGGGCCACCGCAGTTCAAAACCTATGCGTCATCATGTAATTTATATAATTTACAGACATAAACTGTTAGATTCAAACAGAAGATAAGCCAATACACAGTTATTTAAAAATTAGACTTACGGCACACAGGAAGCCGGTTGTCTTTTTTAAGGTTCTTGGTAAACCATTATTTGATTGGGGATGCTTTGAAAGAGTAGCAGCAAACAGGGTTTAAGTTAAAAGTCATTTAAACTTTGTGCACAACGGCAAGGTGTGATATTTTCAGTGCACAATGCACTTTGCATAGTGCCAACCATAACATGTCTTGACTGGTGTCCACAATGATTGTTCCCATGGGAAAAAAAGCTGAAATTATACACAAGTGACGATACACCAGTTAATACAATTTGTCCTTAAAATTCATTCATGCATCTCAGTATGAAATACAGTATAATCTTTTCAGAAATGTCCTGTTCATGTTTTTCTCAAATGTGCTTAATTTGCAACTTCCATGGACCCTCTAGCTGTGTTTGCAACTCTTAGCTAGCTTGCTTACTGCTTTGCTAGCTAAGAGCAGTCATTTATAAAATACAAACATGCAGTTTTTTAAAGCCTTCAATCAGCAAATTATGACACTGCAAGAGGCAAAATGCATGACACTCATGACCTCAGTTACATGACGAGCAGAGTGAGTGAAGGCGTGTTTATAGTAGAACAGACTGAGTGTCTGTCCGTTTGTCTTTTCTTACAGCAGTGATATCAAGCACTGATAAACATAATTCCGGGTACTATGGCTTTGCCCAACATTAAGAAGGAGACAGAGAGAAGCCAGTGTTGTTAATGGTTATGGGCGGATGAGAGGATGCAGAAAAAGATGGAGGCATGGCATGCTCTTGGGGGTGGGGGGACTTTGCAGTACCTGGTCCAAATAATGGGGAAGGCCAGCTGGGGCTTTTGGCAAACATATTTAGGACCTAGTGGCAGACCCTGAGCCCCTGAACTAATCCTGTTGCAGGTGATTATGTGGAGAGAATTTCAGAAATCGAGGGCTACACCCTCTGTTCTCTTCCCCTATACCTTCCTTTCCTAATTACACCAAAATAACAAACAAAATGCACCATTATCCTACATGGTTATACAAATTCATTTAGAATAAAAAACTGGTAAATTGATTATTTTCATATGAATAAACTTGAGTATAATGTGACTTGTCATGGCCAATGTCAAATGTCAAAGCACAAACATGAATGTTTTTTTCTCAACTGTTTCTGTCATCATGGCCAGATCATTATGATAATAAAAGAAACAGGCTTTTCTTGTTTTTTTAAACTGCAACTATTTACCATCCAACGTCTCACCTTGAAGCTGAATAGGCTTGGAAGCACGTTTTCAAATCTGCTATTTTTTAAGCACTGAAATCTTCACCTGCCGTGTCAATCCATGTCTGTTCAAATTAGGCAATCAAGAGAGTACTGAAAGAGTCCAATTTTTTGTGGTTTTGTCAGGAATGATTGACCTACTTTGGGTCAAAGGACTTAAAATTGTGATGTGACGACTTTAAAAGGTTTCATTTAGATTTATTTAGACGGTAGGATGCAGGTGTGCAGACGCATGGAAAAATATAAGCTCTTCATCGTCTGGCATGGCTTCTGCCTCGTGTTCAATTATGAGCCAAACAGTAATGCAGGCCTTGGTGAAAACATGGTATAGGAACCCATCACAACAGGGAAATGCAGGTGCTTGTATTAATTCTCCAAAGTTGACATCTGCATGAAGAAACATATGCCATTAATAATGACAATCTTTTTAAAAAAATTGTACAAAACTCATCCAACAGAACAGATACATCTTGATTATGTGACAATGTGACTTTGCAGTTCCTTCAAATCAAACAAGCCTATCATTAAGATTTCAGTCCTGAACTATGTAAAGTTTGGGCGGGGAATTAAAAGCAATTAGCAGAAAGTATGGAATTAGTACAGTCTTTTTGTGTGGATTGCAGTGCTTTTCAACAAAATCAAGGCACACCATTTAAGCCCCAGGGGGCCCTAAAATTACTTCTTTTGAGGTTACCTAAAGATATTTAAATGACAAATGACTAAATTGTGTTTTTTTTTTTTCTTTCTCCTATTCTTTTCTCTCTGTTGCTAGATGAGTGGCAGGTACAGCCTGTGACAAACAGGGCTTGTAACATGCTCTAAATCTGTCAGGACTGATTGCACTGGCCTCATTTGACTAACGGTTACATTAAAAAAAAAAAAAAACATTCAGACACCGTACCCAGTTGATGATGAGATTATGAGCCAAAATGTGTGATTAAATCTGCTTTGCCTCCCACAGCCATATGGATGGATTGTACAGTAACCTTTCCATAGCGTCCTAATCTTCTAGTGGATTATATACAGTATACGGGCAGTACAGACCTTTCAGTGCACACAGCTATACATACATATAAAGTTGCAAATATGATGGATTCATTATCATTACAGATTAATGTTGTTTCTATCTCTGACAGCTAAATAAAGTGATTTTCTGTGATGAATGGCATTATATTGATAATAGAACTTTTTTGTTTAATCAGCAGTTATGTGTTAGATTCTGTCGTTCCTCCTATTTGTCTTTATTGTATTATGTTCATATTTATACTATACATGTATCAGGTGCCTCTGTCAGTTATTTGTGCACTGTCTACCAATATATAAATGACTTTATATTACTTCCTGCATTGGAAATTCATGTTGCATGGGAATGAAATCCAAGCGAAATTACAATGCATCCTAAAACTTATTAGCCAACTCACATTGGTTGCATATAGTACGTGAAAATACTTTACTATGCTACAGCATCCTCCAATATGCCCCAACCATACACTTTGTGTTTCTGTTCAGTTCTCTTTTTAGCTTTGTCACACAGCAGCTTTGCTATGCTTTTGTTTTCTACTTTTGCTTATTTATCCTGTAGTTTATTTTTTGTAATATAACAATAGCATGTCATCATGATCCTGATCCTGCATCATGCGATGTGTACGCTGACAGATGAGTTACCAAGAGCAGCAGTCGACACAAGATAAGCTAGCGTTATCAGCTAATGCTACTTCTAACAAGCCAAAGTTCTTTCCAGTTAATGAAGCAATGTGTTGTTTTATTTACAAGGACATGCACCTATACAGTGTTATTGAAAATACCAAATTCAGAAGGATGACACTGACCCAGGAACTGAGGTAAACATCATTACTAAACTTTATTGCAGTAAAAAATGCATCTTTCTTAGGGAATGGAAAAAAATCTAGTGCATACACCTGAGTGTATCACTGCCTGTGGTAACTACAGTATATGGTGTGGCAGAGGACATAGGGTATACCTGATTCTGTATATACAATAATGTAGTAAATGATTGAGTAAATGATCTAGTTTTTTAACAGATATTAAAAAAGTAAAAATATTACATTTTAATTTTTGACTATTTGTACCAAATTGGCTTTTAATCATAGACATTGTATCGTAACAAATGTATCTGTATCATGGACTATACATACGTATTGAATATTATGAATGGGAGAGTTAGACACCACTTCCGCAGCTAAGACAATATTAACAATGTAAATTAGAATCAGAATTACAGCTCACATACAAATTTAAAACTGCAATCTTTCAAATTGCAATAAAAAAAAGAATCGCTTGTTCAGCCCCATTTGTATATTTGTGTTCCTATTTACTGTACATAAACTGAGTATTATTATCTGAATGCACTTCCAAAATCCCTATACAATATACAGTGCCTTGCGAAAGTATTCGGCCCCCTTGAACGTTTCGACCTTTTGCCACATTTCAGGCCTCAAACATAAAGATATAAATCTGTAATTTTTTGTGAAGAATCAACAACAAGTGGGTCCCAATTATGAAGTGGAACGAAATTCATTGGCTATTTCAAACTTTTTTAACAAATAAAAACTGAAAAAGGTGGGGTGCAAAATTATTCAGCCCCTTTACTTTCAGTGCAGCAAACTCTCTCCAGAAGTTCAGTGAGGATCTCTGAATGATCCAATGTTGACCTAAATGACTAATGATGATAAATAGAATCCAGCTGTGTGTAATCAAGTCTCCGTATAAATGCACCTGCTCTGTGATAGTCTCAGAGGTCCGTGTAAAGCGCAGAGAGCATCATGAAGAACAAGGAACACACCAGGCAGGTCCGAGATACTGTTGTGGAGAAGTTTAAAGCCGGATTTGGATACAAAAAGATTTCGCAAGCTTTAAAAATCCCAAGGAGCACTGTGCAAGCGATAATATTGAAATGGAAGGAGTATCAGACCACTACAAATCTACGAACCGGCCGTCCCTCTAAACTTTCAGCTCATACAATGAGAAGACTGATCAGAGATGCAGCCAAGAGGCCCATGATCACTCTGGATGAACTGCAGAGATCTACAGCGCGGCGGGAGACTCTGTCCATAGGACAACAATCAGTCGTATACTGCACAAATCTGGCCTTTATGGAAGAGTGGCAAGAAGAAAGCCATTTCTTAAAGATATCCATAAAAGTGTCGTTTAAAGTTTGCCAAAAGCCACCTGGGAGACACACCAAACATGTGGAAGAAGGTGCTGTGGTCAGATGAAACCAAAATCGAACTTTTGGCAACAATGCATAACGTTATGTTTGGCGTAAAAGCAACACAGCTCATCACCCTGAACACACCATCCCCACTGTCAAACATGGTGGTGGCAGCATCATGGTTTGGGCCTGCTTTTCTTCAGCAGGGACAGGGAAGATGGTTAAAATTGATGGGAAGATGGATGGAGCCAAATACAGGACCATTCTGGAAGAAAACCTGATGGAGTCTGCAAAAGACCTGAGACTGGGACGGAGATTTGTCTTCCAACAAGACAATGATCCAAAACATAAAGCAAAATCTACAATGGAATGGTTCACAAATAAACATATCCAGGTGTTAGAATGGCCAAGTCAAAGTCCAGACCTGAATCCAATCGAGAATCTGTGGAAAGAACTGAAAACTGCTGTTCACAAACGCTCTCCATCCAACCTCACTGAGCTCGAGCTGTTTTGCAAGGAGGAATGGGCAAAAATGTCAGTCTCTCGATGTGCAAAACTGATAGAGACATACCCCAAGCGACTTACAGCTGTAATCGCAGCAAAAGGTGGCGCTACAAAGTATTAACTTAAGGGGGCTGAATAATTTTGCACGCCCAATATTTCAGTTTTTTATTTGTTTAAAAGGTTTGAAATATCCAATAAATTTCGTTCCACTTCATGATTGTGTCCCACTTGTTGTTGATTCTTCACAAAAAATTACAGTTTTATATCTTTATGTTTGAGGCCTGAAATGTGGCAAAAGGTCGAAAAGTTCAAGGGGGCCGAATACTTTCGCAAGGCACTGTACTCATGCAGGACCTCAGTGGCTTCCCTCCAATTACAGCTCATGGTCCAGATAATAAACATAATGATTTCAACTTTTTGTTACATCTCCATTTTGACTGAACAGAGTACTGGCTGCCAAAAATGTAATACAAGTCAACAAAACGGAACTACAACATTGATCATCATTAAATTATTTCAAAATGTGCTGGCAATTTGCTCCAGATTCTTTACTTATACGTTTTTAGATAGAGCTTTAAAAGAATAAAATAAAACTCCATCTCAAATACCGCTCATGTGTATCAAAATTACATGTGGGGTCTGGAAGGAATGGTGGGGTTTATTTGGTGGGGTCACTCTAGCCACTTTATCGACAATGCCAGTAGCTAATTCTTGCTCACAAGCTAGCTGTCACTCCACACAGCAAAAATAATCTTCTCCAGACCTCAGCCATCCAAAACTCGCTGCCAAAGCATTTGACTCTCAGTGCTATTAGAGGATTTAGTTATGTGACTGACTGACGTCATTTTTGTACCACTTCTTCTTTTATCTTACAGACAAGACAGTATGTCAAACCCCCTCTCAAGTTGTGGTTTACTCAAATGTAATCAAACTTGCGTAGTTTGTAGAAATATAATGAGATTTACAATCCAATAAGATCTGACCAGAAATGCAGCATGGAGTGTGTTGTCCGCCTGAAGGGGTTGTTGTACACAATCC
This sequence comes from Perca fluviatilis, assembly GCF_010015445.1. Lineage (NCBI taxonomy): Eukaryota > Metazoa > Chordata > Actinopteri > Perciformes > Percidae > Perca > Perca fluviatilis. The sequence goes on along the minus strand of NC_053121.1, from coordinate 25,781,781 downwards.
ATTACATGTGCTGTCTATTTTGTTGATGTTTATTGTTTTACTTGGCTTTCCAATTCACTTTTATATTCCTTAATGTTCAGACCATGTTCTGGCCTTTTTTTCTGCATCATTGGGAACTGCAAGTAGAGTGAGTATATTTTGACTGTCCAATGATATGACAGACACATGGAGACATTGATCATGATGGATGAGATTGTGTCCCACTTCACATATAATACTTCATGCTTTTCAGGGAAGCAGAAATAGACTAAGTAGCATCCATTAGACACACAAGGCCTCGCGTAACAAGACAAAGTAGGAAATGTAGGGATTTATATAATAAGGATTAGTCTTGGCTGGTAATACATTTGGTCATTTTCCTACATGAGGATTCTAAAATTAAAGCTTCATATGACATCTCATGGATTCAGAATTCATTTTTATTGCAGTCTCTCCTCTCTCTCTCTCTCTCTCTCTCTCTCTCCCTCTTTCTCTTACGAAGCCAAAGGGTCAGTGATTAAATGATGTAGTTTGTGGGATGCATCAACCAGGTGGTGTACAAACGCATCTGTTGTGTTAGTCCTGCAGACACGGTCTTACCCATGGCAAGCCTCAGATGCAGGAATGGTCTCAGCTGCTGTGTTCCCATTTATTTATTGTCATCTATTGGACATCTATTTGTACAGTTTTCCACAAAACACTAACAGTTTTAATTGGTACAAGCTCCACCAGCTTTCCAGACTCCCCTCTTTGACAGCCATCCATGATAATATCCTGCTGTAAGGCTATGGGCACATTTAGTGCAAGTTTTAAAGAAAGACTTTACACTTCAACATGGCATGAGTTAATTCATTTCTAGTATTGGCAGCCTAATATTCTAGATTTGCTGTGACACCACTTCTTCTTCTATTTATAATGAAGACATGCAAGTCATAAAAAAACATATTTGCAAAAATAAGTGTAATACTACATTAAGTATGAATTTAAGCAATTGTACTTTACTCCTTTTTTTATTTAAGATGGCTATTGTGTTCTTTACTCCACTACAGTTATTTAAGAGCTATAGTTACTTGTTACTTTGCTGGCTAAGATTTATATTATCTATCTATCTATCTATCTATCTATCTATCTATCTATATAACCCTATCTTATTAGGGCTGCCCCCTCTTAGTCAATTAGTCGACTAATCGACAAAATTAATATTTGTCGACTAAAATGTCTTTAACCGACCACGGCCTAGCAATTATACTATTTTAACTCTAATTCAGCACCTTGTTTCAATCTAATTTCAGCACCATAACTTTAAAAAAAAAATTATTTACTGAGTTCATTATTTCTGCCTGTACCATCGTTCCAGTCCTTACACATACTAGTGATTCACTTCAACTCTCTCAGACTGATACGGCCCTGACAGTTTTGTTGAAAGACCTTTGATTTACTGTGAAACATGCATCCTCTCAAGATGCTTTTATGGTGCATGTGTGTCAGCAGGTGTTTTTATTGATTGTGTTTTTTTTTTTTTTTTACTGTCGCGCCTTGTCATATGAGAATGACACATGGAGAGAATCCCTAATATCACATGCATCCATGCTCATGGAGATGTTATATGGTGGGATGTGTGAATGATTTATGTTGCAGTCAATTTCTCAGACAAACATTCCCATATACTGTAATGTTGATGCATGTTGAGATGAAAATAAGGAAGACAATAGATATTAGCACATATCAGTGAGCCTCCCCAGAATGGAAGTGATACAACTGCTTTACATGTTTGGACATTTGAAATGACTGGCAAAACAACATGAATGTACATACAGTATGTGCAAACTGTTTCAAGCATTCATGCAGGTACTATTGGAGCAAATGCAAACAAGTGTGTATTTTATTACATTATTCCATGACTTGATCAATGAAGTCTTGAGATACATTATTTATAAACCCACAGATGAGAAGCAACATGTAATTAGCTGAGTATAATAAAAGTACTCACAAAGACATTCTTGTATATTATTGCCAAATTAATTTTTATTGGCATATAATGTATTTAATACATTTAGCTCCCACTGCTTTTAAAGTTTTTTTCGATTGCTAAACGACAGTGGGCACAATTGGAGTCACATGTGCAAAACTCTAACTACAGTCTGCACAGCAGCAGTTCATGTGGACCAGACTCTAGTTCGTTTTTCATTGCTTGAACAAGGTTTTCAAAACTCTACACACTTATCCCATGACTTTAACCACAACGTGCACAACACTGTAGATTTACAGCACTTTGTTCAAATGCTAACACACTGCTGTCAAAACTGTTAACCACACATTCAAAACAGAATAGATTCCAGTCTGGTGCCTATCAAACACTGCTGATTGCAATTTTAGCTGAAAGCCTAAGCAGGTGTCTTTTTTTAGACTAGTTAGTGAACATATACGGTATTTATACAGAGAAAGCTCAGAAAGCATGATGAAACAATCATACACTGTACCGTTTGAGAGAAACAGGTAAAAGAGCAAAGATACCAATATGTCCAGGTAAGATGTCTGAGGTTATATACACAGCTATAAAAAAAAGTGAAAAACACTATATCTTTACTATAGTAAAACTGTGTTCTTACTGTTTTTCAGAAAGTAATGGAGGTGAAAGCAATAGAAACACCACATACATTAGTATTTAGAGATGATGCAGACATCCAATGTGATGAAGAAAACTTGCCGCATGATGCTGGAGAGAGGCAGGATTAGTCACACTATTCTTTGGTACTGTTACGTATGTACCTTTAGTTTTTTTCCCCCAGTAATTCCATAAATTACTAGAGACTAAATACTTTATTGAAGAAAACTGCTGATTTTCATTCCTTCATGTTTACCTTATGCAAAAATTGGTAGGCTATCTATATTTTTCCTTAAATAAACTGTTGAGTAGTGTCAAGTCACTCAAATTGTTCAAACTGTAAAGATGAAAAAGTTTGTAATTTCTGTATTGGTGTTTGATGCTAGTGTTTTTACCCTCAGTGTGTTCTGAGTGACAGTGTGTGTGTTATCTCAGTGAGGACTGTTCATAGTGTTTGGCTGCACTGAGCCTGTTTTGAGACGTGTGTTAAGAGTTGTGTTGCTTTGAATGAGTTTTGCAGGTGATGTGAACTGTTTAGCTCAGGTGACTGTTGGTAGTGCAGACTGTAGTTTGAGTTTTGCACATGTGACTCCAGTTGTGCTCACTGTCGTTTAGCAATTGGAAAAAACTGTAATATGTAACTCACCAGGCTGAAGAAAGAAGTGTGTGTTGTGTTTTCTTAGATTTAGTGGGAAATTGAACTAGACCACATGAAAGCATAAAGCAAATCTTTGTAGCTACTGTACCTTGTGTAAAAGTTATTTTTTAAAGCCCTACAGTGTCTCATTATGGCTAATTTATGGCTATGCAAATACTGCTTTTCTATAGCATAAAATTGTTGCATGTCTAAATACTATGTGTGGAGGAGCCAAAAGGCATTTCTTTTTGCCTGTAGGTATAAGCTACACTTTTCTTTCTTGTCTCCATAACTGGCAACATAATGGTGGTGATGTTCCCTGTTTCAGCTCTGTATCTCTAAGCGTGCAGCTGCCGCCGCCCTGCAAGCTCCAAATAATCCTGCATTTTGGCAGAGCACTATAGCCTAAAATAATGTGCAGCATATTATCTAAGCTAACAACATATTTCCTTGTCAAGGGCAATTTAGCAATAGGCTTGATGTTTAAGGACTCATAATCATTCGAATAGCATCAGCTAAACACCCCTTCACAAATGTGCAAGTATGCACGCACACACACACACACACACACACACACACACACACACACACACACACACACACACACACACGCGCACACACACACACATAAACTACTGCACACAGCGTGGTCTGTGATTGATTAGCACAGTGGCAGTGGTACAATAGCTTGGAGGGGGTGCAATCCTTAAATAGAAGGTTTGAAGGAAGAGCAAGGCAAGCCAAGAATTCTGGTCAGCTGCAAGAAAACTGTTCTGGATGGTGTTCAATTACTAACACACAATGCTCTGAAGTAAAAAAAAACAAAACAAAACAAAAAATGTACTTGTTTTTTTTTCTTTAGCTTGTAAGATTGTATCTTACCTGGCAATGTCTTTTTCTGGATGGGTAGAGATGGGATTTTAGCAATACTTCATCATAACCATTTCTTATTGATATTTACCAATACAGCTCTATAATTGTATATATAAAAGAGGTACATGATGTGAAAGCAATTCAGTTATTCACTTAACATTTAAAAGAAAAAGCAAGTTTAAGTCACAATAGCTATTAAAACAATTACAACAAAGGCCCAGCTTCCTAAATAGCAAAGGCATTTTGCACTTTTTTTTAGAAATGCATGTTTTCTTTCTGCCAGTATTAAAGTTTATAACGGATGGAGTTAGGGTTAGGGTTATGATAACAAGTGTTACCTAGACTTGATGATGGAGGTGCAGTACAATGTTTTGCTTAGCCAGTCCAAAACACAGCAAATTGACTTATTAGTACCAATCCATCAGACCTATCAAGAAACAATATCAATTTAAGACTAGTTCTCAGTTTCGAGTGTTGAGAATGTTGGGAAATAAAAGTAAAAACTTATTTCCAAATGTGATGTTTACTGTGCATTTACTCTGGTTTGAGATATATATATATATATATATATATATATATATATATATATATATATATATATATATATATATATATATATATACACATCTTCGTCCACTTATCCGGTGTCGGGTCACGGGGGGAGCAGCTCCAGCAGGGGACCCCAAACTTCCCTTTCCTGAGCAACATTAAGCAGCTCCGACTGGGGAATCCCGAGGCGTTCCCAGGCCAGGTTGGAGATATAATCCCTCCACCTAGTCCTGGGTCTTCCCCGAGGCCTCCTCCCAGCTGGACGTGCCTGGAACACCTCCCTAGGGAGGCGCCCAGGGGGCATCCTTACCAGATGCCCGAACCACCTCAACTGGCTCCTTTCGACGCGAAGGAGCAGCGGCTCTACTCCGAGCTCCTCACGGATGACTGAGCTTCTCACCCTATCTCTAAGGGAGACGCCAGCCACCCTCCTGAGGAAACCCATTTTGGCCGCTTGTACCCTGGATCTCGTTCTTTCGGTCATGACCCAGCCTTCGTGACTATAGGTGAGGGTAGGAATGAAAACTGACCGGTAGATCGAGAGCTTTGCCTTCTGGCTCAGCTCTCTTTTCATCACAACGGTGCAATAAATTGAATGTAATACCGCACCCGCTGCGCCGATTCTCCGACCAATCTCCCGCTCCATTGTCCCCTCACTCGCGAACAAAACCCGAAGGTACTTGAACTCCTTCACTTGGGGTAAGGACTCATTCCGTACCTGGAGTATGCACTCCATCGGTTTCCTGCTGAGAACCATGGCCTCAGATTTAGAGGTGCTGATCCTCATCCCAACCGCTTCACACTCGGCTGCGAACCAATCCAGTGAGTGCTGAAGGTCACAGGCCGATGATGCCATCAGGACCACATCATCTGCAAAGAGCAGCGATGAGATCCCCAGGTCACCGAACCGCAACCCCTCCCCACCCCGACTATGCATTGATATCCTGTCCATAAATATTACAAACAGGATTGGTGACAAAGCCCAGCCCTGGCGGAGGCCAACCCTCACCTGAAACGAGTCCGACTTACTGCCGAGAACCTGGACACAGCTTTCACTTTGGTCGTACAGAGATTGGATGGCCCTGAGAAGAGACCCTCTCACCCCATACTCCCGCAGCACCTCCCACAGTATCTCCCGGGGGACCCGGTCATACGCCTTTTCCAGATCCACAAAACACATGTAGACTGGTTGGGCATACTCCCAAGCTCCCTCCTGGATCCTTGCAAGAGTGAAGAGCTGGTCCGTTGTTCCACGACCAGGACGGAATCCGCATTGTTCCTCTTCAACCCGAGGTTCGACTATCGGACGAACCCTCCTTTCCAACACCTTGGAGTAGACTTTACCAGGGAGGCTGAGAAGTGTGATACCCCTGTAATTGGCACACACCCTCTGGTCCCCCTTTGTAAAAAGGGGAACCACCACCCCGGTCTGCCACTCCTTTGGCACTGTCCCAGACTTCCACGCAATGTTGAAGAGGCGTGTCAACCAGAACAGCCCCTCCACACCCAGAGCCTTGAGCATTTCTGGACGGATCTCATCAATCCCAGGGGCTTTGCCACTGTGGAGTTGTTTGACTACATCAGTGACTTCCGCTTGGGAAATTGACAATGATCCCCCATCATCCTCCAGCTCTGCCTCTAACATAGTATTATTGCCCGCCTCTAACATAGTATTATTGCCCGCCATCTGGGCCTGGCTCCAGACAGGGGCCCCGGGCTTCCTCCGGGCAGGGTCACTACATCTCTACCTTGTTGTGTCATAGGGTTTTTGAATATATATATATATATATATATATATATATATATATATATATATATATATATATATAGTTATACAGTCAATACTGATAAGGTACTCTGTAGAGTTTTTGACTGCTATAGTCAGCTGCAAATATGGCTTGACCCCAAAAAATTCTAACAAAAGCTTTTTCAGTGGTTTACAGTAGTATCAGATGTACTTAAAAACATACTAAAAGTTTACCAAAGTTTGACTTCAAGAAAGGCCCCATTTTCAAAATGGCGGCCGCCAGGTCCTTAAAAAGACCATTACTCCTTTGTATTCCTACTACACCATGAATACTGGTACCTTATACATGTTTTGGCCATTTAATATTCTAATTAGCATAATTGTATGATAAATAACTGATTATAAGCACAATTATATATTATTATTATATTATATTGCTTATATTATATATAAGCAATTGGTTACAAGCATATTTATGCGAAAAATAAGGGCAAATACAATTACAATTTAATAATAAAATTTCCCTTAAGTAATTGCTTATTTCTCATATCGTTTTGCATAGTGTTAATAATAATAATTCTACTGTTTTTTGATCCCCAGTGGGGAAATTACAATTTACACTCTGTTAGAAATCACTACACACAGGCCTGAAATACACACAGACATGCTCAGGACCTATTCATGCACAAATGGAGAGATGTCAGAGTGAGTGGGCTGCCAGTGCTGGACCAGCGCCCTGAGCTGGTTGGGGGGTACGGTGCCTTGCTCAAGAGCACCTGGCAGTGCCCAGGAGGTGAACTGGCATCTCTCCAGCTACCAATCCACACTCTGTACTTCGGTCCGTACTGGGACTTGAACCAGCGACCCTCCGGTTCCCAACCCAAGTCCCTACGGACTGAGCTACTGCCACCCGACTGAGCTACTGCCACCCTAACCACCCTGTTGTTGGTTTCTGTCCATCAGCTCCCTTCTGATGAACCTTTACCACATCAGAGCCATCTCTTAAAGGTCCCATGGCATGAAAATTTCACTTTATGAGGTTTTTTAACATTAATATGCATTCCCCCAGCCTGCCTCTGGTACCCAGTTGGCTTGAAATGGTTATAGGTGTAAACCAAGCCCTGGGTATCCTACTCTGCCTTTGAGAAAATGAAAGCTCAGATGAGCTGTTCTGGAATCTTGCTTGTTATGAGGTCATAACAAGCAAGGTTACCTCCCCTTTCTCTGCTTTGCCCGCCCAGAGAATTTGGCCAACCCATGAGAGAGAGGCATCATGGCTTTCAAATGAGCAAAGTGGCAGTTGGTCAAGGCCACACCCCCACCCTCCACCTTGCCCCTCCCCTCTCTCCTCCTCAATAGCTACAGGCACAGAAATGGAACATCCTAAGGAAAGCTCATTGTGGGACTGGCTCTAGTGGCTGTAATTCTGCATTAAGGCTGAATTTTGGGAAAGAGACTTCAGATACAGTATTAGGGGACCACTAAGGTCTATATAAAAGCATTCAAAGAGCACCATGTCATGGGACCTTTAAGTTTTTACAGCAAATGTGTGACCAAGTTTCTTGGTTTACAGCTGGTTTGGGATGAAATGGACCGAAAAGTGAAAGCAAAGCAACCTACAGGTGCCACACATTTATAGGAACTTCTGCAACAGAGTTGGAAAGAACTTTCTGAAGAATATTTGATTTCCATTGTAGAAAGAATGCCACGAGTGTGTTCAGCTGTTATATCTGCCAAAGGGTGCTACTTTGATGAGTCAAAAATTTAGACTACATTTTGGTTTATAAATTGATTCCATGATTTCTTTTTTAACTTAAATTGTTCATTTGTTCTATTCTTTCATTTGAGAGTACAATAAGACATTGAACTGCATGAATTTCAATTAAAACCTGGAAAAATTGGGATGTTCTAAAACTTTTGACCGTAGTGTACATTTTGTTTTTACTCACCACACGGAGGAGGGGTGTGGTGGTGGGGGGTAAAAGTAATTTAAGTTACTTTTGGGTGGAATAACTTTTTACATTGAATGTCAAGTCTGTGTTTTAGCAAAAAAAGGGTATGTGTCCAAAAACGCATACTGAATAGGAGTTACATGACATAGGCTAAATCGTTTACATCTCTGATTCACCCCAAAAAAGATAAAACCTTACAGTTATCTCACAAAATGTATTCCATAAGTATGTCATCATGTCAGTGCAATTTAGAAAAGTCCAATGGATTCATAGACCCAGAAAACATGGGGTTAGACACCAAGATTACTTGGCTAGGTCAAATAATGAAGGAGTTAGGATATTTTGAGGGCTTCCTGCCCATCTTGGAAGCCATCTTGAAAATTACACTTTTATAGTGGTCAAACTTTGGTAAACTTTTAGTATGTTATTAAGGACACCTAATACTACAAAAAACAGCTGAGAAACCTTTTGTTAGAATTTTTTTAGGGTTAGGTGTTTTTTTTCATATATGCAGCTGCCTACTAGTTGCGTGAGCACATGGGCACATGATTTATATCCTGCTATGTTTCACGCTATAATGTGGTAATGTATCAAGAAATGCAGCTAGCAAGTAAAAATGTATGTAAACAAAACACAATTTAAAATATTTGACCAATTGACTTTTCAAATGTTTTATGCAGAAGGAAATGCATTGAACATGTTTGTTAAACCTCAAGAATACACACAGTGTGTCTTAGTGAGTAACAATGCATGTAAAAAATAACTTTGTTTGTTTAGAAGAAAAACTCTACAGGGGGTCTTTAAATATTAACTGGTCTCCATTCACTAACACTAACACCCTGACTATCATAAATCGTTTTTTCACATTTTCTGGGGGGGAAATGTTACCTCTTCAAGACTCACTGAATAGTGATGCAGTTTCATATTAGAACAACCACAACAATTTAAAGAGGCATTATTGTAAAAAGCTAGCAACACAGCCTTTACTGTCAAAGACATGCAATCTCCATTATCTTAATAATATTTGGCAAAATTTGACAGCTAATGCACATTTTTAAATTTGCGAGGCGACTCGCGAGTAATTTCACAGAAAACTGCTTGGACAAGTGGAAAATCGCATGTCTTCTCCCAGCGACTCCCTCTCCTCCCCTCAGTCATCCACCATTAGGCTTGCACAGTAGCAAAACCTGTTGGCAGTCTAAGCCATGCTGCTACCTGCTGAAATGTAACTAAGACAAAGCTCCTTTATCTGCCCTGCTAGTCTGCTGTCCTCAGCACACAATTTACTATTCAGTCATTTAACAGATGCTCTTATCCAGACAGGGGCATAACAAGTGCATTCATATATGGAGGGCTGAAACGGCCTCATATTTCCACTGTGTCCTCCCAACTTCGTCAGATGTGAAGGACGTAGGGCACTGGCGGTGGAGGTCACCGGAGACCTGTCTGGATGGCAGACTGTGGAGATTACATACTTTATGACTCCCACTTTGGATGTCTCTCCTTGCCTATCTCCCTGCCTCTCACTCTCGTTCTCACTGGTTTTCTCATTTTCTATGTTTTTTTTACCTGCATGCCACATTACATTTCGAAGGTGAATCCCATAAATACTGAAATTTCTTTGGAGGATAAATTACTTAGGATGCATGGAATCCTAAGCTTCATTTTGCATCGACAATGTCAACCACTGGAAATTCTTATAGCAACTTCATACATTCTGACAAGGCTAACAGTCTATATTCTATAAATATTGAATTGAAACAAAGGACAAAAGAAGGAACTGAGAAATGTGCTGATTTATTTAATCCCTTTGAAATATATATTATTTTTAGATTTGATCCCCACGTCTCACATTTGAAGTTCTGTCTCAATTTTTTATCTTAGAAAACAGGCCTGGGAAATTAATCTCCTGAAGACTCTTGATAGGGTCATGTCCAGACCCACAGACATTCCCAGCAGGTGCCAACTCTGTGCCTGTATGCAACTGTGTGTGTATGTGTGAGCATGTACAGTTTGTGTGTTTCTTTAAATATGTTTAAATGCATTGACCACGGTTGGTTTTCATTATTGCATTTCACAGTTGTGTAGGCTATTTCAATTCACTCTGCTTTTAACTTAACCGCACCTTTTAATTTTCTTAGTGGAAATTGCATTAATGATCAAAAATTGGCCAGTTTACATTAATGCGGTGCAGCAGTAAATTATGTTAATTACAAGAGATAATCAATATGTTAACCAGTAAAATCAGACATTTCTCTAATGTACTGTGGAGGCTTTTCACCAGCAAAAAGATTTGCACTGACAGTTCATATGTACATATCCTCAGATGTAGCTTTATACTTCTTTTCCTCCTGAAAATGACCTTCACTACTTAAACAATGATTACAATGTAATGTACACATGTGTATGTTGGCCTTAATTGAAGCAGTTGCCAAGATGAATAATTACCTTCTTCTGAATGAAGCTCAGACACATAGCAAATATAAGACAATCTGTGACTGGTGGCTACAAAGACAGGATTTGGCATTGTCAAACATTTATATATTCTCTTCCTTCCTGCTACCAATGCGCACATCCATGATGCCATGTCAACAAGCGCCCACACATGACAAGCATATCATCCTGTGTGGGTGTGTTGAGAGTGTCAGAAAAAGAATATTAAGCGACACCCCCACCCTCGATCCATCCCCTTGAGTGATGCTGTCCTTATGATTTAAGCAAAAAATAAAGTTCCAATTGTATAATCGCAAATGGTGAAGAGTTAATATCTCACAGTGTAACATACCGTTACAATGTTATTGTGTCACCTTCTATTTTAGTTTAGCTGAAATGTTTAACAATACTCTTTGGTGGTCATTATGCCCTCCTCCATTGTTGAGTTAAAAATGTGATTGGGTGCGGAATGTTTTTTGTACTAAACAGTCAACAAACCCCCCAAAAAATTCTGAATCCAGAAATCTTTTGAACAAATCTTTTAGCCACTGCTATGGATAAACAGCCTCATCAAACCCTGATGAATTATGGTTATTTTGTCATCTTGTGAAGGATATATTTTAATTATTTCCCCTTTGAAATGTCATTAGAATGTCACTAGAGTGTCATGACATTTTATAGCAATGTAAAAATTACATACTTACTTAAAAATCATCATCAAAATAGATGACTTTGAGATACAGATGGAGTCAAAGCAGTGTGAACATTTGTGACCTTCCTTGCCCGTCGTCAGTCAATCAAGACTTCTAACCAGAAAGATTTAATAATTTAATTATTTATTAAAGTAAATGATTAGAGCCAATGCAAGTCACAAGTGCAGTTTCATTGGTTTTGGGCCAAGCCCTTCCAACCCACACACAACACACATAACCACCAACACCACCCCACACCCCCTACACACAGCCTCTCCACAGGCATGCCAGTAGTAAGCGGTGCTTTCACCATACAGAGAAAAGAAGGGCCAAGCGGCAACTAGGGCAGCGGGGGCACAACCTGTCAGGGAACTCTGCTGCCAAGCCTCAAATACATTTGGAGGTAGCCTTGACTGAAAGTGACTTTCAAAGTTTATCTTAGTATTGCAAAGACCCATATTCAGATGAACTGGGCACAAAAAACACTTCCAAGATTTTTCTTAGGCAGTTCTTTCTTTGTGAAATGGAACAAAAGGGAGTTGGTTTTCTTATGTTGCGTAAAATTTCTGACCTTGACTGTACTGACTTGTATCTGTGAAAAGGTTGTTACTAGAGAAGTGTTTTCACATTCCTCAACTAATTTCTGTTGTCTGTGCACTTCCGTAAAAGTTGAGATTCAAACGTATACTGGACAAGATATGGTTGGTACGTAGAGCTGCACAATAAATCAAATATTAATCACAATCACGATTTGGGCTTCCAACAATTAAATGAACATGATCGACTGCAATATTTACGTTTAAAATGTGTTCTCCGCACATGGAAAACTCCGGTGCCTATCAAATCAATCACTTCCTAAACTAACAGCATGACAGAAAGGACTCAGCCAGCTCCACGACAGCAGTGGCATTACGCACCGCCGTTCCCTGTTAAATCGCCTGAAAACAAAACCAGGGTGCTACAGTATAACAACACAGACCTCTACACACATCAGACTGCTCGGATATAACTCGACTCAGCCAGACATTTCTTGGTTCTTGGCTGAGATGGACGGCATAGCGCTGCAGTGTTTCAGTGTTTACACTCACTGTATAAATTAGCCTAGCGTAGGGTGACCAGATTTCCCGGAACTAAAACCGGGACACTTTGCGCATGACCGTAGTGCTCGTGCACGCACACGCTTTTTAACGTGAACATGTGCCAGCCCAGGTCAGACATAGACACAGACAGATTAGACACAATTTTGCCAACAGCACACGTAGGGCTACTGCTCACAAAATAATGGGTTATCTCAGTTAATATTCATGAATTTTATTAAAAGACATTGCGTGAGTTTTGTGGGGGACCAACTTTATTATTCAGAATTAAAGCATTCTTTTGGAAAATGCACCCACTGAACTTGTGAAAAGGTATTTTTTAGTGCTGTCAAATGATTAAAATGAATCGCATTAATGTCATAGTTAACTCGCAGTTAATCGCACATTTTTATCTATTTTAAAGGTCCCTTGATTTCTTTTTGTCCCATTATTTTTTCTCATTTTAATGCTCTTATCAACATGATACGATACTTTTAAAACGCTGCCTGAACCGAAAGATATATATATTTAAAAAAGGAGCACCTTGTTCAATTGTATTTGCCTGTTCTGTATGTTCAAAAATATAAAACAATAAAAAGTTGATCTAAAAAAAAAAAAGGAGCACACAAAACCGTGAAAACAACCACTGAATGGGAAAGGGGTATTTTACAATTACAGTGAATGCACCACGTTACTAGTTGTTGCAACAGCATGTGAAAAAACTACAAAGTGTGCTGGGCCAAAAAGAACGTTAATCTCGCGATAAAAAAAAGTACAGTACAGGCCAAAAGTTTGGACACACCTTCTCATTCAATGTGTTCCTTTATGTTCATGACTATTTACATTGTAGATGCTCACTGAAGGCATCAAAACTATGAATGAACACATATGGAATTATGTACTTAACAAAAAAGTGTGAAATAACTGAAAACATGTCTTATATTTTAGATTCCTCAAAGTAGCCACCCTTTGCTTTTTTTGATAACTCTGCAAACCCTTGGTGTTCTCTCAATGAGCTTCATGAGGTAGTCACCTAAAATGGTTTTCACTTCAAGGGTGTACTTTGTCAGGGTTAATTAGTGGAATTTTTTCCCTTATTAATCTTTTTACTTTACCTGTGCCCCGACGACTAGCTTTATAAGCTAATTAGCAGTTTGTGCTAAAACTGGTTACATGCGATTAGCATGAAAACATATCTCAGAGAATGGTCGGCTCAGTACGCATGTGTTATTAATAGGGTTGGGCATCGAGAACCGATTCCTACTTGGAATCGTTTCAAAAATTACGATTCCATCGGAATCGTTTCTTTATTGGAATCGTTTGGAGGATTTGGTTTCAAATCTGATCATGGGTTCCAAAATTAACATGCGCAATTTTAGGGTTTCCGTAGCGACCAGGCGCTTGTTGTGTTGCAGCCTTGGAGCACAGTAAGCGGCGTTCTAGTGTGGCTTTATTTTACATTGAAAAAGCCCGGTAAAACTGCAAACCACCAGTGAATCAAAATAAAACTTTCCTCTTATTTGTGAAATAAGAATGTGACCCATTTCAACTCCACCCCTCAAAGAAATGGAATCAAGAATTGATAAGAACCGGAATCGAAAGTAAGAATCGGAATTGGAATCAGAATCGTTAATATCTAAACGATGCCCAACCCTAGTTATTAACCCCTAGGTTCATTTTGTGCTGGATTTCTCCTTTAATATTGCTTTCTCCATCTCCATGGATGTCCCAAACTACCTCTGCAGTTCATCAGACTACATTTGTGATGTCTTTTTTTCTTTTCCTGTAGCCTTACCCAGAGAATGTTTGGAGACTATATCTGATTTCACTTGAAATTGCAATGGCCAAACCACTACCAAGTCATCAATCAACCTCAATTCGTTGGAGGTTTGATTGAATTTCATAATTTCCTTCAGTCTGAGAGGTTCTGGAGATCGATAAGCCCGATATTTGTGTGACTGTTAGTCAAATGAGTGTTACAAGAATGATACGAGAATTATATGAACCTATGTAAAGTATTGCTCTTAATGTTATGAAAAAACAATACCAGAGAAAAACAATAAATGTATAATAGAAGCAGAACAGAAGGACAATACAGAACAACAGCTCTAAATGCTATGTAATTGTGAAATAAAAATGTCCAAAGTTACACAGTATTTCACAGATACGTCTTGAATATCAATATATCAACATGCTGTGTAAACACAAGCAATTTCTATATAAAAACGCAGCAAAATATATTTTTTTCTCAGCAGAGCATGCAACTCACATTAAAATAAACAGGCAGTATTTCATTTATAATTTTATTTGCTTTTCAGATGATTCTTTTTTTACCCTAATGTTCTCACATTCCATACAGAAAGGATGTGTGACTAGTACTGTCTTAATATTTCAGGGTTACCCTTGCCTTTATGTATAGAATAACACTGAACACATTGTGTGTCATTACAGTATGTTGGCGATACAGATGAATTGTATGCAATTGTTAATTTAACTACGACAAATCTTAGTGATGTCCTTTTTCTCCCTTTCAGTGAGTCTGTGCCATAAGACTGAGGTGTAGAAAGAGCAAACTAAAATCATATTAATAGAAACATAATCTCCTCTTTCATCTTTAATTTTTCACCGTCACATCAGAGCAATGTAGCACTCATCATCCTCTTAATTAGCTGTCAAAGTATGGCCGAGAGGACTTCCATAAAAGATGCTTCCCTTGACGCAGGACAATAGAGGAAATGGGAAGGGTGGTTTCTAGGATATTTCACCACTGTTTTCCTTTAGTCTCTTTTAAGACCACAGTCCTCTTGGGTGCTAGCTGTATATATCCTAACTGGAAATGGAAGAGGCGAAAAGGTGAGGACACAAAATACATCATGTTGTGACAGATGTCTGGTCATGTCCTAGTCTCTTCTTCAGTTATTAGTTGTTCCTGCAGCCATTCTCAAGCACACAAGCAGACAAGACCTAAATATCTGTATTTTGAATATTATCATGAGTAATTTAAAACAGTGGCAGATGTGATGTACCTAAATCTCAAGGTACTCTATTGACATGTCACTAACAAGTAAGTAATTAAACACATTTTATTTATCACATTAGACTGTGTGCTAAGTCAAAGTGCTCTGTTTCGCATATGAATACATAGACATTATGTATCTCTACTTCTTTTTTTCTTTTTTTAAAGGAACACGCCGACTTATTGGGAATTTAGCTTTTTCACCGTAACCCCCAGAGTAAGACAAGTCGATACATACCCTTCTCATCTCCGTGCGTGACGTAATGCTGTCTGACGGCTATTTGTCTGACGACAAAATATATACAATTTTTTTAAAAAAAGTCCAGACGCTTTTGCCAATAATCAAAATAATAATGTTCAAATGTATTGATATCACACACACAGCAAGCATTTGTGTTGTCTAAAACAGTTATCCTATATATTTTGAGTCATCCAGTGCAAAAATAAACATAATGAACATTATAACTCATATAAATGACAAACTATTTACATTTCTTCAAAAAAAGGCCCAAATGTATCCCAAATATTTAAACAGTGACGCCATTCTTCTCTGTAGAACGGTCATAGACCGTAGTTATCTCTCTTTTTCACTTTACTCTTTGTTCTCGCTCCTATTTCCTGGAGTGAACTCTCTTTTCGACTATCTACTCTTTGTGTGATGGACCTGCCCTCCCATTGGTTGAAAAACATCAAAACAGTCTTGCAAAGCATCATGGGAGATTTATACTAGACTGTAGCAGCCGGTAGCACAGAGCTAGCGGCAGAAATGACGGAAAATTGATAAGTTACGGACATCGAGTGGATAAATCTTGGATGTAAGCGTTTGGATTTATTGCTGAACAACTCCGAAAAGAGGCACAAGTTCCAGGCTGGATAGAAAACCTTCTGTAAAGGCTATGAAGACAACAAAGACATCCCCGTGATGGCTAGCTTGTTAGCTTCTAGCTGGAAAAAACGGTAAGAAGATCGATAAAAGTTTCATTAAATAATCTAAATATTAATCGGAGGTGCCGTGTGACGTCATGGACGATCCCGTAGGGCTCTGAGGGTTGCACTGCCATACAAAACAGTTTTTACTTGCGTTTTTTTAAATAGGTTAGGTCCATATGTGTTTGTGTTATGTTGTGAATGTGAAAATTAACTGCTACCTCCTTTGTCAGCTCTAGCCACTGAAAAGAAATAAGCAGAGAAATCAGGCCAATTACAAAAGCTGGTCAGTCTGACATCATATTGCCTGAGCTCATTACTATTCATTAGCTCGCCCAGTTGGGCTGGGTAACGGATTCTGACAGCTAGGCTCTCATTGGCTAGCTGTTAGCCAATCAGATTCAAACAGCTTAGCTTGTTGAATATTAATGAGAACTGGCAGAAATTGAGCTGAGTCTTCCTGTATGCTTTCTATACCATGCTAGAATGGCTTGAAACAAGGTAACCAAGACATTTTCAGAGTCCATGGTAGAACTTCAGACATTACCACAAAGTAATGAAATACGTGTGGCAGGGCACCTTTAATATTGCGATAGGGCATGGCCTAGTGCCCTTCTAGTCAGTTCAGATGTGATACTGCAGTTTTCAATATATAGAGTATTGAACACTCCTATGCATTAGTATATGTACCCTAAATTCCAGATACAGCCTTTCAAAGTTTCCAAATTAGACTCCTATTGGGGCAAAAAAGGGTTTCAATAGATATGACACACAATAACACCATTCCTGTAGTTTCAAGACTACAATCAGGAACAATTCATATATAAAACAAGAAGTGCTACAAAGGGTACGTATTTTCGTCATGATTCAGTATTTGTAAGATTTCAAATGATACACAGTCCGGATTTTTCTAAATTTTAAATAATTGGTCATAATTTGAGACTAATGGCAAATGAGAATTCAGGCAATTGTGCATGTAAGTAGCACCGTCGTATCAAATAGTCAATAGTCATAGTTATAATTTTTTATCATAATATTTTTATCATACTGTAGTCATAGTTATAATTTTTTATCATAATATTTTTATCATACTGTAAAAAAGTTGGAAGTAAGTGTGTGGTGAGTGGGCATAACTTCCTACATGGAAGTCAATCAATCAATCAAATGCATAGTAAGTACATAAAGTGTAAAATCTCCATTAGACATGGTCTCAGTGCACTTTACAATTAAAGGAAGACAAATAACAGACAGTAACAAAACAACTGAACAGCATTGAAGCAGTAATAATAAACAATACAAAACCAGCAACATAAGACAATAAGTGAAAAGGTTTGTTTGTGAAGCACACAGAAAGGATGGTGTGTTATGATTGGCTATAGTATAATGAGTAGAGGTGGGTTTTCAATCTAGATTTAAAAATATCAACTGAGTGAGCTTCTTTAACATGTAGTGGGAGGCCATTCCACGGTAAGAGAATGCTCTATAACCAACTGATTTTTTGTTTACTAGGGGAATGACCAGCATAAAGGGAGCAGAGAGAGCGTGCCAGTGTATATGGAGTAATAAGCTCAGATAAATAAGGTGGTGCGAGTCCATGCAGGGCCTTATATGTTAAAAGAAGAACCTTAAAACCAGCTTGCACTGGGAGCCAGAGGCCAGAACGGATGTTATGTGATTGTATTTTCTAGTTTTTGTCAAAAATTCTGGCTGCAGTGTTCAAAGCAAGTTGAAGGCCTCTAGTGGCACAATTTGGAAGACCAGAAAAAAAGGACATTGCAGTAATCAAGTCAGGGAGACACAAATGCATGGATTACAGTTTTAGCATCTCAAAATGTATGTCAGTTGTTTTTTGTATACAATGTAAAAGTGGGTTCCTGATGTGCAGGTGTTGGAACTCACATTTCTGAAGAGTTTCTCCATTGCCAGGTTCAGCCCATTTTTTCTGCCTCATTTACAATCTGATTGGAGTTTGGGCACAGCAGGGCAGAGGCCAGGCTACAATTGAAAAATAATGAATTAGTGTCACAATTAGTTACAGGGCTAACCTTCTTATAACACAAACAGGAATATGTGTTCCTCCTCTTTGTGGTGTGTGTTTGTGTGTGTGTGTGTGTGTGTGTGTGTGTGTGTGTGTGTGTGTGTGTGTGTGTGTGTGTGTGTGTGTGTGTGTGTGTGTGTGTGTGTGTGTGTGTGTGTGTGTGTGTGTGAAGTTGAAAGCATTTTTGTGCTGAGTGCTTGTGCATAATTTTCTGTTTCATCAGTAATTGTTACTAATGAGATGTCTAGTGATCTGCCAGTGGATTGAGCACTTCTGTACATTCTATCTTGCCTGGGTCCAGACCTTTGAATCTGCCCACTCCAATGAGTTGACTGAGTCATCTGGCATTATGACATGAAACAGTGGTTTCTCAGTTAAAAATGATGGATGGATGGACGGATGGATGGTTAGATAGATAATATAATATAAAATAAAGTCAAAGCGCATCGATTGCCAAAAGCAATGGATCCAATGAGCGATCCAATAGTAGCTAATGCCCACCTGGAGCTAATGAAAGCTTTGCTATAAAAGAAGGCAAGAGAGGCACAACACTTAACAGAATAGCTACTGCTGCATAGTGAAGCTCTTTTATAGTGAAAGCATTGTTTTTTACTACTGAGCTACCAAACCCTGAACTGAGTAAAAATATCACTGTTGAGTTTATTACTTTTAAGTTTTTTTGTCATAGCAATCGTTAACTGGGCATTTGACTGACATGGAAACATTTTTCTGTGTGTTCCTAATCAGCATTCAGCTGTAAAACAAATACTGTAACTTATGTTTGTGATCTCATTCTGAAGAGGCTTTTGATTGTGTAGAACATGAGCTTTGTTATCTCCCTGCAGTTTGGTTGGAAATTATAGTCCAGTTTTGTACAAAGCTTAATATTACCATCAATGCACAGTGCATTTTTTTTTAAATATCTGAGCCACTATATTAGCACTCAAGACTCATGACATGATGGAAAAATACAGTATTTCTAAAGGTCTGGAATGTTATGAACTGAGAGTACCCAAATTTAAAGTTGTGAATCTGAAGGTCAATGCCATCACGTTTGTGGCATACACAGGAGCTAATATATAATAATACAGTAGATTGTAAGAAAAACACATAGATGCATACATTATTTCTAAGGACTTAGAAATTACATACACAGTATAGTCTCTATATGTAAAAGTATAATTGAAATATGACTAAAAAATAACCAGCAAGTGTTGTTGAATATTAGAAAAAAAAGTATACAATTTATAGCAAACTGTCTCCAGAAAGGCCTGTAGTTCAATATGTATAAAACACAGGAACCAATTGGGTCATGGTTCAATGAACTACAGTATATATGGTAACTTGATCTGCAATTGGCATCAACAATATTTTGCTAATTGATACTTAACTAGGGAAAAAGCTGCTTAAAGGAGTTGTTGGTGTGTACCAGCTGCCGACTGCTCATTGAATCCAAATCCTTTTGAATTGCTTACACAATTTATTTAAGCTTAGCTTTAAAAAGAAAGTCATAAATAAAACCATACTTAAAAACAAAAACTTAAATGAATGACTTTCCAAGAACTAAAACAGTAGTTTTCCAGATACATTACTTATTAGCCATTTATTTAAACAGTTTTTTTTTGTTTGTTTTTTTAATTGCTCTGTGCTTTTCCAAGGTAGAATGAGGACATTTGAGTAGAATTAAATTATACATTTCTTAGCCTGGGAATCTGGGAATTTTAGCAACATTAAACCAAATCCATATTAACACTGCCATTACAATGAAATTTTGTTTTACCTCCCCTCCCATGGAGTAGTGAAAAAAAGTGAATATGAGAAAATCAGCAACTGTCAAAACACGTATCCTCATTGTTGCTTTTCAACTAGATGACACTTTGTAGAGATATCACTTATGCCAGCTTGCTGTGCGTGTAGCATATTGACACACTGATATTGGCCAATGACAAACGGAAGGGACTGTAGGTAATTGTACACTGTGCAATTACTCTTCACTAGCTTGCAGGCAGTCGATTCAATCACATTCTTGTTATGTTCATATGAATATATATTCATCCTAACTTGGAAGATATACTTCATTCACTGAATAAAGTAGATATGGGAGAGACATGTCTAAATGGAAATGTTATTGAATGATTGATATATAACCCTGCAGGAATATTCAATCACACATTTTGGTTAATGAAAATGGACAGTAGAAATAGGGTAGGTGTAAGAGGTAGACGTGACAGCTTACTGGTGTCACTGCACAAGTGAGGACATCAACTCCCAATGCCAAAGCCACATGACAGACAAAATGTCTATTTGTTGAATGTATAGAGAGTTAACACCTACCGAAGTCAAATTCCTTGTGTATCTAAGTATACTTGGCCAATAAAACTGATTCTGATTCTGACGACTGTAACCAACTCCAAATTTAAAGGTGCAATATGTAATATTGTGTGTAATACTGGCAGCTAGCGGTTAAAATAGTTACTGCAGTACAAATTCAAAATACTGGAGAGTCGTTTCCCCCGCCCCCTCCTGCCCAGACTCGAAGTTCACGGAGGTTGCCAGGCTGAGACCGCAGCATTCACAACAATGTTGCTAGATGCTTTTCTCACATAGCCAGACGTTACTTCACAGCACAGCAGAGTAGCTAACGTTAGATGCTAGTCTCACATAGCCAGACATTACTCCACAGCACAGCGTAGCTAACGTTAGATTCTGGCTATATTGACAGTCATAAAAGCCCGTGCTCATTCGGGGCTCTGTAACCAACTGACAGACACACTTTTTCGGTTCAAAATTACAGTATGAACCGCTAAAAACACAACAACCTCACCGTCCTCTCCACACGCCAGTCAGGCACACTTCCTCGGCTTAGAATTACAATACGAAACGCTAAATATACCACTACCTTGCCGACGGAACACACTTCATTGGCTTAGAATTACGGCAACAATCGCTAAACACACTGCAAACTCACAGTCCTCTCTTTCCGATTTACAGCCCCCCTCTCGTGGCTTAAAATAACTCACCGTTGTCGGCTCCAGCCGCTGAAGAGGCTACATGCTGTAAACAGCCATGGGCTTGCCTGGTCCCCCGGTAACGTTAGCAGTAAGCAGGGTTAGCAAGGCAGCGTTAGCCAGGACCAGTCGGGATCACTTTACTGTCTCAATTGTTTTTGCAAGTAACCAACTCCGGTACTCTAGCTATATAATTCAATGTGAGTACACAAATGTTGAAATGACAAAAAATGCCCCTAGTAGCTGTGATAAATTAGCCTGAAGCTAATGCTTACCGGTTCAGGAGGAAATAAGCCAATTCTGCGTCCTTTTGGGCTCTAAGCTGTCTCCATCTTTCAAATACATCTCCAATATTTACCAGGGGGTTGTTACGTCTCTGGTCACGCAACTGTTAGAAAAATGCTGTTTTCTTTTTTTTAGGTTGGGTAGAATCTATCTCTGTTGATCCTGTTCGTTTGTTTGCTGCTTTCATGGCTGTACTACAGTTACAGCTGTAGCGTGCTGGGTTTACGTTTTTACAGGTATATCTGGCAACCCAGCCTGGCTGTCAAACTGGGCCGTTGATAACAACACACAGATCAAAACATAAACATAAATTCCGTCACGGAATGTAAATTTCAAAAAGAAAAATACTGAAATTAGCATTGTTGTCAGAAAAGATAGTATTTCAGTTTAACATGTTTCCTTAATATCTGATGAGGCATTGGTGTCATTTTTGGATTTATTACAGTACAAATATTACATATTGGACCTTTAAATTGCACTCCTATACTGAATAAAAATACTCTTGACACAGAAATTAATGGAACGATTAGTAATTAAACCCACAACATACTGGGGGTGACTTGTTACAAGAAAATACAATACTATAGTATAGTCCTATAATAAATCCTGACTTTGTGAAGCTTATGATGGTCAATTTCTGTTGTGGTTATGTCAGAGAGACACTTAACTTTGCCAGTTTTATATTAATTTATATTTACATCATATTTGATATGGTATTTTAATTTTAAGTTTGTATATACTTTACTTATCTTGTCAAATCAAGTCAATTTAAATGGATCTGTAGGGACATACCACAATTTACAGTATATGATGTTACACTATACTCCTAGGACTAATTAGTCAGCAGTAATGTA
This sequence comes from Perca fluviatilis, assembly GCF_010015445.1. Classification (NCBI taxonomy): domain Eukaryota; kingdom Metazoa; phylum Chordata; class Actinopteri; order Perciformes; family Percidae; genus Perca; species Perca fluviatilis. The sequence goes on along the minus strand of NC_053121.1, from coordinate 25,759,110 downwards.
AGAAGAAGGCGTCTGTCTGTAACGATGGGGTATAGACTGAGTCAATCAATAATCCATATAATGGTATCAAGTTGCTCAGATGATATGTGATTATTACTGATCAGACTTAATCTGAGATATTCGGTCTTTAATTGCCTTCTCTCTGGACTGAGGAACAGTCTGAGTGCATATTTAGCGTGATCTAATTTACATAATGACAGTATTATATAAAGACTCTTAAAAACAAATGTCTCCTTTGTTATCATATAATAATTTCACAAGAAAACGAGGCCGACTGCCAGTTGTGGACATCAGTGGCAATACATGTTAAAATGTATTTTGCGGATTTGGCACGGATATTGTGGTTTTCTATTGCATACAGCTTCCAACAGGCTACTGCTGTATAGTCCAATACGTGCAAATTTAATGCATTACATTTTTTATTGTCTTAGTTCCAAATATGGTAGTTTACATTTTTTTGTGATGGAGCAGTGCATCATCTTTTTTGCTTCGAGTTTGACCTCCTTCCTCTAGTGCTGCTAAGAGCTTACACAATTAATTTGTTGTGCTCTCTGCTAACTCCTGCATGCTTTCTGACAATGCTTGTGTGCCATTTCACAATGAAAGAAATGCTAGACACAAGAATTTCAGGCTCAGCAACAGAGAATAACTAGCAGTTCAAAGTTGTTGCTCCACCTACGATCACAACTGACGTTTGGCTTCCAGATACAAATTCAACTCTATGATGTAGTTGGCTCAGGCCTTCGAGCCACAGAACAATGCTCCTGATTAACTGGTCAGTCTCTCTCTGAACTCTGAACCTCAACTCCAGTAAAGATGTTTGGTTTGAGACCTAAATTAATAGATTGTGGCTTAAAGGTGGAGGACATGTTCCTCCACAGGGTGTCTGGCCTCAGTTTGCATAATAAGGTGGGGACTTTAACGAGTCAGGAGGGCCTCGGTATTGAACTGTTACTCCTCCACAGAAACAGGAGCCAGAATGAGAAGTGGTTCAGGGAACTGGTAGGATTCCCCTGGATAGCTCCCTTTGGTGTTGCTCCAAGCCCGGCACACTTATGAATTTCAGTGAAAAAGAAAGCCTGGCTGCTCTGCTCACTGTGTTGCCACTGTCACCCTGACACTGAAAAGCAGTTAGAAATTAAATGGATGGATGCGGAAATTTAACGTCGACTTGATTATGAAAAAAAGCTAGCCATATATTTTCCTAGTTCTCCATAGTATGTGTTTTGATGTAGTTACACTGAATCGCAACTGGACTTTAAAAAGGCTTAATGAGTGACACTTTCTTTTAAATGAACAGCAGCAAGTGTACCATCTCTACTGTGTGATTGTATTGCCATGTGTCAAGTTATCTCCCACTGATGACATTACACATTATGTTGAATTCCATGCAACAATAGGATACATTTTATACTGCAATAAACGCAGAGCTAGTGTGTAACAAGATGCCATTTGTTTTAATTTTACTTAGAGCAAGGATAATTGAAATTAATAAATCAGAGCTACAATGTGGCCTCATATCAGAAAGAATGAGGAATTGATAAAATGTTACAATTTCCCATTTGCCTTTTGGAAATAAATGCTGACTCAGGTCAAAAACTAATATTCACTTTAATTTCCATTTAATGCATTTCAAACTAAAAAGATGCCATTATCAACATTAAACCACTGGGATATTTGTAATGGTACACCAAGCTGCAGTGTTATTGATTCATGTAGTGTAGTGTTTAATGTAATGCATTACACCAATCTAGTAAAGGATCAAGAGTCATGCATGTGTCATGCAACTTCAAACTCTTCAATAAGGCCCAGGTAAACCTAATGTGCCTCCTTTCCAAAAGCATGTCTTTTGAAGGTTGAGACGTTTCATTATCACATGATTTGTGACTACCCAGTTAATCATCAAGGTATTAATCATAAAGGTAATAAAGAGATCACTGGTAAGACTACAGTCATACATAGGTAGTTATTACTTAACATAATGGTTTCATAGGAAGGAAACGTTGCCAAGGCCAACACCACCCGGAACCACTGTGGATAATATAATACAAAAATTAAAACACAGCTGTGCTCACAGATGTTCATGTGGAATCCTCTTTCTCATGTACAGTATGGAGAAACCAGAGGGAATCTGTCTGTATGTGAGGATAATTGCTGTATCCTTCTGGCCTGCCCCTTTAAGTCTGTATTGTCTTTAAATTCCATCAGCTTAATTATTTAATAATTAATTTATAATAATAATTTGCTCCTAAATCACAGTGACATTTAGCCATGCACTGTTAATTGTTACATAGTATATGTGAATTATGTGGTGTTATTTTACACAAGGGCTTATACATATTAATACAAGATTTTTATGTTTTAACTTGAATATTTTTGTGGTTCTCTGTAACTTGGTTCATTTTAAGCCTGTAGTCAATAAAAGCGCCTTTTAAACCCCAGAGAATAAACTGGGCAGACAAAAATGCTTAAAAAAAGTTTAAAATGTCAAACAGTAGTTTTTTTTTTTCTTATAAACTTTTGGAAGGCTTTTTTTTGGAAACAAGAGTTTCTCAACACACTGTAATAACTTTCAAAATAGGGCACTGTACTGGTGTATTACTTTGAATATAGTGAATACAAACATTTTCATACACTAACAATTACTTGCAATCATGTCTACAGTATGACTTCCTAATATGTATGAGTTTCTGATGAATAATTTGATGTGGTTTTACCACCATAATACACAAATGCTTCCCCATTTAATAAAATGCACTTACACTACTTGTTATACTACTAATCTACATTTCTACTAGTGTATATGTGTAGATCAGAGTGAATCAAAATAGCTCAATCTGGCCTATTCTTCAAATCTGGAAGACAAAAACATGCATCTAGTCAGGAATCTAGAGACACGAGATGGCTGAACAGAGGCTATTCCCAAGGTGTGTTGTTTACTTGAGGTTGAGCTGCAGCAGCTGAGCTTTGTTCATAAAATTACTCAAAATAACCAATTATCCATATTTGGCAGCATATAGGAACAATCCCCAAGCCCCAGAGAATGCCTGTAGTCCTGACACTGACAGAAACAACTCATGTCACACAGTCTAAATTGAGCTTTTCTCATCGTTCCCTTCTTCTTCTCACTTTCAGTGTTCTGTCTGATTTTGGTCTATGTGTCTTTATGTGTCTGCTTTTACATTTGTCAGTCTGTTTTTATCAGCATGACTGTCAAATCAAAGGAAAGTATTGTATGAGCAAGGGAAAATTGGGAGCTTAAGCATCCAGATAATAAAGCAGTGGTAATACAGTAAAATAAAACCATAACATGATACAACTTTTGAGGTGTGAAATACAGTGATTCATAGATAAAAAAAAGTTTTGCTTAAATGAACCCATGGGTATATTTTTTGTACTACCAGCGCTCTGTTTAATGTTTTAAATTTTACATACTAGCTTAGATAGTAATCCAGCATGTACTGCTAAAGGATGGCTGGACACTAGCATGGGGGTGGATCAAACACTGATCCAGATATGCATGTGCAGGAGTATGGCTGTTTATGTCAGTTTCTGACAGTGTGTGAAACCGAAAAGTTTGTTTACACGTGTTGTATGGTATAGTCATTTAAATGAGAAAAGTGTAACAAAAGTTACTTCAGAATTTCAGAGAATTGTTTAAAATATAAGAAAATGTATTTATTTTGAGCATTAAAATTATATCTGGCAGAGTTAAGGACTATTATACAACAAAACATCTATTTAACTTTAGCACTGTGTGATATATGCCGTGGGATTATAGTATTTTAATTGGCACTTAAGTGAATATACTAACTATAGCTACTATAGCGGCTCTCGTGTATATTACTGACATAATAGTGCTAATACTATTAATAGTGTTTCATCCCATGTTGAATTGCTCAAATAATGGACATGTTCAACTGTATCAGAATATGTTAACCCCTGGACAAAGATCTTAATAAATATTCTAATTAATAATATCATCCTCATAGAAAATGTGACTAAAGGTTATACCGCAGTGTAGACTGAGGTAATATATTAACATATCTCCAAGCCCTTAATTTGATAATGTATTGAATTTTACTGACTTTAGTCTTGGGATTTGCATTTTATTATATTTCTTACAGCCTCTCTTGGTTTAGATTGTCTGATATTGTAAACGAGATGGGGAATGAAAAAAAAATCGAGCCGAAATGATTAGTCATTTGATTTGTTGTTCAACATAAAATGAATTGCCTGCAGGTCAAAAAGAGGTCAAACACTCACCCTTTCCAGCTTCTCAATTGGGAGAATTGAACTTAAATTTGGCATTTAAATATAGACTGATTGATGCATTTCATCCAAAATAGCCTAAAAGCTATGTCTAATGCCAATGGGTAATTTTTAAAGTGATAAAAAAAGAATGACTTTTGTTTTCATATCCAGCAAGCTGTGTGAGAATATCATGATTTTTCTAACTTTACTTCTATTGCTCCCCGGTGAATTGTAAGGTGGTATCACATTTTTAGTCTACATATCAAGCAAATGTGATGGATGGCCCTGGAGAGGGAGGTGGGGGAATTAAGAGAAACAGAGACATACAGCATGTTGAAATTAAGATGAAAATTGGGACGAAAAGCAGAAATGGGCAGGGTGGATTGGACATGGTGGGGATAGAATTCCACTGGGCAACCTTCTAATTAGTTCTGCTAGCCCGAGGCAGTGCATTGCCACTGGCCCCGTAGCATACAGAGTTCCTGCAAGGCCTCTAATAGAATGATTGACCGCTATGGCAAAGAAACTGATGATAGCTATCATAAGCATAGCACTTGCATTTAATTACCCTGGGGTTTACAATGCATGATAAATACCCACACGCATAAAGATCGATAATTGGCATTCACAGTTTGGAATATTAACCATCAGACCTCCTTTTGAGCCTTTGCATAAGCCACCCTCACTAGCACACAGAATTCATGCATTTGGTTCCTGTTCTGGAAACATGGAAATCAACCTTCATTATGAATTAATCTGTCGATTTAACCTGCGTAGGTCAGAGCATTTGTCTCTGAAATGCCGTGGTATGTACTACTATTTTATTGTTGGTGGATTCACAATGTTACAGAAATGGACTGTTTTGTGTGGTCGTTTTGTTTCATGGGCTTGTGAGTGATGATTTCATTCCACTAAAGGAAATAAAACAGGAGTGTGACTACAACTAACTTCCTATGTGCTGCTCCTTAATTGGCCAGCAAGGGAAATCAGCCATTGAAATGGTGTCACAGTAAATGTGTGCTATCCCAATGAGCGAGTGGTAGGGGGAACTTTAGGGGCCAGCATTAGCAGCATCTTTAAAAATCGACTCCTCTTTTGCTACAGGAAAGATTATGCAGTTAAATAGCAATGGGAGAGACAATGAGAGAGAAGGTGAAATAATAGCATGTCTTACTATACTTCTAATCTTACTAAACATCTAATTATCACAGGATAAGCTTCAAGGATAATGAATATAATGGTATGATGGGTGATTCAAATGTTCCTTGCTGTCACTGGTTTCTCTCTCTTCCCAGTCAATACCAGAATTAGATTATCAGAGAAAAAAACTAGGACGATCATTTGATCATAAACACAATCAGAGAGGCCAGCCTTTGTGTCAGTTATCGTTAATGGGAATCTCACAAACGTATGGCAAATGTCAAAGTAAGTTGCTTTAATTACCAAAATGATGTGAATTCACCCGCAGTCACTCCAGACTGGTTCTCTCATATAATATGGCCTCATTAATTCAGATTATATTCACACCTCTCAGGGTTGTTTTCACACGTTCTTTTCTTTTTTTATTTTTATTTTCCTGACAGGTCACACACATGGACTAGAAAACTCCAAGGGATTGAATGTGGAACTGTGCAGGCATTGAACATAGCTCATTTTAAATATATTCCTAGAAGTGTTGATTGTTCTTAGCTGGTCACACAGTGGGGAAACAGAAAGTTACAATTTGCTTTCACAATTTCATAATTTAATTTGTATTCCTTGGAAGTTCTTCCTGGGTCTATATTACCATGCAAGTTCCATGACACACTATCTGTTATCTCTATCAACAGATACATACCTGCATCAGAATACAGAATCTGGAGGCAAAAGGAAAACATGTTGGTACTGGAAGCTTTCTGGTTTCTGTTTGTAGTCTGTTTGCACTACTGTCTCAGTAGTTTTGACCAATCACATTGAGCTTTGGTTGCAAATGCAATCTCAAAACCCATAGGCTATCCTAGAAGTTTTGGACCGGATATCTGCTGGCTACATAGGAAACCCCAAAATATTGGATGTTGCGCCCAGAGGCTAAATCATTATCAGACCTATAGCTGATGTGTTCTGAGTTCTGTAATGGCTCTTTATTGCATACTGGGGATTTAAAATGCTGTAATGCTATACAAGACAAAAATGTCAATATGATGAATAATTGCCACCTTGGACGCCAATTAAAAACCAAATAATTATCTGGTGATTTTGGCTTCAAAAAAAAATATTTTTTATCCAATATTCATTTATTTAAGCCTTACAGTTGGATAAAAGGATAAATATCAATTTTAATAGTTATGTATTAATAATTGTATTACAAATGCTGTTCACGTTTGGCCTAACTTGGCACACACACACAGGTACCAGAGGGTAAAGATTAGCCTACCTCCAGGGGTGATGTGCTAATTATACACATCGGAGTGCAGCTATGATGCGTGTGCAGTTGTGGCTCATTTCATAAGGTTATATAACCACTGTGCATGGTAATATCATGTGTCTCTTTGGATATATTGTATTTTAAAAAGCAACCCCCCCCCCCTCTCTTTTGGGATGTATATGGTGAAAAAGTCTATGAAAATGTCATGGGTGGGGCCTTTTGGGGTAGCTCACACCTAATCAGGCTAATTGAAGCCAGATGGTGTGTCAGCTGAATGTGAGCCCTACATATATCCCTTCATCAAATGTGTTCACCATTTGCCTGAAGAAGACCCAGCTGGGTCGAAACGTTGCATTTTTATATTAAATATGGGAGTTTAAAGCAGTGTTGCGGACATTATATTATTTTCGTTTTAAGTATTTTCATTTGTCCTGCACCTGCCAGAAGGTGGGATGTGCACACAGTTACTTTTTTTATATATAACCACTGTTCCCAGGGTGGCAAGTTTACATACATTAGTCTATAACTGACGGTAACACTTTATAATAACCATCACTAATAAATGGTAAATTGATAGTTAATAGGTATTTTACTGTTAAAAGACAATGAAATGATTTATGTTTACTCATAATTAGTTTTAAAGGTTTTAGGTTATAATTGTTATTTTATCATTAGTTTAGTGTCATATAATAAGTTTATAACTTCAGATAGATAGTTAATACTTGCTCAGTGGTTAATAATTGTTTTGTAAACCGTCTATAAACATTATTTGAATGGCTGTTATAAAGTTGCAACTAATCCTTAGATCCAAGTGGACCTGAGAGAAGACGTCTACCAGAGGGTGCTGCCCTTGCACGGAAGAAGATAGTTTGGTGCTAATGTTTTCCTCGAATGCAGGTTAGTGAAATAGTGATATGAACTTGCATTTTCCTCTGTAACATCATTTTAATGAACATTTGAAATACAGGAGGAAAAGTCATGCACACCACACAAACAGACAAATTCTCCCACACCATTTTTAATGGCAAGTCCCATTGGCACACCACATTACAAATCACTTACAGCAAGTTTGAAGATCAATGGCCTACTATTTCATCATTGAGGGTAATTAAGTGTTGTGATGGCTGTAGTAGGTGTGGGGAAGTCTGGACCTGATTGTCCAGTAGTCTCTCAGTGTGAATCAGCTCTGGCCACCCTCTCTAACTTTACTCTCATTAAAGTTGGCAAGTGACATTTGACTACTACACCAGGGACTTCGCAATGCAAATAAATGGCAACTTCAGTGTTGGAATTATAATGGCCTTCTTAGTCTACTTTTAATGACCCAATCTAGTTTCCAATGTCACCTCTACGGGAATAGGTAGGCTTGCCTGCTGCTACAAGCCTTCTTATTGGCTAATAGGGAGCAAACGATGTCAACTTAACTGTTGAGGGATTCTCAGCGGTGAGAAGGGGGAGAGGCTAAAAGCTCAATCACTTACTTTAACTCCTCCACTTTTCCCACTTCCAAACTTTATCTTTATGCAGGCCCATTTGGATATTTTCATGCTACATTTCATACAGGGGTCTCTCTAATCCCCAGGCCCACCTAATGAGGAGGTAATGAAAAGTTAATCCACATAGCTCAACTCCACCTAGCCTTTAGCTAATGCTGCTTTTAACTTCAGCTCTCATTAACTTTTAAAACATGAGCCATTAACAGGTTGGTAGACTACCCATCGGCTGGCCTCCCAAGCACTCTGCTATTCAACCACTCACTGTGTCTGAACTTTAAAGCACAATTAGGTTAGTGAGAGAAATTCTTTTTACACACTGACCCCCTAATTAGGATACAGTCTGGATTTTCTGGAGCTGTCTCAGCTGTCAGTGTATCGATTCTTCCTCAGGATTCTCTTGCTCAAGGAGTGGTCAGGCTGGGCACTAAACCCCAGTGGTGATGTCTTTGACAGTCCTCTAATTGTTGTTGAGGATGCACATAAGCAGTTTAAGTTAACTGTCTGATGATTTTTGCTGTGTAAATTACAGCGATTTTAGAAAGTGGATTTCAAATATTTCTTTTTTTACCTGCAGATTTATTTCATGTCTCAGAGCAGCTAAACATATTGATTTGTTGTGTACACATTCCATCCTCATTAAGGAAAGTATTAATAATTCAAGAGAATGATTAAAAATGAATCACAAACAACAAACATCATAAGCTTTACAGGGACACTTCCACCTCCCACCTCTCCCCAGAATTCAATGTTGCCTCCAATAAGGCCTGCCACTGTTGTCTCCCTGCCTATATATGACAACATTGGGTCATAAAACATGTCTGACAGAACCAACGATAAATAGTGATTTGATTACAAATGGTTAATGCAAGGGCAAACAAGTGCGTAAATTTTGCATTCCTGGGGCTTTCTTGACAGCTCTCAACTGATTACCAATTCATCATTTTTGTGCTGTGGTGACAGATAGTTCTACAGCACTGTTGCTCTGGAGAATGAGAATGAGGTTAATGAATGTGGATCAGGCTAATTCCTCTTTCCTTGCCAGACCGCAGGCCTATAAAATACCCATATACTGTATACAGACCTGCATGGGTGAGATGGTTTGTAGCAAAATGGAAATATTCATAGTCCTCATGGGACATCACGCTGGAGTAAAGCTCATGCTGCTGTCTTTGTAGTAATTGAGAAAATGTCTTTCAGATGTTGAAAGAGTTGAAAAGCATTAGATCCGTGAACGTCATGTACATGTTTCAAATTTGAATGCAAGGTAAGTTGCGTAACCTCTAGATACCTTTTTATACATTATAGCCTACCAGTAGTAATAACTTAAGGCAAGCAAGAAGATGAATATTACAGCATGCCCTGAACTCCCAGTTTAATGGCGGCATGCATTTATGTAAGACGTTAAGAGATAAAGCATCTGCACGTGAGTGATCAGAACAGTTTAAAGTGGAGACCACAGGCTGTGTGTCCATGGTATAATTTTACCTGACTGTTAACACATTTATAGGGTTGTTTGGGATCCTGTCTTGGTTGGGCTGTGGCGCATCCTGTGCATCTACATGATTTAAACTGAATCACCTGTCCATTGGACCCTAACACAGTCTCGCTTTCACTCTTTTCAAATTGTTACAACACAGTCTAAGCAGGTACAGCAAATAAGGACTAAAATCTAAAATCTTTCGAAATGTTATGGGTCTATTGTGTCAAAACAGCTTTAAATTCTACAGGCAGCTACAGAGAGAAACATCACTTACTGAAGTTCAGTTCCCTCCCAACCCTCAAAGAATCATCTTCCTTTCTCCTTGGGGGCTGCCAGTTATCTGTTGTCACACTCGCAACTACAGTATTCCTGTTCCTATTACAATGTAGACGCCCGTCAGGATGGGGAGAGATAGCATTTGATGCATTCCCACATGATTTAAGACAGATTCAGCGACTAATTTATGGGCTTGCTTTGTAATTGCACAGGCACGCTTGCGCATACGAAATCCACCAATGAGTAATAGCCGGTGTGCACTGCCATGCTGCCAGTGCCAGACAGTCAATTTTACATAGTTAGAAATCAATTTATGGATCTTTACTATGACTGTGTATATGGTGAATACTCTTGTGCCTGAAGGATCAGTTTAATCTCAGCATATCAACCTTTCCTAATGAGAACAAAATACAAATTCCGGCACTTGGGTATTTTTAAAGAACAAGTTTTAATTTAAATTGTCTGGGCTCTACAGTTACACTTTATATTAAGTTGTTAATTACAATGATTAATTGGAGTCATTTATTGTAATCATTAATCATTACAAAATCAAAGTTAATACTTATCTGTTTTCGAACAGACACTAATGTATTGTGTGTTGGAGTAATGATTATAGGCTAGGGACTGTTTGATATAATCAAGCAATATCTTACTAGTACTACTCAAACAGAATCTGAACTTTGACCTCATACTGAACTTAGTATTAATTGATTTTTTATTCAGTGATTATATAATCTTTAAATAACAAAAAGCAATGATAAAAGAGCAGTTACAACAGCAGAAACGTCTTTCAATTAATATAACAGTGTGCAGTGATCCAGCCTGTGCTAATAATTGAAGATTTCCCTTACACTTTGCTCAAACTCTAGAGGGAAAGAGCAACCAGTTGGCCTATAAATCAAGATCTGCTGAATCTCAATTTCACACTTATGAAATTAGCAGAGTCTTGAGAGACGAAGGAGACATGATTCAGCAGAATCTGGCTTTGACAATTGGGAAAGAGGTTGGACATCGACCAAAAGCATGACAGCAGCTTGCAATAAGTATAACACATTTGAACCAAGTCATGAAGCAGTATATAGTAACAATATAAAGAACAATATATCACTAGGCGCCATATGGAAACCGCAAGTGTACATTAATCTATGAAGATAGCATGGTGTTGGCAGAATATAGGATAGAATACAAACCACCAAGGACTTTAAATTGTCAAAAGCAATCTATTTTATTTTTTGGAAAGCAAAGAAGGGAGAAAATAGTAAGTCTGTGATGTGTTGAAAGACAAAAGCAGTTGCTATGTACACAAGAAACAGGCAAATCTTCAGATTGTTTAGTTTTGAGGCTAAATAATGTAAATCTTAGAGGTTACTGACATTTTCCAAACAGCTGTCAGTGCAGTGACCTAAGTGCTGCTGAGTTTATTAGAGAGGCATGATCTCTATGGTTAGTGTAGAGACAGAGGGGAAGGAATTACCAAAGGGCTAATAGAGCACAGTTTGCCTCACACTCCATGATTAATTAATTATCATTTTCTGCTTGATGGCTCTCTGAGGGCCATGGTGCTTTGCTGCTGATGCACTGTCAGCATTTGAGGCTTATTACTGTGCCAACCCATGTAAACCATATAGTACACTCTCCCGCTTACTTCAAATTACAAAGTCATAATTTCATAGTGAAAATGTAATTGGCACATTCATTACACTCTATATTAAAACAATTCATAGAACATATGCAATTACAGCAACAGTAGACACGTTATGGTGAGCTAGATATTTAATGGGAATAGTTATGTGCTTGAGTTTGATGGTTTCTCAGTCTTTCCATACATGGACTTCATCATTTATTGTTCATGTCTTGACAGTGTCTATCCAAAGGCAGGACTTAAGAATATTCCCATAACTGTGCTTTGGATAGAGCAATTCATTTAGTGAAAAATAATTTTGAGTCAGAATAGATAAAACATCGACTGGGATTTAACTTCCAAAACTGTAATTACGAGAAGAAGAAAAAACAAGAGATTAAAATGTTTTATGCTTTGACTCCTCTGTCATGTTTGCAAGGGATAACTTCAGCCCAGTAGTTGGAGTACATTTGGTTTTGAATAAATAATTACTCAACATTTTGTTGATATTTTCAATAAACAGACTTAGAGACTTTGACTGTTCTTGCGTCATAGCAACTGTTAATCCTTTGATATTTCCAAAATAGTTATCTGATACAAGACATGGTGGTTTGGCTTAATCAAAGCTGTTTGTAGTTATAGTGCAATATCGTCTGCACACATTTCATTGTTACAGAGAAGTGGAATGAAGCCCTCATTGAGCCCTTGGCATATCCAACAAACCAGATGAAATATTGGAAAACTTTCTACTGCCCAGATTGAAAGCTGTGCATGCATTCATTCATGCATCCCCATTGGGAGCACTTTGGCACATAAAAGCTATTCTTCTAACAACCTAATTTGGGTCATTTCACTGGACCAGTCATCTAAACAAGCTAACAGGCCCACTGAGGTCTGGGCAGAACAGCTTCACTGTTGCACATGGCATAAAAAACCTTCCTCTAACTGAATATCAGAAGCCTGTCTATTCCTCATCCACAAGTCTCACTGTTGTTACACCCATTTGGTTTTGATTGCCCACTGATCTAGTATGTTCTTGATGAGAAGAGGTAGGGCTTTCATATCATTTGATTAAAAACTTGAGCCAAAGCTACAATTAATAAAGTAGGGCTGTTTAGTAACATGTATCAGCAGCCATAGGGAATTAAAACATTGGTAAACACATCTCCTCCACAATTCCCCATACTGGGAGCTGATTTTAGAGAACTAAAGTTGTATGATATCTCCTCAAACCAAGAAGTATCCACCACCTAAACTAGAAGAAGAGAAATGAATTAGCAGGAATCACTTTTAATATTTCATCCATGAATTTTCTTCTGTAGAAACTGACAAATGCCTATACAAGGGGCAATAAAGGTACTGTTGGATATTTGTAAAAGTCAAAGCTGGATATTGATGTGGTGCATCAACCACAAAAATGAACTAGCAACATGGTGGAAATCAAAAGGTATAATATGTTAACAAATGTATATTAAAATGTCTAAAACGACTAGACCTGTTATATACTGTATGTTGTAGATCATTCGGCTCCCTGTATAAAACCTCCTCAACGATGAACACTAAAGGAATCCTAACCGAATGAAGCTGACTGCAATGACGGCAATGGTGGTGAAGACAACTCCCCTGATCCCAAACTACTTCACATCAACAAACTGCGTCTCTTGTTATTGTTTTGATTAAGAGATCGCTAGCGGCAGTAAAAATTACATATTGTACATTTAATATTGATATTATTAGGCATTGTTAATACACATACCTACATTGTAACAATATACCACATGTATTAGGGGTGTGCAAAAAAAATATCGATTCACATTTGTATAATGATTCAAGTTCTACCGATTCAAAATTGATTCATAGAATTCCAAAAATAAATTATTTTTTTTAAATTGTATGTCTACTGCAATCACATGGGAAAAGTAACTACTACATAGTGTGAATCGTTTTTTTAATCGACAATCTTTTTTGAATCGAAAATCGATTTTGAATCGAATCTTGAGCCTAGAAATCAATATTGTATCGAATCGTGACATTTTCTGAAACGTGCACCCCTAACATGTATACTACGTGTGCAAATTCACGTAAAATAATTAAATCAAAGTTCAATGTGTGTCACTGTCATACATTCATTACAAAATAAACATTTCAATTGTGCAAAATAAAAACTAATTTTGTTAATCGTACATTACAACTTCCTTGCAATCATTAAAGATTTTGTGAAACCATAATACAACATGATTATATCATCAGTCTATGACTCCACTGATAATATTGAATTATTGCCCATTGATAGCTACATCAACGTTTGCCTGATTATGTGGCTAATGTAAGCTCCTTCACAAGCTGCTTACCTGTCCAACAAATATGCCTTCAACTGCAACTACTGTACACCATCAGTATGTGTAAAGCTCCCTCCACCTTTCAAATGCTGCACATACAATATTTTCATTCAGGTTTATGAGAACTAAAACAAAGAACATTGCACAGTTGGTAATTAAATGGGATTAAATAGGATTTTGAGTTGAGTAGATATTTACTGTCCCTGAGGGGAAATTACAGCAATTTAAATAAATAGTAGTATTACTAAGTTTAAAAATAAATATACAATAATAAAAATCAATACTTGCAAAACCCAAATCATATAGTATTATGGCCAAAGAGCCAATAAAAAAAGTAATTGCACCTTTACAAAAAGGCAATGAAATGTTAAATGTGCATGTAAGAAGACACGCTAGCAATGCAAAAAGCATGATGAGATAGCGTAAAGGTAAAGGCTGGTGTGGAGCTAGCACTTTAGAGAATCAAGGCAGCAGGTGAGGCTGTTCTAATTGACTGCTGAATGGAAAAAAACACTATAATGAGTGCAATTTAATCACCTGCTGACATAAGCAAAGAGTGAGAGGGTGAAAATGCAGTTAGGTTGTATTAAGAACACAATCTCATAGGATATGAAGCATATGAAGAGGTAGGCATTTTGCACTGCTGGAGGACTATTGAAGCAGCATGGTTTCCAGTGCCAGATGAGTTTTATCTTGCTACATGCTTACATAATAAAGCAATTTCTCAACACTGTGCAATCTCACTATGGCCATCGAGGACAAAACTACTCAACAGTGTTTCTAATTCTGAAACAAAGTAGAGATACATTCAAATATACGTCTCACACAAGTAAATGATATGCCTCTGCATTGCTTTTAGCACATTAAGGCATGAGGCAGCAATATGCAAAAAACTTATATTATTATATATATTATTTGTTCTAGTGTTCAAGTTCCAGTGTTTTTGGCTAATACTGCAAAAAATCCAGAAATATAATAAGAAAGATTTAAATCCATTCCAGACATTTAAACAGCAACCCTGGAGCTAACCCCATACTGATTCCAAATTTCAGAGAAAAATGAAAATTCAAGCACTTCAATTTTTAGTGCTGAGCTTCAGCACAGATAAGTGATTATTGACTGGGTGGGTGTTGTATTTTGCATTAAACTAATGTGATGTCAATTAGCCATTAATACAAATGTCTTGCCCTTTTCTGTAAATGTCTGATTTGACTCAGCAGTTAATATGCAGGCACTATGTGCTTGCACACAGGGAGCATGTTGAGGACAGTGGCTCGTTCTGCATGAAATTAACAGCAAGCTAATGGCTGAGCTGGAGGGATACGACTTAAGAAGTATGAAACTATTTTCCGAGTCAATCTGTTGCAATTTCAGATATCCTATGCAACAGATGTGTCAAATATAACAACAGCCTGCTACTAATGTCATACATAAGCGGGGTCTATTTTAAATGTTGTGTGTTGAGAGTGTTGTCTTTCAAATAGCTTGTCTAAAGCTTGTCATTTGTAGCTCTAACAGTGTAAAAATGCCATTCCCATGCTGGATAACACTGTATGGAGGGCAGGTGGCAGCTGGGCCCATAAAAAGCTGCACAATGGCGTGGAACAATGATGAAGCAGAGTCATTGACCATAGGGGAGTGCCATGAAATGGCTACCATGTCATTGCACAAAGCCACTGGTCCTTTCAGCTTTTATGACACCTGGAAGGGCAATCAGCCTTCACTCACGAACACATGCTTGACTCAAGAAACAAGAATTCATAAAAGTCACTTCTTTGAGCATTCTGTAAGCTATTCAAGCAACCTAAAATTGTGTGATTTTTAATAATTACCGTGCAATATTCCCACATCTTAAAACAGTTACTTTCAAAACAATTTCAGCTTTTATGGCAAATATTTATCAACATAAGGTCATGTTTGGGATGGTTGCTATCAGCACATGGTAATGTGCCAATTCAAATAAAGGTCAACATTTTGAATGAATGAATTAGCACCTCCATTATCTCCCTCCTGCAAGCTGTGTGGAAGTTTACTCTGCATCCTAAAGGTTTTTATTTTTCAATCTGAGCACATTTTGCAAGATGCCAATATTAGTGTTTGGAATAAATGTGCAGCATTTATTCCTGAAGGATTAGTCTTCATTTAGGTGGATTAACCTCTTTGTACAAGTAATTAAGCACAAGCATGTTTTGTTTGCAGCAACAAGCTACCAATGCCTGCACACTGATTAAGATCTCGACAACAATTACAAAATACTCCCGTTTGTTTTCTTGACAACAGTAGAAGTTAGATGACTGTAGGACCGACTCAAGGTTCGGAATGGTTGTCCATCTGAGATCTATAAAATGGTGAATCTGGCAGAAAACAAAGCCTGTGTTTTCTGAACTTACATCCCATAGGGCTTGGCTAATGTCGACCAGCGAACTGTTAACATCCAAAAAACCTGAAAAGCTTGTATTGTCCTCCTAGCCCTATCAGGTACAGAGCATAACAAACCACAATTTGACAATAAACCGAAGCATGAAAAGTCTGAGCAACCAAAGGAAAAATGTTCACCAGCACCGACGGCCAAGTAAAGGAATGTTCTCTGCTGTTTTAATAATTGGATTTAAATGCTAAAATGTGTTACGAAACATAAGTATTCAGTGATAAGTTATTATGTGTGCACTAATAGAAGCAATAGTGATAAGAAAAGACAGAGTAAGGGCAGGGCTCCTCATCTATCGTCATTACTCATCCTCTTCTCTGTAGAAAATGAGGTTTGATGAAGGCCTATCTTCAGGGAAAATGCTGTTTTACATCAATGCATCAGTAACTCCAAATTGCAAGTGAATTGGTCATATCCCCTTTGGTAGTCTCCTTAGAGGGTGAATAACTTCAAATCACATGAGTCATTCTAACTTTAGGACAAATCTACTGTCATAAGCCACATATTACATTTTTCTCCAACTTAGCCCTTTTGTGCTTTTAACATTGTCACATTGTTGCATTGTTGTTTTTATACAGCCGTGATGTATCTCCTTTTCACTGTGTCTATAGTGGCATCTTACAGGTAAAATCCCACGCCCCTATATGATGGTTTTCTGTCCCTGGTTTACAGGAGGTTGCTTGGCTAGCTCAACTAGCTTAAGGCATTAGGTTGCAGAATGTCCCAAACAAGTCATTATTTTATTCCTTATTTTAGTCAGTGTGCAGCCATGACAATATTAACTGTGCATTGTCCCTTTTAAATAAATAAATCAAACATTTTGCAGAACTAATGCTAGCTGGGTTTATAGTTCTATGACCCCTAAACTGGGTTTCCAGTTAACAATTATTGTTTGACATACTGTTTGTTGTTATTTTTTGTTTCCATTTTTCATGAGGTCACTCTCTTTCATGAGCTCACTTCCCCCCTAGGTCCTGAGCTTGATACTCATTTTTAGTCTTTATACAACACAATTTGGGGGTCATTTTAGTCCCATTTTTAAATGTCTTTATTTCATAGTTTTCGAGTGTAATGTAATTCTGATAACTAACACTAAGCCTTAAAGGTCCCATGACATAGTGCTCTTTGGATGCTTTATATACCTTAGTGGTCCCCTAATACTGTATCTATACTGTCTATTTCCCGAAATTCAGCCTTGGTGCAGAATTACAGCCACTAGAGCCAGTCCCACAATGAGCTTTCCTTAGGATGTTCCATTTCTGTGTCTATAGCTATTGAGGGGGGAAGGTGGGGGTGGGCAAGGTGGAGGGTGGGGGTGTGGCCTTGACCAACTGCCACTTTGCTCGTTTGAAAGCTATGATGTCTCTCTCTCATGGGCAGGCCAAATTCCCTGGGCGGGCAAAGCAGTGAAAGGGGAGGTAACCTTCCAGATTCCAGATCGGCCCATTCCAGATCGGCCCATCTGAGCTTTCATTTTCTCAAAGGCAGAGCAAGATACCCAGGGCTCGGTTTACACCTATCGCCATTTCTAGCCACTGGGGGACCATAGGCAGGCTGGGGGAACGCATATTAATGTTAAAAAATCTCATAAAGTGAAATTTTCATGCCATGGGACCTTTAACATTCTGGTCAGTTTTGTCGTGTGTGTAAATAATGATTTAAACTTTAGTTCATTAAAACAGGCTGCCTCAAACACTGATTTTTAACACAAATAGCTTTTTCAGGCTGTCAGGCTCCTCTGCCAGAAAGAGCTGAAACATAGGGCACACTTGTTTAAGGGCTCCTAGTTGGGTTGCTACAGCTGCTCGGCAGAATTTGAGGCAGGCCCCCGACCTACATACTCTGAATGAGGGGTGATCACTGGTGAACTGCAAAACATAAAAATTACGTAAAGTGGCAGAGGATATACTGTACAATATGATGAGTAAGTAATTTTGTGGCCAAATGTATTAACGGAAATGTACAAGTTGTATGCTATACAAAACAAGCTTGTGTTTAACAAATAATAGCAACAAATGTGATTAGCTTTCTGTAGACAAAACTCTTTTCAGTCTTTTTTCAGTCCCTGTGGGAGGAGAAAAGTCGACACGCCTGGCCACTTTCTGGTGTTGCTCTTTCCAAGTGAAGCTTTAAATAGCTGATGTGATAACAAATAACACATTTCTGAAATCATATCTTGCTCATCACTTGTTCTCAAACACAGCTTCTAAGTCTACCAGTCCCTCCCACAGTGATTTGAGCTTGGTCTTCCAAAATTATATGAAATAAGCATGCTTTCTTAAATGCAAATATATTCATGAAAAATGAGCAGTCAAGTATGAACAGTTAGTAGTTTGACATAACGCCGCAAAATGTAGGCGAGGGAGAAATATAATGCAATCTAATATAACACCAACACAAACTATACTGTATCTTCAAAACATCCTGGGTTGAAGCAACACCTCCATGACTCAACACACAATGAACATCATACTTTTTACAAAAAGTAGTGCTTATTTCAGGGTTGTTGCATTAGATAACATAACAATATACCGAGGGTGCTTTTATTCATCCGCCCCCAGTCATTTGCATAACTACGACTCTGGCGAAAGGTTAAATTTCTACCTCATGCAAAAAATATCTGACATTAACTGAGTTTATTTTTTTTTAACTATGATTTTTTTCCATGACTTGATTAAACCATGACCAAATTTTTTCTTTAATCTAAAATAAAATGCTAACGTTAATGTGCAACTTAACACCCCAGTATAGCTTAAATATGTATACTATAAACTATACTAGAAATTAAAGATATGCATTCAAAGCTAAACAGAAAAATAACTATTGTTGTAATGGCCACTATAGAAGGAGAGCCTGGATAACTTTATAGGGAGTCATTTATTTACTCAAAAAAGTGAATTTAGAGTTAAGTTACTTTTTATAGAGTGTTTAAGTTGCCTACATCTAACTCAGACCATAACCAGAGTGGTGGCTTATCTAATTCTAGAAATTTACATTTATTTTGATAATAGCTTTGTGTAGCTAACACATATTGCAGTTTATTTTATGGTAGAGGAATATAACCTCATTCTGTGGAGTTTTTGCCTATCTACACAAATTGTATATGACTATGTTGAGAGATGCATAAGGCATCGGTCAACCTTTTTGTTAACAATAGAAGGTATTCTCATTCCTGTCAGGTTTGGGTGTAATTGCATATTTTTTAGTGATCTGAATTTGACACTCCATTTTCAACAATGACAGTATAGTAATTGCTTTGAGAAGTCATGGTTGAGCTTTTGAATGTTATCAAAATACCACCACCCTCCCCACCCACCTCACTCTACTCAGCATCCTGTCTATCTACAATGAAGTGCTATTACCAACGCCTTTCATTCACTCAACCATGAGGCCTATTTGGAATTGCTCCACCATTGTCAGACCCACCGCAGTTTTTTCAGCAGGGCTCGCGATGAACAAGGTCTTTGGTTTTGTTTAATCAAAGAGACACATATTGAGTGTGGTTAGATGCACATCAATTTTCAAATATTATCATTTCATGTTTGATTTGGTGCATATAAATACCATGCCCCATCTGTAAGAGCTAGGATAATTTCAGCTTTTACACGTCTAAAATTGATGGATGGAAAATGAATACATTAGCCGGGACACTAAAAAATGTAAACACCTTATCCCTTTATTTAGGAAAAGCATGCTTGTCAATTTATGCATACAGCTGAAGGACTGGATGATTATTTGATAGTCAATTGACAGACAATTAATCTGCAGCAATTTTGATAATGAGTTAATTGTTTAAGTCATGTTTTTTTATTTATATTTTATTTTAACTTTTTTAAACTCATACAATATGGGTATAGAGCATCTGACATTGTTACATGAAGTAAATTAAGTAATAAAAGAAAGACAGAGGCTATATGAGAATACATACAATAACCAAAGTAGTCCAGTGCTTCCTGTCTCATGATACCATCAGGAGTATAAATAGAAAATAAAACAAAACAAAAAGAACAAACACACACACTCAAAAAACCTGACCCTTAGTCAGTGCCGAAAAAATCCCAAAGAAAAAAAAGAAAACCGTACAAAGACATAAAAGCCTGTTTCATATGTTGGTCATTTAGGTCTCATCAAGTAAAGCCAAAAATGGCTTCCATGCTTTCTCATAATAGTTTGGTGCATCCCCTCTGCTAAGGCGAATCTGTTCCATCCTAGAAACACAAACCATTTCGTTGAGCCACCTCTTAAAGCAAGGAGATGATGGAGACTTCCAGTTGAGTAAAATCAATTTCTTGACCGCTACCATGCCTGTTTTGAGAGCCTGCTTACAGTGGGAAGAAGGGAGGGTCGATGTCCTTTCAGAGGAGCCAAAGATTGCCAGGTTACAGTCTGGTTGAAGTTTAAGTCATGTTTTAATAAAAAATAACCACTTCTTAGTTCCAGCCTGTGCTAGACTGGGTAAACCCAGCCCAATCTGCCGGCAATTTGATTTTGCCCTGCAGCTCAGGCTGGAAACCTGTACATCTTTCTATCCTGCTTCTGTTACAATTTTGCGGGGACCAATCACAAACTGGCTTATCCACCTGGCGTGCTATTGGCGGGTTTAACGCGATGACAATAAAGAAGCAACCAAGCAGCTTCTTGTTTACATTCAACATAGTGGCCAACGAAGCGCAGCAACCCGTTGATGGCCCTGTCGCGGCTACGTCACCCGGATCGTTGGTCTGATTGGTTGAAGGACTATCCAATTGCTTACGGAGTCATTTGAACTATGCCCGTTGATCACGCCTCTTGTGCAGTAGAAAATACAGAGCAGACTCCCCAAACTAATGTTCAATCTTAAAAGATTGAGCTTGGTCTGAGGGATATTTCACAAAACCAAGATAAGGGATTATCTGTAGGTAGATAAGGGATTTCCCAGTTATCCTGGCTCAATTTAGCCTTGACTCAGTTTCACAAAAGCAGAGATTTATTCTCTACAGCTAGCCTGATGCCGACCAGGCTAACAGCCAGGATTTATTAATCCTGGAGCATTTTCTGTCCTTTTACCTTATTGTTATCAGCCTGCTGTTCAGTTAACTACTGTTATTATTTAAAGATGTGACCATTATTAGGGGTCCAAGCCCGAGTCTGGAAGAACTGGCGGTAGCGAAGCTACGCCGTTCGCACAGCAGGGCTGTGGAACCCTATTAGCCTGGTTGACACCAGACCCTTCTCAGTTGTAACTGAGAGTGGGTCTGGGAAAGGTTCATTGACAGTTCATTTCCAAAGGGGCGTCACCAACGGACGCCACTCAAATGCCTCTGGGCGCCATTAGATAGTTCTTCAACCAATCAGACCAATGATCCAGGTGACGCTTTTCACATCCAATATCCAACTAAAAAAATTTGATTGTGGTTTTTGGTGTCGTCCCTCCACGCCCATAGACAGTACATAAGAAGTCCACGCCCTACTTTCTCCTTGCAGGTGTTGCATATTGCAAACTTGTTATCTTCTGCACACACGCTGAAGAATATCCAAACAGCTTACATGTTGCAGGTTAATTCACAAGGTTCCCTACATGTGCAAGAATAGCGCGAACACTGCAGGTACGCGCCACACACGGCGGAAAAGTTGAGAGAAAGGAAAAAGACTGTGTCTCTGTCCGTGTGTGCGTGCGTCCTTGAGAACTGTAACTCGTATAACTTATGTTGTCAGTTAATTGTAACGTTGACCGCCATGAAATCGCCATATGTCAGACTGACCTGCACCTCGCCGGTCATGGCCGTCATGTTGAATGTAAACAAAAAGCTGCTTGCCGTTGCTGCGCTATCCTCTTCTGCGTAAAGCCCGCCTCAACGGTCGTGATTGGTGTAAATCCCGCCTCAGCGGTTGTGATTGGTGCCTCAATTTTGAGGACATTGGAAATGGGTTTGAATGGGCTCTTCGCCAGACTGACCTGCAGAGCAAATCTCAAATTTGCCGGAAGTTCGTCAGGGTTTACCCAGGCTAGAACCCTATTGCTTTTCTAAGGTTTCTTATTATTATGCTTCCGCCAATAAAACAGATGCTACAGCCTAAACCGTACATGGTGGGGGTTGCCGTTTTCAGGATTGGTCCAGATCCCTGCAGGGACCTCGGACAAAAAAATTCAGCCACTTACACCACTAGGTGGCGCTATAGCAAAAAAAACACGTTTGGCCTTATAACTCCCAAATCGTATATCACACATATCCTCACATTCCCTGAATTCAGATGAATCTCATGATATAGGCCATGCCCATTTCCGCCTAGACTTTTATGCGTGAAAAATATATTTATTTTAATTTATCGCAAACCTGCTTTTTCTTACTCCTCCTAGACCGTGCGACTGATCTGCATGAAACTTGGTACGTTGCATCTCCAGACCGACCTGACAAAAAGTTATCAAAAGAATTTTTGTTGGATGAAAATTGCATAAATTACGCACAAACAAATTTGTCTAGCTAGCTACGAAGACACAAACGTTGCCATATCTCGGCCAAAATAAATGGTATCATCGCGAATCTTTAGATTCTTGTTTGTCATGACCCTCTAAGGCTCCCCAACCAATTTTACAAAAATTGGCCACTAGGGGGCGCTACAAGTACAAAAAGTCTCATGAACGGCTCATCCGATTTTTACGAAATTTTGAGTGTACCATCTTGGCCCACTCCTGAGGCCATGCCTACAGTGGGGTACTGATTCGTCAAAGTGGGCGTGGCCTATGGGACCCAGGTTTGGATTCACCACTTACAGTAATGTGAGCAACTTCAAATTTGCAGTGTAGATGTACAATGGTTCATGGACCTTACCTACCAAAAATTACACACATGGACCACTAGGTGGCGCTATAATGACATAAAATGTGTTTTTGCCTATAACTCCCACAGTCTACATCGCCGATTAGAAACCCTTATATCCACATGTTCCTTGAGTCTGATGATATAGTCTACGCCCATTTGCACTAAGAAGTTTTTTCGCAATATCGCGCAATGCGCAAAACAAACCTTTTCTATCTCCTCCTAGGCCGTGCGAGCTATTGGCACGAAACTTGGTAGGTAGCATCTCCATACGGACCTGACCTAAAGTTA
Organism: Perca fluviatilis; assembly: GCF_010015445.1. NCBI lineage: Eukaryota > Metazoa > Chordata > Actinopteri > Perciformes > Percidae > Perca > Perca fluviatilis. The sequence goes on along the minus strand of NC_053121.1, from coordinate 25,735,724 downwards.
TCAAAAGAATTTTGCTACGTTACACCATTCGCAATTTACAAGCAAACACATTTTCGTAGCTAGCCACAAAACACGAACGTTAGCATATCTCAGCCAAATTAATAGGTATCAGAGCAAAACTTAGTACCATTTTTCAACATCCCACAACAATGCTCTGTACCGAATTCGTAAGGATCGGCCATTAGGGGCGCTATAATGAACGTAGACGCGTTTTGACAATAAGTCTATGTATGTAAATGGAAAATTCGCATTTGCAATTTCTCTGCCAGCACAGATGCTATCAACATGAAACTTGTGATGATTGTTTGCTATACTGCTCTGTGGCTGTGTACAAATTTGTTGAAGATGAGCCTTTAGGGGGAGTTATAATGAAGTTAGATGTGTTTTGGCCTATTACTCAATGAATGTAAATGGAAAATTTGCAGTCAAGTAATCGCTATCGCTATTGGGTTTATCCCTTCGCGCATGCGCAGTCGCGAAGATTTTCTTTTGCGCCCCGTGCACCGCACGGGCCTCTCTTACGTCCGCAGATACTGTATATTACAGTGGCGCGAGCAGAGATCTGCTCCCATTTTTTCTTCAGCGACAAGCAGTTTTGAAGACTTCGAAGAACGGTGGTGTCCGCCGTGTACCGACCACCGACCGGCTACATCCTGCCACCGGCCCGGTGGCACCCTGCCGGCCACCGGCAGTTCTGCAGTCGCTTACCGCCTGAGGAACAGAAGCAGCAGACGATGGCAGCCGAGCGGACAGTCAAGTAAGGTAAGGTTACCGCCTGTGGTGGCAACCAGACGGCTGGGAAGGGGACCCCTTTGGCGGGCACGAGTCCGCTGACTTGATCCCCCGAAGACGGTTCCCTCGCCGGCTCTCCCTCCTCCCCGTTGGGAGGACTGAAGCTCGTAACGGCGGAGGACTACGAGTCCCGTTACGGCGACTGTCTCTGTCCCAGGAGAGGAGCACCACACCGGCAGCTTTCTCCTCTTTCTCTCCTCCGCAGCGGGCGGGCCCCCTGCCCACCGCTAGGTTCTTGTTCTTGACCTGTGCAAACGCCGAGTAGCATTCCCCTAACCAGGGAAATGGACGGCGGCCCCGTCACGGCAGCAGAGCCTAGCCTCCATCCCGCTTCCGACGGCCCCCTTTTTTGGCCGACGGAAGCCCACACCGCCGTCTCCCCAAAACCAGGTCCATGCTCACTCGCTGACCGCTAAGCTTGGCTGTTCCCCGCTGAGGCTGGGGCAGCCACGGTCTGTAGGTAGTGGAGGGGATGTGGTAACACACCTCCTAAAGAGCGTGACATGAGGCTCGGCGGGCAGCACCCACCTCGCCGTTCCGCTAACGCCGGCGGCAGTGACGGTGACGGGGCACAGGGAACACGTGTCTCACTCCAGCTGGAGTTGGAAACATAGCGCCGTTTTTTTAAGGGGCACACGGTTCCCTTAAAAGTCAGTCTGCCTTGTCCCCCCCTGGGCATCTTGCGGCCACTGGACCCCACGTTTCACCTCACACACTCGCCGACAGGCTTGCCGCCACGCCCACGGGCAGTATGCGGTTGGAGCCAGCCACACTGTGTCAGAATTGTTAAGCATACACACACACACACTCAGAGTGCGTGTTTATAGCCTACTCGTTTTTCTCCACCTCCCAACTGATTACTCGGAATGGTGAAAGTGTTGAGAGAACGGCTCATGAGAATGCCTCACACACACAGGCCAGAGACTGTATATTACTATTATACAGTCTGTGAGACACGAAAGTTTTAACAACCTTCGGACGAGGGAGTTTTCCCTCCGCCTCATAAAAATGACGCGGAGGAGGCGTCTCATCGACCTGCCCGGTGCGCACGTTATTCCAGTATGTTTTACGCACGACAGACATCAGACGAACACAGCGGCTGTTCGTTAACTACACAGAACGCACACAAGGTGTGTCTCTTTCAGAGCAGCGTCTGTCTCATTGACTGTGTGAAGCTATCACCCATGCCTGTAGCGCGGAGAGAGTGGAAACCCCCCCTCAGAACATTCGGGCCCACTCCGCCATCGTGCTAACAGCGTCCGCGGCCCCCTCAGCGGTGTGACGGTGGCCGACGTTTGTGCAGCGGCCTCCTGGGCGTCCCCGTGCCCGTTCATCCGTTTCTATCTGCACGGTGCGTCTGAGTCCCCCATGACTCACAAGTTTTATCCGCACTTGACGGTGGATGACCCGCTGTCAGGTTTGGTTTTGCTGCGCTCTCCGTCCTCCTGCACTTGAGTGGCTTGGAGGAATGCGGGGTTTTTTGCAGCTATTAATTGTGATGTAAAACATAAAACATTTTCACAATCCAGATGACATGATTCTCACGATCAGTAGGCCTACTCATGATGATGACAGGATTTTTCTCTTCAAAGTAATGTTTTGATTCATTAAACCTTGTTCAGTGGAAATAGGAAGAAGAATTAGTCTACGTTCAGCTTGTGGACCTTGTGTCGCAGGTGGTGTTGACAACGTCAGCTTCGCCCTTAACCCAATAGCAAAAGCTCTTAGAGGGCGAAGCCTATACGAAATAGAACGATAGTTACGTATTGTAACTCCAGATTCTATGAGAATAGGTGCAGCCCTCTAAGATTCGGGCCACCTTGCTTCACCAACATTGGCTGAAGAAAAATGCTGATGACCTCTGGTCTCGCCACTGTAATATGCAGTATCTGCTGACGTAAGAGAGGCCCGTGTGGGGCACAGGGCGTGAAAAAAAATCTTCACGACTGCGCATGCGCGGAGGGATAAACCCAATAGCGATAGCTCTTAGAGGGCTGTGCCTATACTCATAGAGTCTGGAGTTACAATACGTAACTATCGCTCCTATGGCGACATTTTGATGCTAACAAGCCAACACCTCCCGTTAGCATTCCATTGACTGCCATTCATTTTGGCGCCACTTTGACGAATAACTTTACATCTGAAGCGTTTAAATACTCTATTTGTCCACTGCTTATTTCTAAAGAAACACGACAATGTATAAAAGGCTCCATTACCTTGTACCTTATGCATCCATAGCAGGCGTTCTTGTAAAAATAGGCTGTGTCATAACTACGCGACTTGCTGTCGCACAGAAGAGAAATTACCGTACAGTACAGGAGAAGCTTGCAGGCAGTTTCGACTTACATTAGCTGTTTAATTATCCTGTGCCTATGTTATTGCCTTACATATACCTACACTCTCAGTCTCTGCATGATTCGGAATGATTGTGATTTCTCTTGGCACAGCTACCAGAAGACTTACAACTTTAAGACAGGTTGCTCACATCACATCTCTTCAAGCTCAGTTGGAGGCTGCGCAGTAACGCTCAACCATCACCGGAAAAGTGCTTTTAATATCCTTCACTGGTCTTCGTCCAGAGCAACAGGATCTGTTGGTCCATTTTATATATGTCAATGGTCGCTCCTCCTCAGCCTGGCTTGGCCTTCGTGAAATGCACCAAGCCAGGATGCACAGACTAGACTAGGTCAAGCCGCGCTTTATCGGTTATCCTGGATTTATAAATTCTGTTTTTGTGAAACAGCCCCCTGGTAATAGCCAGGCTAAGCCTGTGCAGATGTGTTTGCTTTTTTTGTCTTATGTGATATTGATTTGAATATCTTTAGGTTTGAACTGTTGGTCTGTGTTACGGGAATGTCTCCAAACGACTCGTAAGATGTCTAGGCTAACAATTCATTCCCTAATATAAAGTGTGCTAGTAAACGGCTGGCTGGCAGTGGGGTAAGTGGGGCTTGCCTGGAACCGCGACCTTGGCTAGCTCCATCAGCAGCTCCACACAAGCGACCAGCCCCATCTTCAACCGTTGCTAGTGTCTAGTTCAAGTTTTTATTAGTGGTTGGTCAAAAAGAAAACAAAGCTGGCAATAAAAGGTGTTCGGGCTTCCAAGCTACAGGCAAAGGTGCTCCAAAAGGCAAAAGTCTCTTCAGTGTCGATAGCTACATGCCACTTCTGTAATTCCACCACACGAGTCTCTCGTCTCTTGTCTCTTCGAGACTCCATCTCCTTATTAACTCTGAGCACCTGCGGATAATTGATAAGCCCCACCCACTACCAGCCAGCCAAAACCAAAAAAGGAAGTACTAAAGCCTACTAAAAGGGCACAGTGCTTACCCTAACAGTCAGACAAAACAATTTGAAGACAATCACCTTTGGCTTTAGAGTTGTTGGGCATCATTTGAATATGTTCTGACATTTATAGACAATAAATAATTGAGAAAATAAACAGATTCATATACAATGAAAATAATTGTTAGATGAGCCCTAATGCAGGGAATTCAAAATGTGTATATATTGACTGTATTAAATGTATTCATTTTTACAGAGACAGAAACTATTCAAGCGTATCATGTTTCTCAACATCCAAAGATTTTTATCATCCTATAAAATAATAAATTATCCAAATACTGTGCTTTGACTACAATTTATCACGGAATAATTAAAAATGAACTTGACACCGTTCACTTTTTATAAAACATCACTGTGGGGAACACTCCCTGTTTTCACTGAAGGGCTGGCAGTGGCAAATGTAATTAGATGGGAAGAATTCCTCCAGGTGTTTAATGGCTGCTCGCAAGGTCAGCACAGCCATGTTTAGGATGCCGTTCAGGCGTGAAGAGGAGGAGCCGGGCCTGGTTGACTGGTGGTGTGAGCATTGCCGTCCCCTCAGGTGACTCGCATGAGTTCCACCCGCACCCCACTCCATTGTTGTAAAATTTGACAGCAAATCAAAGGGGAGCGTTGTCTGTCCAAACACATTATAAGTTCACTGTTCTGGGTTATTGAGAGAGGCTGCGCTCCTGCTTTCCCTAACATTCTTGTGTGATATATGGACAACGCCATGAGATTACAGATGCATCCTGGCATATACAACCAACCAGACTGATTAACCTTGAAGACCTGGGGCTCGGTGTAGCAAGGGAGCGTGAAGAACACCAGTGTCAAAATGTAAATGAAACAGACCTGTTGGAGGAGCCAGAAGAGGGCCATGCCTGCTAGATGGGAAGGGAGGGGAATCTAAAGTGAATCTTTAAGCAGTTTGTTTGGTTCGGCTTTGTGGCAGATACTCTGGAGAGAGGCTTCCCATCTGTCCTGCTCTCACCTTGGCCAGTGTCTGCCAGCTTGGTCTGCTTGTCACATTTGAGTAGTTGCCATGGGACTAGTCCACTGAGGCCCTGTCATAGACCACAGAGAGTAAGGCCCTATCATCAATCACATAGATGAGCAAGACACACCACAGGAACCTCTCCTCCAATGTTGGCCGGATATCTATATTCTTTTGACATGGATTTTCATGCAGGGGATATCTGGATGGTTGTAATCTTGATTACCCATTGGTGGCTGCCATATTAATAGAAGGTTTTTGGTCAAACTTCAGTTAACATACTGTCCAGTTAGAACCTAAAGTGGGAATAATAAACCTGAATGCATCTGTAATATGCTATGAGATGACATTTAAAATGTCAGCAAGTGTAATGACTCGAGATGTCTTGTATAATTAGCTAGGCTTGATTTGAGGTATAATATTGCAGTTGCCAATATTGTATTGTGATCCAGTTCCCATGAATGGAAATCCCAGCAATTTATTGGAATTATGTGGTGACTAGGGACAAGGGATGTGTCCTAGGACTAGGGAAGACTTGGCTGAGTTGGGTTATCCATGACATATACAATATACAGCAACTTGTTTTATATTTTTTATTACATATATTTATTAGTTACCTTAGTTGACTCATTTTAAAAGCCTGCTAAGACAAAGACACCACTTGGACCCAGTCTCGATTCATAACACCACTGATTCAAGTTATAGTTGGCTGCCATACAGCATTGCATTCATGAGCCATGTTGTCAAACGCAGAAGACACGACATGGACATCATAAAAAGGATCATGTAAATTTGAAAGACAGCTTCTTGAAATAACAATTGTGCCGTTGTTTCTGGCTTCATTGTTGTATTAGGTGATGTAGAACCATAACTATCATGCATCAGTATCCAAATAATACTAGTGTCAATAATAAAAAAAACGCATACAAAAACTATACTGAGCAGATTTGTTTTAACAAATACTTTTACAAATGCAAAACATATCAGCTTTTTGTCAGTATTTCAAATAAAAAGAAACAATAAGGAAGTCTAAAAGTCTTCATTACCAGAGATGTCTTTGTTTTTTCTATTCTTGTGTTATTGTGATTTGCATGGGCCATTTATATGAAAGAGCAATATATGGGATTTGAAAACCAGGCTGCCAGACTTGCTGATAAAGAAATATTGTATTATAGCACTACAACCTTAATAAAATCTTTCCTTAAAATGACATGATGTTTCTATTTAATTTGAAATTTGATTCAGAGTCTGCTCCAATTTGTCATTACTATGGCCTAGGAACTAACAAGAGACCAGAGGCTATGAACTAATGTAACAGCATTCTTCCAAGAGACTAATGGACCTCATGCTGAATCACCTGTGAACATGGTGAGATAATTGCCTTTTGGGAGACCCAAAGAGCATGTAGTGATAATAAAATTCGGGAGCAGGAGGTCTGCCTCTGTCTATTAATTGAAGAGTGAAATGCCATGTGACTTGGCCATGCATCAGGTAAAGAACCTAAAGGTTTATTCACAAGCACCATTATGGAAAAGTGTGAGCTTGCTTGGTTTAACAGGAGGTCAATTATAATGGAGTCGTGCTCAGGTTGTCACCACAAAGTGCATAATCAAGGGGTACTGCTGGGCTAACCACTAATCCATAGCTGTGCACTTAAGCGTGCCAGGCTTGTAGCCATGGATTGCAGTTCAATGTGTGCCCATGGTTTGGGTCTAAACCATGGACCTCTAGGTCTTAACACTGTGTGTGCTGTGTGCTGTATGCTGTGTGTGTGTGTGTGTGTGTGTGTGTGTGTGTGTGTGTGTGTGTGTGTGTGTGTGTGTGTGTGTGTGTGTGTGTGTGTGTGTGTGTGTGTGTGTGTGTGTGTGTGTGTGTCTTACAAACCCAGTTTTAGCCTACAATACAATGTCAGCATAGGATTGTCTTAAAAGCCACCTTTAATCAGCAAACCATCCTCTTGGAGTTAAGTCGGCTTTGATGATATTAACTTCTTTACAGGAAAGGAGTACCTTTTTTAAAGGAGTGATATGCATGATCCACTCACAAAGACGATTAGATGAGCACATCAGCAGAAAGTGTGGAATCATTTGGAGGCTTTATTAAAAGCCTCTTCTTTAAAATGACAACCAAATGCAACTTACCAATTACTTTATTATAGTAAGTGTTAACCATAATATTTATAGTGTCAAATCATAACAGAAGTTATGTTAGGACCTTTTACAGATATAGTAGGTCTAGACCACACTATAATTTACAGAGACCCAACAATTCCCCCCCAAGAGCATTTAGTGTGACAGCAGCAATATAGAATATTCAAATTTGATTATTAAGAAAATTTGTTATTAAGAAATGGAGTACATATTGTGAATTAACACATTATTCCTACTCTATCAATTATATATTTTAGAAATGGTTAATTGTTTAGCATTGTTTTTTAGGATGGGTAAAATGCTTGTGAATCTAAAAAAGCTTGATAAAAATAATCCAACCTCTAATCACCTCTGAACAATCAACATCAGCAACAACAGCAAGTTTAATCTGAACACACTTTCTCAGAACTTGTGATCATTTCAGTGTGCTCTCAAATTGTCTCCCAAGTATTTGCATGATCTACCCAGAGATCTCTGATCTGTTTCCATGTTCAATCTCCACCCTGCAGACTGCATTACCACTGTAAGCCTACAGCCAAATCAGAGCAGCACATCTGCCCACACAGGTCCATGGCAAGGTCTAGTACCCAGTAGCACAGTGCCAAATTGCCAACTGTGATACACAACTTTCTGCCTCTTAAAGCCTGGGACATAACTTAAATCAACTCCAGCTGAAAACCTAGTTTTTTGTAGTTGTCATTCTATTTTGGGAGATTTTTGGCCTGTCAGCCAAGGCTCAACATCCTTCTGATGTGCATCATGCCTCCCCTTAAATTTGCCTTACATGAGAACAGTCTAAATGGGTCAGAACCCGGCTGGAGATTAGCCTTGAACAGCTTAAGACACGGAAAGAGAGCCAACAACCTGAGAGTCCCAGAGAATATGAAAACAAATAAGGATACAAAGAAAGCACTTTGGAGACTCTTAATGTTTCTGAAAACAAATGAAACTGAGCAAATGCTACATGGTGTTAGAATACTGACCAGTTGTGCAACAAAAGCCTCCGATCAGCTTTTCAAGGTTATTTTCCCATCACTGTGTGTGTATGTGTGTGTACATCCAGAGGCGTGTGCATGTGCCCAGATGTGGATAAGCTCTTACAAGTGTGTGGGCTTGTGTTTGGTAAATGGCCTCTGGTGATGCCTGGAAAAATATTAACTGGATACAGGCGATGTGGGTTACGAAACCTTACTAACACTAGCCAGACATATTGCATTATCCAGAGTTGTGTTGCTAGTGGTTTGTGCCTGTCAACATTTTATTAGTCACTGTTTTATGCTTTATGTTTAGTCCAAACACCACTTTCAGGCCCATTTTGTTGCAAGGCTGTAGAGTCTCAGCGGAGGGAAGTGTACTGGATAAGTTGATGCCCTGTGCTGCTTTGACTCAGACATATCCTGACCTATTTTCTACTATGTCAACAGTATTGATCTTACTGCTCACCGCAATGAGAAGAATTTTAGTCTGTTATGAGATGGAATTAGATACTTGTCACACAGATACAACTACTGTTACTGACTTTCCCTAACCTGTTAAGGATATCTCACTGTAGCAACAAAACAAATCCATGTCTTTTGTATTATCAATAAAAGGCACAAAGAAAGAATGGAACTTCATCAGAGTAACAGCAGTGACACTATGACAGCAGGTCTGATTGTGTGTGTGTGTGTGTTTGTGTGTGTTTGAGCAGGTAGGTGTGTATATTTTCTTGTGCATATACCATTTGCCTGAGAGTATTTTTAGTCATTTATAAACAGATTTTCTGTCCCTAGGGCACAAGCCACGTTACATTTGCTGTGTGTGTTCCTGCACCAGCTTCCGTAAACTATATTTTATATCACAATGAGTAAAACATTGCTTTAGACTACATCAATGCAACATGAGTTTTGTTTGACCCTTCCTTCCATACTGTACATTTCTTCACTTTCTCAGTTCAAATTCTCCACAAACAAACCACAAAAATCACCATTTCAGATATGTGAGGCATGTTTCTTGGTTTTCTAAACACATAACAGTCAGTAAGGTTACATTTGACCATGTTTGGCCTTAGCCCTCTTTCTTCCATCTTGAGTTTTTACCACCTGCTCTGTGCTATTAATATCCCTAACCCATGGATCCAGGATCATTGGTTTCTACAGGCCTTACTACAGAACCCTATCAGATTAACTGAACTATCTCTTGACCAATATGGGGTCTCAGTATCTCCAAAACCTATAATGAGAAAACCGAGATGGAATTTGAAACTCAGTATGACCGGAAGGATTAGTGTGCAGCCCAAGACTTCTCTTACCACAAAGATGTCAGTTGGATTTGAGCTGGAGGGGGGCTTGGAGGTGAGTTTTCAATGATGACCTACATTTCTCCTAAACCGGTTGCAATACAGGGACTTAGGACATGGTCGATGTCTATTAATGTTGCTGCCGACAGAAATGGAACTTTCCTTAAGGAGGAATCAGTCAGCACTAATTTACCAGGGCTACAGGATGAGAAACAGTTTATGTCTGGGTCAAATGCAACAACAACTTTAATACCACAGTGATTGACTTTCTCTACAATTTAAGGTAATGTTTCTCAGTTGCAGTACTTTTTTTTTTATGAACTATGCACACTATATGCTCAAAAGACAAACTATGCATACATGGATATACACCCACACAGCAACACACACAAACTGATTCACCACTTCTCAATCTGTCCTTGAGCTCTGTCAGCCCTGTAGCGCATAATGTTGATAAGAACGCTTCTATCACATGGCCTCGCTCCCCTAGAGAAAGAATCCCAAAATATGACAAATAACATTCATTTACATGAATAATAGACCATCCCCCCTTACACACACACACACACACACACACACACACACACACACACACACACACACACACACACCTCCTTTTATTTAATAAATAATCAAGCAGTTAGTGTTGCCTAGCAACCACATCATCAGTACCTGCTTTGTTTTAACATACTGAATGATAGGCTACTGGGCTCAAGTCCCACAGCACACTGTAGAATGTGAATGCTCATGTTCAAGTGATTTTCTGTGGTTCCTCACCAGGTACAACTGCCTGCAGCCAAGTGAATATTCTAAAAACATGATCATTTATATTCCTCCTGATTATTACATATCAACCAGTATACATAGGTGAACATAATATCAAGTATATGTAAAAATTAAAATAAAAAAAAGCTTTTCATGGGTTGAAATATCTCAAACTCAATGTATCTTTGAGTAACTGAGATTATTAAAAGCTGTCATTTTGCTTTGATACGGCACCTTGTTGTCATCCTGTACTTAAAGATTATTGATTAATAAAAGAGCTGAAAGATTAAGACGCATTAATCTGCTGATAGCCATTTAATTTGATAAGCACATCTAATTTAATGCATGCTTTTGGCCTCCCTTTGCGTAAGACTGTGCATTAGTATTAGACAAAATGACTGAAAGAGTCATTTTAAAGTGTGTTCTCCATGTTCAAACAGCCTACATGAAAAGTACAGTATCATTCTCCCCTTGGTTGTTTTCAGCGTGAACAGCAGCATGAAGGTGGACCTTTGGCAGTCTCTCAAATGCATCCTGTGCCCTTGAAAATCAAGAATGGCCTGTTCACACAGCAACTTATCTCCCAAAGTGAAGCTGACGTCTAATCAACACCTGCAACCCTTTCCTTTGCCGCGTGTCCAAGTGAGACTTCAAAAGTTGTGCCAAGCCACACGGTTCCCACTGTGTGTGAGACAGTAGTAGTGGTGAGAGAGATTTCTTATCAAAGTCCCCCAGAAGCTGATGTTATTTTTCGCCATATGCATCGGATAGTACCTGTGATGTGTTGTTGAAGCCTCATGTCCCTTTGAATCATGAGGTGGCTCTTCTCACAGCCTATTCTCCTACAGTAACGGTCTCACATTGTAAGTTTACACAGTTTAGCCGCTAGTGTACCCTTTTTCTGCTTTTGCCTTTTACACACCTAAAAAATATTTTTTATTAATTTTCAGTTTAGTTTATTTTGAACATAAAAAATAACATAAATAAAAACATGTACATTTCAGCACAATCTTCCAAAATGATTGTAAATGATTCAAATAAGGAATTCCCATGTTCACAAAGGAGTAGGAAGAAGTTAAAAAATACTTTTCTGGTCCTACCCCCTTTTTCTACTTTTCTACTTTAGTTAAATACAAAACAATTTGATGCTTCACTTATTTATATATGTATACATACACGTACAGTATATCTACCTACCTACACACACATATACACATGCATACACATAGACACACATGCATGCATACATACATACAGACATATACACTTTTTTTTTCTTTTCCTTCTATCTACATCAAATCGAATAACAACCCATCCAAACTAGACAAAGTATATAAGCCCAGGAACCATACAGTCAGTACACAATACAACGACCTCGAGTCCTTTTCGTATCCAATCAATATATTCATTTTAAATAGCCTCTTAAAATTGTCATTAAACATGTTGCTCTCTCCTTGCGACCCTAATGGCACCTTTCTCATCCTATGCTTAATGCACACATGCTTTGTGTTACACAATGCCTGACTGTCCATGCTGAAATGTTGATGTGTGATGCATTGTTGTCTTGGGGGCAAAAATGTCTCTGCAATCATATCAGTGTGTTCCATTATCTATGACTTGAGATGGCACTGTAGAGATTTGTCATCATATTGCTTGCGCCTATGCTATTAATGGGCCACACCTCCAGTCAACAGTGGAGATGAACGCAGTCTTTGTCAAATAGGCTCAGTGTTAAGATGGTGAAAGGAGCTTATCAGCCTGATGCCGCATGCATGTAATAATCAATTACAGGTGTCTATGAGTGACCTTGAAACGTATTGAATCTGCAGAAATACAATGAAAGGATTTGAGTTGCACACACTCGTGTAATACTGCCAAGGATTCTCGACAGACTGTGCTGGAAAAACACTAAATAAGGCTGTGTGGATATATTTTTCTCCTGCCCAAACCTAATATCTTCCTGAAATGCATCGTCTCCCCTGGCCTTATCTCCCTCTATGCTCTCTCTGCTGTAATTGTCGATGCTTTTGGTGTTGCTGTTCCACCAGCAGTAGCACGCAGAACGTGTATCCATCAATCTGTTCAGTTCTCCCTGAGCAGTTCCCTCACAGAAATCCATTTAGGGCTTTTCTTATTGAGTGGAGTGCAGTGGAGTCCTTCTGGGGCTTTAGCGCTCTAACCTAGTTCCCCCTCTGTGTCTTTTCAATGAACCTGTTCCCACTTGTGAATACATGTGCACGCTACATAGAAACAGCAGAAAGGCCAATGATAGAGGAGACGGACATTAATTAAGTGTAGATATCTGTTCATAATCTTTTCATGAAGGACATTTTACAAGTTAGACATGGCACATTCAGTACGTTTACATGCACACCAATGTTCCACTATTATTCCGAATATGACAATATTATGAATCTGATACAGGTCATGTAAACAGCATATTCCGGTTGGACATTCCGAATACGGCCTTTTTCCGAATATAGCATTTTCCGATTAAGATGTGGTATATTCCGGTATTATTCAGGTTTTAGAGGCATTCTTTGGACATACGGCGTATTCAGAATATGCGTCGATCTCAATCTGGGTTTTCAACGCAGGCTTATGGTCATCTCTGTGCGTCGCTATGGTTTCTGTACACAAACCAACCAGCCAACAGTTTGCAAGGCTGGAGACCTGATAAGAAGGAGAAACACAGCTACTTTCAAACATTATCAAAGACTTGGATATCAACAGGTTTTTGGATATTCGCAAATATCGCTTTGCCGACCTTTTCAAGAAGGTGGTTGAAGGAATGAAAGAGGGATGCTGTGTTTGCACTTGTCCAAAAAGTCCACCGCCGCTGGTAAACTTTGAAAAAAATCCTGTTTTGCACAGCTACATGTAAACGGGAATATTACTGGAATACTCACTTTCATTAGCCATGTAAACTGCTTAGTCGGAATATCGGCTTTTTCGGAATTAAGGCAAAAACCGGAACATTCTGTGCATGTAATGGTACTGAGTGTAGCCTGTCTAGTTGCCTTAAATTGCGGTTTCTCTTAGAAATTTTAATGCACACAATTAAGTAACTGACTGGAATATACATACATTGTTATATATACATACATAAATATATTTAAATATATTTGGTGTGCCTAATTAATCAAGCAGTCTTCGACATACAATTCTTTCAGTTACGACCTGAAAACACGTTTCAAAACAGGAATTTATCGGTTTACTTCAAGACTCTCATACCACTCTTAAAAGAGTTGTTTACTCTCTTTTGTGTAGCTCCAATGGATGAAGGTAGCTGTAATTGGGAAACAATGTTTTTTGGCATACTGTAGTTGTATTCATAATACATTTGAGATAACAAATGCATTTTGAAACATAAGGAGACAGCTGGCTGTTCAGTCCTGTTCTTAGACTATTGCCCTAATTGGTGTGTCAGTGACGATCATAGCTTTGAACATGTTGCACGCGGAGAGCAATGTTAGATATGCCGCACACAAGACAGTAAAATGCAGGGATTTGATGTTGTATTGCCATCCAAATGTGCAATCAGGACTCATCCTCACCTCCACCAGTATGTATGAAATGTTCAGAAAGGTACTTTACTGTGCTGTTCACACTCAAACAACCTTCTCAAAGCCTTTTTACAACCAGCATGCTCTAATCCTGTCATTTGTGTGTAGTACCTTTATTAATTATTGATTTTAATTGTTCTCCAGTAACTTTCTGTGTGGCTAAGGTGTTTAAAAGATGTCAAATGTATGTGAATGTGCACACTTTGAGCAGTCAGAAGAATGATAAACTTGAATTGATACAGCAGAGAATTTTGTTTTAATGCAAGATGTACAGTGGGTGCATGTTTTCATTTTCAAGAATTAAGCACAATTAACTGATGCTCAAGTATTTGTAAAACAATATTATTCCGTTTATATGAAGCCCTGTTTTTCCAGGCTGACTTCATGTACAGAAAACAGCAATGATGTAGATTAGTTGCAAGCAAGGTAAGAATGTTTGAAAAGGAGCTCATTAGAAAAGCACCACCACTAAGTATTGTTGCAATGGAAGACTTTGATCTAATTAGGCATGATATCCAAGGTAGACTGAGTTGTGTGCTGTATCTGGAAATACACTCCCTCTTAAATTGAAGAAAATGAAAAAATGGGTCCCACCATCTGTATTTATCCCAGACTCAAAGATCAAAGGAAGTTTTTCAAACGCAGTCCCAGGGCCCTATTTTAACAATCTGAAACGCAAGTATGAAACGCCAAAGTAGCTTTGTGGGCGGATCTCGGGCGCTATTGCTATTATACCGGCGGGATAAATGACTCTTGCGCCCGACGCAAATCTAAAATGGGTTGGTCTGAAGTAGCTAGGTGTGGTTTGGGCGTAACGTGAAAATAACCAATCAGAGCGTCATCTCTCATTCCCTTTAAGAGCAGGCGCGCTTGTTCCATGGCGGACTGCTATTATGATGGCGGATTTGCCTGGCGCACGCCAGCGGGAGCTGTCCGGCATGTGGCAAAGTAATAAATGCCCGTCTTAGCCGGGTGGCGATGTTGCTGCGGCCTCTCGGGCGCATCTCCTCAAGTCTGGAGAGGATTCTGCAGCCATGGAACGTGGTAGGGCTGCACAATTAATCGAATTTTAATCACGATCACGATTTTGGCTTCCCACGATCAAATTTGCGTGATCGAGCGATATTTAAAATGCGTCATTCCGTTCATAGAACAGTTTTTGCAAAGCCAATCTGGCGCTCCATAAACCACTGTTTGATCACATGTCTCCATGAGCCAATCAGAGCTGTTCCCTGCCTGCACCGCGCAGCTTAGTTTCTAGATGTAGACCGTCACAGAGGACAGAGTAACGTGAGGAATATTCCACAACAGGTAGCAGTCGGTCATCATAAGCCGGTCACGATGTTTACCAGTTTACCAGTAAACGCAACGTTTTGTCCCGTCTGTGTTGTTTTTCAGACAACAGCAGTGACCAGTGCTAGTTTGTGTCTTTTAGCTCATAGCTTTAGCAGCAGACTGTTGGACGTCCCTATGTTGGAAACCTACAGTGAAATACAGATACACTACACTGTTTAGCAGTCAGCATTTTAGCCGTGTTTAATCCATTTACTACTGTGGCTAACGGTAGGCTAACGTTAGCTGCTGTAATGTGTGTTATTATTGTGTTTACTAGCGTGACATTCAGCGATGTTTATGTTGCCTCTAACGTGGGTTTGAGCATCAGAGCGCGAACGCAGACATGTAAGTGGCAGTGTAATGAGCCACAGAAATCCGTGTAGCTATTTCGTCTGGTAGATACCGGGCACCATATGCGCCGTTAACGTGAACAGAAAATTGCGTTGCCTGTATCTTTCACGGCAAACATGCATGTGTGGAAAGCGGTCGCACAACAGCTGAAATGGCATACTCCTTCACAGTATCCTTCAATAAAGGAGGAATGTAGCACAATATGGATGTCCTAGTAGGAATGTAGCACAATATGGATGTAAAAGCAGTTATAATTATATAATTATGTGACAAATTTTTTTTGTTTTGGCTAAAATCAACAAATAATCGTGATAATTAATCGTGATCTCAATATTGATCAAAATAATCGTGATTATCATTTTGGCCATAATCGTGCAGCCCTAGAACGTGGGCCTCCAAATGCACCACCTGCTCCTGTTGGGCCCCTTCCTCCTCCCCCCACTCCATCTCCGTCCACCCGGTCCACCAGGAGCGCATCGCGCATTACTCCCGGACCAGATTCCGCCGGACTGTCCAATCCCACCGTAGTTCAAGATCACGTCTCCTTAAGTCCTCTAATATTTCCTCATTTATGTCATCAACACATCCATGATTCATGGAAATGTGTAAAACACAACAAGCCACAAAGAATGCTGCGACTTTTTGAGGATTGTACTGTAAAATGCCTCCTGATCTATCCAAACACATGAAGCGCATTTTCAGTAATATTTTTCTTTGTAATTATGTATTGTTTTCAAAAATGGGAACTGCTGTAGATGAGAGAAGTGTATGCGTGTTGTGCACACGCTACATTATGGCCAAGCATGCGCCCCTAAAATAGCATCTGAATAACGCGCTACTGACTTTAGACTAGCGCCACTGACTTTAGACCAGGTTTTTCCTGGTCAGTGGCAGAATTGTTTTCTGAAACTGCAAAATAGGACCACATAACGTTTGCGCCGGAACACGCCTCCTCTTTTCGCTGAACCGCCCCCTGGAGCGCAAATAAATTCCCTAATTTACCGACGTGCGTCTGTGGAGGGAAAAGTCTGCTGTGCGTCGGGTGCAAAATAGGAATGATACTGATGAATGATGCATCGGTGTACAAAGGCAATTGCGCTGAGTGCAAGATAGGGCCCCCAGTGTCTGAATACAGTGTAGTCCTTTTTCCATCTTAGAAGATAAATATTTGGGGAAAGGTCTGACCTGAACTGATCTAAAAACACCAATAAATCCACCAAAAATGTTTAAATACCGTTCTTCACAAAGTCAAATTGACTTAAAAGGGGCAGTTTGGATGTTTAACACATTACATAGTATGACTACTCACCGTTAGTGATATTGATGCTAGAACATCAGCATTAACATTAGATGAGGCTATAATTCCTGTAAATCAGAGATTTCCCAGCCACGACGAAAGCAATGACCTGCCAGACAAATTAAGAAGTAGGATACAGCACTGATTCAAAACCTTAAAGCTAATTTGCTTTTAATTGCAGCCTGATACACCAACATGATTGATTGTCCTTTCAGAAGCCCTGGAGTGAGTTCTAAGAGCAGAATAAAGCTCACACATTTTTCTTATGCTGTGGATGGTTAAGACCCATGCTGCATTGTGGCTTAAAATGTTTATTCCTTTATTTGGTGCAGTTTGTCTCCAATGACAGAAGTCGTAGCAGCTTGTGTCCATATATTGATACCCCTACGAGTGAGTAGTCTTGCATACCATCTTCAGCTAAAAAAAAATCCAGCTTTCTCTTTAAGTAATCCGACCTTTAAACAGCCACTAACGTGCTGAAGTAATCGTTATGTCACTGACATTGATCAACACATCAGTCAATCCTCTACAGATGCATTATGGTCATTTTGTGTGACTGGGCAGCCCCTTGCTGTACCTTCAAAGAACTCTTGTAATGCAGAACCGAAGGATTTTGTCAATCAGAAATGCCCCAGTCTTGCAGCAGCCCCTATCGCTTGACTTTTCTTCACTGTCTGTGAGTTTGTGTTCCTCCAGCGTTTCTCTGTGACCAGTGGGCCCTATAGTGCTCGCTGCTTCCTTGCTGTCTCTCCATTAGGCGCCTAACAGAGCGTTGGGCTGCGGCTGCTCTCTCCCTCAATGCCTCCATCTCCCTGTCGCCCTTCAGGTCTCATCGCCCTCGCAATGGAGGATCCATCCGCCATGATCCCAGGACACATACTGTCCTCCATTACCCATCCTCACAGCCCACTGCCTTCAGATCCCACTCCCAGGACCCATACATGAGCATGAGACCATGTTTGCATGTGTGTGAATTGTGTGTATGAGTGTGAGTGACTCCGCTTACCAAGGACAGTAAGTCATATCCAGTTACGCTACCCCAACACACCCTGAGAGAGAGACAGAGTGAAGCACTGAGTAAAAGATCAATAGGCCATTTCAAAGGGTTTTGTTTTTAGCTTGGATGAAGTCCATCTGTAGATTCCTTACACATTAACTGAATGAAAGACCTTCAGGAGTGACAACTCATACCCCTGAGCCATCACATAAACACTGAACATCTGCCATAAGCACTCCCAAGTCAACGATTAACATTGTTGTATAGTTTGTAATGAGCACGTTTTCTGGAGAGAAAAAAATATGGCTGAAAGGCAGAATTTGTAATTTACTTGTTTGAAAAACTTTTTTCTAATATTTCAACAACTTTCAGTACTACTGGATGTACTTGTTGCCCGTCTGCCTGAAGGTTTAAAAATAATCATACATCAGAAGTATTACAACGCCAGAAAAAACAGGCAAATGTTTTAAAGGGGTGATAGAATGATTATATAGGGTATTTCACACTGTTCCTTATGGTCTCCTAATGGGGTATGTAACATTGGTTGGATTTCGTACTTTAGGAGCTCCACACAGTCTGTCGAGAAAGCGGCAGCCTGCTGGGCTCCATACCCAGGGCAAAGTCACCCTTTGTGGATACTGCACTACCGGGGCTCCGCGGCCGACTGCCGGCATAACTAGAATATATTTACGGTTTGAATTTCATCATGCCACTTATATAACATCTATCCCAATGTCTTATGAAGTTAACCATTGTGTCCGATTAGATTTTAAGGTATTTTTATGAACTGAGGGGTCTTGTTTGGAGGAGCAGCAAGCTAGCTATGTGTCCCATTGAATACAATGGGAAATGATTGTGGCTAGCTAGCTACGCTTTCGGCAAAACTATAGTATATTTACAGTTTGAATTTCATCACGGCATGTATATTACAGGTTCCCCAAGGTCTTACAAAGCTTAGCTAATACTTGTCCAATTTCGGATTTCAATTGAATGCATTTTTGTGACTGTCAGAGGTCTCGTTAGGAGGAGGCTAGCTAGCTCTCATTGATGGACTCCAGCTCACCGCGGACTCTATCAATGAGACTCGCGGAAAAGAGGCGTTTATTTCCCCAATTGTTTGTTTAAATAACTCAACACACATATCCATTATAAGATTAACTGGAACCTGCGGTAAGAGATTGCAGGTGTAACAAGCTCGCTGACCGCGCTCTCAGTCACTAACTGGCCGGCCATTTAGCAGGAAGAGGGGAGGGAGAACAGCTAGCTGCAGGCCCTGGAGCTCTGTCAGGGCAGCGGCGTTTGGTAGTCCAGTCACCCAGAAAAGGGTGAGTTTGCGCGGGTATTGAGCACCGGGAAAGCCCTCAGAAGGAGCACTAAGTCTAAATGCCAACATGGGCTTAGCGGACCCACGGGACTGCGCACGTCCGCTCACATGACTTTTCTCCCGAACTCATGTAGCTAGCTGTAATAATGGATATAGCTAATGGTTGTAACTCACCATGTGTTCTATTAATACGTCCATGGTATTATCTTATGAAGTTATGATACATCCGAGGGATGTATGTATGTTGTAAAGCCTGTTACGTGGATGTAACGTCATTAGCGTTTCCCAAACTGGCGGGGCTATCGGCTAGCTAGTTAGTTGCTAACATCAGGGTTAGCTATCATGGCTGTATTAAGATCATGCCTACATAACGTTACTACAGACATAGTGATTACATGGCCTTGGTTCTCACTTATGATACATCCGAGGTCTGTATGCTGTAAAGCTTGTAACGTGGATAAGAGATGAAGCCATGGATGAGCTCTGTTCCAAAACTGCAGGCTAACTGCTAGCGCTAGCTAGTAGCTAGCTAGCTAGCAGCACGACATAATGATTAAATCTCCTTGGTTGTCTAGCTAAATACATCTATCGTTTATTTAGCTAAGCATGTAAATGATAGGGAACAACGAAAACACAATGTTTAACGTTAGCTAGTGAATATTGTAGACAATGAAAACGGCGAGTTCATGAGTTCGCCACTTGTAAGAGCCACGAGAGATAAGCTCATGAACGAGCATGTTGCTACCGGTTGCTAAGACAACACAAACAATTTGTTGCTAGTGCGAGTGTCGACCGTGACGTCATGGGCCAAGAATGTGGAAAAGCCGAGCTCCATGTTGTCTTTATGCGCTTTTGAGCACTCTCATTGGAACGTACGGGGCTTCCTGCCGAACACTGTATCCAGTTCTCTTAATACATCCATGGCACTGGGCTGCCGGCCCTCAATCGAGCTCACAGCAGGCCGGGGTCTGTGACGGAGGACAGGCAGGGCGGGGATGTAGCAACCCAGGCAGCACCGGCCGCTGAACTCCGACCAAATTTGCAATTAGCCATCAATTTTCATAATACGGCCCAAATTTTGAGCTTTACATGGTTGATTTCTCGCATAAAAAAGTTTCAGAAGTGAATTTTGTAATGGAATAACAGAGATCTGACTGACCTAGATTCAGAAGACTACCTGATCTCAGGTCAGTTGTGTAGCCTATATAAATGTTGGGGCGTGACCGTTCTCTTAATACACCCACAGGCGTGACAAAGGTACAGGTCCTGAGATGCTTACGTCAGCTTCTAGCTTTGTTGAGATTCGCCCGTTTTCAGCGTCAGTTTCAAAATATGAGATTTTCATAGTAAAGGGGTGTCAATGGAAGTTTTAGCTTATATGTATGTCTTACTTACCCACCGAACTGTCGTTATTCAACTATGACAGGGTAAAATCGGTTTTGCATTCTATCACCCCTTTAAAATGTTTTTCACTTTCAAACTTATTTTTTAACATTTAAAAATATGAGTGCTTTGTTATTTTTCATTGTTTTAGGTTTAGTTTAATTCTACAGCCATAAAGGTTCCATATTGGTTATTCTGATTTGTCTCCCATATTTGTGTTTATGTATTTCAGCATATTGATATTATTCATTAAGCAATTTATTGTATATTGCCATGCATGCTACATTGCCTTGTTTGATATTGAAAATCTAAACAGTGAGGTATTTTTTTCTATTTGTTGTTATTTCTATCACTTTTCAGGTAGATGTTATAGATATGTTTTAAGGTCCAGTTCTATTTATATTCAGTCTGCTCTCTAGATGTATGTACTTCATGGAAAGTCTTACTTTTGCAAAACACTGGAAAATGTGCCAACACTACAATGCTCCTCTCATTCAAATCAGAACACACTGTGTTCGCCTAGAGTCACAAACACCCCCAAAACTGAGATAACAAATTGTTGTATCCATAGGATCCAATTAAAAACTGTAAAATCACTGAAACTCGTTTGGTGTCTTGGATGCTTATCTCCACTCAGTGCACAAGTGATTATACTTGCCAGTGAACTCCAGGAAATCAGAGTGATGAGAGAAGCCGGAATCATAACATACTTCCAGTTAAAGAGTGTAATGAGAAATAGCATATTCTGATAAAATCAAAAGTGGAGGTTGTAACTCAATGTTTAGTTGGTCCCATTCATACCAAATTAATTTTGCTACCGCCATGTGAAGAAATACTGTACTAAAAAGGTTTTCTGAAAGAATTAGGACCGTTTTAGCCACGCTAGCGGCCTGGCTCTAGGGATGGCACGGTCAGTCTCTTGGTCTAGGCCAATCAATTACTTTGGACCAGACTAAAATATCTCAGCAACTATTCAATTGATTGCCATGTATATTCAAATTTGTTTATTAGGATAAACCCCTTGAGATGTATCATGTTGTTTTCGAGGGGGTCCCAACATATAACACAATAATTACATAACAACAGAGAAGTATAAAATCTAAACAAAACAAAAAACAAACGACAACACCACCACCTGCACATGTTCATCAATATATTACAACCACCAAAAGGCCAAGATGGCCAATAATAAGCAAATAAGTAAACAGCAGAGTATGAGTGAATTTCTAACTACAGTCAAATATAAACATTAGGTATGGACAGTAGATATAAGGATTGCATGCAATCCTTATATCCTTATAATAACAAAGGGAGTTTATCTTAAAGTGAGCAGATAGGGCATGTTTAAACAAACCAAGTGAAGAAATTGATCTTATTTCCACAGATAGATTATTCCAATCTGCTGGAGCCTTAAACTTAAAAGCTCTTAAAAAAATGTAATTTTGTGAAGATATTCATGATCCTCAGAGGATGAATCCATCTGCCTTGGTGAGCCCCTGACATTTCCTCTAGCGCCATCAGTAGGTCAAATATTTTACTTATTCTATGAAGTATCTCAACATCTACAGGATTGGTACAACATTTAGTACATATATCATTGGTGCCTAGAAGATATCCTATCCTAGAGACTTTGGTGATTCATTGACTTTTCCTCTAGCTCAGACTGTGTGTCTGTGTAAAGGGTTCCATACTTTCTTTCTTTAAAACACAAGGTGACTGTTTGAAAGGGACCTTAATATTTGGTGGACCAACTAAACGGATATTTGGGGCTTAAATACCAGGGGAGGGAGGGAAGATTACACATATGGGAGTTGAACGTAACAGAAATTACTGAATAGCATGTGGGATGATCACCCTTTCCTCTTTAGAGACTGAAATCTCTTAACTATTAACTACCCTCAAATCTCGGGGGAACCACTGCATTTCAGCTTGAAACAGAGGAGAAAATTAGAGTACAACTTAAGAAAAGAATGTTGAGTTGACATCTAAAAACAAGGTAATGGGGTTTCAAATTGAATAACATCCTTTGAAAATTACAAGGTTATGAATTTATGAATAATGTACCCAATAAGTCACGTGCACAGTTTTTGTCAGAAAAATGGCAGAGAAAAGCAAAAGCATCCAGTAAATGAATACATTTCTTTCAGGTAGGCAGGTTAAAAGATAGAGTAAGCAATGTTAATCCAATACACTTGTCAAATTCAGCAAATATCTCCTTATGGTCACCTAACTCTCTATTTTCTGTGTGCGCTAAGAAAATAAATCTGGTTCATACTGTGTAAACGCAAAACAAACAGAAAGGAGCACACAAGCCACAAAACACTATTCCAGCCAATCAGCAACAGTTCGCGCGTGCAAGCAAGTGATGGGGGAGAGGGGTGAGGTAGCAGCCGGCCAAAAGTTATCAACAAGAAGAATTGGCAGAGAAACAGCAAAAGAGTAAAAAGGCTGAAGAATACAAATTAAAAAAAGAAGTTGTATGACCGGGAGAGAGGGAAGAGCCTTGTTAACATCGGTGAAGCGTTTCAACGCTGCAGAAACCTTCAAAGGAATGAAAACTGATGGGGGCCCTCTTCCTGCTGGACAAGTGAGTACTAACATTAGATTTGCTGTTTCACGGTTTGATGTCAGTTTAACCCCGTCCTTTTGCCATTGTTTATGATGGCTGCTCCCAACTGGTTGGCTTTACAGCAGTAGCGACAGTTTGCTAATCCACAATCTAACATGTGCTAACATTGATTCTGCCATATTTCGTTTAGTCAGCAGAGACATTAACAGAAGTGGACGCTATGGCAATGTGCGCCCATGAATCTGGGGGGGTGGGGGGGATAATCTGAAAGTGGGGTTGTATTTGATTGGCAGTTGAGTTCAAATATCAACAATCTTCGTGCAGCATCGCTTACTGCACCTTTAATAGTCTGGCTTGCTAAGCAGTACAGAAGGTCAATGACATTTGTCTGTTGTGGGGGATGCAAAGGCTAACAATAGCATGCCTCAGAACACCCTGGCAGCTCCCACTTGGCTAAAGTTGTGCCAAGTGCATGTGGTGCCATAGCTTCTAATTTGGCACATTACCTTTGCCATGTTATTGCTCCTTCCTTACCGTACCCATCTGTTTCCACTTAGGAAAAGTAAGCAAAATATGCCTTAAAATTTGAAAAGAAGTATAACTTGCACATTTCAGTAAGGCATTCATTTCAACTGGGGGACATGGTTTATTCCTCATGGGACGACAAGTATCCAGCTTGCTAAAGTAAGACTAAATGCCTGCTTACATGTCTTACAATACAATTTCCAGTTTAAAGTGATATATAATATTGAAAATTGCAAAATGTGTTAACTCATTGGGTTTTTAGGTGCTGTGTCATGTATTTTTAACATGTATACCAAATATTAAACTTATTTAAGCCCAATGAAATATATGACGAAGAGTTACTCTTGATTAATTCAATGGCTTTTTAAAATGTGACCAAGCTGCATCACATCTGTTGTCTCACGCTGGGATATTTTTCAAGTTGATGAATGAAACACATTTAAAAAGCTAGAGTATATCTCCATCTTTTTTTCCAGCAGGCAGCCGATTTTATAGTTATTCAAAGCTTAGTAATGATGCATACAAAACAATGTATTGGTGAGAATATAATATCATCCTGATAACATTACTTAGTGAAAAAAATAGATCATTCAAATGGGGTACACAGCTAATTAGATGATGAAACATTAAATCTAAATCTGGCAGCTCTGTTACTGTAAACATCCTCGTGCTTAGAAGCTGAGAGCGAATAGGGACATAAAATGAAAAGTAAAAGTAGCTGTGGGAAGAGGAGGCGGTTGTAGTTGAAAATGTGAGTGGCAGATAGGAGGGGAGCTAGACTGGCAGGCAGGTAGGTGGGTGTGGAGAAGAGTCACACATCCATGAGGAACTGAATAATGGCTAGGGACGGGGAGGAGAAGGCCTCAGCAGGTGGGGGTGCTTCCTGTGAATTACCAGCTACATTTATGAAGCGCTCCATCAGCAGCATGCTAATGAAAGACTTGATAAGACAACAGAGCAGGAGTCAAGTGCAAGTCCTCTGCTAAGGTGTCCTTTCTGCAAATTTATCCTTTTTCTTTCCATTTAAAAGTGATGACAGAAGACCTCTATCAGGACTTGTAAAGCCTTAGCTCCTATAAGGTAGAGCTACACATTAAACGAGCACAGTTTAATAAAGTCTGTTCAATCCATATGAGATGGTATGAGATATGGGATATTTTTTCTACATGTATATTGCCTACAAGTGCTGCTTGCCTTATGTGTGAGTCGCTACAATGTTGGGGGATGATCATGGACATAAAACATAGGAGGCTAAGGAAAATCAATACCAGTGATGGAGACCGTTTACTGTTTCATTATTCCAGATTCATGACCTACCACCACCCCATGCTGTTGTTGCCCCCAGGCTAAGGCTCATTGTCACTCACATTTGCTCATTAAGTGCCAATCACACAGTACTCCAGGCTATAATTTTGCCAGCACTTGGTGGCACTGCAGATGTCACATAATGATCCCCTGCCTACTTTCTGCATAATTCAACGTAGGTGCAGTTTACAGAGTTTACCCTTGACAATGAACCTTGTCACTGTGTAAACTGGTGGTGAATTGGGTCAACCTCAATTTTTATTTTTACTTTGTGGATTGAAAAAACACGTAAAATGATGCAGCCATTGCATGTGTTTTAGTATGAAATACAATTAATTATCTATGTGCTGGTTAAACTTCATCAGAACCAATGAACACGGCTATATATCCTGGAAATAATACCAGTGTAAACCTTCTGCTTTGATGATATACAATCGCGTAGAGGCCTGCATCTTGTATCGTACATCACATAAAAGACTCCGGTCTAATATGCATTTATTATCCCTTTATGTGCATGATGTAAGAGCAAACATATGCTTAGCTCTGATATCACTGGAAGAGGACAGTGAGTAGTGAGTGGTTGGTATTGCTTCCTCTTCATGTAACATTTACAGGAAAGAACTTCAAAGAGTCAGCTGTAATAAAATACAGATACAGTTTCAACCAAGAGACAAATCTGAATTTTGGCCCCAAGGCCTAGTTAAACTAAAGTTTCAAAAATGATGTTTGTATGAACAAGGCAAAATGGTATGCAACCTGTGAGAAGAGTACAATTAAAAAACATTTCAAGGTTCCCATGGACAACTGTGATTGAATTTGAAGTGGTGCCCCAGCATGGCAGTGAATGAAATGAAAAGTGTCATGTGTCAGCAGCCATGATCCTGACTTTAATTGACAAGTTGTCATAGTTCAGGCATTTGAGATGCAAATAAATCATTCACAGCCCAGAGAGACAGAGACCTGAGAAAATTTGTGCATCTGTTCCAGCAAGTAAAAAACCCACAAATTGCAGTGTGAAGGCCATGTGAATGTGCAGAGAGCAGAATGAGAATGCCCACAGAAGGTGGTTGTATTTTTTAATCAAGACAAAATGCCTACGTTTTTTGGAGCGAGCAGCAATGGTTGAGCGAGCTAGACAGTATATGAAGAGAGGGAGCGACATTAGCAAGAACAAAGCAGTTAATCAGAGAAATAAAACCTCATTTTCTGATTGTTTTACAGCCGTTAAGTTCTTAAGCACAAATAAACTTCCCTGTGGGAAGGTGCCGCATTTTGTGCGAATGCAGCCGAAGAGCAAGCTTCATCTTGTCGGCTGTGGTCTCTCTGCTTGTCATGTGTATGTGGCTCACCCCGGTCCTCAAAAAGACCTGCAGCTCTTTATACAACCATGACACAGACAGAGAGCAGAGGAGAGAAACGGAGACAGCGATGTAACCTGGTCACTAGTCTTGACCTCACCTATGCACTGTTATTGGTTGGGGGTTTACATCTGTAAATGTACAATTATTAGTGTTACAAACTGATTATGTCACAAACTGTTGTGTGCTATGGTGTTTTGTCCTGTTAAATAGAGTTAGTTGTGGGTTATTAATTGTTGTGTTATACGCCACATACTACTGCTGGGTCATAGGGGATGATTGAGAGTGATTACTTTTGTACCTACATTGTTTTTTAGGTAAATCCTGCATGGTGTGCCATTAAGTAGTAACAGTCATAATAGTGTTACTTTCATGAACTTGCAACACTGCAACACTACTTTTACCAGACAAGGTAAAAAGAAGGTGCATGCAGTACTACTTACTTGGATAAGTCAACAGGTGTTTTTAGATGAAGACACAGAGAGAGGACTGGTTCGAACAGCTTTCCCAGTGCGTCTCCACACATCAGATGGTTTGTCCGGTATATAAACTGGAAGGATACTGAGTTACCCATATCCCACAAGTTTAATGTGGGCAAAGGCACAGATGTTTGTGTGGTTCATTAGTGCATGTAGAGGTACGGAGCATGTGTGTGTAATTCAGGCCTGTGTGTAATGTGTGTAATAACAACAGAGTGAAAACACTGTAATTTCCCCTTTTGGGATTAATAAAAGTATACATTATACATTATAATTATTTTGTAACCTGGTGGTGGCTGAGAAAGATTTAACCACAGTACCCACAATGAATCACTTTGTGTAATGTGTCACTGCCATTTGGCAGCACTTTTCAAATTAAAGGCTGCAGGTGGAAAACGCATATCTGTCCTGCTGCCGTGCCTCAAATGACTGCAGTGATGTAATAAACAGAAGGGGAAGGCTTTCATCTACAAGCTGTTGTTGATAACTCATACAAGTAAGAATTACTATCTTTAGTTTATTGTGCACTTCTTTAAGGCATTCTTGCAAAAATAACAGAACAAGCATTTTTGTTGCAGATCTAAATGTGTCTAGTCAAAGTGCATGTTCACATTATGTAGCATTTTTCTGCACCTGATGTGCATTCCCATCACAGATTTAATTTGTGCTTTTCAATGGAATCACATCGTCAACTGAGTGACGTGGTAGAAATGTTGATTCTCAGTGCAATGTCAATGACCCAATTTAAGTAGATTAACTACTATTTTGATAAACAAATAATCATACAAACTAATTTTTTTCAAGCAAAAATGTCAAACACTCATTTGTTCCAGCTGTTCATATTGTGACAATCTGCTGCTGTTCTTTGTCATAAATGATAGTTAACTATCATTTGGCTATTTGAAGTCGTCACTTTAAAATTATGGCATTTTTCTCTGTTTTTTGGACATTTTGTAGAAGAATTAATCAAGAAATGAATCAGTAGTTGTAGTCCCATGGAATTCACACTCATAAATCGCTCACATCATCCTTGAAATTTATCCTATTAAAGCAGTTTTGACAACAAATTTCAATACATGACATCTTTTTTTAATTTGCTTTAATTTTGTTAAATTTTCAATCAATGAGAAATAGTATGAGTGTGGTTTAATTTTCCTTGACAATTTGACCTGAGTGGCACTAAATTGAAGCTCATGAAAAGTCTAATAGTCTTACTAAGTGCTTTACAAAAGAGTCAGAGCAAGTTATCAGGCTTCACTCCCTCTGCCAAAACAACCTCATTAAAGGGCAACGCTTGTGTGAAATAGAGCAACCATTAAGTATTATGGTAAATCCCTAGTTCCACAAACACAGGGAGAGCCCTTTAACTAGCTTTTCTGCCTTTTCCATTATTATTTGCTGCAGATATAATGGATAAATAATAGAATCACAGACTTTCCATCAGGAGAGATGAGCTGTGACCCGGTTTGGTTAAACATGTACATACAAACTTGCAGTATGCCTGCTTGGAAATTTGAGTTTATAAGCCTTCTTAGAGAGTTCACCCTGTTTTCAAAGAGTTGTAGTTACAATGTATAACTTCGAAACAGGATTATTTATATTTCTCACCCCATGCCATTAAACATCAATCATTATGCATATCGCACACTTTTACTTGTAATTCTCCATTACCAATCAGAGAAACTAACAGAGTAGAGTTTCTCTGAAAGCCAAAAATAGGGCTGGGAAATCATTTGCCCTGAGGTGTCAATAGTCTGCAGCTTTTCAGTCCAACCAACACCAGGGCGTTGTTTATTGCCGGCATGATTTTGCTGTTGTGAAAAATGTTTTCAGAGTATAACTTCACGCATTTAACACACTAACATTAAAGTGTTGGAGCTCTAAAAAGTGACCCAGGTAATTTCACTGATTAACTTCAACAAGCAAAGAAGCAAAAAGTATTTAACGTGGGCAATAATCATTGTTTAGAATGAAAACGTCCAGGGTTCCATAGCATATAGTTGTCCATACTTGGTCTGAGGTAACTACAATATATAGGATCATTTTGTCAATTGCATTTAGGCTACCTGAGTTACAAATAAACACTGACACTTAACAATATTTGTTTCTTTAGTTATATAGGGTGGGAAACTAATCAGTACTTAATAACAAATATTTGCCTGAAGCTGAGAAATTTGTGAATAAATATCTGAAACATAAAGCTGCTGAAATTGTTTAATTATTTACAATCATATAGTGTTGGGCAATTTTAATTTCCCGTATAATAGGAATTTAGCCTATACCATCATACTGATCACACACACACACACACACACACACACACACACACACACACACACACACACACACACACACACACACCTTTTCATCAGTGAAAAAAATGCTAAGCCAAGCCAAGTTTCCATGTGAAGGGGGTTAGCCCCGACCTTAGTGACCGGCTCAGGCTCATAAGGTCGGCTGACCTTTAAGGTGGACCATCTCGCCGCTACTCCGAGTTTTTCTCAGCACCAAACTTTGTATACATCAGTCTTATAAATACACTTACAATCAGACAAAAACACCAAAACATACTGTATTTCTGGAAGACAATCACTGACTGAGCAAGGCAAATGTTTCCCTATACAGACCTACTTTGAGGCAAACAAATAAATGAAGACTAAAATATAACGTTAATCTCCTGTGTGCAACAAAAGTGCTGTGAAAAGCCTTTTTTCAGGTTGCTCCAGGAGAGGCAGTCGAATGTGAAGAGTTAAAGCTGCTCAGAGTGGCTAACAGCACTCAAGGCTAATAATCCTATTTCCATCTGGATTTGATTTTAAAATGTAAACACACTTTGTTGCACCACAGAAATCGCACCAATGTTGCAACTCATGACATGTCTACTAATCCCTAATACATTTAACTAGTTGTCCAACTTATTTTTCTCTTTATTTCTTAGTCTGTCTCTTGCCCCTTAACTTTTTATTGGACATTTTCTTACTCAGATAAACATTCATTGAATTTGATTTCTAATATCTTTGGATACAAGTCATGCGGACAAATAAATAAATTAATGAAACGGTTACAGAAATCCCTCTATCTCCCCATTCTTCACTCTGAGATCTGGCTCAATCTCAAGGCTGTTTTTGGTAATTAGGTCCTTCGTGTGCTCAGCTGAATGGCTCTTTTATCAACCACTATGTTTTTTTTTTTCTTGCCTCCCAGCTCAGTGTGAGAGGGGCTTGGATGCACCCTACTCACCCTTTTCCCATGCTCCATTTGTCCCCCTTTCCTCTCCTCTTTTCTCCTCTCCTGGAGGGACTGCCACCCAGTCTGTGTGTACAGATGACCGGCATCATCATCAGCACCACAGAAAATGAATTTACTCTCCTTCACGTCTCCTGAGATGGCCACCAACTCCTTACTGTCTTTACAGTGACACATGGCTATCTAAGTTATTCTCACTTACACCGATGCATGCACCAGGGATGATGACAAATCATGACATTAAGTAGTCATGATTGATCATATATGTGGACTGAGACTGACACTTGAGGATAAGCAAGAAAGGTTATACAAGCCTCAAAGGCCATCCAAGGCAATTACTCCATGTGTCTTTGATATGAAGAAAGATTGATTAGAGGTAAATGTCACATATTCGCCATCGGAAAAACATGTTGGTGAATCATAATATGCATTGCCTGGTAACTGTGTATATATATATATACACACACACACACACACACACACACACACACACACACACACACACACACACACACACACACACACACACACACAGTACATGCCAAAGGTTTGGACACACCTTCTCATTCAATGCGTTTCCTTTATTTTCATGACTATTTACATTGTAGATTCTCACTGAAGGCATCAAAACTATGAATGAACACATGTCTCTCTGTTGGATTACAGAAGGTGCCAACAGGGTGGTGATTAACCCGATGCCATCTCCCTCCCCTTTACAAAATCTAATTAATGTAATACTTATTGTGTCCAGCTTTCCTGCACCTTCCTCATGTTTCACAATCTCACTGCTTCCTTCATATATACTATATATATATATACACACATACATATATATATATATATATATATATATACACACATACATATATACATATATATATACATACACACATACATACATACATACATACATACATATACACACACATACATACATACATACATATATATATATATATATATCATACACACACATACATATATATATATATATATATATATATATATACATACATATATATATATATATACATACATACATACATACATACATATACACACACACATATATATATATACATATATATATATATATATATATACACACACACATACACATACATACACACACACACACACATACACTGTATATATAAACACATGTATTTCTACCCAGTTAAATTAGACAGCAACAAATACGGTGTATTGCCTATTTATGTATGCACATACAAATCCATGTACACAGAGAAATATGCACAAATTCACACATACAGGAATATGTCAGGAACATTTGCCTATTAACATGCCTTCACAATGTGATGTTTTAAAAGAGGAATGTGCTTATTAGATGCCAATTATCAAAGCAGTCTCATTTGTGTTCTAATATGCACTTTGGCAAAACTTGTAAACATTGGGAATGGTAATTTCAACCAATAAGTAGTTCATCATCTCAGTGTGAGAATCTACCAATTTTTTATGAGTACTTTAAATTATTGATTAAATAGAGGTTCCATTTGAAGAGGTACTGGGCGAATGCAGTAACGACTTACAATATGTTTACCACATCACCAATGTACAGTACAACATACTGTACTATACCTTATATTTAGTAAACGTATTAGATTGTTACTCAGAAACTGTTGATTAAAGGGGATCCAAAATGCAGGCTATATAAAAAAAAAGGAAATCTAATTAGCATTGCATTTTCCTCCTGAAAACAGCTTGAAGAGAAAGATAATTAAGTGTTCTATTTTGCCCTACTATTTGTAGCTTGTTCCAGACTTAATTGTGGCTAATTAGGCAGTGATTTGAGTATTGATAAGTAGTGAGGTGACACCTTTTCAAGGCGGCCGGAAGAGCAAACTGTAGCTCATCACAGCTGTGTATGAATATGTAGGACGTTTTCACAGTATACTTAACTTAAACTTAACTTTCAAAGATTACTTGTAAAGTACTGTGACCAAGTGCTGCAAAATAATATTAAGGGTCCCATGGCATGAACATTTCACTTCATGAGGTTTTTTAACATTAATATGCATTCCCCCAGCCTGCCTATGGTCCCCCAGTGGCTAGAAATGGCGATAGGTGTAAACCGAGCCCTGGGTATCCTGCTCTGCCTTTGAGAAAATAAAAGCTCAGATGGGCCGATCTGGAATATTGCTCCTTATGAGGTCATAAGTAGCAAGGTTACCTCCCCTTTCTCTGCTTTACCCAGAGAATTTGGCCCAACCATGAGAGAGAGACATCATGGCTTTCAAACGAGCAAAGTGGCAGTTGGTCAAGGCTACACCCCCACCCTCACAGTGGGGGCACGTGATGTTTATTACTCAGCCTCTGGTGGGCCAACAGCTGATTTCTTGCAGCGATAATAACCAATCCTTTGTCCAACACGGGGCCACAAGGTAACGGTCTCATTATGTCGCGGTGCCGTGGTTCAAGTAATGGACGGAAGGATTATTATCTCGCTTGTACAGTAACTAACTTATCCGCAGTGGGAGATAGCAGTGTAGCATTACAGTTTCAATAAGCTACAGTTTCAAACAACATATCAAGTACCATGATCCAGTACTTCCACAGCAATGAATTGGACTCGGTGGTCACAATCATTTTAATAGTAAGATGTTTGCAACAGTAGCACTTACTAATTAATCACATTCAATATCTTAAAGGAATTTAGCTTATTCACCGTAACCCCGAGAGTAAGACAAGTCGATACATACCCTTCTCATCTCCGTGCGTGCTGTAAAGCTGTCTGACGGCTCCAGCGGCATCAGCCCATAACAGAACATGCAGGTGAATGGTTCCATTTGCTCCCAATAAGTGACAAAATAACGCCAACATGTTCCTATTTACATGTTGTGATTTGTAGAGTAACAGCATCTTCTAACCGTAAACAAACCGGGAACTATATTCTCAGGCGGAAGAATATAGTACTTGGCGGAGTGATATGCTCGCAGCAATCCTGTCTGAGAATATAGTTCCCGGTTTGTTTACGGATAGAAGATGGCTGTGTCTCATGTTACGTTGTTTTTTGTACACGATGTGACTCTACAAATCACAACATGTAAATGGGAACATGTTTGATCATGCCTATTTTTCAATTATTCGCGGAGCAGTAGGCTAGTTGGAACCAGTTACCTGCAGGATCTGTGCTGGGCTTAGCTAATGCTGGAGCCGTCAGACAGCATTACAGCACACACGGAGATGAGAAGGGTATGTATCGACTTGTCTTACTCTGGGGGTTACGATGAATAAGCTAAATTCCCAATAAGTCGGCGTGTTCCTTTAACAAGTTGCAGCAATAGCGGTTACTGACATTAATAAACACACACCTATATTTCTCTGCCCAGAAACTTAAGCCTCCTTACTATGTGTTTTCTCATTCGTTTGGTCCATAGATGCTCCACGGTAAACAAAATGGGTCTGTCTCACTCGTCACTGATTCATGGAAAAACCACAGGCAGTGAAGAACAAGTTAGTCGACTCAGTAAGAAAAAGCGGTGTCCCTGTTGTCCGATTTCTAAAAGCGAAAACATTGTTTTCTCTTCTGCAGAGGTGAAGCACTGATTCGTGGTTCCACAGGATCCAGGGTCTTGCCAGAACACCAAAAATAGTCCAATAGGAAAATGAAACAATTTAATTAAAGTACAAACGTTTGACTGAGTGCATCCTATAGCTGCTTTCGCGTGCAGTGGAATGACACAGATTTGTGGGTGGGAGTATTTATATCCTGGGTCACCTGGGCACGGCCCCCTGCTGCGTTCAGGGACCCCAGCCAATATGGAATCCAAGTTTTTAGACCTTCGGCCATCTTTTCTCATGGAGGTGTGACTTTTAGGCTTTTACAGTTGCATGGAGGCCTCATTCTCTTGGTTTGAAAGGACGCTTAGGCCACATGTTGGGACATGTGGTTTCCTTTGTTTGAGATCATGTTTAATCCCACTGCTCTGGTCCCAACAGACATAACTATATTACATTTTTTATTACTCTAAACAAAATATGTTATTATAAATATATAATAAAATATGAAATGGTAATCATGACAAACTGCTAATTAAACATCTGCTAGCATTAGCTGTTGGCCAGAGCGGTCAGTTCTCAACTGCTATCTAGCTACAACGTACTGGGATGCACAGTCAGCTAACGCAATATTGTATATTAACCAGCAGGTTATGGTGATGGGACAATTGATGGCTGCAAACCCCTGAGTATACTGTCACAGTATTGCATGCAGTTATTTCAACTAGGGATGTCCTGATCAAGTTTTTTTAGGCCCAATCCCGATTTGAGTCCTTCAATATTTGACGAAAGGGAGTCTGTATCTAATACTTATTGATAAAAACATGTATCTGACACATTGAAATAACAGCTGTAGATAAAACAATTTGGTACACTTTATTTCCCTAACTACTTGATCCAAATGTGGGAGGTCCCTGGTTGAAAATTTTTAACCAATAAAAGCCATGGTCCGCAACGGTTTTGCAACGGATAAAAATTAGAAACTGCTACCTTAATGTTTTGCACACTGCTCTTTGCTAATGATAATTAGCCAACCTTAGTGTTTAAAGTAACTCACCGGTTCTGCATTCACATTGACACACATTGTAATCTTTATTCACATGTGAATATGCTCACACTGGAGAGCCCAGCTGTGGAAAATATTAGATTTTATTCTGCTTTATTTTGGCCGATAAATTTAAATAGTTCAGGACAGCTCGAAACCAGACGTGCTACCAATTAAGACATAAGGCTGACAAATAATCTCAAATCAAATGCTAAATTTCAAAATTAAACAGACAATCTTCACTGCTTAAACAATACAGTCTTTTGTACAGATTATTCTACTTTTCACTTTCCTGCAGTGATGTAGACGTTTCCCCCAGGGTGTGACAGTGCACCTTGTGTGTGATTACAGGTTCAGCCGATGACACTGCTGACCATACCCATCAGTAATTATGGGTGTGGTCAAAGGTGCAACGACTTGACACCATTTGCCAGATAGGGCAGTGAAACAACTGGCTTTACCCTGGTGTTAAATTACTCTTTAATTCTTCCTCATCTGTCAAAGGACAGTGGTTTGTTGCACTGCCACACAAGAATAACAACAATGTCCATCTTTGAAAAGTAGAACTAGGTGTACAGCAGATATATAATATACGATTATCCTGTCAACAATTCAAATAGATATCCCAATGCATCACGATATTTTACCTCCTTAGTATTATTATTATTATATATTGCTACACATGGTTTTCATCAACAAATTCAAGCAGTCAGATATATATGAACTCCCCTTTTTATTGTATCTGTTCTTAAAAAAAAAAAAAGACACTTCCTGAATGTAGCAGAGTTGGAACACAGCAGACAAAAGGCAAAAACTAAAAAAGCAGCGACCAGAAAATCAACAAGTAACATCAGTACAGTACCCCTAACAGCAGACATTACGTTTGCAACCAGCTCAGCTCCTCTGTTTACTTGTTTATAATTACCAATCTCTCCCTGCAGCCTATTTACTTTTCTGTGTTCAAAGTGCCACAAATACATTTCATGCAATTTACCTCCTGAATAAGCTCTAATTGATTGGGAATGAGGGACAACACACGTTGATGTATTGTTGGAATATGGGTTACTTTTAGGCAGTACATTTGTGGGCTTCTCGAGAGGGGAGTAAATGTCCTCCGTATTTCATGTTGTCACTTCATGCCAGGAGCAGTGCATTTGTGCACATTCTCCCAGTCAGAAGGTTAGCATAATGCCGGTGCTATCTGTCACTTAAGACCCTGGCTGAAAATGGGAGGATGGAGGAGCAAGGGATCAGTGTTAACCCACCTGGCCAATTAGAAGACAGAGAAACCTACAAGATGGAGTCTGCCTCCAGGAGCAGCTACTAGTTGCTGTTATGGCACTCAGCAGTTGCTAGGCAACACCATCTATCTGTTATTGAGCAAACTTGTTGTGGGTATGGCTATTATATGTATAAATCACTGGTAATCTCTGTACTTCAGATAACGTGGGGCACTTGTGTTGAAAAGAAAAAGAGAATGTGAGGTTTGATTTATTTATAAGTACGTCTGAAATTGATCACCTTGGACTGAGTAAGATCAAGTGTAAATATATTTCCAATCAAAAGAAACATGATAATATGAAGCTCTCTATATAAAAGTGAAAGCTATGGGAAAACAGCACATTTTAAAGAGAGCACAGATTTATCAGCAACTTCTAAGTTGTCCAACACGTCCGGTTTAAGCGATTAATCTTATGTGAAATTTCAGGTAACAGTGCATTGTGTGTTGTAGTTTGCTAAAAGAAAGATGAGCTATGGGTTTCTGTAAGGATTTTGATATATGCACCGCTTGGCAGGAGATGCGGCGTAAGCAGAAATGATGAGAGCTTTGACACGTCGGCATACATCACATGGAAAGTTCTAATAATCTATTTCAAATTAAACACCTACTTTATGTCTATTACATCAAATATTCTACATGATGAAAAAAAAAGAAATGTAATACCTAGTATATTAACATTTCTTAATTAATTGCACTTCATATCCCAATTATGAGTATTTCTGTATACTTTAAACAAACTATTATCCAAATATTACCATGGAAACAGAACCTACACAGACAAAAAAATAGCATAGATAAAGCATTTAATGCCTCAA
The DNA here is from genome assembly GCF_010015445.1 of Perca fluviatilis. Taxonomy (NCBI): domain Eukaryota; kingdom Metazoa; phylum Chordata; class Actinopteri; order Perciformes; family Percidae; genus Perca; species Perca fluviatilis. The sequence goes on along the minus strand of NC_053121.1, from coordinate 25,699,022 downwards.
TATCTCAGCATCAGCCTTTTGGCAAAACCCAGCTTAAACATGGTGTGATTGTATTCTGTTTATTTTAGAGATGATATGGTACCAACTTTTAAATTGAATAGTTGAGTCTTCCATAATATAAATGTGAATGCAAACATACTGAATTTAATGATGTTTCTGTAAGGCTGCTGACAATGAGACTTTGCCTACAAAAATAAATAAAATGCAGGTATATATTACCCACACTTAAAATTCAGGATTAATGCACACATTTTAATATCAGAGCTGGGCCGCATGCATTATACAGAGAGAGAGAGAGAGAGAGAGAGAGAGAGAGAGAGAGAGAGAGAGAGACTAGCCAAATCATGTCTATTAGTACCACATTTTCCCAGATTCACCGCATTAAAGGTACACTATCTAACCAATGCATTTTTCTCTGTATAAGTAACTATTTAATTAAATATTATATCAGTCCTGCAGCCCACAGCTGCTTGGTTCAAAGGAAGTTTGGTATTACGGCCTAAAGCCCGACTCGCATACACACACACCAACATCTCTCTCCTCTTTTTTTCCTATATCTGTCTTGCTCTCGCTTTCTCTCTCACTCAGGCACAGTCCAGCAGTGCCAGTTTTGCCCCAGGCTGACTGATCACAGGAAGGAGCAACATTTTTGAATTCAGAGGAGGATTGAGTCACACAGTCCCAGCATCAGGCTCCATGTGTTAGCCAGCTTTGCTGTTTTTCACTATTGCAGACCGCTATGATTCAAATTGAATTTTAATGGCCTACTCTGCTAAAACCGCATCATTGTCTTCTCCTATTTGTCTCTGGATTTGTCTCCTGCCTGATAATGCGCTTTGTGTTCATTTTGGTATTTGCTTAGTCGTTTCATGCCAGGTATGTAGGTGGTCCGCTTTTAAATCCTTGCGGTAGTCCCAGAAATCTTATTGTGCTTTTTGGATTTTAAACTATGCACCAATCCGACTTTTTCAGTCCCGATACTGATATCTGGGCTTTGGATAACGGCCGATACCGAGTACCAGTCCGATACCAGTGTTTTATTAGGCATAAAAAAAGCTGACCCAGTCAATTTATGTGCGACCCAAATTTATTTTATGAGCTTGGGGAAGAAATAATAAAAAAAAAAAATGTTGTTGCTTTTTCCAACATTTTAAATTGTTACATTTTTCTTCTACACATTTTCAGCGCTTATTTCTACGTCCCATATTTTCTGACATAAAACAAAAATTGAAAACGGATCAATTTGACCCGAAGACAACACAAGGGTAAATACACAAATAAAAAGTTTGAGGCAAACTATAATTAGTCATCAGTCGTGCATGAAGATCTGCAGCCGGTGGACTTTGTTATAAGACGCACCAAGCAGATTAATGCGCTCCCAGATCCAATCTTTGCAGATGTTACCACTCGGTGTTTGGCTAGCTAATAAGCCATTAGCATGTTAGCTCAAGCTTTGTCCTCAGCTCAGTTTAACCGCTAATCCCCCGGTACCAGTCAGAGAAGCGTGTTAACTTTGTGTCTCGGTCCTCCGGTGCATCCAGCGACGGGTTCCGGTCAGTTTTTAATTAGCCTACATTAGTAACAGTTAATTTTGTGTGTGTGTGTGTGTGTGTGTGTGTGTGTGTGTGTGTGTGTGTGTGTGTGTGTGTGTGTGTGTGTGTGTGTGTGTGTGTGTGTGTGTGTGTGTGTGTGTAACATGCTGGGACACAAAAGGTGGTAGAGTACATGTAGTACAGGTAGGCAATGTTAGGCTATGTTATGAAAAAACTGAGTATCCATTGCTATTGTAAAGGAAAATAAAAAAAAATAAAAAAAATTCCCTACCGACCCATGACCTCAACTGACAACCAACTGGAACCAAACTATTTTTTTTTGTATGCCTTAATGAGCTGCATGCCTCACTGTGTGGAAGTGACTGTGATCCTTCTTTTGTGTAAGGCAACATCAAGAGAGGGTGCACCAGAATGCACCATGAGTTTACGAGGGGCACCTGAACACACCATGAAGTCCCATCAGAGCCCACATGCTTTACTGTTCGTTGTTAAGGACTTCAGGGAAGCAGGAGGATTTAACAGTTCTGTTGTTTCTCCATCATCTCCGACTCCAGCAGTGGCCATGGTGTCTGGAAAAGTGCAGCTGCAGGCTACCAGTAAACTAACGTTACCCTGTGTCTTTGGCTGCATGCTGCCTGTCTGTAAGCTACGCTTGTGCGTGCAAGTAAACAGGAGTGGAGAGAGAAAAGAAACAGAGCATAAACACAGAATTAAATAGATCGGCCCCATTGTCACCGATACCTGAACAAACTTTTTGGATCCGTATCGGGCAATATCTGATTTCAGTATCGGATCGGTGCATCCCTCATTTTGACCCATTAAAATGGCAAGCAATACCTACTGTATTTGCAAACTCCACATACCAACCTGTATATGCAGAGAGCTGAATTATTTCATCCAAAAAGGGGTTTGTCTGTTTCATGTTGTTCATTTGATTGATTAACAGAGCACGAAGAATTGAGAAGAATTCTGTATTTACCTTTAATCAAACTTGAAATTACAGGAAAATCTGTAGCAAATCACACATGATAATGCATGTGGATAGGACATGTATTCTTTCGAATCCCATAAACGTGAAAATTTCTTGCAACATAGTACCATAACAGTGATTTCTCCTCAAATATGTTAAATAACAGATTTGATAAAGTGTTACATTTAGGATGGATAAGGGTATAGATTAGCCATATCCTTGACCCTTACAGTGGTGTTTTATGGTGCCAATATAAATTAAATTGTAGGTGAAACTTCAGCCATTGTAACCTTTCGAAACGGAGGGAAATTACAATCCCAGTATTATGCAGGTATTGACATTCTCAACCAGCTGCCAAGCATGGATGAGTTGTAATACCTTGAGGAGCTCACCTATTTATATTCTTAGTCGTTCCCATACAGGAGGGGGCAGTGCAGTGAACCTCTCTGACTTCAGCCAGCGGAGGGATTCAGGGAGAGAACAGTAGATTGATAAAGTGAAAGTTTAAACCCAGGGCTTATGCACACAGAGACAATAATCCTTACAAAATCTCCCTCCAGTATCCTTCACAATCAACTTAAGGAGATGACCTTTGGTTATACTTTTGGTCACATACTCTATACTCAAGGATGTGTTAAACAAGCAACTTAATCGATAGGTAGAAGGTAAAAGTCGAGTCCAATGGTTTAAAACACAGAAAAGTCTTAATATATGATGGTAGGTAACTAAGTAAGTTATACTATCTAAAATTCCACACAGTTGCCAGTTGATTCAGTGTGTATGACTGACTCCTAACTTCTTTTGTCTGCTTGTTTTCCATGTTCATGCAAAGTTTGGGGGGAGTCTCGCAAATCAGTTTTACACGTTATGCAAATTATTTCCTTTTGCATGAAAATAAATTCTCCTTTTCTTCTCTTCTCTCCCACCAGCAAAGACACATGACACCCATAGATAGAAAATGGGGTTTGATTCCACACAATGTTCCTCCTCTAAGCTAAGAGGGCGGGTCATGTGTCTCGAAATTAGGTGTGTTGGGATATCCCTGCTCCAAGACGCTGTCTTTCTCCCCTTCCCCCATTCAATAACCCACCAAGATCAGACAGACACACACTTACACTCATATATTCTTGACAGGATTCAGCATTAGCCAGCTTATCGAACATATATTTGACACACAAAGTTAATGGAGAGCCATTTAATCACAGAAACAAACAAATTAATCTTTAAATACCAGTAGGGACATTTAAGTGCTGTTACAGTCGTATATCAAAACTCTGGTCTCTCTCTGTCTCACACACAATCAACCCCCCACCCCTAATAGCCCTTTGCTGTTGGCTGCAGCTGGAAAGCGAGGTGAGCCTGTATGTGGGACATCACAGAGCTCATTAATGCGACTGTGCAATCAAATCAGGTCAGATGGATGCATTGGCGCCTAGAGGAAGGATTTGATAGCCAGCTCAGAAATGCCTTACAATAAGTTAATTAGACATTCACTTACGGGTCCTGCAGCTATCCTATCACTTGATAGTTCCTTGATAGGGTTTGGGTCTTGAAAATTGAGTGTCACAGACTAGTGCCTTATCAGTCCAGTGAAGTAATAGTCATTAGGATTAGAAACAGCCCACTACCTGACTTAGAATTTGACCATCTGTGGACAAAATACAACAATAACAAATAAACCAATTTGCGGCCAAGTGAGTGAAGATTGAAACATTAATTAAGGTTTTAGGTATGGGTATTCTTCTGACTCTTGCAATATTGACATGTATATTTTATGCTTGGAGCAGGGACATAGCTGTGTTTGAAGTGCTGGATATATACACACACTCTTTTCTTGGGGTAGTCTGGACATTAAAAAGCAGAGGTCTTTTGTTTGTTTTTATCTAGGGGATGACTAGATGCAGGTTTTAATAACAGCTATTCAAAGTCAAGTTCAATGATCGAATTTTCCTGCCCACAGTTTGAGCAACAGAAAGTTTCAGTATTTATTACTGTTGTTAACATCACAATCCATCATCAAAACAAAAACAGGAAGGCAAACCACAACACCCAAATTTAGGATTAGAAACTGCTGTCACTCTTCTAGTTGTAGATATTGGCACAAATTTCACAAAACTGGGTCTCATGACACTGTTATGACAGTGTAACTAATAAATATTTTGACCTCAAGTAGTCGTACCAATTGTATTTGTCATTAAGATATCATTGATAGGACTTGCTGTCATGACAACATTATGACAGTGTAACTAATACATATTTTGACCTCAAGTAAAGTGGTACCAATTGTATTTGTCATTAAGATATCATGGATAAGACTTGCTGTCATGACAACATTATGACAGTGTAACTAATAAATATTTTGACCTCAAGTAAAGTGGTACCAATTGTATTTGTCATTAAGATATCATAGATAAGACTTGCTGTCAGGACAACATTATGACAGTGTAACGAAAACATTCTTTGACTTCAAGTAAAGTGGTAACATTTTTATTTGTCATTACCATATTATGACAGTGTAACAAATACATTCATAACAAGCAAGATTCCAGAACGGCTCATCTGAGCTTTCATTTTCTCAAAGGCAGAGCAGGATACCCAGGGCTCGGTTTACACCTATCGCCATTTCAAGCCAATTGGGGACCATAAGCGGGCTGGGGAACGCATATTAATGTTAAAAAACCTCATAAAGTGAATTTTTCATGCCATGGGACCTTTAAAAACTCAGCGCGAGTAAAGATGGCAGCAGCATTTGGTGAGCAAAAAAAGCCAAAACCAACTCAGTTGTCTGGGAACAGATAACATTAGCTAACCCTGCGGGGGTTAGACGTTGTATTCCCCCGACACACTGTATTCACTTACTGTTTAAAACTTTTTCCAGCTTAGTGGGGGTGCATAGGCATACTGCTAAAAAACAACATGAAAAAAAAAAACATAGTAATGTTCCCTCAGCATTTAGTTTTGTTGTTAAACTGTATGTAAATGAGCAGGGACGTTAAATCACCTGTTTCACGTAACGTTACTCTAAGGTACCGTCTACGTGCTGGATTTTTCCTAAGGTTAGCTAGCAAATAAGCCCACTGACGGCGACATTATTGTTGATATTTTGGCACAATGTTTCGTAATGACAGTAGTAGTGGTCATAGTGAGTGAACATGTGATGTGAGATGCACATTGTGTTATGTCTGTGGAACTGTTCATTAGCTGTGTAACGTTATGTGTGATATCTGTAAAGCTGAACCGACTCACAGTAGTAAAACAGATTTTATTCTGATCCAAAGACTCTTTCTGGGAGATAAAGGACACTAACAGATTATACCCTGGACACTATCCATTATATCCAAATGTTAATGAGTAATCGTGTCAAATAATCGTGATTTCAATATTGACCAAAATAATCGTGATTATTATTTTTTACATAATCGAGCAACCCTACAAGGTTGTACCATGCCCTGTGCCAAATGTATGCTGGGAAAGGCTTCAGCCCCCTGTGACATTGAACAGAATAAGTGGGAATAGAAAACGGATGGATGGATATAGTTAATGTAACAGTAACATCTGTCTGTCCCTCTGTTTCCTTCTCTCCATTCAGGGTTTTCCAGTATTATCATTCTTGTAGTGCTGCTGTACTGTCACAAGGGTCCTAAACTCTGATACAGTCAGTTCACAGGGGACCTAGTCCTTTTCCCCGAGCTTTAGTTTCCGTCATCTAGGCCCTATCCCTCATGGCTGCCGTCTCAGGGGAAAAGCCCAGACAAAGTGGCATCTGTGGAATTACAGGAAATCAAGGGTAACAAGATAAGAAGAAGAAATAAGAGCTCCTGGCTCAGTTGTTGCAATGGTAATTGTGTAATTCACTACACAGTGCACACTACATTTTTAAAGGACTATACACACACTAAATTACACTAAATGTAACCAATGAATAATCAATATATCAGCAAAGTGAATAAGGAAATTTAGTTTAACCTTCATCACCTAACCAAGGCATCGTAGTATTTTTTACTCTTTCCTGTAAAGTAGCAATATCTGCAGTAAATTACAATAATGAGTGCCATACTGCATTTAAACACAACGTATATAAAAGCAATTGGGCTTTTTTCACCTTTTTCTGCGGTAAATTACAATAATGAGTGCCATACTGCATTTAAACACAACGTATATAAAAGCAATTGGGCTTTTTTCACCTTTTTCTGCCTGAATACTAACAACTTAACTTTGTTGTAGAATATTGGTATTCATAGCCTGATTGATGTCTGTTAAAGTCCCTTTATAAAGTAGCTGGCCCAGCTCTGGGGCAGGGTTATTAGCTCTGCATTAAGATGAAATCCATAAATTCGACAGTTGTTTCCCTCTATGGTGATGCCAGAAAATGATGGAAAGATGTTGGACAACCATTGTCATATTGTGACATCAGTGCATGTTGTTAAATCCGACTATGCAATCCAAGGTTTACCGACATAGTAAAATATGGAGAAAAGGGCATGGCAGGAAGGTGGGCAGGGTTGGACCTACACAATGCAGAGGGTTCAGTGATTATTTTCCTGTACTGGAACAACTTTATTGCTTAAATTACTCCTGGCACACAAAAAAAAGTTTGCGTGTTAGCTGCTGTTGCACACATAGCCCATTGCTGACCAGGTCTTTTTTAATCTGCGCTCTTCTTTCCTGGCCTGCAGTTCACTCAGTAGCAAAAATGTTCAGCTCACCTGAGACCAGTGGCAAGGACACTGGAGATCTAGAACCCACCAGTACAACTTTATTTATAAGGGTGGGAGTGGGGCTATGCCTCCGGCTGGCAAATGGCTGAAAACTACTTTGGTTAGTACAGATGTGTCAATTGTAAAAAATAAATAAACCAAAACGTGTTAAAATGTAGTCTACCATTTTTGGAGATTCTCTGAAAAATGTGTCACTGTCAGCTTTTAAGAAATACAGTCACCAAGAAGGTCTAAGAAGTTATTAAATCTAGTGATGCAGTTTTATTTAGGAGCACTGCAGTAAGCAGCTATGTTTTCACCTTTGCACAATTTCTGTGTTCAGAATGCGAGCAATCACTTTGCTGTGCTGCAGTCAGTGGGTGATTCGAGTTCACTGATTGAAAGCTGTAGTGTCAACGGTGTTGCAGCAGTAGGTGGGACACAGTGTACAGCAAATATAGCATGTGACTGGCTGATAATGCATAATATTGCATGCTCAGGCAGCTGATTTGTAATTGCATCTTTGATACTGTCCACTATTTAATCATTCTGTCAACCAAAAGCCAAATTAAGCATTGCATGTCTGTCTTCAAAAGTCATTTATTGCCTGTTTTACATTTTGAAATGCTTGTTATGAATTTAGATGAAATGAGGCAACATCTTGTGTAGAAAGGAGTGCATTATGGGCTTTGTTAATAATCATAATAAACTTAGTTTATTGTTTGTTTGCACATTTAGGAAATTAATTTCAATGATCAATTGAGGAGTACAGAAAAACATTGCTTTTCTCTGGCAATCAACCAGCGTAAATCGAGGCACTCATTAAGACTAGCATTGTAATTTCTTGGTGGTGTTACACTTTGATTTACTCTCATCGATAAATAAAATACAATCACTGCTGTTTGATTATACTGTGTTCGTTATTCTGAAGTGAAGAGATGAGGCTGTTAAGAAGGTAATGTATGATATACTTGAAAATGTAATCTAGAATAGATGAGTGTTCTTTACCTTCTGTAATGTAAGGCTACTTCTTATTATTCTTGCTGTATACCATACCGTGCAGCACGAATTGGCCTGGCTTGGCAGATTTGATGGCTTCAACAATAGGGAAATAAAATAATTCTGGAAACGTTTAGCCCAGTGGTGTTTTGAAAAAGGCCATTTCAAGAACATAAAGAGCCAGAGGGAACATTTCTTGGAGGCAGAGTTTCTTTTGTGTTGTATCAATTTCTTATGGCATGCTGTTGTTACCCTTCTCTAGTGGTGCATAAAGCCCCCAAAACATTCCTTTAGGAGCCAACCTCAAGGGTTTTTTAACATTGAGTTGTAAGTCAACTGCTGTGGGATTGTACAGTTCATGTCATTCCTCAATGTTAGAAGGACGTGTAATTTGCTTTTTTGCAAATTTGGTTTGTAATACATTACTATACATACATTACATACACATATACATACATACATATAGTATACATTACTGGGGATATAATTGTATATGTTTCAAAGCAGTATTTCTCACAATGTCACAGTCACAGATGATAATGTAGAATAAAGCGCTATCTGATCGTTCTGGTTTGAATTTATTATGAATTTATGATGATGCAGTCCACCAGAAACCAAATTAAGTTTTTTTTTTATGAGAACACATAATCAATAAACATGCATCATCTTCATCTCACAAATAAATGAGCTTTACAGGAAGAAAAAAGGCATCTAGATTTGCTTTTTCATCATCTTCGAGAGTTTAACCTCTTAAGCACATCTGTCATATACTAATTAATGGAAGTAGCTAGTGAATGGATTGCTGTGTGGTTCCATACAGAATATTACTGTATGTAATTGGAGAGTGACATTCACTGACAAGGAAACTATTAACAGTTCCATTTTAAAGAAACTCTTCTCTTTCAAAAATATCAGGATTATTCATACTAAATCTCCCACTGGAGCAAATAGATTGTTTTCATATCAAACTTTTGTAAATGAGTATCTAGGGATTCTTTCAATGGCTCCACGCTAACTGAAGGCATTGCCCAAAGCATTTAACTGATGGTATCAAGCTTAGGCTAACTAAGTAATGTAATATTGATGAGGGACAATTACCCACAATGGCATACAGCACTTTCTGGTCTTTGTCACCTATTAGCTATTTTAGTAGCAAAGCCTGGACAGTAGTGGAGATTCGTTGCTAATAGCAGATACAGCCACAGCCATTCAGTTAGTTAACAGATTCATAATCTATTTGATCTTCTCATGGTAAGTACTGATAATGCACTATTTTTTCAGCAGCAGTGGAAGCAGCAATGTTTTCTTGAGTGAGTGGGTCAGTTTGTCCTTTACATATATTGAGAACCGTTCAGCCGATCTAGTTCACACTTGCCAGTCATATTGCTGAGGACGTGCATTGTGTTGAATTTAGTGCAAGTAATCAAAACAATTTTCCACCATTTTGAATTGTGTCCACATCTGTTTTTTCGCTACTTCTGCTACAGATTATAAGCAATCATCACCAAATTTGGTACAGTACATCTCTGGACCAAGCAGGAGAATGTTTTTCAGATTTTTCATGTTCCATACAGAGTTTGCTCAAATTCTGCGGGCAGTGCTTTTTTTTTTACAAAAAATGTCATATCTCCTGAATGCTTTGTGCTACTACAACCACATGTGGTGGAATTGTGTAATATTAGAGGTGGTAAATCAATTCTTAGATGCATCGCGATTGTCTCTCAAAAGATTAAGTCTCAATGCAAAAAAGTCAATAATTGATGCAGGGAAAAAAAATTACTGACATATATGCCAGTATTTAAGTGCCTTAACGGTTACAATAAGAATTATGGCCAATGAGCCACCAGTGAATGTTTAAATTTTTCAAAAAACCCTAATGCAAATTGTGTTTAACTAAACTAATGGAAACAAATTAATCCGTTTATTTCAATCATGAATGATTACAAATAAGCCATGTTTTAAAAGTAGCAAGTAGTCACAGAGTGAGACAAAAATAATTAATAAAATAAAAAAAATTATTAATAAAATAAAAAATAAAAAGATGGATGCAGCGATAAAATATGATAAAAATCATAATCGAAAGGTGCCTAGAGAATCCAACCATTAGTAGATAAACAAATTTGGTGTAATTTGGCCAGGTGGCACTGTAGCAGCCTCATCTAACTATAAAGGAAGGACTGTCTGTCTGACTGTGTATGTACGCATGTATAACTGTCCTTCGCATGTCTCAAGAAACACTCATCCAATCGACTTCACACTTAGCAGGAGTATTGCTGAGGACCCAAGCGAGTGCAGTGTCGAGTGTGAAGTTGATCGGATGAGCGGTTTTCGAAAATACTGCAAGCAGCACCTCCATGGGCCAAGCAATCACCAAACCGCTCCAAACTGGCATGCATTCGGAACAGGCACGCCCACCAATACGATGAAAGCAGGGATACCGGGTGCCAAGCAATCTCCCAATCTTTACAGGCATGCACACGTTTTATTATAACTTGAATAGCTTTTTATTAAATTTTGTGAATGACAAATGTTACCAGTGTTTCCCACACAGACTAATTTGTGGCAGTGCGCCATACAATCAACACCGGCCGCCACATATTGCGTTTTTTTTTAAAAACGCTATTTAAAACATGCAGCTTATTTGTTCAGCTGCATTTCCTTTCCCTGCTCTCCTCCGTCACACACACACACACACACACACACACACACACACACACACACACCCCTCTGTGCACACAGCGTCTGTCTGAGAAGATGGCTTCACGAAAGGTTGGTATCTCGTGAACACCTTTACACAATCACTCCGAATACAATGTTGTCAGTGTGTTAATGTTGGCGTCCCGACCAGACTCTTAGCAAACAACCGATTGCGCCTGCTTAAAAAAGTTAACTAGTCAGTCAGGTAAAATGCAGTTGGATTGTCGAGGTCAAAACACTATACGTAGCAGCTGTGAATCAAATAAACTTATTATAAATAATGTTATGTAATTTTTTTACTCTTACACTGAATGTTTGCTGCTTCAATCCAGATGAGTATTGAAAAGTATTTTCCGCGAGTGAAAAAGGCACGTGTTGAGGATGAGGACCAGCCTGAACTGGAGGTATCAGTCTGAAACAGAGCTGAACAGTCCGACAAGTGTAATTAGTCATGTTATTAATTTGTTTACAATATTTTCAGGCTTCAACCAGTGCTGCTCAGCAGAAAGACAGGGTCAGGGAGAGAAATAGATAGATTTGTTAGGCATTGAAGAAAGAGTAGGAGAGGAGGACAGCAACCAACAGTGTGTCCTGCTCAGTTTTTGATACTTGATTGTTACGAAAACAAGTACCCCCACCCCCCGGCCACAAGTTACTTTCTAATCTGTGGGAAACACTAGTTACCAAACAAAAATATGTATTTATTGAAAGTCTCATCTAACAGGGTTACAAGTGTGTTTTTCTAATACAGCGAAACATTTGAATTAATTCGAGGAGAAGCCAAATAAATTTCCAGCAGATTATCTGATGTTTGTACTGCTGGAGCCAGTGACACTAAGTGGTGCTTCTAATCTACTATAGTAATAGTCGACCCTCATTATTATAAATTGGGTGGACAAAAGTGTTAGAAAACCCCTTTCGGTATAATGCAGTATAATTCAACAGCATCACAAATTACAGCCTCCTAAATGCGAATCAACACTTCTCTAAAACAGTTTCAACAAAAACTGAACAGTATAATCTTTATGAGGTAGAATTCATAAGGACAGTTCAGACCAAAGATTCGCAATGAGACAAAACCGTTTTAGAACGTCGCAGATTGCAGCGGATTGAATTGGCCCGTCTCAGCTCGACGCGAGCCAGCTGTGTGGCTGCAACTCAGCTGTTCAAGTCGCCGAGGCTGGTTTTAGAACGCAAGAGGCAACAGCCAATTAGAGAAGTCAGCTGGTAAAGTCAGCTACAAACTATAGAAATAAAATGATCCATAATCCATTTTATTTTTATGTTACACACAGCTGGTCGAAATGGCAGAGTTTTAAGGCTGAGTTCTGCGTCGGGGTTGATTTGCATCGCGGTGCATTTCACTGCCATAACGCTAGGTGGTGTGTGGCTTCGAAGTTCAGTGTCGCCTGTGTCTGTGTCGCTCACCACCGAAACGGTACTCAGAATGGCAAACCCCATAGACTGTCGTGCTAAAATATTAATCTTATTTGTTTGGCCTTTTCTTGCTTAGATTTTGTAAAAAGTATTGAGAAATAGACATAGTAAAATCCATTGACCTAGTTACTGTAACCAGAAAATAAGTCTGAGGTTATTTGCGACGTGTCTGCCAGCCAGTTTGTGTTATGTTAGCAAGCAAACTTTAGCACAACTGCCCACAAAGTTAATCTAATATTAACAACAACTACTTTTGTCTAGGAAAACTTTGTTTGCAAATCTTTGCTTGAATGTTGTGCGATTCAGTGCGAAAATGAATGGAAACACCTTAAAATGTCTCAAATCAATTCGATATACCAATTTAATCGCAAAACAGCATGTCACATCATTACGCACAGGTTTTTATTCGCTTTAAAGCTGTTGGATGGAAACACACTTTCACCAGCTTTATTCGCATGAGTTTTTTTACCGAACTTCAGATAATTCAATTGACAAGTGGATGGAAACTTAGCTACTGTCTTGTCTTATTGGTGTAAACTGGCAGGTTTCAGAACGCTGCAGACTGGCTTGTTGCAAGAAGTTGCAAGTTTCAACTCTTCTCGCAAAGCTTTGGTCTGAACTGGACTATAGACTGCATCAGTTTTAGCCGGGAAAACTAAAACTGGCAGTTCAGGGTATTTTCTTAAATAATGTGTCCTCCAAAATGTCTGTCAACCAGGCAATGCAAATCAAAACAGAGATAATGATATTATGGAAATGTAATGACTGTAATGACAGCGGCAACAGTAGGAAATACAGCCGATCTGGATATTTATGATTTCCAAATTTAGTCTTTACAGTTCATCATCAGTATGTGTGTCCATCTAGTCATGTCACACATAGCTTTGCAGCAGGGCATAACACAGCAAGAGAGGACAGACTGGATGTGTCTTCAAATAAGTGCTGGACATATTACAGAATGTTGGAGCAGGATATTAATATATTGTCTTATGAGGATACCTACATTTCTCCAAATTGATATGATATGTTAATAGGTTTAACCAGTCGTTTGTACACAGTATTGTTTTGTCAATTCTGTTTTCAGCTGTGGTTATTCTGTTTAGTAAGAAGGGTTTAACGTGTTTGGGTCTTTTTCAGAGATTGAGGAATTTAAGCAATGGGACATACAGTAAGAGGAGGTTCTGACTATGAATCTCAGATGGCTTCCTCGTGACCTCCGACCAGAAGTTTACGATGAGTGGGCTGAGCCAGAGGGCACGGAAGTAATCCTCTGTTGAGGTGGGTACGGTTGTGATGAGTCGGTGTGAGCAAGTGGAAATATGTTAAGGCTGTGATGAATAGCTATGTCAGCCTCAGTGAGTGACCTTGAACCTCACTCAATAAGTATAAAGAGGTTGGCTCTATTAGTACATTCAGTTCCCTCCCATTGAAATATTTTGTCTCTTAATTACTCAATTATCTTTGCTTAATATTTTGGACAGATATGGCCTTCAGTGTCATTCAATATCAAAGGGTAACTGTTTTTTTCAACCTGGACCCTATTTCCCTATGTTTTGTGTCTAAGTGACTGATGGGAACAACAATCTTTGAAACTGGTCCAGTATTAAACAAGACCGCTTCAGTCGGCAGCGGCGAAACAAGCTACAATGTAAGTTACTGGGGGGCAATTGTAAAGCTTGTATATACCTTCACAAAAGTGCTCGTTTTGCCACGGACAGGCTCAGATTAATATTTTAAGTGTCAGACAACATTATGGAAAGGATTTCTAAGGAGGTAGACATTTCTGTTAAAGAGTAAGATCCTTTTTTTGCGTTCGCTAAACCCACCAAACTCCATCTCACTTTAGCATCGTAAAATACACTTCATTCAAAGTCGACAGAAACAAACTAAAACTATGAAAAGCAGTTTGGGGTTGTCTTTATCACTTTATCGCACCGTTGTGACGAAAAGAGAGCTGAGCCAGAAGGCAAAGCTCTCGATCTACCGGTCAGTTTTCGTTCCTACCCTCACCTATGGTCATGAAGGCTGGGTCATGACCGAAAGAACGAGATCCAGGGTACAAGCGGCCGAAATGGGTTTCCTCAGGAGAGTGGCTGGCGTCTCCCTTAGAGATAGGGTAGAGCAGAGTAGAGCCGCTGCTCCTTCGCGTCGAAAGGAGCCAGTTGAGGTGGTTCGGGCATCTGGTAAGGATGCCCCCTGGGCGCCTCCCTAGGGAGGTGTTCCAGGCACGTCCAGCTGGGAGGAGGCCTCGGGGGAAGACCCAGGACTAGGTGGAGGGATTATATCTCCAACCTGGCCTGGGAACACCTCGGGATCCCCCAGTTGGAGCTGGTTAATGTGGCTCGGGAAAGGGAAGTTTGGGGTCCCCTGCTGGAGCTGCTCCCCCCGCGACCCCACACCGGATAAGTGGACGAAGATGGATGGATGGATGGATGATGTAGGGCTGGCTGTTGGCTCGATTCGATTTTGATACTTTGGGTCATGATTCAATTCGATATTGATACGATTCATAAGAGTACCTTTGCGTGATATATTATGTGCAATATTAATATAGTTTAGAATTAATTGACCCCAAAACTTATTTCACCATTTCATTATTCTTTATTAAGCAAAGAATAAACCATTCACAGTACTGTATGCTGTAATGCATCATACTATAACGGCAGGAGTCTTTGTTGCCGTGGGTTCGGATTCTGTCCGGTTGTCCGTCTTTCATCTGCTGCCTTTCACAGTTCAGCTTGATGCATTTGGTTTCACTCCACATAAAAGGTTTTGTAACTACTGTTGCAGGTGAAATTTCCATGAGGAAAGGCTTGAGTGGCTTTTTAGCACAATGCAATTGTCTTCAACCTGTCAGTGCAGACATTGCAGTCATGTTGATGTCAGAAAACATATGCACTTGTCAGTGAGGAAAAACTGAGGCACCAACAAATGTGAATGAAAGTAGAGTTATTATAGCTTGTGGCATGGAAGAGGGAACACTAAGGGGCATTTCATTTTTATCTGTAGCATTAAAGCTTTTGAAACTACAACAGACAAAACATGCATTTTCACTGGAATTGGTTGTGTAGGTGTTCTGCCATTTACAATGAGTAAATCTGTCTGTGGGCATTTATAGAAAAGAGTTAAAAAGATAAAACTTGAAAAATGGGAGAAAGTAAATGAAAACTTAGAAATAGCTAAAGTGATGGCTTGCCATTATTTAGTATTGATTTCACTAACTTCAAAGAGTTAAAATGGCTGGAAAATGAATTTTAATAGTACGCTATAATACAAGAATAAAGGATAAATAAAGAAAGTTAGTGGCAACCAAAAATTAGTGTCAGATTTTTTTCAAAAAGATCACTGACAATAATAACCGAGAAGACAGTAATTCTCATCATTAAAAGCTATCGATTCATAACAGCAGCTGTGCACAGCTTCAATTAAAAATTGCCACAGCAGTTAATCCATCCACCTGCATTTTGCTGCATACTGATCCTCAGCACAATCAAGTACAACACTTAACATGAGAGATCTTAAGGCTTTCTCCCATAGCACCTGCCATGCCGTTTCTATCACTCACGAGTGTTTGTGTGTCAGCATGCATTTAGGTAGTCCTGGTATTAAAAGTCGAGAAAGTGTTGTTTTGTGGGTAGCACATTCAAATATGTATTTATTATTTATGCATTACAGCCACTTGTTTTGATTGTGTCAAAAGCTTTCAATATGTCTGACACATTGAATGAAAAATCGAATAATAGCATTGATTACGCTTAAAAAGGCTGTTGCCTAATTGTTGATGTATAAAACAAACAAATCAATCTGTCAAAACATTTGGCAAATTGATTTAGCTTAACCATTTGAGTCATTTTTCAAGTAACACAGCCAAACATTGCCTAGTCCCTGATTTTCAACTGTCAGTTTTTAATGCTTGTCTCTTTTTTTATATTACTGTAAATTGAATATCTTTGAATTTTGGATGGATGGCTGGATAAAACAAATTCAATTTGTGATAAGCGTTTATCAAAAAGTCACTCGTCTATCAAATTTCCAAAAATTGTGATAAATCATAAAAAATAATTAGCACATTTATCAATAATAAAATTATTGTTAGTTGCTGCCCTATAAGCAACATACTTTAGCAAAAAACAACTACTTTTGAAAATGTCAAGGCCTAGGTAATAGTTAGCAGCTCTGTTAGATAATGCAGAGTACCAGCAACCACATGCACACACACTTAGCCCATACAATTTAATATGTAGACACCAAATGGACATGCAGAAAGAGATTTAAGATGGGACTGTGGCTTCAGACACCAAAATAGCTGTCTGCATTTGAAAAATAAAGTCCCCTGAAGGCACACCGCTGCCAGCCTGTTCCGAGTGGGTTTGTTTCAGTGTACGAGACAGCAGAAGACACAGTGATGTATTTGTGCAGGGGATGTCAGTAGTTTTGAGAGTATACTACTTGTCAATTTGTTTTTGCATGGCATAGGTTATCGAAGTTATGAGAAAGAGAGAAACCGAGATAGAAAGAGATTAGGGCAGCAAGTAGGGGTCCTAGGGAATGAGTGTGATTAGTGTATTAAGCATGCATCAGAGCCCCTCTGAGCTGTCTCTGCACAGGCAGGCCATCTAGATGAATAGCTTTAATATCCCTGTATTGCGATAACTGAGCAACAGTTGTTTCCCATTGATGGCTTAGGGGGATGACAGACGACCTTTGGAAAGCAGTATGACAACCCCCTGTCCTTTCCACCCCAAAAGCCTGTGACCCGTTGAGACCCTGGGGACAATGAACCAGCAGCACCAGTGGGAAAAGCCCACGTATGCTAGAGGAACAAAGGCTGGCTAATGCACTGTTTTCTCTTTTCATATCCTGGTGGGGGTAATCTGACCTTCTGCCTCTTGTTTCAACATGGTGAAAGCCGCAGCGGTAAGACGTTGACTTCTCGAGCCTTGTGCTCAAAGAATCAGATGATATTCAAATACAGTTAGAAAAAAAAAGGAAATCTACACAGAGATATGATTAATGTTTGAATGCCCTCCCACCTTTTAAAAGCAGACCATACAATCTTATTTCTTCCACACGTTTGTGTCAACATACCCAATTCAGCCGAGGAAATGCTGACAATGTGTTATCAGTTTGTGGTTTTGCTTTATGAAAACAGACCATTACTCTTCAAAGTGCCATGATGAGGCCCATCATGAGGTTTCCTTTGAGCACAAAGAGTCCAAAATGTGTAAAGGAAATGGAATGCATTGATTCCACACGCTGCCGCTTGTTCTTTAATACTTTGTCAAGCCTTTGTATGTAGACATAATCAACCTGAATAAGAACTGCTCTCTCTCACATCTTAAAAATAAACCTTCTCTTTCAAGCCCAATTTACATTACTGCTGGTAACTGCCTTGTTGCTCACACCATCAAATGATTAACGGACAAACTAGCAGAGAAAGACCCAATCAATTAAAAATAGATACATTTGAAGTAAGCAAAAAATAACATTTAACACAGTGCCACAGGCAGGTTTACCTTTTATCCTCAAAATAGGTTCCATTTATCATAATTAGCTGAAGTGAAACCTTTGAAATCATGTGCAAAGGGTTAGTTTTGAATAAGTAATACTTAGAATTCAATTTATTTTCAAAATTGTGTAAAGATAAAAATTACCACTAATAACAGAAATAGGACTGATTCCAATCTTCACTTTTCCAACTTCTGTCTCTAGATATTGACACTGGAAGAAACAAAGTAATTTCAGTCATCTTCCACTTTCTCTATACCCTCTATCTTTTTCCTTCACAAAAGACGGATTTGAGTTGTTCGAGATCTAGCTTGAGTGATGACCATCTTGGGAAATTAAATATTTGCTGAAACTCCGTGCCCTTGAAAGTTAATTCACAAGAACACAGGAGGTACGGAGGGAACCGTGAAGAAGAACAGTAATGGGTTTTCTATCTTACTTTCTCAACCTTTCTCTTGTTTCTTTCACTTTGCAGTACCATTCATTTGATCTTCAGAAATACATAATCTCTTTTTTCTAAAACTGTGGCTTAAATTAAATATGCTCATAATAGTACATGGTGAACGTTTGCCAAATTCATACTAGGGCTGCCACGTTTAGTCGGCGCAATCGATGACGTAGACGCTGAAAATGCGTCAACATCAATATTCAATTCATCATAACAAATGTTTTTCTCAATATTACTAAACTGTCAAACATTAAGCACGTGATTGCTGCATCAGGACAACCCGATCTCACTCAAAAGCGTACAAATAACACGGGTTTCTACCGTGCAATGTGTACGAGAAAGTGAAATTCTACGTGCATTACATACGCGGAGCGCTCCAATTGAAGTCATGGGGACCGGTGCGTTTTATATGCACGCAGCTCGCGTTACCACGTTGTGTGTTATCGCGAGAACAGCATCACACACAAAAACATAGATATGGTTGGGTTTAGAGAAAGAATGCAGGGAAAGGCTTTAATAACACAAGAAAATCACAAAAACACACTAATAAACGGTTGGGTTTAGGGAAGAAACATTGGGAAAGGCTTAACAAAAAAACACTACAAAGTCGCAAAAACGCGCCACATAAACACGCTAATAAACGGCATAAAATCGCCAAACACGGGACGCGAACCCCGGTCTCCTGGGTGAAAGTCCTGTGTTTTGGTTGGGTTTAGGGAAGAAACATTGGGAAAGGCTTAACAAAAAAACACTACAAAGTCGCAAAAACGCGCCACATAAACACGCTAATAAACGGCATAAAATCGCCAAACACGGGACGCGAACCCCGGTCTCCTGGGTGAAAGTCCTGTGTTTTACCCATCCACCACCCCAACCAACCTCCTGACGCAGCCACACGTCCCTTCATACTATAAACGCAGTGGTTTCCATTACTGTAATTGGAGCGCTCCGCGTATCTGCTGTACGCACAATTTCAATTTCGCGTACACATTGCACTATTTCACAGGTGGAAACCCGTGGTATTTGTACGCTTTTCAGTGAGACTGGGCTGATCAGGACATCAATCCTTTTTGGCTCCAGTCGTTGGTCGGCTCAGTGGCTCCTGTCAAAGCTACCGTTTTAGAAAATGGCGGTTGCAGCAGAGTGAACTTGCTGAACTGGACATATATGATGGAAGTGGTGTGATCGGTTGTGCCAAACCTAAATGTTAAGAAATCAAGCTTGCTTTCTTTGTTGCTCTCATACATTTGGTATTTTATTGACTAGCTATGGAATTGACACCATAAAAGGCACAGTATAGGGGGAGTATTAGGCTCAGGCTATACTAGGGGTTGGATGACTTCAGAATTTTTTTAAATCGACTCTGATGTGATGAAAGTAAAGTCAACTAGTCGCTGAAGTCATTAGCCTAATAAAATCACTGCTTTGCATTCTATACCTGTATTTTTTCACCCTTTAATATCAACCATTGTATTGATTTTCTTAAGAGGCTTGCTTTGTGTAGCTTAGCCTTTCTAGCATTTTGCAACCTGTCCAATTTATCAGCAAGCACTTTTGCAGTGAGCTTAACCAATGTTACCTATTTATCAGTTTGTGCTTCAACACAATACTCACAGTACTGGGTTTACCAGTGGTAACTTTACACACACACACACACACACACACACACACACACACACACACACACACACACACACACACACACACACACACACACACACACACACACACACACCAGCCGACGCTGCGTCGCGCATCTCCGTAATAGTCAGTCAATCAAAAGTTTGCCGTAAACAGCTGGACAGCCTGAAACGTTAGCATTAGCACGTAGCTCCTGCGTGTCTTTACACAAACCGCTGACTGCAAACGACCTTTAGCGCAGCAGTAATCCAAACAGTTACAGACAGCTCTCCTTGTCCTCTCACGCATCTCCTTACGTCACAAATGTTCCGTGGCTTTCAAATTAAGTTCCAAATTTTGTCAGTGACAGTGCTATAGGTCTAGGTTGTTAGTGACAAAACCACATGATCAGCGACAAGTCGAATTCAAGCTCAAAACATCATTGTGGGTAGGTAAGTCCACTAGTCTGTGCAACCCCTAGGCTGCACCTAACCAGTGTGGTTTTGTGTCAAGGATGATGAAGATTTGCACTTAAATAGCCCACATGCTCAGGCTAGGTCAAATGTGTAAGGAGCTGGGCGCCTGGATAGCTCCGTTGGTAGAGCGGGCGCCCATATATAGAGGTTTACTCCTCGACGCAGCGGGCCTGGGTTCGACTCCGACCTGCGGCCCTTTGCTGCATGTCATTCCCCCTCTCTCTCCCCCCTTTCATTTCTTCAGCTGTCCTGTCAATAAATGCCTAAAAATGCCCCAAAAATGTGTAAGGTACTAGGTGACGTCACATCTTTGCTGTGTGTATGGCTTTACCAAGCCATGCACACATGATCCTTTTTAAAAGCTCACTAACATTTGTGGATTTCTCAGATTTTTGATCTTTGATACTAAACCCCTCAAGCAGCAAAAGTATTTAGTCGAGTATTTTTCATGAAAGACATCTTTTGAAAGTGTCACAATGTGCAGAGTGGGTTTTTTGGAGGAGCTACTGACTGCTTTTAAAGTGCTCATATTATGCTTTTTGGCTTTTCCCCCTTTCCTTTATTGTGTTATCTTTTTTGTGCATGTTATAGGTTTACAAAGTGAAAAAGCCCCAAATCCACCCCAAAGGCACTTACCATCTCCAATAGAAAACACTGTTCACAAACTGCTCCAAACAGCTCTATTGTAGTCCAGCCTTTACTTCCATGACAAACAACACGTCACTTTGTAACACATGTTAATGCTCGCCTAGCTGCTAGCGTGGCACGCCCTCATACTCTGCTTCTGACTGGCTAGTAGTCCTTACCTAGCTACTGCGCATGTGCGATTCCCAACAAAGATTGAACAGAAGGGAGATGCCTCACTCGGTAGCTAAAACAACAATAATACACAGGGTGAAAAAAGGAGTTGCAGCAATGTGCAGTTCAACAAAAATATGGTGTTTTTTGAAAATTAAACCATGTAAACCTATTCTGATATAACCTCTAAATACAATTATGAACCTGAAAATTTGCATAATATGAGCATTCTAAAAGGAATGGGCAAGAGCTGATTTGACCATGTGGCACTGATTCACATTTGCTTAACAACCAAACGGCGTTGAGGACCATCAACCAGAAGACATTAAACATCATAGGCAAGGAAAAGTGACATCCTGAAGACTCATCACCGAGTCCATTCTATCCTTCACCGTAACTGACTATTTTGCAGCAGCCATCCAACATGAGAGCACCAAGCTGCATCATCCAATCAGCTGAGAAAATCACTATATGCAACTCACTCTCCTTCCAGGCCTGTGTGACACCAGAATCAAGAAGTGCACTTAAATACACATCTCTTCTCTGACCCCTCTGACAACAGCCAGCGCATTTTCCAAACGCTCTCAGCTGAAATATGCTATAGAACTGCCAACACAAGCACTACCAACAACAGCTTTTTTTTGTGCCAAATCACCAAAGAACAAAGATCTAGACCCCTATGACTCACCTACGACTGACGGATGCTTAACATAACTAAGTACATATGTGCATATGTACACTGATGTAAACCTGCACATCAGTCTCTCCCATACATTTAGAAAAGTACAGCTATGCATCAACTGTATGTACACCATGTACATTTTCTGCTATTAGATTATTTTGTGTTGTACATTTGTATCTGCAAGGTTCTATTCCTCATATTTCGGTACACTCTGCAATCCATCTTACCTTATGTAATTGGCATGTAATTGGCTAAAGCAACCCTCCAGTATGAATTAATTGCATGTGCACATGTACTTGACAAAAATAGTTTTGATTTGAGAGGTAAATTGAGTGGTTTAAGGTCTACAGCAAAGATAACAAAGTCGATGTGGAATTTGTGTGGACGTCTGCCATTTACTTTAAAAAAAAAAACATTGCAAAACTTAGAAAATGCTTCTGTTTGCTAAGTGCAGTCTTCCTGCTCAGGCTTATGTTTGATTTTAATGAACAAAAATACAGTATGTACAAACCTGGCAAAAAAAGCATTGTTCCCATGCGCCAACGCAGTTTTTTTTAACAGACTTTTTATTGGCACCGTTAACCAGATTAAGTATAACCTGATAAGACATTGCAAGCTGATCTACATTTCTCAGTAGCACAGTACAAAGAATGTCTCCTTCAAATAGGTACAAGTGCTTGTCTTTTGTGTTCTATAATATTCCACAGATTGCTTTATCCAACATTTATTGACTAAAAATAATTATGAAGCTTTATACTTAAAATCCTGAAAAAATCCCGTTTGCAATGAAGGTATGAAGGGAAAATAATAACAAAACTAGATTTACTTTAGTTGGACCTCAATGATGTTTCACTTCCCCTGTTCCTTTTTTCCAGATTGCAGACCACAGACATGAGTAATTGGCCAAAAGTGTCAGTGGTACATCTAAACCACCTCTTTGTTTACACGTCTCTCCTGTCTTTACAGCTCCTACAGATGCAACAGCAGTGTGGTGTTCTCGGCAGTAATTGCAAGTAGCGCGAGGGGCAAGGCTTTCTGTGAGGCACCGAGGTGGCTCAGAGGTGACTGCAGTCCCTGCATTTTGAAGTGCTGTCTGCTTGAAAGGGAAGTTGACCTTGACAAGACAGAAGCCTCTCTTTGCCTTGTGGGAAGCAAAAGGGAGGGCAAAGGGCGCCTCTGTCTGCCCACATCGCATTACTTAGACCTAGTGGCAAATTGTCACTATGGTACACACACCTCAGCCCCAAAAGAAGAGAGGTTTCAGGGACAGAGGCAAAAGCGACCTCTCCAAGGTTGGACAGTCATTGCCAAAGGGGAGTTTTGAGTTGATTCCAATGGTACCACTACCATGGTTTATGGTCTCCAGGCAAAACAAACTCAGATGATGTGGTATTTATTCTTTTCCCCCCAGTAAATAAAGGTGTGAACGAAATGCCTAAAGCAGTGCACTGGCACTGTTTATGTTAGGCTGTATATTCTTTTAGGTGCATGTCAAGTATACTATCTCTAAAATGGCTTATATATTAATCATTATATTCACAATAATGGAATTAATAAGTCAGCTTAATTACAATCCTAATGGACCTTTTTCACAGCAGACATTTTGACTCGTCATAGCAGGAAAAGTACAGCTGAAATTCATAACCTTAACGATGGCTCAATTCCATCAAGTGTTTTCAAGTGTGTACAGTAAGCTACATCAGTGAGTCAGCATGCACAACACCAGGGCCTCTCCAAAGTGGAATGCATCCATCACTAATGGTTTTGAATACACCTGTGCTTTTCCTACTAGGACATGTCAACATGTCTGCCGTAGGGCTGGTCCGAATACCATTTTTTGAGCTTCGAAGCTTCGGTAGTAATGAGCATCGAATATTCGAAGCTTCGGAGAGAGGGGGCTGAACATATTATTATCTCTAATAAAGGCAGGAATCTCTATGTGCCTGTCTGTTTGTTTGCATTTTGATTATTTTGAGAACCTTTCATCCAAATGACTTCACAAAGGAGTGCAGTGTCGTATTTGGTGCAATATAGATAGACAGGCCAGACGTGTTCAGAATTAATAAACTTTTAACCTCTCAAGGATCACCGTCCCATCAACGGGACACTTTGTGACTGGGGCGTCACTGTAACCTCGATAAAACTTCCACTCATGAGCGTTTTTATAACTTTAAAGCATTAAATCTTCAAAATATACAGCCATGTACACAAGTGTTACAAAGTAACAGAAAATAAAACACACAAATCACAACGGAAAAATGCGAAACAGTTTTCCATTTCCGCACTTGTTATCGCCGCTAGCTTCTCGCTTGCTACATGCTCGAAGTGGGCGTCATCGTATCTTCTTCTTCTTCTTTGTAGTTTATTGGGGGTTGGCAAACCAACTTAAATGTGCATTACCGCCACCAACTGGACTGGAGTGTGAACGAGAGATAAATGCAGAAAATAAATAAACCAAAATAAATAAAAAAATCGAATACCAACCCACCGAACGAATATTCGAATATTCGGGTCCAGCCCTAGTCTGCCGTGAAAAAGGTCTATACAATGTTATATTTTTCATGTTTCTAAGAAAATATTTATGTCCAAATGTTATTCCCCTTATAATCTATAGGTCAATTAATTCTATTTTATTTTCTGTTAAGAAAAAAATGTGATGAACATTACAGTGCAGCTGGGCTTCTAAACAGGTACTGTACCCATGTGTAGCCTTTTAAAGTGTCTTTTTGCAATCAATCTGATATTACATGTCATAC
Organism: Perca fluviatilis; assembly: GCF_010015445.1. NCBI lineage: Eukaryota > Metazoa > Chordata > Actinopteri > Perciformes > Percidae > Perca > Perca fluviatilis. Next base: position 25,674,381 of record NC_053121.1, on the reverse strand, counting down.
AGGAGCCATTTAGTGCTGTTTATTTTTGCAGTCTCTCTTATTAGATGTCAAACTGGTTATTAGTGGCTGCCATCCCTCATTCAAGTGATATGTATGCATTGTCATACTGCCAGCATTTTTCAACTCACAATTTGCTTCCCATAAATGTGACTCGTAATTTGTGGTTCAATTGAAATGCACTATTGCCTGTGTGCCAGGTGGACCGGTTAGATTAGATCTTAGATGTGAATGAGTTCTACAGGGGGTGCTTATGTCTTGAAAATGTATTTCAAACACTGTCTCAACTTCTTTTAAAGACTATTTCAAAGTGTTAATAACAACAAAATGGCTTAATATGTCGAGTGTGCGTTACTGTTCTCATAGTATACAGTATTTTTGCAGCCATGTGACACTATTAGAGAAATATGCAGATCTGAAACCTCCCGCAGCTCTCCTGATCACTCTGTTCCAAATTCCACATCTCTCTCCACTGTACAGTTTGCCAAAACAAATTAAGTTCTTAAGTTTTTAGGGAGAGTAATTTACACTCCCTCTCTCTAATCTCAATATCTCCCAATGAAGAAAAACCCAATTCTACCGCAGTGTAATTCTAACTACAGTGGCCAGACCTCTGAGAACATTTCCTTTGGACCAGATGAACTGTGCTCTAAATGCATCGTAACACTCTGTTACAAAGAAATTCCCGTTCTGCTGTTTATTTTGTAATTGAGGGCCTTACATGTAGGCTACATTATGTTTGAGGAAAATCTGATTCAAATGTAGTGCAACCCCTGCAGATGTGAGTAAGACCCTGCTGTTAGTAGCTTATAACTACTGTGACAAAATACTTAGCGGCCATTTCTAAGGCTGAAAGAGTGCTATAATTAGATCTTAAGTTTTGCTTTCCATACTTTTTCCTTTTTGTATGAGCACATTCAAAGAAACATTATCATTACTATCCATAAAACAAGTCAGGTCAATTTGCTAAAATCATTGTGCATTAATAAAACAGAAGTAGGCTACACAAACTGGCTCGGGTATGTTAAGAATAAAATAGAATAGATTGTCATTATATCACTTTATTGTCAGTGTGCTTAAAACAATGAAAACCTGTTTAGCAGCTCTTCAGCAGTGTGCAACATAAAAGTACAAGTAAATAATAGGGAGGCAGAACATCAGTATCGGACGATATTCGCCTCGTTGACTGCTATTGGCTATGATGGCATTCATCAAGGACATAGGGCGATGTTTGTGTGGTTTTATTTGAAGCAGTTATTTCTCATGTGAAAAAAGATATAAAGTATTTAAGGTTGTTTCATAAATGTGTGCTTATTCAAAGATAGTGTAATAAAAGGGATTAATGACTTTAAAACAGCTCAGTTATTTCTAATAATTAAGCATTCTTCGTTATCCTGTCACAAAAGGGGAAACGACGACAAAACATCGATATCGGCTAACGGCCAAATTGTTATTTTAAAACATGGGTATCAGCCCAGAATTTCACAAGTGGTGCATCCCCAGTAAATAAGCAAGTAAATATAGTTTAAAAAAAGGTCAAGTTGATAATAGCAATTTAAAAATTGAAGAAAAAGTATCTAAAGACAAGCAAAAAAAAAAAAAAAAACATAAAGTGACCTAAACTGTACAATGTTGTTTACCCCTCCCATTCCAAGACTAATCAGCCTTTTGTCCCCATGATATTTTGAAACTTGACAAAAGACAGTCAGTCCAGCAGTGATTAACTTTTTTCAACAAGCCCTTTCCTTGTCATCATTTGCTGTTATTCTCATTTGTCTTAACCACACTGCCACTGACAAAACTCAGCTTGCTTTCAGTCAGTTAACCGATAAAAGCTGTAGACTCTGTTGTGGACTCTGCTTTAAAAGTAAATTCCTCCATCAACTTATCAGTGTGTGAGAAAACAAGGAGTAGCGTTAATGGAATTCCATTAACATTAATACAACCAAAGAATTTCTAATAAGGGAAGGAAGTTCCACTCTCTCGTTACTTCCGGCTTCTGAACTGGTTGCAGTTCCAATCTGATTCCGTATAGGGGGTGCTCACAGGCGAGCGCAGAATGAATGGGACTCTATGGAGCTATACCCCTCAAAATCCACTTCTCTCAGGATATAATTTTTTGGCTAGTAATTAGGGCTGGGCGATATGAAGAAAATCAAATATCACGATATATACAACGACTCAACCTGTAAGAAATCGAAAGGACATAAATACTCGTTCATTCAACTTTCGACCTATAATCCATGTTGAACTTGCAAAAACTTCAATGAAATCTGAGATTTCTCAACCACAATCAGGCGAAAGAGACACATTTAGCCGTCTAGCTCTATAGAGTCCCATTCATTTTGCACTGGATCGTGATCACCCCCAGTGGAACTCTGGTGGAACTGCAACCAAATTCGGTATAATGGGGCTGGATAGGGAGTGGAAAGACTTTCCGTAAACCGGCTTTGATACAACTCATTTCTTCATCGCTCCCTGCTCAGCTGCTCAGTGCTGCCTTCATGGATGGCTGTCCCTAGTGGCCGGAAGCTATATTACAGCTATACTATAGGCTATGTATGGAGCAGACAAGCTTTGCCTTCACCAGTGGTTGAATGTAACTAAGTACTTTTACTCAAATACTGTACTTAAATACAATTTTGACATAGTTGTAGGATACCTCACTTGAGTATTTCCATTTTATGTTACTTTGTACTTCTACTCCACTACATTTTAGTAGGAGAAATAGTACTTTTTACTTGTTACTAGTTACTTTTTACATAACATTAACATTAACATTGAGCCTTTTACTTTGACTTTTGATACTTTATTTTGCTGATAATACTTCTGTACCTTTACTTAAGTGACATTTTAAATCCGGGTACTTAAAATAAGCATTATATATATATATATATATATATATATATATATATATATATATATATATATAATAGATAGATGTGTAAATTTAATCATATGTTTATTACCCCGGTCACAGTTAAAGGTGGCGTTGTATTAGACTAAATTATATTGAGAGGTGTTTCAACATTTATTGTCCTTCCCATTGAAATACCTGATGGTTGCAGAATATTCAAAACACACACACATAAATCAATATAATGCAGTCCAGTACAACACCACTATGACCTAACTCAAAGTTAAAACACAATTGAAGAGTGTGAGAAAACAAGAGTAGCAGCGATACTCTGATCAACAATGGGAGTCTCACAGTGGATGTGCACTGCAACCATCAATAGGTTAGGTCCAACAATAAAATGACAAGACAGTTACCAATTATGTGTTCATTTTATAATTCATTTATTATTAATATCCATAATGGAATAACACTGAACTTTCTGCAGTGCAGTGAGAAAATGTGAAAAAAAAAACTTGGCAAACTGAATAAACTCAATGGAGGAGAATGGCTGCAGGTGCTCCACAGATGTATTATGAGGTGTCCTTAAATAACTCACTCAATTTCATAAAATTATTAGAGTTATCACTTTATTTCATTTGGCCTTCCTTGCCCTCCTCAGCGCTCTCTGTTTCGCGCAATTTGGACTTTTATTTCAGCACTTTTCGTCCACTCTTTCCTCAGCAAAGTATGACCAATGTATCAAAATGCTTATATAAGCCTCTCAAACATTGACTGCAGTACAATCCACTTCTCCACTCTATGGCACATTGGCACCACTCCCTGCACTGGTCAGGAAACGCAGCAGTCTTGAGTTTGGTGTTTGGCCCTAATTACATAACACTCATATAGCATGGCTTAATTACAAGGCTACAGATAATCACTTTAACATATACAGTTTACATACATCTAGCTGATTCAATAGAGTTTAGAGCTGAATTAGTCGATTAGTTTATTCAGGATAGTCAACTGACTCAACTCAAGCAATAATGCCAAACATTTGCAGGTTCCCCCTTCTCAAATGTGATGATTTGCTGCTTTTCTTTGTCTAATGGGATAGTAAATAGGCTAATGTAATAGGCTATCTGTAGGTTTTGTGGTATGCAACATGTGAATGTATACGCCAACGTAAACTGCCATATTCCACTCCAAATACACTATATCAATCATCAAAAACATCAATGATCATGTTCCAAATTATACTAAAGTCACACCATAGAACACTATTAGGCCGAACTGTCAAAGGAGAAAAAGGAGAGCAGTCACACACCTAACGTGTTAAGTTGCATAATTACAGTATGATATAATAGTCCATCGGAATGACCGCTCAAGCCCACCACCACCACTTCAGCACTAAGCTGTGCTACTCCACTCATAGCAACAAAAGGTAACAGACTGTCAAAGAGCAATAACACCATCCACTGAGCACAACAACAGGCTGATGTGACAGTGTAAACTGCAGCTCATGAAAACAATGTCCTATAGAGATGAATCCATAGCAGAACTGATGTTCAAGCATCACAAGCGGCAAAACCAAGCCAAACAGAAACCAGCACGATAAACATCCAATAACCAAGCTCTAAATGTTGCACAATAAACAAACATCTGACCACCATCTGTATCACACTGCAAAGAGTTAATGGATTAAGGTCTTACCTTCACGAGAGTTTCTTCCTTGACTTTGTGAGTGCAAACTTATCCACCCAACCCACAAATTCCATCGATCACACAAGGTTGGACTCCATTGCCAGCAATGACAGCACAGAGTCAGTCAGTTCTGGGCCAATGACAGCAGTCAATGCCAAACCTCCTGATGGCGATTAAATAAACTATTCTCTTGGTAGCCTATAGTTTGTCTGGGAGGCAGCAATGCAACAGGTCACTGGGAAGGGTGGGAATAAATTTCCTTTCAAGGTCAGTGTCCCACAGATTGGTTCAGCCCTTCTCTGTAAGGTTGCAGAGGTTTGATGAACAGCCGCTTCCTTGGCATGCTCCATAACAGCTATTATTAATCTGAATACATATTATAATCATTTTGCTGTTTTTCTGGCTGGAAAATTTGTTTTCCCATCACCATTTTTAAATGTAGCTCCCATCCAAACTGAAACTGCTTGTATTCCTCTTCCGGCTGGTCCCCACTGCAGGCCCGTCGGGTTCCCCTCTCATCTTTGCTTTATCTGCCCCACAAGAGCTGTCCGTTCACAAGCCTTGCCAAGCAAACACTACTTCCGTTGCTGAAGACAGCCCTGATGCTGGCGGTGGGACTAATGTGTCTACTCCAACATTACCACTATCTTCGCTGCTGATGTCTGACTGGCTAACGTTACTCCTGGCAGCGGGGCTTTACTGGTGACAGCACCTGTTGCTGATGATCCCACTTCAGAGGTCGTGTTCCGTTCTTCTGTCCCCGCGGTGTTTTCACTGACACAAAGTGGACATTTCGGCCTGATGCGCTAAAGTCGTGCCATTTATCACTTTCTGGATGCTAGCTAAACGGGCATTTGGTGCTAATAAATTTGTAAATTGAACGCACGTTGAAAATATGAACGCGCAGCTATAGTTCAAGATTATTTATCAGTGTCAGGACGTCTGTGAATTAACTAAACGAGCATTTACTCCAACCATAGACAGTACTCCAACCAACAGGTGAATTCCATTAACATTAATACAACTAATTTCTTCATCGCTCACTGATTAGCTGCTGAGTGTTGCCTTTATGGATGGCTTTCCCTAGTGGCCGGAAGCTATATTACAGCTATAGCCTACTATAGGCTACGTATGGAGCAGACTTATGGCCACTCAAGCTTTGCCTTAACCAGTGGTCGAATGTAACTAAGTACTTTTACTCAAATACTGTACTTAAATACAATTTTGACATAGTTGTAGGATACCTCACTTGGGTATTTCCATTTTTGTTACTTTGTACTTCTACTCCACTACTTTTTAATAGGAGAAATAGTACTTTTTACTTGTTACTAGTTACTTTTTACAAATAACATTGAGCCTTTTACTTTGACTTTTGATACTTTATTTTGCTGATAATACTTCTGTACCTTTACCTAAGTAACATTTTAAATCCAGGTCTTGTACTTGTACACTAAATGTGTAAATGTAATAATATGTTTATTACTACGGTCACAGTTAAAGGTGGTGTTGTATTAGACTAAATTATATTGAGAGGTGTTTCAACATTTATTGTCCTTCCCACTGAAATACCTGATGGGGGCAGAATATTCAAAACACCTCTCAATATAATGCAGTCCAGTGCAACACCAATATGACCTAACTCAATGTTAAAACACATAATTGAATTAAGACCTATTTGTTTTGAAGAAAAAAAACACCTGCTATACACTATAACACCCGAAACTATAAAATACTTGAGAGGGCTGAGCTGGATAGAGCTCTTTTTGAAAATATGACTCTGATGATTCTTACCTAAGAAAAAGGTTTGCCTCGTGGGACAAAGCTTTTTCCCAATTTTTCAAAGAGATACAATCATTAGCATCTCCTTGGTATGAGCTGCAACCAAGGATACTGTGCTTCTGAAAACAACACTTCCTGTGACATTCCACTGTTTGATTCTCCGCAGTAACCTTGGCAATTGCCTCAATCACTGGAAATTAATTCCAGTCATGCCACTCCCTCCCCCTTCCCTGAGTTGTATCGGGCCCATGCATCTTACTACTGGCCCTGATTCACCCTGAATACCAGCCAAGCCCAACGATTTTTAGGTCCCCAGGCCCCTATTGGGGTCTGTCTGCCGCCACTCTCAAAATGGGCCAGTCTTTTGTCTGCACACATGTTTAGCTGCCAGATTGTGACAGATTCAGTCCTTTTCTATTTCCATACTCACAGATGATGTCAAAATGTACTTTTTCTTTACATGTCCAGCCCCTTTACATTGTAGTTTTTTTGAAGTGCAAGACTGTGCATTTCCATATGTATATAGATAATCTATATGAGAAAAATATGTAGAAATGATAAATGATAAAGAACACTATCTTTGTGCACATAGTCTTCATAGATTTGTATTGTGTCCAGCATGTAGCAGAGATGTATTGCTGCGTTTGATTTCCATTGATAGCCATCATAGAAATATAATGATATGTTTCCTGTCTGATACATTATATGTTTTCTGCATTAGCATCAGTTAAAGAACAAGGGAAAGGGAAGGTTATGACAATTTAAAGAAACTTCTTGTAATGGGGTTGCGTGACAGCAATTCCTTTTAAAACTGGTAGTCATTTTACACCTGCTGTGCATCAGTACTTTTCTGGGTAAATGTACATTCCATCAGGTCATGAGACCCTTTTCTAAGGAGCTTGCTCTCTGTCTCAATTTAGAGTTCAGTAGGCAAACAGCAGCTGCTTACTTCCATTGTGCTGAGTACAGCCATACCACTAAGCCTGCCTATTCAAAGGACCATGTAGTTGTGCTATCCAATATAGGGGCTGCTGTGATGCAGGCAGGTAGCCTTATTTCCACTGCTTCAGCTTTGTAATGCACAATTAATGAGCCATCTCACACAGGTTTGACAATGCCTTTTAAATAATGAGGAACTTTCAAGAGCACTCTTATTTGGAATCTTTTGTCATGCTAGAATGACCACCTAGAGGTTGAAATTTCATAGGTTTTCTATTTGGGGCTGCTGTGTAATGACATCTTTATTGGAAGTCATGATCCAAAGTTTTACAGTACTCTGTTGGGAAGGTTTTGATGAATCATATTTGACTATTGAGGGTGGTCATCTCACAGCAAGTCGTACAACTCAACCAACTCAAGCGTTTTTGTGTTTTGAGTTTGCATGCTCTCCACTGCTCTCTCTGTCTGTGTGGGTTTCAACAAGCCAAAGACTGCAGAATGTAGGTTAGGTAAATTGGAGACAATGAAATATCCTGTAGATCTGAATGTGAGTGTGTGGTTGCCTGTTTGTAGCCCTGTGATATACGTGTGACCTCTCACACTGCCTCTTGCCCAGTGTATATGGGAATAAGCTCCATCCACCTATGACCCTGAACAGGAGCAGTTCAGAGAATGGATGGATGGATGGATGGATAGATAACTGAAGTGAATCAAACAATGCATCAGATCAAACAATGCATGATTTAACATATATGATCTAGATATGGTTTAAAGGGACATTTTTTCAATGGTTTTTAGCACTTGAGTTTTGGCATTTATAGTCCATTGTTGGTCTTATTATCTGTTTTTATCTGCAAAAACATGCATAATGTATATCCTGTATGGATTTGTGTCAGGGAAAAATGATGTATGTATGCTCATGTAAAGGAATGGTGACTGGGAGGAGGTGGGGGTTGAGTCTACAGTGGGAGGTTGTCTTAGACCAAAGGCATCTGTCTGGGAGTGGCTGTAATTGGCTGCAGTGTGGCGTTATCTCATTAATATGGAGCCCAGGGGAAGGAGACAGCCAACTTCCTGCCTCTGTGTTTGGTTGTTTGACTGTATCTCCATTGATGGTAAATGCAGTGCTCCCGGGGCACCCCATGCCTGTTGCCTGCTTCGTTAAAAAACAAGAAAATGAATATTAATCTCATACAGAATGGAAGCTGCAGTAGCAGAAGGGGGTCGTCAGTCTAAAGGCTGTTACCGCTGATTTCTGGATTTACTTAGTTATGCAGGGTCTAGTTTTTTTTGTGTTCAGGAAAAAGGGGATACATGGCACAAAAAAAAAAAAAACCCCCTATCATAATTTTAATTTTTTTTTTTTTTTTTTTTTTATCACATGACATGTATGGAAGAAATGACCAACTCTTAATCACTTGGAATTACTATATGACTTAGACATGCTAGATATAGTTCCATGTTCTAATTCACAGTGACTACATAAAAACAAGAAGTTTTGAAATTGTAAATAAATATTTATGGAACCCACTGGCTCAGAGTGAAGTAAATTGACCAAACTGTGTGTGCATGGGAAACCTTGATCTTGGGAAGGCAGTAAATAGTGTCAGTAACCACCACAGTAACATCTTTGACAGCAACCACTGGCTGTTTTCAATTTACTTGACACCACTAACAGCAAGCAGGAGTGTCAGTTCAGACAGTAGCATCATACACTCAATCTCCTGATGATGAATTTATAAGAAGGACACAGATTAGATTAAAAATCTGAGAATCTCTACAAACACTTTTGAGTCTTTCTGATTTAGCACAGATCCTAGAATAACTGCTGAAAAAACCTCCGACACTGAAAGGAATAGTTGGACATTTTGGGAAATAGGCTTATTCGCTTTCTTAAGTTAGACAAGAAACCGAGAACAATACCACTCTTATCTGTCTGTTAATTATGAAGCCACAGCCAGGAGACTGCTCGCGTGTACCTAGCACGGTCTCTATTGGTATTCTCATTGGTCATTCTCATCACTTGACAATATTCTGCACTATGCATATTTATTTATTTATTTCTATGTGTCACCTCCTACTGTGCAATATATCATTTATATTCATCCACACCTCATTCATCTGTATGTCTGTGTATGTATACTGTCTGTTAATATAAGGTGTTTATAGTGTATATATAACTATTATTATTATTATAACTCTTATTCTATTTTTTTTCTTTATCTTATAATATGTTTTGTATATTTTTCCTATGTCTGTTTAATGTGTATCTGTGTTATTCTGATGTGTGTGAATTTTTCTTTTGAGCTGCTGTAACAAGGGAATTTCCCCAGTGTGGGATAAATAAAGTCTATCTTATCTTATCTTATTTTATCTTATCTAACTCTTGGAAAGAACATGGATAAGTGTATTTCCCAAATTGTCTAAGTAGTCCTTAAACATCCATTCATCGGGTGTGATTCTGTTTCACACTGTGCAGACCCACTGCTTCTGCACTCCATTTTAAAACTACAGTCAGCGCACAGTTGTGAAATGCAGCAGTCAGGGTTTTTAGAAGCTGACTCTAACTAATAACTTAATGAAATTTCCTTAGCATTTTTTTTTGTTCAAAGCTAATGATAAACTAAAATACTGTATATGGACAGTATTTGACCATGTACATGGCCTCAAAGGAGATCAGAATGCTTTTTGAGAAAAGTCTAGTGAAACTAGTCAAATAGTGGTACAAAGAAGTTAAAAGTCAGTGTTGAATATAGTATTGTTACATAATCAACTATAAACACTTCATTAAGGTTGAGTGAAGAGGCTGCCCCAAGCTACTAATATGTCAGTCCCTCCACCAAACTGTTATCTGTTAGCAATGAGCTGATGAATTATTAATTATATAATACTAGAAGTCTCACTAGGGAGCTCCCCTGTATCCTCAGAGCAGACAACCGTAAAGGGACGTTCAAGGGCAAAGAAAATAGGTTTCTTTGCCAACTATGTAAGGATAAAGACACTGGAAATACCTATAATTTGTTTAAAACACTGCAATGTGGAAGGCTCCCCACTAGCCCTGCGGTCATATCGGCTCTTTTTCCAGTTGAATTCCGGCAGCATTAATAAAACTTCAATTAACCATCAGGGGTCCATCTTCCGACTCACCTTCATAATCTAGTTTGATGGAAGCAGTTAAACTATCAGCAGAGCCAATTTAAACTTCTCCCACCTTAGTAGTGAGTGCCAGTATCAGATACTTGTAGTTATAACAGTGATACCCTTTCACTGTAAGACAAAGTGCGCAAGGCTGCATCATGTAGTGTCACACTTTCTTAACCCTGTTTCTCTTTAGCTTCCCCAATACTTTGTAGCTCTATAAACACTGCCACAAAATGGACCTGATGTCACACTGGTTAATAGGCTCTAACCCCTGATGGTTGAATTATTTAGGTACTTTGAAGAGAGAAACCTAACAAGCCTCCCTAATTGATAAACCCACACACAAGCACACACACCGCTGTGAAAGGTTGTGTAGATCCCCGGCATTGTAGAGGCCTTTTGGGCCCATTGCCATTCTTCTCCCGGCAAATTGGAGGTTTTTTAATGAGCAGGCCACCCTGTCTCTCAACATTGTCTGCGGCACAGCTATCCACAGCAGGACTTTAGGCTATGAAAGACCTTCTATTATGTTTCCTTAGTAAATGAGATGAACTGCAGTATATTTTCTTTCGGTGCCTGATCCGTTCTCATTTCTAAGTTTCCTCATAGTTCCTTTTACAAATCACCTACATCAGTAACAATGCTTTGTTAATCTGCATTCATGTGTTGTCAAATTTTTCTAAATAAATGTTAAAGTGCAAACGGTCTATTATTAGTTGTCGTTCCTTTATGGTTATAGTTAAATGCAACACATGCAACCTTCTGTTAGTTAATGCAAATGTCCGTTAAGTTCAGCACGTATAGATACTAAATAGATTATATTTATTTTTTCCTTTAAATTACTCTCTTTTTTTTACAATCAAAACATGACATAATGAAGGCACTTTCAAATGTCAAGGTAACACAAAATGGAAACCATACTTGTTTCATTGGTGTTTCATTTTTCTTTTCTTTACTTAAGATTTCATTAAACTTCTTTTTTTAACTTTACAAAATTAACGAAATTGCAGTTTGAGAAAAAGTAGTCCCCTTGTCCAAGTTGGCTCCCTCGTAAAAGCCTAAATGTGCTGAGCAAAATAATCATCTCATCAATACCGTATCAATTTTGGTTGCCTCAGACATCAAACTGTAATTCTACTCCATCTTTTTCCTCTAGGGGTATGTTCAGAACATTTGAAGGACTTTAAGGGCTAGTGACCAGAGAGCAACAATGAGCAGAATGCCATTTGCGAGCTCCATGGTGCGTTGGTAATAACATAACAGCATAATTACTACACTTTCTTGAAAATAATCTTTAAAGGGTCAATTGCTCACAAATATCATACCTGAGCCAAAATACAGTGTACACATTGTTGTTTGGGTGTTTGTGATGGCTATATTGGCTTTCATCTGTTCTGTCTGGTTTTCACAAAATGGGAGTCAGATGAGTTTTCAAAGGGCATTTCATGGACTAGGGATTTGTTGTTTTGGTGAATAGAATAAATAAATCTTTCAACATGTGCCGCTGTGATCTACACGCGGATAATTTATATCTGTCAATCTTTACTTCACTCATCTATTCATATGGTTCTGTACTTTATAACCACTTAAAGCACTTGAAAAAGTTTTTAAAGTCATATCTGTTGTTTATTAAGTTATAACTATGTAATGACTTAAATGTAAAACATAACCATTTCTGACCTGGGCCCATTTTTCCTACTTATCTAACACCATAATCAATTTTGACCCGAATCTCATCAACTGCTTTACTACAGCGACTTGTGTCTAGCTTGCCAGTTCATGCAGCTCCCCTGTACACTCCAACAAGGGCCAATTTGCTTTAAGATGTCTATGCTTTCTCCTCAGCAGCCATCTGCTTCTGTCTATTTACACATGCTACTATGTAAATTGTCACCCATAGTATGAACTGAAAATGTCCTGTTAGAATAAGTGTATCCGCATGTCATTGTGATTCCAAACAGTCTTCTACACACCTCTTTATAGAATGTCACAATGTACAAGAGCTCACCTGCAAATCATTTATCTATGAACTTATCATCTGCAATACTGTAGATAGGCCTATAAAGCTAAAGTAATTGATGATCATGAGAAAACAATAATAATAAAGCATTTTTTAATAATGCATGGTTTGTAAAATGCTAAAAGCTGTATATATTCTGATAAATTATTTGATCATACCGTATTAACTATCAAGTCAGACCTTATTGCACAGAGAACATACAGATGATCAAATCAGCACTAAGAGGCCTGAGACCATTCAAAGTTGCTGTTAATTAATTGTTATCATATGTAATGGTCATGTTTTTGTTATGGACAATTAATCGTCATTTTCTGAATGAAAACACTTTCTGTCGATACACGCAAAGAGAAATGAAGGGGGTTTTGCAGCTGTCGGTTAGTCAAGCAAGGTTAAGGGTGATTTAATGCTCCCTCCATATGCTTAATAATGTAAAATACACAAACATGGGGGTGATTTGTTGGCTGCCAGTCTAAACCCACATCCAGGGTGAGCCAGTGGATAGATCAAGCCCGCTGGATGTTCCACATCCTCTTTGACTTTAAAGCCATTCATCCAGGCCTGTCTTTGTGTTTTTACTTTCTTATTTTACGGAAAAATAAAACAAAAAAATCATAATCTCTTTCATTTGCTAGCAGTTCCAAAACGCCATACATATTTCAGTCAGTTTTAACCAATGCTGGATTTTAAAAAGTTCTCCTGTTAGTGTCATATTGAACCCACACATGCTTCATGTCCTCGTCTGTAAACATTTCAATACAATCATTATGAATCTTCTGTTCATCTAGTATGTGCCCCCTTTTACCTGTAATTCAAGTTATCAGGGAAATACTATATGCAACCCACATTACAGGTCAAACTCCCAGGTAAGGTTACATCACAAGGTGCACCTCAATCGGGAGGAGCAAAAGACAGGGGCTGCATGTACAGAAATGCTTGTATTTTTATGCATTTTCTCTCCTCTTTGGTCAAACCAAATCATATTTAATCAAAGAAGTCATGAATGAATATAGTTTTAAATTCTAGGTTTATGCCAAGTGTAAATATGTATGAGTTATGCACTCGAAACCCATTGTTGTCCATTTATGTAAAGTGGTGTGAAGAGCCACGTTGAAGAGCCAGGTATATTCAAAACGTATTTAGAGTTAGAGTATGGTCCCATAGTTGGGTCTCTCTCTATCCATCTACATCTACATCCATTTACATGTATGCACAGAATAGAAATACAGGCATATATGGCTGATGGGCAGACTACACTGTAAAGTTAATTAACTAGATGTCATTTCTTACAGAAAAAACATACGCTGTAGTTATGAAAGTTTCTCAGGCTGGATGTGCATGTTTTTGCTCATGAGAAAAACGCTTCCAGCACAATACATGTACTGGCTGCCATTTCTAATCTCTGAAAAAGCTAGTTTATATTCATGCACATCTTTATGCCATGATCAATTGTTGAACATTATCTGTTAAATTTAACTGGAAAGGGAGTATTTATGGATCTTTAAGTCAGGATTTGCAAAGGTTAAACTTTGCTGGCATGTGAGTCGAACAAATATCAAACAAATGAAATGTCAAAGTTGGTACCTGTGAACAAATGAAATGTCAGGGACAATACCTTGGCCCAAGCCCTCCTTCAACTGGCTCATCATCTCCAGGCAGTCATATTTGTAGTCATAAGTGGGCAGACCAAATAGGCTTTCTTTCACTGAGCTGACCTATTTGCACCCTATTATTTGAACTACTGAATGAAAAGTGCCAGTGTCCCTTCAATACACCGCAGAAAGTTAAGGTCACAAAGTAAAATTCTTTGGTACTTTTCTCCGTCCTTTGGCTCCTGACTCTGCTTTCTCCTATTTCCTCTGCCTGGCACAGAGCCTTGATTTCTCCCACTGTGGACATTCTCCCATGCACCAACTCTGACTATCAAAACAACAGTCATTAGGCAAATTTGCTTTGGTGCAGGATTACGTTAATTATCATGGAATTATCACTTCATTAAAGCAGGCAGAGATAAATTATCTCTGATGAAACGAATGCAAAATGAGGAAATAATGATCAGGCAAAAAAAAGAGAAAAAGAAAAAAATTAAGAGACTACTCGTCGTAGGAAATCAAGTCATTGTCTTCCAGAGAGTTGGTCCCTGAGAGGCATTGCAGCACAATGCAACATGACAGAGCAAGTGGGTTTCCACAGAGAGGAGTGAGGACCACCCACCCTTTTACCCAATGCAGTGCAATCTTCCTCCCCAAGCCTCAATAGAGCCTGTTCTTTTCCTAGCAAATTGCAAGTATCATTAATCATGCGAAATACCATTTTTAATGAATGCCTGCATCAGTCCGCTAACGGTCTTTGTTTCAGCGCAAAAATCTGTGGCGCTGCAGCAGTGGAATTTTTATAACTGTACTGATGATTTTTTTTATTTTGTGGTGACAAGCTTTGCTGCTTTATTTGAAAGTGGATAGACATGAAAGGGGGAGAGAGATGGGGGATGACATGCAGCAAAGAGCAGCAGGTCGGATTCAAACCCTGCGCCGCCGCAGGACTTAGCCGACGTGGGGCGAACGCATCTTGCTGGATGAGCTAGAGGACACCCCAGTGTGCTCAGTTTTAAAGCTATAGTGCATAGATTCTGTCACCCCCATGAGGAATTCTAAGTAACGACAACACCACTGTTGTTGCATCCACATGATACTAGCCTTCCGTAATTGCGCACGCGCCTCCACCCCTCCTCCACGCAGTTGCTAATAGCCAAGGAGGACACAGAGGATTTAAAAAACATGTTGGACTCTTCAGAAGACGTAATTATCTTCACTCGAGTTTCTGCGCGCACCATGTTCTAAACACAGCCATGCTGAAAAATCCAGAGAGAGTTGTGTGGAGCTGATAGTCTTAATTAGCTTTGTATCAACTCATTTGGCAATGGCTTTAATGTAACTAGGGTTGGGCATCGTTTGGATTTTAACAATTCTGATTCCAATTCCGATTCTTCCTTTCGATTCCGGTTCTTATCGATTCTCGATTCTCGATTCCGATTCTTTGAGGGCTGCAGTTGAAACGGGTCACATGCCTATTTTCAAAAATAAGAGGAAAGTTTTATTTTGATTCATTGGTGGTTTGCAGTTTTACCAGGCTTTTTCAACGTAAAATAAAGCCACACTAGAGCGCCGCTTACTTTGCTCCAAGGCTGCAACACAACAAGCGCCTGGCTGCTACGGAAACCAAAACTTGCGCATATTAAATTGGGAAGCAATGATCGGATTTGAAACCAAATCCTCTAAACGATTCCAAACAATTCCAATAAAGAAACGATTCTACAGGAATCGTAATTTTTGAAACGATTCCAAGTAGGAATGCCCAATCCTAAATGTAACTGACATCCATTAATATTAAAAAAATTACGCACTAAAGATTTAACATTGAATTAATCATTGAGACACCCTTGTTTTCCACATTGCAAGAGAGGACTATGGGAAACATAAATTCAAAGCATTGATATTGCAATGTTAAAAACCTATTTCTTGCTTGATTTAATGGGAGTATTGGCATCGTAAAAAATGTTGTCACACCATTAGCTCTTTTCCCATTATTTTTTTAAGGTGCTACAAAGGAAAATAAAACCCATGGGTTTGATTTATAATCATTAGAATAATTCTATTTCTATGGTGAAATTATGCATCTTTCCATTCCTTAAAAATATTAAATGATGTGCAGTATGTAAGAAAGTGTGTTCCTATTACACCTCATACACCGGTTGGGAGAGAATACTGTGGGAGAATCATGGGGAAAATATTGCCTTAAATTACGCTTGACCTTTTATCGCCGGTATCATTTATACAGGCACTCATTCATTCATGTACAACTGATTATTTATGTGTTGCTTATTCTTGAAGCCCAAACTGTAATCTGTGATGTCATCTTGTCTGACAGATTGTTGCTCGACAAACTGAAAAATATTTTCTCTGAATGGAGTGTAACATTTTGGTGATTTGACTCTTGTTGCCTCCATTACTGTCTCCAAATGCATTGGAAAAAATCAAAAACATTTAGTAGTAAATCCCTGTCATGCAAAATGCAGCAAACCTGACTGACAAAGGATGCAGGACCCTGCGTGAGTACAAATTACGAATCAGTGGTAATTTCCTAATTATTAATGTAGTAGAACATGTTGTTCAGACGAGAAGTGGTTTCACAATTCTGGAATGTTCAGCTGAGTTCTGAAAACAGGACGTGCGTAGGATCATTAAGAGGACAGAGAGTTTACTACAGTCAACAACAGGAGTGTGGCCGGATCATGGGCCTGATGAGAAACATGTGGTCGTCAGATGAAGTACTGTGCTGACGTACTGTACTGTGCTGGGAAGTCAATCCCCCCCAATGTACAAAGTACTGCATGCTATTAGAATGTCTTCAATTCCTCTGCAGGTCTTTTGATTGAATACAGACCTTATATTGCAACATCTCGGTCTCCCCTTAAAAAATGTATTGATCAGTATAATCGGCAACTATAAAATCCACAACATTAATAAAAAACAACATGGCAGCTAAGTGTTTGTAGTTGGTTCTTCATACTATGGTCTAACCCCGTGGGTTTGTAACTAAAAAAGATCACTGACAATACAAAATTGTGGTCTATCCCCACTCCTGTTACCAATAACCTTCCCTCTTCCATTGCAATAGCCTGCTATATACTGAGCTGATCTAGGGAGTTGATGAACTGCACCACTGAAGCTGTAATACAGACTCCACTAATCCCTTAAGGACCTTCTCGTAATTGTGGCACACTGTTCCATAAAAATGCTTGGAAATTGAGGTGCATGTTCATTAGAAGCCATCCTGTTGAATTTGAGAATAAACTCCCAAGTGATTTCAGGAGAGAGGCCAAAGGAATCACCAGAGACAGGGGAGGGAAATTTCTAATACACACATTTTTTCTTTGTGGATCCTCTGTAGATTGCACCCTCTCTCCCTTTCCTGCAGTGCCGGCAGTATCACCCAAGCTTTTCATTGTTAAAGTGTTTTGAGGGGAAAAGCTCACATCAGGTTAATTATTCTTCATGAGGTCACATTAAAATAAAAACACTATCCACTGCTTTTTAGTGATCCCTAAAAGCATTGCATTGCTAGAATATGCTGCATTGGCTAGATGAGTTAGAACTTTCCAAACAGGACAAAATACTTTCAAAATTCAATCACCAGAACTGAAGTTTCACAGTTGAAAGAAAACATTGGAAACTGTAATAATGGAATTTGACAACAAAAATACGATCATCACAAATTGCACAGGAAATGAATTGCAGGCATGGTAAATCAAAAAGTGTGGCCACAAGTGGTAGTAAAACTTTAGCTTTTGTATGCTGAAATAGAGGATTTTAACAATACAATACTCACAGCATGGAGATATATACACTGCTGTGCTGACTATCCCAGTGTCGAGTAACAAATTACATAAACCACCCACAAGAAATACGTGAAGATGTATTTGTGATGATGCAGCTACTTGCCACCCTGGCCAGAGATTTCTATTCTCGCTGTACTCCAGACACTATTTCATGTTCTGCTTTTGTGCTGTGGAGAAATCTGTCTCGAACTATTTCTACAACTTAGGCTCAACAAAAACCATGTCCAATTTCTTCCACCAGCTGCACTAGAAGCTACACACACCTGTAGTCAAAGCTCCAGGCGACCCATTCACTTTCGTTCAGAGATTTAAATAACATAGAGAACAATATAAGTAGCGTGCACTCTACATACCGTTCCAATTTCAGTTCTCTGAGTAATCTCTCATTCTTCTCTGCAGAATAGTGAAATCCACTCAACCCTTTTTTTTGTAAATGCCTAGAGTACAAAAGCATTTATTTACAGCAGGATTGTGTAAATATTGTGCATATGTAAATATGTAAACTTTTTATTTGCATATAAGTTCTTAGTTTGATGATTTGATTTAAATTATTAAGATACATAAACAGATGATGCTCCCTCACATCTCCTAACCTGACGCACCAGATGGTTTGTTACACAGAACCATCTGAGAAGCTGTCATTGGAAACTGTTTGGAAAAGGGCAGGCACTTTCAAAAAAATACCTGGCAGGTGAATGGATGAACCATCTGTCTATCACGTCCGGCATTGTTGTTTTGAATTGAACAGTCGCGGTCGTCACACCCACCTAAACCCCGTCTGCAGCATCAGGAGCTCCTTACCCAACGCTGATTGGTTTGGTTCGTTGCTGTTTTGGACACAAACGCATTACTTGAAGCCTGACAAGATAGATTTTCGGGTGATATGAATTACAGTCTATGGTGATGTAGTCTGGATCACCGGAAGTACATTCCCCGGATAATTGCCTGATATCTGTCGCGTGGCTTATGCGCCGCATGCCCTTCATCTTTCGCTCTCTGTGTTGCCGTTCTCAAAATCCATTTCAAAATCCATTTCCAATTCGCTACGTGAAACAACAACAAACTTCCAGCTAGCAAACTACATGCTGCAAATAGCAAGTTTTGAAGATTTGGATCGTGTACTAAGGCAGGCCTGCTTGGTTCTTTCGGGGAATGATTGTAAAGATATACAAGGAATATGTTTACGGCATTTACTATCTAACTGAGACGGTTTGGGACCGATTGGCAGGGATTGCTGAGGACGAAGCACACACAGCTATACACTGGTAAGAGCAAATTACGTTTAACCATGTATCAAGCCATGAATTGAGATAGCTCACGTTACTGTATTGTATGAACAGTTAACTTTTAAGTAACACTTACAGTTGCATTTTGCAGGGGACAAATGTTCATGTTCCTTCCCGAGAGTATTTTGCAGAGACACTGTCGCTGCGTCTGGAGCTAAGCGCCGTCCAAGACAATTGTGATTGGTTTAAAGAAATGCAAACAACTCAGAGCGTTTTTTTCTCCTATCCTAGAATGTATCTGTGGTGTAGCCAGACCTTACTCCACAGCGCTGTGGAGACTAATACTGATGGGATCCTGCAATTCTCACATTATCTTGTGAGAATCGCGAGAATCCGGCTGCCGTGCAAGGTAACACAACGCCACCCTTCGTAATCTAACATTTGATTGGCTACTTGCTAGAGGGGAAAAAAACATTTGATCAGGTTGGCATTGATAGTGCGATCAAACTGGCTGTTTGGAAGCTGATACACAACTAACTTTTTACGAGTAATGGGCTTCAGCATTGACTTATTGACGAATGGGGTGAGGGGTTTAACTTTTTAAATCTCCTACTTTTGCTTTGAGTAAAAGTTGAAGTTTTAGTGATCCCTCAAGCTGTCTGCTAGAAATGACGTTTATATACTAATTGCAAAAATGAAAGAAGCGCTGTCTAAGTAATATATCCTGCACCGAATTGTATTTTTCAGTTTTGCACAAAAAGTCATAATTCGGCGATGTATTGCAATGTAAACGTGTTTGTTTTCCCTACAATAGCTGCTCTTGCAACACAATTATAGATATATATATATAAAAAAATATCTCGTCTGTAGTCTCTATTCATAATGGGAAGACAAACTAAACAAATTAACCTACCTCTCCACTTTGATCATGTGTAGTCTGTTTGCTCAAGAAACCATTGTCAGCTAAATTGTCAGCTTAATTGTCACAAATGGCGATTCCAGCCAGTGGTCTGTTGCTTTTGAGAAGAAAAAGAAAAGATGCAATAATAGGGAGAAAAAGCAATGAAATGGAGGAAATCACTGGTTTACTAGTCAGTCAGACCGCACTCTCTCTCTCTCATTGACTGCATCCACTGACAGTTCAATTCAACATGTTGAATCGGCCTAATGACTGCTGATTAGGGCCAACTACAGCCAACAGTGTCGGACACACTGCAAAAACTGGTGTGCTATGGCTCTAAAGTGCTCATCTTCATTCACCATTAGCTGAGTGCATGCAGAGTATTGAGCATTACAGGACTGCCTTCCAAGAAGCTTATTTTCACTGCTGCATTCTTCTTTACCTGCACACAATGGAAGCATTATTTCCCCTGGCACTCCATATGAACAGAAGGGCCAAGAAACAAGCACTGAACCGTGTAAACTGTACAGCTTGCTTAAAAACATTGTGTTGTATAGTAGCACAAAAAAAACCAAAGAGGTTAAAATCAATATGTCATCAAATGCATAGTAGATTATCAATTAAGCAGGTTAAATTGAGTTACAGTATGAGTCACGCAGATGCAAAAAGAAAAGGTGTTGCAGTGTTTGAAAAAACAACTCAGTTTATATTGTGTCTGGACTTCTTCAAACTACACCTAAGTATATTGTCAAAAGATCACAAGAAACAGAACAACAGCTATAAACACTTCAGAAAACAGAGACCTCTCACTAGTACAAGGTTTTTGAAGATATTGCATATTTCAGAAAACTACTCACTTGTCTGCAAGCATACCTCAGTAACCATGAGAACTGACATCCGAAGTGACGCACTCTTTTGGTTTTAGCTTTTCACAGCACATTTTGGTCTCACTTTGGACTGCAATCCATCTTTCTGAATTACTGCAGCAGTGGAACAATTGATCCAATCGTTTCAGTCCCCTGTATATTCCTGTAAAAAGCTTTATTCACAGAATTACACTTTTGAGATGGACTCAAAAATGAAATAAAGATGGTTCCTACATTTTTTTTAAACGTTTGTACCACTTATGATCCAAAGTCCAACAGAATTCTGGTGTTTTATGTTGGCAGAGAGGTCAGGAAATGTACCTTTGCCTGGGTAAAAAAAACAACATTGCCAAGCAGAGAGTTTGAGGTCAAATAATCACCCCTCCGATAATGCATGTCCATGGAGAGGGCTGGGGAGATTCATTGCTGTGCTCCAGCTGACAATAATGGAGGCTTTCAAAGGCCACAGTCTTTAATTTCTAGTCCCTGCTATCAGCGTTTTATCCTCTAGAGAGGGGGAGGTCAACTGCTCCTGTTCCACAGCCCCAGAGCCAGCATCCTGGGCATTAAGGGCTGAGAGAGGTGGCTGAGGTCAGACTGTGATTGCTGCTGGAGATGTCAGGCTGAAGGGTCCTGGGGCACATCGGACCCTTCTCCGACAAAGAGGCTTTACAGAGCCGCTCCCAGGTCAGTTTTATCAGGGCATCACTAATGGTTATGATATGATCTGTCTAGCATCACTTCCAATTAAAGCTGGCTGGGGGAACGGGGCTGCTCCCCATCTCACTGAGGCTCAGCAGTGTTCAGTGAATGTAGACTATTGTTTGAGCTACTCATTTCAATGGCGATCAAAGTTTCATTGTGACTACCACAAAGGGAAGTGGCCACTGGCCAGGCCTATTAGATATGTAGTTGTGGTGGGGAGATGGAGAGGGTAATCAGTCTTCTTACTGATAGCAATGACCAGCCCACTTCTCACTGTGACAAAGACTAACCTCTTCAATACAATATAAAGCCATAACAAAAGGTTATTCTTCTTGTTTGGATAGCTTTGTCTCTGGGCCAGGAAAAATACGTTCCCTGAGAGTCTTTATAATTTCTACCCACTTTCGTCTCAAAACTAATATCTCATTCTTAGAGCCGGCTACCTTCAAATGACTGCAGCAAAGCCGCAACAGTGGCAAAGTCTGAACTAGTCATCCACAGTGCAGTGCAAGCAGGCGTCCACCAAGGACCTCAATCTCCACCCGGGCCCAGGCTGAGAGCTGTGCAGATGTGGTGTGAAGACACATACAGGGCGAGGTGAGCCTAGCTCTGGGCTGATATCATTTCTCTCCAGCAGTGACGATAATCGTCCTGCATAAAGGTGTGGATCTGTGGAACAAACCATTAGCTGTTAAGTAACTCATGCAGGGAGAATGTAAAAATTGCACAAAGACTTAAACATAATGTTGCATTTCTTTAAAGATACTTAGTTGTTTTAAATTTGCAAGTTTGAGTTACAAAGAACCGCTGTCAAAGTAAAAAACTTTTTTTCATGTTTGACCAAGCTTCCACACCTTGTAACTCCTCTATCTTGTAACAGTCTTGACCGCTTCACCTGCTTTTTTGTGGAAGGAAATTAGAAATGAGATGTAAGCCTGAAGTGCTCAGAGTCAGAGTCTCATTTGCATGACTGAAATAAAATGAATATGGCAAACTACAGTGGACCAGGGAGAGAAAATCATTATTTGTAGAAACTGTATTTAAAGCAGAGTCATTGAAATAAACAGTCTCATATGTTGCCACTGGACTTTCCAGCCACATCAAATAACAGATAAAACGGAATCAGCCCATTTTTTTGCCTCTACAGACTGTGGCGAACCTCCACCAAAGGTTAGTGAAAAGGAGTTGGTCATAATGAGGCAGGAGCAGCTGCAAGCCTTGTTGATAGAATGAGGTCACTAGAGCGACAGAGATCAGCTCGCCTGATTGGGGGTTGGCCGCGTGGGGGAGGGGGATCTCACTCAAAAGAACTGGCGACAAACTATTTGGTATTGAAGGAATGCAAGGCTGCAGGCCCTCCTCCTCTTTTTCAATGCATGTCTGTGTCAGAAATAAATCATTTTAATTGTTCTCTGATTCCCCCTCTCACCGTTTTGCAAAATGATAATTGAACCATTAATAGGATGTTAATAGGTTGTGTGTCCTGGTAACCTTTGATATAAATCTCGCCTGTAATGCAGAATATTTTCTGTGACCACCATGGATCAAGAGTAATTAAATGTGTGGCAAGTACCATTTTGGGAATTTACAAATGCGGTTCGTGCTTTGCAAATAAGGTTTGACGCGCGGTGATACTGATGATATGGAAGACAAGGTTTTTTTACGTATGGTTTGAAAGAATTACTGTAATATTGGGCTACTGAGTCCGTTTTTCAGGTTAATGATTATGAGACTGACTTATTCATAATGCATATTTTGCCCTTCAGTTGGAGGTAGTACCTTTAGCTCAGGCGAATTTGTTGTGGAGACCCATGGGTCTAAACACTACTGAAAGGGCATGAGTAATTCTTATGAGTGGGGCAGAATAGTGGTATTGCCCATGAGAAGAGAACTTAGCTGGAAGAAATAAGATCCTCCTTATAGACTAATGGATGTGTTAGCAAGTGCGCTTTCAGACCAGCTTTCATGTTGGCTCCACCAGAGGGTATAGAGGGAAAGGCAAATTAATTATAGAAATGAAGCCAACCTCCTTTTCTTATCACAGAGGGCAGCTGTGTGTTTCCCCCTGCTCGTTTCCCTTCTTCTCTGTCTACAGCGCTGGAATGTGTTCTGTTCGACATCAACTCTCTGCTTCTCCTCATCAATCCATACAAACTTACTCAAGAGCAAGAGCTGCTGTGAATGAGGGAGGTGAAAAGTGGAGACATTATTGAGTGAAACTGACATAGAAATTGTTGCAGACCAGCAGAGGAAGAATCAGGATCTGCTCTGCCTTTCAACTTATTTCATAGCTTTTAGACCCTTCCTCTCAAAGTCGACTAATAAATCAATATTTCTAGTGGGCTCTGGAGTTGTAATGACATCATTATTGTCGTTGGCTGTGAAAGCACATTAACCACCAGCCGAGTGTGAGTCTCAATGACAGGCTACATTGTCCTGATCAGCGTCTGTATTGCAGTGTTTTAAGAGACATTTGGAGATGTTAAAAGTCTCCAAAATGGCATGTGTGACCCACTCTAGCAAATGAAAAGAGCACTAAAATCAGAAATAGACACTCACCTCACTTGTTGGACCATTCCCAAAGGTCTGCTTTGGATATAATGGGAAAGAGCAACAGTGAATGCATGGAATATTAATGCAGAGTTAGAGCCAGCCTTGACTCAAACTGTTAATATCCATTTTAACATGACAAACAGAAAAGACATTGCTCTATGTGTTATCATGCTGTTTTCAACAACAGTTGTCAGACTATCACATCACAGTACAGATTGTAAATGTATTATAGCAGACCTAAATCTAGTTCAAACTAGAAGACTTGATGCATACTGTTGTAGCCCACACTCACCTCCATTTCTGGTTACTATTCAAGTTAATTAACATGCATTTAATGCAAATGTAACCCAAATGTTTAAGGGGCTGTACTCACAATACTGAAAAAAGAGGTCTGGGATTGCCTCCACACGCTTTCACAGACTGTTCCCCAACTCGTCAAATACTGATGATTTGTCGTGGTCCTTGGCGTCTGATACCAACTCACAAGGCACTCACATGCACGTGTGGCCAGACAGGCTATCAAAACAAAGAACAGAGAAGCTCAGATTACAACACAAACAGAGGGAGTGTGACATGATTCTCTGCCAGGACACCATTACTCCACCATATCTTTACATAGCAAATTTTTGCTGCTATGTTAATGTCCTGGATATCGCCTACAGCCCCTTTAAATCAAACCTAAAAAACATGAGTAGACATATCCTTGTTTTTTTAGTTTTGGCTTGTGTATTTATTTGGCCATAAGTGTCATCACCAAAAAGGAGGAATTTAAGTTGTATTAATTTGTCTGCTGCCACAGTGCACCCTACATAGTGTTAGTAGTTGTAATCTGATTGGTGCAATATCTGTGTGGACAGGCACTAAAAATTGTTTAATGGTCACACTCTTTACACATCCATGGATCACACAGGTGACCAGCTGGGAGGCTGACATTGTTAGCCATTGCTTAGTCCCTTCTGTTATTTAAGAAAATATGTCACTCCATGTTCCCTCATATCTATTAAATTCCCCCACCATAAAAAATTAGGCCCTATGCTCCCTCAACCCTATGTTCCCACATTTCTGTGAAATCCCTCCCCCCCAATCAAAAAATTAGGCCCATTGTTTCTCCGGCATCAAAATTAGGCCTTATGTTACCTTAGCCCAAATACGCCCCTTCCTTCCATTTTTCCAGTGGAAGCTAGTAAACCTAGCTAGCTAACTTCCAGTTTCTTAACTTAACAGTGGACTAAAATGGTTCCAACCAAATGATGAATGTTGCTAACCATGCTTAACCAACGCTATGTTAGCTTGTTAACAAAGTCAAACAATCTTTGTAGACTGATCATTGACCGTTGCCAAGGTGAAAGCCCACCTGGAAGCCTCACGCTTAGAAAGTTTCCACAAACAAGTCCAAAACGTATTAGTCGCTTAAAGAAAAAAATAAAATAATGAATAGCTCCAGTATCATTATAGTTCATAATTCCTTACACAAAGAAAATCTGTAAAACTTTAATATTGACTTGTGATGAGTGAAGACAAGGAAACAGAGCAGAGGACATTTAATAGTTTAATTATAAGCTGCTGTATACATTCAGTGATTATTCCGATTTTCATGTTGCCAGAAGCCATGGGTGAGACCAGCAAAACATTCAGCTACAAGATCTAGTTTGTTGTATGCAATTTGTCAATTTTCATTCATATTTTTCCACATTGTACATAGTTTACTGCAAAGCAACATAAAACCACATTGCTGATGTGCAACACGGTTCTTCCAAGACATCAGTTTGTTCAAACATGATTCGGGGGGTTGTGGGGGGGGGGGAGAGGGAAAAAACCCCTTTTTATACCCCTTTTCTCACCCTTTTTTATAAAAAAAAAAAAAAAAAAAACACAAAAAAAAAACAAAACCCAAACCAAACACCCTTTCCCTCCAAATACCCTCAGTTGAGGCTGAAAGTCTTGTCCAAACTTGATTGGGCCCAATAGGAAAGGCGACTCATTAGACAGATAAAATACAGTAGGTGGCACCCTGTTACCATCTTGAAGAACACTGGGAGATGTTCTTTCTCCTCCTTAGATATTAAGATTAAGCAACATCCTGCAATTTTTAAGGTTTTGTTTGCATGTTTTTTGGTTTCTTTTGCTATCTCACTCTAAGCTCATTGAACTGACACACTAATGTTGGTGCTGATATCGCTTATTTTTTTGTAATTTTTTTATTTTTTTGTCTTTTTACATTTTCTAGTAGCCCACACAGAAACTTGATGGCACAAGAACTGACCAATAAGAAACTCTTTACAACAAGGTAGACTGCAACAGTTGCCAGGGGTCACACAGTAAACAAAAAATAATCCAAGTTCATTTTGAAAATAAAAAACAAATCCGATTCAATATAAAAGCAAAAGACAAATGAACAAAAGCAAGTTAATTTCAAGTATAACTTACTCATAAAATAACTACACAGCATTAAATATTCTCATTATACATTTTTTAAATTATTTATAAAATATATTTTGGCATATATGTTTTTTTTTATTTTTGTGTTTGTGTAACAAACGCTACTGTAGCTTCAGTTGAACACCAATGTTTATTTGTTTTTTTCTCTTGAAACAAAACATTAAAGGGATTGTCACATAACAACAGGTTATTAAAAATGGTAATAGTAAACCCTATAGAGAGTTTCACATAGCAAGACATGAGTGACGATCCCTTCTATCCTAGCCCCATAGTCAAAAGTCAAAAAAAGTACAAGACCAGAGCACAAAGTTCTAATTTGTGCTCCTCTGGCTACAATCAAGGTTGGGCACAGGAGATTTTAAAAGCAGTAAGTCTTTTTTTTTTTTTTCTCATACAACTCAATCTGAACACAAGGATGTCTGTCCCACTTTCAGTGTTCAGAGCGGCTGGGCAGATAGCGAGAGTTCATTTAGCTCCATCCTTGATAAAATATAAATACTGTAAAGACCTCACAGTCTGATGACACTGGGATGTCCTCAGGGATACGCAGATAAAGTTTCTCTTTTTAGTCAGGGGAAGAGGCAAATGAGACTGGGAGGCCTCTCTTTCCTTCCCCTGAATGCACTGAAAACTGTTGAAGGAGTAAATTGAGAATATTTTGAGACTGAGTCCTGTGTATGTCGTTTATAACGTTGATGGAGCTCACTATACAAAGGAACAAAGAGCGATTTTGGCAGCTAGAACAAAACTGCAAAACCAAAGAAGGCAAATATCAGTTTGTGATACAAAAGTAGTTCAAAAGGCATAAATGTACTTATGAATTGGCACCTCAGGTGTCCAAACACGCAGTGTCCTGCTTCGGCGCAAGCGCTGGAGAGGTCCACTGGCCATTGTCCATGCAGTCAACAGTAACCTGCCTGTCCACTCCTTGAAGACGGATAGGAAGAAAACGGAACAAAACGCAAACAAGGAAAAAGTACTGCGACTACAACAAAGCCACATCCACTACCTCGGCTTAAGCACACAACTAGCTGCAGCATACTACAGTTCATCATCCTCAGCACGAGCTGGCTCTTCAATATTGTATACTGCAAATGGGTGTGTCTCTATACTCCCACAGCCTGACTTTCTTCTCCTGTACACACAGCTATTGCGGGGTACATATATGTGAGTTTACACGGCGTGTTTTATGAATGTTGGTGTGTGTCATACAGAAGCTCGCTAAAGCACAATGTCCTTCAGGCGCTTGCTGCTGGGGGATTCCTTGTCTCGGCCATCGTGGAGAAGCGTGTTGATCTCCCTGACAGCTGGCTCACTGTCCTTCCCCTCCGGCTGCCGCAGCAGGCTGTGGTTGGCGATTCGCTCTGCATCGCGGCCTTTCAGCGTGTTGTAGGCAGACGACGGCTTGGACACTGGGCTCTTCAGGTGAACAGGGGAAGTGATGGGGCTGGCTGCCTCGCGCCCATTGCCAGCTTCACGGACAGCCCCTCCATTGGCCTTGGGGCTACACACCTGAGACTCCTGAGTCCGCTTTCCCTTAAACTCTCCCCGTTCCACGTCCTCAGGCCCATCCTTGCCGAAGGTGGCAAAAGTCCTCTTGGTGGTGCCATTCTCGTAGTGGGGCACGTCCACTGTGGTGGCCTCGATAGACAAAGCGATGACGTTACGGCCGTGCTCGGGTGACTTGGCACGAGCCGGGATTGGGACACGAGGCATCCAACAGCGGTCAGAGTGGCCTAGGATGCGACACTCGTCCTGGCAGTGAAAGCCTTCGCTGGGATCTGTGAAGACACAAAAGAAAGAGAAAACAGGATTGTTAGATTTGTCTGTAAAACCAGCTTTACTTTCGACATTTATTCTCATTTGCACACAGATCTCATCTCTGTTTTCTCTCCCACGTGGCCTTCATTTGATTTAAGTAAGCCAAACCTGTCATGAAATAATAGAATAAATAAATGAAAATCAATCCTGCATTTTGTTTTAAGAAAAAACATAACCAATTAAACATTTCTCAATGATTTGCTTTCACTTGAAATGCATCCCTGAATCTGCTCAAGCCCTGTTAACACTGTTCACTGATAACTAACGCTGGATGTTTAGGGCACTTCTAATATGCCAATTGAATTATGTATTGTTAAATCAAAAGTCCATTTGCAACTCTTGTATAATTGGGTTTTCTGTAGCAACACTAGATGAAAGGCAGGTTTAAACAGTGCGATCAGATATCTCACAGAGACACCAGACGAGTTGCTGTGTTGTTGCCTGGTTCATCTCTCTCTTCCTCTCTGTCTCTGTCATCTGGCGCCGACTTATAAATATGTAATGATGTTTAACGCTGCAGTGAAAAAAAGATTTGCCTGAGTCTGTAAAACTGCACTCTTTCGTACTTTGTTGTGTCGGAGGGGAAGTACTTTCAAGACAGTTTTTACATCGTTATAACAACAGCAAAAGCGTCATGCTCTCTTACTCAAACTGAAAGGCTGTAATCAGGCTTTTACTGTTTGTTTTAATTCACATATATGTACACCGTAAATGCTGAAAGAGCTTGGTGCTAGAAATCAGTAAAGAAAGATGTATACCGTATTTTCCGGGCTATAAGTCGCATCAGTCAAAAAATGCGTCATGAAGAGGAAAAAAACATGTCGCGCTGGACTATAAGTCGCATTTATTTAGAAACCAGCTGTAGACGGTAATGTTTACTCCTTGGTTCATGTCAGTCAGTATGAATTAACACTTAAAAACATGTTAAATTATATATATTTTGATATATAAATTGCACCTGACTATAAGTCGCAGGACCAGCTAAACTATGAAAAAAAGGGTGACTTATAGTCCGGAAAATACGGTATTACATACTCTCTAAATGATTCAGCCATAGAAAAGAGAACAATTCCAAAATCTCTGTTGTGTTTTCTACCTGCTCCAATCTTGAGAAAGAACCTGCCACACAGATGCGCAATGACACATTTCTGTGCTCCCCTACTGCTTGTTTCACTTCTAGCAAGAGCCATCCTCCGTTCCAGAGGCCCAAGGTGACAAGAGGGGATTGTGAGAGGGATTGCCATCGACCCAAATGCATACGCTTACATCTGGCAATCGCAGCTTGACAGATCACCTAATTAAAATCACTAATGATCTGTTTTTCTCCCTTCTTCCCTGCACTCATGAGAGGCACCTCTGCTTAGACCCTGGGGATCGATATTTAAAGATTGGATGGGCTTTTCGGGGACAGATATGCCAGAGCTGTCTCTCATAAAGTATAATCTGATGAGACTGACAGATAACATGGTGACTAAGTGACTAGATGCATGAGTAAATGGTATCATGGGCTGTTTGAACACAAATATGGGAAGTGGAGTTCTGAAGGCATCATCATGCTTGAAGGCTGGAAATGAACACAAGCACACAAAAAGGCATGATTGACCAACGTCCACACACATGCTTCATACTGAGATAGAGGCGGCACAGAATTAGCTTCCTTTGATCATGTTTGTGTCTAGATGCACGCTGACACACACACACACACACACACACAGACACGGTATTCTCCCCAATAAATGTGGACTGAGACATCCTCTTCCCTACAAGGGACAGCATTGTAATACGCCTCTCACATGTAGTCTACAATTACAACATCTTAAAGGAATTCTTTCTGTGTAAAAAAATATAAGCTTTATAAAATATCATTACACACTATCATCCACATTATCCACACTGCAGCATAAATAGGCAGTTTTATAAAATCACTATACAGTCCAAATCATTTTATGAGGCCAAAAAGTAAGAAAGAGAGAATGAGATATTTTCCACTCCTGTATGTATGTAAATCTCCAGTGCTGATTGGTCCAAGGGACTGCACCGGCTGCAATCAGGGAGACAAAAGGCACGAAGCTGGGGGTTTTGTCTAAAGAGAAGGGATCCAATCAGAATGTAATAATGTAATCAAAAGTCTTTACAAAAGTCTTTACCAGGTAGCATGAACATAATGTAGAGCGACGAATAAAAAAAACAAAAACATGCCCACACACGAGATTAGACTGTCCACTGTGACGGTATTTTTAAAGCCCTTTCAAATCCCACGTTCCCCTTTTAATCCTATGTAACTGCTTTGTCATTAAGTCTATTTTGATATCCTTTTTTATGCATTTTCTTTAAAATAAATGCAGACAATAAAGATGCCAATATGTCAGGCATAACAGCAATGTAAAGTATATTTAGGAATATTATATTTTAGTACTTGCTGGCATTGAAAAACTCTGCACGTAATATGCAGTTAAAAGTTGTAATGTAAATTTCAAACTTTTAAGTAAAAACTTTCAAACACATTTGACTTCACTACATTTAGTAATCTGGAATTCCTCCCCAAATCTTGTTTGACAAAGAAGATCTTTTTTCTCAGCTAATTAAAGATTTACAAGCATCTTGGTTATAAATGCAATTTCCTCTGGATACTTTGGCTTTTTTCTATAGCCTAAAGCATGAAAAGCCTCAAGGCACAAAGCAATACACACAAGTTGTATGCTCTCTACTTAGCAGTGCATGCATATGCAGTGAATGGCATTTTCTCTCCTTTCCTTTAGGGGTCTATGGGAGAGCAACTGGGTTGTAAATGACATTGTTATGAAAGCCAAGTGTCATTAGCACTCACACATCCTGCCTCAGCTCAGAGCTTCATAAAACGCAGATGTTGCTCTAAAAGACCTACAAAAAATGGAAGAGACAAAATTTAAATAAAAAAATGTAACAGTCCATTGACCCCTAACAAAACACAATCTCCCCCTATTTCAAAAAATGTGCAAACTGTAATTGTAAGAAATGAATTAAAAAAAATTTACAGCGATGATTAGGTTTGGAAGTCAACACGTACAGAACAGAAGTGAAAGCACCTCCTGCTGTGAACGTGTATTGAAAGTCATCAGGAAATTAAGCTTGCCAATCAGTTCCAGGAGCAGACTTAAAGTACAGTACAGAGCAGGATGTTATTGGGAACATTTCCTATCTACGATTTAATACCTATTAATTACTGAGGGAGCTCCATCGGGAGGTGGAGGCTGCCTGTGTTTTTTAGTGTTCCACATTTAAAAAACATACAAAAAGTGCACTGGTAGTGGAGGCACACAAAAAAACATGCTACAGGTAGCACAGCACTGCTACAGTATCAAATCAGACATACTGCACTTTAATACTGAATTAAGTCGAAAGACTGCAAATGCACTGGGGATACCTTTAAATATGCATGTACTGATGCGCATGGTTATGGAAAATAATAAATATTGCCACTTCAATTGCAAAAGCCAAATTCTCCTGATAATGCTGGTCATATGTTTCCGTTTGTAGTTACCTGGAATAGCATCACTTTGCATCAGCACGGGGAGAAAACCCACACATTCCCTGCCATTTCATCTCGCATCTGCAGCCTGCCAGCAACCGATTCAATCCTGACGGTTTCCCTCAATCAGATGAAGGCGTCTTAACTTCAAGTTACAGCAGACAGATCTTCAGCTTCAGCATGGGGATCCCATAACTTGACAAGCTCATTGCTCAATTTACCCCTGTGCACCGCATACAGTATAATGATACCTTCATGTCATACAGCTGGAGGTGCTATTTGTTTGTTGCCAATGTAGCAAAAAAGAAGAATCAGCAAAAGACTAAAATCCCCCGAAAGGGAAGGGATGTGTTCACTGAAAGAGGCAACATCCCGAAAAATTAACCAAGCTTTTCGCCAGCTATTTTGCGTCCTGGTTGGCTCACACATGGAGCCTGGCTTGAAAAACACAGGCGCTATTCCCCTACAAAATTAGCGCACACAGCCTCAAGGTTGAAAACAATGATGTAATCCTAAAAATGAGTGTAAGCAGCCACAATACACAGATGGCCAGAATAGAGGGCCAGAGACGAGATTAAGTTAATGTGAAACCAGATTCAGGTGACAGAATCTTCATTTTCTATTTCTTAGTTTAACTGGAGCCACGAGGCGATGGGGACTTGCTGTGTGACACAATTCAGTCAGTTTGGTTTTACAACATGATGAACCCTAAAAAGAATTTGGAACAGCAGCGTGGCATGATAAATCACGTTACAAAGAATGTCTGCCACTTTTGGCTTAAACTACTTTTTTGTATTTCCTCTGTACGCTGACATTTTTGTTGTAGCGGTAACAATAAATGTCCTGATTCTGTTTGTCATATGAAAATAGACACCCCTGAACAGACAGCCAGACGGTATAATTTAGATATTACTGTGATGTAGCGGTTATGAAAGCAAATAACTTAGAGCAATTTTAACCTAGATATACTTTACTTGTGGCCTGCATAGACTTTACTGATTCCCTTTGATTTAACTTGCTTTCCTGTTCTTTTTTTACCGTCTTTGATATTACACCCTATCAAATGCTGTGGCAAAGCCATCAAATATAGCTTGTCTATAGTCTGAGAAGCAATTACTGAGTACTGGTGATTGAAAGAGCAGACAGCAACTCTGACTTGCTTTACGTCTCTTTTTATAGCGGTGTGAGAGGACTGGTATATAGTCCAAAAGAATTAGATCTACAGAAAGTTAAATACATGTAACCTCAGTCCCCTTTCTGAGGAGAGTCTGGGAGTGGTGGTGTACAGAAGGATTTTATTTGCTGCAAAATGCCGTCCACTTTTCTGCTCTCTCTTTTTTTTAAAGATTATTTTTTGGGGATTTTCCACCATTAATTTGACAGGACAGCTAAGTGAGAAAGGGGAGAGAGAGGGGGAAGACATGCAGGAAATAATCACATGTCAGATTCGAACCCTGGACCTCTGCATCGAGGCATAAACCTCTCAGTATATGTGCACCTGCTCTACCACTGAGCCAACCCGGCCACATCTTGGTGTATCTTTGACAGTGAGATGGCTGTTTTCTAATTGCACTCCATATTAATTTTCCATCCTGGCAGTCACATGGCAAAGATTGATTAAATCTAAATTGTTACTACAGAGTCTTGATGGAGCCTGTGATGCAGAAGCTGATGAAAGTGTCACAGGGGAGGAAAAAAAATATGGCACCAGCCGAATAGAGGATAACTGTCCGCGAATGGTTGGTGCTCAGACTCCAAAGCATGCTTGAGACATAACATGCTTGGCCCTGCCTGGTCCTAACACTGGGGATGGAACTTAGCATCTAGTCTGCCCCAACTACAGCAGAGGGCAGGTCGACGGCCAGCTGAGGCTGCGGCTGGGCAAAGCAGCCTCCCACACTACTCACCAGGGAGAGTCCAAGCACTGCCGTCATCCCTGCCAGCCAATTCAGTCTGTGGGCCATAAATCAGCCTGGAGGCCTGGCTCCTGCGGGAGCGGCAAGATGGAGTGTGATGGTCTTGTTTTTACAAACAGTAGAGGGGCACCCTTACTGCGCCATGCAAGCCATCATTCTCTACACAGCACCGAGTCCTCTCCTTCTCCCCTCAGCATCTGGTTCAGTCACA
The DNA here is from genome assembly GCF_010015445.1 of Perca fluviatilis. Taxonomy (NCBI): domain Eukaryota; kingdom Metazoa; phylum Chordata; class Actinopteri; order Perciformes; family Percidae; genus Perca; species Perca fluviatilis. Next base: position 25,640,421 of record NC_053121.1, on the reverse strand, counting down.
TCAAGCTATCCCCCTCCGACACCCCCAGATTCATCCCTCGCAGCTCCCTGCACAAGCCGATCCTTTATGCTTCTCCTCCTTCTGTCCTCTCATCAGTACTGCTGTCTCACGTACATTGCTGTAATTAAATAAATCCTTCACCCCAAAATCTCTCATTTCTGCCTATCTGACCAGAATTCCTTCTACTCTTCCTGTCAAATATTAATTGCAGAGTAAATTAGACTCACTGGGCAGTCTTGTTAGTACTGTCGTACGGCTGTAAGTCCAGGAGTTCACGTGGCACTATGTTCTGTTTCTGAGCGTTCGTACCAGTCAATTTATCAAGAACGAATTCACTGTCTAATCCATCCCGCACTGCAGAGAGTGTCTGACAGTCACTTCCACCAGGCCTGCCTGTGCCAAAAGCAGATGCAAAATGGCAGGTTAACTTAATTTTGAGCCAGTCTTACAGTCGCAATTCTTAATAAGCACTTGTCAGTAACTGTTTTAAAAGCGAGCCACAGTTTGAGCCAAATTCTGCAAATGTTTACTTCTTCTGTCTGTATCCCTTCCCTCGCTGCGGGCCCATCCAGCCCAGCCTGTGCATTCTCCAGCAGGTCTTGGTATAAAGAATGAATTTCCAAACTGGTGTTGACAAACAATGCACTAGCTTCTAAATTGGTACAAACAGCATCTGTTTAACAGCTGTGTAACAGCAGCGGGAGGAAAAAAGCAATCGCTATGCTGTTTTATAAATCACTATGTCATCGCAGAGCACTGTTTGGTTTAAAAGCAGGACCAATAGCCAATGGACTGCTTGATGTAGTGGAAACGATGCGAGCTGGTTGTTATGATGACATGCATGGGTCGGGTGGCCTGGCAGGCTTTAATGCCCCGGCAACAAATACTATATTATAAAAAAGCTTGCTAAGTAGATTCTCTCACCTTATTGTGCTGTGCTCCTACCATCACTTGCTCCTAGAGGTTGCAGTGTCTCAGTAAGGCCGTAGAAGCTTTACCTTTCATGGCATATGTAACGCCTGGAGGGGCAGGTTTTACAGCAGTCAGATCTTGTGTGGTCTGCAGGTATGTAGACCATAATTCATGCCCTGGTTTTCATACAATACATGAGCCAGTGGCTGTTTAACTCTCTTTCAACAGGCACTCTGAACTGGATTTAACTCAGGGACAAAGGCACAGAGACCTAAAGCCTGGCTGCATGAGGTGAACTTGACTAAACACAAAATATCAGAAAGCCTCTGGGATGGCCGGCATCATGTCTGCCTGAGCAGGGCCCAAATGTTCAACCACACTGCCAATCCAGCAACATGCTTGGCAGAGAAAAAGGCCTTCTTCCAGACTGTTATGATGAAAAAATAAGCACAGACTGAACAGATTCTGTTCAGGATTCACGGTTTGTGTCAAATCACTGCTTTTAGAGAAAACTACTCATGTTGTTACCTGCAATTTCTTCTGAACCACTTTATCTAAAAGGAGGTAGATTGTCATTTTTAAAAAGCCATTTCACAGTTTTTTGGAATGTGGCTATGCAGTTGGATGTGTTGGGCACTTTGAATAAAACATCATCATTCTAGTTGCAAAAAATGTCAAATCACAAAATAACCAAAAACATGTACACGGGGTTCATGGTGTAGTACATGGTGTTGGAAAATAAATTCATATTTATTAATACATTATTATGATGATGGGAGGAGGGTCAAGAAGTGTATTTTGGTTAAATGATTATTTGCATACAGCTGATTACTACAAACTGTAAAATAACTTGGAATATGTCTGTGTTTTCATCCGCAACCATATCGCTGTCATTGGAACAAGAAATCATCTTAATAACTTTGTGGCAGTAAATTAGATCATTTTTGTGGCCATATTGTATAAAACATTTCCAAGAAAAACTAATCAGGGGTATAATTCTGTGATGAATTTCATCAGAGAAAACCCATCTTTGGGTTAGAAGTATCTTAAAAGGGATAATTATTTTAAAATATGAAAGATACAGGATGAAAAAGAATGCAATTAGACTAAATGAAACTGCAACTTGAGCTCTTCTTACTCACATTACTTGATATATTTCCACTTAAAACATGCAGGGAGGAATTCAAAAGTGTCCGAAAGGCAAATAGGAGAGAATTGTATCTGATTGAAAGGGCTTTTTTTAATGGTAACTATACAGTTGCAGCTATGTTCGTTGCTTGGCGGTCTATTGAGTTCCTGACCTTCACAACACTTTCCACATTCCACACTTTGGTAAGTGACAGATAACAAAAAAACATAATATCATCTACAATAAAGCTTTGAAATAATGTGTTCCATTCATATAATACAGATCTTTGACTTTTTCATAGGTATTTAAGTGCTCTCATGGTTTGAAGAAGCAAGAATGTTACATTCACTAATATTTTCCAGCTTTGTATTCATGTTTTGATCAAGGTAGAAGAAGTATTGGGTTGTACTGTGATGTAATGTACTTCACTATAATGACAGAGCAAATGCCACCCTTGTCGATTACAACCAAAGTGCCCTTCTAATAATGGGCTTTGAATTAACCTGTGTTCAGGTGCTCCAGGCCCACACCAACAATACAATGCACTCCCCAGAACTCAGCACAGCAGGCCGCTGGCGTCCCAGTTGCAGACCTGCCCACTCCGCCATGCCAGCCAGCCAGCCAGATCACCTGCCTGTCTCTGTCTGCTTGGCTCGTTTCCTCAACAATGCATTGGCAGAGGACATCTTTAAATACACTGGCACAAATGCAGCGTTTCTGTGTTTAAGCTTGACCGAGCTAGCAAGCTAATTTGCTCCTAAACCCTTGAGTCTGGGAGAAGCAAGGGGGACAGAAACACACTCTTAAATTACATCTGTGAATGGGGTTGGGGGGGTAGAGGAAAGCTACACAGGGAGAAGGGATGGAGAGGAGATGCTGGCTTAGGCATAGCAGCGCTATGGGATCATTGATCAAACACTGCTTATGTCAGGTGAGTCACTGAGGTCCCTTTGTTTAATACCTAAACCAGGAGTGACAATTAGACATTACTTCACTGAATCTATAAGTGTGTTATCAGCTGGAATAAATCCCTATTATACTAATATTAAGTAAGTGTGAGTTTTCAGCAATTTTAATGGGCAGGAGAGAAAATACAAACTGCAAATGTCAGGGAAATATAACACTGGATGATGGGAAAACAATGGTTTGTGTGGCATAGAGCTTTCAATTGATAAATGAGAGGTCCATGACAAATTAAAGATGTTTCGCCAGCACGAAGATTTCTATTTGTGATGCTTTTCATCCCAACAGTCCAAAATCATAACTCATAAAATGTGTGGAAAGTAGATATTATTTCTCATACTCATTCTTTAAGATTATTTTTTCCTCTCTCAAGTGCTATTTCTATTAGCCATCTGAAATAAACACAATACTTCAATGCCTGTCAATGTGTCCAGCTCCAAACAACCGGGCAGCATACCAATATCTTAGGATTTCATCTCTCTCCCTCTCTCTGTGAGCTTTAGCTTTGCCTCAAAAGAGTGGCCTTACATAATTAATACAATGTGGCTTCTCATTCAGTCATGATCACTTTGTGTCAGCCAGGACTGTGTTTTATATTCCATTTTATCTTGTCGCAGAAGCACCAGCATGGTTCCTAGTCTCTCTCATTTTCTCCCATTTTCTGTTTCTTTTCTTCCTTTTCTCGACAATTTTAACAACCTCTGAAAGTAGGACACTGTAACATGGTGAGTGTGATGGTATGTAGTGTGATGGACAGGTTGAGCCCAGCATGCAGAAACACATACAGTACGGTAAGAGGGGGAGGGCCACATTGGGACACTGATCATGGTTTGAACCATAAGCCATATTGACAGTGTCACTCAGAGGCATATAAAAGACAGAAGAAAGAAACAGCGAGGCCCTTGCTGCGTGGAGATGCATTAGATTTACACCTACTGGGCAGAGGCAAAGCAAGAGGGAAGCCTTTCTAACACTTTCTATTTCCCTATTACAAAGGCCATTTAGTTTGGCATCTGGGAGGCATGCTGACACTCTCCAAGGTTCCCCATTACTCACCAGAGTGAGGTCTGCACCATGATACCACTTAATATCAGACAGTCAGAACCAATGTCCGTAGCATTAGCCACCCACCAGCCAGTGCTACACTATAAAGAGGATTGTCAGCAGTGAGGCAGTCAATGAGAAGAGCTGCAGCTCATATCTAAGACACACAGATTGAAATGGAGGTGGAAGCCTGGTCTGAACAAAAGAGAAGGAACTAATAGGCACATCTTTTCTGATTTGAGGAACATGACTATAGCATACATAAGGAAGATGGCAGGGGTCTGACACAGTGGTAGTAATTGGATTTCCCAGGCCCTGTGCCCACTCATGATAACATGCTGAGCTGTGACATGAAAAGTCCTTATGTGTGGCAAGGGAGCAAGGTGCAGCAGAGTGGAAGTGACAGGTGTCATAGATCAAATTCCCTGGCTCCCCTCGATCCTTGAGTTCCTTTTCTCTGGAGACAGCTGAGGAACAACCTGCCCTGTGGTAAAGCCAAACACCAAGCTTGACATTCAGTTGCAAATCCAAGAAAGTTAAACCTATGTTGAGTGTAGCGGAGGAGGCGGAGGAGGCGGAGGAGGAGGGAGGGAGGGGGGCTGGAAGCACCGTGGATATAAGAGGTCACGGCCTGATTGCTTGCTTTATTTATTTTCTGATGCTAATGTGAGCTGAATATAAAAGGAGTGCAGGGTTTCTACAATGTGAACAGACAAAGGAGCCTGAGACCCCCACTGCAGATCTTACAGATGCTGGGGGGGGTAGTGCAGTGTCTGGCCACAGTTCCCTCCCTGTCCTCTGCATGCATCCTGGCCTCATCTTTAACGAGGACTGCATGAGAGCAGGCACATCATTAAAAAGAGCCATTCTGAGACTTTCCTGTCTGCCATTAAACTTAACAGCCGACCTCTGCCATTACCTTTTATCCTCCCCTTTAAGGAGGAGGGGGACAGTGGGGTTTGAAAAGTCACATTTGGCTGGCAAGATGCATCCATTGAGTGAATTCTGTCCCTTAGTCATTTGTACATGTAAGCAATGACAGTAACGTCTCCTGGAATGTAAGACAGGTTGTTTTTGTTTTTTAATACTGTGACCTTATAAACTGTAAATAAGCAGATTAATGTAACAGTTACTGTAGTTTTTACATGGATAACACTAACCTGATTTTACATAATATACTAATGTGGTATGATAATTAGCTTAATGCCCAGAAAGTGGTAGCCTAAAGGAAACATCTTATTAGCAGAACAATACAAAATCGGAGGGCCCTTGTGAATAATGTTTCTAATGTTGATGAATTTGCTCTAATTTGATTATCCACCACCGCCAGCTACGCCACAATGCAGAAACACCACTCTGCATCCTGTTTAGCTCTTGACCTTTGAACAGAGTCAAAACAGGCGGAAATCTGAATACAGTGTCTGTATAATTCAGATTGACTAATAAACTCATTGTGTTGCTCAGGTTATGCACATTACAATTTTGATCTTACCCAACTAAAAGAGAATCCTTTTAAAGTCTGTAGTCAATATGTGTGTCCTTAACCTGAATTACTAGTGTGCATGTGAAACCACTGAATAAGGAATCAACAGAGCAGAGAGGTTAAAAAGACCGGGGAGGTTCTTGAATATGAAGACGTGTTGAAAGACAAGTCTTGTGGAGACCGGTGGCCAAGAAAAGGTCGGTGGAGGATCCCTGGGTCTCCACACACCTCAGCAGGTCCCTCTTCTCTGCTACTGTGCTTTCACTCTCTCATCAATAGTTTATAATCTGGGTCACTGGCAGCAAAAAACGTGCCTACCAGTATTGAGACCTACTCAAAATGTCGAATTACAACATAGTGAGCTCATCCCTGCAAGGCCATCTAGGGGACAGCGAGGGATCACTGACACTAATTGGTGAATGAAAGATAGTAATGGTAGTGATGGTTTGGACGACTTTTCTTTAACCTCTGTTTAACTTCTGCTGAGCTCAAATCCGAAGAGCACATTCTGCCATGCTATGTTTTACAGCCTATGCAGAGAAATTTGGCATTTCAACGTCTATAAAATGTTACAGAATAAATCATTTGCACTGAATATACATGAGGAGAGCAAAATATGGAAATATTATAGAAGTATGCCTGAGGCAGTAACCTTTTGTTGCCACAACTGAGGAGGACGACATAACTTTACATATTCCTGCTACATATTCCATCTGGGTTATAATGTTGTCAGGAGAAACAAGGCGACATGGGCTAAGATACAAAACCAAGGGGGAGATGAGACAATGAAATGAAAGAAAAATAGGGACGTGGGAAATCTCAAATGGATTAAAGAGGATGGAGGTATAGTGTTTTTCCCACAGAAAGGAAGTAATGGGGGTTAAAAAAAAATGCACGTTGCTGCAGCACAGGAGACCCCCCTCTCTCCCTTCCTCCGTTACCCCAGCTGCAGTGATAAATGTCTCTTTGTATTCTGGACAGAAAACTGCGGGCTACAATGTACTTGTCAGGAGACAGCTGGTTTTCCCCTTAAACAGAGCAGAGTATATTCTTAATCTTTCCTTTCACGGAGGGAGAAGATAAAACAAATGCCTCGTGACAAGACCCACAATGCCCAGAAATTCTCTTCCCATTCACAACACGTGTGTGTGGCACGAAGCTACGAATGCGCTCCTGTGTGTATAACGTATGTGTCTGCAGCAGGTGTAGCTATAGCATGTGCATGCTATTTGTGCTTTTTCTAAATTTCACAGCATCCCTAATCCCCACAGTATAGCCAAGGTTCCACTATGAGGGCTCATAAATGGGAGGCAGTGCTACAGGTAATGGAGCTGATTATAGCTATCTGGGCTACGGGCCAGCTGCCAGACTCTGCCCTGCCTGGAGGGAGCACAGGCCGCCTGGTGTCTGATATCCTGGGATCCCTGTAATACAAGCCTTGCTTTGGCAGGATAGTGACTATCCTGCCCACTTCCAGCCACACACTGAGGCTCCTTTGAGTTAGTCTATGTGTATAGTATATCCTCATCAGATTGTTTACTCCACATGGTATCGGTCTATAGTCATACCATTACAGCAACAAGGCTGTGGTAAGTCCTGCTTTTTGTAAATGTGTATTAGAGGAACCAAAGTTGTCACCACAGGCCCAGGATCTGTTCTGGAGGTATACTATCTGCTATTTTCTGTCCAAGGGGCAGAGTGGTTCTGGTGGCCAACTTGTACGCACGCAAATTACATTCCTGACAAGACAGACAACAATGGCTAATCAGTACATTCCCCCGGCAGTGCCATGGAAATCTTTCACTCAGCTGACCAGCAGCCATTAGTCATCAAGCTTCCTTATTTCCACTAAAACTCCCAAGATATTAGGATGTCTGGACCAATGCTGGGGAATGAAGTGTTAAAAGATACCATGTTCATCAAATTAGCATTCCCAGTAAGACAGTAATGTAATTCACTACTGTGTCATTTTCTGTATATTAGAGTCACTGGCCTGGTTTAAATGTTACTCATTTCAACGGATATGCAACAACACAGTGAATGTATGTGTTTAGCACCTCTGAAGGAAAAATGCCTTGGCTTCACTGTCTCGATATGGGTGCGTGAGACAGCCTCTGCACTTGAATTGTTTGTGGGTGGGAAGGACGTAAAATAAAGAACACCATTGTGGAGGAGGCTTTGTTAACCTCTCATTATGTAGAATTTGCACATGAAGATAAGATCATCACTGTTAAATGCAAATTATGTTTATCCATGGCAAACTGGAGGTACAAGATCCTATTCCCATTAAAGATTTTAAGTACAAATGGGACTCCACACAGCCCTCTGTTGTAATGCGTATTACTGGCTTTGTTGCAGTGGAGAAGGGGTTGTGCCCAAACGGTGACCTCAAAGTATTAAAAAAAAGAATGGTGCGATTAGGAAGAAAATGGCTGCTGCCTCCGTTCCTCGGAGAAGAACTAGAATCAATCGGAGCCACAAAAGGCTAGTAGACTGGAGACGATGCTACAGCTCTGCTACTTGAATTTCACTCTATTTTTCCCCAATCCATAGTATTTCTCTCCTGTGCCGTCTCTTTATCTTCCTCCCTCTCTCTCTTTCCCCTCTTCATTCTCTGATTAACCTTTAAAGACACCCTTACATCCACACACACACACACACACACACACACACACACACACACACACACACACACACACACACACACACACACACACACACACACACACACACACACACACACACACACACACACTCTCTCCATATACTGTGTACACACACTCTAAGACAAGATTTAAAATTCAGGTACTTTCTCCTCTTGGTTTAATACACACTCGGCCCGCATCAACTTCAGCACATTACCTGTTCTTAATCTCCCTCCCTCTGTCTGGGATCATCCTGATCCCCCTGTTTTCCCATCTGCTGTCGATTTGGGCCCAGCTTGGCTAGGTGTTCAACAAACAACTGTGATTCACTTGGTTTCTGCGGAGATTATTAACACACCTAGCATGCCACAGCGTCATGAATAGGCAATGCAGATCCGGAGCCCTATTTTCACTCTGTCTCTGTTTCCTCTCTCTCTCTCTCTCTCTCTCTCTCTCTCTCTCTCTCTCTCTCTCTCGTGCCCTGCCGCGTTGTGAACTGAATGCCAGGATTGTCTAGAAAATGAGCTGTCAGTTGAAGGCCTGCAATGAGATACATCAGGCTCATTGTGAGCCCTAGAAAATAATGAACTATTCCCATTTCTCTCTCTGATATGTTCAATACGCTATCCATGACAAGTGCAGAGAGATAAGCAGTCCCCTCTTGAGCTGATTAAATACACTGGGTATATTCAGGAGAGCTTTGGCAGAATGAGGGTTCAGGGGATGCCAGTATTATAACATTACTATGTTTTCCATCTGCGCTGGAGAAGAAGACCTTTTGCATGCATCATTTTTGTATGTGTCTGTATTAGAGTGTGCATTTGAGGAAGAGCAAGCTGGAGGCGATGCTCGTAAAAACTTACCAGAATCAAAACATGTCAAGTTTGTTCAAGCACTTCTTTACATCTCTTAACTTATTCCCTCGTAGAATTATCTTCAGGGATGGGCTCACATATGCTTTTTTTTTTTTAAGAATTTGTTGGTTTACTTATGTGAGTACTACAAACAAATACTACCAAGAGGCAACTGCCAATAGTTGTAATTTAGAACAGACATGAAAGCAGTGTAGGAAACCGGCATACTTTACTCAGTGAGATATGTTGATACAAAAATGGAGGAAAATAAATCCATGTATTTCCTCTAAATGATAAAGATCTGTATTGGTCAGCTCTTTTTTATTTTATTAGGTGTAATTTAAAAAAAAGACAGAGCCGGAGACCTCACTGAGTCACACAGTTTCATTCAGCGATATAAGCACGATAAAAAAATTGAGCACAGATGGACACAGCTTGAAATGACATTGTATTTCCTTATACAGTACTTCCTCAAGTCTCTACATCTGAGAGGCAAAATCTGCATCTTGGTTGTTCATTACAGACTTCACTACACCTGCTCGCAAGCAGTCTCTGGTGTGTTTGAGCATGTAGTGTGTGTGCACTCTATCTTCCTTAATGCTTGTATTGCACTGAGCTCTTTGTCACTGTCAGCCATTTTACCTCCACCATGGGTTACACATTAGATTAAGCCAATCAAAATCAAAATGGATGGTCCCTGTATAGAGTTTGTATGTTAATCTAATCATAAAATATCATAACGCAACACGTGTTGTTGCCAGCCCGAGTTTTGGTGCGTAATTCAATCAAATGTTGTTTGAGAATCAGTTAAATCCTCAGGCACATTCACAGAGTTATCTTGGAGTGAGAGAAGGACGAAAAGAATCACTCCTACCTGTCAGAGAGATTGTTTCCTCCTTTCCTCTTTTTATTTCCCCTCGCTAAGACTGCTTACTAGACTCTCAGCTCATCTCTCCATCTCTGTCTCCCTCACACACACGCGCGCGCACTGACTCTATCTCCTCCTCTCGTGTTGTCAGCACAGCCCTGTTCCTGTTGCCTTCCGGATTCTGACACCTGTCAGCATTTTCGTTAGTAGATCAGAGAACTGCAAACTAGAAATGTTCCCGTGTTGAATTTAGGGCAAGTTTTCAGCAGAAACATGTGAGGTGCCTTTACTCTTTCTTTAATTCAACAGGGGAAGGGAACTGCTTGACTGGCACAAAGTTGGGAGATGTGGGTTGGAGATGTTTGCAGTCAGTAGACAGAAACAGAAGAGGAAGACAGAAAGACATATGGAGGGAGAGACAGAGAGAGAGAGAGAGAGAGAGAGAGAGAGAAGTGTGTGTGTGTGTGTGGGGGGGCTGAAATCAATTAGGAACAGTGAAACCCTGCGGATCTGCTGATGGAAGGAGGGAATATGGAGAATTCTGCGGCCCACGTAGGGGGCTTTCATTCCTGGGCTCCAGCTTCAGGCACACACCCATAGGGAGCTAACAGATAGATGAGAGATATTCTCCAGAGGTGGAGGCCGAGGAATATGTCAGAAATAAAAGAGGCCTGTTCCCTGCTCTGGCTAATTGAGCAGTCTTGGATCCCTTTGAGTCTAATACGCCAAAAGTAAGGGCTTTTTTATTTTATTTTTGAATAACACCCACACACTGACCTGGAAATAATTCTAAAACCAAGACCACAAACCTCTAAACCCGCAAATCGGACACAGTGAAGCGACATCATGCTCCCCCTTTTCCCTCCCACGGAGATAACTCGAGCGATTTAACAATACATGAATCTTAATCCTTAAAAACCATGGCTCATCCATATCCGGGAGGAATTAAAGTGTGAGCTATGACAATCAAAGGAAGTCAAAAAAAAAAAAAAAAAAATAGATTTAGCTCTCTTTTGTCACCAGCCCCCTCGGAGTCTGTTCCCTCGCTTCTCCCTTGACACTTATGGTTCTACAGAGCCAAAGCTAGCATGTCGCACATTTCAACCAAATCCCCCCTAACTTCACAGACATGCCTATAAAGATAAAGACAAATTAATTTTATAAAGCTCTTCTTCTCAGTTTATAGTTACAGCAATACCATCTATTTTTATTATTCTATTGGCAGATATGACGGAGCCATTACATGTTAAAGATAGCTCTTCCTTTATAGATTTTAAGAGATTCAATCTAATTTGTTCTTCAGATACTTCCCTAATCTAATCCACTGGGTGAGGATATTTCAGGTCAGGTTTTCAAAAAGAGCACACACACCTCTTTAGACTCTTGGCAAGGATTCAACAAAGAGGCATCAGATTTAAGTGTAAAATCTCTTCACAAGCACTTCACTGAAAGTTACCTTGGTGGTGGCTGGTGCAGGAATAATGAATAGCTGTTGTTGAAACCGCATCACTGAAGAAAAAAAAAGCATAACTCTGATGGACAAAAGCCAAATATCAAACTCGTAAATTGATACAGAGAGGGAAAATGTCCACTGTGATTCAGAGCTGGGCTAGTTAGCAGCTGAATCTCGTCACACAATTGGATTCCCACATGAAAGCCCACAACATGACGGGGATGCGGGGTCTTTGTGTAAAGGTAACGGCTTGTCTCCTGGGCAAACAACACCCTTACATGGCACTGGGAATGGTAAACATTTGCACTGTAAAAGCCCGAGAGTTTAACCCTTCCTTCTTCCCCTTTCAAGCTTCCTTTTGTTCTCAGCACTTATCAACACAAGAAAACAGAACAATAAAACACACAGAAAACAAGGCTCTTCTACCCTCGGCTTGTGGGTGTTGTCGTCCTTTGGCAATTGCAGTCTCTCAACTTGTTTTCTGCTTTAGCTGGCAGGAGAGGCGCACTACATAACAGTTAGTCCCAAAAGATATCTAAGCAGTGGGGTGTTTAGTGAACATGCTTATTTGTTTTCTGACAATTCCCTCCATTGACTCAATAGAAACAGCAGATAGTGTCCATTTTTTGTCAATTAGGACAGATGAGCTCAAAGTGAAACCACATCAGCATATATACTTGTCTGTAACCACTGCAGCTCTCATATTGTACAAACCCCAACTGTTCTATTTCTGCCTTCATCCTCAAGTGAGTTTGCACAGAAGAAATGAAGGAGGGAAAAGAGGAAGGTAGTGTTCTCCTGAGGAGCGCCACAAAAAAAAATCTGATGATGTAAAATCCTCATACAATAGGAGAGACAGATTCAACTGTGCGTCATGCTGAATCTGCCCATCTCTGTCAGCCCACCATGCCCTTTAACTGTGTAATTAGACCGTTGAGATGGCAATAGAGGGACGATTTCATTTGCTATGTCATTACATTTCTGCACGTGTAAGGATCTTTGGTCAATTCATTTAATAATTATGAACAGACTCTCATTACTCTCTAGTGTGACCACTGCTGCTGACTGACTTTCAAAACAAAGGGAGGGGGAAGCTTCCAGTGAAGCCATTTTGTTAAGTCCTTACTGAGGGAAATTGCTGGCCAAAAGTGACTCTGGAGCTGAGTGCAATAAAAGAAAAGTCAATAACAAACCATCTAATTGTAATTCCAAACAGATACTTTGTTATCATCTATTTGTTCTGGTCAAAAGAATGGACAGAGCTGTGAAATAGCCTCTTGTTCTGTTTACCAGCAATGTGGTGCTGCATTACACATTCAGGAGGTATGCATCCATTTTGCTGAAACAGATACAATCATTGATGGTGTTAATGAAAAAAGAACTGCCTCAGAGAGCTCTCCCCACTTGTAATATTCCTCATGTACATCATTTGTAATTGTCTCCAATAATGAGATCCCACTACTAGAGGACCTGTCAGCATGCATTTTTTAAAGGCACAGGACATTCTTTTGCGGGTTGTGAAGTAATTACAGTCGGCTACCAAAAGTCAGCAAATTCACTTTTCATTGTTCATTGTCTGATGCTGCCGAGGGAATGCCCAGTACAAGTTGATTCCAATAGTAACCATACATCCTGACCCTTTATATATCTATCTGTATTTCTCAGCTAAGTCATTAGTAGTCACAATATATAGGACGTGAAGGCAGATCCATTTGTATGACTATATTCTAGATTAACATTAAGTGTAGGTTGCCTAATATTATTATTCCCCAGTCAAACAACGTCAACAGCCAAATTGCTCCAAGTGAAGCATCAGGTTTGTTCAATGTGCCGAGAACCAGACAAGGAAGAGCCTACACATGTATATTACTGCTTCTGCAACCACACCCACACACTTCACAGTCCACTGATAAAAATATCGTGCATTTTCACAAACTAGGATTCCTTTTTCGTTATCTCTTGCTCATTAAAATGTCTTTCATATATGAGCCGAGGAGGAAGACAGTAGAGTAGTGAGAGAGTAGACAGCCTTACTGGGGCAGTGTTAGTAAAAAGGAACCAAAACCATGTCGACGTTAACTGAGGGAAAAAAATTGGCACAAGTACTCAAATTGGAGCACAGCGCAAATGTGAAGTTCAGATACGGCGAGTGATCTGGGAGTGCTGTCCTCGGGAGTGTGCTTTTAAAATAAAATGTCTCGTGTTTCCACCTCACTCAGAATAAAATTGCTAATGCGAGTCTTTCTAAAATGTCTGCAATTTTCACACACACACACACACACACACACACACACACACACACACACACACACACACACACACACACACACACACACACACACACACACACACACACACACACACACACACACACACACACACACACACACACACACGCGCTGCTGAGCTGTTACACCTGTGCATGTAGTTTTACCTTTGAGCTTAGTAAATACCCTCAGGTGAATATAGTAACATCCTGGTCTGCTCCAGACAGCTTTCTCCACTCTCTCTCCCTCTCACTGACCCACTCTCTTTTCTCAGTCTGACTGGCAGTAGTTAAGAACGAACATGACCCTTACACTGACTTCTGCCAACCAAGTGGATGTCTTTTTAAACGGCGAGTCAGAAATGAAACATCAACATTAATTCCCTGCTAAATGATCCCACTGAATAATGGATGAGGGCACGTGGAGGTATGTAGATTTCCACCTTGTACCTTTGTGAGCCTAATTGCTGCCATTCAAGCACATCTGAAGACGGGCCTCACTTCAAGAGCAGACGTGGCTACTATCAGTCAATAATGCTGCCTAAGCCTGTATCAAAGGGTAGCTTTAGCTGTCAGAGATCCCTCACATTAGCTGCTCTAGCAGGACATCAGAGACACAAAAAGAAAACTGTGATGTTATTCATACTTGCACATCTGAAGCTTGCAGTGGGTATAATGCACCTTAAAAGATGCTCTTGTGGCATGAAAACAAACTCTGGTGCGCACATGAGTACACACTGGTCTTATCTTGAAACTGGCAAAACACACTCCAAAGGATGTGGCAATCCTCCTCACACACAGAACACACACACAAGCAACAGATTTCCTTACCTTGGTCTGGCAGCTGGCAAACATTGGGGGGGACAGTCATGTTCAGCACGTCATTGACAGCCGTGTCAACATAGTGTCCTCTCTGGACATCATGTTCACTGTCGGTCTGGTCGCTCTCCTCGTGGCCACTGTCCTTCAGACTGTTCCCCTCCAGGTCCTTGAATGTCGACGTGCTACATGGGGGCCAGAAGGGAGGAGAGGGATATGTTGATTAACTGTCACATCACCTGCTTTTACATGCTCTCCTTCATCCCCTGTGTCTCTGATGGTTTGTGACGAGCTGTCGGTCTTTCTCTCCCTGTCCTTTTTTATGTCCTTTTCTATGAATTCTTTGCCCTTTTATGTGGTCCGTGTCCATGAATTTGAAATCAGATGCATAGTGATTTTGTTGCTGCTGTTGTTGTAAGGCTTAGTTAAATACTACGCTTTTGCAGAGAACAAGGCCTCGCTCCAGTTTCTACGCTTGCAGTAACAATAAAATAAGTTTAAAATCTGTTGAGGGTCTTTTGGATTAAGTGAAGTTTTTTTCCCCCCCTTTACAGATAGCGTGGCAGCTAAAGGATGTCTCAGACAGGGAGAGTCAGGATGGATGCACTGACTTCAAGGACATCGCATTGAACAAACAGGAGGCACTCACTCACTACAATCAAACAAATACTGCAGTAATCAGGAATTCCTGGAAGGAAGATGGATGTAGGAAACGCTGGAAGTATACAAACTGAGCATCTGTCTTGTTTGGGGCTCACAGTCAATAAAGAGGGTGGGGTGGGGGGCACAATCAACAGCTGCACAGTAACAGCATGATTTCCCTTCATTTGATTTCCATCCCACTGGAACAAATGCAGCTTTACAAACAACACTAAATAGGGGTGAATATATGAACATGTGTTCTTGCAGGAGAGAAGAAATATATATCGATGAGTTTTTGTAGTGGGAGAAAAGAGGTTGGAAAGGAGAAAACGGAACAGACAGAGGAGAAAATTAGAGTAAACACATGTGTGGCAAACAAAAAGAAAGGGAAAGGAAGTGAAGGATAGCACAAGGTAGCTGCATTCCTGGGCCTGAGCCTCACATTCTCCAGTCTGGGAGGGAGGACTGCAGGTAATGCTGGCGCTCTGATGTTATCACTGTAATTGCACCTGTCCCAGACCATAGGCTCACTGGCTCCTGAGGGGATTTCTTTGTAGTGTGCTGCAGAAGCCCACACTTGAATGCTCTTTGTTTACATTAACGCTGGGAATCTTTTTTTTTTTTTTTTAATGGGTTTTCAAAAGGCCAGGATGGCGTCAAACAAAATTGCTGGAATGTTTCCTAGCTGCAGGTATAAAGGCAGAACTGTAGTTTTCCAAGTGAGCCTACAAAACCCTGGCTGGAGGGAATTATTATATGACCCCCATCCCAACCCCCAACCCTATCTAATATCCTGGTTCAGGTGGACTGAAATACAAAGCACAGTGAAAACATGTATTCTTCACTTTTTCACCCAAGGGAAAAAAAAACAACTTACTTATTGACTATTCATGAAGCTATTCCTGTTTTTAAAAACAGTGGAAGAAAAGCACTTCAGAAATCTCTTGAATATCATTTAATCTTAAGTAGTGGTTTTAAGCTGTATCCTGATGCAATTCAAGCCACATGTGTTGCTAATGAAGCGAATTACAGCGGAGTAATAAGGTTATCTGTAAATACAAAAATCATTACTTGCTGATTCTGCTGCTGTGTGTAATCTAATAATCTGAAAGTGTGAGTTTGTGGCTCGTTTCAACAAATGTCTACTAAACGCACTGTGGAGTAATGCAATTTATCCCCAAATCTTATCCTCCCATTGCAATTATACTGAACAAGAAACATGCAGTTACACATGCAAACTGCTGCAACGGTAGCTGTGCACTCATTAGATAAAATAATTACAGATAACAATGGTAACGAGGTGCTGGTAACAATTCCTAATCAAGACATACCTTTTAATGAGGTGGGCTCTGCTGTTCACGTAACTGGAGTCAATGGAATAATTCTCCGTCTGTAACAAAGCAATGCAGGGCGTTGGGGGGGGAGTGGGTGGGGGTTGTGGTTGAGGGATGATGGGGGGGGGCAACAGAGAGAGGTACTTTTAATAATGGAAGCAACCAACATAATGTTACCAGTAATTGGCTTTCAGTTGAAATGTTATTTTACACAAAGGCCCCGGTGAGCAGCCTCGGCTTTCAAAGGGCTGAATCCTATTCTCTTTCAAAGCACACACACACACACACACACACACACACACACACACACACACACACACACACACACACACACACACACACACACACACACACACACACACACAGAGAGGCTGACTGGGAGCTGAGAGTCGAGGAGAGCGCTGCAGTGAGTGCAGCCTCTCTTCTCCTCTTCACCCTCCCCGCTCTTGATCCCTCGCTCGCTCCCTCCCTCCGCTGCCGGTCAGCCCACCGTCTTTAAAATGGAGTCATTAGGGCGGACAGACTATCATGCAGACAGAAGGAGAAGAAAAGTTTCCCTTTTTTCTTCTCTGAACTTTGTGTTAACCATGTTTGAGAAGACATTAATGTGGAAATATTAAATAAATAACTGCAAGAGAAGTAGATGAAATTAAAAGTGCACCAGGGGAATCTTAACTCCGCAACTGCAGATGAAAAGCCTTTCGGAATATGCATACGATAGATCCCTGACCCACATTAGAGAACACAGTTCAAAGGCATCCTACAATCATTCTCTTTTTTAAACATTTATTTAGCAAGGAAAAGTCTGACGATTAAGAGCACCAGAGGACAGAGGAGTTAGCGTACACTAAGCAGGTAGCTCCTCCTGCGTCTGCCAAGCTTCTACTCACACTTGGTAAGATGTCAGAGGGCCAAAGGCTATCAAAGCCTCTCAAAGGACTTCCCCAGTCCTGCGAAAAGCCATGATATGGCCCTTTCGACAAACTTTGATAAGATGCAGTTTTTTTTCTGCAGAAAGAAAGCAGAGCCTTCACCTAAAGTTCTACGGCGCAGATACTTTATCCTGATAAAAAGCTGTGAGTCAATGGCTGACTTCCGAGGGAAGTCTACAGTACCGATATCAAAGCCATGTTGAAAAAAAAAAAAGTCACCCCTATGATAAGAAAGGTTAATGCAGGCACTGGAGCACAGTTGCTGATTATCAAGTGAGCTACACATTTGACACAGGCCTGCTGTTGAGGTAGCAGTGGCCCTGCACAGCTGCCATACATGGTGACCAAACAGATTTGGATTAAAACTCAGTGTGCAACTGTGCGCACACTCTCCTTATTAGATGTTAATGGGGTTGAACATTTTGAACTTTTTCAGCGACGGCGTGGAAGTGGAACCACAATGCAGAGGAGTTTGAGCAGTGAGGACGGGGGAGCAGCGGAAATGTCAAACATTAGTCCCAGTCTTCTTGGATCGCTTTTGAAATAAATAAATAAATAAATAAATGCATAAATAAATAAAAGTGATGCTGGCAGATCACAGCAGCCAACGTGTGGTGTTTACCTCTGGCAAATAGCTACCATGACCTGTTTGCAGTCTATGAAAAATGTAAGAGCTTGTTAATGCTACCAAATGCATGTCCTTGTTTGTTTAGATTTGCGGTATTGATGCCATTTTCTTATATGCTGTGCAGCATTATTATTCGACCGATGCTGATGCTGTTCTCGTCTCTTTAGTTGCTGTAAACCTAAAGGAACTTGGATGTATGTCAGTGATGTAGTTATCTTTCAGTATTCTCAAAGGTGCATAGGTCTACCTTCAATCATTAGGAGATAAGCTGTTGTTTGGCATCTCACCTCCTTTCCTTGTAATTATTTCTGCAGGCAGTTTGTATAATGCTAAGCAACAATGCAAGGGCAAACCTCTGATTGGGGCTCGCTCAATTATGATGTAATGTGTTTGCGCTGAAGGTTAGCATCATTCTGTCTCCCTTTACCATTTACCCCTAATTAAACTTTAACTCATTAATATAGAGAAGATAATTCATAAAAAGGAATTTAATTAACATTTTATTATTAGCTCTTAATGTGGAGCACACCATGTTTGTTCTCTTGTATTACCCCTGACTCCTTTAGTTCCTGTTCAGCTTGACTTCATTAAGTATCAAAGGTAGCGACAGTGGTAACACACTGCAACTCATATTAGTTATTAATGAATGATTAACACATCACCTTAAATTTATTTATAAATCATGCCATTCTTTAGACAAATAGTTGGTATTTTATCAAAGAATATTATCTTTCTCTTAAAATATATTTATACATATATAATGCTTCTATGATTGATCAATAATGTTGATCAATAATGCTGTTATGCTATAGCAAACATGTACTGTACATGTTTTGTGCTCTCCCGTGCTCCACTTTGGTCCCAGTGAACACAAATCAAACTGCCTCTTCTTCTACAGTGGCTGAGCATCCAGTGAGAGACTAATGAAAATGCAAGGCATGAGTAACAAGGGGAAAACTTCATTTAAAAGACAAGATAGAAAATTCCTTGAGAATGTCACTCTGGCTGCAGCCTGTAATTGGTTTGGATGGCAGGTTCTGTGTAAGCACGGCCTGGAGAGGAAGGCAGTATGCCCCGGCTCTCAAGCTGCTCAAGTCCAGAAATGGAACTGTAGTTTCCATAATGCAATTCCCTCTCAGGGTTTTTAAATGGAGCTCTCTTAAGTGGGTAGTAGGTACAGCCAAAGTTGACTCTTCATAGTATTCGTCCATGCAATGTTTTTGCTTCCCCATTTATTCTATAGCTCATGATTACTCAAAGGATTACTTGGAGATAACCAGATCTCCAGCTTTTATTCTATTGTCAGTGGAAACGCCAAACATGTGAAGGCATAACCTTGGGCATTGGTGAGTCAGTCAAATGTGCCTATTCTGAGAGAGAATCAGATGCATTAGCCTAGGCTTCCTGTAAAGAAATGTAATGTCTTCCCCCACATTTCTGACCGACCTCAAATTGGAGGAAATGTCAATATATCTTGCTGAGAGGTCAAGTTTCAGGCAAGAGGATGAGGACTGCTTAACTACAGCGAGGACGCCACAAATGGCTACTTAATCAGGTTGGACAATGTGTTGTTGTGATCTGAGCGGCCCCAGTTTGGCGGCCAGAGCCACTCTATCCCCATAATTATTGTTCCGTTTCATCTGGAGGACTGGAGGGAAGAATGTAGTCCCCGGTGTCGCCGGGTGACTGATAGGTAGTGTCAGGATGAGTGGGGAGGGAAGTGGAAAGAGAGTGGAGAGAGAGAGAGAGAGAGGGGGGTGAAGATGGGGGGAAATGGGTGAGACTTGACCTGCGGGAGACTTGCGGTCCAGCTGCTGCAGCCCAGTAGCTTTCCCCTTTCACCCTTTTGCTTCTTCCTCTCCAGTAAAACCTGAGGCACAGGGACGATGGGCTCGCTCCTCTGCCACTGAGAGGAAAAGCAATCTCCTCGCCTAGTTGCTGCCGTAAGATTTGATTTGCCTTCCTTCCAGCGTGACAATTGGTTCTGTAGTCTGGATGCAAGTGTATTCATTGTGTGGGGGCATGGGGAGCACCAGAGAGAAGAGGAGGGGTGGGGAGTGAAGACACCAGTTGTTACACCAGTAAACACCCGACAAGTTCAGCAGATGTCACACAGATAGGAGAGAAAAAGAGAGAAAAAATGTCACACAGCTGCCCTACTGTATGTATTATTGAGGCTGATACAGCACAGTATAACATTTAAACAGGGAAGCAAGCTCGAAAAAAAACGGACAGATGCAGCGACATGCACTGACACGACTGGCACTGATGATGCCATCAGCAATCTGTTTCTTATTCAAGAATTTAATTTGTAGAGATTTGTTTCTTTTTCTTTTCCATTTCCAGTTTAAAAAACAGACCGACATGAAACCAGAATATGCGATTTTGACAAGCAGTCTTTGCCAGGCTGTATCTTTGTCAGGAATAATTGCCATTTAGCAAATTACAAAATGAAACCTCGCTTAAACACAGATGCATACGATCAATCTTTTAAGCAAAGTTAACAGTTGAGCTAAACTGTATCTATCAAACATGAGTTAAACTGCTTAAAAACAGAAGGCATTTAAGCAGGGTGGGGCGAGTTGTCAGGACTGCATCTAAAAAAATTTAGCATCTAAAAGAAGAAAGATTTATTACAGAAGTAAGTGTTTCATGTCTGTCATGGATGCAACTCTTTAATGTCATCAAATTAGCTGACAAAAAAACATCAAGCCCCGTTTGTTGTGGATACCGCCACACTAAAACGCACAATTTAAACATACAGAACAGACTAGACAGAATCAATTAAAACTGTCAGATCGAATTTTGCTGCTTCATTTTGTGTGTTTAAGCAGTGTGAGGTTGTGTCTTCGTTCATTGTTTTTGCTGCCTGCTCGCAGACTCCCCTCGGTCCAGGAAGGAAATGTTACACATAATGTGCCTTGTTATTGATATCCCATTGCTAAAGGACGAGATGAAGAGAAAGAGATCCAGGGGGTTTAGAGGGCAAGCCAGCTGCAATTAGAAAATAAAAAAGGCTTCATTATCCAGCTAAGTTTGGTTGCGATAAAGAGTAGTGATGAAAAAAAGTAGGAGAGAGGAGGAAATTAGGAGAAAAACTCCACTGGATGAAGGATGGTCAGTGTCTAAAACTGCCTGTTTACAGATGCATGTATTCCCCTCATGTAATTCTGCAGTGAGGATGCTGAGGAGTGTGTGTGTGTGTGTGTGTGTGTGTGTGTGTGTGTGTGTGTGTGCGCGCCTGCGGCTGACTTTCTCATCCTATACACTGTGACTATGAAAAGAAATGCTTTACTTTGAGCCTCTTGCACATTCACATTCCTGCACACACAGACTCTCTCTTTCTGCTTCCCTACAAAAAGCACCGCTCCAACAATCCCTGACTTGCAGGGCTGAGCTGGCGCCCGACCACCTCGCCTCTGGGTCTGCACCCAGCAGCACCTCACAGCAGCTCACATTCAGTCTGTGAGACACTCATGACGAAAAAACGCAGACCACCAAGGCACCTGCTCGGAGTGGATTTTGTCTATTATTTATGTGAGAAGGAAGAAGCACTCTTTGGCCCTGAGTTGCCGTAACCCTCCACCCCTCCACCCCTCTACCGCGATGACCATCATCATCATCACTTTCCCGATTATAGAATTTCCCATAGATCCTCTGCCATCTGCTAGATTATAGATTTCTCTCTTCCTTTATAGAGGGCAGGGCCCCTAAGGGAGGATCAGCGGTAAAAAGGGTGAAAGAGTGCCTGAGGCACAGCCATGGTTGTGGATGAGATTACATTTTCTATTTCTGCCTGTTAAAGGGAGCCTGCCGTGATGAATACAGAGAGTTGTTACCATTTAATATCAACTGGCTCCCCTGCAAACTCAAATTATACACAATCAATTGTGACAGAAGGGTACACGTGTGACAAATAACCTGCCACATTCTCTGCATCATTTCACTTCATCACCCATCAATTCACCCCAAACCCAGCAGCCCATTTGGGAATCAATCATGTTATGAAAGCGAGTGATACTGTGGTGAAAAGGTTTTTAAAAGCTGCCTTGCTCAGCAGTAGCTTGTACACTTCTGCAGTCTTTGTGAACTGAGCAAAAATAACTACACAAATAAACTGGGTGAATTGAGCGCTATTATGAGGTCAATTGTGTCCTTGACCACATGTGTTACGTGTTGAGTATTGTTTGAGCAAACGAAATAATAGCTTCTCTGAAACACAATGAAACCGATTTGTGAACACAACACCACTTCCTGCTTGCACTTCCTCCTCATTTATCTTGACTTTCTGTGGGAAATTATACAAATATTTGCTCATTCTGACCAAAACAATCACCCCCCTGCTCTCATAAAGTGAGGAAAAGGGCCAAAGTACTAAAGCTATTGCTTGTTCCACCTGTGTATCACCCCCACATAGGAAACTGCAGATGATCTTGCGGCTGTCTTTTATTCTGAAACAGAGACTAAAGTCTCCATGTCACTCAGGACTACAGGCTCCACAGAAATCCAGTTAGTAGAGATGTGATTTATTATACATACATTGATAGAAACCACATTCATTATTCATGAGCTTCTCAACGTCAAAGATATCCCCCTTCGATGAAAAGATTTTAAATAATAGGCCCCCTCTGCAGACGGCTGCATTCCAGCGGAGCCGGCTGACGCTAAAGAGGCTTGGATTCAGAGCTGTTGTCTTACCAGAGAATCACTGCTCAGGACCAACGTGTTTCAAACTGTTGGTGGCTGCGTGGGATCCGGAGATGGCGTTTTTGTTTAGTCTTTGTCTTAAGAGACAAGGCTGGTGCTTTTAAGCCTCTCAGAGTCATAGTGTCCACTTAGAATGAATAGGGGTCTACCGCGTCGCCAGACACACAAGGCTGGATAGAGTTTCATTTAACACCTGTTCAGCGTTCAGGTCTGCATGTGTTTCCAGACTTATTCTATCTCTACGTCAGAAAGAAAACCTGAGCATCTCTATAAGATTAGGATTCATGGTTTTACATAGTAAAAAGGGAAGAGGGAGGAAAAAGACTTGACTATCGAGGCTGTTTCCTAAAAGAAATCGGCTTACTTTTCTTAGAGCCGTCAGAGCCTAATCAAACTCAAATAGCAGGCACTTCCCCTTTAGGCAAGTCTTGAGGGATTTTCTTTAATTTGGATGTCAGACTGAAAAGTTTTCATGCTCCTCACATCCCCAAATCCATTAATGTGTGTACTGCGCCAAGCGAGAGAGAGGTATGTGTTGTGTTTTTTTTTTTTTCTAGCAGACGCCGGAAATGTTGAGTGTAGCATCTAATCCAGGTAGATTTATTGTTATTCCAGAGCCTCTGGGAAAAAGCACTACAAAAATATGTGTTTAACAGTCATTTCATTTTTAGGAGAGAATTACTAGATAGCATTTTCTCGTCTCAAATGTGCCCTATATTAGCCAGTGTTGAGGGGGAGGGGGGAGCACGCTAAAGTAGTGCACAAGGAATTCCCAAAGGTTTCTCCCACCTCCCCTGGGCAGGGCCTTAAAAATAAACACTCAGAGACACTGCAGATTATGTAAACACATTCCCCTTAAATGCTTACACGAGAGCAGTGAATAAACAGCATAACTTTGAGTCACTTTTGAAAATTGACTAGACTTAGAATTAATTTTTGATTAACACAATACACATGGGGACGACGTAAATGAGAAATCCGCGAATCTGCGAGGAGAGCTGATCAACTTGCACTCTACAACACGCTGGAGCACGACGCTTTATACGTTTTCTCTTAGCAGCTCAAAGGTGGCTGCCAGTCACATCGGTGCTGCTGTAGCCTCTCTGTCTCCCTCCCTCTCTCTTTTCTCTCTCGCTCACTGTGACAAGGCATCTAGACATTTTAGTTGGATGGAGATTTGCAGCAGCTCATTACAGACTGGGAGTCTCTGTGAGCGGATGCAGTCACTCGGAGATGGATTGAGTGGGTCTGTTTATTGACATGCCTTAATCTGACACTGGGTAAAGGGAATGAGTCACCGCCTCCAGACACACTACCACATCACAGCCACTACAGCAAATAGGGAGGCAGCACCCAGGTTACAAGTGGAACTTCATCAGCGCTCATTAATCCAACTACCCCCGGCCACTCGCTCAAACAAACCATGTTTACACTGAATGTTGGCTGGATGGAGGGGTGATGGAGCTTTACAAAGGGCATGTGTGCAGGTGCTCATATCCGCAGCGCACACACACAAAAGCGCATGCTGTCGACACACACACACACACACACACACACACACACACACACACACACACACACACACTCCAGCTCATCAAAGCAACCCGCCCACCTAACCCACAGCCCCCTAAATACAATATCTGTGTACACCAGCTGCTAAAACTCAGTCGGTGCACTTTGTCTCGCAAATCAGAGCTGGTGCACAAATCAGGGGTGGACGATCGGGCTCGATGCCAAAGTGCGTATCACAGAAAGGGGCTTTTTATTAAACAGATGGGCATATGAGATCTTTTAGCTAGCGTCACAACAAGGCTACTCCTATCAGCGATCCAGCTATGAAAGCCTAGTTAGCTTTTGATCCTGTTTGCTGGTGCTTCAATGAGAAGCACATCTGGTGCTAATATTTGGGATGGTCTTTCGAGGCAGCTGTCAGCACCGGGATTGACAGCAGAGTATTAGCTGCTTGCACATCACCACCGCATCTTTAAATCCAGCTTGTTAACAGGACTGTGACAGGCCGCCATCAGGGCACAGGCAGAACAAAACATCATCCAACACTAAGTGGGTCGGAAGCCACTGTTTGTTTTCCATTACACTGCTGTTAAGTACTTTGTCTGCGAGATGTGGACATCTGAATCATCTGTATTTTACATTTAACTGTAACTTTACAAATAAAATCTACAACGCCAGCAAAAACAAGAAATGTGTGTGAATAGCGTAAGACGGTCACAAACAAAAATAAAGCTTTCTCGAAGAAATGCTCACATGCAAACACGCGGGCGCAAAGGCAGAACAAGCACAAGGGAGTAAACACTGTGTGAGTCAGAAAGGGAATAACACAGCACAGATTTACAGTGAAACACACGTGTTTACACAAACGCACACACACACACACACACACACACACAGTCGCAGTGGGAAAAGTCGGAGCAAGGCCTGCTGTTGTCTCCGCCAGGGACTGGGAGCCCAGCAGCTTGAGAGCAGGGCCAGTGGAGAGGAGGCCAGATGCAGCGGGCTTGACCCACTCATTCGTGAGGGAGGGGGTTGTTTCAGCAGTTGAAACACACAGGGATTAGCCGCACTGACTTCATTTAATTTAATTTGTATTAGGGCCGTCTTTGGGGGCAAACGTGGTTTTTCACTGCGGGGGGATATACAGGGTCATGGAAAACAGCAACAGACGGTGGATCTCTACCCCTGCAGTGGATTCACAGGGGAAAGCAAGGCACAGTATCCCCAGATCTCAGTCTCACACACAAAAAACATTCGAGCACATATCTTGTTTCCCCCTATTTATGTCTATATTATGAAGTCAAATCTATCCAATTGAAATGCATCTGAAACCCTGCATCCACCTTTCCACAGCTTGATTTCTTCTTGAAATGAAGACCTTGAATCCTTTTGTTCTGCCACCATAAACAACATGTAGTAATTTTCGTGCTTATCAAAGCTCTGCTCTGTGCACTTGTGTGTCTGTGTTTGTGTGCGTGTTGCAAAGCTGTTATCTGCCACGAACATATCTTAGGGGGTGGATGTTTATCTGTGCTGATGCCGATTGGAGTTGTCTTTGTCTCAGTGCAGTGGTACATAATATTATTTGTCTTTTTTCATCGTTTATTTCTCCGAGGCTGATATAGTGTGATATCCTATAGCGGAGAAATCCTTTTAGTTACCGTCAGGCATCTAATGTACTTTTACTTGTAATCTGGGAATTTAATAAATGAAAAGGAGAGGGGAAAAATCTGTACACAATTGAATAATTCAACTCCCCATTGTATTCTGTGGAACATGACTTACACTGTTAAGCAGAGGAGGAAAACAACTGCAGTGAGTGAGTGAGTACCCAACATGCCTCCTCGCAATTTACAATAGCTCTGTGGAGAAATATGGCAGCGATCGGCCATCAAGTCTGCTGTAGCCAAAGCCTCCGGTCATATGAAAGCTCCCTTTCTGTCTTGCGCAGGTGACACGGTCTGAGAGAAAGCTAATGTACCATGCAGTGGGAAAAGTAGTTTTATTACAAAAACATATATAAAAAATAAAGGAAGAAAATGTATGAGCTGCAAAAGCATTGCTTTGTCTCTGCTAGACAGAAAGGACTGTAGTGCTGGAGCCTGTTCAAGACTATCAGGCGCTCCCTAGCAATCGTTTTCTTTTTCCTCTCCCCCCCCCCACAGTCCCTATCAAAAGATGTTACTGTGTGAAATGTCAAAGAAAAAAAGGCAAGAGAAGTAATCTCCTTTTCCTTTTTGATCGCAAGTGGAATAATTGGAACCCTCTTAGGCTCATTACACGAGTTGCCCGCCAGCCAAAAGACGGCTCCAACTGCCCCTCTTCATTCAAGTTGGAGCTTTGAAAAATATCGCTACCTCTAGTAACAACTCTTTATGAGATGCAATGACTAGAGGTCCTGGTACCTACACTAGGGGGTAATCCCACAATGCCTTTGAAAATGTATTTTTCAACTACCACTGTCAAACATCGATTCAGAGGAAACAGCAACAATCTGGCTCTGTAATAATGTCATTATGCATATTGCACAGCACTTCTCGCATTTTTTTTGGCAATGCCAATTACATAAGGTATTGCATATGTGTAGCGAGTTAATGTTGGACCCCTATTACTAATAACCTTGTCTTCATTGTTATTACAACTATGCTTGTAATTATTGTGACTCTAATTACTATTACTGTATTACCCATATTAACCTCATTCTGGGTTTAGATCACCCACACTGACAGTAGCCAAGACATGCCTATGAAGAATGGCACCAATGTCCCTTCAGATAAATCCAGTATAATTAGCTATGTGCCTTACAGGGCCTGTGTGATGGTAATAATTAGTGCTACTGTAGCAAAGGTCATACAAAACAATTTAGAGAGGATGCTGGCTGCATGGGTAATAGGACGAGAGGGGGAGCGATAAGAGGAGGGGAAAACTCAGATGATCGTGGAGACTCTTCTCCTTTTCCATCTTACAGCGATGGTTACTTTCCCTCTGCACTTGGTTCATTTTATAAAAATGCTTTCAAAATAATAGAAATTAAAAACCCATTTTAATGGCAAGTAGACTCCTAGCTAACGTAGTTTAAATGGATCCATGATTAGATTTGAGGAAAGTGCTACAGGGTGTATCTGTGAACTGGTATCAGCTGAAATCGATTCGCTGCCGTTGAGGTGTGATAGCTGCACCGTCACCATGTTGTTGCATTTGTTCATTAGCTCGACTCTAATGTGTTTATGCTTTCCCTTAGTTATCATTATTAATTGTGAGAGAGACAGAGAGCGAGAGATGTGTTGCTTTACCCAGGTGCACAGGTTAATGAGCTGAGTCAAAAATGTTGACACTGAGGTAAACAAGTGCTCGCTACTTCTATTTCTACACTCCCCGATGTGGCTTGGCTCTCGCTGTAACTCCCAGACTGCTCCCGAGATGAGAGCTCAGAGTTCATAGTCAGGATCCACCAGGAATTCACTCCGCTCCCTCACCTCACCACCATCACACCCCGATGAGATAAGTAACAGACTCGCGCTCAAATATAGCATCTCAAACAACACATGTGCTAGATTGGTCTATATTCCCTGTTGCAACACTGACGCCACTCCCAACTCCCAACAACACTTCATTAGCAGTGAGTGATACAAACACTCGTAGAATGCACCTTTTCTGTAGAGCCTGTCTTGTTTGTCAAAATCACCTGAGCCGTGCGATAGCTGCTTAACAAAACAGTGTTTTGCATTTTTAGCTCACTTATTCGTTTTTATTTTTAAATGTGTTTTCCAGCCATCTCGGCAGCTCATTGTTTTACATTCATTTCAGTGCAGTATTAAAGAAATAATTTGACATTTTGGGACTATATGCTTATTCACTTTCCTGCAGAGACTTAGATGCGAAGATTGATATCAATCATGATATCTGAGCCGGGAGACAGTTAGCTTAGCTTTGCATATGGACTTGAAAGAGCTAGCCTCTGTCCAAGGTGAAAAATCCTCCAAGTACCAGCACCTCGAAAGCTCACAAAAAATGTAATGTGTTATATCGTGTTTGCTTAATCTCTACAAATGACAAGTTGTGGTTTTACTGAGGGTTATGTGCCGGACTATTTCTTGGCCAGTAGCCGCGGTAGTATTATTATTTCAGTGATTATAAGCAGAGCATATGTCAGAAACACTGACAATATAAACTGAGATGGGCCATTTACCATCTACTATTCTTATTACAAAAATGATGAACATTATAACATTAATAATGTTAAATATTGGCAAACTCCAAGTTTCTGACATTGTGACTTTGATCAGTTTATCTTTGACAAGGGATTTCTGATATTGCATTTGGTCTCAGATCCATGTTTTCTCCGCAACAAAGGCGGGAGCAGTTCTGTTAAAACAGTTCATAAATATCTGTGTGAAAATTATTAAAGGCAATGAGCATAAAGCGCTGCAGGACATCTGATTTAACTGCTTCATTCAGTTAGACTCAACTTACTGATGAAAATCACCGGGGTGGGATTGGAGGCATATGCTCAGATCCATATGCCTTTGTGACAGTGGGGGTTTAAAAACCATAAATTGTGATTATCATTGATCTCAGTCAGATGCCTAATCACTATGAGTCATATCCACACTGGCCACATTGGGTGACGATGAACCGTCCTCCCCCACATCTGAAGTCTCAAACAAGTGTTGTGGGAAGCAGTGATAAGCAGGTCCTTATCCTTTTAAAGACACTCCCGTAATCCAACAGTGTTGGGGGGAGGGAGGGGGCTTCAGCTTTAAGGGATTTAGTCTGGATTATAGCTAGTCCTCCAAATTAAACCAAAAGTCAGCTTTCTGCAGTTGCTCATGCAAGCTGGCAACTGGCTTGTTACCAGCATTACTAACAAGGCAAACGATGGAGGTCTATAATTAGAAAACACTCTCATTTAGCCACCAGCAAACACATGGACGTAATTCAAAAGCAAACCCCGACCCGTCCTTACCTATAATACTAAATATGCTGCCTGTGACTGCACTCAAAATGTGTCCGTGCTGTGTACCTGACTCTCGTTGCCAACCGGCTTAGCCACAGACAAGCTTCTCAGCCAGGGCAAGGCTGCTCTGTCCCCATCGAGGCTGCTTCCCATAGCAAAACAAGGCCAAATCTGGGGCTTAGAGGCTAAAATAATCATTACTGGGTAGCAAACAAATGAAGTCAGAACACCAACTCCCATGTCTGTCCTCCCCCACCACCCTTGGTATTTTGTCTGCCGTCCTATCGCACACATACAAAAGGGGTCAGCTACACATTCACATTTAGGATGGACAACATTTTGGCCTGATACCGCAAAATGAGAGAAAAACAAAGCTAAGACTGGATTTCTTTTTCTTTTTTTCTAGAATATAACATTTAATCAAGGAAAACATACATGTATGCAACAATGAATTATAATGGTTCAACATTTTGAGTAATACACTTTCTTGCTGAGAGTTAGATGAGAAGATTGATACCACTCTTATATCTGCCTATTAAGATGGAGCCAAGAAGCAGTTAGCTTATCTTAGCATAAAGACTGAAAGTAAGGGGAAACCGCTAGACTGGCTCTATCCAAAGGAAAGAAATCTGCTTACCAGCACCACTAAAGCTCAATAATTAGTCTTGTTTGCTTAATTCATTAAAAAAAAAATTACTGTATTTCCTAACATATAGAATATTCCTCCAAACGTGAGACTTTTTTCTATTCTGAACCTAAAACAAGGATTTAAGGTAATATTCGACCATTTTTGGAAGCTAACTGTTCCCCCTGCTTGCAGTGCTTGTGCTAAGCTAGGCTAAACACATCACAGAGCAACCTTCTCATCTAACACTCAGCAAGAAAGTGTATTACTCAAAATGTTGAACCATTATAATGCAAAAAGCAAATAAGTTAATTTCATATGTCATATTTTCTTATTGTAGTGTTTATGATTTAAATTACTGTTCCTTTAATGGTACACAGAAACGTTTCTAAAGACGTTTTTCTTAACTAAACAGTGTATTCATGTTCCCATGTGTGCATGCATCATATTGTCAACGCATTCTTTACAGCCTGCTTTAATGTAACAATCTCTGAACTAGATAAGGGCACTCCAACTCAACCTCCAAAGTGACCCTCCACAGTGCCATGCTCCCCAACGAAGCAGTCAACTTCTCTTATTAAAGCATAAAGCTTATAAGCAATCTTTTCTTTGACAAGTATACATATGCTGCCTTCCTTTCTCAATGGCTTCCTACAAGATTGAACTGGGAACAGCTCTCAAACAGAGAACAGGTACAGGAGACTAATCTTGAACTAAGGAGGTTACTGGGGAAAGGACCGCCCTCGGAGCAGTCTGACACAGGCCAAGTGCTTTTCATTCATTAACTTGGCTGTCTACGCTGTGGTATGTCAAACGGTGGACGTGAGGGGAAAGTCAAAACTGACGTCCCATTGTGCTCCACAGCCAGACACAGACTGAACCCTGAATATTGTTTTCTGATGCCATAAGAGAGCACAAAGACGCTGGTGAAGTCGTTATCAATTCCTTTGCAAGGCAATCATAACTATTATCATTAGTAGTGTTTTCATCTTCCGAGCTCAGCCCAGAGTGGATATCTAATCTATTCCCTGGCACACATTCTTGTCTTTCCAACTTGATCTGGTATGAGCAAAGAAATGGTTTCCTGCCTCCTTAGAAACTAGAGATGGGCATAAATAATAGCCCAGGGCTAGGCCAGGGCTTTTTCTGAAAAGCCCTAATCCCAGGAAAACAAACCTGAGCGAAACAGGCCCACCTGAACTGATTTCAGGAAAACTAGATAATCAAAATGCAAAACAGCTTCTGATAGAAAAATAAGCCGACTTCTAACAACAAATCCCCTACACCTAACATCAGCAAATTCTCCTCCTGAACTTTTATTTGTATGCTGTGTTTGGGTTTTTAATGTAATCACACTGCACACAGTGCTCCATCAATGAGCTATTCTGATGTATGTCAGCTCGAATCAGACTGACTGCTTAGGGCATTACAGACATCATGAATGAGAAAAGGAGCCACACATAGAACACATTAGGGGTCCCACCATCTCCTCAGACAGGGGGACAATGGGTAGGAGAGCGGAGATAAAGGAGAGGGATAACAGGGGTGAAGGAATGGTTGACGCTGATCGGGTAAAGAAAAGGGGGAGAATGGGAGAAAAGAAAAGAAGAGGCCCAAGACACTGGCCAAACAGCGCAGAGGGAATGCAAGGGCTCTGAGAGGCCTATACTCGGTCATAGCCCATTAGGCTGGCTGGGTGAAAATGCTACAGCTCATTACATGCTCTGCCTCTGTTCTGTGGATGAACAATGCACAATTACGCTACCCTGCTGCTTCTCTAGCCATACTGCTGCATGGCTCTGAGGCGACCGATATTGCTGCTATAGTGGCTCGCCTGCCAAAAGCCTCTGTGTTCATCAAACATCCCATACATGCGCTCCCTAATGCGCATCCAGGTTTATGTCTAGAAACAAAAGCGTTGTATGAATTTACTGAAAATGAAAGGAGGGGAGAAACAGGAAATACTGCTCAACCACTGGAGCAAACAAAACAAAGGTATAATGCAGCGTTTGTGTGTGTGTGTGTGTGTGTGTATGTGTGTGTGTGTGTAATACAATGCGGTTTGCTCCCTTTTGTCTGCTCTGCCTTAGATAGGCATGTCACAAAGTGATAATTCTTTTATTTCCAGCTGAATTAAGTTACATTTGATGTTGCAACTAATGTAAAGCCAGGTGCTAAAGTACAGATCCAAACATGACAGAAATAAAGGACGTAAAGTTTAAGCGGGAGACACTGAAAGTATTGTGACAATATCTGCAATGCAGTGAATAACTCAGCTCAGGATTCGTCTCTACCAGCAAATTGGTTCACTTCAAGTCTTCCTCCTTTCCATTCGACAATTATGCAGGAGTTGACATTTATCTGTTGGGGAAAAATGCTAACTAACATCCTCCTGCTTCCTCTTTGTTTTAGGCAACAACAAAAAAAACAGGACACTTGGAAAGGTCATTCTTCCCTGGTGCCAGAGCTGGCTGCTTGGAAAAGTTTCCTTTCACAGCCAGTATTGTTACGTTTCACATAATCCCCCACCCCCATTTCCCTGTCATTCAAAAAGCACAGCATCAGCACTCAGGAGAAAGCCCTGGGAACTCTCTAAACAATGTGGCAACACGTCTGGTAACCTGCAGTTCAACTAAGACAGGACAGTGAAAACAAAATGACAGGCCTGATACTTTATAATACCTTTTCTCTCTGCACATTTGGATGACATTTTTTTGAAAGTTTTTGGCCCACTCAAAATATTAATGGTGGCCATTACAACAGAATTGTAATTACTTTTTTCTCACTTTGTTCACTTGCTGATAAACATTCTGGTTTTGTTCAGAAAATAAAATAAAGATCCCCCCAAAGAGGAGGCTGATTATGAGTCCTTTGTTATTCTTATCTGTGAGCAAGGACAAATATATTGAGGAAGTGTCGATGTTTTCTTACACTGCATGCCAATACACATTGTACAAATGATTCGGTTTTAATATTTCTGAGCCAGAGGGACGGAGACGGTCACATTCATCTTGACATACACTGGGTACGACAGAGCAAATAGTATTCCACTGCAAATAGATTCCATTCCATAACAAGTCTAAAGTTTGTTTTTAAACATGACCTTTTCTATCCTATGTTAATGTAACTACAGGCATTTTCAACCATGGGCAGCTAAATCCGCATTAATGAGATTTGGTTATATTTTGTATTCTCCTGGAGCATTCCCTTGTCAGAGCTTTTCTTGAGACTTGTTTGGCTTTATTAGTTTTCTCCACCTTAGTTTTGCTTCACATTTATAACTACAGGAGTTTGACACGCAAACTTTGCAAGACGAACGTGTGAAAGGCTGTATATGATGATCGTTTGAAAATGTCTTAATAAATCCTTTTTCTTTATGGTAAATTTACACGTGTTAACTTCCTCTATGTCAGGACGCTAATTTATTTGAAAGAAAACAGAATGCTGCATATTTGTGTCTGAGAGTTTAATTTGAGAAATAAATAAAAAACAGCGCTGCGGCAAACTCATTTAAATGGGTAATTACGTCCACGCAGCATTGCTTGCAGGGCTTAACAAGGTGCGTAATGATGTCCCCTTCCCCAGCGATAAACATCATCACTATGTCCATTTCCTTCACTCCATTTAGCCTTCTCTCATTTACGTGTGGACCCATCAACCTATAAGCCCAATGCCATTATATCCCTTTCTTTTCCATTTAGGTACGTCTCCAGTAAAATTCTTTTAACCTAAATTGTTGGGGGACTAATGCCATTATGTGCCTATTTTTGTCCCCACAAGAAAATCCCTTTCCTTTGATGTTTAACAGGTTTACAAGAAAGTTAATAATTTCCACATGATAGAGCTTTTAAAGTCATTTCACATATTTTTTTCCTTTTCACTGCTGTCGTCTTGAACCACGTAAAAACATCTCAAAACGATGGATGAATGATTAAGTTGATTAGTACCACATGATTTTACTTTTTTATTTTGATGTAATTGTGCGCTTGTGTGTCTCTGGTGTATAACACAGTTTGAAAACGTCTGCTGTTGCATATATATATTTATATATATTTCATCAAGATGTTCAACCATTTGATGAGTTCATCCTGGACTGTCCAGATTGTAAGCAAATAGAGTTGCTGCAAAATGTATACTGAAATCACTCTACTTTGTTAATACCACCTCCTACGTTTGCAGGTACATTGAAATAATAATACAGTTGTTTTTTCAGGGGAAAAACATATTGCACTAACAATAGAAAAGAGACATTATTGCTTTCTGTAGATGTTGATATGGTTTGTGCAATGAAATCTCTTCCCCATCCTGACACCACATTTTACAGAGAAAAATAACATGTTTCAGGCAGCAGCAATACAGGTTGCAGAAAATCATTGGGATTCTATAAATAGATCTCTCGCTCCTGGTTTTTCTAGGCCTTGCCATTTCACTACAGTAGCTATTACTCCCTCTGCATGCTCCTCACCAGTCACATGTGGTTAAGGACACATACAGTGACGTGTGGACATCAGACGCCGTCACTCATGTGTTTTGACTCTTCAGCTCTTTGGCTGTATGCCCTGATCCCAACGAAAGGGTGGCAACCCGGCGGGCCCGGCTGCTTCTGAATGGCTGCCTGGGGTTGTTATGTCATTTCATTGTACCTCTGCAACATCGAGAATGACGTGCAGTGATGGGGTGTTGCGAGTTGGGGTCAAGGCTATGAAAACCCAACCAAGTGTAAAAGTAGCACTGGTTGTGCATGAAGTGAAAACCATCTTGTGAGTAATGTCACAAAATCACCCTACAGCTTCACCAGCTTTGTGTGTTAAACACGATGGGAGGAGCCAGCTGAGGAATGCAATAAAGAGGGCACTGAGTACATCACTGTCACACTGTTAATTTATTTCTGACAGACAAGGCTTTATTTCACCTTATAAACACTGACACTTGAAAAGCAGAGCATTTCTGAAGTCTGCGCCTTACAAATAACCTCTCTAAATAATTAAGAGGTTCATGTGCCACTCAATCAGTGCGCATCTGAAGCTTTTGGAGATAAAACGATTCTTTCTCAAATCCTTTGAAAGGAGGAGACTTGCAACATACACCTACCACTCTTTCAACACATCAAAAATCAATTTAAAAACTGGCTTTTAAGATTAGGCAGTTATGTATCTCTTCCCTTATTGCACTATATCTGTATGTCTGTAGTTGTTTACTTTCCACCATAATTAGTCTTTCTATCTGAGCTGTTCAGAGTTTAGGAGGTTTAGTATTGTCAGAGAATCTGGCTGTTTTTTCTCATAAAGCTTTTTGACCAGACATTGGCTGTATGCCATTCAGTTTCTAGTACTGTATACTGAAATTTAGACTGGTTAAAGGGATCACGTAATCAATAAATTTACAAAAATGTAGCCTATACTTAATTGTTTTTAAATCAAAAGCAGGGATCTCATTGCCTGGGACTAGACAGGGGTTGGTTTGAGCTACTATTGTGCCCATAGGTGTAAAGGACAGAAGGGTTCTTTCATTTATGTAAGTCTAATGTTCATCCTGTTTTAGATGCATAGACCATAACTAGGGACGCTTTTCAATTAGATTTTCTGAAAATGTCAGACTCATTCACTTTTAAGATCTATTCACTTCATTGGCATTGAAAACTGTGAATACAAAGCTGACACTCAGACAGAGCAAACATTTAAAAGAAAGCATGTGAAATGTTGCATTTTGAAAGATGTCTCCCTTTGCAGTAATGCACGCATTCAGCAACGTGAGAGCTGTACACAAGTTTTACTTCCACTTTCTGTGTCTCTGCTTGCCCTGTTGTCATCTCCCAGTTACACTTTCAACCAATTGTGAATGTTCTCTACTTTCTGTCAACGAAGGGGTTATAAATTATTTCATATACTGTAAATCTGTCCTAACTGAGGGAAACAGTTAACAACTGAAGTAAAGTGTTTCATTAACACTAGCTGTCGTATGAAATCTATGACAATGATAGAAACTATTCAGGAAATATCCAAACAACATATAGTGCTTTAAAGCAACACTATGTAACTTTTCCCGCTTTGGTCCCCCTACAGGTTGAAGGCGGAATTGTCCATTACATTACATAGTATCCGCTACCCGATCTGGCAAACTTGCAAAATGTAATGTAATGGACAATTCCGCTTCCAACCTGTAGGGGGACCAAAGCGGGAAAAGTTACATAGTGTTGCTTTAAATGCATAATCACAACCGTGTTTGATTATCGAATATATTGGATTATGCCTCTCGTTTCTCCTTTCTTTGAGATTTCTGTGTCGGTAATAATGATGTAAATGATAATGTCACAGCCCATATTTCAAATAAATGTGACACTCCATAAGAAATATTGTGTGTGCATGTATTCGTAAGTACATGTGTGAGGCGGAGATTGGCAGTTTCAACAGATGTGTAGTGTGCAATGACAGCATGACATCTACTTTGCATGCTCAATATGACACGTTTGATTGCTCCCATGCATATGGGATGCATGTCCTGATGTGAAGTGATAGCGAGGGATGTGCAGCCTCGCTGGAACCACTCCCTGTTGTCTCTTCTACAGCAATATCAAAACATCTTCATTACTAACAGGGAAAAACAGCAAGACTGGTGCACTGACATACCCTGTCAGTTGTTTCAATTTTCAATTTTCATTTACTCATTTAGGTTCCTTTGATTGACTATGAGAACTGAACAAACAAACGCAAAATGTACATCCATTTCTCTTTTGTCACAGTCTGAACCTGACACTGTGGCGTACACTACAATACAGGATCACTGAGACTTATGAAGTTCCAGTATCTTTAAGGAAACAGCGCAGAGAGCATCCGGAGGATGATTGCATCAATTATCAATTAACTAAACTTGGGAAGTGCACTCAATACCAAACATCTTACACCATGTAGTGCAAAGTCTAACCCCCCTTTATTTAGATCCATTTATAACCTTTTCCTGATTAATTTATCACCTGTGTAACAGAAAAATCTCCTGAAATAAGGCTAATCGATAAAGTAAGATATATCATTTGCCCGCTATGCTCATTATTTGGAATCACAGGTGTGAGAAGCTTTAGTACACATTACAAATTAAAAAACATTCTAGCCAAAGGCCATTCCATTGCTTTATAATTGTCTCCCCCACCAAGTGATTCACTATAATTAAGCCATGGAAGACAGCTCTATTCTCCTGTGAGCGTTCATATTAGTGCTACCACAGGCAGGTCTAACAAACATCTCACAGCTGATGCTTTTCAAAACAATGGACAGCGATGTTCAGGAAGGTATATGCTGGTACACATTCTCACAAGGGAAAATACAATATACACAATGCAATTGCAGGTATGAGGCCTTCAGGGAGACCTGTCACTGTTATCTTGGCCAAGTGTGCTGTGTTTGTGTGTGTACGTGTGTGTGTGTGTGCCAGCGTGCTTTGTCTGAAGTAGGAAAAGCTCGACTCCAGCTGCTCTGACATGAGCAGGATGTTCGCTGCCCCACATAAACTAACAATGGAGGAGAACTTTGTATCGATCAACAACATAATTTACAAATAGACACTAGCCCATATCCTCTTTACCTCCATTTGCAAATCTGATCTGACCTCGTATCCACATTCTGAGGGCTACGATCATTTTAATCTACATGTTTGGAAAAGAAACAAACCCAGAGTTATCATTGTGCCCTGGTGTAAAAACAAAAAGCTCTTCCGCCACGGATAAATGAATCATGGATAATTATGAGGTTGCCCTCAGGATAAAAAAATATTTTTTGGGGGGACTAAGCAGCCTTAGTAATCACAACAGTGCAGCCACTCGTGTGTCCTAGCCAGTCAATGGGATATGGGTTGAGGACTTGGGGAGTCAAGTGGTTTCAAGCTCAAGCTTGCTCATTGTAACAAAGCAATTATCAATCATTTCACTGCTCTTTGTTTGTGCTATAAATGGCATTGTATTTATACTGAAAATATTTTTTATTTAAGAGCAACATTTGTACATACTGTAGAGCTTCTGTCTCTTGCAAATGTCACCATGGGGAGGAAAGACAACAATGACAACTGCTGTTGCGCTGGGTTTACTCTGTTGGAGGGTATATGGCATGCTTTTGCTACTATTGCTATTGCTATTTCTCACTTATTTTCTCAGTCGCAGGTTCTCTTTTTCTCAGTCGAGGGAAAATATGCAAAGGCCTGGTCAAAGAGATGTTTGTCAACATCATGTGCAAGGCGGAGCGCAATGGAAGCTGCATGCTAAACAGGCTGGACTTCTATCAAGCTAATCAACTGACTCTAACCAAATGAGAAAACGTTGTCAGGGCTCAGACACCTGGCACTAAGACTCATTCACCCTCGCTCACTTCTTCCCTTCTTATCTTCCTATCTGCCCTCACATGGCTCAATCAAGAATACTCCAAGCTTTGCATATGGAATCATCTAAATCAATCTTCAACCCTATTTGTCTCCCTCTCCACTTTTTCATTAGCTGAAACACATAAAGGCTCTCCTAATCCTGCGGCAAATGTGCTTTTATTGGATGGTTAAGCCACAGAGACAGGATGCTTGCTAAAGCTTTTTACAATGTTTCTTTGTGTAGTAAGAAACGATAAAAAAAGACATGCACATCCCTGTGCCCAACAGGATGGATACTGGATAAAAAAAAGATGTCATGAATTGGTGTGCAGATCTATTTGTTTCAATGATTTCTTTGTGTAGTCAGACCCACATTGTTTCGGCTGAGGAAAGGCTGGTGCTGACCTGCATAGCACTACCTACCAGCGAATACAATCACAGCACACGGGTCACTGCGTGTACCTGCTGAATCCACCACCTCTGCCTCCACTCACCAGATAACACCACAGGACAACCCCCAACAACATTTCTCATTCCTTCCGCCTGCGTTACTCACACACACACACACTCAGTCAGAACCAGCTCAGACAGGCCCAGTAAATCAGCTTGCCTGTAAGTAGGTCTCATTGACCCCTCAGGATCCACCGGTGCCTGGATCTCTCTGGATCATCCAGTCAATACATCAATATCCATCTTGTGTTTCTTGTTTTAAGACCCACACTCCCAACCCCCCACCTTCTTCTCACTGAATGTCAAACGGAGATTGGAGTCATCAATTACAAGTGCGTGTGTGTACGTGGAGCTGGAGCTTATTTGCTGCTGTCTATAGGAGTGAGCATCATAGACATTCTTATACAAACACACACACACACACACACACACACCACAGATGCACACAGATGCACACAGATGCACATTTTCTCCCTCACACACACACACACACACACACACACACACACACACACACACACACACACACACACACACATACAAACATAAATGCCCCTTTCTCCCTTGGGATGAAGGAGAAGTGGGTCATGAAGAGAAATTGTTCCAAAAGAATCCAATAGACCAGTTCATACATACAAAAATCAATAAACTAAAGATCAGGAGGTTTGCATACACTCCGTCAGCCTGAATAGTCTTTCAAGTCAGACGTTTGCTCTGCTGGAGCCATGCATGGTATGTCAGGGTAATTCAGTGGCTGGCTGTGCAGACTAGAGCAGCCATGCGGTAACACTGCAGCCAAATGGACAACACACAGATAAAGCACTTAAGCAATGATTTTTCTTTCTGCTAGCACCAAAAATGACGAGTGGTGGAGCTGATTAGCCGGGTCAATACATCTGGCAGGTGCTCAAACTCCTGTTCTTTTTTGCAATAGCTCAGCACTGACAAATAAAAGCAGAAGAGAACATGTGGAGTAAGAGAGGCCAAATAATCTACTTTGTCAGGCATCCAAATACTGCTTGGCAAAGCGCTCTCAGTCACAGGTCAGCCTCAATGTCTCAGCCCCTTGAAATGCCTTGAAGGATTCCACTCAGATTGACTGACAAAGCGTCACACATGGCATTTCGGGGGGGGGGGACATTTCACTGACATTATAATCTGTGATGGAATGCAAAATTTCACTTGACTTTGAGATGTGTTGAAAGGTGGTGCATTACTTCTTCAAAGCTCATTCTTGAGATGCAGCACAATCAAGGAGACCTGTTAATAATAATGAATGAAAATGTGTTCCTTTACGTTTAGTCATGAGAATCCATTTTAAAACCAAACCTCCCCTTTTCCTCATCCCCAAAGCAGCACAGCCAAGTATTTAGGACGGAGCACAGCGGAGTGTATCTCACCTCTGGCAGTGGCATGCCGTTGATGATGAGGTCTGGCTGCTGGTGGCCCTGCCCAGTGAACGGGTGCTGATAGCCATGGTTGGGAGCTGCATTGCGTGAGTTCTGGTTCTCCACGTTGAGGAAGGTGCTCTCGGAGCGCCTGCAGCCCAGCGGCAGGCTCTGCTGGTGGTAGTCGAAGTAGTTGAGCGAGGAGGTGAGAGACGAGCAACTCACCACATTCATCTTGTCTGTCTCCTCGACGTCACGTGGCACCAGGCGGATGTCGTTCTTGCTCAGCTTCTTCTTCTTGCTGGACTTCTTCTGGTTGCCATATGAGTACTCCGCCACCCTGCGCAAGTAGAAGAAACTGAACAGACTCAATAAAGCAGTGTTCTG
The DNA here is from genome assembly GCF_010015445.1 of Perca fluviatilis. NCBI lineage: Eukaryota > Metazoa > Chordata > Actinopteri > Perciformes > Percidae > Perca > Perca fluviatilis. The sequence continues at coordinate 25,600,080 of NC_053121.1, read as the reverse complement.
CCTTCCCTTCCCCTGTCCACACGGTCAAAAAGCGTGCCCGCCATGCCAGCTAGGGCGCTGTTCGATCATGGGTGCCAGACAAACGCTCATTGCCCATGTCCAGGAGTGGAACAGCACACTTAGGTGACTCCCCACTCCCGGCTTGCAATGGAGCTGTTATCCCTTGTTTGTTTGCATTTGCATGCTCAACAATCGACATGTCACAAACAGGCAGACAATATGCAAACATGCCAAAACCACAGAGGCAAAGCAAAAGAACACACTGGTACTGAGCAGTACTACCGGTATATGCAATCATATGCAAAGCACACAACCCACACTAATTCCATTTTTTTCTTTTATTATCAAGTGAGCCCACTAGCATCACAGAGTGCGCGAGAACTGCAGATTCAAATTCATTTAGCTGCTCTCTATGGCTACTGCAAACTTGAACTGAGTATTTTGACTTTAATAAGAGCAAATGAGCAACACAGCCATGTTTTATCAAAGGATCCTCAGACTGGGGAAAAAATCCATTCTTCGCACAGCCTTGCATTTTTACACACGAGAACAGATGCTATGTTCTTTATAGTGATGACTACAAACGTCACTTAACATATTCCTTATAATTTGTGATTTTTTTTTACCATCTGCATTACTTTAAACTCTGGGGGAGGCCATTTTTTTAACCTTACGGCATGGAGCATATGGTTTATTTTCTGTTAAAGCCCACAACAAAACTATAGTTACCCATGAAATTGCAATATCTCTGTTCCTGATTCTGCTATACTAGCCCCCACTGGCCTCTGTTCCTCACTAAAATGCATCTCTAATCCTCTGTCGCTTCTAAAATCACCCTGGCTAAAACGCTCGACTGCAGTTTGTCCTTTTCATTTTTCTTTTAGATTGCATCTTCAAAACAGCTCTCTCCCCCATTCTGCAACCCCCTTTGATTCAGAGGAAAGAAAAAGGGCAGCAGGAAGAGTAGAAAATACTCCATCTCTTTTTCATTGATCATTTAACAAGTTGTCTCTCTACTCTATGTCTAAATTGAAATCTGGGAGGGGAAATCTTCAGAGTCAGACAGACTGACAGGACAAGCAATAAATTGGAGATAACTGCTCCTCATATTCGAGGTGGCGACTAAGAAGCAGAACACATCAGAGCTGATTAAAGCAACCAGCAGAGAGAGTTGCTCACACTAGGAGAGTAAAGTACTGAGAGCAGTTATGATTTTGGAATATGTATTGGTGTCTATTATTTTTTCTTTTCTGAACAATACGTATAACTGACATGAAATAGATGATATTGCAGAAAGTAGCTGTTGTGATCAGGAAGTCAACATGCTGGCATCATTCTGAATCAAATCAGGTTTGAATAAAACACGTTTAAAAGTATTTTTTTGTATTCCTATAATTAGATGTGGGTTCATCCTTTTAACACTGTAAATGTAACTGGAGTGCTTTTTCTTAGAGCTACTAGAGAGAGAACAAGAATGTATTATAAAATTGAAGTTCTGCAATTCACAAAATGTTGAAAAGCACTTCAAGGTGGTGACAATTTCACCCAAACATTACATGAGAATTAAAAAGACGCAATTCATAATCTATATCGGTAAAAAAAAAAAATCCCACCAGTACTGGGGGAGTTTTAGAAATTGTGTTATGACTACATGCATGAAAAATGACCCTAGTAAACTTTGAATTAACAAAATTATGTTTGGAGCAAAATATGATTATAGCTTTAGGTTAAATTCTCAAATCCAATCTATATGTAAATTTTTAGTGGTAAAGTGGCACAGGGAAATCAAAGCCAGAGCTGATGTTCAGATTGATGAACAAAACAGAATGTTCAATAGGCAAGGTCCAAGAAAATTATATTCTCCTCCTTTCCAGGAAACTGGGTAAATAGTTAATGATGATGTGATTTACATGATATTTTTTTTTTTTATAATCTAAACTACTTTTTTTCATTTTATTGTTGCTGCAAATATTTCTTATGTTGCAGAACAAAGCAGAGGCAAATCTGAGTGATCCTAGAGGACTGTCCATAATCACACTGGATTAAAGCTGATAACAGCCAATCAGCTACGGTCGACGTTAAATAATAAATGTCTGGGACTGCTATTGAACCAGTGGGGCGTTAATTGTCCGGCAACACGCCCGCAAATTGAACATGACAGTTGAACCGTCATATTTATGAGTCAATTGGTTACAATGGAAGGATTAAATCAATCAATCACGTTTCCTTGACATGGACCACTGGGCCTGAGCAGAATGTGTGTGGTTTAAAGCAGTCGGGTTTATCGTCTACCTCAGTTTCAGCTGTGGGGGAAAAAAAAAATCTGCAGTCCTCACACTGAGGCCTCTACATGCTGCATGACAAAAGCAATGCACTCACAACTCGCAGTTTCAGGCACGATCGCGGACACAGGCACGGGCGCACGACGACACACACACACACACACACACACACACACACACACACACACACACACACACGAGATTTAGTCAGTACCTGCAGTTGTACGTCCGGATCTCCTTGTTATCCCTCTTGCACTTGATCGCCACAAATATCATAGTGACAAACAGGATGGCTGCGATAGAGCCCAGAGCGATGATGAAGATGAGGGACAGGTTGACAGGTCCAATAGACTCCTGTGCGTTCAGGTCTGGAGACAGGTACACCACGATGTAGGCCGAGGCGGACAGGGAGGGCTTGCCGTGGTCCCTCGCCACCACTGTGATCTCGTAGGTGGATTTGGCGTTTTCTCCAAACATCCTGGTGGAGCGCACCTCTCCGTTCACCTGGTCGATTTCAAAGAAAGCCCTGTCCCCCTCTGAGATGGTGTAGGCCAGCCGCCCGTTCTCCCCCTCATCATAGTCGTCTGCTTTGACTTGGGTCACCATGTAACCCACCCCAGCGTTTCTTGGGATGGAAACCTCCGCTGTGCCATTAACTAGTGGAGGGTTTGTCATAACAGGTGTGTTATCGTTGACATCCAAGACAACAATACGCACCGTGGCGTTACTCGACAGAGAGGGATTACCATTGTCTCTGGCCAACACTTTGAAATCAAAAGTCCTGGTGTATTCATGGTCGAATGATCTCATGGAGTAAATGCGGCCTGATGGGTTTATGCTGACATATGTGTTTACATCCATGTGCTTAATCTCACCGGGGACTATGGAGTAGGAAACTGTGCCATTCATCCCCAGGTCCGGGTCTTCTGCTGACACTGCTAGCAGACATGAACCAGGAAGGTTGTTTTCCATCACCATCTCTTGATAGTGTGGTTTAAGGAAGTGGGGAGGGTTGTCATTTTCATCTGTGACTTTGATTACCAAAGACTTTGTGGCGCGTAAAGGAGGCATGCCACTGTCCTCCGCTTGGATAGTCAGGTTGTATGTGTCCTTTTGCTCTCTGTCCAGCCTGCCATCAACAAGTATAGTGGAGAAGCTCTCGTATTCTTGAAGTCTGAAAGGAACATTGCCCTGCAGCCTGCACTGCACTTTGCCGTTTGCCCCAGAATCCTTATCTGACACCCTCACTAGCGCTATGACATATCCACGCTGCGCGTTTTCACTAACTTCGACCATCTCTGTGTTCAGTGAGAGTATACTGATGACAGGTGGGTTATCGTTCGTGTCCATCACATTCACTGTGACTTTGCAGTGAGCTGGGATAGAGTTGGGACCTAAATCTTTGGCCTGGACGTCGATTTCATATATTTGCGCCGTTTCATAATCCAAAACACCGTTGACAGTGATGATCCCAGTTCTGGGGTCAATTTTAAACGTATCCCTCGTTTTCTCGGTGACGTAACTGTTGAACGAGTACACAATCTCTCCGTTAGTGCCCTCGTCGGGATCCGTTGCATTCAAGTCTACCACTAATGTATTGATGGGGGAATTCTCCATCACATTAACAGTATACACTGGCTCGTCAAAAACGGGGTTGTTGTCATTAGAATCAATTACCTTGATATTTAACTGGACCGCGCCTATCTTAGGAGGGTCTCCTCCATCTTCTGCGCTGATTTCATATGTATAGTGGGACTGGGTCTCCCTGTCTAACGACTTTTGCACAACAAGCTCAGCAATTTTGGTCCCATCCCCTCTGGTCTTTATTTCTAGTCCGAAAAGCTCATTTGGGGTGATGGAATATGATTGCACTCCAAAGATCCCCGAGTCCGGATCGCTTGCCCCCTCTAGGGGAAACCTGGTACCAGGGGAGGCATTCTCAGAAATTTCAATGTCAATGTGGCTCGTTGGGAATCTAGGTGCGTTATCGTTTAAATCCTCAATTTCAACTTTGATGACACAGATCTCCATAGAGTCTGACATCACTTCTAGGGAAATAATGCACTTTGGGTTCTGTCGACAAACTACGTCCCGATCTATTTTCATTTGGGTTGTAAGGATTCCGGCTGGACTGAGTTCCACCCATCGTGGCTCTGAATTAGAAATAACCTTTAAGTATGGGGGCTGCAGTGAAATCTCAAATCCTTGCTTTAGTGCGTCCTTTGTCACGTTTCCAATTACTGACCCGGGCTTCATCTCCTCGTTTATTCCATACTTTAGGTTGATTACAGCCTCAGCCCCGACCCAGAATAAGAGGAAGAAAGCAATTACTTGTATTAATTCCATCTCCTTGGTTTGCATTGTACCTGTTGAGTTTTCACTGCCTAATAAGGACCTTGATATTTACGCACAAGAATGCACGTCAGAAAAAAACAGGAAAACTGTTCCAAATTAATCATCTCATTCAAATGTCCAGTAAAGTGTTTGGGTGACGAATAGCCTAGCTCTTATGTATGTAAATTATATCATTGTGTGAAAGCTATAATTGTAACAAGTGCCTTAGCCTATTTTACTCTTCTCAGGCAGAGCACATCCTCCGGTCTACTGCAGCGGGCGAAACATTGGGTACGACAGATCTGTGAAAACATGCTCAATATTCTCACAACAGTGATTTAACCGTGTAAATCCGTGCAGCTCTTCTCAAGCGGCAAACTGGTCTTACATATGACTCATATGATGAACTGTCCATTTTCAAGTGGCCTGAAAGGAGGAAAAATACTTAGGTCCACACAATTTTTAAATCTTCCGTGCAGATGAAGTAATGGGGTTCAAAAAGTCCGTGTTAAATTCTCCGCTTTGATGCCAGCAAATATTTAAGTCGCATTTTGGATAAACATCTTGCTCTGTGGGTGATATTACAAGCAGTGATACAATTTCCTCTTCGGCTATATGCTTTCAAACTGCACATCTGATCAAAAAAAAAAAAAGCTAAAATGATCTGCAGTCACAAAATTATTCAACAGCTTAAGTCCCGATATCTTTGCCTAAAGAACAGGGGTGCGATTGCAGGAATGTCTCATCACATCACTGAAGTCCCGATTACCTTTTTTTTTATTATTATTATTTCCAGCAGATGTAGTCTTTCATTCTGTCCGAAGTCTTGAAGCTTTTACTTACTAATTCATTTCCTCGTATCTCACTTGGAAAAGGCAGCAGATATCCCGATAATTAGTCCATGCAACAACAACAAAAATCCGTTGTAAATGTAGCCAAAAGGAAGTGGGGAGGAACCGATGCAAGAGCCTATATGTACAAAAAGCATTTCATGTTGGGCTGCAGCAAAGTAGAAGCAGTGTAGCCTATATCCACCCTGGTTGAGGCAGAAAAAAGAAAGAAATCACCACTCGTTGCCAGTAGGCTGTCTAGTTGACTCCAACAAGCGCTCCTCTCGCTTCACTGGTGCACACTGGCGGCCGCGCAGCTCCGAGCCGAGCGCTCAGTCTCAGGACCTGCAATCCCCTCAGCCAATCAGGGGTTACACAGGAGGGCTGAGCTGCTGGTGGGTGGGGCAAAGTACAGCAATGAAACACGGCCAACTACCTGTTCTCCTGCAGATGGGCGACTCAACGGGCAATTACAGCGTACAAGTTGAAACACGATGCTGTGTAAGAGATGATCGTGAGAGCGGTGGTTCCAAAAGTGGGGTCTGGGGACCCTTGGGGGTCTTTGAGACGCACCGCACAGAAAAAAAAAAAAAAAGACAGACAAAATTTTTCCCAGCGGAGGCACAGAAGGGATGCTAAGGATAACTTTTCACAGATCTGTCCCTATTTTCTCTTACAGTATGGGAAATTACTTGGAACAAGTCTTTCAATGGAGATCCTGGAGGTTATTATGGACTTGTATGGATCTGTTTGACCCTCAGCGACATGTTAGAGTTTAGTAACCTGTGTGCCAAAGCAGATAGCATCACCGAAGAACCAGATATCATTTTCTTCTTCTATTTTAAGTTGCAACTGTACACATTTTGTTACATTATTTACACTCCAACATGGGTCTCTTGTCTGCACTAGGCTGCGTCTGAACTTACTAAGCAGCACCAGGCACCGTGGTGAAGCAACTCCCAATAACGAAAAAGATTTTAGATCATGGTTTGCCATCGGCGAAATCAATACATAACCCACGTTATTATTATTATTATTTTTTTTAGATGTAACACAAATTTAAAAAAAGGGTTTTCGACTAAATATTGCCCTTGAGCCTTCTTATCAATTACACAACCTCACGGGGACACAGTATTCTTTAAAATGCTAAGGTCAATAATAGGTTTCATTTTATTTAAGATCACAACCAACGGTCTGTTTCACACCTGGTTACTGTTAATGACTTAATGAATTAATACATTGAATTTTACATTAAATACTTTTGGATATACAGCAGTAAACACGTGCCTACCGTATAATGGAGTGAGATTAATAACAGAACAGTTTCATCTTATGGAAAATAATACATTGCCTTCACTGTAATTACATCGTTTGTTTGTCAGCTGCAAAGCCCACATGTATAAAAGGTTACCGGTAATAATAACGTGGGTGGAATATGACCTCCAGACTGTCGCTTATCATTATAAGAAAAGAAACAACAAATCAATCATTAGCTATTATTCAGTTAATCACTTATTTCCATGTAATTCAGGTCGACATAATATTGAGGCTCCTTATGACGTGAACAATTCACGCCTGTCGACAAAATAAGAAAACTACTCTGCCAAAGAAAAAAGGGGGGTGAATATAAAGTCCCTCTTGTTGCTCTGCATATATTCTCTCATCACCACCCTCCCTTACATCTTCTCATTCAGATAGAAGCAGCGACACTCTCACAGACGGCCCCACACACACACACACACACACACACACACACACACACACACACACACACACACACACACACACACACACACACACACACACACACACACACACACACACACACACACACACACACACCTCCTAAGCAGCCAGCCTGTCCGCCTGCTGCCTCTCACCGGCGCGCGCAGCCGCCATCACATCCTGTCTTGGGCAGACCGATTTCAAAGTCACAAGGGTGACACCTAGCGTCCGCAGCCGCCGCTCGATTCTGTTATTCCAGCTTGTCCATTTTCACCCCGAGTCTGTTTCAGCCCAATGAACAGCGTGCCACAAGAATAACAATGAAACACACAGCCAAATCAATTTCCTCCTTATACTGGAATATATGTCGGCAGTTTGACCACTATTAATATGCTGTCCAAGAGGTGAATTAGTTCTGAGCCATATCCAATCTTTGGCAATCAATAAAGAGTGATCTATGTATGGGAAGGAGAATACGGTACTTATTGTGCAATATGGACCTTATTTATTTATGTTTTTATTTACTACAAATACCTAAACCGTCAGTCAATAAAACACTTGAGGATGAATAGCAGCTTCACTGGGCTCATTTTAGGGTACTAGATGGAGATAAACTGTTTATATAATTCAGAATAAATGTATATAAACACCTGTGTTACTATATCTTACAGGTTACAAGAGCAAAGGGAAGTTCAGAATCACACACCACTATCTCTGAATAAGTGTAGTTAAATAAAAAAAGATGAGGCCACGCTCTCTCCTGAAAGAATCCCTGTTAAATGCCTCAGATGTGATATTCTTTAAGTGAAAATATTTTCTCTTCTCTTGCATAATGCAAGCATAATCTTGACAAACAAGCAACTCTCAACAAAGCAACTTGTTTGCTCTTCCATGACACTTTTCACGGCATGTTGCAGTCGCCTAAGGAGAGCGCCAGAAGGATCTTTAAGCTCATACATTCTTTATGTCAGTGATTTAAACAACCGGTGGCAGGGGACTTTCTGATGGCTGTATGTACAACTTAGAAATACAAAAACGTACTATGCACTATCAGTCTAAGATGGTGTTACAGAGGCTTGAGTTGCCTGTTTGACTCTAAGATGAACAGGTGCAAGTTCTCCCTGGTAACAGTGCCAATTAAAGTACTGAACAATAACACAATGCAATGTGCTTTTATTGTTACATGATGTCTGTGAATGATCAGGAGACTAGACTGCTTGTATAATATACAAAAAATAGTGAATATTGTTAGCGTGCATTGTTTTTCAAGTCAAGTCAATTTTATTTATATAGCCCAATATCACAAACTTGCCACAGGGGGCTTTACAATCTGTATAGCTCACGACACCCTCTGTCCTTTTCAACCCTTGCTTCAGATAAGGAAAAAACTCCCCAAACAAGCCTCTTAAAAAAAAAAAAGTAGAAGAAACCTCAGGAAGAGCAACTGAGGAGGGGACCCCTCTCCCAGGACGGACAGAAGTGCAATATATTTGTGTGTACAGAATAGCCTAATATACAGTAATAACATTACAATATAGTTAATCCATATGACATGATACATAGAATGAGAACATATATGAACAAGATGGATTCAGGAGGATGTCAAGCAGCTTCCAGGTGTTGGCAAACAACTAGCGCCTGAGCCACACGACTTTCCTCTCCACCATGTAACCTGGAAAGGACAGGCTACACAAACACAAGAAGCAAAACTGAAGCACATCATTAACACAGATAGGATGATGAAACAGACAGAGAGAGAGGAGAGAGAGAGAGAGAGAGAGAGAGAGAGAGAGAGCGAGAGCGAGAGAGAGACAAGAGGAGTGGCTGAATCTCCTGGAGGACGGAGATCCAGATCCAACATGTGGGATAAGGCAGGAGAGAGAGAGAGAGAGGTCCCAGGATGGCCGATGGTCAGGCACAGAGAAGCTTAAAAGTTAAAAGTTAAAAGAGAGAGAGAGAGAGAGGGATGCTCACATAAGTGCTTGTTAAACACAAACAACAGAGGGTTATTGAGAAGCAGTGGCTTTTACAAAGTTTTTTTCTTTCAACAGGACTACTAGGCTTATATTATACATTGAGACTGAGACCGACCCACAAGTTAAGGTAAAAAGATGAGTAATACTTTGGATTTAAAGGCCTCAACAGAAAGTGACTGTCATATTCATAGGTCGTCGTGTATTTATACGACTAATATTGTTTTAAGGCAATTAGATTTGGTGAGTTGGTTCATGTCAAAAGGGTTGTGCTGAGACTTCAACCGTTAACCCTACAATGCAAGGGTTAAACATCCTTGGGTTTGCAAGATTTGGTCCAATTTGGAGTGCTACAATGTCTGATGAGGTGAGGGCTAAGAGAGTTAAAAATGTACCCCTTATCCCTGCAGTTGAGTGCAGTGTGGAAAACAAGGCTACAGCACTGCCTGGAGCAGCACGCTTGATCATAAACTATAGCGCAGTAATTTAGCCACAATGTATTTCTTTCTCTCAGAGAGTGGTGGCATATTTCATTTATGAGCTACCTATCTACCTCAATTTCTTTCCTGCTGTTGGCGTTCTATTGTGTCCCTTATTGATTTTACCGCTTTGTTAAAATCCTTAAATGTTTTGTTGTGAAGTGGTGGTGCATTGACTGTTTGGCACCAGTGTTTGTTTACATCGCCATTATTTTGGTTGGTGATAGAAAAAGGGGAAGTGATTGTGAGAGATAATATGTTTACTTGTCTACTGATTCATTAAAATGTTATTGAAGCTCAGGAGTGTCATGTTATGCCTTATATTCTGGCATAAAGCTACCCTCAAAGAAGACGGTGCCAAACATGAGGTATTTACCCAAGAAAAATCTATACATTAGGTTTATTACACACATTGCAGTACACTGTTCAACACCGACACAACAATGCTGTCAAAATCACACAACAGAAAACTGAAAACTGAGATCTTACCGAAGGTTTGTTGAGTTGAATTAAAGCTCCCTCTTATTGGTGTTGATGATGAAAAACAGGCAGAAAATGGAAGAATGGTAAATTAGTCCAAACTCGATGTGTGTGTTTATTGTCCATCAACATAGTTTTATATTTTAGAGAAATATGGTTCTTACAACCATTATAGAATATTTCATCCTTGAGCATATATGAATATTTAAATGTATTTCCTAATGTGTTGCACTGTACTGTGTGTGCGTTAAGGCTGTGCAGCGGCTTCTTCTTAAACTTAAAGACAGGAGGCAGAACTAGGCAATGTAAGAATTTCACAACCTGGTTTATGAGCAGATTTCTGAGGCATTTGTGGTGGCGGAAAGCTTGAACCAGTGCAGCTGAAAGTACACAGAGAATGACTGATTTATTTCATATCATTTTTTTCCTCTGCTGCCAAGGAATGGCACACGTCTGTAGTCTGTCCCTGCTGCTTGCTTGGAAAGGAATATCTAAGCTCCTCTGACAGAAGCTGGCATTATCACCCCTATGTCCTGCCCGACACTGGAAATCGGCCCATGCACAAACACAGACTTACAGGAGCTAGCACAAGACAGACAGCAACGCATTAATTCTGAAGGAGCAAAATGGCCACGCTTATTTTGGCCGGAGCTGAAGATGACGTTATTATTATGGTCCTCATCTATACAGCTTCTCAAAAAATTGATTTCTCCTGAGCACCCCTTGCCAGAGGCATAAAAAGGAAGGGGAACTGACAGGCTTAATCTATGGGCCTCTCGTCAATGACGATACGCCCTCCACTCCATTCCACACTGTGCCCGTCCATGATACATCAATTAGTATCAACTCTCACCATCCATCTGAGGGTTCACAGAGTCCCTTGGGCTCACCAACATGACTGCAAGTACAATTCAACAGCAAAATGGGCTTTTTTTCCTACTCTTCACCAACTATTTTTTTGTTGTGCTGTTGGTTGTTATTGTGCTACTTTTAATTTAATCCTGTTTTTAATCCTAATTTCCCCAAAGCACTGGCCTGGGACTCCCATCTTGGTTGAGTTGAGGAGGAAAGAGTACAGTGGGTACAGCTCGGCTTTGTGTCATTCAATCAGCGTTAATACCACTCAATAATTCTTTTCCTCGCCATCACTTCTCCGTGAATCAGTCAGTCGAAATAAAAGTGGAAGTATTTGTGTTTGTGCCTCTTCTGGACACTTTCCTCTTTCATCTACTCAAGTGTTACCACAGAAGAAAAGATTAAAAAAAATGTAATGGCTGCTGATGACGCACTTGTTGGACACAACTGTGTCCTTTTTATTTTATTTTTTTAGCAGCACAAGAGCTGCTTTTGATTTTCACAGATTTGATTTGATGTGTTCTGGTAGAAATGTCAAAGGTTCTCCTGAATAGCCTCCCTCAGGTTTAATGGAATTACTGCTCGCGTCTTGCTTTGCCTGACGCGTGCAGGAAATGGATGCGGATGGTCTTGTATTAAAATGGATGTGGACCTTGATGCATACAGATGCAAATGAATGAAAGGATTGTTAAATGCGGGCATTTGTAGTCGCATGGTTGGTGGAGCTCCTGATCATCAAGAGCTGCATTGATTTAATATGCAGTTTGTTGTTTAAACAATTGATAATTAGTAACCCAATGACCCATTTGCTTCTGAAATGAAAGACGTTTAAGAGAAGCTTGTTGTGTTTGTGCATAATTGGTTTAGCTATTTATGCTGTTAGATGGCAATTAACAGACTTTGTGTACAGTCCTCTCATGTTTAGAGCCAACTGTGCTCTCTCTGTTACTCTTTAAATGTCTATATGATAAATAGCAATTTAAACTCTAAATGGCTATTTGTTAAAGTACTCCCTTCAAAGTGGAATTAGTTTTAGAATACTTTATCGTATGTCACTTAAAATGATACTTGCTCCAATGTAAGAGAAAAATAGACTAAAAATGTTCTCATTTCTTATTTTTCCTGTAAAATAATGTAGACATGCATTCCTGTCCCAAAGATAACACAGACAACCATTATCACAATTAATGAGACAATCATACATTTACAAAAAAAATATTTGGTTCACTTATTGATTTTCTCTTGTCTGCCTGCAGGGGCTCCATGTTAAAGAGAGGACATGCTTTACAGATTGTTTGGAGCCTCACATTATTCTTGATATTTGCCACTTACAGTTGTATTTCTCCCAAATCAACAAAGTGCTCCATGTAACACATTTCAATTCCCCTGAAAATTATTTACCTCTGAACAGCATTCTTTCAAACATATCTGAATTGGGATATTGAACATTTTACAGTAGCTATGAATGCTTTAGGCAACCTAGGCCAGTAAAACACATTCTTTGAGTCAAGGTGTTTTGGAACGAGTCTGCTATATTGAGAACAGATTTTGGAGCTGCATGTTTTTAATGCTTGACTGTTTAAACCACCATAGTTCACATTTCTTTTCCGTTTCCATAGCATGAAGCACAATAGGTGTAATCACGAGCACAATACCACGCCGGAGATTTCATTTTGGTCTAATTAGCCTGCTGTGCAAAATCAGTTGTCTTTGTTTGGAGGCCTGGGTCTCTTAAAGAAACAAAAAATAAAAATAGAAAAAGAGCCACACAAACCCAAGGCTCTGAATAGACAATAGACAGGATCTGTGAACACAGAACTTTCTGTTCACCTGGCGTACGGTCAATTAGCTTTGTGTTGCTGTGTTTATTTAATGTCAGCTCTGATTAATAGGCACAACATGGTGTATAGAACACCTGAAATGTAGTATGGTGCCTGGGTGGGACATTGCTGCCATCTGATACCATCTCCACAACACGGTGCTTATCTCGTCGCCCCCCCCTCCTCCCCCTGGGGGTGTTTACAGCTGTTTTATCGTCAAGACAAATTATTGCGGCTGTGTGCCTCTTTTACCCCCCTCAGAATGAAGCAGTGATCATCAACATCACGGTCACTACCTCTCGCCATCCTTTTGGATTGGTGCATGCTTGGCCGTACTTGGCCATGCTTAGCGGCATTTTAAAGTTGGTGACATATGTCAGTTTTAAGTAAATGTGTTTGTTGATCTTTGTATTCATAACCTAGGGATCCAAGAAGAGGAGAACATATTGTTGGGGGTGGGGGGGGGGTTATTCCCTCTCTAATCTGTCTGTCTAATCTAATATAGAAATTATTTTTTTTTTGAGCGGCTGTGGCTGATTTAACCGGTAATACTCTGGTAAATCCGGACTAGCCTGACCGGGCTGTGTGCTGTAAAATGAGAGAACCAGGTTATATTCACAGAGGATAACATCCCTCCACAGAACACACAGCACACATCCAGTGTGCCTGCCACTGCCCCTTTCTAACTCCCAAACACACCTAGCAAAACTGCACTTTTGAACTTAAGACAGAAACCTTAGTGATACTCCAAAATAGGTTATAGTCTCACTCTAATAAACGTTGACTTCCTGCTGGTCTTGTTAAGAAAATGACACTTCCTTTACCACTGACCATAATTGTTATCAAACCCCAGGCGGGTAAGCACAGCCACTCTTGCCCATATGTTGCCTGCGGGATAGATGCAGCAGCAGGGGGGGTGGGGGTCATGTTTATTGCTTTTCATAATGTGCCACCAGTGTCCAGTAATGAGGACTTTGCCCTATGATTGTGCCTGTTTAAAATGTTACACTTTACCACCTTACTACTGGGCTCCAGCTACATTTGATGGCACAGGCTTCATAAGGCTTGCCACAAATTAGTAGGTCTTGTTATTTCAGCATTAGCTTGTCAACACCTCATCTTAATTTCACAGCTGAACCACATTTGAACCGTATAAATGGAGACCTCGAACGCTTTGGCTGCTTGTGTCGAGAGGAGATAGGAGGTGAGTGTGTGTAGGTGTAAGCACACAGGCGTATTTGTGTCTATTCCACTATGTATGGATGTGAGTGTGCGTGTCAGCATGTGTTGAAAAGGCATTCTCCTCCTCAGAGAGATGTGAATTCAAAATAACAGACACAGAGATAGAAATAGAGGGAGAGAGACAGCGAGAGTGAGCGCGCGCTCGAGAAAAAATAATCTCATGCTATGTTATCCCTGCAAAACCTGACAAACCACCCCCGAGACTGATCTGGCTTAGCATTCAGTGTGGTTAGGGGCTTGTTTGTGCTCCTATGATTGGAGCAGGCTGGCTAAGTTGGCCTCATAACAGTCCAGTCATAGTGGAGCCCAAGTGGAGTCACGCTGCCTAGGGATGGCAGGCCCGTCTCTATCTGGCCACAGATATCAATAAGTGCAGCAGTGCAGTCTTCTGGGAGTCTGGACAGTCCAAATGTTCTCCCCTGTAGGAGGGTTATTAATTGTCCCGATGTTGTATGTGGTCTGCTTGCACAACATGTTTTTTTGTTGAACATTCTAAATTCCAGGCATGTATCCCAGAATGCAATTAGTCCTCTGCCATTAGATCAAGCGACACATGTCTTCTTGCCTCGTGCCCGGTCTGGAATTGCGGTGAGGGGAGGCAGAAAAAGAAAGAAATTAGTATGGAAATTAGCTGTCTTCAAAGCCTTTGGCGTTAAAGGTGGTGTAAGGTGCTACAGGAAGGTGGCAGTTCCCTTTGCAGATATCCAAGTAAGAGAAAATGCAGGGATACAGGAGGATTGATTTCCTTGGGAGACTCATATCCCTCTGTGCAATGTGGGATTAAGGAAATGGCACATGAAAGGCATATCATGCTGTTTAGTATACACTAATTACCCATGCCGTACAGAGTGGTCTGGGAAAAGCAGATTGTATTTGAACATCACACCGTGATTTTTGATCCATGGAGAATTGGAGGTCCTTAACATTTTAAAATAAACACATTAGAGTTTGTAATCTTTACTCGAGCCCAGGCCTGAGAGATGAGTCTGCTTTGCCTTCTGATGCTTTTCTTCACTTCCTCTGGGCATTAGAAAAAATTATGACAAACTTACACATGTTGAAGCTCCACTGCAGTAATGCATGTATTATATCAAATAAGTCAGTGCTTCAGCACCCAGGGCAGTATTCAGGGCAAATGGCAACTGGCAGCATGCACACAGGAAAAACTCGGCACATTGACATTTTACTGGGGGTGAAAAAGGGGGAGAAATTACACCAAACAGCACCTCCTATAGGTCAGGTTAATATTTGAATAGCATAATGGCCTTTATATCATTTAATTTTAACTATTCAGGTCAGTGTTGGTCAGCTGTGCACTGGGTTACGGTTGCCAGTTATGTGTTGAGGTCAATGCTCTTTTGAGATGTGATATAACTGTGCTGAACATTGTGCTAAGATGTGGTAATGTGTGAACAATGTGAGACCTGAGGATTATTAATGTCTTGGCCCATCAGCTGCAGCGTGGAATGATTTCTATATATTGTAACAGTTTGTTGTATTGGTACAATATTTGGTGGTTGTATAGGGTAATTTATTTTCTATTTTACAACCTTCTAGTAGCTCTGCATGTACATGTACAGATAACATGTAAGCTCATGTGGTCATTAATACAGTTGGTTGCTCTCTGCATACATTCAAAGTGAAGAGAATAGATTTTGGGTTGAACCTGCATGTTGTTGACACAAAGAAAAACTGGTTTAATTTTAAGAAAAGATCATGGTTTTGATTAAAATAACCAAGTGGGTAAGCGAACGTATGGCGAGAGTAGCTCCTATGGTGCCATTTTGATGCTAACAAGCACTCACCCCCCATTAGCATCCCATTGACTGCCATTCATTTTGACGTCACTTTCACAGCGAATTACTATACATCTGAAGCGTTTAAAGACTTTATTTGTCCATTGTTTATTTCTAAAGAAACACGACCATGTATAAAAGGCTCCATTACCTTGTATCTCATGTTATGGCTCCGTAGCAGACGTTTTTGTAAAAATAGGCTAACGATTGTGTCATAATCACACGACTTACTGTTGCATAGTAGAGGAATTACCGTATAGTACAGGAGAAGCTCACAGGCAGTTTCGACTTACATTAGCTGTTTAAGTTTAATTACTAATGTTAACTAGCATTTTAGTTAGCAATAATTAGCCTGTGCTCATGTTATCTCCTTACATATACCTACGCTCTCCATCTCTGCAAGATTGGGAATGATTGAGATTTCTCTTGGCACAGCTACCAGAAGACTTACAACTTTCAGACAGGTTGCTCATGTCACATCTACGTCATCTCTCTCAGTTGGAGGCTGCACAGTAACGCTCAGTGCTCACCGGAAAAGTGCTTCTAATATCCTTCACTGGTCTCCGTCCAGAGCAACGGGATCTGTTGCTCCATTATATACTGTCTATGAAAATAACCTGGTTAAAGTGAGGAAACAATTATAGTCATAGGTAAAGGAAGAACGTGGTTCAGGTTAGGGAAAATTTGCAGTGATGGTTTAAAAAAACCAAAATGTTGACTGTTGGTAGGACATGGGATACAAACCGCCAACATCTAACCAAAGAGGTTTTGAGGAGCTACTACAACATCACACTACTTCCACCTTTGCTTATGACAGACAGTAGTAGTAGTAGTAGTAGTAAAATAGAGGTCCTTGTCAAGTAAACATAAGTCACATTTGGTACTTAAACAAACAACTGATGCTGTCTTTTTTTGGTGTGAGCAGTCTCGTTAAAACAAACTCACTGTTTAAAACTCAGCTTCTTTCATTTTCAGGCTTCAGCCACTTCTTGATTAGTCGTTTTTGGCCAAAATAGTGTAATAGTGTGCTTGGTATAAGCACAAAGAAAGTCATTCAGACTAGTCCCAAGGTTTCCTCTTTTATTCCATACAACTTTAAGGTCCTTATTACCTGAATATCTAAGATAATTGCTCTTTCTAATCTTCATTATCTCTCTTACTATGTAGTAGGTATAGATGGTGCTGCTTTTTTTTTGGCAAGAGGCAATCTGGCCCTGAGGCTATAGGAATTCCTTTCCCCCATGTGTCAGCTAATGTTTACTGAGGCCTGAGGACTGAGGATGGATCACAGGATTTCATAATCCACTGCCCGTACAGTGGAGCAAGGGCAAAAAAATAATTCTCTTTGTGTCAACAGTTGTTTTATTCATGGGTAATTTCCCCATAGCCAGACTCACGCTGCAGCCAGAGATGGAGAGAAAGAAAGAGATAGCAAGAGAGATGTCCACACTCAAGTGCTCTGCCTCCCTGGAAACCGCTTCATGATATGGTTGTAAAGCCTTGCTATTTGTATTCCACCTGAGTTGTTCCTTCTCATTCATGTGTTTTAACCAACCGTGTATTTGAATTTATGAAAGCCATATAAGTCAAGAGATGCAGATGATGTCAGCAGTTCTTTAAGGTGTGTGAGTGTGTGTGTGTGTGTGTGTGTGTGTGTGTGTGTGTGTGTGTGTGTGTGTGTGTGTGTGTGTGTGTGTGTGTGTGTGTGTGTGTGTGTGTGTGGCGGGGGACATCTCTGGAAACGCTATTCAACAGTTTTCTTTTTGCTCCCTGGGCACTGGCTATTTTCCAAGATGTAGTTCAGGATCAATGCGCTGTGGAAGTGAGCTCTAAATGGCAGCACTGGAGGTAAAACTCACTCAGACCTGAGCACAGATTGTGGAAATCAGAATTTCAGAAATGTGATATTTCACATGGTATAGAGCGGCTGTGCATCCTCTTTGATATTTTCTCTTTTATTTTCTTATAGTTATATACAGTATATACTGTATAGCCATAGTTTATAGTGGTTGATGGGTTTTATCACACATAAGAAAAGCATGTCGTGTCAAGGGACCGTTTTTAACCACTAATAGATTAAAGCAGTATTACTTTCCTCAACGCAAATTAAGACAAAAAATATTCTTAGGCAATCGCAAAATGTATTTATCGTCAATTGAATGAAAACTCAACAACAAGGCGAAAGACGGACAAATTAACAAATTACTGTTAATGCAAGGTCCTACTCAAAGACCTGCATGTATCTGCAGACTCACACTGTTGTCTAGCTCCCAATTAGTAGAAATGTATCCTCCACCGCCCAAAATTAGCTCTTGCTCAGAAATTGATTTAGCTGCGTGACCTGTTGTTATTAAAGTAATGGTTCGGAGTAATTTCACCCTAGGGTCCTTTGCACCATGACCTCGAGCCTACCAACTGCCCAGAAGCTTTTTTCACCTGGGTCGAACATTGGGAGAGTTAGCGTAGAGTAGCGTTATCAGCTGAATAGATTAGCGCAGGGGCTAATGGATCCAGTGATGTATCTCGTAAGTTACCCCACTAATAATGCCCGAAATGATACCAAACTTCTACACTAGTACAAATAGGTTATGCACTCATAAAACGATGGATTGGAAAGTTTGTAAGTACACCAGAAGTTTATGTAAATAACACTTGCCTGCTGGCTTCTCGTCTCTTCTGCTGCTGCTGCTACCGAGTACTTAGGGACGTCTACAAATTACAACACCGAAAAGAGATACAACAAAAATATAAAAAATATTTATTAATTTTACTTTTCTTTTAAAGTAAGTGCTGTAGTATAACTAGCAGGAGACAAGTTATAATTGAGGTAAGTTTGGAGACATTACCTTATTTAATCATTAATTTAATAAATATTTTTGTTGTATCTCTTTTCGGTGTTGTAATTTGTAGACGTCCCTAAGCACTCGGTAGCAGCAGCAACAGCAGCAGCAGAGAGCAGAAGCCAACAGGCAAGTGTTATTTACATACACTTCTGGTGTACTTACAAACTTTACAATCCATCGTTTTATGAGTGCATAACCTATTTGTACTAGTGTAGAAGTTTTGTATCACATCTATCATCAGCATCTAACATGCAGTAATGTTCCGTCTCTGTCAGTGATGTTATCTGACGTAACCGGTTCTCTAAATTCATTAACAGAATTAGACAAGTAGCAGCAACAAAATGGCCGGGGCAAACTATGAAAACAAGCACACTGACATTTATAAAGAGGTAAGCTAATGTAACATTATAAAGTGTGAATGTCAATCTAACGTTAATGTCCAATGTTACTTTAAGTCGTTTATCTTTCGCGCTACTATCTAAATGAATGAATGAGTATTTTTCAGGATTAATGTAAAAAATGATGACAAAAATCAGACTAAAATGGCTTTAGTTTTTGAAACCAAACTAGAACTAACTAAATCAAATGACTAATATTTAAACAAATAAACTTTTTCGTCAAAAGACTAAAACCAAAGTCCTTTTAGGCAAGTCATGCCACTCGGCCGCCATCTTGGCAACGCCTCCGGGCAGCTATTTCGGACTAACAAGACCAGGCTCCTATCTAAATGAATGGGCAGAGAGTCAGAACTGCACTTTCACTGGTCATCGGGACATAAAAACTACATGTATAGAAACAGCAGTAGAATATGATAAAAATCGCTGAAAAAGTTTGATGACTTTGCCCCAAAATAAGGTTTAAAACGCCTATTTCCCCACAGGTTATACTGTTACTACGCATGCGCAAGGGTTCACGACACCAACTTCATTTAGACGATAGGCTTAAATGTTTCCCGGCTTGACTGTTAAAAAGCAGATGATTGGCTTTCCAGCGGGAGGGGCGGGACATGTGCATACAACCGCCATCTTTGCCGTTACGGTTTTTCCTTATATAGTTGTATTGAGGATTGAGGAAGTGGCATGTCTCTTCTAAATAGTCTCTGCTAAAACTAACACTAGATTAAAGGTGCTCTGTAAACATTCAGTGTTGCATGTCAAAACACATTGTGTGTATCCTTGATGCCTAGCAAACACTGCTTTTCCTTCCTCATAAAATGCTTAAATTTTTTATACTTTAAAAGGAGCTGTACTCAAAATACTAAAACAAACAGCCTGCATATGGCTCTTACAGACTGTTCCCCAATACTTAAAATACCTACATTTTTCATGCACATGCGGTCGGACCGACTATCAAAACAAAGAACAGAGAAACTTGAATTACAGCATATACACAGACAGAGTGTGACTTCATTCTCTGCTCAGCAATCTTTGCGTAGCAAATATTTGCACTACTAATGGTCAAAAACTCCACAGCGTGCCTTTAAATGATGCTACTATCACACAGACACTTTGTCTTACCAAGACCATTTGCCCACCAAGTGTAGTCACATAACAGAGAGGCTTGAGACAGCTTCTTTCAGGCTCTGCTGCAGCTACACTGTTAAACTTCCCCATCAATATGTGTTTATACTGCTGTCAGAGCACCAACCTGGGGGCTCCTCTGCTGTGTCCCTCACTGATCACAAAGGTGGAAAAACTCCAGTGTTTGTTGGCAAGCCATCGTGGCCCTTTGCAGACCTCAGGATGTACATTCTATGCATACTCGTGTATTTTTTCTCTCCTCTGCTCTGATATCTGGGCTGCACAGGACTGCAAAAGCAGGATCATCTTAAGGTGGATAAAGAAGGACTTTCACTATCATAACCCTGTGGATTAACTGGTGCCTTCTCTATGCTGATATGAAAGTGCACTGCATTGCAGGCAGAGTATATGAGCACTGCAGGCAGAGTATATAAGTCAAAGGTGCATTGTTTGGCATTCTCTCAGTGAGAATGGGTGGCTCACAGTATTTTGTTAGATGATTGGTATGGTGGCAGAGGTATGCATCCAAGAGTTTGTTTCACACCAATGTAAACACATATAATGGGAAAAAAGGAACTAAGTTAAAAAAAAAATGGCCACTTCAATTCCATAAATAGCAACAATAAAGAAATGTTAATAGGAAAATCAACAGGATAACAATAATAGGGAAGCAGAAAAAACAAAACATTAAAAACATCATGCATAATCAGTGACCACCATTTACAGCTACAAATGATTGTATTTAATTAAATTTTTTTTAGTTAGTTAGTATAACTGTTGTTGTAGTCTATATCGACGACGTTTCATTTATGGGGTTGTTCCGGTGCCGCCGGAGGTTACACTGGATGTCCTACATTTTGGGCCGGATGTCCCTCACCTTCCACTTTCTTTGTGTTGGCATTCTAAACTCCGGTCGATTCAAAAAACGTCCTCCGAGCTGGAACCGACAATCCAATTATATCTTTTCTTTGAGTAAAATTCTCATCACACACTCGACAGCCATTTTAATTCCAGAACTCGCCTCCCTTTGTGCACATGTTCCACCAAAACACAGTCACCATGTCACCATTCCTGCGTCTGGTGCTCAGCGCCGCCCAAGACGATTGTGATTCGTTTAAAGAAATGTCAATAACCCAGAGCACGTTTTTCTCCCATCCCGGAATCTTGTGTGGACTAGCTGGCAATGCAAGACTACTGTTGTTGTTGCTGAGCATCTCTCTCTCTCTCTCTCTCTCTCTCTCTCTCTCTGTCTCAACCCTCTGCCTCTCATCTTACTTTCTGTGTATCATTTTGTCATACGTATTTTTTATACTGTAAATTCATTATGGTGGTCTGTTCTGTACACACAACTCTATTGCACGTCTGTCCATCCTGGGAGAGAGATCCTTCCTCTGATGCTCTCCCTGAGGGTTCTACCATTTTTCTACCGTTAGTTTTTCCCTAGTCTATATCCTTTGCGTTCCACTTCCCGGATTGCTCCAGTGCTGCAGGAAATTCCGCCGGATGCATGTACTTTCCGTTTCCTTCCGCTTTCTTTGTGTTGGGATTTTAAATTCTGTGGATTTATGAGGACTAAATTGTTAACTGCTCCTCAGATCTCTGCATGGTAAATTGAGACAGCTAGCAAGACTATCTTTTCAATCTGAGTTTTCTATCGCACAACTATTTTGCAGAGGCTCTGTGCGGAGTTTAGCACCGCCCATGACAATTATGATTGGTTTAAGAAATGCCATTAAACCAGAGCACATTTTCCTCCCATCCCCGAATGCTATGTGGAGTAGCCAGACTCTCCTTCAGCACGCTGTGGAGGAGACTAGTTTTTCCCTATCCATAGGGTCAAAGGATGGAGGGTGTCATATGCTGTACAGATTGTAAAGCCCTCTGAGACAAATTTGTGATATTGGGCTATAATAAAATAGAATTGAAAACTGAATTGAATGTCATATTGTACCCACTATAAATCTGAGCTTCTGAGAGGAAAAAACAGTCACATCAGCCTCCCAGTTGCGATATCTATTACTTGCTAGAAAGCGTCAACAAACTGACCATTTTTGCAAAGCAACATCATTGGCAGTTCAATGTAAATAGAATCCATTATTAACACAATTACAATTGATTCAGTTTCATTTAAAAATGAGCTATATAGCCTACACAGTTTGTTTATATCTAACTTGCTAATTAACAACTAGAAATATGTGATTCAATTACAATTGCTACTTTAGGCTGCTGCTACACCATTTATATGGTGTGACTACAGGACTAGCTAAGTGAGTAACCATTTTTGAGTAACATGGGAACACTCCTACGTCATAACAACATGATGTTCCCATTTGCCAAACGTCATGAATGTAGCAACAGCTCTGCAACTTTGCATCTGAATGTGCTACTGAGTGATATTTTACCATTCCTGCAGAAGGTCTTGATTAAGTTATTAACCACTGGGAGGCAGAAGGTTGTGTCTACTATTCCACAGTCAAAGTGCTACAGAACAAACAGGAAAGTGACTCAGCATAGTCTCTCTTTTGCAGCTGTGAATTAAAAGTTCTCTGTAAAGGTGACCTGATTAGGCATTGTTCCAGCTGGACCTCATTAGGTTAAAGTGCACCTAATAACCTTTTGGCGTGAATGACAAGTTGCATTAGTTCACTGCACAAGCTTTTTTGCAATGCTGTGGCTCGTCCTGTCTACAGGGGAGAGTTGTGAATATGTGAACAATCTCTGTTATATGGCAGCATTGCCTCATTGATTCAACTCCTGTGTTCTCATATGTTTCATTAACTTTTGCAAGAAAATGATCGATATTAGCCATATGAGATCTAGTTCAGCTGGGGGGAGTGTATAAATTGAATTTAGGTCTAAGGTTGACAGACTACTTGTTTACAGTACACTAGGTGTGGCTTATTACATGGGTTATATGTGTGTGTATGTGTGTGCACAAATGGGTTTATACATGTCAGAGTCAATAGACATCATGCCTCCACATGATAGGTCCTCAGGGCACTTAGTTTTTCTCGCAGTGGGCTCTAGATGCATAATGCAAGGCTTGGGTTTACTTTCACCTTCCTCGACCACACACACAACATCTAGATTACATTCCCTGCTTCAGTCACCAAAACAAATTCATGTCAAATTGCCACATCACCGGTGAGAGGAAGTGATTTCTGACATTACGTTGCAAACAAGTAAACGTGGAAATAATACATCAACAAATCAGGGGCTGATGGACAAATTATTCTCTCTTAGGGACTAATCTCAATTACCACAGCAACACAAGAACCATGATACTGCAGTTTCTAGACAAAAGGCAGTAAGGCCAGTGCCCAGCGAAGTGGCTGCCCCCGCCAAACTGGAAGCTCACAACCCCTCAGTGTTAGATAAGGTTGTAATAAGATATAGTCAAAGCCTGGCAACTAATCTGATCTTTCACCTCAGTGAAAGATAGGAAAGATATAAAAAGGTATTAGGAGTGGGCACTAAGAGGATTAGAGTATGGAAACGGATGTGTGCCGGCGTTTTTAATCCACTGATGCTTAACCCTTTCAAGCTGCCCAATCTGCTACACGCAAACAATGATTATTTAGTCCTGCTTTCGATGGGAGGCATTGCTCTTGTTTCAGACCAGTAACTCTCCACACACCTCCCACCCTCTCTCATTTAATTTGGTTTTGTGGGAACAAAAAAGGTGAGCAGCGGCCTGACAGAGCTCAGGTTTGATTAAGATTCTCTGTCCTGTGACAACACAGCATGGGTCGGCATCTCCGGTGAATTACTCTGGATTGAAGATTGACATTTGGTGGTTGGTTTAGCAGATGTGTGTGCGTGTATGCGCGTACGTGCGTGTGTGTAGCATTGATTTACATGGGCATTTGTTCAGGTTGGACCTCTGTATGTGGGTAGCAGCATTTGGGTAGCAGCACACATAACTGTTTGTGTTTTGTTTTACATATGTGTGCATGCAATTAGACATGTCCCTGTCTTTGTGTACACCAAGCGCTCAGTGGCTTAGTGCAGCCTAATCTCACATAGCCACACTTCAAGGATGTGAGATTAAGTACAGCCAGACTGTAGAGGGCAATTAATCTTCTTTCCACATCCAGGCGGCAGCTTTAATTTCAGGGTGGGCCGATCATAGCAACAGTGTGCTGTGTGAAAGGTGGAAACACACGTATTTGACCTTTTGACATATGTTAACACAGATACTAGTTTCAGGGGGGCAATACCATTGATGAGCCTTATTGATTTGAAGAGGGATCGTTGCAGTCAAAATTAAGTCATCACTCTGGGAGAGACAGCTGTTACATGGGCTATGACAGAGCCGGTCTACGGAGAGCCATTTCACTCCCTATTAAGCCCCACTGTACCAAATGTGGTTGCAGTTCCACCAGAGTTCCACTGGGGGCGATCGCAGGCGAGTGCAAAATGAATGGGACTCTATGGAGCTAGACGGCTAAATTTGTCTCTTTCGCCCTGATTGTCGTTGAGAAACCTCAGATTTGATTGTAGTTTTTGCAAGTTCAACATGGATTATAGGTCGAAAGTTGAATGAACGAGTACTTATGTCCTTTGGATTTCTTACAGGTTGAGTCGTTGTTGCCCATAACACGCTAGCATTCTGCCAATGAATGCTGATTTGAAGGACCGATTACAACAAGAGATCCCACTTGATGGCATCTGAAGCGGAACTAGAATGTCAGAGTGAATATTTCGGCATAGTCTTTAAAACATTCTAGCTTTTTCTAGCACATGTATTAACAGGGAGAGCCTACCTGTCAGCTGTGTTGTCGATGCCTCGAGAGAAAAAAGGAAGTGACTCAGAGCTTGCCGTAAAGCAGTATCTCTGGCCGTACTTTGTGTATGACATCATTGACATTTTAAAAGGCTTTTTAGAACAAAAAAGCCACTTTAAAAAAATCTAACACCCAGCAGTGTGTATTTTCTTAGCCTCCCCTTTCGAATGCAACATTCAAATTACTGGACAAAAAAATTATATCCTGAGAAAAGTGGATTTTGAGGGGTATAGCTCCATAGAGTCCCATCCATTCTGCACTCGCCTGTGAGCGTCCCCTATATGGAATCAGAGTGGAACTGCAACCTTCAGAAGCCGGAAGTATCAAGAGAGTGGAACTTCTTCCCTTATTAGAAATTCTTTGGCTATGAGCAGTCAAGCCCGAAAGAGCAGTCTTGTTCTATCATCCAGGTCTGCCCTGAAGGGTGGCGCCCAGCAGCCCACCGATCGTCGCTGTCTATCGGGACACAACCCTTGAATGCACAGCGAGCTTAGAAGAAGCATGTGGATGTAACCTTACAGAAGGGCACGACCATTAATAAATCGTAGTCTGCTGTGGGTGGTTGAGACAGGGAGAAATAACAGGTGTCAATCTTCATTACATGTGATCTGCCGCCTCTCCAAATTCCA
This sequence comes from Perca fluviatilis, assembly GCF_010015445.1. NCBI lineage: Eukaryota > Metazoa > Chordata > Actinopteri > Perciformes > Percidae > Perca > Perca fluviatilis. Next base: position 25,574,485 of record NC_053121.1, on the reverse strand, counting down.
AATTATTCCCCAATTAAGAAGAAAAATGAAGGCAAGGATGCTCTCTAGATTTGACATCCTAATTAATTGCTTCCCTCACATGAAGAATTGACTCATACTTCATGTCACCTTGGAGCCCTCGTGTGTTTTGCATCGCAAAATTAGTCAAGAGAGCTCGCTGTAAAATAAAAGTTTTCAAAGTGGAGAGGGCTTTAAAATGTTGACAAGTTATAATAATGTACGGAATTAATTGAATTATAGCTTGCTGTTTAATTATATGTAATATTTGCACAATTGTATATGTCAAGGTATTTTCATAAAACCGTACATCAATAAGTGACACACTGGTTTTAAATATGCCACAGAGTTGGATGTGAGGAATAAAACTCAAGCAGTGATGGCAGAACTCACTGAAGACCTAATTGGCTATACTGTGAAATGGGCTCGAGTTTTATTATCAAATCAGCTGTGGTGAATTAAAGCACTGTCTTTCATCCTGTCCTCTCATTTGTTATTTAGTTCCCCCACGGCATCCCTTCGTCAATTCTACCCCAGATTGTAGCAGGCAATTTCATTCCTACAATCAATTACAGGTTGATCGTGAATGGTTTACTGTGAGGGGAAAAATGTGAAAAAGATTGGAAATATGATTTCACTTCCATGGGTAATTGCACCAAATATGAATTTTATGACTGTCTCTTGCCGTCCTGGCGTCCTACCCCGCCCCACACACACACACACACGCACGCACACACACACAACTCACAACAAATACAAAGTTCTTTACAGACAGCACAACAGATTTTTGCATAAATATAAGTTTTCAGTGTGTCCTTGTGAACAGCTTAGTGATAGTTTTGCAGCATTACAGATGGCTTGATAAACCCCAATAAAACTTCCCTCACAATCATGTCTGCAACATGACAAGTGGATGGGAAAATTATGTATCATTACAGGACTTGGCTCCCTCTATGTACAGTAGTACATCAGTCACAGCGTCTCACGCGTGCTGAATGTATGTCATTCTAGCTTCAAGCCAACGCCCTCCTTTGGTGCAATTTTTACACTTGGCAGAGTGATTAACGCATGTGAGGCGCTAAATCTGGGTTGCCCAGAAAGCACCAGTGCTAGATAGAGTGGTACTCGAAATCCTTTCCACCTTTTTCCTTCCATTTCATCGGGCTCAACATACGTCTGTTGGATTTTCTTTCCTTTTGATGATCACCACTAAAAAATATTTGCTCCCTGAAAGAAAAGCCCTGTTGTATTATTTGAATTCATTAACTTGCTGTGTGTCTGCACATCTCTGCTTCTCATCGCCATAAATTCCCGAGAATCAGATTTGATATTTCCCTTTTCACTGCTATAGATGAAATTTGAAAGTCTAATGGTTCAAGTAACCTTGCAGAATTGTCTGCAGAACCTCTTGTGAACACTCTGTAAGCTGCAGCACTTCTCAGTCTCCCTGTGTCCCTGACTCAACTGCTTAGCAAATTGTCAGACAACCTACAAAGAGAATTATGGGCCCTAAGGGGTCTTGAGGAAATTGCACCACTGGCAGTTTTATCTGGGGGAGCTGCAGGGCCCAGACAATGCTCCACTTAAGTATGATGACAGACTAGAGGGGATGTACCCTGGCCCTTTCTATAAACTTCACAGCTGAAAACTAAAAACTCATGGCATCCCCTGCTGAAGTTGTCGCTGTAGGGCAAAAGTTAACAATCATAAATTTAGCTTATCAGCCAACTTGAAGACAAAACACATATAATATTTCTGGATGTGTTCCATTAGCAAAGTAAATTCAAATTTTGCCAGTATATAGTTCCATAGCATTATACAAATAGTTTAACCATTCATTTGAATGGTGACAAGTAACCCACTCGACAGTCTTGATGAATACCGCACGTGGAAATCATCCATCAAAGTAACGGGCTCTTGCTTGAAAACAAATCAAACTAAAAACCCAGACAGTTGACTCACATGGTGACAGAGTACAGCCAGCAGGTTGGCGTGCATTTGCCTTTGGTGTGTTTACATGTAGTCTGCTGCAGGAAATCATAACAGAGGAAGATAGACCTCTAAATGCATGCACAACACATTCAGGGAAGCGTATTCGCTTTGAAGTGGTTATTATTACACAGACAGAAAATTCCTGCAGGGATCAAGACGAGACACCAGAAAGACACAGTAGCACGGTGCTGCTGCTACGAGGGAAGCTCGTTTTTCCTTTGCTAGGTTAACATGTTGGTTTGATGTTTTCGCTGCCTCTGTGTAATTTGAATTAAACACTGCACACGATAGCAGGAGCGAGACTAAAGATACAACTGTTTCCACCGAGGTCTTTGTATATTGGCCTGTTTATGAGGGCGCTGATGTCCTATTGCCTGTCACATTCGTGATAACAAATTCTGCCTCCAGTCCCCCCTAAACACATTTCCCTCTTATTTTGTGAAAGGTGCGCTCACTGTGTGTTCTGCGTAGTGTATGCAGAAGTTTCTCATTAAGCACAGTAATGAACAGGAGTATCAGCAGCGGGCAAGGTGTTTTATTAAAACCAAGTGCGGAGAAGTGAACCAAGCTACACAGCCTCACTTCTGACACTCAGCAGAGAGCTAAATAAGCAGAGCATTGGACTTTTCCCTTATTTCAATACTGCGAGTGAGAGAGATAAACAGTGGAATTAGGCTGACTGTGTATGTGGTGCTAGTGGAGCCTCTTGCCGCCTGACCCGTCCACGGTGATGAATAATGAATGAGCAGGACAGAAGCAGTTACCATTTGGAGACAGTTTCCTGATGAATGATTACTGGCTCCATTGGGTCTGTATTTGCATAGGAGATGAAAATGTCGAGAGGAAGACACATGGCCGTTACAGTAGTGGAGGCTGTAATACTTTTGACTGCTGAGCAGGCAACTCTTCTAATGTTATAATCAACTAGCATGGCTGGTCATAAGAGACCACACATAAAACAGAATAACTGAAGATGGGTGAGGGGTGCATGAGGTGACATTTCAAATGAGATGTATTTATCTGTTATGCTATTAAATGGGTCTGTCTGCTCCAGCAGAAATTCCGATTTATGTTAATACCATTCTGTACAGCTGTTCCTTTAATAACCACATTCATTACTAGGCGACAGTTATTAACAGAGCAAAAAAGGAAAAAAGCTATGCAACTGAGGTGAGGGAAATTTCTCACATATTCACACACACATATAGGCCCACCAGAATAATGAGGTTAAAGATAATGATCACTTCTGCAGAAAAGGAAACTGAACCAGTTGATTCATCCCTTTGCAGACAGATAAAATCCGACTGCCACTTACTTTACTGTAGCAGCCATGCTGCTGTGTAGCAATATCTGCTAGTGCTGATGTGAGGAAGATAAGGATTTCATGGTCATCGCGTCTCCTCACAAGGTGGTTGTGGTGCCGCAAGGGAGGGTACAGCCTCTGTCTGGCCCTGCAGGGTGAGATGAAGGGTCCCTGTCAATGTCAGAATTCTGTTTACACCTCAGAGCAGCCACCTATGCCACCACTTCTCGCCTCGCCACGCAGAATCGCGCTTGGTTTGATCAGCTTTTCGAGTCGGCTTAATCTTGTCAGGCCTGACAATGAAGGCTGATCTCCTCTGTTCTTCTTAGCTGTGGAATCAGCCTGCAGCTCACCCTATTCAAACAGGACCCAAGATACCCCCAGAATCCATAATCATTTCTACGAGGGATTTTTGGATGTATCAAACATTCTCAAGTAAAAGCACTGATCTGCATTCATCCCTACCATAAGCTGGCCTGGCTGAATACCAAACGGCCCTGCTGAATTCTGAAGGCCCCCTTTTAAAAGTGCCTAAGATATGCATAAGGGGTAGTATAAGAGAGAGAAGTCATCTTCTTTTCGTTGAAAAGAGATGAGGAGACAAGTGTGTTTTAGTGCTCTCCGGTTCGGGTGGAGCTAAGAAGACGCGCAAGAGAGTAAGAGAGAGCCGAGCGAGAAGGTGGGAGCCATCATTACCACAAGGCTTCTTAAAAGATCCTCCATTGAGGGCACTTAATAGAACCATTTGTAATAGAGGCTTCCTTTCACTACACAATGTCGGCAAAGTAAGGAGACACTCTACATGTGGGTGGATGTGCATAGAGAGCACAGAGTGGATGTTCTGCCCCCCAGATGTTTGCCTTCTTTGATAAAGAAGAAAGTCAAATGCATTTCACATAGTATGTTTTTTTGTCTCTTAAGAATCTATGGAGCATTACTTGTCAGGGTCACAATCTGGCCCACTCCCTCTGCATCTTTGAGTTGTTAGGAAAAACTTTCTATTTAAGACTCTCTCTGAATTGGAGTGCTAACATGAATCTACCCTAAATGTTTACTGGTACTGTACTGCAAATGTGGTTGCGTATTATATATTCAGTATCATTTAGGTAAGGTAATTCTTTAAATGCTATACATTAAATCAACTCAAATCATTTTCTCAGTCTCAGTGTGAAATACTGTATTCCTCAACGTGTTAATAAGCAGAGCACCCAAACCCTAAATCTGGATATTATGATTCAAGTGTTCTGTAGAGCTAACACCATCAGCTGAATAACTGATTAGTCTATTAAAATTGTTGTTAATTGTCTGTTAATCATCAATTAACTGTTTGAAAAATGTTCAAAGGAAAAATGCCCCAAAATGACTGGTTTCAACCTTTTAAAATGATGAATATCTGTTGGTTTTCTTAGCTCTCTATGATTGCACCTGATTATCTTCTGGTTTTGGACCATTGATCGGACCGAATGCAAGCAAAATTGTGTATTTTTCATTATTTCCTGAAAAATGTATAGACAAAACTAATTGATGAATTGAGAAAATGTTTGACAGACTAATCACTAATATAATAATAATTAGTTAAAAACCTGGTTCTGTGATTCTGTAAAATGTATTACATGCATTGAAATTAACTCACTGTGTCTTACACCAAAACAGTGAATTGCCATTGCACCCCACATATTTACAGCATCGATTTAAGCAAAGACTTTTTCAAAGTGGTGGCATGCAACTTAATTTGAAAGTACATGGATTCAAGCTTAAACTGATTCATGAGTGGAGATTTGCCAATAGTCAGCAGTAACTCAACCACAGCAACTAAAATATTTGCTAAGGTTGTTCTTTTAAATACCATATTAAATGAAAAACTGTGCACCTATAGCACAAATAGAACTTGGGCCAAAACAAAAAAACAGAAGAATTATGCTCAATGCACAATGGTGCTAAAAGAGGTTGCTTTTTATCTCTTAGCATTGAAGATTTGGTGAGTCATCTTGCACTCAGGACTTTTAATTGACATCTCAAATACTGCAGCTTGAGGCGCTTCACTTCCATTACCAAAGATAAATGCACACAAATTTATTTCATACTTTTTCTAAATAAGTATTTGGGCATTTCTACTCTACATAAAATCATTTTCTGAATAGTGGAGAGACACAGGTAAGGATCACATTAATGAAAACCTATTTCTCAACAGGCATAATTCAACAACCTCAGGCCTTCCTGTCCTGGGCTAATACTGCAGGTGAAACCCAAGGGGGTAAGCTTCGCTTCTGAACGCGAACCTCCGATGGCGCCATTTTGTTGCTACAAAGGTATCACCTCTTGTTAGCATTCCACTGACCGCCATTTTTTTTTTACGTCACTTGACTGCGAATAACTTTACATCTGAAGCGTTTAAAGACTCTATTTGTCCATTGTTTAGTTCTAAAGAAACACGACAACGTATAAACGGCTCCATTACCTTGTACCTCACGTTATGGCTCCGTAGCAGACGTTTTTGTAAAAATATGCTAACGATTGTGTCATAACTAAGTGACTTACTGTCGCACAGTAGAGGAATTACCGTATAGTACAGGAGAAGCTCGCAGGCAGTTTCGACTTACATTAGCTGTTTAGGTTTAATTACGAATGTTAACTAGCATGTTAGTTATCAATAATTAGCCTGTGCTTATGTTATCTCCTTACATATATCTACACTCTCCGTCTCTGTAAGATTGGAAATGATTGAGATTTCTCTTGGCACAGCTACAAGAAGACTTACAACTTTCAGACACGTTGCTCACGTCACATTTACGTTGTCTCTGTCAGTTGGAGGCTGCGCAGTAAAGCAAGAGATCACCGGAAAAGTGCTTCTAATAGCCTTCACTGGTCTCCGTCCAGAGCAACGGGGTCTATTGGTCCATTAATATATATGTCAATGGTGAAACCTGATCGGTTTTGTTTTTGTTTTTTTTCTCCTCCCCTGAGACTCACATCTGTTTTAAAAAAAGAATAACAGTGAAGAATTTAACAGTTAAATCACTGAATCTGGTTTATCTGATTCTAGAGTACTCTCATACATGTATAGACCCCAATCTACTAAATAAGTAAGGGTTAATGCCCGACGAGGTGTCCATTGTCAGGTATTAATGGACGACGGCGAGGCGTGAACCGTCCGACGCGCAGCACCGAAGTCCATTAATACCTGACAATGGACACCTCGAAGGGCATTAACCCGCTTATACCATGGTCACTTGCCAAATAACATATTTTTAAAACATTAGTTCATATTTTAATTAGTTTTACAATCGAAATCTAAAGTTTATCCAAACAATAACTCTGTTTCCCTGGTTACGCCTGACGGTTTGACTAATACCTGGAACAATCATTCCCATCCATCAGATTCTTATGCAATGCAAACATTGTTCTCTCCACCAGGAATTAGGAAGAACCTTAGATACGACTTGCCTCCCTTAGCAACCGGAGATATTTATATAGTCCGCTCAGCTGATATAACCCTTCAGTTTAGCTACGAGCCAGAAAGCTAACGCTATGCTAGCAAGACCCAAAGTCAATAAAATTGTGTACAGTTGGCAATCAGTAAAAATAATTTGACAGTATGTTGAACAACAAGACAAGCTAGCTATCCAGCCATTTCATTGTCCCCAAAACAATATAACGACTTTTACGAAGAATTTGATCCGCGATGTGTAACGTTGCTGTAGGCTACAGCGGCGCAGCCTGAAGCATCAAGCTGAGATATGTGAGATATCGTTATTCTCTGTGAAACTGAGTCAATCCAGAGGGCCAGTATAACTTACTTCTTGCAGCCTGTGTGTTTTAGCGCCATCCTGTGGTGTTCAGAGGACGAGTTGGAAATAATAAATCCACTTTTCCTTTTTGATTTAATGTAGCGCATTCATTTAGAACAGTAAACAGTCAGTTTCACTGAACTCCTTTACTAGGTGTCCTACATCACTTTTTAATGGACACCCTGCAGCCAATCAGAATCGAGTATTCACCCAGACCATGGTATAACACTTTTTAATGGACACCCTGCAGCCAATCAGAATCGAGTATTCACCCAGACCATGGTATAAACATTATTATTATTATTATTATTATAAAACATAATCAAGCACCATTACATTTTCTGCCAATAAAAGGTCATTGTGTATTAAATATAAACCTAATTCTGCAGTATTTTAGCAGCAATTTAGTCAAAAGTGCATATAGTCAATGGGTTTAAAGTAAGCAACTGTGTTTGACTCAACCTGACTGTCAATCATCTAGTAAAATGTCTCTTGAAAGTTGTATGATAGTAAATAAACTCAGTTAATTATTCTATTTGTTAGTCCTCAGTGCTACAAAAACAATTTCAAACTAAGACATGGGAATGTGATTGCATTTGTGTCCTTGCTGCTTTTTTTAGCCAAGGACTGATTTAGGCTATTCCTAACTTTATTTGCAAAATGCTTGTGGGTCTGAATTTAATTGCAACCCAATTAAAACCACAGCATGAAAACTCTAATAATAGTCAAGGGTTCGTCTGTAACAAGTGAAGTTGATAGAAAATGCTTCAATCCCTTCCCCCTTTCTGTTTAGTCTACATTTTGATGTAACAGAGGCCACGAGGCGTCAAAGACTGAAGAGGTAGAAGTGCTTTCATAATGGCATACTGAAAAGCAGATCACAACTCCAAAAAAATCATGAATGTTTGATACATGCGTAAATCTTTGTCAAATTACCCTGCCAGACTGTCAGGCAATATCAGCAGCAGGTTCTTGGTTGTGATATCTTAGTGCTTACAAGAAAAAGTACTTGTTCTTTTTTTCCACTGTAACCACAGTTTTTTTTTGGTTCAGCAAACAACAGTTCTTTCAAAGGTTGCACCCATTTAAGGGCTCCCAGTTGGGTAGTGACCTGCCGGCTGTGTGAACCATGTACTCATTTTACTCTATGCTCCTGACCGGCCTACTCTATCAATGGAAAATACAGCCAACAGCAAAAACAGAAAGCTGTCATGTCAGAGGAAAATCTGAAATGCAAGCATTCCCTGATTCAATGGCAAAATGTATTAACAAGTTATCACAATACATTCATATTCTTGACTCTTTTCTTGATCAGCTAAATATCTATTCACTAAATCCTGTTTGTCCACTCTTTGAAACTGTTTCAACAAACTATCAACTAGGTATTTAAAAGAATAGGTTCACATTTGTAATGCCTGTCTTAAATCAACAGACCCTTATGGGCATTTATACAGTTTTTGTTGCTGTAATTGATCCTCCTGTCCATACTAGCTGTGAAAAATATCTCCTCCTAACACAGTTCCAATTTAAGAGAGAGGGAGGACAAAATTCACAGTTAGTCATTCTGTCATTCACGATAAAAAATTTAATTTAAAGGTCCCATGACATGGTGCTCTTTGGATGCTTTTATATAAACCTTAGTGGTCCCCTAATACTGTATCTGAAGTCTCTTTCCCGGAATTCAGCCTTGGTGCAAAATTACACTACAGCCAGTCCCACAATGAGCTTTCCTTAGGATGTGCCATTTCTGTGTCTGTAGCTTTAAATGCTATTGAGGAGGAGAGAGGGGGGGCAAGGTGGATGGTGGGGGTGTGGCCTTGACCAACTGCCATGCTTTGCTTGTTTGCAAGCCATGATGTCTCTCTCTTTCTCATGGGTGGGCCAAATGCTTTGGGCAGGCAAAGCAGAGAAATGGGGAGGTAACCTTTCCCCTTATGACGTCATAAGGAGGAGATTCCAGATTGGCCCATCTGAGCTTTCATTTTCTCAAAGGTGGAGCAGGATACCCAGGGCTCTGTTTACACCTATCACCATTTCTAGCCACTTGGGGACCATAGGCAGGCTAGTGGAACTCATATTAATGTTGAAAAACCTCAAAGTGAATTTTTCATGCCATGGGACCTTTCAGCCTATAAAAACATTTAGCAAATCAACTGTTTGTAATGTTATATCAGCCTAGTGTCTTTAGAGAAGTGGGCTGGGTTAGGACAGGGTCAAACTGACACGTCACATGAGGGGGTGCTGATTTAACTCTGCCATTGCAGTGTGTGGAGATCGATTGAGGAATTGATTCAAGATGCAGAGGCGGATGGATGCTACAGGTCACATGCTGGAGATAAACATGTTGGAAGATGGATTCTTATTAAAAAGACTTTTATTGAAGAGACATTTTCTGGTTTCCCACAACACAACGTTTTGTAAATACACCTTTTAAAACCTGAAGTACAACATTAAGAGCAGGCTCGTGGAGTCCCAAGTGGACTGCCGCCACCAAAAGACGCTGGAAAGCAGACCTGGAGCGGAGTTCGCTCAAGACGGCGTGGTCACCGAAGTAAGCAAGCCTTGCTCCGGAGCGCGAATTGAAACAGCGGCTGGGTGAGACAGTTTAGCACAGCACAACCCCTCTTCGGTAGGAAAGTATACACTTATCCAGGCAAGCATAGGTCTCACTCTCACGTTAAATGCATCACGCAGGAAGAGGAGACAATTAGAGCTGTAATCGGGCCTTAAAAGTACGGCCCGAAAAGGCCCGAGCCCGACAGAGTTCGGCCCGAGCCCGACAAGTACATTTTGATTGACAGCTTTTTAAAAGCCCGAACCCGTTTACAGCCCGACTGTACAAAAGGCCGTCTATCAGCAGTCATTAGAGTGTCGAAGAATAGGGAGAGAAAGAAAAAAAGAGACTGCGCCGCACGCACACAGCTCCTTTGTCTTTCGTAAAAAATTAGTCATTTATACGTTTTAACATCATTTATTCATGACTAACGGAGGCTATAGGCCACTTGGAAGTTGGAACAATGAAACAGGCTAAGTCCTCCAGAGACCAGCCTCTGTTTCACCTCCTCAGGATCCATTTTCACACTAATCGAAACGCATCAGCTAACCGCTCATTTACCATGCAACCCGAAGCGCAACCCGAGCCCGGCCCGACCCCGTGTAAAATAATAGAAATTAAGACCGAACCCGACCAAACCCGTCGGGTCCCGCCGGGTTCGGGCAAAGATCTTCAGCTCTAGAGACAATACCATTAATGTTACAAGCTAGGATAGTCTTTAGTAGCTGTGTTTCTTTGTTCTACAAGCACATGTTAGCTTAGCATTGTAACAGTAACCTCATATGCAAGAATGTGTTTCTTATTAGCGAAAAGTTGCTCAACATTTTCTCAGTTGTTTCCATTACAGACCCCAAAACCCAGATTCTCAGCAATTACAGGACTGCACAGTTTATTGGAGACTTTTCATGCATGGCTTTACATACAGAGCTTGTCCTGTTCTTTTGAGAAGGGCATAGATTTTTACCCACTCTCTTGCCAGAAAACACCTGACTGAGCAGCCTTTCCCCCTTCTCTGTGAAGGTGAGCTATGGCCTAACCAAGCAAACTGACTACAGCTAAAGTGTGAGGTGAGGGAACAGCACTAATATCTGCAGGTGAGAATACTTAGCCCTATTGCACACACTGGTTCAAGTGAGGGCATGTTGACATTTAGGCTGCGTTACTCTGCTGTGTCTGAGAACAGAGAGAGATTATTCCTGTCAATATATTTCTTTTATTTTTACAATATACTGTGGACATTTATCTTGCTTTTTGTTGTTTTTGTCACAAAGTGTAGCCAGGCAGCTAGTGTTTTATTGTTTATTGTATATAGTGTGGTGTGTGGTGTTTTGGATTGTTTTCTCGCTTGCCTGGCATAGACGCTAAAGACATCTCCAACACACCTGAGGCGCATCCCCTAATCAGGGGAGATGCTGGATTGGCACAAGGACGCTCTCAAAACACACCGGTAGCGCATCTCCTAATGAGGTGAGATAGGAGCTACATATGTGTTCTGAGGCTGAGAATGAGATGGAGATGTGGAGGAGACCTGAGGTGGTGTGGGGCTAGTGGGCGGTCAGGAATTGCGTAGGCACCATTGGGTGAAAACAAATTTCTGAGTTGTTGCAGGCTAAAGAGCTGAGGAGTACAGGCTGGGTGGCAGAAGATGGACTGTCATGAAGTCTACACTGTAGCCCCTGCTGGGCCACAGGAGATCCAACCTGCACCGAGTGGCTAAATATGGTTGCAGAGTGGATGCAAGCTTTAAAGAGGAGACAATACAGTGGATTCCAGCCCTGAACCATGTTGTGGGACAATCATTGACTCCCCTGGCTCAGGCATCCCTGGATGGACAGGTTCCAGGGGCGGAGACTGGAGAGAAAGTGGCAGAGACTTTGGGAACCCCACCAGGCCCTTCACAACCAGGTTGGATCAATGTTGACCTGCCTCGTCGAACTGTGGAGGCACCATTTGGTGCGCAGGACAATGTGCAGTGGGACTGGCTTGGACAGCGGAGCTGGCCAAGGTCAGTACCTGACGTGGTGCTGGTCTAGATGGCGGTCAAGACCTGTGGACAGGACCTGCGGAAATGCCCTTTGGGAGTGCAGGACGACGCGCAGTGAGACGTGCGAAGGACAGCGGAGCTGAACCAAGGATAAAGGGGCAGGCTGTCAGACAGCAAGGAGTACGCTAGGAAAAGAGTCAGCTGGACCAGTAGGAAAAGAGTCAGCTGGACAATACGGGTGCCACTGTCCCCCCTCCCTGCGTGACAGGGAAAAGACTGTAGTCCCTCTAAAAAAAACAGATTGTTTTATAGCTGTTTTAACTGTCAAAAATAAAATGTGTACTTTTGCTGCTGCTGGTCAAATTCATCCATATGAAGACAATTTTAAAACGAAAACTAATGTTTCTTTGTGTGTATCAAGCCTGGGAATTTTAAAGGACCTACAATGTCTACTTTGTGACATTATTACAAGCACAAACATATTGGATGATGTGAAACAAACAGAGTCACAATATTGCAATGGGTTATATTTGGTAAATCACAGACCAGAGTGGACAAATTTAACACTTACTGGTGGTTACTAAACTCACCTGGGGTAATATAAAGCAGAAATCTGATTTCTTAAATCAATAGAATTTGGAAGTGTGGTGAAACATTAAGATTATAGGACTTAAAGAGATGCTTTTCTTTATTCAGCTGTTGAGAAATATTGATCACGTTTGTGGTGTCTTATTGTCACCTAATTAAATGACTATAGATAATATAATTTTATTTACGTTACGTGGTCAGTTAATGCTATTTCCACTGCATACTGTACCAACAAAAACAAGTGAGTACGGCCCCATGATACTAGGGAGTTTTTCAGTACCCTTAATACAATTATTAAAGCCTAAGAACAAGGTAGAAAATACAGTGTGTCTCATCATTCTATCATAGTGCTGTAACCCAAACATTGAGTCCTTGTTCATCACCAGCACAGTGAAGACAACATGCATTCTGCGATGCATGTATCTTTCTTTACAGTGAATCTCTCTGAAGTAGCGCAATCCCTTTTGGCACTATATAGCATATGGGTGTACAGTGAGTTGAGTACTGTACATGCTGCTATTTGATGGAGAAGGCCAACATATCAACTTGTAACATATCTCACTTGTAGCAGCGCCTGGGGAAGCCAACTGTATTTCAGGCTCCACTACAAGGTGCCTCTAGCAGTGTACCAAGCAGAGCATGTGTGGTTTATGAACAATATGCCTGTGTATTTGATTTCTTACCATACCGCACTGGCCTCTCACTCCACATCACTTCAATGCCCTCTCCAACCTCCACAAAAGAAGCCACTCTACCTGAGCTTTTCCATGCCAACAGAGGTTACATACTGCATTCATTACTATCACTACTTGGACAGATCAAGCAATTACCATGTAAAGGTAACTCTCATTGGTAACAGACAACAGTTTTGTACCAGAGAAAGTGGGTGGGTGTCGTGGTTGGTTTGGAGGTTGAGATGGCTGCCATCCATGTCTTTTTTCTTTTTTGAGGCAGTTGGTGAAAATGAGGCCTGCTGCTGGAGTGAGGAGAATGGATGTGTTGCTTTGAAGCAGAGCAGAATAGCTGTCAGAGTCAGTCATGGATGGGATGTTCCTATCCACAGCCTATTAGAGAGCTGTTTTTCAATGCAGCTGCCAATTGTCAACTCCTGGTTTGCCCATTCTAATCTGGACTTCATAACGGCTACATATGGGGCAAGTTCTGTTCATTATGTATGGCAGGGGTTCCCCCATTCCAATCCTAATGCGATTCCAGTGGAGCTGCAGGTAAACTATGAACGCCTCAAGATTGCAACGCTCTTCTCTGTTCAGATGGTGTGTGTGTGCGTGCTCGTGTATGTGCGTGCGCGTGTGTGTGTGTGTGTGCGTGTGTGTGTGTGCGTGTGCGTGTTCTTCCCATCTGGCCTTAGGGGTGAACCATATATGTATATATGTGTCAATGGGAGAAGAGGAAGGAGGACAGAGTGACAAAAAAAATTAAGAAAAATCCAATCTTTATCTACCTACTAAAAGTAGATTTTGGTGATGTTTTTTTAACATACTGCAGTGTTACCATACACCTACACCAGCAGAGAATATGTCATTACATGTGCCAAATAAGTGTTTGCTAAACCCCTCGCCCAAATGGTGATTGTCCAATCATGGCTTAGCAACATTCACTACACAGGGCAGGTCAGTCAAGCTTTGAATTTCTCCCAAGGATCTATTGAGAGAGCTGGATATGACGCGCCACTTAGCCTTAAGGCTCTGACACACCAACCCGACAACTGACCGTCGGCAGAAAAGGCAGTCGGACTGATCAGTCTCCTCGAGTTGGTCAAAAAAGTGCCTCGGAACACACCGAAGCGACGGCAACTTGAGTGTACGTTGTGCGCGAGACGTAATATGTCTCTATAACAGCAGGCAGCGCTAATCTGTATTGTCGTCCAAAAAATGAAAACCGGCAGCTGATTGGACGAACGCGCCACGTGGGTCTGGCTTCTCCTGAATTTCAAAGCCAGACCATAATGGCGGCTTGTTCGGAATATGATCTTGTATTTTATGAAAATAGTTCACCGAAATCTGTCTTCATTTCAGATCAACAAAGGTAAGTTTAAAAGATTTTTGTCCGATTTTGAGAGGCGTTTGTCACGCTCATCCCTCTCGTCATTTCCGGTAATTGGTCATTGAGTCCGACTGCCCACTGGCCGATTCAACAAGTCAGATCGGCCCAAATGAACGCCGATGGCTACTCCGACTGACGACGGCACGGAACACATCAAACACTCGGCTCACCGACCTTGCCAGACTGTCCGATGGCCGATAATCGGGTTGGTGTGTCAGCGCCTTTACAGCTAATTTGTCCCAGTGGCTGTGCATGGTACTGTAGTGAAATAATCCCCTTTATCCATGTAGATCACCATTATTAAAGATATTATTTCATTATTTTCTTGTCTTCTACATGGATCATCAACTAGTGAGGATGTACATTTTTTGCCTGGGATGTGCAGCTTTAGTCCAGTCTATTAGCATGGTATGAGGTATGTAGCCATCAAATGCATATGTAAAATCTTTTATAAAATGTTCTTATCAGCTTGAAATCTTAAAAGGTCAGTGTGCAATCCAGGGAATATCAACACAACTGGTGTTGGGTTGTTTTGATAAGATATATAAAAATAAAATCCTGTTTTTTTTTATTGTGCACTCAAGGGAACGTCAGTTAAACTGGTGTTTATTTTTTCATTTTAAGAATGGCTTTTATGTTTTTGCAAATTAACTGTTCAAAATGCAAACAACAGTTGTCAGCAGCTAGACATGAAAAGCTGCTTTTGTCTGCCTCTGTCTCATATCAAGAAACCATTGTTTTAGGAATCACTAAGCATTTCATGTAAATCTGCCAACATTATTGTCACAGTAACTAAGGGGTGCGGGGTCTTTTGCGACTGCCTTTTCTCCTGTCAGTTGTTGGCATTGCTGTCCATACTGTGGAGAAATTACAAAACCATACACAATTTAGTTGCACTTCATTGTTGATAAATATAAATATGCATTTATTTATGCTTTATTTACTTTAGGTAACATTATTTGCTTATATATTCATCAGGAAATTGTAATACCTTCTAAGAAAGCTCACTGGGGATCCCCATGACCCTGGATTACCTTCCTCCATAATTTATTCTGTTTAGTGACATCCCTGTAAATATGCAGGAACACATTGTATCCTTCAGGGAAAGCAGCTATGACTAAAATGAGCCTCTCTTATATATGAAATTGAAAGGAACGGCATGATAGGAACTAAAGTCAAAAAAAGTTGAAGAAGTGGAGGAACAAAAGGTGAGCACAGCTGCCCTTCAATTGGCCGCTGTTGGATTGCAACACTGCTCATTTGCATAAAGTTGAACTCAACTCCACTTTCTCCTGTTGACAAGTCACTGAGATGTATCTGCCTACTGTCTTGTCACTGCACTCTGTTGCGCCTTGTCTTCCAGCACTCATTTAAAATAAATGGGTACCACTCTTTGTCACTGGTTGTTGCTCTGGGTGGAAGCACCATCTGAGACATACTTGATCTATAAATGAAATGTTGTTTGACTCATACTGTAAATATTTGCCTCTTTGTTCTTTTTTATCAGTATGATCAGCCATAATGAATCACTGTTGCCAGGTGTCTGTATTGCCAACTGTACTTGGTGTGTCTTTGTTCCATTTGCGATCCTTGCAAACGAAAATGCCACCATTGTCTCTAGCGGAGGGTGTAATTGCATTAGGGATCTCTTGATGTCTTCAACTGCTGTTTCTCAACTATCTGCTGAGTGTAGACATATACATGTAATCTCAGTAGGAATGTGGACCAGGCGTGCAGTGGTTAATAATTCAGTTCAGAGCTGGAGGCTGGCATTGAGGTGAACTATGCAGCAGTCTTGTTAAACATTCATGTTCTCAGCTGTGCCTCGCTCCTGGAAGGCATTTGACCGCTAGAGCGATAACTCAAAAGGTAAAGGCTTCTCATAGATATTAATATCAATTTGATGTCTGTGGTGTCAGATCTGCCCCTACTCAACAATAAGGCCACTGTTGTTTCTTTCTCTCCCTGTTGCAAAGACAGCTTGTGCTTGCAGGCTGTATGAACATCTACATTTGTTTGTGTTGTATGCTGTTAGTATGTAACAAACCTTCTACACTCCAAGAAAATTGAAAGGACAGATGGGCATAAAGAACTGTGGGACATCCGCCAATTAACTACATAAAATATCATAGAGCAGCATAGAACATAATATCAAGGTGTGACGCCACAAGCTAAGGTAAGCTAATGCACTCCATGCACAGCATCATTAGTACATGATCTCAGCTGGGGGAGGGAGGCGTTCTTGACAGGTATAATTTAAAAAAGCAGCTACCCCTCACTCATGTGTGAAGAAACATGAATGGGGAATAGAGAAGTTTAGCTTTCATTGTAGTCAACTACAATGAAGAATCAGCAGAGTGGCAATACAGACACTGCTTGACTGGAATAAATTCAGACTGTACAACCACAAGTGACAGCTGCTACACATGATTTCAAGGTGGAGCGTTTGTCAAATGTTTGTTTCTGTAGTGTTGAACAAAAACAACAGCAACAGAAAAAATAATTCTTTTGGCTTTTGCTTGGGAGGAATTCTGTTCATACATTAAAGTATGGGTACATCTATATCAATAATAGATTTGAACAGCCAGTCGAAGATTAAAGACAATTTTCCTTTTTTTTTGTCTTTTAAAGATATAGAGCAGCATTGTTGAACTGTGTCTCCTTTACTGCAACCCAGAGCATGCTCATCAATCATGCTCACAGTACAACAACACAAATTAGTTCTTTTTGGGTGGCAGTGATTTATTAGAACGGCAGCTGGATATGCAAGACTAAATTGTTTTTCTGCACTTTCATAATTCATTTAATTCTCCAAACAATAATTTTCTGGCAGGTCAGTGTTGTGCTCAGGGTTTGAATTTTTGAAAATAGTAGCTGATGTAATTTTTTGTACTCTCCGACTAAGGAACTGAGCCTGTGGCTACTGGGAACAACTGGTAGGAGTGGCAATTTGACACAGTCTCTCTTTATATCTACGATACCTTTGCAGCCATCTTGCAGTATGTTTACCTCTGAACAAACAGTGCACAGACAACTAATTACGTCCCAAAACCACAGCTGTGCCTGCCCACCAGCAGGTAACGACCCAATTTTGATCTTTTGTGACACGAAGATCAAATACATTCATAACACATTTAGTGTCTGCTGCTCCAAGATCAGATATGTACAAACAATGTGTGAACAAGAAAAAAAACTTACACTTTACACTTTCCAAACTTAATGTTGGCAATTTTCCAAAATCATAGTCACTCGTTAAAAAAGGAAAAGAATCATTAGCAGCTTTGGCCTTCCAGAATAGCTAGCTGTTGTTTTTATGCAAGTGTTCTACTTCTGTTGTGAAGCTGAAGGGTAAGCTTGCCTCTGAGAAATTACATTCATACACTTACATTTTTGTTTTGCCAAATATGTTTTGAGGGAAACATAATTGGTGACTATATTCTGTTCAGTGGCAACTTTCTTTTGTGAAAGTGAGTGAAAAAAGCGCTGTATTTTTGTCAACTGCACAGAAGCTGGAGGGAGATGTTCGGGGTGGATGGTGTGTGTACTGCAGAAAGTGCAGGACTACACCGGAGACCAGACTTTGCATCTCAAGTCCCACCTGTGGTTAAGTTTTAGGCAACAAAAGGTTTTAGTTGAATATAAATAGAAGTAAACAAGTTGTATCTCATGGTTCAAGTCACTTTTGACTCAGTATTTAGCATATTTCATTATGCTGAAAAAAACAAAAGCCTCATATAGCATTACATTCCTCCTTAAAAGTTACTGGTTTTATTGTTTTTAATTGCTTCTAATGTGCTTTTTTTATGTGTTGGTTTTATTGCTTATCCTGAGAGTTTGACTAATTTCTGGAACAATCATTACCATCCCATAAGTTTCTTATGCAATGGAAAAGTTCACTACTCCAGTAAATAGGACGAACCTTATAGGACCTGGCAATGGGAGATAGTTCTAGTCCGCTCAGCTCGTAGAATACTTTGGCTCAGCTATGAGCCAGAAAGCTAACATTATGCTAGCAAGAGTCAAAGTCAATAACATAATTTATACTTTTTATTGATCCTCAGTGGGGAAATTACAATTTACACTCTGTTTGTTAGAAATCACTACACACACAGGCCTGAAATACACACACACAGGTTGACAAACAGTTAATATAATTTGATAGTATGTTTAACAACAAGACTAGCTAGCTATCCAGCTAGGTCATTGTCCCCAAATCAATATCAATATTTTATAATAATATTGAATATCCCCAGCCTTACTCTTTAAATGCAGTTGTGATCGGACAGCCCCCCCCCACAAAAATAAAAATACGTTAGATATACAATAAGCAAACATTTTGAATACTGCAAACATTCTGCACAAGCTGTTCCTTGTCCCGGCCCGCTATGTGTCTAGAAATATTGACCTTCAGCAGCAGGGCCAATTGGAAAAAAAAAATGTAATGGCTTCCAGGTATATTATAATAGACATGTGATTATCATTATACTGTATAATGGCCCATAGTAGTCATTAATTGTATTCGCAATCCTTTTAAACAAGGTTTATAGAGAGAACAGAATATGATTGAATCCATTAAAGCAGATATAAAACTGCACCACTCATCATCACCAATATATTTAATCCCTGATTCTAGACCTTTGTTTACCTCTTATGAAGTTATAAATATATGAAAATTGTATGTAGGCAAAATGTGAATGCATGAGTTACAGCATGAATGCCTTTGATGTATAATTTAGACATGTTCAATCTTCCATCAAAGCCAAAACAGGCTTATAGCAGAATCCAAGGCTTTTTTTTTTTTTATTAATTAATGTATATCCTGTTAATTCCTTTAAATGAATATTCCCAATTTAAAACTATGAACATGAACATATTTAACATGTGTCAAAGAACACAGTTAGTATGATGCAAGCTTGTGATAACATGTGATGTTAGCCATCAACAGCAGAATTTTATACATTCAAAGACATGTATGTTCAGCGCTTTGAGGTGTGGGCGGCACTATTTGATGAAAATGCCTAGAAGCCTGTATTTTAACACCCAGGCTGTCAAATCTAGATATGTAAACATATGAGACTTCACGCAGCGACAAGGGCACGAGGGGAGCGATCTATCACATAGATGACACCCCAGGATTGTCTTTAAGCTTTCCTGTTGTTGCACACATAAATTAACCCGAGCCAAACTTGGATCAGTCAATTATGCTGGGGGCGGTGATTAGTGTTTGAACACAAACGTTTTGGAGGGGGGATTATCAGCCTGTCAGCCTAGAGACCCCAACCTTCACCTCCACAAGGTGAAAATCTTGACTTTAGCAAAAGGTTGAATTGAAACTCTGTGCATGTCTTTAGATCAATCAATTTAAACTAGAGCTCTTATAAATTTACTTTCCTGTTGTTAAATGAAATCCCTTACATTATGATCACATTTCCAGGTGAGCCCAGAGAACTTAAACGTTTAGTACCATTAATATTTATTAAAATCACTACATTTTCCGCAATGAAAATTGTGTAGGCCTATTCCTCTGTGTTTAAAGACACATCATGTCAGTTGACATATGGTGTTAAGTAGTGATTATAGTTGAAACAATTAGTCAATTAAATGATGGAAGAAAATTGATCCTGATTTTCTTAATTTTGATATTCAAATAAACACATAGAGCCAATTATCAAGCCAAAAGCCAACTGTTCTTGGTTTCAGCTTCTCAAATTGTTTTTTTCTGTTTATCAATGATAACATTGTGGAATTTGCACTGATGGTTGGACAAATCATTTAAAGATGTCACCTTATAGTGTTCTTCATTGTTTTCAGATATTTTATAGATGAACAATTCATTGATTATTCAAAAAGATAGTAATGACTGTAGAAATAGTCCTCAGTTGCAGCCCTATTAGTAATATACAGTTAGGTCCATAATCAATATATCTGGTATAATAGACCTGCTTCAAATATTACTTCCAATAATTGCTCACATGGTTGTTATGCAAAATCAGAATAGCAATGAAAGTATTTACCAACACTACAAATGCTATGGCTTATAAGCTATTTCCCATATTTTAGCAAATCTTTACTGGATTTTGTTATTATTGTGTCCTTGTTAATAGTTTAATTAGTTATGATATTTCTGCATTTAAGTTCTTATGTATTCATCTGTCTGTGCCTCTTTTTCCTGTGCTGCCACAGTTCTTTTTTTATCTCAGTCTCATTTTTTATGCAAAATTTTAAAAACTTGAAATATGGCTTGTATTCTTTCATGGTACATACAGTATCAGTGTTAAATTGGTAAGCATGGCAATCTTTTTATAAGACTTGCTGTTGTGAAAGTGAAGGACTAATAGGTTTACACATCCTCTGCATGGTGTAATTTTTACCATTTGGTGAGTGTGGGCAGTGTAAACTTTGCGCCCTCCCTCATTTCTTAGCTTTGCTTTATGGAAGTGGCTATACAGTGGAGGCTATCCACATTCAGTGTGGTAATGATTTCCTTTGTCTCATTCAAATCATGGATTGCCATTGATTGTGATAAAGGTTAGTTTATGTGGCAGATGGTGCAATAAAACAAATGTATTCACCAATACAGCCCTCTTTCATTTAGGTGCTCTATCCCCTCACTCCTCACACATCCCCGATCTCACTCTTCTCTTTCTCTTCCTTCCTCTCTTAGTTATCTAATGCTGTTTGTCTTTCTTGATCTAGTGTACAGTATATATTCTTCGAACGTCTTGCTCATTCGCCCTTACCCACTAACTGATGCAAGGCAAGGTAACTCATGAAGGAATTAACAGATGAAATGTATGCTTTTTATCTTAAGCACTGCTGTGCTGCATTACACCCTTCCCTGCAAAAAACCCACCCAATATCCTTTTCAAACTGCGCAAACAAGAAGTTTATATAATTAACTTTCAAAGACATTGTTGAACCAACCCTACAGTATAGAGAAGGGGAGCTAAGCGCCTTTCCCCCATAACTCCAGGGGATTAAGGTAATGACACAGAAAGACAGGAGTAGACAGGTGGTCTGCAAGAAGTCTCCTCCTATTTCATACAGTAATGAAATTGAATTATAAACCTCTACTAATCTCTTAGGTTCGGAAAATATTCTCTCACCTGCAGGTGTGCCAGAGCCTACCAATCAGCACAAGTTATAAAGTTTGATTTACATTGCTTGTTACAGACTTAGTCCTGACACCAGTGCATTGCTTCCTGTTGCAAATACTGTATAGTGATTTCTGCCTTTAAAGTATTTTATACATCTATTTGTCCACATGACATTTTCTAATTTTTGAGATAGAGCTAAATGTTTCTAGAAAAAAAGAAACATCTAAATTTAAAAGTACATTTTGTGCATTTTTTTTTACATGAATTTGAACGACAAATGCTGACCCTTTGTGGGTAAAACTGCCCTTACTAAACATTTCTAAGGACATCATGATAGATTGACATTGCAGTGGCAGCTTGATTCTATCCCCTAGCAACAGGTGATAGGGCTGTGCTCACAGTTCACACAACAGCCTTCTCTGCACACAATCATAACCATTACACTCACAAACACAAGGCTTCATTTTGTACAATGCATACAGTGTGTATATTTTGCATCTATATGTATCTACAAGCGGGTTGAGTGTCAAGCTGCATGACTCTCTAAATTTAGATCAAGGCCATGCCAGTCAAGGAGGTGAGCTCATAACTGTCAAAGCCTGTGAAAGAGAGGTGGAAAGAGACAGGAGAGCATACACAAGCCCGCGGATGCTGGCTACATTATTTTGTATGGAGGAGCCCCTCAGCATGTTTATACTCATTCAGTGAGACAGCTGTGGGCATCTCGAGCCTGCCTATGCCTATGTTTCTCCTAGGCTCTCTAAGCCAGCCCCATTCATCATCCTCCAACAGCCCTGCTCTAATTGGGCTGCATCCCCACCTGCTGTCACTCACCACTTCCTCCACATTGAGCCGGAAGAGATACAGATGTACCTGGTCCAGCACAGCCCTGTCGCAGCACACCAGCCTCTGCATTTGAATTGCATATGTGGGCAGCTGAGCCCCAGCAGCTACACTGAGCTGATCCCAGGCACTGCTCTTTCCTTTTTCCCTGTTGGTACCTGCCTGTCCCTCTAGCAACAGTGGTGTGGAAGCCTGGTAATGATGTGGCCTATCAGTTTAACTGTTGACGGGGCTACGGCGCTCAAGGGCTGGAGGTACCTCTGTCTCCCAATATAGCAAGGGCATTAAACATTCCTTCTCCTTGGGTACCATGTCTCTTAAAGTTTTGTGTGGCCTAATTTCATAATATCTCCTGTCATATCTGAGTGGAGCCTGCCACTTCAGATAAGAATTGCAGATACCCTTTAGCTGCCAAGCAGAGTCAGGAGACATCTAATGAGCCTTTGAGATTTCCCTGCTAAACCTACCATAAAATGCCCTGCGCGCATGAAGACGTGGCTTCAATTTGTCTGAAAGGAATTCCACAGTTTCAACATAATAGACAAGACGGAAACCAAAAGTCTTGTTCAATTTAATTTTATTAATAAATAAAGGATTACCACTTTTGTTCAACGGAAGATTGGGTTAAGATTTGTAAGGGCTTGGCTTTGTCTAGTTGGGCTAACCAAGAGGGAGATTTGCATTTGTTCACTGTGTTCCTTTTCTTGATTCTGCATTCTGTATACTTTAAGTCCTCTGTCAAACATTGCAAATATCCTTGTCCAACCCCATTAGTGGCTGACAGAAGCAAGGGGGTGAATTTTATGAGTACAGCCCATATGGTTGTTTGTAAGTGACACTGGCTGATACCAAATGCTTTGGCTTGCTCAATATCATTTCACAATGTATGTCCTGGTGTCCTTCACACTGTGAAGTTATTGTATCCTGCTCATTGTTTACAAGAAAATTTGTGACAACAACAAAAAACCTCTCCAACATTGTCTCCTAGAAATTAGATTTATATAATACTAATTTGTTTTCCCAATTGCGTTGCAATGGGAAATATAATCACAGCCTGGATTACGTACACAGGCTACATTTTGTCTTGTGTAGGAAGAGCTACATTTTTGTATTGCACACTAATCGTACGCAGGTGGTGGGTGGTGAACTTTCACACAGTAAAAAATATTAATTAAAAAACTATAATAAAATATGGCAAAAATGTGTTTACACTTGGTTGAGGTGGAAAAGTTGGAGTATTGATAAAAACTACATGTAACAAAGTGCAATGGAAACAGGCATTGATTTAATCTTGGCATACATGTTTTCCTAACCTTAACTTAGTGCTGTGAGTGCCTTAACATAAACATAAAAAACAGGAATCATGTTTAATTTCTATGAGCAGATATCGAAGGAAAAAATATTTTGTTTAAGTTTACTGATATGTTCAGTAACAATATTTTTTCGAATTGGCAAATATGTTCATTAAAAATGTGTCCTCATTAATTATCATAATTCAGATAACACACTGTATAACAAAAGTACATAAATTTAATGAAACAGGGATGCAAGGGGCTGATGCCAAAATCTACATCCAGCTCAGTAGGGTTCAATCGCGGGAAACTGGATTCCCTGGAATACAGTATTTCCCTTTTTCTGAGACATATAATAACACAAAAAGGGAAACACTAGTTACGTTCTAGACGTAAACCACATAGTCTTATAGGTACAAAAAATATGTATCACTACAGAAATACATAAGTCCTTTACGTCTTACGTCTTACGTGAATGCAATTCTTCTTTTTGTTTTTCACTGACAACAGTTTATAAAATATGTTGATAATCAATATTAAATAGATTTGATGTGAAACCTTTCAGCTTACAGTAATATCTATTCAAGAATTCACCTTTTGTGAATAAATACAAAGCAAATTGACAGGCTTTAAAAGAACTGCATTGAAAGGGCTCAAACACCCCTCCTATATTGAATACACACTTTGTCATGCAACCATCTGCTGCTGCCATATCCTGTCTTGTAACTTTTGAGACAGGAAAGTTTGAAATGTCAATTTTTATGTTTCAGGCTACATAAACATGAATACTTGGCGGCTTCCTGCAGACAACATTATGGTTTAAGTGATCTAACCATAATGAGGCGTCAGCTGTACAGACAAAACACAGGATGTTGACTTTGATTGTAAAAACAGGGAGCAGCAATTTCAAGTTGCTCTGTATTGATGCAAAGCGCTCAGCAGGCACTGGGTACATGATGAATCATACAATGAATGACTTAGAGTCTCTACTTGTGGTATCCAACTAGTCAAGTGCCTACTTGCGTGACATATTTCTGTTAATTGTAGATACAAGTGTCCAAGTACCTGTTAAGATTAAGTGGAGGATTTTCAGGACACACTTTGTTAATGAGGTCAACCCGTGCCTCATGCAAATATGTGGTCACAAGCTGGTTTTCTTTTATTTTCACATTAAAAACAAATATAGTAAGTAATTAGGGCCAACTAATTGACAAAACAACAGAAAAAGAAATGATGGGTTCTGAATAGGGCTGTAACGATTATTATATTATTATATATATTATATGAAACTGAAATCGCGACACTCAGACCCACAAACCTGTGTCGCGGAGTGAGAAGGCAGAATCGCGACACAACCCTTCCAACTCCCAGAGTTATCCTTCCAGTCCAGATCCAATGCTACCACATCTTTAAATTACTATTAGTATTAGTCGTTTTTGTGCCATATCCCCTTTAGTCTGGTAAATGTAGCTGTAGACGTAACTGTAAAGACGGCTATATGCGGGGGCGGGGGGGTAAGCTGGCTAAAGCATTAGCATTAGCTACTTGTCAACTATAGATATACAGTATATACTGACATCTATGCTTGTCAACCGGCACCTTTTATAGTAGGCACCAAAGCACTTTTCCTCTTCGGTTCCCCTACAGGTTGGAAGCGGAATTGTCCATTACCAGTACCATTACCATTATACTTATGTCTCATTTTTGGAGACATTATTTTAAGGTAAAAAAGAATATTTGGTGTTGGATCGATCGATATTGAAATCAATCAATATCAATAAATAAGGTATCTGTTGTATTACTGTGTTGCAAAGTGGCATGTAATCAATGACAAAACGATGCCATGTGGCAGAAAAAAAGTTGTATTATGTTTACTGAGTATAATGCATTGCATTTCCCCGACTCATTTCCTGGTTCTCCTCCATAAAAAACATGAAATCAAGGAGGGTTAACTTTTCCTGCTACAGATTTCCGACCGTGGTCAGAAAGCACAGGGGAGACACTTTGTTTCTCCCACTATGCCTCTCCAGAGTCCTCCCTCTGGGGCGACCTCTAGCTCACTCAGTAAGAGCGTGCGCCCCATGTAGGCTGAGGCCTTTGCAGTGGCCCGGGTTCAAATCCGACCTGTGGCCCTTTGCTGCGTGTCATCCCCCATCTCTCTCCCACCTTTCCTGTCTATCCACTATCACTAACAAAATGCATAACAAAAATAACCTAAAAACAAAAAGTCCTCTGTCTGAAGCGAATCGCTGTCACTCTACCACACACTCCCTACGCGCACACATGCCAGCCGTGCTATTCTCTTAAAGAGATCAACGCACACACCAACGCACAAGTATAAACTTCAGGCCACTTACGTAGGGTACGGCGAAAGCTCTGCGTGGAGCCTCTCATAGAACCATAAATCAGCCTTAAGGCAAATATTTCTTACATTTTGTGAACAGTAAAGAAAGAAAGTGTATGATACATTTAACCACAATAGTAATTATGGGGGCATTGTATTCTTATCAATAAGAATCTTGAATTGGTTAAATAAGTAAATATTTTCAATTTTACAGGAAGTGACCAGCATTGACCACCAAAACCTTTTTAACAACACAGAACACAAGGTTTGAAAATGCTGAGGCTGGATAAATAGTTTTGAGGTTTTATATCACATTTCTATAGCACTGGAAGACATCGGCCAGTTTCTATAATATTTTATTTTATCAATATTATATTAATGAAATGATTCATATATTTTATTTCATAATACACTTTACTCAGCTTGGTTATTCATTGTTGCTCTTTCAAAATCATCAAAGGTCTTGTGATTTGTGACCCTGGCAATGTAATTATTTTTGCAATTTCTATAACTATGGGATATAGAATCCATTAATTGCAGGGTTGGTTCTTTCATCCTTACCCCAAACTGCCTCTTATTATATAGTACCATAAACATGTGGTCAATGTGTACATCAGGAAGAATGACAGAGCAAATAGTTGTATTCAGACTAAACCCAATACATCATTTAATTAGCCGTTGTTTGTTTCTTCAAGTTAGTTGGCAATTGTTGGTTGGCAAACATGCATAAAGGTAAAATTAACAACAGCATCTGGACTGGCATCCTCACTGTGACGGTGCAAAATATGCCATCAAAAGTAAAATGGGGGCCAAGTGTACTGTATTTTGCCATGTTTAGGCATTGAGCTACTAACAGTACATGGGGGCACGTAAATACACAGGTTTTACAATGGTCAAGCAGCATACTTCCCTTGCATCCATTTACATAATTCCCATGTCATTACAGGTTCAATCAAAGCTCTTCTTGTGCGAAAGGTATTTCTTCCTGATGTTCCTCACCTACTTTTGTACTGCCATCACCTGTATTTTTTTGTGTGTGTGTGTGTGTGTGTGTGTGTGATTACTACAGATGGTATATAATTGATTCAAGCCTAGATTAACTTTATTATGTAAGGAGGAAACTCATTTGGTCAGTGGTGCAAACAAACTGTATAGGCTACAGAAAGACAGTACACAGAAAAAGCAAACACGAAGCAAAACAATGCATCATCAAGAGATGAGGGATCCACATCATCTGCTTCCACCCCTCCCTAAACACACAAATAGACACACACAGGAAAGAAAAAAACAGCTGTGCAAGTCTACCCCCCACATCACACACGCACACAGCAGCAGTGCAAACTAAAATCATCACAGTCATATAAATAAATTAACAGTAAACCGAAATACAAAATACCAACATCACATACTGTATGGTGCAGATTTAGTGCCAGCTGTTAAACACATTAATGGGAACAAAGGATTGCTTAAACCTTGTTCTGGCTTTGCATTGCAGTATTCAGCCCCTCTGACTCAGCCTAATTTCTGATGTTGGGGATGAGTGGGTCACTAAAACAGATATATGAGACCAACACACTCGCTGCTTCATTCAACCTCCCACTGCTTGCGTTAAATGAATGCTTTAAAGCCCCCCAAAAAAAACTGAATAGAGAAGTATTTTGTTGCAGCATGTCATTAAACATCTGCTTTGATATTCCCTTTAAAAGTTAGGATTCAATGATTCTTTTATTTAATATAATCAGTTTTTGTTGTCTCTCTTTTTTGTTGTTGTTTTAATTATAATGGTTCAGTGGCCTTAGGAATAAAATATTACTTTGTCAGTTGTGAGTTATTATGCAATGCAAAAATGGGTATGGGTCAGTCATTACTGGAAAATTGGACCCTAGAAGAAGCTCCTCTATTTGAAGTGAGGGACAGTGTTGCATGTGCAGAGATATGCTAATGAGGACATGCTTTGATTGGGCCACCCACGTCAGTGACTCCGGCTGACAAAAGTGCACAAGGCTGCATCCGCCAGCCTCATTAAAGCCCTGTCCAATTATAGAATAGTAATTGATCGTCTGCTTTGTGCGTTTCTGCCCTCTCTCCTTGTCTCCAAAGTATGCTCGAGGTCAATTTAAAATGCATCAAAGCTGTAACATGGTTAAATCCCCACAGACAGTTGCTGGCCTTCCTTGGCTTTTTGTTAAAATCATACAAGCACCTGCGTACTAAGTGTCCCTGTTTTCAATTCAATTCAATTCAATTTTATTTATAGTATCAAATCATAACACGAGTTATCTCGAGACACTTTACAGATAGAGTAGGTCGAGACCACACTCTATAATTTACAAAGCCCCAACAATTGCAGTAATTCCCTCAAGAGCAAGCAGTGGCGAGGAAAAACTCCCTCTTGGGAAGAAACCTCGGACAGACCCAGCCTCTTGGTAGGCGGTGTCTGACGGTGCCGGTTGGGGATGCCGGTTTTCCAGTTTACCACAGCTCCCGCTCACATCGTCAACACTAATCGTGATCTCTGAGGATTGAAGAGTGAAATATGGAGGACTCCTACTTGACTGCATGTAATGAAGAGCAGGTGAACCATTATTAACCACAATTATTTCTGTAAATAAAGCTGCAGAATAAATAGTTGTTTTTTTTTCCATTTTCTACAAATGAATGAAGTGAATAATCTCTAAATTCTCTCAGAAAATACACGGTGAACAAGACAAGCAATTAGCATGATATAGTTGTGTGATGATAGTATGTTTATGTCTTATTCTGTGTGTGTTGAAACACAGAACACAGGGACCTGACGGAGCGGCTCTGTCAGTCAACCATGCTGAGATCATACTTTAAGCAAATATTTCCCACCCCAGCCACCCCTCTGCCGGTCTGTTGTTTCAAACTGGGAGAAATGATGTGTTGTTTTCTTTTAAAAGAGACAGGGTGGCATGGGATCCTGAACTCTCCAGCGCAAATGGAGAGAAATAAACATCGAGGCGTGCTTGTCACAGCCACCGACAACCATCATTGTGTTGAAACAACACCGGCACAAACACGCCAATGCCTTCAGATCTCCATATTTAGATACGTGCAGTGTGTGTGTAAGCGCAGGAGGTGGCAACTTCCAACAGGCTCGCAGAGCTCGGGCTCCCATATCGACAGGGACTGAGTTCAACTGATTCTTGAGTCAATCAGTTAGCAGAGGTCTAATTTATCTCTCAATTAGATCTCTCCTGCTGTATTGCCCCGGCCCATCATGCTTTGTATGCCAACCAAGATGGCTCCGCTGCTGCCCCATTATGAATAGAGGTACTGCCTTGTGTGGTCTCATTATTAAATAAGTAAGGGGATGGAGGAGACAGACTTTTAAGCCTTGTCGGAGAAGACGCCATGGCCATTAGAGGCTGAGCATTAACGGCAAGAAACAACACAAACCAGAGGAAGAGGGTAGAGGAAGAGAGGGAATGAGCTGGACAAAGAAGAAGGGCTGTAATTATGGTAATATTGCCACCTTGTTATTATAGACTGTATTGCATGAGTTTTGGCAGTGTGAAAGACACAGAGGCAATGATACAGTCTGTTGATTTTGTAAAGGCCTTACCTAGCTTTCTATTGTGTTTCTACAGCATTTTTCAGCAGCATTTGTCATTGGGAATTATTATAATTCATTGCTGCATCACAACAAAGAAATGATAAATGTGAATTAAAAATCATCACTGGACTTCATAACAGCTTGGGCAGCCTCGGTGGCAGGACTGAATGAATTAAATGCAATATGAATTGTCCCTTTATTGATGCCATTCATTACAATGATGAAAGCTCTTGGTAATTATCAATTTTGTTTAAGCACATCTGAGAGCTTAGTGTGGCACACTAATGGACGCCACCGGTGAAGCCAGTCATTCAGATTTGTGTCAACGAGTCATTAAGCCGCCTTTGAGGGAAGTCGGCAATCTGATCCATCATGACAATAATTAGACGAAGATGAAATCATCAATTTCACTCTCCCAAGCACTGTGCATTTCTTATGGATAACAGTCGATGTCTGTTCCTTCGTGACTCCCTATATTTGCCAACATCTTTCACCCTTTTTGTAACATCTTCACATAGGTCTTTTCTGTCACCTTTTGTTGAAGTCCAACTTCATCCTCCAAACCACTTTGTTTCTACGGCCCTCCCCATTTCTTGATTCTTTTTGACCCTCCCTTTGCACAACAAACAAATGGATACATCTCCAGCCAGCGTGGCACCAGAGCTTATACCCTCTTAGCGCAGCACAAAAGTCACGTCACACCGCCAGCAGACCCATTAGCCTTTTTTCACACAATTCATTCACTATGCTTCACACAAAACAGCATAAAAAGAAATAAAACTAGTAACTAGATATCGGTGTCAATACATATATTTGTTTCTGTCATTAGTGTTTTGTTTTGCTATTGAATGAATAAAGGTTTGAAGCGTGTGCCTCTCTCTCCCCTGCATAAGCATAGGACACTGGAGGAAAGAGAGTGGTTTGACAAAAGTTCATTTGTTTTTGTGTTCATCTTTATCTCAAGAGATTTCCTGCCTCTAAAATTAAATAAGCAGCCTTAAATTGCTTTGTTTTTATATTAAATGTCTTTGTACGGTCAGACAGTTCTTGATTCTGCATACTCCCCATTGTGGGATTAATAAAGGATTTTGAATCTTGAATCCCCACACTACCTGAGTTCAAACGCTACCTTAATATGCGATTGTTCATTTAGCCGTTAAAGAGTACTGTATCCACCTGTGACCTCAGACAGCTCCTGCAGTTTCCATTTCCTCCATCTGCAGTTCATCATGAAGCCGGCTGATCATAACCAGCACTTAATGATTCATGAACAGAGAAACTAATGGAGTACTTTACACGTTGTAATCGAATGAGGCCATTATGGTGAAACTAGCTGCTTACTGGGGACTTTGATCAAAGAGGGTCTCGGGATATGATCATGAGATGCATCAGATGTGGAGAGATGGCCCAGACTGACATCAAGCTTTTGGACTGAGGTCCACATTAGCATGTCTTTGAAAGAGAGGGTGCATGCTGGTACACATTTACTCCCAGAACTCAAGGTCATAAAACTGATGAGGTCTTTCCAAAAGACTCTTCAACTTGCCAACAGCTTTTTAAAAGCATGAAAAAAAGTTGTGAGATGACCCTGGTCCCAATATTGAATATAATAAAAGACAGCTAAGAAGAGAAAGACAGGACTCAGTTTCATAATGACTCGATGACATTGAAAATGAGGGTTGTCCCTTAAGTGATCTCTCGGGATAAATGAATGAATTAATGAATAATGCCTTAGTAATCCTCATTGTCACAATACATTGGAGCTCAAAATAAGCGCTTTCTGAACTTCTGTTGCTATATGGTTATACCTTAACCGTTAAGTTTAGACAAATAAGAGAGATGGCTAAAAGAAACGAACTTTGACTGTTGGTCAGAGATGATTTTGTCTGCCCAAGCATCCACTCCGACCTTCTAGCTTTTTTTAATTTTTTGTGGCACACAACATCACACCACAGAAACAGGTGATTTCAACACCTGATGCTGTCATTTGTCTTGTGGAGGACACATTATTTGCACAACCACAATCTTATTGGCTTTTTTTTTGTCGAGAGTTAGATGAGAAGGTTGATACCACTCTGATGTCTGGAAGTTAAATATGAAGCTACAGCCAGCTGGTGGCTAGCTTAGCATAAAGACTAGAAAAAGGGGGGAAAAGCTATCATACCAGCACCTCTAGAGTGTACTAACTTATAATATTTTGTTTGTTAAATCCGTTCAAAAAATACAAATTGTATTTTTTACAATTATGGTTTGGAACCTCACACGTCATATATCCTTTAAATGTATTACTGACACACAATAGCATTCCCATCATCATGCCCCCGCACACACACAACACTGATTCATCTCTCTCTCTCTCGCTCTCTCTCTCTCTCTCTCTCTGCTACACCTCTTAGCTTTGCACCCACATCTTAGGTGCCAGGACTTGTTGGAAGGGAAAGGAAAAGAAGTGTTGACAATTGTCTTCTCCTGCCTTGTCACCAAACAACTTTGTCACACTTCACTGCCAGTTTAATTCTCAGACATCCCTGTCAAGAAATGACATTTAATTTCCACACCTCTTCTCTCTGCTATTCTTTTGGAGCACACCCCCGGTGCATTGGCTGTCTCGCTATATCGATATCTCTGACAATATGGGAGTCTTCAACTCAAATGAACACTTCTACTATATATGTCTTTCTTCCACTTGCAATGTATTATGACAAAGGTAAGTAATCTTTAAAATACAATATATCCTCTACACTACGTAGCTACAATACATCATCTATCTACCTATATAGCTACATCTCGCTTTCTCTCGGAGTATATTATTATATTATTAAGTGAGCCAATCGCACATGGTGACAAGGTGACAATGTGTAATGACGTCACATCCTCATGTTAGTAGTTTTACATGACTCATTTTAAGCTGATTCCTGATGTTTTACTAACCCTAAGTATTTTTGTTGCCTAAACGTTACTAGTTCAGATCTACAATGTTTACCAAGCATTTAAAACTGTGCCCTTAACGTAACATAGAACGGTCACATGCTTACGGTCATATGATTAAACTCTAACGTGAGGCAGTAAATAGAACGGTTGTACTGTTAGGTGTCATTTTGGAAGTCTTTGAAAATCGACCTATAGTGTTTAGGTTGAGACAGACAGACAGATAGCTAGATAAACATGGATGTTCATTTAGAATTATGTTTTAAATGCATTTGTTGTGGTGGTTTTGTGTTTGAAGGAGCATGGGATGCATGCTTTCCCATTTCTTTCTTAGCCCAGTAAATTAAAATGCTGCTCCACTTCTTAGTTTTCAAGATTAGAGAGAGTGCATGTCCTAGTCTGCCGTTTTATCCCCCCCATTACATGTCCGATGAGAGCTTAACTTCCTAAGGCTTTCCATTTTAGCTAGGATCAATAGCCAAGTGCTCGTTGGCCAAAGTGACTTTGGTCCTTAGCGTTCAGTCTTCGGAGTGAGCCGTGGTCTGACATTGACGCCACATGAGCAGAAGATAGTGCTTAGAGGACGTGTGCCTGTCTACCTCAACTCCATTTCCTCTCCACAAGTTTCAGGCTGTTATGACAGGTTCTTTTCATGGATTAAGTAGGTGACTGGAGGGAGCTGATCCAAATGGCTGAAACAGCCTCTGGTTCATAATCAAGAGGCCTAGAATTTGAGATTATAGGTGATTACACTCATCCATCCCCTTTTCTGAAAAAAAAAAAGAGAAATCTGTTTAATCCCCCTCTCTGGTGCAGCTTCGGAGGGTGCTCAGGGACGGCTGGCATCCATCACAGGCCTAAAAAAGCACAGAACATACGGAACCAGGAGGAGCCCTGGCCCCGGCTTGCGGGGAAGAAGGCCAGTTGGCCAGAGAACAAGAGGTGCTGGGTCTGATCGGGCAGAGGGAGACGCCACTTGGCCACAGATCACAGCGGTCAGTGGGGACATCGTTGGCCCGCCGGCTTGCGTGGGGAGCTCTCATGGAAAACGGGAGGAGGGAGCTGAAAATTCATTGCTGACCTTAGACTATGAGCTGCAGTCACAACACAGCGGTCCTCTCCTTCCAACCACATCCTC
Organism: Perca fluviatilis; assembly: GCF_010015445.1. Taxonomy (NCBI): domain Eukaryota; kingdom Metazoa; phylum Chordata; class Actinopteri; order Perciformes; family Percidae; genus Perca; species Perca fluviatilis. The sequence goes on along the minus strand of NC_053121.1, from coordinate 25,540,996 downwards.
GCCATTTCTGACAGCCTTGACTGACGGCTCTCAGAGATGCATGTTTGCTGCACTCTCACTCTCCTACGCTTTCTGATGGATTTTCAAATGCCAACTAGTTGATTTAGAGTTAGGGTCATTCACAGAGAATTTGAAACCCATTATCTTTTTTATGTAAATAGTGTTTTTCACAGAATTTATAATAAAACTGTTTACACGTTTTCCTTTAGTGGAGACCTGTTAGAGAGGCTGACAGAGGGAATCCACCCACATCACACGTTTCTGACTACATTGTTTCTTGTTTGAAACCAGTCCTTTGAATCCATGTGTGGATTTATGGAATGGAAGGCTGGTGAGCAGACTCCATTTAAAGTTTGAATTGATAGACCATATTGATCACCTACAGAGTTTTGTCCTCATTAAATGCTGCCGCTTAGGTCAAGTTCACACAGACCTCTCTCTTCAGAGTAATTCCATTTCAACGGGGCAATTTGGGAGCTGTGAGACAAAAATAACAGGAGGAGTTTTCTTATCTTTGGCAATTTAGCATGTATTTCATCCTTCCCTGTTTGTGTTTTCATAGATGTCAATGGACATAGAAATCAAAACCATATGAGCAAACACTAGGAAAATTGTTAAAAAGACATTGCAAGCTGTGCAAGGGCTCCATGAATGAAATTTTGATTGTTTTTTATGTGATTTAAAAGGAATAAAAAAAGAGGTGTAGACTATGAAACCACTCAAGGCTTAATAGTCTCCATCTTGTCTCATACTTGGACTTGGCCTTTGTCCTGGCCAAGGACACGCAGCTCCATGTGAATTTATGACATTATAATATCTTTCTCCGTTTTTCTGTCACATAACCTTTGTCTAACGTTTTAATCAAATCAAAAATAAATGATAAATAAGACAAGCTTTTGGGACTGTAACAACTTAAAAGGAAACGCCGTCTACTTGCAGCCCATATCGAGGAACGCTCTTTTTAAAAAAAAAAATTTTATTAGTGCAATAACGTTACAAAAAAAACACACAGGACAATTGGTGTAATACAAACATTACAAGACATAGGACATTTAGACGAGTGATAAAACATACAGACATTAGGACATAAGACAAGTACTTTACAATGATTTATATTGGCCTGGGAGGTTGAATATGGCTAATGTTGTGACATGACATATAAGGTGGTGTTTGTATTGAGGATGGCTACTGAGTAATGTCAAAGAAAGGAGGGAGAGATACTCTAGATAGGGAGGATAATAAGTAATGATTGTAATATAGTGATGAAAACTGAGGATGTATAGTTAAACTTGTGAGCATGCTGGGGAGGGGGCGGGATTGAAACATAGGGCTGGCTCGAGGATCGTTCTTAAAAGTTCCTGATTGGTCAGAACTATAAAACCAATAGCCATCTTGCAGTAGTTGGTACTGATAATGATATCTGAATTTAATTCACTTATTCATTTAATAGTAAGAATTGTAAGTTTGCCTACTGTTAAATAAACTTTTCCCCAAAACATAGCAGTCTGTTAATGCTGTGTTTCATTGAATCAAAGGACTACGTCGTGGTTGTGTCCACAGCAGATAGTTTGAAATGCTCTGATGAGTGGGATATCTATAGCAAAGAAAAAGAAAATGTTGAAAAACGCTATGTGTATAACAGTTACGTAAAACAGGGGTAACACTAGCAACCTAATTGGACAATATGTTATGTTTCAGTGTTTTGGATTTTCTGGGAAAAGCACTTTCTTGCTGCTCCATCAAACTTATGGAGTAGTATCGATAAGAGTGCTGTTAAGTATCGATACTGTTAAGCAGTATGATATGCAATGATACCAATCCCTAGTTGTGTTGTGTACTATGTCTATCAGTTGTGAGCAGTTCACCAAAGAGTGATTTTCCCCTCCAAACGTTGGAGGTCTTAAGGTAAACTGTTCAGTATGTCACAAGAAAATAGGAAAGATTAGAAAAAAAATATATCTAATTTTGTGTAGCAGAGTTCTCTTTCTTATTCCATTAATCATCCAGCAACCCCTTTAGATTTATGTAACCCCTTGGAGGAGTCCCAAACCTCAGGTTGCGTACCATTGACTTCGGCCATCACACAAAAGGGCATAATAAGTACTATCACATCAAAATGATGATGGTTGTGATTAAACTGATGTGGTCGTGACTACAGCCCTGTGTAGTGGTTACCAATGTTTAGCATTTCTATTCCAAAAATACACTAAAATACCATGAAAATGGGTTATGTTGCGTTGGCATGTGGTAGATAGAAAACCTGACATATCAATAAGACAGCAACAGTAAATCCATAAAGTACCACCTACTGCTCTGCAAACACAACTTGAAGCTGAATCGTACCAGCCTTCACCTTCTACAGCAGGCAGGATAATTTAGATAGAAGGGGGAAAAAATCAGACAAAATAGATGTAGACAGATATGTTTGTGCAACAGCTATTCTTGTTCTGTCCTCCGATGAAAATAACGCAGTAAATAGGCAGAAGTTCTCATCGTTTTGTTTCCATTTCAGGTTTGAAGCAAATGATTTACAAACATATGTTGGCTGGTCAGAGCTTCTAATATCCAAATACTGCCTAATCAAAGTTTTTAAGTGGAATAAAATTATCAAATTCTGCTTTTTCTTCGTATCAATCTGCATCAGTGGTCAAACCACTTGTTTAACAAACTCACATTTTCACAGGAATCATTGTCAAGATTCTTCACAGTGCTCTTAGTCACACTCCAGACAGCAAATATCTAGGAGTTCAGTGGTGTTATTATCAAAATGATACAGTGGATGACAGTTTTCAATCAATCAATCAATCAAAATGTATTTATATAGCACGTTACAGCAACCAGCAGGTATCCGAAGTGCTTTACATCAGGAATCAAGTATAAAACAACATATCATACAATAAAAAGAATGAAACATATAACACAGTAAAATCTGAAAAGGTTACAAAGAAACAGGAGAGTGAAATTGTCACACCACTACTACGTATTAAAAGCCAGTCTAAACAAATACGTTTTGAGTTTGGACCTAAAAAGAGCTACATCCGTAATAGTGCAAATATCAGTGGGTAACTTGTTTCAGAGTCTCTGCAAACAGCAACTGCAAATGCCCGATCACCCCACCGTTTATACCTTGACCTTGGAACTTCTAATACCAGCTGATTTGAAGACCGCAATGACCGGTTGTGCTCATGCAAAGTTAAAATTTCGGACAAATACCATTTAAGGCGTTGAAAATAAACAATAAGATCTTAAAATCTACTCTAAAACGCACAGGGAGCCAATGTAGGGTGTAGAGAATGGGAGTGATGTGTGCACGTCTAGATGTATTTGTTAAAAAGCGAACAGCAGCATTTTGAACAAGCTGAAGGCGCGAGATGGAGGTTTGATTCAGACCAACATAAAGAGCATTACAATAATCCAAACTTGAACTAATAAAGGTTTTGATGTTTTATAGAAACTGTGTGAATATATATTTATATATATATATATATATATATATATATATATATCAGAATGAAAATGCCTCATGTAAGCACCTCAATCGCAAGAGACTGGCCTGATCCGGCCTGATCTTAAGGAATTTTCAATCTGGTCGAGAGGGATGGTTTGAACCTTTGATAAAAATAGGAAAATATTAGCCTCTAATAAGCATATAAACGTTTAATCTGATTGTTTTTCTCTGGATGGAATAAATATATTCTTTCTGCGCATGTTTTCCTACATTGGTGTAACATTAGGTGGCGTTGCTTATGGGAGAGAGAGAAACATGGCGGTAGCAAAGGAAAACTGGTCTGTGGCTTTTTCGTTGAGACCTTTAAAGATTTAAGGATTGTTGAAAGTCAAAGAGTCTAAAAACAATGAGTGGTTCTAACAAGTGTTTGAAAAGATGAACAAAGCTGGAATCCAATGAACCATCTGAATAAATTGGGGGACGACTTCTTCTTCTGTTATAAATATATATATTTCAACATATATTTATTTATTCATTTCCGGCAGATTGGCTACTTCAAAGCGGGCAGAAACCACTCTACGCAAGCCAACAAAGTAATATTCTAAATGAAATGTCTTGGGGCATGTAAACGCACATTTTATGGAATTACTTTATTTAGCGTCCATGAAAACAGTTAAATTGTAATCTCTATTCAAAGTGATATCAATCGGGTTAAAGAGATATTGTCCACATAACTGCAGCTTAGCTTGGCAAGTTATCTGTGGCCTGCTTATGCCCCAGTTACCAAGATACTGTACGCGCAGTCTACTGACCAAGACGTGCCCTGGAGAATTACTTAAAGATAACGAGGGACTTAATGATCCTCGGCACGACAGCAGATGATCAAAAAACAGAGGTGACCGACAAAAGTCCCTTTGTACCTCACAGTCTCAAAAACAGCTTCTCTTCCCTTTACTGCTTTCCCCACCTGTCAGCGCGACACAGACTGAAAGTCAGGTAAGGACTCTTGCTGCAGGGTGTCACAAACAACACAGATGAGGGCCAGACCACACTGCTGGGAGCAGGAACAGCCCTCTGACCAAAAGCAGTGCTCATGATTCATTCATTACATCGTTAACAGTTTCCAGAGTGTCAACAGCTTGTCTTTGAAGTGATAATCTTAACATTGAGGGTGTCCTTGAATTTCTTCTCTCCATTAAAATAGTTAATGGGAAATGATTTTTGTAATTCAGCAAGGAGGAGTTCCCTGAGCATCCTGTTAGTTAAACCATGTCTAATAAATCTTCTCTGGGGAAAAGACAGAAAATATGGGAAGCTTCTAGAAAATGTAAGATAAGATAAACCTTTATTGATCCCCAGAGGGGAAATTTGGTTGTTACAGCAGCACAAAGACAGCAATAGTACAGATATAGAAAGTAAATGAATAAATAAAGAACAGTATAGTAGTACAATAAAAATAAAGAGAACTATACATGAACATATGGAGACATGCAGGTTAAAGTGCAGTACTGATTAATAGCAGCAGAGTCAGCAAGTCCATGTTAACAGCAATCAGAACATATTAACATAGAATAATATGAGAATGTTAACAGAAATCAGAACATATTAACATAGTATAATATGATAAATTACAATGGGTATATGAGATGTATATGAGTACGATAGGGCTAGGGCGATATGCTTTTGTCCCGATTCGATTATTTCATGATACATGGGTGCCGATTCTATATTTGTGTTGCGATTTTCATTTATTGCGATTCTAGAAGTATTGCGATTTGATAGTATTGAGTATTGTGATTTTCTTTTCCTTCTATAACAAAAACAAAAGTTGAATAATACACTTCTAGAGACAATATATCATGAGACAATTCTTAAAAAATTATTTCAAGAAGAATGCACATCACATGTCAGTCAGTCTGACATTTATTTCATTTGTAAAGAAGTACATAACATGTATTTTCTGCATTTTCTGCTTTCGATCTGTTTTGCTGGAAACAGATATGATGTAGCGGTACCATATAAACAGAAAACATTTAAGTAAATCACTGGTAAAAATAAATTAAATTCTACTGAAAATATTTAAAAAATCGATTTTAAAAATCATTGCAAAAAAACGATTTTTGATAACTTTTCCCACTCCTATAATATAATATGACATAATATGTAGTACAGCAATATAACATATCAAATATATCAGTATAAAAACAGTATAGTATGGGTATAATATAGTTTAAGTGTAATATAGTTAATGTAACAGATAAATATAGTATAATATATAAAAGAATATATCAACACATAGCAAGGTAAACATATTAGGTAAATAATCCAGCAGTCTAACAGTTTGGCAGAGAAACAATGGAGAGGGAGAGTAGTGTGTCTCAGTGTATCAGACACTGTGGAGAATGGGTCTGGGTCTGTGTGTGTGTGTGTGTGTGTGTGTGTGTGTGTGTGTGTGTGTGTGTGTGTGTGTGGGGGGGATTATAGTCCATGGTTTCCACTGCTGTTATATAGTCTGATAGCAGCAGGTACAAAGGAGCGCCTGAAGCACTCAGATTTGCACCTGGGTGGGATGATGCGGTGGCTGACAGAGATGCCCATGTGCCGCAGCTCGTCATAAGGCTTTATTCCGATTTTTTCCATTTTAACTGGGGTTACATATTATGTTCGATAAACATTTTAGTTGGAACTGCTCTAACAAACAGCTGTCTTGTGTGCACAGAGTCACAGTGTTACAGAAAAAAGGAGCAGAGATTTTATTATGAGCTGAGGGTGACTTGATGCTGTGTAATATTTCAATGTCAGGGCAAAAATTGACAGCGCATAAAAGCGGTAACTTTAGATAGTCCTGAGTAACTAATAGCTAATATCCAACCAGGATTTTGATTCCGACATGCAGTAAACGTGCTTCGATACAAGCTTTGATACAGACTGAATCAATGAGGAAATAAAACAGCGGTGTAACAAACTCATCCGGCTTTCTGAAACAGGGCCCTGATGAACTGGTGCAGGACATTTTTATGAACAGCAAAGATAAGGAGGAAGCGAAATGTAATTTGTGTTTTAAGTTAATTTCTTGTAAGGGGGGAAACACAACATCCTTCATGAAGCACCTCAATTTTGTGGAATCAGTTACCTTTGACTGATTTCGAGTCGCAACGCTGCAAACTCCAACTGCAGTTTTGGGACAATCCTCCACCAAAGGTATGCGTGGTGAGCGCACCACCAATTCATAGTAGCAAGTTTCCATTGTTGACAATAATAAGCCAACTCAGTGCTCTACAGTCACACAATTTCACACAAATATGCCCCTAAAAATAGATACCAGGAAAATTATTTACATGCACAGTGTGTGCATAAAGACCATAGGTAAAGACTAGCCTCCCCACCACAAATAGTCGGACTGGCTACCAGCAGCCCCGCTCTGTGGGCCGCCTAATCAGTTTGTTCTCATACGTTATGTTACTGTTCTCATATGTTATGTTACTGTTCTCATACAGTATGTTGAAATCAGAAATCAAACAGTCACAGACTCACAGTTTTTGCAATAGTTCCATTAAGATTAAGAATTTTTCGTCTCATCTTTCCACCAAATAGTCTCGAAAATGGTATCAATATAAATAGAAAAGTACGATCCCCATCCCTACTTATACAGGTATGTGTTATTCTGAAGAACAAGGACAAACAACATATTTAGTCATTTAATTTGGACGACTTGTTGGATAGATGAAAGAACACTTGATAATTAGACCAAAATGTAGTTTTTTACAAAGTATTTAGCCAATCAAGTGTGGCGTCAGTGCAGTAATGATTTCCGAGAATGATTTCTAAGTTGTAAATCTCTCTAGTTAATGTGGTTCAGGACAGCAAAAGTATTACAAAACTGTTATATTTGCAACAAAAACACCAAAATGAAGCAGAATAATCACTGTAATTCTTCCTGACCAATGAACGGTCAACAGCATTCAAGCAACAAGCAGAATAACCGCAAACACTAAGATCAAAGATTCTACCTGTTTCCAGAGACGTTGACATAGAGCTTCGTTATTAATTATCCAAGACAATTTTGTATGCCTTGTACAATTACAGAGGAGGTGAACAAAAAACAGGACGGGAGTGTTGTTGAGTAATAGAGTATTAGACTGTATTATACTATAAGGTTTTTGTTATTTTCACCCCTTCATGTGAGTAGCATGATCCTGCAATAGAGGAAGCAGCAGTTTCAGGAATGATCTTTAGGACCTTAGTTTTTTGGGTAGATGCTAGAATGAAGTATGGTAATGAACCATAATGTTAAAACAAACCCTGTCTTAACCTAACCCTAACCTTAACCCTTCATTGCTATAAAGCTGCTAACTTAAGTGTTGAGGCTTGAACAGTAAGTCAGTTTTGTTGGGTTACCAGGGTCGTAGAAATGCGGCCCTAGGACTGCGGCCCTGAAACTGCAGCTTCCTCTATTGCAGGAACATAGTGTAGCTTTATGTGGATGGATGAGCTCTAAAAGAGAACTAAATTGTAGCAGCCTTATACAATAACAGTTTTATAGCTTTTGTTAGCAGATATGAAATTTCGGTTCAAAGAATAAAACCATCAAAGAGCAGTGTTGAGAGCCGACATAAGAACTAATACCAAAAGCAGGACTACAGAACTGCTAATGTTCAGTGGACTGATCATCATGTATAAAAAACAATATTATTGTTAATTTCAGAACAAAACATGTTAGCAGTCAAAAGTCAAAGGAAGATGAATATAATGGGAACATCCAGCTTAAAATCTGTCACATCAAGGAAATCTTTTAATACCAGCACAATTTATTTCAACCCTTCACCCTAAAACACTGATAGAAATTCACTGCTATTCATTATATGATTAAAGGCAGCCAAGAGCAGTAACGATCCCCTGCAGTAAGCGTAATCCAAGCTCATTTCAAGCTTATGTTCTAAGAGGGGACTTTAAACACAGGCATATGGTGATGGCTTTATATCATACTTAGTGATCCCAGCAGGGGGGTCTAATCAATAAGGACATCATTTTTAGAAGTGTGAGTCTGTTTTTTGCATGAAATCCAAAAATAAAGCTTTTTGCTCGAAGAAGAGTCAACGCTGCCGTCCCCGCTTTGAAATCCAAATTAAGCAACTTTCATACTTTATCTTTTAATCATTCTGTTGTACAATGATGAAACAATGTATAGACTGGTATGTGCTCAGATCACTGTGAATAAAAACCTAATGCTCTGCATTAAATATATATTTTTATTTATATATATATATATATATATATATATATATATATATATATATAAAGTTGCATTTTAAAGTAATATAATGAAGGGGAACACAGATAGTGATCTTTTATTGCCCCCAGGTTTCTCAAAGAGATGCTCCCAACAGGACATGGTGTATGTTTAGTTTAGCTGGAAGTAGGGGTTGATTCAGAAAGGGAGATAAGCTCTGCTCTTCATAACTGGGCCATTTAGTCCCTTGTGACCCAGCCTCTCTGCCTTTGGCAAACACATCATTTAATGTGACCCCAGCCGGCAGCCAAACAGTCAGCCTATAAGCCATCAGTAATGAAAAGCACTAATTCCAGCCAAGTGAACACAAACGGAGAGACCCAATTCATATTCATGTGCTGTGCTTCTTCCTTACACTACCGTGTCAACACATTCATCCACTCATTGCAGTCAGACCACCCCTAGCATATAGCCTCCTCAATTTACTTGACAAGCAAAGCAGCCCCTCAAGTTTGGCCTCAACTAATAAATAATAAAATATATATAAAACAATTAAATGGCTAGGAATGTCATAACAAAGAGGGTGGAAATGATTAAGCCATTTTCCTTAATAAACATTCGCAAAGTTCCGAATTGTTTTTTTGATGATAACACTTAATGCTTCAGTGGTTCTTACATACTAACATGTCATTCAAATACAGTATGTGGCAGTTTCATAAATTACTCTGCATCTAATTCAACTGAGATGCTCTGTCTTGTGTTTTTAGCCCAAAGCTGGAAATAAAAAAAAAAGAATAATTTACAATTCCCCTGTTTAGTGATCACACGTTTTAAGGTATTATGCACCCCCAGGAGACTTTGCATGTAATAAAGTGTGTATTCTCAGCCGGGTGCATTTGCGGAGGCTCGACATGCTGGAAGGGGTTCACAGCCGACGTCTGGGTGATTCCAACAGCTGTTTCTATGAGCCGAGGAAGAGAGCGTGTCAAGTAGGATGCCTGCTGCTGTCACAAGCTCCTCAAGGTGTTTATTAAAAAAATGTTAATGCCATCATAACACACACATCGAGACTTGGCCCTTGTGACAAGGATCTGGCAGTACCCAACTGTTTCCACTTGTGGGATGGTCTGGAAGTGTATACGTTGTTTCTTTTTTTACGCCCGCACAGCAGGAGGTGTTATTGAGCAACGTACTTCACTGAGGTCCCTGAGACCACAAGGGATTTACTTTAGATGTCTTAGTAGTGCTAGCGTTGAGAAATATTGATTAGGCATTCTAAATTAAAGCGAGGGCAAATCGAATATTCACTTTGACTTAAGTGGACACACACATGCAACACACACAGGCTCCCTCTCTTCTTTCTCTATGCGTTTCTCCAAATTCCAGTGTGTAATGTTTTAGTTATTTCAAAATCATTGTGTTTAATTCATGTTGGCCACAAAAGTAAAAGAATCTGCTAATGATATCTCAGCCAGCTGAGCCCATGGACCAAACTGATTTAGCCATGTCAAGTGGAAGGCCAAGTTAAAGGGGATTTTAGTTATTTATAAATTGTATCGACCTCTATTGGCAACCAAGGAATTGCATCAACATCTTTGAATCTCTTCCAAAGCTCACAGGTGCTTCTACTGGAGAGAAATGTAAAAGTCACATGTCCATTATAGAAAGATAGCTCATTTAACAAAAAAAGTGGATGTACTACATCATATTATGATATAATATTTTTTTTATCATAAAGACTTTTTTAAATAAATATCAGCTTGAATTCCTGGTTTTATTCTATTTAAATATATGATCATTAAAGTAAATTGCGGGATTTGAGAAGCAGGAAATGTCTCTTTAAAATCCTCAGTCTGCTTTGCACGACCAACATTGTGTTAGTTGCTTTATTTGAAGTTGTAAATGACCTCTTAGCAACAGATAGTGCTGTGTGTTTCAGCTTTGCTCAACTTAACTACTATCTCTTTTTGAGTTTCTAGCATGCGACTGTGATAGTTCTCTGTAATCTTTAGTAAATATCATGCATGCTTTGCTGTGTGCATGGGTTCCCTTTCATGCAGTTGATTGGAGTGAACATAGAGTATTCAGCTTTCGTGATAGTGAGGATTTGTGCTTTGAATAAGGCTGAGGGCAAATGGTGAATGCAGTGCTCCTGCTAATGACCACTGACCATTAAAGATGTGAAGTAGCTGAATTTTAGCTGTGAGGGGAGTGTATCACTCTGTTCTTTCTTGACAATTAGACATACTTGAATTTCTAAATCTATCCTCCTGCTTGTTGTGAAAATGTGTCTCTGATATCACTATAAATAAAACAATCTGAATACATTTACTCCCATTCTAATGTCTTTGCACAAGATTTTCATTGGATTCAGAATTGAATATTATGCTGATGAACATAAAGCATAGCCACAAGCAAAGTCATATCATCCAAATTTAAGGGTTGGGTGACAAGGTACTTGACATGATCTTGTCCCCGTAGGCTCTGAAACCGCTTACCTGAGGGCAAGAAAACTGGCTCAACCAGCTGCCGGCAGACTAAATTAAACTTTTTCTCTCTGACTTGTATATTTTTAAGGTGCAGGAATACTACTTTCAGTTGTATCAGCTGGTAAGAGTTTGTTTTTGAGATGCTGACAGACAGACAGCACAGATAGAGCCTCATGGTGCCAATTGTGAATGCTTATGGAACAGTTTCGTTACAACCTTTCAATATTTACAGTAACAATACAATTTATAGTAACAATATGTTAATCAAATGGTTGATGTTTATATATATACATATACATATATATATTTATATACATATACATATATATATTTATATACATATATATACATATACATATATATACACATATATACACACACATATATATATATACACACATATATACACACACACACATATATACACACACACACATATATATATATATATATATATATATATATATATACACACATATATACACACAGATATATATACACATATATATACATATATATATACATATATACACATATACATATATACATATATACACACATATATACTGTCAATATATATATATATATATATATATATATATACATACACATACATATATATATATATATATATATACACACACACATACATATATATATACACACATACATATATATATATATATATATATATATACATACACATATATATATATATATATATATATATATATATATATATATATTCTGAAGTTTGCGGACGACACCTCCCTCATCGGACTCATCTCTGATGGTGACGAGTCCGCCTACAGGTGGGAGGCTGACCACCCGGTGACCTGGTGCAACTAAAACAACCTTGAGCTCAACGCTCTGAAGACAGTGGCGATGGTTGTGGACTTCAGGAAGAACCCAGCCTCACCTGCCCCCATCACCCTCTGTGGCTCCACAATTGACAGTGTGGAGTCTTTCCGTTATTAATACATACTGTGTGTATATGTTTATACTTATATTGTTTATATTCGTTTATATTTGAGAATGTTTGACATAAACCAACAACACCATGACAAATTCCTTGTATGTGCAAAAAATGTACTTGGCAATAAAGCCTTTTCTGATTCTGATATATATATATATATATATATATATGAATAGATGTTGTAATGATATGAATACACATTTGCTAATTAACTCTCAATAAGAAGAATATAGCATCCTCCCTAAAAGTGTTCTTTGGGGTTAAAACAATGTTATTGAGAGGAAGAACAAAAAGCACACCCATGCAACACACACACACACACACACACACACACACAAGCTATAGAGAGGCTCAACACTGCAAACCCATAGCTGTCCCCTGCTTTAACAGTGTCATTACTGTGACATGTGTAAATACAAAGCATTAGCATTAATGACAACAGAGAATGGGCAACCTTGTTGTCAGTCTCATCATGGTTGCCCTGATCAGCTCCATACTGCATGGCATTTTCACAAAGGAGCAGACATTATGTCATGGGTAACATGGTCGCTACATTCAACACAGCCTGACTATCAGCGCCGGGTTGAGAGCTATATTCATCAGCCTGGCGTTAATTAATGCCTGCATGATTGAATGCGAGAAGGGGCGCACGGGAGAGATAATGCGTACCTACAGGTACAACGCTGGCTCCACTCAAAGATATGATGATTAATTCATTCTTGTCTTCTGCTATTGAAATTAAAATCAGACATGCTGTATTTTCTGTGTCAAATGGTTGGCGAACAAAACAAGAGTCATTTGGATAGTAATTAGAAGCCCGTTGGAGAAAAGCATCACATTTACACCATTTAGACAGCTCCAAGATGCAACCTCCCGCACACTGGATTGGAGATAGACAAACATGTACGTATGTTGTCCCTGACTTGGGGCTCTTTGATTGTAACAGATTGGCAAGGAAGGGGGCTATTTGAAACTGGGTCTCTGGAACACCGGCTTTGAGGTTAGGGTTAAATGGGATTGCTCCCTTTGAATCATTTTGATGACCCGCCGCAGCTGAGTCTGCAGGTTGTCGTGTTTGCTTTGAAGCGTATTATGTGCCTGAGATTGAGCAGAACTCAGGGCTTATCGCACACGCGCAAACTTACACACACATACACACACTGCACCTCAGACAGGCTGGATGGTGGGTGACAGTTTAAGCAACTCTCTAGAGGAAGGAGGAACTAATACTACTAAATGAAGTCCTTGAGGGGTGGAGGTTACTGGGAAACAAGTGTGACATTGTTATTTAAAGAATAGACAAAAATACATAAGAGTCAGTGACTAGGATTGCTTTAATCTATTATATTTGCAGAGTTTCTGCAGTATACAAATAATAGGCTTCAATCTTCCTTTGCATCTGTCCTGAGCATGCATGCATCCATCCATCCATCCATCCATCCATCCAAATTACTCTGAAATATTCAAAATGGGAAAACACTATTTATTGTGTTCTTACATTTTAAGCATTCTCATTTGAATTTTATTAAATCTATCTATTAGGACCATGAATGAATATGAGTCATTATTCAAATACGAACATATACATACAGAATACAAATTTTGCAGTAATATTTGTAATATTTTCTATCACCCGATTAACGCCGTTTGCCACAAATGTCACACCACTTTCTCTTAGTCATAACTCAGTTAAATCGAGACATGAAGACATAATATGTAAACTGTTTTTACAGTATTAGAACTTGCTCCATTCAGGGTCAAAAATCCATAAATCTGTTTCAAAAATCATAGAAAAAAAGATGCTCTAAGATCTCAGGCTAGAAAGATCTTCAGGCATTCGGCAAGGTTTTTTCTTCATTTTTCATCAGTTTTTTAACAGATTTGTTGTGTAGTGCAGATCAAAGCTTGACTGATGGCAGCCTGGCACTTGACAGGAAACAGAAACTGATGAGCTGAAGTTAGGAACCTTATCAAAAGTACATGCAAAATGGCCAAGAGAGCTTTTCAGATTTGGATCAATAGCTTTCTAATTTCTTCATACTTTTTTTTTCATTTTTCTTTTTGCTACAACAATCATGCATTATGGCCGAATGAGTAAATAGCTTTCTCCTTTTTTTAATCATATTGTAAAGACTTATCTGGCCAACTTATCTATCCATCTATCTTATCTACTGTATCTATCTACACATTTCAAAATGAACAGTTGTGCTGTTAAAACACAAGCAAAAACAACTAGACACTACCAGTCCACAAGACACACACATACACACACCAGCACCACCCCTGTTTTTAGCTGTTGAGCACCACATGAGCTCCATCTGTGCTCAAAGCCTTCATTGGTGACATGTGGCCTGTCCATTATTGCTCTATTAAAAGCTATGTGCATGTCAATGGGTCTCACGCTGTTCCATAGCAAATATGCATCTTGTATTCTGGCAGAGAGATTAACAACATCAAGCACAGTGACTTCTTTTATGTCAGTCTCCCTTTGATACTTGGCACTTGCATTCTGGGCGTGATTGAGATTAGATCTTACACAACGTAAGTGTAAAATGATACTGTATAAAGAGGGTGATGGCCCTGACATTTGAAGGAGCTTCTTTTGGCTGTGTTTGCATAATAATTATCTATTAAGAAGTTTTGTTAAGTTTGAACTAACTGAATGTCTTTATACTCATTTCTGTAGACATCTTGCCCCACCATCTTTTTAAACATTTAGTTTGAGCTTTTTCTCTTTTCCACCTGACCCTGACCTTTGGGTATTGCTCAACTCATCCGCCTACCTGCATTCACTTGCAGATTCAAAAACACAGACATAGGCACGCAGTCTGCCACATACTGACACACTCTTACATCATACACGGTCACATAGGCAAACAGACATACAGCACCTTTATCTTCTCTCCTTTTCATTTCCCCCCGGCTCGTCCGTCTATTTTTGCCCTAGCCTGCTGCTACCTGAGGGGCTGCTGAAAGGTGGTAATGGAGGGCTGACTGAGGCCTGTCACTTCATGCTCTTTCACCCCGGGGACTGTGAGTGGGAAAGTAATGGCCAAGCCTGCCAGATGTAGCAGTCACTTTTAATCAAGTGCACGGCTGTGACTCCGCCTGTATTGATCCCTGTGAAGTCCCCAGGCAGCCTGCAATCGGACCGGTTTCTACACCCCAACAACTTTCTTTTCGCCTTTCAAACAACTCCCCATGTGGTGGCATCTTGGCCAAGACATACACACGCCAAGTTAATCATAATCCAGCTCTGCTGTGAAAAACAGCTACCACAGAAAACAAGATCGGACAGGGTCATTGCCCTTGCCATTTACTGCGTTTGTCACTCACACACACTATCTCCTAGTGCATGTTGCGATTTCATGGGAGACAGGTATTTGCATGTAATTCATGTGTCGGTGCGTGTTTGTGTCTATGGCTCTCACTACATTGATGCATTCATGCATAAGTTGGTGTTTCTAAAGACAGCATGCCTATTAGTGTTACATGCTTAACGCATCAGGGTGCTTCAGTAAATCCTACCATCATCATATTGTTTGGGTGTGAGCTTTGCTTAAAATATCGCCAAGGTGAAGTAGCCACTGTGAAGTAGCCACTGTGAAGCCATATTTGTCATGTCTTTACCTCACTCAACAAGAATGCACACTATTGTGAGACTAGGTGCAAATCAGGATTTGGCATCTGGCTCTCTCTCCCTTTTTTTCCCAGAGATCTGTTGCAAGGTACTGGTTTTATTGTTCATTTGCTGAGGCCACAGGGGCTGACTATTACTAGGTCATAACTCGGCAGGATGATGAGGGATGAATTCTAATGTGGATCCATCACCAATAGGGATGGGAGGAAGGTGGCAGAAATGAGAGTTGGAGGACTCATGGGGGAGATGGGAATAAAGTATGTCATGAGCGCACACCCACAAGCACACACTTGTATGCAAACACAGAAACACACACGGAAACTCAAGACGTATGCAGGTGCATGCACTGTCCTTTCTACTGGAAATGTAAGCTATGTTTGTGCATAATATCCCCTCCGATGTGTATTATGGTCACATTCTTTTTTTAGGTATCCATTTCTTTTTTGACTATTGCATTGTACCTAAGTCCTATACTCATACACAAGGAAGGTGCATACAGAGGAATCACTGTTGTTGGTTTTCACTTTTCACCAAAACTACATTTGTGTGCAAGGATCATGGCTGGCTGGAAAAAAGAGGAGGGAGAGCAGTTGCAGAATAATCTGCTCCACCATCCAGACACATGGTTGACTCCATGTGGTAAACCTCACTGACAGATGCTTAGAGTAAGAGTAAAAGGAAAGGTGTTAGGCAATGACATGTGAAATAGAGGGCAGACTGTCGAGCCCCCTGCATTGCAGATGTACTCCACTGCACCATAGTGGACAGACAACAATGAACAAGGCAGCAATGTGAAGACACACTACTCGAGATAATTTAGAAAAGTAGGATTTTTTTTTTGCGATCCGGCATACAAACTTGTGAATTGTTTTTCTACAAGCTTGCCATGTGAAGCAACTTGTAATCTTATGCGAATGGAAAATGTACTGAAGATGTTGAATAACACAAAAGACAAATGTAAATTTATGCTACAGTCAAATAAATCTGACAACTAGTCACTATAAAGCATATCTCATACAGAATGTAAATTTACTAAATGTGCTGCTGCCAAAGAGGCCATAGCAACAACATTTTTTTTTTTTATATCTGTCATATAATAGGTTGCAGCAACAGTAGCTCACATTTATTCCCAGCCTTGTATAGGAGCAGAATAATTTCAAGTTGTAGATTTTTGGTTCAGTTTAGATTAAACTTTAATGATCCCTGTGGGGAAACTGGATTGTTGCAGCTGTGGAGAATAATATAGCTAATACTAATAATAATAATAATAATACAACCGAGAGTACTGTGGATAATTCAAGAAGTTGCCACAAGTGGAACATGCTGATTACAGTATAATGCAGTAAATGAATACAAATCATAGATTGTCTGCAGAGACAGGTTTACAGGTTGAAGTGGATGTTAAAGTCTGTACTTATTGTGGGAGGAGAAATGCACCGAGGTACAGTATGTCCAGGAGTACAAATATGCATATGTAAATATTCTTTGAGTCACTGTCATCACATTTGAGATAGAGCTGCAAAGGGCAAGACAGATAAGACATCTTTTTTCCATCTATAAAGCTTGTACGCAATGCTTTCAGCCATCAGATTTTTGTTCTTTTCCCCTGTCTTTCTTTATCACAACATCTTGTTATGTAAAGCACATCACAAGAAATTTGTATCGTCTGCACAGCTCCAGCATAAAGCAAGCCAACCGCGGTGACTTGGCGAGAATGCATGGGGAGTGGGGTCTGTCTTTGGGATTTGCAACATAAGTATCGACCCTTGCTTTCTTACGACACACTGGTGCAGAATCCGTCTCAATCCCCTTCATTGTGGATCAAAGATTTTGCACTGCAGCTCACATTAAGTCAGCAGGAAAAAGCAACAAAAAGACATGGCTCCTCCATTGCCTTCTGTCTTTTCTGTAGGAAACAGACCGATGGCTCTATTAAAGCAGCGGCACCATACACCCTGGGTAAAATAGCTGTCAGATTTGTCACTTTCAAATGACATACCTATTAGAAGCTAATGAAACCCCTGAGCTAAGTTGAGCCAGCTGGCACATACCAAGGCAACAATTCAGCAGAAGTATGAGATATAGAAGGATATTTCTTTGCCTTTTTGTTTGCCTGTTTGGACCCTGTCACGTTAGACGATGCAGTTCCCTGAGAGTCTAATCGATGCTGCTAATGTCAAAGATTGGCTAAGGTTGCATGAGGCCAAAACATGCCTCTCAGTGTGGTGCTGTTATCTACTGCACAAAGACTTTGACAGCTGATGCCCAGTCCTGGGGCAAGAGCCAACATCTACAGAGGCTTTATCTCATGTAGTCTTCTCACTCAATGCCAATGATCCAACTTAATCTAAGAAGTGTTGTTAATCATAGGGACGCATGGCAATCATATTGGTATCGGACAATGTTAGTCATTTTTAGGCAAGGGTTTGTAAAAAAAGTGGCAGGTAGGTTAGCATGTTGCTTGGCAAGTATCACATTTACAGTTTTAGAGCTTGTAATTACTGTTCAGACACAACTACTTTCATTGTATTGGTTATTATGTTTGCTCTTTGAAGCCTTCATCATATTGATTTGTTTACATGTGCTGGAGAGTGCGCGCGAACACACACACACACACACACACACACACACACACAGCCATTGTAATTCAGGGAGCATCAACAGTGGAGATTGCAGTGTTGTGTTATTAAGACAACCCCCCAAGGGTACCATTATTGTACAGATGCACAGTAAAATACTCAGCCACACACCAACACACACACCGCACACACAGCTAGGCTACCTTAATTGGCCTTACCCTCACAAGAGAGTTGTATTTTTAAAAAGGCATAGTGTATTGATGACCAAAACTGAACTCCCAAGACTTCAATGTTGTGACGTAGTTTTCACTATATCAAGGCAGATTTTATCACTGCGATAAAAGTAGATTGGTCACAGTATTCTGTCTTTCCAAAAGCAAATACAATTTCAGTAGTCTTGAAAATGTAATAGGACTATATAAATTTAATCAATCAATACATTGATTAGCAATTATACAATGGCGGCAGACCTGGGCATAAAATGTTTAATGTGCTAAAGAACGAGGGCATGACTGAACTCACCATGGACAGTTCTCTATGACTGTCATACCGTTTTTTGTTAGCACTAACCCTGTATGGATGTGATATGATCGCTATCATTGTTGTGTGGCCTGGCTCGATTAAACCCTTTGTAAAACATGAACAAATACATACAGAGAATGAATGCCATAGAATATTCTTTTATTATCTAGTTTGACAGGCAGTCATAACTGAAAAAAGTGCAGCCACAATTTAGTAAAATAAAAAAAATGTATCCTAGGGTGGCTTCTAGCTCACCCGGTAAGAGCGTTCACCCCATGTTGGCTGAGTCCTGCAACAGCGCAGGGTTTGAATCCTACCTGCTGCCCTTTGCTGCGTTTCATTCCCCATCTCTCTCCCCCTTTCATATCTGTCCAATAAAGGGAAAAGCATCTTAAAAAAAAAAGCCATGCATACTGTACTAATCGCTGTTTCACTGGTCTATCCGGTGTAAAATAGTGCCAAATTGCTGACATTCTGCTAACAAAATGAGAAATCAATTCTTCTTTTCTCTAAAAACAATTGTTGCCAGTGGCAGCCACTACCTTGTCTGAGCATCTCTACTGTGTTCCAATTGAGGAGCTCCAGTCTTCTATGTTGGCGTTAGCAACATTTTTGGGGCTAAATACTTGTTATCGGATTGGTCCATAGAGTCCGTTAATCATCAATACCAATACCAGCCTTTTAGGTGTTATTCTAGGCATTTCCGATACTGGTATCAGTATCAGAACAACCCTACTCTCAGGTACCAAAATTTGGCACTGGTTGAATTTGGTAGTTCGGTACTAGGGGTGGTACGGTTCATGAAAAAACATCCGAACCGTTCGGTCTGCTTGTCTCGGTTTGGAGCATGTGTGTGCCGCACGGTTCGACGCATGCGCAATGTAGCCTCGTGCCTGTATGTGACCGCAGACAGTGTGTTTCCCTTTCGCGCGAAAGAAGAGGTGTGGACAAGTTACCAACAAAACTTACCGCAAAAGACATTTCAGACATTTCAGACCATCCTGCCAACCTGTATACATTTTAACATCAATGTACGCTGTAAAGTTTTTTCACTCTAAACTCACTGAAGCGGCTGCAGTTTTAATTCTGTCGGCTCTCTGCAGCGGGCGGGGCTGCTCAGTTCTCCCCGCGACTGACGCACGCACAAACACACACACAAACACACGCGGTGGATGCTTGAAAAATGGAGATGAGACATACAGGAGGACCTGACAGCTACGCTCGTTATTGTAAGTGCAATGATAAGTTAAAGTCTAATAAGTACTTTATCAAACCGTATGAATGTGTGTAAGTTATTTCAATTGATATTCTGTAATATTTCAATCCTCGTGCTAAAAGGCACATAAGTTCCTGTAGATCGCAATACACATTCTCCTTTTTTTGCCAAATAAATGAAAAGCTTGTTGAAATCATCAATGTCTTCCCTCTTGCTGTATCAAAATCTCACCTAGCTCTCCTCAGAGATGGTCCCAATAATGTGCTTAAAGTCAAGTCAAATTCAGTTTGTGCATGATTACATGATATAACAATATAATTATTTAATACTGTATCCTACATTGTGGATAATTAAGCTATATATCATATACTGAAGTATATTTCTGGAGTGTTAAAGATTAAAAGAAAAAATAGCAAGAACCGTACAGAACCGAAAACCGTGACCCTAAAACCGTGGTTTTGTGAACCGTACCACCCCTATTCGGTACCCAACCCTATTATAAACATTAGTAAACAGAACAATGTGAATTTACTCATTACACATAACATGGACTTTATATGTTCCTGTATGTGTTTGAATGTAAAATATACTTCCAAGTAGCAGCAACCCTGCCTCAGGATTACCAAACACAAGGAAACAACATCCATTCTCTTCTATCTATCCCAGACTTTCAGTGCCGAGGAGAGAAACAACCGGCCTACTACTATCCATCTCTTCCTGTACTGGAGGGGCTCTAGGTGATAAATTCAACTCTTACCAAAGCCCAGTGGCAAGACACCAAGCACATGTTGTCCCAGAACAAATGCTTTTAAAGTGTATATTGTTCAGATTTTAGTGCTGCGTTCAGTTTCTGATACCTGCTTCAATCACTCGAGAGTCGCGTTATCATCTGTCATTACTTCCTATAGGCTTCAGGCTGGCTGATTACCCCATCATCCTGCCAGACTTCACCCACAAACTGAAACGTATCCAAGATCTAAATTATCCAAGACTTCAAAGATCCCAGTGATTCCACTTTAACGTGTCGTTTTTACATTTGGGTTTTGTATTGCTTAAACCAACAATAGATAACATTTTAATTGATGAGCTTTAGAGGTGCTCGTAGGTGGATTTTATTAACTTTGGACATAGCAATCCTAGTTGTTTCCACCGTTTCCAGTCTTTATGCTATGCTATTCGCACGGGATAAGTATTATCTTGGGACCTCGTGTGAATTATAAATTACCCACCCACATCTGATTTTCATCTGGCGCATTCGAACGGGATAAGCGAAGCCTGTGATTTTACTCGAATTTACTGACATTAAGCAACAGTAGAAACATAGGTGTGGGTAGCTCTGCTACGTGTGTTTGTGTGTGGTCAGATCTCGAGGACACACACGCACACAATCTCAACCGGGTTGTCAGTCATCGTACGAACTGCGACCTCTCCTTTTTCTTTCTCACTTTTTTCTCCGGATGGTGTCAAGCAGGGTCCGGTTAGATGGATAAAACCAAACATTTCACCAGGTTAAAATCTATTAGCTCAAGCTTTACGCTTGATTTATTTGTAACCTTAACCTCTAATTATGAAGTGAGCCCCCTCGCTTGATTGTGCATTATTTTTGATAAGCTATTGCTTGGAGATGTGTTGTCGTTATCTCTAGATGTATGATAACATAAAAAATATACTGCCGCGTACTGCTATACATGTACATCCATCGCCATCTAATCATTCTTTTTGTCTTCGACTGTGGTGGTTTTCATCTTTCTCTTTCTGCAAATTGTATATGATGTATAGCGACGTGACCCAACATCCAAAACACTGTCAAAACACTCCAACGCGACCCTCCATTCTTCGCGAAAGATGGATAAAAAGCGCAAAAGAAGGAAATAGGTACCTTGAAAAAACAAAAAGCCCCGCCAAATCCTGGACAAATCAGAGATGCCGATTCGCACGGGACTAATATTATCACAGGACCTCCGTTTTCGGCGAAATATGGTAGGTCATTTGCGGGGGAATTATTACTTTACAAATTACAGACATGACCGATTCGCACGGGATTAAGATCACAGACAACCTCCGCAATTATTACAAATGACTGGAGGTCACCAGGTAATACTTATCCCGTGCGAATAGGGCTTAAGATAGAGTAGTATCGATTTTAAATTGGTGTCATTGATGTATATCTGTCGGAGAAGTCGAAGACAAATTTCCACTAAGGTGGACAATTAAGTCTAATCAAATCAAATCGATCTTCTAATCGTCTAATTAGTCCTTCAAATGAGGTGGAATCCACCTTTGGAGAAGCGTAATGTAAAAAATAATGACTTTTCACTATTATGGAGAACACAGGATAACGCTAACGTTGCCATGACGTAAAATGCTAACATCTCAATTTTAAAAGCTTGTTTTATATTTATACGTCAGATTTACTTACATTGGCCCACTACATTTCTAACTAGGACGTTAAGCAGCAGCTATAGCTTTAGTATGCTCAACCACATAAGCTTTTACACACAAGCGTGTCTAGCTGTGGATGCACTAAATGCACCCAACATCTGCCTCATGTCTTGGTGAACAGACAATCTCCCTTGTCTATCCTGCTTCAACCTCTCAGGAGACCTCTGGCCACCTGTGAAACACACACACACACACACACACACACACACAAACAAACAAATAGACACACACTCTTCCTGCTCCACCCTTCCACCAAATGAATAATGCATCATCAGACAGTCGGCAGTGAGCTAATGAGTCAATTGCTTTGAGAGCCTGGAGAGACACCCGTGCGCTGTGGTGGTTATACCAAGCCATCCCCTCGCTCAGGTTGTACGCAGCACCAGATGTCCAAGGTGCGGGGTGATGAATTATGGGTCATCCCTCTCGCCCCTCTTCTGCAGTGTCACCACATTAGGAGGCAAGAGCATGTGGTTTGGCTCATGTGGTTATATGTGTGTGTGTGTGTGTGTGTGTGTCCGTCTTTGCTCAAGGATGGAGAACCATTTATATGCACATTCAATGGAAAGGTTGGGATCATTTAACTTTGATGCTTTCTGTCTGCAGAGGGTAGATTTCCCACTGCAACCACAGCTTATGTTCTGTAAGCAATAGTGCTCCAGGACATCTGAGGAAAATACAGTGGTGCTGGTGATATAATATGGACTGAAATACAATCTGCCTCTGAGCAGACAAAGGAGGGGGGATACGTGGATGAAACATGCCTATGAAAGCAGATTTAAATGATTGTTTACGCATGCATGTGCGAACAAATGCTGGACTGTGAATATGCGATCATCTTAATGTGCATGTGCTTTGGTGCAATGCATTTTTCTCTCATCTTCGATGAATTTATCTCTTCATTTTCCATAACACATTTGGAGTTTTTCACATAATTATCATGTTTGAAAGCACATATTTGACCTTGTAATTCTTGGGCCAGTAATACTTACTGCTACACCGTGACTCATTCGCTCTTGAACCACAATTTAAAAAGCAATATCAACCATCTACGATCTCATGATGAGCATGCCAAAAAACAAAGTGCAGTGCAATGTACAGTGAGGGGATTTAAAGTGTGACCAAAGCTTCCGAAGGCGACGCTATTTAAGTTACAAGCTATAGTGACAATTACAGTCAATTCCTTCCCCAAGTCCACTCATCCACTTTAACAATCTCTTTTTGAGAAGAGAGAACTTCTTCCAATGTAAGAGTGAAACACTGTGCAAAGATAAATATTTCATTAATAATCCTTTCAAAGTAAAATGTCTGCCTTTGCAGTTTTAGTGTGATCCTACTGACAGTCAGGGCAGACTGTGAGGCCAAGTTGTAATTGGGGTTTCTTGAGCCAGCACATAATGCTGCAAGAAACTGTTGAACATGTTTAAACTTACTTAGTACTGTTGGCATTCTGTGGAGAGATTTTATAACCATACAATACATGGTTCATTGGCCAGCTACAGTGGGTTTTTCATCTTTTTTTCTCACTGTCTGCTTTTGTGTTTTCATAATGTAGCTATACAACAACCAGGAAGCAGAAACTGAGCTGAAAGAGCTGTTTTGGATAATAAGTCCTGTATGCGGAGGTCTTTTGATTCATTTTAATAAATGTTTTGCTGATTTTCTGATTTGTCAACTCTACAGTAGATTGTTCAGAAAGCAGCAATAAATCACAATTACATTGTAAAAGCATCAGTGAATGGCACTGACTTAGCTTTGAGACTAAGCACGACCAGTATGTCTAATGGGGATACCACACTAACAATTAGTGGAGAATTGTGCCTGTAAAAATGCTGGCTCCTCCTGACAGATCTGTATTAGCTTTAGCTGCCTGGAAGATGTGCATGTTGATTACGAATGGCTTTATCTATCTCACTCCAAACTACACTAAACACTAAATCTACATTCTCTGATCCATAATGCAGAGCAGCCACTCACATTTAGATGACAAATTGTGAATATTTCATGATAGAAAATGCTAAAGCTACGGAAATTAGCATCATTTTTAAAATAATCAAGCACAGGCCTTGGTCATCCATAAGTAAAACAAAAAGTGTGCTTACTGTGATCTCAAGCTGTACCCCCTACAATGCCAAGGTGGCACAAATTCATTTCGAAAATGTTCTACTTCCTATATAATGACTCACAATTCAAAGTGAATGTTCATCGAGTTCATGTTTATGTTCATAGAGATTTACTATGGCTCATGATTTGCATTATGCATGCAACGGTCATTCAAAACTCTCACAATCAACATGGCCTTTATCTGTCTGTTTAACTTAGATTTTTGTAAATGGAGTTCTTGATGCTCCACCGCCTTTCGCTCTGAGCCAAATCAATGGTAGTTAACATCATGTGATTCATACTGTAGCTCCACTGTAGAACTTTATCACAGTAGGTACTTAGTTACATGGAGCTTTCCATTTGAACTCAATGGACAGACCAGCACAGATGATTTGTCAGTGAAAAGTATTGCTAATTAATTATCACTTATTTTCATTGCTGCTCCTGATAAAAGCAATCTCTTAATGCCGGTTTCCAAATAATTCTTACAAACATGAACCAGGTTTGTTATCAGATAAAAATAGTATGGTATTACTGGGAAATGCATACTACCAGAAAGTGATGTAGTATATAATGAAAATGACGCTCACTGGAGGGTTTCTTTGGCAATAATGTGTACATTAAATGTCTTCCTGACTGTAACCTTGCCAAGAATGAGTTGTTTGCTCTTGATTATTTGATTTTAGCTCTTACACTGTTATGGGTATATCTGTATGTGGATACAGAGAAAGAATTACACCAAGTTTGAAAAAAAACAATGAAATTAAAAATATATCGTTTAGTTTGTGTTATTCCTTTGTATATGAGCCTACACTGATCCAGGTCAGAAACAAATTGGGCTGAAATTATGCTTTGGTACCAAGAATAGAATAATAGAGCTGGGCTGCTTTGTGTAATTCTCACTGTACAAGCAGATATCGAAGTACAGTATCGAGCAATACACACGTATGGTACAAATGCAAAGACATAGAGGCCTTCATATCAGATATAAGAACCTAGACTCATTTAATAAGAATAAGAGTAATAGGCGATGGCTCAGTGGTTAGCGCTTCTGCCTCACAGCAAGGAGGTTCTGGGTTTGAATCCAGGTCGTTCTGGTACATTCTCTGTGGAGTTTGCGTGTTCTCCCCTTGTTTGTTGGGTTTGGCTAACACTGGTGTGTTGATAGAAATGTTGATTAATGTGCATTGTCCTAACCAAAATAAATCTTAAGAATAAAGTGCTGGTTTTGGTATTTTCATGGGATTTGTTGTGCAAAAAAAAAACATGTTTAATATCACCGCACATATCCTTTCATTTTGAAGGTCAGTTGTACAAGGCTTATCCTGTACTGTATCTGGCACACTAATTCAATAGAGGCCATCCCTTTGGATCTTGTCACTTGTATGAATATTACCTTTGCTCCAGTGCTGACAAGTGCTGAACTATGATTCAACAGTCATCCAACCACACTAAAACGTTTCTGGTTAGTGCCACTGAAAAATGAATAATTACTTTATGCTTCAGTCAAGTTTTTAACTGTGGCCAAATCTTACAATAAAGCTACGTAATTTACTGAAATGGAAGGAGTCACATACTCACATACTACTCATACATACTCACAATAGCATACTAATTTTAGAAAATGTTAGCATGCTAACACATGTATCATTAGTTTTCCATGTATTTGTGTCCCAGTATTGGACACATAAAATGTTTTACCTGATAATAGTGCTAGATGAAACGTTAAAGGATCACCCAAGTGATTACAATTCATCCTGAGGGGGACATAATTGACTGTACAAAATCCCATGCTGCTAGCATGGCTAAAAACAACGCAAACATTACTGTAAATCTCTTTTCCTATATTGTGCCTGGTTGCTTTTATGTCGTCTATACAATTCTGTGAAGCCACTGCAGCAATTCAAACTGATGCTTTCATGAACAAGCAACTGAGAAATGGATTTTGCACCATATGACTATGGTAGGTTCTCAAACTGCAGTAATACAGTGCAAGTCTTCGGAAAAGATTAACAATTAAATGTAAATATTTTGTATTAAATGTACACACTAACACAAAATAAGAGAGGTTCATAAGGATAATTGCAGTAACTCTATTATGATGCCAATGGGACCACAGTGAGGGAGAAAAAAAGGAATTTAAATGAGGGGCTCATAAATGTTAAAATGTAAAACTATCCTTCAGTCAGTAAATGTTTTATTCAAGTTCCTGAAGTGCCTTTTTTCTTGTAGGATTCAGTCATCAGATGATTCTGGGTCAATACTTGCCTCCTGCGGTAGAATTTGTGACATGAAAAAATTGCTTTAACCAAAAAGGGGCTTAGTGTTCCAAAAATGCCCACAGATTTTACTTTGGTATGCCCTCATGCTGTGGGAGACAGCTGAACCATGTTCAAATACATATTTTAAACAAAAGCACATTTTAATTCTATTCATCAATTCAACAGTTCATTTCATCAATCACCATCTATTCATCACATATTCCATGATTTGTAGTCATCGCCAATAAGCAGTCACTTCACAACAGTATGGCCTGCACGTTGATGTGACTCGCCACATTCCCAAACTAACCAACATTGGATTCTTGCCTGAAACAAGAAGCCAAGCCAGTGGCAGAAAGACACCATGTCTAAAGAGATTATAATATCGATATCATAATTATATATCAAACACGTTTGGTGAAATGATGTGATAACTGCTCAGAGACATTATCTTTTACTACTAGTCAAACCCAAATGCTTTACTATAAATACTAAAACGAAACATACCCATTCATATACTGCACAAATCCAGTTTAACATAATGAATATGAACAAATGCTAGACAGACCTGTTGTGCTTAGATTTTCACGACTCACAAATGTTTGGGATTTACGGAAAATCTTTCAATCTGTTTTTATCATAGACGTTATCCATATTGTATTTAAAGCCTTTTTTTCCACTTCTAACAAAATCGTTGCTTTTGTACTGATGTGTCACCATGTTATCCATGACATTTCCAAAATATGTTGATCAATACAATATAAATTTTGTCTGGATATAAAAGAGATTCTCAGAGAACTTATGCTGTAAATTGTACAAGCAAGAAGAAACCCTCAAATATATATTATAATGCACCAGGTTAGTGAGTACATTACGAATTGACCTCCAAAAAGGGGGTTCATTCACCCCATCCATGGTGAAAAGGCATATATTAAAAGATTGATTTCAGAATTTGAAAAGCCTGCATCACAGTAATGTAATTTTCTAGGGGCGGAACGGTACACAGAAGTCACGGTTCGGTTCATACCTCGGTTCAGAGTTCGGTACGAGTTCGGTACAATTGAGGGAAAAGCAAAACAAAAATGCAGAAGGCATTTTTTTTTTTATTGTGCATGTCTCAGGCTGTACCACCTGGGTGGTATTTCAGGTTTAGTGAAAACTCTGAGTTGGTTAACCCTGAGATGAGGGAAACTCTGGGTTTTCTGAAAGAGAGGTAACTTCACCTCAGAGTCAGTTACTATGGTAACTGAGCGTGTGAACCTAACCTGGTCGCCAGCAGGTTTTCTTCAAGAAACCTTGAGTTTCTCTCAGTCTTCTCCCTCTGACACAGCGCTCTTTCATTTCCTCATTCATTCATTCAGCCTGTATCAGGCGCATTTTAGCGCCGTTTGTTATCGTCATGAATAAAAAAAAAAAATATGTTGGTTTATTAACCATGTTAGGCAGACTAGCCTATAAAACATTTTATTTCTCAAAACATGGCATTTCCTTTTGTCTACGATCCCGTTGATGAAGAAGCTGCTTTACTTCACAGAGAGTTACGTCGGGAAACATACGTCGGGAGATGATATTGAAGCCCCGACATTTTCATTTTCAGATAACTTCCTATTTGAGCAGTATTGTTTTTCTTCCCAGTCGATCAGTTATGTAGCCTAGGCTACATAACCTTATCCGTCCTCATCACTAACGTCACCCATCTCTGCTCTTACATCCCAGCAGATTATCGCATTACTGTTTTTTTTTTGCCATCGGCATTTGTCTTTACAACATTGGTGATGCATAGCATATTAGTAAAGCCACTGTAGCAAAGCGTCGTCAGGAGAGTGTGACTCGCTCTGAAACATTTTTAAAAAGGAGTTCCACAGTATTGTAGGTGAATGAGGTAAACCCTTTGAAATAAAATTGTATGAATTATAATTCTGTTAATGATGGTGCTGCAGCCTCAGAATGGGATTAGTAGGCATAGGACTTTTTCGCCCGCAGAATAGTACCTAAATGAAATAGATTATAGGTTCAATACCATTTCACCAGTAATGTTAAGCTATACTTATGATTAAATATGATATACACTATATTGGAATATACGCATTTACTCTAGCAGCAATTTTCTCCCACGCAAATTCTCTCTTTTGCAGCAGCCGCTGTGTTGCTATTTTTTTTTTTACTCGTTTGTGCGCGTGGTTGTTACCATGGTGAATCGTAGAATCGTGGCTCCATTCATGCTGCCTTTTTATTGTGGTAGTGCAAGAGGATAAGTGGTAGTGCAAGAGGATCTGCAGCAGTGAGAGAGAGCTGTGCACAGCTCTCTCTCACTGCTGCAGATCCTCTTTTCACCTGGTCTCTGTTTTAGCTACAGCGTGAGACCTCTTTTCTTCTTCTTCTTCTTCTTCTTCTTCTTCTTCTTCTTCTTCTTCTTCTGTACTATCTTTGATTGCACATGCTCAGTAGCTCAGATGTAGATCATGTCAGCTAGCTAGCTCCATAGACAGTAAAAGAAAGGCTGTTTCTCTAACAGCCTTTACTCTCTACTCGTACAACAAAAATATGTTTTTTGAAAATTAAACCATGTAAACCTATTCTGGTACAACCTTAAAATACAATTATGAACCTGAAAATGAGCATAATATGGGCGTTTTAAAAATAAAAATCTGCCTGCTTCTATGGGAATTTAACATAGGGGTGTCTACTTATGCCCCCTGTATTTTAAGGAAGAACATTTATTTATTTACGATACATTATTCATTCACAAAGAAAATTGGTGTCCTTAAAGGTTGGATTTTCCCTCATTTTTTTAAATTAAGGCATTAAGATCAATTTCCAAAAGATGATTTTTTTATTCCTCTTTTTAGTCAACTTTAGCATGGGTTCCTATACTCATGAGCAGCACTGTACCTTTGCCACATGCTTCATTTACCGGACCGGAGAAGCACAAGCGGCGCCGTGAAGTCTTCACACATCAACCGGGAGGATAACACTCAGCACTTACATTCACCGTAAGTCATTTCCACACATTTTAAATGCTTGTTTTAGTCTA
The DNA here is from genome assembly GCF_010015445.1 of Perca fluviatilis. Classification (NCBI taxonomy): domain Eukaryota; kingdom Metazoa; phylum Chordata; class Actinopteri; order Perciformes; family Percidae; genus Perca; species Perca fluviatilis. Next base: position 25,511,056 of record NC_053121.1, on the reverse strand, counting down.
ATTTTGTGTCCGAGTGGAGGTGAAGAATGTCCGGTCCGCATGGCGGCGGCTGGGCTCGGTTTCCGGGTTTACAACATAGACAGTAAAATAAATGAACCAACAGATCCCGTTGCTCTGGACGGAGACCAGTGAAGGATAATAGAAGCACTTTTCCGGTGATGGCTGAGCGTTACTGCACAGCCTCCAACTGAGCTTGAAGACGTAGATGTGATGTGAGCAACCTGTCTGAAAGTTGTACGTCTTCTGGTAGCTGGGCCAAGAGAAATCTCAATCATTCCCAATCTTGCAGAGACGGAGAGCGTAGGTATATGTAAGGAGATAACATGGGCACAGGCCAATTATTGCTAACTAAAATGCTAGTTAAGTTAGTAATTAAACTTAAAAAGCTAATTTAAATCGAAACTGCCTGCAAGCTTCTCATACGGTAATTCCTCTACTACGCGACAGTAAGTCGCTTGGTTATGACACAATCATTAGCCTAATTTTACAAAAACGCCTGCTACGGAGCCATAACATGAGGTACAAGGTAATGAAGCCTTTTATACATTGTTGTGTTTCTTTAGAAATAAATAATGGACAAATAGAGTCTTTAGACGCTTCAGATGTAAAGTTATTCACTGTCAAAGTGACATCAAAATCAATGGCAGTCAATGGAATGCTAACGGGGGGTGATAGCTTGTTAGCATTGAGATGGCGCCATAGGAGGTACGCGTTGTGGAGAGAGGCTTACCCCCTTGGTTTACAATCTTTGTGCAGACGGCACCAGTCTGGTGCAGAGCGCATAAATGCAACGTGTTACTGTTTACCTCCCTGCAGTGTTTGTGTGTTTCAGATCAGACACATGGGCTACAGATTAGGTGTCCCTAAAGAAACCGTGTATCTAACAGTAGTTCCGCATTACATTAATTAATTTGCATGCAAGTTTTATTTATTTTTATACCGTGTATTCTCCATGTAAATTCATGCACCAAACTCTGATGCCCGTACAGTTTCGGTTTAATATGAATACCTGTCCTGTTCCACCCCTATAATTTTCTGAACTTATCAGACTGTTCGAGCGGTTATATTATTTGCCTTTACCCACTTAGTCATTATAGCCACATTACTGTTGATTATTTATCAAAAATCTCAATGTGTAAATATTTTGTGAAAGCACCAATTGTCAACACTACAATATCGCCGCAATATTGATATTAAGGTATTTGGTCAAAAATATTGTGATATTGGATTTTCTCCACATCGCCCATTGCATAGTCCTTTCCAGAAACCTGCCAGATAAATTACAGTCACATATCAGTTCCTCTCCAGGAAATTATTACAAAACAACCCCATTATTTTCCAGTTGCATCAGGATTACATCTAACTTAATACTGTACGTTTCATCTCCAGTCTCAGTCTCTATACATGCCATTGTTATATCACCTCACTTTCTTTTTCTTATTTGTTTGCATTCTTTAATGCTGGCATAAGAGAAACTGTCCGGTTTTCACATTTAAACCAGCCTCCTGATGTCCGCGCTCTGCTTGCTTCTCTGTTGATACTTACTGTCAGTTCAGAGACGCCCAAACTGGGTGCAAAAGTACTCTTCACAGTAAAAATCTTTAACAATTCCATATGAATGCATTTCCTGTGTGCTATCCTTTGTTGCTGAATGATATAACCCTGTTGAAATCCAGCCTTTATAAAGGCTTTTGGTAACGTGTTTTTCTAAATTGGGTATGTGTTTCCTGTCCATTAGGACACATGAAATACATCCTGTAGCAGGCAGGATGCATGTCAAAACAACAGTATGTGGAACTGGGGAATTAGCATGAACAATAATCAACAAATTAGACAAACAAAACTGGTATTTACAGAAACTCACTTTATCAACTGAAATTCAAGAAAAAAATCATCAATAACACTTTTTAATTAGGATTCTAGCTCTGGAAAGTGCCAAAAAAAAAAAAGATTCTCACAAATTACCAAATTGGTAATCCAATACATATGTTTGAAGGAGAACAAGAGGATGAGCTTTTTCATCCTGTATTAGTTGTGTTTGAATAATTTAGTTTCTCATTTATTCAAAAGCAATTATTCTAAGCCATGGGAATGATTTGTTCCAAAAAGTATTGTTTAAGTTGTGGACCTTTAATTACAAAACAAACAACATGCCAGGCTAATAACTCAATTTACAAATAGCACTGAGAATTTACAGTTACACACTTCTGGTGAAGAAGAATGCCTCCAAAAATAAACTGTTTATTATTAAAAATCAGGATATGCTCCTGACAGGTGATTTGATTGGTTATACGATATACCTTCCTCATCTACTGAACTTGTATTCCTTCTCACCCAAACTTTCCTCCAGTTATGGGATTGGCCTCAATTCAAGATATTAAACATATTTACTACAAGATGTATACCTTTACACCTTTTACTGTGCTTTGCAACATACCTCATTATTTCATAACAAACTAATCCAAAGTGACACAGAGCACTTTATAAACCCTTAGCAACATATGTAAATCAAATTTTATGTCATCCTACCTGACACCACATGCAGTGATTATTATAAGCAAAGTTAGAGAGAAATCCCACAACCCACTGACTGTAAATAGGCTGATGTTGGGACATCAGATGCTGCCATGGTATGGAGATCCTTTTAACAGTGTACAGTGAAGCATGGACAGACACACCATACAGATACATTACTTTGCAGCTTGCTTGCTGGTTGTCCAATAATCTGATCATAACTTGTTCGTCTGATTTGTGATTAATGGTTATGGGGTCCTAACAGCTTCATGTTTTAATGCACATGGAGCAAATGTATCCAGAGTTGGTAAAGCCAATCATTGATATTTAAAGCCTTTATCATCTTGGATGTTTTCATACTCACAAGTCTTATTTGGTCATTGCTGGCAGAGCTGCCTCCAAGTAACCTGCAGGTCCCCTGGTGGGAGCAGCACACCCATCAACACAGCCCAGGACAAAAAAATGACCCTAACGCATGGGTACTGTTTCAGACCTGTACTGTACGCTTCAGCAGTCTATGACTCATCCGTACAGTCAATTTGCAGAGCCTCTGTTTGGATAGTGCATGATCCATCAACCAAACAGACTCTACTGGCAAAACCCAGTCTTTTCCTCCATTTATGGAGTCAGGCCACACTGGGTGAAGCGGTTTTGATATCTCATCCTCGTCACATTGTTGTTGAGCAAGGTCATATGCTGCCAACTCACTGGCCTGATTGGCAGGGAAGGCAGACAGTCTTTTGGGGAGGAATGAGGAGTTCCTGCACATGCACACTTGGCTCATGAACAAGGTGTGGAGCTTACCCACATTCTTTGCTGAGGCTTTAGCAAGAAGAAAGGCTGCAGTTTTGGCAGACGGCCCCACTAAGGCTTCCCCTAGGGTTCAATAGGGAGCAGACAAAGCGCTTCTAGCACTCGAAACTTGGCTTCAGTACAAATCCCACCGAGGTACTCATAAGGCTTCTAACACCAAGTCCCCTTTAGAAACCTGATAAGAAGTCTCTGAGACCTTACAGTCTGGTTTCACACTCTACCATGTGGGCCATGATGGTGGCCACATGTACCTTCGAGGTAGAGGCAGATCTTTTGCCATCCAGCAGAGAGTGCAGAAACTACAATATGATTATCAAACTCTCAGGAGCAGGTCCGGCTATTTAGAGGCCAAAGGCACAACCGTAGAGAGTCTGGGTCTAGATGAAAGGTGGCCGCCTCTGTGTGAGAGCAGGTTTTGCCTTATGGGGATGTACAACAGTTCTAAGGCAACAAGCATGTGTATTATAGTAAATCATCCCTTGCCAGCAACAGTGTCACTTTGTCCGTCTCTAATATAATCAGAAAGCACTATGGCCTCCTACAGCCCACTGCAAGCATGAACCCATTAGCAAGAAATACAACTGCACCTCCACAATGTGTCACTCTTAATCAGATTTGTTAAATCGTACCGCCTAGCTGAGCGGCTGTTAATTATTAACAACAAATTAAATCTCAGTCGTCACTGTTTGTATTCTCACAAAACCTTAAGAAACGCATCTCATATTTTGATTCATGTTTTGAAGATTGCTCTGACTACAAGAATCATGTTGTTAAGGCCCTTCACTGCAGCGGCAATTCAACTAACTCTATGAGATGTCATCATGTTCAAAGTAACGGTGGTTTTACAAAGAAGATGGTTCAGCATGAAGGGAGCTTACAACCCCGGGAGGGTTTTAGTGCATGTCGTCATCTTTGGTCTCAGGAGATTGTTATAAACTCTTGACCTGAGTGAGGACCGAAGATGGATATTCCCCAGTGTTACGTACAGTACTGACTCTGGTCAGGAAGAAATAACCCTAAAGTAAAAATGTATGAGTCATAGCGCATGCATATGAATAACTTGAATTCTAAGATTGACACTCTGTGATTTTTGTAACCAACTAAATTAGTACAAAAATAAAAAAATATTTTCTCCAAACTGAGCTCATCATCCATTAAAGACCTGTTTGCAAATGTACACACTTGCAGAGACATAAATGGAACTTTAAAGGAGTATGTTTGCACAAAGTTTGCACAATTGTTGCTTAAGTCACACCACTGGTAACAAATGTCTGGTTTGTATGGTGTGAAAACCATAAACCATGAAAACTATGTTGTGTTGTCTGATAAACATGTGCTGTGTAATAGGAAGAATAGCCTCTCCACATGTGAAAACAAAATACTTTTTTCATATCAAGTTTGATGAACAATAAAGGTAGCAGGAATGAGCAACACAAGGGCACGGAGATAAGGTAGAGATCGAGCGGTAGGGAGTGACAAGCTGCGGCTGGGAATCAAAAGAAGGATGTGAAATACTGTTTTAACATGGAATTAAAATCGACATCTACTTAATGTCTAGCTTAGTAGTAGCTCTGTACAGATAATATGATGTCTTAGTATAGTATGATTATTAAATTATTGCACTCAAAAGACATGTACATGAAAAAGCAATTACTCTAAGTAGTTAAAAATACTTATAATTAGCTCTGGTTGATGCAACATGACCCCAGATTCTGTTTTAAGGAGAACAGTAGACAATATACATCATACTGTACATGCAGTATCAACTGACATGTATAAAAAGCATTAACTGTGCATTCAGGCATAAGCAGCATGCGCAGATTGTTGTCAGAGATGGGACGTGCTGTAATGCAAAGGAATATCATACCATTAAATAGTAATGCTGAGTACTGTAATGGATATGCTTGCAGATAAAAGTGCCATAGTATAAAGGTTTGGGCAAAGACTGAAGTAATGTAGGAATGTGTAAGAACCCTGAGAAATAATAAATCAAGTCGAAAACACACAAATGGAACACTTTCTTTTCTCTTCTTAAAGAACAATTCAACCTCTGCCTTAATTTCATAGTTTTCACCATAATGGTTGTTTTTGTTTTACTTTACATCAGTACTCAGCCGCAGGAAGTGCTGCTCTCTAATACACCCCCACAGGGTCAATGCAAACTCTCAATAGATGAACCCAAAAAGCTATTAAAACAAACCCTTTCAACACCATACGATTCAAGGCTGATTTAACTGCAGTGTGAATACAGCAGTGATTGAGACTGCTAGAGCTGCTCCATCCCATCGGTACACATTGTACAAATAATTTATATTTGCGGCACCTTCCTTAAACCCAGGTTGCTGTTTCTGTTTTTTCAGAATACAATCTGTCATACACTGAAAACTCGAGGCTTTAATTTGTGACATTGTTCTATCTATGTATTTCCACTCCATCATAGCTGCACAGATGTGTTCTCATTTGTTGTTGTTGATGTTAATAAGCCATCATCCTGTCACCTTTGACACTGATTTGATGACATATCGTTACTTGAGTGTCAGTACATCAAAAAGCATACTGTTGGTGTTCTTTTCATTAACATGTTGTCAAGCAACTGCACATAATCTAATTTACAGCAGAGAAACGTTCTGTGCACAACATGTAATCTGCAAATGAGAATTTGTGTTCATTTTATGTCACCATTACTGTAAAGTGTAAATACTTTTATTTCCTACCAGCAGAGGAAAACATTCTAGAGATATATTTCTGGCTATTAGGCTACTGGTGTTACACAGCAAATTGAAAAGTAAACACATCTTGCATAATGATGATGGTTCTGTCATAACATTTAATCATCCGCGGTGCTGTATGGGCTCAAACTCATTTACAGAAAATTTAGGCACTTTTTGGTTTTGAATTATCAATAATAACTAAGCTCTAAACCTTGTTTAATGTTTTATTTTCACACACTGAGTCAACAGTTAACATTTTACAAATGTATTCAATACGTTGCAAAAAATATGTTCACAGCATAAACACAATAATAAAAGTGAACTGTTCCTTATTGAGCATTTAATGAACCCAATTGTTTCAGAAACCCTTATGTGTCATTCAGTAGTGAACTGAAGGGCCACCCCCTAAAGTCGGCTAAATTACTTTTGAACCACACGCTGATACAACCTCCCCTACTGCCATCCAGTGTAGGGCTGCAGCTATCGATTATTTTATTAATCGAGTATTCTACTAATTATTCCATCAATTAATCGAGTAATCGGATAAGAAATGCTTTTGTTTTATTGAAGAGCAATGATATATAATAGTTTGGTTTCATTTTCGGAAAAAGCACAAATTTTATTGCCATATTACATTTTTTTTTTTTTTAAGATTATTTTTTGGGGCTTTTCCCTTTAATGACATTAGATAGACCAGAAAGGGGGAAGAGAGGAATGCAGGATGACACACAGCAAAGGGGAGTGGGTCGGATTCGAACCCACGCTGCTGCAGGACTCAGCCAACATGGGGTGAGCACTCTTACTGGGTGGGCCACCCCAATATTACATTGTTTTTAAAGAAAACAGTTTCTGAAATGTAATAACAACCTCAAACTAAGGCATACATCAAACATACATAAAAAAAATGATCTTAAAGGGGTGATAGAATGATTATATAGGGTATTTCACACTGTTCCTTATGGTCTCCTAATGGGGTATGTAACATTGGTTGGGCTGAAAATGGTCTGGTTGATATTTTATTGGCCCTTATGCATCCCTGTGTTTTGGCCCTATTTGTAACAAGAGCTTTTCTTCCAAATATGGTATGCTCATGAATATTTGATGAGCTGCGCACTGTTTGGTTGAGCGAATCCCCATACACACACATTAGAGACGCGACAGAATATCATATTCCAGACACTGCAATGTTTCATTACCAAATTCACTTTCACTTTTCAATTTTTTATGCGAGAAATCAACTATATAAAACTCAAATATGGGCCTTTTTACGAAAATGTATGGCTAATTACAAATTTGGTAAGACTTGTCCTACTTTAGGACCTCCACACAGTCTGACAAGAAAGCGGCAGCCTGCTGGGCTCCATACCCAGGGAAAAGTCACCCTTTGTGGATACTGCACTACCGGGGCTCCGTGGCCGGCTGCCGGCATAACTATAATATATTTAGGGCCCGAGCACGAAAGTGCAAGGCCCCAACGGTGCCTTGCACTGAAAGTGCGAAGGAACCTATTGTTTTTCGTCAGATTATTATTATTTTTCCGAGTCCTTTGATGCATTTTTGAGGGGGTTAGTATGCACGAAAACTCACAAAAATTTGCACACATGTCACAACTGGTGAAAATTGGAAATTATTGTAGTAATTGGCGCCGCGGCGTTGCCAGGGGCTCCATAGCGCCTAATGCGGCGCATTAATTACGACAAAAGTAATAAGTTAATATACCAACTTTTGAGGGAACATAGGTCTCATCTTGAACTCCATCGTGCTATTTTTAGAAAAAATTACAAAATTCAAAAATTTCTGAAATATTGGTTTTCGTGAAAAAATCTTCATTTTATGAACACATGTTTGAGGACTTTAGGATGAACGAAAACTCTCAAACTTTTGCAGCCATTTGCAGAATATTAAAATCTTTCATCTGAATACACATTTAGGCTTGGGAGTGGTACGGTTGCTCTATAGCGCCCCCTAATTGGATTTAGCACTTGGGCACATTTTTGACGGCCTCAATATATACGAAAACTCACATAAATTGGCGAACACATAAACACCTGGGAGCTTTGCATGACTGTAATAGCAATTTGGGCCATACCTCTAAGCGGGCTCCATAGCGCCCCCTAAGGCGTGGAAGGCCTTAACATGGACATAGTTGCTCCGATCATCACCAGATTTAATACACATATTGCTCTAATAATTGCGGATATATTTCCCATTTACCTTCATTAGCTCCGCCCAACCGGAAGGCGGCCATTTTTAATTATGCATTTTTCAGGTGTTTTACATTCTTTCGAACTCGTCCTAGGCCGTGATTTCAATCTTCTTGAATCTTTGCAGGTAGTATCTGTTGATCCTCATGACGAAAAGTTATCCAGAGAATTTTGATAGTTGAAAAAATGCGCAAGTTATAGCAACTTCCTGTCTAAACAGGAAGTTGCCTTATCGTGGCAACAATTATTTGCATTGCCCCGAAACTTGACAAGGTTGTTCCTCATGGCCGGTTTAGCATCTGTGCCAAAGTTGGTGGCAATCGGCCATTAGATGGCACTGTTTTAATTTTTTTTTATTAATCAGCAAAATATTGATATATGGGAAGCCTACTTTGTCTAACTACTCCTGGGACGTGAGTCTGATCGGCACGAAAACTTGCAAGTAGACAACGTATCAAAAGAATATTGATAGCTAACACAGTGCACAAGTTAAGGAGGACCAACTTCCTGTAGGTGGGTGTGGAAACAGAAACGGTTGTATCTTGTCAACGGCTATTCCAATGGCCACAAAACTTAGTGCAGTTGTTCCTCATGTGCTACTGAGGTTGTGTGCCAAATTTAGCAAATTTGCTTTATGCGAAACCTACTTTTTTTAACTCCTCCTAGAGCGTGAGTCCCATCTGCACAAAAATGTACACATAGACTCGGTGGACCCAGGTGACAAAAAGTTATCAAAAGAGTTTTGATAGCTAACACAAGGCGCAAGTTACAGAGCACCAACTTCCTGTAGGGGGCTGTCGAAAAAGAAAGTTGCGTATCTTACCAAGATTTATTCCGATTGACACTAAACATGACACAGATGTTCCGCATAGGGGCATGAGCATCCATGCCAAAGTTATAGTGAATGGGCCATTAGATGGCGCTGTTAGAATTTTCTTTGTAATTAGCCACATCACGATATATGGGAAACCTAATTTGTCTAACTCCTCCTGGGCCGTGAATCCAATCTGCACGAAAACTTGGATATGGACTCGGTGGACTATCGTGACTAAAAGTTATCAAAATAATTGTGATAGCTAACACAATGCGCAAGTTACAGAGGACCAACTTCCTGTAGGGGACTGTTGAAACAGGAAGTTGCATACCTTACCAAGATTTATTCCGACTGACACCAAACATGACACAGTTTTTCCGAATAAGGGCATGAGCATCCATGCCAAATTCAGAGTGAATCGGCCATTAGATGGCGCTGTGAGAATTGCTTTTATTAATTATTCACATTGCGATATATGGGAAACATACTTGGTCTAACTCCTCCTGGGCCGTGAGACCAATCTGCACGAAAACTTGGATATAGACTCGGTGGACCCTCGTGACTAAAAGAATTTTGATAGCACGATGCGCAAGTTATGGAGGAACAACTTCCTGTAGGTGGGTTTCGAAACATGAACGGTTGTATCTTGGCAAAAGTTATTCAGATTTACATGAAACTTAGAATGTGTGGTCTACATGTGATGTTGCATTTGCCAGTACCCCCCGGGGCAAGAAGCGAGGGCCCGTCATCGCTGCTTGCAGCTTTAATTACAGTTTGAATTTCGTCACAACACTTATATCACAGCTACCCCAAGGTCTTACAAAGCTAACAGTCCGATTTGAATTTAAGGCATTTTTATAAACGTGAGGGGTCTTGTTAGGAGGAGCAGCTAGCTAGCTATGTGTCCCATTCAATACAATGGGAAAATATCGCGGCTAGCTAGTTACACTTTTGGCATAACTACAGTATATTTACAGTTTGAATTTCATCACGCCACTTATATAACATCTACCCCAAGGTCTTATAAAGCTAGGAGTTTCATTAGCTGCGACTGTCACTTCAATCCTATGTGTACAGATTGCGGCTATTTAGCTTCATTTTCGGCGTAATTAGAGTATTTACAGTTTGAATTTCGTCACGCCACTTATGTAACATATACCCGAAGGTCTTATAAAGATAACAATGGTGTCAGATTTCAATTTAATAAATTTTTGTGAACACTAGGGGTTTCGTTAGCTGCGACTGTCACTTCAATCCTATGTGTACAGATTGCGGCTAGTTAGCTTCATTTTCGGCGTAATTAGAGTATATTTACAGTTTTAATTTCGTCACGCCACTTATATAACCTCTACCCCAAGGTATTACAAAGCTAACAGTGGTGTCCGATTTCAATTTTATAAATTTTTGTGAATTTCAGAGGAATTCTAAGAGGAGGCTAGCTCGCTCTCATTGATATAGCTCCATCCAGCCGCAGGCTCTATCAATGAGACTCGCAGACAAGAGGCGTTTATTTCACCGATCGTTTGTTTAAATAACTCAACACATTATAATTACACACATAAGATTAACTGGAACCTGTGGTAAGAGATTGCTGACGTAACAAGCTCGCTGACCGCACTCTCACTCACACACACTGGCCATTTAGCAGGAAGAGGGGAGCTGCAGGCCCTGGAGCTCTGTCCAGGCAGCGGCGTTTGGTAGTCCATTCACCCAAAAAACTGTGACTTTGTACAGGTATGGAGTGCTGTGGGCTGCCAGCCGTGATGGAGCTCAATCTACCTCACAGCAGGCCGGGGTCTGTGAAGGAAGGCAGGCCAGGCGGTGAGGCAGCAACACAGGCAGCACCGGCCGCTGAACTCCGACACACAGTCAGACAAAATTTGCAATCAGACATACATTTTCCTAAAAACGGCCCATATTTGACTGCTACATAGTTGATTTCTCGCATAAAAAAGTCTCAGAAGTGAATTTAATGGTAAAATGGCAGATGAACAATTTATACAATTTCTGAGATCTGCACGACCTAGATTCAGAAGACTACCTGATCTCAGGTCAGTTGTGTAGCCTATGTAAATGCTGGGGCGTGACAAAGAGAGAGACTAGGGCCAAATGAGGAGGAGCCGCCGAGTTGACGTCAACTAGGCGGCTTGTTGAGATTTGCCCGTTTTCAGATGCAATTTCTAATTGTGAGATTTGCAGAGGAAAGAGGTGTCAGTGGGATTTTGAGGTTCTATGTATGTTCTAGTTACCCACTAAACTGTCATTATTCAACTATGACAAGGTAAAATCGGTTTTGCATTCTATCACCCCTTTAAGTTGTGCTACTTAACTTTCAGAACTACAAGTTTCAACCTTAGACTGATCTGTATATCGGCCTATATGTAAATATGAGTTACTTAACCTATTTTCATTTATTTGATTACAATGTCACACAGCTACACAGTTACATTTATGCTAGTAGATCGTTGATCAGCTGTTTCTCCATTAAGAGAAAGAGGGAGAGAAAATGGTGCGCAACAGTCAGCTGTTTTTCCGAAAGGATAGTCAACAAGTCGGCTCCTTAGATCAAAATGTGGTCAACACTACGTATTTTCTTGTCATTGTTTTTGGTAGTTGTTGTGTTTGGTGTAGTTTCATCGTCCATACGACTCTGTGATTTACTTTTGTCGGGTCCGCTTCATGGAATGGATGATTAAGTTAGACTATGTTTTCTGTTGAGATGCTGAAGCATTGAAGTCGTGCTATTACTGTGGTAAGCTAGTTCGATTTTGCAGTAGACACACTGTACAGAGTTTGTTTTAATTACGTTTGAACTGATTTCAAACTTTAGACACTTTGTCGTTTTCTCCAGCCTGTCCCTTCTCTTAGCCCCTCACTATTTACGCTCACTTTCTTAATTTTGTAATCTGCGCCGTCAGTCTTCATGGCATGTGTCGCCAGCAGCATCAGCCCGGTGTGCGACAGTAGCTACTAATCACCCGTGCAGAAACAGCGTGAGCGATACAACTTTGGTAACGTCAAAGCCGGTCTACGGAAAGCCGTTCCACTCCCTATTCAGCCCCATTGTACCGAATTTGGTTGCAGTTCTACCAGAGTTCCACTGGGGGTGATCGCGGTCCAGTGCAAAATGAATGGGACTCTATGGAGCTAGACGGCTAAATGTGTCTCTTTCGCCTGATTGTCGTTGAGAAACCTCAGATTTGATTGTAGTTTTTGCAAGTTCAACATGGATTATAGGTCGAAAGTTGAATGAACGAGTACTTATGTCCTTTTGATTTCTTACAGGGTGAGTCGTTGTTGCCCATAACACGCTAGCATTCTGCTAATGAATGCTGATTGGTCAGTGAAGGACTGATTACGATCGGAGATCCCGCTTGACGGCATCTGAAGCAGAGCATGAATGTCAGAGTGAATATTTCGGCGTGGTCTTTAAAACATTAGCAAACCTCTTTCTAGCACGTGTATTGACAGGGAGAGCCAAACCTGTTAGCTGTGTTGTCGATGCCTCAACAGAAAAAAGGAAGCGACTCAGAGCTTGCCGTAAAGCAGTATCTCTGGCCGTATATGTGTATGACGTCATTGACATTTTAAAAGGCTTTTTAGAACAAAAAAGCGACTTTTGTGTATTTTCTTTGCCTCCCCTTTCGAATGCAACATTCAAATTACTAGACAAAAAATTATATCCTGAGAAAAGTGGATTTTGAGGAGTATAGCTCCATAGAGTCCCATTCATTCTGCACTGGCCTGTGAGCGCCCCCTATATGGAACTCTGGTGGAACTGCAACCAGTTCAGAAGCCGGAAGTAACAAGGGAGTGGAACTATTTCCTATATTAGAAATTCTTTGGTAACGTTGATTAAACAAAGCTTCGAGGCAAATCATTTTGCATCAAGGTTTTTTAGTATCGAATTATTCGAGTTACTCAAGGAATCGTTTCAGCCCTAGTCCGTGTAATTGACTCTTTGACTGACAGCGCTGTGAGCAGCCAGGCAGGAGATATGGTCCTTGGTGGATTTTATAACTAAACCACGACAAAAATCAGCCTGTTCTCATGAACCATTCGTTCAAAATGCTACAAAAAGTTAAGCACTGTAATTTGTAAGCATTCCACATTTTTTTGCTGTCACTACATTGATGGCCGCTGTATAAGAACGCAGCTGGCCGCGTAAGGAAGTGGTTGGGGTGGATGGGTGGGCGTTAACATACAGGGCTTTCAAGCCAGAGAGCGGTGTTCGCTTCCTGGGAAAAACTAATGCTGAATCCCATTTCTCTGTCTTACCCTTTCCCCTACCCCTTCGTCTTACCCCTAGCCCTTGTCCCTTGAAACAGAGTGGTAAGGGCTAGGGGTGAAAACACACCCCTATGAAATGAAACACACTTGGTTACGGTTACATCATACATCGTCACTAGCTGGCTGCTACCAGAGGCGACAAGCATTGATCACAAACTTCCGTCAAAATGCCGTCTGCAAATGTGTGTATGTTGATTGCGTGGGTTTTGACAACAGTGTCATATGCATGTATATATTTTATAGTTATTTCATGTTACTTCGGTGGTGGTGGTGGTGGTGCAGATGCAGATGTTCTTATCTGTGTACTACTTAGGTCTGTTTGCAATAAATATTTTTATACACGCTGCATGTTGTGTTGGATATCTGTTTCAGTTATCAATGTTTTAAATGTCATTGATGTTTAGAAACACTTTCTTTGTTAACAAAAATCTGTCTTTGTTGCCCAATAAAGTAAACATAACAGGCAAAAACATTATATAAAATATATTATTGTACAGAACAATTATCAACTATTAGAACCATAACTTACATGTCACACACATATAAAAAAGGCACTCAAATGTATAAAACTCAAAAAAGACACACAAGACCACAAACAAACAAAAAATGACAGCTATTCTGAAATTCCAGATCACAGTCTGATGGCTGTTGGCCAGTAACCCTTCCCTCCAACCCCATTGCTTTCATTAGTGTCCTGTATCATAACCAACAACAATATAAAGGTGCATGAACAGGAATGAATTACAAATGATTACTATAATACAGTACCAATACAATAATGAATGTCTACAACATGAACGCATAATTCACTTCCATAGTTGCTTTTCAGCATATTTTGATTTAAGAAACTTCTGCTCGTTTTCAGCCCGAAGGTGGATCAGGTGTCAGGGTTCCTCCGGCGTCCCTGTGGGATACAGGACGGTATATGTAAAGCATGTCTCCAAAGCAAGTTGTGTTATGCACTGATATCAAACGAAATTAGCTGCTAATGGAGTTTAGTTAAAACTGTAGACATGCATGGAGTCCATTCAAGGCAGAGAAATGCGGTACTGTTGTGCAAATAAGCAATGTAACGTTAGCGTAGCAAACTAGCGATAAAAACATGGTTGGAAATATATATGTACAGGACTGTGTAGATCACAAAACAAGACTGTCGTAATTTTTAAATCAATTAATATAATAATTATCAATTATTAGCCGAAAATACTTACATTTATGGGACTCTCTGGTTGATCTGGACACCATTGTTGCCGGTTGTGCAGTGTATTCTGGGTACCCCTCGGTTTCAAGTAAGCTCGCGACTTTGCTTGGTTTTAAGGGGTATCTACTAGGGGTGTACGATTCAGAAAATGTCACGATTCGATTCCGATTTTTAGGCTCACGATTCGATTGAATATCGATTTTCGATTCAGAAACGATTCTCGATTCAAAAAAACGATTCACAGTATGTAAATGTAGTTACTTTGTGATTGCAGTAGACATACAATTTAAAAGAAAAGAAACAAATTAAATGTAGTTTGATATTACTTTATGGGCCCTATTTTAACGATCTGAAACGCAAGTATCAAACGTGAAACGCAAGTAGCTTTGTGGGCGGATCTCAGGCGCTGTTGCTATTATACCAGCGGGATAAATGACTCTTGCGCCCGACGCAAATCTTAAATGGGTTGGTCTGAAGTAGCTAGGTGTGGTTTGGGTGTAACGTGCAATAAACCAATCAGAGCGTCATCTCACATTCCCTTTAAGAGCAGGCGCGCTTGTTCCATGGTGGATTGCTATTATGACGGCGGATAGTAGCCTAGGGAGAGGATTTCTGCAGCCATGGAGCGTGGGCCTCCAAACGCACCACCTGCTCCTGTTGTGCCCCTTCCTCCTCCCCCCACTCCATCTCCGTCCACCCGCTCCACCAGGAGCGCATCGCCACTCCCTGACCAGATCCCGCCGGATTGTCAACATCACGTCTCCTTAAAGTGATGGTTCGAAGTAATTTCACCCTAGGGTCCTTTGCACCATGACCTCGAGCCAAACACCCCCCCCAGAAGCTTTTTTCACCTGGGTCGAACATTGGGAGAGTTAGCGTAGAGTAGCGTTATCAGCTGAATAGCTTAGCGCAGGGGCTAATGGATCCAGTGATGTATCTCGTAAATGACCCCACTAATAATGCCCGAAATGATACCAAACTTCTACACTAGTACAAATATGTTATTTACTCATAAATCGATGGATTGGAAAGTTAGTAAGTACACCAGAAGTGTATGTAAATAACACTTGCCTGTTGGCTTCTCGTCTCTGCTGCTGCTGCTGCTACCTAACGGGCAGTAAGAGTGCTTAGGGCCGTCTACAAATTACAACACCGAAAAGAGATGCAAAATGTTTAATTAATTTAACTTTTTTTTTTTAAGTGCTGTAGTATAACTAGCAGGAGACAAGTTATAATTGAGGTAAGTTTGGAGACATTACCTTATTTAATCATAAAATTAATAAATATTTTTGTTGCATCTCTTTTCGGTGTTGTAATTTGTAGAAGTCCCTAAGCACTCGTCTAACTGCCGGCAGCAGCAGCAACAACAACAACAGCAGAGAGCAGGGGCCTGTTTCACAAAACCAAGATAAGGGATTAAGCCGGGATTTCCCAGTTATCCTGGATGAATTAAGCCTTGATTCGGTTTCACGAAAGCGGAGGCACATAAATCACCATGGAGATTTTTTCTGTACAGCTAGCCTGCTCCCGACCAGGCTAACAGCCAGGATTTATTTAATCCTGTAGCCTTTTCTGATCACCCAGCAGTGGTTTTACCCTATTGTTATTATCAGCCTGGATTAAAATACAACAGGTGCATATTGCTGTTTATTTAAGTACTGTTATTATTTAAAGTTGTGACCATTATTTTTTTTATTTATAATTATTCATGTGACAGTCATTGTTACTGTTATATTGCTGTATGAAGACTGCTGTTCATATTGTTGTTAGAAGTTTGATGAATATATTATGGCAGTTGTTGAGATAATTAGAAAAGGCTGATACAATTTCAAATGTGTTTTAAATGAAGTCTGTTACTAAGGGCAATACATACAATGCTGTACATTTCTATAGTTGGCCAATGCACCTTGAATTATTTTGATTCTCTGGAGTGGTTGATTAATGGAGTGGTTGATTAATTTTTTTTTAAATTCTTTAACAATAAGGATCATGTTTGTTCCACTTCCATGTGCATTGTATTTGGCATTCTTAGCACACAATTTATGTTGTCCAGTAAACTGGGAATATAATTTGGGAGGATTGTACAATTTAAGAACATATCCTAATTGTACAATCCTCCCAAATGATAGTCTTAGTTCACTGGACCAGTAACTATCTAGTGATGTAGGCTACTGTACATTCATGTAACAACAGGGAGAGGACACCTCAATGGTTTTGACCTCATAATTTGGGGGAAATAACTGATGAATATCACTCTGTTCCATTCAGTGTGCATGGAATTTATCACTTAATTATCTTCATAGTTTCTAGATTTTAGAGTCCAATTTCTTCAGTGTCTTTATTTTCTATGTCCATATATACAGGGAGCAGAGCATATAATATGTAGAGAAGGAAACTCGGCCTTTATAAAAAATAAAAAAATGAAACGCGAGAAAAAATAAAAATATACATTTATGAACTACTGCTCTTAACTGAAACCATTCAATGAGACACTGTCATTTGCAAAATGAACAGTTGTACACTTTGCATTAAAAGCGAGCAGTGGAAGTTAATATGACTTAGGAAACTTATATTTTAGCCCATTAGAGAGAGGGAGGAACAGAGTGAAAGAGATATTTACGCATCATATTCTGCGCGTTGTTAGAAAATTGATCTTCATTGTAAATTCCCTGAGTAACATTATCTTCTGCTCACTTTTAAGCCAAGAGTATACCAACTGTTAATGTGTGCAAATGATTAGTAGCCTAATCCTTGAATGGAATGATTATGACGGTTCAATTCAGAGCCGTGGTCAGTTAATGTATATATTTAGGCTACAATTACGCATTCAGTCGGTCCGTGATCGTCTGCTACGCTTGCTCTCTACCTGTTTCATTACAGCGGCGTGTTTCTTTTCTTTTATATCAAATAATGTGTTTCACGTCGTCATACTTCCACAAGAAGCTTCTGCTCACTCTGTATAAAGTATGTACAATGCGTATTCTCCATGTTGGCATCAGTAAATCTGTGAATTCGCGCCTCGCGTCTTTTAAGAAAGCCGTGGACGCCGCATCTATCTGAATTACTTCAGCCTGGCTCAACCTAGTCGCTCCTCCTCAGCCTGGCTTGGCCTTCGTGAAATGCACCAAGCCAGGATGCACAGATTAGACTAGGTCAAGCCTCGCTTTATCAGTTATCCTGGATTTATATATTCTGCTTTTGTGAAACAGGCCCCCGAAGTCAGCAGGCAAGTGTTATTTACATACACTTCTGGTGTACTTACAAACTTTCCAATCCATTGTTTTATGAGTAAATAACCTATTTGTACTAGTGTAGAAGTTTGGTATCATTTTGGGCATTATTAGTAGGTTCATTTACGAGATACATCACTGGATCCATTAGCCCCTGTGCTAAGCTATTCAGCTGATAACGCTACTCTACGCTAACTCTCCCAATGTTCGACCCAGGTGAAAAAAGCTTATGGGGGGGTGTTTGACTCGAGGTCATGGTGCAAAGGACCCTAGGGTGAAATTACCCCGAACCATCACTTTAAGTCCTCCTATTTCCTCATTTATGTCATCAACACATCCATGATTCATGGAAATGTTGTGTAAAACACAACAAGCCACAAAGAATGCTGCAACTTTTGAGGACTGTACTGTAAAGTGCCTCCTGACCTATCCAAACACCTGAAGCGCATTTTCAGTAAAATTTTTCCTTCTAATTGTATGGTTTGCAAAAATGGGAACTACTGCGTCTGTGTAGATGACAGAAGCAAAGTGTATGCGCGTTGTGCGCACACTACATTATGGCCAAGCATGCGCCCCTAAAATAGCATCTGAATAATGAATGACTTTAGACTAACACCACTGACTTTAGACTAGCGCCACTGACTTTAGACTAGCGCCACTGACTTTAGACCAGGTTTGTCATGGTCTGTGGCAGCATTGTTTTCTGAAACTGCAAAATATCACCAGGGAACGTATGCGCCTATACACGCCTCCTCTTTTCGCTGAACCGCCCCCTGGATCGCAAATACATTCCCTAATTTACCGACGTGCGTCTCTGGAGGGAAAAGTCCGCTGTGCATCGGGTGCAAAATAGGAATGATACATGCGTCGGTGTACAAAGGCAATTGCGTTGAGTGCAAGATAGGGCCCTATATGTCCTCATACAAAAATAAAAACTTTAGCAACTAAAAACTTTGGCTAGCTTTCAAATACATTTAATTTGAGTATAAAACTGTTAAATAAAAAGAGCTTTTACATTTCGATTTAAAGTGCTGTACTCAGATCAAACAAAAAATACTGCTAAATGTGGTTTAAGGAGTACTTCAGCTACCAGGTTGACTGTTGAAATGTGAACTCGACTGGGCACATTGACAAAATTAGTTGACACAAAGAGGAAAGTTACGTAAATTGCAAATTACCATTCACTTTTGCACATCAAGTGTACGGCTAACAAGAGAAAACATGCTCTACTGAGTCAACCATGAAGCTGCATAAGTTTAAAAACTACTGAAACTACTTGGGTAGAGGGGTCGTCACAAGATATTAGTTCTTGTGCCTGACTCCTCCACTTCTCTTAACATTTCTCTCCAAGGACTAAATCCTTTTGGCTTGGTCTAATTTATTATTGCACTAACTCTGTCCCAATACATCACCGAGATGAGTTTTTTTTTCTTTTTTTCTTGCATTTAAAAGAGGGAGCTGTGATGCAGCGTGTCAGAACCTTTTATGAAACCAGCAGAGGTGACATGTTCTTCCTGGAGCAGAGAGGGAGATTTCTCAAGTTGGCTGTAAGCATTCGCCACATTATAACTCCATAATGTATGCTAAGCTGCGTCTTTATGAAGCCGGTATTAATGGGTGGGGTCGGTGTAACTGCCTTAAACAAGGGATTAGCCTGTCGCTGATGAGTCGGGGCTCTGTGATGGGATTATTTACATTGCTCTGGTGGCAGGGCGCAGGTGTCATTAGAAATACAAATCCCCTAATAAATTTCTGAAATGGGGGGAGTTTCTCAAGTAAAGGGTAGATTGCAGAGAGCGCTGCCTGGAACAATGCTTGTGTCATCTGCAGTCTCACAGAATTTGCAACGTTAATCAGGCTATATTATTAAGTTGAGAGTTAAAAAGTTTTCCTTCACTTTGTCACTAGAATGTTTCTTGATTGGCAAATATTGAAAGAGTGAATTAGCAATGTTCCAATCAGAGGAAATAATAGCCTAGGCTTCAGATGCCGTGAGTGGCTGAGTCACCTGAGTTACAAACACTCGCTGGGTAAATACAGTAATCCAATCAAAGGACCCCGAGTTCTTTTCCTGTTCTCATAATTCCCTGCTTTTAGCCAGGCGCTGGCTTAGCATCACCTCCCTTGGTAAATGCATATATTAAGATTACTTTAATCCTTAACAGAGGGGTGATGATAACACATGGACACTTTACAGAGTGCACTCATCCTTTTCTCAATCCTTTTCCTCTTAAACATCATTGCATTGACTAATTATTTCCTGTCCATCCAGTAATTAGATATAATTGAGCAACCTTTATGAGATAAACAGGTTTATTGGTTGCACTATAAGATCATATTACAACAACAACAAGTGGTCTGAACTTAGTCCGTTATGTAGATTATGTTGGATATTTTATAATGTTTTTAATGCTATTATGTTTTTAAAATTGTTATTATTGACTGGTGCTGAGAGAGTGCTAAGGCACATTGTATTTCATTGCTGTGGTACTTCGTACTAATATGCATATAGAATTAATTCTATATGACAATATAGAATTAATTCACCTGTTACCACTGCTCTACACTGGTGGTTTCAACCCTCTTGAAACAAATATTTTTTTTAATTTGTACATATAATAATATAACAGAAATAAGAAATACTCTGAGGAATGAAGGTCCCGCTTTACTTCAAGCCAGATCAGCTGTGACCAATACTTACACACACATATAGGGCTGGAAATGATGATTTTCATTATCATTCATCCATAATAATAATAATAATCTTCAATTGGTCAGTTAATCTATAAAATGGCAATCACAGTTTAGAATCAAAGGGATGTCTTCAAATGTCTTGTCCGAAACTATATTCAGTCAAAAACTATAATCGTCAAGAATATTAATTTTATAATAATATTAAACAAAGAAAAGCAGCTAGAATTAGAAAATGTTGATGACTCAAATGATTAATCAATTGTAAAAATAGTAGATTCATTTTCTGTCAAACTACTAACGGATTAATCAAATTACCGTTTCAGCTTTAAACATATTTCTTAATAACTGCATAAAAAAATATAAATATTCAATATTTACCTGTAAACTGAATGTCTAATAGCTTATCAATGATTAGTAAATGTTATCAATGATATTATTTAGATGAAGAGGAAGACATACTTCATTAATCCCTGTGTCCTCTCTGATTAAGTGTAGAAAAATATTGGGTTAATAACAATGCATTGATTATGAGCCTATAACATAACTGGTCTGATTATCCATTGTTTTTAAATATACTGAGTGGCATTTTTTCTGCCTTTTTCTGTTCACTGTCTGTGATGGGAGTGCCACTTTGTGAATGAATGATGTCATTCAAGTGCCTGATTGGTCCTGGTCAGTCAACCAAACTATTTAAGGCTATGGTTGAGGTGAATGTGTGAATTTACCTGATGAAGGTCTAAGACCGAAACATTGTATTTTTCTAAATAAATTATTGCTTGCGTAATGGTCAGTGTGCAGGACTTTTTCTAAGCTTCTGATCTGCTACTTTTGATCATATCCTACGCACCTGCCCGACAAAAGAGGTGTGCAAAAAAGCTTTCCTACATTAATCCCAGAGGGGAAATAACAAAATGTCACTCTGTCATGTTATATACACATTTCACAAACACCAAAATACACACATGTGCAAACTGAACCTATTCACATGGACAGGCATCACGAGCAGTTGGGAGAGAAGTGCCTTGCTTAAGGGCAACTCTGCAGTGTCCTTGAGCAATTGTGCCCAGGAGGTGAACTGGCACCTCTTGAGCAACACGCCGTACTTGGTATGGACTTGAACCAGCGAACCTCTGGTTTCCAAGCTAAGAGCTAATGCTCCAGCCACTGATAGGTATTATTGTCAAAATCATACAGTAATACATTTTATTAACTTGTTTTTTTATTTGTAAAAATGTTTGACCAGCTTTAATGTGAACTACCTACAGCCACCACAGGATTGCATAGAGACGGCTGAGGGACAAGATGGTGACTTTCCCTCATGTATAAAACACAGCAGTTTCATGTTGACATTAAGTGCTCTTAGTTTGCTCTTACGTTAATTGTGGCTTAAAGCATGTAAAAAAAATCTTCAGGAAAGCTAAAAAGTTTATTTAAAAAACAAAAAAGCCAGATTCTGTGAGACAAAAATTCCAAATGTATTTCCTTGTTGTCTTTCTGCTCGAGGATATGCTGCATTTCTTCACTGTTCTCAGACCGAATGGGCCTCATAACTCAGAAAGGCACAGTGGGAAAATAAATACACTTTGCAGGGGTGAATGGTACCTCATGTACTGTGGAAAATAGTAGGTGGGAAATCAGGGTGTTTGGCAAGTAATTTAGCACTTTGTATACAGTGTCAACTTCTCTGTGAGAATAGCTCAGATGTCAGTGTTGTGAGGGTTTTCCCTCTGCAGCTCATGTTTTATTAACTTCAACACTGCAGCTTTGGGACATTTTTGTCATTTGCACCAGTTGATTTCGATCAAGCCCTCGCTGATCAGAGCAAAGAAATGTACCCATTAGAGTCCTGATGATCAGACTGCGCTGCTAGTCCTGCAGACTCTGCTCAAAGATCATTTAGAATTTTAGATTTATGTTTCAGAGTACAAATGTAATTTCTTCCGTGGTACATATCAACTAAATTATCCCACAAAAGCTTGTATTAATCAAAGGTCCACTGAGCGCTAACGCAAATGGGGAGTTTAATTAAGCTTTACTGTGATAAGTGGGACAACCTGCTAATTAATCAAAACTGACAGAGGTTCTTATATGGCCCATGGAAATGATGGGTGGTACAAGTTGACATGTATTGTTGAATTCTTAATTAATGCATCACACGTTTTCTGGCTAACTGTGATTGGATTTACCTGGTAAACATTTTGCAAACTGCATACAGCAATTCAAATAAGATAAAACAAAATCATTAACAAAAGGTTATTTTGTAAAACCTGCAAATACATTTGTATGGCTCATATAATTGCAGAGATAATAGTAATAGGATTGATTTAATATCATAAGTAATTATCACAAAGTAGCTGCAGACTAATTAGCATTAAATCTAACCAATTTCAAATGAAAATGGCAGTAAAATCATTTAGAACCAAGAAATCTACAGTACCATGTCACCGTACAGTCAAATCAGGAGATGTTTACTTCACATATCACCCCAAAACAGAGAGGCTAGAGCACAAGATCAGACAGGAATAGACACACACACACACACACACACACACACACACACACACACACACCATTTCCAAATCTTTGTAGTCATCAATTAATCTATTACAGTAAGAGTAGCAGATGGATGGTTCCTGTTATTTATGTGAATGAAATCAGACCTGCAAACAATACACCGCACCACAATCAGTGATGCCGCACTCTGGTCAAATCGACAAAGTATTCAGCTGTCACAAGAAATATGCTGCAACTTCACAGCCTTCTTCATTTCAACAGCAGCTGAAAAATGCTTTTTGTGGAAGTTGGCTGTAATTATGTTTTTCTAATCAGGCACTATAATTGTCCAGTGTTCGCTCATTATCCTAAGCGTTTGATTTGTCTTCAGCCTCCGTTTGCTATGTGCAGTGAAATATTCTTGCAAGGATGAATGATATTGTGTAACACGTTGTCTATGCTCAACCCAATCTTCTCAAACAACAGACAAGTAGTGACTGTAATGTGTGTTTTCTAACTTGAGGTAAAATTAGTAGACAAAGACAACGGTTTTATCACGAAGCACTTATCATGCAGACTAATTTTATTTTGTAGCTGTATTTTTCATTATCATAGTAATAAAATGTAGTTTTGATTCAATATGATGGCAGCACAATAATTTAATAAAAGAAACACAGAGGAAATCTATATTGGTTTCCTTGAGATAGCTAAAACTATAGCATATAAAAAACAAATCTATTTTCTATCTTTGGATTTGACAATATTAGTTACATCAGCCACTTGATCAAGCAGATAAGCTAACACAGGAAAACGAGAACTGCTGAACTGTGACCCTGAGCATGACCATTTCTACAAAAGCTGCTGAGTGAGAAGGGATGAAGAAGGGATGGGTCGAAATAGAGCACAGAGGGCGCAAACACCTCAGTCCGTATGAATTTCATTAGACAAAATTTCAACCAAGGTGTAATTTGTGTCAGTGCAGCAATTCACTGGACACAAAACAATCAGAAGTCCACCTAAATATGTGATCTGATCCTCATTAATGTGCAAAACAATCGCAGTGCAGGTTGAAATGTATCTTCTCTCTAGGTTCTAGATTAGGTACAGTGTGAGGGTATCTGTGTCACTGCAAATAGCACTCAAGATCAATTAACACCTGATAACGCATGGAGGCACAATTAAACATTGAACAACAAACAACAATGATGCTGGACTGGTTTAAACTTATGTTTGAAAACTGCTCATCACTGTGTTTCTAATTAGATATTTACTAAAATTACCATCTATACAATTATATCATGATTATATACACAGTGGCGTAAAGCAAGACTACAGGTCCATCCAGTGGTGGAACAAGTACTCAGATCGTTTACTCACTGTAAGTAGAAGTAGCAATACAACAGTGGTAAAAATACTCAATTGTTAAAATACTAAAATACTTTATTTACACGTAACTGTCCTAAGGACAGAGGTATTATCAGCAAAACACTCATGCAGGAAAAACAGCCCATGTATATTTTAAATACTGCTGGGTAGTTAAAAAGTGCATTGTATTTTATAAGCCCATCTTACAGTATGTCTTGTATTTAAAATATTGATCAACAAAGTACCCAGTAAGGATAGCTGTAGTAACCCAGAAACTATAGATTATTGTAGTGGAATTAAAAGTACAATATATATATATATATATATATATATATATATATATACACACACACACACACCTGAAATGCTGATTTTCTGTGGGCCATTAACTACCCTGTGAATATGGCCCTATTTTGAACAAGAGCTTTTCTTCCAAATATGGTATGCTCATGAATACTTAGATGAGCTGCTCGCTGATTGGTTGAGCGACCCACATACGCATACATTGGAGTCTCATATTACACACACACACACACACACACACACACACACACACAATCTGTCTGTTACATGCCCAGACATGCCCGGGTGCGAGCCGGCTGCAGCCAAGATAAAATGTTTCGACACTTTCATTATAACTAGTGTAGTTGTAACGTTACCCTTGGGACATAAAAAACCTCCACCATAGAATCACAACTCACCTAATAGCTAGTAAGCGGGGAGCCGGAGAGTGAACCCCTGCAATGTCCTCCGCCAGTGCCTCTGCAGCGCTGCATTAGATCCATAACTCCCGCTCCATTGTCCGATATACTCATTCTAAACAGTAAAAAGCCAGTAGGCTATTCCGTTGTACAGTCTGGAACACTGCATTTACGACCGTGGTTAATTTTAAATATGCTTTAAAAACTTCCAAACTTTGTTCTTTCTAAAGTCCTACATAGTGCAGCTCGATCCTGACCGAGCTCTAGCTCAGCGGGTCTGTGAAGGGGGAGAGGCCGACAAGAAGGCAGCAAACCCGCCCGGTAGCCGTCGCCTGTCCCAGCTGATTGTGGAGCTCGTGAAGTCCTATACTGTCCTACCAAATTTGCAATTAGCCATCAATTTTGGTGAAACGGCCCATATTCGAGCTTTACATAGTTGATTTCTCGCATAAAAAAAGTCTCAGAAGTGAATTTAGTGGTAAAATAGCAGATGAACAATGTATACAATTTCAGAGATCTGCGTGACCTAGATTCAGAATACTAGCTGACCTCAGGTCAGTTGTGTAGCCTATGTAAATGTTGGGGTGTGACAAAGACTAGAGCCAAATGAGGAGGAGTTGAGAAGTTGACATCAACTTTTAGCTTTGTTGAGAGTTGCCTGTTTTCAGCAGCAGTTTCAAATTGTGAGATTTGCAGAGGAAAGGGGTGTCAATGGGATTTTGAGGTTCTATGTATGTCCTAGTTACCCACCAAACTCAGTCAAAAGTCGTTTTTCAACTATGACAGGGTAAAATCAGTTTTCTGTTTCTATCACATTTACTGAATGTACAAATCAATCCATATAGTTAATGTTAGGGATAGCAGGCCCTTTTTTGGCAGTTTGCAGATTATCTGTATCGGCGTCTTATTTGCCTGATAACCTATAAAATTAATTAATTAAAATTGTTCGCTAATTTGGCTTTCGCTACAGCTCTGCGTCTGTCACTCTGCTTCGGTTTCACTCACCACTGAGTCTGGCTTAATGTCCCACCCACTCTGACTATCTTTTACTGGGTATTATGTTGAAAGTTTCTAATTTATTGCTTAAAGCATTTAAACTAAGTTTTGTGTTGGATTTTTTAACATTCCAAAATCCTAAATTTTGACTTTAAGATTTTCATTTTCACTGTAAATGCATATCGGTTCCAAATATAGGTATCGGTTTCATTAACTATTGTTAATTAGTATGGGCCTTGAAAAGTTGATCCCTAGTTAATGTGACAGAATAGTTGACTTCCCAGTCAAGAACATAAGGTCATAGATATCATATGTGTGAATGTATATAATGATGATGATGATGATGATGTATGTTGTGTACTAAGTGGCCCATCCCACACTGAATTACATGACACCAATACAAATGTAATTTCATCCACATCTTCTCTCTCTACTTTGCACAAAATAAAGAATAAAGAAAACATATTACAGCAGCCACAACACATGTATAAGCATTCCTGTGTTGTTCTTTCCATGTGCAAAATGTTCAAAATGCATTTGATGCGTTTTCAAATCTCAAATATATGATAATACACCAGATGTTGTCGATGACGGCAGCAGATAGGTGTTTGTTTTGGAAGTGAGCTGTACTTTGGACCACAGTTTGGTGGAGGCGTTCTTCACTGAGATTACAAAGTACCAGACTTTAGCTGATGTCTTACTGTATAACTAGATCTACAGGCTGCTTTTGTGTCTGTAAATTTGTCAGTCAATATGTCCATATATTAGTGGTGAGGGATGTTCAATAAAAAAAATAAAAAAGATACATGCAAGGTCATACTCAGCATTGATCTTTGGCAGTCACCTATTTGCAGGCCCTATGTGAGGCTATGTATCATGAAGGTACAAAGGCTCAGACAGAAGTTTGTGTTGTTGAGTATTTATGATCTGTTTTCAATATGACCATAAATAAAAGTCTTAAAAAGGCAGTTTGTGTATGCGTGTGACCTGCTGTCTGTGTGCCACCATTTACCCTTAAAAACAGAAACCAAAGAAAAGTGGTTACTTCTGAGGACCTGTGTTTGAACTGCATTAGTGAAAGAGAAGCCCACTGCAGTTGCGTTCATAAAAAGGCTTTTGATGAGGAAAGGTAACTAAGTGCACATGCTGTTTGACTGAAATGCCAGAGAGGGGTTTTCTTCATAACATGGCAAGTACAGTATCTGACCCGAGAAAATGGCAACGACTCCCCAAGTAAAAAGATATGAAGTATATGACTCTTTTTCCTATTATTTTATGTTTACATTTTATGTACAGTAGCAATAAGCAGCTGTGTTAAAATGAAACCACTTAAAGGAATACTCATCACCTGAGCCTGAAAGGTGGCTGTAAAAAGTTTCACTTTTGAAGGAACAAATCAGCAGATTAATCGTTTTTATTTAATTATTTGTTAGTTTCAGTCCTAATTTACTACACAGCATATCTAGTTACTTTACCATGCTTGAATTTCTGACAATTCCTTAAACAAACTAGGAATTTAACCCAGCTCTGCTACTTATGTAAGTGTACTGAATATATTTAGTATACACCCTATAAAGACCCTTTTGGCAAGTCATGAGACAACAGCCTGTACAGTTAGATATAGCTGCACAGTTAGGCTGTAACAACTATGAATAGATTCACAAAGTGAAATGTCTGGTCCATAACACTTATTGTAGCAGAAAGAGCCGCAATATCCTACCTAAAACACTGTAGCCTACTTACAGTGAAGCTTAATTTAGCTATATTTTTCACATTTTTCACATTGAATCAAATGACTAAATATATAAACAACCATAATAATACGAAAATATGTGATTCATCACAGCTGATAATAAAAATCATGTTTATCATTTACAGATTTACAATATACATATTTTAAAATATATGCAACCACTGCGCTAACATTACGCATCATCAAGTTCACATGCTCAAAATCAAATCTCTATTGTACTATTTTTCTGTATCTGCTAAATTGAGAATTAATTCTTTTCTGACCATCATAATAGATAGATAGATAGATAGATAGATAGATAGATAGATAGATAGATAGATAGATAGATAGATAGATAGATAGATAGATAGATAGATGCTCAGTGGACCTTTAAGTCTGAGATTACTCACTATGCAGCTGTACGAGACGACCATTTTTAGAGATGGAAGACCAGCACACTCAAAGTCTCATGAATTTGTCCATCCCCTCCACTGCTCTTCACTCTTCCTTGATATTGTATCTATGCAGGCAGTTGCCATAGAAACTTAACTTTATTATCCAACTACCCTTTACTACCTTGTGGGAAATATCTTTGTCCACTTACATTCTAATTATGTTTGTGTGAATACTAAGCTGGCTCCTGAATAACTACAAGGTGTCAGACAGCAATATCACAACTTCTCATAAAACTATAAATTAAAAAAACTGTGGTGTGTGTGTGTGTTAGGGTTGCATGATATTGACAAAATGTGATATTGCGATATCGATTATGAATATTGCAATATCGATATTAATTTCGATATCTTTTAACTAGGGCTGGGCATCGTTCAACATCTTTCGATCCGGTGCCAATTTCGATACCTCAGTTTTGATGCCGGTTCCTAACGATACTTTTTTCGATACCATATGTTTTAAAATCCATTTCAACATCAACAAAAATACATTAAACACAAAGCTTTTATATTCCACCTTAATTGTGAATCAAAATAGTTATCAAAATTAAAAAAATTCTGGTAACACTGCTCACTCAGAGTAACATTAATAAAAGTGCCTTGTTTGCAAGCTCAGCCTGTCAGTCAGTCATCAGGGCAGAGAAACCACTGTTGTGCCTGCTTGTCTAAGAGGAAGTGTAACGTCAACAGCACCGCGACCGCTTTCGGCTCGCCATTAATATCAAAAACGCTGTCTGCATGAAGTTTTGAAAAACTGTAACCACACTTGAAACCACTTTATCGGCATCGCCGTGACTCTCTGTGACTTCAACAAAACTGCAGAGTCAGCGGCGTAGTTTACTTCGTCCGCACCTCTCCGTGTATGTGTGTGTGTGTGTGTGTGTGTGTGTGTGTCGGTCGGCGCTCCGCTCTGTGTCAATATGCAGAGAAGACAAATAAGCTTGCGCTTACGCGCTCAGACGCTTTTGGAACCGAAATTTGGCACCAAAAGATAAATAATTTTTTTCGGTGCCATAAAAGTATCGACATTCGGTGCCCAGCCCTATTTTTAACATATGTAAAATTACAAAAGTTATGGGAAAATGCATCAAAATAGATTAATAACAAATTAAACAAGTTTTCTTACAACACAAGGTTTATGTCATATTGGACTGGTACAACATGAATAAATAAATAAATAAATAAATAAATAAGGACCATGTCTACAGAACAGGACATGTTTTACTGGTTGTACAGTATAAAATATATAAATAAAGAGAACAGGACACAACTTTTCTTTCTCTTCTCTGATTTGTTCCGTTTAGTTGTCTCTATCTATCTCTTCACTTACACTGTCACTCTGTCAAAATATGAACACACATCACATGGTCTCCATAGGGTTTGTCATGTAATGTGGACCCGTGCGCTGACGTGCACTAACATGTGCAAGTGGCATGGTAACTGGCCAATGAAACACGATCATTATAGCGTTTTAAGCGAGCTCTAAATCGAACACAATTAAGCCACACAGCCAACGGATGGGACGCAGTGCTCCACAAAATAAACAAAATATTGCATACTTATTGCGACGCTTTTGATATATTGTAATAACGATATTGAGTCGATATATCTTGCACCCCTCGATATAATATTGCGCAACGTGATATTGCGATAATGATATTGAGTCGATATATCTTGCACCCCTAGTGTGTGTGTGTGTGCGTGTGTGTGCGTGTGTGTGTGTGTGTGTGTGTGTGTGTGTGTGTGTGTGTGTGTGGCCTAATATACTGAAAGATGCTTGAGTCTTTGTCTCCTATTCCCTTGAGAGTTTATCATTTGGATTTTACCCTGTTGTACTTGTGTTTGTAATTTGACTGAGCACCTTTTTTCACCACACAGAAGAGACTGGGGGAAGGTGGTGGTGCTTTAGTGTTTCAGCTGCCTGCTTTCTGAACACCATTGCAACCATTTCTCACCTGTTGCAACAAATACGAAAGTGTAAATAAACAACATTAGGATAACACCACGAACTGTACTGGTGAAATTTGTTATTTCTTTCTTATAATCCAACTGTCTAAATCAACAGCTAGGGCTACACAGAGATTGTTATCTATCGAGTATGGTGGCCCCAAAGGACAAAGCACAGACAGTGCTGAAGAAAGCACAAACTGCAAATAATCAAAACACAAACAACAATAGTGTGCAGAAAAGAAAAAAAAAACATGGAGGATGGGAGTGATGGACATAATTTGACCTAGCAGCAGCAACAATATTTCCAATTAAGGCTCATTGACAGCCAGTGAAAAGAAAGAAGACCAAGAGAGGCCAGCCAGATGTATGTGGACGTCCCCAGAGGGCAGCAGAAAGCCTCTGACTTCTGAAAACAAACATCTGCTGCCATGTTCTCTCTAGGCAGCACTCTGCTCTCTCCACTGCTCAACTATATTCCCATCTACTTACTACAACAATGTGAAGATAACATTTTATTGCTGCAGACCACAGAACAATGTTTGTCTTTGTTCCACAAACAAATTCAACACATGATTCTATGAATGTCATACAACCTAGCCAAACAAATACACTGTGATATTTATTTTTAAACTACTTGCCATATCTGATCATGTTGCTGAGTGTACCAAAAAGTGTACCATCTCAGAGTGTTGTGCAAGGGAATATGAGGAAGATCTCTGCGCTACATTCATAGCAGGTGTGTGTTGAAGTCCAAATACTTTCATTGGAAAATGATGGCTCAGCGAGAGACAGGCTGGGTTTTGATCAAAGAGCAGCAACTGACATCTCAACATATGCTGGATGAATTATTAAAAATACAAGTGACCCCTTGTGAAGAAATAAATTGCTGCTCCTCCTGCATCCGCATATGCAATATGTCAGCTCTGGAGGCAAAGTAGAGGTTATTTTTTATTAGCTTAAATCAGAATGGCAGCCTGTCACTCCAAGCGGATGTGCCATGAAAGGCTGAAGCTTGGCTCTACATCTGTAAAGACGTGCTGTCGTTCACTTACTGAGGGCAGGGAAGCGTTTCAGCAGAGATCGTTAGTGTTGGATAGATTATCAAACACATTTGTATTAGAGATGGAACTCACGAAATTGAAACGATTAAAAAAAAAAAGGAAAAAAAAAAGTTGATTAAATGATTGATATTTGATATTTGATAAATTGTGAATCAAATAACAAGGCTGATGAAAATATAATTGAAATGATAAATTTGTTCTTAAACGTATCTTGTTTAAATAAAGACAACAAAATGAAATGATTTAAGCAGACATGAATTGATGAAGCAAAAACAAAAACAGACTTGACTTGATAAACCACCTTATCGTTCATCACAACTCAAGACTCTGCAATTAGTGGGGCGCCCCATATACAAAGGCTCAGTCCTTACCACCGGGGGTTCGATTACCACCTGCGGCCCTTTGCTGCATGTTGTTCCCCCTCTCTCCCCTTTCCTATCTTAAGCTGTGCTATCAAATAAAGGTCTAAAAATGCCCCAAACAATAATCTTTTTAAAAAAAAGTCCCTGCATTTAGCACTCAAAGTTTGCACACTGATTGTTTATAGTTTCACATGGCAAACATATCAATCATAGGCCACACCGAGTGACTCATTACAGTTTTCTGATATTACACCTGATGTAAACCAGTAAAATGTTATTTGTGAGTCCACCTGTTGGCTAGCCATTCAGTTTCAATGACCACACCGAAGCAACATTAATCAGTAACAAATCTTTTTTTGTTCACTTACAGTATATTGTGCTTCATTTCAGTATCACATAAAGAACATGCAGGCTAGCAGCAGTCAAAAAGGGAATGATCAAATCATGTTGGAAGTGATAACTGCAAGATAAAGTATAACCGATCGCTGACGGGTTATAAGAATGGTCTGTGTTTTACATATTGATCAGTGTAGGTGTTGAATGATAATTGCTGTGCAGAGCCGTCATTAATAATAAATGTGTATTTCTCAAATTAAGCTTGCTTTTAAAATCAACTGATTCCACTTTTCAAATCACGTAACAGAACAAGTTCATCTTTTTTTCTTCATATGCTTACACTTTTTCACGAGCAAATGTGTCAATTTAATTATACCTTCATCAACTTAGTTTTTATGAATCACACCCCTCATAACAAGTGTCCTGAGCTGCGTTTAGGTGTAAATGCTGAAAGTAAATACATATTTAGGAAAGCTGCATATCATACCTGTGTAATAAGTCTGTGTACCCTCTTTTTAGTCTATTGTTGTCTTAAAACAATTATAAGGAAACACCTTTTTACACACTGTGTATGGTTTAAAATATTAATTAAATGCACCTTAAAAATGTAAACTGTGGTCAAGTGAGCTATACTTTAGAACAGGGGTCATCAATTACATTTTTCAAGGGCCAGAAATTTTTCTAAGCAGACACTCTGGGGGCCGGACTTTGAAATAAAATGAATTTATACCTAATACGCCTATGCTTGTTCGAAATTTTCACTTTCTTACTGAATTAATGCTATATTTTTTTTACATGTATTAGTGTGAGCAAACTCCTAAAAAACATGGAAACTCCATAATGATAACTGGCTCTTTAACTAGAAAATGATCTCAGACTAGGAGGCAGTTCACTGAGGAGTGATGGTTAATGTCTGTGATTATGGAAACATTATTGTAGTATGCGGCGTCCTGATTGGTGGAAAATGCTTGCAGAAAGAAATGGCTGTTGTCAGGTAAACATGTCACTGTCAAAGAGGCTGAAGGAAAAAGTTGATGTGGAAAAGCCCAGCTTTAATGATGAATGACAGGTTATGCACTCGTCATGTATGCCTCATTTGCAATGAAAGATGCTGTTGCAAAATAATACAACCAGCATCATCATCATCAAGAATAGGGCTGGGCGATAAAACGATAACGATATGTATCGCGATAGACACGTAATCAATATCAATAGAAAATGCGTTCGATAAAACGTTCGATAACTTGTTTTTCTTCTTCGGAAGAAACCAGAAGTTGCGAAGCAAGTTTGGTTGCATGAACAAAGGCACTCACTCTCTGGTAACCTAGCAACGTAGGCAGTGACACTCTAACAGCCAATAATGTAACAGTATCAAGTTTGGTTGCGCCACATCGCTGTCTCGTGTTGGATTTTACCATTCTACAATAACAGAACCGGCGGCGTGGAGTGATAAGTGGAAAGTGAGTGCCGCAGCGAGCGAGGGAATTGTTGATAAAACAGGAAAAGTCAGTATGGCAGTTTTGGGGATTTTATAAGTCTGACCGTCGTTCCCACCAACACTACCGCAAACTTGTTTTACCACCTTAGCCGCGCTCACACTTTGGAGCACAGCCGTATTCGACAGCAACGTCCAACAACATCTGCAGCTACTACACCGCACAAGCAGCAGACCGCCATGGAGAGGTACTCTGCATCAGCGCCTTACTAAACGCTACAAAGAAATAACGGAGGCAGACGTGCTGAGCACTGTCCAGAAGCCAGGTTACCAACCTAGCACTAAACCTGCAGAAAATAGTTCTTCTCAGGTTTCAGGTTTCTCTATGTTTATATTTAACACTTTGCACCATTTTATTACACCTTATTAAGCAGTTCTTACTTATTCTTTCTTCACTGTGATTTTAGACTTATGTTTACATTTTAATTATTTGAGTGGTTTCCATGGTTGTGTTGACATTTCTGCTTTTATAACTGAGGGGATTATAATCAGAGGAAGGTTAAGATGGTTAAAAATGTTTAAATTTAATATATTTTTCTCCTGGTCCTTATTTTAAATAGGTCATAAAAAATATCAATAATTATCGATATCGACCGATATGAAACACTTATATCGTGATACAGTTTTCAGCCATATCGCCCAGCCCTAATCAAGAATGAAGAACCCGAACATAACGATCACGTCATTCACGTGCATATTAAGTAGCCATTTATAATACCTCCATAGATTTACCGCTCCAGCGGAGTTTGGTTTGTTCAGCCAGCAGTGAGGTTTACAAGACTTTGTCCAAATTTCCAGATTCCCAGCAAACTAAGACTACAGTTAGACTACAAACCGACAGCTTTTGTTTTAGCTTATTTGTAAAAATTCGCTATTTGCAGAGTAGAGCTGTATTTGCGTAAAATAGCATGGTGGACAAGAGTGGACTGAGCAGACTGTTTATGCCGGTCTACACAGGTGAGTGCATTGATAAGTATTGACTTTTTACTCACAAAGGTTTAATTGTAGCCTATTTACAGAAAAGAGACTAGCGTGAGTTCATCTGCCCCAGCGGCGTTGGTAACTCTCTCTGTTTCGTTCCCAGTCAGTTGCTGCATGTTTTAACGCACACACATCCCGACTCAGCTGTGTGTGTGTTTTAACTCACACACATCTCCGCTCAGCTGTGGAGCTCGGGCATCGCTGTACAGAATCCCGGCATGTGAATAGAGATGCAAATACAGGGGGCTGTGTTTTTGCTCTAAATGCTTTAAATGATAAATAACAGAACGCATTTTTTCCTCTTTACATTTTGTGAATTCATGATTATTCTGCGGGCCAGACTAAAAGCTTTGGCGGGCCGGATGTGGCCCGCGGGCCGCCAGTTGACGTTCACTGCTTTAGAAGATACTCATGCCGAATCCTGCATACCTGATGAGGCGCATGCTCCTTGCAGAAGTGTCCACAATGAAAGCGGAAATTAGCAAACATTTCCCCATCCTAATTATTTAGGAGCAGTGGGTATGCACAGCGCAACAACAGGGGACCTACTCCAGTTTTCAGGCCAGTTTCTTGGCAGGAGTATTCCCTTATATCCAACATGCACGTTTTTTTTTTTGGGAGAACACAGTTTGAATGGAGCACATAAATTCAACATTCACACAATACACAAGGATCTTCTTGCTGTGAGGCAACAGTGAGCCCCTATGCCACCCAAACCATGTCTGTTTATTTATACCTTTGCCCTGTGAGTGTGACTTCATGTGGAGTGACACTCTGTCGTAAAGTTTGAGAAGGGGAGGGGACTGGTTTGGACAAGGGCCAGAGACAGGAGAGAGAGAGAGAGAGAGAGAGAGAGAGAGAGAGAGAGAGAGAGAGAGAGAGAGAGAGAGAGAGAGAGAGAGAGAGAGATGGCAATTTCACAGCGATCACTTAAACATTCAGACAATCAGAGCTTTAATTCTAGAGACAAGGAGGTGAGTTGGTGCTGCTGATTACCATTTACACCTGAGAGTATCCTCATATGGCTACAGTCTCAGCAATTAGCCAGTGGGAAGGTCCACTGGAACACCTTCGCAGTGGATGCAGTGGGAGGGTTGAGTATCACTGTTGACTTTCCCCACTCATAATACATTTTTCAATCTGTGTGAAAATGCAGATTCACAACCTTCTGAATCTGTCCACTTCAACTACATGCTCAACTATATGGTGTAAAATGATTCACGCTGCAGACAGTGTCTTCTGCTTTTCATATGATTGCCATTATCTGAGCCGTAACGCAGGTCAAGGATGATTATGAATGTTGATCAAGACAAAAGAATGACATGGCACTTCTGCCATTTCTCTGAGTTGCTCAGTAAATACATGTCTGAAACATGATGTTGACCATTAATACAGTGTGACGACACTAGTAGGAGACCTCCAGCACAGGCACAGAAGTGTACTAGACTATAATTTATGCTAAGTGAAAAAATTACCATATGTCTGCCATAAGAGCAATGGTGAATCCCGAGCTTGCTCACAGAGGGAATTGATTGGCCTTCTGTTGTTAATCAGCAGTTGTTTTAGAGGTTGTGTCAGATGGCACAGATTCTGGCTTCCTGCTGGATAAAATATGTGCGTGTGCATATAAAGATGGCTTCATAATCCAAACCAAGTGAACCCAGCAAGTAGATCAAAGGAAGCAGCTGGTTTGGGGTGTGCAAGATCATCCACTCCTTGTCTCTCTAGCTGCTTTTGATTGGGGCGGAACTGCTAAAAGATGCCTGACAATACTTCAGAGAGAACTGCCAGAAGCACACCTGTCTCGGTGGAGTCAGGCAGACTCAGACAGTAGGCTTACCAAGATATGGGTGTAAGTGGGTGCAATTTGTAGCCTTGTCTGCCATTAGTCTAGAATGCATCAGAAGCCTCCATCACAAATGATCTGGCTCGACTCATCAAATCAGTTTCACAGGTTTCACCAGTGTGAGAACTGTTCACTTCTGCAGCTTCTCTTGGGCCTCGGTGGGAGGGAAGGCACTTCAACAAATAGACGTGCCATAAATTGCAAGGAGAAAAAGGTCTGACAGATGAACAGATGGGTTCAGTATATTACTCTCTCTCTCTCTGCCCGTCCACCTTCAGCTGATGAAGTGAGGTGAGGAGCGAGAGAAGAGGTGGAGGGAAATGATCTGTGTCAATGCATTAGACCAAATTGCTCCTTCACCTGAACATACAAATGAGGCCCAATGGCGTGAGCAATGTCAGAGCAATTAGAAATCCTGTGTTTAGAGGTTAGATCTCTTTCTGCATCTGATCTCTCCTGAGTGCACAACCCCAGCAGCAGAGACACACACACACAAGGCAATCTTTAGTGTAACTGATATTAGCAGCCTTATTAAACCAAAGGACTGAAAACAAACAAATAACTTTTCAAGGTCCAGAATACAAATAATTGTTGAGACAGAAGTGCAAAAAGCACTCAGTTTCATGGTGTGCAATTTATTTTGGGGGGGAAATATCTGTTTGCAATTTAATTCTATCAATATCACACTTTCCAGCCTGTGCTTGTTTGCCTTTTCAGTAGAATTTAAAGAACTTTCAGGCTATATTAGAGCATGTAAGACATGTTATCATGCATGCAGTTTATTGGATAATTGCATTGGATAATTCCTATCAAGCACTGTTTCGTAAGTAACAAAAGTCTGCTTCTAATGTCGCCATTTATGGTAAATTTATTAAATAGTGCAACTTTCGTCAATCATTTCTTAAAACTAATAACAATGAATTTGCATATATACTCACAAAGAACTGGTCAAGGTGGAGCCGATATCGATCCATTAAAATATGTCTTGATCAGGCCTGATACAGAGCCCTAGGAGTGGCTCTGGTCATCTCTACCCGTTACATGCAGTATTTCACCTGATGAACACAGTGAGGCTTAAGTTCTTTACTTTTTCAGGTCAAAGTCTCGCTGAACATTAACAACCTTCCTGCTTCACACAAGGGTTGGGTACCAAGACCCGGTGCTAATACGGCACCGACGCCTTAACGACTGGTATAAACAGGACCGAATAGTAACACGGATTTCGGTTCCTCATTTCGGTGCCACTTACAGTAAATGCCTTAAATGTCTCTGATGCTCCAAAACGGATGGATAACGTTACCCTACCGTTAGCTAGCAGCTGGACTAAACACGGTTCAAATGCTGACAGCTAAAATTAAACGGTGTAAAGTGTGACTGTATTTCACTGTAGAGGATTCCAACACCGGGAGGTAACAGTCTGCAGCTGCGTTGTCGGCACAGAAACTACACAGAAACTGGTAGCCTAAGCCTTGTGGTGCATTCCTTGTTATTGTAAAATGACCCTTTTCTCATTTGGTGGTTGTTTTTGTCGTTTAACAGCAATTTACTGGTGAAATAAGTTATTGTTATAAGTTATTGTTATTACATTATTAATAAATCATTTCATTTTGACCATATGGCATTAGCAATAAATAAGCCGTTCTTTAATGTAGCCAACTGTCGTTTTGTGCTCTTCTATTTATTTAAAAAAAAAAAAGAATTTAAGTTTTGGTTCAGGCACCCTTTAGGCCCCGGCACCATTTTAAAAGTATCGCTTTAGCACAGGTATGGGGGAGAAAAAAACCCCGATACCAAACCCTATTCACACCCATCTAATAGTGTACATTAACATATGGCGGCTGCCACGCATAAAGACCGCCTCCTGAAATCTGCCACTGAGTCATTTCACTTGAGTACAATGTAATTAATTGCCTTGCTCAAGGGCACCTCAACATTAGCTGGTGAGAAAGGGAGAGCACTACTTGTTCATTCTCCCCTTCAAGGTGTCGGGGGTGTCAAGGGTTTAAACCAATAACCTTCCAATCATGAACCTATTTCTATATGCTTTAGGCTACTACTGGCACCAGAAATCTCAGTGCAATTATCAGGTCATGAAGACGTGTCTCACAGAATTTTGAACGGGAGCAAAATATGCTTAATTTCTTTATTTTGTCAGATCATTCAAGGAGGCTATCAGATGGTGAGTTTAATCTGCTTGTCACTGAGAACAGTTTTGCAAATAGCTTTTGACAAGGGGAATGTCTTATCTGTAGCTGACGAAAAGGGTCATCATCAGTCTTAATGGATTGTAACAAACAGGAGGTGGCAATAGCACGGTTTTATTTGGCAAACAAGTTGAAGATGTTCTACCTGTTTAAAGTGACTAAACTGCCTCTGGGTGATATTAAGGTGAAACATAAAGTAGATTACAGAAGTAGCCTGTGGACTGAGAGAAACCTGTATAAACAGTTATTTAAACTTGGTAATCTTGCACAAACTTTGAGTAAACTTGCCGTCATATTGATGTTTTCCTTATGTGGTTTTCACAATATATACTTAGGGCAATCCATCAGAAATCAATTACTTTCTGAACTCAACACTTTCGATATGAGCAAATGTTTCCCTACATGTTACAGTATATGAGAGAGGGTTGAGAGTGGTTTGATTAACTATGTGCTCACATCAGTGAAGCCTGTCAAAGTCCAAATAAGATGAGCATAGCATCATTAGCCCACGACCAGTGGCTCTTCACAGATCTTCACATCTTTACATGACTTTGCACCACACATTTTTGCTGACTTGTGCTTCCTTATAATGTACTGCAATTTAATTTTAATTTTCAGTTTTTCAGTCATGTAATAATAAACAATGGGAAAACTGAA
The DNA here is from genome assembly GCF_010015445.1 of Perca fluviatilis. Classification (NCBI taxonomy): domain Eukaryota; kingdom Metazoa; phylum Chordata; class Actinopteri; order Perciformes; family Percidae; genus Perca; species Perca fluviatilis. The sequence goes on along the minus strand of NC_053121.1, from coordinate 25,471,954 downwards.
GTTATATTTGAGGTGAAACAGAAGATCCATGCGTTAGACTGACCTACCTTAGCTTGGTCCTACCAGACTCTCGTACATTTCATTTGTACAGAGAGTCTGGCCACTCTCCATTGACAAGTGTTAACTTCCTTGAAGGCGGGTACTCTGTTGAAGTTTAAAACTATTGGATCTGCCCAGAGCCACTCTGGATCTGCCATAACCAATCGCTAACGTTTGGTCGTGACGTCGGCTTAGCATCGCTAGTGTTCGCCTTAGCTAACCTTCACCACTAACGGAGCGAGCTGGAAAATCAAACTTTTCTCGAACCCCGTGGGGAGGAGGGCCACGACATCATGGCCACCAACAAAACTCAACAAAGATTGTTCTTGCTCGGGCTTTAACTTCTGAATATTCGGCAGCGTTGCCACAATGGACCGAATGGCTTCACTCACATCTTTCTCCGCCACCATTACGGAACTACAACTCAAACTAAGGCCATACCATATCTCGCAATGTAAAAGAAAGTGAAAAAGAATGTATATATCCGCCACGTGATTCGGATCGCGATTCGGATCGCTCCAACAGTTTCTTTCTTGGCCCAAGCTACATCCTTCCACCAAGTTTCATGAAAAGTAAGCCAGTAGTCTGTAATACTGCTAACGAACAAAAAAAATTCCAAATCGAAAGAATGCCCCACATATTTCTTTCCAAACTCCATTTGGTAAAGAATGGGACAGGGCCAATAGCTTAGGGTAAATGGACCAATCTTGTAAACATCATGTCAAGAAAAATAAGGTGAAAAAGTTATGATTTCACTCACTTGAAAATAGGAGCATGCAGTCTATTTTAAAATAAAAAAATCTATTCATTCATGTGAAAATGTGTCTGTGAGTTATGTAGGTGGTTAAGAGAACATGAAACAGTAAGTATCAATGTCAAGTATAAACAAAGAAGGGTAAATATATGAAGGTGTCCAGAACAAAACTGTTTTTCTCAGCAGTTGGTTATGACTGAATTATATCGGAGTGATAAGGGCAATCAAGAGCGGCAATGCAGAATCCACACTTTGTTTTTCCACTCTATAAGCAAACATGTCAATTCTCCTCGGCACTTATCAGAGCACCTTGACAGTGAATTAGAAGCTTGTTTTTAGACTTTACTTTTCAATATAGGAGACTTCAATTGCATTTCATAATTTCTACAGAAAACTGTCACTTCCACTAACAAGGTCAATAATTACGATAACCCTCATTATTAAGTAACGAGACAATGAAAACATCCTTGGGCTGGTACGTAAGTTGCAGAGTGGCTCAATGTTCCAGCTAAAGCCCCTGTACTCATATTGAATATTTCATTTGAATAATCTTTGCTTCTTGAATAATTATACCATAAGATCCTTCCAAACATTGGGTACACACGTGATCTTCCCGTCGAGCCATTGCAAGCCCTGAATTGTTTCTCTCTCATTACCACGGTTGATTGATATAATCACATGCTCTTCTTAATATTCAGTTTACTCCCGTATATATCTGCATGTCATTGGGTAATGTAATAAGAGTCTTTGGATTCACTTAGCTGAGAGGATAACTCAATTTTTTTTAACTTAATATCGTCTCTGCGCTCACGCACAACGGGGTCTCATAAAAATCCCTACTTTTTCGGCATTAAAAGCGCACACTTTCCTCGAGCACACGCATAATGAGCACATTATTAAATTTGTTGGTTTAATGGCTGAACTAGGCAATGACGTAGTATTTTCAAATTCACATGTGGCACGCATAATGGTAATTGCTAAATTACATCCCGTATTGCCATCATTTAACACAAGATTCCTGACGCCAAAGATCATTTATTGGCATTCATTTGTGCCTTTGTTAAGTTAAGATACAGTATATTGTTTGATCTAATTGCAGTGTATGTCAGTCAGCACTAATGAATAACGGTCTATGGATGTGAAATGCAACCCGAATATTGTTTATTTCTTTGGGTGACATTTACCTAAATGCCACATATCTGCGCTGCTCCTTCCATGTGGTATGTACATGTAATTTCTTAATTGTCTGGCAAATATCACTAAACAGGACACTTTCTCAATTACGAGGTTTTTCACTCACCATTGTGTAACTAACCATAAGCAGGCATTGTGTTTATAGAAGCCCCTTTTGACAACAATTATTAGTGTATGTTAAACTAAATCTGCAATTCCCAAAATATGTTGCTTGTTCAATCAGTAACACTTTACTTTAACCCTCCTTATTTAGTATGTATAAGCCAATTCTAAACATCTAACAATTAACAGTTTATAACACACTATGATGTAGTTGTTGACTTTCAAAATATGTATTAATGTAGAGTGTTTGTCAACAATTATAACTTTTCCTATGAAGACATACTTTATATTATTACAGCTGTTTTACTATGTATATTGTCACCCATTATCTGTTTACACCAGCTTCTACGTACTGAATGGGTGCCTCCAGGAGGCCTTATAGTTGATGACAAATACATAAAAAATGCTTATATCTGCCCTTACTTATATTGTGTTATAAAGCATTTATTGAATGTTAATAAACTGCCTAATGCCTATAAATGCTAATGTTTCCCTTTCAGATTGTTTTATGTGAACACTGTTTAGATCTAACGAGAAAAAACTAGAAAGAAAAAAAGCAACGACAATTCTTTTTTTCAACCCCTTAGATTTATCTCATAAACCAGGAACGAATGGACTAATTTGCCTTTTCTTACATCAAATATGTTAAAAATCATCAACAAAAGACAATATAATTATAAAATAACTGAGATACATTAAAAACAGCTGTATGTTGTGCATTGTTTTAAGGATTGATCACCTTACATAAACATTTTGCTCCAATACTTCATGAACTGATTTAACAAAATAGTCGCATTTGAGGCTCAGCTGGTGTGCTGTGCTTCACCACCTGACGGCCTAATAAATTTTTATTTTGCTCCAACCCCCAGCCAACCGAATAATGCGTGGTTAAATGAAGTAATCATTTTTACTGGAGACATCACTCACGGGAAGATAGCAGGTAGGTATATCACTTCCCACCATATGGTCATGGCTGTCAAGCACGGGCCAATCAGAAAGCTACAATTTGCCACAGAGTTCCATGTTGTGATTAAATAGTTCCAAGGACAGCTCCAGCACACAGGAAGGCTCTTTGACCAGACTGATACTCATCTCCGGCTACAGATTGGAAGTGGTGGTGGCACAGCTATGTGGCTCTCTCTGTCTGGATTTGTTATGTTATTCTTTTCCATTTTCCCCCACAGGCCCACTGTGCAATAGACTGTTATTTTTGTCTCATGAATATAGAAAAGTTCAACTTGACTCTCAACTCTGTTCAAATCATAAAAAGTACAGAAATGAGCGAGGTATGAATATATTTCCAAGATGGTAAATCACAGAGAAGTGGGCTGTGAATAATGAAGTCCCTAAAAATATAGGCTATTATGCAAGTGCTAGTTACAGGTCTTTGATGTAATAAAAATAGATCAAATCAGTGACCATGTCTTACATTTTTATACAGCTTACATTTCTTACATGTTTTGTGTATTATTCTGTTTTTGTTGGACTTGCATGTTATCTGCATTGCATGTTGTGATAACATGCAATGCCATAAATGGAATAAACTGTATCTTCTATTCTGTTCATGCAAATATCAGATTGGCAAAAACTAATTTCTTGTTTTCTTGTTGTATTACTCATACAGTAGGTATGGAGGGGATATATCCCCACACACATTGCATAGAGCAAATGTCAACACATTGGTATGAAAGAATAGAGATTAGTTGTAAAGGCAGTGACATTGAAAAAGCTCTCTTGAAAAGAAAATGCTTCCAGCTATTTACCTTTATAACCTTACATGATGAATTGCCTTGAATACAGACTACAGCTTGGTGGGCTTTCTGTAATTTTTCTACTTTTTCAGTTAATTCATACAGATATTTACTCTGTTTAATGAATGGCGTCACACATGGAGCCAGTTTATTCTTACATATTTCATTTTCTCAGTTTATATTTATATGTATCTAGACTATACTTATACATTAATCGATAAAAAAATGTATTTGCAGCCCTAGTAGCTTCTTAGCAAACCAAAATATATTTCCAATATATATAGCCTAGACACACTTATATTTGTACATATTTTGGAGACAGTACTACAAAGCCACCCTAATTTACAATTACATATCAGATTATATAGATTATGTATTATATATAGATTTTACGCTGAAAACATTGACTGATTTAAAAGTGTTTGTTCACATCAAAGAACACTAATGCATGTATAAAATACATGACTTGCACAGTTTTATCTATATGCTTAGCAGACACAAGACAGCCTTCAAGGCCTGCAGAAAGAAATTCTCACAAGCAACAAGCAGGTCTGGCAGACATGCTCATTCACAAATCACAGACCATCAACAGCTGACCCATCAAGCAATAATGCAATTTTAAATTATTCATAGCACATGGCAGGTCCTGTTCCCAAGTCTCTACATGCAACAGTTTAAGTGGCCAGACAAACAAAGTACACAGTATATAACATCAACAACCACACATCAAGGAGTTAAATACACACTTACAGCCACAGAGAGACATTCAATCAGAAAACTACTAGCTAGGAAAGAGACAGACAGTCAGAAAGTTTATTTGACTCACGTTTTATGGAGGTACGTTTGTCAATATCCATGTCATGTTATATCCCTCTGCACTTGTTGCTTGTTGTCAGAACCAGAAGTTATCTCCTCCCTCCATCGCTGCTAGCTTGCTACATCATTCCTACAAAAACAAAGCGGTTTATATCATTAGCAACACTGGAAAACGGTTAAAATAAACGAGAGACACACACACACAAAACGAGATAAAAAACATATCTCAAAGCAGTTGCACACCGTTTCACACCTTTCCGAGGAAACATGTTCAACAGGGAAACCGTAGCAATATGGTGCACACCGTTTTGAGATTGAACGTGCCCCAGCTGTGTACCACAAGAACGTATATGTTTTGTAGCTACTTGAATTTTCCATTGTACAATAGGTAGAAAGAAATAAAGCTTATTTGTGTTTGTTTCGCAGTGATAGCGTTCTAAAACACAAAAGTAAAAGTAACCTTCATGCAAAATGGTTCACTCCAGATAAAGTATATAGGCCTAGGCTTTTTATTATTCGTTGGATGTTTATTGATTAATTTATGTGTAAGCATCACTTTAATGTTGCAGCTGGTAAATCTACTTTGAACCACTTGATATACTGCTGGGTAGTTTACCGTAACCAATAATAATAGCTACATCACAATGTATGTTGTTAATTATATTAGGCATTACTCAAAATAACGCATACAAATTATTTAACGCAAAATAACTAGTGCCTAAAGCTGTCATGTAGCCTAGAAAGTAGTACAAAATTTAAATACTCAAGTAAAGTACAAATTCCTCAAAATGGTACTTAAGTACAATACTTGAGTAAATGTACTTAGTGATTTAGTTACTTAGTTAGTTACTCACTAACTTAGTTACTTACTTTCTACCACTGGATACCATGGACCCCCATTCTCCAGAACCCCCACAGGTTTTTATGTATTTGTTTGAGATTTATCATAAACCACACATATTTTTCCTTGTTTCGGGTGCTAGATAATGATTTGTTACTATATGCAAATGTTTTCTTCTTTGCAATGTGCAATGGCCATCATTTTAAATAGATGCACTTGTGTTTCTGTGTTATTTAAGTGGCCTCAGCACAGCCTAGTTGTGACGCTGATGAATGCTGGACATCCAACAAACCTCTCTCCTGTCATCATTCTTTTTACCACCCACAGCTAGTAATCTTGTTCATGTATGCTTTCATGTTTTAACATTTCTCAAGTCTACATTGAAATGTCAGAGTCATGAAGCAGATACAGTACACTTGTCACTGGAGGAGGTAGTCGCAGTATTATAACTTAAAATATTAAGTAAAATAATATTAAAACTTTACTCTACTAGTGTCTTGGGAGACATTAAAAGTTTTCAAAACATCAGCTTGGATTGGTTATCTTAATGACCTAGTCGCCTGAGACTATTTAATGCTTGAATTGTGATTTTATGCTTCAGCTTTAACAACAAAAACAATCTGAGTAGCACACTGTGGATAGTGGACTCATAGGTGCTTCAACTTGAAAGGCAGTCCAGGTACTTCATTTGAAATGATAAAAATGTAAATTATATCCACATTTACCAGCAGCTGGTGTCTTTATGTCAACATATAAATGATGTGAGGTCAGTCACAAGAACGATTCATTGCGATGGTACGAACAGTAAATGATAATCATTGAGTTAGTGGCAGCTTTACAGTATAAGAGCACATAAAATATGACAGAATGAAAAACACTGCCTGGTATTATCATTCTGTGAAATCCAGGGATGAGATAAGTGGTGTATAGTAAACTGTAGCCACAATGTGTGCCCCCCTAAATCCATCTCCTGGATTTTGTAGATAAATGGGGAAACCACCACTGTCACTAAGTAAAATGATTACAGTAAAGCTTTTATTGGGGTAGCTGGTGTGATTTTAACCTCTGAAAAGACCTTGCTTAATGTTTTAGACCAGATAAGTAGCATTAGCATGAGACAGCTTAAGAGTTGAGACCCATGCATGTTATTGGAAATCAGTTTCAAGATGATAGGGGCCGAGAGGGAATATAGGGATACTGTATATCTTATCTGTGAACCTCGGGTGTTTAATGGGCTGCCTATAGGATTATCGCTAGCCTCAGCAGATGTTCATTCCAAAACATATGTCAAGGCTTAAGCCTGGTGCAAACACTACCAGTGGACAGAGTTTATCAGTTTTGGAACAGGCTCCATATTTACAGCCCCTAAGCAGTTAAGCTAAATATGTCAGTTGCACAGACCTCTCCAATAACTGCCCCATCACTTTGGCATGGCAGGGCATCGGTGAGGGCATATTTATGAACACTAATTTCTGTATTTTAGGTAACAAACCTGGTTTATACTATTGATTTTAAGCTAATTGATTCAAGAATGTGGAAATAAATCTATGTTGTAAGGATTTTTGCTAAATCATATGTGTGTGTGTGTGTGTGTGTGTGTGTGTGTGTGTGTGTGTGTGTGTGTGTGTGTGTGTGTGTGTGTGTGTGTGTGTGTGTGTGTGTGTGTGTGTGTGTGTGTGTGTGTGTGTGTGTGTGTAAATGCCTGTCTGGGTTGAGCTACAATTTTAAGATTTTAAGATTTACATCTTCAGTGGGAGCCAAAGAACTGAGAGATACTAATTTTGCATTGCCAGACCTAGCTCCACTGCACTGTGTCAGCACTGCAGTCTGCTGTGGCTACTGCTTAACAATTATTGGATAGGGGATAAAAGACCCTCTGGCTTGTTTGCATTTCTTTAAACCAATCACAATCGTTTTTGGCGCCGCTAAGCCCCATATGCAGCGACGATGCTCTTGCAAAATAGATAGCGCAGATAGGGAAGGGGAGGGACCAAGCCTGACATTGGGCCCGATGTTCTTGCATGCCTCAGCAAAGAACCAATAATTTCCTCAGTTTTTCAAATCTTTGTTCACCGTGGAGGCATGCTAGAAAAACAATTTTTTCTTCAAGAATTCAGTAACACAGGGTGAGTAATTGATATACAAATTAAATTTTTAGGTTAATTTCTTTAATTTGAATTTGAAGTATTTCTTTAATTTGAAATCAGTTTCTGTACAAACATAGTGCGGCAGGGGAGGAACCAAATAGAGATTCAGACCGAGATCTGGATTCCAAATGTTATATCTGATGCATTACACGGCTGTACAGACAGTAAAGAAAGTGCAGTGTGCAAAAGTGCAAATGTTTCAGTCCATGTTGGACTTTCCTCAGTGTAAGATAAAGCAAGACAAAGGGCAGTTTTTTAAGGTGCAGCTCAACTCGCATAAAGATGTGATTCCATGTCTGAATTCTAATTTAAAAACCATTTCCAAGTATGTCAAAAATTGACAGCTTGACTGTCAGACTGATTAATAATATAGACAGAAAAAAAAACTATCTTTGAAGAGTGTTTCAGGTGCCCATTGGGAGGTATGAGTCAGGTCAATTTCAATTCAGAGATTCTGAGAAGTAAGCGGAAGGAACTGAAGTTGTCAGGGCCAATGTAAAATGATCCCTGTAGACACTGAGAAGATTAAAAAACTCAATAACGGCAGTATAATCATGTAAGAAATCTTTTGTCCAAAAGAGTTGACAACATCAGATCACTGCTCCAAAAGAAAGCACAGGGGATATCTTTCAGTCACTCATCTCCTTGATGGTGTTATCGCAGAGCTTGAGCTTGCAATCTGTCTGTCATCAGAGCATATGTCTCTGTCAGGTTCTCACACATGATACAATTATTCATTAACACTTTTACACATACACTTTTAAAGCTATTCAGTGAATGTTGTCCATGTGCCATTGAGGCCCATGGGGCCGCAGGTTTTTATTGCAACTAAAAGCTACACCACCTGACTTCACTAATTAGCTGATTCTCTTCTGACAGGTGTGTAGCCTTGGGGTTGAAAGAAAAACATGCATATAAATTTCCAATGGTGTAACTGTGGGTTCATCTCTCTCTCTCTCTCTCTCTCTCTCTCTCTCATTGATTTAAGACAAGCCGGTATTGTTAAAGCAAACACGATTTACTAACATGGAGGATTTTTGGGCAGCAATTACTAATTTCAAAGAGGGGGGCACTTTAATGGGATCAAGCCAACATAAACTATTTGCTTATATAATTCTTTGTGAGGTTAGACACCACTGAAAGCTCACTCATTCACTCATTAATTGCCAAAAAGGGCTGTATTTTATGCATTAAGTACATCTGGCTTTGGGTTTATGCTCAGGCGTTGGGTAACAGCTCTATACAGCCTCCCTCTTTCATCAGTCAAAACAAATGTCTTGGTATATGTACTTATACTTCTAAACTGAAGACTGAAGCAGGGTTACCCGGTCCTCTTTTATTCTTGCTACTGAACGTTTATCCGGTTTCTGCTAAGTAAGATCAATTTGTTTAATGTTTATGGTTATTAATTTAAGGCAAACCACTTCAAGTTTTTATTTGTCACATACTCAACATATTTCTACATTGTGCAGTGAAATGCTTTGTGCTTTAAATGAAAGTAAATACACCCTTGTTCCCTCTTGATTGAATTCCTGTGATCCCATGATTATTAAAAATCATAGTAATGATGCAGCCTCTGCCTCTTTGTCAGGACAAGTCCTCTATTCTGTATATAGGTGACTTACACCACCTGTAGGATTTTAATACAAATTATGTGTTAGATACAAAGTGATACATTTCAAGAGTTTCTATAGCACATATACAACTGTCAAATTCTCTAAAATGACTGAAAATCATTTTGACCTGTGCTGGCGTGGTTGTGGCAGCAGTAACTCCTTATTACATTTACGATGGGAGTGCCCAAAGGTGAGAGCTTTTTGGTTTGAGATATTTTCAATAATGGGTGTCATTTATCCTGTCAATTTTCCTGTTTCTCCTGTTGTGTGCGTGCTAGGTCAGAAACCGAAATCAATGTGTTCATTCACTGTTAAGTGTTTTTTACCTTGAGCTGCCTCTCAGCCGAAAGAGTAATATTAAAGAAGTGGTTTAAAATGATCTTTCTTTTCAATAAATACATTTATTGTTGAAATACTACCTCGGTCTGAGAGCAGTTGGCTTTCGTCTTAAAAGGTCCCATGGCATGAAAATTTCACTTTGAGTTTTTTTTTAACATTAATATGCGTTCCCCCAGCCTGCCTATGGTCCCCCAGTGGCTAGAAATGGCGATAGGTGTAAACTGAGCTCTGGGTATCCTGCTCTGCCTTTGAGAAAATGAAAGCTCAGATGGGCCGATCTGGAACCTCCTCCTTATGAGGTCATAAGGAGCAAGGTTACCTCCTCTTTCTCTGCTTTGCCCACCTAGAGAATTTGGCGCACACATGAGAGAGAGAGACATCATAGCTTTCAAACGAGCAAAGTTGCAGTTGGTCAATTGCACCAAGGCTGAATTTCGGGAAAGAGACTTCAGATACAGTATTAGGGGACCACTAAGGTTTATATAAAAGCATCTAAAGAGCACCATGTCATGGGACCTTTAAAAACTTTGATAGAAGCTTGGGCGGCCAATGGAACAAAGTGCGTATTTATACTATCAACTTTACATACGTAATGTTAATGGCTCAGTATGAACCATGTCTGTAAAGTATAGGCTACTGTATGTTGTGATGTCTTACTTACATCAATAACTAACAAAACTAAGCTTTGTATTAATTAAAATTATGAAAGCACCTGACTATTGTTTTAATAATTTTTTTCTGTCTTAAAACAATTGACAGGTGCCTCTACGATTGAAACAGCGTTTCCTTGCTATTATTCCTCCTGTACTGGCCATTAAGAGATTCCTTCTTACTGTGATTATGATGTAAGTGATGGGGGACAGAATCTTTGTTGTGTGAAAAATGAATTTGAAGGTTTATCTGAAGTTAACAATCCTAATCACTTCCACTTTGTCTTGACCTTCACAACTGCATTATGAGCAACAGCTTTTTCTAATTTTATAAATAGAGCAAGCATGGGTATGTCCAAGTTTCCAAAATGCAAGATTCTTTTTAACTCTTTAGCTTTAATGCTTACCAATTAGGTGTTATAATAGACAAACAAAGACCATTGCCATGTTATATCAGAGCAGATAACTTTTACTACACCAATACTGTATTGGGGGGTTAGAGGATAGACAAATGATGTCTGACTAAACTGAGGATTGTTTGTTTAAAGAGGCGGTAACACTAATGATGTACTTTTATTATATTAATTAGGATTCTTTATCTTAAATATACACAGGGTGTGTTCTTAAAGAGACTTAGCTTATAATGTATAACCAGGTCTTACTTAAGTAAGGAAAAAAAAAAATTTAAAATAGCATGGTGTTACTATACAATACCAGCCACTGTTCAGAGCCAATCAGCAAGTATAGCTGGATGATTACTCAGATCCACGGAAGTGTGGAAATGGACAAATTGGAGTGTCTTTTCAGCCGGCTCAGTGCTTCTCATTGTGTCAGGCTAAAATTGAACTACTTCAAGGCTAATTGCGTAACAACTTAGAGTGCCTGCACCCGAGAGTTATGTAGAGAATTGAATGTTACTATAGACAAAGAACCATAATGACAATCAATTCCAGAGCAAAAAAGTAAAATGGAGCTGCTTTAGAATTCAAATCAAAGTGAGCTCTTGAGTAGGCCATGGCTGAGGACATCCATATGAGCCCTTTTAACTATGTTCTATTACAAAATTGCATTAGCAAATGAAAATTCTTCATCAAGATCTAGTTTTTGTAAAATATAACCTTATATTTTCAAATTAATTCCACATTGTCACTTTATTCTTTAGGTACAGATAGAGAAAGGCACAGCACACTATCAGTTACAATGTTGAATACCTATAGGCACATTTTCCAGGAGGAGCCTCAGATTAATAGCTGGTAGTTTGTTAAAAAGAAAACAACTTAATGTAAAGCAAAGTACTGTGATTAGTTGTGTGATTAAGTGCACAAAGTAAACTAGGAACCAGTACGCAAGTCTTAAAAAATATTACTTTAGAGGTGTATCATCGTGTATCAATAATTAACTGAGAAATACAGTTGTATACAGCAAGAAATGTCTATATACTTCATAAGGACAATGTCAGCCTTACAAGTCGTTTGAATAATAAGTGAGTGAAAGCTTCATAAGATGTTTTAGTGTATCTAAAAGTTTTGTGTGTCTCTAATTTGATATGAGAGCTCAAAAGATGAGGAACTGAGGAACAATACTAATTATTTTTCCTTTTATGATACAATAAAACATAAATCTTAACGAAGTTATACGCTTAGAATCAGGTATAATATGTTACTACAGACAATATACCAAGACTTCTGCATCATTTCCCCTTACACAGTTTTTCCGTCAGTCCGTATTTTTCAGGAGAACATTGTTTGCAGTAAAGATTGTTGAACAAAGCACCAGCTGCAACAGTGAGTGGGAAAAACTGTGTTGCCACTGTTCATTTGTGCTGTCCTTTGAAACAAATCAATGGTTAAACGTAACACGTCAGTAGTACACCTGCACATTTACAGAGAGCTGCAAATCCAGCTAATAACAATAATGGTGGCCGGTTAAAAGGTTCACAATTATTGGCATTTAAATATCTACTAGGATAAAAGCATTAAGATATGATTCACACACGAACGTATGTCTGTCAATTGCCCTGCAGTGTAGTGGCCTTAGAATCAGTTTGCTGAACTCTGACATGAATATGTGTGATGAATAATTCAGATTTTAAAGAGGAGTTTGTACATGGTTAGGCATGCATGCAAAAAGATACAAAATACACAACATATACTGCTGGTTGCCAAGCAATACCAATTTCATGTCCTGCAGCTGTTAATGCACACAGAGAAATAGTGACGTGTTTCTAGCCACACTAATGAGAATAGTACTGTCATGCTATTCCCAATTCTCATTTTCATTCTTATTTCTGGGACAGACTGGTTGTACAACACATATTTACATCATCTTAAAGGCCCTGAACACCCATACAGGTGTTTTCAGTTAATGTGGCTGATTTGGCCTCTTCTTAGGACTGTGTGGGTGTGGTTAGACTGATTGAGTGACATCTTCCTGTTAGTGCTGTTGCACCTGTTAGGGCGGGACAAATGACAGCTGTATAATTTAACTTATTGGTAGAAAGAATTTGTGACCTAATAAGTTCCCATCAAAGTTCAGGCCCACCTTCAACCTGAGCAAAGTCTAATCAGCCAGAATATCTGAAAACACCTCTGTGGGTGTTCAGAGGCTTTAAAGCAACATCAAGGATTTTTCATTTTGTGTTGATTTTGGCAGCCCCTGTGTACAAAAAAAGAAGTTTGCACTGAGCACCACCGCCTTGTGATGTAAAGATCTTGATCTAGCTAGTTCATGCATTTGTTTTGACAACTTATTTAAAATACTATTTTCTTTTTGAAACACAGCTGTTTGCAGATGAATAGCGATGAGGTATTGTATTTATTTGTTGCTATATTGGTTCATTACAATATGATGATGGTAAAACAAAGTTTTACAATTTTAACAAACTGTTTTTGCCACCAATGTTAATTCATGTATTGATGTAAAAGCATGTCTCGCTATGTAGAAGAAGAGGGCCAATTCAGGATTGGTTTTGAATAATTTCAAATCTCGGCAATTGTTCAACCTGAACAAACTGGAACTTTCTTGCATATGGTCTGGGAGTGTGAACAGGTACATGAGTTTTCGAACAAAACAACATCAATAATATCTGATGTGATAGGATGCCGTATTCCTACTGACCCGATTGTTTCGTTACTTAATGATGACTCTAAATAACACCTACTTGGGAGACAGAAGAAAATTTGGGGAATCAGACCAGGGGACAGGCATTAAGCCTAACTCATAAAGAAATAGCCAGTCTTCTTGCTGATGGTCTTGTTTGCTTAGGTCATATGGAGGCATCCATATTGGGACTGTTTCAAAAACAGTTAAAAACTCCTTGTAGCTGCTTTAAAGTTAATGTACTTTATTTATATTATTTCTTTATCTTATTATTTATAACCTAGCTTTTACACTTATGGGTATTTTCCTTCAAAACCCCAGCCCTCAATTCATTTTTATCAGCATATGCACCCTTATACATCCAGCCCCTCAAAAGGATCTGTTCATTGACTGGCATTTCTATAGAGTGATATTATATTTGCCTTCTCTGCTTGGCCAGTATATTATTAAAGCACACCTCCCAGAAGTCCACTTCGGCCACAAGGTTTCTATGGTAACCACCATTGTACCAACACCTTTTATAAGTTCTGTTGACATCACCCTCTAATTACTTTCAGAGAACAAATCCTCATTCTAAATATCTAGCTTTATTTCTATTCATTATAGGGTAGGTAATTAGGTCAACAGTCAAAGGTGTAAGTATCACAAAACACAGTATGCCCTATGGTTGTAACCAAAAGTGAGATCAGGAGTGATGCAACCAGAAAGAAACTTCTCAGGATAACAAGTGTTGAGCTTTTATGCCCTTCAGATAGTCAATATTACATGACGGATCATAGCAATGATGCAGCAGAGATGATGTGTGTCCTGTTCGACAACCTTATGAAGCAGAGGCCAAAGTCTGCTCCAGTTCAGTTTATGTAGCTTCTCCTTCCTATAAAACTTAGCTGCACTTGGGGGAGGGGGGATATTTCCTCATCTTCGTCACACCCAGCATGTCCCAGATAAACCAAACAGATGGCCAAGATTGATTCCACCTGCACCTGTTCCATATTCAAACATAACACTTATAAACCACATCATTTTAACACATGAACCAATAAATGGGACGTTGCATTTATATTTCACATTTGTCATAGTACTAAAAACATGTGCATTTCACTTTATTAAGAGTCCTGGTGACCAGGGGCCTGTTTCACAAAACCAAGATAAGGGATTAAGCTGGGATTTCCCAGTTATCCTGGATGAATTAAGCCTTGATTCGGTTTCACGAAAGCGGAGGCACATAAATCACCATGGAGATTTATTCTGAACAGCTAGCCTGCTCCTGACCAGGCTAACAGTCAGGATTTATTTAATCCTGGAGCCTTTTCTGATCACCCAGCAGTGGTTTTACCCTATTGTTATTATCAGCCTGGATTAAAATACAACAGGTGCATATTGCTGTTTATTTAAGTACTGTTATTATTTAAAGTTGTGACCATTATTTTTTTTATTTATAATTATTCATGTGACAGTCATCGTTACTGTCATATTGCTGTATGAAGACTGCTGTTCATATTGTTGTTAGAAGTTTGATGAATATATTATGGCAGTTGTTGAGATAATTAGAAAAGGCCGATAAAATTTCAAATGTGTTTTAAATGAAGGGCAATACATACAATGCTGTACATTTCTATAGTTGGCCAATGCACCTTGAATTATTTTAGTTGATTAATTTTTTTTAAATTCTTTAACAATAAGGATCATGTTTGTTCCACTTCCATGTGCATTGTATTTGGCATTCTTAGCACACAATTTATGTTGTCCAGTAAACTGGGAATATAATTTGGGAGGATTGTACAATTTAAGAACATATCCTAATTGTACAATCCTCCCAAATGATAGTCTTAGTTCACTGGACCAATAACTATCTAGTGATGTAGGCTACTGTACATTCATCTAACAACAGGGAGAGGACACCTCAATGGTTTTTGACCTCATATTTGGGGGGAAATGTTCCATTCAGTGTGCATGGAATTTATCACTTAATTATCTTCATAGTTTCTAGATTTTAGAGTCCAATTTCTTCAGTGTCTTTATTTTCTATGTCCATATATACAGGGAGCAAGGCATATAATATAGAGAAGGAAACTCGGCCTCTATAAAAAATAAAAAAATGAAACGCGAGAAAAAGCGTGGCAGATATCGGACCGACTGAATGATAGCCTAAAAATATACATTTATGAACTACTGCTCTTAACTGAAACCATTCAATGAGTCACTGTCATTTGCAAAACGAACAGTTGTACACTTTGCATTAAAAGCGAGCGCAGTGGAAGTTAATGACTTAGGAAACTTATATTTTAGCCCATGAGAGGGAGGAACAGAGTGAAAGAGATATTACGCCATCATATTCTGACGTTGTAGAAAATTGATCTTCATTGTAAATTTCCTGAGTAACATTATCTTCTGCTCACTTTTAAGGCAAAGAGTACAACTGTTAATGTGTGCAAATGATTAGTAGGCTAATCCTTGAATGGAATGATTATGATGGCTTCAATTCAGAGCAGTGGTCAGTTAATGTATATATTTAGGCTACAATTACGCATTCAGTCGGTCCGTGATCGTCTGCCTCGCTTTCTCTCGCTGTTTCATTACAGCGGGCGTTTCTTTTCTTTTTATACAAATAATGTGTTTCACGTCGTCATACTTCCACAAGAAGCTGCTGCTTGTACAATGCGTATTCTCCATTTTGGCATCAGTAAATCTGTGATCGACCTCGCGGTCTTTTGAAGAAAGCCGTGGACGCGCATCTATCTGAATTAGTTCAGCCTGGCTCAACCTAGTCGCTCCTCCTCAGCCTGGCTTGGCCTTCGTGAAACGCACCAAGCCAGGCTGCACAGATTAGACTAGGTCAAGCCTCGCTTTATCGATTATCCTGGATTTATATATTCTGCTTTTGTGAAACAGGCCCCTGGTGGTTCAAGATGAGTCTGGTGACATTCTGTATATTTTTTCTTATTGTCAACAAATCCAATGAAAAGACAAAACAAAGGAATAAGAATAAATAAACAATATATTGATCCGGCTCCTAAGTATTGCTTGTGAAGCCTGATACAGAAAAATCTTCGGTGCCATAGAATTTGTATTTTGAGGTAATCTCACACGCACCATCATGGGTTTGTAAATACTCACTAGACCTTCAATCTGCAGCTGAAAATAGCCTCCAACAAATGCACTATTTACCCATTTGAGTAACAGTTGCTAAAAACTACAGGGCCCAGCTGCTTAATAAAATTATCTTGGCATCTTTTAAAGTATGTTTGTGACCCATTTTCAAAGCATTATGTCTTCAGTAAGGACGAGATTTGCTGAAATTTGCGTACAATAACACAAATATAGAATCTCTTTCTTTCTCTCTCTCTCCCCATAATTCATGTCTACGGTCACTATCCAATAAAGGCAAAATACAAATTCAAAATGGTTAGACATGGTACATACAGAACAAAAGTCCAACCTAAAATCAAACAATAAGATCTTGTCAGTGTTTCCAGAACCTAAAGGCCCAAATGGATAAAACTTAATCCACTTCAACCTCAGCTCTGACAGGACCAAACTGTATTGAGAGTCATTTCCCATATAAGACATTGTATGTTATATCTACAACAGCAGAGGTCACAACTCTCCACACTTTTATGTTAGCAAGGGAAGCCAATGGTTAACCTCTGCTGAGTATTAAGTTGGCTGCCAACACCGAGCTACAAAGTTCTGCTGAAATCTGCTGACTGTGCTGAACTCTGTAATGACTTTGTATTTTTTAGGGCTTCCGAGTGTGAGGGTTGAACGCTGGCCTGTTCCATTGGAAGAAGTCTCTGACTGGATCTAAACTGTGGAAATTGCCTCATGGACCCACAGTCTGCTCTGCTGTACTTTAATACGGGTATCACGACACATAAACAGAGCTGCCAAGCTCACCATCAAAGCACATTTTCAATTAAGATTGTCATGATGGCGTAGAAGTTCTTTAAGCCGTGCATTTTTCAATACCTCAAGAATGTGAGGAAATCAACAATCAGCATCTTTTTATTAACAGACTCCAAATTGGTCTGAACTGTTGACATTTGCAGGTGTTTTCATGTTTATTATTACTTTGACACTCGTGAAGTTTGGTTCGGAGCTGAGATCAAGCTGATATTGAGCCTGACGAGTGATGTATCCCGTCCCCTCCTCTGGCAGGTGTTGACATAATCCGCAGCTGTCTCTGCAGCTGGGCCATGGTGGTAGTAATGAGCGAAGACAACACTCTCTCTGCGTCCTCCGATGTTCTCATCACGCAGAAAGTCAATCACAAAACATCATTGCTACTTAGACTTTCTAAATACATTTACAGCATGTATAACTCGACACAGGAGAATAACGTGGGAGGCATGATGGCTTCGAGCATAGCATGAATATTCCAGGCGTGTGCTGTATCGGAATTGTAAGAAATAACTGTGGTAGCTGGAATATTTTGCAGAAATTCTCAGATTTGGAGGATGTGTTTCCCTGCTCCTCCGTCAGCATTCAAGGCTGAAGCTCACAGATACCGCCTCTTCAATTTGCAGTTAGTGTAGGCCTACATAAAAAGCAGCTAATGCAGAGGTGTGACAGACACTCTTGAATCATCATGTTTTAAAAGCCACACAAGGTGCATGTACAGTATTAACCTTTCAGTATAGTGTCGTGGAAATTGCCTACAAACAATTAACACTCAGTATATAAACACACAAAGCATTTGATGGGTTAAAGTATACTATAATGTATACAATATATTATATACAGAGTATACAGAGTATACAGAGTATACAGAGTACACAGAGCTCAAGTGAATTGTCCCCTTCTTTCTCCCTTAAGAAAGCGATGTCATTATTTATAGATAAAGCAGAACACAAAACTATTTCATAATTGACTGTCTACATGCTTACATAAGGTCACTGACCTATCCCAATATGGCACATAATGGTAAGACACATTTTACAAACCTGTGATTACAAACTGATAGCTGGTGCCACGGAGGGAAGCCGTTCATCTGCGCACACACACTGCCATGACACAGAGCTGGTTTAAAATCGGCAGTGTCCCTTTAAGTGTATAATACGCTTTATTTAGAAATGTCTCTGCTCTACCTTGCCGTCGGGGAACTAAAGCCGTATCGATGCTATCTTCAAAGCCACCAGAGTACATTGACAAAAACAGTTATTTTACCTCACAGAAAACAGGAGTCAGATCGTTAAATGAGCTGACGGAAAACAGGACGTCACACAAACGGGCCGTTTTGTTGACTCCCCCTCCCCGCCGCACCACCTTGCGGCAAATCACTTTTTTTGGTGTGAAGGCCCTGTTACTGTTCTACTGCTGCCTCAATGGGTTAATTAGTTTGTGTTGTTGTGGGTCTTTCTTTAGCATTAAGCAAAAGAAATAGCCTGTGCTAGCTGATAGCGTATGCTAACATTACCTGCGCTGCGTTCCATAGCAACTGCCTCGGTGTGTGCAACTTCTCTTAAAACATCCATGGTGCAGCCAGCCAGCCCAAGAGGGCCTATTTTACTGTGAACATGAGCTATTATAATATATAATAATATAATATAATAATTAGCTGTGAGCTATTGCTTACTTATATTATGCTTGTATAACATAACATCACATATAATGGCCCATTTCATTTTCCTCACGATTTAATTTACATAGATTGTATTTGTCTATTATAGTGACTTTGATGAAGCTCAGACCATATTTTATGGATACATTGTGCATAAATGTAGGTAATTCCAAATAGTTCCCTTTCTTTTTCTTGGCACTGTATATTCAGAACCATAGTACCTCGCTTTAAGAGCCTTCCCCTGACATTACAGCAGTAACTACTGTCCATAAATACCTGTCAGTACTAAGTTATACATTACAATTGAGAATCACTGTCACTTCAGATGAAGTACTCAGTAATGAGCTCCAATCAGAATTTAATGCAATCAGTCAGCTTATTGAAGGCTCATTTACTTTGCTATTTGATTTATTTATTTATGTTTTCAAACGATTGGCCGCTTTTTCTAATGAACACGATGATGAACAATTTTGATATTTTGATTTTGATAAACATTATTTCTCGTTCTGAAATCCAACATCAGTCATCATGTAATGTGTAATGTCTGTTTGTCCATCAGAGACTCTAATCTAAAATGTTTGTGTCATTTTATAAACTAAATGTCAAACAATGAAATTTGTCTTTTTTTTAACAATTTTACTTTTTTTATTTGATTGTTTTTTATGTATAGGGTTGTAAACTTAAAAGATCTATTAAAAAGAAATAAGAGGATTATTAATGCAGAATCAACAACACAGAAAGTCATGGAAAATAAATTAAAAAAGTTGTCATCATTATTTCCAATTTTCCTCTCTGTGGTGTGTGGAAGGGAGTAGGGGAGCTGAGAACAAAAGTAATGGGAAATATTTGAAATTATTATTACGATGTGAGGGCTCCCCCCTTAGGGAATAATAAATAGTCAGCGCAGAAAGGTTCGACCTGCTACCTGGATTTTTAAGGTGCCCAGCCCATCTGCATGCGCAAGTGGACACTTATAACTGGCATATAATTATGGACCAAGGATATGGCAACCTTGCCTGGGAGTGTGTGTATGCTTGGATGATGCGAGACTTGTGAAAGTCAAACAGCTACTTATGAGTTGAAGGTGCATGCCAGCTGACATGAAAAATCTGGTTTGTTGGCCTAAGGGCAGCAAAGAATGTTGATGGGGGAAGCTGGAGGCTTGTGATTACTCCCTGAAGCATGCAGCGCTCTGCATGACGAGCTACCTCCACATGACTCGGACATCCACAGTGACCTCTAGACAATGGTCATACAT
Source organism: Perca fluviatilis (assembly GCF_010015445.1). Classification (NCBI taxonomy): domain Eukaryota; kingdom Metazoa; phylum Chordata; class Actinopteri; order Perciformes; family Percidae; genus Perca; species Perca fluviatilis. The sequence goes on along the minus strand of NC_053121.1, from coordinate 25,451,788 downwards.
TAGGACGGCCTCTGTGAGGCTGAGAGACAGAAAGAGGGAGAAGTGCTATAACAAGGAGATCAGTCAGACATGTGGACAGCTCTATGTGCTCGATCCACCTCTGTGCATCCAATCAATTACTGTAATTTATTCCAGCTGTACCCCCAGAGAGTAAACATTGAGCAAGGAGTATAGCAGCTAATGATGGTACCTCTAGGAATATGAATATTTTTCCACTGCTCAATACTTGTCTAAATCTTCATCATTATTTAGTTGGCCTGGGCATTAACGTATGACCTGAGCCAAATGTATACGTTTCTTCAGGGTAAAACATGTCAGCATTTGTAAAGTTATAGTTTAATTTTGCAAAGTAAATCTCCAGCCTGTTGCACCCGCGGCGCTACCATTGGGCCCGGGTGGGCCTTGGCCCACCCATTTTAGGTATGGGCCCGCCGATTTTGACCCAGGCCTATAGTGAGTAGTGAGTGATTTTCAGTCTAGCAGTTCATCCAATAAGCAGCCCGAGGAAAGCTTTGAGTGAAAGCTTCTCAGCCAATCTCGGCTTCTACCCCACGTGTGGACTCTTAAGCCCGCCCACAGGCTGCATCATTACCAGCAAGTGATCCAATGAAATGAAAGACGTTTGCGCGCAAGCTTTTCAAGCAAGCTCGTTAGGCTAACAGTTAGGCTAACGTTATCGTTAGTGTCTGGCTGTCTGCTTATTTTAACTGGCCCATCCAGTTTTCTGGAGGCCCACCTACAATCAAAATCCTGGCGCCGCTAGTGGCCTGTTGAAATGTCAAATGCTTAATGAAGCTTATCTGCATGCACTGCACATTATTTTATTCATTTACCATGTATTTCCATTTCCTTAAACTCACTCAGATTTTCTGCAAAAATCTCAGCCAGCAAACATATCATTAAAAACGGTAAAGTTGTTCATGTCTCACACTTGCCAATGGATTTCAAAAAATAAAATAAAAAGTGCATCAAAACACCCTCAAGACTCTTTGGTTTGTGTCTGTGTGGGTGTTTCATCAATGTAAGAAGTTTTGTTTTCAGTATTGTCCAGCATGATGGCTTACTTGTGCTCACAGAGGAAATAACTCAAACGAGAAGGTGCAGGGATACAGGTAGGAAATTGGGTCTCATGAGAGTATTTTAGATGTATTGTGGATTGGAGTCACTAGATAAGTCAATCTCAATCCAAAGTTCCTGACAAGGTAACGGATGGAAGTAAAGTTTCCGGCTGTTGGTACAAACCCATGAAGACATCACTAGCCAATTAAAAGGGAGAAAAAGCTTCATCAACATGCTGTCTGGGTCAAAGCTTTCCAGACTTTCCATGATTACGTGTGTTTTATCTTCACTTTAATAATATAGCAAAACTATTTTGCTCCTTTAGTGCTCTGTCATTAGCAAACAAATGCTCCCAACTGACAGCTGCTGAGTATTGACAAGATAAAAGTAAGAACACAGGAAACAGGTTGAGGTTGTGATGTTTAGACTCTTTGTGCGTACCACTATGCTTGCCTTACACAGTGAAAAAAGAAATCTCTGAAAATTGTGAAACAAAATAAGAGCTACAAAAATATTGCCAGTGTCGTGCTAATCATGGTCTAATTATATCACAAAGTAATTACACAGCGATCATAGCTGCTATTATTTCTGAATGAGCACATTTAAAAGAGAGAATACATATGAGTTGATTAAAATTATACATTAGCTGATTCAATGAGGAAATGTTATAAAGTAAATTACTTTGTCCCTATGCATGAAATATAGTTTAATCAGTTTAGTTCCATTTGATTAAATTCAAGGATAGATCGGTAGCGTGTTCCGTATCCCATGTTCCCACTCTGTCTTTGTACCTCTCAGGGCGATTCTAGGATCTGACCTTTGGGGGGGCTCAGCACCTAATGAAAAGTTGATAGAAGTTAAGCTAGGGGGGTCTTGGGGCATGCCCCCGTAAGATTTTTTTAAACCCTTAAATCATGACTTCTGGTGAGTTTTGGGGAAAGAAATAGACAGATTGAGACATGCAATTATGACAAACTATCAACAGATTCAAGGCATCTGCTGTGAAAAAAGATGGAAACTACAAAGCATGATTATTACATTCCCAGGGGCGTCGGACTGGGGGGAAAAAGGGGACTGAGTATCATGTGAGGAGGGCCCAAAAAGATGCTAGAATTAATAGCTGTGGATGCAGGGAGGGGCCAATAGAAAATGCCTTTCTACAGGACCCAGAATTTTGAGCTACGCCCCTGCACATACCTTGAACTGGTAAAATAAGCCTTAACATATTTTTGGACAGGATTATTCATGTTTTTTTCTGATAATTTTCAACTTTTTCATTTACAGAATTGATAGAAATGGATATGGTTATACAGCTAAATCTCTGAACCAGATGGGGAAAATTCAACATCTCTTTTTCTTAAGAGCCTAGTCCTCCATGAAATGCATATGTAAATATAATGTGAATGGAATATTTTAAGTGTTTTTGCCCGTATAATATATGTCCACTTTCTCACCTGGTTCTTCCAGGTCCCTCTCTTTGTCCACTCTCTCTCCATCCTCTTCTCTCCCTCCCTCCGTCATATCACTGGCAATCACATACAAAACATTTTGTAATCAACTAGAAAATAATCTTCCAATAAAAGAGAAAACAAAACACAGTAGTCCTAGTGTGTGTGTGTGTGTGTGTGTGTGTGTGTGTGTGTGTGTGTGTGTGTGTGTGTGTGTGTGTGTGTGTGTGTGTGTGTGTGTGTGTGTATATATATATATGCTTCAGCACCAGATATGTACTATACATTAGCGATTTCTGTGATGTTAATAAGTCTATACAGTCTGCTGGCTTTCAGGGAAGTCATGGCAACAACTACAATGAGGGAGGGCAGGAAGAAACTAATTAACATCAGAGCTCCACATACTGTAAGAGACCTCGCTCAAAAACATACTGAACATCAGCATTAAGGTTTTTTTTTTCAGAGTGTGCTTCATGGTTGCACAGTGCCTCAGCTTCAGGTCAGATCCTTCATCAAACTTGACCAAGTGAGGAGGAGGAGGAGGAGGAGGAGGAGGAGGAGGAGGAGGAGGAGGAGGAGGAGGAGGAGGAGGGTAAGACTAATAATGCACTTCCTGCCTCAAGGCAAAAATCTGCATATTGCAACATTGTTATTAGAAACACATTTACTAAATGGTTTATTGCAACTATGATTATTTTCACTACATCTGTAGATTTATGTCTTGATTAATTGTTAATATGAAAATATAAATGTCTATCAAAATAAAAATGCCACTCACAATTTCCCAGAGATCCAGGTGATATCTTCAAAACCCAAAGATATCCAGGTTACTATCATATAAAACTGAGAAAAACAGCAAATTCTCACATTACAGAAGATGGAACCAGAGACTATTTGGTATTTTTGCTTGAAAACAATGAATCAATAGTAGTAAATGGTAATAAATAGTTTAGTAGTATTTTTCTGCCGATTGACTTCAATCAATTAATGGACTAATTGTTTCAGCTCTAAAATTGCTTATAACAAACTTTAATTTGATTGGCAGTATATATAATGACATATATACTGTAACTATAACTCAAAAAATTAAGGATTGACAATATAAAATAACACAGTTGTAATCGTGAAGCGTTTTATTATATGTATTTACTATATTTAGTTTTAAAGTCATTACATTTATTGTAGCATTTCTTTTTTAACACTTCTCTTCATGATGATCAAACTCCATCCGCCAATGAAGGGAACGAGGTGTGGCTGAAAATTCTGGAAGAAATCTAATAAGTGGACGTTTCTTTGTGAAAACTTCTACTTCCGATGTCAAGAATGAGTCTTCATGAGTTTTCAACACTTTTACAAAAAGTTTTAAACCTGTATGTGAATGATTTATGTATGTATATAAACCGTAAAAAATAATTCATATATAATGAAATTACAGCTAAAATGTCCCAATATCTGTTCACAACCATAATACTGTATATACACTGTTAGAAAAGTCTGTAGAAATACAGGCTAATATACTGTGTTGATATAAAGGAATTTTTCACAAGTGTTTTTCCGTATTCAGATTTTTTGGGATTAACAGAAATGTCCGTTAAAAGGTGGAGGGTAGACTGTAAAGCTACAGAATTTTCAGTTTTTGGATGAACAGAAATGTCCTTAAACTTAATGGAAAAAGTACTGGTAATTTTCTGCCAGGACAAAAAAAATTCTGAAGCTCTGTCATTTTTCATACAATGATATTAAATGACCTGTAACAGCAAACGAGACTAACGGTGAAAAGAACGCCATTTTTCTATAGTTTTTAGTAAGGCCTCTTCCCGGGTTTGATTTTTCCTGCGCAGTCACAGAATGATTTGCGGCAGGTAGACGACGCTACAGTAACACATTCTATATTAGCTATTTGAATTGTATTTTAATGTTATTTTACAAGTTATCTGCTGTAGTTATGGCTGATACAGGAGCAGGACCATCACAGAAAAGAGGGAAATTAAACAAAGAACTAAAAGCTAAAAGGTAAAGTGAAAAGACAAAAGGCGATAATGTGAGTCACACTCGATCGGGCTATCAACAGATGGACAGTAGAAATTTACGGGATTGTAAATGATTCAAAAACGTCCCCGAATTGGCCCTCAGGTATGTAACATGTCTAATTCATAAAATAACTGTACAATGCGCGATGTGGTTGTACGCCTGTATCCGACATTAAATGATGTCCCCCTTCCATTTAGCGCAGACATTTTATTCCTTTTACTTTAACTGTGTTGGCCTACTATTTTCTTTTCCCTTGTCCCCCTGTAACGTTACTTGTGTAAAGCATCCGTGGGTTTCATGAAAAGCGCTATATAAATATAAATTACTATTACGTTGGTTGCTACAATTATCTCTTAATGCTTTGGCTCGTGACACAGTGACAGTGATACCGGGTTTAGCTCACGATACATCCAAAGTAGGCTAAGTTACCGTATCCGTACCGTAACACTTGAAAAGCAACGATGCATCTGTAACTTATTCTCTTATTGTAATGAATGATTTTCTGTCTGAGCAAAACATTCATCGCAACTGTATGATCCCCCCGTAACGCTAACACTGTAATACAGTGGGCAATACAGCACCGTAAAGAAAAGACCTTTACGACAGCAGGTGTGGTAAAAACACTACCGATTTTGTCCAAAGCGGCCGTTAGAATCAACACTCAAACTCAGAGTTACATACAGCCACTTTAAGTAGCATATAGTGTCATAATGTGTTATAAACAATCAAGTAAGTGTTTTTATGCCAGGTATAATATGGTCATTTGACGCATGAGATGAGATGTAATGAGATAAAAAATACTCTACTAATTCACCCATCAAGCAGACATTGATCATAATAACCTTGTGTCTATACAGTGATGTTTTCTAGCTTGTTCTTTTCGCTTGAGCATCAGATAAGATATTGAATAAAACACTGACTTCTCTGTTGTTGTTTCATCACTAAAGTGTACTATTACTGCACTGCTGCCATGACAGACACTTCTGAACTTTATTACCTTCTTGTAATAGCTCCGCGAAGGCCATTTTGATCAAATATTCATAACCAATGTCCATTAAAAGTTCAGGTAACACTTGAATAGTCTAATACTGAAACTGGCAAAATGCCATGGAGTGTTAAGTATTACAGACTGTATAACTTTCTTAACTTCTCGTTGCCTAATTATCACTGAGTTTTAGGCGAACACTACAGGTTAAAATAAAGAAAACGGAATGATTGACTATAGAAAGCATTAAATGAGGTTTTCTACTTTTACTCTTTTTACTAGTGTCACCCTTCAGTGAATTGGGTAGAAGCTGAACATAGATATAGTTCAAAATTTAATTTTAAACTGTGTGCGTAATTTAAAGTGATGGGGTGAATTATTTCTCTCCGGCAAATTAAAAAATAGGCCTAGTTGTGTGCTGTCTGTGGCTTTTTCCGATGAAAGGAAGAGAAAAATGACTACATTAAAATAATTTAGAGCCCTTTTTTGAATTAGCGTTTTTAGAAAGTAAAGGTCCATTAAAATAGCTGGAGGCCTCCAAAATACCTTTTCTGTATTGGCAAATCATGATAATTAATATGTGATGAATAGGTCTATTTTGTCCCACTGCTCATGAGCACAAATATAATGAAGGTTTGTGGTCTTTGTCTTGTGTTGCATCCAATTTATTTCCACAGGTTATAAAAGAAGCATGGCCTACATTAATCGTATTCACATAGCAACTTTATGAATGCCATTGTCCAGTATTTCTATTACTGGATATTTCAAATAAAATATGGTTACTTTTTTTCAATCAAACTGGTATGAAAAAATAGATTAAGATTCTCAGACCACACGAGGTAGATTTGCGGTGTTATAGAGCGGTTGTACTAGTAAATTATTACCTATTAGTAGTAGTAGTATTGATCTGGGTAGAAACTGGCATCCACAGAGCTCTTCTTGGTATGTAAGCTCTTTGCTCGACAGATCAGAGTTTCTGCAGATGCTTTCAATCACAGTTGCAAGGAATCTTTCAGCAGATGCTCTCATAAACCGTCACAGGAAAACCAGAGACTGCTGCCAAAAGCAGTGCCACAGTCATACAGCAGTAGCAGAAAGTAGAAAAGTGCAGCGCTTTCATTACCGAGGCCAAACGTACTAAAAACTTGAAATGTTACAGTTCTTATAGTATTTTATGTTAAGTTGTATTTAATGAGGTCTTGGTTGATAATTTTTGTTTGTTACCCAAACTTCACAATCTAGCCTTTTGAGAGAAATTCCAAACTGGGTCTAATTTTCATAATTAACTCTATAAAGAATGTGGTACATTTACTTAAGTTCTACTGACTTAGCTATATTTAACATTTTATGGACAAAACATATGAGTTTATAAAATATGATACATTAAGCTACTAATTGTACAATATAAAAGGTAAGAAGAATTACTACAGTAAAATGCTGCTTAAAAATGTAAATGCATACAGGGGCCATATTTGTGTAAAGTATTTTAACTTTTGATCCTTAGTAAGTACAAAATAAGTCAATTTTGCTAATAATACTTTTATATTTTCAATGCAGGATTTTTTTGTTGATTTTTTACAACATTGTGATGTCTGTGGGTTTGTTTTTGTTGTTTTTTAACAAAGTTATGTTCACGCTATTGTCTGAGAAATTAAATGCATTTCCTTATTATTATTATTATTATTATTATTATTATTATTATTATTATTATTATCATTATTATTATTATTATTATTATAGCAATATTTCCAGAGATGAGTTTTGGAGACATTTGGCAGCTAGCTGTCCTTCTTCTTCTAATTCTTCTTCTTCTTTCATCTTCTTCTCCTTTGTTCGCGCATTGCAAATTTTTGGCATGTTACTGCGGCAGTAACTGCTGATCAATCAAATTATGTGAAACCATGGGCAAGAATATATCACGTGGCCCACATGCATGTGTACAGCAGTGTACTCATTCATGTACGTAAGATAAACACGCCTCCCAGTTTGGGGGCGGAGTGGTCCAGCGTACGTCACAGATCTTTCACAGATTTTTTTGGGGGCTCAAGTGGTTAGAATTACTGGAGAACACAATACAACTGGACCAGGATCAACAGAATATATAGTATGATCAAGGGACGGTACATGTCTCATGAGGTCATGAAAGTGGATTTAGTGTTAAGTTACTATTTAAGTAAAGGATCTGAATACTCCTCCGAACACTGTGCATAATGCCTAGCTTTGATCTGCAATGGCGGTTCTACATTGAATTACACCCTGGGCAAGACCCCCTTCGAGTGCTCCCCCACCCACCGTGCAAAAAAAAACAAACGCTACTCATAGGAGGGTTACATAAACATGCCCTTACACGCTAAATGTCTGTCATTACACGCTATATTGATCTAACTTTTAGGGAGGAACAATTAGCTCCTTGGTTACTGCCTCAAATTCTATGCATGGTACACTTCTAGTTATGACTTGTTAAACTATTGTCACTACCTACAGATTTGAAAATTCCATTGGCTAATTACAGGGCCTAATGTTAACCCAAATTATGGAAATAAATAATAACTGAACTTTAAACAGTTTTGTTGCAAAGCACAATATTATGGTGAAATTAGATCTTGTGTTTGTTGAGTTAAAACTGAATTATTGTTGCAAGCATCATAGCAACAAAACAATTAACATTAGCCAGTGGTGTTGTCTAATGTATTGTGCGTATACTGAACTGTATGTATGGGCCAGGATGGGGGGGCCATATGATAGTGGAGGGTCTGGGTGTCCTCCCCCAGGAAAATTTTGAGCATCAAAGACTTCATTTCCTACATTCTGACAGTGTAAGAGACACAGACGGAGCAGCTCGAAGCTCGAGGAATTATCATCACGCCATTTAAACGGTGAAATTATGAGAAAATTAAGAAGAAAGAGAGAAGAAGGCGACAAAAGAAAAGGGCCCTTACAGGGAGAAACTTACTACCAGCGCCAAGCAGAGGTATTTAGAGAAGCTGGCTGATATCAACAACGTCGACCCATACGAGCTGCCTGGAGATTTCTTAGAGGGTAGACTGCGTATAGCCTACCTGCGTATCACGTAGACTACATCACTGACATTAGCCCTTCATTCATGACATAGATACCGTAACAATACAGCGAGAACATAGTTGCATACCTTTATCTTTTGCGTGTTTCTCCTCTTTTTTCTTTTCTTTTTTTCTAAATTGGGCACCTGATGGCTTTGACCTCTCCTGTCCATCTCTGTGTTTATTTGGCACTCGACAATCAACACATTTCCCATCCCCCCAACACTGTCACTTACGACCAGAAGTCAAGACTAAACCAATTCATCTTGGTGAGCACATAATTGTTGTGTATTATATTTTTTATATATATATATTTATATATATATATATATATATATATTTTTTTTTTATATATATATATATATATATATATATAAAAAATTATTATTTATTTATTTTTTATTTCTTTTAAGTGCTCGTGCTGCCCCTCATGTGTCATGAAAAAATGCCGTCCCAGGCGGCTGCCCACTTCACCCATGCCAAAAACCGCTACGGTTGATCTGCAACACAACAAAGCATAGGCGTAATTAAAACTGGGCTTTTTCTGAAGTTTTAGTTCCTTTTCGATGTTTTTGTCACTGTTTGAGTTTTGTTGACAATCATTTTGACAATTTCTATGGACAACTTTTTTGACGTTTTTGTCGCCTTTTTCAAGTTTTATTTTGACAATTTTTTCAACGTTTGGTCGCCTTTTTTATTTGTCTGAAGTTTTTGGTGTTTTCTCCGACATTTGTCACCTTTTGACGTTTTTGTCTCAGTTTTTTTCGACCATTTTTTTCAATATGTGCAGACATGTCCCCGGGACCTCCCTAGATCTCAACCCCCCCTACGTTGAACCCAAAGTTACGCCCTTGCAACAAAGACTTTGGGATGTTCTCAGTGGCGGAGGTAGGGGATAGATTCAATGAAAGGTCGAATGAGGTGTGCTCTAAGTTTAGTTGTTTGTTCCCGTCGTGTGTTTAACCTTGGATTCTGCAGTAGCAGAAGACACCGCTTCATCAACAGAGCCAACGCTGTTAATCCATCTCTGCCACTGTTGTTTACTGTTCTGCCTTGTCTCGCTTACGTCACTCTACCTCCAGAGACCTGATTCGACATTCAACTTTAACTTGTTAAAAGCGAACCCATTTAAATGGCTTGCCACTTCAACAATAACATCCATCCAATTTCTTTTTACTGACTTTTCATTTGAAAAAAATTGCAGTTTTCCTGCAGTGTTTTTCAGGCCCAGCAACAGAGACGATATTTTGAAATGCGCCCCCTGCAGTGGCCATGTGAAAGGAAATTTGAGATTTTAAGAATTAAATAGGCCTAATAGCTTCTAGTCAACTTTTAAAATACTGTAATAGTAATTCAGGCAATTTGCTTTTTAATATATATTGCTGCACAAGACAGAAAGCATTTTTGACATGGCAAAGGTTTAATTCTTGTATTAGTCCAGTTTTAAGTTCCCCACAGCGAATCAGCAATAGTTGCTTGGGAACCACTTCCCTCTTCCCATGGAGCCCCTTCACCGGGGCTGTGTGCACAGCCTCTACTTATTCTGCTTTCCTAAACCCTGGAGGGTTTAATGTTCTGTGTGCTGTTCACCTCGTACTATTTTAACTTTGGTTTCCATGAGATAATGAGCATCATTAAGCAAACAGTTGTTTACTTTCATCACTAGATCCAGATGTGTCCTCTGCAGGGGACTAAGATGCTAGTGATAGCTACATGTTATAATCCAATTATTGCATGTTGTAAGATCATTTGTATACACTCTCTGGTTGTATTATCTCACGTTGGAGTCTTTTGTTCAAAATGAATGATAACCGATTGGTACCAGATTGCTGTAATTCACTACACTGTCTGTATTATCAAGCCAGATCTCAGATAAATCCCATTGTCCAGTTATTACAGCTTTGACTGAATACGAGATGTAAGATCACAGTTTGAGAGCTGCTGTGCGCGCCTGTTGTCACAGCCCAACAGGTGTAATGGTGATATCACAGCAGAAGATGTTTTCACAGATCATTTAATCCTCGTTCACTTCAGTAGCTCAGCGTTAGCTTTCACACATTGTGCCAGCTGTGACACGTTGCTTTATGCTTCAAAAAGATCACTCCGACCAAATGCCACACCTTACAACGTGTGAGAATTTAAATGGATAAAAACTGGGGCACTTTCAATGACTGTATGTGGTCTTTAAAGTTAATGATTTAGGAGACTGAATTCTTTGCTTTATGATTTAACTCATGATTTAGGAGCAATTAACTCTCTTTTTTTAAGGATTTTCATCGCAATTTCTTTCTTCTTTACTTAGTTTCAGCTAGATTTGTACAGCCATTAGATAAATGTGCAAATATGTGACTTTTATTTTACTAAATGGATGTGGTTGAATCAGCATAAATCATAATTTATAAATCATTACAACCCTACTGATAGTCATTTATTTTATAAATATTTAATTAGTGACAAGAAAATGTTCTCACACAGCTTTAGGCAGCAAAAGGATGGGAATTCAGTTTTAAGGGTTCAACTTGTTTGTCATGTAAAGCAGAACTCTATTAAGCAAACAGGATCAAATTTATAACTATTTAGAATGATTACTCCTTTGTTTCCAATAACACATCAGGTGCAAACAACAATGAACTACTGATTTATTCATGAATGTATAATCAATATTCACAAAATAAATGAGTTAAAGTAGTATTTCATTACATGGGCACAGATCTTTTGTACATAATGAATGTGAATAATTTTTGGTCATTTTTTATCACCTGGGTGGTTGTAATTAGGCTGCTGTCTCTCACTTGCACTAAATGAGTGTTTGTTTTTACAACACTACATTTGAAAGGTCAGTTTGAATAAATTAAGGTGTAAAAATGAAACTTTATCTTTAACATCGTCTGATTATTATTTCATCGTGTGCACACAAAATATCCTTAATCTTCTCTCTTACATCAATGAGTCTAACCCTCATAATTTGTGAATGACCAATGACAAACTATGAGAACAGAAAATTAAACATCATGGTGACAAATTCAATATTAATATGAATCATTTATAGGTATTCTCAATCAATAATAAATCATAGGGTAATTGGTCAGGATGCTACAACTGTAACAAACAAGACAAACAATTTGATCTCCGGATGTAGACAGTATGCCCACTACCAGCCGACCATGACAAGCAAAGTTTCCAGCACTGAGCAGAATTGTGCCCATAATAAGTCCACAGAATAATAAGCGTAATAACTGAAGCATAGCTTCTGCCCTATATAGAGAATGTTCTCTCCCTCTGCACCAAACAAAGCTTCTGAGGCCTCCGGCTAATCACTGCCCTTTACCTGTTGTCATTCATCTAGAGGAGTCAATTGGTCTGCTTCTGCAGGGTGCAGAGGTAATTACGATTTGGCTATGACTTGCGTTTGGCTCTATTGTCTGACTCTGTGGCGCACATGCTGAGATATTGGGAACTTGAAGCTCAAGCTCATCAGGAGAGTTCCACTTTGACTACACCACTCAATGTTCCCCCAGAGAGCTCCTCTACTGACTAAACAAAGCTCAGCCAAGATGAGTCGAGATCATCACAGTGAAGAATACCTGCACCTATTTTTAACTTCCGCTCAGAGTGCTTTATTTGTTGAAATACCATTTTCAATGCATCCTAAGGCGCAGAATATTTTCTCTTTCACTGCTTCTGTTCCATTTATGGGTGATTGAGAAAGTTGCAAAGCAAGAAGAACAATTTCACAATATTGCTGTCTAGATAATTTTCACAGATCTGCCTCTCTTCAAACTCAGAATTGTATTAATATTTAATCGCATTATAAATTGGATGAGGAATACAATTATATAAGTAAATACACCTGTCCTATCAAGCAAGAAATTGAGAAAATCCCCCAGCAAGTAGCTTTACTCTCAAGGTGAGATTTGGGAAATGAATGTATAAACTTGGAGCTACGTAATCCACATTCCTATTCATCTATTTCCTCAGTTTGTCAAAGGAACTCCGTAGTGCATAGTTATCCCTCAAAATCCTGTTTAAACTCTTCTCCTTTAAAATCACTTTTGGACAGTAGGAACCAATTTCTGATTATAAATTCATATGTGAAATCTACAAATTTTTATTTAATTTGTTTTTACTTTCAGGAGATGAACATCTCGATTTATTGATAAACAAATGTTTGAGATTTGCTGATTTCTAACTATAAGAATGCACTCACAGGGAGGTGCAGACCAGCGTGAGCTTTAATGTAAGTCCTAAAAAATGAAAACACGTTGACATCTCTTCCCTAAAATAGGAATCCAGAAGGTATCTTTGTCAAAGAGAGGTGAAGGTTTACAGAAGTTGAACCATAAAGTTCTCAAAGAACAGGACCGTTTTTTGAGAACAGTGGGGAATTTAGTTAAAAGATGTTTTGTTAACATCAACCACAGATAGACTTTTAAATAGTTACCGTTATCAATATACAGTATATTACGAGATGGAAGTCATCTGAGTGTATTTTGTCTTGAAAATTGAGGTGAAAAGAGTGCAGATTCCGCTGCTTTGTAATAAAAAAAGAAACCCATTGATGGGTTAAGATTGTATTTTCTAAAAAATATTCTGAAAAGTTGTTTGTAATATTGTATGTTTTGTTTTATTTCTCGACAAGGAGTAAATGTGTTTGTTTTCTCAAGCATCTCGAAAAGTAAAGTAATTGTGTATTATGTATTGTGATTTACAGTGCAGGACACAAGTTTGGACACACCTTCTCATTCAATGTGTTTCCTTTTATTTTCATGACTATTTACATTGTAGATTCTCACTGAAGGCATCAAAACTATGAATGAACACATGTGGAATTATGTACTTAACAAAAAAGTGTGAAATAACTGAAAACATGTCTTATATTTTAGATTCTTCAAAGTAGCCACCCTTTGCTTTTTTGATAACTCTGCAAACCCTTGGTGTTCTCTCAATGAGCTTCATGAGGTAGTCACCTGAAATGGTTTTCACTTCACAGGTGTGCTTTGTCAGTGTTAATTAGTGGAATTATTTCCCTTATTAATAAAAAGCAAAGGGTGGCTACTTTGAAGAATCTAAAATATAAGACATGTTTTCAGTTATTTCACACTTTTTTGTTAAGTACATAATTCCATATGTGTTCATTCATAGTTTTGATGCCTTCAGTGAGAATCTAAAATGTAAATAGTCATAAAAAAATAAAAGGAAACGCATTGAATGAGAAGGTGTGTCCAAACTTTTGGCCTGTACTGTATAAGTCAAATGTCTGATCGATGAACTGTATACAAGGTAAGCATAAAAACAAATCTAGCTGATAGCTGAAACATTTGGCGAATAAAGCATTGTGCGCTGGAGAAGCGTTGTGTCATGGACTCAAATTTGCCAATTAACCATAAATACTGTAAATAAACTTTACCTGAAGATACATACAGACACATATTGTATTTTTGCACTTAGCAATTTGCAGCAGTATATCAGCATGATGTGTCAGGCCTTCGCTACAGTCTGTTGAAGAAGCAAGTGACTCCTGGGAAACAGAGCACTGTGTAAACTTCCTCTGCAGAGGTGCACTTCCTTCCTGCCATCACTGAAGCACGAGGAGCATCCTGAAAGATGACGGATGGAGGCTCTCAGATCTTTCGTCCAGAGCAAGTCAAGGATCTGTGACTGCCTCTTCATCATGAACCCATTCTTGCCCTTTTTTTTCTCCTGTAATGAAAGACTGAGGTGAGTCGAGCCAGGAGGCGGATAATCAAATCACACAGGATTATGACCTGCATGGACCCAGTTTCTGTACTCAAGTGTGATTCAATCCACTAAGGAGTTTTTTTTTCTGTCAGTGTGTGAGAGGGAGAGAAAGAAAGAGCAAGAAAGAGACAATAAATTCTCAGTCCTGCTTTCTATTTTTTTGTCTGTCTGTCTCCCATACACATACAGTATTCTTTCCACATCTTTTTCTCTAGCTGTGACAGTCTCCCTTCATGTGGGAAGGGACTGTTAATGAATGTGGATGAGCACGTGGGAAATGTGTGGGTTTCCACCACAGCTCTCTCCATGAGTGACAGAAGCTCGACAAGGCTTTAGAGGCTGGCTTAAGAGTTAAGAAACGAAAACAAGGAACAGCTTTTTTCCAGATGGCCACTGCAAAAGAAAGCAGAATATACTCTGCAAGTTTGTGGAGGCAGCGTCTGCCCGAAGTACGACAAGCCATTTTGAGCAAAACTACTGTTGCCTGATGGAAAACGGTGTATTTATATGAATTAAAAAAATAAATCACAATTTAGTCGGTTGGATTTGTAATGGGCCTCGCTGTTGGCCACAGTGCTCAGTCTGTTTGCAAAAGTGACAAATACAAAAGAGAAAAATTCCTATCAAAGCTATCAGGCCTGAAGCATGAAGGATAGAGTAAATGTTTATTTTGTGATTCTTCCTAGTTTGCCAAGGCTGCTCCCATCAACCTCTGCTCTAATCTGTGAGTATCTGGTATGCACTCCAAACTAAATTACTGTTTATTCTATTCTGCAGGTGTGAAAGCCCCAGCCTGCTGCTGAATGCTATCGGGGGAATGAGGGTCCCAGGATGCTACAACTCTGCTGCTGACACAACACTATTCCTGAAAGACCCGCCACTTGATTTACTCAAGCAAAATGTCACAGTAATTGTGAAGATTTATATCAATGGGAAAGAGCTGACGAGGTCCCACTATCAGATCTGACAGACTTAATATGTGCTCAAATGTGTCCTGCCGCACTAAAGTCTTGCAGGTTGACCAATTTTCCCGGGAATGTTCCACCTCAGATGGTATTGACCGAGCTGTCTTTTTTTTTTTACTTCTTTAAATTGAGTGTGAAGTGGAACTTTTAGGTTGTGAAATTGTGTTTTTAATAAACTGGAATCACTACACAACATGTTTATCAGCTTTTGCTTTGTGTGCCATCTGAGATGATTTTTAAAAAAAGACAGATTTTTTTTTTATAAATAGGATGAACACATGTGTTTCAATACTGTATCCTTCACTCCCTCTCATGCTATGTAAAGATAAAAATTTAACTGGCATTGTGTGTTTTTCATGTCCTAAAACCAGTGAACAGGTGGCATGCTATGAAGATACTGTCAGCTATGCAGTGCAGTATTTCAGAAAAGCGCTGTGTTGATTAATAAAGTTGGGTAACACTTTATAATAAGGTACACAAAATATTGAAATGACCATACCTAATAGACCATCTAAAATTGCTTGTTGTAGTCCAAGGAATGAGAATAGTATCTGTAAATTACACAAAACTCAAAGGTTATACAAGACTTTGGTTGTTGACATTAGATACCCAGCAGTAATTCACAGAAAAAACAAAGCATAACAGAAAGAATCTATAGAAAAATTACATCCTTATTAGAGGTTTCCACACCCCATGATTTACGTCAGTGCCAATGTTCAGTAGTGTTCCCTCGGGTGGTGGATGGGTGTGTAGCGTGTCAGACTTTCACGAGGGAGACTTGAGTTTGAGTCCCATGACAGAGCTAAAACTATTGACCATAAACACGATCGTTCCGTAACCTTAACCAAGTGATTAAATTGCCTAACCCTAACCATACCCTAATTTTCTTGTACTATCTCTAACCTAGACTGCAAAATCCAGAATATTAAGAACAATGGCATTGGAATTAAAAAAATTGTGGCATTCATTTTAATCCAGAAAAACCCAATATGTATGTTTAATCAGCGATGGGATTAGAAAAATACAACCCTAGCTGGTGTGTTTTTCGTTACACCCTCCCTAACCTGGTGGTCAGGGCAAGTAGTTAGTCCTGCCAGCGCTGTGCTGTGATGAAGAATAGAAAAAGCACACACATTGAGCTGGTGTTAACTTCCCGGCAGGAGGATTTATTCTTCCTCTTACAAATCATTCTTCAGGTATCAAACATATCTGTTGTAGACTAGCCTCGCTTTGCCAGACCTTCCTCCACAGCACTGCAAAGGAGGGTCTTGCTAATCCACACAGCATTCTGGGATGGGAGAAAAACTTGTTTTGGTGGAACATGTGTACGGTCAAAGGTTGTTTTAGTCGCGCAGAAAATTCAGATTGGACAGATAGTCTAGCTAGCTGTCTGGATTTACCCTGCAGAGATCTGAGGAGCAGTTAACCATAGTCATTATAACTCCACCGGAGTTTAAAATTCCAACACATAGAAAGTGGAAGGAAACGGACATCCGGCTGAAATGACGGACATCTCGCGGAATTTCCGGCAGCACCTGAACAATCTCGGAAATGTAACGTCATCAATATAGACTTAGTTGCTACGGTTTCCCTATTGAACGACATGTTTCCTCGGAACGGTATGAAACGGTGTGCAACCATAGACAGTATACGAATGGACCAACAGACCCCGTTGCTCTGGACAGAGACCAGTGAAGGATATTAGAAGCACTTTTCCGGTGAGCGCTGAGCGTTACTGTGCAGCCTCCAACTGAGAGAGACAAGTAAATGTGACGTGAGCAACCTGTCTGAAAGTTGTAAGTCTTCTGGTAGCTGTGCCAAGAGAAATCTCAATATTTCCGAATCTTGCAGAGACGGAGAGCGTAGGTATATGTAAGGAGATAACATGGGCACAGGCTAATTATTGCTAACTAAAATGATAGTTAAAATTAGTAATTAAACTTTAACAGCTAATATAAGTCGAAACTGCCTGCAAACTTCTCCTGTACTATATGGTAATTCCTCTACTATGCGACAGTAAGTCGCTTGGTTATGACACAATCGTTAGCCTATTTTTACAAAAACGTCTGCTACGGAGCCATAACATGAGATACAAGGTAATGAAGCCTTTTATACATTGTTGTGTTTCTTTAGAAATAAACAATGGACAAATAGAGTCTTTAAACGCTTCAGATGTAAAGTTATTTGCTGTTAAAGTGACGTCAAAATGAATGGCAGTCAATGGGATGCAAATGGGAGGTGATCGCTTTGTAGCATCAAAATGGCGCCATAGGAGGTTCGAGTTCTGAAGCGAAGCTTACCCCCTTGTGTGCAACAGCTTTTGAGATAGGTTTCCTCTCTTTGGTGGGTGTGTCTCTCGTTTATTGGCTGTGTCACAGGTGATACCTAATCTGCAGAGACATGTATGTAAACTTGTGGTAAGAAAAAGGCAGAGTGCGCGCGCGCACACAGCGGGGTGTTCAACGCACAGGGTGTTCAACGCACCCCCCTTTCAGTGTTGCTACGTTTTTTTGTCGGGGCTGAACGTAGCCCTGGTTTTAACTTCATGGCAGGAGGATTTATTCTTCCTCTATGCGTGCCAGCAGTACTATTCTATATCACCTATGCGTAATGTGCCATTTAGTGGTCTGAATGTGAACTAGTTTAATTAAACTGGTGTTAGAATTAAATAAAAATAAATAAAAAATAATTAAATGAATAATAAGGGTTGTCTGTTATTCTTGTTTTAATGTTTACTGAGACATAGATAGCTATTTTTCACCCCTCTAAAAAAGCAACAGGACATCATGATGTACCATGCCAGCACTACATCCTGGGTCTGAATCCTGCCCATGACCTTCATCATATGTCATTAACATATTACCATCAATCTCGCTCTCCCAGTCTCTTCTGTCTGACTTTACATACTTCCAGTACTGATGAATCATAATACAGAGTAGTCAATCATACTGTACAGGGGCTGGAAATGAAACTTGACCAACCAAGCTCTGAACAATGGAAGAAATAACTGCAGGTGCGATCACACCTTCCCTGAGTCAAAGTGACATTTTGAAAAACTATTAATGGTACTGTGCGCTGTAAGGATGAGAGAAATGACTGGGTACCTTCGGATGTCATTATTAAGCTTGCAAATAGCTGTATAAAGTTCTGCAGGTGCCAATATTTGAGAAGCTTCAGTTGCTGCAAACAATATTTAACCCCGTCCCTTGTGAGACTAGTTCAATACTAATTGCATTTATAAATGCTTCCACAGCAAACAGCAGCATTATCATACCGTTTCATAGCAGTTTCTGATGGGCAACAGCTGCTCAGATGACCTTTAGATGCTTCCTAAAGTCCCCCTCCACTCCAAAATGTGTTTGAACTGTGCAGAATGATGGATCGTGCAGAATGATGTATGTGTAGAGATGATAATAGAAGGGCGTTTTCAAATGCATCTGCTCAAATCTCAGTTTAATATAAGCAGGGAGCATGATTTTGTGACATTACAACCAGTTTAAATAGCAATATGCAACTTTGTGGAAACTTGAAACCTTAAGTGCACAAGTAGAAGATATGTTGCACCCAGCAGTTAAACTTTTAAAATGAATTGCATATATTTAGTTGTTTTTTTTTTAATGAGGGAGAATGTAGTTTGTATGTTTTAGAATTTCTATTGAGGTTATTTATTTTTTTTTTTTTAAATAGAAAAAAACATTTGCACAATCATTATTTCAAGTCGCGTATTTTTATGTCTTAAAACTTGTCTGAAGGGAATCTTTAAACTTCTGTCCTCCGATTAACTTAATTACTACAGTTTTCTGTATGTGCACAAGTGCAAATTCTTTTCATTTTATAAGGTTGAATCTTTTGGCATGCTGCTACTCAGTCACCTCAACTCTTGTTAACTGTACGTGTTTGTTGCCGAGTGTGCAGACTGACTGACTGGGGAACAAAAGCAGAGAGCAGGTACTTGAACCGTTTTTGATACTTCAGAAAATATAAATGAAAACATCAGCATCTGCACTATGTGGGTACGATTTACTTCTTTTTTTTCACATGCAAACTTTGTGTCCTCCAAGCAGGAATCTTTTGAAAGTAGTGAATGACTACAGTGTTTTTCATCCAAGTATAGTATGTAATTTATTCAACAGAGGTTTTGTCTCAGTCTGAATCCATTCGTGGCTTTCAACCTTTGAAATGAGAGCAGGGAGGCGGGCGGGAGAGACATCTGCCTTGCTTTTAATGGGTATCACAAATGTTTCAGTAATTCCACTCCACCTGAAACTTCCCTCCCCTTCAGCACCCTCCCAAATTACAGCAGTGGAAGGAAGCTGGGACTCTAAGCCTTGCAGTACGTTACTATTTTCCCCAGCTAAGACGACTGGAAAGATTCCTCCTGCAGGCTTGTATAATGGAGGCAAGCAGTCAATCCAGCAGTCAGCAGATTCTGTGGAAAGATGTGAGTCAATTTTTTTCCCCGTATTTCATGTTTGAATTATTGCACTTTTATTAATTGCAAAAAATCTGTTTAAAATAAATTCCAAAATTTAGTGTCTTTATGAATACTGTGTAGGATCTTAGGTCAATATAGTGTTAAGAAAGTGGGAGCACCCCTAAAAATGTACAGCCCAATAAATTAAGTGCAGGTGGCAGCAGTGGTAGTTTAAAAGTGGTGAGGGGGATACTGTGGTATTTGAGTGTAAGCTTAAAGTAAAATATGTCAGTAAGTTTGAATCTTTTATTTTTTTTTATTTAAAAGAATCTGCTGCTCAATCTTTTCTTCTGTGATCTGAGTTTTGTCAGAATTGTATTTTTCCATCTAATTCCTTTTGGCTTTTTGCCTTGGCTTCCTTTCTTTATTTCCACTCTTATATTCAGTCTCACCTGAACCATTATATTTGCTTTATAGCTAAAATATCCTTCTCACATGCAAGCAGCATTCAAATATAGACCAAGAATATTCTTTATTTAAGAACTATTATTGAGGAAGAGGAGGAGGGATTTTTGGCTCTTTTTGGCTCCTTCTTCTTCTTCCACTTCTCATATTTCACTTGTTGCCGAACTCGAGAACAATGGAACAAGGGGTAATACCTGCAGAGCACAATATTATTATCTTTGTATATGAAAAAGCTTTGTTATTGTCCATCAAAGAAAAGGTAAGTGTCCCAGCAGATACTAATCATAGCTGCACTCTAGGTGATGGGTGGAGAATGATGATTAAGAAATTACCAGTGGCTTCATATTTCAGAATAGTTTTCACAGCAATTCAAATGCTTATATGAGCGTACCCCAGTGTGATAAAACACTGCCTCTGCTTGTTGGTTATAGACTACTACTTCTTTTTTTCTCTCAAAGAAGTGCTCCCTCTCTGCATGATAACAGCAGGGGGCTCCAGGCACTCTTCCTCACAAAGCCTGGCTGATTCTGAACTCCTAAACCTTTAAACACTAGTTGGCGAGTGCTACGCACTCAGACTGCTCACCCTGTCTCCATCCCTGCCTTTATTTCTGTCTGTCTCTCAATCCCACCTTCTTCCTGTGAGTATTCAATATCCAAAGAACAGGCAAAGAGAGAGGTTTGTCCTCTAGTCAAGTTTCCACTGCTTATGCAACCTGCCACAGGAGAGAAGAGGATTTCAGCCACCACTTTTTTTTCTTTCTTCACTCTGAAAAATCCACAATGAAAGGAATTTCTGGCTCTCTGACTGTAGCACTCTGTTTTTCATCATGCCTTAGGAATGTACACTACTTTGATGTGCCTCACGCTTTCATGGCTACTGTCTCTAATATGTCCAATAAACAACGGTAACAATGTGGAATTCATTAAAGGCAAATGTTTAGTGTTAAGTTTTCAGGAAGCTATCTTGAATGCTTATTAACAATCAGAAATTCAATCCAACAAGCACAGAGTGTAACTGTATGCCATTATTGCTGTATGCTATTTCCTCTTGCATGCCACCTACACACTGTAGTTTTTAAATTAGAAAAAGGCTACATCAAATATATTTTTCCAGGACCATTTTGGATAATTATTTAGCAGTATACCAGTCCAAATGTTAGAAAAACCATACAACTATTATTATTAAAAAAATATTATTATTTTAAGAAGTCAGCATGTTAAAGTGCTGCCCAATCATCTGCAGCTTAACTACTGTTCCAGCCCCAGCCACAATAGAAAACCAAAGCTGCTTTATCGTCATTATAAAAGACACAGAGATAAGCAACACCAATTTAGCTAATTGAAATTGGTTCATTTTTTTTTATTTTACATATCTGCTTTTCTGTTGTCCTCTGAGACCTTCAAAAGTGGTCCAGTGTGAATGAGAAGCTTTCATTTTCTCCTCGCTGGAGCTCTGGTGGAACAAAAGCCTGTCTTTATTAATTTGTGGCCTTGAGCCTAGGGAATTGACTACAGCAGGCAAGTTATTTTTTGAGGAGAAGTGTAATAAATGTAACTTTTCCATGGCACTTGTAGCAGTCTGTTCTTCCCTGCATTTGGCATGGGGATGGTTATATTATTGTCATTAGTAGCCTTATTGATGGATACATTTTGCAGACGAGAGACCAAATCAAATGGCCTCTCTTCTGATTAAATGCAATACTGATAAAAAAAAAGAGAAACTGAAAAGGAGGAAATATAAATTCAGTCGTGAAAATGATAAATTAAAAGCAATACTTGTACATTTTGGGAAATGTGCATAGAGGCTTTCTTGATGAGAATTAGTTAGATGAGAGGAATTATACTACTTATAAAAAAGTAACTGTGTGCACATCCCACCTTCTGGCAGGTGCAGGACAAATGAAAATACTTAAAACAAAAATAATATAATGTCCGCGTTGCATTTTTTATATTAAATATGGGAGTTTAAAGCAGTGTTGCGGACATTATATTATTTTTGTTTTAGGAATTATACTACTATCATATATCTCCATTACTGTAAATAGAGTTGTGAACTAGGGGTGGGGGTATTTCATATGTTGCTTGTTTTGAATGTAAAAGGACATAAAAGCAGTAATATTTGTTTGTTGTGTACTGGCGTAGCATATTACATGAGTTGGTAAAGGTACGTTTGAGACAAATAATGCTATAAGTAACTGTTCTGGATTACTCATCTAAAGTGTTTTTGTCTAATTAGTTACTTTGTTAAACAGACTGGACCGATGTTTCACCCCATGACAATTATGAATCACAGCCTCAAATGTTGGTCGTGATGAGCTGCAGCATTTATACATGGAGAAAATGAAACCTACACTGTACATTTACTACCACCTCACAACTTTACTCTCTGCTCTCTTTGGTGCACCGTTATTAATATCTCCACCGGAAACTGAAACTTAAGTCCCACTGGCATGGTTTCCTTTATGCTACTTTTATATGGTTCTATTTTAATGATTTCTCCTTTCTTCATAAGTAGGCCAACTCCTTTTTGTTATTTGAGTAGTTTATTTTTCACCGGGTTTACACTGGCCACTGAAGGGCGCATGTTAAGCAATAGTGCGGTTTTTACAGCACGCGCTGCGCCACGGAGCAGATGTGGAGCAGTGGTTTCTGTGTCTCGTCTATCTATCAGCCACGAGCAAATCTTGCATGAAAACCCACTGATAATCTATTATAAATGATATAGAAGACATATTATATATGATATAAATGATCTGATACTGATAAATGAACACATATGCATCCCCTGCTTGCCACCCCTTTGTATTTTCAATACATTTGGGCAATGGCAAATGGGGAAACACCAACACTCACGTCTTCACACTCACTCTGACTCAATTGCTAAAACACAATTTCTGAAACCTTGCTCCATTTTCTGAAAACATTAAACACAAAACCTCATCTTCAAGCACTATTTACAAAACCTCTGACTCCTCTCGCAAAATTAAACTTTCGCCTCAAAACAGTTTTACCTGTGTTCAAAATCAAACACTGCTCTCAAATCATAAACAAAGTGATCAAAATGATATCCACTATCAAGCAGTCAGTAAACAATACATAAAAAAATAGAAAACACATTGTTCAAAACATATAGTTCTCAGGGAGAAGTACATTTTTAATCTCAAAACAAATTTTTCATCTTTTGATGAATGAAAACATGTTCTATCATAGTAGCTCAAAATTGATCAGAAATTACTACTTCTTCATTCTGCACATGTCTAATGCACATTACTAGTAATGTGCATTAATTTTCCTGAAAAGTCCAAGTGAGATCTGCAAATTGTTTTTTACTATGTGAAATGGTTTAAAGTATTGACAACAGACTGCACAATTAGCTAAATGAGTTCAGGCAACTGAGAACTTTATTCAGCTAATGGGTTTTAGTGTTTTAGAAATTGAGAAAAACTAATTACTCAGCAACAAAATTTCAAGGTCCTATGGCTGGTCCCTGGGGTCCCGGTGGTCCAGCCAGAAACATGTGACTATAACATCAACCTACAGGTTACGATCATTATATTATATGTTAGGTAACGTTGAAGATTCAAGTGGAGTGTCCGTTTGAGGTGTGGCCATTCAGAGCACGTGCCCTTTTGGAACAGGCCAATTGCTTTGCTCCAGTTATCGCTGCTTTCAGTGTTGTCGTGGGGGGGGCTTGCCTATTTGAAACATGTGCCCGTGGGTCGATTGGGTGGGACAATTGCTTGGCCCCCGGTAGTGCCATTGGAAATACAGAATGGGGAAAAAGATTTCCTGAATCGGCAGCTCCTCTCTTACTTCACAACTATTTATGAAGCTACAGCCACCAGCATGTTAGCATAGCTGAGCATAAAGCATGGAAACAGGTAAACAGCTAACCTATCTCTATCTAAAGGTAACAAAATCCACCCACCAGCACCTTTAAAGTTCACTAATTAACATGTCATATTTTGTTTATTTAATCAAAAAAATAAATAAATAAATAAAAAAAATAAAAAGAGTAAAAACGAGAATATGGGGTTTTGTTTTTTGTGAGGTTACCAACCACAAATTGTTAAACAAAGGAGATAGTGCATGTTAATCAGCAGGTGTCAAAAGTATTCACATTCATTACTCAAGTAGAAGTATAGATACTAGGGTTTGAAAAGACTTCCGTAGAAGTTGAAGTATCAACTCAAGCTTTTACTCAACTATAAGTGTAAAAGTACTGGTTTCAAAACTACTTAAAGTATAAAAGTAAAAGTAATGTACGGCGGAAAAATGCCATTAGCCTAAGGACAAAAGCTTAGCCCGCCCCACAGGGGCCTATAGTGCACTACCCCACCTCCACAAAAAAACATTTTTCTAAAGGCCATAATGACTATAATGTTATATTAAAAATCATACCTGCAAACTCAGAAGGGCTGAAAAAGGTGACACATCTGAGTCTGTGTTTTTCAGACAACGGCAGCTACAGTCTGGTGTTACAATCCTACAGTGAAATACAGACACACTTTTACACCGTTTAGCGGTCAGCATTTTACAGTGTTTACTCCAGCTGCTAGCTAGCGGGAGGCCAACGTTACCTGCTGTCGAGTGTAGTGTTAACTAGCGACCCGTGCGGCGATGTTTCAGTTCCCTCTAACGTCCGTTTTCGGAGCATCAGAGAGAAGCGCAGGCATTTATGTGGCACCTAAATAAGGCACCGAAATCCATGTTGCTATTCGGTCCGGTAGATAACGGTCGTTAAGGCACCGGTGCCGTAGCACCAGGTTTGTGCAGGTGCGATGGATCGCGTACAAACCAATAGGGTGTCGGAATGGTATATGTTTATACTTCTCATCCAACAAGAATCAAATTCACTCTATCTGGATGGCGCGATTTATCTGGATAGGTTTTTTTTGTGTGTGTGTTTTTTTTAACGATGACAAGCCGGAACGAAAACAAGCCAAACTGAAATAGGAGTAACGAGGCTATTTTCAAAATGTAAGTAGTAGAAAGTACAGATAATTGCGTGAAAATGTAAGGAGTAGAAGTAAAAAGTCTGCTGTAAAATAATTACTCCAGTAAAGTATAGATACCCAAAATTTCTACTTAAAGTGATGGTTCGGAGTAATTCACCCTAGGGTCCTTTGCACCATGACCTCGAGCCAAACACCCCCCCAGAAGCTTTTTTCACCTGGGTCGAACATTGGGAGAGTTAGCTAGAGTAGCGTTATCAGCTGAATAGCTTAGCGCAGGGGCTAATGGACCCATGTTTGTATCTTGTAAGTTACCCCACTAATAATGCCCGAAATGATACCAAACGTCTACAAGTAGTACAAATGATTGGATGGATTGGAAAGTTTGTAAGTACACCAGAAGTTTATGAACACTTGCCTGCTCTCTTCAGCTCTCCGTTGCTGCTGCTGCTACCTGCAGTTAGACGAGTGCTTAGGGCGGCACCAACTTACTACAATCGCAAAAGAGTTACAACAAAAATATTTATTAATTCAATGATTAAATAACGTAATGTCTCCAAACTTACCTCAATTATTACTTGTATCCTGCTAGTAATACTACAGCACTTACTTAAAAAAAAAAATTTAATTAATAAATATTTTTGTTGCATCTCTTTTCGGTGTTGTAATTTGTAGACGGTCCCTAAGCACTCATCTTACAGCAGCAACAACAACAGCAGAGAGCAGAAGCCAGCAGGCAAGTGTTATTTACATAAACTTCTGGTGTACTTACAAACTTTCCAATCCATCGTTTTATGAGAGCATAACCTATTTGTACTACTTGTAGACGTTTGGTATCATTTCGGGCATTATTAGTGGGGTAACTTACGAGATACAAACGTGGGTCCGTTAGCCCCTGCGCTAAGCTATTCAGAGGCCCGTTCCAGAAAGCAGGTTTAGTGAAAACTCTGAGTTGGTTAACCCTGAGATGAGGGAAACTCTGGGTTTTCCGTTCCAGAAAGAGAGGTAACTTAACCTCGGAGTCAGTTACTATGGTAACTGAGTCTGTGAACCTAACCTGGTCGGGAGCAGGTTTTCTTCAAGAAACCTCGAGTTTCTCTCAGTCTCCTCCCACTGAGAGGGAGGAGAAACTCATTTCCTCATTCATTCATTCAGTCTGTATCAGGCGCATTTTAATGCAGTTTTATCTGCATGAATAAAAAACGTATTGGTTTATATTTGGCAGATTATAAAACGTTTTTTTCTCAAACATGTCACGTCCTTTTGTCGACGATCCCATTGATGAAAAAGCTGTATTAATTCACAGAGAGTTTACGTCGGTATTGAGTCCCGACTATAGATGTATTTTCATTTCCACATAACCGATTTGAGAGGTATTTTTTATCACAGTCCATTAGCTATGTAGATACCTTATCCGTCCTCATATCACTAACATCAACCATCGTGGACAGGCTTTAACATCCCAGCAGATTCTTTGTATCGCATTACGTTTTTTGCAAACAGCAGTTTTCTTAACAACAGTGTAGCGGATCATACTGTAGGCTAATAGTAGGCTAAGCCACTGTATGCAGAGCAATCAGAAAAGTGTGACTCGCTCTGAAACGTTTTTAAACTTTTTGTAGTGTTCCCTGGACAGTAGAGCCATTAAAAAGAAATACATCATTATACATTATAGTTCTGTTAATGATCGTGCGGCGAGCCTCCCGAATGGGATTAGTATAGTTTACTTTTCGCCCCGCAGGGATTGCACCTAAATGAAATTATAGGTGTAGGCCTAATACAATTCCAGTTTTCACCAGTAATATTATAAGTTAACTGTGATTAAATATGAAATTAATACACTGTGAATGTGTAGCTACGCATTGACTCGAGCAGCAATTTTCTCCCACACCAATTCTCTCTCTTTTGCAGCAGCAGCCGCTGTCTTGCTTTTTTAACGAAACACATGTTCAAACTCGCTGTTTGTGCGCATGAGTATTTCCGCCGACCCGTTTGTTTGTGGTTATTACCATGGTGAATCGTAGAATCATGGCTCCATTCATACTGCCTTTTGTGCACGCGCGTAACCCTGAGTGAACATACTCCGAGTTGATTGAACCAACTCATATCAGCTGTTCTGGAACCGAAAACTCAGAGTTTCCCATCTCAGGTTAAATCAACTCAGACATCAGGGTTAGACTCAGAGTTTGTTAAACCTCCTACCTGGAACGGACCCCAGCTGATAACGCTACTCTACGCTAACTCTCCCAATGTTCGACCCAGGTGAAAAAAGTTTCTGGGGGGGTGTTTGGCTCGAGGTCATGGTGCAAAGGACCCTAGGGTGAATTACTCCGAACCATCACTTTAAGTAAGGTAACTAAGTATTTGTACTTCATTACTTGACACCTCTGTTAATCAGTGGGCTTTCACCATATATACAGTAATATTGAACCTATATTGTTTGCAGGTTGAGGTGGGAAAAGAGAAGAAGGCCAAGTACCACACCTACCAGCGAGTGGCTCTGGTTCTGGCTCTGGTCTTTCTCGTTTTGGCTGTCTGTGTTTTCAGCCTGAGATATCTGTGGAGCCCCAGTCTGGGGAAGGTAAGCCTAAATATTACCTCATTGTTTGCCAGTCATCAGGCTTATTGCCACTGTCTGTGGTAAGTGTGGTCTTCAGATGAAGGACACAATAGCAAATCATACAGGTTCCCTCAAGGAAAAGAAAATATGCGAGTAAGGAATAATGAACAGCCACACAAAGAGCCAAAGGCAGTCTCTGCCGTGTGTATTGTATTCTGCTGGATTAAAAGATGTGTGGGCTACGGGAAAAGACAGCTGTGTTTTGCTCTGCTCATGTTTTGGCTGTCAGATCTGTAATTTCATGAATTCTTGGACCAAACCACAAGCCGCTTTTTACTGTTGCAAATGTCGGCCTGTTGCATTTATCTACTTTCTGCTCACATTGTAAACATCTTCTCACAATGACAGATTCTGATAACTCAAAGCTGAACCTAATTGCTGTTGACCAGAGTGGCTGCAGCAGGACTGAAACCTCTTGGCAATGTAACTGGGATAAACTCTTGTTCTGGCAATTCATCTTGTAAAATCCAATTCAATCACACTTTGAGAACGTTTTCACTCTGCTCTTTCCCCCCCGATTTTCTCAGGGGCCCAAAAAAGCTAATTTACCCAAGCTAGGAGGAAAAATACATCTATAATTTCACATCCAGAAACTGGAAGCTCTATATGTTCTGAGCACAGAGAGAAAATGATTACAATAAAATGATGGTTAAAATTGAGCACATACATTTCAAACTTGCATGCATTAGTCTGCTTTGTGTGTAATGTCTTTGTTATGCCTAGTAAACATTAATTCAGAACACCCTCTGCCACAATTCTGCTTCCATTAAGATACACATTTCAAGTGCCATCAGTCTCTTCTGAGCTCAGGTTAACCAAGGTTCATCTGCATTTCCTGTGTAGCCAGTATTGTCCACGTTCTCTCCTTTCAACATAGATATGAATCACCATTGAGCCATCTCCTTTGTCCTTGTTAAATATTTCATGCCGGAGGTAGAGCAGTCATTATTTCTACTTTAATAAGCTGTGATCATTCTCACGTGGCACAAAATGTGTTGATGGCAGAGGTTGCCCAGGCGATGAATATCAAACCTGTGCACCCTGGGTTTTGCTTTAATGGGGTCTTGAGGGGTAGGCTCATTCTCTGGCCTCCCCATCAGTGAGTGAGATGGAGCACCTTCAAAGGAGAATCACCTGTCTGTGAGATAGGAAGGAAGCTCCCTCAGACACAGCATGGCAGTAAAACTAAGGTATGTATCCTCAGTAAAACTATCTGGAGACTTTTTGAAGGTAAAGAGATGGATTGATACAGTGAATGGATGGATGGATGGATGGATCAGCGTTGCAGCCAGCACCTTGTTTGGTGAACAGGTATTGGGTGCAATTCAGCAGGACACTTAACACACCAGTTCATCCTGAGCAGTGTCTGGCACCTCAGACTGATCTCATGAAGTGGCGTATGTATGACAATTTGTCTGCCATTATTGGCGTGTTATCAAGACGCATAATCGCTTTTTAGCATGTTTATCAACGCCGTTTGGCCTCCATTGACTTACATTACCTTGTGATTGTGTGTGAATTGATGCTGTAGCGAGTAGTATGAAAGGGCGAAAATCATCGTAGGGAGATTGGTCAGGGGTGGAAGATGGGTAAAACACGGGACTTTCTCCTAGGATAGCAGGGATCGCGTCCCACGTGTCACATTTCCTTCGTGTCCTGTGTGTCACGTTTCCTTTCCACGTTTGTTTTTTTCCTAAACACAACCGTTTTTTCTTTTCCTAAACCCAACTCAAGTGTCACGTTTCCTAAACACCGTAGCTTTCTTCTTCTCCTAAACCCAACCCGCGTGTGACGTTTCCTAAACCCAACCGTAGCCTCGCGATAACACGTAGCATTGCAATAACACGCCACGTGTATGTTTACGCTGTGACGTTGCAGATCGCCGTCCACTGTAGACATACACGCGGATAGCTCAAAATGCATACAGATAGCACACCACTTGGCTTAAGAAAGTAGGCGTGTGTTTACATAAAGTCATGATATCAAGTTGGGCACATCTGAAGCCAAGGGCAGTGTACACCATTAATTTAGGAAACCGTTGAGTTGTTATTTTATTTGAGCACAAAGATGTGCATGGGGACAACTCAAATTCAACTCAAGTAAAGTGCTTCCCTTAGAGTCCTTGAACATGGAATATATTAGTTTGGATACAACAAAGACATATGTTACCATGGTTATAATGGATTTTTATTACTTCCCCAGCTCCAGGTTGTCCAGAAATATTCTTAAATCAAGATTAACCAGAGAGGTCACGTATGCATGGTGCTTATTTAAGATGATGTATAAGGAGTAGTCACATCAACTGCCCAACTCGCCCAGTTGACTTGAATATTCT
Source organism: Perca fluviatilis (assembly GCF_010015445.1). Lineage (NCBI taxonomy): Eukaryota > Metazoa > Chordata > Actinopteri > Perciformes > Percidae > Perca > Perca fluviatilis. The sequence continues at coordinate 25,421,711 of NC_053121.1, read as the reverse complement.
TTAAAACTGTACTATATATTTCTAAGAATTATCACTTAATGCTGCAAAAGCGCAGTTTTAGTGTCTTTCAGCTTATCGTTTTGGTTTTTCTGCCCACAACTTTACTGTTTTGGCTCTCATCAGGATGGTCTCCAGCTGCAGCAGGCAGCCATTAAAGTAAAAAGCCCTGATAAAATCACTGTACACTGCATGCCCATCACTAGAGGCTGACAGACAAAGTTAGCTGGTGAACATAGTGGAACAATTAGCAGCTAAAGAGCCAGATATTTCCCTCAGGAGTTGATGGAGACTGAAGGAGCTAAAGGGAGGGTGAATATTGGACTTCACGTGCATTTGCAGAAAGTCATATGCACAACTTTAAAAGATGATAATGATAATATATTGTGGTTGTTTTTACAGCCTGTTGTGCCAAAATATAAATTAATGCAGATTTAAGACACATATGGAATATTATAAGGTGGAGAGTTTGTGTCATCTCTCTGGTTACAAAGGCCATGTAACATGTTAACGCACCGTCACTGTTTTAGTACAAAACTGATTTAGTTGATGAAGTTTGTATTCTTGCTTTTCTCCCAGTTTGAAAAGTTTTGATTGCAAAGTGGCCTCAAAAACTGCCAGTTTATTATTACTATAGAACATAAGAAAGTGATCATTTTTGAAAAAGAAGGGTTCTGAAATGTGCAGCAACAGATTCACAAGTGCAAAACAGGTATGTAGAGAAAGTTCCTAATGTGGACCCCCCTCCTTTTGTAAAAAAAAAAAAATAATAATAATGTTACCAGGTTTATCGGTTTTATTGTCTTATTTTATTTTTATTTTTTTACCAATGAGTGGACTTGAAGGATTTGGGGTTGGAGTTGGAAACATAATTTTAATAAAACAGCACTTCTCAGTTTGAAATCTGTTCTTCCTCCTGCTGTTTTGACAGATCTGATCACCTGAGATGAGAGGAGCAAACTGTAAGAGTCACACCCTTTTGACAGTTACAAAAAGAAAGAGGTGCTGGAGCACACTAAGAAGTACTAGATTACTTATTACATTACAATTACATTACTTAGATGGTGGTATGGCGTTTTACTTCCAAGTTTAAAACAAGGGATACTCTGCTATCAGTTGGACTTTTTCAATTGAAGGATCAAAACTGACAAATCTGAGAATCCACAGCTTTCAAGTTAACAAGCAAAGAAAGTCCTTAGATCTTATTACAATAAACATTGATTGCAAATGGGTTCTGCTTCTAAAAATCGTTTTTCACGCACTCTTGAAAATGCGACAATTACTTTTGTGCTCAGTCAATAGTTTGACTTATGTACATGCACTTAAAACAATTACTAGGCTACTAGCTATCACTCAAACACACACACACACACACACACACATTACATACTATATTATATATCACGTATTGCATAGCGCTTTGACCTCAGCATTTCTAATTTGAAGTTGAAACCACTGCACGACTACAGCCACGAACACCCCTTGTCTATTTTTACAGTTTACCAAAGCAACGTGACCTCGGCTTTGTATGAATAACCACAGAATGGTAATTTGCTCTGTGCATTGTATTTCAACATGACATGATAACCGCTTGGGATCTTCTTTTAATTACCTGAAAACATATGTTGTTACACAGGCCTGGGGAAGATAGTTTGCCATCATTCTCTGTGTGTGTGTGTGTGTGTGTGTGTGTGTGTGTGTGTGTGTGTGTGTGTGTGTGTGTGTGTGTGTGTGTGTGTGTGTGTGTGTGTGTGTGTGTGTGTGTGTGTGTGTGTGTGTGTGTGTGTGTGTGTGTGTACGCATCAGTGTGCATTGTGTGTTACTAGATTAGGTGCCTCTGCATTCTCTTTTGGCTTACAGCAAATTTCTGTTTACTATGTGCTCATTATTGTTCTGGGCCACAAGTCTCACTGGGGAATTTTGCCTCCTTGTAAATTAATCCTCTGTTATTACCAGTAACTCAGCAACTCTGTGAAAATGGAATCTGGCTGGTGAATCCAACAGGAAAGTGAGAATAATTTGCCTTGATGAAATTATTTTAAGAAATCATAAAGAACTAAACCTAGATGTTGATGTCTGCTGTGTTGAATGTCTGTAGGGCACAGCATCCAAAATCTAAATTTCTGTACATTAGATTTGATATATTTGCTGCCATTTTTAATTCATGAACCACTTTGAGCGAGATTATCTGCAGACCAGCAGCCATAGACTGAGTAATTGTGAACCTGTGGACACTGTAAACCTGTTTTTCCTGTGGAACATTGAAGAGCTCACAGGTGTAGGTCTGTAAGGCAAAACTGCCTGAGAAATACATGAATGTCAGACCTGAGGAAAGTGCTCCATTATTCAAGCTGAAATTGCATTGCTCACCTTGATGCCTTTCCCTCTCCGGTCCCAAGGTAGCTGCTGAGTTGTCGCTCCTGATGGCCTCTTAAATGCCTCACTGTCAGGACCGGCTTCCTTAATGAACACTGCTGTGCCTGCTGCTTTTCTACTGGTCACAGGTGGATGGCTTTTCAAGGCCGGTCGCCCCTTTGTTTATTTATTGCTTGTGGGCTGTGTATACCCAACATCCCCTCAGTGTCCAGATGTCAACATGCAACAGGGGAGGGAGACACAAGATTTGATCATGATATGATTCTACTATCCTTTTTCTTAGTTTGTCTCCAGGAACAAAACAAGACAGTGCTAACTTCTCCTCACATTCAGTTTGTTTACTCCGTCTCGTGTGGAGGAATTATTATTCTGGGGAGCAGCCAGGCTTATCAAAACAGCTGGTTTGGCAAGACCTTTTTGGGGGGCCTGCCCCTCAGTCTGTAATCTTTTCTGATTTTACACGTCAGGCTCATTCATTCAGTAGCAGGCCAGTGTCCACTGGTGTTTCTCCCTGGCTGTTAAATTAGGCTGCTACGGGCTCCCTCCTAAAATGATGCATTATGCCTTCTACTCGGGGAGCAGTCAGGAAGAGGGAGGGTATGCAGATTGGGAAGAACAAAAGAGAGTTGTTTTAAATTGTTGCCAGTGGAGTGCCTGAGGTAGGAAGGCTTCATGGCGGTTGTGGCACATTGCCTTCGTCTGGGATGGTGACTGCTACAGAGAGCGTGACAGCATTGCAAAGCCCACCGGGAGTTATTTATTGTGCCATACAGCACTTTAGTACGTCTGTGATTTTCTTTTTAGAAGCAAGACTAATACGGGTGTTGGAGAGATCCGCATCTTAATTGCCAGTACTTCATTTTGCCAATCCACCAGCAGCTCATGTGCAGCATGTTGTATGTTCAGTGCGGTGGGTAAACAGACACAAATGCTTGCCTTTTTTTTTCCCAGACTCTTCTTTCTCCTCTCTGTCCCACCAGTGTGACTGCCAAGAAGACTCCTCTGCTCTGTTGTACAATTTAGAATGTGATTGAGCTTTCACATCCACTTTCACTCTCCCAGTAAGTCTGCACCGCTTATAGCCTTGATGTGCATTTACAGCGACAATGCCGAGGCAGAGAAGTGAACAGCAAAAGGGAAATGCTCTGTTCACCTGTCCTTTCTCAACATATTTGAGGTTGCAGATAAGAAATGGTGCTATAATGTTGGTATATACTCTCATGGATCATGATTTTAGAAATTACTAAATTTCTATTCTGAAAAATGGGTATGTGAAAGTGTTCGGCTATATATCTGTCAGCAATTAAAAGGTTGCATTGACTTTTTTGCGAGTTTGCCCCATTAGTCACCTTGCTCAATATGTGAGGAGAGAAGCGGCATCTTAATCATCCCTTTAGGACTCTGTCTAACACTTCATGTTAAATAACCTTAGCTGATTAGCCTTTTTTATGTGAGAAAATGAGAACTTGTAACAGCTCTAAAAGTTGGAATGCTAATTTTAATGACACATTTAGACCTGCCAGGCTTATGAAGGCTTTTTTAAGAAAATCAGCAAAAATAACACTTTTTAAAAAGGGAGATTTTTCATCCAGTGAAACTTCAAGTGTTTGCTCAGGAAATGAGCAAAGTAAGCCAGACAAGTTAATTTTTAGAGCTGTAATGAACCTCATTAATGATGAGGTATTCATTCTAGATGTTATGAATCCATAAGTCACATAAAAATAAATTATTCGCCAACATACTGGATAATGCAGCTAGTGTATATATTACAGTACCTTGTGGAGTTTTCCTGTAAACCAAAAACAGTTTATCACACCATCCCCATCAGTACATCGGTTATGAATATGACAATATTCCGAATTTGATACAGGTCATGTAAACAGCATAGTCCGGTTGGATATTCCTAATAAGTCCTTTTTCCAAATATGGCATTTTCCACTGAAGACTGGACTTCTTTGGACATGTAGCCTATGCAGCACATTCAGAATATGCGTCGAGCTCAATCAGGGTTTTTACATTGACATATATAAAATGGACCAACAGATCCTGTTGCTCTGGACAGAGACCAGTAAAGGATATTAGAAGCACTTTTCCAGTGATGGCTGAGCATTACTGTGCAGCCTCCAACTGAGCTCGAAGTCGTAGATGTGACATGAGCAACCTGTCTTAAAGTTGTACGTCTTCTGGTAGCTGTGACAAGAGAAATCTCAATCATTCCGAATCTTGCAGATACGTAGAGACCGTAGGTATATGTAAGGAGATGACATAGGCACAGGCTAATTATTGCTAACTAAAATGCTAGTTAACAACAAAAGGGAAACAAAACTGCCTGTTAGCTTCTCCTTTTTTATTTTAAAAAAAATAATATGAAAAAAAATTTTTTTGGCTTTCTGTACTATACGGTAATTCCTCTACTATGCGACAGTAAGTCTCATGGTTATGACACAATCGTTAGCCTATTTTTACAAAAACGCCTGCTAATATAAGTAAATATAACGTTTCAAAATTCTGACAGGATGATTGACAGATGCTGAAGCAAAATCTAACTTTTGGAATGTGAATTAAATTAGGCCCCTGATGATAATACAAACCCCTATTCCATGAAGTTCCTATATTCAATGAATATACAACGAAGACTTTATTGTTATATTTATACTGCTCATAACGTGAAGTACAAGGTAATTTAGCCTTTTATACATGGTCGTGTTTCTTTAGAAATAAACAATGGACAAATAGAGTCTTTAAACGCTTCAGATGTAAAGTTATTTGCTGTCAAAGTGACATCAAAATGAATGGCAGTCAATGGGATGCTAACGGGAGGTGATGGCTTGTTAGCATCAAAATGGCGCCATAGGAGCTACGCGTTCCGAGGAGAAGCTTACCCCCTTGGATTTTTCCACAGGCTTATGGTCAGCTCTAGATGTTGCTATGGTTGCTGTACACAAACCTACCAGCCAACAGTTTGCAAGGCTGCAGACCCGATAAAAAAGGAGAAACACAGCTACTTTTAAACATTACCAAAGACTTGGATATCAACAGTTTTTTGGATATGCCGCCCTTTTCAAGAAGCTGGTTGAAGAAATGAAAAAGGGACGCGGTGTCCGCTCGGTCCAACTAGTCAGTCAGTAGAACAAGATACAAACAAAATAGAGACTCGCTCAGCAAAACACTGCTTAACAATAGCACCTCTATTCGTCAAACTTCACAGGGTACCTCAACAGTAAGTAACAAATTCTCATTTGCAAACAACATACTGTTTTGGGGAGCACATTACCAGGGGGGGAAATGTAATAGCTAATTTTCACAGCAAACACTTTAACCCAGTTGTAAACAATAACACTAATGACTACTGCAGTTGTCGTCAATGGGCCTCATTCACCAAACGTAAGTGGGGTTTAAGAACAAATGTTTTCTTAAACCCCACTTACAGTTTTCACAAAGATTCTGGCATTCACCAATGTTTTCTTGTTTGGGATTTGTTCTTAGGTAAGAACAGAATCTACGCACACTCAAGAGCACTCTTAAGCACAATTCAGAGCTGACATGTTTGCGCAAAACGAGTAGCTATACAGTTTTCAGCCGTTCTAATTTCAAATTTAACATTTCTCTCCATTTCGTAACTAATTATTTTCATTACTTTACACATAATTATAAATTTGTTTGTTTTAATAAATACACACTGCTGATCATTTGTAAAGCACTTTGAATTGCCATTGTGTATGAATTGTGCTAGGCCTATATAAATAAACTTGCCTTGCTTTGCCTTCAATTCACATCAATTATGTTAACTGGGAACCTTGCCATCTCCCTTAGAGATAGGGTGAGAAGCTCAGTCATCCGTGAGGAGCTTGGAGTAGAGCCGCTGCTCCTTTGCGTTGAAAGGAGCCAGTTGAGGTGGTTCGGGCATCTGGTAAGGATGCCCCCTGGGCGCCTCCCTAGGGAGGTTTTCCAGGCACGTCCAGCTGGGAGGAGGCCTCGGGGAAGACCCAGGACTAGGTGGAGGGATTATATCTCCAACCTGGCCTGGGAACGCCTCGGGATCCCCCAGTCGGAGCTGGTTAATATGGCTCGGGAAAGGGAAGTTTGGGGTCCCCTGCTGGAGCTGCTGCCCCCGTGACCAACCCTGGATAAGCGGATGAAGATGGATGGATGGAACCCTGCCATCCAATAATAAGTGATTGATCACGCTATTTATACGCCAAGAGTATCTTCTACGTTTTTAAGTAATTGTTTTGGCCTCAGATTTCAGATCAAACCATTTATTTTCTACTTCATCGGTTCTGCGCCCTTCTCCGGATTCAGCATTCACTGCATGAGTAACTGCATTCCATGCATCGCTTTTATTTGCTGCTTAGTACGCACTGCTGACGATACTAAATATGATGTTTCGTTTTTCGTTAACTTCTTGCAGCAGTACCTCCATTTCAGAATTACTTTTTTGGACTTTCTTTTGGAGTCAAGGCCTCCAACGTCTTTGACACGTCTTTTGGACATTTCTCTAAGTGTGTACATGACATGGCCCTGTCATCTCATGCTCTTTTATGGGAATGAACGGGGCGTTTACCTATGCTAAATAGGAGCAACGGGCAGAAGCTTTCAATTTACGAAGATATTGGGATTCATCATTCTAAGAACACACCTGCAAACAATTCTGCTGTTTAAGAACACGTCATGAATCAGACGTAGACTTTTCTTAGGGACTTTAAGAACATATTTAAGAGAAAACTTAGGAAAATATTGGTGAATGAGGCCCAATGTTATTTGTTGCACATGTGCTTTCCCCTATATGACAAGTAAAATGTCTGCTGTAAAAAAATAAATAAATAAAAAACATTAATTTGGGAACAATGGAAAAACAAGAGTAGTTTGATGCTAGCATAGCGACCCGTTCTCACTCCGAACTCGTAAAATACGGACGTTTGGACAGTGGCGGTCAGTGGCTGTCAGTGGCTGTCAGCGTCTGAAACAACGAAAAAGGCGTCCTTCAGCGTGTTTGTATAACGTACCGGGGAGAGCAGGCAGCTACACGGGGTTTAGCAAGTAGTATGTAAGGCCGAAATTCCGCGCAGGGAGGTTGAGTGGGGTGGCGGATGGGTCAAACACAGGACTTTCACCCAGGAGACCGGAGTTTGTGTCCCGCTTGTCACGTTTCCTAAAGTTGCTTTCTTTTTTAACCGTCCCGTTCTTCCCGCGTGTCACGGAAACGTAAGCCCACCCACGACCTTTTCCTTAACATAACTGCGTCAAAAGGGATGCCAATAGTCCTGACCAAACGTGTTTAGTTGAAGCGCGTTATATGACGCCCAAGGAGACTTTTAGTGTCAATAATAACGACAAAGGCACCTGACCAAGCGTCCGTATTTTACGAGATGGGAGTGAGAACCTGTTGAGTATAGCTATAAGGATTCAGGTTAGCTAGATTGATTGCAAAACAACGTTCAGTACAAGCTGAACAGATCTTTGATGGTGAAGAATGGACAAAATAGACAAGCTCATTAGGCAAACATGTCATTCAAATCCAAAGGATGAAGAAGCCCATCTTGCTCAGTCAATATTGTCATGACTTATTTACAAAAGCATAGCCTACATTAAATTGCAAAAGAGATGAGTTGTTGATGGCAGTAGAGTCACTGATACAAGTGAGTGGATGTGTGTCGACGGCAAAATGCTAAAAGGAACCAAACAAAGTACATGGAGAGCATTTCCCTGAGAGGCGGCTTTTATAGTGACTGGGAGCATTGGGCCAGGTGCTACCAATTAGCCCAAATGAAAGGCCCACCAATTACAGGATGAGAGCAAATATAATAGGGGGATTGTGTGTCTATTGTGTCTAAAAAAGTCTGACAGTCACGTTTAACTTGCATTTTTCATTTTTACAACAGAAACTAATGAGAAACATGCATTAAAAGAAACAGTTCATGATCCGATTTCAATCATTTCCACCTGGCTCTTATTGCTACTGGTTGATAAAAAAATCAAGTTGATTTACACATCAGGGGAGTGAAATCGTATCTGCTTCCAAATAGGGGCATGACACCATGCTAATTAGCAGTATTGGTAAACCCCCTTACATACACTTACTGCATCCATGTTGTTACAGTAGTTCAACATGTTCCCATTTGTGTCTGTGTTTTACATACAGTCATAGGCGTAATTTACAGGGGGGATTGGGGGTTTACAACCCACCCCAATAATCAAAACTGGCCAGTGTAACCCCCCAATATCTAATAATAATTTCCTTTACATAATTAAAGAAATTCTCACATAAATTAGAGCAGAAAAGGCACAAATTGTTGCAAAAGAACCCAAAGTTACGTCCCTTGCATACAGTACATGTGGTCATGATTTTTTGATGGTCACTGATGCCTATAGAGTAGCTACATATTAAATGCATATTTTGAAGCACCTGAATGCTCTGAAGTATTGTATAGTGTTTTTTTTTCTTCTTATGTGTGGTGGATGTATCGTTATCCAGCACTCATCACCACGAGTATGATGGATGACAGCTGCTGCTCTGCTGCTGTGTCTCATTTGCCCAGAAAATGTACTTCACTTTGTCAGCTGACTGTGATAAAGCTTGTCAAGATCCTCTTTCTGGTATTCATGGAGGCAGCAGGACTGACCCGCTGACCTACATGAGCAGCTATAATGTGAATGGATGAAATGGGAGCATCCAATTCATGTTAAATGAAGGAGGAGGATGATGGTTGTTGATGATTTTTTACTGCTCTTCTCTCCCGGGGCCTGTTTCCCAAAACCAAGATAAGGGATTAAGCCGGGATTTCCCAGTTATCCTGGATGAATTAAGCCTTGATTCGGTTTCACGAAAGCGGAGGCACATAAATCACCACGGAGATTTATTCTGTACAGCTAGCCTGCTCCTGACCACGCTAACAGTCAGGATTTATTTAATCCTGGAGCCTTTTCTGATCACCCAGCAGTGGTTTTACCCTATTGTTATTATCAGCCTGGATTAAAATACAACAGGTGCATATTGCTGTTTATTTAAGTACTGTTATTGTGACCATTATTTTTTTATTTATAATTATTCCTGTGACAGTCATTGTTACTGTTATATTGCTGTATGAAGACTGCTGTTCATATTGTTGTTAGAAGTTTGATGAATATATTCTGGCAGTTGTTGAGATAATTAAAAAGGCTGATAACATTTCAAATGTGTTTTAAATGAAGTCTGTTACTAAGGGCAATACATACAATGCTGTACATTTCTATAGTTGACCAATGCACCTTGAATTATTTTAGTTGATACATTTTTTTATAATTCTTTAACAATAAGGATCATGTTTGTTCCACTTCCATGTGCATTGTATTTGGCATTCTTAGAACACAATTTATGTTGTCCAGTAAATTGGGAATATAATTTGGGAGGATTGTACAATTTAATAACATATCCTAATTGTACAATCCTCCCCAAATAGTTTTCAGTTCACTGGACCAATAACTATCTAGTGATGTAGGCTACTGTACATTCATCTAACAACAGGGAGAGGACACCTCAATGGTTTTTGACCTTATATATTGCTGGGGAAAATAACTGATGAATATCACTCTGTTCCATTCATGTTTACAGTGTGCATGGAATTTATCACTTAATTATCTTCATAGCTTCTAGATTTTAGAGTCTAATTTCTTCAGTGTCTTTATTTTCTATGTCCATATATACGAGGGAGCAAGGCATATAATATGTAGAGAAGGAAACTCGGCCTCTATAAAAAATAAAAAATGAAACGCGAAAAAGCATGGCAGATAATAGCGGACCGACTGAATGATAGTCTAAAAATTATACATTTATGAAATACTGCTCTTAACTGAAACCATTCAATGAGTTCTACACTTTGCATTAAAAGCGAGTACTGGAAGTTAATATGACTTAGGAAATTTATATTTTAGCCCATGAGAGAGATGGAGGAACAGATTGAAAGAGATATTTACGCATCATATTCTGGCGTTGCTAGAAAATTGATCATTGTAAATTTCCTGAGTAACATTATCTTCTGCTTACATTTAAGGCAAAGAGTACAACTGTTAATTTGTGAAAATGATTAGTAGCCTAATCCTTGAATGGAATGATTATGATGGTTTCAGTTCAGAGCAGTGGTCAGTTAATGTATATGTTTAGGCTCCGTGATCGGTCCGTGATCGTCTGCCTCGCTTTCTCTCGCTGTTTCATTACAGCGGCTGTGTTTCTTTTCTTTTTATACAAATAATGTATTTCACGTCATCATACTTCCACAAGAAGCTGCTGCTCACTCTGTATAAAGTATGTACAATGTGTATTCTCCATTTTGGCATCAGTAAATCTGTGATCGACCTTGCGGTCTTTTGAGGAAAGCCGTGGACGCGCATCTATCTGAATTAGTTCAGCCTGGCTCGACCTAGTCGCTCCTCCTCAGCCTGGCTTGGCCTTCGTGAAACGCACCAAGCCAGGATGCACAGATTAGACTAGGTCAAGCCTCGCTTTATCTGTTATCCTGGATTTATATATTCTGCTTTTGTGAAACAGGCCCCCGGTGTGAGCACAGAAAGCGTTGTTTTGGAAACACCGCTCTCTTTTAACCAGTTACACGAGGGGTCTCAGACTCCTTAAAGTACAGTGTGTCCTCTGGGCTGTTGTCTCTCGCTGAGAAAATGCAGGGCACGTTAGCTGTCTGGCAGGAACAAATAATAGCCTGGGTCAAATGTTGTACTGTCATACACTTAATTTTAATATAAAAAAATCAGAGAAATAGATTTTTACACCGTCTATCAGGAGTTTGAACATCCCGACAATATGTGACTTTACCAGTTTACACCACTAAACTTACATCCAGCAACCTTAATTCTATATTTGTTGCTGTAATAATTACTGTAAAAGTAACACGTTTCACATATTTACACCACAAGGTGCAGATGTGCTAAAATTCCACCCTACATCCACCCCATTAGACAATTACAGTAAATCTCATTGTAATTAATAAATTTGTCAACTCTAATCGTTGCAAAAACTACTCATTTAACCTAAGTAAATCGTTAACAAGTGTCTTGAGTTTCCAACTCTTGACGTAAACTGGGCACAAACAGGTTGTTAAATGGAAGTCAATAGGCTAATAGTCGAGGAGGGGCGTAAAATGTTTATACTTAAACCAAAGCAACCTTTTCACCCCACATGACAGTGAGAAAACTGCTCATGTACCTCACTCAGAGAAAAGAAATCATATTTGCTGGTCCCTCTCTTCATTTACATATCCTCCCATCCAGTGGCAAAAACACTGAAAAGCATTCATTTTCTCCTTCAAAGTGTTTAATTTGCATGTCTTTCATTAGTGGCTGACTGTGATGGACCATGTAGGTTTTATAATAACTCAAAAGCTGAGTCAAATAATGATGCTCCTAAGTTTATTTTTAATAGCATGAGACAATGTTAAGCTGTAAAGACAGACCCCGACCATTGAGAGCATAATGTGTTGTGTTCTCCCATTGGGTCTTCAAAGTATTTTTCAGTGTTGTTAAAAAGAAGGGCAGAGCAGCACTGACATGCAACCCACACAGGGGCCATGGCAACAGACCAAGAGCTTCTCATCAGTACCAATAGTCCCAGTGTGATAGCCCAGTGTCTCTGCATAGGAGTGTCACTCCCTCTTTTATTGTGTCTGCAAGGCAGAATCATGGTGTAAACAACATTTGATAAGCCTGTATATCTCCCAGAAGCTCTGTTCGGAGCTACCTTGTTACAGGCATTGCTGGCTTGTTCTATAAGTTACAGTATAAGGCACATAATGAAGAGAGGCGTAGCACAAAATTCTGGGCCCTGTAGAAAGGCATTTTCTATGGGCCCCTCCACAGCTATTCATTCTAGAATCTTTTTGGGCCCTCCTCACACAGGGCCCTGGGTACTCAGTCCCCTTTTTCCCCCCAGTCCGACACCCCTGCATATGAAGTAGTGGTGAGGATATCAGCTGTGTTATGATAAAATGAAGAGAGTTGGTCCCACTTTTGTTGTAGTGATTACGACTTTGAACATCCGGACTAAAGCTGCTGTTATTGGTACTAGTACAGTGCCCGTTGAAAATGTGCCTGTTTGGAACGGGGCGATTGCTTGGGCTGTGGTATTGCTGCTTGTAGAATTCTTCAAAACCAAATTGTACCCCACAATTGCTTACAGAAGGACACCAAACCACTTAATATGCAACTCCACTGTATAGCCTACTAGTGACTTACTGATTTACCTGACAGAGAATGGGGCAGATTCAGAATGTAATCACAAAATATCACAATGAAAATGTGGAGTAATCAGATTAGCCTCATGGACTCATGGCAGCACACTACCCACCTGGCCCGTTATGAGAGCTAATCAGCACATAGCTGCATTAATCAACCACCAGAACCTGACTGTTTTTGTTTGTGCAGAGAGAGAGAGAGAGAGAGAGAGAGAGAGAGAGAGAGAGAGAGAGAGAGAGAGATGTCTGGTGTAGTATGATTGTAAACCAGCAGAGGCGATAATTTCTATACAGGTTTAGTGACTTGACTGTGAACGGTGAAGTAGGGGATTTGATTCTCGGGGGTATTCTGGTGACGGTAATGTTATTAGTGTTATAAGTTAGCAGTAGACTTAACTAACCCGACCCAGGATGAGTCTGATAAAAACTGCTGTGTCTGCCCGGTTCAGCTCTGAGATTTTCTCGCATTGCACAGCGCTGTTAAGGAATAATCTCAGAGATTCCGTTATGTTCTGCCTCTGTTTAGAAGTGGGGGAATGTAGGCTACAGCTCAAAGCAACTTAATACTATAGAGTGTTGGCAAATGCATGTGTGGGATTCTGAAACGTCCCTAAATTTGGGAATTGTCGTTTGTTCATTCAAAGTCAGACAGTCCAAAGTAGGGCTACTTTGCACATTTTTGTTGGTCTGAGGGGTATTTCACATGTTAGCTTCCAAAGCTCCGCTGCTTTCTTCGACCCTTTCTGTCTCTGGTCCTGCGCTGTGCTCACTCAGTGTGCAGTGTGAGAGGGGGAGTGGCCAGCGGCTAGAGCGGCAAAAGCCAATGTGTGCTTCTTTTACCGATATATACTGTATTTAACGATATCTTTTGCATTTCTAATCCAAACAATGTAAAACTTGGCACTGCACTTACTCGTCCCCGTAGCCATACACCTGTCAAGGTGTTTGAAATCCATCTGACTTACGGTTCGAGAGATATGTGAATAAAAGACACACAGACAGACGTTCCTGTAATTTATAGATAGATGGTGTAGCAGAAACAATATCTTGGCATTTTTGCAGTAAGCTGAATGTAGACTGGCTTTCATTGCTTTCCACGCACAATTTTATTTATGCATAAGTTGGCAGGCAGATAAATGCACTACAAGTACTGCTGATAAATACCAAGGCGACTCTCTATTGTCATCTGTTGGTAACTTTCCAGTGAATTTAAATGTGTCACATCCACAATATTGAGTAAACCTGTGCAAATGGAAAGCATTTTTGCCCCTCTGAACCACAAGACGTTCAGCCTCCACTGACTTTTAACAAAATGAGACTTGGACTTTTTTCTTTTTTAGTTGCTTAAAAACTTTCTGGCTGCTGTTAATGGCGTTCATCTGGCCAAATTATTGCCTCGCATCTAAATGATCCAAATTGCAGCCTTACAGCTCACACAAGCTGTTTCTTAAATGCCACTTAGCTGCTGGATCCCAGAGTGTGCTCTTGTTGATTTATTGGGAGGTGGAATGGCTGAAAACCAGCAGAGCGACAAGGAGACGTATCCACTATAGAGGTCATTCACCTTGTGACTGTCTGGCTTATACTTCAGAAGCTTGCAGTCTTTGGTCTGTTGAGGTTTCAGATTGTGAGACAACAATAAGCAACAGGATTCAGTCAGTGCTCCTGACAACCAGCAGATTGTTCTTCAGCTCGGCACAGTGGTTACTCAGTAGGGAAAGGCACAAAGGGAAGATGCAACATGGTACAATGCAATGGCAGAGTAAAAAGAGATGGCAAAACACAGTCAAAGGGCCTTCGTGTGGTTTACCTTCAATTCAGTTTTTACTACTTTCTACTGGTTGTTGATACTGTGGAAGCCATATCTATCTCATGTTGGCTTGTGGAATTGGAGAGAGGTTACATAATTTGTCATGTCCTAAAAGGTTGGTTTAACACCATCTTTAAAGGCCTTGTGAAGTCCCTGTGTTCTCTCTGACAGTTGGCAGGTGAAGATAAAAAAAAATATACTATTGGCAATTTTGGAGGCCCTTTTTTCTCCATGTCACTGAGGTGAAGAAAAAGCCACCATTTCCTCTTTCTAGTTTATCTGGGGTTTGGCTAAAACTTAAAAAAAAATACAAAAAAAGTTGAAAGCTGATCAAACATTGGTTAAATGTAGCAATTCTCAGCCTGGTCTGTGTCACACATTTGCTTGAACACACAACTTTGGGTCTTAATAAAAACCCTCTATGGCATAATTATCAAGCTAAGATTGTGGCTTTTACAAGTTATAACTGCAAAAAGATAAAAAAGAAAGGAAAATATATAACTTTTTAAGCAAAAAAGTCTGGGGAAACATCACATTCCCCGAGCTGCTGTTTGAAGAAATACAACCCTGTGTTGTTTTCACTTAGATTTTTATTGAGATCATAGAAACAAACACATCGAACAACAATGTGTCCCAGTCCCTGAGTGTATTTCACAATAGTGTGTTGACCAAAAGTACTGAATAGCTCCCAAAGTTCCCCCTGTGCCCCTCCCTCCTGAACGCAGCTCTATTATGGGCACAGTAGCACGTATCAAGGTGATTTATTGCCAGAGAGAGCTCAAGTTGTTTAAAATGACTGGTGTGATTAGTCATATATGCTTCAGAGCTGAAAAAGGGGTACACAGTGCTCCTGTAAATTAACAGCAGCTGCAAACTGTAGTCGGCCACAGCAAGGTGGTCAAACGTGGTAAGCGGCAGAGTCGCCGGGGGACAAGGAGAGAAAGTGGGTCATTACATCCCTTTCAGGTATGAGTAGGTTGACAGAAGAGAAAGGAAGGCTACGTTAAAGATTCAGAGGCTCTGTGATGAATTGATTTCAGCAATGGAAATAAAACAGGAGAAGTATGATAGTCTGTGAGTTTTGCCAAAATTCCACTTGAGTTACTGCACAAATATGCTCCATATATTCCCACAAGCTCTCAGATATCTCCACGCTCCATTATTCCTGACAGAAAGGTACTCCTGGAAGAAGCGTTTTATTTGGTAACTGGTTTTCTTTTGGTTTTTAAAGTATAGTTTCCTCTTTCCTCCACTTGTTTAGCATATTAAAAGGGATCTACAAAAAAACATTTTTACTGAATCTGTAACTGGCTTCACATTGAGCCAACAGAGAAGAGCCAAGGAAATTATTTTGTGTGTTTGTGGTATTTGTCTGACATGCTTTACAGGCATAGCTCTAGATTTTGGGAAATAAATGAAAAGACTGATACCACTCTTAAACTTAAGTGGTATCAATCTAATTGTCGGTAAGAAAGCAAATAGGTCTATTTCCCAAAATGTTGTGCTGTTCCTTTATAATCTTTTGAGTGTCTGACATAACCTGCTGTACTACTCAAATACAGTGTTGCAGGGATGACATATTTTTGTAGGCCGACCTGGAAGTTAGCACTGCCCTGGTTTCCTCGACAAAAACCCAATTGGTTTTTGCATTAGTTTTAGGATCACAGCAGATAAGTCGCCACCTCTAGCTTCCAACGGCTTTTAACAGATTGTAAGTGCTTGGCATGATGACATTGTCTCAGCTAGCCAGTTGTTAGCAACCGCCTTTTTTAAGAAACGTACAAGCTTCAAAATTCACAAGTGGGGTATTTACTGACATATTTTATGTCGTAGAACAAAACGTTAAAATCTCTTAGGCTTTTCTTAACCAAAGGCCTTATTTCGGGCATCCAACCAAAACCCATTCAAAAAACCCATTGACTTTAAGATGAGGGAACCCGAAGTGCAAAAATGCTAACTCGTTTCCAGGTTTTAGGACTCCTTCCTGCAGCATGGACGAGTCGTAAATCTCACAGTAATTCTTCACCAGATCAATGGCCATCTGCATTACCCGACACCTATCTGATACCAATCTGATTAAGGGCAGAAGACTCAAACCCATTACCTTGTGAAGCTCAAGCTTTTTCAACTCCACTATGCTAAGAGGAAACTGCTTTTTTCAAGGAGGTCATCGATAGACTTACAGTAATGTAGTTTTCCAGTCTGTTCCACACTAAAGGAAATATCCACGCTCGGATACTCTTACACTGTTAAGTATCATCAGTTTGTGATGTTTAATGCACTTCAGGAGTGTTTTTTTGTGATGAAATGTCATAATTCACTTTTGAGTAAATGCATTTTCTTTTAAACTGTGGCTGCATTACATTCCTGTCTATTGAGATTTCTGTCATCGGGATTTTTCTTCTACAGTGCATTTATTAAACAGTGCAAATTTGTTGACTTAGAAAGAAGCTTTTGCTCTTTTCTTCTGTAAGACTGACTCCAAAATCTGGCCTTTATCACTGATGTTTTAGGTAAACTCCATCATAGCTCTGCTAGAAATATTTATAGTGGCATCGTACTGTCTGTGGCGAAGTATCTGCTAAAATGAGAAAAATACACAAACGACAAAATTGGCTCAGAACCGAGGTGCATCCAAGGTACATTGCCAGTAGCTGTTTTTTCTACAGTGTTAATGTGCTTTAGGAAGATGGCTCCATTAAGCTTTTGCAACTTGACACGTTGTAGCTTATTCTTTTAAAGGCTAATGACCTTAGCATTTTCCTTAACTGGCCTTTGGCATTGGCAGCTGTAAAACATTTTAACATCAAATTGATGCTTAAAGTAATTGCTTGGGTGAATTCCCAAAAGCACTTTAACCCCCATGCCAACCTAGTTTTAGCTTTTCATTTAATGCTACATACACCACACACTCAGATTGTGAGTTTTGTATGGCTTCCAAAAACATTAAGAAACCACTAAAATGCAGGAGCTCTAGTATGCAACAACATCATAAATGTCAGCAAGATCAAAATAAGTTTTCGTTATTTTTATGCCAGTGTATTGAGTAGTAAATATGCAAGGTTCAGGTTTTTTTTAAACACCCATTGGTGTTTGTTGGTGCTATTGATAGAACTTCCTGCAGATAAGAGGGCACAGTTTCTTAATTGCTTGCATGCAGCTATTTACCTCCACATGTAACAAAACCACAGAAAAGACGGGTACTAATTACAATGCAATGTTTCAGTGCCTTGCAAATGTTTATATTTAGAGCCAGAGTCAGATTTTGCGTCCTCTCATTACACACTGACTGGGCCCACGCATACAGCTTCCAGACAAATGTTGAGACTGCATGCTTTCTTTGGCTTTATATTTGGAAGATTCCTTGCTTCCAAGAAAGCCTGGCATGGTTGTTAATCTGAATGTTAAGCATATTTTAAGTGACTAAAAATAAAAATAGATGGAGAATTACATAAAATAAACACGTAACTCCCAGCACAGTTTTTTCTGTGACATTCAGGTGTTGGACTAAAAAGTAACTGCTCTGTCACTGGTAGTTGGACATTCTGTTCTTAATAGTAATTGATTGACACAGTTCCATATCAGTTTCATTTTTCCTGACGCATTATTATGTAGCCTATCCCACTGCTTTTCTTGGCAAGAACCGCCCTGCGTAGCAGCTGAGTGGTTAGACAGATGGTTGTTGAGGTAAGGCATCGACCTCAAGAGGTTAGGGGTTGGGACAGCCCGTAGAGCTCAACAGTGTGGTTCCGGAAGTGAAAATCCCATTCATATTATGGAGGATTTTGGATTATTAGCCATAATGTCTTAACAATCCAATGTAGACTTTCACAAGATTGTGAAACAATGGTTGATGCCCCTGTAGAAGCCACAAGTCTATATGATATCAACCTTGAAAAGCATGTTTTATTCGCGATGTCGTAGAGCGACAGCATGAATGCCTGGCCAATCCTAGCGCTTGAATGCTACGCAGGGCGTGTCTTACTAAGGAAAGCAGTCAGATTCATAACGCTGCCAAGCCATGCAATGTTAATGTGGGAATTTTCCCTGTCAGGAAATAATGTTTCCGATTATTCCGACACCACATGAATGCAGCACAAACGCCCTATCTTGCAATATGTGAAAACTTATTTGTGTAACTGCCCTGTGATTCTGATCCGCTTCCAAATTGAATGTCAATGCTACACCGTTCCACCAAATTTCATGAAAATCGGACCAGTGCTTTTTTTGTAATCTTGCTGACAGACAAACCAACCAACAAACGAACAAAGGGACAAACCAAACTAAAAAACATAACCTCCTTCGAGAAAGTAAAAAAAAAAAAAACAGAAAGCAAGTTCAATATACATGAAATTAGTAGTTGTAAGTTGCATCTGGATGGATGGTGGGTATACAAGTCCTGCGTTTGGTTAGGGTAAGACACAAACACGTAGGAAAAGACAGAAGTTTACAAATTCGTCCCGTGCTTTATATCACTGTTGACTATCTATAATACTAAGACCACAGTCTTTCCCTAACCTTAATCAAGTGCTGTGAGTACTTAACCTTAAATTGTTGATATTCTATTGCAAGAGTGGATAATCGAGGGAAAACAAGTGGAATATGTTGTCAGTAAACATTTTGCAGATACGTTCAGTATCTAAGATACTTCTTTATGTCAACTAAAATGGACATTGATTGTGTGAGGTACAGCCATATACTGTATTTCTACAGTTTGCAACATTGTGTTGTATTCTGCTTGCTGTCAGGTTGTCTTCAGTGAGATTGATGTTGTGCACTGCCAGTAGGCTCATTCTACCCAGTACCAACTAAGTTGACGCAGTAGTGACTGACCAGTATTTTCAAATTTAATTTTCTGAGCTGGCACCTGTCCAGAACCAACTGCCTGTATTCAGGAGGCATCACCAAACAGCAGCCTGCATGCGTTTGGCAGCCAGAAAGCATTCCTACTTCATCTATCCAAATTCTCCAGGCCTTGGGAGTTGACAGGTTTGGTAATCAGTGTCCACAAGCATAATCCCCATGGTCTCAAGACACCACACAATCAATTGTGTTTCTCCCTACCTCTCCCTTCCTCTCAGATTTTACATATAAAATCTGCCTTGCGAGAGAAAAAACATCCACAAATATGCATACCGCACAGTGTCAGACCGTGAATATAGAGACCATGTGTCAATATGTGTGAAGGCCATCTGCACCACTGCTCCTGGGTAGGAAATCTATACCAGCTGTAATTATTTCCCTTTCTGATCCTCATTTTCAAATAATATTTCCATAGGAACCGGCTCCTGCTATTCCCTTAGCTTAATGTGTTACGTTTCTAAGAATTCTCCTCCCAGGTTTGTTTTCATTACCTGTAATAGAGTGTGTGTGTGTGTGTGTGTGTGTGTGTGTGTGTGTGTGTGTGTGTGTGTGTGTGTGTGTGTGTGTGTGTGTGTGTGTGTGTGTGTGTGTGTGTGTGTGTGTGTGTGTGTGTCTGTCTGTGTGTGTATTAATTATTCTAGCAGTTAGTTTTTGCTTTGATTTGTAAAGGTTACAGCAGTTGCAATTTCCTGTACCTAAAGGAGATGTTCCATTTTTACTCCTGAGAAAATGAGAAACTAATAAAAACAACATTACCAACCAGAGTACCATAAATACTTTAGTTGTTTGAGACTTGAGCTCTGAAAAATAAGTCTGGTGCAGCCTGGTTGAGGACAAGGAGCCAGTGGTAGAGACAAGGGAAAGCTGCCTGTGCAACACTGGCAAGAAAGCTGAGGTGATCAACTAACTCTGCTTTTCCATGCCCAGCTGATTTGAGTTTGAGCTCTACAGCAAAAAAAAGTCAGATGCATTACAGATAAAAAGCTGTATAAATGGCAATAAAACAAACCTTAAACGTTTGAAGTCTTCACTAGTTCGACATTACACAAACAGCAATGCAACGTCTACAACAACTACTACAATCTAGAGACACCAAACTTTGTGTGACTCAGCATCCAGACAGCATGACTATCTGCAGTTTCGTTGTCAGTGCAACTCAGAAATCTCCTTAAAAAACACTTGTCAGCGTCTTCCCATCAAATGTGGCCAAGTGTTGTGTTCCATTCGCTGCCTATTTAAAAGCAGCTCTCGAGCCCGTTGAAGGCACAGTCACATATGATCTAATGGGTCGGCCCACTATCAAAGTACGAGGCTTTAAACAAGCTTTCACTCCCAAATTGACAGGTCTTTTGATACACATATTATCACTAAACAACTAAATATTAGGCACATGCCTATCATTTAAATAATAGACAACATTTTAATCTAAAAGTCAAACTCACAAATATATATCTGGATAAACCTGTAATTTATATTATCAAAAAATACAGATATATTTGGTGTGTCTCTGGCTCTGTTCTATTCAAAAAGTCATGACAGTGTGACAGTGAGACAGTGTGACAATGGGCCAGCATGAACAACACCAGGAACCTGAAACCGAAGAAGCTAAATACTAAATGGACTACAAACCCAATATCATGCAAAGATCACAATATGTTCAGTCTGCACAATTATATAAAAATAAATGTAAAGCGTTCTACAATGACACAGTTCTCCACTGACGAATGCCAGTGATGGCATTCGTCAGTGGTTCAAAACAACCTATTTTTTTTTACATTTTACTGACAAAAACCTATTGCGGCCATGCACATAATGACTTAATAGTATCGGTCATTTACTGAAAGAAGATCAGGTATGTTTGCTTTCAGTAGCAAAGTCAGAAGAATTGTGACAGTGTACCATCGCAAATTAAGGAGGAAGGCAGATCGGTTGGATAGTTGAGCGTACAGAGCCTTTGTTCACCAGCGATTCACATCCTGTCTTCTACCAACAGTGAACAATGTTTGTTTCATTGTAATTATGAAGGTGATTTTTCTGTAGTTTGAGTTAACACTCAACTATAACTTAAACTATGGGACTTTTTCTATATGAAAACAAGACCAGAACTTTTCCCTCAACCAAGTGCTGTGGATGCCTAAATCTAACACGTTTTATCATGCAGTATTTGTTAGGAGTGGATATTGTATTGCAATAGCAGATATTAGGAAACCTAATTTAATACATATGAACGTCAGTGAACATTTCACAGTATCAACATGTTGCGACTTTGCAGATAAACTAAACATTTGTCTTTACGCAAATAGAACAGTCTGGGTATCATTACATTTCTTACAAAACATACTTTTATTTTGTAGTATATATATGATTATATATTAGTAATATATATAGTACAGCTCCTGTATATATTGGGCTGAAAGAGGGTGCTGACAATCAACCTACTTTGTCGTTTCAGTATTAGGATTTGTTTTGTCTATTATGTCTATAATATATGCTTTATAAATAAGAGAAATACACTGCATCATAGTGTGGTTAAATATGGTATAACCCGTGTCTTATTTTTGACAAATTTTGTCAAACTGAATTTAAAGCCACAAGTCTCGAGGTGGTTTAAAACCAGCAAAGACTTTAAATAGACTCAAACCAAAAGGACACGATGTTCGCCAGTGTGATTGTCTAAGCTGCTGCCCACCTCGATCTATCACAGGGCTGCCTATGGCTCCCAGGAGGCCCGTGCACTGTGCAGCCCCCGCACCGCCTTCCGCCCTTTTGCCTCCACCGCCATCACCACCTCGCCGTAAGTGACAGGCATCCCGTTCCGCCTGACTGGAGCCTCTATCTCTTAACCCTCAAGGACAACTAAGAGGACATATTGTCATCAACTCATCTCTCCATAGATGCACACTCCCCCCCCACACAGACACACACACCTGTAACAGCTACATGACCTTTTCTTATTGTCCTTGAAACCATCTAGGTGGAGGTTGTTAACAACCATTTCAGACAGAAACCTTGAATAGAGGAAATAAACAAGGAATTGTCTGTGAAAGCTTTCGCACAGATCGCCTCACACTTCTGAGCTTGAATGTTTCTCCACGCTGTGGAGATGTGAATTCTTTATCTCAATCTGTACAACAGTCTGAGGCGTCTTGTGATGTGAGAAAGGACCTGCTCCAGAGGGATATCGGACAAGGCAGTTTTTCAAATAAATACAAGACT
This sequence comes from Perca fluviatilis, assembly GCF_010015445.1. Taxonomy (NCBI): domain Eukaryota; kingdom Metazoa; phylum Chordata; class Actinopteri; order Perciformes; family Percidae; genus Perca; species Perca fluviatilis. The sequence continues at coordinate 25,399,232 of NC_053121.1, read as the reverse complement.
TGGTTCGCAGTAATGTTTCATGGCAATCAATGAGTATTTCAGTACAGTGCCAGATTGTTTGCTTACATCAATGTATTGTTGCTGCTGCTTTGCTGTCTTATAAAGAGCAGTTACTGTATAAACTCTGCTCTTATTCCTACGGCTTGTTTTTGCACTTTGACGTGCTCTTAGAAGTTGCTACGCTGACAGGGAGTGGATGCAGAACTTCAGATTTGAGTCTGTTGCGGATAGCCGCTGTAGGAAACTTAAGAAAAGAAGAAAGCTATCATGTTGATAAGAAACTCTTGAAATTTTAAGAATGTAAAATCCCGAGCTGTGTAGTCTTTCAAAGAATGACCACATTCATTAACTAAGATAGTTTCTTCTAAAATTGTGTTTTTAGCTAAGAGTAGAGATGGTATACTTGAGAATAGTTTTATGAAGAAATTTGTGGCGCAACTATAAAATTAGTCCTAATCACTTATACTGCATGTAGTTAAAGCTGCACCAATTAGTATTTTCATATTAGCAGTGGAAAAATGACAAAGCCACATATACATATCAATCCACTCTGCAGTTCCCCTCAACTCTATGAAGCGTTTTAGCATGTTTTAGCTTATGGTTTTGGGTTTTATAGCCTCCAACTTCAGTTTTAGTTCACTTTGCTTCCATCAGGATCGTTTTGCAGAAGCAGCTGTTTTCAGCCCTAAAAAAGCTCTAAAAACCCACTGCACAGCCATTAAATTGCAGACAGTTAGCGAATAGTTGGTGAACATAGTGGAGCATTTAGCAGCTTAAGAGTCAGATATTTTTATCATGAGTTTTAAAAAAAAAAAAAAAGCTAAAAGGACAGTTAATATTAGACTTACATATCTGCCAGATGTGTAAACTGTTTGCTAACACATTTGCAAACAACTTTATGGAGGTGATAATATGATAATGTTGTGTTTATAGCATGTTGCAATGTTCCCAAGAGGCCAAACAAAATGAATAATGCAAGTTTAAAAGTGTTTGTATATTAATTGATGTTGTATTTGTTGATATACATCTTTCTTGTAACCCTAATGAATTCATTTGCAGGCACTGATTATATCTGATCTATATGATCGATCGAATAATCATTTGGGTAAACAGAGCAAATCTTCAGCTAATACAATGCATTTTTACGACTGGTTAGGCATGAAAGTTCAGTAGACTTACTGCAAAATCTTAACTCAAGCACCACTTACCATCTTCTTTGGTGCTTTCCACAGCATGTCATGGGCTTCGCCAGTGAATGGAGTTTGCTCTGTTGTCGCAGATTATATAGTTCAGTCATGCCATGCGTCACAATAACTGGCTCAATCATAGCTATTGACATCAGCTGACTCATCAAATCATATCCATATACAGTTTTTATATAATATATATTATGATATTAGAGATTTAACTGTATAACCGTTTTCTAGAAATGGTCATTTTCTTGACGCCAGTGTCTCTGATTGAGGTAGTAAGTGGACTTTGAGTTAAGATCTAGTCATAACTACATGCCTGGTGTATTTGTAAATAAAATATCTTGCCTACTGCACCTTTAATGTCACAGCAGTTTCAAGAATTTAAAATGTATTAAAAGTCTTTGTGACCATGTGGCCAAGTTAGCTCAGTTGGTAGAGCAGGCGCACAGGTTTACTCCTCGACGCAGCGGCCGCGGGTTTGACTCCGACCTGCGCCCATTTGCTGTATGTCATTCACCCCTCTCTCTCCCATTTCATGTCTTCATCTGTGCTATAAAAATAAAGGCCTCAAATGCCCCAAAAAATAAAAGTCTTTGTGACCAAAGTAGTCATATAGCGGCCTTTCAGAGTCTTTGTACAGAGAGTGTAACATAAATTGGAGCTCCTCCTAGTGCTGGCCTTTTATCTGCCTGTTCAGTGTCATAGAGGAAGCTAATTAACTTTCACTCTTTTTTTTTTAAACATTTTGGAGCCAAGTGACAATTTCTGTGAATTGTTATTTAGAAATGGTACAAGATAAGTAAATTATGCAAAACTAGCCCTCTTTAAATCTCCCATTGCATATTTTAAAATTTAAAAAAACAAAAACAAATGTGAAATGTAAATAATGAGAGTCAGCACCAAAACAAATTATAACGATCCTCGTCATTACAGTGAGGCAAAATATTGAGCTGTGTTCCAAAATCTTCTCCTTATTGCAGCATAAATCACACTGCAAGTTCCCCTATGTACTGAAGAACTTATAAGTATCAAAAGAGGCCATACAGAGGCTATTCATTTCTATTTTCAGAATGCCAATTATGGTGCACAGCAGCAGCTTTGGATATTGAACCAGTTGAAGTCAAACTGTTGTAATACATTATTATCTATTTCAACCTGGTGCAGTGGGGAGATTCTCACCGCTGGATTTTCATCAAAAGTGATAGCCTGCTGAAAATGTAATTCACTGTTTTAGTATAAATCAATAAGCCTCCAGAAGCTATTCCCCCATTCCACCTTTATGTTAATATAAAAGAAATGCTCAAATAGAACTTTAATTCACCACTCAGACTTTCAGACTGTTTAATAGCCCCAATTTTATCCATAACTGCCCAATTGACACTTACATTTCAAGCCCATCTTAATTTGGCTTCTCCTGACGATTTTAAGTTCTACTTCTCTTTGGAACCAAGGCTACTGTGACCCATATTAATGGAGATTTATAGGCTAGAGCCATTCTAACAGTGATCTTCTATTAAGAATTATATCCCATTTGATCATTACTACTCTGTTCTCCCACCAGAAAAAAAGAAGTCATCGCTGTATGTGATGCAGTGTATTTAAAATGGCTTGAGTCCTGCATTTAAGCAAGCACACACAAAACATGTTAAATACTGAACATGTGAAAGAGTGCAAAGTGAAAGCTAATTTAGTTTTAGACCACTAGAGGACATTCAGATGTTTCTGATGAGGGATATTAATCCTGATGGACTCTCATCCGAGTGTAATCATTAATCATGCGTCTCATTGGCGAGGCTCTGATTTGCCACTGAGACAGATGAAGATGAACTCAGCAATATATTTCTCATCATAACACAACCCTCACATAAATATTAATAGCATATTTTCAGCTGGTGGGCATGAATCATTTTTCAGACAGGGAATTTTAAGAGCCATCCATGCATGTCCAAGAACAGTACATAAGCAAGCAGTTGTGATAAACAACACTGCTTCGGGGAAACAGTGAAGAGAAGGCTTTAACTGTACCAGAGATTCAAAGGTCTTTATTTTGCTTACTTCAGGGTCCTATCAAAATATTTTCTTATTTACCATTACAGCTTGTCGACACAAATTTTTTGATTGCACAAGTGATTGTGATCACTGATTTTATAGATGTATTTGAGACAGACATTTTAAAAGATACTCTCTCAATACTGTAGCTGCTCTGAGGTTTGAGATCATGGCTGTTAATATAGGGGGGTTAAAGGAAATATCCAGGCTTTGATACTTTAAAGCTACTATGATCGATATTTCACATGTGTACTTTTAAGGGGCCTTTCATAGTGACAAACCCACAGATAATTCGCGAGTGTTTAAGCGGCTTTCAGCTCATTGTTTTGGTTTAAGAGTCCACAACTTACTGCTCATCTCATCAACCTCGTTTCCAGCAGCGTGCAGCTTTTTTTCTTTTCTTTTTTTTTTAGCAAAACAACATCTGATAAACCCACTGTACGCTACCTGCCCTGCCCAGCACCAAACAGCAGAATAAATATAATTTAGCTGCTGGATGTGTAAACAGACTACTTGTCCATAAATACTTAAGTGATAGTATGTCAATACAGTATGTTTGCCAGCCACTTGTTGTGCTGCTCAAGTGGCCAAAAACAAAACTAAGTGCAGTTAATATTTTATTTGTTTACAGCAATTTAACCTTCTAAAACCATTTATCAGACTGAATTGCCATTTCATTGTGCTTCATTATTCAGTCGTGTTCATGTCAGCCGTTTTGTTTCGGAAGCAAGTGACATATGGCTCATGTAGTTTGATCAGTTGTCATTTTCATTCAAGCTGGCTTAGTGGTTGCTTTGGAGGTTGTTATTTCTGTAAGTTGACTTGCAACAACCTGTACAGATGCGTAAATGTTATGTACACTTACTCGGTCGCCTTTTCCTGTATCTGGCAGATGACGTCAGAAAGATGGCACCTCCATTCTACAAAACTCTTATTGGCTCGATTGTTTACCAATTTGGGAAACAGCTGTCAACACAAGACCAATTTAAACCACTGAAATAATCTTGAAATGTGGGCAGCTATTCATACATAAGTCTGGACAGGCCTCTCTTATATTCAGCGCAGAGTTATTAAATAATGAAAAATTGTGACTCATTTTGGGTGGACTCCTAAGAAATTGGCCTTCTTGTTATGTTTTTTTATTCTTTGGTACAAAATGATGATATAGCCAATGCTAAATAAACCAAAGACGCAGTAGCATAAAGGTGTAAGGTTCTTTGTGTCATTGCAGGTGTACGACCACCAGTACAAAGCTATGTTGGATGGAGTAGAGAGAGACGGTATGATGGAGATTGACCCAGGGCAGCGCATGGAGATCTTCAGAATGGGGAACGGCAGCGAGGAGGTACTTGAGGTGCACGACTTCAAAAATGTAAGTAAAAGGTTAAACAAAGCCATGTAAGCTACTCTTCTTTTGCTCAAAACTTAAATGCTGTAATTGTGTCTTCTCTTCAGTGAAGGAAGGATTATGATTAACACATGGTTCACTTTCTGCCCTTTAAAGAGGCGGTTGACAACATTTATCCTTTGTTGAAATCATATTTTCTTCAACAATATTTTCTCCGCTTTTGTCACTGAGTGAAAACAGGTGTGACAAACCATTGAAACATCCGAGAAACAAAATAATGGAAATTATACTCAGTGAGGTGTACACAGGGATGAGACAAATTATTTAAAAAGATATTAAATCAGTAACTGTACTCCTAGGGATTATGTGTGTTTGAGTGCACACAAAAGCAGCCCAGAAAGAAAGTAAAGTCACTAAAAGACCGTTTTCTTCCTGCTAATTTTATACAGCAACTTCTTTGCACTGCAGAGACAAACACCATTAAAAAGCCCATCTCTATTTGTTTCTCACACCTTTCTTCAACTGCAATTTTGTCTTCAGCAGACCTCATTAACTTTCCTTTCATTCCTAAATCCTTTCGAGTGTTACACATGCTGCACCTCAGAAAAGGGAGCTTGCTGTTTGACTGGTTAATGGATGCTCTTATTCTCACACCATTATTTACTGTGAAATGTTGGGATGCAAGGCTGAACGTTACAGGATGCTACTCATCCCAAACAAAAACCTACATTGAGTTATTGTTTGTTACAATGGTCTGTGAATCTAAAATAATGGAAACCCAGCACAGTGCCGGAAACCTTTAACCTGTGCAATTAATCTCTCCCACAGACACACACATAGACACACGCATGCACGCACGCCTGTTGCTTGTTCCACTTTCTGTTAGTGAAGCACAGCCCCTGAGGAGATTTGTTTGATTCAGTGCTCCACCATGGAAGACTAAGAAACAAGTGAATGAGCAGAGTAATTCAAACCTCATTGTGATTCTTTTTTTATAAAAAGGAAGGAAACCCACCAAAACATAATGGGTTGTACTAAGTGGTAGCTTGTGTGCTGATCTTAGAATAGATTTCTTTAATACAAAAAAGGGAAGTTGTATGTTGTTACACAGACCAAATAAAACAATCTCCATCGAGCCTGAGGGCTGTGTAAGGAATGGAAAATGAGGGGATTATGCCACCAGGTCCATCGACCGCAGGCAAAAATCCATTCGCTATTGTTCCGGACCAATACTACTCATTTTAACAGGGAAAAACATGGAAAAAGGGACATCCTGAGAGAAAATCGCCAGAGTAAATGTTAAAGCACACTTATCAAGAACATTTATTTTAAGTAAACAAAAGCACATTTGGCCTTAAACTTGTTCTGAAATTTTAGTTCAATAAAATGACAACTGCTTTGGTGTTACAGCATATATAAATGCATGGCTTTAAATTCACACCTGCCAACCCACCAAATGCGGGTAAAAATTAACATTGGTCATAAAGTTACGAGCCAGTTTAGCTGGTGATGAAGAAGCAAATAATTCTGCGTCTGTTTGAATTGGCAGTTTGACTCATTGTTGCCAGATTGGTCTGTTTTCCACCAAGAACTTTGGGCGGTTTTGTGTTCGTTTTGCTTGGAAAGGTAATCTTATCTGGCAACACTGCTTGTAGTTGCCTAATCCTACATTTCCCATGAACACCACGTTGTGACGTGTCGTACAACCGTTGGCTACGTGTCAGCTTGTGGTATCGGTTACGAGCTAGGATAAAACGGAGAAGATGGTAAAGTTAGTTAGGAAAAAACAAATGTGGATAGTGGAAAATCTCAATGGCTGGTAACTTAAAAAATCTGCTAGCCATGTTGGTTGGTGATCAAAAAAGTTAATTTGAAGTCCTGTATACATGTATATTTCAAATAGCCTACATGAAAGGCATGCTATGATACAATCAGAAACAGTAAGGGATAAAGCTAAACATTGACATTTTGGGTTGAGGTTTGGTTTAGTTGTGGTTAGAAAAGAAAACATGTTTTGCTAAAAAGATTGTTTTTTTCTACATTTCAAAAGATCCACCATGAAACTTTCTGGTGATGTATTTCAGTCACTGCTTTTAGTTTGTTCCATAGACTGTAAAAAGAAGTGGACGTAGCTACCGTGACATCACACAATGGTTTGTGGACTACTGTTTTTGTTCTAAAGAGGGAAACCTTGCCGCTTTAATGCATGTCACCCAGCCGACTTTTGCTTTCCATATGCATGTACTGCCCACGCTGCAGTGACACAGAGCCTGTACAAGCTAACACTAGCTAGCTTGGTAGGCAAGGTGCAACGAAACAAGATATTCTTAGGGGACCAAAATGTTACAATTCACTGTCATGAAGTGAAAACACACTGTGAGAGGGGTCAAAGTCCAAAAAAACAAAAACACAGACAACACCCAGAAACAAGTTCTCGGCTATTTTAAAGGTGCACTATGAGTTCCTGCATGACGTCACTTCTGTTGACGTTCCAAGTAAATACCAAACAAAACAGAGCAAGCTCGCCCCTCCCCCTATGTTTCTGTAACTGCCATGACTAACTGACAAACTGTCACTAACCCCCACCCCCCTCCCCCAACCATCTTGTCAGTGATTGGCTGGAACAGGTTTGTTGTATTTTGGTGCACAGCCTGTGCCCCTAATGTTTGTTTGACGTTTACGACCCCTGTGTTGTCTCCCGAGACCGGGATTTTTCACAGTGTATTCATGGGGCAAGCAGCTAGCGGATCAAGGAGAGATGCCTACGATTTGAGAAAAAAATGAAATCGCACTGTAACCATGCAGGAACTCATAGTGCCCCTTTAAGGTACACAGTGCCATGGATACGCATTGCCTCTATTCTGTCGCTACCATGGTAACCTGTCAATCACAAGGTAGCCACCATAGGCAGCCACGCCCTAAAACGTGCCCTGCTTTATCATCTATTTCACTCTAAATGGAACCATAATTTACAAAATAAACATCATGCTGTATTGAAGAAGACTTGAAACTAGCGATTAAGACCATGAAATCGTTAGGACATTTTTACTGAAGTAATGTAAATCAGGTGAGAAGTAGGGTTTTATAGACCATACTGTATTTATTTCTGTTATCTTACCAGGTGTTTCTTACATTATGTCCTTCATGTGTGTACACATTCAACCAATATCTAGGCTATACCTGCTTATCCTTAGCAGGATCGCAGGCGTCCTCTGGCCTATAGCTCACATTGGTAAGAGGCAGGGTCCATCACAGGACTAACACCAATAGGCTATTATATGGGATTAGTTTTGTGACTTTAATTCCAAGCAAAACTTCTCAAGTATCAAACAAAAAACACTAACTCAAGCAAAAAAACTGTCACCTCAAAGGTAAAACTTAAAACTTGCAAATAAAACATTTGTGTAGTTGTAAACTATTGGTCTTTTATTTGTTTGATATTTTGTCCTTTTGTTTACAGTTCCCTCTGCTTCTTTCTCAATGATCAGTCTTTTGCTCTCTCCATCACGTTTGCAGTCATGCTCCCAGCTTTCTCGTTTGCGCTCCCTGACTTTTTGCTTGCGATTCTGACACAAACATCTCGCGTGGGGTGGGTCTTACAGAAGTGCGTCCCCTCCCCTGGTGGCTAATGAGACTTAAGGGGAAAGTTTGAGTGACAGCTCAGCCTCAGTGCAGTAGTGATGGGCATTCCGGCTCTTTTTCGTGAGCCGGCTCGTTTGACTCAGCTCACTGAAAAGAGCCGGCTCTTTTGGCTCACAAACGGCTCTTTAAAAAAATTTATGTTTTGACTATGATAGGTGTGAAAAACAATTCTAATTAAATTATTAAATGAAATGAAATGAAGACTGCGTTGCTGTGGGTCGCAGATTAGGCCTACTTGACTGAGTGGATACATCTCCACGTGAGGTGCTGGCTCCAGTCGCTCCACCACCGTCACTAGCGGGACCGCTAGTTTCTCGAAGCTCCGCTAGCTTCACAGTTGGGTGCACAGTTCGCATATGCCGGTGTAGGTTGTGCGTAGAACCGGCTTTATATGAGATTTGGTTTTGGCAAATTCTACACTGTGCTTTAACATTGTCTACATCATTAAGATGATTCCAAATGCTGCTGTGCTTCCGACTCATTTTCCTGCTTTTGTTTTGTTTTCAGAGCTGTTTTTCCTCTCCTCTGTCCTCTCCTCAGAGTTTGACTGTGTGTGTGTGTGTGTGTGTGTGTGTGTGTGTGTGTGTGTGTGTGTGTGTGTGTGTGTGTGTGTGTGTGTGTGTGTGTGTGTGTGTGTGTGTGTGTGTGTGCGTGCGTGCGTGCATGCGTGTGTGATGGCTCGGCCCGTCCCTCATGTCGATTATTGGTTGACACCTCGGTATGATTGACAGGAACAGAATGTGAGGCTGATCAGACAGTCGAAACTAATGTGTGCCTATATAATTATTTTTTGTTCTTTGAATTAGTCAATTATTTTAAATAAAATAAAATTCACTCATTATTTCATTATTATATAATTTAATTTCTATAGGCTATATTTTAAAAATAGAGTCGGCTCTTTGGATATGCGAGCCAGCTCCGCTCCGTTCACCTACAAGAGCCGGTGTTCTAACGGAACACCATACCCATCAGAATGGGATACCTTCGGTTAATGTGCGTGCGCAGCAGTGAAATTTGTGGGATTGGCGCATGCGTTAAATTTAAACCATCATTTCAGCATACCTAAGATTACAAGCGGTAAGTGTTGGTGTATTATATCCAACCCGGTCTCACGGCAGTTCGTGTAAATGGCCACGCTTATTCTTAATCTATTGATACGTGTTCACGGAGACGTTTTCCGTTTTTACGTTATAAATGTAACGTTATTTTTACGTGTAAATGTAACGTTATTTTAGGACTTGTAAATGTAACGTTATTTTTACGTGTAAATGTAACGTTATTTTAGGACTTGTAAATGTAACGTTATTTTCGGGGGTAAGGGCCGGAGGCGCGCAAAGGTCGCTCCATAAGCCGGGAGAGCGCCAGCGAGGCCCCGCTGGGGACCCGCTGGATAAGGTGGCGGGAGGTGGCCGAAAGGTCGCTCCGCCCATAAGCGGGAGGCGCCGCGAGCGCCGCTGGGGACGCGCTGGATGAGGTGGCCGGGAGGCGGCCGAAAAGGACGCTCCATAAGCCGGGAGGTGCCCGCGAGGCGGCCCGCTGGTGAAATACATTACTTTACATTTTCGTCTTGTCCACGTAAAAACCGACAAAAACGTCTCCGTGAACACGTATCAATAGATTCAAATAACGTCACAATTACACGAACTTCCATGAGACCGGGCTGTTATATCGCATTAAACAATGGGCTATCAAAACAGCATACCTCTTTTATAAACTGTATTTTTTTTTATTAAACCAGGGGTTATCAAAACAGCATACCCCTATAGAAACTGTATTTTTATTAAAAAATGGGCTATCAAAACAGCATACCCCTTTATAAACTGTATTTCTTTCATTAAACCAGGGGTTATCAAAACAGCATACCCCTTTATAAACTGTATTTTTTTTTATTAAACCAGGGGTTATCAAAACAGCATACCCTTCACAAACACTGGTATGCTGTTTTGACAAAGTAGGCCAAATTGACAGACCCCGCTATAAAACTAAACTTCCGGTATGCTCTTCTGACAAAGTATGCTACATCGACAGAACACCGGCTCTTAGAGCCGACTCATTCACGAAACGACCCATCACTACAGTGCAGGTAAACTAACGTTAGAGACTCAGAGTCTGGTCTGGAGGACACACAAGCCACTCCACAGGGGATTCCTACAAGATTAATAAAGTGTAAGTAAGTTATTAATTATATATATTATCTGTAATCTACGTTGCAAGCATGGTTACTAGACATTTGTTGTTTCGTTGTGTTAAGTGACTAGCTAGCTAGCTAGTAAAGCTTTTTAAGTTAGCATTTAACATTAGCTATAGGCTACTGCTAACGTTATCTAAAACTTGTAGCCACCGGCTATCTTACTGAGCTAATAATTTACCATGGGAATCATGTATTCTTCATGAGGCCTTACTCAATGGAGCTGTATTAATTATCGTCTTCTCTCTGTATACACCTGCAGGACCCGAGCAGAGCTACGATGCTCTCCCAGGTAACCTAAAGGTTAGTAATGTAGCTACATTATGGTCTATTAGGAAAAATTATTATCCAGCTAACTACTAATTGTTGTGGTTGCTATTGGCCTGATAATACACAATGCTAGGGTATTGGTTAAGTTGTACAATGTAGAAGCTGTGAATGTAATGTATTATATCTAGAGGTTGACACATACTGTACAGTACAAATGCAGTGTTAGCACTGCTTAACTGGTTCATCTTTATAGTTTTGTGCTCATCTGTACTTTCCTAGTTAGGACAAATACTGGCTATCCTAACTCCAATTACATGTCTTCTGTTGCATTTGCAAGCAGGTCAGCATAAGGAAAATGTTCATAGTGTTTTTAAAGGCTACACATTTGCTAATGGCTACTTAAAAGCAAGCTATTTTAATTGTAAATCACACAACCTTGGAAGCCTCAGTTATCAGTAAGAACTTTGTTACCATTTGATTTGTGTAAGAACCTTTGTTATAATTTTCTATCACAGCTCACATCAGGCAGACCAACCAGGAGGATGTGGAGCAGCAGAGGGAGAGGAGCCTTCGGTCTCTCTGTGGAGGAAACACTGTGTGCGAAGGCTTCAAACAGCCAGGGTATAGACCAATAGTGTATGTATTGATCATATTTTGCTCAGATACTCAGTTAACACTTACAATAACCTTTTTTCTTAAGTTTTCATTGGTGTACTTGTAGTTTCTTAGTCCATTGTATGTCAATATATATCCTACTACAGTATACGGTCCTGTAATTTAATTTGTGTTTACATTGTCTTACTGTAATTATATTTTAAAATGCACATAATATATAAAACATTTTTTTACATTCACCCTTGTCTGTTTGGTTCATTATATAAAACAGGAAATAAGGTTGAGACTATTATAATGCTTTATTTTTAGTCCAATATAAAACTTCACATACATAATGGATATTTGAACATATTTAGCTGGGGCTCCGGTGGTAGAAGAAGCTGGAACTCAGTGTCAGTCATTATTTGCAGTACATCACAGGTCAGGGTCAGTTTTTCATCACCAACAATACACAAACATACTGAGTAATTGGGTTATGTATATATTTCACATATTCAGTTTCACCTAAGGCAAGCTGTATTTCTCTGCTGACTTGTGTCTGCAACAACACTTCTGAGGGTGGTGCAGGAATATCACACACAACTCCTGGACGCCTGGGATCATCTGGTCTCCTGAGCTCACTGATGGCCCACTGCTCCAGTCTGGACGACAGCCTTTTCTGCAGGACAGTTCTCTGAAGGGCTGGGATGTGGCTGTAGTCCTTCACTTCCTTGACTTCTTATTGTAAAGCTTGAAGTACCTTATTGGATGATAAAAAAGTGTTAGCTTAATAATAAATAATTGTAATTCACTCTAGAAACATTTTTTCTAGCTTTCTGAACACTACTGGAACACTTATTTCTGGAATATTATTGATCACACTTTCTAGATTCCTACCTCCACGTTGACTACATGTGTAAAGTAAGATATGGCCAGCCACCAGGACACATGCACATCACATCAAACCATAAGGATCACTAAGCAAAGTATTTGTCAAGGGCCTGGTGTGTTAGTTAAAGTACATAGTTTGGACAGTAGTAACACTATGCATTAATTCTAAATATTGTTGACATTTACAGCGCTAAAAAATACAAAAAATACGTCCGTTATCTACCATCTTAAGGTAGTGCAAAGAAAGAACAGTGTGTACAGATGGAACATCTAATGTATGTGTCGAACCCTATATATATTACATTCACAGCTTCTACATTGTACAACTTAACCAATACTAGCAACCACAACAATTAGTAGTTAGCTGGATAATAATTTTTCCTAATAGACCATAATATAGCTACGTTACTAACCTTTAGGTTACCTGGGAGAGCATCGTAGCTCTGCTCGGGTCCTGCAGGTCTCTACAGAGAGAAGACGATAATTAATACAGCTCCATTGAGTAAGGCCTCACGAAGAATACATGATTCCCATGGTAAATTATTAGCTCAGTAAGGTAGCCGGTGGCTAGCTACAAGTTTTAGATAACGTTAGCAGTAGCCTATAGCTAATGTTAAATGCTAACTTAAAAAAGCTTTACTAGCTAGCTAGCTAGTCACTTAACACACGAAACAACAAATGTCTAGTAACCATGCTTGCAACGTAGATCACAGATAATATATATATATATATATTAATAATACTTAAACTTTATTAATCTTGTAGGAATCCCCTGTGGAGTGGCTTGTGTGTCCTCCAGACCAGACTCTGAGTCTCTCACGCGTTAGTTTACCTGCACTGAGGCTGAGCTGTCACTCAAACTTTCCCCCTTAAGTCTCATTAGCCAATGGGGACGCACCCCTGTAAGACCACGCCCACATGTTTGAGGTTTGTGTCAGAATCGCAAGCAAAAAGTCAGGGAGCAAACAAGAAGCTGGGAGCATGACTGCAAACGTGATGGAGAGAGCAAAAGACTGATCATTGAGAAAGAAGCAGAGGGAACTGTAAACAAAAGGACATAATATCAAACAAATAAAAGACCAATAGTTTACAACTACACAAATGTTTTGTTTGCAAGTTTTAAGTTTTACCTTTGAGGTGACAGTTTTTTTGCTTGAGTTAGTGTTTTTTGTTTGATACTTGAGAAGTTTTGCTTGGAATTAAAGTCACAAAACTAATCCCATACTATTACGGACAAACAGGATAACACTATCATACTCACAATTACACCTACTGGCAGCTTTAGAGTCACAATTAACCTAATCTGTGTTTTTGGACTATGGGAGAAAACCGGAGGACTCAAAGCCTTCTTGCTGGACTGCACCAGTGTGCCACCCTTTTCTTTCACTTGCCACCGGCCTACTAGATCAGTTGTCTGCTTCCACACACACATTACAGCCACCAGCCTCTCAGCACAGATACTGCCTCCTACACCAGATTCAGTTATGGTGAATTCACAGTGCAGCAGTTGTCAGTCATTGTTTTCGTTGCTTACCTTCAGATGGCATCTTGCCTGAAGCTTGAACCAACATCAGTAAATCACCACAGATGTTGGAAGAAACAGCTGGTGAATGCAGCCAATCTGTAATAAATAATATTAATGTAATAGGCTTTGTTTCTCAATGGATTTAGCTTGCCATTTCTTTTTTCCAACTAAGTTGCTCTGATAGATTCTCTAAAGTTTAGCTGGTAACCTCAAACATAACAGAAGTTAAATGGCTGTGGCAATATGACTTTTTAGCCATTTAATATATTTCAATCTCAATCACAGTGTTACTAAATTTGATACTAATGCTGGCCTTTTGTGTGCAAACTTAGTTTAAATAAGTTACTAACAATTACTGAAGCCTGGGGGATATTTTTTCTGCCTTTCCGATCATCTCGGCTTCAAAAGCCATTTAAAAATGCATTTTGTACCCACCCACCCAACACATGAAAGGTTTATATAACCTGAGCCTTATTTCTAACTAGCTTGTTTAATGTGTGTCATCAATTTGCATGTTATGAGTTACATTAATATTCAGCTTCTTTGTCCAACTTTTAATGTTTCAATTACCATACAACATCATTCACCATACAACTTAAACAATTTGTAATCTCTAATTAACCAGTCCTACTGTTAAGCTTAATTACATAAATATTGTTTACCAGACTGAAACTCAACATACACTGCATGGGTCAAAGTATGTGGACACCTGAAATTTCATCTAATTTGTTATAAACTTAGCACAAAGAGTAAAGAAATTTGTATTTGGTAGATTTCTCTGTGGGAACAATGCTTTTTGGCAATAAATCTTATACCGTTGGAAAGCCTGTTTAGTTCCCTTTCAAATGGTGCCCCACTTGTAAGGAACATGCATTTGTGGGATGAGCAGCAGCACTGAGTATGTGGGTTGCACCCAGTAAAAATTTGCCAAATCTTCTCTGCCAATGACTCGTTTGGTGTTTGGTGGATTGGATGATTGAAGTTTGAAGAAACAAGACATATTGGCAATTGAACAATTTATTCATTTCACAAACAGGAGCCTCAGTAGCGTGTGGAAGAACCATACACAGCTACAACAGCCTGGCACCTCCTCTTCATGCTGGTCATCAGCCTGGTCAAACACTGCTATGGGATGGCATCCCATTCTTCAACCAGCATTTGTCGCAAGTCAGCCAACGTGATTGTGTTGGTCACTCTGGCACGAACAGCACGCCCAAGCTGATCCCACAAGTGTTCAACGGAGTTGAGGTCAGGACTGCTGGTTGAAGAATGGGATGCCGTCTCACAGCAGTGTGTGACCAGCATGAGGAGGAGGTGACAGGCTCCTGTTTGTGAAATGAATAAATTGTCCAATTGCCAATATGTCTTGTTTCTTCAAACTTCAATCATCCAATCCACCAAACACCAAACGAGTCAATGGCAGAATAAGCTGTTTGGCAGAAGATTTGGCAAATTTTTACCACAGAGAAATAACCTACCAAACACAAATTTCCTTACTTTTTGTGTTACATACGTAAATCCAAAACCATGTACCTTACCAAAATTATCCAAATATGTGGACAGGAGAATCTGAGGGGAAACGTGTAGGGTGGTCATGCTCTACACACTCCAACTAATGAGGGGAATAGGGAACAGGTGAGCAGGTGGGCGGGGAAGGTCAGGTGATGGGATTGGCAGGAAAGGGGTTACTACAGGGCGGGAGGGAGTGACTGTAAGTGGGAGTCATGTGACTGGGACAGGTGGGAAAGTCTGAGGGCATCTAGTGGGCAGGTAGAGAAACAGCAATGAAGGGGTCTGGGGAACTGGGAATGTGGCTGAAAAGAGGGACAGAAAGAATAAACACAACTGAGGCAGACATTGTGACACTGGCTAGTTTTACAAGTAGGCTATATCTTAATTCTCTGTGGAGGGAAAAAGCAACGATTTCACTCAACCACTTTAACAAATATCCCATCAACAAAAAATCATGGATTATGACTCTGAGTACAGGTGATCATTGTGGTTGTTGTCCGCTAAAAAAAAAAATAGCAAGCTAACAAAAAAATAGCACGATAGTAAAAGCAAGATAACAAAGTAAAATAGTATAACTGTTTAAAAAGTCATATCTGTAGGAGACTTTTACATGGTTAAACAAATATTATGATTTTATTTGATTTATTATATATAAATATTGTTATTATTATTAATAATAATAATAATTATCAATAATAATAATATGAAATATGAAATAATAATTTTATAAAAAATATCCAACTATGCTGGCCAAAATCTTTGCTTTTTTGTCAGTCACAAATAACTGTATGAAATATACTTCTGTAGGTGTATAGTCGTTTCAGATCCCCTTCAGCCATGAGGATGTGGTGGTCAGAGGGGAATAAAAAAAAAAAAAGGTGTACACTGCACTGCAACCTTTTTTCTTTTTTTTAATGATACATTTTTTATTATTTTTATATTTTTGAACGCACAACATACAGAACAACCCCCAACTGACCCAACCACCTTCTGCGGTCTTCACAAAAACAGAACAAACCAATATACAAGAAAACAAAAAATCACACCTTGCCTAGTCGTTCTCTTCTAATTCTTGTGGCGTTGAGGTGACCAGGACCGATACCTGTGCTGCTGCGTTTCTCCATAGATCTATAGTCGATGGCTTGGCTTTGTTAATCCTTGCTGTAGAGAGCTCAAACATAACTATGTCTAGGAAGTACGCCAACCACTGTTTTATACAAAGCGAGTGGGGGGGAGGGGGGGGGCAGCGTTGAGCTATCATTTTTTTGGTTGCGGTTGAGCCGGCTAGCCAAATTTTCTTCTGTCTCCCAAGCAGGTGTAATTTAGAGTCATCATTAAGTAACGAAACAATCAGTTCAGTAGGAATTTGACATCCTATCACATCAGATATTATTGATGTTGTTTTATTCCAAAACTCATGTACCTGTTCACACTCCCAGACCACGTGTAGGAACTGCATCCTTTTTTCTCAGAGACAATCATAAGGAAGCAACAAAAATCCCCTCCAGCGTTTCATCCGACCAAAGATTCTTTGGAGCATTTTTGGAAATCCGGGACTGCAGGAAAACTACTGATGATGTTGAGGATAGCCTACGGTTATATTACATCATTTGGTGCTCCACTGTGATTTCCAGATGTTGTCGAAATGGCTATTGCCATCATACAGTCATTGAACAATGATTTATGCAATTTGTAAGAAGGTTTATGTAGCTATACATAAAGTTACAGACACGTTGATCATATGTAATATGTTACATTTGCTGTATTTTTATGTTTAAAATAAAGTTGGGATATTTAATGCAGATTTTACACATTAAACCATTTTTATTCTGTGGTTTAAAGCACAAATATTTGGATTTTAAGGTATTTGGAGAGTATGAAAATGATGTTGATAATAACAAGACATCAATCAAACTAATACCTGATGACATGACTTTAATTCTTTATTCACAGGAGCTGAATGATGCATGCAGGTACATGTTCTCTATCCTCATGAATAGATGAGCATCTTGCACCAAGTGGATATTTTATCATTGTGTGTTTGGATTACATCGCTTTTCCATTTTTCATCCCTGTGTTAATGTGTCTTCATTTTCTGATTGACCAATCCCAGTAATCATTGTATCTCATCACAACATTGCTCCTCATCTTCTGCTGCAGCTCACCAATACAAAAGACCCAAATTAAACAGAGACTCATCACAATAAAGCCTGGCATAAACAGTATGTTTTTGTGCTTGAGACCATTATTGCCCCATCCTTTTTCCGCACGGATGAAATTACACGCAGTAGATTATGACAGACATCACTTTGTATCATATCATGTGCGGCTGGTATGTGGTTTTCAGAATGACAGCACCACAGAAAATGTAGAAAAAGCACCCACATGGTCAAGTTAACCAATTCAAAGGAGATGTCATAGCAATCACTGTGTTACTGTAATTAAATGTAGATTGAATCAAGTCCATTTTCATGGTACCGCTCATACAATTTTCAGTTGATACAATTCTAAAGCAGCCGTGGCAGATGTAGATCCTGCCGTCTGTTCTAATACAGTGTGCTGAATGAGCAGCTCTGCTCTGCAGAAAATAAATTGGATACAATCTGAGATACTGAGAGTATTACAGACTGATTCCGGCTGAATATCTTAACACATAATGGCAGCGAGAGAGAATTAACTGATCTTTCTTGCCTATTGAGGTTCTATGTGTCAGACTGAATAGAGCTACAGTACACATGGTGGAGGATCATCAGTGGAGCTGAAGAGTGACTCTACACTTGACTGCCCAGATTAAGAGAGTGACAGGGACCTATGACTGCCTAATTCAATGGGGGCACTCTCTGTAGAAAACACTTCATTCTCAACAATGTCACTTTGCTCTCCTGTGCGATATATGCTGCTATGAAGTATTATACAGCCACAGAGGAACACCCCCGCCTTTTTACTTCCATTCAGCAAGAAAGCAAGAGATGTGTTACGAGGGCCAGGTAGTCATCAATGTTATACCATGCTAAAAAAAAAGATGACACCTCTTCTCACTCATTAGGTTTAGGTAACTTCTTTGACTTTTTTAAGAGCTTTGATTATCAGCAAAAGGCTGAGCATTTTAAAACGATCGCCCCAGTGCTTATGGGATATCCACATCACAGAAAGCTAATGAATGATACATCTGAATTTCTGAGTATCCCTTCATTTCTTTTTTCTTTTTTCAAAGGGAATCACTGGGATCCGGTTTGCCAAACATCAGAGGTGCTACATCAGGACCCAAACTAAGAAACTACCCACAGTGGCAGAGGTGGAAGCTGAGGACACAGAGTTACTGGTACGCCTCCTCCCTCATCTGTCTGTACCTCAGACTCTCTGTAGTCCTACAGAGGCTGTTATGCATATAGTTGGGAGATAACCAGAGTAGAGCTCTGTGAGCACCACACAAATCCTCCGTCTGTCCATCTTATCCTATCTCCCTCACCCCTCTCACTGAAGAGTAAACTGTGGTTTGTGGTGCCTGCAACTGTCAGAAAGCTGTCCACAAACCCATAGCATCTTTGTGGCTCACATCAAATGGTTTTTGCTGTCAATCTTGAGCCAATGTAAATTTTTAATCATCACCTCCAAAGGCTCTACCCAAATAGCCTAAAGGGGAAGGGTGCAGGAGAGCTCTGAGTGAGAGGTAAGCCATTAAAATGGTATTTCTTAAAAGACGATTTCTTTGTAAAATTCACGAGGCTCTCTCTCCAAGTTTAGAGTGATTCTCTGGATTCTAGTTGTATGTGAACTTCAGCAAAAGGAATGGATGAAATTCAATCAATCAACATTCTCAATTTTTTCAATGTCACAGTGCAATTCACTGAGTGGGCCGTATGTTCAAAGAGAAAAATCCCTCTCTCAAATGTCTCTGCTGCTGGCATGCTCTCATTTACATTTCACATTGTAGCTGGGAAGAAGTTGCTGGCAAATATCTGACGCTGTTCACTCACAGCTTCATTTTAAAAACAGAATAAGCCAATTGTCAGTCCAAGCAAAACCCAGTTTCAGTTTTAACTTGAAGAACACAAGCTGTTACACCCAAAAACTAAAATATGTTTTGTTTTTCCTCTTATCTTCATATGTCTGATCCACGTTTACAGATATTAATTGCCCAGGCACCACCATATGTCCATGCCATTCCTGTCTTCTTTTGTGCACTGTAAAGCCTAATTGGCTTAATGCACAGCTTCAAAGTAAATCATCTAAGACCAGGAAAGTGAGTACGGCTTATACCAGTAGTAACAGAAGCCCTAATTATTACTGACATTAATAAAATATATTATTCTATACCATGTTCAATAAAAAGGTGTTTTTATGTTGTTATTTACACAAGGTTGTTCTAATCAATAATTATGAATAGTCATACACAGCCTTATGAGATGACACTGATTTACACTTAGCAAGGATCCTTGAATCAACTGTCAGACTAAGAAGTGATAACCAGGCAGCCAAACACGCAACCCTGTCTCCTTGAAACTACATTTATATACTACTAATGTGTTATTTTGAGTGGGGAAAACATAATTGCTGCCTGAACTTATTTACAGGCAAAGCTTGTTTGAGTATCTGTACCGCATGCTAGTCATAGGGAGCTGGTTAAGGTGGATGGTGGGCGTACAAAGTGCAGGACTGATTAGGTTAAAGCAGTGGTGGAATGGGGAGTCTGGATGGCTCACCTGATTGAGTGTGCACACCATGTATAAAGGCTCGGTCCTTGCCGCAGCTGCCGCAGGTTCGGTTCTGGCCTGTGGCCCTTTGCTGCATGTCATTCCCCCTCTCTCTCCCCTTTCAAATCTTCAGCTGTCGTGTATAATAAAGGCCTAAAATGCCCAAAATAATTATCTTTAAAAAATAAATAAAATTAAAGCTGCAAGCAGCGTTGGACAGGCCCTTGCGCCTCTGCGCACATCGGGGTTACTGGCGGACGCCGCTCCTTGTGACCGTGCATTTGCGCAGCACTCAGACACCGCAAATCGTCACCAATGAAAAGGGAACTCCCTGCTGAGTTCAATGATACCTCACACAAGACTCTACGTCATACAGTTCATTAGCTGTCAAAGGGAGCGTAAAAAGTAAAGGGCGTAAAGCATGGGGGGGGGGCCAAACTATGACCAATGGAAACGGAACTCTCTATTGAGTTCAATGATACATCACACAATAGTGTAGAAGAAAAGGGTCATTAGTTATGAAAGGGGTGTGGCTTAAACATAGTGGGTGGGCCAAACCATGACCAATAGCAAACAAACTCTCTGCTGAGTTCAATGATACCTCACACAAGACTCTACATTAAACGGGTCAAAAGCCATAAAAGGGGGCGTGGCCTGAGTACATGGGCGTGGTTAAAGTATAGGGCTACGGCTCAGTATCACAAGTAGACCACACATTCTAAGTTTCATATAAATTGGATGATGTTTGTCATATAAGGCTGTTTTCCTGTTGCCAGCAGGGGGCGCTATGACCAAAAGTCAATATTGGCCTGTATATGTCCTCAGGCCTGGACTCTTGATTGTGGGAAATTTCAAGCAGATATGACAATGTACACTGTAGTTATAGCCACTTTCTTGTTCATCGCTAAACACTCAAAATGGCCGCCACGCCACGCCCCCACCGTTTGATGAAAAAGTTTTTCTTTTAACAACTTTTCATCTTTAACGTCTTAAGATGGCTCAGAGCAAATCTGAAGTTGATCGGATGAAATCTCTAGGAGGAGTTTGTTAAAGTACGACATGTGGAAATGGCCAAAATCGCACTAATTTGGAAATTTCAATTCAAATGGCAGACTTCCTGTTGGGTTTAGGGTATGGCTCCAATGACGTTTTTTGTACGTCTTGACATGCTACATATATGTACCAAGTTTCGTGAGTCTAGGTTAAACGTACTGCAGGGGCTAAATTTCTTTAATTTTGTAGGGGGCACTCGGGCCCTAATAAAAATAAAAGCAGTGGTGGAATGTAACTGAGTACATTTATTGAAGTACTGTACACATTCAAGGTATGTGTACTTTTTACTCCACTACATTTGTCTTATAGCCTTAGTTACTTTTCAGATGACAGTTTTTTATTTTTTACTGTCCAGTGAAAACCATGTATCTCCACGTGTTTATTTTGAATGTTTGTGATAAACTAA
The DNA here is from genome assembly GCF_010015445.1 of Perca fluviatilis. NCBI lineage: Eukaryota > Metazoa > Chordata > Actinopteri > Perciformes > Percidae > Perca > Perca fluviatilis. The sequence goes on along the minus strand of NC_053121.1, from coordinate 25,377,867 downwards.
AATGATCAAGAGTTCCTTTATGGGTTGCTTCACTAGCAAGAACCATGCCACAACATTGTGTTGTTTTAATAGAAATTCTGGAGGTATTGGATGATGAGGAAGATAAATGGATGTTAAGGGGAGGGGTCAAGGTTGAAGAAGGTTGTCTTCTGTTAGGCTGGTCTGGAAGGACGTAGTCTATTGTAGTCTGGGCAGAGTGTCACGGCATAACCAACCTTGGAAAATTTGATTACTCTTGTTACGTTTAGGATTATAACAGACGTTTAGTTGGTTTTACTTTTGCATTTGAAAACTAGAGAAGCTAACGCTTGACCGCCAGACTGGAGTTAAGGATTAGAGGCCTTACCTTGGTCGTACCCGGCGGCGTTCCACTCTTCTCTTTGGGTTAGCACGGCCTTCTTTCCTCTGGCAAGAAGCAATGGCACTCAGTTGACAGTTCATTTGTTTGACATTCAAAACGCGGACGTAACATTAACACCCCAACTTCGTGGGGGAAACATCACAACAAGTCAGAAAACACAATCGCCTTCAGTAGTCTGTCACTGAGCTCCTGTGTTCCTCTAGTCTGCTTCACTTCCGCTTTTCGACACAGATAAGCCACACCCACCCCAGCCTGGTGGCCAATAGAAACCAACAGGTTGATTACTGTATGACGTGACAGGAGGGAGAGTCAGTTTCTGGGTTCCGTCTCAGGTTTGTTCCCACCAAGCTGATTACAAGTCCCCCCTGACAGTACCTAGATATGAGCGAGGTATGCACCAGACTGAATAGGAAGGGATGAGGGGAGAAGGGAAGGGCGATGAAGAGAAGTGGGTAGGGATGAGGTAGGAAGGAAAATGGATGAAGGGAAAGGGAGGGTGGGTCGAAAAACGAGGCAGGATGGATTGAATAGGTGATTAAAGGTGTGGTCAGCGGTGTAGTCTACATGATACGCAGGTATACGCAGTATACCCACTAAGAAAGCTCCAGGATTTCCATATACCCAATTAAAAATGTGCAGTGACATGTAACAACATACTTTCCGCATAAGCTAAATAAAGGGATTTCCACTGTAAATTAGTGCATGAGAGTGTATCAGAATGCAGGAAATGAAGTCTCTGACACTCAAAATTTCCCTGGGGGACACCCAGACCCCATATGTCCATTCTGGTCCATATATTTATATAGTACAGTATACCTGCTAAAATACATTAGACTAAACCACTGCGTGTGGTTGAGGCCTGGCTACCACTCCCAAACCTAAGTTAACTTACAGTATAACTTCATATTAAAGTACTTTAATTGTATAACAGCTTTAATAATTAAAACTCTCTGCAAGAAACTGACTAAACATATTTCCCCAAATGTCAAATTATAGTAATTATTCAATTCAATCCCATACATTATTTTGTGTATAAGGAAGTTTATTTTTGTCATTACTCCAAATATAATATAATAATAAACAGTGACCTTGGCATGGTTATCACATCAGACAGTGGCCCCTGATCCGTCCTCCGTCCACGTGTGACCCTGGAGAAGATCAGCACAAGTTCCTCCTCAGGTGGTGAAACATGAAGCTCAGAGGGTTTAAAGCCAAGCACTAATAGTTCCTAGCTTAACCCAGCCGCAGGCTTTTAGGAGAGAGCGCTCAGAGCAGCCGCGGCAGGCTTTAGAGCCGAGGTGAAAAACAATGGGAAAAATTGCGGAAAAACTGCAAGCGGCTGATAAGGAAATGCAGCCCCTGTGAGGGAGAACCAGGTGACAAACATGAATTGTTTTCCAGGATTTCTTCCTCTCTTTTCAATTTGCCTCCCCTATGAAACGTCTGAGGGAGTAATCCCTGAGCTTCATTCCAGTCCCACCAGTCTGACACGGAAATCACCATCCACCTCCCTCACACCCCTTAACATTGTCAACTGATGCTGCTTGCTCCATTAAACGGCCACTTAATATGGATGACCAAAGCTCACCCAGCAACCCAAAACCTCCCACTCAGACAACAACTGCAAACAGAAAAACTGCAGAGGATGTGAATACACCAAAGTCCTGCAAGCACACAGTATGGTTTGTTTTGTCTCATATTTGTCTGCATGAAGATATGAGCTCAATTCATGACAGGGTAACCGGTGGGACTACTCTGCAACAAAAAACTTCAGTTCCTACAGTTGGTGACGTATTCAATCATAAAGCCTGGTTACACCAGCTAAAGCACAGCAGTGTCTTTCCAAAAGAGTGACTACTATTTGCAAGGATAGTTTGTAAACTAGTAAAAAAAAAAAAGCTAACCACTAACATGCTAGCCAGCCAGGAACTTCATAACGTAACTCTCTGCACTTTTTTTCTATTTCTATTCTATCCAAGCTAGCAAACTTGGTAATTCTCAACTAGCATTCAAAAGATGTATTTGTACAACCAACTGTAGTCTCAAAATTATCTGTCAACCATGTCGCTTTTGCAGAGAAGTTTATGCTTCCTCAGAGAAGGGCTCAATACAACTGGACAGTGCCATTTTGTACGCTTTCTCTGTCTGTCCCCTCAAAGGTCAGCATTTTTTGCTATTTGTGGTACAAATTTGCATGTCAAAGTTCACCAAAGTTGAACTCAAAACGGGAAAAACTGGAAAGTTTAACTTTGCTCCCACGAGCAAACCATGTATAAGTCCGTCAGGCCTTTATTGCAAGTGCCAGCACTCTCACTGTCAGTTGCTTAAATATGGGTGTCAACTAAAATTCCCCACCTGGTACCCCTCCCTGTGTAATGTACAGTATGCTACACACTCTTCATGAGAAAATATGTGTTGATCTCTGGCAAACATAGCTCCACTTTAAACAATGTGTCATGTAGACAGTGTTTCCCCCCATTGGGACACAGTGGCAAGAGAGGGTAAATTCATTAACTAGAACACAACTGGTGTATAATTAAGTTGTAAGCACTGTGGGCAGAAAGCATATATACACCAGGAGCAGGCCGCACAAAACAAATTAGCATCATTCCCAAGGTCCAATGCTTGATAAAAAGTTGCTTGTGCCCCAATAATATATCATTTGTCAATATCAAAATAGAAAAGCCTTTCAAAACTGTGTATAAACTGGAGGACTATAATCATGTTGTCTTTGTGCTTGTCAACTGGCATTTAGAAATCCCTGCCCCATGCTGACCTTTCCTACTTCCCCCCAGGCCCTCTCCTGCAAGTTATTGGAGTCGTTTCTCAACTGTGAAGTCAAAGTCATGTTGTGAGCCCTGTGTCGTGACCTCGATTTACTTTCAGAGAAGACTAACTTGGCTTCAGCGGTTAAGAGGTCCAATTAGAGAGTGCTGTTTGTGTTCCTCGAGTGTGATTTTAATTTCTGCAGCCACAGGAACGGTGAGCCCACCAGCTCATTGCCAAAGCACCCCCTCCGTTGTACCACCACAACCCTGCTACACCCGTCCTCCGAGTCATCATTAGTCTGCTGGCCGGCGCTTAAAAGTGGAGGAAGTGTGTCTAAAGCTTGGGCTACACACCTCCTTCACCCAAACACAACAGAATGTGCTTAAGTCTTTTTTTCCTCTCTGCAGGTCACAATTGTGCTGCTCAATGACAAACAAGAAGCAGCATGGAAAGCAAAACTGTAATTCAAGCGAGAGTGACAGGGGTGAACATGAGGGAGGGGGCACGACCCAGTATAAATGATTCTTGCTCCTATTATAGCCCCAGGATTCTACGTCAAGCTTAACTAATGTGCAATTAAGCTTTAGACTGGGAGAAAATCACCTTGTAAAAACATTTGTCAAGTGAACTGTTTTTCTGTTCTGGGTTGCTAATTAACAAGGGAATGGGAAGAGGGGTTTGTTTGTGTGTGTATTTACATATACATGAAGAAAATAAATATCTGCACTGTTAGGGGAGAGCATTACCAAATCCCCTTCATATGTCTCTATTAGACAACACTGACGTGTAGTCCCTATCATTAAGCAATAATAGTTTACTTTACAGCTCATGAACTACAGTATCAACAAATTAAGCACACTGATAGTGCTGGGTGCCAAGCGAAGCATTGCGGTGGAGGGGGGAAAGAGGCAGGGGGGAAGGGGGAAGGGGGCAGGAGGGAGGAGAATGCAAGGCTTTATTGTGTCTGTCACATTAAACGATATTGCAGCCACACTCAGAGTAATGAAGACCACTTCTAAAGTCATTTAAAAGTCAAATCATCACTGTCTGTGAATTTCAATGATGTATGATAGAAAGAGCATGCCGCAGGCTTGAGAAGACGGTGAAGGAGAGAAAGAGGAGGGAGCATGGACATTTTGCGGCCTCTGACATGCTATGTTGTGTGTGTGTGTGTGTGTGTGTGTGTGTGTGTGTGTGTGTGTGTGTGTGTGTGTGTGTGTGTGTGTGTGTGTGTGTGTGTGTGTGTGTGTGTGTTCCTCGCAGGTGGAGACCGAGGCCATGGATATGGATATGAAGGTGGAAGAGTCCCAAGTATGGGTTCCTGCCGAGGAGCCCATCGTTAACCCAGCCTTTCTCTTCAACTCTAAGATCTGGGAGATTTGCCAGGAGCTGCCTATCCACTGGATCCATCCCTCTCCTCTGAGTGGTGAGAGCAGAGGCCTCTAAATGCAGATTATTAACACTCTCGCCAGAGGGCATCCCCACAGGCTATAGGCAGGCCCATAGGGACAACATATTTTCCCGACCACATTAAGCATCCAGCCTGGGCTACTCCCTATGTGTTTGGAAAGTTGAGAGACTGATAGCCACTGGTGAAAGAACCATTCAGATGATTTACAGTACTTGAGTAAAATTATAAATAACAGAGTGGAATTACAAGTACACTGTAAAAGTAAAAGTACGGAGGTGTTATTAGCAAGACTACTTAAATGATCAACTAAAAAATACTCATTATGCAGAACAACCCCCATTCAGAGTGTTTTAATACATAACGTCAAATATGTAGTATCAACGTGTAAGCAGCATTTTAATGTATAAGGTTGAGGTGAAGCTGCTGTTAACCGGTTAATGTGACGATTATGTTACGTGTTCTGCAACAAATGTGAATTATGTAGTTATGTGAGTCATGAAGTTTTTTTTTTTTTTCAAATAAAGAAAATCAAGCTGAAAGTCTAGTTAGATTATCACAACCTTAGAAATCATCTTTTTAGAAGTGATTTTATAGAATTTAGAGTTTATAGAAAATCGAAAAAAGGAGGATGAAGCCACAATATTAATAGATGATGGATAGAGTTTATATTGAAAATGTATCAGAAATCTAAATGTTGAGTGTAATTATTGATCATAAACTCTCTTGGAAACCTCACGTAGCTTATATAAAGACAAACGTGTCCAATAGTATTTACCAAATCTGAACACAAAAAGTACAGGATGTTGGATTATACAAATGTTGAAGCTAAAGTACAAGTACGTCAAAACTGTACTTAAGTAAATGTACAGTACTACTTAAATTCCATTCTAGCTGATAGTCATCTGGAGATTTGCTTTTTAGGGATCTTCCTCAAAAGGCTGTGTAGGCTTTACTAATTAGGATCTGTGGAAAGTGATTTGTATGTTAGTATCACAACAGCAACAAAATCATTGTTACACAGAAGCATGAAAAAGCTTGGAATAAATTCCAGAGTATTTCTCCTGAATGTTAGTAATTAACATCAAGCCACTGGGAAAATAGAGTGTGCGAGCCAAAATTTAATCTAAGAGCTTTACTTCAAACAATAGAAAAACTGTTGCAAGAACATAAACAGCTCCTCTCTTTCACGCTCTCTCAGATGCTGAGGTTGGAAATGTGGATGCACCCGATGCAGAGGTTACAGGTCAGCGTTTCACCCGCGACGTCCTGGACCACCCTGCCGTAAACGACTACGTAAGTAGGCCCCCCTGCGGCACATCAACCAGGGCCACACCACGATCTACAGTAGAGCCACTTCAATCAGCTGCAGCTCTGCCTCGACTCTTTCTGCATATAAATCGCTCACTAATTGATGTTAAAACTGACTTTGTGCACCAGAGGGCATAGCAATTGCTCTATATATCTGTTTAAGTAAGGCCAGTTCATTGAAGACTCCCTTAATGTCTCTCCATTAATTGAGAGGAATATCCAGCCTTTCAAAGGCAGAAACTTGTGCCTACAGCACCCCGTTAGTTCCTTTTCTCACTTCCTTTTTTTCTGAGGCACTATGAAGGAGCACTCTCAAGGTCACTCATTGCTTCACAGATGAGTTACGTTTATTAATAATGCTTTAATTATCAAAGCGTATAAAATGACTGGAAATATTCTGGTGCTCTGATGTAAACCGCTCAACACTGTATGGTTAATCATCCCTGACTCTGAGGGAAAACCATATAAACCAGTATATAACACAGGAATTGTGCATGCATACTGACACAAAAGTCAGATATCAGAAACAGGTGCAACGATATCCCCCACACACACATTCAGTACTCACAGGTGAATAGCCACTAAAGCTAAATTCAAGGATAATGAGTCGGGCTCGGTGAGAGACACACAGAGAAATGAGACGTCCTATAATGTTGACATTTATCAGGCCCATCCCAGAAACACCTCTCGCTCAACTTCTCAATTCCCCTCCCCCCAGCCTCCTGTGTCTTCTCCCTCATCTTCTGCGGCAGGAGATGCAGTGCTATGCAATTAAAACATACCAGGGGATGAAAAACTTGTCTCTCCTTTTGAAGCATTCTGGCACTATCAGCTGAGTAATGCATACCACTGCAATACATTCCAGCAGCACATCCAGGCTCTGTTTGTGGGTCCGGCGATAACAAAGGCCTTTGTGGCCAAGCAGAGGGCAGGCAGCAGTCTGTAATTGGGAGTCTGAACTCTCGCTTATTCCAGTGGGATGCCACATGTGTTAGCCAAGCCTTTTTCCTTTTTTTTTTTTTGCTTTGTCCAGACATCATGTTAATGTGCACACAGTCAGAAAGCAACCAAGCACACACACACACACACACACACGCTGCTCACACTATTTAGCTCTCTACCTACATCCTTTCATCTATCATGCTCACACACGTTGACACATAGTAATATGCATTCACTTCATCTGCGTTTCATAAGTCTGAGTTTCAGAACTCTTCACAGTTCATGTCTGGAAAGCAGAATAATCGTTTGAGCCCTTGTGACAGAGGCTGACAGATATATGAAAGTGACCTTTGCCACAGCTGCCATGTCAGAGTGCAGTGTGTATCAGAGGTGGCCCTGGACATTTCCAACTGAATAACTACCATATGACAAGGCTGAAGGGATGGTAGCACTGTCCTTGACCCATGAAGCAAGGAGGGCCTTCCAATATGAGTTGACCTCACATACACATGGAAACATGTTTGGCGTGTGCTTCTGCCTGCATCAAAGTGTTCATATTGTGTGTTAAACTTGGACCACACTCAGGGTCAGGCTAGATGGCTGTTAATGCATAACACAAGTGTAAAAAGCTGAAGGAATTCAAATCCATGATTGCAGGAGCTGTTTGTGCCTGCAGAGAAATCTTTACACTGAAGCTAAAGCCCCTTATCACTCTGGTAAACAGGCAGTGTTTACTGAAATACATGACTATCTCCTCATTCAATTATATCCAATTTCATTGTCATCCCACGCCACTGTGAGATGAAAATCTGAGATCAGGATCAAGCGGTGAGGCAGTTCTATGTGTTGCGACCGTCCTGTACCTCTACATAAAAAAAAAAATGTTTGGATTGAAAAGCAGGGTATGAAACAGAAATGTTATCTCCGCTGTTTTGATCCCAGAATGAATGTGACAAGCTCTGCTATGAGATGTAATACCACATTCAGGCGCGTGCTTCAAGCTCATGAAGAGCAGTGATCATTATGTGTGAAATAACACCAACAAGTGTGGAGATTAGAGGAGTCGTGCTGTGATTCATTACATCTTATTGAACGACTGACGCAGTTTTCTACTCTGCAGACTCATTCATATCCAGCACCTCATATTATGCACATAGGTGTGTGTGTGTGTGTGTGTGTGTGTGTGTGTGTGTGTGTGTGTGTGTGTGTGTGTGTGTGTGTGTGTGTGTGTGTGTGTGTGTGTGTGTGTGTGTGTCTGTGTGTGTGTGTTTGTGTGTGTGTGTTTGCATGTGTATACGTGTGCCGGAGTGTGTGATGAAATCAGATGCATCAAGGGGGTAATGGCTTTTACTCTTCATTAATGCTGCTTGTTTTTGAGTGACTGCCTCAGATTTCCCAAGGTGAACAATTCTTATCACCGCAGCATCCCACTAGAGACGGCAACACCGAGCCAGAGTGATTAATATGTACCCTCCGTTTTAAAAGGATAGCTCTGATTAATTGTCTTTAAGGTACAATGCCGCCTATTGGCTGTTTGTTTTGATAAACGCAGCATCATTTGAATAGAATAATTTCTCCATTTTCTGAGCCGGAGCTCCAGATTTCATAACATCCCAGTTTGGGCTGCGAGGAGCAGATAAGATTATCATTGGTCCATTGACAGCTTTCGTGTTGTTTCTATAACAGATTGTTGCCTGGAAGCTGATGACCTGAAACTTGACTGAAACAATAAATCATTAAAAGCTTACCTGCTCTTGTCATAGTAATAAATCAAACCCAGCTATCCTAGATATCATCTGTCGCACCCTGTCTATGTGTTTTAAGTATGTCTCACGAGTGTGTAATTTTACTCAATTTATCATAGCGCACATGAAATGCATGGTGTACATTTTATGAGTCATGCTTATGATGAATTTTTTGTTACGTGATTATAGCTGCTACATAAAAGAAATTCCCACACATTTTTTTATTCCCAGGAGCGGATGTGTTCTGTTTTGCATTATTGCATGTAGCTGACTCACTGTAAGCACTTGTATGCCAGTTTGTTCTGAACGTGAAGTCATCGTCTGCTGGATCCCAGCAGTTTAACGAGACAGCGCCGGATTGTCTCTAAGGATTCATTTACTAAAAGAGATTGAAATGTGGTCAAATGCACACTGAGGGCAGTTGCGGGGTGAGTTAAGTGGCACTTCTCCGAACCCCATTTGGAGTTGCTCTTGATCAAAGGCATGGCACTCAACCCCCCACCACCAACCCCCGAGTCTATGAGGGTATGAACCAACCACCACAATAGAAAAATCCAAGGGCCATTAATTCTACCCAATTTACCTTTCGTTTGGGTTTCATTTGGCCCCTCTATAAATTCAGAGGCAGCCAGCAAGAGCAAATGAAAGAATCCTTGTTAGGCGATCATTACTCTGCTAATTGCTTTAGGAATGTGCCATGCACTTAAAGTCAAGGTCAGGGGGAGGCCGCCAAGACGTGGGGAGCTCTAATTTGAATGCTCTACTGGAGGAGGGTCTGCCATTTTGGTGCAGAGTGTGGGCTTCGGTCGAGGGAGTTAAGAGGTCAGAGATGAAAGAAATAGTGTAATTAAGCTGGTACCTATCGGCGTTAGAGTCCCTTTGATTGAAGATAGCACTGGTAGAGAGGCTGTGAATGCTGGATTCAGAGATGGGGCATTGTGAAGCCATGCTACCTCTGGTATAATAGAAAGGTCAAGGGTATTATATCATGTTTTATGCTCCCGCAGCTTAAATCAAGCTCGCTCACTCTGTCCGCTATCTTGATCTCTTTGTCACAGTCATCAAGCATGGCACAACTTTGCATTTTTACAGACATCAATTCTGATCTTTTCACTCCTGTTTGGTTTTTACATATATTCTGCTGACCTACAAGCAAAACAGGCTCATCAATTCACGCCATCCCCTCCTCTTCTTCTTTTTTTCTTCTTCTCCTGCCCTTGCCTTGGGAGGATTGGCATTTGTCATGTGCGTGTGATTGTAACCCTGCCCATTGCTGTGTCCTCTGCAGAGAGACATTGGAATCGAGCTGGATAACCGTCTGGATGACAACGGCTACTGCTGCCAGTACTGTCGCCGTGGTTACCGCTACTGCCGCCGCTACCACGAGCCCTTGGGTGGCTTCAACCCGTGGCCATACTACTACCAAGGAGGCCGGGTCATCTGTCAGGTTGTCATGCCGTGCAACTGGTGGATCGCCCGCATGCTGGGGAGGATCTGAGGAGGGCGTGTGCTGTCTGGGATTTAAACTGTATGTCATTGTAGGTGCAAATTCTCCTGTTGATAAATATTCCAGACCACTCTGAGACCAAAGCAGTCCATTGCACACAATTATTATCCAATCTGAAAGTTGGCCCACAGTCTAAATGGCATTTGAAGTGTTTTGATTCTTTCTTAAAAGGCATTCCGCGTTTACAGCTGTCTAATTTCCTTTGCTTATCTACCCATTTAGTATTCTTGCTATTTGATTCTGTTGAATGGGTGCAATTTAGTTTGGAAGATGTTAGCAGAAACTAATCTGCTCTAGCACTCTGTCCTGACTTTGTCATGCATTCATTTTTTTTTTTTTTACTTCATAGGTTAAAAGACTTGTTCTACTAATACTGTATGTATGGAAATGTACATACAGTACACAAATATATGCAACAGTCTGGGTGGTGCTATCACATTTACCTAAATATATGTTTTGTCTCAGTTGTTTGTGATCTGTTTAACTTTATTGCTTAAGCAAATGAAAAACCCTCTCTATATCCACGTACAATTTGAATACCATATGCAATATATTCAACTTAAAACAAAATGAGGGAAAGAAACAAATAAGCAAATTAAAATAAGATAAAACATAATTAGAGGAAGTTTCCTTCTGGCTTTATGTATCAGAACAATTTCTTTTATCTGTTTTTAATATCATGTTAAACTAAGGAGGTACATTATAATGGACCTCAGCTGTCTTTTGTGATGCAGTTGCTGTTGTCTTATGCTTCATTGTTTTCCCTCTTGCTGCAATCCACAACATTCTTTAAATAGTGCTACTGTTCAAACTGTTTCTTCTTTGCTTAGGCAATTTTAATCTGTAACACCACATCTCAATCTGTCGAGCTGAAATAAGAATCATCTGAAAGTAACAGATAAGCAAGCAAGATAGGCATTTGCAATTGATGTTCTGTCATCAGAATAACAAGGTGCATAAATGCCCAGGAGTATTCAAGCGATGTGAGATATTAAAAAGTTAAACAGAGAGACAAAAATGGAGCAGTCATGTTGTCATAGTTTGCTTTGAAGGCTTCTGTATGTTTCTGTGTCTTTATGAATTTCTTTCCAATTAAAATTTCATTTTATGAATAACGTGAGTTGTAAAATCATATGAAACAATCTGATTTGAAAGCTGATGTGTGGGTTTGAATCTGACTCATGCAATCCATAAGGGTTCCTTGTCTCTTCTCCATTAGTCCCATTGCTCATTAGCAAAAACATTTAGCATCAAATTGACAAGAAAAAGCTAGACGTGCATGCTTTTATTGTTTCTATTTCATAACTCGAGTCTCTCTTGTGTATCTGATGCATAATAATGCATTGTTTACAGTAATAAAAGAGCATCTCGCCTGCTAAAGGTAAAGCTGGATGATGACTCATATTGGCAGTGTGATAATAATATCAGTGATATCAATATTTGGCAGTGAAATGGATTATGTGAAAAAGGGTGAAACATTTTACTGTATGTAAATGTTTTATGGATATGCTCATAAATGGAACTCAGACTGCAACCTTATTGTTATTTTTAAATCAATTATGTCAATAGCCCAAAGCAACATGTAAGTAAAAAATGAGTTAACAAATGCAATAATTGCAAACATACTTCAAATAAACTGACAAGTGTACAGCAAAGCCTCTAGGCATTTCTGAAAAGTTCATAAAATCATTGTTTATATAATTCATTTCTCACTATGTCCCGCTTATCACATCAAATAGTTGAGTGTTTATTGAAGTGATGCATACAGCATGCTGCTTGCTGCTGCTTTTGTAGAGCTTTTGCTTTCACAACATTGGGAAATAGTGTAAAGTGTTATTCTCCGTAAGATGCTGTTACTTGTCTATCTACCAAGGTCTCTGAGGACTTTGAGGACTCTTTTGTGTAGTCGTGAGAGCAAATTGCCGTGGAAGCCCTGAGAGTCGGTCTGAAAGGGATGGCTCACCCTGACTGGAGAGGCTGATACAGATATTACAGCTGGCTCCCTGAGAGCTTCTCATGTCTGATGGGACAAAAGTCCAATATTAACCATGAAAGTCAAACTTTAAAGTGCAGACGTCTCACAATTAAAAATCATCATGGAGGAGACCCAGGAAAGGCAGTGGGTCGGGGTGATACTGCAGTTGTACCTTTATAAAAGCCAAACATAGATCACAGTCCAGTTGTTATATGCTGAAAAAGTGCATTCACATCGTGGTATGTGAAACACAAATCTCCAGAGATCAAGTAAAAATGAAATCATCTTGAGGAAACCAGTTGAGTCTAATCTACAGCAAAAATCTACAGCTTTTGAAGCTGCTAGCATTCAGTGTTGATGGTTTCCTTTTCAAATAAAATGTAAATAATGTGACGTAAAGTAAATGAATGTAGCTTGGTTACCAAGATATTCAGCAATTGCCTTCAAAGACCACTTCAAATATGTAGAGGAAAACTAAACAAGGCAGAGTCGGTGGAGTTCAGCTTGATAAAGTTGTTTTGGTTTTTCTTCTGAAAATGCAAACACTTGAACTATTCCAAATCAAATGATCTTTGATTATTAGTATAGGGCATTTTAATACCCTTACATCTATATAAATGAAGATTAATTTGCATTTATACCCTGTATGGTTTAATACTGTCTACATTAGATATGAGGCAAAATAGTCTTGAGTCTGTGACAGCGAGCACCTCCCTTGTAAACTAGAATGAAAGAATATATCATTTCAAATGAAGCCCTGCACAATTTTTCTCATGCATTTTATACACTGTCTAGGAACCCCCCCTCCAGCACTTGTTTATCACTGTTTTGATGGAGAGCAAACAACATCGACTACTCTGCAGGAAAAACAGAGATAGCGAGCGTCTACCAGGTTGGCAGAGTTCAAAGGATTTTGCCTACCTGGCCTGAGGAATGGCCACTATCATTGAAGCTCACAAGTGAATGAATTCCTTTTGTTACTTATTTAAAAAAAAAGCAGTGAAACTTCACTCCCAGCTGCTTATTTTCATTTCAAATAATCTCTCGTTCATTTAGATCAATGAGTTGCTATTCTGGGGCGGAGGAGAGTGAAAACCAATGTATGAGGAGTGTCTGTATTTAGATTAGTAACCTGAAGGAATAGCTCTCCAATCCAGACAGAGGCTCAGGCTCTGCTCAGGACACGTGTATTACCAGTGCCATCTTGTGCAGAGAGAGGTGTACTGCTGCAAAATCAAACCAGCCGTTGTTTTTCATATTTTTACATTTTAAAACTACATCGCTGTAAATACATTTACTGTTGATTCTCTGAGAAAAGTCTCACATTTTAAAAGAGGTCTATTTAAATTTAACCTTGGCTGCAGGTTGACAAATTAACAGACTGCATATTGCTGCAACGGCCATGCGACTGCAGTCATCAACTCCTTTTCTCTGTAATGTTGCAGTTGGTCCGGTGACCTGATGGTTAAATAAGCTCTCCCTGTACTGTTCCTGCTACAGGCTGGAGGCACAATAATGTCAGCCGTCATCCTTCAACTGCTCCCACTGTGAGAGGCAGCATGGCACAGCAGTAAACACTCGCGCTGTGTCAGTGGCTGCAGGCGACACAGAAATAGTCCTCCTCTCCCAGGACCAGACTCTCGCTCCATCTTCAGGGTCTCTGACTCACTAACCAAAGGAATAGCACAGACGTATCGGCTGCTAGTAGCCCCTCATTATTTTAGTAATCCATAACAGCCTCCGCTTGACATATGGCAGGTGATCGATGAACCGCTGAACAGAAAAGCAAAGTGTCCGTTTAGATGTAATGGAGGGTTGTTGGTCAGTGATTTTCAGACTCATTTCCAACTATATACCCAGCTGCAAAAGGCTCAGGAAGATGTTTGTTGGAGTGAAGAAGGTTGTAGTGGTGGCTGTCTGTGTGTCTGTGTGTGTGTGTGTGTTTTTAACCCTATGGCGAGATTAGATTGTGTGGTACACAGCTGTGCATGTGCGTGTAGACAGAGCTACCACAGTAGGCAAAACCTGCTGCCAGACAGCTTCCTTAACACCACCAAACCCCCTCCTCCCCGACCCTAAACACACACACACTAACAGAATCAATCCAAGTCAGTAACCCTGCCACACGGCAGCCACAGCCTAAACGCACAAACACACACACAAACACACACTTCACTCTGCAAGCTGTGGTGACAGACTCGGCTGTCTTCAGTTCTGGGCATGTCACATGCTAATGAATCCACCCACAGCAACTGGAGAAGCAGTCCTCTTCAGTACAGTCCAATCAGTCTCTGCCCTGCTAATGGCTCCAGTCCAGTTCCCTCCAGTCGTGTTTTCTTTCTCTTCAAATGCCATGTGGTCGAATGTCGCTCAAAGCTGCAACAACCCAACAATACGACTTTGAGGCAGAAATGCTTCATTTCCATTATCTCAACAGAAGAAATTAATTTACATAGTAACCCCTTGCGAGCTATTTGTTTCCAAGTTTAATTTAGTTTTCGGTTTTTCATTTTTTTCAAAATGTGACTTGAGTGACATTTTATCTGTGCCTCACAATTTCAAAACCACTTTGTCTGCAATAAAAACGACAACAAAAGTGGTTATTCAGTAATGAGAATTTTGTTTTTAATTAGTACATTGACTTTTTCTTAAAAATCTACTCTATATTCAGTATAAGGGATGCAATTGACAACCCCAAGACAATAGAAGCAACTAAAGATAAGCAGTGGACATACCTCAACATCTCAGAGACAACAAGCTTTAGGGAAAAGGCAGGGCAGATACGGGAATATACACAACCCCCCAAAAAAAGAAAAGAAAGGCAGCAAATCCCCACTCAAAGACATATTTCTATGCAAATGTAACCCAGTGTAATTATTGATTGTCAAACATGTGCATGTACTTAAACAATAAGTATACATTCAGAGTGTCTTTGCAGACCCAGAGCCTGTTGGCTGATGAGGGGTTGTAAAGCAGCGTTTAACTCATGTCCTTAGATGCCAGATCGGATGGAGGTCAGTATGTCTGAATGTCCTCACTCTGCAGCTACAGTCTGGGTGGAAAATACAACAACCAATTTAACTGCGATACCACTCAGGATCAATATGGCTTCATCCCCGGCCGGACAGAGGGCCTAATCGGATGGCTAGCCTGAGCGGTACTTAACAAAATCGGACAGCAAATAAAGAAGGCACAGACTGGACTGACCAGAGACTAGGAGAGGAAGAGGAAAGAAGATGTGAGGAGATGAGAAGTGGAGATGAGAAAAATAAGAAGAGAAGAGCAAAAGAAAGGAGACTAGGCCAGAGAAAATGAGGGGAGAGGAGGAGAGAGGAAGAGCGGAGCTTTAAAAAACAGCACTGGTACGTCTTTGTACCAAATAACTAAAGAACTTGAGATATGATTTCAGACATACTGATTGATACATTTGATACTGTATCCAGAACATAATCTTTTTGAATGCATAGTCCCTAATGCTGTTGAAAAAGGTAAAGAGGTATGTCTGTTGAAAAGAAGGAACCAAAGCACATGTTCAAATCAGACACACAACAGAGGATATCTACAATAAGAGAATATAACAGTGGAATAATTATGCTGCACTGAGCACTCGAGTCCAAAACTCAAAGCTGATTATACGGAATACTATACAAATAAAAAATGTTGGTCTTAAAAAAAAATACCAAATAAGCTTTCCTGGTATTAAGGTTCATAATCTTTGTTTTTTCCCTCATGTTTACACACGTAAATAGAAGACAAATGTGCCTTTTTTATACAGAATTTAGAAATTCACAAAATAAATAAATTCATTATGGCCTTAAAATTGAATCTCAATTGTATATTATATGTGTATATTATATATATATTCCATTTCAACAGGATTTAAACCTTGGAGCCCCTAAAGCAGAAGCTGATAAAATCGGTTTTATCCTGTGTATTCTTTCACTCCGTTTGTGCCTCACTATCTTGCTGTGCCTCCAGTTTGCAATTCCATACAAACAGTTTTTATGTTGGACTGTCCTTGGTGGACAGAAAATGCCCATTTCCATAGTAACACCGTGTTTTAAGGCCAGGACTAATAGAGAGTGAATGCATTGCATACCTGTTTTGTTTATATGAAAATAAATGAGTAATACGTTCTTAAAAGTCTGAAAAGCCATTTAGTCCATTTTTTATCTTATTCCCAGACGTTTCCGCAAAAAGGTCTTGAGTTGTATGAACTTCCTGTAAGGCACTCTTCAATTAAACTCTGAGATGCGTATTTCTTTTCCTCCGGATTGGACACTGTGACACAGCATCCAAACTTATATGTTGTTTGTTTTATTTTTTTAAACACACGTCACCTGCACGTTCTCAGAAGTCTGAGTTCATTGCACCATTTGGCATTCAGTCCGCAGTTTTGGTTTGTTGCATTCTCCTCTTTAAACGTACAAGTCCAATGAGATTCAAGGTAAGAAAATGACTAACTGGCACATTTGGTAGACAGGGATCCCTGGTTTATCCAATGGCTGTTCTCCTGGAGGGGGAGGTTGTTGTCTGTGTTTCTGTGTATATGTATTTGTGTGTGTTAATGTCTATGGAAAAGTATCCCAAATCTGAAAAGTGACTCTTTAAAAAACCTAAACCCTCCCTTGATTTTTTTTTTAAATTAGGCACATAGTCACAAAATATGTGAGTAAACAATAAATCCTGAGGCTGAACTGACCAACCTTCCAGAGGAACATGCTGCAAGATCCCTCGCTCTGATCTTTGATCAGATCACTGTGGTACAAAAAGAAAACATTAAGTCTGTGGTCAAAATGGATTCAATTGCTGTTTTTGGTTCAGCTTGTGTCCTGCAGCCCTAAGCCTCTGCAGGCTCTGTCTTTATCTGGACAAAGTTTGCAGGCAATTGGACAGACAGTGGCAGCTCCTGCAGGCCTTTGATTCCCTGCTCAGGCTGCAGAGACATCTCCCCACGCACTTCCAGCTCCTCTACAGGGGTCAGGCCCTCACCGGGGCTGCTGCTCTGGGAGAAATGTCCATTCATTATAGTTTCATTCGCAGCCTCATAGCCCTGGCTTTGACTGGTATCAATGATCACAGTCCTATACTGCAGCTCTGCTTCCCCTATCTCAATCTCTTCTTTGTCAAAGATATTTGCCGCCAGTGATGGATCACCATTCACCATCGACTGGAAGTAGCTGGGGTCCAGCATCTCCTCTTTGACATGCAGCCCTGAGAAGTCGCTGGATTTGAGCACAGTGGCAATTACGGTGCCTGGCTGCTGTGCCACCATGGTCTGCCCACACGTTGTGTTGATGGTGACCAGGCGAGGGAGAGTGCTGAGGTTAGAAGCAGTGGAACTAATGACTCCTGGAGGGGAAGTGCAACAGGAAGAGGCAGATGAGCCCATACTGGTGACCAAGAGGTGCTGAGATAGGCCATCCTGCAGGCTGTTGGCTCCACCTGCTAGAGAGGCCGTCTGGATGGTGAGCACATCTTTACCACCTGCTGTGGTGGAGGGCATGGTGTGGAGAATAACCCGAGGGGGGGAGGAGTGGCAGGAGTCCCCGTTGGCCATAACCGTGGTGAGGGGAACAGACTGAAGAGAGCCGGAAGATGTCATGACCATAGGAACTGATGCAGGAGCAGTCATGGCCCTGAAAAGACAAAATTAACTGATTATGTACTTGCGTTTCTTCATCTTCTCTGACGGAGCTGTTGTAATTAAATAATCAGTTTGTAGCTTGGCAAATGAAGAAAAGGATTATTTTTTAATGGAACCCTATTTAGAAAGTTGCCCAGTGCACAGCTATGATCTTAAACAGCAGAACTAATGCCCTTCTTAATATAACAAACTGCGTTGTCAGCTGTACTGCAGAAGTCATTATTCTCCTTGATTCCTAAGTGCAGACGACGTTTAACAGCTTTAAAAGCCAGATGACTGACAATACATTGATTGTGCAGGCACTATAACAACTAAGAAACTAAGAATACCAAAGAGCATTATAAGATTTTATAAAAGGTAGTTATGTACTGCACGGCTACTGGATTGGATTTTACATGTTTTGTTGTTACTGTGTCCATTCCTCCACATCAAAGGTTTGAGCAAACAGTTTATCTCAATTTCTGAAAAGCTGACAAGGTTTCAAGATGGAATTGAATTCCCTTTCAAGTTGCAGCCATTAATAAAATGTCAACATGGGTTGAGTCATATGATGTGAATTTCAAGGACAAGTGTATTTTTATGCATGTGTGTATGACCACCAGATTTGAGTAATTTTATGTGTCAGGGGTTCTCAAATTAGTGAATTTCCACAGCCACCGAATAAATAAGCTTCACACCTTAAACACTCACGTGAAAAGATGTTTGCTATTAAAGCATCCTGTGGGTTTGGAAAAGATCCTGTCTGATGTTGGATTTCTGAGGTTCACACTGATATTGATATTTGACAGCTACAAAAATCTGATACAACACATCGACTGATTTTATATCGACGGAATTTTTCGAAGACATTTATTAAGCATCCCTTACAGGAATAATTTGACATTTCGGGAAATATGCTTATTTGCTTTCTTGGCGAGAGTTAGATGAGAAGATTGTTGCCACTCTCATGTCTGCCCGTTTCAATTATGTAAGGCTACAGCCAGCAGTCGGTTAGCTGTGCTGGAACAATTTTTGAATGGGAACAATAACTTCCCTGATTTTTTTGTCACTGTAAGGATGGCAATCTCCTACCTCATATGTTGATCTTGGACAGCCGACCCATGGTTGGCCTGCAACATATGGACAGAGTGAAGGAGCTGCTCGGTCTGTCCGTCTTCCTGGTACAGATATTCATCAATAGGCTCCTTCTTCATTTGCTTCACTTGGTGTTGACCATGAGCCCTCCCGTGCCCTTTGGACCCTCCACGGACCATAGACCGCCCGTTGTTAGATCTCTGATTCCCGTAGCCGACGTTGACATCAGAGCCTGCGTCCTCATCCTCGATCACCACCAGATCAGCTGGCATCTCCTTAAACTGATAGACCAGTCGCTGCCCCTCCACTTTGGCCAGGATGCCTCTCTGATAGTAGTACCTGGAAGAGAAAGTAGATAAGGAGCTGTTCATCACATTATAGACATTATCATCCTTCAAATTTAACATCCTCCTAAAATCATTGTGTTGTTATGAACATATCTGTGGAGTCATGTCTTCTGGGTTTAGAGCTAAATGGGAGCTTATGAGCATGATGACGAAGCTTTAAAAAGTGGTGCCCATTTTGATGTTCCCCTTACCTGAGAGCTCTTCCCATGGTCTCATAGTTCATGTCAGGCTTGTTCTTGTGTTTGCCCCACAGCTTTGAAACAGCCTTGGAGTCCACCAGCTTAAAGATGCCTTTCTCTCGTTGTGTCCACTTGATGTATTTGGGACAGGTGTTCTTATCCTGCAGTAAAGCCAGAAGGAATTCCCACAGGTAGATCGTGCTGCCTGCAAATATGGGGTGGAACTAAATTAAATCGTGTTGTTAACATTCAAGCACATCAGACATTTATGGTGGGGCCTTAGAGCTGTGCTATAGACATCTATAATTCATTTAGTAATTTAGAGTCTTACTTAAAAATGTTATATGGAAGCTAAAGGGTTGCAGGAGAAACTACTCTTTTCTAATAACCATTGTCGTGTCAGTTCCATGTGTGCCTCGCAAGTTAATTAATTATACCAAGCCTGGGAGTAGATGACTCTAATTTGTGAGATGCTTCGGCCAGAAGTGGTTAAAAACAGCAACGCTCCCAGTAGTCACTTGAATCCCGGACACCATGACAGGGTGATGTATATGTGTGCAGCTGAACCTGTCGTCCCCAGCCCCTTCCTCTTTGTGTCACACTGTATGGTGCAATGAGGGTTCACATCGAGCAGCACTAGTCTACTTCTATCGGTAGAGCATCAATGTGCCCTCCAGCCTGCAATCACTTCTGTTTCCCAGCACCCTGAGATCCCCTCATCCATTAACTCGACCAGATTCAGCCCCGCCGGACTGCAGGGGTTGAGGACTGCTGTTTGCACACTCCATGGGAGGAAACAGAGCGCACACAAGAGGAGGGGAGACCTTGATTTTTATTGGCTCATTACAGAGAAGCGGACAAGTTAGTGAGGCTTACCTTTGCCCTCTTTGCTCTTCTTCCTGAGTGGCAGGTTAGGGGTGGTGATAGGGGAGCAGGGACGCACCGCCCGCGGCTTCCGCACTACAATTCAAATTGAGGGGTTGTGTGTTATAAAGTGAGAGGTCACAGTGAAATCATCCAATTACTGACAAGACTGAAATTTTAGCACAAGAGATAACTGAGGAAAAAGAGGATGACTACAGTGTTACCTTTGGTTTTTTTCTGAGGTTTTAAGGGACACCTTTGGGGTATCTCATCCATGGATGAAGTATCCTCATCTAGGGACATGTCAAGGGCATCATTATCCATCTGGTCAGGCCTCAGAGGGGCGTATGACAAGTCTGACTCCAGCAGAGTGCCGTAGGTGTGAACTACACAGAAACAAAAGACACAGACAAACCATGAATAGTCCATAACGAATGTCTCTCATGCTCAAAATATGATTGATGTTAGATCAAAGTTGAAATGTAGAATATGCTAAATAACTCACTCATACGCTTCTCGTCCAAAATGTTGTTTGGAGACTCCATGTTAAGAAGAGCTGCTGCAGCTTCGTTCGTCTCCATGCTGTCATCCGGGCCAGAGACTGTTGTTTCTGTCCACCAGACAACAACAAATTCATCAATATGAAATCCTTGTGGGAAACTACTTTGTATATTGTGGTATTTGAGTACTTGTACATGTATGTCTGGCTCTTTGTCTGAGACAGCTGAATGGCTAGCATGACTACTAGGCCCCTTTTAATGCCTGCTAGCATTAAATGAGTTTAAAGGTTGACATCATGATCAATTTCACTTGTGCCGAGGGACGTTTACACAAACAAGAGATTGTTGTTGCTAGGTGAATAAAGAATTAAGGAAAAACAGGAAAACACAGGTACAGGCTAAGAAATCGTGTAAATAGATGATTTATTTTACAGACCAGTGATTACCAAATCATTTCTTAATAATTTTTATTATTAAGTTTTCCTAGAAAGAACAAAGTTATTTTTGACTAATTTTAAAGAAAAGAAGAATGTGTTTCAAATAATTCATTCTCCAATAATTTATAATTGGAAAGATTTGTATTACACATATGGTGAATGGTACAGTATGCTTGCATATAGACAAATTTCACATTTTGCATATTCAGGTCCCCGATCTACTGTACTGTACACTGACTAAAGACTCTCTGCTTTATGCAGGCGATTCATTGTAATGAATTAATTGGAAGTGTACTAATTAAACACTGTCTCTATTTTCCTGATAATTAGTATCAAATCACAGTTCTTTTGTAACAAACATCTTGGAAATTATGGACCTGTAAAGTAAAGCACTACATAGATGGTAAGATTCCCATTTGTTTCATTAACAATTAAAAAAAGAAAAAGATTTAGTTGTGAATCTGAGCAAAGACCAAATGTGTAGATTGTGATTTTCCTGCTGAACGTGGTCTTCCACAACTGTTGTGATCTGGACTTAAACACTAGTCTACTGTGTGTGTGCCTTACTGAGCACAGTTCCCTTTAAATGATAGTGAAGTGGAGCGGCCTCTAGTTGGCTGAGTCCTGCAGCGGCGCAGGGTTCGAGTCTGACCTGCTGCCCTTTGCTGCGTGTCATCCCCCATCTCTCCCCCTTTCATATCTATTCACTGTCCAATAAAGGGAAAAGCCCCAAAAAATAATAATAAATAAAAAATGATAGTGAAGTAAAATATCTTTACCTGAGAGGTCAACCCCTCCCACCAAGATGGAAGGTTCCTCCACGACATGGAGAGTGGTGTCCACCATGATGCCGTTGGTCACCTCATCAGACTCCAGGCCGGAATAGACCTGCAGCAGATCGGCTGCAGGCACATGCTCAACAATCACCGCTGGAAATACTGACGGGTCGTCCAGCTGAACAGAGAGAGAGCGCGCACACACACACACACACACACACAGAAAGAGAGAGAGAAAAAGGTATGAGACGTTGCAACACATGAGCTATCACAGGGAGGCAGGGGACTGACAGTCTTTGCACATACGTATATGTAAATGCAATAAAAACACTATTAATTCCTCCACTACACATCTTAAATGCAATATAAAAACCCCAGATGACATCAGATTAATGTTATAACCAGTTTTGGTCTCTTATTTTTATTGCCTTGTAAAATATTGTAGATTCATACTCAATTTCAGCTAATGTGGAGGCACATAGCATGGAGGAGAGCTCATTTCTGTGGTGTTGCAGCGGTCCACAGGGACCTTCTGAAGAAGACAGGAACCAGCTGTTTGATTTGGCCTACTTCTCCTGAGAAGTTAATCTTATGCTCAGAAATTATATAAGCCCAATTGAATGTTAATGGATCAATCGTGAGTTGCAGGCGAGCACACCCTTCATCATGTCCTAAACGTGCTTCGGGAATTCTAACGTTGCCGTCTCATTTCAGGCATGGCTCAGTCTGATGCAGGAAGGAGCCGAGGGACAGATGGAATTACTGGAGCTTGGGCCAAACCATTGAAACAACTGCAAAGCCTAACATACTTGAGAGCTCCTCAAACACAGACTGGGTCAAAAGTGCTCATTGGGTGCTTGGTTCGTGTCAATGGGGAAAGACATGGGGACTAATTCAGTCCTTTGAATAAGTCAGACATGTGGTCCTCTAAGACTCTTGTTTTTTCCTGGTTCTAGTAGCCTGAAGCAACATTTGTTTATTTCAAAGAGTATGAAAAACATACAACATGAGAGGCAGATCTGATTCAGAAAGCATAAAACAAAACTGACAATATGTACGCCAAGTACTTTGATGCAAAACAACTCAGAGTCCCCACCAGCAGATGGCAGCAGACTACACTTTAAAAATGCATTGAAATAATTTCTTTTACCATGTCAGTGCCAAGAAATTAATGCAACTGCTTTGGCTTTTCAGTGTATTGTGTCAAAACCACACTTAAACACTGAAACACATTAAATGTTGATAACAGAACTGTTTCGGCCCACCAGGGATAAGAAAAGTGCATCCTTTGAAAATATTTTCTGAAGTTAAAAGAATAAGAAAATAGCTGTGTGTCCAAACAAAAGATGATTGTATGCATAACCGGACAAACACCTTCTTGATACCATGCTGCCTGTAATCAGGGTGTAACTTACAATGCTGCCCTACAAATAACAAGCTGCATCAACGAGAACTTGAGAATTTGCACTGTTGACTGGGGTGACTAAGATGTATTACAAATAATAAAAATGATTAACCAGTGGCTTCTCGTCTCCTTAAATATACATGTGTGTATTATGTGGTAATTGTACCCAGATCAATTAAGAACACATTTTTTACAGTCATGACCTAATTAAAGAGAGAACCGGATAAAGAAAAGGTGCAGTAGGAGGAACATGTATAAAGGCTTATCTGTCTCTCTGCACAAGTGCCCATTGTTGGTTTGGACCTCTGGGGCATACCAGGTGTCTGGGCTTTGAGCCGTGGGGGTGGGAAGAGGAGGCAATGGAGTCTATGGATACTTTCCCAATTCGGGCTACACTTTAACCAGGAAAATAACAGGTCGGCTCATTATTTGGACACAGTATTAAAAGGCTGAGCCTCCCGGGCAAAACCAGGAGTAACTACACAACAATTCTTTAATAGTAATTTGTTACACTATACATAATGTAAGTGTCTGCGAATAGAGCAAGATGGCTCCACAAGACATCAACAACAAGCAGCTAATGACGTCTCAGCAGATAAAACCTCAAGGGGCTAATAAAAACCTTAAGTTTTGCTTTGACTACAGTCAATGTCTCACTGACATACACTGAATGTTTCCCATTAATCGGAGTCTTCGGTAGACATATTATCAGATAGCTAGACAGTGAGGCTACCACATCTACTCGCCTGGGCCTAAATGATGTTTGCTGTCCTTGAGTGAGAGTCAAGTGTGTGGGGGTGTGTGTGTGTGTGTGTGGGTGTGTGTGTGTGTGTGTGGACAAAGGCATTTTGACTATTGGTCTGCTGAGCTCCTGAAACAGCAGAACCTCCCACCCCCCTACCGTCAGACGAGTCTGAGTCCCTCACAGTTTGCTGACCGAGCATCAGACGTCTGAAGCTGCTGTCTCTGCTGTTGTTTTGATGTTAACTGGGTTCTGTTTTTGCTGGGAACACCTTCAAACTAGCCTTGTATTGTTATGTAAACCAAGTGTTTGCATGTTGCAATGTGAAAGATAATCACTATGGAAGAAAGAGCCTGTTGTTTAAAGGTTTAAAATAGCGATAAGAACTGGCACCCAACATGTAACTCAGTCTGACAAATAATATTGAACATCATAAAGGTTTTAACGGCTTCTTCCTCTTTGCTGACTTGAATAGTGTTTCTAGTAGGGAAACAGGAGCGATAAGAATCGGGCAGTTTTGCATTTCTGAGTTCCCCATTCTGCCTTTGAAAGCAACAGCATCTGTGCAAGCTGTTCCCTCCACACCCCACTCTCTTCTGCTTTACCTGCCCAGCCACAATGAATCCAACTGCCTGTAAACTTTCAATATCCTCATTATCATATCTGACAGTGCAGCAGCCCGTAGCTTGAGAGATACTATCATGTTGTGTACCTAAAAAATCTATGTTGTGTTGAAAATCACAAAGTATCATCCTTCAGTTCCTGCATGATACACCTTAGGGAGCTACTTATTGACTTAAAAAAACACAATACGCATGGCTAATCTTTACAATACGCACTCTATGATTTCACTCAGGTCCAACAGCTTTACTGTGGCCAAAATACATTTTTACAACAGCCAGCAGACACAAAATGGCCACTGCAGTAGTATGTTTTTTTTATTTTGGGGGGGGGCGGGTATTTCCAGGACTTGGTAAATAGGGGCATGATGCTTACATAACAGGCTGAGTGGGTGCAGCAAGGAACAAAACTGTAGCACTGGAACAATGTAAGACCTTTTAACAGAATTATCCCATCCCTTCCAAGCAGCCTTGTAACTGGTTTGTCAGGTTAGGCCTGAATTGGTTCTATTAAGGGATCCAGTGACAACTTGTCATTCTAGATACACACATACAGATACCAGTACACATAAACACACATACCACCACACTTACAATCAAGCCTGCTCCACAGGCTTCAGACAAGGTTGTGGGGATGAGATAACTGCAAACCTGATCGGGCAATAAAAAGACATATAGGCACAGGTTCACATAGTATGCACACACAGTAACCTTTTTGCCAAAAACACATTCATGGCCAAGCCCCACCCTTTAACTCCCACGCACCCTAACCTCGCTGCAGGTTTTTCAGTCTTTCCATTTCTGTTCTCCCAGCAGCCCACACTTCTCTTCCCAGACCTCCTCTCTGCTCCATCCTCCCCTCTGCCTGCCTCGTTCTCCAACATGTTGTCACAGTTAAAGATCACAGGCTCTGAGCCACAGCTAATCCCACCCCAGTGACCATGCTGTTTGCACAAGTATGGTTTGCCCTGCAATAAAAAAATCTTACATTTATCAACAAGATCTGGTTAAAGGAGATGGATCGTCAAACACTGGTCCAAAGGTCTTTTGATTGAATAAAACATACAGTCTACAAGCCCAGTTATGCATAAAAGCAACAAAAAATTGGATTTAAAAAGTTTTAAAAGTGGTGTGATACGTACCTGATTGATTTCGTCCATCCCGTTGCTGGCAAATTCAAACACCAGTTCACTGGGCTGTATTGCAGTCGTCATGTTCAGTTCAGAGGGCAGGGAGCAGCCTAAAATATCTGGGCTATGACTACTCCTGGCTCCTGAGACTTGCTGCACCTCACAAAATGGCTTCCCTGTCGTTGTCCTCCTGTTCTCTAATCTGGGCTGTTAGTGCACCGAGAGAGAGACCACAAGCCCAGTTTCAGCGGAGTGCTGTGGCCCAGGTGGGAGCAGCCTCTTCCCTCTCTGACACGGAGGCTGGGTCCCGCTGTGCCTGGAGCATCTACACCTGCCAGAGAGAGAGAGAGAGGTAGGGGCTAAGGTCAGGAGACATATTAGATCAGTTTAATGTCTCTGAGAGACAAGAGAGGCAGGGAGGAACAGGGACAGTAGTGCAACAGTGCTCGTGCAAGAGGATAAAAGTATTTTTGAGGCCTAAAAATTCACCATTCAACTAAAAGACCTACACAGCTTCAGGCTGGACATACGTATCTGTGGGCTATGTCTTGTTCTGAAAGCTAAAAAAGCCACAAGTCTCAGCAGAGAAATCAGATCACTGTCTAATTCCTGCCTGACAAACCCTCTAATGAACTCACACAGCGAGTCAAGACCAAGCAAAAAAGAATCGTTGGTGCCTGTCCAAAAATAGTTTGTAACAGGTTTCAGGCTTTATGACAATGTAATTGTATTCCTGCAAGCATTAGAAAGCTATTTTTTATTCATCTTAATCCAAATATCAGAGATAATTATAATAAAATATTTTAAAGCCTCATTCGTTCAGTTTTTTCAGGCTCTGAGGCTTAAAAGTTGAAGCTATTATGGATAATACTAAAGTAATCTTCTAAATGAGCTAGGGCTGAAACAAACTCATTTGTCTATTATTTTCTGGATTAATTGAATAAACATATGGTCTATAAAACTATTATCACAATATCCCAGAGCACATGGTGAATCTTCAATTAGCTTGTTTTGTCCAACAAACAATCCAGACCCTACATTCAGTTTACCTTCATTTAACATACATTTGACAACCTGAACCATCAAATGTCTGGCATTGTTGCTTGAAAAATAACTTTTAACTTTAACTTGCCAATTTATTTTCTTCAATTAATTTTCTAAACTTTAACAACACATCAGCGTATAGTCAGGAGGATGTCGATGCACAAATCATTCTCATCACTAACGCCTCTCATTTCATAGCTGTGTCCGCCCCTGAAGTGAAGACACCAATCAGCTCACCACCCTAGATCATAAGACTCTGGGGGCTGATATTATGATCACATGAGAGGGTCTGAACGAACCCTCCCTCGACACACACACACACACACACACACACACACACACACACACACACACACACACACACACACACACACACACACACACACACACACACACACACACACACACACACACACACACACACACACACACACACACACACACACGAGATCACTCGTCTAATGAAGCTCTGGTAGCTCCTCTGTTCTGACCCTTGGGAGTTACTGTGATCACAGGCAGCGGGGGAGGGAAACTGGTGGTCATGTTGCTGTGTGTGTGTGTGTGTGTGTGTGTGTGTGTGTGTGTGTGTGTGTGTGTGTTGAGGTGTGTCCCAACGACCCAATACCCAAAGGCAGGTTTCAGGGCTGAAGGACAGGAGGGGCTGAAGAATAAATGGACCACTGCAGGGCCACAAACCCCCACCATCCTCTTTCCCAGAGACCAAAGAGCTGGCAGCAGTAGAGAAGTAAAAGATGGCAGTGTAGTATACCCCCCGAACACACACACACACACACACACACACACACACACACACACACACACACACACACACACACACACACACACACACACACACACAATTCCGGCTTTTCCCACTGCTGCAGGGTGGAGCTCACTTGCTTTGAAATGCCTGTATGACAAAGTTGCATACCAGGCCCAATTGTATTTTGAAGTTTTAAAGGGAGGGGGTAACAGGAGAGGAGGTGATAGAGGAGCACTGAACTTTTGAGCAGCTTGAGGGGCACAGGGGCCAAACACATTTTATGATTTAGTTTATCTTCCTGCTAAGCATCCAGACAGAAACGTAACATGTGGTCATGGTCTGGAAAGCATCGCTTTGGGAGATAAGGAAAGAGACATAGGGAAACTAAATATTTTTGAAGGCTAATGTTTCATTCCAGTCAGTCCCTTCTGCTGTCTCTGCTGGGCAGTGTCCATGCCCACCTCTGCCAAAGCTGGACGCTGCTGCCATCTGTCTGGAGCTCTTCAGTGCTTTAGTCTTCTTGGCAGGTTTGCCCTGGGAGAGTGTGACAAGCCATTACCAGACTCAAGCAGGAAAGAGGGGATGTATTGGATGAGGCATCCAAATGGAGAAAGATTTATAAATCAGGTTATAAAAACAAATAAATATATGCTGGTGGACATGTGTCTGCCTGCTAAGTGACTCTCCATTTATAATTTTACATGGACAACACACACATTTACAGCTGATGCCCTCATCTGCCCTCTGTGAAGACCAAGACACCATGTGGGATGAGGTAGAAGTGCAGCGGTCTGTATCATATGGGATCACTCTGAAATTGCCCTGCCCCTTTCTCCCACATCTGACAAGCTAACACGCCAGGCATGATCTGTAACAGAGCATCTTCCTCTTTTGTCGTTGTCACAGTTTGTGTTAGTTTTATGTACATTTATGGAGCTGTTAGTGTGAAAATGTAATATTATGAAGCTGCGGGAAGGACTGGGGGTAAATGATGAACAAATCATCAGCATCAAGTCATTAAGGGGTTATCAAATGACGGGATATAGACTGTAATAAACAAACAGTAAATCTTCTATTCACCTTTCCCATGTTTTGTATTTGTGTGACTTTATGGGTCTGTTGTATTCATACTATAATATACGTAACTGTGTTATATGTGTGTCAGTGTTTGCATGTGTGTATTTTCTATATTCCTCCTGTCAGTGCTTCATTGAACTGAATGGCCCAGTTGGCATCATGCTAACAGCAGACAGGGATACAAGAGAGCCAGCCATTAGTCAGACGCAGCCTGCACATTATCCCTGAGCACATGACAACAGCTGCCTTGTCCCAGCACAGGAGCAGAGTTGTAAGTGAACTACGTCATGAAGAGGAGAAGAGGAGTGTGAAGTGAGGGATTTTACTGGGATGTTAGTCAATGCATAATAGTCCACAGAGCAAATGGACTGCCTGTGACTCACTATGGGTGGGCCCTTCTTTTGACAGACTTGAGTATTTTAGTGTGGTTAATGGGCGGGGCATTCTGGTGACCCAGAGATCTACGGCATGAAATGTATAACACTGGTATACAAACATGTGCATAACACTGGTATACAAACATGTGCATAACACTGGTATACAAACATGTGCATAACACTGGTATACAAACATGTGCTGCATTCTCTCTCTCTCTCTCTCTTTTTTTTTTTTTTTGTTACAAACTAACTAACTAATTTAGGGTGCCCGGATAGCTCAGTTGGTAGAGTGGGTGCCCATATATAGAGGTTTATTCCTCGACGCAGCGGGCCCGGGTTCAACTCCGACCTGCGGCCCTTTGCTGCATGTCATTCCCCCTCTCTCTCCCCTTTCATGTCTTCAGCTGTCCTGTCAATAAAGACCTAAAAATGCCCCAAAAATAATCTTTAAAAAAAATAAAACATTGAATTTTGGCCACATAAGCTATTAACACAAAATGTATGTATTATCACCTTTATGGCAAAGGTGTTAGCCCACATCCAGCAGACACGGAGGAACATAAGCATTCATTTGAAGTCATGTTTTTAGTCACATTTTGGCTCCGTTTTGGTCTCTACCAACCCCTTAGGGGAATTATCTGTCTTTAGCTGCTAAATGCTCCACTATGTTCAGCTAGTGGCTTACTATGTCTGTCATCTGTTTGATGCTGGGCAGGCAATGAACAGTCAATTTTTTAAGATTTCTTTTTTGCCTAACACACCTGGCAGCTGTGTCTGGAAACAACTCCAATGAGAGACAAAACAATGAGCTGAAAGATGCTTTAAAAAGTTCCATAAAGCTTAGGGGAACTGCAGAGTTGGTGATAAGTTGCTGTGGTTTCAACTTCTTTCACA
This sequence comes from Perca fluviatilis, assembly GCF_010015445.1. Taxonomy (NCBI): domain Eukaryota; kingdom Metazoa; phylum Chordata; class Actinopteri; order Perciformes; family Percidae; genus Perca; species Perca fluviatilis. The sequence goes on along the minus strand of NC_053121.1, from coordinate 25,347,973 downwards.
TTGCACGTTGTCATCCAATCCACTGTTAACATAAAATACTGATAAGTGCAGCTTATGCACTGATGCTCAATCCATTCGAGTTGTTTAAATAAAAACAAGCAGTTGTTGTTCAACTCCATGGGGTCTGCAAATTTGTAATGACTGACATTTTGTTGAGTTTGGTACAGCAACTGTTTGTTTTCATTATTATTTAATACAATTATTATTTTCTCAATGGAATAAGCCCTAAAGCCCTATAGATAGCCACACAATATGGATGGCTGATAGTATGGCTCCATCATGGACCCTCTCTGTGACCATGGTGATGTGAATCATGTTATAAATCTCCCCTCCACAGGCGATTACAACTGTCTGTTATATATGGCAGCCTGGTGTGCAGCAGACTGAGGAGTATGAAGCAAACACTGGCCTACTCCACCCCTACAGCATGGTGACTGCCAGTCGCAATAACAACCAATTAGAGTCAGGATTCATGAACAAATGAAGCATTCCCAGAAGGCCCTACTTCCCCTGCTTTAGTCTCTTCAGCTGAGCTCATTGTTGACCATGAAAGGAGGTAATTTAAGCCAATTGAATGACTATGCAATGACTCACCCTGCATGTGGTGAGCACAAACATTGTTAGATGCGAGAAAAGGACCAGGGCAAACTTTACTTATCAGCCATTTTCAGCTCAGGTTACAAATATGCAGATTTGTTCAGGTGGCATGACTGTTCAGCAGTGTACTGGGGTGAATACAATAAGGCGGTCACAGGACTTAAAGATGTCAAAGAGCAGGTGGTATTCCTGGTATTTGAAATCTTTTTCCCACACAGGTATATGTCCTCTCTGTGCTCACTCACACCTGCAAAGATTTCAAAACTGACAGAGGCTGTGATTTTGCCCTTCATCATGCAGTGCTGGGAGACACATTCCAGCACTAACAGAAAACCGTAAATGAGTCCTGCAAAGGTTTAGTTTTCCCCACTCAGCTGTTCAGGAAAACACCGGTGTGCAAGATGGCAGAAAATGTGTGGGCTTACCACTACCATGTTATTGAATGGTTGTCAGCACAGACATGCTGTTTTTGCAGGATCCTCTGAGTTCCTGTAAAGGAAATGACTCAGTGATATGAGGCTCAAGCTCATTCCTGGAGCCCTGTGATAGCCCATATGGGCATCAGAGGATCCTCTGGTCATCATTTCTGGGCAGTAGTTCCCTTTGGGCATGTTTTGGTACAGATGTCATTAACCTATGCACCAGTATGTAACAACAGAATTTTTAGCACAAAGGACAACTGCTCAAACACAACTCTTGTGAAGTAAAAACAGGGCTCAGTTCAGGGAAAGACAATGTATGTATAGTAGTCTACACTACATTTCAAGGTAACAAAAAAAGTCTTGATCAAATTATAGCAGTAATAGGTCATAGTGTCTGAAAAGTGTTATTTAAGGAGTTGCATCAATGACAGACACCACTGGTCCAGCACTGTCAGCACCATAAAAAATGTTTTGTATACAGTATTTTTTGTGCATTCTACATTTTACTCACCACCCACTGTTGCACAATACAGCATGTCTCACCATGTTTCAAACTCCACTATATTGAGGTGAATAAAGGAATGCTTTCACTGCAATCCTGAGGCCACACCATGCGTGTGGCGATAAAATGGCAGAGACGGGCACAGAGGCAGGCACAGACACTGGTTAATAGCATGCAGCTGCAAGACACAAGGCATCAGAAACACAAATGAGAGGGCACTGCGTCCAAGCCAGCACTCATTGTGTCTGTCTTAAAGTAGGAGGCATTTGGCTCTGCTGTGCCAGGGCCAAAATGAAGACTGAAAGGAAAGTGTCACCTCGAGCCCAGGCATTCAGAAGGAGAATGGAATTTAATCTCATCTCATGCAAACCTTGTACTTTTCCACTCAGGCTCGAGGCTCTAGGTCTAGGAGAAGGACCTATGCCTTTCTGTGACAACAGTTGTTTGTGCCAACTAACATACTGTTGGTATTTTTTGGAAGATTAGACATTAGCCTTGGTGGGATAATATGGTCTGAGAAAATGGATGAAAGCTTAGTAATGTCTTAGAAAACACCAAAAAGCTTAGAAACACTTCCAAGACCAGATTCCACTTATTTCTTGGTCAATTTTCATTCAAATATGTAAAAGGCATGTTTCCTGCTGAGACTTTACAGGCTACGTCATATACTCTTCTATCATGTCTCTATCTTAGCACAGTGTACTGGACTTTCTTGTTTTAGGGCATATAAGAGAAATAATGACAGCCAGAAATAGCAGTGAAATATTTTAAACCGGGTAGAAAAAAAAACAGCCACAAACTGACCTGTGAATCTTGCATTCACAGGAACAGCATCACTAAGCAGTGGGTTTCTGCTGCTTCCTGTCTGTTAGACCACACTCAGATGAAAATGTCTTACTCTGTGTAAGAGCGGAAAGTTCTCAACTCCCCCTCCTTCCTTCTCATACAACGTGCTATTACTTTCACAGATAGGAGGCCTATGAAACAGGTAGCATATCCTACATAAACAATATAGTCAGTTTCTAGAAATATCTCCACACGTGACGTAAAAGATGAAAATGATTAATTCTCTGTTAGATTGTTTTTAGATAATGTCAACGCTGGTGCCTTAACACAGAATTTTAAGGCGTTTTAGATAGAAAGCGTGTTTTGCATGCAAGACTCAAAATCTCCAGCATTTTAAGCACAGATATTTGATTCGGCCTCATGAATACAATATAGAGTAGCAGGATACGATCTGCAAATGAGACACCCTTAGATATTGTCTCACCTTCTGACTTTTTTGAGCCTGCTACCCACAGGTTGTTCAATGACAGTAATGGTGAATTAAAAGGATCTCAAAGCCACACCTGGCATTTGCAGCATCTCTTCCCCACAATGCTGACACAAGGCGTGCAAACACAGACAGCTTTACTAACCCCCCACCCATTCACACTCACACTCACACACACACACACACACACACACACACACACACACACACACACACACACACACACACACACTTTTGCTCATTGGGCCCCATGAGTCAGTTTTACAGAAATTCTCAGAACAAACTACAAAGTTCCTGTCACAGTCTTTACTTATAGGTCAGAATGCGAGTATATAAGTGTAACAGTACACAAACTGCAGTGTGTGCAACTAGAGCACCCCGCAAACCTTTTATGAGAAAAACCGCCTTAAAGCACGTACAAGCTATTCATTAACCATGTATAAAAATTCCATTGGCTGAATTAACTTCTGCTCCTAGTTAATATAAACACACAATAAGCCTGGAAATGTAAACATACAAATCTCTCAAAACGGTCATTAATTTCCATGTTGACTATATTACTGATGTCTTACCAGATGAATCCAAAACTAGCTTTTACTACAAAGAAGTACATAACTTAACAGATGCAGCCCATTTGTCAGAAACAACCCCCAGCGGCCTATTTATATTATGTGGCAACAGGCCCTATGTCACAGATAGGAAGAACCATTGATGTTGTGAAAACAGGACAGGAAATTGCAGCAAAGTTTTAGAAATAACATCTGCACCCTCAAACATCACAGTTTGTGTGCTGCTTTAATGTCCACAAGGCTGTATAATTTTATTAGAGCATCTGGACATTGTTAGTAAGATGTGGAGTAGGAAAAGGTGTATCAATGGTGGGGAAAGTGCCATCTTAGCCTTATCTTCCAGCTGATATAATCTAACATTTTAACCGGTGAAAGCTACAGCAAGGGCAGGCTAAACATTCTACATTCAATTGGTTTCTATATAACTCTTTGCTGATTAAAAAAAAAAAAAATGAACAATGAGATAGATATAAAAAAGATATTTAAGCATTAGACCGCGGCCGTTGCCAATCAGGACTGGATCCAGACAGGTGGAACCAAACCTTTTCTACTGCAGGGTTTAACAGAGCACTGAACTTTTTACACTGGCTTCCAGTTGCCTCTAGATAAAGTTTAAAGTGCTGCTACTAATTTATAAATCACTGAAAGGAATGGGCCCATTTCTGATATGCTTAATGAATATAAACCGAATAGGGCCCTTAGATCCATGGACTCAGGTCAACTTGTCCAGCCCAGAGTCCTAACTACACATGGGGAAGCAGCATTTAGATGTTATGCCCTATGCAACTGGAAAAAACTACCAGAAGATCTTAGATGAGCACCAAATGTTTAAATCCAGGTTAAAAACATTAATTTTTATTAATTAATTATTTTATGTACCTTGTATTTTTATATTACTTTTCTCTTAATTGTATTATTTTCTATTTAATTACTATTTGTATGTATCTTATCATAATATTTTATATATGGATGTTCCTTCTTGCTTTTATCTATGTTAAGCACCATGAATTGCCAATGTGTCTGAGATGTGCTATAGAAATAAACTTGCTATTGCTTTTGCTAATGTTCCGATTGCTTTAGCCTTGCCAGTTTAGCCATTGTCATAGTATTGACCTAATCACTTAATGACAACACATTCTCTTCTACAAACTGCTTTTCAATGGACACTTCGTGTCATACAACATGTGGTCAAGCAGCAACAATATCTTGACACTGTTCAGGTGTCTTCTTTTAGAAGATTAAGTTCTGGAGATCTTAAATTATTATGTGAAAACAATATGAACCTGCCAGGTAGAAGTAGCTAGTGTTGCTCCCTACAGCCTCTCTTGTGTCTCAGCTCAATCACGTCATTTTAAAATCCCAATGATTCCAAGTAAAAAACACTAAAAGTAAGGATTAGGATTAAAAACATGCAAGTCTGTGCATGTGTGTCGGTTGCCTCACACTGCCCTGCTGATTCCTTTCTTGCAGACATATTTGAAATGCTTCATCCTGTCTCTGCTGTAGATTTGGCTGCTGTGTGGGAGCAATTTGATACATGACTAGACTGGAAAAGCTATATTCTCTCCTTTTATACACTAAGCAAGCCCCCAACAGGCATTAGACTAGATTAGATGTATAGGAGGCTAGTGCATATATTAAACTTTCTGTATAACGAAAAAAGTCAAATTTAAAACAATTATACAAGTATACAAACTCTCCTAAATTATAATAACCAAAGTTAAAAGGTAGGGTTTGGTAACATTTTCCAATATACACTTTTTGACTTTTGAAATGGTATTCACACCCAGACAGCTATTAATAATTCATGGGCTCCGAAAAAGGAGTGAAAAATAATCTGTAGCTGCTGTAATCCTGTAAAAGCTCCAACCAATCAAACCAAATGGGCCGCTCGGTTTGACTGGTTTAAGAACCAATAAAATGCCTTATTGCCCCGCTGCACCCCTCCGGTGTACGAGCCCGAACTCAGTGCGTGCCGTGTCGCCACCAGAATTACTTTAAGTCTGCTGAAGAATGGAGGAGAAACTCAGCAAAAGTTGCCACTGCTGAAAAGGCAAAGAAATGAGACTGAAGCTGAAAAGGTAGCAACTAAAAAGGGCTTCAGATACTGAGAGGACAAACTGGAGTGACCGCTGCATGAGCTGTAAGGGAAAGTGAAGCCGTGGTTGCCGTCTTTCTGTTGGACAGGTACGTTACGTACATTTTTGTTTTGTTTGGGGGGGGGGATAATTTTTTGTTTTCAGGAAATGTCTGGCCAACATTAGCAGTTTATGTTGTGTTATAGCCGAGACACACACACCAGACGGCCGACCATCGACAGAAAAGCCAGTCGAAATGATTAGTCGGGTCCCCGAGGTCCAAAAAACTGCCTCGGAACACACTGAGGCGACACTGACTTGAGAAACGTAATACGTCTCCATAGCACCAGGTGGCGCTACTCTGTATTGTTCTCCAAGAAATGAAAACCGGCAGCGGATTGGACGAATGCGTCACATGGGTTTGTTTTCTCCAGAAATTCAAAGCCAGACTGTCATGGCGGTTCGTTCAGAATACGATCTCATATTGTACTAAAATAGTTTACTGAAACATGTTTCTGAAAACATTTTAAGAGAGAAATAGGCCATACAGCTGCTGAATCTGTCTTCATTTCAGCTCAACAAAGGTCAGTTTAAAAGATTTTCGTCAGATTTTGAGAGACTCTAGTCACCTCATTCCGCTCGTCATTTCCGGGTGAGTCCCGACTGCCCTGCCTCCGACCGAACGTGTCAGGTCGGCCAAAATGAAGGCCGACAGCCCCCCAGACTGACGACGGCACGGGACACACCGAACATACTCGAGTCACTGACCTCGCCAGACTGTCCAACGGCCGATTATCGGCCCTGTGTGTCCCGGCCTTTAGTCATATTAGCCCAATGCTAACATTAGCTTCACTGTCGATCTAGGCTCCTAGTAAGCTACACTAGCTAACGTATGTTTACATATTCCTATCTAACAAAACGCTCATTTGTGTAATGCTATATTCATGGTCGCCAGAGTCTGAATTTACATATTGGCTTTTACAAATGCACTGCTGCTTCGTATCAAATATTTGCGCCAGAGAAATGGTACTGTTGTTTATTGTGGGTGTCTTTCACACGCCCATCCCTGATGTGTTTACATTCATACCAATTATAACATGTCACAGCACAGGTATACTGGCATCAGCAAGATCAAGACAAGACATCATACCAGAATACAGAAGGGGATTTTTTTTTTTTTTTTTTTTTAATAAAAAAGAGGGTTTTTAGGGGGGGCGTTTTTTTTTTTTGCAAATTTTTTTTGAAGAGCGAGAATTCAGTTTATGCTGTGTATTTTTGCCAAGATACTTTCCACACCAGCATTGCAAGCAAACTACTACTAGTCTACCACTATGTGTGTTTTCAGATGGCCCTGAAAATTTCAGGGCTCCAAGTCTGAGTCAAGGCTGGGACCAGGAGACCAGGCTGTTGCAGAGGAGGCTACATACCAAACAGGTCTGGACACAAACAGGCTGATGTGTCCACCCATAGTCAGGCATGCAGCAAAACGCCTATAGGAGGGAATCGGATCAAACAGAGAGGAAATAATCAAATTTTTCCTCTGTCTTGTCATGCACTTTGGGGTCAGGCTCTTCTCAAAGGTATAGTTCAACATCTTGGGGATGACGCTTATTTGCTCTTGCCAACAGTTAAATGAAAAAAATCAACACCATTCTCAAGAATGTATGTAGCTAGAGCCAGCAGTCGGTTCCCTTGGCTTATGATAAAGACTGGAAACCGGGGTCAACATCTAGCCTGGCTCTTTTCAAAGGTAACAAAATCCGCCTAACAGCAGATAGTCAACCCCAACCCCCCTATAAAACATCTTGTCGATTTTACATCTTGGTTTCTGTAGGATGTAAACAGACAAGACATAATACGTTATCTAGTGAGCTTTAAAAGGTGATAATGGATTTTTTTTTCTTATTGGACAGAGCCAAGCTAGCTGTTTCCCAGCTTTGCTTTGCTTCGAGAGCAGTAGCAATCTTTTCATCTAACGCTCTGCAAGAAAGCAAATAAGTGGAATTATTCCTTTAAATCCACTATCAATTCTGTCAGCTCACAGTATTTCACACTACAGTATATTTATATGATGTATAATGTGTCCTTAAAGGTTAAAACACTATGGAAGATGCTAATTTGCAGCTTTAGCAAGCCATTTTTAAGATTGCCGCAGATCAAGCTTCAGTTTAGCAGCTAATAACGACTAAATCAGCTCTTCTCATCTGATCCCCTGTAAAGCCTTGCAGGGACCACTCACACAGACAGCTTAGCCCCTTCAAGAGAGCTTATCTGATTTCACACAATTGGATACTAGGTCAGTGTGGTATTAGGTATCACTGGCCAATGTTTCTAATCTTGAAGCCAGTAAACGTCAGCCCCATTCCTAGATCTCAGGACAGAAGTGCTGAGTCATGATATCAGGTGCATACTTCAAACAGGGACACAAACTGTAAAACCATGTGACAGCCTAAACTACAACTCGTCAGGTCATGACAAATGGCTGGATTACATGCTTTAGGTATTACCTCATCACTTGCACCTCAGTCAGTTCATCTTGAATGAATGAATGAAGAATGAATGAACAAATTTATTTCAGACATATCAAAAATAAACCAAACAAAACATAAAAAAACAAAATGTACTAATAAGTTAAATAAGCAAAACATTCAATAAACAATAAGTAACAATAAGTAATCTTGACAATGACATGTTTTCTGTAATGATGTCTGAACTATTCTACACTACTTATAATGTGAAAGTTAGGATTACTTTACTAATCCCAACCATTTTCATTTAGATCATTTATTTCAACTGCTTCAAACATCAATCAAAGGTTCAATTCACCTCTTTGGAGAAGTATTTGAGCACATGCATGGAGAAGGACAGTCTGGTCAATATTTGAGGAGGCTTTATGAAATAATTTATGATTGTCAGGCGATGGGGAGGAAGGTGCAGCCTGGGTGCAGGAGATGAGGACAATAAACTACCTGGCCTGCTCAATTTGGTTATATAAGAAAATATTTACTGTACATGGCGCTATTGTTTAACCATGTTATGGATCTGTAATAATTATATGTGGTAAGTAGAAAAAGATTACGATTTCAGGAGGATACCTTGTACGTATGTACAAGGTATCCTTTGCTTTAATACTGTTTTGAATAAAGAGGCCTGACAGCCAGTCTCCCGAGGGGCTGGGGTTATGTTGTTCTTACGAGAATCACAATGCAAAAACGCAAAGGTAAACAAGGAGTGGCTGTTGCTTAGGAACAAGCAGAGGGAGAGGGCTTGTAAAGTAGGCTATGTAGTAAAAGAAAGAGGGAGAAGGTGGGCCTCACTCAGCTCAGCCAAGGCCCGGTGTGTTTGCAAGGACGTATGTTGAAGACAAAGCCAGATGAGCATAAACAGACAACTGATTTCAAATGGCTTCTGCCTGTGTAGTAAACTGCTATTATGAATCAAATAAATAAATAATAAGAAGTGTTAAGCCTTTTTATACATGCAAATATTTCAGGATATACGAGAAACTGGAAGATGTTGTTTTACCACTACTGCAAAGTTACTGATTTAGTTATGCGGTTGTCCCAGAAACATGTCAGATACTTGTGATAATAGTGATGTGGATCTGCTGCACTAATGACCAGCACTCTTGACAGTCATGAAAGAATAGTTTAACAATCGGAAAATACGCTTTCCGAGAATTAGACAAGACCGATTGATATCACTCTCATGTATGTACGGTAGATATGAAGATCAAGCCAGGCGACGGTTAGCTTACCTTAGCATAAAGACTGGAAGCACAGGGAAAGAGCTAGCCTGGCCCTGTCCAGAGGAACACAATCTTCCTACCACCACCTCTAAATTTCACTAATTCACACGTTATATGTTGTTTGTGTAATCTGTACCTGGCCAAGAAATAGTACGACACATAACCCCTGTAAAACCACAAAGTTTCATTTTAACACTTTTTGGTTTTTGTATGAATTAACCAAACAAGGCATTACATGTTATTTAGCAAATTTTGGCAGTATTATTGGGTGGATTGTGTTACCTTTGGACAAAGCTAGGCTAGTTGTTTGTGCTTAGCTAAGCTAACCAGCTGTTACCTGTAGCTTTATATTTAACAGACAGATCTGAGAGTGGTATCAATCTTCTCGTCCAACTCTCAGCAAGAGAGCGAATAAGCATAGTTCTGAAAATGTAAAACAATTGCATAAGTGAAATGTTTGCTTTGATGTGAATAGGGCAGCATTAATGAAGAGCACTCTTGTCAGCCATTAAGCTAAAATGTTTCAATTGGAATTTCCTTGATGGGCAAATTTATGAAGAACTTAAAATGTCACTGTAGAGCTACTATCCCCAAAATCTGTCACTTCTGCATGCCACTCTATGTGTGTGCACTGACGTGTTTTGTGGTGTTTATCTGTCAAACCTGTGGTTCAGCCCCTTTTTCCACACATCGTGTCCACCACACCAGCCGCATTTCATGACAGATTTTTACAAAAAGGGCACCTTCGTTCTTTTTAATGTGGCTATTTGAGGCTCAATTTAGGCTAAGTTAAATGCCCGAGCCTCTGCCACGGTCCTTTCCTGTCTGCTCATTGAGCATTTCATGGACAAGCAGGAGAAGGTGATGAAAGGGGAACAAGGTGACATTTAAATAAAATCAAAGCATCAAGAAAAAGGAGGAGAAATTTCAAGACAAACATACATAAATTAAGAAATAAATTAACTTTAATTATGGGCTCCATAACTGACACCTTTTCCACTCAGATGAGAGTTCAACAGATCATTTAAGTACTGGAGTCATTATGGGCATGGACAGTTTTCCATATAACAGCCTGCTTCTGAGGCTTCCAGACACAGACACCACTGCAGCTGGGTGTCTGGGACCAAAGCCTCCGAAAACCATGTGGGAAATCAATTTCCCTCTGTGCCTGGTCAGAATGCCTCTTTGTACCAAGTGATACTGCATTAAAGCCAACATGATGTTTAAATTAGCATGAGGGAGTGTGAGGGGAGTTGGAAACAGACACCAGCTAAAACGTATTTCACTGAGGATGTCAGTTTTATGTTCAAATGCATCTCACTGCCATTTTTTAGCCATGTTACCTCAAGCAGGGTGGAACCCACATAATTGGAAATAAAAATTATTGCAATTTGAATGTCTTTTCAGGCCACTGCTTTATATAGTACAGTGCCAGCAATTTATAGCAGTCAGCTGGCTGCTACATGTTTCCGTATTTACAAATTACCATACAGTTACAAAAAATAACTGTGCTTCAAACAATGACAAGCCAACAGAAAGCTGTAATGGAATTTTTATGAGGTTAAACCTAAAACCTGCCTCCACCCATACAAGCACTATGACCGATATCAAGATACATCATTATCACCATTTCCATGGTAAAGTAGTTCATTAGAGAAAATTGTTGAGTATATATATACACTTTAAAGTTAGTTATATGAACTGCATGCTACTAAAAGGGCAATTCATTTCCAAAAATAAAATCTGAACAGTATCAGCCTCTGTAGCTGACTGTCTAGTTCATAATTCATGATTAGTGTATTAATTTTGCACTGTTTCTTATGGTTGCTTGGACTCATCATCACCTGAGCTTTACGATATCCACTAACAAAAGGCAACTTTTTATTTAGAAATGTATGGAAAGCACTTCACATTCACTTTTTAAAAAAGAAAAGTAAATCCAGCACAATCAATGGTGGAAGAAGTACTCAGATCCTTTACTATTATATCCACAATGTAAAAGTACTTAATTACAAGTAAAAGTCCTGCATTCAAAAAATACTTAAGTACTCATTAGTAGGGCTGGGTATCATTTCAATTTAATGTAATACCGATACCGTGAATTTGATACAAGTTCCTGAACGATTTTTTGATACCAATTTTATAAAACCTATTTTAACAAAAATAAATTACAACATTATGGTACAATGTACTTTTTTTCAGCTTCTTCTAATGTGATCAGGCCTTTCAAAATACAACAACACACACATGTAAGCCCCGCCTGTGCATAGCAGGGTTTTTATTGCATGCCTCTACAAAGTGTAAGGTTAGACAGCCCAACATAAGCATTATTAGATTTTGGTACAAGCATGCTGCATGCTTATTGGCTCACTGACGCTAATGAAATTTACTCCTTATGTATTGAAATTTGGTATTGAATGACAAGGTATTTTTCGATACTCGATACTATGGAGGCAATTCAGTCAGTGTATCGAAGTTCGGTAACCAGCCCTACTCATTAGGCAGCAGAATAACGTTATTGTTGGTTTTGTATGTAAAATAATAGCTGTAAAGGAGTACAAAGTACAACATTCCCTCTGAAATGTAAAAGTACAGTAGTTCAGGTAATGTACTTAGTTACTTTCCACCCCTGAGCATGATATACTGTGTTGAGGCTAGACGCCGCAGTAAGTGGACCTATTTAAGAGGCGACTCTAGCTTTTACTGCACATAATTTGTGTCCTGACCGGCGTGGTACGTTGCATAACCAAGGCTTGTTGTCAAAAGGTGTGACCTTATATTTCACATCTCTCACACCTAAGCCACCCGTTGGATATGTTAGATCATGAAGACATTTGTAATCACTGAGAAGTCCAGCAATAGATCACATCCATCCAAAAGTCGGATAAGAAAGACACAAGGGAAAAAAACATAATCCCTGCTTCTCCGATACAAATCAAGATTTTCAGGGCTCAAATTAAATCTGTCTGGACAGAGAAAGCCTATTTGTATCAGCTCTGTGTTCGGATGTGATGATCACATCTTCGTCATGTTCCTCAGAACAACAGGCTGCCAGTCCCAGCATGCTCTGAGTATGAGACAGTTGCAACACGGAGACACAGTTGCCCAATCGATTTCACTCTATTTATCAAGGGAGGGTTTCCTGAGCATACCTGCAACACATAAGTGGCTTTGACCTGCTGAGTGTAGCTGTCTGGAGCACCTGGAGACACAGTATGTGCCTTGCTCAGTGGCACCTTGACAGTAGCCGTTAGGGCAGAGGAGATTGTTACACATTAACTTTCCCCACCCAGTTTTTTTCCAGCTGGTCAAAGGAGTTCAAACTTCCCGTCACAAGCCCACTTGCTCAACCTTTAAGCCTCCATTCACTCCAGAAAAAGAGAGTGCTATGGAAATGAAAATGGCACAGAAGAAATGGAGAAACTGACATGGAAACATGATGCAAATCCATCCTTGGGCAATATAAAAAACAGCCATATAAACCATCAAAACAGGATGGGAGCTCTGACTGCTTTCTCATATTAACATTTTCCAGGCAGGTTGATTAAAAGATAATGACTGTGGGTAAACAAGACATGTGAATCTACTAGTTTCACTATAAGTCCACCTTGCCTCTGCATCCCCCTCAATAAATGGGAGACAACAATGGTCTTCTTAAGATTTTAAACATTTTATCAGTTTTAACTTTCTCCACTTGGCTTCCATATCAAGACCAAACAGGGTAAGAAAAGCTTGTTTATGCCAGTGACATTCAAAACAGTATAATATTTAATCTGTGCAAAGGCATTATATTTGCATTATTGCTGCCAACAGATATGATATGCATATAAAGAAAAGAAAAACTTTTGATACCTTTGATCCTTGTGATAAAGAACCTGTACCTATAAAGTGGCCTCATGAAACTGAAGCTGGTTCTCTGGTTATTCAATTCCAGGCATAAAAACACAACTTGTACCTGACCATACAAAGTTGGTTCTGTGTTTATTCTATTATAAGTATTTGTCTGTAACATGAAACTGAAATAGTCCATTTTTACATATCTCAGCATGCTGGGACTGTAGTAATAAACTCTACCCCACCTCCTCCTCACGTCATGCCCTTCTCTTGCAACGCCTCCGTCATCTTGCCCAAGCCTAATGATCTAATTACAGGCTAAGACTTGTTGACTTTGTATTGAAAGACGAGCCTACCTGACACTACTGTCCAGCCCCTTCTCTCTGTCTCTTCATCAGCCTTTATGTCCTCTGACTAAGGCACACACAAAGCCTTGATAAACAGCACCTACTGCATCCTCTGAGGCACAAGGGCCTCATTTACAATCCAAATCAGGGTGGGCACAGAGTATGATGAAAAAGTTAGGTCAAATGCAAACTCAGATCTGCTCAGCACAACAGAGCTATTCACTCACTGGGTCATGATGCTACAGCAGGTGTTTAATACAAATAAGAGTGCAAGGCCAATTGATTCAAACCTAATAATAGCTCAGAAACTGAGCCTACAGCGTAGAGACATTTATTTGGTATCTCTGAAGTGATCTGTTCTCAGTTGCCTGCCTTGGGCCCCAACTGTGAGTTACGTCAGACATTACATCAACATAATCAATTCTGAATGCCGAACTGATGAAACAATCACAAGCTTTGGTCTTTCGTGTATAACTACATAAAAAAAAGTTTGACCAAAATTGGATAAAATCTGCACTGGTTCAGGGCTTTTCTAAGATAACTACAGTGCTCTGTGCAGTATACTGCAGCAACATTTTAAAACAGATTCAATAAAAAGTGGGTGTAAAATCTAGATGTTGCTCAAACTGTAGCCGTGTTTATTCAGTGATATAGTATGTGCACAATGTCTTGTGGGATCCAAAAATGTGCAGAGTAGATTTCTGGTGAAACAGGAAGTGTGCTTTTATCTCTGCAGCACTGAACAACTTTCAGAAAGAGATTCTCAGTAACATTAATAAGAAGAATTTAACTGGCTGATGGGAAAAAGTCTTTAGGGAAGGTCAACTAATATAGGCATAAAAAGGGAAGCAAAATACTGTGGGTTCAAACTTCCCCCTGAATAGACATGAAGACCTTGTGTGCCTCTACTTTACAAGATGAGCAACATTCTGTTCTGATAAACTGACGATTTTGATGCATGAAGCACTGCATGACTGACTCCACACAATAGACTGTGGAGAGCAACAACAGCAAACCAACAGCAGTTTGTGTGTCTACTGATGCAGCATTTAACATTTGAAATAAGGAAGGTATTACATTTTGAAAAGAAATCAAAAAATCAGCGTGGTGTGTAATTAGTTACTACACCATGAAAAATACATGTGGGCTTGGTCAAGGGGCTTGCAAAACACTGTTCCCGCCCTTGCTTCAGCACACCATATAAGGCAACAATTCATTAAAGAAAAGCAATCACACAAATCAGCAAAAGATAATTCGTATTAGTTAGTTACTTAAAACGGCAAACACAAAAACCTATTACCTGATCTCACGCGTTGTCAAGCTGTAGAAGGTGTCAACCGAGTTCGATGTGTGCAACCCAACATAAAAGTTTAATTTATAAATAATATATAATTGAACTTGCATGACTTGTTAAAGCCCCCTTTAACAAAACCTTAACATGTCAAGTGTGCTAATAAAAATGCTACGATAAAGCCAAAGGTAGACATTATGGCGACCTAACTACCTAGCTGCCTATCCACTAACGCCTTAATACAAAAATATTGATTTAAACTTCTGAAACTTAAAAATAGTCAGAAACCCATTATAAGCCATTTGTTTCTACTAACAAGAACCATCAAAATAGGTAAAGCGTGAAGAGGAGGAGGAGAACTATTCATCACTGACCTCAAAGACTCAGGATTCGGGTGACAATGTCCATAATAGCAACCGAACAAGTGACGATCACGGTAACCAATGAAAATCAAGAGAAAAATAGACAACAAAAGGCTAAAAGGGGAATAATCCAAGGTGCGTTCACAGGCGGACAAAGCGGTCTGAAGGTGTGGACCACTGGCCAGCCTCACACCTCTTTCTCACAGCGACAAAACAAAACTGGAGAGGAGGGTGAAAAAAAAAAAAACACAATGCAATGGCTGCTGTTTGAAGCAGAAAAAGGAGAAGTGTAGTGAAGCAACTTGTCCTCTCCCTATGAGTCACGCAGCACTGTTGCCATTGGTAGGGGAGCCCTGAGGCAGAGTGCTTTCACCTGGCCAATCAGCGGCGGGTATCGGCCCTAAATGTAAATTCTTTCAGGTGAGTTCTACGTGTGGCAGGGATTGGACGGTGCTGCAGCGGGGGGAGGGGAGAGCAGAGAGGTCCAACCAGAGGGCCACACCTCAAACAGCATGAAAGACGATAGACAGGTTTCTCCTTCAGAGGCGGAGGAGTGCTTGAGTTGCAGGTAAACAGTTGGACAGGTATGCACTTACTTTAGACTTTGACCATACAATGTGGGCCTGGCCTGGTGATTAAAATCAGTATGGCAGCTCAGAAGTAAAGTTCACATCTCTTTGTGTCCTATTAAATCATTTACAATGAATTGTGAGTCTATTAGCCGTGTCGGTGAGCCAGTTAAGCTGCTGACTTGTGGTGAAGTTGTTCTCCCTGCAGTAAAGCCTCATAAAATAACTTCTCCCACTAGAAGGTACAAAGAAATGAAACTGCAAAGTCGACTGTATTTAGGTATGAGCAAGCGCTTCACCTCAGAGGCCTGAAAAATCTCTCTTCCTCCCCCTCCTCCTCTTCAAGATTCAGTGATCATGATCAAGGGAAAGCTCCGGTTGTGAACAATCATCACATGCAAGTTTCACTCAAGCAAGTTTTACATCTAAGGTTTTATTAAAAAGTACAGAAAGTGCCAAGTGCTGCAGTAGATGGCACAGATCATTTTTACTGACATATATCTTGTTAATCTTTATCTTCTTTATCTGTGTTTTTAAAAAGGAGCCATGCTCGTAATTTTGTTCATGTTTTACTGAATGACAATGAAAGGAATCTTGAGTCGTAAGCTCAGTACACAGAACCGACTTGATAGAATCTTCATCAGAAATGGCACTCAAGGAAACAGGAAGTGGTGGTCTGTGGTGAGTGTTGAGAGCACTCTGTGTCTTCACGCTCTTGTCTGTGCATCATACAGGTTTTTCATTTAAAAGCCCCATGTAGTATATTCAACAGATGCAAAAGTCAAATATTTAAATAAAACCTGGCTCCAATTGGGATTGTTGGGAAAGAACATAAACATGAACAAACAAAGGACTCGGAGATTGATATTCAAAAAATGAACCCATTAAACTCAATTGAAACTGCAGCAGGGTCTGTTTGTCATAGACCCCCAAATCATCCTCTCAGTCTCCACCGAGTGCTCTCATCATCACATTAATTCTTCCTGGCCTCTATTCAATACAGTTCAGCTCAGAGTAGAAAGCAGCTGTTTGCCAAAATTGATAGCCTTGCTGTGAGGGAAAGATACACCAAACAAGCTTCATTTATCACGGCCTTTAGAAATAATGTCCACAACTCTGAAGCCTTTGAGGAAACTGCTCGCTTCTTGTGATATAAACTCTTAAGGCTAATGCACTGCAGCACTGCTAAAATCCAGGACAACTATGTAAACATACAAAAACACAACGCAAATTTAATTCCTATGTTATGTAAGCCTGTACAAACACCAAAGAGTTTTAAAACAGTATCTGAGGTCCAAAAGAGATACACATTTCTGTCAATATTAGAGATGTAATGGATCAACTGTGTGCCACCACGTTGCCACTATCAACAGGGTACTCATTCATCTTTAAGATTTTCTGGGTCTTTAGTTTACCCTCATTCGAGATCTTGAAATCCCATTTATATATATTCACACAGTTTATCTACTCTGAAAGAAAAAAAAGCCATCAAAGGGAACATTTGCAATAAACTGAGGAAAACGTTTAAGAGCTGCAGTACAGTGACTGTATAAGCTTTAAGATTACTGAAGCACAAATTCAGCATATTCAACACTTGAAAAGAAAACTGTAATGAGATCGTGCTGCATCCCAGTGATCTGTTAATTGTGGGTGATCAGCTGTGTCGAAAGGCTATTTCTCTGACATAAAGTCTCTTAAGAGGAGCAAATAGATGAGAGCGCTTGGCATCAAAAACACATTTATTCATCTATGTGTGCCAGTATCTTCTGAGCTGGCCTAGTAGTTTTTGGTTAGAGGAACTCCAGTAACGTGAATGAACTAAATGTCCTGGTCTCCCTTAACAAGACGGGAGGGAGAATCTACCTGCAAGAACTATAATAACATATTATACACAGTATTTGTATATACTCATGTTTAATCTTTCAAAATGAATTCAACATTTAAAAAAAAGAAGCTTGCAACCATTCCAAAATACCTCCCTCAATCCCCCTCATTTATGCTGTTTCTGAAACATTCAATATTGCACTTGTTAGTCTGCTAACACATAAGCTGATCAACAGAAAATTAATAGTAATAGTTTTAGTCATTGACCAAGTTAATGTAAAAAAAAAAATTTGCTGAACAAATATGAGGCTTGGTTTGCTTGTTTCAGCTACATAATATATCATGACAATGTAAGAAATCTCCTGACATTAGTTCAAGCTTTGGTAACTAGTGATGAGAATTTGTCATTATTTTGGACACCTCCTTATTATTTGATTAAGCAAATGTAAGATGAATTTATTGTGGATTGGACCTAATATGTTTGTATTGCATAAGGTCTCAAAACACCAAATATTGGCAAGAGTACAATATAAAAAAAACTTAAGTTAAGTCAATTTTATTCATATAGGCCAGAAATCATAAGTTTGCTTCAAATGGCTTTACAATCTGTACCCCAGACACACTCTGTCCTTTGACTCTTTCGTCAGTTAGAGAAAACCCCTTTTTACAGGAAAAAAGGGGAAAAGTCTAGTTAAGGCAAGAGAGAAGGGGTCTTTCTTGCAGGATGGACAGAAATGCAATAGCCCAAATGTTGTATACAGACACATTGTGTTTAAGTTGATGTTTGGGGCAAAAAACAAGACACTGAAACTGAAACTGAAATCACTGTTCAAAAGTTTGTACTTGAAAGAAAATGTTACTTAGCTACAGACAGATCTTTGGTTTATTAATATCCTCAAATCTAGACTAAACTGTAAAGCCTGGTGAATCTGAATAATGTGTTATTGTGTACTTTTATTAAACGCAGCAAAAAAAATTGCTTGCACTTATTCTCTCCAAATAATTTACAGCCCTTCCAATTATCTTCTGTAATACTGAATGCAAACTCACCCAGATTTGCACAACAAATCCCATCCACACATTCATGTTTAAATTGCTGGTGCTTCATGTAATGTAAGTGGGATTCAATTAAAATCAGCCCACAGAGAGTGAAAACATAATTTTCTGCAGTATTTCCCCATTAAAGGGCAGAGCACTGCAATCCTGTGCACCATGAAGCTGGTGTGGTTAAGGCCGATGTCAGTGAATTCCCTTTAACCCAAAATGGGGACGTTAGATTACTAATTGCATGCTGTTAATCTTCTTCCTTGTTTATCCAAATGCCAATCCAAATGTAATTTTGAGCTGCTTGATTCACATTATAATACTAATAAAATAATGTTAATATAACAGCATTTAACTTAGTTATTCAGGTTACTACAGAAATGTATATGACAATAAATGTTATATAAGCCTGAACGGTTATTTTATGTGTCAAAGCTTAGTAAATGGAGTCCTCAAATACAGTATGACTACTGTAGTCCTCACTGCATATTATATTTTTGCTTCCAAACTTGATTTATATGACACACTTTAGGCATGCCCTGCACATTTGCAGATTTTTGTACCTAACAAACCACTCCACTAAGAACTGCAAAAACCAGACCACTCTGTAGAGTTATTTTGGAGCACTGTGGGCTCATAAAACCTGACAATCAAACAAATTTGAAACAATCCTTGACAGGATGAGATATGGGAGCCTTTGGAGGACGCACAGAATTATTTGCGTAGTTTGGAGGTCATCTGATGGCTGCTGTAGTAGTTAAAATACAGAACAGGGAGGCTGAGGCTGTGAGACGCCAGCTAACAGGACAGATCAGGGCACCGCACAAGAGACGCAGAAGGAGTTGAATGAGAGTGCAGCGAGGCTTCATCATTAAACACACTGAGATGGACAAATAATTATTGTAGGAGAAAAGATTTAAAAAACCATCCGTCGTGTGTAAAAGATTGAAAGCAATCAAAATGCTATATAAATATTACAGTTATTATGGTTGAGAAGCATGCCAGCTGGTTGAGGTCAGACTTTGATGTTGCAACAATCTAGTTTGTTCAATGGGCTGACAGCTCAGAGCGCTACAAAGACTTCATCATTCTCGGAAAGTGACCATCCTGAGCTGAGCCCGGATCTAAGGTGATTGATACTGAGTGATACAGAGTATGACTATAGTATGACATACGGAGCTAACAAAGAGCTGTGTGGGTGTACAGCTATACAGACCAAAATGCATTCAGTGTTTAACAGTTCATCCAACTGTGTGGGTGATTCAGTAGCACCTCAAATAACGAGGCTCAGACCACAGACCTTTAGCAGATAATATTCAATGTGGCATTGAATACCATGCGCATATTTGCATGACTTCCTGGAAAGCTACTATTTCATAGGGGTCCAAAACTCTCCTTGGGGGGTTGCTTGAACACTTAATGGAAGAAGAAAAAATGGTTTTCCACCACCAAAATTTGACATACTGAAGCTAAGCAACTATTTTATCCCTCTCCTCTCCCTCATACCTAGCATACTGCTCTGCATGTTCAGTTGAGTAATGCAGCTTGAGATTGCATTCCATCAGAATGCGAGCTTTCCCCCTACAGATAAGACAGGAAGTAGTCACATTAATCAAAAATAATTATCAAATGTCCACTGCTGTTTGAGTGTTGATGGTCATAGCTAAAGTGATTATGTTGATGATTACTCCAAAATAAAAGACTGGGGGGGAAAAATACTTTTGAGCCAGCAGAAACAAGCCGAAATTTCTTTTTAAGTTGATAAGGAGAACTTTTTTTACACATCCAACTAAGCTTATTGCTAAATAAATAGAGCTGCATGCTGCATCTGGAAATTATGTTGACAAGAGAACTAAAACTGAAGCAAAACAGCAAATCTATCTATGAGCTGAAAGATTCTAAAACACTCTGTAGAGCTAAGGGGGACTGCAGAGTCAGGTGATAATTACCTGTGTTTCACAAACATAGTCATTTGATCGATTGCAAGCATAATTATATTGATTATAGCAGCTTTATAAATAAATTCTAAACGTGTGTGGGGGGGGGGGGCTCAGGAAATTGTGTTGCTCATTAAATCTGGTGCATGTGCCAGTAGTGTGAAACCCCTTGTATATACTACAGTAGCTGTAGAACAGATAAGCAGCAGCTTGCAGTTGTAGTAGCATTAGATCTACTTCTGCTGAATCCACATACACACGTACAGACTGCAACTCATTCATTATTAACTACAAAGAGCAGGCCAACAATCCAGATCATCCACATCACACCTCTGTGGGCTGTAACAGCTACCTGCAGACAGATAATGGGAGAAAGCCTTCATTGCTACGCCACGTCGCTGAACCACATAGGTTAACTGCTGTTTCTCCATTTCATCATAAACAATCACTGAGGTTTTGAAAAGTCCATGTATGTCACACTAGCAAATTCAGGGCTATAAGCATTGCCTGCTCCAGTGTGCACCAACAGCCAGCAGCTTTTAACCTGAGAACTCTAGTTTATCTCAAGCTCATTATTAATAAAATGCCACGAGGACCTAAGAGCATATTGCTCTGTCACTCAGGGCCTAGATTATAATACCCATTGGTTGCATGCAGTTAAATAATTCAACAAGGCTGAGACTGCCTGTCACTCTGGAATTAACCCAAAAGGATTATTATTTTTATTTTTTTTTTTACTGACGGTGAAGACAGACAACTGCCTCTCAGGAGATGTGATGAGCTTCCAGAGCTCACTGCAAATTCTGTCAACTCTTGTATTAGTCACGTTTGTTGAAAATTGAATGAGGAAAGATCCTTTGGCTTTTTCAACAAGGCTCACTCTTGCTCTCGTGATGTCACAGCACCACTGGCTGACCTGACTCATGAAAGGCCTCTGTGAACCACTCACTGCTACCTCATTAGCTCCAAGAGACATGAAAAATGACAGGGTGAAATGTCATTATGCACCAAAGTTGCAGGCTAAGCCAGTTTCTATTTTTGTAAGCAGCTACTTTGTGTGGTCAAACTACAGTAAGCTAGAACATAACAACCCAAGCCATCACTCCTTAATGTAATTACACATTCATCAGTGATACAGCTTACTACACTGTGTGCTTACATGGACCTCAGCAGGCACCATACAAATATCTAAGTAATGTGGTTAACTAATCTTATGACGTCAACATGCTGCCAGACTGGACATGATCATCCTACAGTAGTTCTCCCTGCAGATAAAGTCATATATTGAGTCTAAGGTTTTCTTACTTCCCATGGTATCTGGAGGATTTCAGCTTTTTCAGCTCAAAATGATCTAATCTGATGTCTTATTATTTTAATTTTTATTTAAAGCAATACTTTGGGAAATACACTCGCTTTTTAGCCAAGAATTAGAGATAAGATCGATACCAATCAGCCAACAGCCAGCTTAGTTTATCATAAAGACTGGGAACAGGGAGAAACAGCTAGCCTGGATCGGTCTAAAGTTAATCAAATCAGTGTATCAGTACCTATAAAGCTCACTAATTAACATGTTATATCTTGTTTGTTTAATCTGTACAACTAAAGTGTAAAAACAGTTTACAGGCAGATTTTGATACCTTTAGACAGGCTAGCGGTTTCCTCGTTTCCAGTCTTATCTAAGCTAACCTAACCGGCAGCTAGAAGTAGCTTCATATTTACTACACAGACATGAGAGTGGTATCAGTCGTCTTATCTACTTCTCTGCAAGAAAGATAATAAGCATATTTTCCAAAATGTTAAGCTATCTCTTTTAAGTAAAACTGTAATGCTTTTATTCAAATACAGTCTATTCTCACTCGATTATAACCACAAAGTCTTTATTATTGCTTCACTTTGGAGTTTTATGATTACTGAATGAAAGAATCCTTTACATAATTGCATGCAGTATTTTTGTTTGTGTAACTTTTATAAGTCTATTTTCCACCTCCTGAATCAGTCCGATAGATTTCACAAAACTAACCTTTAATACCGCATTTACTATATATCACAACTACATAGGCCTACTTAGAACACCAAGTCAAATTGTCCTCCATTACATGCTAAAAATAGCTAGACTGTAACCCTGCATTACATCATGACAATGCGCAGATTCATGGAGAAACTCAGTCAAGATGACTCGTCCAAGTCACATGCTTGTGGGACAGGCAGCATGAGAGCAGAATGAGGTTACAGGTGGAATTTCCCCTCGTCTCTCCTTTCTCTCTGACGTCAGGTCCAATGGCAGCGGTTTACTGCTGCTGCCTAGCAATCAAACATGTCAGACAAGGTGATATTCAGGTGTCAAAGGCCTGGGGTGGTGAAACAGCAGCGTAGGCTACAATTAAGGAACTTTGCAAACAGCGGTTCCCCTGCAAGCCCTCAACAGAAAACAGGCCGACAGGGTATTTTTTCTACACATATAAAAAAGGGAAGTTCAACAGTTTTATTTCTCTTTTCACGAGTCGGTTCCTGCATTTATGCAAGTCATTTGAGGTGTCAGCCATCTCATAGGATTGTTTGTTTAGTCAAAGCATATGAACATTGCCATCTTGTGGTTGTTTCTCAAGGCACCAAATTTACACCTAAGAAATTGTCATTAGGTAAAGATGGTGGCCTCAATAAGTGTTTGTCACTCTTTTTAAACTTCCTGGAGTAAGCAAGCAAGTAAACCTTATTTGTAGGTACATGTGTGGACACTTAAAATCCCTCGGTTGAACAATGTGATGTTATAGCTCCTAGATACTCAAACTGCCTATCTCTGAACACCGTTACAGGGAGGTAAACCTGTTTTACAGATTACCACATATGACAACTTGCAAAAGATTCCCAGCCTCTTGCAAGACCACACTGAAAGCTTTTGTGAAACTGGAGTGCTGCTTTCTAAATAGGATAAAAGCTCAGATCATTTTGTGTGTGTGTGTGTGTGTGTGTGTGTGTGTGTGTGTGTGTGTGTGTGTGTGTGTGTGTGTGTGTGTGTGTGTGTGTGTGTGTGTGTGTGTGTGTAGCCAAATCAATATCCAGCAACCCATTAAGGCAGGCGGGCCGGGTACGTCTTGGGCAAGAAGAAGTGTCTAATGTCTGAGGAGCTTCTCGTCACTGAAGGGAGAACAGCACAGTAGAGCTCTCCATTATGGCCCTCGGTCATCATCACACTCCTCAGACTGCTGATGGTGACATCACTGTCACAGGATAAGAAGGCTACCGGGAAGTGCTTTAGCCTCAACACAAACACCCACCCAAAACACAGCAGCATTACAGTTATCCATCAGCAAGGATAGAGGGGGAAAGAGAGGCTGAATGTGTGGGCATAAGCATGTCAGGATGTTTCTAAAAAACAAGCGCACATGCTTGAAACAAAGAAAGACGACTCCACGCTGGAGTATCTTTAGAAAGTCTTGCTCTGGATAATTGCTTTTAATGGATTGTGGAAGATTCCAATTATCCACAAGCCTCTGCCAGTGTCCCCCACCATAGGAAGATTGTAGGGGAGGGGAGGGAGGGTGGGTGAAGGGTTGGTGGGTCCAGCTGGTCCTGTCTCTAGTGGGACTGACAAGAGCTCGTAACTTTTCCCCTCCCTCTGCGTCATAGCCGCCCCCTTTGAAGGGAGCAACTGCAGTCGACCAATAAGAATGTGTTTGACTGTCCCATGATACAAGCATCTTAACTCAAAAATGTAAACATCTGGCAAACATTTAGACTTGCCACAGAATAGGGCTGATCAACTATACTATAAAAACACTATTCTGTCAGGCATTGCAGACAGAAATTGGGAAAAGGAGCAAACATTTATTTATATACGTCCTCCGAGAAAGCTCAATGAGTATTTGAGACTTACGTTTAAAGAAATTCTCTCCCATTTTAGTAAATATATTCAGTCTGAGACTTTTTTAATGGAATGAGGGACACATGGTGGAGTCAGATTAGTCATCAATTGATCAATGGCTGCTATAGTAAAATATCTGGAAATAGTTCAAAAGTAAACATCACAATTTCACAGAGCCAAAGTTGACGTATTTAAACTGCTTATTTTATGCAATCACCAGTCCGAAACAAAAAGATAATCAGTTTAGTATAATTGAAGACCACAAAAAACATATCTGCATTTTAAGAGCTGGGACTGGGGGGATTTTTTGGCATTCTTGCTTAATACAAATGAACTCTTATCAGACACAGAATATCTACTCACGTTCAAATTGTTCTGAGGGGTCAGGTATATACAGTAAAATAACTTTTTCCAATGTTTTCTAGACAAGGCCACACCTGGAATCAGGGTCAATACTTATTTCTGACTATGGAGGACAAACTGAGTGCTCTCTGTACGTATTAACTATTCGTATTAGAGCTCTAAACAGAAATTAGTACTAAAACTGCACTGGCATTCTGCTTATAAATGTGATTGATTGTTATCTAAAATGGATGATTATTACAATTGCAGCTGTGGTATTGCTTCGCTGAAACACTTAATTGTCATGATTTTCAGAGAGCACACACACACACACACACACACACACACACACACACACACACACACACACACACACACACACACAGTGCAGTCACATGCTGGCTGACTGACACAAAGGGGAGTCACAGAAATCTATGGAGTAGTATGATGCAGGTCATGTATCCCAGAGGCTAATGTCTACTAACATCATATGAGTTCAGTCATGCTTCTTTAGTTGTAGTGTGATAACTTTATGTGTACTGAGTGTAGGCATAGTGCAATAAAATAATATTCTACAATTATAGCCATGATCTGCTAAAAGTCTTGATTATTTCACATAAAAAGCACAAATAGACGGGAAAATGGTATACGTGCAGTTTAGTGTCCCAAATTATTTTCCAAAAACTGAGTGTTCCAAATGATGAGGGTCTTATTTGAGACAGGTTAGTTTATTATTTTCCAAAAAAATGAGGGTTAGGGTTAGGGTTAGCAGGTTCATAATTAAGGACATTGTATGGGGAATTTTGGAAACTAAACTGCACGTATACCTTGGGAACATTTAATATCAACATGACTCCACAGGGAACTCAAATTGTATGACTATCTGTATAATACTATACATTAGCTAGTCAGTTACAAGAAAGCAAGCAATAAGTAGCCTATAAAACATGCTTGACTGTAGACTCACCCTGGTTGAAGTTGTCATCAGCACAGCATATCAGCACGCTGGGATATATCCCCTGACTAGCTTTAAGCAGTGGCTGTCCTCGTGAAAACACGCCGACGTTAGAAAAACATTATTATCCCTGGTGCGAGTTGGAGACAAACGGTACTATAGCTCCATCATCGCACTGTCACCGGTTAGATCAGCTTTACCCTCCTGCAGCGTTCGTGTGCTTCCTGACACAAGCTTGCCGTTTTCTCCGACAGGGGCTGATGCGTGGGGAATTCCTAGCAGTCACATTTTCCTGGGAAATGATTGGCCTTGCACCAAAGTTTGGCTGTAGAATCCTGGTAGTAGTGAGAGGAATCAGGACTGGTTTCACAATTGAGCAATAAGCATCGAAGGACGGTTGTTGACGTTATGAAAAAAAGTTGCTTACTGTCCGCGTCATGTTTTAAAAGTAGCCTAAATATGATCAATACATACTTTATTCTTTATCGATATTATTATTATTATTATTATTATTATTATTATGTAGCCTACGTGTAATCCACCGCTAAGGAACAGGGAACAGCTAGCTATGGCTTTTGTAATTTAGTAAACCGTTAACGTTAGCTAAACAAACTAAGCGACCGTTCGGTTAACGTTAATGTTTAGCTAGCTAGCTAGTCAACCGTCAACGTTACCCGGTCACATGTGTCACTTTATAGGCAATTTTGTCAACAACTCAAAACGATTTAATCAAATTAAGTTACGGACGAAAATAAAGTTGGTTGTAGCCTACAAGCTAGCGTTGGATTTCTTTTCAGTCGAGTTTGTTTTCCTGTAGCTAATACGTTGGACTACGAAATTGTTAGCAAGGGGAGATATAAGTAGGAATGGCCGGGAAGGTCCAAGCCCTTGTTGTGGGAGGATGAGTGCAATTGAGGATAATGTTAACTCCTCAACGGGCGGGGTCTTACGTTACAGTAACGTTAGATACTGCTAGTATCCCTGGAAATGATGAGCGTATGTTGTGATAGCTGTATCATATGACCTAGCTACGGCTGAAACACTTTCCATTTGTCTTATTACGTGCTTCTAAAGGAGATGAGTTAATATACATTTGACATGGTCCAAGCCAAAAGGGCAAGTTCCCATACCGGGAGTCGAACCCGGGCCGCCTGGGTGAAAACCAGGAATCCTAACCGCTAGACCATATGGGAAAGGCGTTTACTTAGGCAAGAAGAAACCCTTTTACTTTTATTTCAGTGCAGTTCTTATCAATATGTAGTTGCTGTTTTCACTATTTATTTTAGAAATAACGATTTTACAATGGTCAAATAAACCAACCGGCTCAGTAACCATACATTTATGGCAATCACTCTTGTTCTGGGTTGTTGTGCCGTATAATTTAAATTTTAAACACTTGGGGCCTAGGTAACGTTACCATCTAGTGGTCTTTCAATGTTACTGTAAATTGAATACAGGATGTCAGCCATAAATACATTTTAACAGTCACTGGCTATACCCAAAGTAATTATTTTAATATGGATGAAATTAATCGATGGATTGGCAAAAATAAAAATAAAAATGAATATGAGAAAAGGGAAGGATAAAGCCTTACAAACATAGCGTTACGAATCTTTACCGTGTTCCGAACAAAACAAAAGTGCTAAACAGGGTGCTAAACATATGACGTAATTTTCTGTGGAATAATACAAGCATAGAGACGGGGTTCTCTCAACTATATAAAAAAGAATCTTGATATATTTACAACGAGCTAAAACTGGTTCACACAAGTAAACAGGCATATTCAACAATCTCACGTTCAGTGATAATGTAAGCTTATGTTTGTGTGGCTATACAGCTCACCAATATAGAGCCAGTCGATGTGAATGTCCTCTTTCTAGTGCAAGTGGTAGCGCCCTTAAGACTAGCAGAGGCAGCCAAATATTTGACAAACTAGCATTCGTTGGCTAGTCAGCTAGGAGTTAAAATAATACACCGATAAAAAAAATAATTTCCCTACACTTGAGCCGCTTACGTTTATGCCAAGGATTTAGGTTTCCGTGTAAACAGGATGTCAACTCCAGCAAGACGACGTTTAATGAGAGATTTTAAACGGTAAGCGAAAAGAAAACAACACAGAAGTAGCTATAGCTAACGTTAGCAACCCAAGACTAGCCTGTAAGCGTTAGCCTAAACGGCATTCTGAACTACAACCCTACCATCAATTAATAATACAGATCGACACATATAGACACACCGGCGGATTATAATCGTGTTTTTGTCTCCCCGCTATTTTTGGTTAGTGTTAACAAGTTAATGACTGGTAAGATACTGACAAGTAACGATAATTGTTAACGTTACTGCAGCCAAGAGTAGTAACGTTGATGTTGTGTAACTCATGCTCGCTGTCGTAGATGTAGCTAGATACCGTACTACTCTGATTTTTTTACCCTATATAACATAATGACTTATCGAGCCTTCCTCGAAACTGTTAATGGCTCTATTCCTATGATATCTATGGGCTTTATTTGTAACTGGTTATTGAGGATACAAGTGAGCCAGAACCGCCAGATGGCCCTTCAAAGGCAGATGAAACGTTTGGGTAGATGTATACTGTCCAAATGCACACTGATAAAGGGAGCTCCTGGTAGATCACCATCTAAGCCTGAGGATAAGCAACCATCTGCCATGCACTTACCAAAAACCTGCAGACATTCAGCACAGTCCGACATAACACATGTTTTTTTATCCCTGATCTACAGTATGCTCTAACTAAACAATACTGATGGATGGTCACAGAGTCCAAGACTTAATCCTGGTTGGCCCACTGTCTAAATCAATTACCACAGTTAATTTTTGACACAGTGACTTAGTTTATTTGCACACAAAAAAGATATAAAATATAAAACAAAAAGAAAAGTAATTTCAGTGCAGGAGAGGAAGGAAGCCTGAAAGGCTTATTCAGAGTCCTCCACTAATACAAATGAAAATTTGAAATGACATTACTTATAAAAAAATGAAAACAAGCATACAAAAGACAAACATTACAATCACACACACACACACACACACACATATATATATATATATATATATACACACACACACACACACACACACACACAAACAAAATAAATAAGAAAACAGAAAAATAAACCTAGAATAAGTCAACAACCAACAGAAGCAACCAGCCATAACTGATCTGAACTGAACACACTAATGGACTTAACTTTAATAAACATTCATCCAGAACAGTGACGTCAAACTCAACTTCACTAAGGGCCACACTGGAAAATAAGAATCACATCAAGGGACATGTTTAGTTTATTGATATGCTTTTATTTAATCGAAAAATCAAATATCTTTGACTGTATTATTGCATGTGTCATATAGTCTTCTCACTTACAGTTTGGTCAACATAAAGTCCTAAAGAAGTCAGGAAAAAGTTCCTAACCCATCATAGAAAAAAAACACCCAAAAACTTTGCAAAAGTGACAACAACGTTGGAAAAAGTTACAAATCGTCAAAACAAATGACAACAACGTCACAAAAATGACAAAAACTTGGTGGGCTAAAATGTATTGTGAACCTAAATTGATATGCAGGCCGGATCTGCGAGGGGCCGAATCTGGCCCGCGGGCCTTGAGTTTGACACATGTGATCTAGAACGTGTAATGGCCAAGCAGGTAAAGACATTGTTCATTTTCACTCAGGTATGACAGTACACTAGTTTTTAAACTTTTCAGGGTCTCCTAAACTGACACAAATCAGACCACAGACCCCTATTTGATAAGATTTGGTCCCAGGGTTCCCCATCTGATAGGATTTTTGCTTTTAGATGTTTTATTAAAGAAAGTGTATGAAACCCATGACCAAAATAGTCATACGTTCTGTCATTGTGTTACTTATGGATGGAAATATAGTGAAAATAAGTTATTCCCCTTTTTGCTGGGGACCCCCCGGAATCCCCTCAAGGACCCTGGGGATCCCCGGACTCACCTGTGGGAAAGACAACTTTAAGTATTTTACCACTTTACAATATTAATGCAGTATGCTTGATGTTATTATATTACAAAACAAACATTCAGATGAATAATTAGCATTATTGTCATGTTTCTTGTGTTAATACAGCACCCAGCTGTAATTCCTGGTGTAGAGTTTGCCAATAGAAAATCCACCAACTGTCATCCCCTTTTAGCATACAATTACCCACCCAGGTTTAGAGATACAATTTAGGGTTTGTACTCCATTTTCATATTCAACGGAGCCTTGCTGTCTGCTGATTTGTATTGTATTGTATTAGTCTTCACTCTGACTTTTTTTTATTATTATTATTAATAATAACCTGCCCTGTTGACCACCAGCGGGGGCATAATACTTTATGTCTAGCAGATATGACTTTGACTTCCATGTGTTATGCTCTGTCTAATATCACCTGTATTTTGTGATACCACCTTGCTTTTACTGTATCTGTTAGGCTGCAAGAGGATCCTCCAGCTGGAGTTAGTGGGGCCCCATCGGAAAACAATATCATGGTATGGAACGCTGTCATTTTTGGGTAAGTCAAGTTGATTTGTTTAAAACTATGACAGAGGGATTTTAAACATTTTAGTAATCAGTTGTTTTGTTAAAGTAGTCTCTGCTTTTTTGGACATAAAATATGTGATAAAGCTGTAGTTTATTTCAGCAGGTTTTGTCAGTATTTTAAATTAGAGCATGAAAAGTTAATTGGAGCTTTTTGTAAGTGATGGTCTACAACCTGTTTGCCTCTCTTTTAGACCAGAGGGAACACCTTTTGAAGATGGTAAGTCCTCTCTAAAGCCCTTAATATCCCTATCATTTGTCTTTCCATCCTCGCTATGACATTAATCCAGCAAATATTCATTAAGACTTGAAGCATTGGACTTTGGAAGTTAGATAATATGAATTGGTATACTTTTGAGTCTATTTTAAATGGTGCCTTGAACATTTAGGTGGCGAGAGCTTGTTTTGCCAGTAAACTACTGACCAGGTCTCCTACATGAATCAGATTGAGTGTTTTTGAAGAAGTTCAGATGTTTTAAACAATAACTTACTGCACTGGACTTTGTCAAATCGTGTTACAAAACCAACACTTGTTGTCCAAGAAGGTAAATCCTTGACTTTCAGTTAATTCCTTTGTCTGCTTCAGCATCTGTGAACAGTGAGCTTTTGTTGATCTTTTATTTTACAGACACCATTTCACAACAAGAATCCGTTTCTGATCACTAACTTGGCAGCTGAGTTACAAAAATGATTTAGTCCTACTTTTTGAGCGTTATATTAACGTCACCAGAACAACCGGTCAGACAAACATGCATTTTCTAGTTGGGTAGATTACTGTGATAGACCGTTTTTGGTTAATGTATGTCAATTCATACTATGCAATTACTTCTTACTTTCAGGAACCTTCAAACTTACCATCGAATTCACAGAGGAATATCCAAATAAACCTCCAACAGTGCGATTTGTTTCGAAAATGTTTCATCCAAATGGTATGTACATAATGTATTGCACTAACCATTTCAATTGCAGCAATTAAAAGTTGTTCCATTTATCATTTATTTATCCCAGAAAAGCTTTATATTCTATATGCTATTTTGCAGTGTATGCAGATGGCAGCATATGCTTAGATATACTTCAGAATCGTTGGAGTCCAACCTATGATGTCTCTTCGATCTTAACTTCAATACAGGTAATACACTATTCCTTTATGCAGATGAACACAGTGTGCGCCAATGAAAATTAGGATTAGTTGTAGTGACGAGAGATATCCACATTTTTTGTAAAGAAATAGTAATTTGTACATGTCGTATGTTATGTCATATAAAGGTTTATATGAGACCTAACCCGCTGCCATTCTTTGTTGTATATTTAAAGTCTTTACTGGATGAGCCAAACCCAAACAGTCCAGCCAACAGCCAAGCAGCCCAGCTGTACCAGGAAAACAAGCGCGAGTACGAGAAGAGGGTTTCTGCTATTGTTGAACAGAGTTGGCGTGACTGTTGACCCCTGTTATTGTTCAAAGTATGAACAGTGTCCGGCTCAGAATCGAGAAACCACAGATCAAGAAAACAACTGATCTCACAGAAATAAAATGACACATCTTAAAATCCTTCTCAATATATTTGTCCCACAACTGTTGTTAAGTTTGTATGTTGTTGTGTTTTGGCATTCACTCTTGCCGAATGCTATTGTTGGGCAATAGGGTATGTTTGTTCAAAGTTAATGTACCTTGTTATATCTGGGTTACTTGCTACATGCCCCAACTATTTTTCTTTAAAAAGAAAAAAAAAAAACTGTCACTTTTCTACCGGTTTATTACACGAAGTAAGCTGGTTGGATGATACAGTGACAGTTAATTAGATGTGCTTGCTGTGTGGTTTGCTGTGTAGATACGGGCGGTGCATATTTACAAAAAAAACAAAGCCGTTTCATGGGTGTTTTTCCTTCTGTTTCAGTGGCCTCACTCCTTATGGTTTTGTTTCTTTTTGTCTTTCGAAAGCCTTTCAGAGGGACAGAACATTAACCTGGCATGGGCATCCATCCCTCTAACAAGTTGTCAACAACAGATGCCTTTGGGGGTCATTTTTTTCTCAACTGTTCTTGTAAAACCATGCCTTTGACTATAAAAACGCTCTAGATATTGGTACACACACACACACACACACACACACACACACACACACACACCCCCTCTTCAACACAGAAACAAGACATTTAGTACCCTTTCTGGGCACCTAACTTTGTTTCATGCACAGAGTTTCATAATGCTGACGTTTAAAGGCTGTGTGAGAACATTTCTATGCTATTTTACAATCTTACACATCAGCTGACATAATAGGCTGATAACACTGTTTAAAACAGTTTTCAGATTATAAAACTTTGCACTGGTAACCCATGTAACAAACTGTACATTTTCTTGTAAATAAAATAAATATACCACAACTGTCTTTGTACCTTTTTAACTCCAGCCAAAAATATCCGTCTGATTGTTATCAGTTTTAATTTATTCATTCATAACAGCTGTGAACACAAGCAGACAAGTTAACTGTACTCACATAAACCAACACAGACATTAAACAAAGATCACAGCTTACAGTTTCCATGTGAAGATTTCTGATTATGGATGCAGCTTGTATTTGTAGAATGACCGGTGTTAAAAGAGCAAACGGCATTGCTGGTAGAGAGAAATGTATCACTACAGTGAGACTGATATGTGCACCTAACTAGTTTGATGTTGATACCTTTCATGAGTCAGCTGTCAACAGTGTTAAACAAGCAGTGAAAAGCTGCATATTTTGCCAGGTTTCTTAAATAGCCAGGAAAAAAGTGGCGAGAAAATCCTCCGTCTTTTAAAAAAAAATAAAAATACCCAGAACAACACCAAGACATGATTCCACAAATTACCAAACACAAGCATGTTGTGCAAAAGTGAAACAAATAAGACGTGGAAGGGCAGGAGACCGAAATAGACAAATCACTTGTCTTAAATTATCCCCTGCTAAAGCTAAAGTACATTTAATGGCAAAGGAATGCAGAAACCATAGGTGATCCCTGAAGGATTCTCTTTTATTAATGTATTGTAAGTTTGTCACACACAAGTATAAACAGAGCAGTTACACTTGAGTGTGATTGGTACTGAAGTCCAAGCGTATGTCCGATGATTTTTAATTTTATTTTGCCCTGCATGCAAATCAGTGAGAGGCCTGAGGTTTAACGAGTTCATATCGTCCCACCTGTCCCTCCTGTAAAAGCTGACCAATGAGCTGGTCTTTGTGTACTTTGCGACTGACAACAAGGAACCGTTGCCGCCCTTGTCCGTACGACTTGCTCCGTAGGCCGTATTTCTGAGATATCTGGTGGATCTGCTTGCGTTCATCGTTGGTGAGGTCAGTGGAGAAGCGAAGATCATCCTGACGGTCTGAACTAGCATAGTTACGTATGATGTCCTCAATATCACGTTTGCTGAGCTGGTTTCCAGCTTTGTCCATGTCCATACCCAACCCTTCCCTGGAGAACTGTTCCTTCACTCTGATTGGTTCTGCAATGCCTTCCCCATCTCGGCCCAGACCACCTCCTTTCCAGCCCATCTTGCGGAGCAGCTGGTTTCCGATGTTGTCTTCCTTAATCTCCTGCCTTATGGCCTCCTCACCTGAGCGAGCCAGGATTTGGGATCGGGATATGGCGTCGCTGTTCCCCTCCTTTCTTAGGTTGGATTTGACCACAGCGTGCGTCTGTCTCAAGGTGGCTAAGGCCTCATTTGCTGCAATGTGCTTCACTATTTTCTTGGGCCCAATTCCAGCTGCTACATACTGTCCTTCCAAGTAAACTTCACACCTCCAGCGATGATCAGGCAGAACTGTGAACTTGTAATCAGCAGTCACTTTATTAAACTGAGCTGTGTCATTAATGATACAGATTGCATTGTCAGAGTTTTCAAGGATGACCAACTCGCTCAGATGCTTCTTTTTGCCAACCTGTTGCCCAAAGCGTCCACCAGAATCTGGCAGATTATTTCCTCTGGAGTATTGTGACTGTGACTGTTGCTGTTGTTGTAGCTGCTGCTGCTGCTGTTGTTGTTGTAGTTGCTGCTGTTGTTGCTGCAGCTGCTGCTGCTGTCGTTGTGCCTGATTCATGCGAAGTTTCCTCACTGCGTCTTCAGCCGCTGCATGCTTGGAGCTCTTTTTGGTACCGGTTGCCTGTGCCACAAGCTCATCCTGCAGGAAAACACTGCACAGCCAAGCACTGTTGTTTGGGAGCAACTCAAACTTATAGTCTATCTTCATGCGATTAAAAGCCGCAGAATTGTTGAGTATGCAAATGGCGTCATGAGCGTTGTCCATAACTACAAACTCTGTCCAGTGCTTACGTTTATCAGGCTCGTATTGGCCCTTAGAGCTGGGTGTCGGTTTATCATCTGGGTTTCGGAGTGCAGGTAAAAAGCTTGGGGTTGGGCTATGCATCTGGCACACAACTATGTCATTGACTAACGAGTGTCTGTATTTCCGCTGCACCACACGAACCTCAACTGTTTTCAGGAAGAGTTTTACAGCCTGCTCAGAGGCCCGGTCCCTCGCTCCATTTTTACTACCAGAGTATCCGGTGGCAAGATACACACCCTGACATCTCAGTTCACAGGCGTAACCGTCTGTTGGTACTTTCCTGTTCTTCGGTAGGTCAGCCTGAGGAATGTCCTTCAGGTTGACATATATATACTCCGGATTAGTTTTGCAGGCCTGAATACTGCGGCTCAACATGAAATTATAGTTTGGCGATTCACTTCCAGTCATGAACACGGGGTCCCTAAAAGCAACCGCCAATGCAGACGCTACACAGGAGATCAGCCTTTGCTTCTCATCTAATATTGGCTGAGATATAGCAATAGGCTGCAAGGAGAAGCCCGACTGAGAAGTGGTGGGACTGGGACTGCTCCTGCCTGGGCTGTTGTAGACTCTGCTGAATGGCCTGCTTGATGACGGCCGCTCCTGATGACTGAACCCCAAACCCTGACGTCCCGAATCCCAGCCTCCTGATCTGCTCCCTCCCCCGTATCCATTGTATCTGTGGGGCTGTGAATAAGAATCCAGAGTTCGAGAGGAGTGGGCTTCATACTTGGCTGAGTAGTCCTGCTGTGTTTTTGCCATAAAGTTTGAAGTGGACCCACGTCCTCCATACCCCAACCCACTTGTACTACCTGAAAAAGTATCTCGGTCTCTATCTCTATGGGAACCCCAAGAGTCCGAACTGTGCGATGGCACTCTGTCAAAAGCAGGCCTCAGGGAGGAGGAGCCCTGCGCTCTGCTGGTGCCGCTGTAGGATGAGTGTTCAGAATCCCACTGTCTTGCACCATACGACTCACTCCTCCTGCGCTCCTTTTCGTTCTCCTTCTCATCAGCACCAGTTCCTCCGCTGCTTCCACCACTGACAAAGTGTACAGGCTCGAATCGAGGCCTGGAACCAAATTTTGACACAGGCATTTTCCTCATGGGCTCGTCTCCTGCAATAACATGACAATGGGTAAACAGTTAGAAAACCATAAAAAGATACCTGATTTACTTGAATTAATAACTTATCATCTCAGAAGGGCACAACAAGGTTAATGTAAAAGTCCCATGAAACTGGCTTGTAAGTGTGATTTCCTTAATTTCTTCAAATAGGATGTTGTGACAGGACTTAATGGTTAAGTTTCTGAAGTAAGCGAAGTCTGTCAAATGGGCAACGATAGTAATTCGTATGCGGTTTGGCTTGGCCCAAAATTTGTAAATCAGCCTTTATGCTCAATTAATGAACTTTTCATGTCTAAGTAGCTGTAACAGTATATAAAACATATTTGGATATAAAAATTTAACAGTGAAACACAAACAGTAGCTAACAACATGGAAATGGAAACTTTTGAACACAAACACAGACTACACAACCCAGATTAACACTCACTGCCATCAGAAGAAGTCGGTCTCTTTTTTGCTTCAGAACTTGGACTTGGGTCAAAGGAGGGCATTTCGCCAGTGTCAGTCCCTTCTGCCATCACCAGCGCCGTCCAAATCAAATCCAGGCCATACCTGTTATTGAGGCCAAAGATGTCAGTTGGACATAACATGAATAGATGAAATATACAAACACTGAACATACTGAGCTAATACTCCATGCTGCCTATAGGGGCTCAAATATTCCCTGGAAAACAAACACCACCTGCCAGCAGCATGCAGTGACTGAACACAAAAACAATGTGCCTGGACAATATATTGCACAACTATAAATGTAGTATATGATGTTAACGGAGACAAAAAGCTGCATTTCGTACCAACACACGGGCCTGACAAAGTGACGCAGTAGGCCGACAGGGTGCATTTCTCACAAGCGAACATGTTTAAATAATTTTTTATCGACATTTAGATGTGCGACTAGTTAGCCGTGTCATATTCCTACCTTAAGGTGTAGCCTTTGGTCCGATTTATATCTATGTCCTTCAGCCAAATAAGTGACAGTGCATTTATTTGTATGATCAGCCAGATATTATTTTCGTGCTAGCCTCTTTTAGCTAGCTAGCTAGCTAGCTAAGTAACTAACATTGGCAACCCGGTGGTGATTGCTAGCTAGCATTAGCCAGCTAGCTGGTGCTAGCTTCTAGCTAACCCAGCTCCACTTCAGTAGCAACAGCCTGCTTATATAGTTTTAAGTCAGATTCAGCTCGTATTTAAAGGAAACGGACACGTAGGCTTGTATCCTGTAAGTGTAATATCCGAGACAGGTGGTTTAAAATGCTGCCCAAAAACCTGCTGGAGCTACCCATTCAACTAACTAGCAGGAAGCATCCATTTTCTGGTCCAGCTCAAGTCAAGAAAATCATGGCGTCTGTCACCGACCCACAATGCTTTGCCGCCGAACAGTTCAAGCACATTGGGCTGCTGCTGTCGCTTGACGTCATTAATGTGTACATGTGGTTCACAAACTGAAGTGAACACACACATTACAGCAGAAATATGCATAATGTTATTCAGTTGAGAGACAGTATGTTAGTCACTGCAGAGTCACACAAGAGCAGTACACAGTTGAGTATTAAGAAGTATTGTCCAACACTTCATTACCTATTCACAGTAATGCTTTATTAACATAGTGTCAAGCCCATTTAGTCACTTTACCTACCTTTGCATCATGGTAACTTATCTATTATTGCCATATACTGTTTATTGCTAGTAGTTAATTATTGCACAATCATTTTTAAATATTTTTTATATGTACTAATTGTATTTAGGTACAGTACTTGAGTAGGCTACTTTATTACATTCCACCATCCGCTATCTAAACTGTGACTTTTTTGTTCTGTGTTTTGTCCCCATCATGTTTAATAATAAGCCAAGGAATATTATATTGTGTGTATTTTTATTGCACTGCACTTGTACGATGAACCCGAGGCTTAGAATAATTTACAAGATAAACTTCACGTGGAAATGTAAGTCCGGTTTCTCTCTTGTATGCCCCTCATGTTGTATCTTTTTGTGCTATATGTGAATGCTGTAAATTAATTAACTAACTACTCTGTGCTGACATTTTGTCCAGGTCTCTCTGCTGAACATGCCTCAGTTTTCATACTCATAGGCTATTTTAAGTGATTATGGTCAGCAGTTTTACAGCCCACAAAAAGTACAGTGCCATTTTCCCCATAAACCTACAACACTGTAAATAAAAGACAAAAGCTTAATATGTTTGGATCATATTTTTTTTTTATTGAAAATGTACATCAATGGAATCAAACTAAAGTAAAATATTTAATTATTTGTAGTGTGGGAGAGTTTTTGACTACAAGAGGTGATGACTGATACTACAAAAATGTTTGCCATTTTCTGACACCAAAATGTTACTTTACACTCAGAGTCACATCAAAAGGTCATAGGTAATAAACAACAAGTCTCCACTTCAATACACAAAATATATCCTTATAAATTATACAAATGCATGAGTATCCTGTTTAATACTCCTATCTGGGATTCAGTTCAACTCCATCTTATACTACTATTTGGCAAAAAAGGAAGCTAAAATCATAGGACAGAGCAAATATACATTAATAATATGCACCATTTGAAGAAAACAGCAATGAATTCAAAATAGACTGCAAAATTGAATTATTAGGGATAAAAACAAGCAGGTCAAAAGGTCAAAGATCACAGCGGTAATTAAATAAAAAGATGCATGCAAAAAATATAGAATAGGCTGGTGAATATTAAAGCACAATGTGTAATAAAAGTCCATTACATGCGACCTCGATGGTATTCAACAGTTAAGATGTAAACATGGGCACCATCAAATGAAGTGCTAAGTAGAAATATTGCTTTGGCTTTTGCATGAGTATGACTCTTAATGTAATTATTTCTTGTTTATGTAGGAATCAGGAGATTTTCATTTCAAACTGAACTAGATTTAATAAAAACAACATGACTACTCATATTCATAACACATTACACAGTGCATTAAGGGCTTCATGAGTTTGTTTTTAATCAGCAAGCCTTGATGTTTCAGTAGCGTTTTATCTTAATGTGCACTTTGTATTAAGAATCTTATTGAAAAGATGAGTGCATAGTGCAGATCATTGCAATTTTGTTTCCAGTGAAGATCGAATAATGATTTCATCTATTAGTTCTGTAAATGTGTGTGAACCCCAGCTGATGACTTCTATTAACTACAAGAGTCTCTTTATATACATTAAGACATAATAAACTGCCTGGTTCCCAACCTGCATGGGTTTTAGAGCTTCACTAGGTGTTCAGAAATACCATGCGAGTCCACATAAGGCCATATTCAACAAAAGGAGATGCAATGGGGGAGAATAAAAAAGGGTGGATACAGCGAGAAAAAACAGGAAGAGGTAAAGGGTGCTAAGTTCTTGCTGAAGCTGCAATCCCCTCTTCAGGTGGTCAAGACAGATTAAAAGAAGCTAAAGAGACAAAGAGAGAGAAAGCCAGCGGTTAGAGAGGGGGCAAAGCAGAAACACTTCCAAACAACATGAGTCAAGCTTGAGATTTAGGAGTGCATCTGATATCAGCTAGAAAATAGATAAAAGGTTTGATAATCATAAATACAAAGTTAGGTGATAAAATCCCTGGGATCATAGCTGTTCAAACAACACATTAAGCATAAAATCACAAGATTATATTGTGCCCACTGATGATGCTGCATGCTTTTTAAACTGTGACTTGATTTAAATCATAACCACATTGGTTGTCATCTTGTCTGGTTAATTTATGAGACACTTTTTAGTAACTATCCAAATGTGACAATAAATGAACAAGTGCGCATATAATCTCCATCAAGTGAAAAAGGTGTTAGTCACAGCAAAAGACAAAAACAAAACAGTGCACATATAAACATAAGCAGAGGCAAATCAAAAAGCTAGAATTAGAATGCTGAGGGTGATGTTAGAGCTTCAGTGAAACACAGATACACATGAATCAATATTATAGCAGAGCAGGTAATGATTAAGAAACCCTGAAGGGTGGGGTCCACAAAGCCTCCGGTCACATTTGAGGTACTCAGTACCCACAAAAGCTGGTCCCTTAGCAAAGCTTGAGGGCTGAGGACCTACTCAGTGCAGAGCCAGGGATTACTGCAAAGGAAAGTGAAACCACACAGACCAGTGAGCTGAGGATTATGAGGAGGGAATGGCGCTTTCTCTTGATGTATTTTGACCGTGGTATCATCTGGAAAGTGTTTTTTATGCAGCAATGTCTTAGATACTAAACAATTTTCTCTGTCATTAGAAAACACAAGCAACCTTGTGGTGAAAAAACAAGGAATAACTGATCAGATCATCAAAGTAACACTTAATGGCATCAACATTCATTGACTGTCATTAATGGCTCCAGTTAACGACAATCCACTGAGATGCTTCATCATGCAAATCAAGCATACCCAATTACCCCATGTGGAGTTAAAACTTTCATCTAATCTCCTAATTTACAGCAATATTTGTCATACACAATGATTATGGCCACAGTTGTAATATTTGGTGAAAAATTGGCCTTTATTTTCTTTTGAGAGAATATTTATTTTATGTGTAACACTGATACAAACACGGGTCCCTGCAGGACATCATGATTACTTTCAAATGTGCCTTGATAGTAAATAAAATAAAAAAGAAAGTTACAATTGCACTGACATTAATATGTACTTAAAAAACATCACATTTGTGTATAAAAAAAAAGTGCAAATGTGAAAGCTAATACAAGTATGCACATTACGCAT
The DNA here is from genome assembly GCF_010015445.1 of Perca fluviatilis. Taxonomy (NCBI): domain Eukaryota; kingdom Metazoa; phylum Chordata; class Actinopteri; order Perciformes; family Percidae; genus Perca; species Perca fluviatilis. The sequence continues at coordinate 25,307,681 of NC_053121.1, read as the reverse complement.
GACAATGAATGAGGTATGGGAGAAGTGGCAAAGAGATTAGGCTAACAACTACTCATGCATCTGGCTAAAGTGAAACAGCATCAGCAAAGGGACATAAATACCAAAAACAAGTCTCAAATTCAATTATTATTGGAAGCCTATATGGTTGAGATAATAATCAGTGAATATCATGAAATCAAATCCCCTTGTTGATATTATATATAGTCTGCAACGGTCATTAACTGTTTTTACATTCTGTAATTATAGTCTACATTGTTAGTGGCGGGGTCTGCCATTCCCAATGTTGATACACGCACTCAGCAGGAAAAGATGCATGCATGCATGTAATCCAGCATTACTGTAATTTTATCATATTGATATCAGTTTCACTGTTTACAGCTGGATCAGAGCTGTATTAAGTTACAGCTACTTTCCCACTGCTGCGGCTTCACTTTAAAAGTGTTCAACTGGCGAAACACAGGGTGGCCTTTATTGTGAAGCGGTCACAGGAAACGCAATGTATTCATCACTGTCCTTTAATCTGAAGATACAGTAGATCATTAACTTAATCCATCCTCACATTAGTCCTCAACTATCTTAATTCTTTCTTCTCTGTAATCTACTGCAGATCTTTGAACACATGCATACTCAGGTGCCAGCATCTGATGCATGTTTCACTTTACCCTCAACACATTTCTGCCCATCACAACAGTAGTCATGTATGTTAATATTTTAAAAAAGCTCACTCCATCATGCAATTAATCACTTAATATAAAACAAACGTGGAATGCATTAATTTGTAAATTTGTATAAAAAGGCAAGCTGAATAATTGCTTGTACAACCCATATAACATACAAGCATCATTCAGCAAAAGAAAACAAAAAAAAAAGTGATGTCAAACTGACAGCAATGCCCAGCATCTTCCAGAGAGCAGGGGGGCTTGTGGAGGGTTGAATTATGGGGGTTGGGTGAGGGTGGGGATGGGGTACTGTAAAAGGATGATGGGGTGGAAACTCATTCACAGCAGGATGGCCACAAGGAAGCACTTTTTCTACAGGAATCCTAAGCTGGAAATGAGAGAGAAGGGCTGTTATTGCTTTCTTTTGAGTTAAAACATCATCACGACACACACTGTTACACATGGGTGACATCACATCAACATTAGTGACCAGACAGCACTTAGAGGAGATTGTGCTTTCAAGGCAACTCAAAAGGTTTGTTGGGAAGAGGTTAGGGTGAAAGTACAGTAATACTACAGTAATAAAAGGGTGTTTGGTGCGCCCTTGAGCTTTAAACAATGTGTCTAATTAGTCTTCCTGATCAAACAGCAGCTTGTTTTCATCCATTTCAACAGTCCTGAGCTGCTTGAGGAGTTTACAGATTGCAAGACAGATGTCTTCGTTCACTTCTACCCTCCCCAGTGGTTGAGTCTCTACAACATCTCTCTCTGTGGATTTGGCTTTTGTATCCACTCAAGCAAGGAAGGGAGGCAGAGGGGGTCGTCATATGGCTGTGAGATCAACAAAACATGTCATCTCTACAAACAGAGATGGGCCCTGAGGCTGCTCTGCTGCTCTGATGTGACCAGTTAGTCTCAGTTCAGCTTTGAATGGCTCTTTGTGTGATTGCAGGGCCGGGTAGGGACAGACTTCGGAGAGCCACAAAAAAGAGACTGTTGTGGATTTAGGGAGGCAGATGGGGCAGTATATCAAATGGGTGTGTGAGGAGCTAATAAACTGGTTGATTTAGAAGCTGGCACAGGGACGGTAAACACTGCGAGCTCAAGGATACGATTGACACAGAGGTTACCAATGATATACTGTAGGCCTGCAACACTCAAATATGTGAATTACTGTGCCCATTTATCACATTGTAACACTTTCAAATGACTTTAAGGAGCAAATTAAATGCATTAGAATTTAAATACTAGTTTTAATGGCTTTCAAAAGGTTCATTTGATTAAGGATAAATTATAATGTGGAGATGCAGAAAGGTGTGCACAGCCTGTTCTCTACTTAGGCCAGGTGCAGGATGTCAGAGTCAATGAAGGAAAAAGATGGAGAGTATCAGCAGAACGGATTCAATCTCCAAACACTCAGTGGTGTAGAAACATTGCCAGTTTTAGGACCTTTAATCCAGTGTCCAGTTTCTCTCAATTGTTTTCTTAAATTTTGATTTGGGTAATGATTTATTTCTGACTTGCATTTTACAGTAATTCTTTACTCATGTACATGTCATTTGTTAAAAGTTTGATACCTCATTTATATTTTTAGATTCAGTCGGTGGTGTCTTACCAGAAAAGATGCCCCATGCAGCATGCAGCAAATGTGGGAGGAGTTAACTGGAAAACATTATGGATGCAACATAGGTGAAACATGCACTCACAGGACAGATTCACAGCTACACAACAAGCAGCAATCAATTACTGTGTCGTCCAGGAACTGAAGAAAACACTGACAAATAATCCTTGTTTACACTTAGAACTCTCTAGTCGGTTTTAATTAGTGATCCACAGACAAAGCTAAAGTTGCACAGCGGCCCCTTTTTGGAGGAAAAACTTTGCAGACAGAGCTTATAAAGAGAAGAAGTGGCTGTGAAGAAAAAAGATTAAAAAGGGAAGAAAATAAAGCAACAAAAACCTTTCAGTGCAAATGTCTTCTTCCTTTTCTAACAGGCACGGCATCACATCAGCTTCAACAGAAAACCAGGAGTTGATTACCAACATGAAGGGACTAACAACAATGTCAACAGCACACTAGAACCATCATGAACACATATGGCTTCAAAGAACTGCCTCCAAGCACAAAACATGTTGGACACAGTCTCATACGCTCATGATTGTATCAACTATTGATATAAACTGTTGGAAAAAACAACACAATTAATGTCAGATATACCAGGAAAAACAAATATGGAAATTTGAGTTCTACTGTAGAGTCCTTAAAACCAGAGGAGTGGCCACTGTGAGGAAAACTGTCAAATAGTTTCCACTGAAACAATTATGAACTGTGATCTTTAAAAAAGTATTTCATTTATCAGCTTCCTTTCAAGTTAATGGAACTGTCCAATGATTTTTAACAGAGTTGCAATAAAGTTATTTACAAATCTGTTCAGAGTATTTAAGTTCATCATGATGATTTCTCACAGTTGGCTACTTTTCAACTATCTAAATGAGGACAGCGAGTCATTGACTACGTTTACAAGCTGTCAATTTTCGGGTTATGGTCAGGTTAAGGTCACTATTCGGGTTTCTGAAACATTCGGAATAACCCATTTACATGCGTGAGCAGAGAGAGTTACTCCTGTATACATGGCATTTGTAATCAATTGGCAATATCCCGACGTAAATGGCGATGCACGGTTAGCGTCTGGACGTAGCCTACGGACAACCTTAAGACGCAATAACTTTTCGGTCACCTTCTTATAAATCTCACTATCTCGGTACTTTCTGCCGTCAACAAAAGACATTATATTCATGGTTTTCACCACACTAATAAAGAAATTGGTTTCCTCCTCGCTTCAAAAGTGTGGTGCTGTGCTGCGTCTCGCCATGTTTACCTCTACTTCTTGTTTACTTCCGCTATACTGCGCGCAGGTTTTCTGCATTGACATATATTATTATAGTATATAATTATTATTATAACTATGTTTTCTGGCGCATACAAGAAGTTCCTCTACTCAAAAGACCAACATTCCTTGTGAATAGAACATGCGCAGAACACAAATCAACGTTCCTTTTGATGGGGATATGCCGACACACGACAAAAATTTCGGGTTATAAAAAGGGGTAACCCAGGTAGCATATTCAGGTTTCTAAAAAACGGAATATGAGCATATTCGGGTTTTTGCCGGTGTTTACATGGCCGTGCGCGACCGGGTTATTGCTAATATTCCGGTTTTGAACGGGTTATTGGCTGCATGTAAACGTAGTGACAGTCACTCCCTTTCTCTGCTCCTCTTAATTTTCCACATTGGTGAAAAATTATGAATTCTGGTCAGCGTGGAATTTAGTGCTCTCTGTTATTATATGGAGGGTAAACTGGAGCATTCATCGGTCTCTCAGAAATAAAGAGCAGAGGCTTAGCCAGAGCCTTTAACTAATATATGCATTCAATTACGCAAATATCAGGCAGATTATCAGCGAGTGTTGACAGAGAAGCCACTAAGCGCTTGATGATATTAGTGGGACGGAGGAAAATGTAAGTTCTGTCTGCAGCACACATGTGCACAAAGTGGAATGGATGCTCCAAGAGTTTGCATTTTTATCAGGATACAGCTACATTGTATGTTGCTTGCAAGCAGCGAAGTCTAATGCACAACATTTGGCAAATGATCAACATCCTGAAATGTCATTGTAATAATAAGTGGCCTTGTTGCTCCCAGCTTCACAGTAGCCAGACTTTTTAAATCCGTATACAACTGGAAGTGGTCTCCTGCACCTGCAGATGTAAGGATAGACGTAAGGAAGGCACAGGAGGAAGAGAACAATACTTACTTTTTCCTCTCTTTGTCCCTCTTGAGTGTGGTGGAGCCCCCTGCCTGCTGGGCTTGGTTCTGCAAAAGCTCTGCAGCAGTCTTTTTCTGTTTGAACATGTTGAGCTCGTCGTCCAGGGACTTCTTCTTGTCCTCCAGTTTCTTTTTCTCATCCTGGTGGAGCTTCTTCAGACGGTCAAACTTCTCATGCAGCTATGTGGTGGTGACATAAGAAACGATGCTTTGTGTCATTTTAGACAGAGAGCAGAAACTTCCTTAAACAGGTAATGCACATCATATTTCCATACGGTGTAGGATCCGCGTTTAACGACTGTACCTCTTTCTCTGCTTCTTTGAGCTCGGCCTCCTTCTCTTTGACTCTTTGGACAAACATTTGCCTCATTTCTTCTTCTTTCTTCTGCAGCTCACCCATGAACTCGTTCCTCTTAGCTTCATATGTTTCCTGAAGACTGGCACAGGAAAATAAAAATGAAAATGAACAAAAACATTACACTGAACTATGCACTGTACAACACACCAGATGCAGACACCAACTGGTGTCTAGCAAAAGAATAAAAAGGTTTCAATGGTAAATGGGATGCAGAAAAATGCTAAATGAAATAGAGAGCAGCATAGAAAAAAAAAAACAATGTAGGAGAGCAAAATGATATAATAAAATCACAAGTCCAGCAGTATGAGAGCAGTCTCCAGTCTACTACCTGAAGGGCTTGCTGTCAGGGTCTGTGTCTTTAAAGCCCATCTCCTCCAGTTTGCAGCGGCGATAGAGCTCATAATGACGCGTGTGAGTCTGCTCTCGCAGGTCCTCCATGTTCACTCTGATCAGCATTTCTCGCAGCTTGACGAAGTCACAGTGATTCTCATTTTCAACTGTGCGAGACACACACAGTGACACATGAATGTTTTACTCAACACATCAGATGTCAACATATTCATGACGGATTATGTAATTTGCAATAAGCGTACAGTGGCTGAAACAAACGCTAGCATCAATTAAGGTTTACATTTATTTACAGAAAATAATCTAATGTATTATAACTTGAGAGAGTATTTCACAGACCCAGTCAGAACAGAAAAGTGTTCATGTCCTGTGGCCTATTGATTTTGTTACTCGACTGAGCACCACACCCCCACGGACATCATGTGAGTGCACATGCACGCACACAGTCTGTGGTAAACAGACCCAATGTCAGATAAAGCCTCCACACAGAAATATTATACAGTGCAGCTAGTAAGCATTAGGACAGTAATATGTTTTTCATTGTTTTGGCTGTAATCCAGCACATTGTATTTCAAATAAAACAATGACTGTGAGGTTAAAGTGCTGACTTTCAGCTTTGGGGATGTTTGAAGGTGTTTATGTCCATATTGGGTAAACAGTGTAGAAATTGTAGCCCTATTTACCCTCAGGGGGTTTATGTAAAAGGAGATACAATTTCTACACAGATCATTGGATGTGAATGTTGACACCCTAAAATCAATGATAAAATTCAAATTAACCTCATAGGCAATAATACATTTTAAAACCAAATTTGATTATAAAATTAGTTTCATCTATTAGTCTATCGGCATAATATTAATCGGCAACTATTTTGGCTGGAAAAGTATCAAAAAGCTTAAAAGCAGATCAGTGTAATCTATCTGTAATACATTACACCCACTCTGTTATGGATTGATCAAGTAAGTCAATAACAAATCAAATGAAACATCGTCAGTAACATAACATTCCTAAATCTGTGAGAGCTAAGAGCTGCTGCAGCTCTAATATACAGTATAGTATCATGGCAGAGAGGGTGCTGAAGCTAAATGAGGTTATCTAACACTAGTTATCAACATTGCTATGTTTGCAGCAGCTGTTGGAGCCGAGGAGGAATACTGGGGGAGGGAGTAGCTGCAGCAGCTCTGACGAGAGGGAGCGTGCTCTCATTTCCTGTGCAGGATGTGACCCAGGCTTACCCTGCACCGTCCCCCAGGGGTACTGCCGGGCCTTCACCATCTTGTTCCCAATCTTCACTTCCTCTGTGCTCCCCACCACGGCAAATGGCAAATGACTCTGTGGAGCAGAGGGGAAAGCAAAGTTGGTATACTGGTATAAAACCAGCCACTGGCAACTTGACCAGCTGAGTCAGCTGGCTTTAGTCGAGCTGAGATGGGCCAGTTCAGACCGCTGAAACTTTTCCCTGCAACGTTCTAAAACGGTTTTGTCTCGTTGCAAATCTTTGGTCTGAACTGGGCTTAAGGATACATTCCTAAGCAGCTTAACATCACTTAGAGAGAAATAATTTGTTATATTCATTACCTAACCTGACCATTAAGAGCATTTTGACACCAAGAAACAGCTCTGACAGGAGGATGTATGACTTGATATCAGAACAGAGTGGTGGAAAACATCAAATCCACTATGTTTTAGAAACTGGCTACCTCCCCCCCCCTTCCGTTTGTATTTTGGGTGATGATTTTTTTTGTCATATGTTGTCAAAAAACGTATAAAAATAATCTTTTAGAAAAAAAAAAAAAAAAAAAAAAGAACAGAGTGGTGGTCAGAAAGCGGTCTAACGCAATCAGTTAGGGAGAGTTAAGGCATTGCCACATATCAGACTTCATAAACAGCTAAGTGAGCCTTGGCTCATCTGTCAGTAAACACAGGCCCTTTCCCACACTGCAGGCTTCCTGCAGAGTGAGCTGGCTGACTGTACTGCTCTGAACACACTCCTCCCTACATGGGGCGGCTTCTTGACAGCCTGATCAGACACGGACGATGCCCGTCTGTTCTACATCGCATGTCGTTTATGCCGGTAACGCATTACAGAATTTATGTTAAAACTTACCAGCAAGAAAAAGGTTGCGTATACCACTGTACTTCCTTAGGATTAGAAGGAAGATTCAGTGTGACCAACATGATCTTCCACATCAACTCTAATAACCCTTTCACACCCAGGGCTCAACCAGGGTTATACCAAGGTAGACTGTGTGTTTGAATGGGTTAACCCTCAACAATCTACTCGGCCTCGCAACCTGGTCGCGAGGTGGGTTGGATCAGGGTATGACTAGGGGCAATTTCAATGTGAATAGTGCACGACCTGGGTCGCTAACAGCCGGGGCGGGACAAATTATGGGATTGGTTAGAAATGAGAGTGGGGCAGTCGTCACAGGTCGCTGCACACTTTGAAAAAACAATTACATAGATTTTGTCTCACTGTTCACAGGCAGCTTCAACAACAGCTGAGTGGAGCGGTTCAATTCCTTCCCTATGCAGTGCGCAGGCAGGGAGTGCCCGGATGTTCACTCTCCAAAGTTGACTCAACCTTTCGAGAGCGTTAGTGGAGTTTTACAGGGAAAGCCCAGCAAATAGGTTCAATTTAATTCTCTCGGCACTGCTGCTCTTACAGACACACGCCTCCAGCCTGCAGTTCAGTGCGGCTGCTGGGTAGAGCAAATCTCTCTCTTTTTGTTCTCAGTCTTTTTTTTTTTTTAAATGGAGTTGTGAAGCCAACAGCAAAACCCAGCTTTACTATTAATGATATCAAACAAAGAGAAATGTTCTTCCCTCTTCTTAAAATGGTCGGAAAGAGATACCAGGGTAACCTACTTCCTTATTCAGCTGCTGCGATAAAGAGGAGAAATCAGTCTGCACAAATCATCTGATAAGTGTTTGATGGTTATTTATTTGTGCTTTAGAATGTAATCACTGTGAAAACAATCATTAAATACGCTTTATTTCTCTCTCCCTACTGTACAATGACAGATTCAAGTAGCTACAAAACATTAGTTCTTGTGGTAAACAGCCGGACTAGAGTTATGTGATGTAAGCTGTTCACTGAATATGACATGTAAAGCCCCGCCCATTTCTAGCACTTAAGGTAATTGTTATGCATTGCTCCCAGGTTGTGACCCAGGTCATTTCTGAACTGCCATGACCAGGGATGTACCCATGTTGACTAGCTTGGAATGAATTTCTAAAAGAAGGGTGGAACCCTGATCAGACAACCCTGGTCATTGGTGTGAAAGAGGTAGGATATGAACTAAGTAACGATGTAGATAGAAAGTTGGTTGCGAGCCTTACATTCATGGTGGAGTTGATCTCTGCCACAGACTCGTCGTCAGTGGGGAACTGATAGATCTGCACCCCGTTGCTGACCAGCTCACTGGTGATTTTGATTTTGAACTTGGCCAGCTCGCTCTTGGAGATGGCGTCCGACTTGGCAACGATTGGAATAATATTGACCTGCAGTTAAAAATTGTGGAGAGATTTAATGTAGGGTGACACAATGACAAGGTGCAGACAATGCTTTCAGATATGCAGCTAAATACCAGCTGTCTGTCAGAGGTAACCTTAAGGTCCTGACACACCAACCCGATTATCGGCCGTCGGACAGTCTGGCGAGGTCAATGACTCGAGTCCGTTCGGTGCGTTCCGTGCCGTTGGTCCGTTGGAGGGGCCGTTGGCCTTCATTTGGATTGGACAGATTAGCGCCACCTGCTGTTATGGAGACGTATTACGTCTCACGCACGTGCAGAACGTACGCTAAAGTCGGCGTCACTTCGGTGTGTCCCAAGGCATTTTTTGGACCTGGAGGGGCCGACTGATCAGGCCGACTGATCAGGCCAACGGTCGGCCGTCGGGTTGGCGTGTCTGGGGCTTTAAAGCAACACTAGAACTTCTCCCGCTTCGGTCCCCCCTACAGGTTGTCTCATTGGAACTACAGCTCGCGCTAGCCGATCTGGCAAACTTGCATAATGTAATGTAATGGACAATTCCGCTTCCAACCTGTAGGGGGACCGAAGCGACAAAAGTTCTCTAGTGTTGCTTTAACTCACCACCATTTATGTAGTCCGAATTTGGAAAAGAGTTGATGTATTTTTATTTATTTTTTAGGTATTTTAGAAATAGTAGCTCCAGCTGAACAACATTCAGGTTTAGTAACCAAATAAAATACACATTTTTATGGCCCTTACAAATCACTGGTTGCCCAGGATTGTAGTACAAATTTAAAAGTACAATTAATTAAAGGAAAGGGTACTAAATAACCTGTGCTCTTTCCATCTTTTCAACACAACACAGTACCTCTCTCTAGCTCCAGGCCTTTGTGTATTACAAACAATTACACATCCTTAGGCACAGAGATAAAAAACAAATTGTAAAGGCAGCAAAGATAGCAGAAGGCTTCCAGCTCCTGCTCCAGATCACTTAAATGCCTTCCAAATATGGAGTTAATAGTCAGACTCAAATTATTTCAACAACATTCATGTCATCCATATTACCCAAACAGGGGAAAAACAGCCAGGGTCATTCTTATTTATGCACTTAAAACTGACTGATGAAAAATGAGACATTTCCCTCCCACACAAGAATTTTCTACGAGCCCTGTCACCTACACAATCCCAATCCCCCCCCCCCCAGGTGAATGTGTAAACAGAGGAGGCTCTGCTCTGGATCACGCTGTTGTGAGCACTTAGTTGCCAGAGGGCACAGCTGCTTTGGCAAACACTGAGCCGACTCTTTGTACAAAAGCCAGGAGGTCCATGCAAATAAGCTACTGTGGAAAGGCCCTCACAAAAAACGAGGCTGCAGTCACTGAGCCGACTGCATTACACAGCTGACCTACACCGACGCAGTAACAAGACCAGAGCCAATTTGCATGCAGGCAGATGGCCTAGAAAAGGTTTATGACCCATGACTAGAGTAGATAAATCAAATGCTGCAATCAACAATGCAGCGCCAAAGAATTTACCTACATTATAGCTGTAACATGCTACAGTAAGTCTATCTATGTCCGTAAGCATTATAATAGTTATTTTTTAACATCATTCGGCTGCAGTGCAACGGTCCCGTTCACTTAATGTTAAAAAATAAGAATACAGACAGCATGGCTATTCAATTTGTGAATCTTGCACAATTGCAAATAAACTGTATGATGATTTTATATTAAAAAGGAGCCATTATTAAACCCTAACTAAAATTAAAAGGAAAGTGTGTCTAAATTGTGGAAATAAATTATCCCCCAGCTTCAACAAACAACAAAAAATAATTCTACTGGAAACTTTGAGACATAAAATAAGCGTCTGGCTGATGATAATAGTGTGATTAAGTGAAGTTCACCTTGCTGTCAAGTTTCTTCATGGTAACCAAGTCCAGGGATTTGAGCGAGTGTCCTGTGGGAGCGATGAAATAGAGGCATGCGTGGATGCGGGTGTCGTGGTAACTGTGTAGCGTGCGCTTGATTTTCAGCTCCTCTTGTAGATAAGCTTCAAACTGGGCATCAATGAACTCCACGATAGACTTGTAGCTGTCAGAAAAGGGAGAAACAGGGAAGTTATTTGAGCATATCCTTTTTCTTTGAATACACTGCTTTATCAGCACCTGTCCTGTCCAGTTACTAAACAATACATTATGTTTCACGCCGACAGTATATGAAAAGGTGAACACTAGTTGGAAATAGACACACAGACCCCTTTCAAATGCTCCTTCACATGTGGCCACACTTGGAATATTTTGTGGGGCCCTATACCCTCGTAATCCATTGTGCGCCTTGTAATTGTTTAATGAAGCATTTAGAGGATCCTCATCAACTCCTAGAGTTGGGAAATATTATGTGGCCACTGTTTTTACGAGGGATTTGTGTTCAGTTGGTCATCAGTCACCAGTGAAAGATATCACTTAAACTAAACCACTGAAAAAAGTTGTTACAAGTAATATTTAATATTAACATGCTATACTGTTTGCCAATTATCCAAGTAAGAGAGTCAATTCATTTTCATTTTCAATCACACTAATTGGATAATTATTTAAACGTTACTTGCAAAACAGAGAAAGATACAAACTACAGAAAAGGGACAAAAATATGTTTGAGGGGATACATTGAGGACAGCTTTACCCTTCCAGCTGACATGACCAGACACAAACACAGAGGAACACACAGCTTGTCTATATACCGGAGGATACTCTGCCAGTGGCAGTTCCCATGACTATGCGCTCATGTTATTTCCTCTACGATTGGCAATTTGATACTGAACAAAGCGTAAAAATCAGAAACAACCGCAGCGCTCCCACTATAGAGAGCTTACAGAGCTGGAGCTCAGATGACATCTCGGCCTAAACTGACCTCAGGAGCAGAGTTAGCAATTAAGTTGTGGATGGCAAGCTTCATATTTTATGTTTGATGAAATACAGTGGTCTACAGCGGCTAAAACTTGTTTAACACCAGAAAAAGTTGTAAAAGTTGACACTGTGAAACTGTCTGAGACTCGGTTCCACATCCTAAGGGTACGGTTTCATCCAGTTTTTCTCTTAATGACGTGACAGTTGCCAGACTGCTTTACCTGTCTTCTTTATTGATCTGGTCTCCGAAGCCCACGGTGTTGACGACGGTGAGTTTAAGGCGCACGTTACTCTCCTGGAGCTCATAGGTGTTGGACTTGAGCGTGACTCCTGGCTGGTTGTGCTGGGTGGGCTCGCCCTCGAACTTGGTGTTGAACAACGTGTCCATGAGGGTGGACTTCCCCAGACCTGTCTCGCCTAGACAACAGAGAAAATTCATCATGTTACTGGGATCCTACGAACCTTGATCTTGGTTTCCTTCACTATAAACTGTCCTCTTTACCTTGACTTACAGTACATGGAAATGTCTATCATTTCACCCTGCATACTTAAACCAACAGAACATTGATTATACTGACCCTTTTTTTATTTGGTCAGCTTCCGATACACCTATTGATCAAGCTCATCAGACACTTGTATTGACCACCTATTTAATGGAAGCCTAAAAAAAGTGTCTATTGAAGTGAGCGTAGATTAAATGTGATATTTTGAAGATGCTCCAAACTAAATATATCATTTTCAAATGCTTACAGTCACAAAAACAGCAGAAGTTGCTGCTTATTTGCTGATGTATTTTGACATCCATTCAAAGGCATCATTCAGAGGCTGTGATGACTCAGATACAGAGCTCCCTCTGTAAGAAATTCTATTTTTATTCATCACAGCCTGACCTACAGTCGAAGCACGTTAGCCCATTTTTAGGATCTCTCTGTATGTTACACATGTCTCATCTTTTCCTCAGAATCCAAAGTAAAAGTCTCTCATGCTGAAGGCAATTTGGCATCTTGTTTGCAGAAACAGAGGGACAAACTGGAAAGGGTTGCATTCAAACCTCCTGAAATCATAAATAGCGTAATAATAACACTATGCAGAAATGTCAGTCATCTTTTCGCCCAATGGAAACAATTAACTCCACACTTTTGATTCCCTCTTTGGAATTTTAGACTACAACCAAATTAAAAACAAAACAAAGATCACATGACTTTGCCTCAAGTAATGTTTGTACGTTGAAATGCTGCACTTGTGAGTCACAGCATTTACAGTTTGCAACAAAGACTGTTGTTCGTCTTCTGCATCATGTTTGCTTCCATATTCTTATAGATGTGCTAATGTTACAATGTTACACAAATATAAAGGGACTCAGTGTATCCACTAAATAGTTTCCAGCTGGGAGGCGAGTCAAAACCATGCCACTAAAAATGGCCACTATGCATTCCCTTTCTTCAAAATCTTTGAAATATAGACACACGTTGTAGTAGACCTCTAAATAGAAACATATCACAAAAATAGATAACATACAAGGTATTAGAAAAATAGAAATTGTCAACATTCGCTACTGCTCTTTAACTGGTAGTAAAGTAGTAGAAATTGGAGCATCGCCATCAGAAACATTTTCTATAAAATATCTGTCAAGAATTCAAAGCTTAAAGTATGCGTCATGTCTTCCTCTCTGTAAAATTAGAAGATGTACTGGGAAAAACTAACCAAAGGCAGAGAAAGAAAACATTGCCAACCAATTGGTTACTCATTTTCATTGCTGCTTGGTGATTATTTGGGATTTATTTGCCCCTGAGGCAACATGATTCTATATAGCAAAAAATGGTTTGACTGTGTGTGGCAGGCAGTAATGCAACATTGCCAAAAACTTAAACATCTTAAGTTCTAGCCAGCACTCATTGATACAAATCTAGTGGAAAAATATTAGAGACGCCTCTCAGTGTTAACACAAATGATAAAACAGCACCACAAACTACAGCCTTTAAAATGACCATAAAGTTGAATCAGCGCCTCTCTAAAACCGCTTCAACGCAAAGTGAACTTCATCTCCTCCATAAAGCTTGAGTTTTTTGCAGAATTGTTGTATTAGATTTCATAAACTTTAGCTGGGTGCATCTTATAAACTGGCTACTGAGTGAATAATCCTAGCACATAATGAAGCGGAAGTGACTTGTTTTGTCAATATACAAATCGGATGTACAGGCAAACACTTCTAACTGTTCTTACATATCCTGTAAAAGGCTTGTACTGTACGTTTGTAACAGTCATACTGATAAATCATACTAAAATGAAATAACTACCTGATTTTCTATGTGAACACAGAGCATCTAACAAATCATGGTAGCCAATGCTGACTGGCCCAAAGGAATCTAGCAATGTGCTTTGCATCTTGTGGAAAAGCCTGACTTTCATTAAAGCAAATAAATCATTTTAGCCTGGGAGAGTGCATTTTCATGCATGACATACTCACCAACACAGAGGATGTTGAAGCAGAATCCGTGGTTGACAGACTTGTTGACCAGCTGGTCAGGCATGCTGTCGAAGCCGACATGGCCTGCCAGAGGGACAGCACGAGCACCTTCACCCTAAAAACACAAGAAATAAACATAAAACATCAGGTAAATAACTATCAATCACGGACCACCATATGCATTGATATGCCTTATTAAGGCACTCTGCTCTCACGCCTGCAAACATGCAGTTGTAACTGAGAGTGGGTCTGGGGAAGGTTCATTCACAGCCCGTTTCCAAAGGGGCGTCACCAACGGACGCCGCTCAAATGCCTCTGGGCGCAATTGGATAGTCCAAAAACCAATCAGAGCGATGAAGGAGATGACGCTTCAATGTCGCTGCGTTATTGTCATCGTGTAAAGCCCGCCTCAACGGTTGTGATTGGTGCCTCGATTTGGAAAAATTGGAAATGGGCTTGAATGGGTCTTGGCCAGACGAACTTGCAGAGCAAATCTCAAATTTGCCGGAAGTTCGTCAGGGTTTTCCCAGGCTAAAACTTTCCACCATCTTTGATCATGTTAGTCTTTGAGACTGACTTCAGAGCATGCTTCAGAGGTGCACTGTTGCTCACTTCCTGTTTCCTGAGCTGTAACTTTCTTCCTGCAGACGAGACAGTTACAAACCACAATGTACATATATGGAAAGGTATTGCTGTTCATATCAAGATAACTGTAAAAACAACAAAGGGCTTTGCCAAGAAATATAAAATTTAAAGCTGATAGTTTTGAAATGACAATAATGACAAAATAAGAGTTCTTTTTAAATAGCCAGCACTGTGTTTCTGAGGTATCACTTTGACTTTTTGGCTGTTTGCACTTCCCTAGACTCTACTTTTACATTGTTTGTACACAGTCTATGTCTGGACCAGAGTGACACAAAACACCAATGTGTAAAAGCACTGGTGTTACATGTGTGTGGGTGTGGGTGCATGTGGCTGCTTGAGAGTATCCCCATCTCTGCAAATCTCATTTCTGCAGCCCACGTCTACATTATGAGGTGCAGCAAAGAATTTAGATTATATGGCGAAGCAAGAGCTCTCGACCAGCTAAACCTCAGCCAACCAGCCATTATGTGGCTTAACATAACACAGTGCGGCTTTCCAGTGTGGCTATGAGGAGGAAAACATTCCGTCTGAGGGTCAATTTAAAATATCTGGTCAAGCTGACGGTACTGGGCAGTTGTGGATTATTTGGATAGTTGAAACTGGGTTTAAACAGCTGAGGGAGTATTTGGAAAACTGGGGGTAATGTGACTGAACAAACAGCCTTTCCTCTTCAGCTGCAAGTGCAACATTCCTGAAACCATTCCTGCTTTTCAAGACACTCACAGCCAAGTTACACACCGCGGGTTTTCATTCATTGAGCCGCAAGGGATATCAAACTGTAAAACCTTGCTATTCTGAGCACTCTTTCTGGGTGTAGTGGCTTCCTTTACCACCCTAAACAAAAACCAAACTTTACACAAGCTTGTAAAATTGCAGGGTCTA
Source organism: Perca fluviatilis (assembly GCF_010015445.1). Classification (NCBI taxonomy): domain Eukaryota; kingdom Metazoa; phylum Chordata; class Actinopteri; order Perciformes; family Percidae; genus Perca; species Perca fluviatilis. The sequence continues at coordinate 25,292,117 of NC_053121.1, read as the reverse complement.
AATGCTAATAACCGGCTAGAATCGGTTGAGTCCATATTTTCTATGAACATTAGACAACGCCCGACTGAAAGTTAACGGGATTTACATGAAACAACATAACGGAAATGAGCACCGTAGCTGTGCTGAAATGGGGGCGTTCAGAATGAATGGCCTACCGATGGCTCTATTATCGGTTTATCGTGAGCTAATACACAGTCTACTACACAGTATTTAAAATAGTTCATGCCAAAAAGTCGCATTTCGTTTGAAAGGTAGTTTAAGCTAGCAATATCAGCACAGGAAATCTGCAGGCGTTAGCTTACGAACATGAAAATACTGAAATTAAGATGTTTACAGAAAGCTATGACGGAGCAGCCCTGGGCCTGACTTACTTACGTAACGCTAAAATTATATATTTGACATTAATGAGGATAGCAAACTACATTTCAAGAGGTGTGTGTCGATAGTGACAATGGCATCCTGAGTAAAATAGGCTACTCACCGCTTGCCTTGCTATCTCGGTTGACGCCATGGTAGCTGTTAGCTGGAGGACGAAACCTCTGCTGCTCTCTCTGGTTTGCAAAGGAAGCTGCACCGTGGAAGTTACGCCGGAAGATGGCCTAGTGGGAATGTACCACTGTTTAACAGGCTATCTTCCGATTGTACGATACTGTGATAAGGCGTTGTTTAGATTAATATATATGTCAATGAGATAAAGTCAGCAATCCTTAAGATGTCCTTATTTAGTGAAAACTATGACACTGTGCTGGTCGTTTAGCAGTCTTGTGTTAAAACATGAGCTTCAGTTTTCAAAATTGTGTGCATAGTTAAATTGTGTGTGTGTGTGTGTGTGTGTGTGTGTGTGTGTGTGTGTGTGTGTGTGTGTGTGTGTGTGTGTGTGTGTGTGTGTGTGTGTGTGTGTGTGTGTGTGTGTGTGTGTGTGTGTGTGTGTGGAGAAAAACTATAATACATGTTGTTCCTGGAATTGTCACGCCAGACCAATGACTCATTGCGCCAGACACCAAGCTGGTAATACTGTAAATATGTCAATATTTTAATCAGTGGGCCATAGACCCATTGTACCTTCTTCAGCGATAGATGGATACATGACTTAACAGACATTTATTTAAATGAAAATCTTCGAATTCATTGTCAACGCGATGTGCACTCCGGCTCGTGTTTTGATAAAAAAAATCTTCTATAATTATGATTCGAAATGAGCGCTACCTACTGAGCTCCCCCACAGGATGCCTTCATGGTGTCGTCCAGTGCGAATGGAAGTGAACCACAGTCATTGAACGTTACAAAAGGAGATTATTATTCAGCAGCAAGCATAGACAGCAAGTGGCAATTAAACCTTAAACCCATAGCTGTGATTAAACCACGGGAAAAACTGAACGCAACAAAGATGTTTTAATATGACTTCAAAATATTAGGTGCAGCCATCATACACCATAGATACAATTAACTTATATATGACCATAGACTGTATAAGAGGCAGCCATAAACACAGCCATACACGCAAGTAAGATTGATTATACAGAAACAGTGGCATCAATTCGTTCGTCGCAACGTTAGATAATCTACAGGGACTAAATTCATAAATGCTTCGGTCGTACCTAATAAATTATTTTAAGAAAACTCCATTTAATGCTGCATTCATGTGGTGTCGAAATAATCGGGTAAATGAATGCCCCCTCAAGTCGCAACAACAAGGATTTATAGCGGACGAAAGTAACTGTCAATGGTAAGAAACTTTTTATTAATGTATTCAATACTGCACTTATATTGCATATAATATATGTTTTGCTCACATGTAATTTGCAATAGGGTATTAGGTTGTAAGTTGTAACCTTAGTTGCTAAACACATTTATTAGCATTAACCCCTGATAACATATATATAGCCTAGCTATATAATTTATTATTGCAGCAGAAGGACGACTTTCCAACTCGAGAACTAGGATTATCCGAGGAGCGCTAAATGCAGCACAAATCCTCCGCTACAGCGACCAATAGGACGAAGGCGGTGAATTTAAAAAGGAGCCGGTGGCGTCACAACATTTTCAGACCATAACAACTTTCTTGTCTGAGAGGAGAGCAGTCAACGGCGTTAGCACACCTGATCGAGGTAACGTTAACGACAATTCGCTTTCTTACTTAATATCGTAGACCGTAAAGAATCATGCCTATATACGTTTTTATAAACTAACGAAGACATGACCAAGGTAAGCTAGCTAGCTTAACGTTAGCTTTTTTTCGACAAGATTTAGCTAATTTGTATCCTTAGCTTCAGCACAGCAAAAAATTGATGGCGTTAATTAAGCTAACGTCAAGTCAATCAGCGTTAACATTATTTGGCTGTTAAATGGCAGTAGGTTGGCTGGTCATGGTTAAGGTTGGCTTTTTGAAACTTTAACGTTATTTAGCTATCGTTAAATATAACTACACTGACGTTAACAGCAGAGACGTAATTGTTAACTTTACGTTAGCAGTATGATCAACGAACGTTTTTTTTTGTGTGTGCAAAAGTTACACAGGTTTTGTGGAACGTTAACTTGTCTTTAACTCGTTGCCATGACAAACTAAAATTAAACTAACGTTAATGAGTGTTGAAGAGTAGCCACAAGACAGCAGAGTGAAGTGAACGTGCTAACGTTAAACCCAAAACGGAGGCTAAAGTCAGCCAGTTTGTAGTTCAGCATAGATGTATAGTATTTCAGCAGAGGATCAGTGTCCTTCATTATCAGTAGCTACAGCTACGAAGTGCTGTAACACTCCCAGATTGGCGATTAGTTGCACTTTACTTTGAATGTGTAGTGTCCGATGCTGAGTAAACACAGGCTGGCTAACGTTACCTGCCATATTGGAACCAAAGGATCTTTTTATTCTAGCTAGTTTTTAATTTCCAATAGTCTGATCCAGGAAAAAAATGCCAGAACTATTAACTAATGTGTTTTTGGAGCCTAATAACACGAAGTGCGCGTGCTCTTATAACAGAAGTGGATGGAGTTGGTTGGCATAGTTGTGATAACTGAGTTAGCTATGTGTTGATTAAGACCGTGACAGATTAAAAGCTAGTAAGTGGATCTTGATTGTCTGTCAAAATATGTCCAAAGTCAAAACTGAACATTCACACATTTTGGAATGCAACCAATGATTATTTTAAGGTCTGTCTATAAAAATGTTAAAGTGAAAATGGACAATCAAAGCCCCAGTGGTGCCTTGGCGTTACTTGTAGGCTACAACAGTACAAAACTGCTAACTTACTCGGTTTTTTTAATTTAGCGCTCAAAGCCTTAAGGGGACAGTTTTTTTTTTCCCCTTACTTGTTCTGTAGTGCCTTTATCAATCTAACTTGTTTTTGGTGTAAGATGCCCAGTGTTGGAGATATGGGCTGTAGAGATGTCTGCCTTTTGTCAAATATAATGAAACTAGATGGCACTTGGCTTGTAAAGCTCAAAGCGCCAACAAAAAAATAAATTTGAAACGGCAAGGTTTCGTTCCAGAAATCGTGACCAGGTTACTGAAGATAATCCACAGACCTTCGTGTAGGAATTATTTCTAGCTAGTGCCATATTCGATGGAAGGCAGACCTGTCCATGGCAGATATATCCAACATTGGGCAACTCTCACCAAAACCAATGTAGATTGATAAAACAGGAAAAAGTATGCTCTTTCCTTTATAGGTGAACTATCCCTTTAATGATGGCTTAGTTCACTTTATTTAAGTGTCCCATGAGCCTGCATGCACAATACCAGGGCCCTGTGAATATGTCGGTGCTCTTCTTGCTATAATGTGTCAAAATGTCTGCCACAGTCTCTTCCATGACTTGTAAGGTGTTGCAGTAGCTAATATCCGATTGTTTTTCAGATAAAATGGCTGACATAATCTTTGCAGAGCGGGAAAATGCATGTCTTTATCCACCTACTCTGAAGATGCGACAGCGGCTTCAGTCTGCTCCAGGTATGGAAATGCCAACCTAGTCCTGAGATATTTTTTGTTCTTGCAGTAATATTGGTCCATGTGGAAATGTGCATTATTCTTTGTGTTTTTTTTGTTTTTTTTCCCCGACCAGAGAAACTCATATCTCCTATGACTGCCAATACCTTACACACTCCTCTGCCATCTGGTCGTAAGGTTTTTGGTGCTGTCAACAAAAAAATCCTAACCCCTGCTGTCAACCCACAAGAGAAGAAACTCTTAAAGCCACAGGTTGGAATAACCAAAAGACTAAAAGTAATGTGAAGCTATACTGTGACATATTTGCTCTATAGCTGTAATGTTGTGTTCCCTACAGGAAACTAAAGTCAAACAGGCTTCAGGCCAAAACTCCAAAGTGGAGGAATATCCAGAAATTGAAAAGTTCATCCCTTATGACCCACTAGGTAATTATGATGCCTTTAGTAGTGCTTCTGGTGCTACCAAAGAAGTTTGTATTTAAAATGTTTACAGTAATGCAGTTTATAAAGTCATGCAGAAAAAAAAAACACATCAGCTGTTGAATCACATTTCAGGTATGAGCTGGAGTTATAAAATGCTGCTCAATCAGAAGTGATACAGTGCCTTGCGAAAGTATTCGGCCCCCTTGAACTTTTCGACCTTTTGCCACATTTCAGGCCTCAAACATAAAGATATAAAACTGTAATGTTTTTTGAAGAATCAACAACAAGTGGGACACAATCATGAAGTGGAACGAAATTTATTGGATATTTCAAACCTTTTAAACAAATAAAAAACTGAAATATTGGGCGTGCAAAATTATTCAGCCCCCTTAGGTATAATACTTGTAGTTTGCTTTGCTTTATGTACAGCTGTAAGTCGCTTGGGGAGTATGTCTCTATCAGTTTTGCACATCGAGAGACTGACATTTTTGCCCATTCCTCCTTGCAAAACAGCTCGGGCTCAGTGAGGTTGGATGGAGAGCGTTTGTGAACAGCAGTTTTCAGTTCTTTCCACAGGTTCTCGATTGGATTCAGGTCTGGACTTTGACTTGGCCATTCTAACACCTGGATATGTTTATTTGTGAACCATTCCATTGTAGATTTTGCTTTATGTTTTGGATCAGTGTCTTGTTGGAAGACAAATCTCCGTCCCAGCCTCAGGTCTTTTGCAGACTCCATCAGGTTTTCTTCCAGAATGGTCCTGTATTTGGCTCCATCCATCTTCCCATCAATTTTAACCATCTTCCCTGTCCCTGCTGAAGAAAAGCAGGCCCAAACCATGATGCTGCCACCACCATGTTTGACAGTGGGGATGGTGTGTTCAGGGGGATGAGCTGTGTTGCTTTTACGCCAAACATAACATTTTGCATTGTTGCCAAAAAGTTCGATTTTGGTTTCATCTGACCACAGCACCTTCTTCCACATGTTTGGTGTGTCTCCCAGGTGGCTTTTGGCAAACTTTAAACGACACTTTTATGGATATCTTTAAGAAATGGCTTTCTTCTTGCCACTGTTCCATAAAGGCCAGATTTGTGCAGTATACGACTGATTGTTGTCCTATGGACAGAGTCTCCCAGCTCAGCTGTAGATCTCTGCAGTTCATCCAGAGTGATCATGGGCCTCTTGGCTGCATCTCTGATCAGTCTTCTCATTGTATGAGCTGAAAGTTTAGAGGGACGGCCGGGTCGCCCTTAGATTTGTAGTGGTCTGATACTCCTTCCATTTCAATATTATCGCTTGCACAGTGCTCCTTGGGATGTTTAAAGCTTGGGAAATCTTTTTGTATCCAAATCCGGCTTTAAACTTCTCCACAACAGTATCTCGGACCTGCCTGGTGTGTTCCTTGTTCTTCATGATGCTCTCTGCGCTTTACACGGACCTCTGAGACTATCACAGAGCAGGTGCATTTATACGGAGACTTGATTACACACAGCTGGATTCTATTTATCATCATTAGTCATTTAGGTCAACATTGGATCATTCAGAGATCCTCACTGAACTTCTGGAGAGAGTTTGCTGCACTGAAAGTAAAGGGGCTGAATAATTTTGCCGCCCCCACTTTTTCAGTTTTTTATTTGTTAAAAAAGTTTGAAATAGCCAATGAATTTCGTTCCACTTCATAATTGGGACCCACTTGTTGATTCTTCACAAAAAAATTACAGTTTTATATCTTTATGTTTGAGGCCTGAAATGTGGCAAAAGGTCGAAACGTTCAAGGGGGCCGAATACTTTCGCAAGGCACTGTACTTCCCACTGCAGCATCCCATTAGTTTTGCTTCCTCAAGTCCATTAATGGTTTTCCCTCAGGACTCTGCCCATTTAGGCTCCTCTACAGAAAACATGTACATGCCAAACATGTTAATTACTCAATATGTGTAAAGTTTGTTCACCCATGATGTGGCTTTTTTAAAATGAGAGTTTTGATGTATATTTCTCCAGAGTTTGAAAAGTACAGCATACCTGAGGATTTGATTCCTCTCAGTAGCTATGCGCTGCCTGGACTGGCCTGTTTCCCTCAAGCTCCACATCTGTGTGAGGAGGACCTGGAAATGATTGCTCCACTCCCAAACCTGTCACCTGTAAAGATGCCAACACGTTCAGGTATCAACTTCTTATTAGGGCTGGATGTACACTTATTGTTTGGGGATTGGAAAAACCTTTTTAAAATTATCTGTCAGTTTAATAAACTGAAGCACAGGGTGGATAAAATCGTATATCAGCATATGTAAGTTCATGCTACAAAATTGATCATTGTGATTGTACATTTCTAGAACAATCATTTATGAAATCAATAACCTTAAATACGTGACAACTCAATGTACTTCATCATATTGAAGAAAATTAAAAGAAATCCAGGATTGCCACAAAAACATTGATTTGCCAAATTTGTCTACAATCATCAGATATTAAAGTGTGGTTAAAATCTGATCACTTGCAAATTTTATATTTATATATTATGTAATTTAAAATTTTTTATTTCTTTAAGAGTTCCAATATGGCTTTTAACAAAACACAGCATTGAGACTGCTCTACTTAGGTTGACAATGATCCACTCCTTGCTGCTTGTGAAGGTCTGCCCTATTTTGTAATATTTGTGAAGCACTTTGTAACCCTGGTGCTATATAAAGAAGTTGCAATTATGTGGAGTAACCGTTCTAGTAAATTCAATGTTAACCTGTCTGATGTGAATAATGGACAGATTTCTAACATGCAGCACTAAATAAGAACAATTGTCTGGCAGCTGTAGTCATTACATTTGGGACAAATGTTTGGTTTGAAACTACAAATGTATCATTAACTATAGGTATATTTAACCTACTCTATCATTAACCTGTTCTCTCCCCCAATCTCCAGGTCATTGCTCAGAGCTGGATGCCTTTCTTCAAACACTCGATGAGCTGACTGTTGAACTTCCTCCAGAATCTTTTATGGACTGAATGTTGATGCATGTTATAAGTTTTTACTGAAATAAAGGTTGTTTTTTAGATCTGTCCCTGCTATCACTTTTATTTGGTTTGCAGTTTTAGTTATAGTTAGTTGTCAGGAAAGTATGAGCTGTACTTCCTGCTTTTTAGAAGTCCACCAGTGGTCACATGTGAGGGATTCTCGCCATTGGTTTATGCCTGAGAATGAGATTAGAATGAACTTTGTTTCAGTTCCTCTTTAGAGGAAATGAGGAAGATAGCGGCTTATATCTATAGCCAACTATTTGGTCGACTACCTTAAAATAACTATCAGTTTGCCTATAACGTTTGACAGGGACTGAAGTGCTTAATGGTCGCTACAACTGCAACCTCGGTCACGGATTACGTGAGTCGGTGTGCGCTTGTTAGGACAGAACAGGTGAGTTACATTGGCGTGGCAGCAGCCTCATAAACATGAAGAAGTTGGGTTTATATGCTCTCAAGACGTTAAACTTTCAATTACATGTTTGCATTTAAATGTGTATATTAAAAATAAACTTTCCTCCCAGGACACTGAATGAGTCGAGTGGAGGGAAACCGTCCCGAGTTTATAATTTGACATTAATATCGTCGGGGTGTTGTCTAAATAAAGGAAGTAGCGTTGGACTCAGCGTGCAGGGAGCCAAGCAGCATGTATGAGGGCAGATCGGATGATGATGGATGTGACTCCACTGGATCTGAATCAGCTGTCAGTAATGCCACCCACGGCAGCGGGATGTCCAGACAGGGCACCGTTGTGGAGCGACTCTCTCGGTATGTCTTGCCCAGCGCTTTCCAGCGTAGGTCGAGGCTGCAGAGGCAGATGGAAGTCACTGACAGCTCGGCACCGGGAGGAGTTCAGAGGGAGGCTCCGGAGAGAGGCTCGCTCACACCCGCTATGCGTAAAAATTACCTGAAAGAGTTGCTTTTAAGCAATCAGACACACAGCGGGCTTAGTAGCGTACTGTCACAAACGCACAGCGTGTCCTCCGAGCAGGACGAAGGCTGGGCTTTGTATCCGATGGAGCACGCGTGGATGCTGTCTGCAGTGGAGGGCAACTATGAAACCATACTGGAGTTTATCTCCGAGGACCCCTATCTGATAACCAGGAAGGATTTCATCAGCGGGTACTCGGTCCTGCACTGGCTGGCCAAGAGAGGACAGGACGAGACTCTGCTCAAACTTTTAAAATACGCAGAAAGTGCGGGGATCCCGGTGAATGTGAACGTGCGGGGCAGCGGCGGGCTCACCCCGCTGCATGTCGCCAGCATGCACAGGCAGTACATGGTCATTAAGCTGCTGGTCGGAGCGTTCAGTGCCAACGTAGATGCCATGGACTACAATGGAAAGAGAGCCTGGCAGTATCTGGAGGGAGACGCCCCGCTGGAGATGAAGGAGCTGCTGGGGACCTGGGATGAAGAGCACGGATATGGATGTGCGCAAAATGTCAACAAAAACGTCAACAACAACAGCGCCGGCGCAATGAACATGACCGCATATGATGAGGTCGATCATGGAGAGACAGATCACGTGAACTCATTTGACCCGACTAAGACAGAGAGCAGCTGGGGGTTTGGGTCTTTAAGAAAGCTGCTACCCTCGTTTTCATTTCTTGGGAACAAACGCTGAGTGTGGTTATGACACACGCCTCCAAATATGTGCGTCATTTCACAGTCAGTTCACTGTTTTAGTGGTTCCTAACGTTATGTGGGGCAAAAAAATCTTCTTACCAAGTCATTTCTACTTATAGAGTTCTTACAGTTCTTTAAACAATTGTAATTTAAATCATAACGTATTCTTCATTATAGAGCAACTCCCATTGCTCTTTCAAGACAAACCCTTCTAGTGAATTCTTCAGAACGAGTTAATGTAAACAAATTCCTGCAAAACCCTGTTTTACAAGAACATTTAGGATTGAATAAGCAGAAATAAACAGTGATGATCAAAGGGATAACTTAAAGGTTTGCTTTTGTTGTCAAGTCCCTCAAAAGAAATGCCCACAACTTGAGGAATAGATGGCTACATTAGGGGGCCTCAAGTTAAAGGTTTGAGCCACTGCACCATTTCACCTATGATCTATTTAATATCAGTATTGCTTTTCAGGGAGTCATCCAGCTTTCACGGAACCTGAATAAAACGCTTACTGTATATACAGTTTCCCGTTTCTTCCGACCTACCCAGTTCTGCTTGTGAACTCAACGTTAGGGATTGCTGACATGGCAAACCACTTAAGTAAACATTTTATAGTTTGTCCTGCTACTAGATTAAGTTTCTTGAATAACAGTTCTGTCTTTGGAACAAGCAACAAAGAGAGCTTAGTAGTGGCCAAACTAGAAAGAACCACAATCTTCCATGAAACTGTCGTAGAAATTCTCCTTTTCTTAAAAAGTGCAGTCTCATGAAAGGCCTGTGGTCAGGAGAGTGAAACCCTTTCAGAGTGCTCGTCTTCCTACAGAGCTGTGTCAACAGCAACCCTCTAATGTAATGTTTGCCTCAGAAAAAGTCTGTACATAAATTATAAAAAAAAAAAAAAAAAAGACTGTACAGCCTCATATCAAGTTTGATGAAAGATCTTTTATTGTCAAACATGAACATAACCAGAGTATCTGTACAAAATGACTGCTGGTCCAGATAACATGGCTCCCTCCCTGCAGTCAGGCCCAGCAGCTGGAGGTCCTGGCAGATGTTGGGATGCTTGGATCCAGGGACCCTCATGTTTACAGGCCGAGCTTGGTCCTCCTCCAGTGTCTCCTCTTGGAGTTGTACCTGAAAACATTAGAAAAAAAAAAACATTTCAGGTATGCTACAATGACAAATTAACTAAAACTGTTAAACATTGAGTGGAACAAAAAAACCAATGTAACTACCCTCTTTTACAGAAACCGTTACTATTTAACTTACCAAAAGAGGGACACCTTTATTTTGACAGTGTGGCTACTAAATACACACAAATTGAGCTGAGATCAAGGTTGACTAGTAAAGCTTGGTATAACGTTTCAAGAAATAAATAAAAAACAAAAAAAACCTGCTCTGCACCGTGAGCTGTATAGTCTGGGAACTGGTGTCCCATATTCATGATAGACATTGAAACATGCATATCACCCCTGTAGTCTGTTGCTTGTGCAACTGAGTGGCAATTACTTCACTGACTAGGATAAAGTGTCATGGAGCCACTGCATCCACATCTTGCCAATTAGGTGTGAAAATTCATTTTTACATCCAAGCTTTGGTGTTTAATAGGCATTTTCCCAGTCCTGTATTAATGGGGTTCTTACTTATTTTCTTGGAGATGTCAATACCAACTAGGAAGTCCATAGCTACTAAACAGATGATCCCAGTCTGCTCATTCAAATTAGTTCAGTTGAAACTATGCAAATTCTGTTGATGCTGCTCTTATTTCAGAGGCCACAAACTGACACATCCGAAGCCTGTGTGATATATCGTCAATCACTTCAGGTCACTGCAATAATCTTTTTTTTTTTTAAATCTTACTTGTAAATCCCACCTCCCAAGAAACAATGACACACATAATCACTTTCCACTGGAACTAAATCATTGTAGCCATCATGAGAATCGTTCCAGACCATAGTAATTTCAGAAAAAACAAACACCATTGAAATCCTTCAGGAGAGCAATTTAGTGAGCAGATCAGCCATTTCGGACAAACAGTGAAATGTTCAGCTACAGAGCTTCCTCATCACCACCACAGTGAGCAGGAGTCCGCTCTGTTGCAGAAAGATGCTCTCAGCAGGGTTAATGACAGCACTCTACTGCAATGGAGTGCTGCAATTGCAGACCTGCTTTACATGACATTAAGTACCTGCTCCTTCTCTGCATTGGTCAGCCAGTCGTACATATTTGCACTAAATGATATCGGAGAGCTGAGAGACAAGCTCAAAAATGAAGCGCCATTTTAAAACTGTTAAAACAGACAAGCTCTCAGTAGATTTAACCATCCTCTACACCTTAGGAGATATTTCTTCTTTTGAATGCTCAATAAACTTTACTGTGGAAATAATTGATTAAGTAAACATGGCAGTCCATCATATTTTTTTTTATATTCACTTAATTACCAATTCATAAAGGTCTACAGTCTAAACTATGTTCTTTTTTATGGTCATTTTGATGGCTATAGTTCGTGGTGCTGTAGAATTGTTTTGTTGTAGTGTTATAACGTGGTCTGCTCTTTAAAATATAATATGTAATGCATAACCAAACATTACTCATTACAAAAACCTTATATTCTTGTTTTATATATTCTGCACAAAATGAAAGGACACATACACACACCCATTGTGCGTTTGTATAATGTATTTAATTTCCTATCTGACCCAGTATACGTGAGCTTTTTGATCATTAAAATTAGGTTAGAAATGATTGCTTGCTTGTTGTATTTAACTGCAGGAGTGCAACTTAGGTGTACCTAATAAATTGGCAAATGAGTGTGAATATGAGTGACTCAATGTTGACTATTAACGTTATTCCATACGCTGTGTTCACATGTAACGTTACAAACTTGCACGCTTTCACTAGCTACATGGCAGCTTCAACTTGCATATGGTGCACAGTCCAAAGAAACACAAACGCATTATAGACTCACCTGATCTTGTTTCCAGTCTTCATTCTGATCCACTGAGGAATGGGCCTGTTCTGTTTCTGCTTCTTTGCGAGGAAGCGCTTGATCCTGAAAGTCTTGTGGGACGACTAGAAACAACAAAGCGCGCCATTAATACCAGGTCAACGCACAGACAGCGTTTCGAGCCAGTGTTCTACAACTGTGAGTTTAAATGAACACATTTAAAGCATTTACGAAGTATAAATAAATAAGCAAGCAGCTAACATACATAATGGGAGTTACAGGCTAACATGCGTAGCTCTACAGAGTGGGAACCAGCTAGCATCATTAAGCCGCTTTAATATGCTTATATTCCCTCTTTTTAAACAACATACAGATGTATGAGGTACTATTGACATATTTATTAATCACACAATATAGTTGTGCGGGTTTACAGGGGCTGCTGAAATGGATGTTTAAAGATTTTGTATTTACCATTTTGTCCCCAGTCCTTTCCCGACTATGGCGGTGGCCGAAGAGAAAGAAGGAAGTGACGTCGGCCCTTTTATCCAATAAGCGTCCGTCCAACTGGCTCCAAGTTCTACCTTCTACCTATGAGTTCTACACACAGCGACACCATAGGTAGGGTTTGTTAACATGCGTCCTGTTCCATGTGTTCTGGTTCTATCTCCTGTATTTTTGGGCAGGATGTCAGTACATTTATTTCCCAACACAACTATGAATTTTCCTTGTCACATGAAAATGTATTGTTTGGGTTATTTTTCTTACACTTCCAGCAAGACAAATAAATACTACAGTTTGATATTGTTACTCGCTAAATTTCATATTCATAAGTCTAAATTTGCCACCCACAAACCACCTTTTTAATATTCGAAAATGAACTCAAACATTACATTTCTAAATTTCTAAATATTCTAAAAACTAAATGTATTTGTTATTTAAGTGCAATCCCCCTGGCATAATGTATGTTTGTGTTTTGTTTATTTCTGTTCTGACTGCCTGTCTTTGAATGTTGTTAATTAAAAAAAAAATGGAACGTAACGCAGCATAAAAAAAAATAAAAAATCTTAGGACCTTCAGCCATTATGTGTGATGTGTCTACTTAAATACAGTTCTGAGGTATGTATACTACAGTGCCTTGCGAAAGTATTCGGCCCCTTGAACGTTTCGACCTTTTGCCACATTTTAGGCCTCAAACATAAAGATATAAAACTGTAATTTTTTGTAGAAGAATCAACAACAAGTGGGTCCCAATTATGAAGTGGAACGAAATTCATTGGCTATTTCAAACTTTTTAACAAATAAAAACTGAAAAAAGTGGAGTGCAAAATTATTCAGCCCCTTTACTTTCAGTGCAGCAAACTCTCCAAGTTTTCAGTGAGGATCTCTGAATGATCCAATGTTGACCTAAATGACTAATGATAATAAATAGAATCCAGCTGTGTGTAATCAAGTCTCCGTATAAATGCACCTGCTCTGTGATAGTCTCAGAGGTCCGTAAAAGCGCAGAGAGCATCATGAAGAACAAGGAACACACCAGGCAGGTCGAGATACTGTTGTGGAGAAGTTTAAAGCCGGATTGGATACAAAAAATTTCCCAAGCTTTAAACATCCCAAGGAGCACTGTGCAAGCGATAATATTGAAATGGAAGGAGTATCAGACCACTACAAATCTACGAAGCCCGGCCCGTCCCTCTAAACTTTCACTTGCTCATACAATGAGAAGACTGATCAGAGATGCAGCCAAGAGGCCCATGATCACTCTGGATGAACTGCAGAAATCTACAGCTGAGGTGGGAGACTCTGTCCATAGGACAACAATCAGTCGTATACTGCACAAATCTGGCCTTTATGGAAGAGTGGCAAGAAGAAAGCCATTTCTTAAAGATATCCATAAAAGTGTCGTTTAAAGTTTGCCAAAAGCCACCTGGGAGACACATCTAACATGTGGAAGAAGGTGCTGTGGTCAGATGAAACCAAAATCGAACTTTTGGCAACAATGCAAAACGTTATGTTTGGCGTAAAAGCAACACAGCTCATCACCCTGAACACACCATCCCCACTGTCAAACATGGTGGTGGCAGCATCATGGTTTGGGCCTGCTTTTCTTCAGCAGGGACAGGGAAGATGGTTAAAATTGATGGGAAGATGGATGGAGCCAAATACAGGACCATTCTGGAAGAAAACCTGATGGAGTCTGCAAAGACCTGAGACTGGGACGGATGTTTGTCTTCCAACAAGACAATGATCCAAAACCTAAAGGCACAAACTACAATGGAATGGTTCACACAAATAAACATATCCAGGTGTTAGAATGGCCAAGTCAAAGTCCAGACCTGAATCCAATCGAGAATCTGTGGAAAAAACTGAAAACTGCTGTTCACAAACGCTCTCCATCCAACCTCACTGAGCTCGAGCTGTTTTGCAAGGAGGAATGGGCAAAATGTCAGTCTCTCGATGTGCAAAACTGATAGAGACATACTCAAAGCGACTTACAGCTGTAATCGCAGCAATAGGTGCTGCTACAAAGTATTAACTTAAGGGGGCTGAATAATTTTGCACGCCCAATATTTCAGTTTTTATTTGTTTAAAAGGGTTGGAAATATCCAATAAATTTCGTTCCACTTCATGATTGTGTCCCACTTGTTGTTGATTCTTCACAAAAATTACAGTTTTATATCTTTATGTTTGAGGCCTGAAATGTGGCAAAAGGTCGAAAAGTTCAAGGGGCCGAATACTTTCGCAAGGCACTGTACATGATGCTACTTTATACTTCTACTACTATTGGGGAAATGTTGCACTGTTTGCTCCACTTCTGTTATTGCAGATAAAGATATTACATACAAAACATATAAAAGTGTAAAAAAGATACATTCCTATGGATGAGACTATCCAAAACTAATTAAAGTAGTTCACTGGCTTCAGCTCAACCTGCTGCAACATTAAAACTCTGCTTAATGCTCATATTAATACAATATACTGTAATAAAAAGTCATGTGTATAGTGAATGCTTTTACATTTGACATGATGATACTTCAGTACTTTTACATCTTGGTATTACTACTTATACTTAAAGAGCATACTGAGGTTAGAGCCCCCAGTAATTCACTGTATAGGAAAATAATGTAGGAACTAGATTAAAATATATACGGTAAGTATAAACACACTACTAAGGCTTCTGGGGTCATTTTTGTAAGAAAATCTGAGTACTGCATCCACCACTGCCTACCTGTGTTGTATCCCTACTGATCCTAGCCACAATAAAGCTGAAATGCATACAGTATGTATGTTTATCTGAACAGATCCAAATGTGTTGAACTAAAGGTAGATTAGCACCTGAGTAAAGTGGACAGCTGCTGCAGACGCTGAGGGCCCCTAAGGCCTAAGGTTTACTATGTTAATATCAACTTAAGCAGGGTACGCATTATAAGTTTATTTTGGGTCAAATCTAGTCCTCGAATGATACATATTTAAGTTGATTAAATACAATTACTATTCCATCATAGGAGTACTCGGAAGAAAAAACAAAATATCTAATCCTAGACTTCAGGAAGTGCATAGCTGACCCGCCTCCCATCTTCATAAATGGAGACTGTGTAGAAAGAGTTCCAATTGAAATTCCTGGGAATCCACATATCAGACAACCTCTTCTGGTCTACCAACACCACAGCTGCTGTCAAAAAGGCACAGCAGCGTCAGCACTTCCTGCAAGTTCTTAGGAGAAACAACTTATGTGGCTGCTGGCAGCCTTCTACCACTCTGTTTTAGAGAGCATAACTTACTGCCTCACAGTGTGGGATGCTAGCTGCTCAGCAGCAGACAAAAAAGCACTACAGTGTCATCAACACCACACAAAAAAAAATCATTGGCTGCCCTTCTCACTCCAGGAAACTGCACACACCCGCTACCTTTCCAGAGCAAAAAAAATTGTTAAAGACAGTTCTCACCCTGGTCACCATTTCTTTGATCTCCTGTCCTTTAGGAAGACACTAAAACACAAACACTAGACTAAATATAGCTGCAAGCAGCAATGAGGGGGCCAAGCAGTACACTAGCTGGAATGGCATTGCCATTGCATGAGCAAGCACTCACAGCAACTTTGATGGCAACTGGATAAATGGCTGAGATATCAGCTCATTTACTTTGTTACAGTGCCCCTAGAGGCCAAATTACACCAATGTCCTTGTGCATTCTAACAATCAAGTGCCAAGTCCCTGTACCAAGCATGGCTTTAGTACGTCAAAACTTTGCTGAGATATGAGCTCACTTTCTTTATTACAGCGCCTCTAGAGGCCAAATGACACCACTTTCCTTGAACGTCCTCACAATCAGCTACCATGTCCCTGTACCAAGTTTGGACTTCATACGTCAAAACGTTGCTGAGATATGAGCTCACTTCCTGTGATTAGTCCATGTACCAAGTTTGGTTTTGATACGTGACAGCGTTGGTGAGATACAGGCAGCTTTAGTTGAGAAAGTAGTTAAAACAAATGTCGCTGGGCATGAATAGAGGACAAGCTATCTGAAGCCCAAACTGCCTTGACAAAGCTGTCTGTTTGGAATTAGCATGGCAGGTATTTAAACATAACGGCCTTGTCCCAGTCTAGACATCTAGCTATATGAAAAGATAAACAATGCTACGTTTTTAATAAATGTAAATAAAGCAGCTAATATCTACATGGACAAAATCATGAATGTACTAATAAATAAATAAAAAAAATCCACATGGGATTTGTTTTGATGCGATGGATTTAACCAATCATGGAACTTCCACCTACCAATGAAACGAGTTGTAGCCAATCAGATGCAAAGTAGGGCGGGTCTTTGCCGAAATGTGAGAGTGCGGTACAGGTGTGGTCTCCATGGTAACGCGGCTAAACAAAATGGAGGCAAAGTTTATTAAACGTGGAGCATGTAGATACCATAGACAGTATATAAAGAGACCTAAGTGGACATTGAAGGGCAAGATGCGCTGCTCTGTTCTGAATCAGCTGCAGTTTACCTAAATCATTTTCTTTGCAGCACTTGACCATATCATTGGGCAATAGTCAAGATGTGATAAAACTAGAGTGTGCAGGACTTGTTTGGTCAGGTGTGGTGTTAAAAAAGCAGAGCATCTTTTTATAACATATATTCCTCCCCATCTTTGCAACAAGATAATCTATATATCTTGTCCACAACAGATTACAATCTAAGAAAACCAAGCTATGTTTCCTCTACTTGTTCAACAGCTACATTATTCAACATCAAATTCAGCTGAGGCTTAGAGCTCAAGGAATGATTTGTACCAAATACAATGCTTTTAGTCTTTGACATGTTTAGGAATAGTCTATTGTTAGTAATCCATTTTAGTGCTATCTGCAACTCTCTTTCCACACTAAATGTTTTGTGTCAGAAAAGCTTCCATTAAAGAAAACTTTGTATTCTGTATGATAAATAATTTTCTAACCATAAAGCAGATGCAGCAAAATCATAACATACAATTTTTCCAATAATAATTTGTGATCAATGACATCAAAAGGCAGCACTTAAGTCTAACAGTACTGCTCCCACAATATTCCTCTGATCAATCAATTTCCTTTAACCAATCATCCATCATTTGTGTAAGTGCAGTGCATGTTGAGTGACCTGATCAAATTGTTAACAGAGAAGTAGCACTATATCTGGTCAAATACAATTTGTTCCAATAGTTTGCTAGGAACAGGCAACAAACTAATAGGTTGGCTGTTAGTGCCAGTGAAGGCAGCCCTAGCTTGCTTGGGTAAAGGAATAACTTTAGCTTCTCTCAAAATTTGAGGAAAAACATTACTTTTTAGGAGTAGGTGGTAAAGGATATTATTTTATTGAAGCTGTGAGTGTGGACTGGCAGTGGGGGTGCTGGGTCCGAAGATGGCTGGACTGGCAGAGGGGGGTGCTGGGTCCGAAGATGGCTGGATTGGCAGAGGGGGGTGCTGGGACTGAAGATGGCTGGACTGGCAGTGGGGCTGCTGGGTCCGAAGATGGCTGGACTGGCAGAGGGGTGGTGGGTATGAAGATGGCTGGACTGGCAGTGGGGGTGCTGGGTCTGAAGATGGCTGGACTGGCAGTGGGGGTGGTGGGTCCGAAAGATGGCGCTGGACTGGCAGTGGGGGTGGTGTGGTCTGAAGATGGCTGGACTGGCAGTGGGGCTGCTGGGTCTGAAGATGGCTGGACTGGCAGTGGGGGTGGTGCTGGGTATGAAGATGGCTGGACTGGCAGTGGGGCTGCTGGGTCCGAAGGTGTCGTGGCGCAGAGGGGTGTGGTATGAAGATGTGGATGAGGGGGTGCTGTATGAAGATGGCTGGACTGGCAGAGGGGGGTCTGGTTGAAGATGGCTGGACTGGCGAGGGGGTGCTGGGTATGAAGATGGCTGTGACTGCAGAGGGGGTGCTGGGTGCTATGAAGATGGCTGGACTGGCCAGGGGGGGTGCTGGGTATGAAGATGGCTGGACTGGCAGAGGGGGTGCTGGGTATGAAGATGGCTGGACTGGCAGTGGGTGGTAAGATGTCAGCTCAGACTTGCTCATGCGTGGCTGTTGGCAGCAGAGGACTCTGAAGGGGGGTTATTTCTGAGAACAGAGATCTTCCAGTTAGTAGCGTCAGGGAGCGGAGCAGACAGGGAAGTACAACAACAAGGAACTAGACTAGATCCAAATCTCGAAAGCTGGTGAAAAAGCATACTCAGTGGTAAGCAACAATCCAGCAGGGAGGGGAAAGTCAGACTGGCATCTGAAGGCAGATGATGGAGCAGGATGAGTAGCAGGGGCGCTGATTGGAATAGGTACCAGGTGCGGGGAGAATCAACGAGGGGGGGGGTACTGAGTACTTTTACTTCTAATGGAGTATTTTTACACTGTGGTATTGCTACTTTAACTTAAAATATAAGTAGGGTGATATCAGGTAAATTGGGCCACTTTTTGGTAAATCGTTTGGGACAATAATACAATACCATATATGCCTTTTCCTTGTGTTTTTATGATTACTAATGACTGTTTTTGATAATGTTTTGTTGAAATTATGTAATAAAATATAATTATTTAGGCCCTACAGTTCTTGAAACATCAGCTGTGCCAACTTTTTTGCATGAGCAGTTTCAGGTAAAATGGGCCAGCTGTTCAGGTAAAATGGGCCAGTCAAACTACAAAGGGAATATAGTAATTTATCATCAATATTAATTTTAAAAACACAGTTGCTTATACAGCCACATAACATTTAAATTACATTAAACAAACATTCATATGTGCCATTAAAAAAAAAAAAACATTTTGGGTGCAAACCCACATATTCAAATGTGCAATTAAAAAAAGTCCATTATGGAACAGCATAGATCAGTGAACTGATGTCAGTGGTGTGTGTGTGTGTGTGTGTGTGTGTGTGTGTGTGTGTTCTTGTTTAACTATATTCGTGGGGCCCAAAAACCGGGAGTCCAGTATACTTGTGGGGTCCCGACAGCTTTGTGGGGCCAAGATGCTGGACCCCACAAGTTTAAAGGGCTGTTTGAGGGTTAAGACTTGGTTTTAGGATTAGGGTTAAAATTAGGTTATGGTTAGGGTGAGGGTAAGGGTTAAGGTTAGGCATTTAGTTGTGATGGTTAAGGTTAGGGTAAGGGGCTAGGGAATGCATTATGTCAATGACGGGTCCCCACAAAGATAGTGCCGCAAACCTGTGTGTGTGTGTGTGTGTGTGTGTACGCACGTACGTACACATACACTCACTCTCTCACTCACTCACTCACTCAAACACGTGTATGTGTGTTTGTGAGTGACACAGATGATGGCCCATTTTAGCTGAAACCATGTTGCCCATTTTACCTCAGTGGGTTAAGGTAAATTGGGCCGCCAAGAAAAACATTGTTTTTTTTAAAAATATGTTCATATACCAAACTAACAACATTGTTTCTGATTGATGCCATCAAGACAGATATTAAGCATAGTTTTTTTTATGTGCATGTTTTTTTTATATAGATTTATCATCCTTATAATAGTTTAGTTAGATTTGGTATGCCAGGCTACTTACCATGCAGCTTTCTGGTGCAGTCTTGATTTGAATTATTGCCCCGCCCACCATAGCAACCATAAACCAATCAAATCACCTGTTACTTGTCAAGTACAGTTAAGACAACAGTTTGAAATCCTTTGCAGTCATTGGCTCTAAATTCCAGAGGGGCTGGGACCCCCAAACCTTAAATGGCCCATTTTACCTGATGGCCCATTTTACCTGATATCACCCTATAAAAAGCTCCTTATGATAAAAAAAACAAACAAACTTCTAAACAAAAGATGAATAAAATCTACATCTGAATCAATGCAATGAAACGTTAAAATGGGTTGGGCTGTTTACCTGTTCTCATCATCATCATGAAGCACGAACCAAACAAAGGAACACTGAGCAGCAGCAGCGGGGGGGCTGTAGCGCCTCCTGGAGGGTAGCTACTCACCTTAGCAGATGCTGAAAAACTGGTTCCGCCACGATTGAATATAATCCTTCCCCACCAGTGCATCTATGGTAATGCCTCCCCCTCCTATCTGAAAGAACTAGCCTACTCACCCCTCTAACTACAACTCGATTTCCTCCGTTCAACAAACTCAAACCGCCTCCTTCTCCCCAAGACTAAGCTCAACGTTTTTTTTTTTTTTTTTTTTTTTTTTTTTTTTCTCTCTCTCTCTCTCTCTCACACACACACACACACACACACACACACACACACACACACACACACACACACACACACACACACACACACAAACGGTCCGGTTCTGGTGGTTGATGATTAGCTCTCATAACGGGCCAGGTGGGTACACTGCCATGACTCCACATTGTCATTGTGATATTTTGTGATTACATTTTGAATCTGCAGCATTCTAATAGCCTACAGTAGTTCAATTCAATGTTATTTATAGTATCAAATCATAACAAGAGTTATCTCGAGACACTTTACAGATAGAGTAGGTCTAGGCCACATTCTATAATTTACAAAGCCCCAACAATTCTAATATTTCCCCCAAGAGCAAGCAGTGCAACAGTGGCGGAGGAAAAACTCCCTAGGAAGAAACCTCGGACAGAACCAGGCTCTTGGTAGGCGGTGTAGTACAATGTCTGCCTCTGATGTAGACGTAGCCTACACTGTAAGTCAGTAGTATAGGCTATACAGTGGAGTTGCAGTAGTTTGGGGTCCTTCTGTAAGTACTTTTGGGGTACAATTTGGTTTTGAAGAATTCTACAAGCAGCAATACCACAGGCCAAGCAGTCGGCCCGTTCCAAACAGACATATTTTCAACGGGCACCGCACTAGTCATCTTAATTGCAGTTTAACTCATGATGTTGATGGTACTAAGTTGAAGTAGGGTATAAGTAACATATAAACCCAGAAAAAAATATGAATTCTACTATTCAACTACCGTTTTTTACTATGTGATGTTTAACCTACTTGTCACATAAGTAGCACTTTTTAATGTAAGCCAATCAGATTTGTCAATATTAAGTTATTGAAGCACATGTATGACATGTGCCTGCTGATCCCAAGGTGCAATGAAACTGAAGATATATCTTAAAATATTAATTAAGAACTACTTTTTCTTTTGAAATCAAACCGAGTTTCAGCATGTGAGCAAACAGATCACATGCTCTATCATTACAGTAGCAGTACAGTGTGGTTCATACAGGGAGTGTTTACAGGGAGGGAATAGTGTGAAATCTCTCATTTCTGCAATGTTCACACACTACAAATGAGTGAGCACAACATCAATTAATTACATAAATATTTACTGTATATAACAGACAATACAATTTCAAATCACACGATTATACCAACAAAAAGACTTAGGTATTTGTATCCTAGATCACACAGGGGCAAATAGCTCAGTCAAAGCATTTACCTGATGTACCCTTCTGCAACACCTTCAACCTACTTTTGAAAACATTTAAAGAGACCAGCTCCACTAGACCAAGATCAGTGTACAACAGCAAATTCCAAGTCCCAGGAGCAGCATACATAGAAGATACAAAGAAGCCTTTCTTTTGCATTTCAAATGGACGTTTTGGACATAGAGATGAGATTTGAAATAAACCTTAGTGCTCCATGGTATCTAAGGAGTGAAGCCATTAATAAGATGCATACATGTTAAATCTACACATATGACTCTGCACCCCAAATTCACATTTTAACCCTTGTGTGGTCCTTCGGGTCCCAGTGACCCGAAGGACAACATAGAGATGATGTCTCCCCTTTACTTTGTTGAGAATTGCTCTCTAAACCCTGTTTCTTGTAAAGTAAGTAAGTAAAGTTTATTTCTAGAACACATTTAAACAGTTTAAGCTGACCAAAATGCTGTACAAACAAGAACTAAGGTGCTGTATTAACCCTTGTTTAGAGAGCAATTCTCAACAAAGTAAACGGAAGTACATAACCCTTGTGTTGTCCTTCGGGTCACTGGGACCGAAGGACAACACAAGGTTAATAATGTTTTACAATTAATTTTACTGATCTGTGCAATATTATGTTATTATGAACTGATCAATATATGTATTATCACAAACCACCTGCCCTTGTTTTATGTTGAATTTTGAATGGTTGTTTTTGTTTGTTAAATACGGATGTGTGCAATAGAGTTTTCCTTTAAGCACCGATGGGAGGGGCACTCGTAATTTCATTGTATTCATTGTTATATGACAATAAAGGCTTATTCAATAAGAGCCCTATGGCAAATTTCTGTACCAGTCCTGGCCATTCTTGGACAAACATTAAAGTCTAGTGTCAGCAGTTAAGTAGGTGTACCCATCGTAGTT
The DNA here is from genome assembly GCF_010015445.1 of Perca fluviatilis. Classification (NCBI taxonomy): domain Eukaryota; kingdom Metazoa; phylum Chordata; class Actinopteri; order Perciformes; family Percidae; genus Perca; species Perca fluviatilis. Next base: position 25,269,372 of record NC_053121.1, on the reverse strand, counting down.
AAGTGAAGGAAGAGGTGAACAAAACGGAACTACTGTAGTGTTTTGAAATAGCTAAAACAAAATACAACTTAAAGATATTAAAAACCATCAGCGCATTTCAAGGCTGAACGTTTCCCCAAAGAGGAAAAAAAGACATGAACACTTAAGCAAATACCTCTTTTATTTCCAGTCAAAAGTGGCAACTGTATGTTAGCATCACCAGCTGTGATGTTTTCTCATGCTGTATTCAGTTTAGTGCAACACACATTAATGTTTAAGGGGAGTTTCAGATAAGAAAACGGGGAGGGGCACAGGTTGATCCCTCTGATTGAAGTCGACATGCAGGCGTGGCTGTCACATGGCAGTCTAGTCAGAAATGGCTATTTCTCCTCAGTCACTGTATGAATAAATCACATGATCCCAAATCAGGTAAGTATAGGCTATGTACTTCAGCGTATGTTGTGCCTGTGTGACTATTTTACAGTTACAGACCATGAAAAGTTGTAATAAAAGCTGCACATACATTTGGATTGTCTAGCTTCCCAGGCAGAAGAAGATGTAATTCCCATGTGTACACCTCAAACTGAAAATGTCTATGCTACAACAGAAATCTCATTCAAGACAGCGTTGAAAAAATATTGATGAGCTTGGCAATGTTACATATCGAGTAAATAGGAAGTTAACAACTTTGATATGGATTATGTTGAAAACCAAAGTTTTACATCAGAGAAATAATACTGAAATAAGGTCACTTTGAGTTCATGAAAGCTTTGGCTTTACTTAATGTGCCCTACAGCCAAATTATTTCCAAGGTTTGCGGTTGCCTTTCCTAAAAAAAAAAAATTAAACTAAAGAGGGTCACATTCAGGCACTAAGAGACTCCGCAATCACATCTCTTCCTCTGAGACTGGGAGAGCCGGATGCAGCCCTGCTTAAACTGCAGTGCACGTTGCCCTGAGGCGCCACACTGCTGCTCTGAGCCTCAAAGGGCTGTCTCCCCTCTCCTCACCAAACCTAAAATGCCATAAGTAGAAATCTGCTCAATCGTCTCCTTTGTCAGCCACTTTCTCGGTCTCGGTCACAGTATCTGGCTTTCTGTCGGCCGAGTTGGATTCAGCTCCTCCTCCACCTCTTCGATTCCGGCTTCTGGCCCCTGGCTGGTACAGCTGAATCGCAGGTCGGTCCTGATGTACAGAAAGAACTCTTTTAGAAAAAGTGCTTGCAATTGCAAAAAGTACTTGATTCAAGAGGGTAGAGTCATCACCTTATTTCGTAGTCGCTCTCTTTTACCACTGTCTTCCTTCTTGTGGTCTTTGGCAGGCCTCTCCGGCCTCTCAGAGTGAGCGGAGTCTCCAATGTGTTCACCCTTTTTCTTCTCCAAGGCACGCTCTTTATCTTTTTTTACCTCCTCCTCCCTCTTCCTGTATGAGTTCTCTCCATCCTGCCGTTCTCTCCTTCTCCGACGATCTTCGTCCTGTCGCCTGATGCGCTCCTTCTCTTTCTGCCGCCGTTCCTTCTCCCGCTCTCGATCTCGCTCTCTGTCTCGATCTGGGTCTCGCTCCCTGAACTCCTTCCTCCCGTCTTCGTCAACTCTGTGTGTAAAGCACAAATCCGGTTTAAATATTTTGTTAAAAGTGGGAAATGTATTTTATTTTAATTTTTTAAATGACTGAAGCCACTAACTTCCTTCCTCGATCCTCTTTGTTTTCAATGTGCTGACGCCTCTTATGATCAGCACTCCCTATGGATCGGTCCTCTTTATTTGGCCTCTCTGGTTTCTTGGCTTTTTCCTTGGGCTTCTCAGAATCAGCATCATCCCCTCTGTCTGGCTTCTTTAGGAGCTACACAGTTGAAAATAAAGACAAAATCATAATGTGATATTGGAGATTATTACATACTGTTGTAAACTGCTCCAATCGACTGCAGCACACACCTTAATTTTTGGTTCTTCTTTTACTAGGTCCTTGTCTTTCTCCAGCGGTTTCTCAAGTCTCTTTATCTTCTCTGCCTCTTTGCGCTTCCTTCTCTCCTCCTCTCTCCACTTACGACGCTCTTCATCACGCAGACGCTTGCGTTCAAGCTCCCTCCTTCTTCTCTCTTCTTTCTTTTCCTCCCTAATTCTCTGAACAGCATAAAAACAAGACATGAGGCCAGCCTTCATCATGCAACTTAACAATTGTAACTAGAACACCACACTGTTGTGCCAAGGTACTTTATTTACCTGTTTATTTTTCAGGAAGTCCAGCAGAGGAGTTGTTTTTTTAGCTTGAAGGGAGAAAAAAGTATGTTTGAATTCTTCCATTCAGCAGTGTGTCCGTTTAAAAATATATACAATAATGTTTTGGCAGCACTTTTTAATTTAAGGGACCGTTCACCTACCTACAAGCTCCTTTGATTTTGCCTCAATCTCTTCCAACAGGGTCTCAGGTGTTGATGCCAACTTGTCATCATCGCCATTGTAAAATTCAAGAAACTTCTTGTAATCAGGATCTAAAAGAAAAAATGCACCATACAAATAAAGACATGCTTCTGGTAAGACTACTTCTCTGTAGCTTAATATGGTACTAAGTATTTTTAAACCATACTAAATTGAAGTAAGGTATTTTCAGGTCAGACAAAACCACCAGTTTAAGAACAGTTAGGACAACTACTAGCATTAATCCAGGCTATTTTAGGTTACTCTTTATGAAACAAAGGCAAATATATTCACAAATACACACATAATAAATGTTGGCAGTTTGTTGCATGGTAGGCATCGTAAATAAAATGAAAAAAAGTACTACAAAACTGAACCATCACCAAATCTTTCTTTTTTATTATAACGTAACGTATATCAGTAAATAGCTTTACCTTCAGTAATTGTTCCACATTTTGCATCCTTTTTCTTACTTCTTTTCTTGGCAGTCTTTTGAAAAGGTGCAAACTCCACAATGGCAGTATACTCCTGTCCTGTTTAAAAACAAGTTATGAAGATCCAATTCATGTCTGAGAAAAAGCTTAAGTTTGTATATTTAGCTGTAAATGTTTGCTCTTCATACCTCTGCTGTCAATGAACACATATCCATCAAAGCGATCTCTGAAGAGAACTATATCCTCTTGATTTTTGAAATTGATGTAAGCCCTTGCGAAGAGGTGAGGGTAAAGGCTGAAAGGCCAGAATACTCATGTCAGGTTACACCGTCAAGACCGTCAGTGATAGTATTTTTAAAATAATAAAACGTCTTTATATCAACTCACCTGGTGTCGTTGGAGAAAAACTCCAGGTAGTCCAGCTCTGGTAGAGGTTGTAAATGCTCCTCTAGCTCTTCCTTGGTCAGACTTGGTGGTAAACGTCTGATTACGATCTAAGAAAGAAGATATTATCACACCTGGGTATCTGGGAGAACAACCAGACTGGAAAAAGACAACAATTAACTAGCCTAATATTAAATTACAGTTGGGGTAAGCCAAGTGACAATGTGTCTCACTATGTAAATTACAAAGTGGACAATGCAGGTTTATATCCGACAAAATCCACGCTAGTTAAATGCATGCTGTTATTTCATTAAATTAACGTCATTAGTATCCATAACTGACGACTTGTAACGTTAGCAAACGCGGCTAGCAAGTTTACCTTTGTCATGGCCTCTTTCTTTTCCTTGGACTTCTCTGTCTTTTCTCCATCTTCACACTTTATTTCCAATTTTCGCTCCCTCGGCCGAGCATTTTCCTTGTCTTCCTTCATAGTTGAAAACGCTACTTCGTCCTGCGGTTGTATTTCATCTCATTCCGCAGACTTGTTTACTTTTTTTAGCAAGTTAGCTGAGTAGTAGCAACCGACCGAACTAACCGTAAGCGAGTGGTGATGTCGAAGGCATGTCCCGCCCTACTCTACTTCTGATTGGCTTACCCTGACCTTCTGGCCTAAACCTAACCAACCCAACCAGAGAAGGAAGCGAGTGCTTGCCAATCGGAGGGAGAGCAATGCCTTCGCCATCCTAGGAAAAAACTTCCTCTTTCTTTTATGTTTCTTTTCCCTCTGACGTGTGGGCCTGCATCATCGCCAGAAGGGGGCATTGTGAGCGAAATTATCCATAGCGAAAACAAGCGTATACAGTGAATTTGAAATTATATTTACATTTTTTTTGCCCATTTGTTTTTGTCTTAGGCTTGGAGATGCCCTCCAAAATAAAAGCTTTATATACCGTCTATGGTGCAGTTTATTTTGTATGAGACACAAATTGTCACACAAACTAGGCGAGTGTTGAGTTAGAAACTAATGTCATAATAATTATTTAATCTAAAATAGCAATTACAAGTTATATTCGCTACTGAGTAAACTTTTTCTCAAAACATTCGATGTGAAGTCTAAAATGCCATTCCTCTATGTAACTTTGGAAGTAATGTTTTAACAAATTAATTACAAATATAGCAACAGAAAATATCTCTCAGAATGTATACTAACGTTTGACGGCAAAATAGTCTAGTTGTTTGTAAAACATGACATTTTATCTGCTGACGCTTTTCTTTTGAAAAAAACCAACAGGAAGCATTTTCTTGTACTGTAGCGGTCGTCGAGGGAGTCGACATTTTGTTAGCTTCTTAGCAAAATAAACTGAGTCTTAGGGCAATTTTGTTGTTATCTAAGCGGCTCTCTGTCGCCTAACAGTTACCGGCTGTTATCATGTGGTATGAAATTCTGCCCGGCTTCGCCGTCATGACCGTGTGTTTGATTATTCCTGGCGTCGCCACCGCACAGATCCACAAGTTTACCAACGGAGGAAAGGTGAGGATTCTGGATGCTAATGTGGCTCTGACCGTGCTAATAAGTAGAATAAAGCTAAGCCGTGAAACGTGCTGTCTCTCCGCGTTTTGTACCCTAAGCTACTTGATTTAAAGGCTCTTGTTTTTTCCCCTGTAGGAAAAGAGAATCGCTCGGTATCCGTGGCAGTGGTATCTGATGGAGAGAGACAAGCGAGTGTCGGGATCAGGACAACACGTTGACTCCAAGGTTAGTGACTAACCATGACGTGTCCACAGAAATATAACCTTATGCGAGAAAACGCAAACGCTTTGACTTATATATTTTCCAAAGAAAGCGAAAAGATTTTTTTTTTAAAATACATTTTCACACCCTCCAGCAGCCCTGTTTGGGTGTTGTCCTCCAGCTAGCCATTGCAAGTGTCTTTATTTACAAACCAAATTTACCTCAGTGATTACCTGAGACCCTTTTAGCCAAAATGTAGCACACTATGATAGCAATTTTGAAACTTGATAGATATATACTAAAGTAATATCTATCTATAAAACACTGTAAAATGCTGAGTGGTAATGGTAACAACTTATGCTTTTATTGGGGTAATTGTTGGTAATAATTAGGATGATGTAATGTTTTTGTTCAAGCAAACAATGCAAATATATAATTAAAAGGATAACTATAATAGTTAACTACTACCCTCACTCAACAATCAGATTACAACCTGTCATCTGCAGAAAATACTCTGACAGTAGATGGTACAAGCCTAAATGGTACCAATACAAGAAAGAATTTGCAAACATAAAGCTTGTTAAATGAATAATATAATTTAGTATGTTCTTGCATTAGGAAAGGGGATTCAAATATCTTTCTAATGTAATTAGGGCTGGGCAGTATGGAGAAAATCAAATATCACAATATTTTTGACCAAATACCTCGATATTGATACTGCAACGATATTGTTGTGTTGACTACTGGTGCTTTTACAAAATATTTACACAATGAGATTTTTGATAAATAATCACCAGTAATGTGGATATAATGACGTGAAGTGGGTAAAGGCAAATAATAGAACAGTTACAACAGTCTGGTAAGTTCAGGTAATGACATAACTTTACAGTAATGCAGTCTTTAAAACCAGGAAAAGACAACTTATGCCATATTATGATATCCAAAATCTAAGACGATATCTAGTCTCATATCACAATATCAATATAAAATCGATATATTGCCCATCTCTAAATGTAATTTTCCCCAAACTGTATAATTGCATGTATATTTCGAATTCCAGTAGAATTTGTGCTCTTATTTTTTTTTATTCCTCAACAGGGACTCGAGAACATCCACTGATGACAAAGAATATGAAGACCCTGATGAGAAGAAAGTTGTACATTAAAAGATTATATTTAACATTCAGCTGTTTGTTTTCAGTCTTTTAAGGCAATCCTCCTTGTTATCAAATAAACTGTTCCACACTGGAAACCTTCTGAGGCTTCCCGGCTCATATGTTGAATTTCAAAAGGCAACCGACGAGATTGGTGCTCTAATCAAATCATTGTTTTACACCCGTTCATATGTTGTGGTGCTTACACTGTATAAGTTATGTCGCCTGTAAAGGTGATAATCCAGTGTTGTACAAGAGTATATTAATATTCTGTAGAGAGACTAGACATTGTTTGGGATAATAGTTATCATAGTTGCGATTTCTTAAATGTCCTCTCCTGGTTTAAAAAAAAAAAAAAAAACTATGTATCCTATAGATACTAAATGTTATTCAACTATTAGTGAACTATACTCTGCATAAACCAGATGAAATATTGACAGTAGCAGCTCAGGTGAATACAGACAATCATATTGTACATATTGCACTTTGGTATAATTAAACAGATTGCTCTAAGTCAGTGAACTGGGTTTAAGGAGTCGAAAGATAAAGTATTTTTATTTTAACCCCAAAAAATGTGGAAACCACAACTTGATAATGAAAATTTATTTACCGTTGTGATCCGGATAATTTGCAAAACATTAACAAGATCAAATTAAAGTTGACGATTGAAAGGGAAAACAACTTCTCGTGAGTCAACAGGATAGAGAATATTATACAACAGAATACTTCTCAGTCTCACTTTTCTTTACAATTAAAATCCTTCTCCACACTGTACGTTCAACCTAAACTGAATGTGGTTATCGTCCAAACAAATACAACATTAATACCCCAAGAAAAAAAGTAAAGGTGTCCTATAAAAGGGGTAATCTGTAGAGATGTGATGTTCACTTCTCCTCCTTGCCTTTGGTTTTCCTGTACACCATCTCCCTGAAGCTCGACAGGATCTTGCTCTCTCTTTTCCTCCTCTCCTCCTGGTTGAAGGATGCCAGAGCTCTCTTTTCGTCTGCGCTGTAGATCTGGTTTTCCTTTCTCAGACGCACAGCCTCCATACGACGATGTCTGCAGGGTTACATTTGAAATTTGTGAGTATCACAATAATGATAAATACGTGCATCTCGTTGCATCATACGGACATCTGAAACGTCACCAATTATTAATGTGCTGCAGTACAAATTGTATCCCAGCCAATGTGAGACTTAATAGTCCTACTTCTAAACATCACGTACCTGCTGCCGCTCATCACGTAGCCGGACTTCTCAAAGTTTGCGATCTCGTCGCTGGTGAGACCGATCTCACCTCTTCTCGGGATACGTTTGCCTGCTTTCACGTACTCCGCCATCGCAGCACCTTCACCTGGCAACAGCGCATGACCAAAACTGGAAGAAGAAAAAATGCACTTATTAACCTTGTGTTGACTTCGGGTCAAATTGACCCGTTTTCAATTTTGGTTTTATATCATAAAACATGGGACGTGGAAATAAGCGCTGAAAATGTGTAGAAGAAAATGTTTACAAAAAGCAAAAACAAAAAATAAAATAAAAAATAAAAAGTACTGTAAAATAAACAATAATATGTGCTGTTAATACAGATGTTGCTTCCGCTTATCAGTAAAACTAGTTTGTACCACTTGGTAAGCCAACTTCTAGGGCTGCAACTGATGATTATTTTTATTATCTCATTGCAGGTGATTTTCTTGATCAACTACATGTCAGAAAATGGTAAAAATGTAAATGGACATCAAAAGTTCCTAGGGTCCAAGCGGACTATTTCAAATGTCTTGTTTTGTCTAACCGTCAAAAACCATCATACAAGAAAGAAAAACAGCAAATATTCACATTTCAAAAGCTGGAATCACTGAATTTACAAGACCAAGAGTCTACAGCCTATGTGTGAGGCTGTAGGTGTGTGTGGTGCTTTAGGGTGAATGATAAATGCTTGATCGAATCACGGATATTCTTCTCTAAACTGCACTAAAAACAGAATTACGACACAAAGTTGGCCTCATGTCATTGCTAGCAAAGATAACCTGTCAGTGTTATGAATTTTGAGTGTTCTCAGACAATTCTAATCACCAGAGCCACGCAGAATTCTGCAGAATTAAAAAAAATTAAAGAAGACTCAAAGAAAAATAAATAAATAAAAAACTTTTTTTATTTGGGATCACCACTGAAAACGGTGGAGATTTTGTTTGGGTCTGCTAATCACCACGAAGTGATGAGCATTAGTAACGTAACATGAATAGCAACAATAAAAATAGACTCACTCCAAAGGTCGGTCGTCCTGGGACATGTGTGTGAGCGGAGCTTCGGGGCCAACCACGTGTTCGTCCATGCAGGTTTTCTCCACCCACATCACCCCGTTGGGATCCTCCTCTTCCTCTTCTGACTCTTCACTGCTGGGGTTACTGGACTCCTTGCGGCTCTTCTTCGCCTTCTTCTTCTTGGACTTCTTTGACCTGTTTGGAAACGGGAAGAGATCTTTGGTTAATCAAAATGTCCTTTTACTGTGAGAATGAAGCTGGCGTAGAGCTGCATGTCAGCACTTACTTCTTGCTCTTCTTTTTCTTTTTCTTCTTCTTTATTTCTTCCTCTGAAAGATTAAAAAAAACATGACATTTAAGCTGATAAAACTTGTGAAATATACTTTCTAAAATTAATGTAATTATGAGTGTCTTACCATCTGAATCTGACTCTAGCTCGCTGTCCTCTGAGTGCTTTTTGTTCTTTTTTTTCTTGGATTTCTTCTTCTTTTTCTTCTTCTTTTTTTCTTCTGTGAATGAGAGAGGTCTTCGTAAATACAAATGGCATACAATATACCTGTAATTTATTTCTATTATTACTTTTACTTTATTTATCTAAACAGTGTGTGCTGTACCTTCTGAGCTCGATTCTGAGCTGCTGTTTTTCTCGTCTTCGACTGGTGTGAATTCATCAGAGCTGTCGGAGAACAAAGAAATAAAGACATGCTTTCTGCACCCAAACATAATAGAGGTGAAATATCCTCCTCCACATGTGCAGTACTGGAGAAAAAAACAATATTGTGCGATAAATGTGTTGCTATGAAGGACAGATTATTGACTTACTCTGGCTCTTTCACTCTTGGTGAATATCCCCAAACTTCAGGACAACCTAACTCACCGATCCTCTCCCTCTCCTGCAGACGCCTGTAACAGAAAGACAGACAGATGCAGAATTCTAAACAAATAACGTATTATGTTATTATGTAACAATGTGGGGGGAGACCATTAAGGCAGCATTCATATCAGTTCCTCTATTTGTTTAAAACCTGAATAATTGCATCTTTTGTATGATTAGCTGTAGAGCTGTGCAACAACTCAACATTAGCAGTGTTGGAAAATACCTATATTGATATTGTGAAAATGTATCAATGAGTTGTAGTTTTGCTATATAGGCTAAATATGTTCATGCATGTCTCATATGCTGAATATACACACATTAAATACGCTTTCCCAGCAAAGGTCTTTTTAAAAACACTGATTTTTGTTTTGCATCGGATTTTCTGTAAACAGGTTTCTCCTCTTGATGCTTTTTTACTACTATCAAAACAAGGCATTTAAAACAATGTCAGAGATAAATTAAGGAAATTTTTTGGTAAGGTATTTTAAAAGATTAATGTTGAAGTCACTGAAGAGAAAACAATGTCATCAGGGTTACCTCAGCTTGGGCTTGGAAAGTACACATATTTAACCTGAATAACAAAGTGGGGGCATTTGCTGTTAAAAGACAAGCATATTTACCCGACAAGATATGTCAGTGTAGAGGAGCATAAAACAAAAAAGTATTTTACTCTCTTATACTTGTATAATTGAGACGTAATAATAAAAGGGATCTGAAGCCTGACCCATACTATGGACTAAAGGTCAGGGTTTCTTGATCTCTGCTGCTTCAATTTATTTTATTCTCTATCTTTTGTGACCATCACTTCATGGAAAAGCATGACTGAATTGTTAGACCCTTCAACGATTAATAGATGAATTGCCGTTTGGTGTTTTCATGTGTTTACCTGGCAATAAAAGCCTCTTGTCTCTGTCTCTGAGCGTCGTCCCGCTGCTGTTCGTAGTAATAATCTTCTTTGAAGCTGCCGTGTTTTCCAGGAGCGTCCCGTTGCTCGGACCAGTGGTTGTGACTGATGTTGTTGTTATTGTTGGGACGCTCCCTGGACCTGGACCTGGACCGGGACCGAGACCGGCTACGGCGGGGACTTCCAATGCGGATCCGCCTGATGTTTCTCGCCTCTCGGAATCGGCGGTCCCGTTCCTCGTGTTCCTTCTCCCTGTTGCGCGGCTTCGGGAGTTTCGGCCCGAAGCTATACGGAGAAAGGCTCCGTTCGCGGCTGCCGCTGCGGTGGCGGCTGCGGCTGCGGCTGCGGGAGCGAGTCCGGGGTCTCCGGGCCCGAGGACTCCGAGGCTCCCCGCCGCCGTCAGAGCTCGAGCGATCCGACAGTGGCATACCTACTGACTGCTTTAAATGCACACCGAAAACACGGGACACACTAAAGACAAAACGTTGGTATTTTGAGGAAGATTAAGAGAAAAACGAACACGCGTCCAAGTTTTCTGTAATACGCAACAAGCACAGCGTCCAATAACAGGAAGTCAAGATACGTCCGTTCCCAAACAGAAACCGGTCTTCCTAAAAAATGCTGCACAAAGTTCCGCTTGCACTTTTTATGCTTTTTATGAGAAAATACTCTTAATACATCCATGGAAAATGTATATAATGTATACCTTATAATGTGTATTATACAATGTATAATACATTAATATACATTATTAATTGTATACACTAAATGAAAGCATGAATGCAAATATGTAAAGGTACTAAATACTCTGTGCACCCAACATTAATAGCAATGTTAAGTTAAGACTGAATATTTACAAATAAAATGAGTAGACAAGGAAGTTGCAATAAATAAACACAAAGGCACTTGAGGCGATGGGGTCTGGTACTGGGTTAATTGTCTATAAGAATACATATATAGTTTAAAAAAAAATTACCTTAAGAGGGAACCTTTAGGGAACGTTTCCTGGAGGTTATTTCAAGGTTCTACAAAACTAACCTTTACAGAACATTTAGGGTAGGCTACTCATTTTGATTGGCATTCAGTGTTTAAAAATACAATTGTTTTCCAGTTGGACAGCAAGCTCAAAAATACGTCGTCCAAAGGGTGGTGGGTGTGCTCTCTCTTAACTGAAATTGAATCGCTGGCAAAGAAGTTTGTACTCTAAAAAAGATAACATTTCATGGTTTTGCAGTTTTCACTTTGTCCGCATCGGTCCCATACAGTCTATGATCGGTCCGTATACATTTGCATGCACCTAGCGGGAGCGCGCACAGCGTAAACAAAAACTGCAGCCAATTGTAATAATTTCTAAGACAAAGTACTGTTACAAAAATTATTATTCTTTGTGTGGTTCAACAATGGTGATCAATGATTTTAAGTCTATAGCATATGAACGTTTAGAGTCATATTGTTTATTAAACTCTAGAATTAGCCTACTACTAAGAGGAGCCACATGTGAAATATAGGTAGAAAAGTAAACCCCCGCCCCCCAGATGTTGGCTGCTGGCGGGCAGGCACAACACAGGAAGTTCCAAACATGTGGAATGTGGACCACACTGGTACTTGTCGGACTATTCAGTGAGTGTGGGTAGCAGTGCGTTTTTTGTAACAATAGAGACGCGCCGTAACAGCTCAGTAAAGCAGGATGCATTCTTATACTGTAAGTAAGCTGAAAGGAAACGTGGAGCCACCGGCGGTGAACATGAAAGTTGAGGAGGCACTAGCAATGGAGTTCTTTTTTACGGAGTTGAATGCGACCGCTACGTGCCTCATTTGTAGACAGAAAGTATTATTTAAGGGGTTTAATATGAAGCGGCATTACAACGCTAAACACGCGGGAAAGTATGATAAATACAGGGGAAGGATGCGAAAGACCATGTCCGATAAGCTTCATGAAGACTTCAACCACTCCCCAGGGTCTTCGACATGCCCTGATTTGAGAAGAGAATCTGAACCTAAACTGAGCTCCCCAGGTATTTTAGTTGATTTTATTCAAAGTCCGTACGTCTCTACACTTTTATTTTGAAGGCAATGAACCGGTAGTTATCTCGACGTTAAACCCGGCGTGGAAAAGTAAGTTTTCCACAGAAATAACGTCCAGACCCTCTTTCAATGGTGTTTAAATGCTAACATGAAGTCAACCTGTTATTTGTAATATGTCTTGTAATAGTTTTTAGTTTAATTGTGTAGTTGTTAGTCCGACACGACGGCGACTCCTTGTGGCTGTTCAATCAATGAGGCTGCAGTGCAGTTGGCAGGGGAAGCTGTCTGTTGTTAGCCATTGTCTGTAGCCAGCTAAGTAAGTTACTACAGTCGTTGGTAGTGGTACTGCTTAGTCTTGGCAGAAAACATCAAGGTTGCAGGTAAAAAAATATTCATTTCATGTGCAGCTATTTAAAGTTGCAAGATTCCATGTATCCATTGTGGTGTTGTATTTAAAGCTAACATGCTAAAGGGATGCTAAATAGTAGGCCGCGCTGTCCGCGGTTCATTAAACAGGAAGAAGGGAGGAAACGCAGCTAGCGTTACCTTTTTGTTAGCTGGCTGAAACAACAACGTTTGGATATGACTTAATCAAAAGCAACCATAATAGATTCGTTAAAGTAGCTAATGTCCCCGTTAAAGTTAAATAAGCGTAGTTTCGCACTTGTACAATGTCATACGAGACTGATATTTCAGCTTGTTACCACACTCTTGTTAAACTAGCGTTATTGTTTTTGTTCCCCAATCTCGCATAGAATGCCTAACATTTGCACTACTGTAAACAGTGATGTTCACATTCATGCTCTATCACTGTTTGCATCAAATCACGGCCTTTTCGAGAACTTCATAGTATTTTCTTCTATTAAGTCAGTCGTAATATCTAAACAGCCAGTTTACAAGGCACAATCTTCTTAAGCTAACGCAAAAAATAAATAAATCATGCCTTCATGTTAATTTTTGGTTGAACCATTTGCAACTTCATGGCCATTTTGGAGCCTGTTGTTTGTGTTTCTGTAAATTTCATTTTGTTAGTCAGAAAACGTGCTTTGTAACATTTTGGCTACGACCAATGTGCACAAACAAAAGAGAACCAAGTCAGAGGTGGTTTTAGGTTAGACGTCCTTTTAATAAACTTTATTGACTGTTATAACTGGAAAAGCAGGGTATGAAAATGACCAAAACTGAATTTGACTCCAAACCTTTTAACTTTATATTTTTTTGAAGCACCTAATGGTATTTTGCATGTCACCATATTGTAATTAACTTGACTTTTCTGGTGCCCTCAGAAATTTGATTCTCACTTGTTCTCTTTGATTTTTCGCTACAGCCATGCCAAGTCTAAAGCTGATATCTGCAACTGACACACAGTATTCAGCAGCTGTGCTGAAGTCAATGAATGAGCAGCGAAGCCATGGATTATTTTGTGACGTCACCATTATCATACAGGACAAGAAATTCAGAGCTCACAAAACAATCTTGTCTGCCTCAAGTACATATTTCCACCAGCTCTTCAGCGTAGCTGGACAAGTGATCGAGTTAAACTTCATCAGAGCAGAAATCTTTGAGGAGATTCTTAATTACATTTACAGCGCCAAGATTTTCCGTGTCCGCTCTGACATGCTTGAGGAGCTCATCAATGCTGGACAGATACTGGGAGTCAAGTTCATTGCAAACTTGGGGTCACCATTATCACAAGTTAAGGGTCTGCCTGGTTTGTCTAAGGAGACAGGGAGCAAAAGTGACACACCCACAGAGATGATGCCCATCATCGCAGAGTCTTTCTCAATATCCGCAGAGGAATTCAATCAGACAAGCAAGCCTGCAGGTAATGACGAGGACTCGGACAATGATGTTATGTTTGTCTCACGTACAGATGCACAAACCAGAGCAGCCAATCAGAAAGCCAACTCTGGTGAGGTCATTGATGTGGATATAGCTGATTCAAAAAATGCAGCACCAAATCAAAATGAAGAATCAAACCATGCAGTTGCAAAACAGAAAGAGAAAGCCAGAACCCCGTTGAAAACATATCCTACAAAGCCTCCAGTCATTAGTTGTCCAAACCCCAGTTTCCCCAACAGCAGCCCTCTGCGCAGTCCAGACAGCAGCTCCAATAACTCGTCTTCCCCTGCCAGAGTTTCCTCAGGAAGTGCTCCCACAACGCCAGCCAGGTTAGGCAGTTTCACCCCTGAGCCCTCAAGTGCCTCTCAGACCTCTGAAAACAGTGATATAATGGGAGTCCACAAGAAGCAAGTGTCTGCTTCATCTCAGCAAGGGGATTTCAAAGTAAGGCTCTTAGATGTGTCTGATAGCCAAGCAAATCAAACTAACTTACCCAAATCAGTTATAGCAGCAAAAAAGACAGTGACGCTGAATACAGCAACAGAAATTGATTCAATTTCATCAGGCTGTAAAGTGTATGCCAATATTGGAGAAAACACTTATGACATTGTCCCAGTGAAGGACGATCCAGGCGAAGGGGGCTCTAAAGCCAATAAAGGGAAGAGATCATTAATGGCAACGCCTGTAAAGCCCCTAGATAAAGCACCCACATCCCCGAAGGCCAGCCCGAAGAAGAAGAGGACCAAAACAGAGCTTGAGGATCACTACGAGCTGATCATGGATGGGAAGACTTTCTATGTGTGCATCGTCTGCAAGCGCCCGTACGTGTGTCTGACGAGTCTCCGCCGTCACTTCAACACCCACTCATGGGAGAAGAAGTACCCGTGTCGCTACTGTAACAAGGTCTTTGCACTGGCCGAGTACAGAACTAAACATGAAATCCACCACACAGGAGAGAGGAGGTACCAGTGCTTGGTGTGCAATGAAATGTTCATGAACTACCAGTTACTGTCCACCCACTGCAAGCAAGTCCACAACCAGGATCCCAGCGGGAGGAAAGAGAAAGATGATGCAGACAACAACTTGTACCGACTCCTGCCGTGTAAGACGGTGCAGATGAAGCCATACTCGTGGAGTACTGACGGGCAGGGGGTCCCGGTCATATCCGAGGATGGCAGCGTGCATCACATAACCAGCGTCGGCGAAGACGTCCACTCCTCCACCCAGACCAGGATGTTGAACTGGGACGACATCTTTATTGAGTCCGATGCTCACATGCCGCCTGATGCTCACAGTCAACCGGAGTCTACCATGAACAGTCCTCCACAAGGAGCCACAGAGTTTGACTTTGTTATACCAGAGACCTACTGAGCAACACACGCGCTGCTCCATTTCCTGTGCCTTTTAGGTGCCCCCGACCCTTTTTTCCTCTTTGGTTCCATGTCAACAATATTCTTATGTAATTCTCATAGTGTCCGCTTAAGGTACAGTCACATTAGCCTTTCTGTTTAATGACATTTATGGTGTAATATTTTAATGAATTTCGTGATGATGCAATCTAGAATAATGTCAGAGCAGCAGTTGAAGCCGTCTTCAGTTGAAGTGAAAGTGAGACGGAGTGAATAGTTGCAGGATGGAAGTGTAATGTGACCGTACCTTTACTCACATTACTCTGCTTGTGTAATAGCCTTGATCTTTTGTATCATTGGAATAAATGATCGTCACATTAGCAAAAATACATAGTTCAGTGTATGAGGCAAGTTATAGCTCGATCAGCTAGAAGATGTCTGCTGAAGTATCTGGAGGACAAAGCATTGAAATGAGACATTTCATTTCTCGTTCTATTGTTTCTGCAGGTCATGTTGTTTGAATCAGTTAAAGACATTAAGCATCCCGCTGAGCTCCATTTCATAAAATATGTGAAACCTAAATTGATGATTTTGTCTGTAACCAGGTAACCCTTTTTTCACAGGATATGTAAAATACAGGATGATGCCTGTAATTAAATAAAACATGATTGCTTACATTTTAAGTCCATCACCACCAGATGCATCAGTCATGAATCTCAGCCTGTATTTGAAAATCAGATGGATTTTCTGGCCTGATGATTCCTTGTTCCCATTTGAGTGAGAATGTTAATAATGATCGGAAAATATATTTTTTCATTGTGTGATTGTTGGTGATCCCATGTGGGTATTGTTGCAGGGAAGATATACAATGGTTATTTAATTTTCCAGTGTTTGGAAAAAATAGTAATGGATTTTTTTGTCCATTAAACCCCTTCTGTTTTATTTTGATACACCTGTACATTTTTATTTTCTTTGCTTTCCTTGTGCCCTAAATGTAATTTTAATGCAAAATCTGCCAGCTTCATAGTGTAGGCTAGGGAATTTGCATACAAATGTGATGATAGGATTGACATAAATTGAGGACTATGTCAGTCCGTACATATAGCACTTAGTGTTGGATCAGACAGAAGATTTGTTTGTAATATTTTTATTACATTTTTAATCATGTTCTTCCATTGTTTTAAAATTTAGTGATTGGTCAGTATGAGTAAAAAAAAAAAGTAGTGCTAACATGGGAGTCTATTCTACTTCATGTCATTCAATTTGTTTTTCAATTAACAGATTAACATTGTTGTGTGATGTACAGTATGTTTGCGTTAATCACTTTATTTTTATTTTTTTTACTGTTTCAGATGTATTTATTAGTTTAATAGCGTTTTAGCAACAAAATTAAATAATCGGTTATGTTGGCATTGTACAAAATCTTCCTTTTTTGTCAATTAGCAATGACTGTTATTTACCTAATGGTAAATAAATTATTGTTTTACTATTTTAACTTAATTCTTTCGCACTACCAGCACATAAGCATCTGCTATTTATTTACTGTTGTGTCAGGTTGTGTGAGGTACGTTCTTTAGCATCTCACAATGAACACAACAGAAGTCTTAATCACTTTGTCTCTCGCAAAGTATAGTAAGTCTGAAAAAATTATACGAAATCCTGTCTGGAGTTCGGGATTAAGAGTTGAAGCCACTAGTGTCATGAACTTAAACTTTGTTCATTACCAAATGCAATTGTACACATCACAACATAGTGAAATAAGAGCTCTGCATTAAACCCATCCTAAGCATTAGGAGCAACGGGCCACTGTCAAGCTCCCGGGGAGCAGATTGAGGTGCAGTGTTTCGCTCAGGGACACTTTGAGACATTAAAAAGACAGACTTTAAACTAAATGATAACATGCTGATGTTTACAGGTATGTTTACCATCTTAATTTAACATGTTCGCATGCTAACATTTGCTAATTAGCACTAAACATGAAAGTCAAGCTGAGGTGTGCTTTTTGAGGTATGTGGTTATAAAAAGTTTTGACTTGATGGTGTTATGTGGAAAGTTAATTGATCACCAAAGTTATCATAGTTTTATCTTTAGAGGGGGACATGAACATCTGCACCAAAATTAAAAGCAATCCATCCAACAGTTGAAAAGGAATTTCACCAAAACACCAAAAATGTCAGCCTCGTGGTGGCACAAGAGGAAAAGTCCAGATCCCTGAAGTCAGTAGGGATCATCATCTGAGCACTATGAACGTCTGTGTAAATTTGTGTCATGGCAACCTATCTAACCTAACCAACAGTTGAGATGTGTCAGTCTGGGACAAAGTGGTGAACCGACCGACCACACCGCTAGCTTGGCTTAAAAGAAACGCACACCATTTGAATTACACAAAACATTTTTTTTAATGGCAAGACAAAAAGGAACTGACAATCAGCCCCTGAGAGTGTGTTGTTTAAATTATAAAAAGCAGGGATTAAAGCTGACGGCGACCCGTCTCACATAGTTTACTCTTCTTAACTCTTCCTCAGGGAACAACCGTTTTTTTAATTTTCATGATCTCCCATCTCATGTCAGTGAATCCAGCACCGACTGTTTACACTCGGGCTTACTAAGGTTTCTTCCTGACAAAGACAACACATTTCGACTCATAGATGTGATATTGCGACTACTTACAAGGAGAGATGAAATAATCTTACCTGCTTTGCAGCTTTCAGTGAAAACACAATAAATAGGATATTTGGGTGTAACCGTAATCATACTTCCTTAACAACTACTGCAGAATAGCTTTTTTCTTCATTGCTCTGCAAAGTTCACCACAAACTGATCAAGATATTTTTGAACATAAACTGAAGGGTTGATGAATAGATACCATGATCTGATTGTATACCTTAGGCTTAGCTTGCTAAAAGAGCATCTGTGTATAATACTGCTGTACATACATTAAGAGCATGTAATACCTCCATTACTGCTAACTTTGCCTAATTAACAAGTGTAGAAACGACTGCCCGGGCCTACAACTAGTTTTTCATTTTCTATCTGATTCCTAAAATGGGGAAGACACCAAAGCTTTCATGTAACTGGGGTTTGATATCATAGGAGGGTTATACTGTACGTAGCTGTGCTCATCAGTCCAGATCCTCACAGTGCAAACAGTGAGGACGTTGTCATCTGTGTTACTCGATGCAGGAAGCATTTACAATATGTAATAAACAGGAGTGAACATAAAGCAGGAGCTGAAGGAGAGTTTTTGACCTTGTACAGATTAAGTCCAGTTTTATGCCAGATTAAGGCCGAGAGCTGCAGCGCTGATAGCCCATTTGCATTAAGGCAGATAGATGTGTAAACAGTCCTGGCGTTGAAACGGTTGTCTCTCTCTTGATGTGTATACGCACACACAAACACACGCATACACACACACGCTGTAAGCATGAGAGTGAGTGGTGCCCAGGAAGACAAACACTCCTTGTGTTGGGCTGAACTCAAAGGGAGTGTGCCCCGCGGCCATCCTCTTCCTCGCCACCTTTCCTTCAACACAGTTCTCAAAGATAGTGAGGAAAAGCCCAGAGGAATTGTGCATTCAAACCACCCAATCAGCACCCGGTAACGTTTCAGGTGCCTTCTTTGCTCTAAGCCATTTTACGGGCTGTACGGTGGGGGCTTCTCATCAGGATGGTTGTGAGGAGGAGAGTAGCGTGGAGGGATCATGGTGGGCCACAGGTGGCTGGCTCCAGACTGGGAGTCATCCGACAGGCCGGAGGAGTCCGGGAACATGTAGGAGCCCTGCGGGGAAGACAAAACATTTATTAGAATGACCTGTTCAAGAGTTTGGTTTGAGAATAACTGCTGACTAAATCACTGCATATGTGATTTTGTTTGATTATTTAAAGGGGCTCTGTACCTGCAGGTCGTAGGCAGTGTAAGGTGGCAGGCAGGGGGCAGTGTTGTAATATGAGTTGAGGGTGGTGGTGGGTGGAGGGGGCTGTGAGGGGACTGGAGCTGTGATGGTCTCCGGTTCAGATGTGCTCTCTGAGACAGCCGAGGGAGTCTGACAGGAAAAATATTGGTCAGTTCAATCACCAGAGACTTACAAAACAAAAGCCTTAACATCAGCTCATACGTTATTTCAACGCATTCAGCAGAATTTACACTCAGTTGCCGGATGGTGTCTTCTCTTCTTTGCTGGTAAATATATATGTACCCACCATGTCTTTGAAGCCTCCCAGCACCGCAGCAGTAATGATGCCCAGAAAGAGGGCCACGATGTTGAGGATCGTAGCGGACCACAACAGGTGATAGAGGTGCACCACGTCCTCGCAGCTCTTCACATCTGTGTATTCATGGTAGCCTCCAATCACCTCTACACGGCTAGCCCAGTGGGTGGAACAGAGAGGGAGACGGCATACAGTCAAGCCACAAAAAGTCCATAATGAAAGTTTTTCTTTTTTGTATTCAGGACACAATGAAAGACATACAACATGTTTTAATTTATAGATATTAATGAGTCAATGAGAGCTTGAGACACAGAGGATATGAATGGGTGTTTGGTCGAACACGAAGAGGACATGAAGTGGAATTGGCACACAAAAATAAAAACATGAGTTGATCATTAATGGCCGATATGGTTCTAGAAAAAAAAAGGAACCTACTTCCAAATCATGGATGATTTCCTAAACTTTTTCAAAACATCTTTATTCTGAAGTCCCATAAGAGGATGTTCTCTGCAACAAAGGTTAAAAGAAAAGAAACATTCTTGTTCTAATACAATCAACGTTGCAGTGCAAAAAAATCGCCCACAAAAATGGCACAACGGTACACATAAAAAAATCCAAACAATCAAAGCAACACAGCAAAGTAAGTAGCTACTGACTCAGAGGGTTGTCGGCATACTCACTTCCCGCAGTTATAGAGGTCGCAGCAGTAACAGGTGTTGCCCTTCACACGCAGGTTACATGTGCGCGATGATGTCTGACAGGGCACCTGAAGGACAAAATTCATTTTAAATTATTAAGTCTTTTCACTTTGGGTCGACTTGTGGCTCTTAACAACGTCCCTATACAAGTGCAAGGCTAACAATTACACATACACTGAGTATGAATTCATTGTATTTCTGTAAACAGAAAGTTAATTATGTGTTTCTTACATCACGTTCAGTCCCACTGGAGTGATACTCACAGCGGCCAGCATACAGAGGCCTGAGGTCCTGCCGTACAATTAACAACATTTTAACACATTTTACTGCACAATTCATCACTGGTCTACTGACAAACACACACTGAATTAGAAGAAACAAAAAGAGACAAGAACTCATTCGTGATTAGTGCTGCATGATTAACGACTGCGTCGTTAATCATGAGTGAACTCTAATTCATCAATCAAAACCGCTTAGAAAGCTGGTAAGCAAGGCTGGATTATTAACTGGGTAAAGCAGGAAGCTGCCATTTGTGTTTATTATGCACTTAACTGTGCAGCCCTACAGTTGATGTATGTATAGTTGAGGCAAAGCAAGAAAGGATTGTGTCCTCTTGTGTATCTCTTCAGTCTGTCACTGCATCATATTACTAATTCCTTTTCATGCAACAGTAAGGCTCTTTGTAGTTCAGTGTACAAAAAAACTATCTGAAAGGAAATGTCCCATTTTCCATTTCACTGACGCCACTGGCAAATGAAAACCTGCTAATGGTGCTGATCTCATAATGGTGCTGATCTCCCTTTTCACCCAGTAAACCTATTTTAGCATAATTGTTTAAAGATTGCATTAGTGGTAATGTATTGTTTGAAGTATTTTGCGTCATGGAGAATAATCTCCTACTACAAAATACATTTTTCTTACTGAGAAAGGTGCAGCAGCTGCTACTGCCGAACATATGTGAGCAATGCCCTTGCAGAAGGGCAGACGTTTTACTGTATGTCTCATGCAGACAGAGTCTATTAAGCTTTAATGGGGATGGCATTGATTAATCAGCTTGTTATAAGTCAGGGCATAAGTGTTATCCATATTTATAATTTATCAGTTGGGTTATATTAAGTAGAAGCTTCAGTGATACTTACAATGTGCCTGGAAGCAAACACTCCATCAACAATAGCACAGCAGAAGGCAGCCACCACTCCGAAACTGATGAAGACAATAGATGCCACTAACTGTGAAAGAAAACATCATATGCATCACTCTTCATCACACTAAAATGATTTTGAGACTATAAATTAAATTTTTGGGCTGGGTAAAAGACAGTAACAGCGCACTGCGGTCGTCACCCAGCTCCAGTGGTGTTTGTGGCTGGCACGGTGCCCAGCTCTTTTTTTTTTTTTTTTTAGATTCTTTTTTGGGCATTTTCAGCCTTTATTTTTGACAGGACAGATGAAGAGATGAAAGGGGAGAGAGAGAGGGGGAATGATATGCAGCAAAGGCCCACAGGTCAGAGTCGAACCCGGGCCTGCTGCGTCGAGGAGTGAACCTCTATATATGGGCGCCTGCTCTACCAACTGAGCTATCTGGGCGCCCTGTGCCCAGCTCTTTATAGGCACTGCAACCCTTAATCCCCCGCACACTCCACTAACGCTCCTCCTTTCATTCCTTAATGAAAGACAGCAGCATGTATTCAATTACACATCACCCCACCCTGTCTGCAGCCAGCCGAGCTCACAGGAAGGAGGCTCCAACAGCTCCAACAGCTAGAGGTAACAGGGATTTATGCCTGTGCCAAGCTTTCTACAACACTAACATGAATACACCTGAAAGCATTTGATTGAGAAACCAAGGGATTTTCAACACTGTGTTTATGATTTGGCAAAGGTGTTGATAGTTAGTCGAGTTGTCGTTCTTAGTTTTTTACTCTGAAGGACCTGGCCCTCCAGCAACACATTATTTTCTGCAAAACTACAACAGTTTGAGTTATTTTAAATTTATGAATTTCTGTTTTGCTCTCTTGTGTGCTCCTCTCACTGGTTTGAAGAGGACAGGGCTTAGCTGGAAAAATTGTGGGGGGTTTGAGAGGTGGCGCCCCGCCAAATCTCGCGAGAATCACGACTTGCCTTACGGCACATCACATACAACAGCAACAAGAAGCAGCCTCTATGGAAGACACTAGCACGCATTTCAGACGTGAATCATGGCAGAGTCGATGAAGAAAACGAAGAAAGCGCGGTCTGAAGAGTCAAGGATAAGAAAACGAGAAACTGTGGCCAGAGTCGATGAAGAAAACGAAGAAAGCGCGGTCTGAAGAGTCAAGGATAAGAAAACGAGAAACTGTGGCCGGTTTATTCCTCAACGCGGAAGGTCCGGGGTTCGAGTCCAACGTGTGACAGTTTTTCTGCATGTCTTCAACCCTCTCTCTCCCCTTCCATGTCTCAGCTTTCCTATCGAATAAAGGCAGAAATGCCCACAAAAATATTTAAATAAATAAATAAAACGAGAAACTGACCGCGTGAGGAACCAGACAAGAGTCCCACTCGGCCAGGCTTTTATTCGTTGGCGAGAGCTAAAAAGCAGCAAAGGTAAGGTTAAATACTAGTACTCCACAGCGACTCTAGGGCTCGCTGTTTGACAAAAATGGAAACTGCATAGTATGCCTTTAACTTTGATTGTTACACACTTAGTCATTATTATTTGATGTTATAGTGAAATACTTAAGTTTTGGAACCAAGTTTTCGAGGGCTTTAAACATCAAGATGTTCAAACATGTTTTTCGAGGATAAACTGGCAAATGTGGAATAAAAAATATTTAGGTTTTGAGTGGCATTCAGTAAGACCCTTCACTACATGGAGTGGATTCATACCTACATGTATCATCTATGTACCCTTTGACTTTGTTTGGACCATTTTTAAATCAATAAAATCATTTTAAATCAATATTTTTACATTTTTTTTAAATCTTTTACTCATAATCCTTTATTTTAAACTGTAATATAAAAAGGTGCACAGTTTGCTGCTGATGTCTGCTAACAGGATAATTTGTTGATTGTTTGTTTTCTATCAGTTATGATTCACTTAATTTCTCCTATTTACAAGTATAAAAATTTAGAAAGCTATTCTTCTTAACTTACTGAAAACACCTTTTTTGAATGTATCTGCTGCATTTAACCCATCCTAACTAAGTCTAGTCCAGCGCCCCGTGACCAACTCCTCCTGTAATGCCAGTACCTATGTCAAGGACAATGGCAGGAGTTACTCTACCTAGCATGCATGTCTTTATACAATTTACTATCATAAAATACAAAGAAAACCTGTCAACATTCACACTTTAGAGGCTTAAAGCAGTGAATTGTCGGCATTTGTGCTTAAAATATAAATTAAGCATTTAATTAATTAGTAAAATAGTCAATTAATTTTCTGTAGGTCAACTAATCATTTCAGCTCTACTGAAAATGTAACAATACAAAAGTCATGTGTGCTTCTAATACCCCAAACCATGAAATATATCAACACATTTTATTCTATGTAATAAAATGTTATGGGAAACAAGATATCAGAGGCAGCGTGGTGTAACTCGGTCAGTTGTGGGACCCGATGGCATCCAAACTGCGATATGTGAAAAGGTGGCACAGTACAAACTCATTCTTCATTTCAGCCCTGACAGTCCCCGCCCGGCATCTTCCACCTGCTCCCTTCATCTGCAGTTTCCTTCCCCACATTCCGGTGTGGACATCTGCCCTCCTCCACTTACAACCTATTTCTATTTCTGGCTGCATCTCCCTTGAAGCCCGGACGTCTCAGGCCAAGTGGGACTCACAGTCTGGGTCGGGTCTGCTATGTCTATTGTCACATTGACAACATAATCAGGCCTGCGTATCATTAACTGGGAATGATACGCAGTTTAATGATAGTTTTCTGTGACTGTAAAGACAAGGAGACACCAAGCACTGAAAGTGATCTCAATGCACAAAGGTAATATAAATCCTCTTACCATCTGCCTCTTGTTCTCTATCAAATGAGCGCCAATAATTCCCAGAAAAGAGCCAAAGCCCAGCTGGAAAGAGAGAAAATAGCTGTTAGGGCATTTATCTAATTTGACCATAAAGCTTTGATTTCATACTGCAGTGAGATAAATCAAGTTTTTCTGTCATACCCTGGAGAAACACTTTAGCATGTTTACAGTGTTATGAACTATTCACAATCTCTGTACATTACATGTTATCTTAATGATTTAAACTATGAATATGATTAATTTGAGGTTGAAATTAGAAGAGGCATCTACGGAAATGTAGCTGACATTACAGGGGCTGCTTTCATGGTCGCTCTTTACTTTCAGCAGAACGCTAAAAGCTGAGTACTGTGAAGAAAACACATTTATGGACTGAGATACTTCGCCTCACTCAGCCCATAATGATACTGATGCTGAATAATGAATGTGGGGAAAATTCAACCCTCAGAGACCCTTCAGTAATTAGGTTCATCAGGAGCGGGAAGAGCTGGCTGAAAGCACTCTCACTTCACTGACACTTCACTCATTATGAACTCTGACAGGGGACAGGCCTGTTGCTGTTGCATGCAGGTGTGAATGTGCACTCACAATGACTCCTGGGTAGTAGCCACCCACTGTGATGTTCTGCGTCCTGGTAGTCGCTGCCAGGCCAAAGATGAGGATGAGCACAGATACGATGAGCAGCAACACTGTCACTATTATGGATTTCCTCTTCCTCCTCTTAAAGGAACCTAAAAAAACCACAAATGAGTGCACATTAATGCTGTGACGTGAACAGGAAAGTGATGTGAAATTAAAGGATGAGGCTGCAACTAGACTCCACCACAAGAATTGATGAAATGGGAAGTAGTTAAAGAGACGTGTGATTGGACTGGAGTTTCATGTATATGACAATAAACTAAACTAGACTTGATTTGAAAAACATAAAACAAAGTGCCCAACATTAACTTTACATATTCATATATGATATTCATATATGTTACTTTTCTTTAATGATGGTTTGATTAAGTGGGAAAACTTCCTGACATGCTCCAAATGTTCGGTTGATTCAACAATTTGCAGCCATTTACAATTACTTTTCATCATTATATTTCCATTTATGTGGCTTTTTCTCTTGATTTGTGTCAAAAATGTAAATTAACAGCTTTGAGATGTTCATCATATAATAACAACACAGCCTCTTCAAGTATTGCTGTCCGAGACCTTTGTTGAATATCATTCCCTTTCTCTCTCCTCATATCCAATCAGCTCTTTGCAGTATTCTGTCTAATAGAGGCATTCAAGTTTTTGAATACTTTTACAGAAAACAAACATACTATACGATACATGTATGCATCCTGTCAGGCCAGGTAACTGTATATTTGTAAAGCAGAGTTTTCATCCTGTACTGAAATCAAATGAGTTCACTTAATTGGCAGTACAACAAATATTGACAGGAAGTTTCCTTGGTGAGCTCACAGTGCACAACATACTAATAATACAACCATCATTTACACAAGAGAATATTCAAATACATAACAAAATGTGCATTAAGCAAAAATTAAATACCTGACAATGTGTGAGAGGTTTGCAATTCAGAGGTCAAATAACCAAACATATAAACAATATGCATCATCAACTACAAAGACAACCATAAACTAAAAACAAAGTGCCAAAGGTTTACACCACTCAAGGGCCAAATAGCCTTAAGAAATGTGCATCTTTTAAACTTACTCTGAACTCCTTTCAGAGGGCATTTCTTTAAAGAGCTGCTAGCTGAATATCATACCTAACAATATTCAGGGCCTTTTGGTGAAGTCAAACAATATAAACTGAAGAGATGGACAGGAGGAAGTGGCCAGTCATTTTATTTTAGATGCAGTGTTAACTATTTTCTCTAATGCATCTGTTCCAGCAGTAGTCAGGCTACTACTACTACTAATCTACTCCATCTATTTTTGTTTACCTCTTGTTGTATTTGTTCTTTCAGAAAGCTCATCATAAGATCGTCCACGTCACTTCTAAGTTATGTTTTATCCATTTTCGGAAATAAGGAGTTGGCAAGCCACAGACAGATTTCGCTGCTACTGAATTATGATGCTCCAACCTGGAGATTAATAAGAACTCACTACACCGAGCAGGGAAAATACATAATGTCTGTCAAGATTTCTCACTAGGGTGCTTGCATGATGACAGCCTCCGAGATTAATGATCTAGTAGTCTCGCTATCTAGAAATACACAGTATACAATCTTGAAGAGCTGGAAAATATATTACAAAAACAATTATATTCTGATGAAATTACAGTTCCTCTGGGATTGTGTTCATTGTAATTCTGTATTGTAGATTGTTTTAATTTCCTGGTCTCAAATGCTAAACTACAGTTAATTGCGACAACATGAGGCTGTATTGCATCAGTAGATGCAAAGATCACATCATCCAATGCTAGCTTTAAGGTCAAATATTTTGCCACTTTATATATTATCCGATTGTCAACAGTTTTACGCAAAAACATTGTTGACACATTTTATTTAATCAATGTCCTCTGGCTCGAACTCAAAATCATGGGTAGATTTGTTTACTACTGTAGTTTTACCTGAGACCAGGGGACAACATGTATACATTTAAACACCGGTTATTTGACTTACAGTAAATACTGCTCATGTAGAGGTAAGATTACTTCTGCTTACTCAAATACTATTACAAAGTAGATATTTGAAGATGACCCCATACATCAGAGTTACATATGGTTTGTGTGACATAACCATATCAATATGATTACACCACCAACCTATCTTTGCCTCTCCTCTCCAGTCCAGTCCAGTGATGCTCTAATAAGTGACCGCTTTTCTTTCTCCAACCTTGCCTTACAAGGAAGAAGTCTAAAGCACTTATGATCCTACTGTGTCAACAATCTATAGCCTACTATTGAGAATTACCTGTTGGGCAAGAGTCTACTAAAATGTTGTAAATATATTCACATATTTTCTCCTATAGCCTACACGAATGGACCATTTTATTCCTTTAATTTTTATGGAAGCAGCCGAGCATCCCACAGTCTCATCGTCGCTGCACCTGCAGTGACGCGCTGCGGCCTGGACTAGAAAAAAAAACAACAACGCTCTGATGATGCAACGAGTGTTTTGTCTGCTTTTGTGAGAGAGAGAGAGAGAGAGAGAGAGAGAGAGAGAAAAACATACCGTTACTGTTTTAAATCGACAAAAATAACAAATACTAATTGCCTAAATGTTTACCTTAGTGTGTGAAACAATTAAAAGAAGCATCCAGCGTTCAATACCGTCCCCGCAGTCAGTGTGGTCAAACATATATATTATTGAATTGATGAAACCTGCAGCAGACACGCCATTGACCTTGCACACACCTACCCATGCTTGTTTCAGACAGGGTCAGTCCGCTGGATTGAAGGCTCTGAGCAGGAGGCATGCTGGCTAGAGACGCTGTTTTAACGCAGTCCGCCCGGACGATCCTCTTGCTTATAATTAAACAATAGTCACGACTCAACGTTACTCGCTGTATATGTTAGAGCTAACTGTGTACAATCGTCGGCCTGTATTGAGCTAACGCAGACGGCGTGCTCGCTTGCTGTGGCATTCTCTGACAACAGCCCTCCGTCCCCGCCGAGCCCCGAGGCCGTCTCATTTACATCCCCGCGGCTGTTGATACGTCTGCCGGTCTCCGTCCTCACAGTGTGTCGGTGTCGGGACGGTGGTGGGTCGCCGCTGCTGCTGCTGCTGCTGCTGCTGCTGGCTGTGTGTGCGCATGTCACACACATAGGCTACTCAAAAAACTAAGTAGCCTACACAGTCGTTACTTGTACTTGTTTCAAAGCGAACCATAGGCTACTACTCATAGGCTATAACATACCAGTTTCTACCGAAGTACGTGACCGTTTACGCCATGTTCGTCATGTACTACTTTCCATTACCAAATGTTGAATCGTCAGATAATTAATTTGATATTCTCATAATACTTTCGTCTCTGTTCTGTCGATTATACTGCTCTGTGTGTGTCGTTACTGCGTTACACAGATTTGGAGCTCCTTGTTGTGGTTTGGTAGAAAGTCAAAGTTGGAGCTGACACAGGTCAGTGTTCAGGCCAAGCATCGAGCGCCATCGTCTGTCAGAAATAGACGTTGCGTTCAAGAGCTTTAGACATTCAGGGAGCAGGTAGGCCTACGTCTGACCATAGACTAGTTCTGAAGACTTTTTTTTAATGTAGCTAGGCCTACACAATTCCATCTCGTCCAAAATTAAAAGGACCCCATGTTTTGTTTAGTATCCTATCTTATATTTTACTTTAGGTAAGCTATAAAGGCGGAAAGTAGGCTACTATACTTCATTTGCAGCATTAAAAAGAGAAAATCCAGGTATGATACTTATACAGTCTATGATCAGATATGAAACTGAAAATGCACAGTCAGCAACCACAAAAAAAATCAAAGAGGTAAAATTAACAGGAAACCATACTTAAATATACATTTAGATTTAAATATGTTGCCTGGATTATATTTTTTTGTTCTCTCTTTTTGCACATTTCTCTCCCCTTTTTTTTTTTTTTGCAATTTTATTTGTCACATGACAGGGCTAATTGCTTCCTGTGTTTTTTTCTGGGAATTAGGCTAGTTTTTGTACCAATGCAAAATAACTAACTAATTAAATAAATAAAGATTCAGTGTTCGGACACTTTATTCCTGGCCCTGTTAGGTGTTTGAAATGTTATTTAGAACTTCATGTAGGCCTAGGGAAAATAACATTCCAGAAAATGTTATTTATCATTATTTGAATTATTATATTTATTTAGTTAATTAAAAATACAGAATTTACCTAATAAATAATATGTAAAAAAAAAAAGTAGGCTACATATTTTGCATAATTTCTAAAGGGGGTTGTAATTACAGTGAAAGACTTGGAAACATGACCTCAGTATCTCTTAAAATCCTGACTTCAGCGCTGTACAGCACACACAGCAAATTTTTCCTGATAATTAAATATCACAAAATGCTCTTTTTTAACTCATTGTGCTATTGCGGTGCACACAGTTGCCTGATTTTTTTTTTTTAAACAACACATTTGTATTTTTACAGCTACATCCTATGATGTCACTGTCATGTTGCTTAAAAAGCATAAACTCTGCCCAAATTACATGACAGGAAGGTCTGTAATCTGTTCGATGAAACAAATGTAAACTAGTTTGTTCCGAAGCAACCAATTGCTTTTGTTAGGTGTACATGATGGCTAAGAGGCAAACAATTAACTGAAGGGCAGCTCTGTTTTTTTTTTTTTTTTTATTGAACCTTTATTTATCCAGGTAAGTCGATTGAGAACAACTTCTCATTTGCAACGACGACCTGTCACATTCACACAGTTCCACATTCATACCTGAAGGTATGCAAACATACTATACAGCTAACCATGCTCTTGAGCAAGGCACTGGAACTTCCCAAATTGCTCCAAATAAGGCTGGATTATTGAACAAGCAAACTGAGCATCTTTATTGACTGTGTAATCAAATTACCACACATTTTGGTCAGGTAGGTTAATAGGGGCCCAGCAACTAATTTGTGCCCTGACCCCTAGCAGGTTAACCCGGCCATGCAGCTTGCCCTGCACAAATGCACATACCCACTAGGGACAATGCATGGAATATGTAGTTTGTAACTGCATGTAAGAAGCCATAAATACCATTTTGAATGACAAATCCTTTTTAGATCATTCCTCTGCATGGACAGGTGCATGCAATTAATGCTAACCCATGGCTTTCCCAGCTAAGTGTTCTGGTGATTTTTGCTTTTGTCCTTATGTGGCGAGAAGAATCACTGGCCTTCACTGTAAAATTCACACACACATAAACACACAAAAACACACAAGAACACGTGCACGTTTTTGCCGCGCAAATCTCAAAGAACAGATTTTTTTCCATGACGCAATTTCTCTTTTCATGTAAAGAAGCAGAAAAAAAGTCCCCCAATCCCCCCCCTCTCCCACTTTTTACATGGGGTAACAAAACGTTACGTGACCGGCGTGCAGATGGGATCAGGAACGAGGACATGTTGAAGTTCTCCAGAGGGGAGCTTATGGTAAGCAGTTGCTGCAGGAGTCTATGGAGCTGCTGGCGTTGGCAACTGGATCAGTATGCATGAATGTGAAGAGACAATAGCCTACACAATGGCCGATATTTAATTTATGATTCTTCTGTTTCATGCTTTATATAGGCCCGGTCAACAATAAAATAATACATATGTTTTTTTTTATTTAACACGTCAATTGTCCCGAGTGTCTTTGTGCACGTACAGTATGCAGCCACAGGCATTGACCACCGTGTCTTGTGTTGGGATAAGCTATAAATATTGTATT
This sequence comes from Perca fluviatilis, assembly GCF_010015445.1. Taxonomy (NCBI): domain Eukaryota; kingdom Metazoa; phylum Chordata; class Actinopteri; order Perciformes; family Percidae; genus Perca; species Perca fluviatilis. Next base: position 25,238,750 of record NC_053121.1, on the reverse strand, counting down.
CAGGTTTTGCTTCAGACTTAGCCCTATCAGACAATGGCTGATGGTGTGCGTGTACTGAATGCAGTGCTGTGACCCAGGCCGCTGCCAAAACGTCTCTAGGACAAAAAAAAGCACTTTGTATCCCACCCCCAGTTTTTCTCTGTCCAGCGTTCATTCACTATGATGCGCGCCTAGTTGCAAGAGGTTCTCCACACCCGGTCCCTTTTGCACGCCTAAAACTTTTTAATGAAATCCCCAAATACTTTTTGACTAAGATTATTTTTTTTCCTCTGGGGTACAAGAGGGCTTTCGACATATTAAGACGCGTTTCTATTGCAAAGAAAACTTCAGGTATGTCAGATTCATTGACATTCTATTTGTTACAACTCTAGCCTATAGGACTAATTATTTCTTGTGTGTAAATGCAGATTGAGTTATTCAGATAGCTTGGCATTGTTGTGAAAAGTTTTGATCATGTTGTTGAGCTTGAAAAGTTTGCAGCCTAAAGAGGTGTCGCTTTAAGTCAATAGCATGGTAGATGTGATTAGTTTAACAAGTACCTTTTCCTTCTGTGAAGAATATGGAGCCCAGTTCCACAGAGGGAGGAGCTGAAGAGACGCTCCTTAAAAATCATCCACCAAGTCTTGTAAGTGCTGACATTAAATAGAAAACATATAAGTTTATAATCACTTTATTCACTGAAGCAGATGCAGTAATTAAGGAATCGCTTCCACTAGCACAGGATTTGTTTTTAATAAACAGCAGAGTTGAGTTATTAACTCAATAATCAAGTGGGTTTTATTGGCACCAAACCCAAAGCATAACAGCATTTTAAACATTTAACAGCAGATACTTTTAAAAGCCAAAAAGCCAAACTCTCACGAATGAATTGACTTTTCAGTGACACTCTCAAGCATCCTGTGGTTCCTCTGGGATCTGTGTGTCCTGGCCTCTGGATGCTGAGAGTCAGTGAGTAACATCTAAAAAAAAGACTTCAAGTGACCATCCAGCTCTGTCTGTTCATTATAATGCAGGATTTTTTTTTTAATTTTTTTGAACGTGATTTGAAAAGAAAATAGGTTGACTGCAGAACTTAGCAGTTGAGAATATGTGTGGTGAGGGCTTTTTCTCTCCTTCTTCTTTCCACCAGCCTCACAAAGTGATACTGAAACATGGCCAAGAGTTGGAGGAAGAGCAAGAGGAGTTGGCAGAGCACCAGCCTCTAGAGCAGGAAGACCTGAACTTTGAGAGATGGAAGCGCAGGCCGTTACCCGAGAGGACGCTCCACCAGAAAATAGTTGACATTAAGACATACCTGTGGAATGCAGAGACCAAGGAATTCATGGGTCGCTCTGGGAAGAGCTGGAGTGAGTTAACGATAAAGACAAGTTCTATGTTATTGATGTATGGGGGGGAGGGGGACATTTGGATTAATTCAAAAGTACTTTATTTTATACTGCATGTGTCCAATAATTACAGATCTAATGTTGAATGCTTTACAGTTTGAATTGTGTTAAACAAGAGCACACATGGTGTTTGAATGTCTTTAAAAGATGCACTTAGGGATAGTTTAGGGGGTTAGAAATGTCTCTCCAGTCCAGGAACTCTGCTCACTGTGCTGCTAGTGTGTGTGTGTGTGTGTCCTTATGCTCAATGTTTACATAGGTGCATGGACAATTCAGAGTGGCCCGACAAAAACAGACTGCCTGGGGACGTATCCCCAGCGGGAGCTCACTGTCCCGGGCCTCGCATTGGCCGGGAATCACATTCCTCTACATCTTACCATGCTCTCCACAGCCTCTTTCCCAAAGCCTTGGCGACCCCGTCGCTGAACTTAACATGCTTATGGCCCCTCAGTTGCAGATAAATACTTAAGAGATGCTCTTTTTTTTATCCATAGAGCTCACTGCCAAATTGAGCTTTGGTGCAGGCAAACTTTATTTGGCAGCAGCGACAGACTGGACGAATTTGTTGAGTCAATGATGATGGAGCAGCCTCTTGGTATTCCAGGGTAGCTGCTATGTGACACTGTTGAGCCCCCTCCCTTAGGTCCACTGTACACAATGGCAAACATGATCCAAATGAGTGTAGAGAGAATATACAGTATAAGGAAAGAGTGTGTTACTGGCATAAGCTGAAATCCTGGATCCCAGGCAGGGCTAAGAGCTCATTTCAGCAACAAAACCAGTGTGTGCACACTTGTGGAGAGGAGTGGGGCCCATGTGTCTGATGAAGAAAGGCCCTGAGTTGAAGTCTGTGCTGTGTGTCCTGTGAGACGAGTGTGTAACAGGGACACAATACCAGAGTGGGGTGATTGGGGTTCCTTGGAGCTGGCCGAGCCTCTATGACTGCAAAAGACCTTCACTATGATGGCAACCGGAGGTTCACTGTGTTCCTGAGTGAAAGGACAGCTGGGAGAATTCTCACTGAGCTCAAACAGAAAGGCCTTTGTGGCTCTGGGGACGCAAGGCTGGCTGCAGCTAGTCCCCTGTGAAATTGCCCGCACAGCAAAAGCCATTTAATTTAGGGCACGTTTGGCTAAATTAGTTGCTAATGAATTGTTAATTGAAAATTGCAGAACAATGATAGTTCTTTGGGGTTTCTTTGTTACGGGGTTTTCACATTAGCTCAGTACAGTGGATTTTATAGCAAAACTGTAAGTTATTATTAGTTATTTGCAAGAAGGGGGGGACAGCAATTTTGTATGAGTAAACAAATTAGTGACAATCCTGATCAGGGACAGTAGCTGGACTCCAGACAGACCACAGAGTCCAAGCAAAAAAGGAAATCCTTAATGGTTCATTGTTGTTCTCCACTTGGAACAGAGAAATGTCTAAGTTGTCTATTATGTAACCACTTTTGTGCAAATACTGCACCAGAAATGTTCACTCCTTTTTTTTTTTTTTTTTTTTACTCCTCTTTCAGGCCTCATCCTTCTCTTCTACACTGCACTTTATGTGTTTCTCGCAGCCATGTTTGGCGGCTGTATGTTTTGCCTCATGTGGTCTATTAGTCCCTACCATCCAACCTTCAATGATAGAGTGATGCCACCAGGTAAATATAACCCTAAATTCAAAACACTCCACTGCATGCTTGGCTGTCATTTTCCACTCGTCTCTCTGCTTGACTGTCCTTCAGTCTGTTGCTTCTATTTGAGTCTCAGCACAGTTGACTGTCTCTGGGTCTCCACTGGCAGGTATGACGATGTCTCCACACCTAGAAGGCCATGAGATCGCCTTCAACGCCTCTGATCGCAAATCCTGGAAGAAGTACGCAAAGTCTATGGATGAATATCTAAGACGTGAGTTGGTTGATTGTGGGGGATGATGTTAAAGTTGAAGGGGGGTGGGGGGGTCAGAGGAGGTTGTCGAGTTTGTTTAAAATTAAGCGGGCATGCAATGAGTTAATCCTCATCTTCACTACCTTTGTCCCCTTTTTCCATTTGGTCCTTGCAGAGCATGCTGGGAAGGGAAGCCTCTTTGTGGGCAGAGTGCAGCCATTCAAGTCGTTTTTTTTTCTTCTCACCCTGCTTTTGTCAAGCTTCCTTAATCAGAGGCCTGAATCTGGCAGAGCATTGCTGTAGCAAGGGTTTATTTATGCCGGCCTCTCTCATTCTCCCTCCCTCTCTGCTTCTTTCTCCCTGTCCTCCATTTTCAGCGTATAACGATGGTGCGCAGGAGAAGAAGAATATTCGCTGCGCACAGGACAGATACTTCATGCAGGACGACTTGGAGGAGAGCACAGAGCGGAAAGCGTGTCAGTTTAAGAGGTCCTGGTTGGGGGACTGTTCGGGGCTGCAGGACCCCCACTATGGCTATTCTCAGGGAAGGCCATGCGTACTCCTTCGAATGAACCGGGTAAGACGGGTTTCAGTCACCAAAACCTGTAAAACAGCACACTTTAAAAAGTACAAACAAAAGAGGGAACATAAAACAGCAGGAACACAGTGTGTTACTGGACTGTTGAAGCTCACAGTTTTCTCAGTGAGTGACATCTTGTGGCCATTTCAGGGAGAGGATGAAGATTCATGACTTCATTTGTGCACTTGCATTTTAAATGGTAACTTACATTTTCTTTTATACAAGTTAGAATTTTTTATTATTTATGCATAAAGACATTATCCTTGTTGAAGAAAACAAATAATAGCATGCCTAGGAAAATGAGAGGTTGTCCACACACAGACATTTGTAAGCTACCAACATTTTAATCTATACAATGTTTTGACCTACAAAGTTGGAGGACATGTCAAACCAAAACATAGAAGTATATATATAGAACTAAAAAAGAGAGAGACTTTCTACTCACTATTCTTACTTTTCAATAGATTCTTGGTTACTTACCTGGCCAGGGCAAACCGATAAATGTGACTTGTGGAGTAAAGGTATAGTAACCATCATCACACTCTTGCATGTAATTTTATCCCAGCGATAAGCAGCATGTCTGAAAATGTCAAGAAAACCTAACTTTTTCCTCTTTCAGAAAGGACCTCCAGAAGCCTTAGGAGAAATCCAATTCTTTCCTAAAAGCATTTTTGACCTGAAGTACTATCCATACTATGGGAAGCTCAGACATGTGAGTGAAAGTTTCATTCTTGTGGAACATATAGACAATTTTATTTAGGTCTAAAATAACACCTGTCATGTCTTTATCTCTCGTGTATCTTGTCTCAGGTAAACTACTCTGCACCGGTGGTGGCTGTGCGTTTTGCAGGAGTGCAGTACGACACTCACATCCAAGTACAATGCAAACTGAATGGAAAGGGCATCATTAATGATTCACCCACTGACCGCTACCTGGGCAGTGTGACCTTCTCCTTGGATGTCGGAGCGTAAGGCGTAAGATATCGCTGCCAGCAGGATGCTCCCGTGACAATGAGGCAGGAAAATGTACAAGAAAAAAATTCTTTTGAACCATTATTTTCCATTTTATATGTATTTTCCCTCTCGTCATCTTTCACTCAAATATCCATGTCTTCTGCTGTGAAACAAATTCCCCAAGAAGTAGATAGTTACTCTTGTGTTTCCGTTGTATCTTTGTACCTTGAGCGTGCTACTGGCACCTGCACCCAAAACAAACAGTGCTGAGCACAGGACAAGTGCATAGAGTGAGTTTCAATTCCTGATATTTTGTAATGATTAGCAAGATTAATCAAACTAAATTACACTCTGCCCAATAGTTAGCATTTCTGGCTATGCAAATCCAATTATGACTTAAAACTTTACTAGGCGATTAGCAATATTGTTGTATCAGGTTAGATTAAAGTTTTGTGTGCACAGTTTTGTGTGACAACATGTACTAATTTGTTTTGAATTATATTTTTCAACATGTATATTGTAAGAATGCAAAAAACTATCATGAAAACACTGAAAGCAGGACTTGTACTGTACTTACACAGTAAAAAAATACATAATAAATGATAATGAATGCAAATACACTATTACTATATTTTTGTTGAATAGAGCAGTATTATACATTTATGATAAAGCATCACAAGCCACTTCTTGCCTTCTTTTGTAAAAACATTTGCTTTTGAAATTGAAATACTACACAAGACTGATCAATAAAGATACATACTGTACTGTGAAATAGTTTGTGAAAGGTCTGTACCATTTTAAAAAGTACAACTATTTTGTGATAGAATTAATCCTGTCTGAACTGTGCTACTAAACATGGTATCAATGTTGTATTTATTCCTATTATAGTTCTAATAATAAATACAATGTTCTGGTATGTCCTGTAAGTTTTCTTCCACATGGGACTGACACATAGGACACATCAACTTAAAAAAAAGTTTCAACACATATAAACTCTGTAATTTTCAGTAAAACTCTACAATTAGTAGTAGAGCTGGGCGATATGGAAAAAAAAACGATCACGATATTGTTGACCAAATACCTCAATATCGATATTGTGGCGATATTGTAGGGTTGACAATTGGTGCTTACAAAAACATATTTACACAATGAGACTTTTGGTAAATAATCATCATTAATGTGTATATAATAACTAAGTGGGTACAGGCAAATAATAGAAAAGCTATAACAGTCTGTACTTTACTGTAATCCAGCCATTAAGACGATATCCAGGCTCATATCACGATATCGATACAAAATCGATATATTGCCCAGCTTTAATTAGTAGTTTAGTAATACTATAGTAGTTGTTCTGTTAAACCTTTGACATACATTTGGACATCCACTGTCTAACTAATTTCATGATCATTTTTATATCCTCTAAATTTATGATTGGTGTTGACAGTAGTTTTTACACATCATTTATTTGGATTTCTGTTACTGGAGTTTTGGAGAACGGTTTTGGACTTAAAAAGGGAATATACTGTATAATTCATGCGTTCTAACATAACTTTTTAAACATGAAATTAGTTGTAAAAGGCTAAGAATCTACAGCCATGCTAGCTACTCTGTGAGGCACAGTGGAGCTTTATGCTAAATGCTAACACATCTTTGTTTAGCTAGTTAGCTACTTCAGCTGAGGATGATGGGTATGTCAACAGTATTGCAGATATTTGGTGAAGATGAAGGCGCTAAAAGGATCACCAAAGTTATTAGTTCTAAGTCATCTTGACAAGGACTTCAAATGTCTGAAGCAAATTGTACGTCAATCCATCTAAGCTTATAGTTGACAAACCACAAATGTAAACCAAATGGTGACACTAAGAGGAAAAGTCCGGGGATCACCAAAGTCATTAGGATCCATCCTGTGGGGAACATGAATATTTGAAATAGGTTTTGTCCCAATCCATTCAACAGTTGTAGAGATGTTTCGGTCTGGACCAAAGTGGTAGAGCTATACCAACAGACCGAAATGTTTTCTCAACTTCATCAAATGTGTAGGCCCAGTTTGTGGCAAAGGGAAAGGTTATAACACTTACTTGGGAATTGATAATTCCAGAAGAAATATAAAAAGTATTTCAAGGAAAACAATTGGTTAATTTTGCAAATATTGTTACTTTTACAAATAGGGACCCCAAAGGGAGGCCCCCCAAACAACAAAGTATAATAAAACACAAGTTATACATCAACCGGTGTGACCTGTGTAAACTTGCATATCTGCAATAGCTGGATTGAGATTCATGCCTCTGGTTATAAAAAGCATGTTGTTATGAGCAATCAGGGCAGTTCACTCAGCAGCGTGAATGTTTTAGTTTACAACAGTTAACCTTTGAATTCAGCTTTGTCATAAGACTCGCAAGCTTCCGGTTCCTCAGCTTCACACTGAAAGGTGAACTGTTAAAAGAATGACAGTGATACAAAACAAGAACTAAACTTTATTTAATTTGTTCCCCACTTGTGTTAAACAAGCTCATCATATCACATTCTTCATCAGATGGAGACAAGCTTCAAGTAAGCAACTTAGAGGTGCACAACAGAAAGGCACGAAACCGTCGGAGGGGAGTGATCGAATGTACGAAACGGAGGGTCGTATAAATGAAATGGTGTGACTCTAATATTACTCATGACCTTCATAGTGCTCATGCTGTTAATGTTACTGTACTATCTCATGGAGGGAAAATAATGTACATTATCTCAAGGAGAGAAAATAATGTACATTCAACATAATTTAATCCCTGTGACCAATGTAGGTTTAAATTTAAACCAGGTCGCCAAAATATCCGTTTGTTAAACTTTTGAATTAACATAGGATTATAACGGAACAACACTGTAATTAATTCACCAAATGCTCAATTGTAAATCTTTTAAGAAGTGTAAGTTTAAAGAAAATAAATCAGCCTAACACGAGTGACAGAAACATAAAACATTACACATCTCCCAAAAAACTAAAATAAACTGGTCCCAATTCTGGTAAAGTGTCTTAGTTCGTGTCCCTTTCATCAAACAACAATTTAATGACTATATGTGCAGCAGGTAGTGTTTCATTTAGGTGTACATTTATGTTACATAAAAGGTTAAAATAATGTCAAAACATTGGCGTTTGGGATGTGAATGACAACAGTGGAGCTTGCTCGTTACATTCACGTCATCAAAAATGAATGTCATTCATTCTATACAAGAGAGTAATTTACACATACACTATTATACAGCACAGAAACCGAGAGGGGAAAAAGCCTCTCTGGGGCGGGAGGAGCGAGGTCTCTCTGGGGGAGGAGGTGGACGGCTAATCACAGCCATAAATTGAATTTATTCAAAACATGCAATCTACAATCAAACAATGCAATATTGATCATAAATGTTTTGGTACTTAGTTCAGTCATTGGCATCAAAGCAAAAACAACGAAAACCTTTGGGGGTGGTTGCTGGGATCAATTTTAAACGGTGTACGAGAAATAAGCCAAAGGTTATTTTTAGGCAGACAGAAATGAGCGGGAAATTTGGGATGCTTTTCGATGCACTGACGGGCAGGGAAGGTGTTTTTAAGAGCTGTGAGGGTTGAAAGGGTGCGAGAGGCAGAAGCAGCTGGGTTGGATTATACAGACTGGTAGCCAGTACGACTCTTCCTCCGGCCAATGAGGTAAGAGATAAGCACAAGGATGATTAGGAAGCTGAGAGCCACGCCCACTGCAATGGGCACCAAAAAGCTCAAATCAGAGTCCAGGAAGCATTCCTCAGCTGACAGACAGACAGAAAGAGAGACAGACAGATAGGAGACAGACAGCTGGTTAGTGGTTTTAGTCAGTAGAAAACTTTACTCAGAGCGGAAATTAGGATTACAGTCCACAAAGAGTTAAAGAAAAAACAGGCAGAGCAGCAGGAAATGAGATCAGAACCTACAAAGTTTAGAGATTAGATAAAAGGGATATTAAATATTCTAAAGACACAAAAAAGAAATTACTCAAGTGGTTATTACTTATTAGTCCCTATTAACATTAACGTTAGGCAGGATCAGCAACAAAACTTAAAAAGGAACAGACCGACATTTTGGGAACTACGCTAATGCTCTTATGCGGAAAGTCAAATCAATACCATTCTTTCAGTTAAATACATTCACCTGCAGTGTCACAAATACTCCAAAAGTATTCTTTATATAATCAGACTTTGATCCATTCAGTCAATTAACATTTGAAAAATCTATAAGACCTGTTTCATCAAATTATTTAATGGCCATTCAAGACTTTTTGGCACATGCAGCCAATGAGTCATAAGAATAAATAGGGAGCCATTTTGGTCACTGCGCTGGGCCAAGAAACAGTCCTGTAAAACCCAACACTTACATTTTACACCACTGATTTTGAATGGACATGTTGCATGCTTTAGAGTTGATTTATGCTAGCCAAGCTGTTTACCCCATTTTCAGCCTTTGTGCTAAGCTAAGCTAACCGGCTGCAGCTTCATATTTACCTTTTAGACATGAGAGTGGTATCAATGTTCTCATCTAACTTTTCCCAAAACATCAATCAATTCCTTTCCGAACACAGTTAGGAAGTCAACAGCACTAAACACTACATGGAAACGTGAATACAACACATTGGTAATTTTTCACAATTAGTCAAAGGCAGCGATTCCCTGTCTACCCTTTGAAGAGCTTAGATCTAAATGAGGAAAGTTTAACTACGAACTATAAAGACTCGTAGCTGGTAGCCATGTTTCTCTTTCTCCCGATGAAATAGGCCAGCAGAACAATAAGAATGAGAACAAGCAGGGCAACTCCGACAGCTATGGGAACAAGGAAGCTCTCCGCATCAGCCTGGCAATCCTCAGCTAGACGGGAGTGAAGAGAGCAGAAAGGTGAATGTCTTATATGTTGAACAGCAGAATTGAAATAAAAAAATATTAATGGTTAAGGCATGAACGGCTGAAAGAAAGACGTAGCCTGCTAACTGACTCAAAGATGCCCCCAAGTATTCAAAGCAGGAATAACCATTTACTCAGGTGTCCAAAGCAGCAACGCATTTTTATTTCCATAAATCTTAAAAGACTAAAAGCTCCACTTTAGTCTGACACACAATTTATAATCCAATGTTTTATAGCTAACAGCTTGAGTGAATGGAGATGAAATCTGTAATTACTTCTTTCCACATAACACACATTAATTCATTTTTAACTAGATGGTCTTGCGGCACAAATTCCCTTTACTTAACATGTATGTGCAATGTCCTCAAAGTTATCAAAATGATATCTTAACTGTATTAGCAATTATTGAATGAACAAAACAAAACTATCATTAAGCAAGGCACAGTCGTCATGATAAACCTGTTAGATGATTTATTGAGAACAAGGGAGATGAACGTTGAGAAAATGTCTAACACATACATTTATACCAGTGCTGCAAAACCATCTTCATAATTAAGGCAACAGAGTTTGTACAAAGCTGAAATACACAAGACAGCAACAATCACAAGCAAAAATCAAAGCTCGTATTTGATTAGGAACTATTACTCACACACATGTACAATGTCCTGGGAAAGCTAACTTTATAAGCAACTAAAAAAATGCAACTATTTCTGCCTGCTTTGCTCCAGTACTTAAGAGTTGGAACAAGGCTAACAGTACACTGCACTCTGCTCAAATTAAGCAACAATACACAGCTCCTACCATGTGTACCACTGGCTTTCTAATATTACAGAAATACACATTCTGGGGACTGCCTTCATCCCTGATACTGCATCAATGCAACCTGCACTAATTCCCTGACTTCAAAGCTCCTGAAAACCTGCTTCCAGCTTCTTACTATGAGCGACTACGTGAAAACACAACTTTCTGCCAACAACTTTGTCTATTTCACACGAGATTATATCACTTACTTCACTGGTTTTCCTCACTTTTTAAAGACCGATGCGGGGTTGTTTTGTTCTTTTCCAGTACTCGAACAAAAAAAAGATCAAACCACACCCACAAGGTCCTGATGGAGCAAATACGCTGAGCTTTTAAAGAAAATACCATTAAAGCCAATATCACAAAACTGTTCCTGTGTTATACTCTTCATGAAATACCACAGGTCACTTTCTGAACTTTACCTTTGATTGTTGCTCGTTCAGTAATTATATTTAATGTTACAGAGAAATACTTCAGATTAACGTTTTCAGGGGCTTTAAGGTGCCCTGATCCAGCTGCAGCCCTCAAAGCTCAGGCCAAGCCCACGCCTATACACAGGTGAGATAATGTAAATCAGTCTCAACATAATGCAAAAATGTGAAGAGTGCCTTAGTGCATTTATATGTAAATAGCCTCATGAAAGCAAACATCTACACAACATAACTCTCCCTTTTCTAAACCTAATGCCAAAATGTATTGTGTGAGAAAAAAAACAAAAAAAACAGTTGACCTTTTTTTCCCTCAGATTTATTCTCTGACTGGAGCATGTGCAAATATAAGAGACCTTTTAAAACAGCAGACATTTTGACATGGTACAGCAGGCAAAGCACAGGTGTAATTAATAACACTAACGACGATTTGTCACTGAAATGTAAGTGGGCCATCTTAATGTCATTAGTTCCACCTGGACTTGTATGGCTTTGATGCCGAAATGTCCTCCATGAAAAAGGTCTATTCATTTTAAACAATTTCATTTTACATTCCAAATAGGATTTGAGCCGCATAATCAGGACAATAATTCCAATGTTTCTCCTGCTCTACAGGGGCAAACATGGTGTTAAAGCATATTTTCCTTGACTACTTTCAAAATGGAGTAGACTTTCATCCTTGTAAATGAATTTCTGGGAATAAAGAAAGCTGATTCATCATCTTTCTTTGATTGGTGGAAAAATGCTGTTGAAAATGATCATTCCTTTATGTCTTAATGCAAATAATTATGGGGATGAACAGTTGAACCATAAAAGGAAGTAAAAACAAAAATGTGCACAAAGATAAAATAACAACAAAATCAAACAAAAAGGGAATGTCTGCAGAGCAAGTGCAAGATCCTACAGCAACCAATTTAAATGGTCACATCTTGTGCTAAAAATGCGTCAAACTAATTAATGTCCAGAGGCTTTTGTAAATGTTGAAGTGTACTGTACCTGTGTAGAAACCTGTCAAGTGATTATAACTACTTAAATAAAAAAAAAGGTTGTATGGATGTTGCACTTGCTCATTAACAACAAAAAAGGAAAGACAAGACATCCAGAAAACAACAAAAAAGAAACACAAAACATTGGGGGTAGACAAGTTTGGTCCTTGGAAAAAAAAAAATAATAATGAAAATGAATTTTCACTCCTTATTATAGTATCATTAATGCTCCATGTGCATTTCATGTCCCATAACGGCCAATAACTTCAATACTGCATCTCATGTTTTCCCAGCAGAGACTTTAGTTTAGATTTAGATTTTTTTAAGTTATTTGCCAATTAAACAATTGCATACGAAACCCAAGGACCAGGCTTGGGAACCCCGTGATATTGATTGCAAACTGGATTTAAAGTGTCTGATATCCAACGTAAGTCTTTCTTCGACCAATCACATAAGCAATCACTACAATGAGAATCAAGCCGGCCAGAGCAGCCCCAACAATGATTGGGATTAAGATGCTGGTGTCATCCAAAGAACATTCATGGGCTGCAGATAAAAAGAGAGCCAGTCAACAGGTGGAACAGTGATTTTCTGATTAACAACACAGCAGGATAGCAGTTCAGATTATTTGCCATCAGCTGTGCCAAAATACAACACTTAAAAAAGCTGCCACATGAAAATAAACATCTTTTGAATCAGCGTTGCCAGATGGGAAATGTTACAACTATCGTAACAGAGCCTACAAATTATCGTATTTTAAGGAAACTTTACCGTACGCAAATCAATAACCACAAGAACAAATAGGTGTAAATGTGTAATTTTACAAAAAAAATAATTTAAATAATTTTTTGACACGCTTACATATCTACACACAAGGTTTTTTTTTTAAAGAAAGCTGACGTAGCTATGATGCATGAAAGGGGGTGTGTGTCCATCCATTTTTTGTATGTACTATTACAAATTAAATTACAAGACAGCACAACTAGAAGCCTGTTCGTATTCTGCATGAAAACTTACTGGTGCACTCAAAACAACTCGAACACAGGATGCCTTAGTGAGAAAATTCAAGCTCCACCTCGCCGTTTGTGGCTGCTACATCTTCCGCCAGTGGGCCAGATGCAGAGGTCAAATTATCTGCCATTATGGTACTTATGGTACTGGCATTATTGATAATACAGCGTACAGGAGGGCAAAATTTGCGTAAATCTGGCAATGCTGTTTGGAATGATAGTGATGAACTTTATACAAATGAAGACATGCTGCAAGAGGTAATTTGGGTGTTTTTGAAGTGATCAGGACGATTGACATCAGCTTCGGATGGACTTGATTATAAATGGGAATGTATCTTTTGAAGATTTAAAGCAGTGGTTCCAAAACTGTGGTCAGGACCCCTTAAAGGACAAATCGAACCTAGGGGTTAATAACACATGTGTACCGAGTTGACCGTTCTCTGGGACATGTTTTCATGCTAATCGAATGTGACCAGTTTTATTGCAAACCGAATTAGCTTATAAAGCTAGTCGTCGAGAAAGAGGGTAAAGTAAAAAGAAATCGCGATTTCTATACCACTAACAAGGCTCAAAATACAAACCGTTCACGTATACAGGCGGGTGCCATCTTGGGAAAACAGTCATGACTCGTTGTTCGACTGGTTTTCCCAAGATGGCGCCCGCCTGTATACGTGAACGGTTTGTGCTAAAAGTGGTCACATTCGATTAGCATGAAAACATATCCCAGAGAACGGTCGACTCGGTACACATGCGTTATTAACCCCTAGGTTCATTTTGTGCGGGATTTGTCCTTTAAGTAGTCCCAAAAAAATCTTAAGGGAACCAAATTTTCCTCCAATTTCTGCATTTTTCTTTTCTTGTGAAATACTGGATACGTTCCCCTCTTCTAGAAACCCTTCAGATGACTTGTGATGGACCATGAGCAGACATTGCTTCATTTTAGGGGAACGCAAGCCAAAAACGTTGAAAACCACTAATTTTAAGTGTGTATAATCAAACACTTTCCATTGGTTGTCATTAGGTTAATGTGAAGTAAAACTTAGCTTTTACTGAGGATGAGTGGCGGCAGTCTGTGACTTCTTTTTGAGCTCCAAAACAAAATCAGTGCTACTGATCACTGTAATGCCATGTTTCCACTGCATATATGTTATATTATTATATAACATATATGCCAGTACCGGTACAAACTGACAATATACCTCATCAGCCCCCCCCGACTCTAAATCTGAAACAGTTGGGTCAGGGTCTGGTCAGTGGAGTCTGTTTTAAGAGACATTAAAGAATAACCTACCTGTGCTGAAAACACCATTCTTGACTCCAAATGGCTGTACTTGAAGGTCAAAGGTGTAGAGGGCGAGTGGGCTGGTGATGGTGTAGTTCTGCTCCTTGTTACACATGTAAGAGGTGCCGACAGCTGCCTCCCACAGACTCAGGTTGGTGTTTGCTTCAGAAAACAACACACCTTGAAAGAAACACCGACATAAAAGAAAAACTCAACATTAGCTTGCTTCTCCGTGTGGATTCTGGGTAGATGGTGGGTATATATGATACATTGAATTACCAGAGCTAGTCTTTCCCGTGATGTTCAGAGCATGTAGGCGGAATTTCTTTGTGTCCTGTTAGACAGAAAATAGACACAGAAAAATATGCATCAAAATAATTTATTTTGAACAAATTAAATTTCACAAAATCCCACCTAGCAGCTATCTCAATTACTGAAGGCTAACACAGACTCTGCATCCAGAACATCCAGGATACATACATCTCCCTTTTCTCTGTTCAGGGACGAGGGTTACCTAGAGTGAACAGTTTACATTTTGTTGCATCCTCTCTGGATGTCATCAAATATCTTATATTATCCAACAAACCAGGGCTCGACAGTAAAGGTTGCCTGGTTGCCCTTGGCAACCACATTGAGTCAATTGGCAACCGTTTCGTGATGTCTGGTTGCCCCCTTTGGCGACCACCTGTTCAATATTTATTCATATATTTAGTCTATTTTTAATATATAAAAACAAATAAAAACCTAGAAAATCTTATTTCAAAAGAAGTCAATATTTTATTTGGTTGTCTCCGTAAAGTTTAAACACTATGTTCGTGCGCAACACAACATTTCAGCTGTTGTGCGACCACTTTCCACACGCGCGTTTGACGTGAAAAGATACAGGCAATGCAATTTTCTGTTGACGTTAATGACGCATGTTAAAATCCGGTACCAATACGGCACCGGTGCCCGGTATCTACCGGACAGAATAGCAACGCGGATTTCGGTGCCACCTAGCTAAATGTCAGCGCTGCTCTCCGACGCTCCGAAAAAGACGTTAAAGGCAACAGAAGCATCGCTGCATGTCAAACAGACTAATAACAGGTTACACAACTAATTATTAAAATACAAATATTTGAATACATAATATGCACACATATTCATGTTAACAAAAAAAAACACAAACACACATAGGGATTATAAGTTTGTTTCAAGCTGATTTTAGTGTATTTATTGTCACAATAACCAGTAACCTTTCAACTTCATCTCTATTTCACACTGACCTGAGTCAACTGTAACACCCCCAACTGATTAGGAGTGCATGAAAACTAGTTAGTAATAGAAATGTCTAAATGGATAGCTAAAATTAATGGATACATGGTTAGCTTCTGACACTCTGTTAGTAGTATGACTGCAAATTAGACCAAACTTACTGTAAAAAAAAAAAAAAAAAAAACAGGAAAAAATGCCTAAACATGAAAAGTATGTGTCGTATCAATACACGTGCCATTGATCCACTACAGTCACTGCGTTTTCTTTGCAACCGAAAAAGGTTAGGAACCACTGATCTATAATTGACAAATTGCCTTTGATCAAGGCTGAAGACCCTACGGCTCCATTCTGGGGCCTATTCTGTTCAACATCTACATGCTTCCGCTAGCTCAGATTATGGAAAACAAGAAGTTACCATAGTTATGCGAACGACACACAAATTTACATAACCTTATTGCCAGGGGACTATAGTCCAATACAAAAACTGAGTAACTACATTGATGACTGGATGTGGCAGAACTTTCTTAAATTGTATGAAGAAAAAAACTGAGGTTTTTGGAGCAAAAGAGGAACGATTAAAATTGAGCGCTCAGCTTCAATCGACAATGTTAAAAACAGACAAAGCCAGAAATTTTGGTGTAGACTCAGACCTAAATTTCAACAGCCACATTAAGACAATTACAAAGTCAGCCTTATCACCTTAAGAATATATCAAGGGTTAAAGGACTTATGTCTCAGCAGGATTTGGAAAAACTAGGGCTGAGACGATTCCTCGAATAATTCGATTACAAAAAATCCTCGATGCAAAATGACTTGCCTCGAAGCTTCGTTAAATCAATGTTACCAACGTATCGCTGACGGACGGTGTTTCCGCACGGAGCATTATTATGGTCGCATACCAGACGCGGCTCATTCTGCTGCTGGCGACACATGCCGGAGCGTAAATAGCGAGGGGCTAAGAGAAGAGACAGGCTGGAGAAAACGACAAAAAGTGTCCAAAGTTTGGAATCAGTTCAAAACGTAATTAAAACTCTGTACAGTGAGTCTACTGCAAAATCAAACTAGCTTACCACGATAATAGCACAACGTCAGTGCTTCAGCATCTCAACAGAAAACATGGAGTCTAACTTAATCATCCATTCCACGAAGAGGACCCGACAAAAGTAAATAACAGAGTCGTATGGACGATGAAACTACACCAAACACAACGACTACCAAAATCAAAGACAAGATCTGATCTTAAGAGCTGACGCGTTGACTATCCCTTCAAATCTCTCTCTCTCTCTCCCTCTCTCCCTCTCCCTCTCTCTCTCTCTCTCCCTCTCTCTCTCTCTCTCTCTCCCTCTCTCTCTCTCTCTCTGAAACAGAGCTGTGTGACATTATAATCAAATATAAATGAAAATAGGTTGAGTCTAACTAATATTTACATATAGGCCTACTGTATATACAGATCAGTCTCAGGTTGAAACTTGTAGTTCTGAAAGTTAAGTTGCACAACTTAATGTAATGTTTGTGTATGTTTAATGTATGCCTTAGTTTGAGGTTGATATTTGAAAAAAAATAAAAAAATCTTTAAAAACAATGTAATATGGCACTTAAATGCACTTAATATGTTTAGTTTTTGAGAGATGATATTGTCAGCAATGTAGGCAATACAAATGTTTTTATCCGAAAATGTAGCTTTTTTCCCTAGTTTGGGTTGTTTAAAAACGCAAAAAAAATTATCCGATTAATCAATTGATAAAGTGCTAGATTAATAGATTACAAAAAGAATTGATAGCTGCAGCCCTACTTTTATCTTCAGTAGACTCGACTACGACTGTACGGTTTACAGGTCTCCCTTAAAAAAAAAAAAAAATCAAAAGCAGACAGCTGCAGCTGATTCACAACGCTGGTGCTCGAGTCCTCACTAAGACCAAGAAAGTGGATCACATTACCCCAGTTCTGAAGTCTTTGCACTGGCTTTCTGTCCCTCAAAAAAAAAAAATACTTTTGCTGGTTTATAAATCACTAAATGGTTTAGGGCCAAAATACTTTTTACTAATTTCTGATCTGCTGCTACACTATAAACCACCCAGACCTCTCAGGTCGTCTGGGACAGGACTGCTTTCTGTCCCCAGAGTCAGAACTAAACAGGGAGAAGCAGCGTTCAGTTTTTATGCTCCACATATCTGGAAGAAACTCCCAGAAACCTGCAGGTCCGCCGCAACTCTCATTTCTTTTAACTCAAGGCTGAAGACCTTTCTTTAAATAATTGTTCATTTCTTATACTGCACTGTAACTTTGATCGGTTTTTAAATTTGTTTTTAACTCATACCTGCCAACATTTGGTTTTCAAAATGCGGGAGATTTGTGAATGTAAGATCCGCTGCGTTTTAATGTGCTGGGTAATGTCATTTTTCCCACCGTGCACTACATTAAAATCAATGTGACACACCTTACAAAAAGTGTGGAGATTGTCGAGATGACTAGGTAAGATGTATGTAAATAGTTGCGCCCAACACTGTCGAAATTTACATCTATATTTTGATTTCTTTGCGGGAACACCGCCTTCACCTGCCTTTTAAAAATTTATTTATTTATTTATTTATTTTTTATTTATTTATTTATTTTTATTTTTTTTAAATCGGCTCGTTTTCCGGTCTGAACTTTCCGTAATGCTTGCACAGAGACCAACTGCGCAACTGGGTTATGGGTTGCCAGGTTGAGGTGACAAACGCGTTGAAAATTGTATATGGTGTGTGGATTGTGTAAATAGGATGAGTTTCATACAAGATATGGCAACTGGTCAACATTAGACAAACATATTGGTCTGATTATTTATAAAGGAGTTTGGGCCATGCAAATTACGGGAGTTTCCCGGGAGAAATAACAAACTGGGAGGGGTCCGGGAGAGAGGGCTAAAAAAACGGGAGAAACCCGGGAAAAATGGGAGTGTTGGCAGGTATGTTTTAACTGCTCTTAAATGTTTTATGTAAAGCACTTTGAATTGCTCTGTTGCTGAAATGTGCTATATAAATAAAGCTGCCTTGCCTTGGCTTTGATGTTGCCCAAAATGTTTAAAAAAAATTGGAAATACAACAGAAAATTCTTGGTTATCATTATCTTAAAAGTTTAAAACTGTCTTTAAATACTAAGAAAATGTGACCAAGCAGGTTTATCAAACTTACATTGGTGAAAGTGAGCATGATGGTCATTGTGTTGGACATCAGTATCAGCTCACTGCTGTTGACTCCACATGATCCAGAGACTTTGGTCCCGTTTGGATCAAAGTTCATCTTGGGAAGGGAAGAGAATCGAATCAAATCAGCAAAAGGACTACGGAAGATCATCTGTACATCATCTGGAAAACAAGGTTACGTTATAATTTTGTGTTTATGAACATACCTCTTCTTGCTTGAAACCAATCCGCAGGCCAATGTTGGCTATCAGACAGGCTGTGCTGTTTTCATCATGCTTGATGCTGTACTTCCCAGTGGTGGGCGTGGGGAGGGTGGGGGTCGGGGTGGTTGTGGGAGAAGGGGCAATGGTAGTGGAGTTCGTGACTGGAGCCGCAGTGGTAGTACTGGGGGCATGAGTGGTAGGGGCAACAGTAGTTGTGGGTACATCGGCAGGACAAGAAGTAACTGTGTGAAAGAATAGACAACAAATGTAAACAGGAGAGAAATATTAGAAGCAGGATGAAATGTGACGCTGCATCATGCACTTACTGTTTTCACTTGTGCGGTTGTTACTGACAAAAGCCTGTATGAGCACGTTCCACAGTGTCTGGTTGACCTTATCGGCTTCGATCATGTCTTTACTCTTGCATGAGTAGCAGGTGTCCACTCCTACATCTGTTATGCGAGGCTTCACGGCAACAGTTTCGGTTTCTAAAAGAAATTCAAAAACCCATCAGCATCAGTACAAGGCCTGTGAATCATGTGTGTATTTCTGATTGCACAGTGAGGTGTAGAGGTTACCGTTTAATACAGAATTAGGGAAGACGGTTGTGTCGCTGAGGTTGTAGGAAAATATGATGGTGTCTGCCTGGTACATTTTTCCATTGATGGTGAAGTTCACACTCCAGGAGTGACCTTCTCCAAAATTAAGCTTCAACGTTGAGCTTGTGGCACCACATGTACTTTCATCTGTTGTGACTTTAGTTGGAAGTTCAAACTCGACTGTTGCACTCTAAAAGAGAGCAGATTGTAAACCATATTTAATGACATTATACAAGTTCGATGTCAAACTGTTTAAAAGTAAACTTCAGAGACCACAAGGGAAAAAAAACTTTACTTAGCAGAGTTTTAGTTCCTGGGACAGATACACTGATGCTGAAGCATATTTTAATTCATGCAAAGTATCTGCCACCAAACAAGTCAGAGCACTCATCTAAAGCACTTCCCCTGTAAACATAGCATTAACATTATTCCAATAAGCCAAGGAGTGATAGACAGCTTATATGAAAGATCCATTACAATGTCATTCATTTTGGTGAACTGCTTTCTATAGCCCAACCATTCACTAGTGAAAAGACAGGACAAACCAAATTGCAGAATATTACATTACATGTCGTTTAGCTGACGCTTTTATCCAAAGCAACTTACAATCGCTATATATGTCAGAGGTCACACGCCTCTGGAGCAACTAAGGGTTAAGTGTCTTGCTCAGGGACACATTGGTTGATATATCACAGTGGGATTCAAACCTAGGTCTCCCACACCAAAGGCATGTGTCATATCCACTGCGCCATCACCATCCCAGAATGTGCACCAGGAAAACACACTAACTGAAATGCTGAATAGCAACAAAAAAAAAAGCTATTTCCTTTGTAGTGACTCCCCTTATTTCCCCTTTCCATGATGACATTTGCTTCCACAAGAGTTGTGTGATAGTCACGCTGTTGAGGCGGCCTGATAAGAGCTGAGCTGCTTTGCTCTATTGGCAAACTTCATAAGGTTACTGTGTAGCCTGATGTACTAAATATAAAACACAGACGGTCTTAGTAGAACACTGAGGTTATTAGGACTAAGACCAGACACTCACCTTATTGTCAGCTACTTCATATGAGACTGAAAAGTTGACCATTAGATTGGCAAAGAGGCATAACTGGTTGTCTTTGTCTACGACAGTCACCTCAGTGCCATGTGACAGCTGGAACGCTGAAAAGAAAACGAAAAATGACTCCAGTTGGAACTTAATAGGTTACTCTCTTCACTAAAAGTATAGTTGCAAAAAGTGGAAACTCATGGGCACTACATATGAAGTCTATCTGTTCAAATATGAGAGACCCACACATTTTTTGGCAAACAACCAGTCAGTAGCACCATCCTCCAGCTGACATCGGATAACCTCCACAGCCAAAGTGCCATGTACTAAAATACAACTTGATCAGGAATATTGTGAACAGGCTGTAAATATCCTAGGTCACCTGCCACATAAGTGTAATTAAGAGCTATCTATTTATTATGTACAGAAGAGTTACATGACCCCAAGTTGACTGAAGTGGACAAGAAAACACTATAGTAATATTTTACAATGACAGTGCAGAAATGTTCAGTCCTACTTGCAGAACAAAGGCCTGAACCTTTCTACTGGCTCTAAGAAATTGTATACAATTAACAGAAGGGAGGCCAAGGGCCATTCAGATTTACTACATGGTTTTTACCAGTATGCATTATCGTCAACTCAAGCTGCCTGCCACAATCTCCAAGTATCATAAATTTATAAAAGCACCTGACATGAACTCAAACTCACACAGATGTGTGTGATCTTGTTATAAAAGTCCTGTATTTGTACTGAAGGGCTGGGTTGTAGGACATAACATCAACTACACTTTAGGCTGACAATATTTCGTCATCACTTGAAAATATTCTTTTCTCACACATATTTTGGTACATTGAAATCACAGCTATCACAATTTGTGACCCTGTCTTTGGAAACATTATTTTGTAAACGCCTATCAAAAGCATTGCGTTATCATGTGCGATAAAAACATTTGCAGTGGAAACATAGCTGAAATTCCTAAGGTCACAGAATGTTATGTATGTCAGCATTAGAGATTAACTTTCAAGAAAAACGCCCTATAAGCAAAATATAACCTTTGTGATAAAATGTTAGCTTAATCACAGCACATAAAGTGGTGTGAACGTAACGTAACATTAGCTAGCTAAGAATTGACAGTGGATTCCTCGTTTAAAACAGTTATCTGAAATAAAAGTGATCTTATAGCAATGGCTGTTTCCCTTTTAAAGAGATACGCCAGAACGATGCACACACCACAGCACAAGCATAAGGGTACATCCACACTAGATCAGTCGGTCCGGCTATTCGCCATAGGGTTGTACGCCGTTGAGTGTCATTTAAATGGCCCATTTGTGTGATGTCCTGTTATGTTCTCCCCCCCCCCCAATGTAGCACAAGTAGACTTTATATTTCACAATTACTGTTTTCCAGAAGTTCATTTATAGATCGTCATTGTCGACCTCACATATGGGCGGCTTTATTTCCACTCTGTGTGTTGCTGTGCTCAAACTCCTTTCGCTTTGGGAAAAAAACAAACTTCGAGCTAGCAAGATACATGCTGAAAATAAGTTTTGAAGAACATTTGGATCGTGCAATAAGGCAGGCCTGCTTGGTCCTTTTTGGGGAATAATTGTAAAGATTTACAAAAAATATGTTTAAGGCATTTACTATGTAACTGGGACATTGCTATGGACAAAGTACACACAGCGATACACTGGTAAGAGCAAATTACATTTAACCATGTATCCAGCTAATTAAATAGCTCACATTACTGCACCGTCTCTGCATCCGGAGCTTAGCGCTGCCCAAGACGATTGTGATTGGTTTAAAGAAATACAAACAACCAATACGTTTTTTCTCCTATCCTAGAATATAGCTATGTGTGGCGTAGCCATAAAGGAAACGGTCAGTTGTTACACAAACTCCTGGGCAGGCAAGTACTTGTGTTACGTTTTTTACCCTCATAGTTTTGTAAGTTTTCTTGTGGCAGCGATGAAGTAGGGATGTTTATTTTTACCGCCTTAAAAACGGATTGACCGTTGGTTAAATGATTAGAAAATGCAGTGTGACATTGAGTTGCGTTTTGTCAAAACTTGAATATGTCTCCACTTTTCACTGCTGCGTTTTTTTCAGCCCCCATCGCCAGCCTAACTACTAACTATATTATTATTATTATTATTATTATTATTATTATATAGTGCGTTACGCTTAGTGCAGTATCAGAGTACAAATGGAACGCTAAATCCTCACAATGGCATAAGTAAGGCCACTTACGTAGAGCCTACGTACAACCATAAAGCAGCCTTTACTGTAAACTGCCAAACGTTTGCTAATGCTAACTATTTTAGTCGTGTTTTATTTTGCGTCAACTGGGGTTTAGCTACCATGTTTACTCTCTTAACATTTGTGTGTGTGGCTAACGTTATTTAGCAGCGGACATGACTCAGATGGTTTTATCGTTAACGTTACCTCAAACTTGAGCTTCAAAACAAGTGTTATCTAACAAGTAAGCTAACGGCTAAGGTTGACTGACCAACACATTATGAAAAGGCAGTAATGTTATAACGTTAAAGCTGACTGTACATGTGCATGGTTCTATTCTTACACATCGGCATGAAAAGAAAAATAGCAAAGGTGAGGGGAAATGTAACGTTAGTCCCATGAGCTGCACACAGCGACGCTCCAGTTTGATGTTGTTGACGTAGGTAACAATTAGCAATACAGCTAGCTTCATTAGCATAACATCACGACTGGAACGAACAGCCGATGATGGGTTGGTTTTAAGGCCTGTGAAGTTAGCGTATATTCACCCTCAGCACATTTATGTATATAGCTATAATTTAAGGCCACAGACAAATAAGACATCTTCTTAATCTCCAGAGCAGCATTTAGCCTGAACCCAGTGGCACCAGGCCCGAAGTGTCCCATGAGTTTAATCACTTCGCAGAAACATATAGCGATCATTTTCTCACTTTTCGCATTTGATTTAAAGACTAATTAATGTGATGACACATACCAATTCCAAGGGTGAGGAATAAAACAAATGTAGCATATCGAGACATGATCGCCCAGGATTTTAGAGTGTCCACCGGAGAGAAGATGAAGAAACCGACAGGGACGCTCAGTCAGCGGTGTTTGGGATGACGCCGACAGTACCAGGAAATGGAAGTCATATGACAGATCTCAAACCAGAAGGTGTGGACTCAAATCTCTCTCCCCCTTTTACCCATGCTTTTACCACACAGTTAATTAGTTTACTGTATCCATTTTCAAGCCTCACGAGAATGTGAATGTTGTATAGCTTTAGGCAAAAAAAATGCTTACTAATGGGCTACTTTCATACAAGACATTAAGATTTTTTTTTTTTAAGTTTAAAAATCAATGATTCATAAAATAAACCGGATTGACAGTTCTTTTAAATAAAGGCTAAATCATTGTATGACGCTGCCTTTTATTAAACACGTAGTTGTTCATTTGTATGTATCTTATTATTGCATTTAATGTATGTATAATTCTATTTAACTTGTTTTTTTTTTTACTTTACATTCTCTTTACCGAGTGTTTTTATTGCCCTTTGTTTTATGTAAAGCACTTTGAATTGCCTTGTTGCTGAAATGTGCTATATAAATAAAGTTGCCTCGTCATGCTGTGTGGCATGAATGTTTAATGGCTTTAGACAAAAAGCTTAATGGGCTGATCACAAAACCGTGAGATGCGTTTGGAAATCAATGATTAATAAAAGAAAACCCAATTGAAAGTTGTTTTAATCTGAAGCAATAAATCTAACAGACTCATACAAACAAGGGCATGTCTAATCAATCATATTTTTCCTCATGTGTTGAGGCAATCCACTCCCATTCTCCCCAGTTTTCAGCAAGCCCCACAGGGAGACATACAAAAAATATAGTGTGTATGTGGTATGACACCTGGGTAGGATGGGCTCTGATGTCATTGTGCTTTCAGTATACTTTCTAAAAGGTTAACAAAAACCTAAAAAGCAGTTGACTGTCAGATGAGATCATTTAAAATGTCACTTTTGTGATGTACAAAAACGTACAAAGACAGAACAAACGAGAAACTTAAATGCATATTTTTGTACAACCGAAGTGTTTTAGCAGCTTGAATACACCCTATAACAAAAGAAGTGCTCCTTTTTTGGCACAAACTCTGCTTTGAAGCTTTGTGTGTTCATAATCACAGCTTTATCAGATGGCTACATGGTCTTAAAAATTGTAAAACCTTGCTGCAGGATCACACATTTGACACAGATAGTCCCCAAATTGTCATTTCTCTACTATGAAATGTTAGTCTAATAGTCCCATATTTGACACTGACTAAAGAAACAAGCATTGGTTTAATTTTTTGATCCTTTTTCTCTCCAACGTAAGATACATTTAGAGCATTGTTAAGTGTGTCAGCATTTGCTTGGGATACTGAGTGAACAAAAAGACAAAAAGTGACTTGATAACAAAGAGCATATTGATTCAAACTATGGACAAAGAAGAATCTAAGTTTGAAAATAAATATTTTTCCTCTCCATTAAAAAAAAAAGAGCAAACGGAACAACATCTGTGTGTCTTCTTTGTCTGTCCACGGTAGCCCATCTTTCTCAGGAGGCACTGAGAAATATGGACAATATTCTCTTTTCAATGGGCATGCAGTCCACAGGATCACAAGACCCTTGACAAAAATCCTGTGGAGCAGTATCCATTCACTTGTCGGTCGCTGGGTTGATTATTATGGTTAACATCCACTGGAGCAAAAGATTTAGAGACCGATCACCTCAGCCTGAATGGACCATCTGCATCTCTTTTTTCTCAGTCACTTTTTCCTTTCTTTAAGCCACATAGTTGTACTGGTTGGGGTTCTCCTTGTCACGCTCCATATAGTCCCTGTCAATAAGAGACTCTATCCTCTTCTTCAAGTCAGCAGGCTGAAAGGCAAGAGGACAGAGAGGAGGCAGAGGTTAACATGAGACACATGCCAGCATTTCTAGTTATTTTTATACTTTGAGGTGTGAGGTAATCAGTGAAAAGCTGATTAACAGTATGTAAGCTATGCAACTTCCCCAGGGTATCTAACTATACAAAAGTCTTTCTATAGCAGTATAGACATTTTGAAGATATGTCTAACCATATTTAGAAACAGTGTCTCCCTTTCATAGTTTGTCCACCACAGAAACTGAAACTAACTATAAAATGTCCCATTAAGTACATATTGCTGTAGGGCTGGGCAATATATCGGTATTGATAGATGAGGCTTGATATCGTCTTAAATTCTGGATATCGTAATATCGCATATGACAAGTGTTGTGTTTTCCTGGTTTTACAGGCTACATTACAGTAGAGTGATGTCATTTTCTGAACTTACCAGACTGTTGTAGCTGTTCTGTTATTTGCCTTTACCCACTTAATCATTATATCCACATTACTGATGATTATTTATCACAAATATCATTGTGTAAATATTTTGTGAAAGCAGCAATAGTAAACCCTACAGTATTGCCGCAATATCGTTATCGATGTATTTGGTCAAAAATATCCTGATATTTGATTTTCTTCATATCGCCCAGCTCTGTATTGCTGTCAGAATTCTTTAGGATTTTTTAAACTATCAGTATTGACCTCAAAAATCCAGTATCTATAATCCTCAAAAGGTTTCCTCTATAATTCATACGGCATTAACATCTGTTACATAATGGAAAACTAAACAGTTGGCTTTAAATGAACAATAACAAAATAACCCTCTGTTAATGTGCACATGAGGAAGCCAATACAGGAAATAGATTTTAACACAACAGATTTTGAGGGGGAAACAGTAAAACAGAATTTGAAATACTCATACCCCATATAAATCAATGAAACTTTGAAAATAGAAGGCATATAGTGTTGTGTTAATCACCTTGACGGGGAATTTAAGCTGGTTGTACACTTCAGACATCAAGAGATTATGGCTCAGAGTCTTCCTCATCTTCATGATCCGCACAATGGCAGCATCGATCTGATACTGACGATCCTGAAACACCCTTTCTGTGGTACTGGCTTGCTCCTCCACCTGAGAAGAAACAATCAGTTACAGTAATTCACCAAAACCTTGATAAAAGATAAAAAAATAAGGATAATACTTATACCGTTTCTTTCATCTGGATCTGGTTTATTTTGATCCTGAAGAGCTTGTGTTTGAAGTCATCATTGCAAGAAAACTTATCCCCGTCCTCCACATCTTTGCTTTTGGGGATTTTGGTGAGGACACGCGCTTTTCCACATGCAAGTGACTGCAGAGTCCGGCGAAGTTCACTGTCCTCTGTAAACCAACGAACACACAAACAGTGTTTTAGATCAGTGATGCTGCATAATGAGTCCTCGACAACCCTTGTTTCTTCATCAAAGTGCTGCCAACCAAACTTTGATGGGATCTCACAGACCTATTCCTGTTGCCAGTTTGATCTCCTCCAGGGTGAACTCCTCTCCTTCGTTAAACATCAGTAGCACAAGTGTTTGGAAAAGTGACACCTGCAGCTCCTTCTTGCCCTTTTGTGAGAAAAATCAAAGCGAATAATTAACATTATGCTGTATTCAGTGAGCACACACACACACACACACACACACACACACACACACACACACACACACACACACACACACACACACACACACACACACACACACACACACACACACACACACACACTCTCTAGTTATCTACCTCTTTATATTCAGCTTTTAAGACACAATGGCCGAGTGTTGACTGCCACTGCAGCTTCCTGCCACTGTGTTTGCCCAGGTAGAAGGTCTTGAAGATCTCCTGCAGTCGCACCATCTGGACAAAGACAACAGAGGCCTTACAAAGCAACATTCAGCATATCTATTGCATGGCAGCTTATAAATTCAGCACGTTCCCGACAATTTCTGTATTTGCTCAGCACTGACCTCAGGAGGAAGGTGCACTTCCATCGGGACATAGGTTGGCCAGTAACCCATCGTGAGGATGTTCACCGTCAGCTCAATGTTGCCAGGAATGTTTTGGCACTGCATATACTGCAGAAATACAAATGACACACATGTAATATCCACCTGCCAAATTGAATTACTTAAAGTGCTCATATTATGCTTTTTGGCCTCTAACACATGAGTTTTTAAAATATAATTTTATTTTACTTCTCTTGATAAGACATAAAGGATTGTTGACCTGCTGGGCTGGTCAACAAATGGTTGTTTTTTTCATCAGATGCAAGGTCTAACAGTATGGACAATTCTTTAACAAAATGACTGGACAAACATACATAGATTGTCAGTATTTATTTTGGGAAGACTGCACTGTTTACTGCCAGACCCTCAAACTTTAAAGTGCTCATATTATGCTTTTTGGCTTTTCCCCTTTCCTTTCTTGTGTTCTATATCTTTTTTGTGCACGTTACAGGTTTACAAAGTGAAAAAGCCCAAAGTCCACCCCAAAGGGACTTACCATCTCCAACAGAAAACACTGTTCACAAACTGCTCCAAACAGCTCTATTGTAGTCCAGCCTTTAATTCTGTGACGAACGTGCGTCACTTTGTAACACGTTATAATGCTCACCTAGCTGCTAGCGTGGCACGCCCTCATACTCTGCTTCTGACTGGCTGGTAGTCATTACCTAGCTACTGTGCATGTGCGACTCCCAACAAAGATTGAACAGAAGCGAGATGCCTCACTCTGTAGCTAAAACAGAGAGCTCAACACACAGGGTGAAAAGAGCAGCTGCAGCAATGTGCAGTATAACAAAAATATGGTGTTTTTTGAAAATGAAACCATGTAAACCTATTCTGATATAACCTCTAAATACAATTATGAACCTGAAAATGAGCATAATATGAGCACTTTAACCAAAAAAAGCAAAGCACAAGTGAAGGCATGCCAGTGAGATGCTGAAACATGATCCATGAAGCCCAGTCTGAATAATAAATCAATGAGTTTGAACGCTTATTGGATTTCAAATCAATGCACAGTGGTTTATAATAATATGAGGAGAGATTTTAGAACTCTGGAAACTTCACACTGCGATAATTACTTCATCTTTTGTTGCGACAAACGCAATGTAATTATTAGAAATAAGCTATTCCTGTTACAGTAATCTACCCGGAATGTGTGCTTAGAGCGAGAGCTGAAACGATTGACTGATTAAATCGATTTCGTCTACTGACATTAAAATAACATTTTATGTCAACATAAACCATTTCTCCAATGTGAATATGTGCTGTTCTTTTGTTTTGTGAGCATTTCTTTTTTGGAAAGTTGATCGGACAAAATGAGACATTTTCTGAAATATGTATAAACTCAACGAATAGGATTGGGCATCGGGAACTGATTCCTACTTGGATTCCAGTAGAATCGTTTCTTTATTGGAATCGTTTAGAGGATTTGGTTTCAAATCCGATCATCTCTTCCCAATTTAATATGCTCAAGTTTTGGTTTCCGAAGCGGCCAGGCGCTTGTTGTGTTACAGTCATGGAGCAAAGTAAGCAGCGCTCTAGTGTGGCTTTATTTTACATTGAAAGAGCCCGGTAAAACCGCAAACCACCAATGAATCAAAATAAAACTTTCCTCTTATTTGTGAAAATAGGCATGTGACCCGTTTCACCTCCACCCCTCAAAGAATCGGAATCGATAAGAACCGGAATTCAAAGGAAGAATCGGAATTGGAATCAGAATTGTTAAAATCCAAACGATGCCCAACCCTATCAACGAATAAGTGATTGATCAAGAAAGAAATCTTTAGTTGCAGCTCTAATAACAAGTATTCGATTGCCCAAAGCAGTCCATTGGCCAGATGATGTTGTATTGTGTGGTGGCAAAGTTTAAGCCAGGTTCAACGGCTCTGCATTTTTGTTCTGCAGCCTTTTGTATCTGGATCCCTACTGTGTAAACACAGAGGGCTAATTAAAATAAACGAGGGAGCTGCATTTTTTAAGCAATGCTAATGTCTGTCTAAAAACTAAACTGCCCTACACAACATCTCACGGTCATAAGAATCAAATACAAAACTCACATGGATGCTCTTTAACCCACGATTGTTGTTCTCACCTGTTTGAACTGCACCATGATGTCTTTAGAAAGCTCCATATCCTTGAACATCCCCTCCAGTTTGCTAGTGAACGCTGCTCCACATTCTGAGGAAACACCAAAATGTCACAAGTCAAATGTGCATTCAGGGTCAAGATAACCCTTTCTGTGATTTATTTCCCATTGTTTGTGTGTTAGGAAAATACATTTTGAGGGATTAAACTGACCATGCTTCAGCTTTGACAACATCGATTTTTCAGCATCTACAGAGGCGCTTTTTCCAACCAGCAACCTCTTGGCCAGATCCTTTTTATAAAAGGCCTCAAAAACGTCTTTTCCTACAATGACAACACATTATTATATTAAGAAAAACCATAGGAGGACAAAAAGAAATATCCTAAACTGAAACAAATAAATATAAATGTATAAATATTAGACCAACCATAGATGAATCTAAAAATAATCATGATCTTATCCAGCATCTTCTCCAGTTCTTCATCTGTTGCTTCTTTGTTTCCTGCCCTTAGCTTTGAATCCACATGTTTTGCTGTAAACAAAAGTGTATTTATAGTACATGTTATTGCATGAAGATTATTATATACAGTATCTCACAAAAGTGAGTACACCCCTCACATTTTAGTAAATATTTAATTATATCTTTTAAATGGGACAACACTGAAGAAATTACACTTTGCTACAATGTAAAGTATTAAGTGTACAGCTTGTATAACAGTGTAAATGTGCTGTCGCCTCAAAATAACTCAACACACAGCCATTAATGTCTAAACCGCTGGCAACAAAAGTCAGTACACCCCTATGTTAAATTCCCATAAAGGCAGGCAGATTTTTATTTTTAAAGGCCAGTTATTTCATGGATCCAGGATACTATGCATCCTGATAAAGTTCCCTTGGCCTTTGGAATTAAAATAGCCCCACATCATCACATAGCCTTCACCATACCTAGAGATTGGCATGGGGTACTTTCCATAAAATCATCTCTCAATGCAAATCAAACCAGCTATTAGGCTAACCGACATAAAACCATGTGTAACCAAAGTGTAATTTCTTCAGTGTTGTCCCATTAAAAGATATAATGAAATATTTACTAAAATGTGAGGGGTGTACTCACTTTTGTGAGATACTGTATATCATATGCGGATTTACTGACGGTGCAGCAGGTATGGATAGGGAAAATGCTTACTGACCTATGAGCTCTGCAGGTTTATTTGGCCGTTTGTTGATGAATGTTTCGAAAGCCTCCTTCATGGCGTTGACGAACTTCTCGTTCTTCATGAAGCATATGTCGATGACGTGATCCACCTTGTCTTTGAAGTCCAGCAACTCTTGCACCATTGTTTTGTCTTTTTCTGGATTGATTACGATTGTGCTTCCAAAAGCCTAGATTTCCAAGACATCGGTAAACAACAGTTAGCAACAGATAACGCAAAACACTATTCCTGAGAGCTTAGCACCTATTATCATGCACTGCATCTTCAGACTTTTATAACTGTTAATGCTGTCATCATACCTTTATGTACTCTATCCAGTGCTGCAGGAGGACCTGGACGCCACCTCGCACTCGACTGAAGAGTTGATAGAGAAGAGACAGATCCTGAATTCTGTTCTCATCCAGCAGGTGAGTCAGCCCTGGAAGTTTCCAACAACAGAAAGTCAGAGGTCAGAACACAAGACTCCATATATAGTCAGACAGACAGCGTAGTTACATATCAGGTACAGCCTAGACATTTACAAACTGCTGTAATGTGACTCATGTATACGTTTATACTAAGTATGTACTGCTGTGTACCTTTTTGCAGAGTAGCCGTGAGATGTTCACCCAGCAACTGCTTCTCCACAGTAGCAATGAGCGGTTTTCTGAGTGGGGGGAGGGGGGAAACTCAGGTTACAAATGAGTCTTTGTCACTGTTAAACTGCAAATTGAATACTAGTGAGTCTAACACTCACTGTGTGCTCTGGTCCAGATATGTGATGACTCTGTCAGCCTCCTCCTCTAAGCGCTTGTTGACATGATGGAGATATTCTGGGACCTGCAAAAAAAAGAAATTTATTTATATATATTTATTTTATGCATCCTGATAAAGTTCCCCTGGCCTTTGGAATTAAAATAGCCCCACATCATCACATAGCCTTCACCATACCTAGAGATTGGCATGGGGTACTCTCCATAAAATCATCTCTCAATGCAAATCTAACCAGCTATTAGGCTAACTGACATAAAACCATGCCAATCTCTAGGTATGGTGAAGGCTATGTGATGATGTGGGGCTATTTTAATTCCAAAGGCCAAGGGAACTTTATCAGGATGCATAGTATCCTGGATCCACTAAATAACTGGCCTTTAAAAATAAAAATCTGCCTGCCTCTATGGGAATTTAACATAGGGGTGTACTCACTTTTGTTGCCAACGGTTTATATTAATGGTTGTGTGTTGAGTTATTTTGAGGGGATATATACACAAGCTGTACACTTAATACTTTACATTCTAGAAAAGTGTAATTTCTTCATTGTTGTCCCATTAAAAGATATAATGAAATATTTACTAAAATGTGAGGGGTGCACTCACTTTTGTGAGATACTGTACATTTTTCTTTAACAAACAAATACAATTTTTTGAAACCTGTAGGTAAACCTAATTCTTTGAGCTGAAACAATAAAAAGTTAAAAGTATGTCTCAATCCAATGTGTCAGCAAGTCAACAAAGCTGCTATAATTATTGTCTGAATCAAGCAAAAGCTTTTTCAGCTGAGATCAAAAAAAAAAAAAACACACCATGTATTGTGCCTGTAGTTCATTCTGATCACCTGAAGCTGTGAATGGAGGATATGTTGGTGTTGTTGTTCTTCTATGTTGTGTGTGGTTTTAATTTTATTTATTTTTTTATATTAACTCAAAATGCTGTTTCATTCTGTGGAACTAAAATAAAGACCTGATGTTGCAATTTGTGTTTTTAGATGCATAAACACTATACTAGACACTGGACATATACTGTTTAATCAGATTGTCTATATTTGTCCAGTTATTCAAGGAAATAAGAAATAAAAATTAAAAAAAATACACCAACAAACAACAAAAACAGGCCCAAGGTCCCATAAATCACCTCTCTCTGCTGCATCAGCCTCTGTCCCTCTGCAGCATACAGTCGATTAGTTTCCTCCAAAAAGCGTTGCTCAAAAGAGTCCTGATAAATCTGTCATGGATGGAGAGAACACAGGTTTTATTAAAGCCATTTGTCAACAGGAAACTGACAACTCATCACACCCATGTGTGAGTCCTAATCACAAACACCACAGCTGCAAAAGCCACACTTATCTTGCAGTACAGGGGTAGAACAAGGACCTGAGGCAAAAACACGAATCCCTCCAAGCTGCTATGGAAGACCTGAAGTTGCGCAACTACGATCTCAACTTCAAGACCGGGCAGAGTGAATACAGGCTGGAACAACTCACGCGACGGAGTACGATGGAGACCGATCGGCTCCGTGCACAGATCAGGACAAAGATACAGCCTTCCAAATACAGATTCACACCAGCTGACACTTATGCGTGGATCATTGTTAAAATAATAATAAAAATGGTACATGGTCAGTTACCTGCAGGTCAGAGAGCATGCTCAGCAGGCTCCTCAGTAGACTGCGGTCTATCGCCTCTCCGTTTCGCTCCCTCTCAATGAGCAGCAGAATCCCGTCGATAGTTTTACTCTGGACCTTCAGATCACTGATGATGTAGAACCTGAACAGCTCCAGACCCATGTCCCTGCAGACCAGAGCAGTATGTTCAAACAACCACTTTAAAACAGAAATCAGCCTCACGCTATTGTAGAACAGCTGGCATCAGTGATCACTCACCAGATTGATGGCAGCATTGAATTTTGTAAAACATAGGTGCGGTCCAAAAACAAAAATATACTCCTAATCATGATCTGTGAAACAATGACAAACATCCACAGTTAGAAAATGACAGTGTTATTCTTTTATAACCAATTTCTTGTCAAATTAAAAAGGGGCACTCTACAGATTTTACACATGCAGATCTGTTTACTTTTCACAAGGGGTACTTCTTAGTCTGTGAAAACACTTGTATGATGTCTTCTGTGGCTCTGTGGGAGCTTTTCTAAAGTCTCAGAAAATAACTCTGATCTTGATTTTGGTTTGAGACTTTAAAATACATTTTAATATTCGTGTCCTAAGTACCCCAAACATTATGCATTTAAACACATAAATGAAATAAACAAATTGCATGGGTAGCCAGGTTATGTAAACAGACTTTCAAAAAGGATATGACAACTAGAGCCTGACTTATTAAAGTTATAAAACATACCATTTGTCTGCAGTGATCTTGCCAGCATTTGTCAATTTTCTTTAGGAAAAGCACACTGTCCAGGGCATCCGTATGAACAACGTTAAGGCAAAAAGAGCTTTGCTGCAATATGACTCCATGATCAATACTAAGCCATATAAAGTTAAGTGAATAGTGATAGAAATTGAAGATAAATAAAAACTGTAAAGGATATTCTCTGAATTGATCAATTTGTGCCTTGATGTGGTCTTCACACACGGCCCTCAGCTGTTTGTAAAGTTTGGCAGATATCTTATGGGAGCACAGGTTCTCAACAGCCTGAGGGGACAAAACAGAGTGTCAAAAGGGAAATGTTCTTATCAATGAGCTTCCTCTGGGAGGTCAACAGGTCTGGAATTATACCTGATAGAGCTCCTCTAGATTGTACTTAATTGAAGTGCTGTTCTGTATGGCCTCCACTGCCTCCTTCAGCTTCTGCCAGGTCTCCTGCGTGTAGTTCTCTGGCAATTTGGGCTTTTCTGTGTGCAAAAAAATAAAATAAAATAAAAACTGTTCTGATAACGCTGTAAAATTGTGCAGGCTCCTGAACAAAATACGTTTTTCTTCTGAAAGTATAGCCAGACGATAGTGACAAAAACAAAAATCTAATATCTGGTTATTGAATTGTATTATTAGACATGTTACTGCATGAGATTTTGGTTTCTGTAATATAAAGATAAGACTAGGGCTCGGCTATAATCTCATCCCATGATATCCATCCAAAAAAGCTCTACTGTTCACATCTCTTCTCTTTTAACCTT
The DNA here is from genome assembly GCF_010015445.1 of Perca fluviatilis. NCBI lineage: Eukaryota > Metazoa > Chordata > Actinopteri > Perciformes > Percidae > Perca > Perca fluviatilis. Next base: position 25,204,138 of record NC_053121.1, on the reverse strand, counting down.
GTAACTGCAGTAGACAATGCAACACTCACTACTTAACTTCAGATATTCTATATGTACGTACACACTAACATTGGCAGGTATACTATGCACCTTTTAAATGGAATTAAGTTCAACCTGCTCTCAAACCAGATTCTTTAGTTTTACTATCAGATGTTATTATTACTCCTGTAATTGTTTCAATTAACTCTTATTTGTTGCTTGATCGCTGGTTGTTTTGTCGTGTATGTGTAGTTCTTGTATGCTAGGACTCCGTACGACTATGAAGGTTTCTTGTTTTCAGGTCTCTCTAGAAAAAAAGAGACATCTTGATCTCAAGAAAACTCTGATTAATCAACAAACAGCAAAATATAATTTAAAAAGGTTAAATATGGCTGAAATCATTATCCATAAATTTTTTTTTGGCAATATTCCAATGTAGCTAAATTACATATGAAAGAATAAACTTGCCGTTCAAAGCAATGGCCTGAGCTCCACTGTATTCCCATTTCTTGATGTGTCAAACAACTTCAATTTTGTTTTTAATTATTGCTTGCTCAGAATCATTCATTTGAAGTACAGAAATTTGAGAAATGATAATCACAAGATCAAATCATCACAATATGATTTTGCAAAATAATCCTATAAACAATATTTAATGTCTTTTTATAGTGTTATTAGCAATTCCTGATTTTATTTGACTGTTTTAGTTATGTTAAATGAGATAATTTCTGAAATAATATGTATGCCTAAATTTCTTCTGACTCAAATATATGCCATCCACATGTTGACACACCATTGGTACCAAGGTGACTAGTCAAGGAAATGTGTATTTTTTCAAGTTTTCTTAGTTCATAGTAATGCCAATGTGATATTAGAAGCATTCCCGGTTTACTGACTCGGCTAAGTTAGCATTTAAATTGTAATGCAGCCTTCAGAACCAATAAGAGACTAACGAGATCCAGTCTCATATCACAATGTTACAATGTCTTGTCCAGATGGGACAACATCACAGTGCCTGGGGGACTTGTTAGATGTATATTGCTGTCAGTGAATGTTTTGGAGCTTGAATCACATTATCCACCAGTTTATCGGCTACCTTTGAAGTTCTTGATGACTAGTTTCTTGGCAGCACCGGGTTTACTGTTCGAAAAGGTGCCGGATCCTGCAGGCTTCGTCAGTCCGTTTGCATGGTGTCCCACGCCACCGGGCAGGAACACGGCTTTGCTTTTGTTATTAGAGCACGAAGCAGCAGCAGCCTCCTCAGCCATTTTAACATCCAGTCCAATGAAATCCACTGAATCCTCAAACCTTAACTTCTTCTGGATGTGCAGCGAAGTGGGGGAGCAGGGGGAGGAGGAGGAGGAAGAAGAAGAGGAGGAATTCAGGGTCTTGGGAGGCGAGGAAGAGATCGTGTCAGAAGTGTCTTCCCTCTCTGAGCCGTTTATTTTCCTCTTCTTCGGAGATGTAATGTTACCGCTGTCGTTTTTGACATCAGTAGCCGCTGGTCTAGCCTCCTGGGTTGGCGGTGGTGGGGGATTAGGGGAAGATAAACCTGTTGGAAACATGAAAAAACGGGAATACTAATTCTTAACAGCCAGTCTTTTGATCCGAAACTTCCAGGCTTGAGATGATCTCAGTGTCCGAGAGCTTTTAACGTTATCTATCTTAGTACGGAGAGTTTTTTTATCCAAGTCTTTTATCCAGTATAAAACAGATAATAAATTGTTAAACTAAACAGCTCCACTTGAACCTAGCCTTGTCGCTTTCTTGTTATTGCTGGCAGAAGAAGAAAGATGGTTGGCTATTGCTTCCTCTTTTGCCTCTCGTGTCTAACCCGCGTTGTACAATTGTTCAGTAAAAGTGGTCAACTGAAGCGGCCGTTACCGATAATTATTTACAGAAGAAATCTATCTACAGCCAAAATAGGGTCACATAATACTAAAACATCCGTTGGTCAACACGGGGAAAATTCGCTCTCAAAATCTAGTCTGTGACCCCACCGGAAGTACTTTGTACATAAGTACTTTTTGCACAAGCGTGTTTTTTTGTTTTTTTTTATACTGACAACAGTGTTGCAACTGCTCTGGCCACAAGATGGCGCCAAGCCAACGCCACTACATGGACTGATGACATTTTTATGGTCATGAATTTACCGCACATGAGTGAATGAAGGAGGTTGCCCAGCTATTAGATATGAATTGATATTTACTATGTTGTAAATATTTTCTAGTTCACACTGTCAAAATAAAAATGTAGTAACAGATTTATTAAAGTCAAACTTAAGAGCATTTTTTTCTTCATCCTCAAAGTATTTTGGCCTGCTCCTTTCAATGAAAAAGCTACGTCACATGTATTTACATTGTATTTCTTACAATCTGTAAAATGTCCATATTCTCATTGTTTCATCTTGTTTCAGATTTTTTTTCTGTTGCTAAATTTTGACTTTCCTATTGTTTAAAATGTCTTTTTTCAATGTTTAATTATATTTTATATATGTATTTCGACATTTCGACATTTACTCTGTTTCATTATACCGGCACTATGTCTAACAGTCTATAGAGATGATAACTAGCATCTCACTGCACAATATGTATGATTGTGTATGCGACAAATGTGTTGTTTTGAGTGTGAAAAACAGTGGCGTAAAGCTTTGTGACTGCTATGTTTCAAACTCCCCAAGAAAGATTTCATATATACCATATGAGATACTATATAGAATTGATCCTGTAAAAAAATATACCTGAGAGATTCAAAATGAGCACACAATGATAGTTAAAATAATGCAATTTGTTGTTCAGTTTTTATTTAACGTAAAGAAATGTCATATTAAAATCTTGCAAATGGCCAAATCCCAATCTTTTTTTCATTTTTATAATAACTTTAGATGTTACAGCAATACTGTAAGTCAGAATCAGAATAAGCTGTATTACATGAAATGTGTGCACATGCATGCACTTTGGTTTTACTTTGCTCTCATTTACTTTGCTCTCAATGTTACACATGGTAGAAATTGAGATAGAAATAAACCTACAGCTAAAATCAAGGACAACAAGCTGAACCAAGACAGGTAAAAAATGGTGTAAATGTTCATGATTACAAAAAAAGTGTGCATTTTAAACTGTATATATAATTTATATGTTTTGTAGGTAAGTGGATGTTTTAGTGTTACAAGGTTATTGTAGGCCTACTATGTAAAAATCAATAGTTAAAAAAGAGAAACCCATAACATTTCAGTTCCATCCAATTGCACACAGTATGTTTAACGTTAGGTGGACAGGCTTTGAGATGTATGATTTATCTAATCCATCCATAATCTAACCATATAAAAATAGGATCTAACCAAAAAACGAATAAATAATTGAATTGCGTCACAATGTGTCACAATTTATGCACACCAAAACTGCCTCGTCACTATGGAAACTGTCCTTTACATGATCTAACAGGCGCTACTACATGCACATTTTAAATGACTTATCGTGTGTTTAACTGTCTGTGAAATATAAACAGCGCCAGAGCACGTTTTCAGATTATGTACACCTAAAAATTGAGTTACACAAGTTACTTAGGAGACAGGAGAGGAAGGAAGCGCCTATAATCGAATTCAACCTGACCTGTCGTGTAGCGCAAACAACTGTCGTAAAATGACGTGACTCTCATACTGCTGGTCCCTAAACAGGCGTGGAATTGCTATAGCATTACTTGATATGTGAATTGTATGCTGTTAGTTAACGTTACTTGTGTTTACCATAGCCGACCTGGCGCGCTGAACAAGTTTTGTCATAATTAAGGAACGCGGTAACGCTAACAGCGACCAACGAGGATGTTTAAAAAGTACGTTGCTGTTTTTTTCCATGTTGTTACGTGAGCTAACCACAGCTAACGTTAGGTGGCTAACTGATTAGCAATCGCGTCTTCAACTTTGTTGTGGGCTCAATTACAATTAATGAGACAAGTAGACGTCAGTCATGATATTTTGTGAGTTCCTCTGTTATTACATTAGACCAGGCATGAAAATATATTTGAGCTTGTCAGTGCGGTACAATATAAAGATACTCCGTCTATTCACGTTTTATTAACTAGCTAGACTAAACTGCCTTGAATCCAAACATCAAGTGTCATCTTGATACAGTTGGGAACATTCAGGTGCATATGACCTAAGTGAAGCATATTTTCACTTTGAAGGTTGGAATAATATTTTTGACCTTATAATTACAATATTGAAAGGTACCCTTTTGTCCACAAAGTTCTCAATACTATCTCTTCATTTATATTGTATTGAAATCAAAGTTACTGCCGAATTAGAACTAGAATTAAAGTTATACTTGTATTGATGTAACCTTTTTTGATGGAAATAAATGACAGCATTTTATTCTCTATAATTGGAGTCTCTTCCCAATATATCTGCATCAATATATGCATACTGTGGGTATTGGTTGCCACTAAACTAACATTGTTACTGCAGCTGCCAATATTTGCTGCAATGTGGAATCGGTGTGCTCCATTATATATTTCTGTGATATATTTAGGCCTACAGTATATTGATTAGGACAACAGGCAAATTAAAAGTACAAAAATAGGATAAAAAAAGGTTAACTGTATATCCTAAACATGCCAGACGAGCTTGTTCTGTTTTCTGTTGGCATTTGTACTTTAAAAATCATTTAATACAAAAAGCATTTTCTCTTTCCTGTTTCAGATTTGATGATAAGGAAAATGTGTCAAACTGTATCCAGCTGAAAACATCAGTGATCAAAGGCATCAAAAATCAGCTGTTGGAACAGTTTCCAGACATCGAGTCATGGCTCAATCACATAATGCCAAAAAAGGACCCTGTCAAAATCGTGAGATGGTATGACTTTATCATTTCATTTTTCTAATCAAGGTACATACAGTGTTTTCAGTATAGTAGATTTTCTTCTACAGTTCTTTTTATATTTTTTATTCTTCCCACAGCCATGAACACATTGAAATCCTGACAGTGAATGGAGAACTGCTTTTCTTCAGACAAAGAGAAGGACCATTCTACCCAACCCTCAGACTGTTGCATAAATGTAAGCTTTTCTAATGTCAACGGCCTTTTGATTGTGTTTGAGTTTCATCACACTGATTACAAATTCTCTTTGGGTTTTTATAGATCCTTTCATTCTTCCACACCAGCAAGTAGACAAAGGGGCCATTAAATTTGTCTTAAGTGGAGCCAACATCATGTGCCCCGGGCTGACGTCACCAGGCGCTAAACTCTACCCAGCTGCAGCCGACACAGTAGTTGTATCCTTTAATACATGATGCTGCGTGTGGGAGCCATTTGATTTTCACACTAAAAAGAAATAACAATAATAATTTGTGGAATTGTCCTATGCTAGCATTACATATTTCTTCCAAATCCACAATAAAAAAGTTTTTCTTTAACAAGTGGATGCAGGCCATAATGGCGGAGGGAAAACAACATGCACTTTGTGTTGGCGTTATGAAGATGTCTGCAGACAGCATGTAAGATTTTTTCCCCTACAATTTACAGAGGCAAAAAATAAATCCTTGCTGTTGCTGCTGTTATGTCTGATCTAAATCTGTCTTTTGCAAACAGAGGAAAAGTCAACAAGGGAATTGGAATTGAGAACGTTCACTATCTGAATGACGGATTGTGGCACATGAAGACGTATAAATGATGACATCTAGACCTGCCCCTACCCCTACCCCCCAGACAGTGTGGAGCTCTTGACAGCGATGCATCAGCTGCCCGTCACCTGTTTACACCCAAGAACTTAGCTGTGTAACCGGCTGAAGGCTTTGAATCAATCGGCATAATGCACAAATAAAAAAAAGATCTTGCTTTAAACCTTAATCTCAGTTGGTATTTTGTTTTGGATCCAGTTTAAGATTTTCCATGTAATTGCCTGTGATTTTGGAATTTAGGATAACCTAGTTTTCATGTAGTGTAGAATCTAGTTCTAATCTAGTCTAGAGGGAGTGGCGTGGCACAGGTTTACAACTGTTAGACCTGTTATTCTGCCCCGCTCATACACTACAATGTCACTTGTCTGACTACATATTTCCATGGTACCAGGGCATCTATGAGAACTGCAATATTGTTCTTTTTCTTACCTGACAGCAGCAAAATGTTAATATACATTATGTGTTAAGACACATAAGTTGTCAAGGTAGAACATAAAGGGTGGTCGACAATAGAATACATTCAGTTCTATATCAAATTTGTTCATCTTAAAGCAGTCCAACTGTAAACATGTTTTCCTTTAGCCAAAAATCATTCACAGCATGGTTGACAAAGTTGACATTGACACATTGAAAGCTGCCAGCACTCTTTTTTTTTTTACATTCATTCTCATTCCCACCTTTTAAGTCCTTGTCGGATTGTTCGACACCATAGAACTACGTTGCATTTCATCAGAAATTAATTTTATTCACTTTTATTATCCAAAAGTCCCTTATTTTTTTAAAGTAGTCATCTGGTTAGTCCGACAGCCATTTGTTTTAAAGATGTCAGTCGAACAATGACACCTCCAATGAAAATAATTTTGTTTTCGGTGTCTCTTTTAACGTGTGACAAAAGAATATACATTACCCAGAAGTCAACATTAAGTTAAATTATTTTCCTTTCTGCTGTGAAGTCCAATTCTTCATATGTGCCCAACCAAGCATAAAGTGGCAAGAAATGCACTTGATTTAGAGCTGGTCTGGGCCAACATGTGTTTGACTCAATATTGGTGCTACCATACAGTCTTCAAATCAGTTGGGTGACTTATTCTCAGAAATAAAAAAATAAGTTATTCATAATATAGTAAGATGGCATAGCAATTTAAACAGTAGCATTATTTCAGAAACCTGTCATTTCAATAGTCATCACCTGATAACGAATGCAGCTTAAAGACCACAAAAAGACAAACATTTAAGATACATATACCTATACACAAAACTTCCAGACAGACAGACAGACAGACAATCTAGTCAAAGGTCACAAGTTTGAAACATGTCCCAGTTCTATCTTTATTCAAAAGGACGCACACCCATCACCTATGCTTACCTACACCACAAAGGAATAGGGTGCAGATTGTGCCAAGTGAAAAAGGTAAAAATATACATAAAAGGGTTATATTTCCATCCAGGATACAGTTTTACAAACAGAATTAGAAAACATCTCCCCACATTTAGGTTTGCCATCACAGAAGCAAAACTTTTAAAATGCCACATCCATCTTGCAGGAATGAGTCTCTAGTCATTATCTGAATTTTCAGGAGGGTTGAATACTAAAGAGTCATGAAAATCGTGGCCGTAAGGACGAAGTCTGTATACTCCAAACATCATAACCTGCATTTGATTCGGTGACATCCCACTGAATGTGACTGCCATGTCGGAGCAGCAGCCTTCCACCACATTATTTGGGTTGTTCTTCATGCTTTCACTTATCAGGCTGTTCACACCTTTGCTGTTGAACAGGCCTTTTCCGTGTGCGTCTTCTCCATTCTCTGCAAAGACACCTGTATATTTGAGGCACACGGCCAGCTGCTTGTCCTCACTCATCTTCCACAGGGCACGTCCTCTTTCTGGACATTTGTCTTCATCCTGGAACACATGCACTAGCCTTTTCAGCGCTTCATAACTTAGAACAATACCACTATCATACGTCACATACTCGAGCTCCCCTGACTTCATTACGTTGCCCAGGTAGAAGGGCTCGCTGGGATCCTTTGCGAGCACAAGGTATTTTAGGTTCTCAATGATTGCAAACGTGGTAGCTTGTGCCACAAAGAACCACTGCAGGCCTCCGGCATTCTCATAAGCATGCGTCAGAGCTTTACGTAACCTCGCCCAGTCATCTTTTTCATTCAGGTCTATCGCCTCAAGGGCCTTAGAAGACTCAGAAGTGTAAAACACAGCCTTATCACAATGTTTGCTCCAGGTGTCCAATGCAGTGGCCCAGTAAACAAGGACCTTGGGCTGGACCATGATGACGCAAGAGACACGGACTTGATTGCTCAACTCCTGCACGCGACTGTCAGAGAGGCGTGTCAGCTCATCTTTACTCGGGGCCTTGACGTGATGATGATGATGGTCTTCTGTCTTGGACTCTGTGCCAGGGCGGAAACTACCTAGGAGTGACAGCAGCAAGCAGAAGAGGCCTCCCATGACCATCCCCTTCATGAAAGAACCTCCTTCAGACAACATTTTGGCAGCAGACACTGGACGAGAGAGAAAATGCATTCATGTAGCTGTAGTCGCAAGTGTTATGATTCATAACCAGTTGTGCAGCCTCTGATTCTTCATGTCAGTGATCACATTGTGTTAGCTTCATTGTTACTTATAACTTACTATGTGCAGCTAATGAGAAGGCTGGACTTACTTGGTGTATGCGCTCTTTACTGGCTTACTTATCTTTATTTGGCTGGAGGGAAATTTCTGTACACCACAAGTGTTTCCTTAATTAACCAACAATTGTATTCATGATCAATTAGTCAGCTGATAACTTTCTTGATTAATGGTTTGATCTATGAAATATCAGAAAAAAGGTCAATCACAATTTCCAAGTCCAAGGTAGTTTGGACAAGGCAGTTTGTTTCGTCCAATCAACAGCACAAAAAGCAAAGATATCCAGTTTACTATCATCAAGGGCTAAGAAAACACCTAAGTATATTTAATATGTTAAATATTTACATATGATAAGCTGGAACTAGAGAATTTCAGCTGTAATATTGCTTTTGATTGTTCAGCTAGATGAATTACTTTGTGTGAGGCAAGAAATCAAATCACTGAATGTTATTCACCATTTTCTGACATTTCAGACAAAATACTTGATTGGCAGATTAATCAATACTAAAAGATAATTTTTAGTTGGAGCCCTAATGTAAGTTCATTTAAAGGCTTCCATAAAATGGCGTTAGCTTGTTCGTCTTCTATGTACAAGTTGAGCAGCTTATAGGATCTGAGCTCGCCTAGAACATTAAACGACATAGCGTTAGCTACTCATGTTTGAACCGTTACCTGTTTTCAACGTCGACATACATTAGCTTTTTTAGCATTAACGTTAGCATTAGTAACTTATTAAAATTATAGCAGGGAGGTATGGAAGTCTTATCAGCTGTTAGCTAACTGTTAGCTTCCTCGCTTCGTAACGGCTACACTAAACATTTAACTCGGGGTCTTGACTCTTGTTATACATGAAACATAACATGTTGATAAAGAGCATTTACTGTACCTAGCTAACGTTAGGTTAATGATGCCGTGCCAGGTGGTTCTCCTGCTTGCGCTTGTCTTTCAGCTTCCAGCTTTGTAAGATCGCCGACAAGACGAGGACGAGGAGTTAATTAACAACTAGATAGGTGCATGTTTACTCGGTTTGTTCACAGTACTACGACTACGATCTAGCTCCTACTGAGTGAAACACTTCCGCGTTCTGACGTCATGTGACTCCACTGAGACCTCTCTTATGCTGCGTTCATGCCACCTCGGAATAACAGGCACCGCCCCCCTGGTTACGTTGTTTTTCCGACAGGCAGCGTTCACATGGTCGGGATCATTGACATATATATGGCATTATTAGTGGGGTCATTTACGAGATACATCATTGGGTCCATTAGCCCCTGCGCTAAGCTATTCAGCTGATAACGCTACTCTAGCTAACTCTCCCAATGTTCGACCCAGGTGAAAAAAAGCTTCTGGGGGGTGTTTGGCTCGAGGTCATGGTGCAAAGGACCCTAGGGTGAAATTACTCCGAACCATCACTTTAAGTATGGAGCACAGGGGCGACCTCTAGCTCACCTAGTAAGAGCGTTCGCCCCATGTTGGCTGATGCTGCGTTCATGCCATCTCAGAATAACAGGCACCGCCCCCATGGTTATATTGTTTCTCCGACTGGCAGCGTAATAATGCCCGAAATGATACCAAACTTCTAGACTAGTACGCATCTTTTATATATGTCAATGGTACACATAGGACATGGTCGGGATGCGTGTTCTTCTTCTTCTGTTATATTGGCGTTTGGCATAACAACTTGTTGCATGACTGCCATCAACGGTTGGCCGTAGCAGAGAGCATCAGGTGTGTGAAAACATGGAGGCCACAATAACAGAAGATTTTCTGCTGTTTTCTTATGCAGGCATCCAAACAGCACATCGTCAGGTGTTTGTTTGTGTTATCTGCAGGACAACGAAAGTTTTTATTTTATTTATGTTTTTTTATACACAGGCCTATTTATGAATACTTTTAAACATGTTATGTCTGTGTATGTTTCTTGGCAGAGGCATTTGTACACAATAAACAGGTTATTGTCATTGAAATATGTTCAGTGAACCAAAGTCGCCTCCATCAAACGTCAAACACGTCACCAACTGGGGAACTCGGTTATCAAAATCCAGCCCGAGTTTCCCACCTCTGATTCCCACAGGACGTTATGTGAATGGTGACGTTTTCACTCGGAAAAACGTTTTTGATGTGGGTCTGGCTTGTCAGGCTAATATTTCACTTCATTTATTCATAAGATCATTTAATAATCAAGGTCTTTATTTATCATGTGCACAACAAATACAGGGTTGTTGTTGATGCCATTCTTAGCTCTTAGGCTTCCTCCAATAATAATAATAATAATAATAATGATAATAATAATAATAATAATAATAATATAGGCTATGTATAAGAAAGAAGGAAGAAGGATGAAAAGGAAGATCAGATTACACAACAAAATGAGAAATTCAATATAATAAAAATATATAATAAAGTAAGTAGACAGTAATTGCGATTAATAAACTCATTGTTAACAGAAATTGTATATGCAATACATTAGTAGTAATAAATATGTATACTATGGGCCCCCCCTGGTCCCACTTTGTCAAAAAAAAAAATATATAGTACAAGATAGTATCTTGAGGCCTCAAGATACGATCTCGTGGCCACGAGATAGTATCTCGTGGCCACGAGATAATTCTTCTTCATATTTTGTAGCCTATATTTATACTTTTACATGTATATATGTCACAAAGTGGAACCAGGCAGCCAGAGTTGTCTTATGTTGTATATAGTGTGGTGTTTCGGGTGTTTTATTTTGTATATAGTGTGGTGTTTTGGTTTGCCTGGCACAGAACTGAAGACTCCTCCCAGCGCACCTGAGGCAGATCTCATCAGGAGAGAACACGGAACGCGCTCCAACACACCGGGAGCGCATTTTGATAATGAATGGCTGAGACACAAGGAGGAAAGAGGAGCGGATAGAGAGCGAAAAAGAAACGGACAGCTGTGGATGTTTGGCGGATCGGCGCGTTGGCGTTGTGCGAGTGCCCCGAACGGGAAAAGCAGAGTGGATGATGCGTGCTGCTGGCCCTCTTCCCCCCTCCCTCAAACAGAAAAGGGTAAAGACTGTAGTCCCTTTCTCTATAGACTGGTTGAAATCAGATTTTCTATTTTTTGCCCAAATCGCACTCGCACAACGCCAGCGCGCCGATCCGCCAAACATCCACAGCTGTCCTCCGGCTCCGCTGTCCTGCCTGTCTATCTGTGCTCCGTCCTGCACTCCTGTAGCATCCCCAACGTTTCTTTTTCGCTCTCTATCCGCTCCTCTTTCCTCCTTGTGTCTCAGCCATAGCATCTTGAGGCCACGAGATAGCATCTTGAGGCCACGAGATAGTATCTTGAGGCCACGAGATAGTCATAATTAATTTTTTTGACAAAGTAGGACCAGGGGGGCTCCGTAGTATACAGATGTAAACAGGAAATTAATAAATAAACTATAGCCTATGCATAATAAGTATAAACATATATGTAAAGTCACAGTTGTAAAATTGCCTTATAAATAAAGTTATACCAGTGACAGAGCCTATGAGTCAGAGCAGGCCATTCTACCCGAGAGTAGCCTCTCAGTGACTCGCAGTGGTGAGTACGAGCTTTACATGATGCAGATTAACTGGTAGTTTAAAATTTTACATTAATGTGTTCAGATTTATCTTGTGACCGTGTGGACTGTAGGACATATAAAGTACATTGTTGCATCATTTTTTAATTCATCAATTTAATAATGGGACGATATGTTAGTCACAGCCAGGGGCCAAGTCCAGCACAACAATGACTTTTACTTTGTATACTTTAAGTACATTTTGTTGATAATACTTATCTACGTTTACTTTTCTTTTCACAGTTTATTACCTTAATTTTACATTTCCCGTGAGCATGATTAACACATCAACATACATCCTGTATGTAATTCACAGTGATAGTAAGTTATTGTTTGTTTGTTCCTTTTTCCAAATGTAATAATGTCAATGTGGCTGATTTAAAGTCACTGCTTGACCTTACACACCAACTTTGCTGTGCTTTTACCTTATTGACTGCTGTGCAGCCAAATGCATCAAATGTTGTTTTCATTGTCGTAGAGACAACCTTATAAATCACCTGATACCCCGAACTCTCATCTGAGGAGCATTAGTGACCTTTCAGTTTGACAAAAAGCCCTGCAGCCCTGCTGCCTCCTTCAGCAGCCTAAAACTCTTAACTTTGTTTTGATCTTTTATATTTTTTTAGAAACAATTACTCTTGAGTTTTAAGCATTTGTAAAAAAACAAAAGTGATGAATTAATTAAACACTGTAATTTTCTCCCAAAGGACTCTCGTCACAGTAATCTGCTATCAAAGCTGCCTATTAGATGGCTTGCCAAGTGATTTGTTTCAGATATGTAGGGATATCTTGTAATAACTATCATAACCCTTAACTTTTCATCTAGCTCCATCATCAGGTCAACATTTTAAATTGTCCAATACTATGAACAAATATCTGCAAAGCTAATGACATTCTCATTAGCCTAAACTGTAATTTGCTAATTAGCCAACATAGCATTCTAACACGCTAAACTAGATGCGTTAGCATTTAGCTCAAAGCACAACTCGGCCTCTTAAACCCTTTATCTAATCTTTATTCTTTACACTCTACTCTTCTTTCTCTACACTAGTCTTTTAGTACAGCCTTTTTTTTAAAGATAAATGCAAAATGGAATATGTGTACAGCACAATGTAAGGTTCACATTTGAACCTTTTCTTTACTTATTATCCCGTTAGCCATCCCTCCAACATCTTCCCCCTAACCCAACCCCCCTGGTCAATAATGCACAGTGTTCGGACTCTTACAGAAGTATAGAAATAGCCAACATAAGAGAAAAAGCAAGCAGAACTAATAGAAACAAAATTGGTAAGTACGTAATTATCAGTACAGAGGAAGAAAGATGATCAATAAATAGCACAGCCTTGACAAATAAACCTTTTAATCATTTTACTCTGTGCCAGTATTTTGGATTTAGCTGGGCCTATGTACAAAGTGTGTAACTTATACATTGAAAGCAGCAGTGTACAATAAAACCTCCAGAAAATATAAATAGGCATCTGCATATGCTTGAATCAACTTGTGGAAATTAAAACACATATATCTATCTATAAATCGGAATATCTCTGTGCGTGTGTGCCCACACATGCGCAGTACTTCAGCGGGGGCGGGGACTTGCTGAATGTGGTGTCTTGCCAAAAACTGATCATCCGCCAAAAACCCATTGCTGTATACCCTACATGGGTACATGATGAAATAGTGGACACGCTGAATTTTGAGCTGACTGAGCCACGCTGCAACATGTGTAATAGGTTGGGGCTCTCTAACACGTTGTTTTGTTGCAAACATTTGTTTGCAGCTATTCTGCATGCTACCACAATCACGTGTATTTGAACTGTTTGGCTTTCTATACATTGTGTGACTGCTACACAAAAAAAGCGGACACGTTGAACCTCTACATGAGCTGCAACCGAACGACGACTGATTGAACCTGCAACATGTGTTACATGTTGAGTTTTAGAAAAAACAAATTACAAAAAAAACCATTCTCTATCCCTTTACTTATGCTATATAAGACCGCCTATGACTACACAGTACAAGTTCTGCTTTCAAATGTTTAGTTAAAGTAAAAGGGAGGCATTATCACTCAGCATAATGTATTTCGAGGTGGAGATTTTCAACCCCAATATAATGCTGGATAGTTTAATGCATCATATTTGAATTGTGATATATATATATATTGTGAGTAGAATCTGAATCTGCAACGTTCTCTGACAGGTAAATGTATGTTTTCCTCTGAAGTGCAAGTACACAGTAAGTCAGTAGTATAGGCCTACAGTTGCATATTAAGTGCATTGGGGGCCTTCTGTAAGTTATTTCAGAGTACAATGGTTCTAGAGAAAGCTGCAAGCAGCAATGCAGGAGACCAAGCAATCGGCCCATTCCAAACAGGAATGTTTTGAACATGCACGGCAATAGTAGAAATAAGCTTTTAAAGCAGCCGTTATTATGTTATTATGCTACACAAACAATTAAAGCATGGCACAAGAACAAAGCATATGTGTTTGTGCTCCTGACTAACAAAATGTGAAACATATTTACCACAAAGATACCTATTTGCTTCATCAGACATCAGGCATAATGCAATGCTTCAGAAAGGTTAGTCATCCAACACAAAATGACGTAGACACCTGCAGTGACATATTTCCGTCAGCTGTGTACCTGAGACATGAGCAATGATACGTTTGAACAGCCCATCACACAGAAATGGTGTCAGACATAAACCATCTGAGCTCTGCTGGACAGCCGCTGATTACTGTTGCAGAGTAAACATTTGTTAGGCCTCTCTGTACAAGCAGAGATAGGCTCCGGCTCAATTGACAGGGTCCCCTAAATTGTGTCCATGACGCCTGATCCATCGCGTCAAAACCATTAAGAAGGAGACTGGGTGTGATGATAATGTATTGATCAGGTTGTGATGGATGACCACTGAAGATATATAAGTGAAGTTCTTTGCCGAGCAGAGTTATCGTCCAGATCTGTCCATCCAAAGAGAGAGGCACCATGCTTTCTGTAGCTCTGTTTTACCTCGTAGCTGTGATTTGTTCTGCAAGACGGACACATGCTCTACCTCTGTACCCTGATACCAACCTGGAGCCACAAGCAGGTAGGACTCTCTTGTTTTCTTTAATTTTACGGAAAAAGTTGGACAGCTTTAGTTCAATTTGGCTTTTTAAACTTGACCTTTTGTTTTCAGCAACACTGTTTACTCGGCTTTTCTGTTTTACTGCATTTGTGTGAGAAATTAGCTAAGTTGGTATACACCTTAATGACGTAAAAGTGTATTCAAAAACATACATAAACTAAACCAAACCTCGAGATCAATACATTTCTAGCTTAACTTTACTAAAATATTTAAATATCTTTTTCATTTTTGCTCTTAAAGATGTGATTAAAATAAATCCCAAAGTACATTTTATAAGTTATTCTGTTAAACTCAGGAATATAATTGTCCCAATGACAGGATGATGAGAGCATGTTGTTTTATCTCAACAGATTTCCTTCAGAAATTAGTGTCAGAAGTGGAGGATGGACCCAACACTGCTGAGGGGGAGCAGAGAGAGGTGAATAACCTGTATCCTCTATTGATGCAGCACAATGGAGGGAGAGAGTCCTGGAATAAAGGTAAAAATAATACTAATATCGTGCAGATAAATCAGTCACATATGGTCAACATAATGATTTTTTGACCTTCTACCTTTATGTTTTTTAGGGGCTAAAGATTCAGCACAACAAGATAAATTTACTAACATGGTAAGGTACACGTCCTCTACCTGTAAGAAAGTAATAATATAGCACTAGATACTGTATAGCAATTCAAATAAGTTAAAAGTGAAATGGCACAGAAAGACCAAGTAATGCAAAATTAGATTTTAGTAAGTTTAGATATGGGTAGATTTAAAGGAAGTCACAGAGTGAGATTAATTGCAACAGGGAAGTTAAATGCTTCTCCTTTAGTTTTAGGTCTATGGGGAGGGGGCGGGGAATTCTGAAATTGAGTGTAGATATGGGCACAAAAGCTCACAAATGTATGCTGGAATCAGACCACAGAGTGCTTTATAAGTATTGCCCTAAGATCAATTCTAAAATCAATTTAATGAAAATGCCAGTTAAAATGAGGGTTATGTTTTCAGTTAAAGCTCTGGCTGTAGTGTACCACAAATGAATGTACAACATTTCATCCGCATAATGTTATGTCTTTCTTGTTTTGAGGTCGAGGACCTCAGAGAAGTCGTCTTGAAGCTGGCAGCGGCTGACAAGCTTCGCTCTCAGGGTTTTCTTAGATCAGAACAGAACTTGCCAAAAACAAACAAAAGAGGTAAGTGACTCTTGTTCTTTTCTATCAAGCACACACCACACCTGCTCTTTAAACACGGACATGTTGTCTGAGCTGAGGTTATTATAATGCTATGATATAATAAGAAGGATGTTTAACTAAGGCTAGTGCCGTTTAACGTAGCACAGATCACTTACACCTAAACAGCACCACAACATTCTGCTCAAGTCCACTCTGAAACTATTACATTTTACTAGATACTAGTAATAGTAAGTACTAGTACTAACCCCACTAAAGTGAAAGTAAGCGGTACTTTATTTTAAGTGCTCATGACAGATGCACTAAATGTGATTTCAGATGTAGTGAAGTTTACTTCTTTAGTAAAACAAATACTGACTTTAAAAATATAGGATAACACTTTACTTTAAGCCTCCAATTTAGCATTAAACATTTATAAAGATTTAATGTAGTACACTAAAATGCTTTTTATGAGTAAATAAGTAATAATAATGTAATTATGTACTTAGTACTAATAATAGAGCGCCACAGCATATAGTCAGTTGCAGTATATTTTATTTATAAAGCCCAAAAATTACAAATTGTCTTTAAAGGACTATATAAGATGGAAAATAAAACACACTTGATGATAGCAAAAATAAGATGAAAGTTAAATACATAGAATGCATAACATTGAAAGTTAAACCCACTGAATAATAATAATAACAAAAAAATAAAGTTGAAAATAATAAAATCAGTGCCTATTTTTTTAACATGAGTGGTGGAGGAAAACTCTTCTTTTGCTTCGAGTGCACATTCTTGTTTATCGGTGTTTTAAGCCCCCAATGTCTCCTTCAAGGCAACGCTGTGAGCGTTGACTTCAAGGCACCTAACCCTAACCCTAACCATTGCCTAATCCTAGTGCCTTCTAGGCAGCGGTGCCTGGAAGGAGACGTTGGGGGCTTAAAACACCATCGAGCCACACATTTCAATTGGCGTCTAGGTCTCTGAGGCTATACATAAATGACCAGTAGTAAAATGGCAATATGGAGAAACAGCTTGACAATATTTGTTAAATATTAAAATAAATAAGTGAAATATGTTAAAGTGTTTGGAATGAAGAATGTGGATTATATGAAATTTGACTTCAACGCTTGAACTCTCTGACGCCCCGACAGCATGTTTCTGGAAATACTGTGTCACCAACTAGAGCCCAGCTGCTGCAGGGCGTTTGGTGTGACTTCGGCACGGCCTGGGTGGCAACGCCTTCACCACTGTCCATCATCATTTTTATTTTCATTTTCATTTTGCACCAATCAGTAGCCTATATTCACCTTCTATACTGGATCAACAGAAACTATATTTTTGGAGCTTTAAATTGTTTTGTTTTTGTGTCTGAAAATAAACTTGAATATCAGAAATGCCATTTATGTGACCTGCTTTTGATTGTGATATATTAAGGTAAATAAAATTATAATATTTAAAGAAGGGAGCGTTATTTCACTAGTCAGCACACAACAATCAAGATTATGAAATTTGAGTTTGATAATCGTTTTTATTAGTACGATAGTGAGAGAATTGAATCATCAGCATGGAAAATATCTATTTACACTATAAACAGAAACATCAATTGCACATGTGGCCTTTTCAACGTGGCATAAAGATACCATCTGTCTGAGTGACTATGAATACACAGTCAATACATACAACCAATAAAACATTTTGCTTCAGCATGTCCCAAAGTCTTACTCCAACAACAGGTGAAGGTTTTTAAGGTGGAATAGTGTCTGATTCATGGCCACAGTTTACTCTTGTAGGTTGTAGCGCCCTCTACAGATCACCATCTCCAAGTGGACGCTTACACTAAGTAAAACAAAAACGGGACAGAGCATCAAAGGTTTTATTTCCTCTTGTTGACTACATTGAAGTAAGTCTTCTCGATTTCAACATCAGCCGGACACGTCTGTTTGAACTCCTCTCTCTCGTAGGCGTTTTGAAGGTATGTCCACACGCCTGTGAACTCTGCAGGGATGTCAAAGTCGCAGTACTTCTTGGCAGCAACCTAAATAAATGGGAAGGAAGATTACAATTACACTAGGTGCATAGGTGACAGAAGTACTGTTACGGCTGTAAGCAGTCCAACAAAGTGCTGCCGCGAGGGACTAAACACTGAGACACTTAAGTAAAAGTACAAATACAACAATGTGAAAATACTCTATGCTATACTGTTTAATGTTCTTTCCAACAGTGTATAATATTTTATGATAATTGTAGGTTTCTAAAATCCTAATATGTGAAGTCTATAACTGTCATATAAATGTAGTGGATAAAAAAAAAAAATACAACATTTATTTTTTCAACGCAGTGGAGTAAACGTATAAAGTAGTATTCGACAATGAAATACTCAAGTAAACTGTAAAAATACTACTGAAAATAAAAGTATGTAAGTATTATCAGCAAAATGAACATAAAGTATAGAAAGTAAAAGTATTCATTATGCAGAAAATTGGCCCTTGTAACTGATGTATTATTATAAATGACATGACATTTTTTTCATGTAACCCCTGGACCCAGAGTGACTCATGTATGAGGCTGAATATGTGAAACGTACAAAGCATTTCTGTTCCCTGTACTATTCAAACTTTAGGGACAACGTGTCTCTGTGATATGATAATGCTTGACACTGAAGTCTGAAAAGTACAGAGTAGCCTACAGTGGTTGTTATCATGTTCTTAATGCTGATGTGTAAGCAACATTTTACTGTTGAAGCTGGTGGAGGTGGAGCTAGTTTTAACCACTTTAAAGCTAGTTTTAACCACTTTATACACAGTTCTGTAGTTTAGTCTAGTTGTTTCCAACCTAGGGGATAGGGCCCCTTCAAATGGACACAAGATACATCTGAGGGGTCGTGAGATGATAAATGAGAGATAAATAAAGAGAAAACAAAGTTCTGATACACACTTTTCTATTTATTATTTTGACTTTCTCTAATTTCTTGCTTTTCTTTGGTGAAATATTGGAGAATTTAACCCCTTTGGGCCTTGAACAGTTATTTAAATGAAACTATCTCAGCAGATTAGAGGGAAAATCCCTCTGTGGTGGAACTATTTAACAACTCATAGACATCTGAAATGTTACAAGTTGCCCAGATGCTGTTTTTTTTTTTTTTTAAGGAGTCACAAGCCAAAACAGTTGAAACCCACTGGTTTAATATAAACGTATCATATGTTTTAATGTAAAATCTGAACATGAAAATAACATGTAACCATATAGTGGTCAAATAAATTAGTAGTGGAATAAAAAGGACAATATTTCCCTCTGAAATGTAGTGAAATAAAAGTTTAAAGTAGCATGAAATGCAACAAACAAACTTGAGTAAGTCAAGTAAGACACCTAAACAGCCAGGAAACTAAAACAAAACCTACACTATACCAGATATTACCCCAAAATGAAAACACAACTGATGCTCTGTCTCACCCTGATAACGTGCAGTTTGGGCAGCAGGTTGCAGTCAGCCAAAGTGAGGCGGTCCCCGTCCAGAAACTTCCTCTTGGAGATGGTGATGGTTTCTCTGGAGTTGTGGTCGATCTCCTCGGGGAGAGGCGAGATCAGGTAGTTGTCCAAGCGCTTGAACTCCCGCAGCAGGTTTTTCTCGTGGACTGGTGGGTCAAAAACACAGAGATAGGTTGTGTTGTTTTTGTGTGGTGTAAATACCTACAGGTAAACTGTAAGGTAAAATCTAAATATACAGTAAGTAGGCCTACATTTACCCAAGTATTTTCAATTTTAAGGTAGGCTACTTTTGAGCTACGTTACGTGAGGGCTTCCATTAGATGCAACTTTATACATTTACTCCACTACATTTATTTAACATCTGTTGTTACTTGTTACTTTGTAGATTAACGTATTGTATACACAAGTTATGATGAGTTTATAAAATACAATGGATTGCTATGGGTGAATCCCATCAAACTGAATATAAGTAAAAATCAGCTTCTGAAGCATTACATCTCACATCCATATAGGTGAGAATAAGTGAGGAAACCTTATGAGCTGTTACATGTTAAATTCATTACAACAGCATCCAACTTACAGGCGTTATTGGGACTGTTCTTGATGAAAGCAGAGAACTTTGCAAAAATGTCAGCACCCACGTCAAAGGACTCTTTGTTTAGCGGGCTGAGATGAGGATACCTGCAGGAATGAGAGAAGAAAGGAGAAGCCTGGGAGTAAACTTGTTTATTGAGAATAAGCCATCATCAAAAATCAGACCTTATTAATATTTGTGTAATGATTAAGCGCAACAATACCTGGGAGGGGCCAATGTTTGTTCAAGAAACTCCTCGATTTTGATGAAGTCTGTTTTGAGGGTGCCGTTGTAGAGGAGGAAAGGAGGGTTGGTCCCAGGGGCCAGGTCTTTGAGCTCAGCTGGCTTCCTGGAGAAAGAGGATGTAGAAAGATGGAGGGGAAGGACTGTTATCAAGCACGTCAAAACTTAAAGCCTGTTGGTTATCGAGGCTGTCAGAACCAAATGTGGCTCTGTGGATTAATGATTTTAACATTGGCTGTTGGTTTAGTTAAAAAAACACAGCACTGGGAGTGGTCAGCTGTTTAAAAGGCCTGTGTGCGTGTGTGTGTGTGTGTGTGTGCTCTGAATCATTCAATTATTGGCATCCTTTCAAAGTTTCCTGATCTTATTTACTCACCGGTAATGACCCTGAGAAATTAACACAATAAAGCCTCAATTAAAGAAGGGATTTGTTTGACAGCGACAGAGAGCTCTTTGTACACTTTGGCTTTACGGGCCCCTCCCTCTAACCTCGGTCAAACAGAGCGAGCAACACACTTATTCATAAGTGAGAAATGGTTTGGATTGCTCTTAATTTCTCTTGCTTGCTTAATAGACTTCTATGTGAAAGTACCCATTACCAGATGCTCAGGAAGTGTGGAGGGGTGCTTACTTCCTCATGTCGACCGTGGTCACTGTAAACTTGACTCCTTTCAGCCACAAAACCATGAAGAGCCGCTGACAGAACGGACAGTTCCCCACGTTCTCACCATCATGTCCAGCCTGAAAAACACAAAAAGTAATGTTCAGCTTTTTTGACCACATGAGCCACAAATGTTTTGCCAGTGAAGCAATCACAATAACTCTTTTCTCGTCTGCCCATAAACAAGCGATTTTGGAAGTGAAAGGCGAGTCTGGACAGTTTCCTCATGGAAGGGAAAGCAGGCATTGTGTTGGAGTGGAAAACAACAGATTAAATAACTAACATTTGATCTCCTCCCTCTCGATGTCAAAGGGAATAGTTTGACATTTTGGGAAATTATTTGCTTTCTTGCTGGAAGTTAAATGAGAAGTTTGACACCACGGTCACGACTGTACGGTAAATTTGAGTAGAGCTAACAGCCTGTTAGCTTAGTTTAGCATAAAGCCTAAAAGCGGGGGGAACAGCTAGCCTGGCTATGTTCAACGGTAAGAAAATATTATCTTATCTTATCTGTGCCCGACCAAGAAATAAATCTGCACATTACTCAACATAAAACCACAAATGTTGGGTTTTCACTTACTCTGTGGTACGGATGAAACAAAAGAGATATAACGTATTAATTAGTGAGTTTTCGAGGTGGCGGTCGGCAGTTGTTTTTTTTCTTATCTTTGCACAGAGCCAGGCTAGGTGTTTCCCCTTGTTTCCAGTCTTTATGCTAAGCTAAGAATCTGCTGGCTCTATAGCTTCGTACCCACACAGGGTCGTTTTCCATCCTCATATTTAAACCAGAGAACGTAACAATCGCGGTTTTAAACATGTCGTTAACGTTGTGAAATGGTCACAGTTTGGTTACATTTAGGCACAAAAACTATTCAGTTACGTTTAGAAAAATATCGTAGTTTGGGTTAAAATCATGTACATTTGTTAGTTTACTTCACTTCCGGTTACGCACATGACGCAGAACGTGACGTAGACCCGTTTGTTCTGTAAAGTAAAAAAAAAAAAACTGTTAACTTTCATTTTCAAGTTTGTTTGACAAATCTACCACCCTAACCTGCCTCCTCCTTACACTCGTGCTTGCTGCTTGAACAAACAACTTATGGGAGAGGAAAGTCTCTGTTTAATATATCAGAAGGAACACTGTCTCTGCACAGATGGCATCAACAAAATCACATTTGTGGAGAATGAAGAGATCCTGTATGATAATGGTTGGCTATTAGGCAACAACATGAGGTGAGAAATGAGAAAAATGAATATTTGTTCATATAGCATGTTGATATAGAGGACTTTACATCTGAATGTGTGCGTGAGTAAAGTGGGTGTGCCTGGTTCAGGCTGGGGGCCAGTCACCCTGCATGTTCTCAGCTCTGTCTGGGTGTGTGATGATAAGGTGGACTGTCCTGATAAAAAATGTGCTGTGACCCTCAGCAGGGATACAAACACTTCAGCATCTGTGGCACACGGTATCTGTAGATGGAGTTGTCCTCTGATTGTTTATACATTAACACACTGTAGATCTCTGCCCTTTTACCATGCTGATAAGTGAGCAGCAAATCCTTTATCTTTTCCTCTAAAAGAGAGGATATAAAACAGGTAAACTAGGACACATAGTAGAAATGAATCCTATGTTCTTTTGACAATGAATTCAGGTGTAATTGACTTAATAATTAGTGAAATTGAAAAGAAATTACTCACCTTAATGAACAACTCAATGCTTGGCTCCTTGTCAGAGTTCTGCCGAAGTGCCATGTTGTCCCAACAAAAGTTAAATAAGTTTAATTCACTTTCCTTTATTTTTAATCCTTGCTCCAGTCAAAGTTTCTCCTGAAGTTCTTTGCACCCCAGAAATCCACCCACAGAGCTGGAGAGAAAGAAATCAGATAACAGAGCCCTTGAACAAGTGCTGCTCTGGTTTCAAGTGTCTCTGCGGTCGTGGTTGTCAGGAGAAAGTGTAACACCTCCTGGCTGGTTAGGTTTTGTCTGAGGGCTCCTTGGAGGCTATCGCTCTGAACTTACTTCACAAGTCAGGGGAGAGGGAGGATCCAGAGAAATGGGCGGGGTACTCCCTCTTATATACCCAAAGCCAGCTTAAAATAGTTTCCTCTGCTCATTGCAATACACAGGAACTGATAACAGCATGTGACTCAAAAGACACAAATTCAGACAATTCATTTGGGCCACTCACATTCCAACACAGTTACAGATATGGAGGGAATAATAGATTAGGAGCACTTTTGAAGACTGTACTTGACACAAAGCACTCACTGTTCAGGCAAACAGAAGAGACACCTAATCTAATTTTGAGGCAGAAAGTTCTTTTGTCAACACAGGAATGTAAGAAATACCTGAACAAACTGTTTAAACGTTTCTTGGTGTGCGTTTGTAATTTTGATTAGGATTTATGGGTATATTTTGCTGCAATTATAAAGTAAAAATTAAAAAAGATGTCTTTTTGCTTCAGTGCTTTTTGACATACACAAATCCACTTAATGCTCTCTTAAAATATAATTTATAGCTGAATAAAGAAGTTGAAGGTAGAATAGAGTCGATGGGATAAAGTAATTAAGTACATTTACTCAAATGCCATAGTACAATGTTTAATGTACTTTGAGTTCCCCACATTATAGAAGGAAATACTTTTTGTTTCATTACATTTTTTTGACAACTATAGATAGTAGTTACTTTAATACATTTTAAATATTAAGTCATTTTTATTTCATCTGTATATACAAATTATTAGTTCTACTTTAATTGTTTTTCCTACTTGTTGGTTTCTTTTTACCATCAAAGCAATTTCGTTGCTGTGTACGGAGACATGACAATATATTCTAAAATTAGCTTCATCTTGACCAGTTACAACAATAAAATGCTGGTTGAAGGTTAATAATAAAATAATAAATAATAATCCAATAACAGAAAAAATAATAATTAACTAATTCTGCATAGTGATTACTTTTATTTGTCATCCTTTGAGTACATTTTACTGATAATATGTACATATTTTGACCAAGTAAAAGATTAAATGCAAGACTTTTACTTGTAATGGAGTGGTTTACACTGTATACAATATCCCATTGTTTTGCTACTTTCAGTTAAAAAAGATCTGGATATTGCTATACCACTGTTTTTTGCTAATAGTATAATGTTTTCTACTCTATTGGAAAAGGTCAAGTTGGGTTTTGTCACCATTCTTTTCAAACAATGGCGGCATATTTATTTCAGGGGTATTTTGAGTAATGCATCATGGTGACGGGAATCCCCTCAGTGTTTTGAGCATAAAACGAAAAAGTTACTTTTCATTGCTGACTTGTTGTACATGAGTTATTGAGGCGTCAAGAAAGTATGAAAAAAGCTTTGTGCTTTACAGCTTAAGACATTTGATTTTTCCCCCCCACTGAATACAATAATTGTTCTAAGTGGTAATTAGTAATGAATAATAATAAAAGTAATGAATATGGCAGTTAACTTTCATCAGACAGTTTGGGAGTGAAAGCTCAGCTCAGTATCTGTGTTTCTTGTAATACTATCAATTACAGTAAATAGGGGAAGGGAAATTTTTATGACAAAATCCCCACGTGGTTTGGACTTCCCTAAAGAAATAAGACCAACATCATGGGCAGAATTATGCAATGCAGCGCAAGGAATTCAAAACAGAAGATATGAGGCTCTGTACTCCACTTTGCTTTATGTGGCTCTGTGCCATGAAAAACAAACCCATCAAATTGAAATTCCAAACAAATCCTGGACATTTTATGAATAACACTTAACCATCACAGGAAATATAAAAGTGGCAGAGAAAGAGAAGAAAGCATCCTCCTTTTTCCTTTTAAATATCTACAAAGTCAGGGAGGTTATGACCTGAGATTTCCCAAATGTCTGAAAGCTAATCTCCATTTCCACACAGTGGTACCACCCATCTTTCAAGTAGACAGTTTATAAAAAACAATTAGTCTCTTTATTGACACTTCCTGTGGGAGGTGAATGGAATTTTACTGGAGTATAAGGTGGGAGTGTCACTCTTACTTACGCACATGATTAAAACGTGACCTAGCCTCCATTATAATAATGTCCACTCCGCTGCTATGGAGGGAGTGTTTATTGGAGCTTGTGTGATAAATGTCTGAAGTGCCATTCAGATATTAATTTTGATTCACCATCACAAGTGGCTGCAATTGCTGATAATGTCACAGTCATCACTGGTGAATGACCTCACATGTATTATGCATCAGTGTTTGGTTGGTATGACAACAGCCATCACACACAAGGGTTGTGTAAGAGAGGAATTTAAGGTTCAAATCACAGCTTTTATAGTAAACTGAAACCAACTGATTCTGGATAAGCAGAGAGGACATTCAACAAGAGAGATTTCCTGAGTATTTATGGAAAAAAATCATCAATGACCTTCTCAATCCCTCTTCAACAGAGGAGAGAGAAACACATATCTCCGCTGGACACATAGCAGCTGGAAGTGACCTCCTGGAAACAAGTGCCTTATCTCCATAAACAGGACGCTCACTGTTGACAACCCAGTCCAAGAGAACGAGTCTTGATTTTGCCAATATGCGCACACACAGACGCACCCTTGCACGCACGCACACACACACACACACACGCACGCACGCACGCACGCGCACACACACACACACACACACACACACACACACACACACACACACACACACACACACACACACACACATACGGTCAAGACTACAGAAGAGCTCGGTAGGTTGGAAAATACCTTAAATAGCTTAAGGGGGAAATAGCTACTCCGGCTCTCTTCAGTTACATACATAACTACATTAGTGTGAATTGGACTTACAAAAATAAAATTTACAATAAGTTGTAAATCACATGTGGTCCCCTGGTAATACTAGTTGCTTGCAAACAGGACTTAAGAGGTGTTGGTAGGCATATGTTTGAAGTTTGGAGATAAGGAACTGTTTCCCGCTGTTTCAAGTCTTTACGCAAAGCTATAGCCTCCTAGCTGCAGCTCCTGAAGGACTAACCGTGCGTTCATGGACATCGGAAAAACGTTTTTCCGAGTGAAAACGTCACCATTCACGTAACTTCCTGTGGGAATCAGAGGTGGGAAACTCGGGCTGGATTTTGATAACCGAGTTTCCCAGTTGGTGACGCGTTGTTGACAACTGACGTTTGATGGAGGCGACTTTGGTTCACTGAACATATTTCAGTGATAATAAACTGTTTATTGTGGACAAATGCCTCTGCCAAGAAACATACACAGACATAACATGTTTAAAATTATTCATAAATAGGCCTATGTATAAAAAAACAACACATTATCCGTGTCTTTTCCCGTTGGTTGTCCTGCAGATGACACAAACAAACACCTGACGATGTGCTGTTTGGATAAGAAAACAGCAGAAAATCTTTTTGTTATTGTGGCCTCCATGTTTGCACACACCTGATACTCTCGGCTACGGCCAACAGTTGGTGGCAGTCATGCAAAAAGTTGTTATGCCAAACGCCAATATAACAGAAGAAGAAGAACACGCATCCCGACCATGTCCTATGTGTACTAGTGTAGAAGTTTGGTATCATTTCGGGCATTATTACGCTGCCAGTCGGAGAAACAACATAACCAGGGGGGCGGTGCCTGTTATTCCGAGGTGGCATGAACGCAGCATCAGCCAACATGGGGCGAACGCTCTTACTAGGTGAGCTAGAGTTAGCGTAGAGTAGCGTTATCAGCTGAATAGCTTAGCGCAGGGGCTAATGGATCCAGTGATGTATCTCGTAAATGATCCCACTAATAATGCCCGAAATGATACCAAACTTCTACACTAGTATAAATAGGTTATTTACTCATAAAACGATGGATTGGAAAGTTTGTAAGTACACCAGAAGTGTATGTAAATAACACTTGCCTGCTGACTTCTGGGGCCTGTTTCACAAAAGCAGAATATATAAATCCAGGATAACTGATAAAGCCAGGCTTGACCTAGTCTAATCTGTGCATCCTGGCTTGGTGCGTTTCACGAAGGCCAAGCCAGGCTGAGGAGGAGCGACTAGGTTGAGCCAGGCTGAAGTAATTCAGATAGATGCGCGTCCACGGCTTTCCTCAAAAGACCGCAAGGTCGATCACAGATTTACTGATGCCAACATGGAGAATACGCATTGTACATACTTTATACAGAGTGAGCAGCAGCTTCTTGTGGAAGTATGACGACGTGAAACACATTATTTGTTTAAAAAGAAAAGAAACACGGCCGCTGTAATGAAACAGGCGAGAACGAAAAGGCAGACGATCACGGACCGACTGAATGCGTAATTGTAGCCTAAATATATACATTAACTGACCACGGCTCTGAATTGAAGCCGTCATAATCATTCCATTCAAGGTTTAGGCTACTAATCATTTTCACAAATTAACAGTTGTACTCTTTGCCTTAAAAGTAAGCAGAAGATAATGTTACTCAGGAAATTTACAATGAAGATCAATTTTCTACAACGCTAGAATATGATGCGTAAATATCTCTTTCACTCTGTTCCTCCCTCTCTCTCTCATGGGCTAAAATATAAGTTTCCTAAGTCATATTAACTTCCACTGCTCGCTTTTAATGCAAAGTGTACAACTGTTCGTTTTTGCAAATGACAGTGACTCATTGAATGGTTTCAGTTAAGAGCAGTATTTCATAAATGTATATTTTTAGACTATCATTCAGTTGGTCCGCTATTATCTGCCACACTTTTTCTCACGTTTCATTTTTTTTATTTTTTATAGAGGACGAGTTTCCTTCTCTACATATTATATGCCTTGCTCCCTGTATATATGCACATAGAAAATAAAGACACTGAAGAAATTGGACTCTAAAATCTAGAAACTATGAAGATAATTAAGTGATAAATTCCATGCACACTTACATTAATGGAACAGAGTGATATTCATCAGTTATTTCCCCCCAAATATAAGGTCAAAAACCATTGAGGTATCCTCTCCCTGTGGTTCCATGAATGTACTGTAGCCTACATCACTAGATAGTTACTGGTCCAGTGAACTAAGACTATCATTTGGGAGGATTGTACAATTAGGATATGTTCTTAAAATTGTACAATCCTCCCAAATTATATTCCCAGTTTACTGGACAACATAAATTGTGTGCTAAAAATGCCAAATACAATGCACATGGAAGTGGAACAAACATGATCCTTATTGTTAAAGAATTTAAAAAAAATTAATCAACTAAAATATTTCAAGGTGCATTGGTCAACTATAGAAATGTACAGCATTGTATGTATTGCTCTTAGTAACAGACTTCATTTGAAACACATTTGAAATGTTATCAGCCTTTTCTAATTATCTCAACAACTGCCATAATATATTCATCAAACTTCTAACAACAATATGAACAGCAGTCTTCATACAGCAATATAACAGTAACAATGACTGTCACATGAATAATTATAAATAAAAAAAATAATGGTCACAACTTGAAATAATAACAGTACTTAAAATAAACAGCAAAATGCACCTGTTGTATTTTAATCCAGGCTGATAATGACAATAGGGTAAAACCACTGCTGGGTGATCAGAAAAGGCTCCAGGATTAAATAAATCCTGGCTGTTAGCCTTGTCGGGAGCAGGCTAGCTGTACAGAATAAATCTCCATGGTGATTTATGTGCCTCCGCTTTCGTGAAACCGAATCAAGGCTTAATAAATCCAGGATAACTGGGAAATCCCAGCTTAATCCCTTATCTTGGTTTTGTGAAACAGGCCCCTGCTCTCTGCTGTTGTTGTTGTTGTTGTTGTTGTTGCTGCTGCCGGTGTTCTAACGGAACACCATACCCATCAGAATGGGATACCTTCGGTTAATGCGCATGCGCAGCAGTGAAATTTGTGGGATTGCGCATGCGTTAAATTTAAACCATCATTTCAGCATACCTAAGATTACAAGCGGTAAGTGTTGGTGTATTATATCCAACCCGGTCTCACGGCAGTTCGTGTAAATGGCCACGTTATTCTTAATCTATTGATACGTGTTCACGGAGACGTTTTTCTCGTTTTTTACGTGTAAATGTAACGTTATTTTTTACGTGTAAATGTAACGTTATTTTAGCACTTGTAAATGTAACGTTATTTTTTACGTGTAAATGTAACGTTATTTTAGGACTTGTAAATGTAACGTTATTTTCGCGGGTAAGGGCCGCCGGGGGACGAAAGGTTCGCTCCATAAGCCGCGAGACGCCCGCTGGGGACCCGCTGGATGAGGTGGCCGGAGGCGGCCCGAAAAAGGACGCTCCATAAGCCGGAGGAGCGCCGGTGCCCCGCTGGTGAAATACATTACTTTACATTTTCGTCTTGTCCACGTAAAACCAACAAAAACGTCTCCGTGAACACGCATATCAATCGATTCAAATAACGTCACAATTACGAACTTCCTTGAGACCGGGCGTTATATCGCATTAAACAATGGGCTATCAAAACAGCATACCTCTTTTATAAACTGTATTTTTTTTTATTAAACCAGGGGTTATCAAAACAGCATACCCTTCACAAACACTGGTATGCTGTTTTGACAAAGTAGGCCAAATTGACAGACCCCGCTACAAAACTAAACTTCCGGTATGCTATTCTGACAAAGTATGCTACATCGACAGAACACCGGCAGTTAGACGAGTGCTTAGGGCCGTCTACAAATTACAACACCAAAAAGAGATGCAACAAAAATATTTATTAATTTAATGATTAAATAAGGTAATGTCTCCAAACTTACCTCAATTATAACTTGTCTCCTGCTAGTTATACTACAGCACTTACTTTAAAAAAAAGTTAAATTAATAAATATTTTTGTTGCATCTCTTTTCGGTGTTGTAATTTGTAGACGGCCCTAAGCATTCTTACTGCCCATTAGGTAGCAGCAGCAGCTGCAGCTGCAGCAGAGACGAGAAGCCAGCAGGCAAGTGTTATTTACATACACTTCTGGTGTACTTACAAACTTTCCAATCCATCGTTTTATGAGTAAATAAACTAGGCTATTTATACTAGTGTAGAAGTTTGGTATCATTTCGGGCATTATTATTGGGGTCATTTACGAGATACATCACTGGATCCATTAGCCCTGCGCTAAGCTATTCAGCTGATAACGCTACTCTACGCTAACTCTCCCAATGTTAGACCCAGGTGAAAAAAGCTTCTGGGGGGGTGTTTGGCTCGAGGTCATGGTGCAAAGGACCCTAGGGTGAAATTACTCCGAACCATCACTTTAAAGCGTAAACAGAGTTTACTAAAAACAAAGGTTTTGAACAACTCACTTTAGCAGTTGGTTTTTCCGCTCGCTGCCATCTCAGCTTTTTAGTAAACTCTGTGTACACAAACAATGTTCTCAATGCTGGAGTTCATGTGTAGAGCCCCTGGTGATACTAGCACAGTTTCATGTTGGGTCCAGCCTTCTTAGTGTTTTAGAAATGGCGATTTTGATGCAATCATAGTAGTGCCCCCAGCACTCCCATTCAAAAGGCCATTTGACCGAAAACGAAAATACGGTCAATCTTAAAAGTGGCGCTTCAGTCCTTATTATGCTTTTAAACGAAAGTCTGACTTGGGTCAAGGCACAAAAAGACCCTAGGTTGCATTTTGGCGAGAGTTATGCTTTAACACGCAGACATGGACATCGAACAATCTAAAATAAAGCAAATAAGTGCATTTCCCAAAATGTAAAACTATTTGTTTAAACTGTGTCCTTATACTCAAGCCACAAGCTGCACCAACTAATCAAAAAATAAGTCACCTCACAGATGTTTTGCAGCATTTTGCTCTAGTATAAAGATGTTGTTGTTTCATATTGTGAGTTTAATGTTAGACCAAAGTCTATAACCACAATATTGACTTTTTATTAAACTCAGTGCTGATTGTGAGGGAGTTTGATACTTTTATTTGCATTACTTTGTTTATCTTTGCACCGTTCTACCATGTGAGCATTAAACAACAAGATTACACAGATTAATTGCACACACATCCACACACACCAAGCTCAGCCAAAGCAACACTGGAGCTTAGACATCAACTGCAGTCAAATGTGATTTAAAAAAAAAATATTAAAAACAAATATTACATTTTACTGCTAAAGGGGGAGGCTGTTTCTTGTAAACACAATGCCATCATTGACCTACTGACCGCCCTCTCCGAGGCGGTCAATAGCACAACAACATTGGAACAAAACCCCAGGGTCTGTCATGCAGGATATGCACAATGACAGTGCCATGGAGTTACTGCTTGTTCTTATCTCTTCTTTTGGCTCTGAAGATTCGCACCGTACATTTGGCTCCTGATTTCTCTCGTAAGTGTTTTGTTTTTGTTGTCAATAATTGCTTTTTCAGGAGAATGCTGACGGGTTATTTTTTTTGCTGTGAAGGGAGCTTCTGAGAGACATTAATCATCCTGCAATTTTATCTGCACATCCTGGTTTCTAAACAGCTGGTACAACTCATGCTGAAATAACAGAATCAGGCTGAACAGGTCCTGAACTTAGATCTTCACAGAATAGATACTTCCAAAGGATTAAATAAACTCCAGTTGAGTTGTTTTGACTCCTGGCTATAAAATATGTTGGATGACATTATGGTAACAATGATATTTTCAGACAAAGTCAAAGGTATCATTTGTCCCAGACAAATCCATTTTAAGCATTAGTACTGCCTCTCTCTATCTGACCTCAGCAGAGTTTTCCATTTTTTGTGTGACCATGAGGGGCCTAATAAGAGTTCATTGTGAGTGAGTGCCTGGTACTGCCTAACCCACACACGCCCACATACCCACACGCACGCATGCACGCACGCACTCACGCACTCACGCACGCATGCATGCACGCACGCACGCACGCACGCACGCACCACACACACACACACAGAGTACGGGAAGCACACGTGGGAGTGGAGACTTCAGTATGCTCTGTTGTCTTGTATGTTTGTATGTGTTCTGTTCATAGTCCAAACATCTTGGAGAGATACACCCAGTGACTGGGACACCACCCAGTCGACAACCAGGGCCGAGCTGTGAAAACTGAAAAAAGCATCTAAGTCACACTATTTAAAAGGCGCTTCTAAATTGAGTAATAAGAACAAAGTCATTTCTTAGTTAAGCATGGAAAATAATTGTCTTGTTCGTAATAAAGCAAATCTGAAACTTGTTTTATTACTGACGTAAGTCAAACATAGTTATAACCATTTATATATTTAAATGGAATTGAAGTGACATATTAAACCACTGTTTGAAAATAGATATAACCTTTTCCAATATTTTCTAACTAACTTAAAAATGCTCTCCCACAACCAGCAGATAAAGTGAAATTTGCATCACCTTGTGTTCTCTTTTAGTATATCTGGACACCATCCTTAAGAACCACACAGCTCATGCTTGTGAAGGGGACACGCTCATCATCGAGTGTCCCTCGAGGACATCTGTGGCCGTACTCTCAGCTTTCTACGGACGACGTGTTCCTAATCAGTATCTATGTCCCTCTGCAAACACAAACACAAGTGTGGAGGAGGATAAAGATTGCACTTCCCCAGTTGCTATCGAGGTATATAAATTACTTTTTATTTTTTTATAAAATGCTATTGTGACCAACACAGCAGATTACTGTTGTCGACACACGTTGTCCTATCCTTTTAGAAAGTGCTGTCAGAGTGTCAGGATCAGCGGTCCTGTCACATCCCTGTCTTCAGTCAAGTGTTTGGGCAGGACCCCTGTCCTCTCACCAGCAAGTACCTTCTAGTGGCCTACAAGTGCAGACCAGGTATGTCATGTGGTCCTATGCCTAATATGTGGACAATCATATAACTACAACAGTAGTGGTCAGGGTACTTATGTTCGTAAATCAAAGTATAAAGCAACTAAGATTGTGTGTACTGCATGTTTAGGCTCTGCAAACAATGTACTTAATTTTCCAGAAGATCCCATAGTGAACCATGAAAGTTCAGTCAATTTAACTCAAGGTCATTCAGGGCTTTTATCCATATCACACAGTCTTCATCAGGGGTTCTGTTGTCTGTTTGTATCTGATGACATGCAAGCTCAGCAGCTGTTATGACTTCTTAATTCTTAGCACTTTTGGGACTTTTTGACTTATAAGTTAAACATGATAACATAATTATCTTGAGGAAAACATTGGCTAATGAAGGAAGTGTGATATGTTTAAAAGCCCTGGAAAAGACAAAAAGTTGGGGTTTGGTGAAACAACCCCAACTCAAGTGGCAGCCACTGGTTTCTGATCATTTTAGTAAAGTATGAAAACCAACATGTAGGGACTTGAAGCTTGATTGAGATAAGTGATCAAACACACATCATCTCTGTTTTTATTTAGTTTAGTTTATTTAATTTTCATTTAATTGCAATTTCAGTAACTAAATATGTTTTAGGGTGGATTGATTTAGAAAGTGTGTATTGCATACCACCTTTTTACTTTTTAAAATTCTAAATAAACCCTCAAGGAAGTATGTGCAGTAGTGGAAGAAGTATGTTAGATCTTTCACTTAACTAAAAGTAGAAATAACACAGTATAAAAATACTCCATTACAAGTAAAAGTCCTCCATTAAAAATGTTACCAGCAAAATGTATTTAAAGTAAATGTGCTCTTTATGCAAGTGTTATTGATCATTTGACTATTTCTAATGATGCATTACATGTAAGTCACATTTAATGCTGTCAAGGTGGAGCTCATTTGAACAACATTGATACTTTTCTATACTGTTGGATAGTTTAAGCTATAGCAATCCATCAAATTGTAAGACCATATCTTTAACAAGTCTTTATCTGAAAATGAACTAGTTAATAAAGCATGTAGTGGGGTATTAAATACAGGATTTCCTTCTGAAATGTAATGGAGTGGAAGTATTAAGTAGCATTAAATTGACATAATGCAGATTATGGCCACCACTCTTAATTATGGACAGATTTATTCTGCACACAGGGCTGAGCAGAAAAAATATATTTTTCAAAAACAAACAGTACAGTAAAAAAAAAGATGATGTCCAATATCTCAACCATTTTTTTGTTTTTACATGTGATTTACAGAAACAAAACTAGTGGCTTGAAGGAAGCTCAGCGGTAACATAACATCAGTTATTCATGAGCTAAAACATGCAAAAACATTAGTACAATATATTCCTTAACATTTATGTTAATGTTCATCAAAATAGTAATTTCTGTGGACCCATCTCTGTTTTTCAGAGCACCACCGCACAAGGCTGGTGTGTGAAAATGAGCGTCTGAGGCTGATGTGTAAAAACGGGACTGTCCTTGCGATCTACTCGGCCACGTTTGGACATCTGCTGCACGGCAGTCCTTACTGTCCTCAGGAACCTGGATCACACATTGACATGGGTCGGTAATAGGGCGCTTAAGTGTCATCTACTGGCAAAATAGTGGAACAGATATTAGTTCTATAGCCACCTGGGGTAGCAAACTACACGATATATGGTCATATTCAATATCTCCAGATCCTAGGCCTTTTCAGAAGCTTTGTAAACCAGCCTGGAACTGCAGTGTCTTTTTGGAACCTTTGTACAATAAATTCAAATGGATAAATCAAAAACTAAATAGTTATTTATCAATTTTCAACATGAAAATTGATCATTTTGTTGTTGTCAGCCACAGAATACAGTGGAGTGAGTGTGTTGACCAATCAGAGGCTGTCTTCCTGACTAGATCTCCAAATGCGCCAGCAGCAATCAGTCTATGGATGTGACCCAGGCTGGATCTCACTTCCTTTAAATTGCATCCCCAGCTCCCCCACTTGCTTCCCTTCCTTGCGTCTTAGTCCGTCTCACCGAGGAAGCATCGGAGAGATGGAAGAAATCATGGGAGGAGAGAGGAAACAAGGAAATGTGTTTTTAGAGGAAGGAGACGTCCTTTCCTCTGAAGCGTCACGTGAATTTGTCAGCTGTATGGGCGGAGTTAGCAACGGCTTTCAGCTGCACAGCTTCCTGGAAGGCTGCTCTCCTGTATCCTCGCTCATAGCTCATAGGAGATCCCTCCTCGATCCTCAGTCCTCGCCCCTCGGGTCAGGAATAAGACTTTGAGACAATACATGCATTATTACAAAGGAGACCATATGGGCAAATGGCTTAGACACGAGAGTGATAGACACAGTGGAGAATAATTGGTGTGCTATTCATTTATTAGTATGCATTAGAGCTGAGATTTGAAGAGCCTAATGTTACAACAAGAAACAATCTTTTAATAATGAATGCATTACAGTTATTCATTTTTATTAAACTTAATTTATTCCAGAGTGTTTGTCGCCTTCGGCTCTGAGGAAGGTGTCACGTAGGTGTCACAGCAGAGCCAACTGCTCAGTAGTGGCTGATACTTTAACCTTCGGGGACCCCTGCTTCCCGGGCACCAGGAAACACCTGCGTGTGTCCTTTACTTGTGGTAAGTGACAAACCGGATGTTACTGCTTGTGACATGATTTGCTGCATCATATAAAAATCTTCAATTTTCTATTTAGTGCCCCGGTATCTTCTGGAAGATGTGGGTCGAGGGTCAATGGATCCTTTCATGATCTCAGACTACACACATGGTGAGAGTATGACTGAAAAAGTCACAGGTTTTGTTGCATGAAGCAGACTTTAAATGGTGTCTGAGCCCAGGCCCCTCTCACCTGCAGGTGGATGGTACACTGGCCCCACCTACAGGCCTCAAAACGTGCTCTTAACCAACTCTCTGGAGATCATTGAAAAAATACTGGGTATGTGCACTGATGCCTGTAGACCCCAGGCTATAGTGTTGCATGTACATTTTTGATAATTGTTGTAGATCATTTTTAAAAGGGACATAGCATGTTTCAGTTCTAAAAAATTAAACACTAACTATCTAACGAATTGGCTTTCCAAACGGCTCAGTTTAAAAACACCAGTATAGTTTTTTAAGGAATAATTTGACTGCAGAAGGACAGGATGATATACAGGGCAGAGAAGTATTCATTTGCAGTTTTATGCCATTTTTTTTATTTAGATTGATTCATGATCATCACATGCCTCGATCTCTTCCAGGTCTCCCAGAGCGAGTGGCTCTGTACTTTGTCTCTGGCATCTGTGCTGGTCTGGTTTTCCTGCTCTGCCTGTTTGGTATACGCTCCACACTAGTGAGGGATGTTAAAGATCTGGTTTCTGACCTGAAGGATGAGCTGAAAGCTTCTCGCAGACAGCGCAAGGAGCTCATGGAGGACCTCTTCGACGATGACATCTCAGACACGTCATCCTTCCGTCGCCTCACACAATCATACCGCACGACAGAAATTCTCAGTCCTTCCACTTTGACAGTAGAGATGGTTGATAGTGAGGTGGATCAGATGAGGGATCAGCCCAACGGAGACATTTGGCCACATCGAGACTCCAGCCCTTACGCCATTCATAAGATTAAAACCTTAAATTAAACAATTGAGAGAAGTTACAAGTATTAGAGAAACTACTGCTAAATCATCTTTGCATCTCTGCTATGAAATTGAGGTTGTGGACTGAAATTACATACAGACATTTATTTTACCTATGCATGTATTGTCATTCATGGCAAATTGACTCAATAATGAGGGAAATACACAAAGTCTTAATGTGCTAGATTTATTACAATCTTATTAAGAGTAACATCAGACGATTTGTTCTTTAAATTAATTTTAAATGCAATGTAATTTATGAAATAACAGTGGGACCAAAGTTTCAGCCTCAGCTAATTTTCTGACTACATTTGTTTTGGTTATTTTGATGTCATGTAAAAACGTCAAAATCAATAATGTACAAATAAAATAATTCTGAATAATAAAGCATGTTGTAATGGGGTGAGAATTGTGGTCTGTTTACAGTGATACCTCTGATTAATATTTCATAAAGCGCACCTGAAAAGTTAAAGAACTAATGCACAGTAATCCAGTGTAAACCTGTCACAGTAGTTTGTGTTACAGGTGTACTTTAGGGTTATCCAGCAGTGTGTTATAACTTACTGTCAGTGGTGGAATGTACATTTACTTAATGAAATGATTATTTGCATTATGGATTCATCTGCTGATTATTTTCTCGACTAATTGATTGATTGACTGTTTGGTTTGTAAAAATTCTAAAAATAAATAATGAGAAATGCCATTACAATCACACAGAGCCCAAAGTGAAACCTTCACAATGCTTGTTTTATATAACCAAATACCAAAATTGTTAAATAAATAAATAAATAAAATGTATTACAAATATTAAAATGAAAAGCAGCAAATACTCACATCAGTGAAGCTGGAACCACGATCCTCTTCTAAGCCACTATAGTTTCAGCTATACTTGTATAGCCTACTGTTAGATAGTTGAACTTGTGACAAAGCATTATATTTTATAACCTATTTGTATGTTTTCTGTGCAAAAGTCTTAATCACAAATTTGTACCTAAGGCTAGGAGTAGGCTAAATGTACCTGCAGCAAGGTAAACCCAAACAAGACACACAATGTGTTTAGCATGATACACACTTGCGTGTAAATCTGAAATGAAAATAATTATGAATTTACCACATAATGTTGCAAATTTTGTTTCATGGTAGGCTACTTGCCGACAGGGCTGAGAAGCTGCATTAACTCGCTCACTCTGGTCCACACTCCGAGGCAGAAGGTGGCGTTATGTGCCTCATTCTTGTTGACACCCGCCACTAGAAATCAGGATGATGCATAGGGATGATGAAGCCGAATCCACGAATAACGTACGCTGCATTCATGTGGTCTCGAAATAATCGGAAAATAACTTCTCGACTGGGAAAACTCACGCGAATTCCACCCATAGACAGTATGAGTCCACCATGGTGAATTCCATGAACGGAATTGCCCCTGAAATCGGAACTACTCGGAATGAAGGCGAACATTTTGCAACATGGCGAACGAATAAAAGTCATAGATAAAAGGTTAAACAGTTTTTATTAATTCACATATTGCATACACATTTTTACTCACGTCACATATTTTGTAATATGCTATTACCCGTTAATAGTTGTCCACGTAGAGTGACCTAGATTAGTTGGAAAAGTGATTTATTAGCATCACCCCAAGTCGGATAAAGCAATATGTTTTAGTGGTTTTAACGAATGTAACGTTAGGCCTGCTGGTGCAGCAAGTCTGGGGTGGGACAATCACTAATATAGCTAAAGCTTCAAACTGTAAATAAGTACTGAAACAGCTATTATAAACGCTCTGAGCAAAAAAACAAAAACATATATCCTTGCAGAGTCCATGTTTTCCCCATGGATGTAGAAGTTGTTCCCACCGAAATCGGAAGAACGACTTCCCAGAACGGGATTTGGGACCATCCGAGGAGCACGTGAATGCAGCATTAACAGGGAGAGGGACACAAGAAGTAGGAGGGAGTCCTCCAACATCTCGCTACTGTCTACTGTAGCCTTAGCTAGCCAACTAGCTCTCTTAAATCAGCCACAACCCACCAGCTATGCAGGTTGGCCAGCCTGTTTCTGGACACAGACAAGAAGCCGGAAACTTTAAGGTTTTTGTAAGAATGGCGCACACTAACCGGGGTACTTTGACATATCGACTCTGTTGAACATTTGTGCCCACGTCCAGCAACAACAACCACAGCTGGCTAACAAGCTTAGCTAAAGTTAGCATTAGCGAGCAACCGCTGAACAGCTGTAATCCCGGAAGGCCGGCGCACCGGGTGGGGATTTTAACTTTCTCTCTCCGTGTCTGGACTGAACCAACACAAAGTCGCTAGCCAATGATAAATTACTATTTATCATTTATCGGTAAGAATGGAGTCCTCTTTGGGCATATGCGACGAGGAGTGCTTGGCAATATCCTTTTTGAATGAAGTTAACGTTACAACCTTTGTGTGTGTGTGTGTGTGTGTGTGTGTGTGTGTGTGTGTGTGTGTGTGTGTGTGTGTGTGTGTGTGTGTGTGTTTTTTCTCCAGTTTGCTTTAGCTTATTGGCTAACGTTAGATTTAACGTCAGGTAACGTTATCAATTCCGCTAAAGGGCCATCCACACCAAGAACGATAACTATAACGATGTGAGCATCCACACTGCTGAACGATAACGTTCTGTAAACAGTGGCTTGGCGCACGCACTGCACGCTACAGCTGATAATAATAATAACAATAATAATAATACCCGTGTACAGACGTTGCAGGAATGTCTCGTGAATACGGGTACATTTTATGAACCAAGCGAGCCGGAGGGGCAGGTGTCAGATCTGTACACATCACCACGAAAACACTGACACAGTATAACATCCAAAAACACAAGATTCACTCTGAGTGTTCTGTGACATAAGAAATACTTTAAAATTACTAACGCTAAAAAAAATGCACAGAGATGCTTAAAGGATCGTAGCCCGACCGAGTGGAAAAGTCACGCCACGCCACTGACTCCTGTGTCGAACAAATCTCTCCGCAGTGTCATCTGCCGTGCCATGTTGCATATTGGTTGGCGTTGGCTGCCAGTGTTATATAGTTAATCAAATCGCTCTGAAGTGATCCCAAATATATCGTTAGCCACTGTCGTTGTCGTTATAGTTGTGGTGTGGACTCCGCCATCCACTTAGGTAAAAACGATTTTTAAAACAATATATTTACAGAATTATCGCTCTTGGTGTGGATGGCCTTTTTATTGTAATAACTTGCTAGCGGGTTAACTTGTGCGTTTATTCACCTGGTTGTGTATAGCTACAGTTGACTTGTTATTCAGTCCACTACTAACTACACCAATATGACCAGGTTCATCCTACTTGTTCTTGAACAGAATAATGTTAGCCATGATTTATTTTAAGTTACGTTGGCTGCCACTAACCACCTTGGCCACTCTCTTTTTTTTCTGTGCCTTCCTGTGCCTTGTGACTTGACATTTGTCAGATTAATTTGCCTCTTAATGTTCAATAAGCATGGCTTCTTCTAACAGAGATCATCACCTCTTGAGTATCTTCAATCTAACCACACGCATACTAATTGGCAAGCTTAACATGACAGTGAGGCCCGGTCTGTCTGCAGTTAATTAAAATAACAACTCAGTGCTTGTGATGTCCAAGCGACTTTCTCATCCTCAGTCAAAATAATTCCTTGATTGTGATGCTTACACGGTGAGAGTTCAGGAGCTGAGGGCTGGCCAGAAGGAGCCCAGACTACTGTCACTAATTGAGCGCAGTGGAGAGTTTATGTAAGTATTAGAAAACCTGATGACCGAAATCTGTGTAAATGTGTCAAGCAATAGAGTCCACAGATTTCGAAGCAGCTCTGAACACCTTGAGATTTTAGATCTTTGCCTGCTTCCTTTAGCTTTTGTTTAATTCTGATGAAAGCCAAGTTTTTGACAGCTTTGTCTGTGTTTGAAGGTATATGGTTGTTGTTTTTCTTATGGGCAGGTCCCTTAATTTGGAAACTGTTTTTTATATTTTTGGCTGTCTTTGATTGACATGCACTGAATAGCTGTGTTGCTTTTCGGGCCAAATATGGCTTTTGACATGCAAACTCCTATCAAGATGGTTAAAAATACAATCTAAAAGGTGTAAAATAGATTCTACAGTTTAATTATTGTGTTTTATGGTTGGTTTGTAATATGAAATGAATAGATTTTTATAGTGAATGGCATTACATGCAAATTATACTGTTGTGTGGCTAAAGTACTGCCTATGGAGCTGTCTTGATTTGGTCTAGTGTTACATTAGCAGGACTTTAATCCGGGTCTTGGCAGCTGCAGCATTTGTGTTGTGAAAGGATGTTGTGGATGTGTTAAATGATCAGTGTTGTTTGTGTTTTGTAGCAGTTTGTGGCTACTAGCATGAGGGAGAAAGCAATTACCCATACCAGCGGTCAGCTCACTACCCATTATCCAGAATTCCTCCACTTAGTCCTCGACTGTAATGAGACTCACATGGGCACCCAAGCTCCGTCCTCAGCTAACTGTGTTAAAACCACACACACACACACACACACACACACACTGAACTGAAGAGTCATGCAGACCAGGTGCTGTCAGGGTTTCAGTTGGTACATGGCCTTGTTACACAAGGTGAACAAAATAACCAAAGAAGCACATTACAATGCAACAACCTTACAATAAATACTGAATATGAATCTGACGATATTTTAGTTTAGTTGAAACTGAAGTGTTTTATCTCATCTTTGAGGCTGTATGTTAATGTTAATTAAATATCTGATAATGTTTAGTATAGCTTTTCCTGTATTCTGCATTTATTGTTATGATTTGTAAGATTATTCTGTTTGCTACAATTAATATGTTAGCAGACCTTGCCACTGATGCATCAATACTAATTTAAAGCAATTTAATAACTCAGGTGTAAAAACTGCCGTGAAAAGTGTCTATTATTTCGTCCGCACTCTTGAGGAGGTCCGTTGGTAATTGTCATGTAGCTTATGACTTTAGAGGGGCCCTTGCAGACTCTGGAGAACTGCGAGTACCTCTGACACAGCAGGGCTGAGTCATGGTCCTCTCTTCTACAGTAATCGGACTTATTGTGAAGTGGAGGGGAAGCGTGGGCAGTGACCGGCGTGCTGCTTTGACCGGCGTGCTGCTTTGACCTGGCTGTTAGTCAGCCATTGTTAGAGTGAAATACGACCACGCCTACATTAACCCACATACAGATTTGAAGCTGCTTATGTTGATTATTTAATAACTCAAAGATTAGCTCCTCTAAATGTGCACCAGCCGCTAGGTTGCTAAACTGGACTTTTGTCAACAAGACTTGACTGAAGCAGGACGCTTTTTAGTTAATTGTTTGCTTTTTTTACTAAAGTAACTGGCATGCAAATTTTACTAAAAGAGACTTTTGCATGTGTGCATGTGCATTTCAGATTTTTAACAATCTTAAATTCACATTTTAATCACTGATTATAATCTAATCCTTATTGTACATCTACCCATATTGCATCACAAATGTTCAGTGCATGAAACACAATTTTAATTCCAAGAAAATGGCTGTTATGAGCATAAAAGGGAAATTGCTGCAGACCATCTGCATATCCTTTTGTTTTAGAGGGTTTTATTGCTAATCTTAAATGATATTAAAACATCACAGAGCTGATGTTAAGTGTGCTGTTCTCATCCAGATTGGGTGTTTTGGCGACCCCTGATGCTGTTGTGTCTCGTCCAGTGGCTCAGCTGTCTATACCCATCAATGGTAATTTTGAAATTGTTCGAGGTATGTGACTTTTGTTGTCCTCAATATCAAATTCACAGCATTTACTGTTTTGGGTATGCTAATTATAATCAAATGCTCACGATATTTTAAGTTACCAACTGCTACAAACTATTCTTCATTTCTATGTATTCTAAGATGTTTGTACTTTCTATCCAATAGATACCCAATAGAATAGCATGTTTATAACGTTGACCCTCACTTCACATTCTTTAACCATAGTGCATAATGCTGTTAGTGTCACTCAGGGTCATCCCACACTTGGTGTAAAAGTGTAAGTCCACGGAGCATTTCCTTTGCACTTGGAAGACAACATTTAAAAATCAACTGACAACTTGAGCCTGTTGAAATAATTTATAACACCTCTGGTTTACTCCCACAACAGACCTTTGAACTGCATTGGCGCCATTTAAGCTCTCTCCATTTTCATTTCAGAGGCGGAAGAGGCTCTTCTTATTAACTTCTCAGTAGCTTGTAAGTATGTTTTACCTCTCTTCAGATTAAATTAATTCCTCTTTGTTTTCAAACCAATTAGCAGAAGCAGAAAATATGTTGTTTTGGTCTTCCAAGCACGCCAGCAAGTATAAAATGTGCCTGTATTTTGGGAACAAAAGAGAGCTTAAACATGGCATTTATTGCAACACAGCCCCATTTTTAGAACATGCCTTCAGCCCAATGTCCTTTATTTAGTAGCAGACAATGGTCATGGGTTACCAGGGCTCTCTGAAAGAATGCTGAGTTGGTTCACTATTAAATCACTTCGCTTTGTTTTTCTAGACAGTCTGCATTTCTAATTTGTTTGCAAAGTCTAAACATGTCCAACATGTGTAAGTGTGTGTGTTTTCTGTACCCCTCTCAAGCCTGCGTTAGGATACGAATCAAAGGAGATAAAGCTCCAGAGCTGCTGTTGGAACTCCAGGATGATGATCGGACTCAGACTTTCTTCACCCAGGTGAAGAGTGCTCAGCAACAAGGTAAGACGTCACTGTCTGTCGGTAGTCTGAAGCAGTAGATGATTAATTATTTATTCACTCATCTAACATTTATTGAGCTAGGGTGGATTACACCGCTCACTGATTTCCTGTGTATACTTGCCATCCACACTGGTGGAGAGAGACTCACTTGGCTGCCATTTTTTAAATCCGATCCACCTTTAAAGGTGCCTGAAGCTTATGTTATTTTGATTTCATTCTTACGTTTTTGTTCTGGCCATGTAGCTCATACTCCTCAACTGAATGAGCAAACTTTTTCAGCTAGCTGTCCTCACTGCTGTGTATTACACTATAGCACTGGTTTGGATTATCTTTATAGTAAGTAGATAAAGACTAAAACGTGTGTGGTGTTTTTTTTTTTTACTTGAGTCTTTCCCTAATTGCACTTTTGATGTGAATGTAAACTGTGGCTATTAAAAAATTGCCAGTGAGCTGTTATTATCTCTATAGTCAGAACCTGTACATCTCGTTTTACTGTTACTATCATTTATTTTCATTTCCTGGTTGATAATTATAACATCCTATAGTATCAGTAGTACTACAGTAGAACCGTGTCCTCTTATTATCAGCAAGCCACTTGTTAGCTGGTATACTCAACTTCCTGTAATGACAACATTGCTCTTCTGGGTGTTATTTTTTATCTTTTTATCTATGATAGATAGATAGACAGACAGACAGACAGACAGACATACATACTGTATTGATCCCCAAGGGGAAATTCAATATGTTCATATTTGCATTCAGTGAGGTCAACTGAAACAGGATCGGAATTTACCTTAGTAAAGTCAAAGGTTTAACAAGACATATGAGCTTCTATCTTGAGCAAGGTCTGGCACATTTTTTATTGTTTTTTAAACAAAAAAAAATAAAGTTCCCTGGAAAGATGCTTCTTTTGCTTGATTATGGTTGTGTTAAGTGTGGATCATTGTGTGCTTTATCCTGACATTGCTGTTTCATTTTCTCAGTTGAATCCAAACTCACAAAACCCAAAGCAATGGAGCCCCTTGCAGCAACAGCCCTGAGAGGTCCGGTCCCGATCCCACCGCAAAGAGCAAACAAGACTGCTAACTCTGTGGGCTCTGGAGTCAACCCACCCAAATCTACCAGTGCTCTGCCTCCCAACCTAAACAACAGCAGGTCAACAAATCAGACTAACGCAGGTAATATACAGATACTGTGTTTACATTCAGAAAAATCCAACAGTTAAGAAAAAAAGATAAATGGTAGCAACTTTAAAAAACAAAGCCCAACGTCTTTGTCTTCCAAATTAGCTTCTGTTGCTGTTAGATTAAATCCTCTGTTCCTCTGAACTTTCCAAAGATCCAGTTCAATCACTTGCCTCAGACTTTGGCTTTGAGGACAACTTTAACCACGCTCTCAAAGTGGAGGAAAAAAAGAACCACCAGAATCGCATCGTCGCCGCTAGGGAGCCTCCTCCGGTTCCCCCTCTACCTCCTCGCAAAGCCTCCTACACTCCATCCAATCCTCTGCCTCCTCCACCAGTCCCTAAAGACAGAGCTGTCTCCCTACAGGCCAGAGACAACTCCAAACCAG
Source organism: Perca fluviatilis (assembly GCF_010015445.1). Lineage (NCBI taxonomy): Eukaryota > Metazoa > Chordata > Actinopteri > Perciformes > Percidae > Perca > Perca fluviatilis. Next base: position 25,159,322 of record NC_053121.1, on the reverse strand, counting down.
AGTAAGTTGACCTTTTTATGACACCATGTCAGGTTTACTGAAAACACTGGAAACTGGCTGAATATACTTAACTTAAAAAAATGTTGAGCCGTCCAAAATGTTGCTGGTGTTAAATCGTACTTACTTTTTCCATTCCAGTAGTTTTAGGTCAGGGTTTGACCATGCGGACAGGCCAACGTCTTGGAGCGAGAGCCCCACAACCAACAGCATGAGACAGGCCATGTTCTCCAGCCAGGCAGGGCAAAGAGAATACCTAATCAAACACCGCCTGGGTAAGAAGGAGCACGAGTACGTGGACATCCAGACCTTCAGGTGAGAGGAGCTTCTTTATTATATATCGTTAGTTTGTTGTAGTCATATAGAAACACAACAATGCTGCTCCTGCACACATTAACCCTACTCTGTGCATAAATACTGCTTTTTGTTTCTTTAGGTTTTTCACAGGTACGTGGAATGTGAACGGCCAGGCTCCAGACAGCAGCCTTGAGCCGTGGCTCTGCTGTGACACAGAACCTCCTGATATTTATGCTCTGGGGTCAGTGAGAATTTATCTTACAGTACCTTGTCTGACCATGAAGTCATACATATCGTTCTCTGCTTTTGCTTTAATAACATTCAATATGGTGACTTGTTTTATGACTCTAGTTTCCAAGAATTGGACCTGAGCACTGAAGCTTTCCTCTACATGGACTCACCCAAGGAGCAGCTGTGGGTGGAAGCTATGGAGAGGAGCTTGCACCCAAAAGCCAAGTACAAGAGGGTGAGTAAAGAAAAGACTGTTTGATCTCCAGCTCCTCCTGTCCACATTTTGAAGTGTCCATGAGCAAGACACTGATATAGAAATAGTAATACATTTGCCCCTGGCCATCAGTGTGTGTGTGTGAATGTAATGTAAATTGGATATAAAGTGCCATATAAATGCAGCCATTTCTCATGGATGAATACTGTCTAGAACAATTGGATCCTGCCGTGTTGATGAATACATTGATAAATGTGCTAACTTGCTTTTTTTTTATGTCTACAGGTTCGAATGATACGTCTAGTTGGGATGATGCTTGTCATCTTTGTCAAAAAGATTCACAAGAATCACATTAAAGAAGTGGCTGCAGAGCATGTGGGGACAGGAATCATGGGGAAAATGGTTTGTTCACTCTAAACTCAGACCATCTGCCTCAAAATCCACATAGTGATAGTAGACAACCATGGGATAAATGTGCCATGTTTTTTTCATTCAAGTGCAGCAGAAAAATAAGTAAAATGTAAAAATAAAATGCTGTATTGCTCAGTGTTAAGAAATACTTAAAAAGTCATGTGTTTTTTCCTGATAGTATACTGCAATTCTGTTTGTTTGATTTATTTATTTAATATTAAACATGTTACACAGAGCATTCCTGCATGTGCAAACTGACAGACTGATCTTTTTTTATGTTTAATTTTTTTTTGCAGGGGAACAAAGGAGGTGTGGCAGTCAGGTTTGTTTTCCACAATACTAGCTTCTGCATCGTCAACTCACATCTAGCAGCACACGTGGAAGACTTTGAGCGCCGCAACCAGGACTATAAAGACATCTGTGCCCGCATGTCCTTCCACTTACTGGACCACCCCCCTCTCAGTATCGTCAAGCACGAGTGAGTTCCTCAGGCATTCATGTCCAGAGTGAGAACATTAAATGAATGTGCATAGTCAGATTTTACACTCAGTGGTTTTGTTTGTATCATCAGCTTGAGGTTTTGTTCACAGTTCTTGTGTTTTATTGTTGTTTGTACATATAACAAATAATTTTTTCACATTTCCAATACTTCAAAATAATTCTGTACTGCCAAGCTCTTATTACCTGATACACTAACATAATTTGTGTCTGTCTTTAGTGGCTTTACAAAGATGAGCTACTGACTATCTTTGATAGGATTTGTAAAGATAATCAAATTCACTACAAAGTTGTTGCTGTGATTCTGTTGTTTAAAGCTATCTCCATCTCTGTTTGCGTTTCAGTGTAGTAATCTGGCTCGGGGATCTAAACTATCGTCTGTTCATATACGATTCAGCTGAGGTCAAACAGCACATCTCTCAGAATGAGCTAAAAAAGCTTCAGGAGCTTGATCAGGTAAGAGACCATACGTACCATAAGGTTGACTTATTTTTAACTTTAAAAACACAGACAACTTTAGAACTTAACTCTTGTGTTTCTACTTAGTAGCTGTTAATAAAATATGTTTGTTTATATTAGTACTGTATACGGTGCTTGTGTTTTCAAGCTCTGATGTGTAAATGTATGACAGGGAGACATAACTGAAACAGTAAATGATAAATGGATCATGATAAATAGAAGTTATATGTAAATGTATAAGGGAAGCCGTTTTTCTAATAGCATTATTACGCAGGTTGTTACATATTACCACACTTGATGCGTTTGTAATCTGCCATGATTTTCCTCTTAAACTTATCCGTGTGATAAAAAGGAACTGGATTCGGGTTTGACTCTTTCACCGAATAATACTTTGAAATGTTGCCACTTTCATTGTGTAGCTGAACATTCAGAGGCAGACGAAGAAAGCCTTCACAGACTTCATGGAGGGAGAGATCAACTTCATTCCCACGTACAAGTACGACCCAAAAACGGATCGATGGGACTCAAGGTAAAAACATATCCCTGTATTGTATCTTTTATTTTAATTATTTAACACACAAACCTACTCCAGGATTTGCATTATTATATCCGACTTTTCCTCAGTTTTGTTTTTTCTTCTTTGGAATCCTGATTAAATGTTTCCAGTAAGGAAGCTTTTTCCAGCCTTATCATTACACTAATATAGAGTCAGCAGTACTGTATGTGTGTCTGGGATCTGAGTGTTAACTTTGCCTCTGAAACTGTGGCTGTTTCCTGCAGTGGGAAGTGCCGTGTCCCGGCTTGGTGTGACAGAATCCTGTGGAGGGGCAACAATGTCAAGCAGCTCAAATACCGGAGTCACATGGAGCTGCAAACTAGTGACCACAAGCCTGTCAGTGCTCTCTTCACTGTAGGGGTAAGAAACTATGTTTTCAAATAAAAACACATGAGGCCAACTGACTGCTTTTGGTTGAAACATGCACAGTTCTGCTATTCATTTTAATAAATAGGATCTGTGTGTTTGTGTACCAGGTTAAGGTGGTAAATGAGAAGCGCCACAAAAAGGTGTTTGAGGAGATTGTTCGAGCGATGGACAGAATGGAGAACGATTTCCTTCCATCTGTAACTCTGAGCAGGAGAGAGGTAAAAAAAAAAAGTCTTCACATGCACTCATCCAACTGAGGGTGTGTCTTATGTTCCTTCCTCAGTGATATCATCTCAGGCACTAATCACTGATAACCTTACAAAACAGAGTAGCTTGTTGTAATTTCTCCAAAGAATTGTGAGATTGAGCTACTTGGAATCTGTGGTTAATGTTGCCTCTCTTTCCCTGTCCTGCAGTTTACATTTGGGAATGTGAAATTTCGCCAGCTTCAAAAGGAGCGCTTCCTTATAACAAACGACGGCCAGGTCCCCTGTCACTTTGCCTTCATCCCCAAACTCAATGACTCGCAGTATTGTAAGCCTTGGCTCCGTGCCGAACCAAGCGATGGATTCTTAGAGCCGAGTAAGTCTGAACAACTCTCTTTTCTTTTTTGATCGTCCTTAGGCTTGTTACCTCAAATTTTAGATCTGTGATCATGTAGTATTTTAAACATTGGTGATGAAATGTAAAAGGGAGATAATACATTTAGTTTTCCCACTGTAATAGTGTAATTCTGACTACTGTGGTGAGTCATGCCATTCACCCGTTTTAATAGTTTTAAACATTAAATTAAAGCATTAAAACCCTGCCCTATCTTCCTGAGCAGATGAGACCCTGGAGATCTATCTGGAGGTGTACGTCAGTAAAGACTCCGTCACGCTGCTGAACTCTGCAGAGGACGCCATAGAGGACATTCTGGTGCTCCATCTGGACCGTGGCAAAGACTACTTCATTACAATCTCTGGCAACTACCTGCCCAGCTGCTTTGGTACCTCGCTGGAGACTCTGTGCCGCATGAAGAAGCCCATCAGAGAGATCCCCATCACCAAACTAATTGACCTGGTGAGGGAAATGAAAATCCAATCAGACCAGTTTAAAGTGATAGTATTACTGAACAGAGGCATATTTTCCTAAGATTGCTAGTTGAAGCTCTGAAACATAAACCCTCCTCTACTCAGAGCAGCTTAGCTCAGATTGTAATGCGATGGCTGCTTCTCACTGTGTAGCTATCCACTACCTGAAACCTGAACAGGGACGCATGAGAGCTTGTTCCCTCCCTCAGGGTAAACTCAGTCACACAGAGAGAACTATATTTGGAGCGCATAAAATGTCTCAACCTGTATAATTCTGGCCAAAAGGGGCCAAGGGAACAAGGAAGTGGCAAAAAACATAGGAAGGGAGCTCCTAAGGAACAGGGAAAACTGACTCAGGTTAGGCCCATATTAGTGCTTTATATAAATAGATTCCTCTGGTCTTCACACGTTCACCTCTGTCTGTTTCCATAATGCTATTTTTGACTTAATCTGACTTTGCTTTGGAATATACTATCATTCAGTACTCCTTTTTATTTCTGTTTAAGCTATTCCATTTTCCTACTGGCCTGGTGAATTTGATCAATGATTTATGCAAGAAAAATCTATAATCTATCTACTTTTCTGATTCCGTGTTTATGCAAATACCTCTTCTATCTACTTTGTTCTTTCTTCTTTTGTTTCCCTTCATCGCCTCTAATTGCCTTGATCCTTCCTTTCCAACTCTTCACTGTGGTTGTTGGCTGACTTCTTGCTCAGGGAGAGGACAACTACATGGAAAAGGTAAAATATTAAAACCAATACTGATCATCTATCAGTGAAATCAGCCTCAAAATCCCCTTGGTTACAAGACCTAGTATCTGCTTTATGACACTTTATTGACCATCCTCAGTCGCTCATGTCATAAAGAGAAACTGGTTCAACTATTATTAGAATTAGTCAGTCACAAACGCCCCAGTGTAGGCTACATCCTGTTAATGCCCAACTTTAATCTCAAAGATTTACATACTGTAGTAGAAATATATATTTGATTTTTATTTGTTAAGCATAAAATGTTTAGACTATTTACTTGAAAATTGTTATCCTGCTGTCCAACAAGCAGAAAGTAAAGGAACACTTTCACTTTTTGGAATATAATGTTATATTATGATATTATTATAATATATCATTGGATATTTGTATTCACTTTCTTTCTGAGAATTAGATGAGACATTGTTAAAACAGTGCAAGGAGTGGTGTTAGTTGGGGCCTGTTGCTTTGGTTGCCAGTGAAACATGAAATCTGATCCAGGAAGTCCGGATTGAGTAACAGCTACAAGAGTTTGAAGGCTCATTATCAGATATCAAAATGCTGTAAAAAATAATTATGAAGCTTTAGCGGTGTTGGTAGGTGTATTTCTAAACTTTGGAGAGAGCCAGGCTACCACCAAGAGTGGTAGCAAACCTCATCTAATGTTCTAAAAGTAAGAAACAAAGCCTACTTCCTAAAATGTTGGACTACTCCTTTAACGTGCAGTCCTTTTCAGCTACAATATTGTGCACTTAGGTTGATTAAAAAGTGGCTTCACTAGCTAATCAGAAAATTGAATCAGTTTCATACTCTCTACATTTCAGAAAACTGACAAGGGCAACAATTGTTAACCCACAGGCACTCACAGGCCAGACCATGTCAGCTTAGTTATAATCTGTGTGTGTGGATCAGTCAACCATTAAATCTCCCCTGGCCTATTGAGGACAGGGTACTCCAGTCCAATGAAACTTAGACACAAGCACACACACACTAAATCTCATTTCACAGCAGGTCACCCAGACTGCACAGCTCCCTCGTATACATAATCAAAAATAATGAGAAGAATTATTAGGCTCTGTTCAGCTAAACTCAAACACTCCTATGAAGCCAAACGACAAGTCTCCTCTTGCATTTCATAACTTGTTACATATCATTGAAACTGAGTAGCTGCATTGAGACAGAACAGATCTCCACTTAGAATATGAATTAGGCTTTGTTTTCTAACAATGTAGCAATTTATACATTCTTTATTAAAGCTTTCTTGATCTTGTATATGGAAGATTCACCACACTGTAAATACCTGAAGGTTCACAGTAGACTATTTTGGTGTTAAAACATTTTACAGGATATCACATTAGTTCTGCATGTTGGCATAGTCCCCCATTAAATGCCCACTCCAGTTTCCTCTGCATTTACTGTATGTGCAGGCTCACTAGCTGTGGTTATTTTTGGATGTCTCTCGTGAGTCGCGGGAATCCATTTGCAGATACAAAAAGAATGTGATATACAGCCCTTTTTAAAATGGCTCTCCTGCATTCAAGTTTCCAGACCTCCGAGATAATCACTGCTGCTCATATATCCATCACTATATCCATCACTAATTGATAAATTTCTCATGTGCAGTCACATAGAGGTCTCAAATCACACAGTATAAGAATAATGTCATGATTTTGATAATTTCTCTGGTAGTGAGTACATGGGAGAATATTGGTATATTATTACAGGAAATGCTTTAATGTCTGCTACAGTTTGCCATTGTGAAACCTAGTGAATGTGTTAATATCTCTCATCAGGAAAGGTCAAAAGTGAGCTTCCTGATGGTGGATGGTGCAAGTACCGAGGACAAACCTCTGAAGATCCCCAAAGAAGTGTGGATTCTTGTCAACCATCTCTTCACCAAGTCCTGTGATCAGGTAAGAAAGGCTACAGCTTTTAAAATTTGATGTAATCCACCCTTAAAGATGATCAAGAAAAGGCACTTATGCTATTACATAAGACAGAATTCCAGATATCAATTATTTTTTTCATTCCACAATATTCATTTTATATAGTGTTACTGTCCTGTGAAACCATGTATCTCCAAAACTTTTCATGAATTGAGAAACACGGTGTTGTTTTCAGATTTGTAAAATTTTCTTTGTAACTAAATGGGATTTTATATGGTTTAGTTTAGGATGTTTTAGGAAGCAGGACAATTTTCTCAGCCCATAGGAACACTTAATCCTTCCTTTTATGCAAAGTACTTTGTGATTCTTTCTGTGAAAAGCGCTGTATAAATACATTTTACTTAACTTACTTAATATTCACCTAAATTATGAACTTGTTCTGATGAAAAACAGTGTGGCGCCTTATGTGAAGATGATCTTTGTGTGTGTGCGCAGTTATGAACAGACAGGTTTACTAAAAGACTTTGTTTTCCAAGTAATTTAATATGTGTGGATGGAGACTAAGTCCATTTCATGTTTTATTCGTCATTATATGATGATTTATAGATGATTTAGAAGACCGAGGTCTTTATTTGCAATGTCATGTAACAAGTCATGTTCATGATTGGCAAATTTATCACCATGGCAACAGTATTTATTTTTGTGTCTTATAACTGTAAGTGGGCCTGGCACGTGTGTGTGCATGACACTTATCGCCTAACTAACCAACTTATACTGATACTGCTTGGACACAGAGGTACTTGTGGAAACTGTTTTTAAATGTTCCATATTTGTCTCTGTGTGTCTCCCAGGAGGACTTGTTCCAGACACCAGGCCTACAAGAGGAGCTGCAGAGCATCATCGACTGTCTGGACACCAGCATCCCAGACTCTATCTGTATCCTTGTTTATGAAGCCAGTCCCACATGCCCCAGATTTCATTAAGACCCAGTCCTGCAACCACTGAAATGCCAAACAGCACTTAAAATAAGACCCATAGAGTAGCATTAAGGCACATACTTGCATACTTACTCAATAAACTAATTTTGACCCTACCTCTCAGTATATTTATAGAACTCCATATTTGCTTGTTCTTCCCTAACTGTTCATGTAGCTGGTTGTAACCACTCTGTAGCTGAGGCTCTGTTGATCTTCCTGGAGGCCTTGCCGGAGCCAGTGGTGTGTTACGAACTCTACCAACGGTGCCTAGACTGCTCTCATGACAGCCGCCTCTGCAAACAGGTGCAGTGCCTACACTCAACATACCATGTAGTTAACTGTATGATGGATACCAATTGGGCATTGTTTTCTTAGAAGAACTGTATAGAAAAGAGTGCATAGTGGCTGTGTTTTAGCTCGGCATTATCCCAGGATTGCCTATGTCCTATACTGCATACAGTAATGTGTATGACTAATCTTTGTCTTCTTTTGACAATGGACAGTTGATCTCCCAGCTGCCCCGGGCTCACCGCAACGTGTTTCGCTACTTAATGGCCTTCTTGAAGGAACTTCTCAAGCACTCACACAACAACAACCTAACAGCCAGCCTCATAGGTACGCAATGGATACATCCTACCTTAATGTTCATACTACCTTATAGCTCATTGAATAGCCAATTTATTGTTCTTAGATGTTTATAATGTGTGTAATGTGTACAATGGAGAATAAGACCATTGTAGTGTAAATTGGATTGTTGTATGTGAAGCTATCTCTCTTTGTTAGCCCTCTCTGTGTTTGTTCTTTGTTTCCCATGGCAATGAACAATCAGGATAACAACAGTGATCACCATAAGGCACTGTGACAACAAAAGCTTCTGTTTTACAATACTTTTATAAATATGGCATACATAACATCGGACATCCGTGTTTCAACGATACACTGAGACAAAACATTTCAGTGTTTACACTTTTATTATTATTACATCATATAAACCTTTACACAAAATACTGCACTTGGGCAATAATTAATACATTTTGGTGTCAGAAGTAAATTTAAGCTATAACCAAAACTTCTTAAATGATACCCATCCCTGAATATACTCATATTAACAAGTATATGAGATGATATTTTATTTTATTATTTTAGTCTTTAGTGCAGACAACTGAGTATTTCCACTGAAGCAGTTTAGACTAATTTACTGTACGTTGTTTAAAGGCATTGTGGGTTATACAGTGGTAGGGGAGACCACTAACTATTCACTTTCTTCCTTCCCTTTGATTTTCTGTCAGTTAGGGATTTTACACATCATCTTTATGGTAGCCATTCTGCTACATATCCACACAAGGGTTGGTTACTGTGACATGAATGTTAAACTGTGTATATTGTCTTCACACTGCTGGTTATACAGACCAGATGTTATAGATGTTGTGTTAGTATATCAGTTCTTTTCTTTACCTCTTTGTCCTGTTCTTGTATTTTAGCTACACTCTTTGCCAGCCTCCTTATCCGTCCGCCTCCCAATCTGATGGGCAGGCAGACACCACACGAACGTCAGAAAGCTATCGACTTCATTCTGGGTTTCCTCATGGCAGGAGACGAGGAGTAACCGAGGTTAATGGTACCTCGCGCCATCAGTCGGGTTTGGAGTTGATTCCCAGCCTGGCTTGCTGTTGGCTGAGGACCTGGACCTGTAGGACACTGTGGAACATCCACATGGTACTTTGTCATCTATTGGAGACCAGTGCCGCTCTTGCATCCTTCCTTTTCACAATCGCTCTTGTTAGCGGAACTCAAGACTTCCATTAGAGTTGTGATGATTTTACCAAGTGTTATATCTTCAGTTCGTTCACAGAATGACCACTCGCTGGATTTGTAAGCACTTGGGAGAGGTTTAAACTCATGCCTATGCACTTTCTGATGACCGAAAGGCTGTGGCTCCAGACTAAAGTTGTTCTCCTCCTCAGCTGACCCTTCTTATTGTAGGCGCTCATGTCAAAAATATCTCTCCTGAACAGTGAGTGAGTGGTATGAATGTAAAAAAACACTCTGTATCCATAGATGCTAAGCGAAAGACTCAATTACACTAAAGAAATTAAATCCCTGAAGTTTAAAGAAGTAGACTGAATAAGTTAAAAGTATAAATAGTTTGAAATGGGATAATTGTGGAAAGAATGTTTAAGCTTAAGATAAATCATGACAATCATTCATTTTAACTGAGGGGACAATATTATAGATATCATTAGGACCTTTTTGTTACCATACTGATTGTATTATAACTGTTATTTAAATATTTTTCATCTAAGTTTGCACCATGGGAATGGTTTCTGGTTCCTTCTACAGTATGTTTTTTTTTTTTTTTTAAGCTCTGAATTGGTTTTAAAATTTTCATCGCTTGTTTTTATCATCCTGTTATAGAAAACTGTCGTGAATGTTTTTATGTAAATCCAGCTGTGAGCCTCACATCTCTTTTTGCCAGTTCCTTATGAGTTACAAAACAAGTCTGTTAACACACTAACTTCCTGGTCAACCGGAATCGAGCGAACCTTCACCCTCTGTTGTTCTTAATTTCTTAAATAGTGTAAATAGTGATTGCTTCTCTGGGTATGTCATGGGTATTTGACTGTCGGTATGGTGACGCAAATCTGTGATGGCGTCTTACGTTTTGTCATGTTTGTGGTACTGTTGATGTCTGTGTATGTTTACACGTCTTTCCTCACTTCTGCCACATAATTTTTCGTTGTTTTAGGCCTGTGTTGCCAAGACACTGCTGTTGTGTTCCTCGTGGTAAATCCAGATGAATAGTACTCTTGCTTTACGTGATGCAGCACTTTCTGGGTGTAAGATTTAATGGCTCATTACTCTGCAGGGTACAGCCTGTCTTTGTGCACCTTTCTCATTTGTGCCAGTGAGGACATTGTAGTCAGTGTTGAAAAGACATGTCATTGTTATTGAAATAAGGAACTTAAGCTGTGTATAATGAACAACATTTCCTCCTTTTAGAGTTTTCCCCAAGATATGTCAGCATTAGCTTTCCCAGTTCACAAAAATATTCACATTTATGACATTAATTTCCCTTTGCTCAGTATCTCCTGTAATTTAGTGATGTCAGAGGATTTCTTCTTAGATGCGCCGGGAATTTGAGAAGATTTAATGTTTGGAGACATTGTGAGCACATGATGTAAGGTGGCCATACTGACAATCATGGCACGTATAGAAAAGCCGGTCGGACTGAACTTGCTCTGTTCTTGCATATTTTTTTTCTTCTGCCTTATTGCCATCAATACACTAGATTCCTCCGTTAGTCTTAATCAAGCTGCGCTTTGCCAAAAGGTGGCTTGAGCCTGAATGAATAGTTCTGGGGATTCAGATTTGGGAGAGCCATTTTACATTTATTTATTTATTCATTTTGTCTTTAGAAATACTATCCTCAACATGTCAAACAGGAAATCAATATAATCAATAACCTCTGATTTTATGTGTTGTCTTATGCCACTGTACCAACTGATCCCTTTGTGTTTTTTGTCTTCAATTTTGTCACAATCTGTTCATAAAATTAAGGTACATTTAAAGGTACGTGAGGAAACAGTCGCACCTGTTTTCAACTTTACAGATATTTGGTGCTTTTAATTTATTTAACAGAAATAAAACTATGTATGAAGCAGTTTTGTTTTCCCATTCAACACTGCCTTTTTATTGACCGCTTGTTATTTAGATGAACAACAATTGTACAATGGTTTTTGGGGCTCACTCTTTAGGTACATGTGAAATCGTTACCGGCTGATGTTGACCGTATATTTAGTCTACTCAGTGGCCGGTGAGAGATCCCTCACCTCAGTGCAACATTCTCATTCACTGTGAATATAAAACCCCCGGCTTGGACCTGCTGCCACTATTTGCCTGTTGTGTTGTAGCCCAGTTTCAACTTATTCAAAGCCATGGCCATGCTCAGAGTGTCTTCTTATCGCAAGCTGTTTGAGGATGATAGCTGGAGTCGAAATGGAGGGTTAAGTCTGCAGTGTGCAGGGCAGTGCCGGTCCTCTGTCAGGTCAGTGTGTGTCTCTGGGTAGAGGTTGAGTGCAGCAGTGTTGTTTCACTTAAAAATATGTAGACTTTAAGATGTATTTAACCAGAAACAAATGTTCATGAATGTGGGTGTTGTAGTTAAGGCAGATTTCCCTGAATAGTGATGACAAATACCTTTTTTGTGCTCATGGAAATAATTTCTCTATAATTAGTCTTATGTTCATTTACCTTGACAGGTGAGGGCTAATGAACTGAAGTGTTTAAAGAATGATGCTGTACTGTAGTTGAACTTTTTTTGTTTGTTTCCCAAATGAATGTTTTACTGTATGCAACTTTGTAAAAGTCATTAACTATCCCTGGATGTGGATCAAATGATCGCCCATAGGATCCTTGAAAATCCATTCCAGTCTTTGGTACTTTGTGTCCTCCTCTCAGGGGTGCGGCCGTTAACAAGTGTAGCTGTGACAAGTTAGACTTTGTAGCTGCCGAGGCGCTCAACAAGGAGGGTCTGAACCGGTTTGTCCAGGAGCGCAACATCATCGCAGCCCTCAACGACCGCCTGGTCAGGCTTATTGAACTGGTGAGGAAAAACGCTGTTACTGCTCCCAATGACACACCAGCACTTTATTTTCCCTCAGCTGTGTCATGCCTTTTGTTCTTGGTAAATGAAGCAGTGAATATACACACACACACACACACACACACACACACACAGTATGTAACTGTTTAATCTGTCTCTGCCCTTTAGGCCCATTGTTTTGAGGAGGAGAATGATTCTCTTGAATGTCAGATTGTTGAACTAGAGGAGAAGCTGAACAGTCGACAAGCCTCCTCCAGCATCACCTCCACTGTGGCCGAGCCTGACTACAGTCTGGATGCAGTGGTGGAAAGACTGCGCAGGGAGAGGGTATGCTGCCGCTGCTGGGTGTGTCTGCTGCATGCTTCTCTGTGTGCGACATTCTTAAATTGGGTTTTCTCATAGATGGTCCATTGCGCTTTCCATCCCATCAATTTTACTTTAGTTTGTGCAGTGACAGACAGGACTGATCTATAACCTTGTCAAGGTCCATCACTGTCATCACCGCTTCTCCCTGCAGGATGAGATTCTGTGTGACACAGAGGAGCTGCAGAAAGAGCTTGAACGTCTGATGAAAGAGTACGAGAAGGCTGCACAGCAGACGGTCATCCTCCAGCAGGGACGACAGGAGGTTGCTGAGGTAATAGTTGTAAATACTATATAGCATCCTTACCGGGAACAAAGTCGACTTGTGAAAGTCGGGGCTGTAGCCAGGATTTATAAACACTGAGAGTCCCCCTACATAAAAATGTGTATATACAGTACAGCATAAAGCTTGACAATGCAACATGAATGAGTTAAGGTAAACTTAAATAATTAAAGCAAACCAAGATCAACACTAAAGTGACATCCATAAAGGGTTGCTAAACAAATTACAAATAATGTATTACTTCAATACAGACAAGAAATAAACAATTAAAATGCAGAAATAAAAATAAGTTTTTTGCAAATTTTAAATGAAGAATCCCTGAAGTTAGAGTATGTTCTCAGACCAGTTTAGCTTGTGTTACATCCTGTTATTTTGAAAAAATTAGCTCTATAAATGAATCCAGCTATAGAGATTCAAAGCCAACAAACATATATTAACTACTTACTAACATTTATAACTGCAGAGTTGATGGCTTATTGTTAAGTGAAAAACAAAAGCTCATGGGTTTTCCACTATACATTAAACATTAACCTTGAAGTTGTTAATCATAGTTGGTACTTTTTTGGCCTGAATAGTTTTTCCTGTTTATAAGGTGTCCATGAGATGTCCTACAGACTGTTTGACTTTGAATTATGGAACCCCCCGCCCCCTGCCCCTCCAGCATTATGGGCAGAAGTGCTGCAATTCACCCTCCAAACCAGAGGTCATGAGATTAAAAATAGTTATGTTTAACCCTTAGGGGTATGTATTTAGGTTAAAGAGTCACTTCAAAACATTTTATTGCACTTCCATGAAGTTGGGGGACTTTCAAGAGATGAGATATAAGAAAAGAATGGCCAAATTTGAAGCAGCAGAAGGTGAGATACCCTGATTTTTAGTCCCTAGTGTGGGTCAAGCTGCAATGACACTGGCTCCTACATTTCCCAAAATGCAACCAGTAGCACCTTTTTGTTAGACCCTCCGTGCCTGGTATTCCTTTGCCTGGTATTATCTTTCAAACTCAAATTAATCAACTAATGAATATTAAATTGAGTCACTTGTGACTTATACAACTTTTATTCTTTCATTTCCCCCCCCCCCCAGGGGATCAATACAGTATCTCTTAGATTCTTGTACCGTGCTATACATGATCACACCTCTCTTGTGATAATGCGCCTTCAGCACTAGACGGCAGTGTTGCCAAGCCTTTCCCTGCTCCTCCTCCCCTCGGCCTCCTGGTGAATCAGCTGAAACTCGGCACAGCTGCGCCTCTGTAATGCAGCCAATGGGTGTTGATCACCAGCAGTCACAGTCTGGGCTGGTGGCCCACTGCAACCTGAGCCACCAACTTTTCCATATACCCCCCTCCCTCACACATGCCAGAGCCAATCTCCTCCCAGCCGGGCCAGATGCGAGGGAGGATTTAATTTCTCCCTTACAGATGTGATGCAGGCTATAATACGGTGCCGTAATGTTCCTGCTGGCTGTTCCTTCAGTTCTCTGGTTCTGAATTGGGAGCAGCTGGAGGGTGACAAGAAAGACTTGGTGGGAAACCGACAGCGAAGTAGAGGAAGAGCAGAGATGCGGAGGAGAGGAGCAAACGCTACACAACTCAACCCACAGCTAGCTGCAGTTCTCTCAACATAATGGTAGACTGACAGCGATGAAACAAGGCATGTTATCCAGTCCAGTATACTACTGGATATTGTGTTGTTTCACTCCTGCCAGTTCTGCTCCATTTTTTCAAGGCCTACAAATTTCCCCTCTTCATAAACCTTTTGTTTCAGTTATGTTATTGTCACCAGACCTGGTGGGTTGCAGTAAAACACAGTTGTGCAAGAACACCATTCACCAGAATTAAAATGCACTTACAAGGAAGTGGATGAGTGACGAGGCCAAGTGCTCAGTCGGTTTACTGTAAGTGGTGCTGCATGGGAACAAAAAAAATGGGCACAGAAAAGAAAATGTTCTTCACGCACTCTTAGGCAGAACAAGGAGAGAAGTTATAATAAAAGCCTTTATTTAGTCAGGCATGTCGGTTAAAACGCCTACCGGCTTTGACCTCACAAGATCGTCATCAGAGCGAGAATTGTAAAAACAGTGGATGGATTTTAAAATGTTGAGGAATCTTAAAGGCCAAGCAATAGGGTTCCAGACAAACAAACAGTTTTCTGCTAAAGTTAGTTCAGTTTTGATTATTTCACATGATTTCTGTTTTTCTCTGTGCACTTTTCCATTGGTTTCAATGGGGCGGGGCTGTGTTGGAAAAAGGTAATGTCATGTACTTCTAAGCACCAATCAGGATGTAGCAACATTTGCATCAGAATACGATGTCAGTTAGTGGGTTGTTTGGCCAAAACACACCCACACTTCCAGATGAAGCAGATGAGCTCAGTTTTTGCCTGTCTTAACTTATAAATAATACCTAAAGATGTTTTTTTTTCTCTGAACTTTAACTTGGATTTTTGCATGGTTAGTAACGGATAATTATAGAAATAAAAATAGAAAAATACTTGATTTGACTTGGGCACTATTCAGTCACGGTTTCCGTTTTACAGCCCGCCGCTATAATGGTTTGGTTCCCTCTCATCGATAATCAGCATCGTTTTTAGCAAAAAAATCTCTGATAAATTCACTTTACCTGCTCAGCACCAAACAGCTGACTGACACAGTTAGTGACTAGCTGGTGAAGAGAGTAGCTAAAAAGCCAGATATTTCCTTCATGAGTTGGTGGAAACCAAAAGGGAAGTAAAAGGAGAGTCGATATTAGACTTCCAATTGTCAGGTGGACAGAAACACGACTCCACATTAATGCTAATGTTGCTCTCCTGGATGCTAAAAATAAGCAACTTTTCCAAAAAAAAAATTCCAAATGAACTATATAAGGTGCTAGTATGTCATGGTTGTGTTTACAGCTTGTTGCCCCTAAGAGGCCAAAAAGACAATTAATGCTTTAAAGTTTCTCCCCAGCTGCTTGCAGATTCCTGAACGCAGGCAGCAACAGCAGCAGCAGCATCAGGACCAAACCACTTTTGCTTACTGCTTTCCATCAAGGACCGTGCCACCCTCCCAGCAAGGCTCCACAACTTCACCACCAAACTCTCTCTGCATGTGTCCAAATGTAAATGTAGGCACCCACAGTAACTGCATCCAACACCAATTAATCTGGTTCTTTAAAAAGAGTAGATGAGCTAAGAACCCCTGCTAGCGGATGGATCGGTGGACAGAGCTTTTGTGTCTAGTTAGCCTGCTTCTGAACTTCCTCCTCCTCCCCCTTTTCTCTGCATTGCGGTGTCTACTTGCTGTTCAGGGAAACAGGTGGATGTGCTGATGGTTTCTAAAATGGTTGTTCAGGGTGGAAACAAAGCCTTTTTGTACTTTTCTTCAACCTGTGGTGTGATTTACTGCACAAACTGCAGTGTTCTGAGACGCCTCCAGAAATGAAGTTGAACTTCTGTACTTGCAGCTTGTTCTCTGTTAATTTGATTTTCTTTGCAGGAAGTCGATGCTGTGACAGCAGAGTGTTTGGCACTGAGGGAGCAAGTGGCTATCTACGAGGAGCAGCTGGCCAACATGGAGGCCCAGCACACAACGGTGAGGGAGAGAGAGGATCTATAGCTGCAGCGTGGTAAAACGGAAATTTTATAGCCATGAAAATGACTCAAAATGTAGCTCTTAAGTCAGACGGGAATGTTGGAGAAATATCCAGACCTGTGGTGACAAACACAGCTAGGATGATCCCTGTCAATATAAACATATGGGGAGAGGATTAAAACACAAAATATGTATCTAGTATATCATGCAACAAGTCAAAATTAGGCCCTTGTTTAATTTGTTGTGTTCATTTGAGTCCTTGTTCCAGTGTTTTAAAGGGGACATAAAATGAAAACTCACTTATTCAGTGCTCGTGCACATACATTTTGGTATCTGAAGTGCAGTACCAACCTGCAAACTGTGAAATAAGACAATCTAGTCAGGTTTTTGTGAGCTGCCTAGATCCGAAAACATGGAATTCAACAAGCCATTCAGATTTGGCTCCCCTTCCTATGTCACATGCAGGCTCATTAGAATATACCGCCCCATATCTGAGTATCTCCATCCAGCAGCTTGAGAACTACCTTTGCAAAGGTGCACCATATTTTTCTCACAAACCATTCAGAGACTGGGCTTTTTGGGCGGGGGGCTTAAAGAGACGGGCGCTAAAACGGAGCGTTTTAGCCTGAGGGTCAATACAGGTATCTTGAGACAGACAGTATGGAAAAAAACAACAACATTAAAGCAGGTTAACATGATCCTGTATTAATCCAAAATACATGTATTAACCTGAAAATCAGCATATGTCTCACTTATGATTTCTTTCTGAGAGTTGGATTAGAAGATCACCACCACTCTGAGAGTGGTATCAATCCTCTCATGTGACTCTTAGCAAGAAAGCAAACGCGCATATTTCCCAAAATGAACTATTGCTTTAAAGGTGCTGTAGGTAGGATTGCAAAGATCCAGGACTTAGCCAAACAATTTGAACAGCCACAAGGGAGAATGAATGCGTGTGCATGAGCAGTGATTGACACGCAGTTAGACACCACCCCCTGGCCCTGATTGGTGCATCTGAACAGGGAGCGGTGGATTTTTGCAAATCGCACTACAGGCTGTAGGTGGTGCCAGACGAGCCAGATTATTATTTTTTTTTATTACCTGCTTCATGTAGTTCTACTGGAATATAGGGTCAGTTTCAGCAAATATGACAGAAAGTTAATTTTATAAGTCTTACCTACTGCACCTTTTAAAATAGGCTTGTGTTTGCAACCATATCCAATGCACATAATTACCTATATCACATCCACACACACCCTGCTCTCTCCACCTTCTACAATATTCTCCACCCCGCCAGGAGATGACAGACGCGCCCCAGTATCAGATCTTGAGGCTGTAGGCAGAGAGAGCGGCAGCTGAAGCAGGAGCAACTCCATCACACTGTTTTTCTCTGCAAAGCCAGGCCGCCCGGCGTTTAACACACTCCCTCTGGGACACGCTCGATAACTCACAGTCCGGGAAATGCAGCTGAATACCAAATGGAAAAAGAAATTTTCTTTGTTTTATTAACTGTTGTTATTCTCAGCACTTCAGATACCCCATATTTCCCTGATGAATCGGCAGCCATGTCGTTATTTAGGTGGAGGGGAAAGGATACAAATGTTAGACTGCCATTGCAGCTCTGTAACAGTTAATTTTCTCTGTAATGGATATAGGTTTTTTTTTTTTTTTTTTTACTGAAGGAGCTTGATATTGGAAGCTGAAGACAAGTATGTTGAGGTATTTGATGTGTGTGTAAATTCATCAAAATGAACTATGTGTGTTTGTATTTGCAGAGGTGAAATGTTACTAGTACATATCAGAGGTACTTTTTTTCATTTCATGCCACGTTATAATTCTGCTGCACTACAGTTTTATTTGACAGCTATAGTTATAAGTTACGTTACAAATCAAGATTTTACATAGAAAACATATGATGGCTAATAAAATATGATGCGTTCTTAAATATAAAATCATTCAACAGTATATAAAATAGATCAAATTAGCTACAGTATATATTAGTATAACACTCAGGGGCCATTTATCTGCATAACAAGTACTTTTACTTTTGACACTTTAAATAAATTTTACAGATAATGCTTACAATTCTTTAACTTAAGTAACCTATGCAGATGCTTTACTTGAGTAAGTACTAATACCACACAGTAAAAATTCTACTTCTGACTACAGTAAAAATGTTACATGTAAAAGTCCTGTATTCAAAATATTATTCAATATTATCAGCACAATGTACTTGTAGTTAAGTAAAAGTACAATAATTCCCTCTGAAATGTAGTGAAAAACGAAGTAGCATGAAATGGAAATAATCACATTTAGTTATTTAGTTGCATTTGACCACTGAGTATACTTCACCGCTGTTTTTTTTTTTGTGTGTGGCATGTATGATCAGGAAGTGGAGAATCTGCTGGAGCCAGCTGAAGGGGCTACAGGAGCAGTGGCAGCTATTACATTTGGCAGCCCTGACATCACTCCAGCCCTGCTTGTAAAAGAGTACTACTGCCAGCTGGCCGAGAACCTCCAGGTACAACACACAGTAGCATAAAACCCATATGAAGTGGCCGCCTGATGCTTTACAGTAGCATGTCTGTGTACAACCATAGAATCACAGCAAGGCTATTTCTGGCTTTGGTTCTCATTGAGCGACACTTCCATGCACATGAATGGCCTCATAAACACCAATAGTGGACAAGTCAATAAGTACATTTACTCAAGTACTTTACTTAAGTAAAATTATAAGGTACTGGAGGGTTTCAATGTCATGCTACTTTTTACTCCTACTCCATTACTTCAGAGGGGTGTATGTTATCTGACAGCTATGGATACTTTTCAGATTAAGATTTGACATTAAAGAAACATGATAAGCTTGTAAAATGCATTTTTAAAGATGAAGCCAGTGTTTTTTTTCACTAGCAATGGCTGGTTGGGGCCCTTTGCCACTTTTCAGATGTCTATAGTGTTCTCCATCCAAATGTAGTATAAATCTTTAACCAAGAAAATCAGCTAATTAATTTAACTCTATCAATAACTATATCAAGAGCTGACTTAGCGAATGTATCCACCAGCCACCGGCTGGTGGATACATTCGCTAAGTCACTTCATGAATATAAATTTATGTCGCTAAACTTAGTTTTTTCTTCTTTCCTCTCCCATTAATCATCTCGTTGATCTTGTGACCCTTTGGACGGGGCCAACCCCTTGGTGTGACAACCACTGGACTAAACTGTATATAAAGAAACAGCAGCTATACCTCAACCAGTTATAACAGTAAAAATGCCACTTACACGTGCATGCATCAGTATTAATAATCTCATATATAATGATGTATGTGTGACAGGAGCCTTTTCCTGCAGAACAAGTACTTTTACTTTTGATACTTTAGGTGCATTTTGTTTGTAATACTTCTGTAATGTTACTTCAGTAGGATTTAGAATTACTTTTAGTTGGAGTATTTTTAAATTGTTGTATTGCTACTTTTATTAAAGTAAAATGATCTGAGTACTTCTCCCTCCACCGGCTGCCTTCCTCAACCTCCTACTGACCACTGATTACTTTCTCCCTCCCTCTGAAACATCCCTGCTAGGGCCAGATGAAAATCTCAACTTTCACAAATCACACAACGATACTCCCACTTGTTTTCTTTTCCTCTTAACACAACACCAGGGAAGAACTCGAGAATCAGAGGCTGCCTTTGTCTACCTGTGTGTGTGTGTGTGTGTGTGTGTGTGTGTGTGTGTGTGTGTGTGTGTGTGTGTGTGTGTGTGTGTGTGTGTGTGTGTGTGTGTGCGTGTGTTGCATCGGGGTCAGACTACAGCTCCGGTGGGTCTGACCCCCTCTGGGGGCGAGGATGTCTGCCCGGTTCGAAGGTCAGGGCTGAAATCAGACTGCTGGCCGCCTTCCCATGCTCCTCAGCAGTACTGGAGTAGACGCTGGTGCGTGTGTCCTTCATTTGGAGGCATGGCTGAAGGGTATCCAGCGTATTTATGTATTTGTGTGTCTGTCTAGATGCGTAGGTGTGTTTTTTTTGTTCCCCCAAACCCCGTCTATTCCCTCTCTCTCCCTCCCACTCTGTCTCTTCTCTCGCCAGCTGGACACCGTCCTGTCTGTGCCTGGCCTCGATTACGACGCGCAATTGTCTCGATGCTAAAAATGATTGCTATCGGGGTTTGAACAGTAATGGTGATTGCTGGCTGACTCCCACACACCTGTGCACCCTCATGTTGCTTGTTTCTGCTGCATTTGTTCCATCTAATCAGGAATGTAGTGGACACGAGGAGAGGTTTAACCATCAGCTGGGATAAGAGGCTCTGATTGCTCCTTGCTCCACTGTCAGAGTGCACTTAACTGCCCAAAAGAAACACCATCCTCCATGGTCCTGTGCATTTGCAGACTCAAACTGAAAGGTCAGAACTTTCACGACTGAACTTCTTCCTCCTCTTCTGTCTTTGCAGTATGAGTGTGGTGCATCCTCCTCCGCTGTGGTTCACAGTGGTGATGGAAAACAACTGGAAGTGGGGGAAGCTGGAGGGTCAACAGTCAAAGACTTTTCAAAGATAAACGACATCAATGAGCTGAAGATGCTGGTGAGCCGACTCACTTCCTACCTACTTTTTTCATCACTTTTAAAGGGTTAGTTCACCCAAATCAAACAAATAGTGCTCCACATTATTAAGGTAGATTTGGGATTTGGTTTTATTTGCCAAGATTTTGAGATGAGATCTCATTTTTCTGCTGCGCACACCTTGCAAATCTCAACAACATGTTGTGCAAAGCTCCTGCATTAAGCAAGCTGATACTCTTATTAGTGCCTTGAATAGAGTTAGCTCAGAAGATTGATACCACTGTCATGTGTGCCAGCAGCTGGTCAGCTTAGCACAAAGACTAGAAAAAAAGTGGGAAACAACTAATCTGGCTCAGTCCAAAAGTAACAAAATCAGCCTACCAGCACCTCTAAAGATCACTAAATAACACATGTATATGTTGTATGTTTAATCCGTACAAAACCAAAGTATAAAAACAACAAGTTTTGGTTGCAGAAGGGGTTGTGTGTTGGACTATTTCTTGGCTGGGTGCAGTCACTGTGAGTCAGCCAGTCAGCATGAGGTTGCCAGGTTAGCTTTTTTGCTCTATTCTAGTCTTTATGCTAAGCTAAGTAAGCCGGCTTCTGCTCCTCTAGCTCTCTAAAGTGATGAAGCGTATTTCTGAAAACGTTTAACTATTGTTTTAAAAAGTAGTCCCATGGAAATTGTTGACTGCATGCTCTAAGGATTATCCAGAGTAATTGGGACATTGTAATATAAAGTATACATTTCCAAAACTGATAGTTACAAACTTCTGCAAATAAAACCCAAACTGTCTGCATGGCTGGTTACCGCTACTGGCAAGGAAGAAAATCTGTATTTTGGGGGGGTGAATGACCCTTTAAGTTTCACATTTACACATCATTTAAATACTTCAGTTACTGCCTACTGATTTACATCTTCCCATAACACATTTCCTACTTCTTTACTGACAAAGAAAAGAGGAGTCTTACAGACCACAACTGGCTCTGCATCGGCCATCAGCTCTTAAATCAGACATAATGGTGGAAATGAATGGTTTCCCACAGCAGGCGAAGGGAGTGGAGAGCAGCTGAGTGACAGCAGAGCAACAGTGTGGGAGATCCTGCTGACCAGAGTGTTTACTCTGCGGACACTTTCAGCAGGAGATGTGAAAGGCTCGGCTTCAGCTCAGACAGGATTTATTGCCCTCTGTGTCCTCAGTTATTAAGTACAGTCTTTAAAGCGCCTGCAGCGTCATGAACATCTTAAAACTTGACACACACACACACACACACACACTGACTAGAGACTACCTCTGCAAATGAAAGGGAGGAAATAAACCTTCATCGGATATTTCTCATCCTGCCAGCAGAAAAATGACAGCAAGGGGCTTTGAATGAAAGAGCGAAGTGAGGCCTCAACAAAGCTACGAAACAGGAAATTATGACTCAGGTAAAATCACCAGGTGATTCCCAAAACTACCTCCATTTCCTTCACATTAGTCTCTTTAACATCCATCAGTGGTCAGACCACAGCTGAAGCCTAGCTACATCTGTAACAAACATGGTGGTTTAGTTCTCATTAATGAGGCTGTAGCTCTTCCTCCAGCTCTTTAAATAAACAGTAAGCCTCTGTAACCACAGCAGAACTCTCCCAACATCATCTACTACATGTCTACTATGCAGCACCCTATCCCCAGTTCTGTTCAATCCAGCCTGACGGATGAACAGCACGGCCTGATCTGCTCTGTTTCCTCTCTCGCCTGTGATGGATGCCTCAGGTCTGGCTTCTCACCGAGACACAACATGTCCAAACAAACAGATTGCAGTTAAAATCAGCCATGACGCAGAAATGTATATAATAGAGCAGGCACTGATGGGGTTGTATGCCACTTCTCGCATAAGCACACATCCCAGACCTCACTCATTATGCCAGGGAGAACCAAGGAGTCTGGGAGCAAGTGGCTTGACCAGGTTTGGGAGTCATCATCAGCTGGGTCTTCCTCTGCTCACATGATCTCACTGAAAGATGAGCACGACTGCCTGGATCCCCATCTGGCTGTGACAGCTAATTGTTGAACTTGCGTGATTGCTGTAATTACTCACGGCAGGACACCACAGCTTCAGACATGAGGGGAGGGGAAGGGGAAGGGGGGGGGATGCTCCTGCTTTAGTTTGCGGTAGAAGTAAAGGAACCTGTTTTATCTGTGTAGGTTGGGTTGATTGGCATACTAAAGTTTTGGTTTGTTTTTGCTCAATTTCTATCCATTTTATATCAAAAATCGATCAAATGACAAATGTGTAATGCCTTTGCTTGTGATGACCAACCCATAGAGAGTTATCCCATTTCTTTTAGCTCGTTTTTTTTTTTTTACGACACACGAACAATTCTAGCTTGTTTAAAAAGCTCTAAAAAAACAACTAAATGTACTTGCTTAGCATCAAATTGCAGACAGACAAACTTAGCCACTCGCTGGTGAAGAAAGTCGAACATCCAGATGCTAAAAACCCAGATATCTTTCTTGGCAAGACCAAAAGAAAGAGTAAATAATGTGATTTGAAACACGACAGAGACCATGAAGGGAACATCGAGACATAGTCTGACATGATAACTAGTCGAAATCTTTGTGAGTATATTTTGAATGAATAACCATTGCTGTATGTTGTTTATATTTCTGTAGATTTCAGAGCTACAAAAGGAGCTCTCTGAGCTGGAGAAGTGTAACGAGCAGCTGGAGGACGAGGTTGAGATGAAGACGGCTGCATTTATTGACGAGATTGCTGAGTTGGAGGTCTGAGAGTCGACTGATTAACGTAATCATAGGCTGAAAAGGACCAGTGGTTTGGTCTAATTCTGTCATTTAGTCTCACCCTCTAATCCGTGTGTGTGTGTGTTTGTGTGTGTGTGTGTTTCAGTGTACTATTGATGAAATGCGGCACCAGGAGGCCGACTTCCAAGTGCAGATGAAGAAGCAGTGTGAAGACTACAAGGAGCTGCTCAGTGAGAAGATGGCCAGAGACATGGAAATTACTGCTTACAGGTCAGACAGTCTGGTGTAATAAATTGTGTTTTTGTGTGAAACTGTAATAAATCTTCTGTATGATCAGGTAAGCTTGAAAACCTAAAACTGTACTTGAAACTGAATAACTTGAAATATTTGTTCTGGGATTGTTTTAATTGTTGATTGTTTATACGCTCCCTATTAGTAAAGCAGCTAGAATTCATCCTGGGGTTCATTAATACACATGAATAATATGAAACAAAGCGACGACAAAGAAATAGTCAAATTAACTTTAACAGTCGACTGAATTAGTACATAACACCCTGCCAAATATAAATCTAAGCAGGCCGTGTATACTGTTGATAGACGTGTAATGTATACATGCACCTACTATCTTATCCAATATTATCTGATATTCAATATTTATTCCACCACTCACCCTTTACTATTGGTTTTTCTTGTTTAGAATTTCCTGTAATCATTTAGAATTGGTGTATATTGTTGTCCATTATTGATTATAAATATGTGTATATATGCATCTACTGTATATTTTAACCTATTTGTACAGTATGTAAAAATTGAGAGCTACTAGAAACCAGAGTCAAATTCCTGGCTAATAAAACACAGTCCAAAAATATTACAAACTTGGATTATTACATTAGATCATATTACCTAGAATAGATTGTACTTTTCAATTTGAGGCTCTTTGTATTAGTAATCTATTTGATTTGAGTTGGTAACAATTGGAATAAGCTCTGTATACAACAGTGTCTGGGAAGATATAATTGATATTTCCTCCTGGGATTGATTTTCCAGCAATAATACATTCTAACTTACTTAATATGCTATAACGGACCATAAGGTTCTAGTGTTGATGCAATTCTCAGAGCTGCCATAAATACGACTCTTACAGTGGTCATCCATACTTTCACAACTCTCATTCCCCTCTTATAGAGAACTGCAGGTTGTTATTCTTAAATGAGACCCCTATCATTATAAAGCACTCTTTATGTCATTAACAGCACGGTACAATTATACCAGAGAAGATAAGCAGACTTTGGGACAGCGAGGTCTAACTGTTAGCGAGGCTGTCAGTCAATAGGATGACCCTGAACCAGCACTCTGGGGCAGAGATGGACAGCCATGTCTGCTGGAGAACATGGAGGTGTTCATTCCAACAAAAACACTGCACCAGATTTCACTGATTAGTTTGTCTTCTCCTGTTAAAGGTGTCATAAAGTCAACTGCTTTAGTTTCTGATTGCAATTAAAATCTCAAGCGTCGGAGCCTTTTCCTGACATTTATTGTAGATTCCCATCTCTGCGGTAGGGGGTCAAATGAAAACCGACGTTCCCTACGGTGCCACACATAATTTAAACCTCTTGAGGAGAATAAACTGTTAGGAGCAAAGCACATAATAACCCTGGGATGATTTCATTAGATTTAAATTAAATCCATCGTCACTGTTTTTTCCTCAACATCAACAAAAGGTTTCTGCGTAAGCCTCACAGTGAATAATACAAGGAGTATTTCTGCAAGTCCAATATTGTCTCATGTAATGCCACCTGGACATCCGCATTGTCCATAATAAGATATTCCTGCAAACAAAGGCCTGACATCACGGGCCAACTGGAGTCACAGGAAACAGCTTCTGAATATGATGCGGTTTCCTGTACCTGACCTTGAAGACGTTGTAGGTCATTCCCTCCTTCCACTGAGGTTGTTTAACCATCTGCCATTCTGGTATGTGGACTGACGCACTTCAACCACCTCATCCTGCTGCCACGTAATTCCTCCTGGTCCCTCCATCGCCAATCCGACTGCATCTGACCCCCAGGGGCCCCTGCTGCAGACCTGAAGCTCAGACCCTCACAATGCCTCATTAGAATGGGCAAAGAGGACCTCACACTGTCAGCGCTGTGTGCTGGGCCACTGCCAGCTCTTCTCCACGCCAGCCTGTTAATGTCAGCCCTCCCCTTACACACATTTCCAAATTCGCCACAGTTTTAATTCCCTCTCGTTACCCAACAGACTGTCCCAAAGACATTTAAGGCACAGGAAAGGCACACAATCTACGCCAACTTTTATTTTTTTTCCTTTCCTTCCTTTTTTTTATTTACTGGATGTTTTGTCATCCGTGATTAAAACCATGAATAAGAAATGAAAATGGTGGTTGTTTATTCTCTCCGTGCTGTGGCAAACTGTCTGCACAACAGACCTTAATGACCCAAGGCTGCCATTACATGGTGGCTTATCGCCTGGAAAAAGCATCTGAGTAGTTCAGGCAGATGCTCGTTGCTTTTGCTCAATGCTAATGTGAACCATATTACACTGTAATTCATTCTGCTGTTCATTGTGGTCTGCTCATGGTGCTGCATGACTCAGCAACAAGTAGCTCAACTAGGGACAAGATCCTTTTTAGTTAAGTGCAGTCGATGACTGGTCTGCCGGTCCTATCTTAAAGCTGCTATAATCAATATTTTTTTATATTCACAGTGAATCCAATCAATCCCCTCTGCGCTACTGAGCTTAATAGCATCTTTCAGCTCATTGTTTTGATTTTCTGGCATGCAACTTTACTGCTTTGGTACACTCTCATCTCTCTCATCACTAGCGTGTCCAGATGTAGCAGGCAGCTGTTTTTAAAAACCCACTGTGCACTTCTACCTGCCCAGCATCAAACAGCAGACTGCCACAGTGAGCAACTAGATGGTGAACATAGTGAAGCATTTAGCAGCTAAAGAGCCAGATATTTCCCTGAGGAGTTTGTAGAGACCAAAAACAGCGTTAAAAAGAGATTAAATATTGGACTTACATTCATCAGATGGACACAAACATGACGTAAAATGAATGATAATGTTGCTCCGTGTCTGCTGGATGTGAAAAAAAGCATATTTTTGCTAGCAAGTACGTCATATCAACTTGATGGTGATATGTCAATATTGTATTTAAAAGTCCCATGGCATGAACATTTCACTTTATGAGGTTTTTTAATATTAATATGCATTCCCCCAGCCTGCCTATGGTCCCCCAGTGGCTAGAAATGGCGATAGGTGTAAACCGAGCCCTGGGTATCCTGCTCTGCCTTTGAGAAAATGAAAGCTCATATGGGCCGATCTGGAATCTTGCTCCTTATGAGGTCATAAGGATCAAGGTTACCTCCCCTTTCTCTGCTTTGCCCGCCCAGATCATTTGGCCTGCCCATGACATCCTCCTTAATAGCTACAGACACAGAAATGGCGCATACTAAGGAAAGCTCATTGTGGGACTGGCTCTAGTGGCTGTAATTCTGCACCAAGGCTGAATTTGGGAAAGAGACTTCAGATACAGTATTAGGGGACCACTAAGTCTATATAAAAGCATCCAAAGAGCACCATGTCATGGGACCTTTAAAGTGTGTTTTTGCGGTTAAAAAAAAGCAGTTATTGCAGGTTTAAATGTGTATATTAGTAGCTGTTCTTAAGCTTTTGATCCTATCACATGATCTTCATCAGCAGATGGAGTTTGTTATCATGTCTATTTTTTTTCTGTATTTTTCCTTTAGGACTTCTCATTTATGTTGGCTTAAAAGTTGAGTTATGAAGTTCATTCTTCACCCTGGAAGCAGCTGTTGACAAAACAATCTCACCTCAAGGCCCATTTTTGAGGTTTATAATCGAAAGCTTCAGAACAAGTGAAATAAGCAAAATGGCAAATAGTCCTTAGTTCCATCTTCTCAGTGTTAGATTTTATGTGCTGCTTTTCTTTGTCTTATGTATTAGTAAACAAAAAATCTATGTATTTTGATTTGAACAGTAAACTTCATTTGAAGATGTTGCCTTGGCCTTTAGGAAATTGTTTTTTTTACAATTTCCCCAAATTGATTAATTGAGAGAATAATTGATGGTGAAAATAATAGTTAGTTGCAGTCTTAAAAATTGACCTTAAGGTGAGATTATCAACTAATGTTTTTAATATAAAGAATTAACTTGCAATCTTCTGTCTTTCTGGTAAACTTGGCCTACAACTGATGAGCAGCACTACCTGTGAGTACTTCACCTTGGTCACCTGTACTCTGTGTGTTTACCGTGGTATTTCTCTGGTTCAGGAGTCTGGTGGAGGAAGAGGAGGAGCGCCTGTGCAAACTGTGACTTGAGGCTGGAGAATCAGACTGGCAGGCTGGATACTCCCCCCACACATGGATTAGAAAATAGACCAAAGAGAAACGTGAAAAACACACCGAAACCAGCACTAGGATGAAGCTTAAGGTACCAATGCAGCAATTTAAGCAGAACTTATCATGACCGATTAATACCGTCTGGAGACCTAAGCGGGGCCATTGATAACAGATCGCTGGCAGATGACCCCGAGACTCCCAAGAAAGATGGAGCTGTCTAAAAGAGGTGGGAGGATGGGGTCTGCGCAATGAGTGCGTATCCATTCAGTGTCTGGCAGGGATATTTCCTTAAGTGGGTTTTATCTTTACCAGCTCACTGCTATGATTCATAAATGTGTTGTCCCCTCTTTGTTGAACAAGTCACACACACACACACACACACACACACACACACACACACACACACACACACACACACACGTTAAACTGCGGCTCTGTGAAGTCATCCCCCTCTGATACCACCTCATCCATCACTCAAACGTTGTCTGATTACCAGCTCTTAACCCTTGACCCCATCACTGTTAACATATTGACAGTTCTCCTTTTGGTAACTAAAAGCATCCCACCTTCCCTTTGCTTTTACAGTCATGCATTCATGTTTTGTTTTTACATATAACTGACAGTCAAGTGTGCAGTGCACTGTTTGCTTTTCAAATGGTTCATGAAGTTGTTGTTTTTCTGCAGCTCTTACAACATGAGCACCTGGATGTTTCTACAAGAAAAAGTCTGTATGATTCATTATTTCTCCGTTAGAAATCAATGATCCAATTGCTGTCATTTTTAGAAATAAGCATTCTGTAATACATTCCTCTGTAATCTTTTTATTTTCCACATGACATTTAAGCTGTCTGTGATAAATCATTGTTGGTTCCCACTTCTGCACAAGCATCCGCATGTGCTTTAGATTTAAATTGAATAAAACTAATTGCTTGAGAGATCACCTCATACTGTGTGATTTCTTTCGTGAAAATCTCTGTTTCATGAGAACTGCTTGTGAATTTTTGGACTTAAGAAGTTCCCCGCACTATAAAACTATGCAGCGAGCACAGAGTGATTTATGTTCAGTGATCTTTCTTTCATTCATCTTCATGTTCAATGTGAGATTTGAACATTCCCAGCTATTAACGATCTCAAAGGCTTGTTAGCTCTGCCATAAAGATGAAAAATGCTGCTAATAACGGATCAAGATAAGATTAGCCACGCTCGGTGAACTTGTGGTGATGAGGAGTTAGCCTCTGTAATAATTGAGTTCAGTGTCTGGAGAAAGGCCTGGGA
The DNA here is from genome assembly GCF_010015445.1 of Perca fluviatilis. NCBI lineage: Eukaryota > Metazoa > Chordata > Actinopteri > Perciformes > Percidae > Perca > Perca fluviatilis. Next base: position 25,129,815 of record NC_053121.1, on the reverse strand, counting down.
ATGGGTGGATACGGTGACTTGTTTAATTGTCTCGACATGAAACATGGCCTGCTCAGGAGGAAGCTGCTGTGTCTGTTTTCTCAGGGCCGCAGAACTAAATCAAGTCCTCAGAGGAGATGGAAGACATTGTTTTCCCTCAGTGCTCCTTTCTATATCTCCTCTATATCACACAAATAAAATGACAATGAACCATCCAGTCTTCCTGATCTCATGGGAATGCTGTCTATGCCTTGTGGTAAATTAGAAAATATCTAAGAAAATTGTCTTTCTCTAGGAGTTGTTTTCCCACTTTTATCTTTTCTGCCCTACCTCTTCGGGAAAGGTGGTAGATGGTATGGAAATCATGAAATAGACTGGACCAGAATATTAAAATTTAGACTTTCAGGAAATTTATCATCTATCCTGTTCTTGTGGATGTGCTTCCATACAGGAAAGTTATCTTTTCACACCTGCATTTAGACAGCTGTGCAAGAGAATAAATACACAAACCGGTCCTAGTGACCAAGCATTTAAATATAAATGTGAACAAACCGCTAATGAGAACAAAAAATATCGACAATAAATATCAAAAACAACGAAAGACATTTTGTACACGTGAAGGGGTAAACAAACAAAACAACACAACAAACTTTATTCTTAATTGTCACATATATACAGTGCAATGTAGTGAAATTTTATTTCTGCAGTTTAACCCATCCTAGTAATAGGAGCAGTGGACAGCTATATATATACAGCATCTAGTAAGAAACTTGGGGTTTAGTGTCTTGCTCAGGTCTTAAAGGTCCCATATTGTAAAAAGAAACATTTCCATGCCTTTTTTTCAATTATAAAGTAGGTCAAGGGGCTATATAAATACTGTGAAAGTATCAAAATGATCAATCCATAGAGAAATGCACTCAGAAACTGTGCCTTTAAACGTACCTTTATTATCTTGCTGATTAAGTGTTCATTCTTCTGACAAGTTTGGTTTTTTATTAGATATTTGATGCTTTGAAAACTGGGTGAAACGTCATGATTGACAGCTGTGATTGACTCGCCTTTGGTTAGGCAGGTGTATGGGCGGGACTTCGGTACTGCGGCTCTATTGCCTGATCACTACTGCGCAGACTCTGGCTCCAAAATTACAAGATGGCAGCGCCTGTATCCCAGATATCTTGACTTCACTTTTGTACAGTGGGAGGAAGTGGAGATGCATCAGATCCTTATCATAATTAATTGTGATGGAACATGAATGTCTGAACCATCATTTTAAATTGTTGAGACATTTAACTCAAAACCACAAAAAATGGGATCATTAAAGTCATCAGGATTCATCCTTCTGGGGATCATGAATGTCTGAACCAAATTTTACGACAATCAATAGTTGTTGAGATATTTCAGTCTAGACCAAAGGGATGGAGCGAAAATACAAACATTACTATTGCACTGGAAGCCACATTATATCTAAAGAAAACATTAATTCTTATAATGACAATAAATAGTTCAATAATCAAGTTAACATCTACAGCACATAATAAGAAAGGCTTAAGAAAATAAAAAATGGTCTTTGGGTAAAACAAAGTAAACCACAGAACCTTTAGAAAACCCTAAATAATACTTTTATACAAATACTAACACAATATAAATAACGAAACAGGCTTTAATCCTATGAGGCAAATCAACAAACCGTTGTATTTTGCAAAAACTGTTAAATGATTCATGTTTGGATTTGTAAATGTATAAATTCCTGCAGCTTCTTTTTTAACACAATTAAGTATTTCAAAGACTTAAAATGTGTGAGTGTGGTGACCTCTGTGCTCTTCTGTATTCCTTTGCCCCCATCACACGTCCTTGACAACTGAGAAAAATGCGCGTTAACCCCTCAAAGCTGGTCGGTGACACTGAGTGGCCCAGGGCGGGACCGTGGCACCTCTTCTTCTTGAAGCTGGACAATTTGATTTGAAGGCGGAGATTTTCAAAGCTGAGTCATGGATCAGTGGTCAGCCAGTGGTTTGGCCTTTTCATCCCCCCTTTTTGTTTTTGCCTTGATGGTGTCTGTGGATATGGGGGGGGGGGTTGAGAAAACAACCAAACCTGCCCAACACTAACAAACAAAGAAGTCACTGCTGGGAATAAAGCAGAGTTTGGTTCCTCTGGGTAACGTTTGCTGTGAGATTGAATATTTCATGATGGTTTGCTCGTGCTGAAAGAAACCATTTCATACTACATGTGCTGTGGATATAACATCCCATTAACTTCACATGGTGCAGGAATGTCTACATTAAGAGTGGCAGGGCCAGGCTGATAAATTATGACATCTGAGCTGGTTGCATCAGTCCACATATCTTCCATCTGCAGCAGAAGAATCTGATTAAGGCCTGAGGTAATAGTGATCGAGGTCAGCTTGTATGACTCAGCTCAGCTGTCACCTACACATAGGTATCCCCAAAATACTCTTTTCCCCTTCAGGTTCACCCAGACAAATAAACACTGTCCTCACTGAGGACAAATGTAATTTTTTTAAGTCTCTTCATGGCAGCTTGGACGTAACGGACCAAGCTGGTGTTTAGAAAGCAAATAAATAAGAGAGGACGGGGTTGAATCAGGGAAGAAAATAAGAACAGTAAAAATATACAAAGGAGGGAGAGCTATTGAGAAAGTATTTCCTTAACAAGAGGGGAACAAATAATAAATTATGGGGCCCCTCTCCCTTGAGGCAGGACTGGCATGCCTGAGGGTAGCAGGAAGTGGGCATCCCTCTCTTTTTATAGGGGTCGAGGACAGGCTTCCACTGTGGGAGCATCACATGAGGCAGAGTCCTGAGAGAAAACTCCTTAAAGGAATGTTTACACACACACACACACAGCTCTTTACACACAGTTTATACCCCATGCAATACTTAATAAAGATGGTGGTAGTGTGACTGCATAACCCCCGGGTCCCCCATCATGTCATCACTGTAGTTTCTGCCCTCCTCATATCAGCAGTCCCACTTGGCGTGTATAACTGAGAGGCCGCTGACAGCCATGACCCCACATTTACCGCACACTCCTCCTCATGTCTGTACCAAAGCAGGTGGCAAACACCCCCAGTACGAAACTCTCCATCTTGATCCGACATCTGATATGTGAAATTTTTAAACCTTTATTTCTTGGCAAACACTTCAGGTACCTTGTCTTGTGATGAGGAGATAAAGCAAAGCAGCTTTTGTTTTATTTCCCCAAACTCCACACACAGCGGGTTAGTCACGGCCAAAGTTGATAAAAGTTTCCCTTTTGTCCCAAAGTGTTCAATTAATCAACTTCACAGGGCATGTTGGATGGAAGTGGACACAAGTCTGGGCTACAGGGAACACAAGAGAAACGGGCAGGATTTGTATTCTGCTGCAGTGGCTTTCATACCCATTAAAGGATGTTAGCATCTTTTTAAGCATAGTGACTTTATTGTCAGCTTAGGGCTTACACCGATCTAACCATTTGCTGTATTGGATTCTTGGCAGATGGCCTGCGTGGATCTTGGCCACCCTTGAGTTTAGTTCTCATGTTAAGCTTCACTCGTCAGTAAATGGGCTGCCTTCTGCACTTACCCTACACATAGGAACTTGTGTATTGGTTGTAATGGTTTCTTATCAGTTAAAAATCACATCACATAGTTGCTGCTGCAGGAGGTCCTCCCACCTACTGTAGCACTTAACCTGGTTATTTATCTGGAATTTCTGTGTTGATAGATGCATACTGTGACATACAGTGACTGCATATAAATACACTATAAGAATGCATTTTATTTCAATTATATTATATACACAGTGATCTCACTTATTGGGTATAAGAGTGAAGAACACATAAGTGCATTTGCAGACTACGAGAAGGGCCTTCCATTTGAGATAATGTTCTAAAATCGACAAAAATGTATCTTATTTAAGATTTATTAAATCTGCATTAAAGTACTTTTTGCCCACTAACACCAACAGCCAGTAAACACAAATCTGACATATTATCAACTAAAGTTGTTTTCAGACAGCAATCGGCCTTCATTGGTTTCAATGTAAACCCAATGTAAAAGAGGATGGCAGCTGCTGCTGAGAAGTTGATGTTAGTTTGCTCACCGTGTAACCATGGCAACCACAAAAAAACACAGAGGGAAACCTACAGAAGCTAATTTTAATGATATCTGATATCTCTGAACTATACACTTCTTTACCAGAAATGAACAAAGAGATAATATTAATGACGAGAAACGGTAGATGCATTGAGCAACATTAGCATAGAGCAACATTAGCATTCATTAAGAGTCTTTTTTCTGGCAACCTGATGAATTTAAATCCAATATTCACTCTTCTTTAAGCTCTGTTTTGGTCTCCACCAACTCCTGAGGAAAATATCCAGCTCTTTAGGTGCTAAATGCTCCATTAAGTTCACCAGCTAGCCGCTAACTTTGTATGTCTGCCATTCGGTTCTGAGCAGGTAGTGTACAGCGGGTTTATCAGAGCTTTTGTGCTGAAAACAGCTGCCTGCATAAAACAATGAGCTGAAAGTCATTACAGCCTTCCACAGAGCTGAGGTTGTTTTTTCTGTGGATTTGTCACTTTGAGCAACACCTTTTACATTACACGGCATTTGATCCACTGTTTATATAAAAATATTGATTAGTGCAGCTTTAAATCAATAAGAAGGTCATGTTTTGCTTGTGAACTTTCAGAGTCAATAAAAGCATGTCTTCCTGTTACCACCCATTGACTTATTGAGCCCATAACCAATTCCTCTTCCTGTGCCTCTGAGGACTTGAAGCCAGAGCACCAGTAGCCCAAACTATCATAATTTGTGCTGCGAGTAAGAAATCACATATGTCACAGTTTATGTCGGCAGTCGTAGCCTGGAGCAATGGCTAGTTTAGAATTTGGAACAAACTACGAAATCATTTTCTTTGTGCACCAGTCATTCATCTTTTTCCCAGACACCCAGACATCTCAGGCCTGCTTCCTCTCAAACTGACGTGACCGGCAGGTAAGCAACATTTTCCATTCTTGGATTACGTAGGTTTTTTAAATTATATTTTAACATACATTAAAATGTAATCTGCTTGTATGTTGACATGATTTCCACATCTTGAACTTGAATCTTCATCCTATTTGACAAAAACCTTTCAGTGTCATGTAAAGGACAACAACATATGGACCGAACTGAGATTATATGGTGGTGTTAAGTAGGTTATCCACCAATTAAATCTTGGAATTGTCTCCTGCATTATTTAGTATGGATAGGAAAGCTCAAATACTCTTTATCTATGTTGTACTCCAACTCTGAAGGAGGCTCTTTGTTCAGCTTGTCTCCTTTCTTCATAAGTGACCGTTAAATGGATGGTTGAGTGTTCAGCCACCAGTGAGCCTCAGTAGACCTGCTACAGGGCTATATTGCCCTTGTGCTGTTTCACCACAGAGGCTCACCAGAGGACCTGTCAGGCCTACGATGTTTTACAGCTCAGTTTGCAGACAAAACACCTCACAACCAAATCCCCTCAACAACATCTGCTGCCAATTTAGCTGAGGCATTCCTGCAGTCTGTGCTGTTTAATATTCACAGGGGTTAGGATCTGCCGGGACAGGGGTGGACGGGAACGGTGGGGAGGGGGGATCTGGCTTCTACAAGCCTTTGGTCCGTGGTCCAGACACGGTGAAAAATGAGGGGTTAACAAAGAGTGAGCTGGAGCAGGGGTGGGTTAACTGGGCTAATTTGCAGGGATAATAGTGGTGCTCATGGAAGGCCTTTGGGGAGCAGCGGTGTAGAACACAGACCTGATGGTGCAACCACACAGGAAGTTTACAACATGGCCAAAAATGTATTTAATCATCAAACAAGCAGCAAGGAGCTGGCGGCATGGCCAGAGCCAGCAGCCATCCTGAAGATGAAGACAAATGTTTGGACAAGGGGCCAGACAGAGCACCAGATCCACACCTCCAAGATTTCAGAGCATTGAAACCACTGATTGCATTGGCCAAGTCTAAGCACAACATGTCAGAGCTGAATATTTCCCTCTACTTTTGCCAGCAGCCTTGAGCGAAATAATCACATTATAGAGTAGATTATATATGCTTTTAATTATTCTCATGTGAGTACCTACAATATGAACAATAAACCTGGATGCATTGCAACTTTTATAGGAAATTACTTGTGAATGGTAGGTAGGTAAAACAGTCTTTATTAGCAGTAATCAAAAGTATCCTGCATATATAACAGCACATATGTGCTTCCTGACTGGATTAAGATAAGTCATAACCCCATTAATTGATAATTAGACTCATGGCCTCTTTAAATATGACCACACAATATCCTTGTGATTTTTTATGGATGTATCCCAGGCACTGCTAACTTTAGAAACAAAAAGAATTCAAACCAGTTTCCTCCTTTAAGTCCAAGTGTATCTGTTTATGCTTATGTCTATGAGAAAATATATAAAATATTTGTTTCAGTGGGATGTACTTCTCATTTGTGGGAATATTTACTTTAAATCAAGTGCAGAAGCTATCAATAACTCCCTCATTGTGTTTGGGGTGAAAAGGCAATTTATGTAAAAATAAATTCTGTCTATATTTTGCAGTATGTGTCCTCTTCCCAAAAAGGAATGCGCCCACCCTGCTGAGAGGATGGTATTTCAGTGGTTGACACAACCGGGGCTGTCTAATGACTCTCTGAAAGGGTGATGTGGATCGTGCAACACCTCTGCTGCTCCCTCACTAAAGGACACCCCTCGCCATGGCAACTGCATAAACATCTGTCTCCCCATTCAAGGAAAGGTCTTGAGGGAATATACAAGGCTGCAATTTATTATATATAAGAAGAGCCCCAGCTTATGTGTATGCCCATATTGCTGCTTAGTGGATCGAAAGAGCTACATGTGATAATTAGGACATCAGATTTCATATTTATACAAAGTGCAGCATGTGTTCATTTTTACACTTCAGTTTTTGTATGAATTAAACAAACAGGATACAACATGTTAATTAGTGATGTTTAGAATTAGAGTTATTTTTTTAAACTTTAGACAAAGCCAGGCTAGCTGTTTCCCCCTGCTTCCAGTCTTTATGCTAAGCTAATCTAAGCTAAGCGAACCAGGTGCTGGCTGTACTTTCATATTTACCGAACAGACATAAGAGTGATAGCGATCTTCTCATCTTACTCTCTGAAATAAAACAAATAAGCGCACGTGTCGAACTATTCCTTTAATCCCATTCACTAAAATCAGCAGTTTATAATAAGACACCCATTATAAAGGGTTTATAAATTGTAACTAATGGTTTTATTAATGGTTACTGAATTATTTTAGTCATAGTAAATGCTGATTGATGTGTATTACCCTTTATTAATGCCTTACTAACATCTGTAACTGCAGGGTCATTAGAAAGTAGGACATACCTGACCCTTTATTAGTAACTTATTAATGACTGGACAGATTTTCGCAATATGGTAACCAAAAGGTTGTTGGTACTAATAGTTCATGACTCATCTAATTTATAAAGACATGGTAACTGATTTATTAACCTCTTTATAAAGGGTGGCATATTGGAAACTGGTACCTTAAAATTCAGCGGTTTGTTATTTTATACAAAATTCGTCTGTATGTTGTCATGTTTCCATCCAGTGACCTGGAATTAAAACCATACAGATGTTTTTCATGTAACATTCAGGATCCTGTCTGTTTCCCTCATCTTGTAGTTGTGTTAAAACACATTTCAAGGATCTGTTGATACATGGCATCCAAGAGACGTTCACAGTCTTTAACATGTTTTACATTCCCACCTCATGCCATGCATCACACCGAAGAGCAATAGGCTTGATGCTGACAGAGCCCCTAAACATTCATTGTGTGAGGAAGAGTTGGCTCATGCTGAAATGAAACGAGATGATGGAAATGCGTGCTCTGGCCTCATTTAAAAAAATAAATATTTATCACAATACGATTTATAGCCAAACACCATTTACTATGTAAGTAGTGCAATTGAGGAGCAGGACTTTCAAATGTAGAGTTTTTCTGTTACATAAGTGTTTGTTGCACAGAAATATATAGAAATAGAAATATTTGTGTTCATATTAAATGTGCTGTAAAGTCTTGTTAAGAGCAATAACATTCCAAATACAATTAAAGTAGTTAGTCTTTAAAAAAGTAAGTCTTTTTGAACCATTAGATATTTGTGTATGCTAATGAGTCCCACAATCAAATACACAACAGTCTGATAAATACAATAAGTATTTTTCTAACCCCAAATGGAAAGTAATTTTGATTGTGTGTTGTTAAAAAACACATTCAGACAAGTTATACATGACCATTAATAGGCTGAAAAACAAACAATGGTTGGTTAAAACCACAGCCAGGAGCAGCTGATCTCTATCGCTAAGCCTCAGTTGCGGTTGGCTTGTGCTTTCATATTATCTGGACTGTAAATGAAGAATATCTAATGGGATAATAACCTGTCAGATATCCAGGTTGAGCACAGAGCTGCACTGTTTTTCAGGAGATGCTGACTGTGTCAAAGAGCCAGAGGTTTGTTCGGGGGTCCCTTTTGTTGCCTTTTGAGTTGTGTTGTTGGCACACGGTGAAAGGTCTATGGAGAGTTGCCAGCGGCTGAGGTCATTACACTGGGTTTCTAGTAAGCTGTTGCCGCAAAGTTACTTTCACTGAATCCAACACAGCAGACAAACAATGCAACAAGTCATCTACTTTGTTTTGGACTGGTGTTGTCACTGCAGCTTGAAAAGTGTATCTAACAATATTTAGACAGAGCGATTAGCAGCAGCTAAGAAAGATTGTCCAGCAGCATGGCATGTACAGATGACAATGTTGGTCCATCTGTCTATCCCTTTGGTCCCAACTGAGAACAACTATTCAGTAGATTGCCACAAATTTAGTCCAGACATTTATGTTCCCCGCAGGATTAATTGAAATCACTTTGATTATCCTCTGACTTGACTCATCGTGCACCATCATCAGGTCCAAATTCCCATTTCACTTTGGTTTATGATCAAATACCTGTAAAACTAATTATGTAAATTACATTCATTGCAATTTGTGTTTAGTTCTAATTAGCAGTTGTTTGCATCAAGCGACAACCTCTGGTCTGAAAAGTGAAGCCAATGACAAAGGGCCTTAAACACGCATTCTTTCTAATGGCTAGCAGGGGGCAACTCCACTGGTTGCAAAAAGAAGTTTAGATTGTATAAAAGTCTATGAGAAAATGACCCTACTTCTCACTTGATTTATTAACTCAGTACACATTGTGCTAATAAGTTTATGGTCTCAATCACTAGTTTCAAGTCTTCTTCAATCCAGCATGGCGTTCATTTTCTAAATTATGGTAGCATTTAGAGTAAAATGGTCTATAAAGCAGGGCATGCTTTAGGGGCGTGGCTACCTTGTGATTGAAAATTTGCCACCACAGCGGCATGCTTAGTTTCCTTGGGTTGTCTGTCAGATCCACCCTCTCGTCCAAATACGCTCACTTCTGGCTCCACACAAAAAAAAAGATGCCGATGGCCAAAATGCCAAACTTGAGGTTTCAAAACTCAAACACAAACCAGTTGGTGATATCACGGTGGTTACGTCCACTTTCTTTTATAGTCTATGTTTAGCATGCTAACACACTAAACTAAGATGATGGACGTTATATCTGCTTACAGTAATATAAGTATGTTAGCCTTGTTATTGTGAGCATTTTAGCATGCTGATATTAACATTTAGCCAGGTATGATACAACTTTGATGATGATATGACTAAACCTTTTTAATACATGTTTATGCAAAGTCAAAAAAAATTCTTACAGAAGATATCTATGAAATCTTGAAATACAATATCTGCTCGAAGCAGCAAAAACATAAATAATGTTTTTAATGGTTGTGTGTAGGCACTCAAAGCAGTTAATTATGGTTAGAGAAAGATCATGGTGTTGGTTTAATATTGTAAAAAGTTAACTAGTTGAAGCATGAAACAAAAATTGAACTGAAACCACGATCTTTCCCTCGCTGAACTATAACCAAAGCACTTTTGTTCCAAAAACCTACTGCATGTGACCGAGGATGTGCTTTCCACAACCAGCCATTCCAGCCATCTTCCCATGACTTCTGTGTGATGCACTTCAGAAAACTTTGCAGTGACCATAATCATGGCAGCAATTGAGTTTCCTTCAAAATGTATTTGGCAAAACATTACAGTAGTACATAAACATTATTTTGAGAGAGTTGTGCATGCATCTTTACTGTGCCAGCCTTGCTTGAAATTAACTGCTCTGCCACAGAACACTAATTCCCTGAATAAGAAGACATGAATGTGACAATAACATTTGTAAACTGACATGTTTTTATGGGATTATTTCCTGAAAGCGACTTCTCATTTCTTCAGGGGACTGACAGTGAGAGAAGTGTAGTATAGTGATATGAAAACAGTCAACTCATTCACAATGGAAAGACTTTGACAAAAACTAAAATTAATAATTTTTTCTGTGATGAATTACCGTGCTTGAGATATTTTCTCTGTCATGTCACTGTAGTTTTTCATGCTGCACAAAAATGAATGATATTGATGTTCTTTTTAAAGTTTGTCGACACCAGTAGGAATAATGTAAAGTGAGCCCAAACATCAGTATTATCCGTTAAGGAAACCTCTGCTTCACTAGATAGTACTCAGTAGAACATGACAGGAAATTCGGCAAGGAAACAGATGATGTCTAGCAGAGGTCGTGAGCTGGTTTTGAACCCGTGATGACAGGACCACATGGTGTTCACCTCCAGCCCGCTGAGCCACATGATGCACGATTTATCTTTAAGTTGAGAATGTGCCACTGCATTTCACCCTCTATCTCTGCTAAGCCATGTGTTCGGTGCACACATACTTGGGGATTTTCAAAGTGTCTGGTTTTATAGTGGGTCCCCCTGGAACGAGATTACCTAAAAAAAATCAGGCTGCTGTTAGTCTAACAGAGGTCATGTTTACATGAGTAGAGTAGCCGTTGAAGCCATGGCCCCGTGTGAGCCAACTGAGCTACAAGGCAACTCTGGACCTTTAATGGTCAAAATGATGTACATTTATTTTCATCATATCTCCCTGGGGCCATTGAATGTAACTCCTCTGTGTTTAAATTCAAATAATATTGAACAATTATTGTGAAATTACTCATATTCTCACTCACACCAGATGGGCAATCTGTGTGAATATCAATGTTGTTGAGTGTTTCATTTCGGAGACACCTCATACATTGTTGACAATATGGACAATTCTTGTGGCTTTGCAAATATACTTAAAGAACAAGAAAGTGTTGACACCAATGGCAATACCAATTTGTCTTTGTGTCTTGGGTCTTCTTGTAATCCACCCTTCGGTACTCCTCGATGGAGTCCATCATCCGGTATGAGAAGTGCACTGCCTTCTATCCCTTCAGCACCTTGAGTTGGTCCTCAAGGTTCAGCAGCTTGCTAAGGACTTTATACTGACATTCTGATATGAAAATCTAAATCTGGCTGAGACCCACGTCTGAAACTCACAAACACTTAATGTAAATCTAATGCACATTTGTTTTGCATGATTGTAACATTAATTTAATTAAAATAAGGTAGCATTAGTAACTTAAAAGTGTTCTGAAGCTTTTACCGGACGAGCGTCAATGTGGTTGGTATCGCAGGCTGGAGAAACAAGTGTTCATTAGAACACGCCCGCTTTCTTTCAAAAATCGCCAAAAAGCATTAAAACCGATTTAAACCTCACAATTTAACAATATTAAATTTTGTTTTACGTCTCCACAAAATCTTACAACAAAACCAGCTTCTAAATCAGAGTAAATTATGTTACCAATGTTATACATGACAGGTGCTGTCAGATAATAATTTTGACGGATAATGTAGTAATGTAAAAAAGTATGCTTTTTTTTCTTGGAAAAGTGTGCAAGTATACAAAACTCAGCATGGGTGTGGCTGGTTCATTTCTTTTAGTTTAATGCATCTTTGCCTGCTAACAATGTACCGTAAAGCCAACAGTTTACATCTCCAAACGAGAAATCAATGTCAAATGTAAGTGTTTTCAGTAGGCTAACATGACTCTAACAGTATTATACATTTTATATACTTGCAGACAAGGAAAAAAAGCATACTTTTCACATTATTACATCATCCGTCAAAATTCTTACAATTTACAATTTTAGAAATTACCCAGCTGAGAGGTAATACATTATCAGTAAAAATTGTATTACAATATCAGTCTGTACAATGTATTACATTATTGATCAAGTTATTGCTTATTGGGTTTTATTGCATTTTCGATCTGGTTAAGTGCAAACTTTATCACATTTTCTGTAAATGATAACAATATTGGGTGCTACAGGGAGTCTTGTGTACTTGTTTTTGGTTTTCCTCAGTCTTTGCATGTTAGTTAATGTGTGTTGCCGCCCACACTTCAAACCTTTAGAGATCTGTGTAAATCAAATCATCCCAAATCCAGAGTCATCCTTATCAGTCCGTTGTGTACATTGGATAGCACTGTGCCTTCCCCGCTGTGTTTTCCTGACATGTGATTGGTTGGCTATGAGTCAATCCATTTGTAATGTTTACCTGTTGCAGGCAGATGTTCTCCAGGAACGGTAGGAACATGTCCTGGCAGGATGTCAGCTGCTCTGTGTACCCAACACCCACAGCCTAGTGCATATAGCATAGTGGACAGCATAGTGGACAGTAACCTCTAGACTACGATCTAAACTACCTAAACACAAGATTAAGTTTATTTCCTGTGTTTGAAATTTCAATATTATTTAGTAGGCTAGAGGATTTTTATGAAGGATTCATATATTCTTTTTTGTTTAATGCAGGCACACACTAGATTGTTGGACGATTATAAATATGGTTCATGGGACTGATGACCATGTCTGTTCCTCCTCTGGGTGCAGTTGTTGTCAGTGTTGCCAGGTGTACAATCATTATTTATTTGTACAATAATGTATCCTTAAATGCATGATTAATTTAACATTGTGTCAGTTTTCCCCTTTGGAACCAGTCAGAGTTTTAATTTTAATTGAATTAACTGTGTCAATAATGCATTACAAACTGATCCCGGATCTATCCAATGGCAGTTCTGCAGAGATCTTGTGAGGCAGCCACTCACCACCTCTTATAAACACTCTGTGACAATTTACAACTTGAGTTTGGTATGTCAAATTGTTTAATTTTGTATGGTTATCCTCACATTTGTTTGGTAGGGTTTATGGTGCAAACATGTTATCTGTAAACTATTTCCTTAAATGCAAGAAGGGACAGTTTGTCCTGTATGGAAGCCTGCACAATGAATGCTAACCACAGCGGCAGGCCAGTAGTGTACACTTTTTTAAGTCAGTTGACTGATTCCGACAGATTGACATGTGTGATGGATGACCATTTTGTGTTTTAATACAGAAACACACAATAATTAATGTCCTGGGGTCTAGAGGTTGCCAAGAAGCATTACCTATCACTCTAGTTTTAAACTGTTATCCAGTGTATTGTGGTTCAATATACATGTGCTCCTTTTAGTCAAGATTAAAATGTCTGTAAATGTTGGTGGAAATAGTTGCATAATGCATCTAATCTCATCTAATGTTGTTACAGTTTTTTTTTAAGCTTTAGTACTTGGCTACAGAAAGTCACACTAACATGCTGTCACAAATTATATGGTTGTAAAATGTCATACTTTTTTGTTGAAGTCATTCAAAAAAAAAATAATGGCTGTGATTTATTTTATGATGTTCTCTGCAAAATCTTCATAACATTTTAATAAATCAAATTTTCTGTTTTAAACCTGTATCTTGTTTAATGTGGGGATGTTGTGGAATGCTATGTTAGCAAAGAAACTTCCATAGCTGACTGTGTTTCAAGAGCTCACCCTTAACTTAACACCTCTCTCAGCTGTGTACAAGAGGTCATAAGCTACACAGGATGGATCCTGCTTCAATTAACGTTACAGCCTTTCTTTCCCGAGTTTTAGTAAGTCTACCTCTGAGGGAGAACAATCGGGAGATCATGGACATCTTTAAATTCAGACAACCAAGACAATTGGACGCCATATTGCTAGCTAACCTGCTAACTGTGGGAGCTAACGTTAGCATAATTCAGGACAAAAAGGAATAACTTACCAAGAAATACCAAAGCACTTAGCTAACTACTGAGTAAGTGTTTCGGTAACCCATTTTTGTTTTTGTCAATCTCTTTATATTAATGTCTATCTTACAGTGGCTGTTTAAAGTAACTAGTTATAGTGAAACATTAGGGTTTGTTGTAACCAGACAGCAATTCTAAACAAACAAAAAACGTTATTTTATCAGGTTAACGTTATACCAGGTGTATTTGGAGTTTTCTTTCGTGATTGAAAAGTCAAGACTGACACAAGCAGGCTGTGTCGTATATGTATTGGAGTCACTGAGCTAAGTTAACTGTTAAACATTTAGATTTCATGAAAGGTAAAACCCTAATGATCTTTGACAAACCCATATAAATGTTTAGCAACTCTTCCTGCTGTATTTCCAGGGTAATCAAATACCCTTTTAACTGGATAAAATAACGCACAGTAAAAACGTTTTTTTTTTTAGCCCACAAGTTTCTTAAACAAAACAAAGATAGTTGCCTTGCTCTATTTGTATGACATGATCGAAAATGTATTAAGTTAAATTCTTATTGGTCTATATTAATGTCATATTTATACACAGAATCATATGAGATATGTCATTTCTGGCTACTATTTTTGTTCTGATCAGGAAAAAGAGTTGCAACTTAGTAGACAGGTTAAAGATCTTTTCTCTCCAGATGGTTGGAATAGTCTTTGAGTATTTGGAATATAGGCCTATGCATTATTAAGTGTTATTAAATTAAGATTTTCATGGATTTACTGTATTTTCAGCTGATGGATGCCTAACTGAGTCCTTAACTGGACTGCCCACCTTCTTTTGGGGTGAAAACAAGTTGCATAACAATTATATGAAATAATTAAATTACATGACTTTCATTTAGCAGCTTAGAAGACATGCATTCAACCACCATCAAAAAGTGTGAGCACATCAAATATAAAAGCAACGTGTGCTCTTTTCAGCATTAATCTGCTGGCCCTTGATCATCCTCCACCCTCCGGCCCTCCTGACTCATCTCCGCTGTGTCTCCCTGTGGCATCCACGGTCAGTGTGCTTTGTATATTGCTGATGTCTGTGTTTACTAGTTTTACACGCAATGTTAGCCAGAGATGTCACCTACACATACACACACACATATACATACAATTCACACAACTATATGTGCACACAAAGAGATTTACACAGAAACACTGTAGCGGAGGAGAGAAAAGTCTTCAGGGTTTGTTTGTTGTTGATAAACAATTCAGTGGCGATAATTAGTTGATAAGACATCACTTTGATTTACTGTGGGGAATTGACTACATATATTGCCTGTGAGCAGAGCCTCATTCATAAGCTTTGTATTACCATATGTTGAATTTTTAATCAATTAACGTCCTGAAGGAGAAATAGGAAAGTGCAGATTCGCTCCAGTGGGGATGTAGGGGCAAGGACCATCTCTGATATTTGCATATGGCTCATGCTTGCACTCTTGTGCACAGTTCTAATGTGTGCTCATATGGCTTAAGCGACTGTCAAATAACTGCTGTCTGCTGCTTCTGAAGTAATTAGTAGCTCTGACCAAACAGACAGCTGGCCAATTAAATGTGCTTGTGGCTGCTGCTTGATGGGTGTTGGGCTTCACAGGGGTGTAGATGGGAGGACAAACTCATCTCTCCTTAGTGGGGGGAGAGATGCCAGGAAAGCTTGGCTGTGTCTTACAGTGCTGTGTCTGTGTGCTTCTCAACTGGCTGTGCGAGCAGATAAGAAAGAAGGCAGAGGGAGAGCTGCTGATTCTGGTTTTATTCCACAAACCCCCCGCCTTTCCCCAGTCTGCCTTTTTCTGTGCAGCTGCAGGTCTGAGAGCTGACCTGCATTAAGACATCAGAAACTGCCTGACGGGCTAATAGGAACAGTTTTCTAGAACATCTTCAAATGCTTGTTAAACTGTAGAGTTTTGGCAGTGATTTAAGGAAATCTGCTATTATGGTTTAAATAGAGTTCACCTAATCTGTGTTGGCAGATTAGAAATGCCTGGACATCGCCCAAATGCTTCCTTGCTAACTAATGTCTGTATCTCCACACTAATGTATTTATTACACATGTACAAACGCAGGCTTTTTCTGTGTTACTGAATGAATGAAGCTCATGAGCTAACATTTCTTCAGCCCTATTACCTTTATTGTATTACGTTACTTTTCAATGCACTCAAGATTGTCATTATTGGAGAGTACAGTATGGTGCGAAGATAAAAACATAATTCTCACTCCTAATGCACTTTGTTCTTTTGCCTTTTGCACTTTTTGTTGAAACATGCCTAAAAGATTATTTCTGTTTTATTGTAACCATATTTGTTTTATAGTTTTCTGTAAACCCTCTGATGCTGATGGGAAAATAGCTTTGGTTTGGAGTGGTCTAGCCAGTGGGCATCTGACAGTGATTTGCTGATCCTGTGCAATTGCATGATGGCTCTCATCCTCTAAGGCCACAGGGCCCTAAGAGCCAGCCAATCACTGCCCCTCAGCACTCTGCTGTTGGCAATTATAGGTCAGTGTGTGTCACGACATCATTGTCTTCGCTTTGAATGGCTCAGTACCAGCTCCTGCTGCAATCAGTTGTGTTTTTCTCTTTGCTATTTAAAGTGGAACAGAAATCCAGTAACAACATGACCAATGTTTTCTGAATCATTGTTGTTTTTAGGATAATGCTCCCTTGCCAAATTTCAGGCAAACGAGAGTGAATGCAATAATTACACTTTTTTCCTTTTTTTAAAGGGGTGATAGAATGATTATATAGGGTATTTTACACTGTTCCTTAAGGTCTCCTAATGGGGTATGTAACATTGGTTGGGCTGAAAATTGCCCGAATGATATTTTATTAGGCCCTTAACTACCCTGTGAATATGGCTCTATTTGGAAGAAGAGCTTTTCTTCCAAATATGGTATGCTGATGAATATTCAGAATGAGCTACGCGCTGATTGGTTTGAGCAAACTACATAGAAACACATGGGAGATTCGACAGCAGGTCTCATTGCAAAGTTATACATTGTTTATCGGGCTATTTCGTTATTAAATTCACTTCTGATACTTTTTTAAGCGAGAAATCAACTATATAAGCTCAAATATGGGCCGTTTTACGAAAATTGATGGCTAATTGCAAATTTGGTAAGACTGTGTGTCAGAGTTTAGCCGCTGGTGCTGCCTCCGCCCGTCCGCCCGGTTCTCGCCGCCCAGCCTGCCTTCCTTCACAGACCCCGGCCTGCTCGAGTGCTTGGAGCTCCGTCCGGCAGCCCACAGCAGGGACTACCAACACCGCTGCCCCGACAGGAGCTCCAGGGCCTTCAACTCCTCTCTTCCTGCTAGCTAAATGGCCCGTTGTGTGAGAGTGAGAGCTCCGTCAGCGAGCTTGTTACACCAGCAATCTGTTACCTCATGTTACACACGTGCGCCACTTATACAAAATCTAACTAAAGGTCTTATAAAGCTAACAACGGTGTCCGATTTCAAGTTAATGAATATTTGTGAAGACAAAGTGTTTCGTTAGCTGCGACTGTCCCTTCAATCCTAGCTATGTGTAGCTACAAACCACGGATAGTTAGCTTCCTTTTCGCCTTAATTCGATTATATTACAGTTTGAATTTCGTCACGCCACTTACACAACATCTAACTATATGTCTTATAAAGCTAACAACGGTGTCCGATTTCAAGTTAATGAATATTTGTGAAGACTAGGTGTTTCGTTAGCTGTGACTGTCCCTTCAATCCTAGCTACAAATCACGGATAGTTAGCTTCCTTTTTGCCTTAATTCGATTATATTTAGAGTTTGAATTTCGTCACGCCACTTACACAACATCTAACTATATGTCTTATAAACCTAACAACGGTGTCCGATTTCAAGTTAATGAATATTTGTGAAGACTAGGTGTTTCGTTAGCTGTGACTGTCCCTTCAATCCTAGCTACAAATCACGGATAGTTAGCTTCCTTTTCGCCTTAATTCGATTATATTACAGTTTGAATTTCGTCACGCCACTTACACAACATCTAACTAAAGGTCTTATAAAGCTAACAACGGTGTCAGATTTCAAGTTGATGAATATTTGTGAATTCCAGAGGAATTCTAAGAGGAGGCTAGCTAGCTCTCATTGATAGAGCTACATCCAGCCGCGGCGGCTATCAATGAGACATCGCGGACATGCGTGTTATTTCCCCAATTGTTTGTTTAAATAACTCAACACATTATAATTACACACATTAAAAGATTAACTGGAACCTGTGGTAACAGATTGCTGGTGTAACAAGCTCGCTGACCGCGCTCTCACTCACACACAACGGGCATTTAGCTAGCAGGAAGAGGGGAGCTGCAGGCCCTGGAGCTCTGTCAGAGCCGGGCGCGCTTTAGTGGTCCATTAGCGGAGTTAACGGTGACTCTGCGCGGTATGGGCTGCCAGCCGTAACGGAGCTCACAGCAGGCCGGGCGGCGAGGCAACAACCCAGGCACCACCGGCTGCTTAATTCCGACCCACAGTCGGACAAAATTTGCAATTAGCCATCCATTTTTGTAAAACGGCCCATATCTGAGCTTTACATAGTTGATTTTTCGCATAAAAAAGTTTCAGAAGTGAATTTTGTAATGGAATAGCAGAGATCTGCGTGACCTAGCTAGATTCAGAAGACTACCTGATCTCAGGTCAGTTGTGTAGCCTATGTAAATGTTGGGGCGTGACTGTTCTCTTAAGGTTCCGGATTTTGAGATACTTACGTAAGCAACTCAGCTTTGTTGAGATTCGCCCGTTTTCAGCGGCAGTTTCAAAATATGAGATTTTCATAGTAAAGGGGTGTTAATGGGATTTTGAGCTTCTATGTATGTCCTTTTTACCCACTGTCGTTATTCAGCTATGACAGGGTAAAATCGGTTTTGCATTCTATCACCCCTTTAAAATAATCAATTCAGTCAAAATCACACATTCTTCTAGTTTGGAGCTTCAAACATCAGTCAAATAGATCTTCACCTTGATTAACTTGCAAATTTTTATGGGAACCTGACCTGAGACCTGTTTTACCAGCTAAACATAAGTGTGATTGTACTGTAAGTTGGAGTGTCAAGTTAACACAAACGCAGTGTTCGAACTATACCGTGGCCTTCGGGGGAGCCCACTTCGGGGGGGGGGGTCGTGCGCTTGCGACTTACAATGACTTACAAAGATACATAACAGCTAGTGTATGCACTACATGATTTAAATTTTACCCTTCATACTTTATTGACAGGAGTAGATAGGTCAAATAGCAAACAACCAGCCACAAATAGTCTATAAACAAAGCATCAGGCAGTTTTTGAGATTTCACATGAACAACGGTTAAAGTTACTCAGGCTACCGAAGAATAGCCTACCATAATTCCTCCATTCAATTAGACCTTAGCGACGCACCCCAAGCTGCTGTTCCACTGCTGCCTGTTCCAATTTAACGGGAGAGAGGAGTAAGAGGGTTAGGACCATCTTCAGCCAGAGAGGACATTATTTCTTCAGCTTCTTGCGTTGTCACCCCGGTGGGAGGTTTGCAACAGGTGAATTAGTCGCGCTATTAACGTCATCGTTACACAGTTTCTTAGTAAAACCAAAATTAATTAAACTGCCTTGTTTTCTTTTTGCCATATGCTTACTGCATAATGGATTTCAAGGATTGTGCGCGCCGATTAATGGCCTCCAACGTTTATATTTTTTCTGCGAATCTTTGAGTTAACATGTAGTAAACATGAGTTGAATTTGCACCGCAGCGCCGCCACGCCTTGATGCTCATAACAAGAAAGCATGTATAGTTATCTTTTTTGAAGTGAATTAGGTTCAAATCGCCGACATGCATGAATGATATTTTTGCAGTTTTACACATAATAATCCACGATGATCACATTACACAAAACTGAAATTGCACGTCAAAATGACACATTGTCAATATTTTTAGAGACCCCCCAAAATTACACAAATCACGTTTTCAGGGGAGCCCATGTCTTATTAAAGTGATGGTTCGGAGTAATTTTACCCTAGGGTCCTTTGCACCATGACCTCGAGCCAAAAAGCCCCCCAGAAGCTTTTTTCACCTGGGTCTAACATTGGACGAGTTAGCGTAGCGTTAACCGCTTAGATAGCTTAAGCGCAGAGGCTAATGGATCCGGAGTGTCTCTTAACATTACCCCACTAATAATGCCGAAATGATACCAAAGGTCTACACTGAGTATATATGAGTTATGCACTCACAAAAGCGATGGATTGTAAAGTTTGTAAGGTACACAAGAAGGTTATGTAAATAACACTTGCCTGCTGGCTTCTGCTCTCTGCTGTTGTTGTTGCTGCTGTAAAGACGAGTGCTTAGGGACATCTACAAATTACAACACCCGAAAGAGATGCAACAAAAATATTTTTAATTTAACTTATTTTTAAAGTAAGTGCTGTAATATAACTAGCAGGAGACAAGTAATAATTGAGGTAAGTTTGGAGACATTACCTTATTTAATCATTAAATTAATAAATATTTTTGTTGCATCTCTTTTCGGTGTTGTAATTTGTAGCGCTAAGCACTCTTACTGCCTGGTAGTAACGCAGCAGCAGCAGCAGCAGAGAGCAGAAGCCAGCAGGCAAGTGTTATTTACATAAACTTCTGGTGTACTTACAAATTTTACAATCCATCGTTTTATGAGTGCATAACCTATTTGTACTACTGTAGACGTTTGGTATCATTTCGGGCATTATTAGGTGGGGTAATGTTAAGAGACACGCCGATCCATGCCCCTGCGCTAAGCTATTCAGCTGATAACGCTACGCTACGCTAACGCTCCCAATGTTCGACCCAGGTGAAAAAAGCTTCTGGGGGGGTGTTTATGGAGCCAGGACAGTGACAGTAACCTGTGGTATTGAAAATAAAAATTGGCATTGAAACAACAAATATTGGAACTGAAAAATTTTGAACTGAAATATAAAACACAAACATCAAAAAGTAATAATCTCACAATGCTATTATTTTATTTCACTTTGACATATTTTTGCATTATGATAGGTTTTTCAATGCCAATCTACATTTTTTCTTGATGTCTGACTTTTTCAGTGACAGTTTTTTTTTTTTCACCCGGGATTTTTATAATGTGACTGTTTTCAGTTTCAACTTTCTGTCACTGTTTTGGTGTAGGGGGGAGGGGCCTGAGGGGAGGGACAAAGGGGCGTGGTGTACAGGTAATTTGCATAGGCTACTGGAGAGAGCCGCAGCTCCGCAGGCATCCTCACAGATTACCCATATCTGCAATGGCTTCCACAAGTTCACCTGGAACCTCCAAATCTCAAGTAAGTCTGTTTATTTCTGCCATTTCTTTTCACGCTAGAAGCAGGCTGGTTTAGTGTTAACTTTAAATGTAGGCCTAAGCTGTGGCAGAGGTTAGAACTGTTCTCTTAATACATCCGTGCTTAGCACGTCACGCTAACTTGTGGCTAATTGTAGCTAAGTCTCCCGTTGAACAAGCGCTAACGCTAGCTAATACCACATCAGCTAGCCCGCTTGGGGTTTAAAGTGATATTAATAGTGCACTGATGTGTCAGTCTTTAAGAGGGCGCAATTAAGCCCCGCTAATCCCTAACAGTCTGCATTTATTTTGTACCCACTATATATTTGTACCCGATAGACTGTATAACAGTCTGTTTGTACCACGCCTCCAGAGGGACCTGACACTACCAGACTTGTCCAGGACCCTGTGCAGCTTCAAAATGTTCAATTAAACCTTTTTTTCAATTTTGTTTTGGATGCTTATTATGGCCATATGTGCATAACAAATTAAATGCACACCTAAAGTGTGCATTTTATTTACAAAAAAGTGTAATTGTTTTGTGAAGTATTCTAAAAGCAACTGCAGTCTTTTAACATTACTTGTCAATTACAGGATATACAAGATCTTTTCTTGAGGGGGACCGTGACAGAAGAGTCTGCCAGTGGAGTACTTTTACCACCCATCCAGTGCCCTCTGAGGCCGCAGACTGTGGCAGAACTATGTGATTCTTTACACATAAACATGGCAGGACAACACAGGAAAAACATTTTGTTTGTTATTTTAAAATGACAAATACCACTACTACTTTATATGTAGTACTGATTTTAATCCTTAACAATTTTTGAAATGACATGCATTTACAGTATGGGCTCCAGCAAAACAGTTAAATCTGTACCTTTTCAGTGAATAACAAATAAATATATTCAAGTAAGAATTTGACTCTATATTTCTTAACAAATTACAGTAAATGCAATGATAATGCATATGAGGGTTAATGTGTACTGGCCTATGCGCGAAGGGTACAAGTCCCATTTCATGACTAAAAACAGTGTAAGTGTAAATAGTCAAAATCCACAGGCTGACGTTGCAGAACTTCCTGAAGCCTTCTCAGCAGTCTCTCCGTAAGCTGCCTCCCAGTCGAAGGTGCCTGTAATTATACACAACTTAGTGAAATCAGATGAGAAATGTAAAGGTTATGCCTTTAAGCCAGAAATACCACAGACATACTAGTTTTTGTTTACAGGCAAGTTTAAACATGTATGTCCGAAGTAAACCTTTAACCGATAATATCAGTTTAACAGTTATAAAATATTGTACTGGACTGTTTACATGATAATGTTAACTTATGTTCAGCTAAGGCAGTTTTTCAGTAACTGTTTTCCCAGTTGGAGATGTCAGTAAAGGCGTTCTGCCTGTGTGATTTGCCGAAAGCCATAACTGTCAGCAGTATACTTGCGCTTGATTGGAGGATAGTTATGGGGGAGGGCGTTCCGTGCCAGGCGGCAGGTAGAGAGAGCGGAGCGCCGTTCTCTTAAGACATCCATGACGGAGCTGAGAGATGCAAGCGAGTCAAGCCTGTCGCACCAGCAGTAACACTGGCCTTAGGACTCCTAAAGGACAGGAATTACTGTTATTATAAATACTAGATTATAGAAGATAGATTGACATCCCTGGCGGAGACTTAGCTACAATTAGCCACAAGTTAGCTGAGCGTGTGCTAAGCATGGATGTATTAAGAGAACAGTTCTAACCTCTGCCACAGCTTAGGCCTACATTTAAAGTTAACACTAAACCAGCCTGCTTCTACGTTGAAAAGAAATGGCAGAAATAAACAGACTTACTTGAGATTTGGAGGTTCCAGGTGAACTTGTGGAAGCCATTGCAGATATGGGTAATCTGTGAGGATGCCTGTGGAGCTGCGGTCTCTCCCAGTAGCCTATGCAAATTACCTGTACACCACGCCCCTTTGTCCCTCCCCTCAGGCCCCTCCTCCCCGGCCAAAACAGTGACAGAAAGTTGAAACTGAAAACCAGTGACATTGTAAAAATCCTGACAGCGTAAAAAAAAAAACTGTCACTGAAAAAAGTCAGACATCAAGAAAAAATGTAGATTGGCATTGAAAAACCTATCATAATGCAAAAATATGTCAAAGTGAAATAAAATAATAGCATTGTGAGATTATTACTTTTTGATGTTTGTGTTTTATATTTCAGTTCAAAATTTTTCAGTTCCAATATTTGTTGTTTCAATGCCAATTTTTATTTTCAATAATACAGGTTACTGTCACTGTTCTGGCTCCATAGGTGTTTGGCTCGAGATCATGGTGCAAAGGACCCTAGGGTGAAATTACTCCGAACCATCACTTTAAGGGGAGCCGAGCTCCCCCTAGCTCCCCCGTAGTTCGCACCCTGCACAAACGGCTGTGTTGTAGCTACTTAGGTCACACTTGACTCACCACTTTGTTAATTTTCATAACCTATTTTTCAATCCATAATTTAACAAAGTAGACTAATAAAAACAAATCATCACAGACTGACGTTTCACCTAGTTCATCACTTGAATGAAATGGGAATTAAAGCCACTAAAAACTATTGATGGTTAGAGACATAGTAAGAGACATTAGTACAATGGATTGTTTTATTGAGATGGAGAATGGGATTTGTGCAATCAAGTATGCACTAGCTAACGCATGTTTGTCTGTTACGTCATTAATGAGTCAATGTTCATTTATTGATTGCGTATGTTGGGTTTGCTGTGTCACACATAAAGACTGTGATCTCCATGACTTACAATAATTACGACTTTCTGATCATGGGACATGATGGGACTTTACGTGCAATATCATGGCTGAATCATTGAACATTTTGAATAAACCATATACACGTACCTGTACTTAAGATTTGATATTGTACATACATAGCTGGGCTATATGTCATACATATCTATATATATATCTGTATATTTTGGATTTTGTGGCTTTTGGATATCTGTTAATACTATTTTTATACTTTCACCTTGATTATTGATGTTTTATATTTGACAGTTCTCTCTCATCTTATATTATTTTATCGTAAATGATTAAAACACAAACAAATATCTTCGGGAAAACGTCTATCTCTGCGAAACACTTCTGCCGAAGTCATAGCAGTTACAGATTTTTGTTAGAAGCAACCACATGTTAACAGCATCTATTCCCATCTCCAGGTAATGCAGCATGAAAACACATTGTGCCCTCATCTAATAGCCTATAAATAAAAGTAACGGTACAGCACAATACCAAGCATGCATGCCAGTGTCATCATAGCTGTAAAGGGATGTAGTCTGTCACAGGCACCGTGCTTCCAGTTTAAATATGAAAGAAAATATTCCTCTGGCTCTTTAGTCTGTCTCAGGTAATAAGGAACGACCTGCACATGTTTAGGGGAAGTATACATTTTTGAAAGAAATTACTTGTATGGTGCAGCCCAATATCATAAGTTGCAGAGTAACTCCCTTACTAAGCTATAAGCTCTGTTTGAACGTACACATACAACTGATATACCAGCCTGCTGCATGGACATAATTTATGACATGAATTTTGACTGTTAAATAATTATATTAACAGCAATTGATCAGCTTACAGTGTTATTTATATAAATAGTAGGGATGCACCGAAATGAAAATTCTTGGCCGAAACCAAAAACTGAAAAAGAGGAAGCCAAGACCGAAAACCGAAACACCGAAGGAAATTATGCCAATTATTAGTACCATTGCATTTATGACTGTGTACTAACTTTACTAAAATCAAGGCATTGCAATTGTATAAATTAATATTAAAGTTTAATTAAAAACATATCTAGCAGAAATATGGCTACAATCTGATAGTCACATACAGTATATAGTAGCCTAAGAACAGAATAGCTTACCTATTATTATTATTATTATTATTATTATTATTATTATTTGAGGCACTTTCTTGCAGGATTTCACTGAACATATCAGACAACGAGGGTGCATGCCCCTCATCTGGTGCAGAGAGACGAGTCTCTTTTTTCTGCGCTCTGATCTCCTGCTCTGTGCGCTGCTCCGTGCGCGCTCCGTCTCCAGGCGGGTTCTCGGCATCCATCGCGGCCTGGATCATTTCTCGTGCGCCCTGCTTTATTTCCGCATCCAAGTAATGGTCTTTATAACGCGGAACAAGTACAGTCGCGATGAAGTGCAGAGGATCCGAATAGATCTCACTGAAACGTGTGCTGACAGACTCTAAGAGCGTACTTTTCATTGTTTTCACTCCGTGGTCCGTCTCAACCTCTTTGATTAGGAGACGCTTTGCAGGTGGAACGGATCGGGTACTGACACACGTGCAGGTCGCGGTTTCTGTTTGCGTCATCACAACATTTCGGCCGTATTGTTTCGGTGATAAAAGTATTTCGGCAGAAAATTTTCGGTGGCCAAATATTTTCGGTGGCCAAATATTTTCGGTGGCCAAATATTTTCGGTGGCCAAATATTTTCGGTGGCCGAATATTCGGTGCATTCCTAATAAATAGTTAAATAAATAATAAATAGATTTATTATTATTGTTAGCAGGCTGAGACAAAAACATTCAGCATCTCTCAGCATACTTGACTCATTTGAGCCACTTGACCATCAGGGAAATACCTTGAGTATAGTGAAGTGACTCACGTTGTCTGTCTTTGTGTGTGTTTGTCTCTTTGAGTGTCCATCTGGCAAAGAAGTTTGGACCGTTAACTCCTTTGTGGTTGCATGGCAGCCCACAGAGCAAAGTGACGCCGTCCTGACCGGGTCAGCTCAGCCCTCAGAGACACGGCCTCTTAACTGGCCCTAACAAGATAATAGCACTTCACAGATCCTCTGACCAGCAGCAAATTGTTTCTTTAAATACTTTGGGTTAGGAGAGAAGAGGAGTGGGCTTGACTGACATGACCTTGAATGGATCTCATCAACAATCTCTGTAAAGTCCAGGATGTGTTATCAGATAATCTGTGCCATACACACAGCTGATAACCATGTCGTTCTGGGTGACACCAGTATGATCTGCTCACTCACTTCCTGGCTCTGAGCATGCTATGTGTACATGTGTATGTTGTGTGATTAAAGATAAGGCTATCGCAGAAAACCTTAAGGTCAACTGGACACTTAAGATTGTTGTTTAAAGCTGTTTACATCCTATGTTATTAAAAATTTAACAGGTAGGAAGGCATGAGGAAGTTGTAATGTTACAAGCATCCAAACAATAGAAAGCATTCCTGTAAATAGACATTGCTCAATAAAAAGTTTTAGCCTCTTTCTAACATGACAGCACAACACAACGGCTTTGCAAAGCTTTACTATGTCACATTAAATTCCCTGAGGGGTTTTTGTTTACCACCTCATATATTACCATAAAGATTTCACTAAGCTAGTGTCCCCATACCTTTCATGGACAACACACCTTCATGCTTGTGTTGCCACAATTAAGGGAGAAGGGCAGGGAGACGGGTGCCAACCATAAACTGTAAAAATAGTGGACGTAGCAGCAGCAGACATATAAAGTACTAGAGACCCAGACTTGAGTAAAAGTACAAGTGCTCTATCAAAAAAGTGACTTGAGTAGAAGTTGATGTACTCTTTAAGCACCACACTTAAGTGGTAGTACTAAAGTATTCAAAAAATGTTGTACTTAAGTATTGCAAGTAGTTTACTTTAAAATGTACTACTCATGTACTGAAAATACAAGTACAAGTATTCTGTTATGTAGGAAGCAGTCAAAAGTTTGAATATCATATTGTTTATATTATTTCAAATGTTTAGCCTAAAGGACACTCACAATTCCTTTGGCTGTAGTAGCAGTACAAGGAATGATTTGTAACATTTTATAATTGTAACTGTTGGGATTTTAACCCTGTGGATACTGGACAATGTGTATTAGTCACCAAGTGGAGTTCAACTCTTTACTTGGTAGTAAGATGGTGCATTACAGGCAGTCACAAGCTTTACATGGCTGGATATATGAAGGAAGTTTCTGAAATAAACCCCAAAAAGGTACATTAATGTCACAGCTGTTATAACTAGTATTATCTGATATAACAGTGGGTTATTAATCACGTATTAACAAATACTGAAATAAAATGTACAATTATCACACAGTGCAAGTAAAATGAACATCCTCTTCAGCACAGTAACGATTAAAACCCCAAAAAATGTATCACACACTAGCTAGTAACATGTGTGATGAACAGTGGAAAGTTAGCAAGCTAGCAAAATACAGATAATAGCAGCTTCACATCACAATAAATCAAGTAAGAAGTAGGGTAATTTTCCCATAGACGGCCTTCTGCTGGAAACTAGATAGAATGCAGGTTTACTACCGCATTGGTTTAATTTTTCAGGCCCGGAAGCTTTGTCCATTATTTTTTACAGTCTATGGTGCCACCATGTCTCTGCGTAATTGAAAAGGAAGTGTCCTTTTGGCCCCAAAAGAGGACACTTAAGGAAAGGCTTAAGGAAGCTAACAGTTTATATCCTAAGTCCATCCGTCATCAATGTGTAACATTCTAATGATGGGAAAGTTATGACCCTGATTATATTAGCCTATGGGCCGGTGCACTTGCTTTGTTCCTGGCCTGTGAGCTAAAGCTAATGTGGCTAAGCTGCACAGTGTATAGAATAATCCTGAAGGAAGTCTTGGCTCATTAACAAGGAACTCGAGTTCAGAGAAATTCACTAGTCACCATTGTCATGTTTTCTTATTGATGTTTTAAAAGAGCAGGGGAGGTTAACACTTACAGTAAATCCCAAACACATGTACAGTAGACAAGGGGAACTCTTGGAATCTCATGCAGCCACTAGTTTCCTTTTCTGTATGTCACCCCCATCCCAGCTTTGCATTTATCTACCCCCGTCCTGTGTTTGTGCTGGCTTTGTTTTTATGACCACTCCAGTGATCCGTTGCCACTGCAGAGCTGCTGGTGTTAACACAGCTGAGGTGCATTACAGACTCTTATTCCTGCCTTTTACCTGGCTCCAGGCTCTGTTTGCAGTCAGGAGTTGTTTTGTTTTTCTTTTCAGAAGCAGATGCAAGAATTACCTCACACACATACATACATACATAGGGTTTGAGCCAAAGTGCACCAAAACATGACACGTCCTGTCAAGGCAGCTGCCCTGCACCCAGTTATCCACCATAATATCAAGGGCAGGATCATTGCTCGGCCAAAGTGGTCCATTACAAAGACAAAATGCCACTCTTTTCCATTTTGATTTTTAAAACGTTTTGTGAGGATTGCTTCTTTTTGGTGGTAAAAAGGACAGAGTGATGACTCTGTAGCTTAATAATCTAACGTTAGTTGACTGTAACGTCATTTTACAGCTGTGAATGTTGTAGCTAGATAGATAATATCAGTATCTTAATCACCTTAATCAGGTATTCTGGACATTCAGGGTTGAGCAGCAGCTTGTCCTGTCTGTCAGTGAAACTATAACATTAGCTAATGCAACATTAGCTTAGCAGCTAAAGGGGAGACTGTCAACAGGATCAATCTGATGATATCTTCAGCATTGATTGCCAGAAATGACTTTCCGGCAGTTTGTCATTATTACCACAAGTAGACAACTTTTAAGCAGTTGCCACTTTTGAATGTAATGATTAGAATAAAGAAAAAGTGGGCTGCCCTGGTGAACTGCAACATCCCCAATTTGTGTCATTCCCCATCTCTCTCTCCCCTTATTTCCTGTCATGTCTCTACTGTTGACTATCTAATAAAGGAATAAAATGCCCCAAAAATAAGTAAATGTGAGGTACAGTAATAGTAATAATAATCATAATAATAATAATAATAATTAATGAATGATCAGTTAAATAATTTGTTGATCGACAGAAAATAACTAACTATAAAGTTGATCAATAAGTAAAAGTAATTTTTTCCAGTATGATAGTAAATTTAATAATTTTTTTTCACTATTAGCTACTGTTACAGTATATAAATGGCAATATAGAATATATACAGTATCTCACAAAAGTGAGTACACCCCTCACATTTTTGTAAATATTTCATCATATCTTTTAATCTTTTAACACTGAAGAAATTTCACTTTGCTACAATGTAAAGTATTAAGTGTACAGCTTGCATAACAGTGTAAATGTGCTGTCCCCTCAAAATAACTCAACACACAGCCATTAATGTTTAAACCGCTGGCAACAAAAGTGAGTACACCCCTCCATGGGGCATGGGGTACTTTCCATAAAATCATCTCTCAATGCAAATCAATCCAGCTATTAGGCTAACTGACATAAAACCATGCCAATCTCTAGGTATGGTGAAGGCTATGTGATGATGTGGGGCTATTTTAATTCCAAAGGCCAAGGGAACTTTATCAGGATGCATAGTATCCTGGATCCACTAAATAACTGGCCTTTAAAAATAAAAATCTGCCTGCCTCTATGGGAATTTAACATAAGGGTGTACTGACTTTTGTTGCCAGCGGTTTAGACATTAATGGCTGTGTGTTGAGTTATTTTGAGGGGACAGCACATTTACACTGTTATACAAGCTGTACACAAGTGTAATTTCTTCAGTGTTGTCTCATTAAAAGATATAATGAAATAAATATTTACTAAAATGTGAGGGGTGTACTCACTTTTGTGAGATACTGTAGTTGTTAGTAGCACAGCAGTGGTGAAAGAAAGAGATGTACTGTAATTTTTTAATCGCCCTTTTTTCATCCATGTGAATTTAAAATTTCCTAAAATTTCTCATATTAAAAATATTATTTTGTATTTTAAAACGGTGTATGGTTTTTACAGTATTGTTTATTGTCCTCCTTGGAACGAGCCGTGACCGTCTTGGCTCAAACTCTGCAAACACAATCATCAAGTGAATCATTGATTTGTTGATACAGAATAACATTGATAAAAAATAATACAAATGTAATACAAATTTTTGCAACACCTGCTCATTACTGTACATGTGTGCTTCATTTGCAATCTGTATAATTTGAGTCTGTGGAGTCCAGGTGGTTGAGCGACAGCGGTGAGCTGGGTAATATCCATCGTTGTGGGTTTGTCAGCGGTTCTGTGGGCTTTGTTGGTGGTATTGTGGGAGAGCCAACTGAGGTTTTTATGATGTGGCAGAAGTTGATTCTGGGACTCTGTGCCAAGAGCCATCCAGATGTTACTCCTACGGTATGTTTCTGTAGTATAGGCCTATATATATAAATATGTATATATATATATATATATATATATATATATATATATATATATATATATATATATACATTGAAGTACTGAAGGCATAATTTAAAAGAGAGTTTGCAACTGTGTCTGACACTCATTATTCACAGTACCTCACTCATCATCCTGAAAGTTTTATTTTTTTTCTCTCGCAACAAACCCAATATACACACCAACTCCTTCACCCAACCCCATCCTCCCAGCAGTGTACTGGTGGCTGGCAGGCAGTGACACACAGTGACAGTGTACAGGGCTGGAGCCATTCTTGCAGATGGACCTTGAACTCCTGAAAGGGACGTCTGGCCTCGCAGTAAAGCCCCACCGACGGCCCTTGCTGCCCATCTACAAACTGTAACTCTATAGCCTCATTGTCACGCTCCATATCCTCCCGGTGACCCTGAGCCCAATTATACAGCTGACCCAGGCTTGATGATATAACCTTGGGCGTCTTTTGGGGGCTGCTGGGGCTCAGGGGTGCACCTCTTGTCTATCATGACATGTCAGCTCTGTGCGTTAACCAGACACTTCCCTGAGTGGTCCCAGTGGAGCTTTTGGGGAAAAAGTGGCTCCCATGCAAAGCCCAGTACATTTCAACACATTGCCTCACTGAAGCTCTCTTCTTAGATAAACAATATAAGAAAATAGCATGTGTGATGCTGTCAAACTTATCATTTCCAATTCAACTTCTGTAAATATTTAGCACAAATGTTGAACATATGATGGGCACCATATGTACAGCAAAAAAGATTAATCAAAGGATTAGAGATTCTTGGAAAGGTTTATTTCAACAGTATGTCCCAAAATGTCTGAAATATAAATGTGGATGCAGTGCACTTATCTCTGCTGAATTCTTTTCTGATTATCTAGCAGTAAAAACAGGAGAACCCTCCATTGTATGTAGATTTGACATGTATGCATGCTGAATCTCAGTGCATGGAGACGTATCCATAGTCTCCATGCATGCTCAGCAGCTGTGATGCATTAATGTACAGCATGCTTAGTATGCACTATAAGCTTTGTAAAGGCTATCTGTCACTGGTGAAGTGTTGCTTAATGGATGAGGAGTGGATTTACATTTAAAGTGGCATGTGCATACTGCAGTGAATGAATTTCTACACAAGATTCAACTGAAGGTAAAGGTTAATGGCCGTGGCAGTCATGTCAACATGTCTTTTGTGGAGTTTCAGGCCAGGTTCAGCTTCACAAAGGTAAATTACACAAAGAACTGGGTTGACTTTAAGTAAATTATGTAAAACAAATTATAGTAAATCTTAAGCACATCTGTTGAATAATGAGAAGGCTGATTTTATTCTGATTAGAGCATCCCATTTGAATTGAAGATTTATGAATTGGCTCATTGATGCTACTACGCTGTGCCAATATTTCTTCCAAGTGCAGTTTTACTATACTGTGCATATAACTTCAGTCTGTTGTTCAGTATCTCGATAATGTCTGCCAGAGCTACAACTTAAACTTAACTTAACTTAAATTTTGTGGCTCTAGGGATGGTAATGTCAGTTTGACGATTGGTCGGTCAGTCCACCATCTTGGTCTGGACTGAAACATCTTAAGTATAAGTTAAATTATCTTAAGTGGATGGATTGATGTGGAAGAAATGCATTGTTGTTTTTCATGTCCCCGAGAGGACGAAGCCACCTGATTTTGATCTTCCCATGACTTTTCTTCGATCACCCAACATGAGATTCACATTTGTAGTTTGGAGTGAAATGTCTTTACAAGTATTAAATGGATTGAAATGAAATTTGGGGCAGACATTCATGTTCCCCTCAGGTTAAATTGTCATACTTTTGGTGACTTGTCAACTTTCTATGTAGCACCATCATCAGGTAAATGTACTTTGTGTTTAATGCTAATTAGCAAATATTAGCATTCTAACACACGTAACTGAAATGATGATGTACATGCAATGATGACTCTTTAGTCTTTTAAATTCATTTTCATTAATGGAAAAAAAAGACACAACACAGTGTTTTCTTAAAATAAGATTTTTAATATTACTTATTATCATAAAGATATATTTACACACTTTACAGAAATAGAAAATAAAAACACAAAGCTACGCATGAAAGGAAAAAATAAAATAAGTACTCCAAGAGCTAAAGCTTATCTTTTATAAATTAGAAACCAAAAGTTCAAATATGTACACAGTATTTCAACCATTTCTGATACACTTGTTTTATTTATTTATTTATTTATGTCATTTATTTTTGCCCAGTTCAACATCAAAACAGAGACAGGGACTGTACATTTGGCCTGGTGAGTAATATGAGCACACACCATAAACAGAATATAAGTTTCAGGAATAATACATTGTCTTTTAAATGGTATCTGCTCGAGACCTAGTAACACTGTTGCAATGGCGTGTAAGCCTACAGACTGCATCTCTCCTTCGATTGTTCTGAATGATTCTGAATGAGCTGATCTTAAACACAGTGGTTACATAGATGGAGAATGTGTCGCAATCAAGGCAGGAGGGGCATGTGCTATTCTGGGCGTAGGAAGTCTCATTTTGAGGCTCCAAGATAATGACAGATCTTAGTCATTTCCCCTGGGAGATAAAATCTAGTTATCCTTTGGATTGCCCAGCCGATGGAAATGTGTGAATGCATTGGATTGAATATCAGCCACTTGATCTTGCACACACCCACTTTGAAGGCCAACATGATACAGTTTGATGGGCTTAGAGATTCACAAGGTAAAACCATGGAATGTGTTCCACAATAAGTGAAATGTTTTTGAGTTCAATGTCATTTTAGAGGGTTTTTATCTGGCAGATAACTGAGTATAGAATGACAATAGGATAAAAAAAAAACCTTGTGTTCTTCTGAGAAGATTTTGCGTGGGGTTGGGTCTATATTCGGAAACAGAGATCAACAGCTAAGCTAATATTTTAAAACCTGTTGCTAGCTTATTCTCGTCTCCACCTGTAACACAAATCTATCTCTCTGCTCATCGCCACTCCTTAAACACTCCCAGCCAAATGCATTTGGACAATAAGAACTAAACACAAAGGGGCAAGTTCTCAGAACAAACATTTTTCTATCAGGAAAACATGCTAACAAGTGCATAGGAACATTACTCAGGCCTTGTGATGGTCACAGAGAAGAGGAACTGGAGAGGAAACATTGAGAGGATAGGAATCGTTTCTCTTGTGTAAGCCTTGCTGGAAAAGACCATTAAGGAAAATGGTTTTGCTCCCCGAGCATAATGTATTGGTTTACCATTTCAGTTTGAGCCTGGACGTGCTTGTCCTTCCACACCACAAGGCCCATTAACCTGATGTGCAGGGGGGGGGCTGTGGGGTATGATCTACAAGAAAAGAATGCCTGAAAGCTTTCACGTGTCCATGACATATTGTGCTGCAGACTACTTTTCTATTTTGTTACATCCACAAAATATACAGCTTTTTACACTGTACTCAAAAAGTAAGCTTTGGACAACCAGCTAGACAAGAATCAGACAAAAAAATTGTCACAATACACTGGAAAACCATTCCATACCAGGAGACTCTTGTTTTCAGGGTGTATTATTCCAGCAGCATAATGGAATTGCAAAAGTGCAGCCTTGCGAACCCATACAGAGAAGTCTTGGAGCAAAGCCGCGTCTATTTTGTTGGGACTAGTTGACACCGGAGGCTTTGGATCAGTGGGATATTTGGCTTTTGATTTTTTGGATTCAACTGATAACCAGACCAAGATTAAAAAGAGTACTTTACATACACATTGGTTTGCTCTGGTCTCTGAAAGGGCAGCATGGCTGGTGCAGATGGTGAGGATACATTCATGAAGAACAGTGCGGATACAGACGTTGCTCGGCTCCGTAACAATAACTTCTGAGATGGGGAAATATTGATTTGAACCCCTTGTCATGACCCAGTCTACTTCCAGCATCCAAACTCCAGCTGCTTTGAACTTCCATCCCCAGCTCATATCTTCCTACTATCTTCCCCAATAATACATGAGACATCCTGAGCAAAGCTGTCTCACTCCCGAGCATTAATGAAATCTACATCTCTGTCTGAGAGGGTATGAAAAAATAATGGTGGAACTGAAATTATTATTACTCTTCACAGTGCCCTAGGATTTAATACATTTTTAATCAAGGTGATCTTGGCTGGGTGGATTACCACTGTGATTTTAGATGCTCTCTTAATAAAAGCTTCTCATGCTGGGACTGAGAAGACTGCTTTTTATTATAATATTTGCATGAGACATGGCGAGAGGGAAAGGGTGTTGGATATCTAGGTTAACCTGCCAGTTGCCTGTGTGGTCAAAACTGACTTGAAATATGAGTTTTCTGATTGAATCACAGTGGATTTAAATCAGATTTTCACCTAAAATACAAGTGAAAAAAACAAGGAAGTTGCTCCACACACCTAATACACAACGAACGACTGCAAGGTGGCTGCTCTACAGGTTACAGTCCTAATAGATTACATGGTTACACATTGAATCAGCAGGGGCTCGAGGATTGGAAAAGGGGGAAGGGTGTGGTTTCAGTCTAAGCCAATTTAACAATGAGCTCAGACTAAGTGGCCCCGGCCAGCCTTGGGGAGATTCATCTGAGAAAGATTAACTCCAGGATTTAATGAGCGTAATGATCAAAGCCACGACCACCTGTGCTGTGGTAGGGCATACTAGAAAGGCAACTGTACCCAACATAATGTAGGGAAAGGATCATGACTAGAAAGGACTGAATCTGGATACATGGCTATATTGGTGAATACATAGAGGAAGAGTAAGGAAATATACGAAAATATGCTCATAGTAGCTTTAAATGTACTGTATGTTTGTGTTGAGTTAAATAAATGCACAAAATAGACTGCTCTAGTACAAGCCTCTATCACAGCACCCTGAGAAAAAAGAAATAAAACTACCTTAACACAGAAATAAACATAAACAGTAATATATTCCAGTATGATGGAAAGGCATAGCATTTCGTTAGTGAATGATTTCGGTCAAAGGGTCAAACCAGCCTTATGCTGAATATTAAAACAGCCAGAGCACTAGTGGTAGGCTGATTATGGTGACATATTAACTGAGCTGATATTTGCTTTGTTTCTTCTTTCTTTCTTTTTTTGGTCTATTTTAACGGTCCTCGCTAACATTGTCTCGTGTGGGATTTCTGTTTGCAGAAATTGAAAATGCATAATGTGTCAGTGTATCAAGACTTCAAACAAGAGGTAATGTGTTTCTCCCTAACCTTTTATTCCTTTGTTCCTGGCAGCATTGTGGAGAAGGTTATTATTTGGCACTTCATTAAAAGGCAAGGCAGCCTGTCGGTGGAGCAGACTGCCCCTGCCAGTTAACAGTCGTGTAGTAGAGCAGCTGCACAGGGCAGCAGTATGGTGAGAAGGCTGGGGATTGGGGACAGGATTGGGATTGGGATTTGGGGTCAAAGGACTCGTCCAAGGTGGGACATGTTACAGTAACCTTGAGCGCGTCAGTAAACCCCAAGGTGTTAATGAGTTCAGAAACAGCTTTGGATTAAAGAATCTTCTAAATTAAGGAATTATTCTGTCACTTAAATAGATTGTTTCGACAATATGTGCTTTCTTTTCAGTCCAACTTAACTTTGCATGTGGACGTACTGTCATTAGAAGGAACAAAGCACCATTAATAATGATAATTAAGCGATGGATATAATGCCATTCAAATGTCTTGCTCTTCCATTTTAAACACCTTGAATTCTTCTTCGCACCAGACATCCAGAGTATCATTAGTGAACTTAATATTGTCAACTATCAAAACTGACCCTGCCCTTCCACATTATTAGCGCCCTCTCCCGCTAGTAAAGCCGTTAAGTAGCTACACGGCAATGAAATCAGCGGCTGCAGTAACCTTGGATCTGAGAGATGGGAATACCACACCGTGGTGAAGTGACAGATGCTTTAAGACTCAGATTGTTTTGACCGGGCTCCCTCTCCACCACATGTCATGCAAACTGTGTGAGACACTCAGGGAGATCGCTGTGATTGGGCTCTATTAAGCAAATAATAGGAAAATTGAAAAAGAAAAGAAAAAACACTTGGGAGAAGACAGAGATAGAGAGAAGAAGTGAGGGAGTGAGAGTAATAGAAAGAGAGAGACAGAGAAATAGAGTCTGATAGCTCTGGCTCCATACCCCCCACCCCCCTTCCCTGCCCCCAATTCCTCCTAGAGCTGAGGGTGAGCGGCTTGTCCTGATTTTTGTGGACAGAGTTGCTTGAAGAACCAGCAGGTGCTATGGACATCACTCTTCAGGCTGGGCAAGCGTAGGCCCTTCGTTGCAAGGCCCCCCAAGGCAAAGGAAGAGCATAGAAATCAGAACCTGGGGGAGGGCGCTCAAAGCAGTGCCTGCAAAACAGGAAAATAACACAGAAAAAGTGCCATCAGCATGTGTTTTTTTGCTTCCTAAAAATCATTTCATGAGTCCTGCAGACATTAAATTTCCTCTCCAATAAGAATGCCCCTCAGGAAGTTTCTACCAGAGCTTCTACTGTTATACCCTGTTATCTTGCACCAACTAGAAAACAGTGAAGAAAAAGACCAGATTTCATTGTCTTTGATAGAAAAGTGCAGCAGGGAGTAAGAAAAACAATTGTATATCTCACCGTAGAAAACACAAGCATTACATTATACTATGCTCGGGGCACTGGATCACTCCTTCACAATGAGGAAATCTTTTATCTTCCATCGCTTTTTTATCTACTCTGTGTGTCTGTTCTGTCATAATTTCCCAAGTTTTCAGGTGAGTTTTGTTGCATTTACTGATAAGAGCCTGCTCTTGTTTTAAGATGGCATATTTCTGTGGTCATGTAATGCCCCGAGAACTGATGTACCGTATATCTAATCTCCATTGAGTTGTTGTTGTCGTCGTCTTTTGTGCTTTTGGGTCCATGGTATGATCTCAGTTCAGCAGCCCCTTGAAGTCAAACTACTGTACTGTGAGTGTATGGGAAGAATTGCAGACCTGCTCTACATTGTTTTGATAAAAGACTCATTCACTGAGCTTACCCACACTTGGGGTCTCAAGGGGATTTCATAAATTGCCTGTGGCTTTAAATCTGTAATATCCTGACCTCTTTTGGACTGTCACTGGCATGGCTAAGATCTAAGAGTTGTAATAGCACGTTCGGATCTGAGTCTACTCAGATCCTCAAAGGATGACCCGGGTCACAATCTTTCTTCTCAGAATCGCTTACATCTGGAATGTGTAGTGATGAAAAGTCAAACTTTACCTCAGGTGTCTTAGGGAATAAAAGATGAGCTGCTTTTGACACTGTAATGGGGAGATGTCGCTAAATAGCATAGAGTGGACGGACGCTTTCAAGTCAATCATTGTTCTTAATCTCTACTTTTACAGTAATTACGTTCAGGCCAGTAATGACATATCCACATACAGTCTGCCTGCCTACGAGTCTCACCAGCACTCAGCTGGATGTCTCCATTGAACTCTAGCTTTGATCAAACAAAATGCATCTCCAGCTGCTTCCAGAGGTGTTTTTCCCATCATCAGCTCAAACTGAAGAAGAAAGCAGGACACACAAGGATGAACTAAGCCTTAAAGCTTTTAGAAGGCTGTAAAATGGATTCATGCTAGATAAGAATTAATTCCTTCAGTCAGAATACATCATACTAAGGCATAAAGAACAAACTGGGACTGAACTGTGTAGAAGTTTAACTCCTTGTTTGGATCATTTACTCAGTGAAGGCTGGTAGCATTATCACTAAAATGCAGCCTGATTCCCACTGAGGTCAGGTTGGGGTAAATTGGCATGTTATGTGAAGAAACCCTTGAATGAGGTGAACTATGAACTTAGCAAGAATGAGAGGAGCCAGAGTGGAAAGCTAACAAAACACCTTTGTGGTTTAAAAGGTGTTTGCAGAGACGGCATTGTGACTCACTGAGCCGTTCACTTTTACAGAGCTTCAGAACTTCCTGAAGCTCTCTGTATTTTGTGGCCATTCTAGCCCTGAACACTGAAAGCTCTGACCACTCAAATTGCAGAGAGGATTCTCACATTTTATTGGCAGACTGAGGAAAGTTGGAGGACCCATGTTGTCCTTCAAGTGCAAACTGCTCTGGCTCGGCCCTTACTCATTGTTTTCACCTTTGTGCTGATCCTCTAGAATACTGTATTGAAAGCAGGAATGACCCGTATTGAAAGCAGGAATGAGTTCAAAAGAAGTCTTTTCAAAAATACAAAAAAAACAATAATGATCAAAAATCCACTATAGATTATAAAACCTCTGCGGCTGCTTTAGAAGAAAATAGCATTCAAACTTCTATAGCTTTGATTCCTTTTACCTAAAACTGATTAACCATGCCTTGACACTCTCTGGCTGCAGCCTCCTCTCACTATGGCTTTAATTTATGGCGACCCTCTGCAGGTCATTGTTGTATGGTCGGCACCTCCTGCAGGGATATTGTGTCTTGTCTAGTTTCCCTGTCCCTCACAGCGTCTGGGAGAGACATGTGAATGGGTCCCGCACTTCTTAATGCAGGGACATAATTGTACTGCTTTCCATTCACAGAAATATACTAACACTAGCACGTGCATAGAGAGTTTTAAGCTGTATATACTGTAAATGTGATCATCTTGTTTAATTAGTTGTTGTATGTTTTAGTTTCTCAATGAAGCTTGATCTGTTTTTATAGAAATAAAGAGAGTTTGTTTTGGTTCAGAAAAGAAAATCAAACTGTGAAAAGGTGATAAGTAAAATATTATCTCTGATTTTGGATGAAAGAGTTTTCACACAAAGACTTGTTTTATTTGACAGCAAGTTAAACAGTCCTTCATGAGAAAAATGGTGCCGCTAGGAAACCCAACTCTTCAAAGTATTATCTTTGGTAAAAGGGATTTAATTGATTTAATCAGCTGGAGAGAAACGATGTATACTAGCTGAATTGGCTCAAAGGTTACGTTTCCAACTATAACTGTCTCCAATATGAGGAAATAAATGCCGTAGCCTTAATCCTTTGTTGTACTACAAAGGCATGCAAGTTGTAAGTTTATTTGATTAGGACAATGCACATTAATCAACATTTCTGTAAATGCACCAGTGTTAGCCAGTCAGTTAATTTTCAACTGTAGTCCTAATATGCATGTCTTTATGGTGGGAAGAAACTGGAGCACCCAGAGGGGACCCACGCAAACACAGGGAGATATACAAACTCCACACAGAAAGGCCCAGAATGACCTGGACTCGAACCCAGAACCTTCTTGCTGTGAGGCAGATGTGCTAACCACTGAGCCACTGTGCTGCCTACAATGCAAGCTTGTAAGCTAAAGTCCAATAATCTGTTAAGACATACACTTATTTACAGTGCCAACAATAACATCCTTGTCTTGGAGTTGAGTCTGGCTGCAGAGTTTCCAGTGTTTCTGTAAGAGTTTGAGTTTCCCATTTGTCATTGAAAACATCCAAACTGATTCTGCCAACAAAGTATTTTAGGAGTCACCATCATATTCCCCTTAGAAGTTCCTCACTGAAATTGTGTTTCCTCACTAGTCAGCAGATAATAAATCGGGAAGTGCTTTTGCTCATAGTCTCTTGAGAAACCAGTAGCTCTGACTTGACAGAAAGTTGGTACAATGCAGCAAAGATAGGCAGGTACTTTACCAAGAGAATCCACTTTTACTGTGTGACACTGACATTACAGTTTGATGGTATGCTTTGCCAAATAAAAACCTAACGAGCATCTTTTCACCCCTGACTGCTGTAATCTCACCTCGCTCTAGAACGGCATGGGTCCCTTGTGGGAAAGACGTGGCCGTGGGCGTCTCCTCTTCCAGCCGGCTGGTCTGTGGCTCTGACCGCCCCTCCCAGGGTTTTGCTGGACCATTTTTCTCGCTGTAGCCGCCTCTTCCAGCTCTCTGCCATGCTCCGTGGAGGCCATGGGACCTGGAGGACACAGATAGAGGAGAGACCAATTAGATGACCTCTCCAGTAAATGGTATTTCACAGCCTCTTCTCACTAAGAGTATCACATTTTGATTATCAGCTAAATCCATCAGTGCCTACAGAAAATGTGTAGCAAAATCCAAAGAGGGATCACAGTGATAATGGATGAGGAAACAAGAGACATGTATAGATAAGTGTGTGTGTGTGTGTGTGGGCCTCTTTAAGCCCACCCAGCATTGTAGTTCATCAAGTGTGGTGGTACCGAAGCACAGCAGATAGACGAGAAACTCAAACCCTCGTGTCTCATGTCTCTGTCACTCTCCCCCAAGATTACAAACACTGCACAGCACCAGACCTCGTGGAGGTGCATCCTGTCGCAGTGTTTGATCCGAGATTAGAGATGAGTTTAATAGCGTTGTGTCTGTGTGAGAATTTCTGTGAAGGTGTGTGTGAGTACATGTGTTTTTGAGAGCAATCCCACATGTTCTCAGTCATCTC
The DNA here is from genome assembly GCF_010015445.1 of Perca fluviatilis. Classification (NCBI taxonomy): domain Eukaryota; kingdom Metazoa; phylum Chordata; class Actinopteri; order Perciformes; family Percidae; genus Perca; species Perca fluviatilis. The sequence goes on along the minus strand of NC_053121.1, from coordinate 25,088,808 downwards.
TCAATAAGTGTAGCCTGATCCCCTTAAGCCCCTCTTTTCCAAATGGTTTGGGCCACTTTAAGTGTCTCTATGACCTCTTAACCTATTGCAAACTAAAAGAACTCCTCTTGGAGATTGAGAGATTTTTTTGAAGCATGTTTAGCAATCATATTTAGCAATCATATTTTTATTACTTGTAATGGGATATTTTTAACGTGGGTGATCTTTCATACTACATCCAGTTATTTAGTCCAATAAAAACTAAAGTAAAGGCAGAGCAGGTCTTTTTATTTAGGCATGTTATAGTGGTTAAATATCTTAGTGGCGAGTCATTGTATGCAGTACCTATACAGTCATGCATTTTTAATTTGAATTAACAATTAAATGTACATAAACCTTTGTGTATCTCATAAAGAATGTAAGTTAATGGAGCTGTGTAGATGTGGTTAAAGGGGTACTACAGTGATTTAGCTGTTGACTTCTGTAAAGTTTGGAAGACTCACAAGACAGATTTTAAAAATCTAAATTGAAGCAACAGAGGCCCAGATATCCTGACTTTTAGTCCATAGTGTGGGTCAAATACACTGGATCCTATATTTCCCATAATGCCCATAATCCCCACGTCCTAAATAACCACTTTTTCCAAACGCCACACCTCTAGTTTTAAAGTGTCAAGACCAAACAGAGATATCCCCAATGACCTTATCAGGGTTATTTTTTCAATTAACTTCATTGGTAAAATTGGTGGAGAACCCCTTCAACAGTGCAACTTTCTCCTTTTTTAAGATTAATATGTCATATGATCAGAGCCAAACTAACCCACTTTTCTCAAAGAAACTACAAATCCCCATTGGGCATTTCCCATCAAAAAGCTGATTGACATCACTCACATGGGGTCATGACATTCCTGTCTCCTCTCTCATAAGAGACACTGGCACCATTTTTAGAATTCCCAAGAGAATGACCTTCCTCTGGTTTACGAGGGCTCGAGTGAGGACACAGCTTAAGATAAGTCAGCCATGACTGCAAAGGTTTGGAAAAGCACCAAGTAGGCTATATTGAGGACAGCAGTTGAGCAGCTTACAAAAGCCATGATGATACTAGGTTCTCTGGTTCCTTAAGATGGTTTTCATCAGTCAGTGTATTTAGTTGTAGCAGAGGGCCAATACTGCAGGCTGTTATATGAACAAGGCACAGCATCAAAAACTGTCTATAAAATCTGTCTATTGCGTTCAAAACACTCAGACGTCTTTAATAGCCTAGATCATATTGTTTTAATGGAGGGCAGCTTTCCTCAAGAGCAGAATTAAAAACAACATTAGGAGGAAGGCAAATTCTCTTATTGGCCTTCAGCTGTGGTATATTGAAGACCTTTTTAAAAGAACAACTCTCCATAGAAAAAGAGGAAAAAGAAGTGTTTCTAGCCTTCAGGTTTAAATAATGGTGAACTGTATGACTGAGCTAGACAGCTTGCTGAATGTTTTCGATGTATATCCTTGAAATGCCAGACATCTCAAGTTCCACATCCACACTAATCCTCTTCCGCAAGCACATTACACACTATATTTGTGGGTGAACAGTGGGCTAATTCATTTGCAGCAGGGAAAGTCTCTCTTGCATATTTCCGCATCTAAAGCCCATCTCTGCCCCTAGGAGCACTAATCTGCGCATTATCCTTTTGTTATTGTTCTAGATTCACTGTGAATGAGGGACATTGACACAGTCTGAAGGCTTTCAGCTCATTTTTTCGAAAATCCAGGGGTTTGAATGTGAAAACACTCTTTAGACTTCGAACACACAGAAACACAAGGCTGCAGTATTGGCTATTAAAGTGTCGATATGCTTGAAGCAAAGTAGTTTGTTCGTAAGCTGTTTCATACGACACTGCTGAAGGCAAACGTTGTTTTAGCTGTTTCAAATGGTCACAGTTGAAGGTGGAATAAAAAACCTCATATTGATATCTATCCAAACACGGATAACGGTACACACTTTCGGTCAGAATCTTCTCGAAGACATTCATGGTGTTGAACTCGGTTGTACACATGAAAAAGTGCCTGAAGTAATTAGGTGAAAAAAAAAAAAAAAAGAGCTTGATACTTAAAATCCTGCCTACTTTCTCAGATCCACACAACCAAACAACTGCTGCATGAAGTGAGTGTGATTGTCGAACTGTCAGTTTCGGAAGGTTACATAACCTGTCAGATGCAAACCCTGGAAAGGTGGGGATTTCAGATGCTGTTTGACCATCCAACCAGCACTTTGGTTAAAGCATACTGACATCTTAAATGTCTCACAGTGATACCTGCAGGAACTACAGTGCCACACAACGCCCAACTGCAGCTGATGTTTGAGCAATGGCTAGTTTAAGAGGTGCTGCAAACACATGCATGGAGTCGCACTTGCTATGCACACACACACACACACACACACACACACTGTAATGCAAGATGGTAAAGTAATTGTATCTTGGCTAACACAACTCATCTGCTGTTCCTCTTACAGGGTGGCTCTGGCTGTCATAACCCAGGGTCCATAATGAGACAATTTAGATGTCTCCTGCCATAGCAAGCTGTCAGCTACTGCTCTGCACTGGGGTTTGAAGGGAGAACATCTTGTGATTCTCCTGACAAATCTCAACCCATCCAATCTGGCTACAGGATAGAAAAGTGTAATGAAAGCTGCTAAAAATAAGCCGGGCCCCAGTGATAACACTGGCAGTATAGATTAACTCTTGCAGCCTGCAGGGAAAGCATCTCGGTGTGACAGATATGACATACAGCAACAGCTAGCTTTGTATCTCTACCCATCTGTAGGGGAACTAATAGAGATTGATTGTGGCAGCATCTGTTGCATCTGGATAAAACCTTTTGATTGATTCCATGGCAGGTTTATCATTGGTTAATGCATATTTCATCTCCATAAACAAAGATATCTACGCTATCTTATTGCTCTGAAATTGGATCCGGCCTCTATAGTATCCCATTTGATCTTTTCCCACGAGAGATTCCCATGTTTATATTCAGCTGGTATAACAGTAAAATGGCAGGATAACATATGTCTTACAACAATAAGCTTCTTATCTCTACTTCTGATGATCTTGAATCCCTGAGTTTGCCCTCTTTCCATCAAATCTCAACACTTCCTCCCCCCACTTGGTAATTCCCTAATTAAAGTTTAATAAAGAGGGAATCTCAGGAATGCCTGGTTATTGCTACTACTGCTGCCGCCTCCTTAAAAAGAAGAGGGTAGAAAAGGAGAGGTAGAAGTGGTCAGGCAGAGAAGAGAATAGTTGACAGTGTCACAAACTGGCCAGTCTCCAGACTAATGATGAATAGCTGGTTGGCTGCTCCCTGATTCCACGCCCTAGTTTCACCACCACCTCCTAAGGTGATATCTGTTATGTTGTGTTTTTCAAATGGCCGGCTCTCCGTCTTGTTATGGCCCAGCGGAAAGTGCAATACTGACAGCTTATCCCTGTTGATGCTGCAAAGAGTCCATCAGTGGAGCCTGGAGAGTTACATACATCTTCCAGCACCTGTCCATCCAGTCAGAGAAGAGAAATGGCTGTCCTCTGGTTTAATGCCAAGTTCATCAACTGCCCTCATGGCTGGCAAGAGCAAACTGTATATCACTGTGCTGTGTGTCAATGCAGGAACCCAGGGAGCATGGCAAATGGGCCAGAGCTGCTTATTAATAGTTGTAAAGCTGATTTGTGTGTATCGACTGCCAAAACGACCACATAACAAATGTCTGCACTTGTAAATGCAGCCACAGCGTAGTGGTTTTTCTGCCACTATGACATGAGGGATGAAACTATACCAGCCTGTGAGTCTTACTGTAGCAACAAGTAAACACGAGTAGAAACTGTTGCATCAAATGTAAACATGCACAGTCAAGCATGGCCATCCACATTTAATCCTTGCTGTGTTTAATTTTCTCTGTGTCACCGCAAATTGATTTTGCTGTTCTCTTGGACCTTATCTGTTTGTTTCCTCGTCTTGCTGATCACTCACAGTCACACTGATTATGAATCAATTATGTGCAATCTCATTGATCCATTTTCTCGGTTGGCTAAGCATCTCAAAAACATTTACTCTCTCCTCTGTTTCTTTACTGTCCCTACATCACTTATCTGACACCTCTGTGTCATGAATCTTGCTTACTGCAGTTTGTAAAGATGTATCTTGATGTGTGAACAAACAAACAAAGCTGGGAGGATGGGAACGGGTCGGTACTGAAATCAGAGGCCCCATGTGCCCACAGTGTGATTCTATTCTAATCTATTCCTAATATTTTGGCATAAAAGATCTTATAAATGATTCAAGCTGGATACGTAGTTTCTTTCACAAGGGACTGAGATGTTTTTAGACTTGCTAGCGGCATAGTTCTACACATGGTTGGTCAGTTTCCCACTTTGGTCCAGACTGGTATATCTCAACAGCTATTGTATGAATCTATTCCTAATATTTTGGCATAAAAGATCTTATAAATGATTCAAGCTGGATACGTAGTTTCTTTCACAAGGGACTGAGATGTTTTTAGACTTGCTAGCGGCATAGTTCTACACATGGTTGGTCAGTTTCCCACTTTGGTCCAGACTGGTATATCTCAACAGCTATTGTATGGATTGACATGAAATTGTGTACAGGCATTCATGTTCCCCAAAAGATGTATCGTACTGACTTTGGTGATCCCCTGACTTTTCCTCTAGCACCTCCACCTCAGTTCCCTTTTGTTGTAAATGGATTACAATGACATATAGCACAGACCTTAACGCTCCTGTCAGGATGACTTGTAATAATTTCCGTGATTCCTTAACATTTTATATAGCTCCATTATCAGGTCAAAAATATAATTTGTCCAATGCTTTATGAACAAATACCTGCTAAGATAATGATATTCCCATTAGCCTCAGATGTACTTTGTGTTCAGTGCTAATTAGGAAATGTTAGCATGCTATATACGAAGATGGTGAACGCGACAAACATTATACCTGGTAAACATCTGCATGTTAGCATTGCCCATGTGAGCATTTATCTCAAAGCATGGCTGTAGACTCTTCTATCTGAACTCCATATTAGCATTATGATTAGACTAAATCTGACTTCTGTATTGTTGACAGTTACATGTCATATTCACATACCATAAACACTATACTAAAGCATTCATTAACAACATTTTCCAATGTAATGGTGGATTAGGTTTCTATTGCAAAAACAAACCAAGGACTTGCACAGTAATATAGTAATATAAAGATAACAGCAATTATTTGTGTTTATATGGGAGGTAGTTTTAGCTTATTATTGTGTGTGTGTGTGTGTGTGTGTGTGTGTAATCCTTATGGGTAACAGAGCAATATTTGTGTTAGTAGGAGACAGGAAGAATAAATACCCTGGTGTGTGTAGCCATGGTTATTACCATGACGTTAGAGGATCTGGCCTGCTGTCTCCATCGTGTGCCTCTCTCCTTCATTCACTAAAAGTAGCTTTAGCAAATGAATCCCTCTATAGCATGCCATTACCACAGACATACTAACCCACACAGCCAGACAGAAACATGTCATGGGCAGAGATGTTTTCCACTGCATAAGCACATTAGGGGATCAGGATTATTTAGCCATGGATGAGATGTGTTAATTATGCCAGATACAAGCCAAACATTCTTTTAACCTGGAATAAGCCCCAGCACTGTTACAGCATCCTACTGGGGATTTGCTCGCTGCCTGATAGCATCCCCACACATTCATCCTGCACATATGGAATGGTGCCTAACTAAGGAGGCAGTCCCTTGTTGTTCAGCTTTCACTATCCAACATTTAGTGTCGGAAATGCTGCTTATCGCATGCCTACCAGTAAGCCTGGGCCTTGGCAGAAACTGGTACCAATTGCTTGCCGATTTTCAGACCACGTTACCATGGCAGCCACCATGAAAGCCGCTCAGTTTGGAGCAAAAAGAATGACATTGTCAGTCGAAATCGACCTGGTTCTCAATTTACAGATTTCACTGCGCACAGTCTGAATCCCTGATCAGCCCCCTGACTGTAGCTGTGATGTTTTTAACCTCCTCTGTGGGCCACCACACTTGGCCTCTGAGTGTTCCTCTCAGGAGGGGGGGGGAGGTTGTTTTGGTCGTGAGCACTTTCTTTTAGTTCTGTCGGGACCTGTTTGATATGCAGCATTGTTGTATTGTGATAATGCTAGGCTTGTGGCTGAGTTGAAGGCTGGCTTTGTCTATACAAACTCCAGTGAGGAAACCAAAGTGCATGAAAAGTTGTTCCCATTTCTGCAGCTTTTAAATTTAACCCCTTGTCCACCCTGCTCTGAAAGCAACCCCCGACTCTTACTAAAGGTTCAGAACAAATTGAAAACAAACTGTGCAGCCCTCTAGTTTCTGGCTTTCTGCAGATGTCTCTTTGAGTCAGTCAGCCGCCTGTGATGTGTGGTGCTATATGCTCCTGAATTAGAGAGTGTATGAAATGATGAGGTGTGAGACTGCATACTCTGCTATGATCAGAGCGCTGTGAGTTCAAAGGGCCGGCAGCAGCATTGAGCCAGCTAATAAAGCCACTGACTCCCCTCACCACTTGACTGCCTGTTGGTTTATTCACAATCCCTCTCCAGTTGAAGGGGTGAATTCGTGGCTACAGGGTTACTGCGGGTTGGAGGTAGGGCTGGGCGATAGGGAGAAAATCAGATATTACGATATTCTTGACCAAATACCTCGATATCGATATTGCGGCGATATTCTAGGGTTGACAATTGGTGCTTTAACAAAATATCTTCACAACTTTCACAGAGTTTAGATAAATAATCATCAGTAATGTGGACATCATGTCTAAGTGGGGAAAAGGCAAATATTAGAACCGCTAGAACAGTCTGGTAAGTTCAGAAAAGTACATCACTTTACTGTAATGCAGCCTTTAAAACCAGGAAAAGACAACACTTATGTCATATCACGATATTACGATATCCAAAATCTAAGACAATATCTAGTCTCATATCACGATATCGATATAATATCGATATATTGCCCAGCCCTCGTTGGAGCCTACTGAACATGAGCAGTCAGAGAAGCAAACATAGAATAGCTCAGAGGGGAGATTTCAAAATGTGTCAAAACTGAGGACAGGAGCAGGGAGATGCTGGTGTGGCTGTTTCCATTCAGCGGGTTAAATCTTTGCGCATGGCAGGTACAGTAGGCAGGTAAGGCTACCAACAATTGCCGTAATCTCCAGAGATTGCATGTCAAGGGCAAAGGGATCCTCCAACCATTCGTTTCCATGGGCACGTTAATCAGATGTGAAACACAGCCCCCTCCCTCTCCTATGTCATCACTACCCCCATGCTGTGAACCTGCGTGCCTTCTCCCATTTTTTATGTGAGAGAAAGAGAGGGACAGAAAGAGGGAGAGAAACGTCACTGCGCAGGGTTCACTCACTGCAGCTTTTAATGCCTGAGGGAACCATCGCTTCTCCCCATAGCATATTCAGTACTATTGAAGGAAAATAGCAGCGACATTGCATCAGACTGTTACCTCTCAACCAAACTAAATAATGCAAAACAATGGCTCTGACGCTTAAATCTTAACTGGAAAGATTTATTTAACTCAAGGTATCACTTTTTGAGATATTGATATATATCACGATATGGCAAATATATGCTAAATAACTAAATTGATGTTTGATGCATTAAGCTGTGTTCAATTGTTATGCATTGCATCAGACAAAACTTTTCAAATATGTAAAAAACAAAACGTCAGTAACTAGTAGTTTCAGTTTTTAATACCATTTTCCTTGGATGAACTAATTAACTTTGACAGCAGTATTTTCTAAAACTATACCACAAATGGACCACATGAACATGATACCTCTGAATGTAATTGATGAATTATGGCCCTCCCTACTCTAAAAGTAAGTGAGTGAGTTAAAACTTAAAGGCTTTGTAGCACAAACAACAATTTTTCATAAATATTTGTATATATAAAAGTAGCACTTGTTTAAAATCGCCAGTAATTTAGTTTTGATGGTATGTTTGTTTTGCTTTAACTTGTAGCACGATTAGATTATGTCTAATGAAAAGAGTCTGCTAAAACAGTTTTATTATTGATATACTGAGAGTGCGTAGGAAAGAAGAACCTTTGGCTGAAGGTTATGCAATGAAACACATCACACGTATTTAGTGAAGAAATAAAATTCATGAGGATTTTTAAGGATTTTTAAGATTCAACTACTCTGCTGAGGGTGAGCTAAAGTTTAGTGTTTATTGGCCCTCTGTGTTCACAAGGTTTTCATCAGCTGTTAGGATGAACTGTTTGCCTGATATGGATTCATGTTTATGAATTCCATATATAGTTTTGCTCTTCTGTTTTCACATACATCTGTTTATGTTCAAGGGGCCCTGACAGCAGGGCGGCCCCTCATGAACAGTATATGAGACAGAGGGACACAGCAAGGGGCCCCGTCTTGATCCAGGAGGTCAGTGGGGAGATCCATGCTATTAGTCAGTGGCAGATAATTTGATTGACCAACGTTTAAGCGTGGACCTGTATATGTGAAATAGTCTCCTAGGGAAAGTAACGTGTATGATGAGAGACTGTGATGAATAATGCATGATTTCATAAATGAAGGATTTCTGTGTTGTCACAGAAGGGCCCCAGTTCTTTGGAAGATGGAAGAGATCTTACATTTTCAAGCATTTCAATAAAAGGCGAGAACATGAGGTGCATGACAGTTTGAAACCAAGTTTGAGGTGCACCACAACATCCTATAAGTCTCTGAGAATAAAGTGACGTGCACATCCTGTTGCCTAAGGCTTGAAGTTTAGGCAGATCCCAGTGGGGGCGTCACTAAACGAACCGAAAATCTACTAAATCCCTCTACACCATCCATAGCCCCAATCCACACTGCCGTCTTCACAGCAGTGACATCCATTGTCTGACTTAGAACTGCCTAACAACAGCCAGCTGTGCAAGAGCAGCGCTTTTAGCCATACATTATATGAAATCTCTCTGATCCATGATGGTGCCTATAGAGGTTTGACATTAATGGTGACAATACCCTTAACCATATTTATGTGATTCTCCAAAGTAATTCTCTTCTACTCCTACATAATGTTTTAGTTGCTGTAATTTCTACCACAAATGACATCTCTAAAGCAATACACAGAAGTCATATATTTCCATTCTGGGTTTCTACAAATTGAGCATGAAAGTAATTAAAGCACCTGCATTCCTAAAGACCACAATATTTATTCTGCGGTCTGGCAGCCCGTTATAATAAAAATGTCCACTCAGATCTTGATCAGGAATCTGATCTACTGCTATAAATGTAACACTTAATGTTCAAAAAGAGAGTCATAAATCACTTTAACATTGGTGGAAAACAGCAGTTTTTTGAAATATCTGGCTCTAATTAAGTTGTAAGGAGCGCCCCGGGCCTGAGGATAAGGTCTGGTGATCACATGAGGTCTGGTTAACACAGGACCCCTCGCCCACACCACCCTTTACCCAAACCTCCAGGTTGTGGCCTCAAAACTCAAAGGGGGGTCTGGACTGCAACAGACTTATATATAAAAATTCCGACTTTTTATTTACAGCCAAGAAGTGTCATTCCACACATGAATTAGTAAAGGCAGACTTGATCACCAGCTGTGAGTTCTTAGATATAGCTGTGACTTCCTCCTTCATGGAAAGCTTACACAACCTCTCCGCTCCCAGATAGCCTCTCTTCCTGTCCGCCCTTTTATTTTTCTGTCCCTTGGCCCGTCTGTACTCCCTCTTTTACTTTTTTTCCTGTTCACTGCATTTGCTCTCAAGGGAAGATCTAAGTGAGTAGATTTATTCATTCAAAGGGTTCTGAATTACATTACAGCAGCCCAGCAGTCACATATGCCAAAGTCTTCAACAGCTGAGCTCTCTGGGGAGTGTTAGCCCAAAGGTTAGCCTTATATCCCTACCAAATGAGTTATGATTTTTCACTAAATCTCTTCCTTAACTCCCACCCACTCCTGAGCAATTGTGAGTGCCATTCACCAATCTCATGTTGGGTGATATAATACAGATGTGAAGTGGTTTATCACTGGGAGCTTTTGAAATAAAATCTCATCTTTGAAACGTATGTACAGTGTTATGAACCCTATAGGATGGGAGCTATGGAGAAAATCTTCTGTCGCTGTATATAAAATTTTAAATCATAACAATGCTGTAAATATTGATCCAGAAATTGTTAATCGATAAAATAACCACACATGAATGTCTGTTTTGTGCTAAAAACTAGGAGATATTGTCGCTGTTAGAAAATTCCCGATATAATTCCCCCTTGGCTAAACAATATGTCGTGAAAATAGCATAACATATCCAGATAGTGTGAGACGTTCTCGCGATAGCATGGCACGTTCTCGCGGTAACACGCACAACGTATGTAACAACACAACGTATGTAATGTATGTTTACATCCGCTGTATACAGCGTAGACATACACTTGGATAGCTCAAAATGCATACAGATAACACGCCATAGTTTCTGCCGCCCCCATGAGGAATTCTAAGTAATGACAAGAAAACTGTTGATGCACTTTACATGATACAAGTATTTTGTGACGCGCGTGCGCCCACCCCCTCCACGCAGTTACTAGTAGCCAAGGAGGACACGGAGGATTAAAAAAACATGATGGACTCTTCAGAAGAGGTAATTATCTACACTTGAGTTTCTGCACGGGAACGCCACAATCTTCTGAACATAGCCATTCTGAAAAACACAGAGAGAGTTGTGTGGAGCTGATAGTCTTAATTAGCTTTATAGCAACTAATTTGGCAATGGCTTGAATGTAACGGACGTTCATTAATATCAAAAAGTTACGCACTAAAGCTTTAAACCTAGGCAACATGGATACTAACTGTGGATAATAACAATATAGTTCTAATTCTACTATTTAAAAGGCTAAGTGACAAAGCAACAAGACAATAACAAATCCCTCTTTACTCACATCCCAAACACAACTCATGAAGTGTTTTGTGTGTGTGTGTGTGTGTGTGTGTGTGTGTGTGTGTGTGTGTGTGTGTGTGTGTGTGTGTGTGTGTGTGTGCGCATGAGTGCGTGCGTGCGTGTGTGTGTGTGTGTGTGCGTGCATGTGTTGTCTGCAGCAGATAAACTACACTGATGCTGCAGGCTGCTGGCTCTATTTCCACGTAATGCTGCATGACGAGGAAATACGGATTCCTCATGAAACGGATTTCATCTGGCCCTCTGTGTTTGTGTGTGACATAAACCCAGCTGGTGCTCACAAGCTCCTGTGCCTCAAAAAAAAGGGGGAAAGACTCTGTGATTCTCCATAATCCCATAATAACCTTTCCACCGCTCCCCCTTTGACACAAATGTTTGCCCACTGTTATTATGTTATGCCTGGACATCTGGAAAAGTTTAGCTGCTTTTGTTCTCTCCACGACCACCATAATCACGTCCACAGGCAAAAACACCTTCTTTACATTAGAAAACCCAGGATTATGATTTAAAGCTTCCTGGTTACGGTTGGTTTAGATCTATATAAGTTGTTAACAAAATAATCATACCTAGTTCAACGGCGTTTTATGCCTCTAGGTGCCTTAATTAGTGGCTGCATGTATTGTAGCCCTCGTCTTTTTGGCTGTACCTTGACCTGTAGCACTTAGTTGAGCATGTGAGCGATGCGGGCTACAGTACAGTATGCATGCATGATGGTGCCACAGAGCAGCTAGCCTCAACAATGCATCACAGTTTTATATGGAATAATAGCACTGCTGACAGCTCTCATAAAATCGCCCCCTTCCCAAGCAGACGATTTCTCTGCCAGATAATAGCTCTGATCCAGACTGATCTCATAAAGTGGCGTATGTATGACACGCCAATTCGTATGCCATTTTGGCTTGTTATCAAGTCGCATAATCGTTTTTAGCTTGTTTATCAACGCCGTTTGGCCTCTATTGACCCTACATTACGTGTGAATTATTGCCGTAGCGAGTAGTATGAAAGGATGTAAGTCCGCGGAGGGAGGTTGGCTCGGGGGGTGGATGGGTAAAACACAGGACTTTTACCCAGGAGAGCCGGTACCGCGTCCCGTGTGTGACATTTATCAACCTTTTTTTTTTTAAGCCTTCCCCAATGTTTCTTTCCTAAACCCAACCGTTTATTGTTTTCCTAAGCGTGTGACGTTGGTCACCGTCATGTTTTTTCATGTTTTTGTCATGTTTTTGTCGTGTTTTTTTTTGTTTTTTGTTGTTTTTATGTTACTAAAGCCTTTCCCAATGTTCTTTTCCTAAACCCAACCTTTATTTATTTATTTATTTTTTAAACGCGTGAGACGTTCTCGCGATAACACGCACAACGTATGTAACAACACAACGTACTGTATGTAACGTATGTTTACATCCGCTGTATACAACGTAGACATACATGTGGATAGCTCAAAATGCGTACAGATAACACGCCATTTGGCTTTAGGAAAGTGGCGTGTATGTTTACGCAAAGTCATGATGCCATGTTACTCTGATCTGGGCCTTGTGCCCCGCTCACACTCACAACTGGCTCACCTGTTCAATCCAGGCCTCACAATTACACACTCGGTCTGTGTGTGTGTGTGTGTGTGTGTGTGTGTACAGTATGTGTGTGTCTGAGCCAGCTGCTATTGTTTTTATCCTGTACATCCCTAGGTGAAGATTGGCAAGGAGTTTCCATGGCGGAGAAAAATTAGGCCTTGATATCTTTTAAGAGGCTGTGACAGACACAAGTATGTTTTGAGACTGTTACCAGTCTTACGAGTTACACAGAGAGGAAGAGTGATCGGCCTTGGGATGAATTATGGATACCACATGTCTAAAGCTGGAGCCCACTCTTCAGCCAGAGTGCTTTTCAAGGATGGGTAATTGAAGTGCGCTGCTAAAGGATGCTAATATTACATAGAGAAGGCCATAGCAGCTCTTTTAGTGTACTGAATGAATATTGTAAGTAGCATTTTGTTATTGAGTTGAATTGCCTGTTGCACTAGGACTTCTTGCTTATGTGCAAATACATCCATAAATACAAGACTCATGCACACTTCCCCACCCTATGGCAGTCAGATTCAGTTCTATATTCATTGCTTCCTGCAAGTGCACACACACACACTGTCTCTGTCTCACTCTATGTGCATCCTCTCTCTGCTTTCTCAGAGACACACATGTCCACACACAGATGCCTTAAAGAGAGAAAGCCCACTGAACTGGAAAAGCGTTTGTTTCAAGATGAAAGGCTTCACACCCACTGCCTACATGCAGAGCCTCTTCCGACACCTTCCCGCGACAGCGCATACTGTAGCAGAGGCTTGTGCTATGCAGACACACTCCAGCTAGCATCCCTCCCCACACCCATCAACGCTGCAACACACTTTCATCCCCTCCTCTCTTTCACTCCCTTTCTCTCTCTACCTCTGTGTCAATGGAGCTCTGATACTACAGTAGCAGCCAGGGAACAGAGAGGCACATAAGCGGCATGACTTGAACAACGTTGAGATGGATAAGCTCCCATGAAAGCCCAAGGCACAGCAGCCTTGTTTTCCCCATCGCTGGTGTAGCACAGTGGGTTCTCAGGCGTGGAACATGCTTAGCCACACGCAGGGCGTGAAAAACGACACTGACCATGATGCTAGATAATTGCTTCCCATTTACTCATGTGCTGAGAGCCTTAGACAAAAATAGCATGTCGCTGTAACGAATGTGCTGGGAAGCATGAGGACTGTGAGTGCTCTGGCCGTGGATCGATATACAGAGTGGACAGCATCTAGCAAGCATAAAGTCTACACTGCATCTTACAACCACAGTCTATACAGCACCTAGTTACATATTGCCTACACAGCATTGTGCAGTATATATTCCTAGGCCTATATCTTCCAAGATGTAGTGTATACAGCATCTTATAATCATAGTCTGTGCTACATTCTCTTTATCTCATTCAGTGTACAGCATCTTCTACATTTATTAAATATAAACACAGTGTGTCTGTGTGTCTTCTAAGCCACTGTAGTTAGTAGGTAGGTGATAATTCCAAGAATGGTCCAGACATTTACACAGGCCTAACTGTTGTTTTTTCACACCACAATGTTACCTGCATCACATCTGCAGCTGACCATCGGTCTCCAAACTGAACCCCCCAGCCACATTTCTCAGAACCTATTTACTCCCATGAGCCATCAGAGAGAATATGCCCTGCATAATTGTCCCAAGTCAATGTTTTTCTTCCAAGTATTAGACATTTTAGATTCACACTGGAATTGATATCTAGTCCAACAATGGCTCCAGAGACGCAGAAGCACTTTACGGAAATTTATTGTGACAAGGCATCAAGACTGAGCCCTTCAGGAGACAATCCGTGCATCTGGGATCTGTGTTCCCCCTATCGATGCGTACAACAATTGTAGTCCTCATTATCATCACCACAGGAGGCACGCAATATAGGTGCTGTGTTGCCCTGCTGCACAATCACAGTCATGTAATAATCATATAGCACTTGGGTCAGATGGAATATATCAAGCCATACATTAGTCTGATTCACTCCACCTTACAGAACATGTGCCATGCATATCTTACATTTCATAACAGCCCCAACAATCACCCATACATCCAGCGTTATCTATCACTCAGGCATAGCTCCACACAAGACTGTCCATCAACAAAAACCTCTTAATATTTTATCCCCAAGTCTTACAAGCTTACATCAAGGTGAGACAGGGATAAAAATGATCAATCTAAGCTAGAAACCACATTCAAGTTTATCATAAAAGCCATGGCAGTACAATAGCAGACAGTATAACCACTGCACTGCAGTACTGTATACAGCCAGGTGCTGATATTCCTGCCTTTTAGAGCCCACAGAAAGCTAACCATGCTGGGTAACTGATCAACTACAGATGCCTGCACGAGCACAAGGCAAACAGAGAGAGAAATAGAAAGCAGAGGGAGACGACCGGCGACGAGGCTGGCCGCTCCTGTACTCACCAGCACTGGCAGAACACAGCAGAGACACCAAGAGCACAATCACCAGCGTCAGGATCTTCACATTCATTTCTGCACTCCCCTCTGGCTCTCCGCTAGTCACTCGCTGATATACTGTAGTGGTGTGTGTGTGTGTGTGTGTGTGTGTTGTGTGTGTGTGTGTGTGTTGTATGTGTGTGTGTGTGTGTGTGTGTGTGGATGGGAGGGAGAGAGAGAGGGAGAGGGGGAGAGAGCAGCTGAGCGAGCAAGAAAGAGAGAGAGACTGTTTGCTCCCCTGTGTGTGTGTGTGTGTGTATGAGTGTGAGAAGTGAGTGTGTCAATTTGTGGGAATATGTGTGTGTATGGTGGCTCCCTGACTGTGCCTGTGTATTTGTCTAAATGCGTATTTGTATATCAGTGTGTGACAGCGCCACTCCAAGACTGAAGGCACGTCTTGATCTGAGCTCTCCCACGGAGGTGTGTGTGTGTGTGTGTGTGCGTGTGTATGTGCGTGTTTTTCTTCTTTTCTTCTGTCAGAAAAAAAGCAGCATGAGCCAAGTTCAGTGGAGCTGTGAATGTGTTGGAAGTCAGCTTGCAGGTCTGTCTGTTGCCGTGTGTTTCTCTCTGTGTGTGTGTATGAGTCTAGTTGGTCATGTGGCTTATGTATCATTGACTGTGGGTCAAGGAAAAGCCCCCCTAACCCCACCATCACCAGCCCTCTCCACCCCTTTTCCACAAACATGCAAGTGCACACGGCTGAGGAAAGAGAGCGGTTGCAAAGGGAGGGAGGAAAAGGGGGGAGTTGGGAGGTGAAGGGTGGGGGTGCATGCAGGTTTATGATAATACCCAAACAGATGCTCTTGTTGAAAACTCTTTGAATTGCAAACAGGGCAGCCTGCCAGGAATCCAGGAATCAAAATACCAGCTTATTAGGGGAAGTAGATGAAAGAAGGGAAGGTGTGAGATGAGGTTCATGCTTTCCTGCTTTTGTATCTACGCCAGCTGTATAGACCTTTCTTCCTCACACTATTCTTTACCCTCAGTGGCGCTGAAGGTATGGCTTAAATCATTTGCGCTGTTTGAAGTTAGTGTCCGTGACACTGGGAGTAACCGCAGGAAAAAACTTATCAGACTCTGCCTGATCACATCACTCGAACTATTTGTTCCACTGCCCCTGAAGTCATTTGTTTTATTTTGTTACACAGATTATATTCTTTCCACGAACAAAAGCCGCAAGAAAACCACCACCCTGCAATGGCTATAAAATAAATCAATTCTTTTAAAAAAAAAAATGTTGTTTATCATACAATCAACAGGAAAGGCTGCACTGCTTGCTGTGAATTGTGAGAACTGTAAGCAGGCAGTAGAAGTACAAGAAGTTTTCTTATCGCATTTAGCCACAGAGCCACATCAGTGCAACAAGTTTCTACATCCCCTCTTGAGAAGAGAATAATTTGGGAAGGACCATACATTTTGTATATTTTATGCATAGAATATATAAAAGAAACCCTGAACTCCACCCAGTTATGGCATTTTATACTCCGCCCTCTGGTCTGGTCCAACAACCCTCAGAAAACTAATCACCATAATGTTAAAATACTTGAAAAATACTAACCTATCAATTTAATCATCTTAAACATAGATGTTTTTTTATGAGATATTGTTGGTATGGCTTCAGTTCACTTTAGGCTCATAGAGTCCCCAAAGGGCTGAAGTGACACATGATGGATGGACCGCCTCTGGTCACAACCTCCAGACACAACCCCCCCACCATAGTCTTCCACACAACCCCTTTTCTATGTGTTGTCACTAAACAGTCACTTTAGTAGTGTAGACCTGAGAAGAGGGGCCCTGTGACCCTCGACTCTGCAGCTCCGGCTTCACACAGCCCGCCCATTGTCTCCCTAAGGCCCCGGGTCCCAGAGGGCAACATGTCTGTGCCACCCACTTGAGATCCTACAACAAGAGCACCTTCCATTTTTACATACAGCACTTGAAGCCTTCACTTCATGTGAAGCAATCCTCTCACCTCAGGGGTGGCCAAGCCCCCGGGGGGCTAAAGATGCTTATCCAAGCCTGTCCTTTTTTTAGCTGAAAGATAATTCGCCCAAGTGACTTTAAAAGAATCTGTTTACAGCATTTTCTCTAAGGTACTCACTGTTCACTGACAGAAAGCATGACTGATTCTTTCCAATTGTACATAATAAGAGATAGTGGGGATTATAGCGCCATTACCAGCCCACTTAGTAGTTAGGAGTAATTCAGAATTCAATTTAATCCAACATTCAAGGATAATTTCAAAGCAATGTGGGATAACTGCCTGCAGAGTTATTTCAAATTAACAGTTAATGTGGGCATTAAACTGAAACTGAGGCCAATAACCAGAATGTGTTGAGCAGGTGCTACCCGTGATACAATAATTTATGGCTGTGGATTTACTAGTCATTAAATTGTCCTATGTATATGGATTAGAATGTGTGAGACATTGTAAAGTTGGCAATACGGGCTCAAACATTTGCACTCTATTAGCTTTAATTGTCTTAGCTTGAAGCAAAGCCTGCAATGAAAATGTAACAGATGGTGTTTCCTCAGAGTGCATAGGTGGACTTTGTGCCATGACGTGAGCGTAAGCCAGTGGAGGATTGCCTTCTTACATCCAGGGATGTGGAGCGAGACCTGGCAACATGACACAGTCAGAGGGCATCAATACAGCCACATGTGCCTCAACACAGGAAACACTTGGCTGTTTACAGGAAGTGTTTGATGAAGGAATGCGGTGTATGTCTGGATTCGGTCACTGATGACGACTTTTCCTGATTCCTGAGTTTTTAATAACATTCCACAGATAAGTGTAACACAGATGATTGAAAAGGTATCTTTGCATTTCCTCTGAGTTTTCTTTTCAAAGATTAGTCAGACAGTACTGCAGGAACTGTGAACAGGTGGCCTCTCAGCTGTGGATAAATAAGTCCCCTGATCTCAGAAAAGATTTGTTGCTTTATTTACTGTGTTCACAATTAATGTATTTCCTGTTTATCTTCCGCTTATATATAAAGCTCCTGATTTCCGAAAATGCTAATAAAGTGTGCGGATGTTTGTTTGTGTTGTTGTTTTGATGATTGAATGAACAGTGGCAGGCCGCCCGTGTTGTTGTTGTTGTGCAAAATTGAACTCTACGTTTCCGCGTCCGCTTCCGTTTCCAGGGCTTCCATCAGATACAGTGCACCTTTATAAAACTGGAAAGCAAATCAAACCTCCATCAAGATAAGAGTCACAGTCAGCAGCTTGAGTGAATGCAGAATGTCAATGTGAGATCAGGTCGTGGTTACTAATTAGCTTCTCCAGAGAGATCAGCAATGAGAGAAGAGAGTGTGACATCTTCATTAGGGCTTTTCAAAGGCTGTATTTTTTTTTTTTTAAAGATATGAGAGAATGTGAGCTGTGGTTTGCTCTTTTGAAGCTTTAAACAAATGTGATTCTCCCCTCAGGCGGTCTGTGCTTCGTATCATGAAATGTCAAGAATCAGAGGCTTGGTGGATTAACTTATCTGCCTTTAATTGTGACATTATCGGCAGCACTGCAAATTCGGCTGAGGAATGTTTTGAGCTCGCCAAAGCCCCCTGGAAGATAGGGCAGCAATTTTCTGCCAACTTGTGGTTCTCATTCTGTCATATCGCCTCAGAGCAACCACACACATACACACATTTTCTGTAATTTCATACTTGTATGAATAGAGTTCCTAGTAATCATTAAAAGACTATAAAGAACTGCTGTTGCCCTGAAAAGCAGCAGTTAACAATTATCTTAAACAGTTTCTGTAAAACACTTTTTTTTTATTGCAGATAATGTAGTGAATTATTAAGTTGCTTTCTTTTTGGGAAGAAATTATGACAGACAGGAGGTCTGCTTATCCCTAAATTTGAACACCAGCTGGAGTTTATCTGCAAGTCCAGAGAGGAAAGCAATTTACACAGTAAATATATAAATACAAATTAACTTCTCGTCTTCCACCCCTTCTCCTTTCTACTTTGACAGATTCATCCTCATTCATGTACATTTAAATCCAAAATAACCAAAAAGAAATAATTCCATTTTTCATCATGAGCTTCCAAATCAGTTTCGCTGCTGCTCTTTCCCTGAATTGACCAGACAAATTATCCACTGGGACCGTATGCTGTGGTGTTGCGTGACTCTCAGACAGTTGTCTCTATAATCAGTCCAGTATGGCTCATCAGTCTTTGGAAACAAAGTGGCCCGCAGATCGGAGAAAGATGCGTTGTGAGATGACAATTCACTGTAACCGCCTAGATAAAAAGGCAACATTTTATATCCATGGAGCTCTTTTCACCGGTGGTTTTATTAATCATAATATCCCTGTCAGGTGACTTCCATCTTAGAGGATTTTCAGGCACAGGGGGCAGATTTTTATCCTGTGATGTTGCACCTGCAGAATGTGCGTTTAAAAAACAAATCTATTCATATCTCAGAGTAGTTTATCATGAAACCGTCTCGTATTATACCGTACATTTGTCAGTCTAGTTTGCAGCAAGGGCAGGATCAGACTCAAAGACCATGTACAAAACACGCTTCGCACCCTCATAAGCCTGTCAAACCCAGATTCTCCATAGATATTGTAAAACAACAAATAAGGGAAGTCTTTTGAATCCGTCTGCACTCTTCGCCATCTAATCAGTAATGAAAATCTAATGAGGGTTTTTCTCCAGGTGGCAGGTGATACCAGCCCAGCTTCTGACATCCCTCTCGGAGCTCTATGTCCCACTGATAGTGTTTAACGTCTCTTCAATACTCAAACTTTCTTAAGTTTGACTTCCCACCTTTAACTTTGCCGCACTCGTTGATGTGGATTGGTATGTGCTACAGATAGAGGGGAATTGGTGGAGGCATGCCAGCATTTCACACGCTTCAATGCACTTAAAAATACCAATCTTCTGGTCGCTGAGTGCACTATTCTTCAGGAGTGTTTTTTTTCTCAGTATGCAGAAGATATGACGATCATCCACCCTTCCTTTATTGTAACTCAACTCAGAAATCAACAGTCAAAACAAGCTAAATGGAGGAGGTGTTGTATCCAAACTGGGTAACTGCTCTCTTCTCCTGTAATATTGTTGCAGTTATCAGAAGTTTAATCTGTCTGAACAGTGGCATGTAGTTTGGAAATGGCTGATTTGTTTCTTATGGATGCATTTTTTTTTTTAAGAGATAGGGGCTGAGCATGCCGCGGCTTGGTCTGGCTGACATACAGAGAGACAGAGAAATGTGACTTGACAGATGAGAGATAAGGAAATGTTGTCTGTGGGAGAAGACAGACTCTGAAAACAGACACAAGGTGTGTTTAAAAGCTCACAAAGCCTGAGTCTGTGCTGTGAAGTGAAAGAGCTGAAGATCAATGTCTGCCGGAAACCAGCTCACTAGATCTTTCACTAAATTCACAATTTTTTTCCGCCTTGATACAAGTTGTGGGATGTTTTAAAATACAAGGGAAGTGCACTTTTAAAAACAGGTTAACATTTGTTATAAAAAGGTATTTCCTTTACCTGTAACAGACGAACCTGAACTCTTAACCCCTTTACTATAGAAGTATGTTTTCATTTGTGCACCTGTTTAATTTTTCCACGTGATTATTCTATGTGTGTATGTTGACACATTACTTAGAACACAATAAAACAAATCTCTCAACAACTTCCCCCTATAGAGAACTTGATCTGATTTAAATTTGGAGCACAGTGTTGCATAGCTTTGCATATTAGTGGAGAAAATATGATCTTCTTGAAAGGCAGGGGAAATTATATATTTTGTTATTGGCAACAAATCTTGTGAAAAGACCAAAACCAGCAGTGCATTAGATCGGAAGCTGTCCATCATCCATAGCTGGCTGTCTTTGCTCTCAGCCCCCGAGAATATTAAATATATTTTCTTGAAGAAGTAAATCTTTTAAAAAAGGTCTCTATTATATACTTTTTTTGCAGAAGGCTCAGTACATTCATAACACACAGCTCTGCACTGTGGTTTTAGTAAATGTTCCACAAATATGAGTAAATAGCGCATTTTTGGGGGACTATTTTCAGTGGCGGATCAATACACATTGGTGTACTAGTGAGTATTTACTGCAGTAGGCCAGTGTATGTGGGATTGATTCAAAAATAAACAACAGCGCCCATGGTCATTGTAATGAAGAAACCAAATGCAACTGTGTTGCTCATTGATGTGTTATCTTAAGTTTTTGGACGACAATGGAGGTCTATATCAGTCTTTGTCTAAACAGGAAATAGTCTTTACAGAAGATCAATTAATTGTTGGTTTTAGTCTTTTAATAAGATTTGTTTACTATAAGAAAATATAGAATATCACCAGACCTCAAATCTGGCGTTTAGCCACAAAATCAATTCATTCCAATGGTCTCTCCATTGTTAGTGATGGCTAGCGGTGTGAAGTGAAGCTGTTGACATTTTTCACACTGAGTTGAACTTTGGTGAATTTAATTTTGACTTGCAAATTCGACCAATAGCAAGCCATCTTGGCAGTGCTGACCTATTAGCGAATGGAGATACAGGCCTCAGCAATGGAGCAAGTAAATTTTCCGAAGAAGAATTTTTGGCAACTGACAAAAACAAGAAATAATAAAATCACATATTTTTGCACCAAGAAACATGCCGTTAGGCATCCCCTCAGTGATTTCGTCCAATTACTGGTAATAT
Organism: Perca fluviatilis; assembly: GCF_010015445.1. Classification (NCBI taxonomy): domain Eukaryota; kingdom Metazoa; phylum Chordata; class Actinopteri; order Perciformes; family Percidae; genus Perca; species Perca fluviatilis. The sequence continues at coordinate 25,067,138 of NC_053121.1, read as the reverse complement.
CTCAGGCTATTTTGCTCTCTCTCTCTCGCCCCACACAACAACAGACTAACCTAGAACAGTGTTTCCCAACGCTATATTAGAGCATGCGCCGCTTGTCCAGCATATTTTCCATCCAGGCCTGCTTTACCACAACTGGCTCAAATCAGTGCCACTCTGAGGTCACCACAGCAGGGTTAGGGTTAGCCAAGGCTGTTTCTCAGCTAGAGCAGGGTTGGCTGGGATGAAAAACATTTTGGACAGGGGTAGGCTACTCCAGGAGCGGTTATTAGGTTGAGTAGGGCAGGTGGCTGTTTCTGGACCTAATCCAAGAGGTTAGGTGGTGTAGAAAGGCAGGAAATTTGTTTTAAACTACAATTTCTTTTCAGGGGAAGGACCCCCATATACCCCTGCCAATTATGTATCTTTCCAAGTCTGCTCCCCCATTTCAAAACAAAATCAGCCGCCCATATACACAGATAAAGAATTAATCTTAATAATAACACTGATATCCTTAGAGCAGAGGACTGCAGCATATTGACAAGGGAATATCTAATTAATGCATGAAACATCATTACATAGTCTAAAACATTATGGTGATTATTATGGTGGGACATTAAACAGCTCACATGTCTCTTGTTCCTACAGTGATTGATTTCATACTTACAGGCAGTGTAATGGTGTACTGCTTCTTAAGGCTGGAAGACTTTGAAATGTCACTGCAAATAAATGGAGGAAAAACAACTTTTCTTTTTACGACTGACTTTTTCAGTTGAACGTAAGCAACTAAAGGAAAGTGAGGGTTACTTAAAGAACAAAAAGGGGAAACTCAGTGTTTTGAAGTCACTGTTCTTTTGTGTCTTATCTATCTGTAAAATCTCTCTTTCATGTCTTGTCACCTTCCCCCATTATGAATTCTCTTTGTTCTTTCCGAGAAGAAAAACCCTTTATTTTAAAATTCCCCTTTTTTATTTTTCCGATATGTGCAATTGAGGTAAATTATTCATGCTCGCACAGACTATAAAGTTTAAGCAGATCTGGTGACTATTTCCCCAGCTGCTATTGTTATGAACAAAAAGAGGAAAAGGGCAAGAAAAGGCAACTTCATTAATGACACATTATGTTTTATGGTGGACTTGGAACTTGAAGAACCCTGAGCATAATTTGTTTCTGTTTTATGTGAGCCACCCCAGTCCCCACCTGCCTCGGTTGGGGTAGATAAAGGGCATTTCTCGACATGAGCTTTAAGACCCATTAAAACCGGCATATGTACCGCAATGAAATGCAGACAGAAAGCACCTGACAGTCGAGTGAAAGCTCATATTATTATTTTCTCTACTATGTGGTTTGCTTACTTGAAAAATGGTAGGACACGATATTTATTGGTGGCATCGAAAAATAGATTGGAAAAGTTAAAGAGTAAGAGATGCTTTTCCGCCATTAAAGTCTACTTGCCATTCAGAAAAAGAAATATGGTTGTTCCTTTGTGCTGTGACCATTTTAAAGAAGTTAAATACGACTGTGAAGCATTTGAAAGAAGAAAAGAGACAAGAAAGACAATCAAAAATGGAAATGCAGTCAGCGAAGGATATGCTGTCCTTTGTACTTTTGGCATGTTGGCAGCACTTGATGAATGGACGTCTCCTCACAGGGAACGCCTGACCTCTCTCAGTTACGTAGCAACTAGACGTTTGGTGTTAGGAATTGTATTTCACATCATTTTTATCTGTGAATGCACACAGCCATAAATCTAAAACAGACGTGTGTTCCATTAAAGAAGAAGGATAACGTTTTCCTAACTCTTTCTCTCTTAACTCTTCGGCTTATGTTTGGGGTCAATTGAACAGTTCCTGCTATTTGGTTTCACTAACTGCCAGACATTGTTTTTCTGGCATTAGATCTGACACAGCTCAACAAATGGCGAATGCCTCAGTATAAACTCTTCCCACCAACCCACAAAACACATGTACACACACAGCCACTCTAGCATATCAACACTGTGAGGCCGGAGTCTTTCACACCACAGCCAAGCCTTTTAGTGCTGTGATGTCGACACGTAGCTACATACAATTAACACATTTTCACTGTGACAAATCACTAAAACATTTGTTGATGCTTTATTTTGAGAAGAGGGGAAGACATCTAAAATAAAGTCTAAAAATGCTTCTAGCTAAAAAGCAGAAACTAAAAAAAATTAAATCACTGACTTTGATTCAGTTGCTTCAGGGGACCTTTGAAAATAATTATACAAAAGTGTTTTGTGGCTGTAGTTTCCCCACAGATTCGACCAGCTTTAGGCCACGTCCACACGTACCAAAACGATTTTTTTCCCCCACATCTTCCCTGGCATCGTTCCAAGAAAATTAGCGTCCAAACGGATCCATTTGTAAATGACTCAACTACTTCATATGCCAGGCCTATAGGTGGTGCTGTTTCTGCTACAGAAATTCACCAAAAACAGAGAAATGCTTGCGCGCTGTATACAAACAGACAGTATAAGATGAAACTAAACACAAGCTAGCTAGCTATATGCTACCTTCGCTACAGTGCCGTGTGGTTGTGGGCATTAGGACCCGTTCTCATAATACAGCCATGATTAGGACGGATGCATGTTTATGTTGGTGTTGTTGTTGTTATGAGACGTCGTTGCGGGGTAAGAGGTCGAAGGCTAGAGGTTGAGGGGTGTGGTGATGACATCATCGATACGCAAGTATGCGGCTTCGCGACGGCGGCGTTTTCAAATCTTTTCACCCTGGTACCAGGTTTAAAAAAAGTGCGACTTCAGGCAGTGCGTTTACAGGATTCGTTTGGACGATTGGCCAGAACGGTGCAAAACATGTGCGTTTGCACCAAAAAGTGTTTCCGTCCAAACGCCAAACTGCTTCAAATTAACATTTTATAAGGAAAAGTTTGATAAGTAGTAAGTACAGAAAAAAAGGCATTAGGAATGTATTAAGAAAACAAAAACACATTAAAGTTGTTAAGTCATATTTGGTGATTAGAAATCAGTGCACTCCCATTAGAAGCACACTTCAAAAGTATTCCTACTTCTAATTTGGTCATTCAGCTCTTTGATGTTATGAGTGTGACACTGGTGACCAGGCTGGTATTCATACTTCTCCGCAGTGTGTTATGGATCTCGCTGTACTGTATGTTGGCATCCGTTTCTCCTGCTTCAGCTTTCAACTGTTGGAATACATTTAACATTCCTATCAAACCATTTAAGCACACTACGAACTTCACAGATGAAACCAAAGACACCTGCCTCACCACCCTGCTCACAGACATTTGGGTCAGCAGTCTGGTTGGGCAGCCCGGTATACCTAGAAATTATGTCCATATTGGTTGTTTCTGCACCACACAATTTACGTCCAATGCCAACGTTCTGTGCCAATGCGGTGGAAATTATTGGTATTGAGGCTGCGGTTTTGGATGGGTGTGTGTAGCACGTCTGACTTTTGTTCAGGAGATGAGAGTTTGCATGCCTTTACAGACCTGTTCATACCGGCCAGTGGGAGGTCTCTTTTTAATGCCTTTCCAATGTAAGTGATGGGGGACAAAATCCATAGTCTTCGTTATGTGAAAAAATATATATTCCAAAGGTTATTGAAAGTTAATTTGAGACTTTATTTAAATTGAATGGGTATCTTCCAAAGTTGTATAGTCATTTTAGTGAAAAACTATGCTATGACCATGGTAACATGAAATGGAAATTTGCAATTACACAACTTGTATACATTTTTTTTATGTTCTATACAGTATGTTCAACACAAATTGTTAAGGGTTTGGTTGAGTGGTTGGAAAAGCCTTGGTATAGGGTTAAAACTTGTGCAGATTAAACCTTCACTCACCGGAGGATTTCTCGTAGCTGGGAAATAAACCCAGCTCACTAGAGTTTAGGACAAGTCACCAAACAAGTACACCGTCAGTTACAGTACATCACTTTTCCACCACCTGTGTCCCAGCTGTTTCTTACCAACTTCACATAATCTGTTTTCTATTGAAATATTGTTCACGTTCCATGAGAAACTGCCATACTGCAACACTAGATCTTGCTTTTGAAATGTGTTGTACATTAAGTAAACAATCTGTCAACATTTCTCTTTTTAAAAGACAAACATACCAGCAACCAATTCTGATGTTAAAATGATTGGAATAATTGCGATACGATCCCACTTGTGTTTGCCCTCATTCTGTAACTCATTTTTTTTGGAGCACTGTTTGTGGCTGAGTGGTTCAGTATCTGCATGTCTGGATTTCAGCACCAGCACCGAAGCTTTCTGACAGCCTGAACCATCAGAGCTCTCCAGTGGAGATGTCGAGGTGACTGAGTTACCCTGGGAAAACAGCGCATGATGCTCAGTGAGCCAAATGTCCAACATGGCAGCTGATCACCACTCCAACAGGTTTAATTAAGAGCAGGCGTTTTGCCCTGCTTATCCAGATGTGTTTTGATCAAATGAGTGGTCAGGCCCCTCTGTGCTTGCTCATTATCTGGACACTGAGCCTGCTCTGCGCTGTGGGAGGCTCTTCAGCTCAGATAAGACTGGTATGCTTTATGTTAGGTGTCACTTTGAAGCACACAGTGCAAAGAAAGTGATGCTGTTGTTTGAATACCTTGTTTCTCTAACTTTTGGTGATGTTTGTGAAACTGTGCATGAATAGTCAACATTTTACCCCTAGTTTTGAGAAATTTCTAATCAGTAAAAATTAATATTTAAGAGAAGCTGCTTTGAATAAAGACTAAAATGCATCAACTCCCTGTCCGATATAATTCAAGTGTGTAAAATAAGCAAAATGTTCTGGTTTTGCGACGGGTTTTCAACCCATACAAAGTCATTTTTACACTGTCTCCCCTGGCAGCATTTGCAGTGTGCCTCTGTGGGTTGCTGGAATGGTTTGTTTGTTGCACATGAAAGAAATGGGTCTGGGCTGTTTTCTGCAGATGTTTATTTACTGTGGCGCTGCTTCAGATGAAGTCCAAGAGAGACCGCTCTCTCTGTCGTTGGCAGTTTGTAAATTAATTGATTTATTTGGCTAGGGAAGATTGCACGCATCACATATTTGGAGCAATCAAATCAGCAATTATGTGGTTTCAAATTTCATGTTTGCGCCCAGCTGTGACAAGCTCAACTGTCCTCAGAGAAGTCTGGCTGGATTTAATCTGTCTGTTGAAGAAGGCTGATTGCCTGGCATCACAAAACATGCAAAACAATCATTTGTTGACACGACAGAAACACGTGCTGTTGTTATTAAAATATAGTACCTAAAATCTTTCACGTATTTAATGATAAAACTCACATCTTTCATCGGTTATTTCATGATAACGTCAACACTGTAGATCTTTGGAAAATGTCTGATACAGTACTTCTCTTGCCTCTTCAACTGGAGTCAAGAGTGTCCACTTTGGCAAAAATCAGTGAGGAGCAAATCAACCAAATAGCAGGAGATGTAATATATTCTGTATTAGATTACATGTAGGGTATGTACTGTATATTTTCTTTACTGTGTGACATGTCCAATATTTTCTTCAATACATTCAGACATGAAAGCTTGCTGAGAAGAGAAATCATGAAATATGATCCCTCTTTTCTGGTATTTTGTGTGGAAGACTGGGAGTTATATATATATATATATATATATATATATATATATAATATATATATATATACATATATATATATATGTATATATGTGATCAACTTTCCTGCTAGTTGCAGAGGGCAGTAATGCAAATTTGTAGTGCATGCAAGCCATGACACATGAAAAAGAAAAAGAAAAGGAAGGTAAAACAAAACAAAATTTGGTGGCCAAAAAGCATTTCCCTATTATAGACCACCATTATAAAGGAGACATTTGTTGACACTGTTTACAATTTAAACTGCAAACAGTCAACTCTTATGCTTTTGTATTATGCAGTTTTTTTTTAAACATGTGCTTGGTGAGCAGCTTTTCACTGGCTGGAATGGGTGCTATATTTTTAGACCTGTTTCCAACTTCTGTAATCCATTTGTCAACATGATCCAGAGCAGAGTTAGCTAATGTTTTTATAAGGTAAATGAAAAGTAAAACTTTCATTTAACTCCAAGACTGGCCATTTCACAGAGGGGGACTATATAACATCCCTCAATTCCGAGCTATTTCATGGATTGACAGCTGGTTGCAGTATTGTTTCAGGAAAGGTAGCAATGTGCCAACAAAAGGCGTGGAAGAAGAAGAAGACTTGTATTAAAGCAATGTTGGTCTCAAAATATTAAAACAATACACACAATACAAATGTTATGATGAGGAAGGAAATGCAGTACATTCAACATGTGTTTTAGTTTCACCTGTTTACCAGTTTATGTACAAGTTAAAGGTACCATGTGAATCTTTCAACCACTAGTAGTGCTATGGAGCAATGTTTTAATGAGCGGGTCCCTATTTTGTTTGTATCCTGTGCACATATGCATGAGGACGCACATGCATGACTGAGGGAACATGACACACATTCCTGACAACAGTTTCACTCTATTTCACTGACCTGCGTCAGGAAGTGCAGGGAAGAAAAATACTGCTAGAAAGAAAACAAGTTGTAAACAATCAAAAGAAAATGTCTTTGCTAAAGGAAGAAAATTAATTTAACATGTTTGTTAGGCCGCCAGGATATATTGTGTTTGGGTGATCATAGAACATGCTTCCTAAAATGATCCAGAAATAACATTACATTTTCAACTCACATATATTACTGTTGATAAAAGCTAAGTAGAGGCTCCTGTTGCCTAATTCAAAATCTTCTAGTGCTTTAATGCTCAAGCAGGTACGGCATCGCATGCAACAGCCCAAGGGCAAACAACGATGGGGGTGGGTGGACAAAACTTTGGTGAGGGCCATCTGTGTGCTATTTAGTCCAGTCCTAGCAGTCATGGCTGCTTAATTCAAAAACTGTCAGAGTGTGTCATTAGGTGCAGCCATTTAAAAGCTTCAGATTTCATTAGCCACAGGAAGGGCCACATTACCCTCAGGATTAATGTCAGGTTTTCGCGGTTCAATGCTACAGCAGTGGACTGCATTAATGTTGACCCTCTTGTTTAAATACACCCCAACTCATTAAGCATTATGTGCACAAAGAGCAGCCCTTAAATAGCCTGTGAATTATGGACATTTTGTACAAGCAACATTCTTTTTACACCTCAAAAATCGCCCACCACTTCCTGCGCAGGCTAAGATTCAATTACAGAGCACTAAATCTTCAGCTGAGGGGTGTCATCTGTCATTCCACAGCCAAATGTATTGTTTATACTCTTAGGCCGCATTACTCCCAGTGTTGCATCATCATTGCTGTGTCATAAGAAGTTGTGGTCCACAGTGTCTTGATGATATGGGGTGGGCGGCCTTGCGTTGTAGAGGTGACACTATGTTGAACATGCCAGGAATTGTGTGTCAGGAAGCCTGAGCTCACTATCTAGAGGAAGAAATAGAGAGCTGAGTCACAGCGTAGTGAGATGCCCAGCAAAAGATAACTCTGAGGATGAGCCGAGTCATCACTCTTCCTGTTATAATTAGGCAACATGGGTCTTTCAGCAGCCAATCACCTCATCTGCTTCCTTCCCTCCAATGAATACAGACAGGGAGTTTTGTTATTTAGATGGAAAAAGCTTCTTGAATTTCAGCAGCTCAGTTCTTTCCCTCTTGCAGGAGGTTTTAATACCATATTTAACTTCCCTTGCTTAATAACGAACATGAAACTGTCAGCACTGGTGAAGCAAACAAGACTTAATCGAGCGCTCTCTGCAGTTTTGCTACATCATGTTGACATCTATCCAAGGCCGGAAGCTGTGAATGTAATATGTTCTGTCCTCCTGAGGGACGGCAGCACTGTTTGTTGGGAGGCTCTGTGTTTCATCACTTACCCATTCATCACAATGTTACCCAAGTGCCTGCGTGTCAGGACTCTCAGCGTGCTTTACCAGGTGTGAGAGGGGTCTGAATTCTTGGGGCTCTTAATCAGGAAATGATCGCAACCAGCCATGATTCGTGGTGTGGTCTGGTTGTCATACTGTATGAGCTCCAGAAGCAGCATCTTAAAAAACCCAAAAAAATTTTTTTTAAAAAAAAAAAAAAAAACTTTAAAATTTTAACAAACTGAATTTCCCCCCCCCAAGTTTTTTTTTTCTGGGTTCTTTTTCCTCTGCAGAGGTGAAGTTATGGATAAATGTTTGGACAGATTGATCTGATTGCTTTTTTTCCTTCACACGGAATCTGCAGACTGTTTTCTGTCAGCCAGAGGGGCTTAGACCTTTGTGAAGCAGCAGCAATGCTGCCATACCGCTGACTTGGCAGTGAATCCATTTTTTTGCAATTAACACTTTGTTTATGCTCTTACTTTGGTGCACTGTGGGCTCTGAAGTAAGCACATAATCTTTAAAGTGGTCGGGGGCACCACTGTTTAATGCCTTTTATTACTCAAGTGCAGCTCAGTCAATATCTCTGTCACAGCAGAGGATGTCAGACAAATATGCAGTCAATGTGTTCAAGTTCAGCCTGTAATACATTCCAGACTTAATATCAAACATAGACTGTTACCACCAAAACCAACAGGATATTTAACTAATTTGTTCTGTCATTTTTAATTTAGGTTTAGTTCGTAATGTGGAGTTGTCAACAACATCCTCATACTTTGAGTTTTTCAGGCATGTCCCTTCAGGGTTTCTTTCTGGAAATTGGTTAGCAGAGGTGGAAAGTGCTCTCACTGATTCGAGTATTTTCAACAACACTGTATTGGCCATGTCCTTGTAAATAAAACAGTACATTGCTTCAGTAACCGGGAGGAGATCGGCCCAGTTATAATTAGCATTAGCTGCTAGCTTTACTTGTCTTGTGTTGCTTGCTCCTCTCGAATAACACTTCACATGTTTTAGATGTCTCAAAGCATGTATGTGATTGGAGAACATAGTGAGCTAGCAGGAAAAGGGTTAGTGCCCAAGCGCGTGCGCCAGTGTTGAAGTCAAGTCACCAACTGTTGAGTCCGAGTCATATCTTGAGTCCCCAATGTTCGAGTCCGAGTCCAATCCGAGTCACTAAAGAAGAGTACCTCCACTGTGGGAAATCAGGTCTTGTTTTCGCGACTTGAGAAGCCATATCTCCTTAAGTGTATATTCACAAGATATGTACCTCGTCCACCACTCATAGGATCATACAACTCCATCCTGTGCTGACATAAACATGATCAATACAAAATTGTATTTCTCTAAGGCAAGTTTATTATAATCATAACTCCCTTGTTATTACCAGAAAGGTTGAAGTGGAATTAAAATAGAACAGCAGGAATGTGTTTTATGGTGTAAATAATTGTGCTCTATGCTTTGATGTACTTTGAATGTCTGTGACTGCTGATAGACTGGGAAAAGATAATGTTTTGAATGGAAAAGACCTTGACCCAGTTTAAACAACAAAGCCGTGTCGTGGGAAATGAATGAACGATGCTTTAAAATAGAGGTGAGATGAAAGAAATACACCAAAAAGGGAACAATGGTAGTATTTTCTTACTGCCTATTTGAACGCGTTGCCAAGAAGTAGTGTACTGTTCACTTTAGTGGAAAAATCCTGATGATGACTACACTTAAGTGTGAAGAGCTTATGGAGTTTTCCCTAGGAAGCCTCCCCAGTGCATCGTTTGGAGCTATGATGTAGGCAGTCACTGCAGAGACTCCAATTACTGACCAAGTCCCACTTGGCTGGCTTCTAACTGTGACCAGCAAATTAAAAGAGAGAGAGAGAGAGAGAGAGCGAGAGAGAGAGAAGGGGGCAGAAAAAGCATTTAAAAGGCAAGACGAAGGTTTTTGGTTGCAGTGCGATACTGGCCTACAGGAAGCCAAAAAAGACGTCAAGCAGAGTTTAACAAGTGCATTGCCTGAGCAGAGGGAGAGATAGGCCGCTCTTTGTTCATAAATTGGACACACTCCAAACGCCTGCTTCATAGGATGTTCTTCGATAATCCAGCAGTGAGCAGCTGATTTATGACCTGCATTAATGTTCGGACTGAATTTCCTGAACAGAATCTTTAACTACAGTATAACCAAACCACATGGAGAGGGGGAAAAAATCACATCTAACAAAAATAGATGGCTTTTTTTCCGGAAAGCACATGAATGGGAGTTTGTTGAGTAACAGCAGTGGCATTAAAGTCAACCGTTTGCTTAGACATTTTCGAATTTGACCAAGAGTTTTCAGAAATACTGTGTCAATTTAATTGTATCAATTAATAAGCCTGATTATTTTCTAAATTGATTGATGAATTATTTGGTCTATAAAATGTCAGAAAGTCATGGAAAAACCTAAACTGAAATGTCTTAAAATGTCTTCTTTTCTCCAACCAGCAGCCTAAAAAGTATATATTCAGTTAACTATCACACAAGGACAAGGTAAAGTTTGCCATTTTTGCTTGAAATATTACTTACTGTAAACGATGAATCGCTTATCAAAATATGACGAAATATAAACATTTCTTTAGTTAATCGATAAATTAACTAATCATTACATCTCTAGTAACATCATTTTGGTTCCAGTGGCCACACAGGCAGCTAACCTGCTGAGGAGCTGACATTGTGAATTAGCTGTTGCTTCGTCCCATCTGTGATTTGAGTAGCCAGCTACAGTAGACCCCGTCCTTTATACTGTATAATGTGGGACATAAAAGCACTGACTGTGCAACAGCTGCCGACTACTCAGCAGATGTTAAAATACTGTAACATGAGCAAAAAATAAGGTCTAATGGGAATCAGTGCTAATGTTAGCAAGCTTAGCCAACCAGCTTCCACTTTCCAGTCTTTTAACCATGACAGCAATAGTTTTCAAACCTTAAACAAGTGGTTATTATTGTAACCATGACGATGAAGGTCCCCTAACCAAGTAGTTATTTAAACCCAAACCATGATCTTTCGCTAACACTACCCACGTTGTTTTTGTGACTAAACTTAACCAAACCTTAACCAATTTCGTCCTATTCAAATCAGTCTTGTCTTCTTGAATCAGTGTTTATTCATACTATGGACATTGTCTCTTAGATGTCATGCTAAGGAAAGATAATGCCGTTGAAAACCCCCACCCAGCAGCTTGAAGCTTAAATACTGTTTTCACAAATGCACATTAGCTATAGTTTCATTATATATTTTTTATCTTCTTCTACAAACAGTGAGAAGAATTCTATTGTGCTGCCTGCAGTAATAATAACAGCAGGAGGTCAGTGTAAGATTTCACTCATAGAGTACGTGCAGATGAGTGCATGGTGTGGTGCAGGGCCAAAAGTGAGTGTTGGTGAGATAATACTTCTTGTATTTGAAACACTTTATATTTTTGCAACATGTAGGAGTCACAGTGTTGTAGTGAGGCATTAAACAACAGTTGTGAGGAAAAATCTGATGAAAAAAATGATTCAGCTCCTGCAAACAAAACAAATTATCTCTAGGTTCACAGGCCTAGAGCAGCTGCCTGTTGTGAAAGAAAGTAGAAAAACCTTCTTTTTTTTCTGTCACTGAGCACTTTCAAGGGAACTTATTTCTGTTCTTCTACTGTTTTGACGTGATGTTGTGTTTCCCAAGACAAGAGCTTGTACACTCGGGAGGGGAGATGGATAAGAGTGGATGTGCCACGTTTGACATTGAAGTAGGATTGCTTTGTTCCCTCCAAGCAGACACACATTAAACAAGTGAGAGATCAGGGAAGCAGAAAGGCAGATGAGATGGTAGCTGTGCGTGTGTGCACTTCCACATGGGGCTTAAAAGGCAGAAAGGACAGCTGGTTCACTCATCACTACTTTGCTGTGTCCTGGGCTTTCAAACCTCCCAGGAACAGATTGTTTCTGCTGCTGGAGAGCTGATGTGCACTGTTCAGTAACTGGTTAAAAATTGACAACAAGTTTTTTAATTGTAGCTCAATGTGTTTTCTATTTTTGTACTATAATGGTGTAATTAACAACATGGCTGTAGCCTTAAAAATGAAATGCTAATAGTCACTTTGTGGAGCTTAGCTGAGGATTGCCATTTTGTTGTGGTCTTTGGGATACTTCTATTTGTCTAATAAATCTGGTAATATGCACAAAATATAATTTTGCTGCCGTTGTACAGTAGTTGACTGTTTGTTGAGCCCTGCCTGTCAAGCTTTTTGTTCTCACAGTATACTGTATATGCTATGTTTACAGTGATAACGGTGACAGATTTAATTCTCGAAATTCTCCTGAAACAATGAGTCCTTGGTTTCAGACAGAGGTAGAAAAGCCACCTGGCAAACGTTGATTTTGTTGGCTGAAATTGCAACGGTGTTGTCTCTGGTTGACTTTTTAATGCTACAGATGCCTCATTTTAAAAAGGAAAATGTAAAAGGGCCTTAAATGTGAAAACGGCTAAAAGATTGAGGCTAAAGCTGCATGTACCAGGCAAAAAAAAAAACAGTATCCACATCATACCTGTCAAGTTTTGGATTTGAAAATAAGGGAAATTTTCCGGTGCCCACCTCGAGCAGTCCCACCACCCCAACCAAGCTCCAGTATCCCTTACATTTTAAGACAGGTGTACAAGAAAGCTAAAATCACCACTTGATGCAGAATGCTGAAAACATTTACAATTTATAACATTGCTTGTCTTTACATTTACATTTTATTTTCATTCCACACATTCTTTTCATTTCATATTGCTTTTCTTTTACAGTTTTTCTTTTAATTTCACATAACTTTTCTTTAGTGAGTTATTGTACAAATTTGTTGCAGACTTTGCATAAGACTGTTTTGGAAGGAGTGTATTAGTGGGCGGGGCCAAAGTGGTTAATTTTACATGAGAGTAGAGCGCAGACAGTTCTGTTGTCTAACGTCATCCTATTCTATGTAACAATCTTTCGTACCATGCTAAAAACCCTTTCTGAACTTGCATTGCTATGGGGGAATACATAGTAAAGCCTTCATAAGTTTTGGCAGCGCACCGTCTCTGTCGTAGCGTCCATCATCCGTCTCTGTTTTTTTTCTTCTTTTTTTCCCCCGCGTTGTCACTCATCATCTGACGTCACACACTAACCTCGCGACAACTGCCACCTACAGTACCTATAGTAGGCTACTGCAGGTGGCAGTTATCGCGAGGCAAGTAACAGAGCTCAGATTGGGAATTTTTTTCTTTTTTTTACTCCGCTCGGGTCCGGGGTATTATTATTTTTTAATAACGCAGGTTAAAATACGGGACATTTACGGGAAAATACTAATACGGGAGGACGGCGGGAAAGAAGGGTAAAATACGGGACTTTCCCGGCCAAAACGGGATACTTGACAGGTATGATCCACATCAGTTGATGATCAATGTAGAAGACATGGAAATAAAGGAAGAGCATTGTTCTTGTATTGGCTGGGGTTGCTTGAGCATAAACTTTCCCAAATCCAATAACAAGTGGAAGAGATCCGCTAATGTTTCCCTGTTCTTTGATAACATCCAGGACAGGCTTCCACACAGTGGATGTACCAGTTGTAACCTGTAACCCCCCAAAATAATGTAGTTAGCTAACTGAATGATCATTGGCCTTGGAAGCAAAGTTGGGTTAGGTACTACTGTAGTTAGTAAGCTATTTAGCCAGACATGCTAACGTGTGTCGCTTACGTCAAAGCAGATAATCACGTTTTAATCCTTTTTTTGTGTTTTTAGTAATTTTACAGCCCCATGCACACTGTTCAACTTGTGGAGAAATCCAAGATGTGCGTAGTTTCAGTTGCTAAGCTTAAACTATATTTGGAGAATTACTGTTTGGGGGAGGGATTTAGCCAACTGTCAATTCCAATCTTATAATCCAAAAAAATGTATGTATATATATATATATATAAATTGTCTGCAACTTGCTGTAAATAGGCCGATTCTATAATAACAAGCACATGTAGACCAAACTGTACCTTTCACTGTCATTGGCATGTACGTCAGTTTCATTTAAGCAATGCTATCTCAGAGAATGGCAGCAAGTCTGAGCTATTTGTGGGAAGTATGACATACTTTCTCCTGTTTGGACTGGATTCTTGCTCCCTTATCTTTGCTCGGTTCCCATCCGCACTTTGCACAATACCAGAGCTGTAGTTTTTCACTCCCACATGATTTGGGTGACACTTTGATGAATCTTTTGTCTTCTTACGGTATATCTTTCACTCTCCTTAAAAGGTTCAAACTGATGTTTACCTTTTGTGTTGCAGTGATGTCTACGATTCCCATGTTTTTTTTTCCCCCCGTGGGAATGATAAGTAAGGAAGAGCATCCTTACTTTTATGAGGTTAAAGTAGTAAAGTAAATTGAGATTTTCCTGAATGTCTGCAACTTAAAAAGGAAATTGTTGGTGCATGAGAATATACTTTTCTGCAGACATCTCCAGGGTTTATAACATATTCTATGCCTGATTTGAGAAGACACTGCAGGTATAGCAGATGAGATTGACTGACCTGTTGAGGTTACCACTCTGTCTGTTGACAGTGCACCTCTCCTAGTGATGAAAACATCCTATTGGTTCCTCACGCATGGCTAACTCAGACCCATCACAACAAATCTGTCTCTCTGGGCCTGTCTGGCAGACTGTGTGTGTGTGTGTGTGTGTGTGTGTGTGTGTGTGTGTGTGTGTGTGTGTGTGTGTGTGTGTGTGTGTGTGTGTGTGTGTGTGTGTGTGTGTGTGTGTGTGTGTGTGTGTGTGTGTGTGTGTGTGTGTGCATGCGTGCGTGTGAGCGTGCATGCAAGTGTGCAAGCATGTGTGTAAGAGAGAAAGAGAGAGAGAGAGATGGTGTTGCAGACAAGGGAGTGATGGACTAGAAGTGACATATGACCCCTGAAGCAGCCAAGGATTAATGGCCTCAATAGGCGAGCTCCTCTAGAAGGATGTGGACGGGTAATAAGGACTTCCACCAGCCACAGTGCATCCATCCATCTGCCCTTCCGGATCCACGCTCTCCTGCAGCTGGAGCTTCCAGATGTGAGGCCACCTGTGGAAAAGGGGACACTGATTTCCTGCCACAGAGGCAGAGAAGATTCCTACAAAAAATTACTCTTGACTCGATACTCTCCTGATGTTTTGTGTAGAGGGATCAACATTTTTGAGTCAAGGGCACCTTTGGTGGTCTGAGCAGAGATGGTTTTCAGGTGGGGACAGCGTCACCGGTGGCGTGACAGTTTACATGGAAACTGGGGAGGCGAGAGATATAAGACACTGCAGGGACTCCAGCCAAGGTCCCGAGGAAAATAAAAAATTGAAAATGCCACTGGGGTATTCTGACATTTTGCACTTTGAGCGAGTCTGAAAAGGTTCAAACCCCAACTGGGAAGTGAAAGCGGCAGCTATGAATATGAGTCACCTGTATGAGAAGTCATCTTACACTCCGTTTACCCCGTCTAGGTCAGAGGTGTTAGTATGTGCATGGAAACTAATTTAAGAGGCATTTAGCATTTTTTAATTTTGAGTTTTGCAAGAAATATAAAAAAAAGTATTAAAAAACATTTGTGGAATTAAATTATTTTTGCTGGTGATGAAATTGGGACTAATTTAAATTTGAAAAAATGGGGTTGTTAATAATCATACATGCTTTGTTTTGTGTTTTTGTGTGTGTGTGTTTTACACCAAAATTGAAGTAAGGGGGTTTTGAATGATCACTCATTTCATAATGTGAGTCATTGTGCCCACACTGTGTGTACAATATCTATTCATTAATCAGAGAACTTCATAGGAATACTTTCAATTGTTTGTGCTGTATTTTAGAGTTAGTTCAGCCAAATCACAAAAAACTAATGTTCCTGCTGACTAGTTTTTGTTTGATCTGCTGAGGTTTTCAGATATTTGTTTCTAAGACTTCTGGCATCAACCTATTGCAATGGAGGTAAAAGGAATTTAGTTTGCACTGCTCAAAGCTTTGAACAACATTCTTGACTTTAGGTATAGTAACAATCCTAACTTAAAGTCCAATTACTGGCTTTTTACACAGGTTTTAACCCCAGTTGTTGGGTTAAGCAACCTTGCTTAACTGTTATGACATTGTATCAGACTGAGCTCACATGTCAACAGATTAATCTCCATGACAACTGAGCAAATTCCATCTGGCAATGCAGACCATGTGATAACATCGAAAATGTCGACCAGTTGAAGTTTCGGAGTTGGAGCCAGAAAATTTAGTCCTGGTTAACTATTTTTTTGGGCTATTTATTCCTTTGAAAACACTGAGGATTATGTTTCGTTTTGGGTGAACTGGCCAGATACTATACCACTAACACAGGTTTATTAAAGAAATAATTCTTGGTTATTAAACATTGGGTTTCATTTTTGGTAGGTAGTCTACAGTAATATAATTGTAAAATAATAACTAAGCTCTGCAGCACAAATTGATTGAAACAAGTCAGACAGCGCAATAAACATGAGTAGTCAGACTTTAGACATCCATTACAGTTTACAGACTGAGCTCCTGGTCCAACTTTGACTGTCTGTCTGTACTTGCCGTAGTTGTTTGTGCACACAGTTTTCCTGTGCAATAACAGATTATTATCAATAGTTCAGTTGTGCTTACTTTTAGTTTTACCTCCAATTTAAAGGGGTGATAGAATGATTATATAGGGTATTTCACACTGTTCCTTAAGGTCTCCTAATAGGGTATGTAACATTGGTTGGGCTGAAAATTGCCTGAATGCTATTTTATGGGCCCATAACTACCCTGTGAATATGGCCCTATTTGTAACAAGAGCTTTTCTTCCAAATATGGTATGAACAGGAATATTGAGACTGATTGGTTTGAGCGAACCACATAGAAACACATTGGAGACTCGATAGCAGGTCTCATTTCAGACACTGCAATGTTTTGTTACTAAATTCACTTCTGAGACTTTTTTATGCGAGAAATCAACTATATAAAGCTCAAATATGGGCCGTTTTACGAAAAT
Organism: Perca fluviatilis; assembly: GCF_010015445.1. Taxonomy (NCBI): domain Eukaryota; kingdom Metazoa; phylum Chordata; class Actinopteri; order Perciformes; family Percidae; genus Perca; species Perca fluviatilis. Next base: position 25,050,258 of record NC_053121.1, on the reverse strand, counting down.
ATATGGCTAATTGCAAATTTGGTAAGACGTGTCGGATTTCAGGAGGTCCACACAGTCTGACGAGACAGCGGCAGCCCCGCTGCGCTCCATACCCAGGAGAAAGTCACTGTTTCTGGGTAAGCTACTGGACAACCGGGTCTCGAGGCTCCTCGGAGCTGTCCGGCTGCCGGCATAACTATAATATATTTACAGTTTGAATTTCGTCACGCCACTTATATAACAGCTACCCTAAGGTCTTACAAAGCTAACACTTGTGTCAGATTTAAATTTAATGCATTTTTGTGAATAGGAGGGGTTTTGTTAGATGCTACTGTCCATTCAATCCTACGGGTAGCTAAAGATTGAGGCTAGCTAGCTACATTTTCGGCATAACTATAATATATTTACAGTTTGAATTTCATCACGTCACTTATATAACAGCTACCATAAGGTCTTACAAAGCTAACGCTTGTGTCAGATTTAAATTTAATAAATTTTTGTGAATAGGAGGTGTTTCGTTAGCTGCTGGTGTCCCTTCAATCCTATGGGTAAAGATCGCGGCTAGCTGCAGGCCCTGGAGCTCCGTCAGGGCCTCGGCATTTAGTAGTCCAGTAACCCAGAAACGGTGACTTTGCGCGGGTATTTAGCGCCGCGGGCTTCTGGTAGTGATGGAGATCCATTTAGCTCACAGCAAGCTGGCGTCTATGAATGAGGACACGCTGGGTGGCGAGGCCACTGTCACGTTAGCTTGCTGAGCTCCTGCTGAACTCCGACACACAGTCGGACAAAATTTGCAATTAGCCATCAACTTTCGTAAAACGGCCCATATTTGACCTTTACATAGTTGATTTCTCGCATAAAAAGTCTCAGAAGTGAATTTAGTAATTAAATAACGGACCTCTGGTGACCTAGCTAGATTCAGAAGACTAACTGTACGTACACACCGCCGCCGACTTCAGCTTCTTGAGCTTGAGCGTCGGCGTCACGTTTTGGGCGTTTGGAGCGACCAGAGCGTCAGTCAGAAAGTTGAAAGTATGTCAACTTTATGGTAATGAGCTATGACGCGGTTCAGCGGCAAGCAGCAGCAAACGCCAGCAACCAACAAAGCCAACAAAAACATTAGTTCCGTGAAAATTGAGGAAAAGCTCATAATCGCCGGGTCCCCTATCATTTATGATATGACGTTGTTTGCGTACGGTGAAGTCCTGCACGGATCAACAGCTGCCGGCTGCTCGCTCTGCCTGCATTCTGTTGCGGTTCAGCAGCTAACGAGTGACTTAACTGCTAACAGACACCGCTGCGACCAACAAACAATACAAATTCTGTCCTTATATATGTAATTTATAAAGGTTTCTAGTGTCAATGTATTGGCCGTGCAGTGGCTGCTTGTGCTTTTTCTTCAATCGTGTGTTGAACATGATCGAAGAATGCTGCCACGTCAGAGCGGCCACAGCGTCAAAAAGCTTCCTTGTACTTTTTGACAAGCGTCCTTGACAGGGCGGCCAGAGCTTCTTTGCAGCTCAAGTCGGCGGGGGTGTGTACGTACAGTAAGCTGACCTCAGGTCAGTGATGTAGCTTATGCAAATGTTGGGGCATGACAAAGACTAGGAGTTGGGAAGTTGACGTTAACTTTTAGCTTTGTTGCAATTCACCCGTTTTCAGCAGCAGTTTCAAATTGTGAGATTTGCAGAGGAAAGGGGTGTCAATGGGATTTTGAGGTTCTATGTATGTCCTATTTACCCTCCAAACTGTCATTTTCAACTATGACAAGGTAAAATCGGTTTTGCATTCTATCACCCCTTTAAGTATTTTAGAGAATTACAAAATATGACTCCAGTTGAGATAAACTGGAATTATCCCTGATTGAAGCTGTTAGCTTGAGGCTTTCCTGCGAATAAACCTGGCTTCCAGGACAACACCCGGTCACTTTCTTCTTCAAAATGCTCTGTTTTCCTGTAGCCTCTGTGGCCTTAGACAAGAAATCACTGATCAGAGTGCTGCCATAGGACATCAAGAGGGCCAGGAGGCAAAACACCTGCTGTCACCATCTCCCACTCTCAAATACAGCATGAACACACAAGGTTAAATAGCCGGGGCGGCACTTCACGTCCCCAATCTATTAGATTTTCAGATGCTCCGCTTTTCACCAAGATCAAATCACTTCCTGCCAACCAGATTAGAAGTGCTGGTGGGGGTGGGGGGGCGAGGACAGGGCTAGTGGGCTGATATTAAAAAGGACCCATGCTGCTGACAAGTCTTTGAACAGGAGTGAGCTACACATTCAGGAGAGATTTATCCCCAAAACCCACTCTAAAGAAAATCTGACAGAGAAATTGTCCTTGTGACTTCAGTTAAAGTCTGTGTTGCTTCACCTTGTCCTTTGATTTGAGTGTAGATTTGCTGGCATGTCTGAGGTCATTTTAACACCCTGTGGTCCTATACTCAATGTCAAAGTCACATTAGGGACACATTACTGCCTTATAGCCAATAATTACTGGAGTTTAACACTGAATATAACTACACTTACAAAATGAGCCAGCCTTTGATTTAAATTTGATATTTACTATTTGACTATTCATAATGGGTTTGTAACTACTGAATTTGTCATTCTGATCATAAATTCTGCAAGTATGTTTTTGCAATAGCACAAGAGGTTTTATAGAGGTTTGCTGGTTTGTCTTGCTCACATTTTTTATGAATGATTTGATATTAAACTCAATTCACCTGAAAATAGGTAAATCAGAATCTGGATCTGGATCTGTGGTTTAATCTCAGAAGCAGCTGTGAACACATCACTTTATAAAGTTAATATGGTGAACTTGTTAGCAAACAGTTGCTACTTAATCGTCCATCTTTTTTCTGGTTATGTTTGGTGCTGGCAGGTAGTGTACAGTTGGTCTATTACCAAACCAGAACGAAAACGATAAAGTTGTGGGTCGTAAACCTTGAAGCCAGTCATTGACTTAATTTTAAGCATTCAAGTGTAATCAGCTGGTAAAAATATAGATAATAATACTATATATCATGAATAAAAACAGATTTTATTAAACTTCCCAGGCTCTGCTACTGTTTTGGGCAATATGACCCTGAACTACTTCATCATCAAATGTCAGCTTTGTGTTGATTTAAAGGGGGCTTATTTCTTTTTAAATCAGTATTAGAACATTATCTTCCCTTTGTAATCTTTTTCTAATCCAAAGTATTTCAGTATTTCCAATTGGTCCTAATCCCAGGACCGATTGATCCCTTTTAACTAAGTAATTGTCTAATTGTTTTAATCCAGACACCAAATAAGGAGACCTGCCTTCCTATTCCAGCTCTTGATGAGCTCACATGGGGGCTGGCTCGCTGGTCATCTGTCCCGTTGTCCTAAACCCAAAACAACGCCCAGCCATCAGACCCGCCTGGACCACTTAAACAACCTCGAGCAAACACTCATTGTAAAATGGAAGCGTATGTTTTGCTAATGAGGCTGAGCCGTCCAGTCAGTTTCACTCATGTATATCTCCTAATCTGGTGGTGGCTCTGCAAGGATAAAGGGGGGGATTTCAGAGGCGATACACACAGACAGATAGCAAAGTGCATGGCTGAGGCCTGGCCCAGGATGTCAGTGTTCAGGGTGGGTGACAGTGTTATTCCCTGCCATCTGTTTCCCAGGCGGTGGTCCAGCAGTGCTATGTTGAATGCACAGGCATGAGGGAGTAAGGAGCAGCCCACCATGCCACACTATTGGCACTGCAGCATTTCATATTAACATGGCAGTGTGTGCAGGCCTCCCGTGCCTGTTTGTAGGGGCGAAATGTGTTTGGTTTAGGCTACACACTGATATATAAATAAAGCTCTCTTACACTCAGACTGCCCATCTGTCTTTCGTCTGTCTGTTTTTCATGTTTGTGGCACTCTCTCAAAGAAAAAGGACTGGCACAATCACAATTTGCTTCACATTGCTGAGCTATAAAGTTACAGAATGTAGAAAAGGGAGATTATTGAATTAGTGCAACTACAACTGTTTGTTTTCTCTCTGCATTTCAGCCTGTTGGTGCGTGTGAATTTCCCATGAAAAGCCACTTCGGCTCTCTTTTATGAATAAGAGCAGGACGGTAAGCAGCATCAGTATTTGGTGACACGGCAAATGCCGTAAATGGCATATCATTTTCTGTTTGGGTATGTTACCCAAACAACAAAGGAATGTTATGAGAGCAGTGGGGTCTCATCACTCAACCTTTTATGAGAAGAACTCACAAAGGCCTGAATCACTCTTCCTCTCTGTCTCTGCTGTCACCCTCAGGAAAAGTGAGCGTGCCGTAAATCACCTTGGCAGCTCTATGTTTTGAAGCGGCAGACTGCTCGTAGCCAGTGTCATTTTATAGGTTGTTATTTCACTGTTGTAGAGAGAAGAGGCTCTGAAATCATAGTTCTTTAAATGCTGATGGGTTTGCTTGAAGTGGTGAATCAAAGTCAGAATGAATGGAGGGATATCTCCAGAAAGACGGCCCAAAGTTCATGGGGGAACTGCAATCTAACCTTTGTCCAGAATCTGAACCTCAAGGAATTCAGCTAATTCTTTTAGTATGGAAAGTGGAGGCTTTATTGCATTCTTTGAGGATGTGAATCTATACGTTTGTGTTAACTTGCATTTACATGTGCGCTTTATATACAATGAATAACTTTGTGCGAGGGCTCATGGGAGAGGTTTAGAGAGGGTTTTGGTTTGGACCATTTTTGCAGAGATCTGGGCCCTGTATTGGGTGTGAAGGGGCAATGATAAAGAAACTAAAAATAATTACCTCACTTTGTGAACAACAGTATAACTCCAGAGACCTATATATTTGATTTTCTCTATTTCTTTCACATGTGCATGTTAAGCTTTTCTGTCCAAAAACATTTAGACACCATGGCAACGTATCATAAGTGCGTGTATGCTTGCATGCATAAATCTGCACAAATCCCAAAACAGGCTGTTCATAAGCTCTAGAGAAAGAGCTGGATTATTTCTCCCTGATGCCCTTTGTTTGAAGAAATAGGTGTTGACTGACAGCTGAGCTCCTAGACCCTACTCGGCCAGGGTTCAATGCGGATGCCTGGCTAATGAGGTCGACCACAGGGATTATAATCAGACAGGGAATATTAGTGTTCTCATGTGTCAGTCAGGACGGGAAAACCTCCCAGTGTTGCAATGTCAAAGTGAGCTTTTTTAGCTTCCGATTGGTTCGTATTTATCATACAACAACATGGAGCCATTTCACTGCATCCCCTGTGTGGGCTTTAAGACGTCTCAAACCCGTGATAGTTAATAGGAGAAGGAGTTATGGTGGGAAATCTCACCATGGGTCCAATTCCAAGGCCCCGGTGGACACTATAGGCCACTCCAAAACGTACAAATTATCTCCTGTCGGCATTTTGGCAATAAAATGTGGTCGTTTTAACCTCGCAGTCTTTAACCTCACAATAATCATTCAGCAAAAGGTGGTCCTAAAGCTGGGACTGAATCCACGCTTTGCGCTGAAATGTATTAATGGGCATCACTTTTGACCCTCTCCAACCTCGACGGCACTCACCTCTCCCTCCCTGCTCAAGCCATTTTAAAGAGCAAAACGGAGAAGGAGATGAGAGATGGAAAGAAAAACATTTAAAAAAAGCACGACTCACAAGAGCTATGCGACATATGGAAGCCATCACAGGCCTGGACTCCCATCTGTGTCGGCAGTCGTGCCCTGCTGGCACCCACTAGTCACTGCGGATGATGGGAATAATCCAGGGCAGAGGAATTGTGATAAGAGGAGTCCGAATCCCTTGAGGACCAGATTTCAGCATTGGGGGAGGGGAGGGATTGGCTGTGAGTGGAGGTTGTTGTTGTGAGGTACAAAAGCTTGCTGCCCGCAGAAAACAGGTGCCCGACAGCTCAGTGGGGTTCAGCTGGGTTTAGTGGGGCTCAGTTTCTCACATTTTTCTGCCTGCAACAAATATCCTAAACACGACTGAAACTGCAACACTCCCACTTCCTTGTTTTACATCAGCCTGTAAGAAACTGTAAATGTTAGCGACACATTCCTTTGCCTTGGAATTTACACAGTTTGTAGTCCGTAGCAAGTGTGCGTTTCCTCCCCTGCAGTCGCCGAGATACATTTGATTTATTTGTGTTTGATTTCTGTTTGGATTGTGGAGGCAGTTTTTTGGCAAACTGAAATAAAACTAAATGAAATGCATAATTGGAAAAGGAAATTGGCTTCTCATCTTAATTTACATGTTTGCATTGTTGAATTGGCCTAAAGGAATGAATTTAAAGTGTGTGTTATTTTAAGCCTCAGAGTTGAACGGAGACCACATGACCACATTCATTCAAGCTTCATATCCTGGTTTACTGCAGATGTAATCAGTAAGTTGAGTGATATTTGCTCCCTCCGGTCATGTTCTATTTAGTTCTTGCTTTAAAAATGGCAACATATACAAACAATAGGAGCTCTTTAGTCAATCACGGTAAGATAAAAGTTTATGCATGACTGGAACAATTTAAGTAGCAGATACAATTAAGCATCAGCAAATCTGAGGAATAGTTTGTGGGGTTTTATAAATCCTCTTGAACTGAACATGTTATCCTTAGACCTTTACTAACTGGCACAGTCCAAGTTTTTTGTCAGTGAAAGATATTTTGTAAAGCAGTACATTTTTCATCACCCCTTTTCAGAGGACCCCTGATGGTAAAGCTGTGGAGCTGTATCAATCTGAGACTGAATGCCCATCAGCATTTTCACGGGCAACACACTTGCACACTTCACAAGATTCAAGGAACTACAAAGACCATTGAAACTTATCTTTTAGTAAAACAAATGAGCCCCATACTTAAAATTTCAAGCAACAGAATAAATGCTCTAAATGATCTTGTGTGACAGTGCGGTCAGGTCTCTTGGGTCTTCCACCCTGCACAGCTCAGCGCTGCCCTGAGGCCACAGAGGGCAGGACCCTTTAGATTTAACACCTCACAGACGTGAACACCTGGGATTTATTAGTAATCGAGCACATGGGGCTGCATGCAGACAAAAAGTCTTGGCCTTTGTCTCGAACAGAGCGAAAAAGTTGTAACTTTCAGTCTGTTTCCTTTCTTCTTTACCTGCATTTCATTTGCCTCCCTGCTGCTCGTCCATCTTCAGTGGTCTAGTGGGGAGCAGGGAGAGTCTTTTTAAGCTTGACTAATGTGGTTCAGATTGCGTGCAGGATGATGATGGGGGAGCACCTTGATCTGGGCCATGGCTTGTTTGTTGTGGCCGCTTTACCTCTACTCTCCTTTTTCCACTCCTCACTGCTGCTCTGCTTCAGCAATACAGTCAGCAGTTGCCTGACCTCTTTTCAGCCTATTTTTTTGTGGTCTGGATCCTCACCGTCATGTCGAGGCTATCTCCAACAGGATATAGGCCGCTTCGTCACTGCGGTCAACAACACTTGCCTCATCTCCCGGCCGCTCGCTGTAATCAAGCGCTACCCTTATCAAAAGGAAGTATTTCTGCTGAAGATTTTTGTTGTTGTTGTTTTTAAATATATTCATTTCCTCCAGTGCAAACAATAAGACGACATCCTCGGCTAGGGAGGGGAGCGTGCCAGTGCTGCGTGCAGCTGGAGGTGACACAGCATGCTGTTGTACAGTAATGGAGTCATCCATCAACAGGCCCCATTAAAACACCTTGACAAGCCAGCTGAGGCCACTCCAGTGGCCATGGTGACCAGTCTAAAGGTTGATGTTTGTTCTCAAACAGGAGCTGCAGAAATACTCGCGGTGTCAATTCTAAGCAAGTAAATCCACAAAGCAAGCGTAAAGTAAATTATTAAGCGAGTGGAGAGCATGCAGATAATTACATTTTTCATTACAAAAAAATACTTTATTACCAAGATTGAACTAATAATTCACTGACAATGATACAGCTATGCTACTGATCAGCTGCTGAGCCAACAGTTTGATATCAAAAACAAATTAGTTGGCCTTTCATACATGCTATCATTTCTGTCTACAGTCATTTTTAGAAAAGACAGAAATAAGGACAATAAAGTGTTCTGGTAGAATTAATTTGGTAGGTGTAACCGTAACCGTGTAACCGTGTAACCGTGTAACCGTGCCCATGATTTTATATGAACTAACATTGTTAAAGTGCTAATTTTCAGGTTCATATTTGTATTTAGAGGTTGTACCCGAATAGGTTTATGTGGTTTAATTTTCAGAAAATACCATATATTTGTTTTACTGCACATTGCTGCAGCTCCTCTTTTCACCCTGTGTGTTGAGCTCTTTGTTTTAGCTACCGAGTGAGGCATCTCACTTCTGTTCCATCTTTGTTGGGAGTCCCACATGTGCAGTACCTAGGTAAGGACTACTAGCTAGTCAGAAGCAGAGTATGAGGGCGTGCCACGCTAGCAGCTAGGTGAGCATTATAACGTGTTACAAAGTGACGCACGTTCGTCATGGAAGTAAAGGCTGGACTACAACAGAGCTGTTTGGAGCAGTTTGTGAACAGTGTTTTCTGTTGGAGATGGTAAGTCCCTTTGGGGTGGACTTTGGGCTTTTTCACTTTGTAAACCTATAACGTGCAAAAAAAGATATATAACACAAGAAAGGAAAGGGGAAAAGCCAAAAAGCATAATATGAGCACTTTAAAGTTTGAGGGTCTGGCAGTAAACAGTGCAGTCTTCCCAAAATAAATACTGACAATCTATGTATGTTTGTCCAGTTTATACAGTCATTTTGTTAAAGAATTGTCCATACTGTTAGTCCTTGCATCTGATGAAAAAAACAACCATTTGTTGACCAGCCCAGCAGGTCAACAATCCTTTATGTCTTATCAAGAGAAGTAAAATAAAATTATATTTTAAAAACTCACGTGTTAGAGGCCAAAATGGCCTTTTTTCTCCGTTCTTGGTGCTGTTAAAGAGCTTCACTGTTTGTTCACTGCCCTTTAAGCCCTCTGAAAAGTCACTCAAGCTGAGATAGAGCAATTATGTACAATTTCAGCTCTCAAGCCCATCTCCAGCAATCACCATTGCGATATTTAAAATGTGGTTAGAGTCAGACAGCCGACACATAAGTGGGAATATGTTCCCTTTACTGCTGACCGTTCTTTGTTCTCTTGAAGTGTAACCAATTTATAAACAAATACATTCTTTCTCAAATCCTTTTCACTGATTTAAAATGTTCACTACAAAGTCAAATTGAAAAACCGTTAAGGCCGGATGGCTTCAAATTATTATATTTTCTGTTTGGAACAAACATTGAATCCCTAAAGCCCTGTAGAGGGGTGTTATTCCTGCAGTTTTCAGTTTTTATTTGTATTAGAGTCCAGCTGAAAAAGTCCCAGCGATCCCCCAGAGTGTAAACTATCTTTGACCAGCGATCAGGACTCTATTCAGACGACCGTATCTCCTCCATCTGTGGCGTTTCGACAGGCATCCTCCTGCATTCCAGTCCTTTTGTTTGCAGAGGTAGGGGAAGGACATTAATGAGTCTTCCATTGACTTAACATCCTTGGAAAGTCCGCCTTGCCCTCACACCTGCTGCCTATAAGCCGCTGGAATCTCTGCTCCGTCACTGTTGAGGATGTGCTGCCTGTAAAATATGTGGGCTCCTTAAGGCCCTCAAGGTAGCGCAGCATGCATCGAGGAAACAGTGAAGAATGTCAACCTGGACATCGCCTCCACATCCACAAGGATGGCCAAGAATGCAGCCATTGTTAAATGAAAACAAGCTCTTCATCATTGATATTGAGCACCTGTAGACTTAATATACTTTTAAGCTCTATTGTGTTGTTGTCCTTGGTTTGACTGGGCTGTGGAGGCAAAGGTCGAGAGGTTGTTGTGTGATTGATTGTAGGTGTTTTACACTATGAAGAATTATGTGCTGGTGAAGTTTGCCAACACAATCATCCAATCGTCAACCGGGACAAGCAGTACTATGAGAGATATGGGCAGACAACGCGGAAAAACTCATTTCCATAACCCCAACCTCGATTAACAAGATACAACGTGTAAATTAGTGAACTTTAGAGGTAATGGATTTTATTACCTTTGAGCAGAGCTAGGCTAGCTGTTTCCCACTGTTTCCAGTCTTTATGCTAAGCTGAGATAACCACCTGCTGACTGTAGCTTCATATTTACAGTACAGAGAGTCATCTTATATGAAAGTGCATTTCCCAAAATATCAAACAATTCCTTTAATAGAAAATGAGGGTAATACATAAAAGCTGACAAGGAAGGAAGCTGTAAAGGAATTGAGATAATGTAGTGGAACAGAAGTCAGAGTGATGGATGAGCATACAGATTTATTTTCAGCTCAGGGTGAAAATTCACATACTGTGAATTAAGTTTTCATTTGGAGCTTTTCTTTCTAATCACAATCAAGACATTATCCAAACATTAACTTCAACTTTCCCTAAATGTAACTCATAGTCAAAGTTAGTGTCCCAGCAAACCATAGTTGGTGGAGAGAAAGGAGATCTAAGCTCAATGGTCCACTGATGGTATATGATCCAGAGCTCTCAGTTGCATCTATCATTAAGGTCATGATGATACCAGAGCCTGTTTCAGTTTGTATTCACCATAAAGTATATTGTTCCCAAAGGCCAAGAATGAACTTCCATGCGCAGATAATTTAAGTTGTTTAAAGTGCTTAAATGGGTACTCTAGAAATGTAGTATTGCACTTTCATAAAGTTTGGTGAACGCACAAGACTAAAAAACTTAAAAATCAAAGCAACAGAGATGTTCGGATATTCTTATGTTGACATTTTATGTTGCAATGTTTGGGTTCACATCAAAAATCAATGAATTTCCTAAAGTACACCATTTTTTTAGGTGGCTGCTGCATTTGATGGAGACATGGGGGGAGGGAAACAGACGTGAACAGACAAAGGAAAGAAGCCTGATTAACAATCAAACACTTAAACCAACTGGTTGTATCTCTGTGCTTTGGCCCTGTCAATATGCGTTTGACCATCTGTGACGATGAAAGCCAGATCATACACAACTGTATTTGACTTTGATACTTGATGCCACCTTTTCTAAGCCTGGCATCACAACCAGTATTTTATCCCTTAGCCATAAAAGCTACTACTGTACATCTGTTCATCACTGTTACTGATCCACTTTGTCCCGGTGCAACTAGCTTAGAAAAACTAAGTCAAAAGAGTTATTCAATATAACAAAATGTACAGAACTGACTACCTGATTAACTGTGGGCCTCTTCTCCACTGTATAAATGTTGCAGTAGGGTTAAAATGGTTGTAACAGCTCCACAGACACCTGTGTGTTCTGTGTATCTGGAACTGGTTTCTGTTACGAGTCCTTACAGACACATAAGCCTCTTTTTAACAGTTCTGCAAAGCTCAGGACAAGGCTATTACCTGACAGACAGAAATATGTCTTTTTACTACATATAAAAGACAGACATAGTTGACTTTTTATGGTGAGGGGTTATCCAAAATAAAATGTGAATTGCGTTATATGAGAGCATACCTTCCCTTCACTTTGAACTGTACTGTCTGTAACACGGCAAACATGCACTCCCAGGCAAAAAGCATGTTACGCTCTGCAGGCCGTCTCCAAAATTGCCGAAAGGTTAGACATACAATCAGGAAATTCTCCATGATGGGTTGCAACAGCTCATCGGGAGTTCAGATCCCTCGCTGTTACGGTGTGTCATGCCTTTCCCTTTCCTCTATGAATCCCAGACCCAGTACCACACTGCTGTGCTGCAGCGATGGCCTGGAGGATCTCAGGGGGGCTTCTGGTAGATTTATGAGCCCCATGCTTTTGTTTAGCCAAGGCCTCTTGCTTATTTTTGTTTCACTGTTAGAGACTACATGTTGAGATAATGAATCAACTGACAGGACTGAGGTTATGGATCCACAGAGAACTGCTTCTAACTGGTCACCTGGTTTGACCATTTTGTTCAGTTATGGTTGTTGTTGTTGTTGTTGTTGTTGTTGTTGTCTTTTCCCGTTAATTTAGAAAGAATGACCATGTAGATAAGGCTCAAATACTCAAATAATAATCAATAAAAGACTGTTACCATAAATAAACTTTACTACTAGTAATTTAGTATTGTAGTAAATGGAGATCTGGATCCATGTTCATACACTCACTTTAGAAAATACTTGTGCATTCTGAGTAAAATTTGCTTGTGGTTCTATTCCTGTGCGTAAGCTGTATATCCGTGTTCCTGTATTTCTCTGTGTTTTTGTTCTCCTGGATTTTTACCTGTTTCCTTCCGAGTTCCTGTTTCTTTTGGATCATTGACTCTTGCTTACACGTTTGTAAGTCTCTTACAATTAAATTATTATTATTTCCTACTGCCTCTCCTCGCATCTCTGCATTTGGGTCCTAGCCTACAACCCTGACACAAGCTGCCGCATTTGAGAGCCGATTCGAGACCTGAAGCTTAATTTTTGCCTTTAGCTCTTCTCGCTGGGCATTGCATATCTACTTACAATAACAATAATAAACTTTATTTCTGTAGCACTTTTCTTAACAAGGTTACAATGTGCTTTTAAGAAAAACACAGCAGAAAAAAAATAACAAAAAATAACAACAAATATGAAATAAATGATGGATCATAAAACACATGCAACTTGCAACATAAAACACATGACGCACATAGGTGGTGACAACTGAACTTGAACCCGAGTCTGAAGCTTTACACAACATTAAACAGAACTGTACCATATCACTTATTAAATATGTTACACAGTCCTCTGTACTTGGACACAAAATTATATATTGCTATACCAAGTGTTAATGCACATACACACTGTGTATACTGTGGGGGTTTTGCTCAGTTGCACTGGTTATGTCCACCATGCAAAGTCTCTGTAACTTTGTTGCAGCCTGTACAACAATGGCTCAATGCACCATTATATCTGCCTATTTTTCACCTCAACCTCTGAAATCCTGCAGCATCAGTGGAATGTATCATGACCACAATGCTTTCCCTGTTCTTTCTTTTTTAATGATGTATTCAATGATATGCTTGGTTTGTCAGACTGTCAGGGGTTGGCAGTTTCTAAAGGCTAAAATAACATTTGTTCACAGTGACAGAGCCTTGAAATGGGGGCTGGTTTAATCACTTTAAATTGTAGATAAGGGTACAGTGAAAGGTATATCTCATTAATAACATAGCTAAAATGTGCTATAAATAGCGTTTGTCATCAGAGCTGGCAGAAGAAGGCGTTTGAGCTAACAGTCAGGCTGGATGATATGACGACTGAGGTCATCGTGTGCGTGCCGACTGCAGCAGCTCCATTTTTCCATTGGTCACTGCCGACACCCATAAAAGTCCTGCACATGACAGGGTTGCAGCAAGGTGTCATCGTTTGTTTGTATTCTCCTTCCAAGAGAGGTTTTAAAGTCAGAGCCTCAAGCTGCATTCCACATAAACTGTATTGTTCTCTCAGAGTGAAATGACAAGTTTAACCAACTAAAAGTGTTCTTTTTGATTGTCATTTTTGATAGTGTGCAGTATATGTCATTCAGTATCAGACTTTTGGATGGTGGAATGATTTATAGCATTCACATTCATATTAAAGGGCAGGTATTATATAACATTTTCAGGGTTATACTTGCATTTTGTGTTTGTACTAGAACATGTTTACATGCTTTAATATTAAGAGAACACTTTATTTTTCTCATACTGCCCATGGCTGCTTCACCTGTATTCACCCTCTGTATGAAGATGCTCTGTAGGAGCGCCTGTCTCTTTAATTCCTCCTCCTGAAAAAGCTGCTTCTGCTCTGATTGGCCAGCGCACTTCCTGGAAACTCTGTGAAGCTGGAGCTACTGCAATGGAGTATATAGCAGTACCGTGAAAAATCACCAATAAAGGCTTCTAAACTAAATATTACACAACCGGACATGTCCCAGCAGTAAAGTGACCAGAATTTGGGGAGAAATGACCAGCATTGGCCGAGATTATGTCGCGTTAGCATGTAGCTACTTAATAGTTAGCAGTATGCTAACGTTAGATTGTAATGGAACAAAGCAGCATTTTCTATCGTCAAAAATCACAGATAAAGGCTTGTGAACCAAACACTACTATCGAACATGTTTCAGGAGCAATGTGACACGGAATTGGGGAGAATTTAACGACACTGGCAGCCAGTGTGACATTGTTTACTGCAGTTAGCATGTAGTTACATGGGGCAATGTTAACACCGCAGTGGCTTACAAAAAACCCACTCCAGTTCTGCCTACTTGGAGCAGATGAACCAGTCATAGAAGTTCGGCTTAGAGTTGCGTAACACTTAGCCTAGAGTAGAAAAAACTGTTGAAACCGGAGTGATTCTGAAATCTGAACGTTTTAGCTCACAGGGATTTGTCTAAAATACGTTTGCCTCATTAACATGAAAATCCAACATTATAACATTGTAGATATGACAGAAAACGCGGAAAAGCATAATATGTGACCTTTAAACATTCAACACATGAGTATTTTGTTCTTTTCGGTCTCCATTCTATTCAGAAATAATGAAACAAAAGTGTCTCCTTTTCTTATAAAACAATGACTCATCACTGATTTTAAGATCTCATGCTTACTCTGAGGTGGTCTTGCTTTTTCTGCAAGTTTGTCTCCAAGTTTGCTCTTTGTCTTTTTATTGTAACATAGCAGTTTCCATGAATAAAAATAATGAGATTATACGTTCTTTCTAACAAGCAAAAAATAAGGATTTACTGTGTTTTTCCTCCTCAAGTCTTCCCCTGCCTTCTAAATATGCTGTATCTGCATCAAAATAGCAGCTCATAGGCTTAAAGCTCCCTGTGACAGCAGCCTCAGCTCTGTTTCACTGTTTGCCGGAGCACAGCTTAACCCCCAGCCAGTGCATATAATGGGCCAACTTGACTGGCCAAGTTTGACATGCAGTCCTTCCTTTGTAATGGGGGTCAGAGCCTGCTATAGTGGAGCAGTTTACAAGTGTCAGAGGGGAAGAGGAATTTGTGGGGACAAGCCAAAGAGACCCTTCAACTGAGAGGTGACTGCCTTTTTTTCTTCAGCTGCTGTCTGTTCGCAGTAGTGCAGAGGCCTTATTCTGAAGGGTCAGGAGGTCAAGTTAGGCACCACGCTAATCCCTTCGCGAGCCTATTATGAGCTCCTGAATGTGCGGACACAAGCAGTGCAATACTTTAAGTCGTCAGTCGAACCAAAGCTCCTGATATACTCTCATTGTTTCTGCAGCCATATGTAAAACTTGAAAATCCCTGGATTTCCGTTTACAGTAAAGCTTAGTTATTTGTTTTATGCTCTACATTACTTTTATATCAATTTAAACCTGCAATTTAGCGGTATGGCTCTCGGGGTGGTAATGTCAGTACCCTAAAAGATTAATTCTTATAATTTTTGTGAACCCAGTTTTCTTCTAGCGCCACCAGCAGGTCAAAGTTTTCAGTAATTCGGTAAAATATCTCAACATGTATTTGATGTATTGGCACCACGTGTTTTACAGACATGTACAGTTTACAGTCTTGTACAGTGAGTTTTCAGAGGTATTTGGCTGAAACCCACTTCCTAAATAATGGCCAAAATAATGTTGACGACAACGTTGAGAGAGAACCAAAACAGAGGAGCTGCAGAGTCGGGCGTTATCTCTCCGTGGGTTCATCACTATGAGCACAGTCATTTAATCCATTGTTATTATACAAATATTGATTATAGCCGCTTTATACAGAATTGTGGCTCATTAACCTGGCAGTCAGCAAATGTTTCCAATGATTTCTCATTAGATTTTTCCTCATTTGCTTCCAAATTGCTGTCCCTAATTTACTTAAAACGTATCCATGATTAGGGATTTGTGGAAAAGAAGAATATCCACTGCTAATCAAGCTGCAGGAATTGAGCCACGTAATGTCTGTGAGGGCTCCGGGAGCTCATGTGTTTGTGTCTGATCACTTGGTCATCCGTGGAGATTAGCAAGCACAATGGCATTCCTCCACTTACAGTAACATCCTACGTAATTAAAATTGAGCAAATTCCAAAGTGCAATTAATGATACCAATTATAGATATCGTTGAACAAACAAGCTGACACAATAACAAATTCACTGACTCACACACACATACACACATATACACACACACACACATGCACAGGATATCCGAAAGTAAGGAAACACTGTGTGTCAATAGGAAACAACACAGCGTGAGCCGGAGTGTGTCCCATGTCCCTGAAGGCACCCTGCACTTGAACCAGGTGCCTTCCTCTGTGTATTTTCCTGTTTACCGACTCGCCTGCCTGCTTGTTTGGGTGTTTTCTTTTGGTCCCTTAAGTCTGTATCTTCCTGTGGGCTCTCGCCTGACTTCACTGCTTTTTTCTGACCACCGGACGTCATTTAAAAGGCTCAGAATATCAGCCAGGGGAAGTCTGATGGAGTCCAGTGTGCGGTGCATTGTTTTGAAACCATGCTGCTTTGGGCTTTAGCTATTTCTGGAGTCACAGAGCTGCCTCCTGCACATCAACTGTATTCAACTGTAAGATATACTGTAGTTATTTTCCACCTACACCTTCATCGCCAGATAAAACAATGCCATTTCCAAGGACTTCCTCTGAGTATACATTTATTTCCTCTCTTGGGAGTGACAACTTTATCAGTGACTCACACACTGGAATGTTTTTCGAACTGCTGTGTGAAATAGTTTGATTTAAACATCACACACAACATACCATGTTTTCATTTGTTGGTTATCAGAATTATTGATCATTTTAATGTTTTATTTGGACAAATAAATGATTTTATCAGTGAGAGAATGGCCAACTCTACATGTTTTAAGCCACACTAGTGGAGTGTTTTTAAAGATGGAAATGTTGATCTTTTGGTTGGTTTTTTGGTTGGTTGACCGCTTTGATCTAGACTGAAATACCTCAACAACTATTGTACAGACCATAATGACATGGTAATCCCCTGACATTTCCTCTAGTGTCACCATGAGTTTGACATTTTTTTCTGTGAAATGTCTCATCAACTATTGAATGCATGTGCCTGGGTTAGCTCAGTTGGTAGGGCAGGTGCACATATATAGAGGTTTACTCCTCAAAGCAGCGGCTGAGGGTTCGACTCCGACCTGCGGCCCTTTGCTGCATTTCATTCCCCTTTCATGTCTTCATCTGTCCTGTGGAAATAAAGGCCTGAAAAAAAAAAACTATTCAACTTTCCAGAGTTGTAAAATCCTGTCTCAGAGTATTCTAAATTGCTGTGTAGTGGGTTCAGTATACTAAATTGGACTTGGATTGTGTTTCATATCTCACTGGTACCTGAAGCAACAGGCCTGCACCAATGATTTAACACAGTCTTGTTCTGATATGTCCACCTTTTGTCTTCAGTGCAACATTTTATCTATGAGGCTTGAAAGTACTCTGAATCCTCCAAATATTCAGATTCCTGATCCCTTTCTTGACCTCAGGTTGTGATATCGCTCAGATTTGGTTCCCCCACACTGTCAGTATCTGGGTCACTGATTGGGCCTTCACTGTGTGACCTTTGTTTTAACATTATCAGACACACCGTAGACCCCAGACTGCACAAATCACATGCACGTTTACACATAACTTTGTGTGAGTTTGCTTACACACCCCAGAGCTTTGGTGCTTTCATCTCGCCTCAAGACAAACACTCTGATAAAGAAGGATTAGTCGGCTGACTCTTAACATATCATACACCACTCCAGCGTTTATCAGGCCTTTATCAACTGAAACCTGCTACTCTAACACTCATCTACTGTACTCTCCACTGATATGTTTCTCCCCTTGCCTGCAACAAGTCGGGTTATTCCCTCAGCGGATTGGAATTTGACACTCTGAGAGACAAATGGAGGCAAATCAAGTCTCCCTGGTGAGGGTCCAGAGCCCCCGAGTATTGGAACAAGACTGTCACTCTGTTATCGTCCTGCACGCTGCCAAACATGCCACCACCTCACCAGCTGCACTTGGATTTAGCCTCCCAGAAGCAGCCAGTGCCCTTGACAGAACCACTAAATGAGACTGAGAAAAACTACTAAGTCAGACTTCAGGAGATAAACTCAAACGTTAACCATAATTTCTTGAGTGGCGCTGGTAATTGTACACTGACCTCAGTTTCCATCAATCCAATGTCTCATTTCCGAAAATCAGGCTTTGAATGTGGGCACGGTTGTTGTCAAACAAACCTCAAATATGTTTCCAACCTCATCTTAACATGACGTTTACCACAGAACAAGCCTTGAGCTGAAATGGTGTCTGTCGTCAATATTTCTTTGACATTTTCATCATTAAAGCTGTTAGTGGGCAGCAATTTGGGGGTTATTCCAGTCTAGTTTTTTTTGTTTTAGTTATCTCAGTTTCATTCAAATGAAACACTTTTAAGTTATTTATTCTTTTCACAAAATCATCTTAGAGGATCATGGATTCCTTCACCAAATAACTTCTGACATGTTACACCACCATGCCTTTTTTCAACATTACAGTATTTACACAGTAGGTACTCATGAGGGTCTACGGTCCATGGAAAGTAGCAGATTGCATGTGATGGTCTTGTTAAGGAACATAACTCAACCGTGCCACAAGTTCAGCCTTAACCATGCTATCTCATAACGTAAAAGTCGATTGCATTATTGAAGACAGACTTGAGGAGTTGCAGACTCCAGCCATTTGTTCCCCAGAGCCCCACACGCTGCTTCACTGTAAAATGCGATACCTCTTCATTAATTCTGCTGATTGGAGCGCAGCCCAGTATGATGTATGCAGTTTGAAAGCTGCTTGCATGGCTGACATTTGTGTGTGTGGGCATGCACACTTGTATGCACACACTGTTATATTGTGAGCAAGTGTGCATGTGCATTTACATCTAAACACGTATGTGTCTGTGCATCGTGAGTGATGCATTGGCGCCTTGTGACTTAAACCCCTCCACCTCTGAGTGTGTATATGTGTGTGTGATTTGAGCGCCAAAGGTGAAGTCTTGCATCTATCTCATCTGACAGCTCCCGACCTTCCAGTAATCCCAGTATTTCTCACTATCTCACCCCCCATTACCTCACACATACATTCACATTCACATATACAGGGACAGCAGGCCTGTGACCTGCTGCAGCATCAAAGCCAGCCAGCTCATTCATCTGCAGCTGAATTGACAGGCAATCACACTCAGGGCTCCATCATCAGCTACTGGCCAAAATCTGTTGTTATTCTAGCCGCATTCCTGCTTTAAAGTTCTGAGTCCTCTAGTCCATGTTATATCATCTCTGCAGCCTGATTTGGTGTGGAATTCAGTCTTCAGTCACCAAAGAAAGGAGATACTCGACTATCTTGGATTTTGTCAGGTATAATTTCGACAGTCTTTTTAATTAGCTGTACTAACTGTGTAGCTCTGGGTCTGTTTGTTCCATGCTGAATATCTCAACAAAAATTGGAAGGATTGCTGTGATATTTTGTGAAGACATTCATGGTGCCCAGAGGATGCCCCTGACTCATCTAGCGCCACTAGCAGGTCAAAGTTTTCACTTATTCAGGGAACTATATCAACATCTACCACTTGGATTGGCATTAGAATCTGTACAGATTAGTGGTTCCCAGCTGATTTGACCTAATTACTTTGATGATCACCTGACTTTTGATTTAGCGCCACCATGAGGTTCACATTAGTGTTTTTTTGTGAAATGTAATCACTTTGGTTATTCCTTAACCTCTTCTCTAGCACAAACATCAGCTCCAAAACTTTGTTTTTTTATTGCAACACTTGAAAACTAATGGCGTTCCAGTTACACTTGTTATAAACCATTTATTTAATGACTATATACTGCTTGTAAATGCTAAATAGGGAGATTACATTCAGATTCTACTCCTGAAAGTGGTATATGGGGGTGCAATAAAAAAGTCAGCACATTATACAGATTATTACAGAAGCCATAACTCTCTTGGTTGTTGCTACCGCAGGAAGGTGTTACTCCTGTTCTATATGTGAATCTCCGGCTGCAAACCTTTGTCTCCCAACAGCGTCTGATTTACCGCCTGTTATCTTCTGCTTCCTCCATCTCTATGAACAATCTGGTTTCACTTGGGCTCCCAGCTCTATTTAAGAGCAGTTTGTCAACGCAATGAGAGGAGGAGATATTCCTCCCGGCCAAGCGCCCCAAATTATGGATTGTGTCGTAAAGAAAAAAAAAAGGAAGATCTTTATTATATGGCTGGTGTTGAAATCTCCTAATTTCTTCAAGATGTTGGGACTCTTTATGGCCTAGATGAAAAGAAGTAAAATTCTTCAAAATGCCACATATATATTTGTGATCACAATAAGATACCAGATGTTTAATTTAAAACTGTACAATGATATTTACAATCAAACTTTAGACTCAAGGATCCGGTTTAATGAGGTGTAATAACTGAGCTTTTTAAGAATGAATTTGTTGTTGAAGCCAAGGCAGCTTTATTTGTATAGCACATTTCAGCAACAGGGCAATTCAAAGTGCTTTACATAAAACATTAAAGATCAGTTAAAAAAGATAGTATAGTACAGTATAAGAAACAATTATTTAAAGAAAGGCAGCATCAAAAAGAAAGGTCTTCAGTCTTGAGTTAAAAGAGTTGAGAGTTGCAGCGGACCTGCAGTTTTCTGGGAGTTTGTTCCAGATATGTGGAGCATAAAAACTCAACGCTGCTTCTCCCTGTTTAGTTCTGACTCTGGGGACAGAAAGCAGACGTGTCCCAGACGACCTGAGAGGTCTGGGTGGTTCATAGTGTAGCAGCAGATCAGAAATGTATTTTGGCCCTAAAATGTCTTTTTTTAGGTGTGCTAGTTATAATCTGCCAATTTCTACAAGAACTTGTAGTGTAAATTGACATGAGTTGAAAGCGAATATTGTATATTAGTTTGTCCTGGCCTTGATGATGAGAGAAACAAGTTAGTTCACATTTAAAAAAAAAATTTTTATTAACAATGCATCACATGACTACTTGTATGTCAAAGGGGTCACACAATTATCATCCGACTCAACTCTACTGAGCTTGATAGCATCTTTCAGCTAATGTTTTGTTGTTTTTTATTCTGGCCTGCAACTTTAATGTTTTGGTTTACTCTCACCACTCTCATGAGTTTCGTTTTTTGGCCTCAGCAGGCAGCTGTTTTCAGAGAAAAACTTCTCAAACCCACTGGATGCCTCTTGCCAGCACCTTGCAGCAAATAGACACAGTTAGCAACTTGCTGGTAAACATAGTGGAGCATGTAGCAGCTTAACAGACAGATATTTCTTCTTTCTTGTAGCTATGTGTGATTTTACTACACCTTCTTGAGAGATCATTGTGGAATAAACAAAAAGCCTATACCTTTAAAAAGTATGTAGTTGTACTTGTTTGCCAGAAAAAACAACACACAGGCTTTTTGAGAAAATATATTGTTAGAAAATCTGCATTGAGCAGTGCAGAAATATTCAAGTGATATAAAGCTGTAATCTGGGGAAGTGGCAAGATTTGTAATCAGCTTCCCCTGCCTCTGCAGTGGCACAGCAAACAAAGGCAGCTCAAGGATTGGAAGTGAGTGACCCCAACATGGCCAGTTGTTGTTTACTTTATACAGAGACTGAAGGCTGCATACAGGACTGCACTGTGTATACGTGACTGAGGTCACAAAACCCTCGACACGACTGCACAACAGGACAGGACTGCTTCTAATTAACTCTTCTTTTCTTCTGCATATTTATGGCCTTTCTCTTTCTCAATTTGTCTTAAGGTTTCCTCATTATCTTTCACTCTATACAACCTTTTGTCCCTCTGTAGATCACATTAGAAGGACTGGTAGGGCTCTGGAGGCTGGCGTCCACTGTCTGCAGCAGTTTAACTGATTCATACGCAGTTAATAACCCTAAAAATGCACAACTTTAAAAATATCCACTCTTCAGAGATACAGGAGAATGTGCATCACAACCACAGTACATTCCAACAATCCCAGAGCAGTGGGGGGAACACCCATGATGTATTCCCTTGACTGTTTACTGTACTGTAATCCTTCATGTTGGTGAAACCATTCAAACACTGCTGCACAAGTCATTAAATGTAATTGCTTTGGTTTTGCAGCACTGTGTTTTTCATATGTGTTGACTTAAATGACACAAAGCAAACAAATCTCTGGAGCCTTCAGTGCCAAAACCCCCAAATATGAAACCTCTGCTGTAAGAGATATTTCATGTTGATTTGATTATAATTCAGCCCATCCAAGCAACTCGTGTTCAGCACAGATGTGACACTGGAGGTGGTTTTCAGAGAGCATCCATGTTCGGCCATGGTGCCCTGCCTTCCCCTCTGCCTGAGCTCCTCTGACTCACACACTGAACACTGTTGCCAGGGCTACCATTTATTAATATTGCTCCATAACTTTGAGTCTCATCACCAGGCTACAGCGTGGCCGATGGCTGACACTGAATCCCCCTGACATACACACACACACACACACACATACACACACACACACACACACTGAAACACACTGAAAAATTTTTTTTTTCCTTTTATGACAACAAAAAAAACAAAAATTTTTTGAAAGAGCATTTATATGGAGAAAGGTTTTTGAAGAACAGGGTGTTCACTAAGACTGAAAAGAGGACTGGAGTTGAAATATGTTAGACACTAGCGACCCCTTGTGGCCATCATTGATGATTTGAAAGTGACAAAAAAATGAAGACTACAATAAATTACACACAATCCTGAGTTGTTACCAGTGGTAGAACGTAAATAATTAGATTTACTCACTTACTTAAGTACAATTTTGAGGTACTTGTACATGAGTACTTGAGTATTTCCATTTTCTGCTACTTTCTACTTCTACTCCACTACATGTCAGAGGGAAATATTGTACTTTTACTCCACTACATTTTTCTGATAACTTAAGTTACTTTGCAATAAAAAATAAAATCAACAAATAAATGTTTATGTATTATTATAGGTGAAGATAAGACTTTATTGACCCCAGGGAGGAATTCACAAGCTACCCAGCAGTATATAAAGTAATCCCCCCACTTTTACCAACTGCAATATTAAAGTGATAGAAGTTTAATCGACAGCAGCCCTCCAAAGATGCAGCATAGTTGACATCTGTCAGTGCAAGTCCTTTATCATTTCCTGTGAGTACAAAATATAGACTAGTTGTTGACTAGATAGTTGTTTTCTTGTTATACTTTTATGCAGTCTGAGAAATAATATAAAGGCTCTGCGTTTAGTTTAGCAGTGATAATACTTTGTGACTTATATTGCTGTCGAAATATGATATCCATCTTTAAGATTTTTTAAGGATTTTTTACAATTAAATGCATGTCTTTCTTCAGAAGTGTATTTTGCTAAACGTAACTGACTTGTCCAGTTGTCACACAGATTAACTTCACATTTACTAACAAAATTAATTTCTCTGTTGAGACAAGGAATAACAATGGAGCTCTTACAGCCCCAACTGGTCACTTGGTGTTTCTAAACTAAACTGTGTTCACACATTTTTTTGTCAATATAAATCAAGTGTCCTCACACTTTCTATTTTAACGATCACATTCAATATATGCATTGTAGACACACAATTTTATTAGAGTAAGACATAATACTTGTGGAACCTGATCAGATCTTCAGTGGGATTTTTAGTACATAATTTCACTGTAGTTGTGATAGAGTGAGAACTGAAATATCTCAGAAATACTGAAAAAAGCTCTAATTTTATTAAATTAACCTTCACTCAGCCAACTCACATGGACTGAAACTGAAAACAAAGATATTTGGCATTTGTACTCTGACCTCATCACTCCTCTCAAGCATACACCATGTTTTTTGTCTCTTATTATAACTTTGTATTGGAGTATAATTATGTTTTTTTTAATCAACACAATTTTTTATGTTTTTGTTTCTTTGGATCATTATATTGAGTATGTCTTAAATGTTGTATATGTGAATGTTTTTTTCCCCCATAAAGATGTTTAATAATAATAATAATAATAACTTGGATTCATATAGCGCCTTTCAAGGTACCCAAGGTCGCTTAACAAATAGGGGGAGGAGGGAGGTTAGTGGTCAAAGGACTTAGTGAAAATAAATAGTTTGAGGTGCTTTTTGAACATGGGCAGGGAAGGGGCAGAGTGGACGTGGAGTGGTAGACTGTTCCAGAGTGTGGAGGCATTGGCAGATAAAGCCCTGTCCCCAAAAAGTTCGCAACCTGGTGGGGGTATCCAGCAGGTCCTTGTCAGAGGACCGCAGGGAACGTGACTGAGTGTAGGGGTGGAGGAGATCTGTCAGGTATTGTGGTGAGAGTCCATGGAGAGATTTGTAGGTGAGCAGCAGGATCTTGTAGGTAATGCGTGACTTGACTGGCAACCAGTGGAGCTGTTGGAGGATGGGAGTGATATGCTGCCAGGGCTTGGTGTGGGTTAGAACTCTGGCACCAGAGTTCTGGACATACTGGAGTCCGCTAAAGGCCTTGGTGGGCAGTCCAGACAGGACACCATTGCAGTAGTCCAGACGGGAGGTGATGAAGGCATGGATGAGTGTCTCAGTTACTGAATGTGTGAGTGAAGGCCAGAGTTTTGAAATGTTTCTGAGGTGGTAGAAGGTGGACTTAGTGATGTTTTTGATGTGGGACCGGAAGGAGAGAGTGGAGTCCAGGATGATGCCCAGGTTGCGCACCTCAGGAGCAGCCATCCACAACCAGGGCCAGGTCTCCAATTTTCCTGAGCAGTGGTGCAGGGGCCACCACCATGAGTTCTGTCTTATTACTGTTGAATTTGAGTAGGTTTGTGGTCATCCATGATTTGAGTTCCTGCAGGCAGTTGACAAGTTCTGTGGGTGGGAGCTGGGAAGTGGGGTTTGTGCTGATATAAAGTTGAGTGTCATCAGCGTAGCAGTGGAAGTTGAGTCCATGTTTACGGATAATATGACCTAGGGGTAGCATGTAGATGGTGAACAGCGGAGGACCAAGCACAGAAACTTGGGGCACACCATGGTTGGCGGGTGCTGGATCAGAGTTGGAGCCATTTAGGGTGATGAATTGTTACCGGTCAGTGAGGTAGGACTGGAACCAGGACAGTGCTGTGCCACGGAGGCTGATGAGCTCAGAAAGGCGGTGGAGGATGGTATGGGAAACTGTATCAAAAGCTGCAGAAAGGTCAAGGAGGATGAGGATGGTGATGAGGCCATTGTCGGCAGCAAGCAGGAGGTCATTAGTGATTTTGATGAGGGTGGTCTCAGTGCTATGGTGGGTTTGAAGAGCTCATGGTGGGACATGTGATGTTGAAGCTGACTGAGCTGGCAGCTGAGTGGTGAGAATCCTGTTGGGGCAGTGTGGGGCAGGGGGAGAGCCCAGGAGACTGGAGCTGCCGGTGGATAGTGTCCACTTTCTGTTGGAAGAAATCCAGGAACCTGGAGCAGAGGTCAGCTGCATTTGACAGTTTAGCGGCATCAGGAGGGTGAAGTGGACTTGGGGTGTTTTTGTTTATTACCGATGAGTGTGGAGTAATACCTTGTTTTTGCCTGAGAAAGGGCTTCTTTGTAGTTTGTGACGTGTTCTTTAAATGCTTCACAATGGACAGTGAGACCTGATCTTCTGTATTGTCTCTTGAGCCTACGTCCTGTGTTCTTCATCCTGCAGAGCTCAGGGCTGAACCAGGGGGCAGGACGAGAGAAAGGCACGTAACGTGTGGTGAGAGGAGGTACAAGGTCCAGGCTGAGAGAGGGCACGGTTGTAGTGTTCCACTGTGCTATCAACTGTTTGGGAGGGGTGGTGGGTGGTGAGGTGGGTTACTAGGGAGTCAGATAGCGTGGAAGTACACACCCGTTTGATGTTCCTGAACGTGATGGGCCATTTGGTGCACTGCTTTGGGAGAGGCACAGGGACCAATAATAGGATGGCATAGTGGTCAGTGCACTGCAGGTGGGATGGGGTTGCCAGCACAGCATACCAGGTCCAGGGTATGCCCTTTGTCACTTGTGGGGCCATGTACAGTACAGGCCAAAAGTTTGGACACACCTTCTCATTCAAAGTGTTTCTTTATTTTCATGACTATTTACATTGTAGATTCTCACTGAAAACATGTCTTATATTTTAGATTCTTCAAAGTAGCCACCCTTTGCTTTTTTGATAACTCTGCAAACCCTTGGTGTTCTCTCAATGAGCTTCATGAGGTAGTCACCTGAAATGGTTTTCACTTCACAGGTGTGCTTTGTCAGTGTTAATTAGTGGAATTCTTTCCCTTTTTAATTAAACCTCTGCTGAAAGAGATTAATAAAAAAGCAAAGGGTGGCTACTTTGAAGAATCTAAAATATAAGACATGTTTTCAGTTATTTCACACTTTTTTGTTAAGTACATAATTCCATATGTGTTCATTCATAGTTTTGATGCCTTCAGTGAGAATCTACAATGTAAATAGTCATGAAAATAAAAAGGAAACGCATTGAATGAGAAGGTGTGTCCAAACTTTTGGCCTACTGTATGTGTTGTGTAAAATTGAAGCAGTCCAGCAGTGATAGAAAATCAGTAACAAGAGAACAATTATTGGAATCCACATGACCACCCAGCAGGATAGTAGACGGGGATTTTGGGCAGACAGTGGCAAGCAGGTCGGTGAGCTCCGACAGGAAGCAGGCAGATGCTTTGGGGGGGCGGTAGATTAGGACAACCTGTCGCTGTGTGGACACAGTCAACGTGAAGTGAATACACTCAAAGGAGGTAGTATTCACTGGGATCTCTTTGACCAGGATGTCAGCACGATGGATAACAGCAAGTCCACCACTACAGCCAAGGCTGCGAGGTTTCTGGATATAGGCATAACCTCTAACACCATTGTAAAGTTTGCAGACAACACTACGGTGATTGGTCTCATCAGCAACAATGATGAGACGGCCTACAGGGAGGAGGTAATGCACCTATCATCGTGATGCACTGACAACAACCTGGCTCTCAACACCAAGAAGACCAAAGAGCTCATTGTGGACTTCAGGAAGTCTAAAGCTGGCACACACACACACCCCCATCCTCATCAATGGGACTGAGGTGGAGCATGTCACCAGCTTCAAGTTTCTGGGTGTCCACATCTCTGAGGACCTCTCTTGGACCCTCAACACCTCTACCCTGATCAAGAAGGCTCAGCAGTGTCTCTTCTTTCTGAGGAGACTCAAGAAGGTCCACCTGTCTCCTCAGATCCTGGTGAACTTCTACCGCTGCACCATCGAGAGCATCCTCACCAACTGTGTCACAGTTTGGTATGGCAACTGCTCTGCCCATGACCGGAAAGCACTGCAGAGGGTGGTGAAAACTGCCCAACGCATCACCAGTTCCTCACTCCCCTCCATCGAGACCATCCAGGGCAAGCGATGCTTGTGTAAGGCGCGCAGCATCATCAAAGACTGTTCTCCCCCCAACCGCAGCCTGTTCACCCCACTCCCGTCCGGGAGGCGTCTCAGGCCTCTCCGCACTACTAAGCCTAATTTGCACTACCCTACCCCACCCATACTGTTCCATTTAATTATTCACAGATGTACATACTGTAATTACACCTATATATAGCCATATTCTACTGCTCTTCATACTATTCATCCTGCACATACACTTATTCTTACTACTCTTATAATGTTACCAAACTGCACATAGCTGTACTTACTGTACATATCTGTCTATATGGTTCATTCAGTATATCCATATTTATTCTGTTTTTCTTATTATATATTCTGTTAATACACTGCATATATCTATATCTATATTATTCTTACTACTATTATAATGTCACTGCTACTACATTGCACATATCTGTACACGTTGTTCATACAATGTTCATATGACATAGCCACATTTATTCTGCTCTTATAACACTGCAATATATTTCTTGTCCTGCCTATGCACCACCTGTTTATACTTGTACATTGCATTGCACTTTTCTGCTTTTTTTTTTTGCACTTCTGGTTGGATGCAAATTGCATTTCGCTGTCTTTGTACTTGTACTCTGCACAATGACAATAAAGTTGAATCTAATCTAATCTAATCTAAAATTGAGTGTTGCACAACAAACAAAAAAGCAAGTAGGACCTCAGTCAGTGAGGTGTTTCTTTTATTTTCTTATTCTTATTAATTATTGGTAGATCATTATAAGGCATAGAAACTACGACTAGTGAGTAATTCAGTAACTGAGGCTTATTTTTGTGCCATGCATGGAGTAAGCGTGCGATAAGGATGGGAGACAAGCCAAGTTAAAGTGCAAGTGAATACCATTAATTCTCAAATAATGGCTGAGACCTTTATTTACCCCGACTGCCAAGGCTTTTATTTGGCTTATATAAGTGTCAAGCTTTTGTTACTATATTTGTTTTATAAATATATCTTACCATATTTTAGTAAGAGGTCTCTTTGTTTTCTAATCTGCTCCTGTCATAATTTGATGTTGCCGCAAACTAAAATTTTTTACCTGCTTTCTTAATAAATTCAGTATAATGTACATTTATAATGCACTAATTTCATCAGCGCAACAACAGTTATTTCAAACTCACAGATTTGCTGCTCTGAGTTTCTCTTTGACTGTTTTCATTCATTTATTATTTCCAGTTGCTTCCATTTTGCTCAGCAAAATGGGGATCTCAGCATCACTTTGCAGGCTCTTGGGGAGTCTCCCAACAATCAAACAGAATATGTGTCCTTATAGAAGAATATCTGTACCAAATTTTATGGAAATCCATCCAATATTTGTTTCTTGTGTTTCTTGTTTCTTGCTCTTAGCATGGCTACAAACACCACTGTCCTATCTGAGAGGACAAAATCCACTGCAGACACATGCCCTCTGTTAATTTCCCCCTTGAAAACATGGCAGTGGAGCCTCCTTGTCTTTTCTTTTTGGGAAAAAGTACTATAGGAGGAGATGTAGAGGGGGTAATATGGTGAACCTGAAATCTGTCATCCACCTCCTCTGTCTCATGTCTGCAGCACAGACATCTCCTCAAGAAATAGGTCTGACAATGTAAGACTATTGTAATTTAAGCGTTTATTGCTTTTAATAAGCTTGTTAGTTAGGCTTTATTTATTCATGACTACTTATCGAGATCGCAGTCTCTTTTGCAACCTGTGAACAAGTTAAGTATACACAAGATAATAGCAAGACAAATAATTCACACAACTCTACCCTGTCTGGGCTGGGACTTGGCTACAGTTTGCTGATCTGATATGCACTCTCATATCACAGGCTTACTATAAATGTGTGGATAAGATTTGCACTAGGGTATAATCATATGTCCATCACCTGCCCCTTTCATCACAACTGTTTGGACAGTCCACTCACTATTATATACAGTGGCAGATGAATGGGTATAAACCTGTATTTATTATGTTCAGTACTGCTCATAATACATTGACCCTTCTCTGGTTTGTCCTTAGCACTTGCCTGTTGTCAGATCATCAGCTTTGCATGGCCTGGGTATGTATGGAATATTCACTAGTACTTTATAACAATGTGGTATGATCTTTATTGCCATTGTTGTCTTCTGTCTGTAAATTGTAATCACTATCACCTCACTGGTTTCAAAACATTGAAAATTAGCCAGCTTACACATTTACAGAAATGTTGATTAATGTGCATTGTCCTTATAGATAAATAAATGAATGAATTGGTGAAAATGAAATATGGCAAGAATTGGTGGCCAGAAGCAGATTATTTTCATAGTTGTGTCAAAATCTAAAATGCAGTAAGATGAACTTCTCTTTCTCATGTATGAAGCTCAGTCTGTCAATCCACACGGCTGCTGCACATTAAAGGCTTGTATAAATTATTTCCAATGCTACAAACGGACTACATGTTTTTTTTATAAATGTGTCATGGATGAACAAAGCTGCTCTACAGTCTTTCCAAAGTCTGTGGTGTTGAACGAGGTTCAGTTGAAAACACAAAAACAGCTACAACTACACTCCTGCTTTTTGAAATGTATTAACCCAAAAACAGCTAAAACTATACTCCTGCTTTTGATTTTGGTTTTTGATTTTTGATTTACTTCCATAACTATATGATTGCTTAAAAATATAATCATGCTAAATGTTGTGTTACTGATATTATTATAAACATGCTTAGAGACATCTTAGTGTGAATTACTTTGTGTAACTGTCTGACTGACCCTGCAGCCGTAAAGAGGAAGTGTCAGTGGAGGCCCTGGGTTCATAAATTGTCATCAATTATATCTGTCAATTAAGCCAGGCGAAAGTGGTCAGTTAGCTAAACTTCAAGCGTGTATTAAAGATATAAAATCCTGGATGACCCACAATTTCCTGATGTTAAACTCAAACAAAAGTTATTGTGATGGGACCAACGCACCTCCGAACTTCATTATCTAAAGATATAGCTACTCTGGATGGTATTGCCCTGGCCTCCAGCACTACTGTCAGAAATTTAGGAGTTATTTTCGATCAGGATATATCCTTCAACGCCCACTTAAAACAAACCTCAAGAACAGCCTTTTTTCATCTTCGTAACATTGCCAAAATTAGGAACATCCTGTCTCAAAACGATGCTGAAAAACTAGTCCATGCATTCGTTACTTCTAGACTAGACTACTGCAATTCCTTACTATCAGGTTGCTCAAATAAGTCCCTTAAGACTCTCCAGCTGATCCAGAATGCTGCAGCACGTGTTCTGACGAGAACTAAGAGAAGAGATCATATTTCTCCTGTATTGCCTTCTCTGCACTGGCTTCCTGTGAAATCTAGGATCGAATTTAAAATCCTCCTCCTGACCTACAAAGCTCTAAATGGTCAAGCACCATCATACCTAGAAGAGCTCTTAGTACCTTATTGTCCTAGTAGAGCACTACGCTCCCAGAATGCAGAGTTACTTGTGGTTCCTAGAGTCTCTAAAAGTAGACTGGGGGCCAGAGCCTTCAGCTATCAGACTCCGCTTCTGTGGAACCAGCTCCCACTTTGGGTTCGAGGGGCAGACACAGTCACCACATTTAAGAGTAAACTGAAAACCCTCCTCTTTGATAAAGCTTATAGTTAGGGAGTGAGGAGTTGCAGCGTCCACCTAACCCGGCCCATCTGCTCCTGCTCCTGCTTCGTAGTCATCAGTTTTATTTATCATATAATCAATAATATAGCGAGAATAGAGGGAGGCAGGCCAGTACAGCCCGATCCGGTTGGGGAGAGTTCTAGCCCGACCAGGCACCTCTCTTTAACCTGCCTCTCTTAGTTATGCTATTATAATTCTGGACTGCCGGGGACGTTGCTTCCTTCCTATGACACACTGAGCTGCTCTCTCATCTCTACTTGTTTCCTTTTGTATGTATCCTGTCCCAGAAATGCTTGTTACTAACCTACCTCTGGGGAGTTTACTCCCCGGAGTCCTTATGTTTCTTCTACGTTTTCTGTAAGTCTTCACAAGGTTTTCACACACTGTTGCTGGTATTTTGGCCCATTCCTCCATGCAGATCTCCTCCTTTGTTACTTTGGTCCCAGCTCTCTGCAGGTCATTAACTAGGTCCCCCCGTGTGGTTCTGGGATTTTTGCTCACCGTTCTTGTGATCATTTTGACCCCACGGGGTGAGATCTTGCGTGGAGCCCCAGATCGAGGGAGATTATCAGTGGTCTTGTATGTCTTCCATTTCCTAATAATTGCTCCCACAGTTGAATTGCAGAGAATCGCAGAGCATAGCTCTGCCGCGTCCCTGCCGCGTCCTGCTGCGTCCTGCTGCATCCTGCTGCGTCCTGCTGCGTCCGCCGCCTCCACCCATGCTCTGCAGCGCCACGTTACATCCCGCAACGCCCTGCTGTGATGTTCATATGCACAGAGTAGTCAGGATCCGGTATAGGAGACTGCACTACTCAGTATGACACGATGTGCCCTGCCATGACATGAACTTCCACGATGACCTTCGAAGTCACTGTTCCATTATCTTTAATGTGACTATTATTTGCCACTGTTCATCACACCCCCAACCGGCCCGTCAGACACTACCTACCAAGAGTCTGGGTCTGCCGAAGTTTCTTCCTAAAAGGTAGTTTTTCCTTGCCACTGTCGCAATAGCCACTGCTAATGCTTGCTCTTGAGGGAATTACTGTAATTGTTGGGGTTTTGGAATTTATAGAGTGTGGTCTAGACCTACTCTATCTGTAAAGTGTCTTGAGATAACTCTGTTATGATTTGATACTATAAATAAATTGAATTGAATTGAAATTGCTTTGTGCAACTGTCTGCCTGAACCTGCAGCTGGAAAGAGGAAGTGTCTGCAGAGGCCCTGAATGCACATACAGTGGGGCAAAAAAGTATTTAGTCAGCCACCAATTGTGCAAGTTCTCCCACTTAAAAAGATGAGAGAGGCCTGTAATGTTCATCATAGGTACACACAGGACAAAAAAAATCCACTATGAGAAAAAAAAAATCTGAAAATCACATTATAGGATTTTTAATGAATTAATTGGTAAATTCCTCGGTAAAATAAGTATTTGGTCACCTACAAACAAGCAAGATTTTTGGCTCTCACAGACCTGTAACTTATTCTTTAAGAGGCTCCTCTGTCCTCCACTCGTTACCTGTATTAATGGCACCTGTTTGAACTTGTTATCAGTATAAAAGACACCTGTCCACAACCTCAAACAGTCACACTCCGAACTCCACTATGGCCAAGACCAAAGAGCTGTCAAAGGACACCAGAAACAAAATTGTAGACCTGCACCAGACTGGGAAGACTGAATCTGCAATAGGTAAGCAGCTTGGTGTGAAGAAATTAACTGTGGGAGCAATTATTAGAAAATGGAAGACATACAAGACCACTGATAATCTCCCTCGATCTGGGGCTCCACGCAAGATCTCACCCCGTGGGGTCAAAATGATCACAAGAACGGTGAGCAAAAATCCCAGAACCACACGGGGGGACCTAGTGAATGACCTGAAGAGAGCTGGGACCAAAGTAACAAAGGAGGAGATCTGCATGGAGGAATGGGCCAAAATACCAGCAACAGTGTGTGAAAACCTTGTGAAGTCTTACAGAAAACGTTTGACCTCTGTCATTGCCAACAAAGGGTATATAAAAAAGTATTGAGATGAACTTTTGTTATTGACCAAATACTTATTTTTCACCGTAATTTGCAAATAAATTCATTAAAAATCCTACAGTGTGATTTTCTGGATTCTTTTTTCTCATTTTGTCTCTCATAGTTGAAGTGTACCTATGATGAAAATACAGGCCTCTCTCATATTTTTAAGTGGGAGAACTTGCACAGTTGGTGGCTGACTTTTTGTCATACTTTTTTGCCCCACTGTAGGGGAGAGAAGGTAGCTGCATTGACCTGGTGATGAACTGGTTCGTTAGATATGTTAGGATAGTGAAATGCATAGAGAGGAAACATCGTCACATGAAATGTTTCTACGTATGTCCTGCCTGATATTTGCATTAAGATTGTATTGCCATGTAAGGTCATATAAGTGGTTGAACACTCCCGAGCTGCGTCTATGAAGGGAGGGGGATGAATTGTGTATAAAAAGAGAAGCTTTGCAAGTCAAAGGGTTCCCCACCTTCTTTTTTTTTAAGGCATCACCAGACTCCTCGTGCTCTCAGCACAAGGGTTCAGTGCCTCTAATGCGGTCGATCAGGAAAAAGGGCCGAGAGGCACCTTACTGGGGAACCAAGGAAAAAAAACAGAGCTCTCTCGACCTCTCCCTTGCTTTTTGGGGCAACTTGTGCTTTAGAGCATTTTAAGTGATTGAACTTAGTCCATTTTTTTTATTTTTTATTCCTTCATATTTTGTATAGCTTATTTGCTTTTTAACTTTTTCTACAACTAAAATAAAAATACCTGTGTTCACGTTGAGCAAGTTAACCAAAAGAGACCCCTATGTTTTTTTTTGAAGTATCTGAAATAACTCCTTTAATATAGGCATAATCATCCGCCCCGCTAACAGTAACTGGTGTTGCTGCGACAGCCCCAAAACCTCACTGCTCTAGAGGAGATCTGCATGGAGGAATGGGCCAAAATACCAGCAACAGTGTGTGAAAACCTTGTGAACACTTATATAAAATGTTTGACCTCTGTCATTGCCAACAAAGGGTATATAACAAAGTATTGAGATGAACTTTTGTTATTGACCAAATACTTATTTTCCATCATAATTTGCAAATAAATTCATTAAAAATCCTACAGTGTGATTTTCTGGATTTTTTTCTTCTCATTTTGTCTCTCATAGTTGAAGTGTACCTATGATGAAAATACAGGCCTCTCTCATCTTTTTAAGTGGGAGAACATGCACAATTGGTGGCTGAATAAATACTTTTTTTGCCCACTGTAGGGTATACATGATTTCAAAATAACACATAAGCAACATTTATGGTACTTCCGTAGGACATTATAACCATCTAATTGTTAATAAAACATATCTATAGGATAGGATATACTTCTTGTTTTTAAAAAGAAAAAAGAGCAATTTTAAATTAAAGGGTCTTTGCCATTTCCTTTCATAACCATAGACTTTAAGGCCCACTGACACCTTTATAACTCACTAAGATACATTTCACTCTACCCCAAATTAAAAAAGGTAATTTAAGAGGCACAGCTCTGTGATCACTGTAAATTACTCATGTTTTATTTCAGCACTACAGCACTGTAGTCTGAAGGTCTGCCAGGTTTTGAAGTCATGATCAAAGCTAGTGGATCCCAGTGTACCATCAAGGTGTTGCCCAATAAAGAAATATGCACATCAGGTAGTTGCAATGTTAGTAAATCACAAGCTATATGTGCGTACATCTGATGCACCGGAATAATAATCCAGCAGTAACAGAAAATCCATGGAGGTTTTGTCATTTCTGTGCTAATTGGCACGGTGACTGTATGAGTGCCCAGAGTCCTGTCTGTTTATATAATACTGATAATTAAAACAATCTTTATTCATAGCAAACTTTTCCACAAGTTGGAAATGGAAAAACATTCATCAAATACATTAAAGAAATAATTATTGGAGAAGGCAGATACAACTATCATGTCTGTATGCTAAATATGAAGGTATAGCCAGTAGCTACTTAGCTTGACATACAAACTGGAAGCAAGGCTAAATGGCTGAACTCTGTCTAAAGGTAACAACATTTCACAGAGCACAGTGAAGCTAGGTTTATGGTAGCCGCTGTGTTCCTGGCGCAAGGTGCGCAAGCCATAAAATGACATCACCACAGCTGTTGTTTCCAGCGTGGTCGTGCACCTCTGCACTTTCAGTTCAACATGGGTGGCTGGGAAGACTGGCCGAGCAGCTTTGCCTCTACAAACATCTGTATGATTCTTCACATACAGACCACAGAGAGTCAAACTGCCTTAAATATGTGGTCAGAAAGAGACCCCACGCTGGGAAAAGAAACATTTTGCTGGAGAGTGTAGAAAAACATGAGGGATTGAAGCTAAAAAAATGGCTTCATGGAAAGAGTGTTCTTAACAATGTTACAGGCAGACAGCAGTTTCAATTGGGAGATAAACAACAGACACGTTAATAATTAGAGTAGGTAAATGTAATGTTTCGCTGTACTTCGATTGACAGTAGGGGTAGCCTAGGAGCAGATTATCTCTGGCCTTAGACAGAGCCAGGCTA
This sequence comes from Perca fluviatilis, assembly GCF_010015445.1. Lineage (NCBI taxonomy): Eukaryota > Metazoa > Chordata > Actinopteri > Perciformes > Percidae > Perca > Perca fluviatilis. The sequence continues at coordinate 25,014,738 of NC_053121.1, read as the reverse complement.
GCTGTCGCCGCCTGTTTCCAGTCTTTATGCTAAGCTAAGCTAACCGGCTGCTGGCTGTACCTTCATATTTAAAACATTAGGTATAGACCTTCTCATTTAACTCCCAACAAACTCAAAAGCGAATAAGTGTATTTCCCTAAATGTCAAACTATTTGTTTGAACTGCTGCAAAAATAAAATGACGTTAAACCAATTCCAGTAAAATAAAAGAAGATATATAAAACTGTTTGAAGATGCTGCTGTAATAAATCTCCTGATCATACACTCCCCCCACTCCTCCACCCCTCCCCCTCCCCTTCCTCTCCTCCTCCTCCTCCTTCTTTTAGCTAAGTGGCAGTATACATTTGGCTTGAATAGAAGGATTTAAAAATAGGTTTTCTATGGAAATCAATGCAGGATTACAAGGACTTGCTTAATATGTGAATCTGCAGACACAGATTACTTGAACATGCATTAATTTGCCAAAAACAGATACAAGCTATTCTTAATATGACCAGACCAAAAACTAACCAGTTTGATTGTTATTTCCTGGCTTGCACAACAAAAGCATGATTTAGGAAAATAAATAAAACGGTGATATCTGTTTTTGCAAATGAACCCTTCTTAAATACTCTGCAGTCACACACAGTCACTTATGGACTGCATGTTACCAGCCTTGGTCATTTTTTCGAATCCATTATTAGCATTTGTCACATCTTATTGGTGCTAATAATTTAGATAAAAACAGCACAAGTGTGTTTTTATTTGATCAAAAGAGGAGATAGTGGCAGAGGGGGAGGACAAGAGAGATAGGAAGACAGAGAGAGGACAGTCATGCACTTACTAGCAGACACCCACACACTATTTCTTGCCAGACACCCACACACACTTTCTCACATACGCTGCATAAACATCGGAGCACCTGCTTTGTAGCCACTCTGTCTGTGGATCGGTTCTTGACGGGCTTATAGTGCCAAGATGCCTTCCTGTGGCTGGTTGTTGTGGGCTCTGTTTGTGGCAGCACTAGGTAAAAAGTTCCTTCTTTATTGTCACTACTTTGTCTCTGATCTTTGTGTGAAGACCTTTTTTTGAGCTGGTGTACTGTGATGATCAATATTTCCATTTGTATATGATTATAACAGAATCTGGCACGGGGTGTAAAATGTCAAAACAGATCATATGCAACCAGTTTTGATGGCATGTATTTAAAAAAGCTTCCAAATGGTGCATATGAAGAATTTGAAATTGCCATCTGCTCTTTTTGTGCCTGTTGTTTGCTCATCAGGACTGCTTTGCATAAAATGTTATTTTAGAAAAAGAAAACAGCTCTGTCTAATACTCTTCCCTTTTTCATATTCAACAAATCATCTGTGAACATGGACATGATTGAACTACACTCTCTTGTTTTTTTGCATTATTCTTTTTGGACATGTTGTGGTAAATGTGATTGATATCATCTTAATTGTTTTGCACAGCTGCCTGGTTTGAGCTTGTCCAGTGTCCTTTAATTTGACTTTGAGTATTTTTTTTTTGCTTATAAGTCCTGAGCTTTTAAGTTGCATTGATTCCACAGATCGCTCTGACAATCACTGTGTCTTAAAAGATTCAACATGATAAGTCACCAAAAGAAAGTGCAGCACTTTACACTGATCTAAAAATGTGCTTACAAAGCTTAGCTCGGTCACTACTTTGTGTCACTCTCCAAGGTCTTTTTTCAATGTGTACTTCTCATTTCAGGAAACACTATTGGTGTTGTTGCATACAAGCAAACTGAGAGGAACTGCTCTCTGTCCCCACCAGTAAGTGAAAAGAAGCAACATGATTGTAATATGCAACATTTATTTGACAGAAATTGTCATAAAATTGACTTCAAAGTAGTCACACAGCATTTTTTCATCATGAGACATGTTGCCAGAGTTTTATACAGTTACAGGTAATGATTACTGCACATGCACTACAGTTAATGATTACAGGGAGATACAGAAAGGGATGACTCAGCAGTTGTGCAGGCTTTTCAACCAAATCAGAGACTTTTCTCACTCTCTGTTTCTCTCTCTATGTGTGTGTGTGTGTGTGTGTGTGTGTGTGTGTGTGTGTGTGTGTGTGTGTGTGTGTGTGTGTGTGTGTGTGTGTGTGTGTGTGTGTGTGTGTGTGTGTGTGTGTGTGTGCGCGTGTGTCCATGTGCGTGTGTTACAGTACCTCCCCAGCACAGCAGTAAATACCACTCTCCAGCTGAAGGAGTTACAGGAGCAAATGCTTTTACTGAATATCTCTGCCTACATTATCCCTGGCACTGACGCTCACCTGGTACATCTGCTGTCTTTTAAAATTAATTAATCTGTGATTTAACTATGTGTGTGTGTGTGAAATTATATTTGTGCGTGCGTGCGTGCGTGCGTGCGTGCGTGCGTGCATGAGATACAGTACTAACCTCTGTTTCTCTGTCAGAGTGAGTATATCGCACCACGTGATGCCAGGATGGCCTTCATGACCGGCTTTACAGGCTCCGCAGGTACAATCCCTTTCTGCCTCTTGTCTTCTCTGCCTCCTCCTCCTCTTCTTCTTCATCCTCCTCCTCCCCATGACTCAACTCCCGATGTCTGAGTGCCACAGTCATGCAGCTCCTCTTCTTTCATCCCACATCCTCACCATACAGCCATCTCCTCGTTCATTTAGTGTCATCACTTTCACTCGCTTCATCATTGCATCTTCTCATTCATCTGCCACTACATGCGTAACTTCACCATTTAATCATGAGATATATGTCCACACGATAATGGAGAACACAGATAATGATTGTACATATTTCTGTACTCAGCTGTTGCACGCATGAAAGGATAAGAAGACAGGTGACATTTCAGTAGTGCTGTTTACACCAGACTCCATAAAGAAAAGTCAAATTTTAGATTCAGCTGCTGCTACTTAAGTGTATTTATCTCATGTGAGGTTACAGCATTGGAATGATAATGTAAGCCCTGATTATATATCCGCCACACATCACCAGGTTGCCATCTCCTCCGTGTTTCTTCTTAACCTTGCTGTTTGTCCTCACGCGCCTGCATTTTTCGAGATTAGATGACCCATCATACATTGTTCTAAGTCAACTGTGACATTTATAGCGTTTGTAATTCGCTGCCCTCCCCATAACACAGCTGCTGTCCTGCCTCTCCTCAGGCACTGCCGTAGTGACTCAGACCAAGGCCGCTCTTTGGACAGACAGCCGCTACTGGGTTCAAGCTGAGAGACAGATGGACTGCAACTGGGAGCTGGAAAAAGATGGTGTGTGTGTGGGTGTGTGGGTGTGTGTGTGTGGGGCGGGGGTGGTGTGTGTGTGTGTGCCGGGGATCTTCTTGTGATTACAATATTTGTGGTTTTGATGATCTGGTCTAAATATATCCTGACAAATGCTGCAACTGTTATCAAAGGATTTACATGATAAAAATAACTCACTTACAAACTAAAAGTCACTGCATGGTTTTACTTTTAACACTGAACATATGATGCTGATGTTAACACATTTGTAATACTGAGCAGCTTTTGTTGAAGGGCAAGTCGCAATTTATGACTTGTATTGGCACCTATTGTCAGTCAAGAATTTGTACAGTACAGTGGGAAAGAGAGCTCAACCCAACAACACAACACACACGCTTCTACTATGTTGTGACTTAGTTCTGTTATTGTGTAAAAGTTACCACATTTATTTACATTTATAGATGTGTTTGTTGTTAAATTGTTGAATGTGTTTCTTCATTTGTTTGCGTTTTCTATATTGCCCAGCTATTTTAGGTATTAGCTATTATTAGGTGAAAGTATACTGTATATGTGTGACCAGTTTTAAAGATGTACGTCAGTGGGAACATATGTGCTTAAATCTTTCCTTACATTTACCTGATTTTTTGGGCCATAAAAAAGTATAGAATAACAGCAGCCTTTATTCTTTAGGTTGCAGTGCACACACATTTAGCCTTTACAATTAAACAACATTGTGTTTTTGATTTTGTTTATTTATATATATATATATATATATTTTTTTTTTTTTTTTTTTTTTTAAGTATTCAACAGTCTCTTGCAACATGGGCACTCATTCATAGCATCTTCTAACAGAATATGGACCAGAAAATGACCTTTAACTGCTTGTAAATGTAATAATTTATATCTTTACATGTCTGTTATTTCCCTAAAACAGCATAAATAATTGTTTGTTTCACTTTTTAAACCTTTACATTTTGATCAGTTTGGTCAAAAATATATTTTTATTAATATAGTATGTATGCTATTTGAAACAATAATGAGATTGATAGAAATAATATATGTAATGTGTAATCAGTTTTTACATATTGACATATTGTTTAATCTTCTAATCCACATTTTGTTGCAAAGCAATTTCTGCTAATTCAATTGAATACACATCTAATTATGTGTATGGATGTATGGATTTATTCTGTCACATCCTCTAAAGTCAAAAATAACTTGAATCTGTCATGTGTGATGTTCCCCAGTGTCCATCAGCAGTATAACAGAGTGGCTGATCTCTGAGGTCCCGTCAGGCGACGAGATCGGCTTTGATCCCTTCCTCTTCTCCCTCAGTGAGTCTCTATTCTCTATCCCTCCTGTGTCAGTCCAGGTTAACATCAATAAAGTGCTCTCCCAAGTAGATGGAAAATTATCAATGGAGCCATTCAGACGCCGAGCCGACTGTTTACTTGTGATTGATTCGGCTCCGTGTGTAATCATCTGCAATTTCCGCCATTAGAAACGCACAAGGACTACAGTATCAATCTGGAGTCGAGCAATCGCAGCCTCAAATCCATCCCTGTTAACCTGGTCGACCAAGTGTGGAAGAACAGGGAGCCCATCCCATCTGACAAGCTCACCCGCCTTCCTGACAGAGTCATACGTGAGTTTCCTTATTATCTGTGCTGTACACACACACGGCTGGTCTGCCTGTGTGGTGCTCTTTATCTATGTGCTGATACATACCTGCAAACTGGATGGAAAGCAATAAGCAGCTCCACAAACACAACTATAAACAGCCTGTTCATGGTTTTTATGGCTGGCTGATAGATCAAGTACGAACTTTGAGTGAATGATAAAGCCTCTGGAAAAGGAAGTTGTCTGGACGCCCATGGGCCTTATTAGTCTTTATGGTCAGACAATAGACAAATGGAACAAATGGAGAGCATCATAAACCTGATGGTCTGAGTGTGTGTGTGTGTGTGTGTGTGTGTGTGTGTGTGTGTGTGTGTGTGTGTGTGTGTGTGTGTGTGTGTGTGTGTGTGTGTGTGTGTGTGTGTGTGTGTGTGTGTGTGTGTGTGTGTGTGTATAAATGCTGTCAGTCTGGGTGGAGTATAAAAGTGATGAGCAGTTTGCAGACAAGAAGAAGACAAAGAGAGACAAAGGCAAAGAAAAATTACTGGAATTTTTTTTTTATGAACAATTGGTTAAATGACTTTGTATAATGTGAAAGGTTGCTCTTAGTAACAAACTCACAGAGAATAAACCTACTGTACTCTACCAGCCCAGCACCAAACACCAGACAGCTACAGTTAGTGACTAGCTTACCAAATATGCTGGCCAAATATTTCCCTCAAACATTTGTGGAGACCAAAACAGCTCAAATGAGAGGCAATACTGCACACAAACAGGACTCTAAATGAATGATATTAGATGTTTTTTTTTATTATTATTTATTTTTGTTATTTCACCTTTATTTTTTCATAGCCATTAAGAACATGTTCTTATTTGCAATGGCAGCCTGACGTTGCTCTGTGTCTGCTTGATGTGTAAATACTGTAGCAAATTGTTTGCTTTGAAGTTCAATTCATCAACTTTATAAGATGTAATAGCCTTAAAAAACAATTTATTCAAGTTCATTAAGAATTTTGGTGAACATACATTATAAATCTCAATGTCTGGCACACTTGAGCATCAAGTCTTCATTGTCATGTGGATGTTAATAAAATTTAAATGTGGGTGTTTGCAGAAAGGCCCTGGCAGAAAAAAGTGATGCAAATACGGGATCAGATAAGAGACAATCCATATGAACCAACAGCTCTTCTGCTGTCAGCACTGGATGAAACAGCCTGTAAGTAACTCTGAAGCTTTCCATACATTGTGTTTCTGATTTAGAAAAATGAATATTGAACTACAGCTTAATACACTTAAATATGCTTAAATTATTACCAGAACCTGAACCAAGTAACATGAAAAAAGATTAAAAATGGTTTGAAACTAAAATAATAAGATGGATAATGTTAAAACAGGATACAGTTTTACAGTACAATGCACAAAATATTCAAAAATGGCTGAAAAGTACTCCCAAATGGTTTATTTTCTTTCCCATTTGTAGGACACCTAGTGGCTGCAGGGCTCTCAATATCTGCTTAGTTTTGCTTACGCCTCAGGCAAGCTCTGGAAATGCAGTTTGCATCAAAATAAAATGACAGGAGACAGAGTGCAGTCTGAAAGATTGTGATATGAATACAGTAATCAGAATGACAGGCAGTTTAACCACAATACAAAATGACAAAACACTTCAGATTAGACTACAGATGTTTGTTTTTTTAAATGGACAATACTCTTATCACATAAGAAGATGTTTAAAAAGGCAAAAAGACGGATATGAACATGACTTTTTAATTATAATCCATTATTGTCAGCAGTAATCATGTTATTAAACTCATTTGATTTGATGGACATTCAGTTCACCACTTTGTAAAAGAACAGTACAATTCAAAAGCATCTTTCTTTATTACCCACACAGGAGCAATGCTGAGCATCAGACCTTTCCTGACTTTTTTAGAATTAGCGAGTCTGTTTTTAATGACAGGGACACAGAAGAAGTCACGTTCTTCTGATACAAACATTAGATATAAACAGCATGTCTCGGCTCAGGTGGATGCAGCAGATTATGTAAATAAGTGTGTGAGTTGCTACTGACATTCAGGGGGGGTGGTGTATACTTTTGATTTCTAGGGCTGTTCAATCTGCGCGGCAACGACATCCCGTACAATCCCTTCTTCTACTCCTACACACTACTCACAATGGATGAGATCTGGTAAGTCCATTTTTCAGCGATAACGTGAACATGTGGGATTATTTTCTTATGTCTCTGTTCTGCCCCATCACATATACTAGGATATAAGGACATTTAACATATTTCTTATATCAACCTTTCCTTCTGCCACATCTCCTAGGCTTTTTCTCCACACAGACAGAATGACAGATGAATTGAGGGTGTACCTGAATGCCTCATGTGACGGGTCCCTCTGTGTGCAGCTAAAGAGCTATGACACTGTTCGAGATCACCTGAGGAAGTACGTGGCCCAGCCTGGGGTTAAAGTGTGGATCGGCACAGAGTACACAAACTACGCACTTTATGAGATCATCACACCAGAGGTACACAGATATAGTTTTTCATTATATTTACTGTACTACTGCACGTTTCCCTTTTTTGTTAGTGTTATATTATGATTTAATGAAATTAACTTTGTACACAAAGTACTATTATTATTATTCAAATGTTTTTGGGTTTTGAATTGTAAACACTTATAAAACAATTAAAAAGTCCCCAAACAGCATCAACTTTGTACATAAAGTACAATAATCTGTTTGTATTGCTGTACTGGAGCAGCTGTAGTGAGTCGCCACTTACTGGCTGTTGCTGGGATATTTTTGATCCGTGTTGTGTTGTAGTTTTCAAAGCTGCACAAATCAAATGACTGTTTAATGTGAAAGGCATAACTTGTGGTGAAGAACACACAAAGATTCATCATCAGACTGCAGTTTCCCTCTACTCTAAAGAGTGTTTTAGTCTTATTTCACTCATTTCACTGTCTTAAAGACAGTGAAATGAAAACTGTTACATGCTAAATATGTGTCAGAACTCATTTTGAGTATGTTTCACATCAAAATGCCTTTTTTCTCTTTCTACTGAATGTGTAAACTTGTTGCTAACACATTCGCTGTTACAACTTTTATAAGGTGATAATATGTCAATATTGTTTCGCTTCCCCCAAGTGACCAAAAAAATCAATGAATGCAGGTTTAAGTGAATTTAAATCACACAAGGCCATTTATTTTCAGTTCACCAGGATGCATAGTCAATTTGTAGAATTCGCAGCTTCCAGTAACTAAATAACTACCTATTCCCTTGTAATAACAACAATCGGACGTATTGTCATCAACAAGTTTGTATGATATCACATGAAAACAATTTGTATGATATCTCACAAAATTACGACGACCGGTCACCGTTTAGCCTATGTGACAGTAAAGTTTAGTTAAGTTTTAGACATTAGTCAGGATTGTTGTTTGGGTTAAAACACTGGTCCCCTTAACTAGTACTTCTGGGACATGATTACTACAGACACTAGAGGGCGCTACCTTATAGCACCAGTCAGTGCGGGGCCTGCAGTCATGGAATACATATGGATTACAGTACACAACTTTTCGTAGCTATATGCAAAAGTACTTCATGAGAACAGCCGGTCTTTGTAGTGTTTGGAAGTAAATCCACACAAACAGTTATATATGCGGCTATTTTAAGTAGAAAAGTCTGCTCATATAGTTTTTTGCATAACACTAACCCTTGTTATTGTTTTGTTTTTTTGCATCATGTAGGAGAAACTAATGACCAGCTCATACTCTCCTGTGTTGACGACTAAAGCAGTGAAAGATGACACTGAGCAGCGAATCTTGAGGGATGCTCACGTATGTCATCTACTCACAGACACACTCACGTTATACAGTACACAACCACACCATCATATAAATGCACACATGAGCACAAATATAATACAGCCGGTAACACTTTACTTGAAGGTATCTACATAAGAGTGACATGACACTGTCATGACACATGAACCCTAACCGTAACTCTAACCTTAACCCTAACTTGTCATGACAAAAACCGAATGACACTTGATGACAGAAGCGTTATGTCATAAACGTTTATGACTTGTTTATAATGTTTATGACACGTTCATGACAGTGTCATGTCACTCTTCTGTAGATGTAGATACCTTCAAGTAAAGTGTAACCATACAGCCTCTAAAACATTTACGTGAGACTATTATCATTCCAGGAACTCATTAATCAGACTTCACTGTCAGACTGGTGGGACATTTATGAATCGTTTTCATCTGGAGCTTGAACACTTCAGTGAACACACATCCTATTACATTTATTACCCTGTCCAAAGATGTCTGAACAGCCTTGCAACATGTCATGTAAATTGTCAGCATGTTTGTTCTGCGTTGTTGTGATCGATGCCGAGACTCTCCTGGTCAGTGTGTTGTTTTGGCTCTGTGTAGGTGAGGGATGCAGTCGCGGTCATCCAGTTGCTGATGTGGCTGGAAAAGGCTGTGCCAGAGGGAAAAGAGACAGAGCTGACTGCTGCAGACTATGTCAATAAGTGTCGCAAGTGAGTGCACACGAGATGGAAAAACTGTATTTGCTGAACACGAAGTGCATTAAAGACACCGAAGTTCAAACTTAGTAATGTTCAAAAGACACTTAAGTCACAGCTATTATAAACATCATTACAGCAAACAGAAAGACAGCCGAGGCCCAAGCTTTGAGACTATCTCTGCAAGCGGACCTAATGCTGCACTTGCTCATTACAGGTAAGATTTATTAATATTCTTCCCTCTTTTAACTGACGTCTTCTTTTTCATGTACCCTATGTCAAACATGTATATATCTCTTCTTGGCCTTTAGCTTACAACATTATTAAAGGATCATAGGGGTGGTTTTGGACATGGTTATGGACATGGACATGACTCCTTTATGAATCTGGCCTTTGTTGATTTACATCCCCCCCCCACGCACCTCTCTTTCTCTCTCTCTCTCTTTCTGATCAACATTTTTAACAAAACACTGGCATGGTCCTTTAATTGCACTGCAAGTACCATCTGCAGTGCTGCTATCATTTCCTGTTTGTTTTTTGCAGCCCTTCAGAAGAATCAAGCAGGAGGTTGACGGTTGATGAGATGTACCTGGTGGACTCTGGCGGCCAGTATCTGTGAGTAAAAACACACTCTGCTCACTGACTCTCCAGTTTCACATCACATCACTTACATTTGAAATGAGTCATCATGTCTCTCACTACTACTACTCAGAGACGGGACCACTGACATCACTCGGACAGTTCACTGGGGAACCCCCACAGAAATTCAAAAGGTAATGCTTTAGATATTATACTGAAAGTGTGAATATTTGAAGGGATATTTACATTTTATCCTTCAAAGCACAAAAGATGAATAATCATCCACACTGCTGCAGTCGATCCGTTTATCTTTTTCTGTATCTTTTTCTTTATTGACATTATTTTATATGCCAGCCACTTGTTTGTATTTGGCTGTAAGAATCTTTACAGTAATGTTCTTTTACAAAACATAATCGAAAATAGTCCTTTAAAATACCCTTTACCTGTCATTAACCACATGTCTCGCTTCGCAGGAGGCCTTCACTCGAGTGCTCATGGGAAACATTGAGATATCTCGAACCATCTTTCCCTCAGGGACAAGAGGTGGGAAAGGAAAACATTCACACGCTTAAAATGAGATTTACAATGATTCCACCCTTAAACCTTTCATAGTTTCACCACTAGAGAGCCTTGTTGCTCCACAACATTTTGTGATAATTTTTGAGTGGATTAATTACAGCAGGATGTTTGATTTACGCTGTCTGTGTGTCTTTTGTTTATCAACAGGTGTAAACATGGAGATGTTGGGTCGCCGAGCATTGTGGGAGGTGGGCCTGAACTATGGCCACGGAACAGGTCATGGTGTTGGAAACTACTTTGGAGTTCACGAGTGTATGCACTCTTTTTATTTTCCACACATTTTTCAAAGTTTGCAACCCAAGTATGAACATGTATTCAGTATAGTGACATCTTCTACCACTAAAAACAGCATAAATCCATCCTACTAAAACAGAGCTCAAAGGCAGATTTCAATGATCAGTAATGCCTAAAGGCATCATGATTATGATGCACAAGAGGTTGTTTTACATCAAATTGCACTTCATTACATGGAGGTGCCAATACAGTAAGTGGAAGTGATACAATTAATAAACTGGCAAGCAGTTTGCATGTTCGAGCACACATTTAATTTTGTAATGCAACCACTTCTAATGTGCCCAAAATGCACTTAAACAGAAGAGGCTAAAAACTGCACAGTGTAGGAGAACAAGCCACAGGGAGATGGCTGATTCTCTGATGTAGAGCTGCAACTAAAAATTGTTTTCAGGTTCATCTGCAATTATTTTCTTAATTAACTGATAGTGAAATAGTGAAAAATGTCCATAATATTTTCCCAAAGTGACATCTTTAAATGTCTTGATTTGTCTGATCGACCCTCCAAATTACAAAGACATACAGTTTGTGATGATATAAAACAGAGGGAAGCGGCAGATCATCACAAAAAGTTTTCTCTTTAAAAATGATTTGAGTAATTCCATTCAATTAAATTGTATTTATAGTGTCAAATCAGAACAGAAGTTCTCTCAGGACACTACTGATAGAGTAGGTCTAGACCTCACTATAATTTACCGACCCAACAATTCCCCCCAAGAGCGAGCATTTGTTGTGACAGCGTCGAGGAAAAACTTTCCTTTTAACAGGCAGAAACCTTGGACAGAACCTGGCTCTTGGTGGGCGGCCATCTGACGCGATAGAGAGAGGGAGAGAGAGAAATATGACACATAATATTTAATAATTTATTTTCAAAATAATTGATGATTAATCAACTAATTGATTAATCAAATAATTGTTGCAGCTCTACCTGTATGTGTGATCATTTTCTGAGAGATTGCCTATTCATGAAAGAAAAAAAAGAAAACAATGTCTGCACGCTAGATTTTAGCTCCTAAAAACAACTCGATACATCTTCAAGAAAAAATGCATTTTCAGTACCCGAAACAATAAAAATCTAGTAATCACACAGAATACATCCAAAAAATATCTTAGTAATTTTTAAATTATTTGTTGTAAAATATTTATTACTGAAAAAGAGGAGTACAGTACAACAAGACAACACTATACAAATTTGAATAGACAAAACTTAATAGTCCTCAATTCATGTCATGCTAATGTGCAGGAAAATATTATTTAATTTCGGGGTACAGTAAAACACCCCAGTTTGTTGTATGACACAACTAAATATGGAAATGTAAAAATTAAATGAGATTTTGGTGGTGGTGTAATCTGTATTTGAATCATGTAATATTGTGATATTTTTCCAGGGCCAGTGGGCTTTCAGGGCAACAATATTCCCTTCAGAACTGGCATGTTCACGTCTATTGGTGAGATGTTATTCTTTCCACATCCACTACTACCATTATGATCATTTTAAACGTAATGAACTTTGCATTTCATGGTTTGAATGTAGAAAAACTAATAATGCTTTTCTTTAAGAACCTGGCTATTACAAGGAGAATGACTTTGGGATCCGGATTGAAGATGTTGCTGTTATCGTACCTGTACATACAAAGGTAGATACAAAACAGAGCTTAATTGATAATCTAGAATCATGTCAGTGATTTCCTGTTTTTAATGAATGATATAAGCAATGTTAATGTAACTTCTTTGTGAATGTGCTTTTCTTTCCCTCAGTATGGTCATAACTACCTGACTTTTGACACTGTGTCGCTGGTTCCATATGACAGAAAGCTGATTGACACCTCGCTCCTTAGCTCAGAGCAGGTAAGATATTGTATTTGACTACATAATCAACTGTATATTGAGATGTTACTCTAATTTATTTCTTTTTAAAAAGGAGGGACTAAAAGGTGTTAGCCCAACACATTTAATAAATACCCAGTAACAAGCTATAATGTACTTCCCCCAAACATATGATCAGTTTCCAGTTTTAAATACCTTTCAGTATAACACAGAGCGACCAACCGAGTCTTTCGTTTTCCTGCTTTACGAGTGCTGGTTTCCTCTTAAAATCCCCCCCTTTACACTTCAGATCTAAGCTTCTCTGCAGCTCAAAATCAAAACATGCTTTGAGAAGAAAAAAACCCTGTGTGAAATCAACTTCGATGTTTTGTTTCTTTTCATCTTAAGAGAAAATGTATGGTTATTTTATAAGTCTTTTTGTACAGAAAAGAACATGAGCTTTTCAAACACAACGAAAAGCTCGTTTTTTGGCTGCACAACTTGAGCTCATATTTTTTTCTTAAGCTTCAGTGTATTTATAGTACACATCACCCAAAAAGTCTGTGCTCAAAACAGGTTTGAAGCTAAGAAATTAAGAAAGTTAATACAGAAAGAATAACAGACTTAAGATGAATGGTGGAAAGTAACTAAGTACAGTTACTCAAGTACTGTACTTTTGCACCATATTTGTCCTTAGACCAGGAAGATACAGTATTATTATATATATTTATATTTAATTTGTGTGTTATCCACTGTTTAACTGATACCTGTTTTTCAAATGCCAGCAGTGTACAGTTACGCTTGTTTATGACTTTCATTGAGAGTGGTCTTTTCTCACTCCAGCTTCACTGGCTGAATAAATACTATGAGACAATACGGAAGCTGGTGGGTCCTGAGCTGGACAAACAGGGTCTACATGAGGAGAAGGACTGGATGCTCAAACACACAGAGTCTTTCATGATGTCTGGATCTTCTGCGTCTGTCTGCTCCTCATCGCTGACCCTCATCGCTCTGGCCGTCGCTCTCCTTCACAACGTCATTTGAGCATCTTCATCTCTTTTGCACTTTCACAGCAGACTTGTGCACTAAAGTTACCCCTATGCAGTCTCTATTGAGCATCTATACCAGGTTGAGAGATGCACTGCAATTTTGCATTTTTTTTTTAACTTAAATATATGTTTGATAATTTAATTGGGTGGGTAAATAGCTCATAGTGTGGTGTTTAAAAGGTTAAGATGATATTTTGTGTGATTTTTTATGTTTAATTTTTTTGGTTTGTAATCTGGACATTTGTATGACCAGCTGATATCATTTCTATTAAAGGAACACTCTTTAACACAAAGGTGTGGACACGAGTCATGAATCTGATGACTTTCTGACTTGACAAAATCAGATGCATATTTATATGGATTAACTTGCACAAGAGTATATAAATTACTTAAAATTAGCTCCAAACTACAACACCATAATGCCCAAAGATTCAAAATTATGTCGTAAAAAGTGTGCAGCGGGTCAACTTCATTTTCCTGACAAGGCTGGCGGTGCTTTGTATCAATCTGACAGCAGCCAACCATCCTGTGTGGGCTGGAGCCAAAGACTGTATAAAACAGGCTAGAGCGAAAGGTAAGTTTGGTCAGACCACGTGATACCCCGCATACACACAACCGGCGCAGCGTCATAGAATGTCTCTGAACAGATTCAGTTTTAGGGGAAAACAATCCCGCGTTCCCCATAGACGACAACAGCGTAACAACAGAGGAAATGTAACTCGCTCCAAACTTTTACTTTAAACAAACCGTTTTTAATTAATAACAATGTTTATTGCACCAACAATACATCCAAAAACCCCGGTCTTCGATTTGTCCTCTTGGCATGTCCTAAAATAGATCCTGATAGATGGGCTTTGGCTCCAGGCTATAGACCAGACCAGCGGCGATCAAACTTAGTTTATTAAGGTATTGTGAATGCTCAGGTTCAGGCAAGGTCACAATATAAACATTAGACATGTGTATAAAACAAACCATCTGTTTAACAAGAAAAAAATCCACACACATTTGTCAAAATTATGATCCAAACACATGTCAAATTGCATTGACTTCTATGGGACCATCTGTTTTCTATCCCCCAAAAGGGGGCGCGGCCTTGAGTTTTAGCGAAGTACCCATATGTGCCGGTTGTGCGTATTGTCGCATGTAGCTTTACTTTAAAGACGCTGTGGTTATACAAATATTTGGTAACGTGCAAAACATGCTGCTAGAAGATCACAGATAGACTTAAGCCTGGTTCACACGGGATGATTTTAAAATTGTCGGCCGATTTTCCAATCCTGAGAGACCCCACACACGGTGATAAAAAATCACGGGTCTAACAGTTTTGGTCGTACAGTGTGTACGCAGCGTGCGCAGCACACGGCAAAATCAACACATCACACACGAACCGATTTATCTCCCGAGCATTCCCAGGTCAGACGGGAAATCTCGCAAAATCCCTCGAGATCAAACGTGACTTCAGAGTAAACAATCATTGCGGACGAAGAGGATGCAGTGGCGATAGTTTGTAGTGTGTTTTTAACCGAAAATAAACGTTATCAAAAGAAAAGGCGATGGTCAAAGAAGAGCAGGTTTAACACACCACACACGGCAGGAATATCTGATCAGATTATTTTACGATAATCGGAGCATCCTTAAGATTGTCGGGAGGGGTGAATCGGGGCTAAAATCGGCCTAATTATCCTGCCGTCTGTACCAGGCTTTAACAGCTTCTAACTTTGTCCGACTCTAAAGAGCGGTAAATTGAGGAGGGTAATGTGAAAATTATTCGATTAGCCATGGTTTAACGTTAAACTACAGATTTGTTCTGGTTGCCAGAGCCGGTTGCCAGGTAACCAGCGGAGACAGACTACACGAAGTTGCTTCCACAGAGGTTGAGGCAAATTTGGCCAAAAATATCAGTAAAACTAGTGATACCACAGTGTAGAAATACTCGAAATCCTACATGCATACATGTTAGCCCATTTTAAATTTATGTACATTATTGTAAGATTATAACGTGAATCATTGATAGATGAATGTATATATCAATCTAATGCTGCAGGTGGTAAATGTGGGGTTGATTTTGTGTAGCTTAATCGATAATACATACATATGTCATAATTTATTTCTTGATTATATTTTGTATTAATAATCAGAATCCTTAAAGTAACTAGTAACTAAATGTATCAAATAAATGTAAAAAGAAAAAGGACAATATTGCCATCTTAAATGTAGTGGAGTTGAAGTATAAAGTAACAACATAAATACTCAAATAAAATAGTACAAGTACAAGTCTTACATGACCACGTAAAATCTAATACTGATCCAGATGAAGAGAGGAAGGCTATTTGAACAGCATATTGGGCTGAAAAAGAAGAAAAAAAATTAGCACTGGTAAATAATATAATTTGGTCTATTTTCTTTTGTGATCAACTTTTTATTTGCACCTTCAGACATACAAAACAAATTCCACAACGTGTAACGGGTAATAGCAGATGGTGCACAGAACAGATAAACACAATTTGAACAAGAACAAAAACCCTCTCCCACCCCCCACCGTCTGAGGTCTCGAGGAAAATAAAACAAACAAACAAACAAACAAACAGAAACCACACATTGCCTAATCACTCTCCTCCAAGAGGGTACACATCTCCTCACAACGCATAGCTCCTATGGCGCCATTTTGATGCTAACAAGCACTCACCTGCCGTTAGCATTCCATTGACTGCCATTCATTTTGACGAATAACTTCACATCTGAAGCGTTTAAAGACTCTATTTGTCAGACAACATGTTCAATAACTAAACAACAACACAACGTTAACTTTACTCACCAACAGTAAAACGATACTTACTAGCAGGCTAGCGTTAGCCATTCAGCATCATATCAGACCGACCACTGTGCTAACGTTACTATCATCCTCACCAACGTAGCTTTGTGGACTTTTGACTACTAATAACCAAGTGAAAGATAAATCATTCATGGTAATTATGTTACATGTTGAGAGGAAATGTGGCTACATCTGCATCGTTCTTCAGATCTTTAAAATCCTGCAGCCACGCCACCTCTGAAAAGCCACTCCATTATTCACGGAGTTTTGGAAAACTTTTCTGCAGCTCGTGCCCGGGGAAGGGGGAGGGGAGAACGCTATATATGCGTGTGCCTGAGCAGTGATTGACAGGCAGATAGACACCCCCTGTGGCCCTGATTGGAGAAAATCGACCGGGAGCGGTGGAATTTTGCCAATGGCACTACAGGCTGTAAGAGGTGCCAGAGGAGCTGTTTTTTTTTTTTACATATCTCATGTAGTTCTACTGGAACATAGGGTCAGTTTCAGCAAATATGACAGAAAGTTAGTTTTATAAGACTTACCTACTGCATCTTTAAGTTTAATTACTAATGTTAACTATCATTTTAGTTAGCAATAATTAGCCTGTGCCCATGTTATCTCCTTACATATACCTACACTCTCCGTCTCTGCAAGATTGGGAATGATTGAGATTTCTCTTGGCACAGCTACCAGAAGACTTACAACTTTCAGACACGTTGCTCACGTCACATTTACATCGTCTCTCTCAGTTGGAGGCTGTGCAGTAACGCTCAGCGCTCACTGGAAAAGTGCTTCTAATATCCTTCACTGGTACAGTGGAAAATGTTGTCCCAGACTGTCCAATTAATTGCGTTTCCCTCAGGGCTCAGCTCTCATTCCCATTTCTTTACTATTGGGAGTTCTTCTATGGATACTTGTATCAGTTTAGCATAAATCTTGGAAACTAATCCTCTCACAGGGAAATCAAAAACCATTTAATGAGTTGGTGCGCCTCAAGACTGTTTCCCCATGGTACTCCATAACATTTTAAGGCTGATCTTAAGCAAAGATAAAAGTAGAAGGATGTCCTGGGGACCTCAAAACTAGTTCTCAGGTCTTCAAAACTCAACATACCTTTCTCATTGAATAGCTGGTCTAAAGTATAAATACCTCTGTCACTCCACTGCTTACAAGCAAAGGGTTTGTTACCAGACATTAAGTGTGCATTGTGCCATATTGGGGTATTCAAATGCCATTTATTGGTGTAATTTGGTCTATTTTTAACAGATTGTTGTCCACAACAGCTCTTTCATCCAATCATAAATAAGGCAGGCTACTGTCTTTGTGTTGATAACCTATCAATTACATCTCTAGTTTCATAGTACAACACATTATGTTTGTGTTTACAAGTCATTTTTTGTCAAATGAGAATTTATATACGCAGCTGCTGTAACCATCGCTTTCTAACGGGCTTTATGACATCTACCCTCATTGATGAGTCACAGAATACAATGTAACACCACCTGTTTCAAGTCTTTAGTTAGCTGGCTGCTAGTGGTAGCTTTATATCAAGTCGCCAAAAGCCACTAGCTGTATTGACTTGAGGAAATTTTTTTTTTTTAAATAATTTTTATTTTACAAACATTTAACAGCAAATCATATTTAAACTTGTATTTTAAAATAGCTGTGAACAGATCTTGTGGTTTTACTTCTTCCATATGTGAAGAGCTCGATGCCGGTAGACAGCCGGTTGCCTGGCAAGTATACGGTTAACACGTCTTGAAGGTGTTAATGTGCTGCCATCACACCACACCCTGTGAAGAAATGTTTAACAAAGAAAGCCAGAAAGCTTTCAGAAAAGGCTTATTCATCCATATGCGTTCTGGGATGGGGTTTGTGGTAAAGAGGCCCTGAAAAAGAGGAACAAGTATGAGATCATTAATCTCTGTGAACAAAAGTCTCTTCTTCTGTGTTTTTTCATTATGTAGTTACTGTTACATTTTGAAGTCATCTCCAGTGATAAGTAATAAGTAGCTTAAGTACATTTAGTTAAAGGTGCCCTGTGAAGTTTTCTTGGAGACAAACAAAAGTTACATTTACATTCAGTGTTTCTCACCTTGATGTCTAAAAAACATGATGAATGCATTTCCTTCCTCATAAAACATTTGCTAAACTGATTTAAAAAAGAAGAAGAATGTACATCTTGTATTGTTATTATCTCCGCCAGCCTGAAGGGGATCATGCGTTCAGTCGCGTGCATGTGTGTATCTTTCTGTCTATCCGCAGCTACTCTCATGTACTACTGGACCCATCCACCTAATATTTTTTGTGCACATTTATGACTCAAAAACCTCTTGTGGTTGAGGACCGGTGGTCAAGAATTTTTGAAAACAATATTTTATTGACAAAATCAGATAGCAAAAGTCATTTCCTGTGTTTCGGTTTAACAAGTAACCGTGCTGCTATAACTTTCACCTGAATGCGTCTGTGGTTGCTCATAGTAACTTAGGTAAATGGTTGACGTAGATAATCAACAATACATAATACATATAACAATTAATAAACTAAAATTAAAAAATAGAAAAAGAAAAAGAAAAGAAAAGAGATTTCTTTTTTGTAACAGGACCAAAGACCCATACGAAGGTATACACAAAGAATGCATATCCTCATCATGTTCTTTTCTGGAGCTGACTTGAGACCAGCCTTCAGACTATTCAGGAACAGCATCAACAGGCAGGCCCAGACATCTTTGCCATGCCACTAGCCACAGTTTGGAGGACCATCCTCCACAAAGCTATTAATTTACCCAAACCGGAGTAGATGGGGGGCCGGCTTTGTTCGCCTTGCTGGCCATGAGGCATTGCCAGTGCCATGACGGGTGCCACATCAGGATTCTTCCTTCTGCAGCTTGGTACTTTCTGGAGATCTAGCCTCTGATCGCCCCAAGG
The DNA here is from genome assembly GCF_010015445.1 of Perca fluviatilis. Taxonomy (NCBI): domain Eukaryota; kingdom Metazoa; phylum Chordata; class Actinopteri; order Perciformes; family Percidae; genus Perca; species Perca fluviatilis. Next base: position 24,995,308 of record NC_053121.1, on the reverse strand, counting down.
TGATTGGTACCTGCTGCATCCTCCACAACATTTGTGTGGCAGCAGGTGATATCCTGGAAGAGGACGACAAGTGTTGGAGGAACACTCGCTGACAGGACGTTAACCTCTCCAGATGTAGTCATGTTCACTAGAAGTTTGACAATATTTACAAAACTTAGAATACTGAGTGGAATGTGATGTCATCAAGGCACTAGCGCCATCTTGTTTTTTCGATGTGATTAAGCCGTACGGATATTGCTGCAAAGTGTGACACTCAACGACTCAACGACTCAGCATGAAAACTTGTATCATCAATCCTCAGTAATGAAGAAATAATTCACACCCTGGCGGATGCATATAGGGGCCAAAATGAAACTGGTAACTGTATTCAATACCGTTCTTCCGATGAAGAAATTTAGACCGGACCCCATTGACAAAAACAGTAATTCTACCGCTGACATGTTATTGTGTGACTGAAAGATGCATTTTTTTGTTTTGTTTTTTGGGCATTTGCAGAACAGCTGAAGATGTGAAAGGGGAGAGAGAGATATGATATACAGCAAAGGGCCACATGTGGGAGTTGAACCTCCAGCCGCTGCGACAAAGACTGAGCCTTTTCACATGGGGCGCACTAAATTGTTCTTTTTTGTATTCAGGCTGTGGAAACAAAGTTCCTTTAACGTAGGACAGTAAATAGTAAACTGTCCATCATATCATCAATTTATAAAATATGATAAATTGTAGATTCAATTACATTGTATAAGTACTATAAATTAGGTCCACATTAACAAACTACAACACCAAAATGCTGCTTACACATTAATGCATGTTATAATAATATAATAATGTATATCCAACATGAAATGGGGTCATTCTGTATGATGATTACTTTTACCTTTTGATACTTCTGATAATACTATTTATGTCTAAATACTTCTTCCACCACTACCTCTAAGGTTTCAGGTAACCTCAGGTGGAATCAAAATCTACTGCTTATTGTTATCATCCCTTTAAGATCTGCAGACAGATCAGTTTGTTGCCAACCTTGTGTCGAGTGATAGGAAACTAGGGCATGCTCTTATCATGTGGTTTGCTACCCCACCGAAATAACAAGCTAAACTTGACTTACATTTTACTTCCCTCTCTTTGTCTACTACTGATGTTTGCCTTGTCCTGCAGGCTAAATGTACATCCAAACGCACTCACATTTCTGTGACTCACTCAAGTTGTTTTTGTCTTCTCTGTTTTGGATGTTTTTACAGTGTCTACATGTGCCTGGCCTTTTGCAACTCATTTGTCTCATACACAACATTTTGTATAAATATCCCATTGGATGAGCTGGACTGTCTGATCACCAGCTAGTGTTGTTGTTATGACCTCCTGTAGCTACGGCTGGTGCCTCTACCGCAGCTGCAAAGCTGTTACTGAGTTTCTAAATATGTCATCTTTAGATTTCTTTCACTTCCAGACTTCAGGTGCAATTACAAATATGTGCTCATTCGAGAGCGATGGCTAAACAACAAGCTGAAAAATGAAATAAAAACATTGCCACAGTGCTGGTTGGCAACTCAAGAGCTGCTGTGTTGCATGATAGAGACATTTCCTTACTTTATATTTACTTCAACATTTCGCTGAAGTTGTTGAAACTGATGTCTGTGGGAGTGGAAATGTTGTAATACAGTGACACTGCAGCAAGAGATGACATGCTTTTAAAATATCTGCTCCTTACTGCTTTTTATCTGACTGAATATATTAGCATAAATATGAGTAACCCAATGTCGATTATTTGATCACAACATAAAAAAAATTACCTATACTACGTCACAGAAAAAATACTTTATCAGCATATCTGTGACATTTTTATGAACTGTTTCATGTGTGTCGGTTCAGTTTGCCATAGAGAGTTTGTAGCACGCATGGCTGAGAATATACGCAACAAACCCACGAGCCTGTGTGTAACCCAGAGGACCAAAAACAGGGTTTGCCTCTACAGTTTCTGTGTGACCATGTGACTTCCTCTCAGCTTCTGCACTTTGTTCGGCTGCAGCAGAGTGCAGCTCTACCTTTTTTTATCTCACAACTTTGGCAGTGACAGCAGCACGGTGACAGAAACCCTCACTGATTAAGACCGGTGTATCGCTCCCACAGCTTTTTGTCCACGGAGATCTCTGAAGGACCACTGAAGAAGAAAATGTTGAGGCGAAGGCCTTCCAATGCCTCGGAGAAGGAGCAGGTGCAGAAGAAGAAGGTGAGTTTTTGGTTATTATTATTTTGTTTTGGAAGGTTTAAAGTTAAGGTGCTAAAATTGAGCTTTTATAAATCGTAAAAGAGGTCTTTATCACATCTTTTTAAACACAATGTTTGCATTACAACATCTCGTACAGCTGACTTTGTGTGCGCCATCGTCTCAACACAGGATGTCTGCTAAAGTTAGTGCAAACCTTTGTGGTGACGCTGAACGAACCCACAAACACACACAACTTAAAGCTCAGTACTATCTTGTATTTTTTTAGTGTAACTGCTCTCTGGCTTCAACATACTCTTTTATAAAAGTAAAGTTCCTCTATTCTGGTGAATCATTGCTGCAGATGTAGTTTGAGTCATAACAGGCTTTGTGGCTTCTGGTGCCTTTGTCTCCAGCAGCCACCATGAGAGCGAGCCTCCTACGCTCGACACCAGTGCCCTTTTTTCCATCATCATCTCCCCTCCTGTGGTCCAATTCACGCCTTGTCATTACACAACTCATGTCTTTGTTCTCTGCAATTATCTCCTAACACAATTGTCACCAGTGATAAGAGGCTGGGGAGCGAATACAGCGGTAATAGAAGATTGATTTATCTGAAAGCTTTGTGGCTTTTTGGGGAGATCTGTGGCAGGAAAAACACATTTACCAGCAAAACTCGTAATGGCATCTTAAGGTAATTTGTTCTCTTGACTGCACTGGTGGTTAAGGTCTTCAGGTTAGACGCAGACAGAGACCATCAGCCGCTAGCACTGACTAGATGCCTGCTATGATTGGCTGCCAGCACATGAAGCTTTGCCCGTTTCCTGTGGTTTTGACAAAGATTCGAGATCATGCACAGCGATGTGTGGTTACATGGAAAATTAGACAAAGAGTTTCCACTAGAGTTGGAGGAAACTTAGATGTGAACATAATGCAAAAGAGTAAAACCTTTGGTCTTTTTGGTTCGAAATAAGTCTTAAGCATATGCAAGTGACATGCTGACTTGAGCTGAAAGGATAATTTCATTAACTGATTAGTTGACCTCAATTATGAAGATGAAGTTTTGTAAAGTTATAATTTGAATTATTTGGAGAAAATGAGAAAATTTAAGATTTCATCTTAGGTATCAGGAAAGTGTGAGGGGCAGTATTTGCTATTTTAATGACCAAACGATTAATCGAAGAAAAAGAAAAAAATAATAGGACTTTGAATTCAGAAAAGAGAATTTTACACCTTACTTTATAATTGTTCTGTTCCTGTTTCGTGTCTTTTGGTAAGTCTTTTGAATACAAACTAATTATTACAGGGACTTGTGATTCACCACACATTATTTTTGTGTTTCCTGCTAAACTGCTCAACTACATTCATCAAATGTTTCAGAAGCGGCTACAGTTCAGTCTGCAACATGACCCAGATTCATGACTTTATCTTTGATAACTGTTAGGAGCGACATGGACAGTTTTTCTTTCTGAGAAAACCCCTCTGCAGATTCATTCTGTTTAAGGAGATAACATGTTGTGTGCACAACTGTGAGATGAGAGTTATCAGTGTTGCATTACAGTAAAAATCACCAAACAACAGACTGACACTTTTTTTTGGAAATGCCTTTTTGTTTACACAGTTTGCTTTGTGGAGAAAGATTGCATGCTGGCCCTTTGCTCTGGGCTTTTCTCATTATGATCTAAAATAAATGCAATTCTTTGTGTGTTCCAGCTGACTCTACAGAGGTCCAGCAGCTTCAAGGATTTTATGAAGCACAAACCCACTTCTCCTGTTGTGTCAGAGAAGGAGTTTAACTTGGAGGAGAATGTAAGTTATCTCAAACATACACATAAAACACACAAACACATTATGAGAGAAATAACACTTGGCTGTTTTGAAAAGTAGAAGTAGATATCTTCTGAACTCTGTGTTAAGTTCCTAAATGGCTGCTCATTTCTCACATTGTTCCTCATTCATCCTTATGTGACCATTTTATCCAGAACCTAAATGATGTACAGTATCCAGAAGAGACCAAAGGACAAATTGATATCAGTTACAGAAGTGCACAGTATGTGCTTCCTGATACAACACACTGCTGCACATGTGGGCAAATGTTTTAACACCTTAAAATTCACAGAAGTTTACTTAACTTCCCAGTTGCATTCTGTGTACCCTGAGTGGAAGTTAGAGGACGCAGAGCAGAAGAAGAGAGGAAGTAAGAACAAGAAGCATTGCACAGAGCCCAGATGACAGCAGCATGCAGACAGGATGTCCGCTAGCCTCTCAAGCAGAGAGCCTCTGTGTCAGACAGACAGTTGCAGAAGCAGCATGCATTTAACCAGGAGGTCGTCCCCCAGATGATTTAGGCATTTTTATTCAACATTACAATCATTATCATTTTTATTTCTATATTTAACGGTTACATCCCTCTTTATCTCTGTGGCGGCTGTGTGTTTGTCAGTGTGGATGTTCAGTTTAACAGTTAACTCTCTTCACTTTAGTGCTTAATCGAGAGTTTAAACAATTTAGTTTTGAGAGAGAAAGTCATGATCAGAGCCTACAAAGCGCACGAAAACCTTGAAAATGTTAAGTTTGACATGAGAATTTGAGTGCAGAGTCAAAATCTCACAAGAAAACAGCTCTCTGTTACTATTATGCATATTCCCTATCATGAAATAAACCACTAGCTGCCAGTTTGTAGAAGCCACAGAAGGATGTTTAAAAAGTCTAATACAACTGTCATTCTGAAGTAATGCTCTGTTTTCTCTAAATCTAACAGCATGTCTGCTTTAATTTCCTTTGCAAATTAGAGAGGGACTCGACCTCCGTGTCCTCACAAAACGCAAAGTGTGGCACAGTACATTAGTGGCAACTAACTGCCTCCATAACAAATACTGAAAACATCATTAGCTTTCATTACTGAGCCCCCGGTGTGTGGCTGCAGACAGAGTTATGTTTGACAACGCTCTCAAGCTCAACTTCAAGCACCTGGCCACAATAGTGCGTGTGCATGTGTGCGTGCGTGCGTGTGTGTGTATGTGTGTGACTTTGTGGGTATAAGCAGTATGTGTATATGCAAACCCCATTACCACAAAATCTGTAGGTTTTCTAGTTTGTGAGAAGTAAATACATGAAAGCGATGCCACTGTGAACCAGTGTGAGAGTGAATTCATGTAAATGGCCTAGTTTATAAATTTTTTTTAATTCCCTCAAACTTTACCTTATTTAAATAAACTTGAACCTCATATCGTCTCATCTCCTACACCTGTCGACAAATAGTTGAAATAAGTTGATGATTTTTATTTTTTTATTTTTTTAAACTCTCATCTCAGGTGGCAGAGGGTGTAACAGCAGAGGAAGAAGTGAAAAGTGGCAGCAAACTGGGAAAGAAATGGCGCAATGTCATCTCACGTACCATGACCCGCAAAACATCCAAGATGGTGCAGAAGGCTCTGGCTGAAGAGGGGGTAAAACCCTATTTACAGTTACACTGAAGTTACAGTTACATGATCAAAGTATTTAAACAGCAACAAATATGTTTTCAAACTTTAACAGCATCTATACTAATAATAATGGAACTATAAAGGATTGATTCAAAAACACACCTTGACATCTTTACATAGAGCTGTTGTTGTTACAAAGAGATTGAACGTGTCTCCATCTAGTGGACACATGTATGTACTGTGGTTTTCAAAAGAAAAGCAGAATGTTTGATTTTCAGTGGTGGACATTGTACAAGTACATTTACTCAAGTGCTGTACTTAAGTAAATACAAGTGTCTACAATTTGTCCTTGAGTATTTCCATTTCATGCCAATTCTACTCCACCATAATTCAGAGGGGATTATTGTACTAATTTGTCTCCCCTACGTTTATCTGACAGCTTTACTTTTCACACAAAACACATGACCTAAAACAGTCAAATGTTAGGCACACATTAATGCATCAGCAATATCTAATAATATATAGTAGTATAGCTCACAGGGCATTCTTTCATATTGAGTACTTTAACTTTAGATACTTAAAGTACATTTTCTGATAAAACTTCTGCACTTTTTCTTTCATGTAATAGAGTTGTTTTTTGTTTTTTTACAAAGTAGCATTGCTACATTCACTTTAGTAAAGAACCTGAACACTGGCTCAAGGTCTGACCGTAGTTTGGTACACGTCACGTTCAGTTCAGCACTAAACTCACAAAACTGCAAATGATGTGTCAGTATCTGGTTGTTGTGTGTTCAAGAGAACACAATTCAGGAGAACAAACCAGAGTTTATGTATGAAGCTTTATAATGTTATAAATGTGGCCTCCTGTTGTGTATTTAAAACTCAGAGTTCTGTAGAATTTAACAAAAACTTACTTTTCTGAAAACATTATCTGACAAGTCAAAAGTATAGCTAAATACATCAATAAATAATATTGTTAGTCAAATAATTCAAATGAAATGTAAAACAAAATGTAAGCTTTATAATGTTTTGTTTTTTGACCAATTCATTTATAAAATAAATTAAAAGGTAATTTATTTTTACTCTTCTATATATCTTTCACTAGCTTATGGTATTTTTGAACTCATTAATTTCCCTATTTTTTTACGCTGGTTATATTTTTGACTTGTCTGATAACCTTTTACTAAATTTTTTCAGTTTCAGGGCTAAAAATGAGCTTTATCACTATGTGACTTATTAATTCATAATTGAGTGGACTGAAGGTGAATTGACCTTCACTGTTGTCCTGTGATGTCTCCAGGCTGAGAGTGGTGAGGAGCTGTCTCCGGTCTCTTCTGATTGGCGTCCAGATCTGTGTGCAGGACAGAGGACGTCTGTGTGCTCCACAGGGTCAGAGGACACGCCGCCCAGCCTCATCAGCCGCCAGCTCTCAGGCAGTAAGTGTACATCTGTATCCCTGGAAACCAGAGGTTTTCAAACTGCGAGGGAGAGTTAAAGGGGAAGTCATAACTAAATTCAAATCAAACACACTCACATGATGCACATATATTTAGATTCAGTGTGACTAAGACTTCCCGATGATATCATTATCTCTGAAGTCCATTATTAAATAAACGTCCATAAATCTGCTTAGTAATCATAGGGAAAAAGGTGCTTCTTATAACACTAGAACTGGCCTGAAAATTTCAACATTTAAGTTTTATTTAGTGTCAATGTTATCCAGTGATAATAATAATAACATTAACTTCTAATGGCTAATTCAGCATACTTCTACTAGCACCAATTTGCCAAAATGTAAACAAATAATATATAGCCTTAAAAAAACAGGGCTTAAGTTGTGGCCCAGAGCTACTTCTTGTTTCCTTCCCCAAAAATATTATGGGAACAGTAGTTCCAAAACCAATTACAGCTTGATTATCCTCAAATAGTATTGAGACAAAGAAAAAATAGGAGTGACAAAAATCCATTAATATTAACAGTGCAATTAAATTTCTGACATAAGTAAGGCTCAGAATGTCCCATCAACATCCTTCTCAAACACTCACACTCTATAATTGCAGTGTGTTGAAAACCTGTGGACATAAAGGCAAAAAAAAAAAAAAACACAAGTATCTGAAGACTCAGGATGAATGTGACTCTGCTTCTTATCTGTTCACCTCAGGTAGCGACAGACAGAGCCTGGACAGTGGATACTGCCAGAGGGACAGCATGAGGCTGGAGGAGAACGGCGTCTCTTACAACGGACCTTTCTGTGGCCGAGCTCTGGTCCACACTGACTTCACTCCCAGCCCCTATGACGTGGAGTCGCTCAAACTCCAAGTGAGTCTCTGGGGGGAAGTCTTCCTCGCTGTCTCTGATTTGGCCCTCGGCCTCTTCTGCCCTCTCGACAAGTCATCCTCCAGGGAGCTTGTTAACCGAGTGAAACATGAGGGGTCGTTTTGATTATTATTCTTCGAAGCAGAGTTTGAACTACACAACCAGTTACTCACTGTCTGTTTGACAAAATAAGAATTACAGTAGTAATTGTGTTACTGCATTGCAAATTATACAAGAGTACACAGAGAGAAAGGTATGTTAAAAGGTAGAGAAATGTCCCGTGTTTATTCAGTTTTACTTTTTCTTTGCTATGTTTTTGCGCAAGTGATAATTATTTTGAGTAATTGGAGAGATGTTGGTTCATCAAGAAGTCAACTCAGAAGAGTGTGGACATAGAAAGAGTTATATTTATAGTGATTTAATAAACTACCAAACGATTCATTCTTTCATACGTGTTCTTTATCTTTTCTTTGATAACATCATCATGACTAAGCCTGGCGTTCATGCATCATCTCTCTTACAGAAAGGAGACATCATCTACATAATTGAGAAGCCTCCTGTGGGGACCTGGACAGGAAAGCTCAATAACAAAATGGGCTCCTTTAAGTTCATCTACGTCAACCTGCTGCCCGATGAGAGCCCCCCAGCCAGAAGGAGACACTGCAACAGCAAGAACCGCCAATCCAAATCCAAACCCAAAACCCTGGAGGAGGTTCTGGACAGCATTGGTCTTACTGTAAGATTCCTTCTGATAACAATGTGTGTTACACTGCTGCAGGACTACATCATAATCATGGATATCCATTTAAATGTTTGGTTAATGTTCTTGTGTTTCAGGAGCTGAGTTCTTTGCTGTCCATGCACGGTTTTCAGAGCCTGGAGGACTTTGCAGGACTGAAGGAGTCTCACCTCAACGAGCTAAACATCACAGACCCAGACAAGCGCTCCAAAATCCTGAATGCGTCTGAACTGCTGAGAGACTGTAGGTGCACACACTGTAAAGCTGCAATAATCTTTCAAAATGATGCTGCAGTAAATTGTTTTTGCAGGTATTTTTCTTCTTCTTCTTCTTCTTTTGAAGTCCACCACTCTACTTTTTGCAAAAACTGTAAAACTTCTTAAACCTATCAACTCCACATTTTTGTTTCAACTGACACCAAATTTGGGGAACTTCATCTCTTGACTGTAAATGTATTATTCAGATCTTTGATTTATCAAAAATTGAGCCCACAGTGTAATAAAACATTTTACAGCATACAGTAGTGTAAACAAATTCTGCAATTTCTTGCAAGAAATCTTTGATGTCCATGGTAAACATTCACAACATTCAAAGATCACTGTAGATTTAGTGTGCAAAATTTCTGAATTTTATCTCAAAAAATGAATTTAAATATTTTTTTTTTATTGTGTTCTCATCTATGCCATCTGGCTGCACAGACAGCGTGTGTATATGTCATATCATTCTTGGGCTTGATTTACTATTTTGCTTTGACACTTATTCTGTCATTCCCTGGGAAAAGTAACATTGCGCTGAATTGAAAAAGGAACTACGTTACCAAATTTTCAGTAGTAGCGCTACCGTTACTGTAACGTGTTACTTTGTAATGCATTACACACAACACTGGGTATCACTGATACACCCCTGGAATGGTTCAAATCTTACCTCTCTGGGCGCACTCATTCAACTAAAAACTTTCAAATCACATCCATCTCCTGTCACTTTGTCCTGGGGCCCCTTCTGTTTATCATCTACCTGCTTCCTCTTGGCCATATCTTCCGCAAATTAAAAATGAATTTCCATTGCTACGCGGATGACACCCAGCTCTACCTCCACCAAACCTACATCCTCCCCCTACCCATCTCCCTTTCTGACTGCTTAGCAGAAATCAAATCCTGGTTTTCTGGTAATTTTCTCCCCATTGGCACTAAATTCACAACTGACAGTTTCTCTCTCACCACTGACAACGCCTTGGTTTCCCCTTCTCCACAGGTCAAGAGTCTGGGTGTCATCCTCGACAGCACACTATCATTCCAAGCACACATAAACAATGTCACTCGGTCTGCATATTTCCATTTACGCAACATTAACCACCTCCGCCCATCTCTCACATCTGATAGCTCAGCCATTCTTGTTCATAACCTGGTTACATCACGTATTGATTACTGTAATTCCCTTCTCTATGGTCCATACGCAAACTTCAACTTCAACTGGTTCAGAACTCTGCTGCTTGCATCATCACCAGAACACCATCTATTAATCATATCACATCAACACACCCACCCGTACTCTCAGCTCTTCCACTTCTATACTCAACCCTCCGCCTGTTTGACCACCTTTGGGCTTAGAGCATTCAGTCGCTCAGCCCCCTGCATCTGGAACTACCTTCCAACGAATATCTGCAACACTAACTGTCTTTCCAGTTTCAAAACTCATCTAAAAACACACCTTTTTAAACTGGCTTATTCTCTTTGATCAGCAATTGATGTTTACATTAATGGTCTGATTGCTTTGTAAATATGCCTTGTACCTTTTATGAACGATTGTTATATTGTTTTCAACTTAGTACATTGTTTTTTCTTGTAAGGTGACCTTGAGTGCTTTGAAAGGGGCCTATAAATAAAATGTATTATTATTATTATTATTATTATTGCTGCAGAGCAGCTATAATTTTGAGTTGAAGCTGATTCATAATGAGAAACTGCATCATATTTTCGAAAGATGGACTCTGTATCACAGCATTGCAGAATTTTAAAAGTCAACTTTTTTTGTGGACTTAGTTTTACAGTGAAGTCAAAAAACACTGAAGCAGTCAAAAGCAATCCAACCTGTTAAGCTGGTTTTGTAGCCACTACCACATGAACTAGGCCAGAACTAGGAACACAAAACTAAGATCTAAGAGTAGAGTTAACCCCTATTCAACAGAAAACTAGTTCTAATGAATACACTCTATTTATTGTGAAAATCCCACATAGATGGAAATCTACATTCATTTATGCAACACAAAAATTACTATTCCCAGTGTCCCTTATACAAGAAATTACTTAAACACATAATACAAAAAGGAAATACAAAACAGAGTAAGACCATATTAAGGGGATTGGTGCTTTTGTATTTGTTCACAGCTCACACAACGCTTGGATGGATTGTATTTCAGTATTAAAATGTGATTCTCTTTGCCCCATTTAGCTGAAGATGAGTCAGAGCCAGAAGAGGAGGTCAAGGAGCCAAGGGACTCTGGTTGTTTTGAGAGCTCAGAGAACCTGGAGAGCGGACGTGAGGAGCCAAAGACGGACGAGAAACTCCAGGATGAAGAAGAGAAGCAAACAGAGGAGCTGGACGCTCTGCAGGAGCAGCTGCAGGATCTGACGGTGGACGAAGGATCTTGAGAAGTGATGGAAAAACACTTATTTTATTCCTGGTTCTCAGGGACTCTTATAAGAGAGCGGATTGGTGATAGGGACAATGTAATGTTCAACTACTGTATGAACATGATGGTCTCCGTTTCCCACAGTTTGCGTGTGCTATTGAGCAAGCAGCCCAGTTTCTTTCAGTCTGCTGAGTACGCTGTTTAAATGCCCGTCATATTGTTGATTCCTCCTGAGGATATCATGTAAGGTACCACTGAAGCATTTAAAGGTGTTCTTTCTCTTCATTATGATCCTGTTTTAAATGTTTTCATGTTGTGCAGTCTCATACAAATATGAATGTAAAATATTTTCAATATATTCTTCATGTAACTTGAATTTAATTGTAACTTTCAGTAGTTTGCTTTGTTTACTTGTGTATTTTTCAATGATTTATGTTACACATTAAGCGGAGGTTGTTAACAGTTGGTGTAAATAAAACTGGAATAAAACATAATTCACTGAGATGTTGTTGATATAGTATTATTACTCTCATTTTTGTTGTGCAGTTTTAAATGTTTTATCTAAAGCAAATCAATGAAAGTAATCAACTAATTGAATTGATGATTATTATAAATCTGTTATTTATATGATTCCTGGATGATTAATAGTAAATATTTTGACTAACTAGTCTTAACTCAAGACCCACTTAGTAGCTTGCTTTCAGAGCTTTCAACCACATCGCACAGTCTTCAACCAACAGTTTCACATGATCCAAGTATGGAAGACATCTCCATGACAACTCAGCAAATGTAACCCCCCTGGTGTAGTCTGTTAGATGTGGTTGAAAGGTCTGGAAAAAGCTAGTAAGTAAAAGTACACTTTTGGCAGCTTTCAACAACAAGGCAATTTGAAGAGACAAATCTCACCTTTGTGTCGCTTCGATTATATTCATTGTTAGTTTTTTTCTTCTTAATTTTGTATTATTAATGGGAATCTTTAAAGTAACTAGTAACTAAATGTATCAAATACATTTAGCAGAGTAACATAAAACAGTAAAATAGAAGTACCCTAAAATTATACTTAAGTACAGGACTTGAGTAAATGTATTTAATTACTTTCCACGACTGCTCATAATGTCAGTGCTGACATGCTGATGTGTTTACCATGTTCACCATCTTAGTTATAGTTCTAAGTTTAGCTCGTCACAGCTGAAACTCGGTGGAAATGTCATTTGTTTGGCACATGATTGTATTGTACTGGTACTAGTTTTGGACAAATTAAAATGTTGACCTAATGGTGGCACTGGATGGAAAGTGAAGGGATCAGCAAAGTAATTACATTTTATCCTCAGGGGACCATGAGTGTCTGCACCAAAATGAATGGCAATTAAATGTATCCAATAGTTGGAGACATTTCAGTCTAAGATCATCAGAACGTAAAGATACAAATAAAAGGTAGAAAGATCATCTCAACCTGTGCATACTAACTCTGGAGAGTTCCTGCTATCATACTTTTACTGTTTTCATGATTAAATTTGTCTCATATATCCACCAGTAAATTAATAAACAATGTTTAAGTGGCTGTGAGACTTCATATTCATATCTTCATATTTTGGTTTAAAATAAAAAAGAAACATGGTATTTGTGTGACTGCTGATTCAACAGCATTTACAGCATTGTTATCCAATTCTTCCATACGACTTTTGGTCGCCTACTATTTCTGCATACTTCAGCTACAAAAACCATTCAAATATCAAAATGTTGAGCTCTTTAAGGACATGTGCGTATTAAACCTTTTTAAAATATTAACCTTTTTTCTTTTTACATTGAAAGTCAATGGAGCAATCTTCAAATCCTCTTCAGGCTTCTTCCACCTCGAAATGCTACTCCTACCACATACTTTTAAATACAGAAGTCGTTTGAACTTTAAACTATTCACAAAACCTTAAGCTATCAGAAAATGATTCAGCTTTTTGATATCTTTTTACAGTTTTTGTGCTATCACTGTGTTTGGAGTTTGCATGTTCTTCCAGACTTTCTTTTTTTATCACTTGTTTCAACATACTGTACTATAATTATTTTGGACATATTATATAATAATTTTTTTTATCACTTTTTTTTATCATACCATATTATGACTTATTACGACATGCTATACTGACTTTTTTTCGACCTATTATATTATGACTATTTTCGACAGACTATGACTTTTTTGTAAATTTTTCAACATACTATACTATGACTTTTTTCGATAAACTATATTTTGACTTTATCACTTTTATCAACATGCTATACTATGACTTTTTATCACTTTTTTCAACATACTATACTATGACTTTTTTCGATAAACTATACTTTGACTTTATCACTTTTTTCAACATACTATACTGTGACTTTATCACTTTTATCAACATGCTATACTATGACTTTTTATTACTTTTTTCAACATACTATACTATGACTTTTTCCGACAAACTATACTGTGACTTTTTTTATCACTTTTTTCAACATACTATACTATGACTTTTTTCAACATACTATACTGTTACTTTTTTCAACATACTATACTATGACTTTTTCCAACAAACTATACTATGAATCTTTTCAAAATACCATACTTTGAAAGTGGGAGAGTGGGAGAATGATATGCAGCAAAGGTGTGACAAGGACTGAGCCTCAATGCACTTTAAACTTTTTTCAACATACTATACTATGACTATTTTTCACTTTTATCGACATACTATACTAGGACTATTTTCTACATACTATACTTTGACCTATAATTTTTTTCGACATACTATACTAAGACTTTTTTTTGATAAACTATACCAATACTTTATCACTTTTTTTGACATACTACACTATTACTTTTTCGATATACTATACTAAAACTTGTTTTTCTGCTGTAAAGAAATAGTGGCGTAGATAGGCAAAATATTTGAACCTCTTATCATTTCTAACTCTTTATTTTGCATCCTTCATCCCCTCACTTCTTCACCTTCTTCTTACACAATTATGCCAGTAATCCAGTTTAGCTTTAGCAATTTAGCTTTTCAGCATTCACAAGCATTTTCTGCAGGAAATGCATTTTCTAGTTCCATTTATTCTTTAATTGGTTAAAGTAAAAAAAAAAAAAAAAAAAAAAAAAAAAAAAACTATCAAAATGTTCACAGACCTAACTCCCATTGAAAAAAAAAAACTTATTTTAAAAGACAAATAATAAGACAATATTGTTTATTTACCAGACACATTGATCATGTAAAAAGAAGTGAAGCAAATTGAGTGAAATACATATAATCACAGTGCTGATACTTAACAAAGTGAACATAAATAACAAGTTCCATCAATGGTATAGTACTGTATCTGTATACATAATGCAATGTAATAGATTGATCAGAGCATTCAGATCTGACCACATCTTGGCATTTTAACACAAGAATCATCCTACAAGAGCTCAGCTCGGATCTACAGTATGCAAAACCTTTAGAGCTAAAAATTAAGCCGTCCCTTTTAAAATCTCACGTCCCTTTTATCGAATAACAATCACATACATTCTTGCTTCTCGGTGACAGCAACGCAAAGCGATCAAATACACCAAACTGTCTTCAAATACTTTCCACAAAGAAAGTTCAACCGGTAAGTGGAGCTTTAAAACTGGTTTTGGATTAGTACTTCTTATTGGAAGGTTTTATAAACAAATACTCAGCAGTTACCCTTTTTATACTTCACGAAAAAATACTGCCACACACTTTGCAGCTTCTCCCAATGAAGATGTGTCACTTATCTCTCCTTTTCCCATCTGAGTGTAGAGATTAATCTAGAGCTGAAACTATTAACCATTTAATTGATTAGTCGATCGACAGAAAATGTATTGCCAACAATTATTTAAAGCACATACAGTATGCCCAAAATTTGCTAGTTCCAGCTTTTCAAATAAATATTTTCTGATATTTAATTGAATATTTTTGGGTTTTGGATTTGGTGTTTGGACTGAATGTCAACTTTTCCCTATTTTCTGACATTATATAGACCAAACCAGCAATAAGGTAATCAAGAAAATCTTCCATAGATGACCAATAATGGGAAAATGGCCTAGATTAATCTTTTATCATCCAAAGTGTCTAATATCTGAAACTGCTCCACCAATATTATGGTACAATGAAAATAATCAAACAGATGTAAACAATCTCAGCATCCTAACATTCATTTTCCACTCTTTGTTTGGCAAATAAAATCTTAAGGAGAAATTGTGACCTTTATAATAAATAATCTCAGGCAGATTCCAGAGTCTGATACAATGCTGTTGACACACTACACAAGTATATTTCACAAACACTAACTCTGTCTTGCATACAACACAATCACTGTTACAAACCCTCGCTATCAGCTAACATCATTTAAATACTAAGAATAACCTTTACTTTCTCTCTCTCCCTCTTTCCTTTGTGTGGATCCTTTCTCATCCAGCGATCTGTGACCAAAACAAAATAAACTCTCAAGCTATATTAAAGGCTGAAAAACACAGATGTGTGAAGAGAAAGATCTCTCTGCCTCGGCTTTATGTCGGCGATAATGAGCCTGCCACAGACGGCTGCAGGGGGGGGGGGGCTGCCTCGGCCTTGGGCGTACCGTAGGGATAACTGTCACAGCGAAGAAGCAAGGAAAAGGAGAAGAGTTAAATTTGTTTGTATAGGAAGAGGAGGCGGAAGACGGCAGGAAGAGAGAGGACTCAGAGGAGGATCAGCTCTGGTTCGATTAGCAGGAGGCGTACGCCGAACTTATGCTTCAAAAAACAAAACTTTGCTGCAATCTTTCCTCCTCACCAAACAACCTTCTAAATCTATGTACAGTTCAACAATGGCTTTGCTTAGTTTTTGCTTCATAAAGGACTAATTCAGTGGTTCCCAACCTTTCAGATCTGTGCCCCACTAAAACACAGAAATGTCATGTGCCTACCAGCTGTGATCAGTTCAATTGTAATTATTTCTTCTCAGATTGTACTTTTCTTTCATTTCTAAGGGGAGAAATTCAACAACAGAAAAAGCACACATTTTAGTATTATGTAGCTGAAATTTCTTTTTCCTATTCTGTTAAAATTAATACATTATCAGGGAATACACTTTTGATTAGATTTTTTGCTAAGAATTAGATAAGAAGATCGATGTCGCTCTCATGTCTGTACGCTAAATATGAAGCTACAGCCAGCAGCTGGTTAGCATAGATTAGCATTAGACTGGAATCAGGGAAATGGCTAGCCTAGCTCTGTCCAAAGTTCAAAAATACACCTTCCAGCACCTCTTTAACTCAATTTTTTTAATTTAATCTGTACAAAAAAAGTGCGAGAATAACAGGAAGTCAAGAAAGGGTTCCAGCTGTAAAAAAAATACACTGTTTTGTACACAATAATCAAATGCGATACAGCGTAATAATTAGTGAGCTTTAGAGGTGCTGGCAGGCTCATGTTTTACTGGTTTACCTCTGTTCCCAGTCTTTATGCTAAGCTAACCATCTCCTGGCTGTAGCTTCATATTTACTATAAGGACATGAGAGTACCAATCTTCTTATCTTACTCTCGGCAGGAAAGCGAATAAGCTTTTCCCCAAAATGTCTATTCCTTAAATAATCGCGTGACCCCTTATGGGGGTCCTAACCTCCAGGTTGGGAACCACTAGACTAATAAGGGTATACACGTTGGCATTTCTCATTTAACATAGTATCAGTGGTTAGAACGGATCTCAAGGCCTTCTCAGTTGGTCGCCTTCAGTTGCATTATGATAAGGCACTGTTACTACTTGTGCCTACTATCATCAGAAGTCAGGCCCTTTCTCTCACACACAATGGGACTCTGGCTGACTGTCTCCTGGGTACAAGATCTTTATCTGTGTGTCAAGCAATTTCATCTATTTCAGAGCGCCGACGTCACACTACATCCTTGATATATAAAAATGGAAGGACATGCGTTGGTCTGGATCACTTAAAAAAAAAAAAAAAAAGATGCATGTAAGTAACAACAGTACTGATGCAGCAATATCAGAATACAAGGTAGATTTTGACTTTTCTGGAAGGAGCCTTTAGGATATCTCCGCTAAGGATTTGCACATCCTCCCCCTGCCTGGACATCGGGTGTTAACCCTTCTGTCCACACTCTTCTAAAAGCTGCTTGTCCAGCCTTTCCATGGTTTGCATAGGGCATGTAATATGCACACAACAGAAAACTATGTAGGAAGTTTTATACATGTCCAGAAGTAATATTGTCTTTGCCAGACACTTGCAAGGAGTATATTTGAACTGGCCTCTCACAATAAATGTCATTATGCCAATTTTAAATAAAGAACAAAAGTAGTACTGACAATCAGAGCGACCCACAGGTGACCTGTGGGGAATTCATACGCGTAGAATTTTTTTTTCTCTGCAGTTCTTCCAGCAGCTTCTCCCCCTGCGTGTCTTTTCCATGCAGTGTTCAGGACACCGAGGAAGCTGCTGACTTTCCATTAAATCCCTCCCCCTGCTGCAGGAGTAGGTGTCAATCAAACGGCTCTGCAGCTACTGGTGAGGAGAGGAGGGAAGAGGAGGAGCTGCCGCAGAAACTCTCCTCTTCTGGTGGAATGTAGGGCGGGCGTCGGAGAATAACTGAGTCACCCGCACAGTAATCACACATTGATTATTAATGTTTCAGTTCCTGACCAGGCAGGATGCAGGGGGAAATGGCTATGACGAGAGCCACCCCCTCATGCAGCTAATGGGCCTTGTCCTTGACGAGGGATGCCTCTGCATCCGTCTCGGGTGAAGCCAGGGGCGGGACCTTTGGAGCAGGAGGGAGTTCCTCTTTGGGGGGGGGGCTCGTCTCTGCTGAGGTGGCAATGCTCGGCTTGGCATCATCAGGTGTGTGCTCGTTAGGGATGAGTGGAGCTGTGGTTTTCTGTAGGCAGAAAATATAACCCACATTACACATTTCAAACAGGCATATAAACAATATTTGTTGAAAGGACATACCTGCAACCATTGATTTTAAATCTTATATACTATCTTGCTCACACCTTAAAAAGGTCCAGTGTGTAACGTGTTTAGTTGTTCATTTTCAAAATCTGTGTAGCCCGTTCACAAACGTGTCCTTTTTTCATGAATATTTACCTCCACCATCAATTCCAAGTATTCCTTTTGGCTTGAAATTTTACATTTGTATTTGCATGAACTGGGGTAGACGCTCCATATTAATGCTCCATCTTCAAATACATTAGCCGGTAAGGGACATACAGGACATACTGCTCCGACTTTCGCGTTTTTGCTGTCACGTGATAAACTCACAGGTGCTGCTAATACTGCTAAAGGGTATCGTAGCTTCCCGGCCCCAGCTAGTTTGAAGAAAGAAACATGGAGGACCACACGTATTCAAAATCCAAATTGCAGGAACGGGAGTCTTCTTCTTCGCCCAGAAAAAGAAAAAGGAGATTGAAAAGAGCAAGAGAACGGCTTTTTGAAGCGTAAAGGTTACCGTAGCTGTAATACGTACTTGAACTGCGTGGTGAGAGAGAGTTGATTGCAATATATGATCTCAACGCTAGATGGGAGAAATTCCTACACATTCGACCTTTAAAGTCATATACTCTGTAATGTTTGTTTTGTCTTGTTTTTATTTGTTTTTATTTTGTATGGTAATTTGATTCTGTCTCTTATGTGCTGCAGAACAGGAACCTGCTGTAAACCAGTTTCAACAGATTCAGTTTCAATTTAACACATTCAATGTTACTTTTATTATTTTCCTGTATAATAATAATAATAATAATAATAATAATAATAATAATAATAATAATAATAATAATAATAATAATAAAAAGTAATGAAAGTAGTACAAGTGTGCAAAAAGACAATTCTCAAGCACTCTTGGGTACTCTAAAAAACTATAATTTCTACTGTGTAATGCTTAATAACATTACGTTCTGCAGTAGCGGAGTAGCAATGAAAGATATTAATGTCAACATTATCTACAGCAACACTGAGGAGAGACTCCTCCTCCTTTATTTTAACATGAAAAAGTAGCACACACATGGCTAATGATCTATTAGCCGAAAATAGAATGAACACTTATAAATGGATCAACAGCAGCAACTATGTAAAGAGCCACAAAATGGTTCCACATCCATGCATCTCAAGATGGATTATCAATGTCACTTCGATAAGAAAAGTGCTTTCCCCTTCCTCACACCTCCTCCTTTCTTCTCTCCAACACTTTCTGTAATTGGTTTAGCCTCAATCCACTTCAAAGCCAGAGAAATGTGTGTGTGTGTGTGTGTGTGTGTGTGTATGTGTATGTGTGTGTGTGTGTGTGTGTGTGTGTGTGTGTGTGTGTCTCCGCTCACCGTGGTTTGTGACACTGGGTTGCTGCTGCTGAAGGAGGAGGGTGCAGCAGACGTTGCAGAAACAGCCGAATCCTCCTGCATCAGTCCTCTTCTGTCCAAGACGCTGGAGAGCGAGACAAGGCGATCAGTCACTAACTGCATCCTGCTTGTTATTCGCCAGGACGAGGTGTAATAGAGGGGCAAATCTAAAAGTCTAATCTATCACATGTGCTGATACAGAACTCATGGATAACAGTAGGAAGACAGCATCAACTTAATCCAGACAAAATGACAATAACTGAAACAAGAAAGAAGCATTCTGTGTAGTGCAAGTCTTAATCTGACAGGGTTACCTCGGGTACACAGGCCCACAGAGCACCTCGCAGCAGTTTTTAATGATGTTCTTGTGGCTGTACGGGTTCTGGACTCTGTTCTTTCCCGACCAGGATCCTTTAATCTGGGAAAAAACAAGATGTTTTTGAACACTCATCAAAACGCTCATCACTGGAGCAGCAATCCTTCCCAAACCACATCCCTGATTTTCCCTGTGCTTATACCTTATTCAAAAGCACAATTCCTTTTTTAGATGTTGTTCCCACAGGCTTGGCTTTGACCTACTAAAAAGGATCTTGTCAGGATTTTAATGATTCCTGGTTTAATGGGAACTCTATGATGCGACGGGTGCCAACGAGTGCAGCGAGATTACAACCGCTTTAATAATTCATTGAAGATTCAGAGAATTCATACAAAAGGATTCCCCCAGCAATAAATAACGTCCTTCCACACTGCACTGCATGTATGCTTTCAGTCATACTCATTAATTGGCAGCTAAGAGGAGGCACATTTAACTACGAAATATCCGTTTTTTTTAAGGATGGAACAATCACCTTATTCCACACTGACTGACATCATATACAGGGTTGGGTAGTAACGAATTACATGTAATCTGGATTACGTAATCAGATTACAAAAATCAAGTAACTATAATCAGCCCAGATTACAATAAAAAAAGTGTAATCAGATTACAGTTACATTGTTGAGGATTACCTGATTACATTTTATCATGCAAACAATGCAACTTTTTTATGATGTAATGAAATAATAAAGAGAAAAATAAAATGAGAATTCACTGATCAATTCTGTGGCAGTGTCTTTTAATTAAGGTGCATATTTATTGAAGTGATCTAAAAGTAATCCTAAAGTAATCAGATTACGTTACATGTTTTGGGTAATCCAACGGATTACGTTACGGATTACAAAAATCACCATGTAATTTGTAGTCCGTAATGGATTACATTTCAAAGTAATCTGACCCAACCCTGATCATATACATATTATGTATTGGCTTGATTCATATTGTTATTTTTATATATGTTTTTTGCAGTGAGTGAAATATTCAAACCCAGGACTTCACGCTTTGTATGGCTGTACAGATACATCAAATGGAAACATTCTCGATGTCATTTTATACACGTCCACAAAATTCAGCCTGACATATTTGGTATCTTCTGGATCTCCACTCTCTCAGGTTACATACAGGCTGGTTGAAAGGAATACATACAGACACTTCTCTGTGCTGAAAACATACTCCCACCTCTTCTGCATGTTTTTTGGATGGAATAAAAAAATTATGTCATCTATATTTTTATTTACAATTAATATATATTAAAGTTAATAGCACTATAATTGAACATTAATCAAAGATAAGACTGAAACAAAATTGCTCTTTTTAGTAAAGATTGAAATACAATTTTATTAATAATAATAATTTCTATCAAGGAAACAAATGTGATTTTAAGCAGAGTTACTGCATTTAATATAATATATATATATATTTAATTGTTTGTTATTCTACCATTGAAAAGCGCAATAAGCAATTAGGTCATAATTTCTGAAGTAATGGATTAAAGTATAATTGTAACTACAAATACTGGTTAGATTATATTCATATTTACCCACGATGCATGCAGAAAAAGTAGATTTGTACTGACTGACTGTCCGGCGAGTCAAAGATAACAGCTTTTCTTTAGTTGCAGTAGATCTAGGTCAACAGTCTGCCCATAAGGTACTTTACTACTGCATGTCTAAGTGTACTCTGTGCGTGCGTGTGTGTGTAGGAGTCACAGTAGCTACAACACTCAAGGTGCCTTCTCTTGTTCGCCCTTATTCCACCATCTCCATCTCCTCTTCTCGTCCTCTCACCCCCTCCACCTCCCCATATCTCTGCCACAGCAGTATTTCTGGCAGCGTGCCCATCCCCTGCAGGTATCGATGCATCTATTATTAGGCCAAATCACAGATATCGAAGCAGCTGGGCTGACAGCGATTATTTCAACTCCTGGAGCAACGTTACACTGTACTGTAGGTGCACATTGCAGAGCTTCGTTAACTAGTAAATGAAAAAAAATTAGGCCAGTTTCCCATAGGAAAGAAAAAGTGAAATTATAAATTAATCATTACAAAGTATGAGTGCACTCTCTTGCTTTCAGCCATCTAGAACCTCCCACCATCATCGCTGCTGCTGCTGCTGGCTGCTCTCTGCTTCTCGCCAGAGCCTCTGCATTGCAGATCTGGGCTAACAAAGCCTCCAATAAAAGTATACACAGAAACAACATAAATGACTCCCTGTGTGGCTTCATCCACCTGCATCACCACTCATCTTCTGCTTCACATCAGCCTGAATGCACGTGTGTGTGTGTGTGTGTGTGTGTGTGTGTGTGTGTGTGTTGTCTCAATAATGACTCAATGGAAATGTGATCTAGCAATCAATACTTTTTTCTTCATTTAGCCTCACAAGCTTCTAAATGTAGCTCGAGTCGAGATAGTAGCTGATAGTCGAGAGGCAGAAACCAGCTGGTCTGTTTTGTTCTTAATTCCGCTCAGTTCTATCATTGTTTTTATTAGGAACAGCAGCTCTTCATGCATATTTTTAGATCATTAGAGTACGTCAGCTCGGTGAGCAGGGAGGAGTCCAAGTATTGAGAGGTTGTTTTTTCTTCGGTTTTCTTTCAACACTTTCTGTATATGCTTTACAATAGTTTACAATACAATAGCATTGTTTAACAAGCTACAGTTTACCAGCCCTTTGTCCTTCAGTGATGAAAGCGGCCAAGCCGTTGTCAAGGAAACAGCTCTGTAGTGTTATAAATTGTACTGTTTACCCCTTTGTGATGTATGTTTGTCTTTCCAGCCATGTGAAGCCTGGCTGCCTGATCACAACATTTACACACATATCCTATTATTATATACGGTTATAAATAACTTTGACGATTACATTAATCTAAATCTAATTTTAAAACAAATCTTCATCTAAACTCTTAAATATGTGGAGGTCTAGATATATATCTGCACGTTTTTTTTAATCTCATCTGTAAATGATCAGTGGGGGAGGACTTTGCTCTAACATGACGTTTATGGTACATTCACAAGTGGTATGAGGCTATGTTGTTTGGATAGGTGAAAATAGTGGTGGTAACTCAGATGAGCACCAATGAGCAATGCCAAAAGTGCCAGATGTTGAAAAGGTGTAAATGCATGGATCTCTTTTTATATATAAGCAAAACTGTTAGTGTTAGTGTAAATCAACTGATAAAAGTGTACGTTATTCTTCTTCTGGTAGAAGCTGGCTCTTGGTTGGTAGCCATCTGCCACGACTGGTTGGTCCGTATTCAGGTGTTTTTATCCAAGAGTTTTAGTTGATAAAACCAAACCCAGTCTAGCCTATCTGAGAGCATTTTACAGCCACTGCACCAACAAAACAATGAGTTAATCCTGTTGGTCCATGTGTTCACGACTCAATGGTCATTTGCATAAAGACAGTATAAAACCTAAACAAACTAGATGCAAAGTCCAGCATTGTGCCTCACAGGATGATTCAAACCTAAAACAAACTGTAGATGTGAAAGCATTAGTCATGCAGTAAAATGCACTTACATCCTCGTTGGTGGTCTGGTTGAGAGAGATCAGGTAGGTGTGGAAGCCGGTCAGTCCCACCACGGACCACAGGGTGAAGAAACACACCAACACCTCCAGCACAGTGGACCCGAGTTAAGAAAACAGCAACAGATGTTTTCTGCCAGATACGTGGGCAGCAGGTGATGGCAGAATGGCAGACAATTATGCAACATGATTAAATCGGCCAGTGACGGCCAGCTAAAGGTTGGAAATTTAGTTCAGTTCCATCAATTATCTCAAATTACTTTCAACTGATCATTCATTAAGCCCTGCTTAGTTACTTAAAAAAATTACATTACTATTGAAAGCAGTTTTTCATTAGGGCTGAAATGACAACTGACACTAACATATTTTATCAACTGGAGCTAGCCATCTAATTAAGCTAACGACAGTACTAGGAGTTGGTTGACAACGCTGTCTCCTAATCTTGCAAAAGGGGCACTTCTTAAATGTGCACTTGATGTTATTGTGCTAATAAACAAATGTGGCTAAAGCTACTAGTACCAGGAAAAAAAAGTCAGCATCCTCACCAGTTAAGAATCTGACTGGAAGAGCTAGTTAGTTAGAGCTAGTTAGTCCAAGTATTAAAGGTGCCCTGCCATACAAAACCATTTTTACTTGCATTTTTCGAAATATGTTAGGTCCATATGGGTTTGTGTTATGTTGTGAATGTGAAAATTAACTGCTACCTCCTCTGTCAGCTCTAGCAACTGAAGAGAAATAAGCAGAGAAATCAGACCAATTACAAAAGCTGGTCAGTCGGACATCATATTGCCTGAGCTCATTACTATTCATCACCCAGTCATAGCTCACCCAGTTGGGCTGAGTAAAGGATTCTGACAGCCAGGCTCTCATTGGCTAGCTGTTAGCCAATCAGATTCAAAAGCTTAGCTTGTTGAATCTGAGTCTTACTGTAGGCTTTCTATACCATGCTAGAATGGCTTGAAACAAGGTAACAAAGGCATTTATTCCACAAAAAATGTTACCGAGTCCATGGTAGAACTTCAGACATTACCACAAAGTAATGAAATATGTGTGGCAGGGCACCTTTAAGAGTATGATATGGAAAGTTTTTGAGATCTGACTTTTATTTTGCTCCAACATCACCCTGTCAGATTTTCAGAAGTATGTTTCCTCTCAATGCTACAAGAAAAAAAGCTTTTAGGATGAAAACTAACCTATGATTTAGGCATAATATAACGCTAGCTCAGGTTACATTGGCCGGGGTTGCTTATGTCAGAGCAGCAAAACACTTTATTTTTACTTTTATTCAATTCATAACACTTTATTTTATCTTTTGTGTTTTTGGTTATGGAAAGGCTAAAAAAAGGACTTGTTAAGAAATCCAAGCTTGACAGGCCTGCGGTGCCTAGTTATAGGCCCTAAGCTATTATTTGAATCACTGTTCGGGGAGAGGTTTGGGGAACGGCCATAGTCGGGTTGTGATACTTGAAATTTATCGTTTTTCCATCTTCTATTCTAGGAAACGCAAACATGGCCCATACAGCAGCTTTTTCTATGGTGTACACTGAGGTCAGAGCTTAAAAGGATATGTTCCAGGTGTTATCTTCAAAGTGTTCAAAAAGCCATTGTCTACTGAACCTGTGAACAGAGCAACACAGAGAGACTTTAAAAAGAAGACATTATAAAAATCCCACTGTACTGAAAAAGCACAATTACTCCATTATTAAGACAACAAGCCCAGAGCTAATTATCCTGAAAAGAAACACACGGTTTCCTTGTCTGTCTTCTAGCTGTCTGCTTTGGGTAGAACAAGGAAGCAGGAGGATGAGGATAAAGGAGGAATCATGTCAAGCTGTCAGTTGCTGTTGCGTGTCATATCACGCTGCAGAAAAAGCCAGGTCTGAATTAGGTCATAGTTTCAACACGTGCATGCATTTGCATATACAACAGAAGCAGCTAGTGAGCTTGTGTCACAGGTCACAGGTTGTCCTTCCTGTTTTGTCACATTCTTTTATCTTTCCATGTACTATTCTCTTTCACATTTGTTCCTTCTGATTGGACAATGACAGGATACTTACGCATCACCACGTGAATGATGTCAAAGGTGAAGATATAAATGGTGAGCAGGGAGAGCGACAGGGTGAACATGTAGAAGTATCGGTAGTTCCTCTTGCCCACACAGTTGCCTACCCATGGACAGTGGTGATCAAAACGATCTGTGAAGAAAAAAAAAATAAGTCAGTTAAATATGTATAATATATTGTAGGCTGCACACACAACTTTCTTAGCAACAGAAACTTTTGAAAATCAAAAAAGTGTTAAAAATACACCAGTATTTCAGTCAAAGACAGCTTTGTGCATCAGCTTCTGTAAACTTGCAGTCTAAATATAGTGATCACTTCCTCTTTGCCTCTACTTTTCTATGATTTGGAGGAGAGCCAGATGAAAGCAGGGTCAAACAGACAGCAGGGAGTGCAGCGGTGTGTCTGCCGCACTGCCTGGATGGAGTTTCACAACAATATACAGTAAACATCAGAGCAGAAACGCAAGACATGAAGCGGCTCGTAGATAAAAGGTCAAAATAAATCAAGTAAAGTGTCAGTGCTGACTTTAGGTGTTCGCATACATATTTGGTAAACAGCGTAGAAATCACTTTTCATACATTCCTCCTAATATTTCTTTTAGCCACGCCAGCAATATGGCCCTAGGGATGAAGTGTCTGTCTGTTGGTTTGGCGGTTGGTCCACTACTTTAGTTAAAACTGAAATATATCAACAACTAGGCTAATGGATTGCCATGAAATTTTTTACAATCGTTTATTGTCCCCATATGATGAGTCCTGCTGACTTTGGTAATCCCCCTGACTCTTCCTTGTCCCCAACCCCCAACTTTTAGATTGTATGTACACTGCAGCAGGACAATAATCCTTTGCACTGTTCACTCAATGTAGATGTCAAAACCCTCTGATTAAAGCTGAAAGCACTTTACTAGCTTGATAATCAAACAAAATTGCTATTTTGTCCATTTGAGAAGAAAAAAAAAAAAAAAGAAGAAGATCAGATGTGTGCAGTGTGCAGCAATTCAGAGGTCTGGAGCCAGGAGAGCACTTTACCCCCATAGTTATTGTTTAATCTAACTCCAGTGTGCTGCATACAGAGCTAAAACAACTGTCCAAGTATTCAGACTATAGCCAACCAGACATCTCATAATATATTAACCAGAGAAGGCTCCAGGTACAAACAAATACAATTTGTGAAGCAAGTGTTTTTTTATTATGCTGCATATTCTGTGAGAGACTTATATAGATAGAGGCCGCTATAAACATCGTAAGATTAAGGAGAAAAATATATGACTGCAGTAAAAGATAGGCATGCTGCTGTGTCATGCTTGGAGTGTGTGTGTTTCTACAGCAGGTGGACACAGATGAACCAGTGTTCACAATGACTAAGCGCTTATTCCCTCACTGAGCCTCCACTGTCTCCTCTCATATCGCCTATGAGTCTACACTCCCTGCAGACGCATTCCTCAATCATCAGAAGCCAAATCAGTGTTATTGTGCAGGGTTGAGGACACACGGACACACGGACACACACACACGGACACACACGGACACACACGGACACACGGACAACACGACACGGACACACACGGACACACACGGACACACACACACACACACACACACACACACATCCTACCTTCTGACCTACAGTATACCAGTGTAAATAGTACCGGGACTTACAATCTTCATCCCAGGATCTTTTCCTTGTGTCTGTTCCAAAGGTTAGAACTGCGCTGGGGAAAAAGGTGTTTAAGTTTGCTGCTCCCTCTACATGGAACAAGTTACAGAAACCCATGAAACTTAATGAGCTGGTCTCATTGGTCACTTTTAAGAGGATGTTGATTGACTTGGAGGCAGCCACATCTGGCTGTAGATGTTTTGCCTGATGTGTTTAGGATTGTGGTTGACTTTGAGGGATTTTCTGTTTCAGTTGTTTTATGTTTTTAGTGTTTTTGTGTATTTTGTGTTTGTATGTGTGGTTGTACTGCTGCCTGTCTTGGCCAGGACACTCTTGAAAAAGAGATTTTTAATCTCAGTGAGTCTCTTCACTGAAAAAAAAAGGTAAATAAAATAAAATAAAAAACACTTCAAAATTCAAAGCACATTCCATAAATAACACTTGCTGTAAAGTTTTCGGCCCATTTGATTCAGTTTTCTGAAACCTTTGTACCCTGTCTGCTTAGTCCAACATTTATTTATAAACCTATGTTTTCTATTTTTTTTCCATTATTGTGACAAATGAATGCAGAGATGTAATTAAGATCGAGGCTTAATAATAATCATGTCAGCAAGCTATTTTTCCCCACAAAAACTACTCACCTTTCTATTTCTGAAAAAGTGATTTCAATGAGCTGTCTTCTCACTTTGCAAAGCCTTTACATCAGATCAGAGGACATTTCTTACCAACACAGTTGTCACAGATGCTGCAGTGAGATGCTCGAGGTGGTCGGAAGATCTTGCATGTGTAGCAGTACTTGAGCTTGACGATCTGGTTGTTGATCTGAACATTGCGGATTCGAGGTGGTGGTCGCTGCCCTGCGGGGACGTTCCCATTGGCAGCCTCTGTGGACACCAAAAAATACATTTATTATTAGCAGGTGTTGGCAATCTTGGAAACGCAATAAATTATTAAAAAAGGTGCCATCTAAATCATAATCTAATACAACAACACCACAAACTATGTCCACAAATTAACACCTCTGACAGTGTTTTCAGAAATAATGAACATTATAAGCTCCACAATTTCTTGCAGCCCTGTTGCACTGGATTGCATTAGAATGTACAGGTCTTAAACAGGCAGTGAGAAATGTGAGATTCAGTGACAAGGACAAGAAAAAAAATGGGACGTAAATCTTGACAACTGAACCTTGAGGGTGTCAGTGAATGACAACATTGGCTCGATACTAGTATTGATGATGGTGGATTTATGTGAAATCCCTACTGAGCGGTTAATATTATTTAAAAGCAACACTATAACGCAGTGTCTGGCTTTGTTTGGGCTTCAACTAACCTTCCTAATATTGAAATATCTTTCAGGTGTGATGGTTTTGTTTCTGCAGTCACCAACCAAATGAAATTCTCATATGTTTTCTTGGCAATTCAGATCTTTCTGATTATGTAGCACTGCAGGAGCCAAGAAGGTAGAGAGGCTGGCTAATGACCAGAGAGCTGCTGGCTGGAATCTCTCAGGAGAGTAACTGTTAAGGAGAAATCTACCATTAAAACGCTGCATAGGGATGGCGTGAATGTGGAGTTAATGGAAAAGAGTGAGCATGCTCATTTGACTTTCTGGGAATATATGAAGATAAGGAATGTGGTATTTGTGGAAATGAAATTATCTGGGCTTGAGAATGTGTTCAGAGATGAGTAGAGGAAAAAAAAAATCTACATAAACTAAGCTGCATTTGTATCAAGCTCTGAATGAACTCCGTTCTGTTCTTCTCTGTTACATAAAACAAAACCGTTTTTGCGTAAATAAATCAGTAGAACTAGCACGTTTACAAGCTTCCTTAATACATCCACAGACATAAAGATTGTGAAATTTACTTTATCCGACAGCACAAACTGCTCTGTATTATACATCTACTGAATGTAGGATTAGTGGTTTTCAGGATAAACCAGCAGAGAATATAGTAATGAGTCATCACTCACAGGTGATGATGCCCCTCCCTCGGGTAGCAAAGCTCTGTCTGCTAGTGGCATTATATATTCCAAGAGGATGCCTCTCTTCCTATTAGCATTCCCCCTCGGGACTTGTGGCTAACAGGATGATGGGACAGAGCACTCATCCACATGCCTGCCTCAGCCTAAGAATGAGATCCATACCTGGCTTCTCCACAGGCTGTTATCTGTTTACGCCCACACTCATAACAGCAAACAGCTACCCTAACACATAAAAAAAAAAACATACTGTATTAGAGCTGAGAGAGTGTTGGATGGAAGTTGTTAAACTAAGTGCGTCATTTAGGCTGCTTCAGTGCATTTTCTTCATATGGTCATGTCTTGCTATTTTGGGAGATTTGCTGAGATGTGTTTGGTGGAATGTAAAACATTTTACCAAATAAGGAAGGTATAACCATTCCCATAAGTGACAAAAAAAAAAAATTTGAATCACCTTGGGCTCTGGGAACTTGTGATGATGATTATTAAAGACTAAATGATCAGTGGAAGAAATAATTGACACCTTTATCAATAAATCTAAATAATCATTACTTGCAGCTCTATTAACATAAATAATTCCCAATGAGATTTCCTCATTCAAACTACATGTAGGAGCTGTATAGGTCATCACGACCGCAGTTAGACCAGCGAGGCATTGTTATCCAGCGAGCGGTATGAGTCACGGTCATGATGAGAGAAGCGCTGGCTGTCAGGTAACCCATTCTCAGAGGACAGACTGCCTCAGCCTTGCTTTTACTACAGCCCTCCTCTGTCATGAGCCGAGACCAGTCTCCACCCATGCCTCTCGACTGGAGTGAGAGAGCACGAGTGATGGCTGAAGGACAGCGTAAAACTTGAACAGAGACAAAGAGTGAACAGTGAACAGTCACACAGGCAGACAGGGAGGGACGGGGGTAAGGATGCAGGGAGCAAGCAGAGAGGGCTGCTGCAGAAATATTGCAGGACAAAAGCTTATCCCTCCACATATAAAGAGAGGCTGGACAGCCCAGGGAGTGGACATGAAATAAACAAAGATGCACTGCTTCTAAAGACAACAAGGCTTGTTCATTTTACAAAAGCTTTGTTGTCATTATGATACAGTGTATGGTTTGTTTTGTGTAATGAGACAACAGGATCCCTTGTAATGAATGTGTGTTAGCTCAGTCTAACACGCACATTCTCTAGGTCCACAGCCGAGCACACCCAACCTTCAGTAACATAAAGCATAACAAACATGAATAAAACAGCAGGACTGAGGCTGTCTGCTCACTGCTTAACTTGCATATTCACTGAAGTATTTATGCCTCCAAAATACTTTTCCTTGAGCTACTTTCACCTAATTTAGTTACTCATTTTATACAAAAAAAAGAACAACCTAGATGATCATGATGTAACAGCACATGAACTGTAATAACCATACAGTGCCTTGCGAAATTATTCGGCCCCCTTGAACGTTTCGACCTTTTGCCACATTTCAGGCCTCAAACATAAAGATATAAAACTGTAATTTTTTGTGAAGAATCAACAACAAGTGGGTCCCAATTATGAAGTGGAACGAAATTCATTGGCTATTTCAAACTTTTTTAACAAATAAAAAACTGAAAAAGTGGGCGTGCAAAATTATTCAGCCCCTTTACTTTCAGTGCAGCAAACTCTCTCCAGAAGTTCAGTGAGGATCTCTGAATGATCCAATGTTGACCTAAATGACTAATGATGATAAATAGAATCCAGCTGTGTGTAATCAAGTCTCCGTATAAATGCACCTGCTCTGTGATAGTCTCAGAGGTCCGTGTAAAGCGCAGAGAGCATCATGAAGAACAAGGAACACACCAGGCAGGTCCGAGATACTGTTGTGGAGAAGTTTAAAGCCGGATTTGGATACAAAAAGATTTCCCAAGCTTTAAACATCCCAAGGAGCACTGTGCAAGCGATAATATTGAAATGGAAGGAGTATCAGACCACTACAAATCTACGAAGACCCGGCCGTCCCTCTAAACTTTCAGCTCATACAATGAGAAGACTGATCAGAGATGCAGCCAAGAGGCCCATGATCACTCTGGATGAACTGCAGAGATCTACAGCTGAGGTGGGAGACTCTGTCCATAGGACAACAATCAGTCGTTATACTGCACAAATCTGGCCTTTATGGAAGAATGGCAAGAAGAAAGCCATTTCTTAAAGATATCCATAAAAGTGTCGTTTAAAGTTTGCCAAAAGCCACCTGGGAGACACACCAAACATGTGGAAGAAGGTGCTGTGGTCAGATGAAACCAAAATCGAACTTTTGGCAACAATGCAAAACGTTATGTTTGGCGTAAAAGCAACACAGCTCATCACCCTGAACACACCATCCCCACTGTCAAACATGGTGGTGGCAGCATCATGGTTTGGGCCTGCTTTTCTTCAGCAGGGACAGGGAAGATGGTTAAAATTGATGGGAAGATGGATGGAGCCAAATACAGGACCATTCTGGAAGAAAACCTGATGGAGTCTGCAAAAGACCTGAGACTGGGACGGAGATTTGTCTTCCAACAAGACAATGATCCAAAACATAAAGCAAAATCTACAATGGAATGGTTCACAAATAAACATATCCAGGTGTTAGAATGGCCAAGTCAAAGTCCAGACCTGAATCCAATCGAGAATCTGTGGAAAGAACTGAAAACTGCTGTTCACAAACGCTCTCCATCCAACCTCACTGAGCTCGAGCTGTTTTGCAAGGAGGAATGGGCAAAAATGTCAGTCTCGATGTGCAAAACTGATAGAGACATACCCCAAGCGACTTTACAGCTGTAATCGCAGCAAAAGGTGGCGCTTACAAAGTATTAACTTAAGGGGCTGGAATAATTTTGCACCCCAATATTTCAGTTTTTATTTGTTTAAAAGGTTTGAAATATCCAATAAAATTTCGTTCCACTTCATGATTGTGTCCCACTTGTTGTTGATTCTTCACAAAAAATTACAGTTTTATATCTTTATGTTTGAGGCCTGAAATGTGGCAAAAGGTCGAAAAGTTCAAGGGGGCCGAATACTTTCGCAAGGCACTGTATGTCCTGCTGTTGAGTTAACATTTGAATGGACATAATAGCCATGCACACTTCAAGGTGAGGAGCTGGACTGCAATCTCACAAGAAGAGGAGAGACCACACGCTACTTCAAACCTGGCAACAATCTGCAGTGGGTCTGAGCTTTATCACCGGAGGTGCATGAATAAGGATGCTACTGGGATTTTCTTTTATTATCATTATAAATGGACCTTTTGGCAGATCTGTCATTACAAACTTTATAATCTATAGATGTGCTAACAAACAAACAGTCTTCAGATTTACACAACCATTGTATATTTCCAATTCTAGTCAAAATCTAAAATTTGATTTCACATTGTCATTTGACACATTGTAATTATAAAAATATCGACTATACTTTAGCAGCTTTAAGATTAGTCATCAAAGCACTGACACTATCACAAAACAGAATACATGTATGTGATCCTGCCACACTGTGTGGAAATATTTATGGAAACTTGTTAAGGGGATCTTTAAAAGCCACACACTTATTTTCTTAATCTTTGTCTTGCTGTGAGTGATGAGATTTTTACGTACACATACAGTTTTTGATATTTCACATAAGAGATTTCTATAATTGTGTGTGTGTGTGTGTGTGGGGGGTTCTCTGTGCTCTTCAACATCTGACTCTGAATATGATGACAGTTAATAAAAATAATTTATACTTTATTGATCCCCAGGGGGGAAATTACAATTTTTTCACTCTGTTGTTAGAACACACTACACACAGGCCTGAAATACACACACATGCTTAGGTCCTATACACGCACAAATGGAGAGATGTCAGAGTGAGGGAGCTGCGACTGCTGAACAGGTGCCCCGAGCAATTGGGGGTTCTGTGCCTTGCTCAAGAGCACCTTGGCAGTGCCCAGGAGACGAACTGGCATCTCTCCGGCTACCAGTCCACACTCGAGACTTTGGTCCGTGCAGGGACTTGGACCAGCGACCCTCCGGTTCCAACCCAACCTCCCTTCCTACAGTTTGGTCACTGTAAATCAAATCTGATCAAACCACAGCCAAACAGACCGAGTTTCTGAACGTTAAACTATTAATAGAGAATACGTAAAGATGTTTTACTAACTTTAATAATGATTATTCAGTCATGAATATTCAATATTATAGAGAAAGATTTTTTAGGGGAATATCAGGAAGACAAGAGCTTAGGTGGTTAAGAAAATGAGAAAAGTGCTTAAAAGTACGCTGGAAATAAAAAGAAACATTTTCTGTAAACCTGTAACTCACCAATTTCCATCTCGATGAATGTGGCTTCCTCTGGAAGAGCCCGTGGCAGCACCCCGGGGTCACTGAAGCTAGTCCTCAGCAACATGGCAATGACAAAGAGGAAGAGCAGAGCAGCGAAAACTGGGATGGCAGGAGACAGATGGACAGCCAGGTATGGACATCTGTAGGAAAACAAAGAACATAAGATAATGCAGTCTAAAAGCACAAGCCACAGTTTTTGTCTGCAGGTTTAGCCTCATAACAAAATTGTAAGGGAAAAACTTTTGTGCCTTGCTTTGTCATGATTAGAGCTGCTACGGTGAGTCACCAGACTTTTAATCAGCAATTATTTCCATAACTGATTCATTATTTACATATTTTTTTTCTAAATCCAGCTTCTTCAATGTGAGTATTTGCTGTTTTTTTGTTTTGTATCATTGTTAACATACAATTATATTTTTACTGTTTTTACTGTTCGATGAACACTTGGGAAATGTGATGGACATTTTTCAAACATTTCTGACATTTTATAGACAAAATGATTAATAATTGCAAAATGAATTGAATTGTTAGTTGCAGCCTTAAATTATATGCCAAAATAAATACTTTGAATTACAATATGTTATAGTTTTGCATCACAGCTACACATTGCAGACCTTAACAGAAGTGGGAGAGCCCTTTCAAAAAGAGCATGTGCAGAAAGGGCATGACACTACACTGTACATATTCTGAACTGGTGTTCTGAGCAGAAGGTCATGAACCATGCGAGCGGGCAGCCCTTTCTCTGGATGAAGTCATGGCCGTGAATAAACAACAACACCATGCAACACCCACCCTCACCTTCTGCAGTTAGAGTGGAGAAACATTAGCATAAGTCCGTTTGCCAGGCCTCGGAGATTAGAGCCAGCAGGGCTCCACCGAGAAGGTCTGCTGCTCAGAGCGATAACAGATGCGAGCTGCAGTGCAAAGTGCTGCGACAGAACAGAGCAGCAGCAAAGGCTTCTGCATGAAGTTATTAATAGTTAAAATGTGCGGCCTCATCTGCCTCCCAAGTGGCTGGGATCATATATTCAAAATACAACACTAATGTTGCACTACAGGATAGCAAGGTATTGTTCCATATCCTGTACAAGACTAAAGTTTGTACTGCATGTCTTGCATAAAGCCTGAATACACAGCTGACACACATACAGTATTTGATTAAAAGATGGAAGTTTGGATCCTTGAAACTCAAACATTTTCAAAACTCTTCTATAAAGAAACAGTTATTTCATAAGGCTACATTACATTTACATATTATTCTCTTTTGTTGAAGTAGATTGTACATACATAACATTTTTCGATTAATCAATTAGTGGATTGACAAAACAAATATGCAGCTTTTTTGATAATTGATTGCTTGTTCATGTAATTTTTCAAGCAATGATTTCCAGCATCTCAAATGTAAGAAATTGCTGCTTTCCTTTGTCTTAAATGTTAATAAACTGAAAAGGTTTGTGGTTTTTGGACAAAACAAGACCTATGGAGACATCACCTTAGGTAGTATTCACTATTTCCTGACATTTTACAGACCAAATGATTAATTGATTACTCAATCAGCAAATTAATAAATAAAGAAATAATCATTAGGAGTAGCTCTAAGTGTAAGTAATGAGGATTTCTCAAGTATTTTTCTACACAAAATTTGTACAAAAGGTTTATTTGTGTGGAACATATAGACAGGCTATCAGATATCAGCCAAAACACAGCAGATAGTAATATAAGTGAGTATGACCTATAACTTATTCTTGGTGTCCAAAAGCACTAATGCATGATTATGTTGTTATTAGTGCGACTGTCTCTGGTTTAGTTGGGATTTGTTTGCTAAGACTTGCACTTTACTCTTATAGCCATTTCAATACCAATGTGCTTGAGTACAGAATCAACACAACATAAAAGAGGTGTATCTGTCCAAATACTTATGGACTGTGCTGTGCTTAAGGGACCACAATAGAAATAAGCCTCAGGGCTTTATTGTGTTATGTTGTTTTTAATGTATGGTGCATAGTTGTATCGTATTTTATAATAAAATGGGCAAATAAAATCAATTAATCAATCAATCAATCTGTACATCTGACATCCTATAATAAGAGCTGAGGCAACTGGTCATCTAATTGAATCAGGAACTATTGGTGATCCACATTCTAAAAAGTGACTGAGCTACTTTTCTTTGTTTTATATAATTTTAAGATGATTATCTTTGACTTTTGGACCCTGACAACAATCATCTACATTTTATTCATACTTACACACACCAACTGCCAGTCAGCACAACATAACAGAGAACAAAGTCCACCTGATTAGTCACACCTGTTCATGTAGACACACCATGCAGGTATGTCAGCATACCTGTGCAACACACACACACACACACACACACACACACACACACACACACACACACACACACACACACACACACACACACACACACACACACACACACACACACACACACACACACACACACACACACACACAGGTCTGAGCAGTTTCCCTGCAGAGCCTCCTTTCACACTAATGGAAATTAGGAGCAGAGATCAAATCAATAGAAGTTTCCACTGGATCAGGCCTGTGAAGTATGTTTGGCCCATTTGTTAGAGCAGAGCCAGTGGATTCAGACTGAAGAGAGGCAGCCTGCCGATGAAGTGTAATTTTTTAATTTCCATAAAGATGACTGGTATGTATTGGAGGCACACTCAATCATCGCTTCCCATCAAGCTCTCCACGTCCTTCCTGGATGTGACCATTTCCTCTGCTGTTGAGGAGCAGGGTGGTACTGGCACAGTGACGCTGTGTGTTCATCAGTTACCACAGAGGCAGCAGGAGAAAAAAAAACTGGACTTAATCAGGCCCTGTATCCAAATAGGGAAAAAGTTTTCATCTGTGAGGCAATCAGACCGCCAACTGACACTCACATGCCACTTAGATATTCCCTCTCTTTCTGCCTCTCCTTTGAGGCTCACTGTAAACTAGTCCCTGTGGTGTAAAGTAACTAAATACATTTACTTAAGTACAGTACTCAAGTTCACCAGCCAGCTAAAACGTGAAAATGCTACTTGTGATTCACTTCCAATACACCTTTTGTTAAATTAAGTGAATATCGCTTCAGACCTCTAGCTGTCCATTCTGTGTATGCTCAGAGTTCATACACAGCACTGGCTCTATAATGAGAAACAAAGTGGCTCAGACTGAGCCACACAACACTGCGCTCGTACACATGACAGGGCAAAAGCCATGGATGTATAAAGAGAAAGGCAGTGGGAGCAAGAGGAATGGTAAATCTGGCACATGCTAACGATCTGGCGGGAGGGATGTATTTGTTTGGGTATTGAATTCAAATCAACAACCTTTGCCCAGAATCACAGACGCCACCTTAAAAGGGAACTCTGTTTACAGGTGTTGGGGAGAACTACTGCATATGGGAAAAACAGTTGTCTAACACCTATTGAGGCTCCAGAGGGAGCTGTGCGAAGTCTGATTAAATGCTGTGATGTCAAAATGTCAGGGTTACATAAGAGATAGATAAACTTTACATACACTACTGCTGATTCTGCATAGAAAGTGTGAAGTTCATTTTCATGTGTGTGTGTGTGTGTGTGTGTGTGTGTGTGTGTGTGTGTGTGTGTGTGTGTGTGTGTGTGTGTGTGTGTGTGTGTGTGTGTGTGTGTGTGTGTGTGTGTGTGTGTGTGTGTGTGTGTGTGTGTATTGAGAGGGTGGATTAGATGCATTAGGGTGGGTCTACTGTACACTTTGATCCAGAGGATTTTCCCTTTTAAACTCAGGATGACACAAAAGCTCAAAGATGAGAAGCTTCTAAAGTAGGGATATCGCTGAATTAAAATCACTTTAGCTTCTCAGCAATGAAACCACTGAACCCAGGATTAATACGTCACCATGTCATGCCTCATGACATTTTTCTTTGTTGAACATTTCAAGCCCTTCCTTTATTAATACTTAACAGTTGTAAGCTGTTGCAGATCTAAATGAATCATACTGTACATGAATTATGCACATTCTGTGCAGGCAGATCCACAGTGGGCCTCAGTTAACAGCCCTCTGTCATATAAACATCTGTAGACTGTGACTCTGCCTGTTGCAAAGGCACTGCTGAAAAAAACTAACAAAGCTTACACACTGTACTTGCCCTCTTCCTCCTTTTCCACAAACATACAGAAACCCACTTCATTACCCAACTTGGTCAATATTTTGAGAAGAGGGGGATTTCATCTTCAGCAATCTGCTGTCCAATTTAAATCAGTCTTCCTTGTTATGCAATACTTAAATACCATATGAGAGAGATGAAACATGAGAGCCAGGGTCATGGTCCGGGATTAAAGCTAGGATTACAGTCATATTTAATCACATAATATTTAATAAATTAAATGAAGAATAATTATAAATCTGATGATTTAATTTCAGCTACATGAAAAACAATACTAGTGAGTCAACATGACTAAAGAGACCTGCACCTCTATACATTTCTTCTAGGAGAGGATCCATTTCAAGCCAAATAGATGAAGACAAAGTGAGGAAACGTGTAAAGTATGCCTCCCTGTATGGCACAGGATCTGGGCAAAACTATCACTTTGCCCTCCCCAGAAAAGCCACCTCCTCTCCTCCTGCCAGAGAAGCATCAAGAGAACAAAGCCTGTAGATCACAGTTACTGTAAATGGTGCATGTACTCTGAATAGGGCATAAATCATGTTATTGCTCATTTAGCCAGGGCCGGCATCCGCTTTCTGATTGGCTATCAGGGAGACAGGGTGGGGTTAGATGCCGAGGGAGGCTCAGGGGTCGGTTACAAGATATCCTCTGACTGCAGCCGCTTGCTCTGCACTTCTCCTCAATACATAGTCACATTTTATAAAGCTGACTAGAGGAGTGGTCAGCTGGACACGGGTAGTCAGATGGACACACTGAACGCAGCATATGTAAGGATGTAGATAAGGAGCACACACACACACACACACACACACACACACACACACACACACACACACACACACACACACACACACACACACACACACACACACACACACACACACACACACACACACACACACACACACACACACACACACACACACACACACACACACACACACACACACAGAGAAATGATCAGTCTCGTTACATGCACATATGCTTCTCTGGCCTCGTAGCTCAGCGTCCTGGGGTGGACAGACAGATGACACACTGTCCTTGTGTTCCAGTTTCTCGTTACTTCATCCAAGCTCCATCGGTGGTTATCCACATGCACATATGCATGCATGCACACACGCACACTACCTTCAGATTAAACAAACGTGCAAATGGGAACCAAACCAGCGAGTATCCAACTGTGAGGAAGCCTTTTGTGGATATATAAGTGTTTCTAAAGGCTTTTATACAGCATATAGGTCAAATATAAATATGTTAAATCCCATTTTAAAATGAGATCAGTGGATACTAAATGGCAGAAAACCAACAGGGTAAGGAAACACGGTCCTAAAATTGATTCCGCCTGTAAAAGGGAAAAACAGGCCGGTCCCACCTCTTCACTGAACAATTTGTTTAGTTGTTCCTAATGGGTCTTTCCATTTGTGTATTCGGCTGCTCGTTTCCGCAATTTAGCACAAATTAAAGCACAGAGAGGTCTCCCTTTACAGGGTGCCGATGGCTGGTGATAAAAGTGAGATGTCTGCTCAGCTGGTGTTGGATGTGAGCCAGCCCACGCCAGGAAACGGCTCTCTCTGTTCTCCCATCAATGCCCCGGTGCAGCTCACAGCTCAACCTCAAGCCTGCATGTGAGGAACGAATCCTCCAGAACAAGAAACCCACGCTACAGCGACAGAGTATGTGATAACAGAATGATGAACTACAGCTAAATGCACCAGAATTAGCAGACACAAAAAGCTTTGTTTCTTAAAATTAGATTATAATGATGCAGTGTCATTTTTAGTCAATGCCAAGCCTTTTACAAATTGAGTTTTTCATGAATTATGGCCACTGTGTGGTGTTTTGGAACAGTGACGAGATTATAAATCATATTAGCTGTAGCGGTTATTAGTTGATAACTCAATTTAATGTTTGCTTAATATTTTGATAACCGATTCATTGTTTCACTCATCTTTGGCACAAGATGAGTGAAAAAAATCCACTCTGTTGTTCACTGACAAAACAACCAACTAACAATACTGTGCGCCTACGGTCATGCTGCAGCATGCTAACATTTGCTCATTAGCACTTAACACAAAGTACAAAGTGATGGAAATGTCATTAGGTTTGCAGGTATTTAACCATAAACCAAAGTAGTGCACAATAACAATTTCGACCTGATGGTTGCGCTAGGTAAAAAGTCAGAATGGCCATTTTTAACTATTTTCTGTATTGAAAAAACAACAATGAATCTAATGAGAATCAGCAGATTAATCAGCAGATTGCAGAACTAATACTAGCTGAATCCACTCTACAACATTCATACTAAAAGACTGGTCTTGTAGTTTTAATGCTTCTATTAAA
Source organism: Perca fluviatilis (assembly GCF_010015445.1). Taxonomy (NCBI): domain Eukaryota; kingdom Metazoa; phylum Chordata; class Actinopteri; order Perciformes; family Percidae; genus Perca; species Perca fluviatilis. The sequence continues at coordinate 24,955,208 of NC_053121.1, read as the reverse complement.
AGTAGTTGCAAATGGGCAGCTCCTGAATGCATTAAACCTCAGAGTCTTTTTGCAGAAGGCTATTACTCGGTCAGAGGTTTAAATCAGATACTTATCAACATGCCGTCTAATGGCGAGTTGGAAAATTACCCCCATGTTGTCTGGGTCCAATCTCTGTGTTATTATCCATCCCCCCCATGAGAGATAATTATGTTCAACTGTAATATGAACATAGCATGCTAACAACCCTACAGCCATTAGTCACCACAATGCCTCCTCTAGGCTCTGGATGTTCGGTGTGAGAAGTATCATCTCTCTCTTTTTGCTCCAAACCGGAAAACAGCTCCTTCTGTCCGGACTCAAAAGGAAAGCAGGAGGCCATTAAAGTGCAGAGCCGATAGAGATGGGAAGGGCCTGGCACTATGTGAGAGCAGCTACTTCTCTTATCTGCTATGCTCGAAATCCATTTGGCCTGGTAGCTGCATACACGCCCACAGTCAAGAAGGGTTACTGTGTTACAGAGCAGGATTTTGTGCTAAATCATTGAGCCTGATTTTTCAGTTTAAAAACTGTCAATAAAAGAGAGATGAAAGAGGAAACAAGCGGGACAAAAACAGAATGCAATCTAAATGAGAAGCAGTGCTGCTTTACAATCATCATTCAAACTTATGTTCTTCATTTTAAAAACAATCCTCTGTACAGCTTTAGCTGACAAGATTTGGGTTCACATGCTGCATCCAAGCCAGTGTTTAGAGCACTAATGAGTCCACTGGATTTGTGCGAGTAGTGGTTTGAGACAGAACAGCTGAGACAACAAAAAAAAGTCAGCTTTCCTTTCTTAAACCAGAGGAAAAGCTGGACAGCTAGGGCTATTAAATATTTAACACCTCAGTATGTGGTCAATCATAAACCTTCTTCCTGTCAGTGATTGAATTGCTGAGCAACGTGGATCCACAGTGGATCTGGGAGCTTATCAAAACAGAAATTCTTACAAATGAAGGCCTTACAGGGGGCTAGAGATCGGCTTACAAATGTCCAATACTCATATAAAACGATTGTCTATCAAATATAGGCTTTATTATAGATATATATATAATAGAAATGGTTGAGATGAGACTAAAAGTTGGAGTTGGAAAAACTATAACCAACTATTTAGATAACTGAAGAATTATTTCAGATTTTTTTTCATGCAAAAATACCAAATGTTTGCTGGTACAAGCTTATTTAAATGTGAGGATTTTACCATTTTCTTTGTCATATACAATAGTACTGTAAGTAACCTGAAGATATTTGGATGAGTAAGTAATTTCAATGCATCACCTTGTGTTCTGGGTAAGTACAGTTTATGGCATTTCATTGACAAAATTAGTTGATTAATTGAGCAAAGATCAAATAATAATAATAAAAAAATAATAGTTAGTTGCAGCTCTGACAATAACATGATTAATCCTACATTCCCTTGATTAAACAATTAACCTTTGGACTATAAAATCCCAAAAAAATATGTCACTAGCTCCCAGAGCCCAAAGGTGGAATCTTCAGATGCTTTATTTTGTCAAAAACCCAAAGGATATTTGTTTTATGATCATAGAGGACAAAGGAAACCATAAAATATTCACACTTGAAAACCTGGAAAGGAGTATTTAGATATCATATCATATCATATAATATAATATATATATATCTGCCAATTCATTTTCTGTCGATCAACGTATCGACTAATTGACAAATTGTTGCAGCATTAAAGTTGGACAATGTTGGATAAGGTTAGGCTACTCAGTAGAACATACGGTCAGCTAGCCTACTATAGAAATATTGGAAATTTGGAGATTAGGAAGAGGCACAAGAGCCTTAAAATGACTTGTGAGCACTTCCTTGAGCAAATCAGAATTTATCGTTTCATTAGGAGGCAGAGACAGGAAATGGACTTACTCGAAAGCAAAGAAGAGGGAGCAGGTCCCGACGATGAGGAACAGGGTCAGGTAGAAGACTCCCTTCTGCCGGGCCATCATCACCCGTCCGTCGCAACAGAAAGTGTTTTTTCCAGGGAGCTTCTCCCATTTTCGCACCTTTCGGGTTATCATCACCGCCGACATGGTGTCCTCTCTTCAGATCGGTCCTCAGTCCTTCTTTGGGTTAATGTCAGCTATTATACTGTGAAACGGTTCAGATAATAAGCGGATGGGTTTCACAAATACTGTTCAGTCAATGTGACACAGTCCACTGGCAAAAAAACAAACGACTTACTGAGTCATATTAAAGATTTCAGCACAATGCGAAGATTGTAAAGCTTTTTTTTTTTCGTTTAAAGTGTCGCAGTCACATCAATCCATTGTGGTCTAATCCATTATTTCCAGTTTCCCGTCTTTACTGCAGCATGTCATTCCCACAGTGAGGCTCCCACGCTGCTCAAACACCGACAATCGCAATCATCTCACCAGCCAATATTAAATTAAAAACAAATATTAGAAATTCATCCAAATGCTTGCGGCAGATGTTTCCCACTAGAAGCTTGAAAATCCAGCCGTGGCTGTTGCATTGGGAGCGCGGACCTTGACCGATTCACATTTATATCATCTCCATAAATCATAAATGATCGTACAGGCGTTCACAGACATTAGTTCATATGATCAGTATGTCTTCAGGTATAAAATGTAAAAAAAATCCTTTAGAAATAAGAAATAACCGCCTGTATGGACGCAAAAGTGTAAAGCTGTTTAATGCTTTCCCCCCGCAGGATGCCAGCTCTCGGTTTTAGTCAATGGCAGCAGGAAACACGCCTAGATTGAATGTCTAATCTTAAAGGGGCAGGACAGGTAAAACAAAAAGGAACAAAGGACACAGCTGAAGGTCCTATTTAGATCACATTAATATGCTGTATTGCTCGCGTGTAGAATTACCCAAGGGAGGAGACTGTGAAGGAGCGTATTCATGAAGATAATTAGCAGTAGCCACCAGTTGCTCTAATTAATTAGTGTTGCTCCATGTGTTGTTTAAAGGCCCTGACACACCAACCCGATTATCGGCCATCAGACAGTCTGGCGAGGTCAGTGACTCGAGTCTGTTCGGTGTGTTCCGTGCCGTCGTCCGTTGGAGGAGCCGTCGGCCTTCATTTGGGCCGATTTGACATGTTGAATCGGAAGGCGGGCAGTTGGACTCAATGGCCAATCTGATTGGTGAAGCGCTAACCTGGAAATGACGAGTGGGATGAGCCTGAATAATGCCTCTCAAAATCTGACAAAAATCTTTTAAACTGACCTTTGTTGATCTGAAATGAAGACAGATTCAGCAACTGCATGGCCTATTTCTCGCTTAAAATGTTTTCAGAAACACGTTTCGGTTATTCAGGTTCGTAAAATATGAGATTGTATTCTGAACGAGCCGCCATTATGCTCCGTTGTAAAATCCTGGAGCAGCCAGACCCACGTGACGTTCGTTCAGTCAGCTGCTGGTTTTAATTTTTTTGGTGACAATACAGATTAGTGCCGCCTGCTGTTATGGAGACGTATTACGTCTCGCGCACGCGCAGAACATACGCTCAAGTCGGCGTCACTTCGCTGTGTTCCAAGGCACTTTTTTGACCAACTCAGGGAGGCTTTTCTGCCGAAGGTCGGCCGTCGGGTTAACCCAATAATCGGCCGTTGGACAGTCTGGCGAGGTCGGTGACTCGAGTCTGTTCCGTGTTCCCATCCGTCTGAGGGGCCATCGGCCTTCATTCAGCCGGTTTTCATTTTTTGGGCAACAATACAGATTAGCGCCGCCTGCTGTTATGGAGACGTATTACATCTCGTCTCTTCGGTGTGTTCTGAGGCACTTTTTGGACCAACTCGGGGAGACTGATCAGCCCAACTGCCTTTTCTGCCGAAGGTCGGCCGTCTGGTTGGTGTGTAACTGCCTTTAAAGGTTCCAGAGAGCAGGGAGAAACACTGCAGAGATCCTCAGAGAAAATCACTTTCCACTAAAGCCGCTATGGAAATAAAGAGATGTTCACTTTTTCAATGCCATTCATAACATATATCTTGTGTTTATCAAGTTAATCAATTTATTGTTTTTCATATCCAATATCCAACTTTATTTAAACTGTATTCTTTGTTTTGAATATCTCGTGGTGAATTGTATATTTTTTAAGTATGTAAAAATATATTTTGAAAACATAACAGAGGAGTGAGTACTTTTGCTCCTGATTTATTAACTGATCTCAGCAGAGATCCTTTTAGTTCCCCAAAATGTTCCTCATATTCCTTATAAATAATGTTAACAAATAAGAGCTAATTCTGATTCTAAAACATAGTGAGTGAACTCATGCTAAAATGACATTTTACTTCTGAATTGTTTGAAACTAGTTTTCCTGTGTGAAACAAATGGCATCTACAGGTGAAAACGTGAATAAAACATTAAAGTGAAAATAAAACACCACAGATTCCTTTCCCCACATCTGTGTCTTTTTTTTATTTGGATATAAATTGCAGAATATTTTTACTGAGTACTTTTGTTGTTGAACAGATGTTGGTCGCTGTAATGTGGTCATGGTAAGAAGCAAAACGTGCAGTAAAATTAAAGGAGACATTTGATCAGGTGTGGATATCAGTATTTACAAATAGAAGACTATAATCAATAAATGACTGGTGTTTTTTATATTGTATATATATTATTATATATTATTAATGATGATAACATTATGAAATGTTGCATTTGTAACAAGCCCAGGTCAAGAAAGTCTTGGGTTACAACTTAATTTCGCCTAAAATTGACACAAAGCCCTTTTAATAGAAATGTGGGAGGTTTGTCAAAAGTATCCAGTTAATAAATATTTTCAAGTTGATATAATAACTTAACAGAAGGTTATAACTATTGATCTTGTATTAATGATATATATTCTTAAACAGTAAGTCCTTTGTGTTGGGTCTCATTCAGAAGCCACACTGCAGTCAACAACTGCTTCTCTCTCTCTCTCTCTCTCTCTCTATATATATATATATATATATATATATATATATATGTGTGTGTTCATGGCTAGTAATATTAATTACATTCTGACCACACAAGCTGTATAAAAGCCCCTGCTAAGTCTCTTTGGGTAAAGACATTAAAAGGGATATTATGACATTCAATATTGGCTCAGCTCAGTCATACAGCCATTATAGCCTCCTTGTTGCTATACATGGAAGCAAGAAGATGGCACTTTATCAGACGCACAGGGGAGGGCTGTACCATAAACGACCCGGAGAGTGAACCAAACATCCTTCACTCTCGGTCTGCCCTGAAGGTAAGGACCAGAGGTAGAAAAGCTAGACTACTGTACGCCTCCATCTTGGACTGTATGAAATAGGTTTCCATCAGTCAGTATCCCTGCTGTTTTACAACTTCTCCAGAGGAAGAAATTATTAATACAAAACCTGTCAGATGTTCCAACCTGCAAACTCAAATTTACTCATGATGGTGCCACCTTTCATTACATAAGAAGACATCAGGGAGGATGGGGTAGTTAGATCTTACTGCAAGCAGAAAGTGTAAGGGAATGACTGATCTAATGTGTTAAAAAGCAGATAGATAAATAGCTGTATCCCCAAAAATGGCTTGATTTGAAATACATACCAATACCACCTCTACAATACAAACTAACACATATTACAAAAAAATCATAGTGTAGTCCAGAGTCAATCAATTCATTCATTCATTCTAAGAAGAAGACCGATTAAAACAGGAAATGCTGAGACAAAACTGCATCTAGTATCACATAGAACATCAACAAGTCTACTAGTCTAGCATAATGGGTTTATCACTATAGAGAGCCGAAGTCCCGCCCCTTCCGGTGGACCTCATGGGACCTAAACTCAGAAAAAATATGAGCGGTAGTGAACGGGGAGAAGCAAATTATTTTTTGATCCCGTTTGAATTGAGCCATGGATTACAAATATGATGTTCGTCAATTCAAAAGATAATTTTTCAACCGAAGAAAGTCTCAGTTAGCCGTAGGTTTGTCATATGACCACTTAGTTTTGTGTGAAACCGCTCAGTGGACTACATCTCCCGTCTCACACAACCTACCTCACCTAGCTTGATGCTCTGCTTGCTAGCTAGCTAGCTAGCTTAGCTCTGTTCCACAACACATGTAACGTTATCTTAACTGCTGTGTTTTAAAGTGTTCTCAGCAGATAAGCAAAAGAACAAGCGAGATCCTCTGCTCATTAGAGTAACGTTACATCCCTGGTACGATACAGAGAGACATCGTAGCTTCAGCGAGACGTCATCCATGAAGTTTGTAGTCTTTCTAATTACGTATTTTCACAGTCTTATACTTCAACGCTTTAACAATAAACTGAGAATTTCTTCGGTTGAAAAATAATGTTTTAAATTGACGAACATCATATTTGTAATCCATGGCTCAATTCAAACGGGATCAAAAAATAATTATTATCTCTCCATTGACTCTAGTTCATATTTTTTCTAAAGATAGATCCCATTGGCCGGAAGTAGAAGGGCGTGACTTCGGCTCTCTATGAAACCACCAATCATCATGAAATCTCACTAAGAAAAGTTGACGTATTTGATCTAATCCAGCATTTTCTAAATCAGGATTGGACTCTGTTTTATCGATTATTACTACTTTTTGAAATCTGCAATACCAAATTGCTAGACTGACCCTTTAATGAAATTTCTGGAACAAAAAAGAGAACAGCATAGTGATCTGGTAATGATTTTAATATAATAGTAGAAAATCCCGAAATAAATAAATAAATGTTCTTCCTCAAAATGTTTTCTTGTACCTTACATGCTCATGTAAAATTATTCATATATAGACAGCTTGTTCGGCTTTATTTAGTCACGAAACTGATACATCTAGCTACATGGGCAAGGATTACTTTTTCTCACAGGCGTGCAACATTAATTTAGCTAGCCCATGTTAGGTAGGCTTTTTTTTTTGTGGCGTCAGCGGACGAAAATTCCATAATAATCTTTCATCATATTTTAATTCAAGTGGTCTGAGAGAAAACAATAGCTCATGGCTCTGTTTTCAGGCTTTAGAAAATGTAACCCATGACGTTGGCCAATCACAGGTCACTGCAGAAAAAGCGAGAGGTTTTCTGCGCATGCATTGTCCGTGCGATAAAGAGGGGAAAGGGAGAGCTGTAGAAAGAGGTATCACTCAAATTCTGGCGTTTTTTTGCATTCTATCCACTGCAGCTTTAACTCACCCTCCTGTGTTTGGAGCCGTTTGTCTCCATCTATCGACATCGACGAGCAACTTATCCAAACTGCTAACGTTAATGATGTATTGCTTCTATTACAATAATGTTAGCTGTCGTTCTCTATGAAACTATATAAATTTATAAATAAATATTTATATAATAAATATATAAAGACGTATCCATCATCTTTTAATAAGAAGTTGCTCTTTTTCAGCAGCAGAAAAGCTTAAACCGTGGCGTGTTTGCAACATAGACAGTAAAATTAACGTTTGCAATAAAGTTTAGTATTTTGAAACGTCCGTCTTGGATAACAATCCGACTAGAAACATGCGTTGTGTAGACCCGGCCTACTCTCCCTCTGATTGGCTAGTACTCGTTACCTTCGTTGGTTAGGTAAAAAAGACAAAATTGCTTAAAATTGTAGATAACCACAATGTTTACTACGTGTGATGCACGACGTAGCCATCTTTGAAAGTGAGCTCGGGGTCCTCTGAGTTCAGACGACTTGACGAGTCGTAAATACGACCTCGGGGGCGTTCTTTTTGCAACTTCCGGGTCGTAACTCCGGAAAACAACTCGTAAAACGACTTCGGTGGACAAAAAGAACGCACCATAAGCAAGCGGAGTGTGATTGGTTAGGGTAAGAGTAAACATTTCAGGGAAAGCCAATCAGAGGCAGAGTAGAGCGGAACATGCCTTCACCATCCTGGTTCCTGGTTCTCTTACATCCCTGTCTATGTTACATCCCTGGGAAAAATACTCGCCTACTGTTTATCTCTAATTTCCGTTTATATAAATTAGATATTTATGTTTGCGCTTTTTAACCGTCAAACATAAATACAGTGGGTTTGTATGTTTGCTCACGAATGGAAGGTGTGCCTTGCCTTCGTGTGTCGCAGTGTCATGCACAGCAGTTCAGGTAATCAGCCATCTAACGTTAGTGAGTGAATAGCCTAAGCTAAGCAATCAGTAAGCATGTGAATCAGATACACTAATGTGGACAGAACCATTGTTTGATTACCAAGTTAAATGTGTTTTCTGTACTTATTTTAATAACAATTTTAATCTTATATCGCGTTAAACGTCTTTTTTACAGGACATGTCTTCAGTCCAAAGGGGCTCTTGATCCGAGTTTGTGTTTACTGAAAGACTCAGATGGGACAGTCCTCTTGCCCATTTTACCATCCTGTCTTTCACAACTTGATCTGCAATCTCTCAGAACCATGGTGGCTTCAGACGGTGCTTGTGAAATAGTTAGGAGTCAGGTAATTAAAGCTAAGCTTCACTATTAGCAGCAGGCAGTACTTTAGTGCAACTTTAAAGTATTGTTTCTCCTGTTGTCTGTGCTGTTGTTGTTTTTTTACCACAGTCTCCTCTTCTGTCAAAGAAGAAGAGAGGAAGAACAAGTGGTAATAAACTGGAGCAAATCCTCCAGGAGCTGTTGGAATCTCATGGTGAAAGATGGACAGAGGAGCTGAGGGGGGATCTCCCTCGCAGCTTCCAGAGGCATGAAGACCTATTCCTGTTGGGAGACAACTGCTTTTCTCTGCCATTATGGAAGAAAATGGGTACTGTTCTCAAACTTACCCACGCTTTTCTTTATTACTATGTGTATAAAATAATTAATGAGGACATTTATAGATTTCTTTTTACTTTTGTAGGTCCACAGCTATGGAGTGCAGTGGCCAAAGGACTGGGGGCAACGCGGCTGGCAAAGATGAGTCAAATATCCAGGGATGGATTTAGGTCTCCCGTGGTGACCATGCTGTTAGGAGAGCACAGCTGGGTCAAACATGTGGACAATCGGATTAAGTAAGTCTCAATCCTAATCAGATATTCATTTGCTGTTGATTTGCTCACTAAGAAGGTCTTGGGGACATGAATGAAAAACTTTGACAATGACTAAAACATGTCTGAACTTATATCTTCATCTTTGTTTCAGGTATGAGTTTGATATAACCCAATGCATGTTCTCAGCTGGAAACATAACAGAGAAGCTGCGGGTGGCTGGATTTGACTGCAGAGGGGAGACTGTGGTGGATTTGTATGCAGGTGGGAGAACTGTGTCAATGTGACATGTTTTTACATTGATTAAGAAATATTAATATAGTATAATTATGTTTTCCTTAAGCATCACTAAAAGGGATACAATAAAACACATGTCCTATATCATACAATCCATACTGAGGATGCATTGTGTATTTAAGTCCAGGTTTAGGTGTAATGCCTACCCAGAAAAAAAAAATTACTTCAATTGTGTCCAACCATTGTACACTTGAGTAGTAATTTAACACAATTTGAATTATTAACTATCACAACTGTATCTTGTGTCAGGTATTGGATACTTCACTCTCCCATATCTGGTCCATGCGGGGGCCAGTCATCTTCACGCCTGTGAGTGGAACCCTGATGCAGTTGAAACGTTACAGAAAAACCTTGTGGCCAACGGGGTGTCTGACCGCTGCACTGTTCACCAGGGAGACAACCGACAAGTAACGTGTTTTCATACGCATCCCATACTGCTTTGTGAAGTTACAGTATTAGCTCTGTCTTAATTGTACTTCACCACAGGGATGAAAGTGTTGACGTACGCCCTCTAGTGGTAGTACTAGTTCACATTTCTGTGTTGTCTTTCAATTAAATCATTTTAGAATTCAGGCTATTTCTGGGGGTGACACTCAACTATTCCATTGTGTCTATCACTGTATGTTATATATTTTTCAGTGGAAATATATTGTGATGATACAATGATAATGTGATATTGCAGTACATATTTTTTTCATTTAAATTGATAAGCTAATTTTATTTCAAAACAATAACACAATTATATATGCAATGTTATATTTTTGACATCACACTTATTACCTTGCAACTCAGTGTGATATAATTGAACAGTTTTGTTTCTTTCTATGTTATTTTTATACTAAACTGATTTCAACTATATCTCTCAGTTCTAACCTTTGCCAGGAGCCTGCACTTTTCACAACCCTTTAAAATTAGATTTTATGTTATGAAACTTGAACTCTAGATCAACCCAAAACAAAACCACGGGTTTTTCAAGATTTCTGAAATTTTTGACACTTTTGATATTTTATGCTATAACTATTAACTATTAGAAAGTTGGACAGCAACAACTTGTACCTTACTTATTCCAAGCGAAGCTTTAAAGCTATTTTAATTGCTCTTTACTACAAGACATCCTAATATTATGTATTGTATCATTTTGCACTTTACAATTTTTTTTGTTTTTGTTTTTTTTAAACCCATCTTGGCCATCTTTTAATCTGCATCTCCTCCAGAATGCCAAATATTTCACAGGTGAAATCACTAAGTCATGGCCTCAATCTGTTCTATGTAAAAAGCATGTGCTCCTAGATATTTTGTGCAAAATCGAATCCGCTCTATTACAAGAATAACTAAATAAGTTATACCCATTTTTGGGGAAATAATTTAGTTAACATTATTAAAGAGTTTTTTATTTTATTTATTTTTTAGCTCCGGCTGTGTGACATTGCTGACCGAGTGAACCTGGGTCTCATACCGAGCTCTGAGGACGGCTGGCCTGTTGCCTGTCGCCTGCTGAAGAGAACAACTGGTGGAATTTTGCACATTCACCAGAACGTTACCTCAGTGTTACCGAACACTGCAGCCATCCCAGCAATCAATGATGCCACCCAGAGGGTTTCTGGGAAGAAAGCTGACAGAGAGGTGTGGCAGGCCTGGGCTGATGACACAGCAAACCGCATTGCTTCTCTTTTAAAAGACATCACTGGTGCACGGTGGATAACAAAAAAACAGCACATAGAACATGTGAAGTCATATGCACCTCATGTTCACCATATTGTGCTGGACTTGGAGTGCAGACCATCCTGAGCTGAGGAGATAAACACAGATGTGGACCCTATGGCATTCTTTATTTGAATATGCTGCAGTCTAGAAAAGAAATAGGCAACTGTATAGTTCAGATGTTTCCAGTGCAACCAAACACTATACCAGCTGGTCTATATGATTATTTAATCTGTCAGATATACGGTAGTCAGCTGCAATATTTTTATAGAACTTTATTTATGCAGGGCAGGGTCACTGTGCACAAATACTGTTTTGTTTTTTTAGAAAGGCTCTGCCTCATACTCATACAAATATAATCCCATCTGGAAGCTGCCAAGCCATACTAAATCCACAGCCTTATCTGTTGGACAGCATTAGTGGGTTTAGGTGCCTTGCTCAAGGGAACCTCAATGTTGTGTCATACTCACTGAATTTCCCTTTGGTGTTTGATACCTACATTTCTTGTGGTTGGCTAAAATGGAAAGCTTTAGACTGAGGCATGACTCACATCAGTGTGCTGGTATTACAGAAACACTCAAACCTATAAAACTCCCCCAACATAAATTTGAATAGGACATTGATATCATATAAACATACAGTACAACTCTGCTTTGTCAATATATCTTTAGAACTTCAGAAGGCAGCAGCCAATTGAATCAACCCTAATTAATTAATTCAACACTACTTGACAGTTTCACTTCTGAGCCATAAACAGGTGACAAATTAAAGAAAGAATACCTTATTAAATGAGTGGATAAACAGAATGCCAATGCGTACATACTTGGGTGTCGCTGAATGGTTTCATGAGCATGGAAACTATGTGAATCATATGATATGGCCCTCACAGTCAGCAGGTCTGACCCCAATTGAACAGGAGATTTTGGACCCAAATAAGGGAATGCCTACTGGATGAGTGGTGTTGATCCTTCCAGTAGAAAGCACTGAAGATGATCTGGCGGCTCGTGGTGGACCAACACATCAAGACAGTTAATGTTGTTTTTCTTTTGTCACCCATCTGTATCTGCTGTTGAGGTAGCAGGGGGTGAAAGCACACAATATGTCGTTGCACTACTTGCCAGTAGAGCCATGTTCAACAGACACGGTTGGATTTTCTTAGTGAGTGATTGCCTATATAAGTTTGTAATATTAATGATATCAAATACAAGGCAGCATAAATATCCAGGGTCACCTCTGCCCAATCCCAGTAAAGCTTGACCCCTCAGTCTATAAATGCATGGAGGCACCTGTGCACATTTAATTTGATGGGACTAAAATCAGCAGTGATTATCTATAATCAACCTGCTAATAATCATTAGCCAATCAGATGTTTCAGCCATAAATCTATAATATTTTATAATAAGATGGTATTTACAATGGGGACGAGAGACCCTATGAAAAAGGTTAATGTATTTTTTTTGGGGGGGGGAGATAAAATATCTCATACTGACCTCTTGGATACTAGATATTTGTTGTGAAGTCTGGGTGAGACTGCAGAACTGTTCCTCTGCAGGCAGGTTTTATAGGCTAAGTAATCATTAGCTTAACAATGTGTTCTACCATCATTCTGCATACGCCTTGACAATAAATAATGGCATGAGTGTATAATAGGGAACTATACAGACACACCATCTGTAGTGCCTTTTTTGTTAGCATTTCTCACATTTATTATCTGATACGGTCAAAAAAGAAATCTTCAAAAGTAAAAGTTCTGCAGTTACCGAAACTGTTGCGTTATGTTTGGGAGGGTAAAGGGAGCAGAGCAAATTAATGGACTGTTTAAATGGGTCAACTTTTCCACATCCAGCCCTCCTGTGGTAAATAGAGCTAAGGAAATGTACCTGTCATGGAAAATGTGGAGAGGCGCTCCTGCCTGTCTGCTGCTTGCAAACTTTCCTTATCTTCCGGTAGTGTCGGGACTCCTCTAGCGCACAAAGTCAACTGTTTTTGGACACGGGAGGCAAGAAGAAGAAGTTGGAAAGGCAGGGATATAGCCGACAAGCAAAGTGAGTAAACCGTGCAGGTTATAGCTACACATAAATTCAATCATTTAAAATGCGCTGTATGCGTGCTACTTTTAACCGTTTTTGTTGTGTTTTCTGTCAGGAATATCTCGCTGTCGCCCGTAGCGACGCAAGCCGTGTAGCGGTGGTACAGTCGACTTTTAACAACAGGTGTGTGACATTTTATTTATTTAACATAGCTCTATTTTGTGTTATTTATCAGCCGATTTCAGACTTATCCACTTAGTAAAATAATCGAATCGTTTCCCCAAATCTTCAGCCTTCACAGTCAGATAAAAGCAAACTTTAATAAAGAAATCATGAAGTGACTATGGAGTAACGTTAGCATTATTTTATTCTCAGTTGATAACGTAACGTAGCCTATAAAGGTTCGACCGTTGGAGTCGCAGCCGTTAGCAGCTCAGCAAAGTTCTACTCCAAGTTTCGACATAGCTAGTTTATCAAAGATTGGTGATCTACAAAAACAAGATTTGTATGATTTGTTGTCTTGGAGTTTCATGTTTGTTATATTCATTCTGTTAATGACATTTACACTTTTACAAAACCTGCTACTACAGTTCTCCGTCTCAGTGTTTGTTTTAAACGAATTCCCTATTTGGTTAAACTAAGTGTTTGTAAAGGATTAGCTATTCCAGTGTGTTCACTCTCTCTGTCATACAGACGCATATGCGCCATTTCCTTGAATGTTAAACTTTGCCTTTAAAAGTTGCCCTGCAGGTATTGTACTAGAGTAGCTAGTTAGTTTGCTCCAGGCATTCAAACAACGATGGGGGGAGAGGTGTCAAGTTTTCAATGCAGTTTCGAATTGAAGCATTACCACTGATTAGTTACCCTATCCACACACGTTCCTCCTCACTTGAATTTCCTTTGATGCAAAAAACAAATAGAGGGTAAAGTTTCAGATGGTAACATTACATGACAGTTTGATGTTGGGATTAACATACTGTCTATGGGATTAACAAATGGTAACTTCAGCCACTGAACTCCACCCCGTTCCTTGTATCCTTAGAGGGTGGGAACCTTACATAGTTCATGTTGTTTTTCCCTTTCCCACTCAAAACAACCTTTCACCAGGGCAGAGGCTTTCTGTGGGATTTTAAATCCTCCTGGTTCCTTTTTAGTCGTTTATCATTTTTGGAATGCTACAGCTGTAGATTAATTCCTGTCCTCTCATGAAATGAAAAACATGCCGAAGGTTCAGTATTTAGATCTCATGGGTAATCCTTTTTGACTGATGGACATGAGAGTTTTTAAATAGGCTACAAGAAAGAGGCTACAACTCTTCTACTTAAAAACTAGAGTTGCTGTACTAAGGCTTCACGGTATGGAAGCCAACAGGAAGACAGAAATGTTGCTTATTTATTTAGTCATTTAAATAACTAACTAGACAACTCTTTCTGCCTGTCTGCATCTTCACCATTGCAGGACATCAAGTCACTAAGTTCCTCTTTTTACTGCAGAGCTTTGATGTTTCCTCATAAGATAATGGAGAAACAGGCTCTCCAGTAGGAAAGTCAAGAGTGATTTGTTTTTTTTTTGCTTTTAGGTAAAGTTTATTCCTGATGTTTTGTTTTCAGGAGATCTTCTAGATGCAACAGCGACTGAGCTGAACCTGTTAACCTGCGCGAAGGGTTCATGGTTCAAGGCACAATGCCCCAGGCTGCTGACATGATCAACCTGGGCTTCCTGTCTGACTCTGAGCGGGAGCTGATACTGGAGGTGCTGCAACGGGACAGGGAGTTGAGACAGGCTGAGGAGCAGCGTGTGCGGTGAGAAGAAAGCTTTAATTTTTAGTTAATAGTACTTCATGGGTAACTTACTTACTTTAGTTTCCCCCACTTATCATTAATAAAGGTACCAATCCATTCAATTCAAGGTATCACTAATTCAAGCTAAGTCATTCAGTTCAAGTATAACCTAACTTACCCTGTATTGAATGTTGTTTTTCTTAAGTGTATTTTGTAAAATTATTCACTATACACTTTGTTTTTACAACTTATACTAGTAAGTGCATGTAAGTATAATTTGGCACCAGTTAAAAAAAAACATTACCCAGCCCTAGTTGTTGGGTGCTGAAGACAAATTTACACTAGACTACAAAGATCTCATATCTTATCTTAATATACAGATGCTTGTGTGTGCACTACCTTGATTACTGAAAGCATTTATCATTTCATGTATTAGGACTGCAATTAACAATTCATTTAAAAAAAGTAATCATCAATGTATCTGTCAACTATTTTGTCTATAAATTGTTTGTTCTATAAAATGTCCATAACAGCGTACCAGAGCCCAAAGTAGAGAAGGCCCGATACCATTTTTTTTTGCTTCCCAATACCGATTCCGATACCTGAATTTGCGTATCGGCCGATACCGAGTACCAATCCGATACCAGTGTGTCATATATTTTATTATGTTTTAACAACTGTATACTACTATCCCTGTATGGATGTGATATGATTTCTATCTTTGTCGGTCTGGCTCAGGTTAAACTCTTTGTGAAACATGAAAAAATACAAATAATGAATGCCACAGAACTTTCTTTTATTATGAAGTTTGACAGTCAGTTATAACGGAAAAAGACCATAAATAAACTACCTTAATGTAGATTTTGTTTAGGGCTTTATTACGTGGTATCGGATCGGTGCATAAACTCCAGTACTTCCCGATACCAGCGTTTTAGGCAGTATCGGAGCCGATACCGATACTGCACCTCATCTCTAGCCCAAAGTGACATCTTCAAATTGCAATTTTTGTTTGACCAACAGTCTAAAATCCAAAGACTAAAAATCTCAATTTATTATCAAACGACGATGATGAAAAGCAGCAAATATTCATATTTGGAATCGGAACAGAAGCTGGGACTAGTGGATTTTTGGCATAAAAATGTACTTCCACAATACATCTTCTGTTAATGTAATGTAAAACCCAAACATGAATGAGGTTTATGTCATGTATCTAAGTGTCGTCAAGTGTGATACAGGGAAAAGTACAAAAAGTTGCAATATTTAAAATAACTTATAGACACTAGACCACTCAAGAAGTTTCTCATAGGACAACTTCTCTTGTTCTTTAACATTCTTGTTGTTGTGTGTCAGGAGTTTGAAGACAGAGTTGTTGGATGTGAAGAGGAAGGGGGCCAAACGTGGCAGTGGAAGATACAGTCAGCGTAGTTGTGGCAGATGCCAGGAGCCTCTGAGTCGACTGACAGTGTTCTCAAGCCAGTGTAAGATTTGCAATCACCATGTGTGCAACAACTGCCGAACAGTCCTCTCCAAAGGATCATGGCTGTGCACCGTGTGTGCCAAAGAGTTGTAAGACATTGTTTTGTTTATACTCTCCATTAACTTGACAGAATCATTGATATTTGTGTTATTGGTCAACAAATATTCAAAATGTGCAAACGTACCTCCCAATTACCAACCGTAGCATGTGTTGCTGACTGCAATAGATTTATCTCTGAAAAGCCAGAGCTGTTTATTTTTGCCAATGTATGTATAAATCGTAACAGTAACAATATGGTGCAAAATATTATTGAGCTCATATGATGGGTAACCATTTAAAAAAAACATTCAAATCTGTTATTTAACTGATAAATGAGTGTAAATTCTGTTCAATATAGACCTTTTTTAAAAGTATTTATATTGGATTCTAGGGATCTAAAGAAAAGGACAGGTGACTGGTTCTACGATCAAAGGGTCAACCGGTTCTCCACGACGCCTGGACACGACCTAGTGAGAGTCTCTCTGAAAAAGAAACCTCAGAGTGAGTACAGGAAGAGGAAGTGGGTATTGACTGTTTAACCAGGAATGTAAACAGCTCTCAGACTTGGCCAAATGAAATGCCCACAGTCACTGGAATGTAGTCCCAGTGCAACAGTAGGATGAGAGATTTGTTAAAAACCGCAGTAACATGATAGCATTTATGGTGCGTTCTTTTTGTCTTGTAATCGCAATTAGTAGCTCGAGCGTGACGTCACATCCGTGTCGAAAAACGAATAACCGCGGGTTGTTGCATTCTTTTTGTCACACAATACTACGAGTCGGAGAAAAGATGGATTTTTGTAACATTTTTAGTAACATTTAGGATTCTATTCACCCAGTTATTGACATATTACACAAATATATCTCACAGTTTGATACATGAAAATTACGTTTTGATTAACGTTAGGTTACTGCTCTGCTTTCTGCTCAAGACTTGGGTTAAAGCCATTGTTGTCATATAGCAACCGAGCGTCTCTAGCCAATTTCAGCTGCACAAGCTACAAAATAACTAATTAGGCGGTATTTAACTCCTAATAAGACTGTAGCGACATGCCTATAGGTAGCAGTATACAGCGCTATGTGTACAACTTCTTCATTTGGTTACAACAACGACAAAAGTGCTTAAAATTGTGGAAAACCACAATGTTTACTAAGTGTGATGCACGACATAGCCATCTTTAAAAGTGAGCTTGGGGTCCTCTGAGTTCAGACGACTTGACGAGTCGTAAATACGACCTCGGGGGCGTTCTTTTTGCAACTTCCGGGTCGTAACTCCGGAAAACAACTCGTAGATTGACTTCGGTGGACAAAAAGAACGCACCATTAGTTTTACTGGTGTGGAAGTGTGATTTTTATCTGTTGTTCTGTGTTATAGCAAAGAAGCGTGAGACAACAGGAGAACTGCTGTTGAGAAGTACTGAAATAAACCCTGATCTTCCCACTCCTGTGCCGCGAGTCAGGCAGAAAAATCCGATAACAGATGAAGGGTGCGTCATCATTCTTCACGGATCAGTTTTAGAAATGTTAATGGATTCTCAGACTCAGATCAAGAACATCTCAACCTTTTGTCGTGTTTTTTTTTTTTTTCTTTTTTTTTCTTTTCTCACAGTCATTCAAACGAGAATTCAGGATCAATTGCTTCAAAGGCGGAAGTTTGGTCAAAACCAACACATAGTGACACAGAGTCTGCAGAAAACAACAGTAAAAGTAGCAGTAAAACAGACACTCAGTCTGGTCATGTGACCCCTGAGCAACAAAGGTAAACTCACCTAGAGTTACTCTTAAAGGTACAAACACTACACGGTAACTTTAGGGCAACATTTTAGGCAGGAAGTGTAGTGGTTGGCCCTCCTCCCCCATAGATGATCAGTCAAGTAAAGTAGTCTAGTCTGAGGCTGAGACAGCCAAGCCTGGGTCAGTTCATTTGTAAATACAAACTGCATTGTAGTTTTTTAAAAAATCCTCCAATGATGAGATAAATTAGAGTAATTGCAATACATTTTTTTTTTTTTTTTACGATACATTTGGATTAGTTGGCCTGCAATTCTAAACGTCATAGTTTCCACTAAAATAAGACCGAAGTGTTATAGTGGAGACTGCATGGATGAGGGATCATCTGCTTGAAATGTCATGCGTTAATAAATAAATAACTTGAAGTGCTGTCCTGTTCATCTTTATTTGCAGTTAAAGTAAAACCCACAGATGGCATACAAATCTTGCCAAGATGTCCTGAATGCCAGTTTCTACATGTGTAGACATGTAGACACTAGTTAACACACGATTTGAAGTTATTTTAAATGTAAAAAGTTGTAGCTGTAATTAATAATGATTTGTATCATCACACAGGAGAGAGAACCGCTCAGTTCAGTCCAGCCCAGCAGGGTCCACTGTTTCCAGTCTAACCGCTCCAGTCAAAGCAGATATCGTTAGCGTTGACGGTGCCAACTTGGAAGTTGTACGAACTGTACGACTCTTTAAAGTGACATTGTCATGTTTCTATCTCAAACTTATGTTTGTTTTTTTTTCTGTGACTGTGACGCCCTGTTTCTGTCATTACAGGCAGCCGATGTACAACTGGTCAGTCCGACCCCGGAGATAGATGTTGATAGACTCTTTAAGAAGAGCGTCAAACGATCGCTAAACCCTCCTGGTTAGCATCTTAATATTATCAAGTTCAAGTCTGTTGTTCTTCTTCTTCCACAATCAAACATTGTGTGTATCACAGCTTAATTGCTGGTATGTGTGTTTATAACAGAGTGTGTATCGACACTGGACCTGCGTGATGGACGTGACACATCAAAGGCCTCACTGGTCAACAGGAGCCATTCTGTACCAGGCCTTGACATACAGGTAAGAATCTAAGTTTTGATACTCTTGACTCTCATGCTGTTTTCTCATGAATCTGTTATGTCTAATGTTTGATAAAGGCTTTACAAAATGTTTCCATCAACTTAATTGCCTGGAAGTGCATTTTTTTTGCCATATTAGTAAAACCTTTTCCTCTTTTTTTTTTTTTTTTTTTTTTTTTTTTTCTTCATTCTGAGAGCACCAAAATAAGGAAGCCTCAGTGTAGAGACACAAAACTGATCCTTCTACTATTTGTGATGTTGTAATTTTTCAGCATCCCCAACACTACTTCAAGTAACACTTTAGTTAGATGTTTTCCACATGCCCAAGAATGATGTTAGATATAGATACCAAGCAGGAGTGATAGTAAGAGCGACAGAGCAGAAGGTCTCCAGCAGAGAAGCCTCTTGCTCAAAACAAAACTTGTTTAGTGGCTACATTTAATTCAGATCTTTTGAGGCCATTTTCAGGCTATTTCTGGCTCTGCTGTGGTGGATTATTTGCTGTGTTATTTGTTGAATGTCACTACCAAATTGTAAGAACAAGGAACACTAGAGCCTGGCATTTACAGTTGATGTTTCAGATAATTTATTGTCATTCATTCTTCTGATATTTAATTTGACTGTAATTTGACTAAAATTTGTTTATTGTTTTGAATAACCCCTCATTATTGCTGACAACACAAATCTAATGAGGGTAAAAATCCCACTGTTTGTCTATGATCAGCCTTCTAAACGTGTATTATGTTGCCACAGGAAGATGGAGAGGAAGAGGAAGATATTGACAGCTTGGTTAGCTTTCATAAAAAGACAATGGCTTCGATCCCCTACAGCCTGAATAGCTCAAGGGTAAAGTATTGACATTTCTTGCCGCTTGCATTAGTCCTCTAAAGGCTCTCTGAAGAGCAGCTCATTATGTCTGTCAGAACGGAACTGATGTTGGGTAATCTGAACGAGCATCTATAACCTCAGGATATCCTCCAGCAAGTTAGGACGGGTGAAATTGGTATGTAAAGTCTACCAAAATGTGTCTATAGTTATCTCGATTTAGATATTGACAAAAACATCCTGATCTTTGCTTATTAGTTTAGTCCTTTCTCTTAACACTCCAGCATGTATGTGTTATATATGACTTTTATATATGTTTTAAACTGTGATCTGCAGCATTAAGCCTTTAGAGCATGCCTGTCCAAATAATATCTAAATGTCAATATTTAGTGTCAATGAAACTTGTATGTATGTATCCTCCAGAGCACACTGGGCAGCATGATGAGTATTTATAGTGAGGCAGGAGACTTTAGCAGTGTGGAGGTGAGCGGAGACCTCATCTTCTCTATGAGCTACGACGAACACACCCAAAACCTCCACGTCTTCATCAAGGAGTGCCTTGGGCTGGCCTACGGCGATGCCTCACGGCACCTTTCCCACCCGTAAATATATGAAAAACTTTTCCTGTTTTCCAGGCGTAGCTGTAATGTGAAGCTCCACGAGGCAAAACACATCATTTCAAGCACAGTTTGCACAAACTTTGACCTTCAGAGTGCAGATTGTGGCTTTGACATTTTTCTACAGCACACACACCCCTCAGTGATGTTAACACAGCTTTGATCAGTTTAGATAAGAAGTTGCGGTGTTTACAAAAGTCTTGATAGTCACATCCCAGAGGTGATTACTGAGCTTCACAGGAACTTCAATGTCAACAGATATTTCTTTCCATAGCTTTCAGGAAATGCAGCAAAAGAACCACTAGCCATGTCCAGGAGAAACACTGTTTGAAATATCTTTCTGTTTTTGTGTTTCAGTTACGTCAAATGTTATCTGCTCCCTGACAAATCTCGCCAGAGCAAAAGGAAGACCAGCATCAAGAGAAACACGGTCAACCCCGTCTACAAAGAAACACTGAAGGTGTGATTATAACTGGCACCTCTCTAACTATACCGCAACTGTTAACCTTATTCTGTTGATTTAATGACACTCCCTGATTAGTGACCTTGTGCCATACCGCCTGCAAATAATGACCACACCTACAGAGACTTTAAGATTGATATTGACATTGCAGATTAGAATAGCTGTTGTCAAATATTGATTTTAGTTCAATGTAGAATCGGTTTAAATCCAATGACAAACAAAGCTGCTGAAAGGGCAGCAGCTGGATGAATCAATTTGTACAAAACTATGACTTTTGGATATGCTTTTTTTAAATAGGATGTAATTATTTAGAAGATTTTAGATGCAACTTCTGATAAGATCTGAATTCATCTTCTGCTTTAATCTCCGTTCCATGATTTATTTAAAACCCCCTCAGCACCAGAGCAATTATATATATGTTTCAGTATTGAGACAGGCCTTTGATCCATCTTGTCTTTTTCCCTCATCTCACACTACCAGTACTCTATCAGCCGCTCTCAGCTGTTCACCCGCTCCATGTTGATATCAGTCTGGCATCATGGTCGCTTCAGCCGCAACGCTTTCCTTGGAGAGGTGGAGATCCCTCTGGACACCCGAGACCTCGACTCCCCGTACGAGGACCGCGTGGCTCTCATGGCGAAGGTAGATCAGGGAAACTGGATGTGGTTTTCTTTTGCGTACCATGAGTACCCTGTGGACTTTTCTTGTACTTGGTTAAAAACTCCACAGAATACCTCTTGATCCATATTGTGTAGTCTAGACAAAATAATGTAAACCCCCTCAAGGAAATGGGACTGAAAGGTGTCATTTGTCCGTTTTCTTGTAATCAAAGTTTCTGTTTACATTCAGTGTTTCTCATGAGATCTAACAAACGTGTTAAATGCATTTCCTTCCTCATAAAACATAACCAATTTTTCTTAAAAGTTTGAAACCTGCGTTGTTTGCATACATGTTTACTTGCTAGCAGTCTTCTTCTTCCCTGTCTTTGCTGGTGTTTGATTACCGTCATATGCAGATCTGTGGAAGAGTGTGAAACCATTGGCAGGAATGTGAACCTCGTCACCCGCATGCACATGCGATTAAACAAAAAGGGGACCCAGAAGTAAAATATTGCTGCATAGCGCTACTAGAGGTCAAAAAAAGCACCGGGTACCTCTTTTGTATCAATTATAAACACTTTTGCTACGAATATGTTTAATGCTATGTTGAATAACGTTTGTCAGAGAAAACAGAAGTCTGGCAATCAAGTGAGTTGTCAAACGAACAAAAGAGAGCAAAATCGTGTGTGCTAAAATTGCACATAGCATGGGTATAAAAACAAGGAGGAACAGCGGTCATTAGCTGAAACTAACCGAGGTATTACGGACATAAAGGACACAGTTGATTGACAAGCTAACAAAGTGTTTTTGACTGCCATATTTGACAGAACTAATCAGTGCTGATCAGATCACGATCACCAGTGCACTTCAGCATGTTTAAAATCAGTGGCCCAAAATGAGTGGCCCAAAAGTCTAAGCAAATCAAAACAAGGTGAAGCTATTGATTGGCTGTGAGGAGTAGAGCCTGACCTGTATAGATCTTGGCTCTCACCGATATATACAGTGCCTTGCGAAAGTATTCGGCCCCCTTGAACTTTTCGACCTTTTGCCACATTTCAGGCCTCAAACATAAAGATATAAAACTGTAATTTTTTGTGAAGAATCAACAACAAGTGGGACACAATCATGAAGTGGAACGAAATTTATTGGATATTTCAAACCTTTTAAACAAATAAAAAACTGAAATATTGGGCGTGCAAAATTATTCAGCCCCCTTAAGTTAATACTTTGTAGCACCACCTTTTGCTGCGATTACAGCTGTAAGTCGCTTGGGGTAGGTCTCTATCAGTTTTGCACATCGAGAGACTGACATTTTTGCCCATTCCTCCTTGCAAAACAGCTCGAGCTCAGTGAGGTTGGATGGAGAGCGTTTGAACAGCAGTTTTCAGTTCTTTCCACAGATTCTCGATTGGATTCAGGTCTGGACTTTGACTTGGCCATTCTAACACCTGGATATGTTTATTTGTGAACCAGTCCATTGTAGATTTTGCTTTATGTTTTGGATCATTGTCTTGTTGGAAGACAAATCTCCGTCCCAGTCTCAGGTCTTTTGCAGACTCCATCAGGTTTTCTTCCAGAATGGTCCTGTATTTGGCTCCATCCATCTTCCCATCAATTTTAACCATCTTCCCTGTCCCTGCTGAAGAAAAGCAGGCCCAAACCATGATGCTGCCACCACCATGTTTGACAGTGGGGATGGTGTGTTCAGGGTGATGAGCTGTGTTGCTTTTACGCCAAACATAACGTTTTGCATTGTTGCCAAAAAGTTCGATTTTGGTTTCATCTGACCACAGCACCTTCTTCCACATGTTTGGTGTGTCTCCCAGGTAGCTTTTGGCAAACTTTAAACGACACTTTTTATGGATATCTTTAAGAAATGGCTTTCTTCTTGCCACTCTTCCATAAATGCCAGATTTGTGCAGTATACGACTGATTGTTGTCCTGTGGACAGAGTCTCCCACCTCAGCTGTAGATCTCTGCAGTTCATCCAGAGTGATCATGGGCCTCTTGGCTGCATCTCTGATCAGTCTTCTCATTGTATGAGCTGAAAGTTTAGAGGGACGGCCGGGTCTTCGTAGATTTGTAGTGGTCTGATACTCCTTCCATTTCAATATTATCGCTTGCAACAGTGCTCCTTGGGATGTTTAAAGCTTGGGAAATCTTTTTGTATCCAAATCCGGCTTTAAACTTCTCCACAACAGTATCTCGGACCTGCCTGGTGTGTTCCTTGTTCTTCATTATGCTCTCTGCGCTTTACACGGACCTCTGAGACTATCACAGAGCAGGTGCATTTATACGGAGACTTGATTACACACAGCTGGATTCTATTTATCATCATTAGTCATTTAGGTCAACATTGGATCATTCAGAGATCCTCACTGAACTTCGGAGAGAGTTTGCTGCACTGAAGTAAAGGGGCTGAATAATTTTGCACGCCCACTTTTTCAGTTTTTATTTGTTAAAAAAGTTTGAAATAGCCAATGAATTTCGTTTCCACTTCATAATTGGGACCCACTTGTTGTTGATTCTTCACAAAAAATTACAGTTTTATATCTTTATGTTTGAGGCCTGAAATGTGGCAAAAGGTCGAAACGTTCAAGGGGGCCGAATACTTTCGCAAGGCACTGTATCTTTATCAATATGTTGGCTGATGTGTAAACACTAAGATTGTGTTTGAGGTCATTTAGAAAGTGAGAATCCATTACATATTTGGTCAAGTTAAAAACTCAATTTTTAATTGCACACTTCTTTTTTTTTATGACTAATAACCAAATTAAAGGAACCTTTTTGTAAATATTTTTGTCTACATTAAGTGTTTATTAGTAGTTATTGTTATTATTGTAGTTATTAGTGTTAATTAGATTTTTCTTCCTGTATTTTCTTGTGGGTTTCTTGTGTCTTAAATATAATACTATAATGTATTTTCTTACAGTCAGCACCTGCTGTGTCATCTACAGCTTTTGCTCAGTACAAAGGAGAGTTGGTGATCTCCTTGAAGTATGTCTCCCCTAAAAAGCCAACATCTGAGAAAACCAAAGGTAAGACTATGATAAGAAGCTCTGACTGTGTTTGATGCACTTTGTCTTGATTTTCTAAGAGTGTCGGTCTTCTCCTCAGGCAAAAAGTCGGTGATTGAGAGAGGAGAACTGCAGGTCCTAATTAAAGAGGCAAAGAATTTGATGGCAATGAAACCAGGAGACACCTCAGATAGCTTCGTTAAAGGGTTAGCGATAAAGTCTCCAGTCTTAAAATGACACATTGCATCCCCAAACAAGCATTTCTCTTTCAAGACTTCCCTCTATTTATGATTCTGCAGGTACTTGTTCCCGACTAAGACCAAGACCACAAAGAGGAAGACTCCAGTTGTGAAGAAGAACCTGAACCCCCACTACGACCACACATTTGTGTACAAGGAGCTGGCTTTGGAGCAGCTGGAGGAGATGTGTCTGGAGCTGACCGTTTGGGACAGAGAAGCCATGCTGAGCAACGAGTTCCTGGGAGGAGTCCGTCTCAGCTCCGGAGAAGGTAAAAGATAGAATTCAATGCATGACGTTTCTTTTCACCTGGCTTTTAAGGCAGTCAGAAGTGAATTTATCAGATCTTTCTCCTTTGTGGGTTACTTACACAATTGCTCTTCTGTGAGATCTTGTTAGGCCTATTTCCTCAGTTGGTTAATTGTGAGTATCGTAAATAGAATAATCCACCTTTTGTAAATGGGACTAAAGCTGATGGTTTAGGTTTTTGAGGCAGTAGATTCTTTTGTTGGTTGTTTTGGCCTTCACCCTGAATTGGTTTGGGTACTTTTTTTTTAATTATTATTTTTCATGTTGCACTCCTACCCATCTAGACGTTGGCCTAACACTAGAGTGAAGTGGAATTGAAATAAAAAGAGAAAGTAATACCCTTTTCTAGTTTAAATAGTTGCATAATTGCCTTTGTGAGAAAGACACGCTTATTTTTAGATTACTGCTGAAGCACTATCAAGGCTTCCATGTGTTTCCCCCCATGTGAAAGTAAAAGCAATTTGCCATCATTAATAGTAAAAAAGACTCTGCACTCATTTTACATTCAGGATTATATTCATGTAATCTTCACTCCTGCAGGCACTGTAAAAATAGGAAAAGAGGAAGTGGAAATGGACTCAGTTGGAGAGGAAGTCAGTCTTTGGAAGAAGATGATGCAGTACCCCGACTCATGGGCAGAGGGCACTCTTCCACTGCGCTCCACTATGGTGAAGGGCAAATGAGGACGGCACACAGGGCTCAACCCTCGAAAAGAATACAGAGACTGAAATGGGGAGACGATGTGGGGTCTGAGACAAATAGGAGATTGTGGATTAATTTTCTTCGCAAGTTTGTCAGACCAGAAGCGTGTCTACTGCTGACTGGCTGTAAGCAGATAAAGTAGGCCTGCTAAACACCAAACATCTGCTCACACTGAAAATGTGCCAAAACATCACAACGATAAACCCTGGATAGATTTTAAAAGCATTGACACAGTCATTTTATGTTTTTAAATTCAGGCTGTATATATTATTGCAATTCAAATTCATGCACAACACTGATGCACTCATGCACAGAAAGAGTTGTAATGTGTCACTTTTTTCTTCATAATTGTGTACAGAATTACACTGATGCTTGGGAAAACAAGTCATTATAAACTGGTAGTTGCATCCAACAAATTGTAATACTATCGTGTACAAATTATATTTATATGTGTTGCATGAAAAGCTTACTAGAAATTATTAAATTTGTCTAGTTACAGCTATAAATGTAGATTTAAATTTTTAACTGTGTGATCAGAGGCGTGTTTACCTCAAGGTTTCCATGAATATTCTGTTCACCCAATAAAAAAAAAATGTACTTAAACTCAAAGACAAGACATGCTTGATCGTCCATACCAGCTGGATTTAAAAATAATCTGTTGATGATCTACTCAGCAAAAAAAAGAAACATCCTCTCACTTTCAACTGCTTTTATTTTCAGCCAACTTAACATGCGTAAAACTTTGTATGAACGTAACAAAATTCAACTACTAAGAACTAAACTTAACAACGTTTCAGACATGTGACTAACTGAAATGGAAAAATGTGTCCCTGAACAAAGACTGGTCAAAATCCAAAGTTGCAGAACGTTACAAGGAAGACATCCTCCTCCCTCATGTGGTACCCTAAGTTCCTGCAGGCTCATCCTGGCATGACCCTCCAGCATGATAATGCCACCAGCCATACCGCTCGTTCTGTGCGCGATTTCCTGCAAGACAGGAAAGTTGTGTTCTGCCATGGCCAGCGAAGAGCCCGGATCTCAATCCCATTGAGCGCGTCTGGGACCTGTTGGATCGGAGGGTAAGGGCGAGAACCATGCCCCCCAAAAATGTCCGGGGACTTGGTGGAAGAGTGGGGTAACATTTCACAACAAGGACTGGCAAACCTGGTGCAGTCCATGAGGACGAGATGCACTGCAGTACTTAATGCAGCTGGTGGCCACACACTGATTTTGACCATCCTTTGTTCAGGCACAATTTTTCCATTTCTGTTAGTCACATGTCTGTGAAACGTTGTTTAGTTTAGTTCTTAGTAGTTGAATTTTTTTATGTTCATACAAAGTTTTACGCATGTTAAGTTGGCTGACAATAAAAGCAGTTGAAAGTGAGAGGACGTTTATTTTTTTGCTGAGTTTATAATCCGAAGTGGTTGTCAGTTTTTCTTCTTCTAAACTTCTAGACAAAAAATACTAATCCACATCCTGTATCCTCCAACCTAATTTTATCATATCTATGGTTCAAAATGTATTTCTTCTTTTACTAATGTGTTTTATTCAGGCTTGTCTGTATTTTCTGTAGCTATAAAGTCCGTTTTCTGTCCTCCGTGCCTTTCAGATGATCAATCGAGAGAGAAAACAGTGCTAGCACTTCAGTGTTGTGTAGTGATCACATTTGAACAAGAGGAAGTGCCTTCTTGTCCTCTTTTCCCTCCTAATGTCCCTCTGGGCCTGGTTTCTGGTTGTTTGTCCTTCCTCATCTTGTGTTTGGTAATACTAATGAGCGTATCACTGTGGCAACCAGAGAGGTTTATTAAATTAGTCACAGAAGTCCCTGTGGAGCTCCAGCCTCTCTCTCTCCTCTTCATCCAGCAGGAAGCTATCGATGTAGGAGAACAGCTCATCCGATGCCATCGGGGTAATAAAGCGTTCGCGGTCCATTCCAAGCTTGTCCAGCAGCAACATGCTGAAGTAATATCTGGAAATTCTGAACGCTTGTCTACAGAAAAACACAAATTTGATTATTAAAGTAACACTCCATCTGCTACTTTGATAACATTAAAGCTGCTATAAATCAATATTTTTTTTTATAAAGGATTAGAGGGTTGCTCATAGTGACGAATCTACAGATGATTATCAGCCGACTCTGCAGTTTCCTTCAGCTCTATGGAGCTTTTTCTAGTGTCTTACCTCAATTTTTTGGTTTTCCAGTTGACAACTTTACGGTTTTAGTTTAGAGGATAGATACCCAAACCAAGCCCCGGGTTCGGACAGATATTTAGATATTATGTTTGGGTTTGGGTCGGGCTTGGTCACATCAGCGCGATAAGACATTGAACATTTTAAATTTAAAAAAGCTTATTATGTAGGTGCGCGCCTGTGTTAACGTGCGCTTGTTGCCCCGTGCGCTCATCTGTTGACATTTCCGAATGCCTTCCTACAGTTGCTTAGTAAAAGCGGGCTTTCCACACAAACAAATTTACATGTGTCATAAGTATGAGATTTTAACTGTGTCGGGCTCCGGTCGGGCTCGGACATAAATATCTTAATGCCTGTCGGGCTCGGGCCGGGCTCGGCCAGAAAAATGCGGCCCGATCTACACTATTTTAGTTCACTTTCGCTGCTCCCCTCCAATAAACCCACAATATGTTAACTGCTCAGCACCAAACAACAAAGTTAGTGTCTAGCTGGTGAACATAGAGAGATATTTCCCTTAGGAGTTGGTGGAGACCAAAACCGAGCTAGGAGTGATTATTGTGTAAATGTGATGTGTAAATAAGCAACAGTTTGCTTACAAGTTTGCACTGTACTGTAATACACTGTAATCAAAATTGCCCCAAAAAAGCAGCTATTGCAGGTTTAAAGTAGAATATTCATTAGTGCAGCTTTAGTCTTACCTTTTGTAATGCTCTCTTGTTTACATTTATGATGATTCAGTTTGACAATAAGCCCTAAAGAACGTCCCTGTTCAGATGTATACACTTTCCTCATCTACTTCTACTGTACCATAGTGATGTCTGATTGGCTACATGTCCTAGAGTGCCCCATATTACACTCAAAGAATGTGCCTCAATATGCTGCCCTCACTCAGCTGGGATTTGTGTGTCAGTGGAGAGACTGAAGAGATTTTCCAGTCTGGAAAAAGTGAGCAGTACCCCTTACTCAAAATACACAGTTGGTGGGAATAATCTATATATTTGCCTGTTCTAAGATAAACTAGTCCCTACATGCTTGTGTCTGGTGCAAAATGGTGGACTTTAAAAGAATCTCTTACTCATTGATTCTCATGAGAACCACAGCCAGGTGTTTCCTATTGATGTTGTGTCAGTCTTGTCAAAAACCCATTTCTGCTACCCTGGAATTATTATGTTGCTGTTTTTAACAGGGGTAATCCTTCAAGTGGATTTTTTCCACAGAGGATCCCTTTTTATTACGAGGCTTCTGACATTTAAATAGAGTGAGGAGAAACAACTCCTTACTGTCAATGAGAATGGGAGTTATATGAAGCCATTTCAGGATGGAATTTTTCAACTAAATGAACAGAATAAACCATAAAACTGCTGAATAACTAAGAGATGAAGTATCTCACTATTACCTCAAACCCTCGATGACTTCAAAGCTGAGCAGACTTTCTTTAATGCGACCTGTCTCACGAGGTGGGGAGCCGAGGAGCTCAATCACGGTTACATGCCGCAAGTCTAATCCACAGTCTGATTTCTGGTTGGAACAAGGGGAAAAAAATGTAAAGGGTGTTTTGTTTTGTTAATTTAAACTTGCTTAAAAACACCAGCAGCAAAAACATCTTCTCACTTGTATCATGATGTTCTGCAGCTGGTAGTCTGGGTCAGATATGTTGGGCGCAGACATGATCAGCAGCCTCCTCTTTTCATAGAACTGATCCAGGAGAGCGGAGACTGTCTTTACATCTGATTTAATCTCCATTGCTACAAACACACAAAATCACAATTGCATCCTGCATTTATATCTTCTCATATATAAGTATACTATTATGTTCATGCTGCAAATTCATAAGCATGATTGCCATTTTTATTAGAGATGTTCCAGTATCGGTATCGGCTCCGATACTGCCTAAAACACTGGTATCGGTATTAGGAAGCAAAAAATGGTATCAGGCCATCTCTAATTTTTATGCAGACTCACGAACACACTCGACAGGGTATCCTCCCCAGTTGCGGTTGAACTGGCAGACACGACTAGATACGCCCCTCCGTTCATATCCTCCCTCACATTGGTATTCACATGTTGCACCATAGTTATTCCCATCAGAGGAGCAGGTGAGGAAGCCGTGCAGAGGTGGAAGTAGATCTGGACATCTTCTCACTGTGGAAATAAGAAATCCAACGTGTCATCCAAGTTATAATGCTGTCTTTAAGTTAATGTGTAGTATTTAAGCTCATTTCATATGTCAACTTACCCTCAACACGTACAATAAACTTGCAGGCCGCTCTGTTCCTGGCTTGATCATACACTTTGTATCGGATAATGCTTGCTCCCTCTTTAAAGTCAGTGCCAGGCTCCTGGCCTACTAATATTACACTGCAGAGAGACAAGTACAGTAAAGGCTGAGTGTTTAATTCCATTTTAAAGTGAACAGGAAAGGGAAGCAAAGGAAAGGAGCAACATACTCGAGTGATTTATCAGCAGTATCGGTAGCAGTGGGGGGGTCCCAGGTCACCATAGCAGTGAGTTTCCCAGGCTCGGCCACCTTGAGTCTGGACGGAGGACACTTGATCTTTGGAGGATCTGTATCTGAAACAAACAGTTGGAAAATTACAATATTGGAGATTTTGCAGGAAGGAAATTCATCTATACTGTTAGCAGTCATATAGAGCAGCACATGAAGATCTGAAAGACAGCAGACCACAGCTCTGGGTTCATTTAAAGAACAGATGAGCAGGAAATATGCTTGTCGTTGTGTGACTGTAAGCCTGTGACACACATGGCTTGTGAAAGATGAAGAAAAACGTGACAGCAACACAGATTGCCTGAATTTCGGTCAATGAATCAGAATCATACTTATTACGAAAGTATTGTTTTCAAATAGTATATATATATATATATATATATGTATATATATATATACTATACTATTGTAATATATATATATATATATATATATATATATATTACAATAAAAAGTATGTAAAAAGACACTATAACAAAATAATGAACAAACAAATAAATACTATTATGGCAGTAAGTTAAACATCTAGTTGACAGTTCAACAAAGACTTTTGAGTTTAAACATATGGTTAGCTTCTGCAAACAGAAGACGTTGATATGTACCTTCACAATCTGGCTGTGCTCCGCTCCACGATCCCTTGCGCTCACAGGTGCGTGAGTGTTGCCCCTCGATGCGATAGCCTGGGTCGCAGGTGAAGTCGCACCTGGAGTCCACCATGAAGCCATTAGTGCAGGTGTATCTGCCGTGAGGAATGAGGGGCAGCACATGGCATCGCATCCCTAAAAGAAAATCACCACACAGGTCATGAATTAATACATAATAAATAAATAAAACATAATTACCTAAAACAGCTCGGCAATGTAGGCTTTTGCAAGTGTTACTCAAACACCAGTAAATAGTGCATTTGCTGGGGACTATTTTCAGCAGTGGATTAATAAACATTTTGTGCAATGTTGAGATTTTACAGCAGCATATGGTATATGTGGTACTGACCCAAAATAAACTACAGTGCCAGTGTGTTTATTGTAATCAAGGAACATGTAAGCCAGCGCAATGGTATGTTTTGAATAAGGATAAACTAGAATATCATCCTCATATGGGAATTTAAAGTCACAATGTCCACATACTGCGGCAGTAAGCAGTCCCAGACCAGCGTCGGCTGGCGAGGCAGTGAATGGAGCTCTTCCCCAGCAGACGGTATCCTTGATCGCACCTCATCTCACAGCGGGTGCCCAACGTGCTCCTATGGGCCCCGCCTTGAGGGGAGTGGCAGGTCACCTCTCCATTGGTCAGACCCGGAGAATGACACCAGTGTGGATCTGTGTTTAAAGAGTAACCAAAACCCAAATCTGTGTGAAGCACTAATGGTGGAAAGCAGGGGACTGAAGTGTTGTATACCTGGATACCAGAGGTGTTAAAGGAATAGCTTGTAGTAGACAGCAGTACTGTCTGGTGGTATATATTGTCATATCACACACCCTAGTGAGTGAATGAGTGAGTGAGTGAGTGTGTTTTTCCATACGCACTTTTGTAGTCTAGTTGAGAGGCATAGTCTTCTTCTACAAAGTCATTGTAGCTGTCATGTACTGTGGTCCCCGAGCCAGCTGAAAAAACAAATGTCAGACATGAGGAAACATCAAACACAGCTTGAACATTTCTTAGGTGACTGTGATTCTCCCCACACAATCTCTTTTCCATAACTTCTTTTCAGGTTTCCTTTAACACAAGATCAAGAACATTCCAGTCCATAGACACCTGGATTTGCAATCAGTGATGCTAACAGAAACCACTGAGGGTTTTAGACCTAAGAGCAGGGTCAGAAAACATGGAATCTTTGATTTTTTTTTTTTTAATGAGACAGATATTAGTGCAGAGAAAACATGTTAGACTTGTAGTGTTTTCTGGCCTTTTGAAAATAATAATAATGTTCACTTCCTTTTTGGGACTAACAGCATGTTTTCATTACTCAATTGAAGATTTTCCCTCATCTCTTTTTATGTAATAAGCAGAAGGGTGTGTATGGCATTATGGCCTTCATTCTAAAGTTTGTCTTTCTGCACAATAAATCCTTTTCACTGTTATCCTCCTCTCTCACCAGTTGTGGTTCAGGCACATTATCCGTTTTGAAATCCCAAAAATGACTCCATGTTTAGAGCTGTGTGCCAAACTTTCCAGTCTGTCAACCTCCACCCCCATCTCAAGGCAGTTCCTGTGCTTCCTTGGCTTCAGCTCAACCAATCTGTTTTCTGGCTCTCAACCAAAGTTTACTTTAACACAGTTTCTAATAATAATGCTGCATCACATTCAACTTCCCTTTCTGTGAAAGCTGCTTCAGATAGTTCCTGCCATGTGTGGATTAAACCTATCGTCAGCAATTTTTCTCATAATGAGCCAGATGTTCCACTCAGTAACACTTCCCCGGACTAATATTTCCCAAGTCCCCTCACAGAGAATTAGTCACAGAGGAAATAAACAAGCTAAGCTTATCAGTATTATGGTCTGCACTGCAGGCAGGGCTCAAGTACAGACAATCCACAAAATTAATATAATACAAATTTGTGTAGCAGAACCCTGCTTTTCTGATTGTTCTACTCCACTTATTAATGTTACAACTTCACAGATTTATCTTGTAAGCCTTTAAAGGGGCCCGACCCACAGGTTGAGAGCCACTGGGGCACACTACCAAACTGTAGGCTTTGTATAGTAAAGTAGTTAAAACTAGCTGCTTATGCATTGATGCATCAGTATTAATATCTAATATCCATGGATGTTTTAAGAGAACGGTAATATCCAATAACATTTCAGTCACATGGGGCCATTTTTAGAAGAACAAGTAGGCTACTTTTACTTATTTTACTTAAGCAGGATTTTAAATGCAGAACTTTTACTTGTTTTGATTCTGATTCTTTATTTATTTAGGACAACACAGATTAATCAACATTTCTGTAAATTTTAGCCAGTGTTAGCCAGCTGGCTAATTTTCAACTGTAGTCCTTTGGCCAGATGATTATAGACCAGAGCAACAGGAAGCAGCAAGACATTAGTACAGGTTAAACTATACAGACAGAAGTCAACAAGACACCATACAGACCGCTAAAACAACAGAAAAGCTTTTTCAGTTAGCCATGCAGAGCCACAGGAAGCATCAAAACACCAGCACAGCTACACATCAAACAGTATCCACATTCAGTATAAGAAGCCATGCAAGCATCAGAACACACCCATTTATTTTGTTCAACTTTTTTTAAGTACTGAATGATATTATTTATTGTTTGGACTCACCTGTGGTGTAGTATTTTTACACACTGGTACTTTCAAGGACTAAAAGTGTAGAACTCCAACACAAAGACACACACAATGCATCATGCACCGCTCACAGTACTGACTTTACCACAGAGACATGCACGTTGTAGCCTTACAAGAAGCAGGGATGAGTCACACCAGAGGAAGGTGTGTAGTTTGACAAATGTAAAAGGCTTCATTTATCTCTAATGACAAAGGTGACAAGCATACTTTCAATCACTCTGCATTAACATCTGAGCTTGGGTGGATCCCAGGTCACCCTGTTATCTTTGCAGGATTAATGAGGGCTTTAGCACACTTGGCCCAGAGGGGGGACTGCTCACTAATTAACTGGCAGTGATTGGAGCCCAGTTGTAATTAAACTGCCTGGTCAGCAAAGCAGAGGGGCTCCTTTAGAGGGAGGCAGCTCAGCTACAAGCTAAATTTAAGTTCAGTTTAACTGGAGTCTGCTGCATCCCTTCAGTTCTTCATTCTCGGGGGAAGGACTGAGCTCCATTTGCATTTATCCAGTTGCCTCAAAAATTCAGCACATCTGCATCTAATAGAGTTGCTATTACTGCTGAGATGACGGGATTTCCCTTCTGACGGGAATTGGATGTTTGCGTGACTTGAGCTAGCAATCATGATAAAAGTTTTTTATTTAAAAAAATAAAAACTGTTAAGTACTGAATGATATTACTTATTGTTTGGACTCACCTGTGAAGTATAAAATGAACAGAGTAACAAAGCGACTGACGAGCATTTTAGAAACACAAGGATGACTCCTGGGGGAAATTCAAAGTTTTTTGCGCAGGTTGGTTCAGATCCCAGATTCCAGCTGAAAAAGTACAGAGTTATAATCCAGACAAAGTTTGCAATTGGTAGCGTATATAACAAACTACTTAAAAAACAACTTTAGGCTACTTAATCATCCCGGCTGAGGACAATAATAATAAGCCTCCCGTCATACCGGAGTCTCAGCAGTTTTTGAAAAAGATCCTTCTAGTTCATCACCAAAGGCAAACACCACTTGGTGGCGCTATCGGACCTCTAGTGTTTGTGTGTTTCCTCCCACCGCGGCATTAAACATGATGATTGAGCCATTTTATAAAACCCCGCCCCTCCAAAAGCTCATAAACCCAGAAAGGGAAGGTTATTATAAGCCACAGATGAAAATACAGATCGTCCATAAGAAGATATCAGTTATTATCACTGATAGTGTGACTTATTGTGATACATATAGTGATTATATGTTCATGATTTTCCCTGATTATGACACTAATATAATCCTCATCCTCAGTCATTCTTATGGGAATAAGGTTATAATAATGATGTATAATATCCTGTATTTATACTGTATATAGGCCTAGCACTTTACAAAAACAAGTAGGCACAAAGCGCTTCAAATAGGCCTACATAAAAACAGAAAATACAGTGTGCAATCAGGCTACACAATAGATCTCATAGGTTTCGTGCAATATGTCTAGTGTCCACTTACACGATTTAATGTAAGCCTATGTTGTTTTGAAAGTGACATCCCATGTAGGCCTTAATTTAGTTAGAATATGCCCCACAGACAAGCCTAAAATATAAAATAATAGATATAAAATAAATCTTAATGCTTATCTTATGGTAAAGATAATTTATTTACCCAGCTAATGTAATGTAGGCTACATTACATTATGTTGCATATTCAACTGTGTCACATCACCAGAGGAATAATGCATTTTATCATAAAGTCAGATAGCACGAGACAGGAAGTAATGTTACTGCCCTCAAAATAAAAGCATACATTTGATCAAGGTTGAAAGACTAGTTGGTGATAACTGTGACTCTAAAACATCAAGCAAGGGATGTGTCTGAATTGGTTGAAAGGGATTATTTCTAGATTGGTGGGGACAAAATGGACCCCAGTTTAACCTTGAAAAGAAAGAAAACATACTCATAAGTAAAAACTTTATCCCAAAATTTTGGTTTAGAACGTTAAATTGTTACGATCACATTTAAAGTCAGAATTGTAAGACAGCGAGTCAAAAACTAGACTTGATTCAAAATTATAAGCTACTAGTGAGCCAAATTCTTTATTTATTTCATGATTTGACTTTGGCCTTCAGCCCAATTTTTTATTTACTGGTATCTCATGATTTGATTTAGCAAAATGATAAGATTTACTTAAACAAATTTATGAAATTCTGAGTAATTTTTTTTTTACCTTTTGATTTGAAATTATGAGATGGCAAGGCTTATGTTTTACACTTTTGACGTATTGATCATTATTTTGATTTAGGCCTACCTCAAGTAACGTATTAGCTATTATAATTTTGAATCAAGCTTAACTTTACATTAACATAATATTACAGTTTTGAAGAGAAACCCCCACTAAATATTCCTCCTCACATTCGTCATGTGTGTATTTAAAATAAGAGTAACGTTAGTGTTTTCAGTTGGTGTTAATTTTGAAAGCTGTATGTTGCCGTTTTATTTTGAAAGCTATATACGTGTTTTATTTTGAAAGCCGAGCTTGACGGTGATATGTTAATAAATATAAATGTCGCTGCTGACTTGACCATGGAGTTGTTTAAAGCTCTTTTTTTCCCTTAGGAAAGTGAATCTGGGTTAGTGACGACACTTCCCCCTCTCCTCGGATTTATCCCTGAAGTTTTTTTTTCTCCCCCTCTACCATCCTGGCGTTGTGAAGTCAACTTTTCTCTCTTTTTTTTCCCAGTTTAAAGTAAAAACAGTAACATAAACCATGTCGCCGCCGTCCCGACGGCTTCAGACGAAGCCAGTGATTACCTGCTTGAAGACTTTCCTCATCTCCTACAGCCTCATATTCTGGGTGAGCTGCATGACATGTAATGGGGGACAACGACAACAAGCTAAAGGAGCAACAATGGGCTAAAAGCGGCGGTGCCAACGAGGCTAACTAACATACTTTCCTCGGATGACGACAGGGTCTCACACACGGAGTTAGCTACATATTTAGAGTCGTGTCCTCAAGTTAAAGTGGAGCTGGTTTATGTTGATATAGCTAAAGAACCACTTGTTGAAAAGGTACCGACCGTTGGAGCAGATGTTTGTGTCCAGTCAGATTTAGCAACGTTCCAGTGTCCTGAAAACAGCCGTTAGCTATTTTCTGTCCCTGATTTAGAAAAACATGTAATCTACAGTTAACTACAGTGAAACTTAGCTAGTTATTATAAGTTGTACATTAACAATTGAAGGTTAGATTTAACAATCATTCCTGTTTTACAGTCCAACTTAATTATAACGTTACGTTAAACTGCAACGATTAATCGATTGACAGAAAATGAATCGTAGCTATTTTGATAATCGCTGATTCGTTTAGTCTTTTGTCAAGTTAAAATGCAGTAAAAGCTTTTTACAGTTAAGCTACATCATTTCATGTAAAGAGCTAATGTTGGGGCTGAAATTAACAAATAAAGCCATCTTCTTTTCTTGATTAATCATTTAGTCTTTATTATGTCATAAACAGTTCAAAACATATAGTTTGTTATCATAAAAGACAAAGAAAAACATAAAATATACACATTTGAGAAGCTGGAATGACAAAACTTTTCTACGTGTTTTTTTAAGGAAACTTGCATAAAAACTGTCTGTTAGGCTAGCAATTAATTGGATTGGTTCATAGGGATTGGTTTAGCATCAACACTCTATTTCTTCTAATATTAATACAAGGTTGCATAATTCTTTCCAGGAACCTTTCCAATTTCCTATAGCCCAAGGCAACATTTTCAAATGTGTTGTTTTGTCCGACCAACAATCCAAAATAATCAAAAAAAACAACAAATAATCAGATTCATTCATTTTATCATCACATAAGACAAAAAAAGATGCAAATCCTCATATTGAGAAGCACAGAGAAGACAATGTTTGGTATTTTTTCTTGAAAAATTACTGAAAGATGAATTGCTTATTAAAATAGATACATTTTCTGCCAATCTAAGAAAAACAAGCTTTTCTGGAGAAGAAAATGATCAGTTATCATTGCTCCCCCAGTTAATCTTTGTACTGAGCAAACAGCCATCTCAGGCTGCTGCTGCTAACACAAAGTTCAGGTCAGTGCTTTTATCTGCCAATTTATTGCTCTTGGGTGGTTGAGCTGATGCTTCCCCTCAGGCTAATGACTTGTGAGGGCAGTCGTAAAGAAAAAAGATGTTGAGATGATTAAACCTAAGGCTGAGGCTAGT
Source organism: Perca fluviatilis (assembly GCF_010015445.1). NCBI lineage: Eukaryota > Metazoa > Chordata > Actinopteri > Perciformes > Percidae > Perca > Perca fluviatilis. The sequence goes on along the minus strand of NC_053121.1, from coordinate 24,917,117 downwards.
AGGGTATCCCAAGTGTGTTTTTACTAAAATGTTGAGGGGTAAATGCATAATCTGCAGCATCTGAATCATGTAATATTTTATGACTGACACAATGAGAGTTTATCAAATATATGGTGATTGTGAACAATATTTGGGGTTATTTCTGTTTTTACTCAATACACATGTCACACACGTGTGTCAGAGCTCCAACATCCCCTTCTAATTCATCTTCTTCTCTTCATCTGCATTCCCTCCACAGAGAACAGATTTACTAAAGGAAATCAATGAGGGAAATTGTTTTTCCTGGATTCATCCATCATGGTTCGTCATTAAAAGATCACTGGCAAAACCCAGCAAAACGTAATACTTTTAGAGCGGTATTGCAGAGTGTTTTAACCATAACAAAGTTTTTCTTAAACTTTTGTTACCAAAAGTAATTGACAGAAAATACTAAACACTGCAGATTGATAATTTAATAATAATAATTTATACTTTTTATTGATCCCAAATGGGGAAATTACAATTTACACTCAGGTCCTATACATGCGCAAATTGAGAGATGTCAGTGAGTGGGCTGCGACAGGCGCCCTGAGCGTTTTGGGGGAGGTTCAGTGCCTTGCTCAAGAGCACCTTGGCAGTGCCCAGGAGGTGAACTGGCATCTCTCCAGCTACCATTCCACACTCCGTACTTTGGTCCGTATGGGGATATAATTGATAATAATAATAATAATTGATAAAATGCTACTAAGCTCTAACTGTACCAGTGTGGTTTTGAGCCTTTAATCTCAGGTTTTGGCCCTAAAAAACCTGCACGTCTTTCTCTTTGGCTCTTTGATGCCAGAGCTGACTCTCCCTGCTGTCGTCTTCAGTTCACAGGCGTGATCCTGCTGGCTGTCGGCGTGTGGGGGAAGGTGAGCCTGGAGGCCTATTTCTCTCTGGCCTCTGAGGAGAGCACCAATGCACCATATGTCCTCATCGGGACCGGAGCCATTATCGTTATTTTCGGCCTGTTCGGTTGCTTTGCTACATGCCGCGGCAGCCCATGGATGCTCAAACTGGTCAGTAAAGGTGCATTAAGTTTCCTTAAATATTAACTTCAGGTGTGACCTTGTTTAATTGTTTTCTTCTTAATGCTTCCTTCAGTATGCCATGTTTCTGACCTTGGTGTTCCTGGCTGAGCTCGTGGCCGGTGTCTCAGGCTTTATCTTCAGACATGAGGTGTGTTACTTGTCCGAATCATTTTTTTTTTTTTTTAAATGGATCATGTCGACTCACTAATATATATATATATAAATAAAATGTACTTTGTTTTGAATTCACCAGATCAAGGCCAAGTTAGGCGTTGCCTATAAAAAAGCTGTGAAGTCCTACAATAGCACAGACAGCAGCAGCATTGCAGTTGACGCCATCCAGAGGACTGTAAGTGGGAGGTTTTCCATTACACTAATGGTGTTACTCTTATCTGACTCTGTTTGTGTCTCGCTGTACAAACCAAAGAACTATTGTTTATACAGGAACAGAGAGCAGAGAAGTGCTGCTCTCTGTGGGTTTAAACTTTTAAGCATGTTGCTTGTGACCGCTGCAGGTGTTTTTCGAATAGGTGATCCAAAACATCTGCAGCGACGTCATTTATGGTATTGGGACTGGACAACAACTAATATCCGCCTGTTTATTTATTTTTCATTATTAAAAACACTTTTTGACCCACTTTCACATAAATACATTTTTACTACATTGTAATCATTTTGTTGCTGGCTTTTTTTCCATTTAGTTGCATTGCTGCGGTGTGAACAATTACACTGACTGGAGTGACACAGCTTACTTTGAAAAGAATGGCATCCCTGCCAGCTGTTGTAAAGACAACACCAACTGCTCACCAGAGACCCTAAAAGACCTCGACAAGGCTGGGAAAGAGGTGTACACAACGGTGAGTTCACAGCCTTATGACGTTTTCATACGCAAATATTCGTTTCATCGTGGTGGGAACAAATTGTTACACCACTATTACACATTTGTGTAGTTTAAATTACTTTAAAGGGGCTGTACTTGAAATACTAAAAAGCGGGTTAGGGTTAGAGACGTTTTTTCACAGGCCACATGCGTCCAGACCGGTTATCAAAACACAGCAGAGAAGCTGGTATTACAACACACACAGAGGAAGTGTGACTTCATACTCTGCTCAGGACACCATTACTCCACTATATATTTATTTACACAGCAAATATTTGTTTGATTACTATATAAACACACATTTTGTAGACAGCTGTAAAAGCCTCTTCATAAAATGTATTTTTCTGCTGTAGGGCTGCTTCTCACGGGTGACCCATGTGATGGAGTCCAACTTGGGAATCATCGCAGGGATTTCTTTTGGGATTGCATTCTTCCAGGTAAATCACATGTTCTTTCAGATACTTTGTCTTAGAAAAATTGGGACCATGCTGCACATACAATTTCTTTCCAATATTGGATCTTGTTTTTTAGCTTTAGTAATGGAAACATTTTACTCATAACTTTCATTTCTGAGATATGGGGATGCAGTGAGACAGACAACAAAGGAGTTTAGTTGGGCAACATCTGGACAGATGACTTTCTGTCCAGGGCCTACAGATAAAAAAAATAATCTTTTGGCCATTTACATTAATATTTATTAATATGCACTGTCCCTGTTAAATACACTACTGAGTAAATAAAATAATGGGAGTAGTCAGACAACCAGACATATTTGAATAGTTTTGGGGGTGCCCTGGTGGCCTAGGGCTTTAAGAAACTGACTATTGTTCAAGTCTGTCGGAAGAACTTTGTTGCATGCCATCCATCCCGGTCTCTGTCTCCCTTCATTTCCTTTCTGCTCTATAAGACATAGTATCTCATAAAGGCAAAAAATATTTCTGAAATATCACTTTTGAATATGCTGATAGATAGGTTCTGGCAGGGTGTAGTTACCCTTTAAAATAGTTACTCTTTTAAGCGTAATTTTGAAATCTGAGTAGTTTACATCCATACTTGCTATCAGTCTTCTTCTTCCTTGCCTTTGCTGGCTCATAGCTGCGTTTCTTTTCCATTTTTTTCCTTATCAGTCACATCCTCGTGTGAGTGCAACAAGAATACACAAAACTCATAAAAACATTGCTTCATGGCAGTACTAATCATCAGAAACTCCCCAGGGTACCTTTTTTATTTTAATTAAACTAGTGCACTGTATTTAAAATCTCAGTTTACTGCTCACTCTAGAATAAACTGTCTATTATATAACGAGTAGTGAGCACGTTTTTCACAGCCTAGATAATAGGACTGTAAAAACTAATGTGACCACATCAACATATTGACTATAATCAACCATGACATTGTGAAACTAAGTATATAGCAGGTCAAAGTTAAACAGAAAAGTTGCTGTGCAGAATCATATAATATTTAACAGCTGGTAATAACTCCTATTTCACCTTTTTGTTTTCGCTTTGAAATTAATATGTAAAGTTATTTATAGCCTGTCTGAGCACTAATGTGGTTGCTCTATGCACGGCTGTATGTGCAGCTGACAGTGACAGTACCTGCAGTTCTCTGCAATTAAGTTATACAGTGACATTTTTTTATAACTGATTAAAAACATCTGATTAATTTGGTTTGTTTGTAATTGTCTGTTTTGATAAATCTATATTTTTATAAATGTGTTTTCTCTCAGCTCATTGGGATATTCCTGTCCTGCTGCTTGTCTCGATACATAACCAACAACCAGTACGAGATGGTCTAACAGTGTCCACAGGTGAGACTTGTTATCGTCAAAGTTATTAAATATTGGGGAGTTAACTGTGAGAATGAGATATACAATGAGAATACAAATGAGCTACTTTATTCCAGTGTCTAACAACCTGTCTGATGTGTTTTCGGTCTGTTTGCAGGTCACTGATGGGCAGCTCCTGATGCAAATTGAGTTGAAAGAATCTCCTGTGATTTTATTATTGTGTGCGTGTCATAGTTGATATTATTTTAGAGAGGGAAAAACACTCATAGCTTCTTCTTTTTATGTAGTCTGACCAATGACAAACAAGCAGAAGGAAGATTATGTACAGGAAATCCAAAAAGGGAAGTTATCTACAGTGTAGTTTGACCAAACGTTTAAGGGACTTTTTCATTTTGGAGATAATTTGTTACTCCTGAGATTTAATTAGGGATTTCTTTCAAGCGTAGATGTAGACTTTCATTTGAGTTAAATAACTCAACCAATTGTCATTGAACATTTCCATTTCTTGTCTTTGTATAATGCAGCTGCCTTATTTTGTAATTTTGCTAAAAAGTTAGTCTGTAGCTAAGCAGAAGAAATCTAGACAGTAAGCTGATAAATGTTAAACTTTCCTGCAACACTAAGTGAATTTCTGTGTGTGTGTTTGTGTGAAACCAACATAATGGGACAAGGAGGTCGTCACCCTGAAGTGTGTGTGTGATTAACTGTCACCACTTGAAAATGAGCCTTACTGAATACCTAGGCCAGTATTGTTGAAATCCCAGTGTTAAATTGTTATTCTTTTGTGGATGCATGTGAAATACTTGAAGAAAAAAAATAAAGATGAAATTTAGTATCTTTAACAGTGTGTGTGCTCGGGGTCCCGCATGAAGCTCAGGATGTGTCTGTCCCACAACTGTTCACTTCTACGTTTATCTGAAAAGATGTTAAAATATTCTGGCAGAAGGAGATATTTTGCAGACAAACGTGACTCCGTTATTTTGGGCCTTGACCTTCTCAAGGCCCAAAATAACTGAATCATGTTTGTCTGCAAAATATCCATACAGAATGCAACATGTGAAAAGCATTTAGTTTCTCAGTATGCTGGGCTACTTTAACATAATATGTAAGGATATAACATAGATACCAGTAGTTCAGATGCTGTGCATCGTTAGTATTAATTCATTTTGATTATGAGGTTTAGTACTGTGAAAATATAAAACTATAAATGCATTCACTTTTTATTTCATTCAGTTACAACGTTCACCGTTCCAGTCACCTTTCTGTAATGCAGCCTTTAAATTAAGATACAAATCTAAAGCAGGATATGTCAACCACAATTCACACACAATTTAGACTATCACAATATGTATATACTAACAACACATTGTCATATTCTCCCATAGATGGAAATAGGGGCCTGAAATGATAGGCTTTGAAAGGGAGACTGTAACACTATGTGGGTTTTATGATGCATATTTGTGAGTATGAACCCAAAAGTGAGGTAGCAAAGGTCTTTGATTTCAAGATTTATGTTAAAAATCAGTTATTTAAATGCTTGATAATAACCAACATGGCATGTTGTTGTATTTCCCTTAATTACCACCAATGATAACTCTGGTAATATGGTGGTGTGGCGATGTTAACAAAATAAATCTCAATACAGTTGAGAGGCTAAATAAACTTCTACCAAAGGCCCACAAAAGAAATGTAATGGGTCACCAGATGATGCACTAATTTCAAGTTTTTAAGTTTTTATTTTTAATTTTATTTAAGAGTTGCCTTTTTTTTCTGTAAATTAATGGATAATTGTTCCTCCACGAGCTTCTTAAAATATTCAAACTGAGAAAAAAAAAAAAAAAAAGACTCTTTGGCTAACTGTGAACTTGTTTTGTTGTCCATACCTTACAGTCCTGTCTCAGACGGGGAAATCACAGGTATAACTAATAACTAATGATGCTCTGACACTGCCACGCCTCATCGTTAATTAACTCCATTAAATCCACCTGTGGTGCTGCTCCTGCATGTTAAAATGTCTGCTGCTGCTTTCTCAGCCCATTAACCTGAAGGATTTATGTTAAAGGTGGATAGTGGAGCATTTTCAAACTAAAACTCAGGTAAGACCAACCGCTTCCTTTAAAGTAAGTCGAGATTGTAGTGGGATATGAATATTGTGTATAAGCTGTTGTGGTTGACAGGTTAATATTGTAAAACAATTAATGGTGTCAGTCAGCGTGGTGAGGAATTTCTGTTCAGACATGCGCGAGAAAGCAATCCAACCACCAGGTGGCAGAGCTGTGTAACATAATGAACAAGCAGCTTGGGAGACATGAGGTAAAAGCTAACCATACTAATTTAACTTCAACGGGGAACTTAGTATTTGATGTTTTTTCATGTTTTACAACGGGCAAACACACCTGGTAAATAACATTACCTGACGGGACAACTTGCATCCCTGTGCAAGCTTGATCCAAGTTACTTAGACAGGATGATAAACTTTACACATGCATACATACGTGCAAAGCCTATACAAATCTGGAAGGCGAAACAATTTGACCGGCAGCTGTGATCTGACGTGTGATTGGTAAGTTTTGGATCAGATGCTCGGAAGGTCCGCCTACATGCTCCATGCTGACCAATCTGCTCGCTCGAAAAAAAATACAGAGGGCGGACTTCAGTGGTTTTTCTTAACCCCCCGCCCCAACCCGGCTTCTCCGGTATAAAAGCGGAGTTAGTCGACAGTTTGTTAGGGAAATTTTTACTTTCCTTCACGGCCGGTGGTGTGTGGAGCCTGAGAAGACTTGGTTCTTTTACAATCAGTACGCCAAGAAAGATTTTCCTCAGGTTACCCCGTGGTTCAGGTCAGTCTATATCTCCTTATTAAAGACCTCTGACGCGTATTTAGGATTTTAATATCCGGAAGTCAAGGTCATATTGATGTGAGCCGGGTATAGAATGCGGCAAAATGAAGGCTATTTATTCAAGCATTAACTCAGCGAAAATTTATTTATGTTTTGTTCGTGCTAGAAGTCAGGTTATGCTCTTGCGAAAGAGGTGAGAAAAACCCGCCCCGGTTTCATCATTCCTGTCTAGCTGCACTCTAGAGTGTGTGCGGTTAGGAATTGGTTGCCTTTGTACCCACGTTGATGAATGTGTAAACCTGTGTTTTCAAAAGTGCACCGGGCCTAGATTTGGCTTTGTTTTTGCAGCATCTGATCAATCTTTCCTGCATCCTCATGTTTCCTCTCCTTGCAGATCAGCCACCTCCCTAAAACCCCAATCAGCTCTGCCTTAAAACCACCACCTGCCAGCTCTACACTGTAACCAAGCCCCAACATAAAGCCTTCAAAATGATGCAGATCAGCAGCGACTCCGCCAGCAACAAGCACTCCCTAATCAACGTCATGCACCGCTTCATAGCAGCTGCCAACAACATGGACGAGACCATCATGGTGCCGAGCCTGCTGCGAGACGTGCCGCTGGAGGAGCAGGCGGCCAGCGTGATGGAGCCCAACAACAATAATGAACCACCGTGTCCCATCAAGCAGAGGGACATGTACGAGCACTACCTGCTCCTCAAGTCCATAAAGAACGACATGGAGTGGGGTCTGCTGAAGAGGGAGATGAGCAGCGGCGCCAGCTTCCTGGAGATGGCGGTGAAGCAGGAGGAGCAGCAGCCGGTCACTGGGGACCTGCTTCTCGACGAGAACTCCGACCTGGAGAATCAGTTTCACTATCACCTCAGGGGACTGTTCGGAGTTCTGTCCAAGCTCACCTTGCAAGCCGACCACCTCACCAACAGGTACAAGAGAGAAATCGGAGGCGGAAACTTCATGAGATAGAAGTCCCTACAGTCCCACCCCCGGACTGCTTGACTTGCACAATGGGATGTTTTAAGAAGGGGGGCCCCCCCATCTCTTAATAGATCTCAATGGACAGTGAACTGACCAGGGTTACGATTTAGCGCTTCTTTCACTCCTGAGTAGTGACACTCCAAATCCCCCCCCACCAAAACATACCTGAAACCAGTGATGCCTGCACAGTTCCCTCTGCCTGTCTCGGTGCCGATGTTGACGCTGTGCGTGGTGGAGGTTTATTGAATCTTGTTCCCCAGGTCCAGTTGAAGCGCAGCTCTGGTTTATGAGAAACTTGTCCCCTTTTTTGTCTTTTATTTCAAGTTTGAACATGAATTTGTCACCAGATTGAGAATAAAAGGTTTCTGACTGTAGGAGAAATTGAATGCTGGTTATTCTGTCCCTCCTTACTATTTTTTTTTTTTTTTTTTTTTAATTGTTTAGCGCTGAGCTGAAGGGCTCTTAAATCTTTCCTCTTGGTATTACTGTAACATGGCGTGCCTTGACTTTTTGTATATCCTCATGCCCTGTTCAGTTACTCCCCATTGTCTTTACTGCTTAAGTGGCTCATCAAGATGTTTATGATGAAATGATTCTTTTGTTTGTCCTTTGGATATTTCAAATTTTATATTGAAGCAGTATAACTGTAATAAATAATTGGGAACTTTGAATTTTGTGTTTTGTCACTGTTGTTATAGCTAACAGGAAGGATGTTGAGGTGTTGCTGCCATTTCCTCTTAGTAGTTCAGTTAGAAACATCTTGTCAGTGCTTAAGGCTGCACAGGAATGTTTAATGATGCATTTTGACATGCCCTAACTTGGAAACTACAATTACTTGACTGTTCCTTCATGTACAGCAAGTTTAGCAGCCTTATATGTTGCTGTTGAAGGTCTGGTGCTTTGCTGAGGATTTAACACCTCGATATAAAAAGAGGTCATGGCTCTCTAGGAGAATTTAACATTTCACATCATTGCTGTTTTATGCAAATGGGAAGTTGTGCTAAGGCAAATCACTTTCAAGAATATCCTGCAGCGTGTTTGAAGCAAATATTTAATTTGTGCCTACAATGCAGATGCTATTCAGTCCCAATACCATTATCATAATTTAAGATACCTGTATTGCAATTAAATCTCTTTATGCATATTTCCTTACAGATCAGCTTACAAAATATAATTGTACATATATTGTCACATTAGAAAGTGTTGGGATGTAACAAACTCCTCACTTTACAGCCTATTTGTTCTATTTGCCATGTTAATTTAATTTTGACATTTACGTCCACTAATCAACTCAAAGCAAGAGCAGTGGCTAAAGAGTTATAAAAGCCGTAAAGTGCATTGACCCTTAAGAAGTGATAAGACTTTAGTTGAGACAATAAACTTGATTAAAAAGGAAATGGCAGCCTGGTGGCAGAAAACATGATCTTTAAAACCTCTGCAGGAGTTTGTCAAGATTTAGAGGATATCTATCACATTTCTGCTGCTTTGTCCCATTGAACATGATAATGAATTATGAATGAAACATTAAATTGATATATACTGTTCAAACTGGTTTCTCCCTACATGCTGCCAAATCTATCCATCACAGAGTAAAACCTTCCCCTTAGCAACAGCTCCACCAAGAGCAGCCAATCCGGCCGCAAAGGTTTTTTTTTCCCTCTCAAAGGCACAGCGGTGATTAAGAGATTGCTGTGTGATGAAGGGCATCCAGTAAGCGAGTGGAGGGCAGACATGGTCAAACAAACTGGTGCTCCTCTGACCAGCAGCGGTGAGCTCGCCGGGGTTTGAGAGTTTGCATAAAAAGCGCTGCATGTGCTGTGTTACAAGGTCTTTTTTTTTTTTTTTCTCTCACAATGGGCCATACAAATGCTGCAAATCAAAATGGCTGTGCTGGTCAGGGTGCCTCAACCCACTCAGATAAACTGGGTCAACCAAACTGGTGACAGCTGGCCAGACAGTGAATGTGAAAAGGAACGGGGGATTCTACTCTTACAATAGTTTAAACTAATTTAACTGAAATCTAATCTTTGATTCTCGAGAAAGTTGCAAGCAGCAATACTGGAGGCCAAGCAATCAGCCCATTTTAAACACTGCACTAGTCTACAAAATATAGCAATGAAATTAACATTTTTTTGTCATTTAATGCATTATTGAGTCTGAACTTCAAGCAAAAGCTTAACATTTTAGGAAACCTGCGTATTTTTTATTTTTTTTTGCCAAGAAGTAGATGAGAAGAAGATTGATACCACTCTGTTTAATTTAAAGCTACAGCCTGTAGCCAGTTAGCTTAGCATAAATACTAGAAACAAGCTGAAACAGCTAGCCTGGCTCAATCTTTTTTTTTTTTTTTTTTTTTTTGAAAAAAAAAAAAAAAAAAAAAATTTTTTTTTTTTTTTTTTTTTTTTTTTTAAATATTGAAAAAAAAAAAAGAGGAGCGGGGGGGCGAAAAAAAAAAAAAAAAAAAAAAAAAAAAAAAAAAAAAAAAAAAAAAAAAAAAAAAAAAAATTTTTTTTTTTTTTTAAAAAAAAAAAAAAAAAAAAAAAAAAAAATAAAAAAAAAAAAATTATTATATAAAAAAAAGGGGAAAAAAAAAAACGGAAGGCTCAGGATGTTTCTGCTTCCAGCCAAGAAAGAGTCCAGCAGCACACAATTCTTCAGTTTCTGTATGGATTACACAAATTAGATAAAGTGTTAATGAGTAAGCTTTAGAGGTTACCTTCAGACAGATCCAGGCTAGCTGTTTCCCCATGGTTCCCCCCTGTTTCCAGTCTTTATGCTAAGCTAAGCCAACCAGCTGCTGGCTATGGCATTATCTTTAACAGACAGATATGAGAGTGGTATTAATATTCCTATCTTACTTTATTCCCATTAGACTATTCCTTTAACACTATGAACTGTCTTAACCACTGGTAATATTCTTCTGGTTTTAAGAAAAATATGTTTTGAAAGCTAATTATATATGACAGTAAATATTATTATCAGATATTTCTCGTAGTGAATTATCCTCAAATATATAATATAATATGCTTCAAAGTTCTATTTTCCATTGCATCTGATGCATGCAGCTAAACAAATCTCAAAGGGCTTGAACCATGACACTGATATTCTGTAATACAGCTCCAACTGCCGGCATGCACAAGTCTCCCAAGTTACGTTAACGTCTTGAGAAACCTGAGAGCAAATCGTTGCAACCACTCAATACATTGCAGATTTGAACTGGCTCCAGAGTTGAGAGGACTGGAGGATGTGCTGTCTAGAAAACTGCAAAGGCCATATTCTAAAATGGTGAATATTTTATCTGCTTATGCTTACGGCTTTGTAAAATCAGAACCTTAATGTAAACAGTTGTTCAGAGGTCTGATATTTTTATCAGTGCTGGTGTGTCGTAAGGGTTATTGGGTTCAGTGCAATGTGACCGACAGATCTTGGGACATAGGAGACATTTGGTGTTGAAAGGCCTCTTAAAGCTTTGTGTTGTTGGCAGATCTTTGCCCCAACTTGCCTGCCAGCATGAGGCTGCGTGATCACAGACTTGGCTGGCAACACAGCATCTGCTGTCCCTTCTACAGCAGTGATCTGGTTCACCTCAGCTGCACTGTCTGTAGCTCAACAGCAGTAAAGCTCTTACCTGACAGGGATAAAGCCCCAGACAGAGCAGAGATGATTACTTTACGAGGCCGGTCAAGCTAACCTGATACAGCTGACGTCTAAGGGTCAATGATATGATACTAAATAAAGGTTTATAGCTTTTTAGCAGTGCACTTACAGCACCAATGTCTGCCTGGCAGCCCCACCTACACCCTGCTGCTATTATCTGCTCTTTTCTATGGTAACAGCGCTGCTCCCTGAGTAAACACCTGAGTGCATTCACTGTGTTGTTTGCTTTAATGTCCAGTCATATTTCAGTTAACCTGGGAGTCAACTGTGGAATAAAACAAAAGAGACAAATATGTGACAGCCAGCTTGAAACTGTAAGAGAATTAGGATACAACAAAGAACACATTTGCTTAATTTAAAGAAGCCTCCAGACCAGCAGGAGTTTAACTCACTGACAGTGGTGGAAGTAGCATAACTAGACTATAAAAAATACTCCATTATGTGCAGATGTTATACATTCAACATTTACTAGCGGTACAAAGATGTAAGCTGCAAACTGTAATTAAAGTCAAAGTAGGCAACAGAATCAGCGTTATATTCTATCATTGGATCGTTATTACTGATGCATTATGTAATGTAAGCAGCAGTTTTAGCTGGTTGCAGTGGAGCTAAGTTTAACTACTTTACATGTAATAGTTTAATCTATAACATCGTATTTTATCAGCTGAATATATACAAGGAGTAGCACTGTATTAGGTACACATGTACAATAAAATGTAATCTAATACAAAAAACATTAGAAACGCTTCTCAATCTAATGTAGTTAGATACAACCTCACTAGTGAACATATCTGTGATAAAATATTGTAAACTCAAGGTTTACTTACAAGCTTTTTTCCAGAGCTTTTGACCATATCTTATAGAATTTGTTCTGGTGTTTAGTGTGTGAGACCTTGAGTTTATTATGTTTATTCACACATGTATTTTATTTATTTTTTCTTCATATATTTTATTGGATACCACACATGTATTTTCAAAGTAAAGATTGAATCTCCACCATAGAACAATATTTCCTTCTAGAAGAAGCATAACATGGTAAATACTCAAGCAGAGTACAGGTACCTCAATACATTCAGCCAAGTACAACTTGAAGGGGGCCTCCAGTTGGTGTCAAGGTAACTGTTGCTTGTGATTAACAGGTTTCTTGTTGTGTAATGTGATGTATGCTGCCCGCATGCGGTGGAGTCAGCGTTAGTAGGCGTTGCCATGTGAAAGACGGTGAACCCCACATAATTATGCACAACACAGACTTACAATACGCTGCCTTGTTGTGCTGCAGAAGTAATGAGAACCAGCACGCTCCCTGATTTCATACACATTTCTGTGTGTCCAACATCTAACTAACTGCACAGGAGCAGAAGAAAACATCCATGAAGAAAACAGAGTTCTTTTTTATGTAATTTCTGTGAAGATTACATTCATAACTCAGAGAGTCTCTCCTCCAGCTATGCATTATGTTATATAATGATAAAGTAATATTCTTTTTTCCAGTGTTCAATTTAGTTAATAGAAAGTGTGTACAATAGACAACTAGAAACAGATCAACCACAAACGTGAACTGTTCCTTGTTTTTGTTTAGCAATAATAAACTGTTAATCATTATTAATGCTTACATTGATTATTCAGTGTAATATAATACGTACTTCTAAGTAGCCTACAGCTGTGGTTGGATTATGAGAGAAAGGGGTCCCTGAACACAGAGGTGCAAAAGGCCCCCCACCGCTCCTACATGGGAGCAAGACACCTAGACGGAAAGACACAAAAAACGTTTTTTATCTGTTTGTGGTTGTTCGATGTCATTGCAGTAATTCTTTGTCTCTCTGAACACTCAAAATGGAGCCATTCTGCATGACAAGAACGTTTGATACTTTAAGTAAATGTTGCATATAATAGGCCTACTTCTACCACTGATGTTCTCAACAGCCAGAATGTTTTTGATTACCATTCCTACATTACTGTTTTGACATTTGAACGAGCCCTCTGTATTAAACTTTGATTAGGGCACACAAGATTACAACTTAAAATCAGTGTCTGGTCTGTCCGGTCTTTCAGCTTCTGATTACCCTCAACTCTTTTGTCTTGTCAGCATGGAGACACAGACGTGAAGCCTGGAACAGAATGGTCTCTTTGCTACAACACAGAGGCACACCCCCTTCCTGCTTTTTCCTTGACTTTATGATAACACCTGGACTGATAGCTTTGCATTCTCTAGTTTTGGGAAAATAATCACTCTGTGTGTTGTTTGGGTTACAAATGGCTTCCTTGCTGGTGAAAGTGAGTCCTCTGGAATGGGAGGAAAAAATACAGAATTCACTCAGAGCACAATGAGGCCTGTTTTGTTCTTTTCACAGAAGAAAACCCATCTACCCACGGTGTTACACTTGCAAACCCTGCAGAACTTGCCAATCTGCCATCGCTGGTGAACACTACACCAGGATCTGTATGTGTGGGCTCCGTGCAGAACATTTAAGGGAGGGATGAATGAGGTTATGTAAGAGGCGAGTGGGTGTGGAGTCCAGCTGGAGCAGCTTACAGCCTGATAGTGTCTCTAAGAGCGAACAATACCCTCAGCCTTGTGTGCTGCTCACACACACTTTATGTGCTGCTAATATAGGTCAATGCAGCCTTCTGTCATGACATGCACACATGTACTCACACACACACACACACACACACACACACACACAGATTCAAGATGGGGTTTTAAGATGCTCTGTATGTTTTTCTTTGTATGTATATTTTTCCAAAGATGAGATCTCTGTAAGCATTTTGCAGTTGTGGTAGAAGCACTAAGAGCTTTTATTACATAAAAATGAGTAAAACAAATAGCAAGAAACACTTTCTGATCATCAAAATGTACTTAAAACATGAAAAGTAACTTTTACTTTATACATTAGACAGAAAATCCCTCATTCAGAGTGTTATATTTAACATATAATAATGCATCACATTTTGCAAGTTGTTTAAATGTTTTGTATGTAAAACCTTTATGTATAATAGCTGTCAGATCAATGGAGTGGAATAAAAAGTTTGATATTTACCCCTAAACTGTAACAAAGTAGAAGTATAAAGTAGAATATAATGTTAACACTACTTCCCACCACTATATGTCTATACAGCAATGGCACTCTGCTCCTCAGGTTTTCAATTTATCAGGTAGGTGATAACCATCAGGGTCATTCTTGCAGCTGAAGTCCTCTGATCTCAGTGACACGGTCAGCGGGTACAGCAGACAGAGAAAGACATGAGGTCTCTGCAGGTCAGTGTTTGTGTCCATCTCTGGCCGGTTGCTGCATTTGATCAAATCTGCAAGACAATGGCATGACTGTGTGTGAGTGTGTTCACTAACAATAACGCCCTCTGTTGTCAGTGCAGCTATTGGAAACCACTACAATTCACAGAAAACACAGGAATCAGATTTCCAACATAAGAGTGTTTGTTTGCAGCTAAAGCTTTGTCTTTTAACGAGAAGGTTTTCAATTACTTTGATCATTGATTTTTTTTCACTGGTAGGAAGTATGATTTGAGCCTTTAATTGACAGGACAGCTGAAGACGTGAAAGGTGGGAGAGAACGCAGCAAAGGGCTACAGGTCGGAGTCGAACCCCAGGCCCACCGCATCGAGTAGTAAACCACTGAACACGGGCACCTGCTCTACCAGCTGAGCTATCTGGGCACCCATGTTGTTGTGTTTGAATTTATTTACTCACCTTCGTGCAGCAAGAAATAAAAGTGAAGAGTCTCTCAATTTTAACCAGATTTCATGTCTAGGCAAGTTTTGAAAACACGTGCAGGCTGGCTGAAATGTTGGCTGCATATACAGCCAACACAAACTGACGATTCATCTGCTTTTATTTAAACTTATACTGCAGCTGACAGTTTTAAAGTACCAATTACCAGACAAACTGGCAACTCAACTTTCTACAGCACTTAAAGTGCTCATATTGGGCTCATTTTCAGGTTCATAATTGTACTTAGAGGTTATATCAGAATAAGTTTACATGGTTTAATTTTCAAAAAAACACCATATTTTTGTTGTACTACACATTGCTGCAGCTCCTCTTTTCACCCTGTGTGTTGAGCTCTCTGTTTTAGCTACAGAGTGAGACATCTCACTTCTGTTACATCTTTGTCGGGAGTCGCACATGCGCAGTAGCTAGGTCAGCACTACTAGCCAGTCAGAAGCAGAGTATGAAGGCGTGCCACGCTAGCAGCTATAGGCGAGCATTATAACGTGTTACAAAGTGACGCACGTTCGTCATGGAAGTAAAGGCTGGACTACAACAGAGCTGTTTGGAGCAGTTTGTGAACAGTGTTTTCTGTTGGAGATGGTAAGTCCCTTTGGGGTGGACTTTGGGCTTTTTCACTTTGTAAACCTATAACGTGCACAAAAAGATATAGAACACAATAAAGGAAAAGGGAAAAGCCGAAAAGCATAATATGAGCACTTTAAACTGAAATTTCACTTCTGCTTTCAACAAATAGACATTTCAACTGACACTTCAAATGAGACTCTCCTCCCCCGAAAAAAAACGTCCCATAAGTCGTTTGTTTAAGCAAGAATTATGACTCGTGTATTTTTATAGTGGCGGCGCGCTCTGGTGGCCTCCCTAAATTAATACGTGAGCAAAGCAGGAATTAAGTTGCCGAAGTAAAATAGTGCCAAATTATAGCGCGTTCCATTCACCTCGGAACTTGGAAGTTCATCCCATCCCATTAAGTCGGGTTCTCATTGTGGGGTTTGCTCTATCCAGATTAGCCATTGTTAGCAATACCATTTTTTGTGCATACAAACAGCGTAACAACATGTCCACAGATAGAAATTGGACAGTACTTTGTGTAAGACTGATTCACCACAAATAAGACAGAAGTGCTATTAAACTGTATATTACTACAGCTTTTACTACTGTTGATGCACAGAGCAGCCATGTGGGATTTCGAGTTTGGCTTGCTCGGGGTACTATGAAGTTGTCCGACTTCCCAACATGGAAATCCGACTTCAGGGTGTGTGTTTCCGACTTTGAACTCGGAAATTCCAACTTCCGAGTACAAATGGAACACACCATTAGTATTGAGGGTCGTATTTCCTGCCACTCCTAGCGGCGTTAATTTCTGAAAACACTCCTGTGGGTCGCATTACGCTGGGTTTCCATAGGCAGCATTTTTCAACTGCAACTCCGCTGTCTCGGTCACAAGCCGCAGATTCCAAGCGGAATTGTATCACCACAACATAATGCCGACACTGTACACATTTTGCAGACAATTAGTTGTTGGTGTTGCTATACTTTCTTTTTGGAGCCAGTGCAGTCACTCCCTGCTGGAAATTAGATAGAATGCAGGTTTAAGGCACTTCCGCATTGGTTGCACTTTTCAGACCCAGAATCACCGTCCATTATTTTTTACAGTCTAGAGTTTCAACTGACAATCCAACTCCTGTAAGAGCTAAAACTGCAATTCCCATACAATATTTATCATGCAACTGACGACTCAAGTGCTTTCATGTCAGCTGATATTACAGTTGCTTTCATCTTGTACACTTGACAGCTGACCGTTTTCTTTCAGCTCTGACGCTTCAACTGACTTCCCTCAGCTTTAGTGCTTCAACTGCAATTTATTTCACAGGAAAATAAGTATATTTACGTATCTAAATCTTTTCATGATATCTGCACCTGCAGTTTTCAGCGTAGGCCTCCTCTTGTTTATTTAACCATCATGTGGCTGTAAATACAAAGTGCAAATAATTCAAATCAGATTTCATTACTGTGTCTGGGCAATGGGTTTCTTAGACATGTGCAGGCTGGCTGAGATGTTGGATAAATACCAAAACTAACTCAGATGTCTGGACAAGGTCAACCTTCTTGCAACATAGCGAGGGCCGATGTATTACAGTGTTATTTCCCCCGCCTGGGTTATATTTAGAGATGAGGGGTTAAAACCATCGAGCCGGAGCAACGGACGGTCACTAGATATCTTGGTATTAATATGAACAAAGAACATTTAATATCCTTTCTAAAGTGTTATTTCAAAGCAGTGCTGCAGCTTGTATGATCTATCAGTGTGTTTTAATGCCATAGACAGACATTCAACAGACTCCTGCAGACGTTCCTGGCTGTGGAGAGAGAGAACACATTCATCTAAACCCTGCTGATCATAACAAAAGAGTTCTGTGTAGTCTCACGGGATGAAAGCTAGTTTGATCTGTCTCAGGCACTAAAACATTCCCCAATCGTCCAAAGGACAATTCAGACAGATTACAACGTGTATTCTTGCATGTTTAAGATTCTGGTCAGCAAACTGTTTTCAATGGGGACTGAAAGAAAAGGGAAGTATCTAGGCTGAGCTTTAGATGCAAGCTAAGTGAAGTCCCTCTTGTCTGTTTTTCAAAGAGGAACGTTACATAACCCGATCCAACAGATGTCCTCAATGAACCCGAGGTGTTAAGAGGAATTCATTTTGACAACAAATAATGTACAAACGGGCACAAAATAATCATTAACATGTGTTGCTTGGACTGGAATAAAAAGTTTAGTTTTATTGAAAGATTTGGTAATAATAAAAATAGAGTATGGTTTATTTGTACATATTAGAAGTTAGAAGTTCAATAAAATAGAAAGACCAGCCGTTCCCCCTCTCTTGCACGCACACTTTTTTTTGATGCATTTATATAATGTGCTGTTGTACAAAATGTTTCTATCTCTCATAAGCCCTTTGTGTCTCTATGTAAGGCTGGCTCATGGGCTGGCTCCTTTCCTCTTTCCATGTCAGTCAGTCAGTAGGTCTTGTGCAGACGTGCCCTCGTTTTCATCCAATCAGATGCTATTGCCCCACAACAGGTGGCCAATGAGCGGTGAGGTATGGCAGGGGCTTGGCGAAGAGGGCTGTCCGAGAGCTCAGCTCTCTATGTATGATGTAATGAGGCTTGATTTACAGGAGAGTGAAGACTTTTCAATACTCCTAAAACTCACAGAAACATGATCACTTCGCTTGGAATAGCAAACTTGATGATGGATAATGTTTAACACAAAGAAACCTACAAAAACCGAGTGCCAAACTCCAAAGCATTTTATGTTGTTTTTTTGTATTTTAGAATGCATTCTTCATAAGCAATTATAAGTAGGCTAGGTTATGAAAATACTTTAATCAGATATAAAACGATCAAATTTGCAGCAGCCACATGCAATCACAGCTGGGAGATAAAGTCCTGTCGTAGCAGTGACTGAACTCTTGTAACCTCATGGGGACTGCCCAGGTTACACTGTGGGTAGGACAATCTGTACCATGGGGCCCTGCGAGGGGATACGACAGGAATGTCACATCCCAGCACAATAAAACATATCTGTGTTTCACAGAGGCCTATGCTCCAGGGACATTTTTGAATTACAGTAGCCTATATTATAGTGGCTCAGATATTAGTGGTATCATTATGAGAAATATGCTTCTTCTGAGCTTATTTTTGATTTACAGTCGTTAATTGTATCCAGGTTTTAAGATGGATAATTTTAAAGTGTCACTTTCACAAGCAATGTTTTATTCATAGCTTCAAAATGGAAGGTAAATACAAAACGAATTTAAAAAAGTGTGATCTATCTCTTTTAAGTCATTTTTAAGCATTAATTCAGTTTTTCTTTGTGACATTCTAGTAAAAAAATAATACCATTACTTAAACAGATGTATTTGGGGTTAAATGGTATTTTTGTGTGTTATGTCACTGAGGGCAGACTCTCCCCAACATGAACAGCTGCCCTGCGGGCTAGACAGAAGTCCTAACATGTATTACATGATGCCACCTCCTGGTATTTGGCTCTGTAACTTCACTTCACAAGGCTCCATTGTGTCTCGAATAGCAACAGTTACAAGCTGCAGTTCAAATAGTTTGTAGAAACTAAAAAGTTGTCTTTGTATTTTTGGATGCTCTTTTGATCCTCAAAACCAGCTTGTGACACACACTTTGGCTGGCATTAAAGGATCAGTGTGTAGGATTTAATGGCATCTAGCGGTGATGTTGCAGATTGTAACCTACTAAGTACCCCTTCCCTCTTCCTTTCCAAGCATGTAGAATAACATACGGTGGCCTTCAAGTAACGATAAAACGTGAAAGGCCTTCTCTGGAGCCAGTTTTTGTTTGTTTGTCCATTCTAGGCTACTGTAGAAACATGGCGGTGCAACACGGCGGACTCTGTGGAAGAGGACCCACTCTCTTTGTAGATATAAGGGGATCATTCTAAGGTAACAAAAACGCAACAATTCTTAGTTTCAGGTGATTATATACTATTGAAAACATAACTGTGAATATTATATTCCCTTTCTGATCCCCCTAAATCCTACACACTTGTCCTTTACGTTGCTCTCATGTCAAGTCAATTTTATCATGGCCCAATATCTGAAATCAGCCTCAGGGGACTTTACAATCTGTACAGCATACAGCCTTGTCTTTTTCGACCCTCACTTTGGATAAGGACAAACAAACCCCTTTAATGGGGGGAAAATGGAAGAAACTTCAGGAAGAGACAGATGGCAATATATGTTGAGTGTACAGAATAGACCAACATATTACAATTACAATACACACAATGAAAAAGGATTTCTGCTTCAGCCATGGAAAAAAAAATTTTTTTTAGCTGTGATCAAAAGACAGGGTTGAATCGCACGTATCACCAAGATTCTTAACTGTCGAACTTTGGGATACATCAGCTGTCTAGAGTTACTGATACTTAAACAAACTGGTGTCTATGTTGAGCAGGGCAAATTACCAGCATCGCAGTTTTATCTGTGTTTAGGAACAAAAAATTACTTGACATCCAGTTTTTCACAGCAGACAAGCAGGCCTGTAATTTAGTCATTTGGGTCTGATCATCTGCCTCAATAGGCACGTACAGAGTACCATTAGCATAGCAGTGGAAATTGATTCCATGACTGCATGTAATAAGAGAGAAGAGAGAGAGTCGGGAACAGAACCCTGAGGTACTCCATATTTTACATGAGAAAATATTGATGTTGTATTATTAAAGGAAACACACAGTGTTCTTTCATATAGTAGGTAAGTAGTAGGTAAGATTGTAACCATAGGTGAGCTCAGAAGTGCTTGATGGTGAGTTATCTATGTATTATCTTTTCAGATAAAACAATAATATGACCTAGGGTGAAATAGCATAGTGACAGTAAAGTTACTAGTACCTCATGTATTTGATCTCACTGAGCTCAGATACAACCCACAATTTCCACCAACTGTGGAACGGCCGCAGATCGGCTCTGCTGTGTGTCGGTCCGTGCTCCGCCGTCCTTCAATACCCACTAGGTCTGGATTTGTTTCGGAACGGCTGCGGCCATGACTGACAGCTGAAGTCAAGGGGAACCCACGAGATCTCGCAAATTCACGTATGATTGTGCGATATAACCAAGGGGGTAAGCTTCGCTTCAGAACTAGAACCTCCTATGACGCCATTTTGATTCTACAAAGAGATCACCTCCCGTTAGCATCCCATTGACTGCCATTCATTTTGACGTCACTTTGACAGCGAATAACTTTACATCAGAAGCGTTTAAAGACTCTATTTGTCCATTGTTTATTTCTAAAGGAACCAACAATGTATAAAAGACTCCATTACCTTGTACCTCACGTTATGGCTCCGTAGCAGACGTTTTTGTAAAAATATGCTAACGATTGTGTCATAACCAAGTGACTTACTGTCGCATAGTAGAGGAATTACCGTATAGTACAGGAGAAGCTCGCAGGCAGTTTTGACTTACGTTAGCTGTTTAGGTTTAATAATGTTAACTATCATTTTAGTTAGCAATAATTAGCCTGTGCTTATGTTATCTCCTTACATATACCTACGCTCTCCGTCAGATTGGGAATGATTGAGATTTCTCTTGGCACAGCTACCAAGACATACAACTTTAAGACAGGTTGCTCACGTCACATCTACGTCTTCGACCTCAATTGGAGGCCCTACAGTAACGCTCAGCGCTCACCGGAAAAGTGCTTCTAATATCATTGACATATATATAATGGACCAATAGACCCCTTTCTATGGACGGAGACCAGTGAAGGCTATTAGAATCACTTTTCCGGTGATCTCTTGCTTTACCGCGCAGCCTCCAACTGACAGAGACAACGTAAATGTGACGTGAGCAACGTGTCTGAAAGTTGTAAGTCTTCTGGTAGCTGTGCCAAGAGAAATCTCAATCATTTCCAATCTTACAGAGACGGAGAGTGTAGGTATATGTAAGGAGATAACATAAGCACAGGCTAATTATTGCTAACTAACATGCTAGTTAACATTAGTAATTAAACTTAAACAGCTAACGTAAGTCGAAACTGCCTGCAAGCTTCTCCTGTACTATACGGTAATTCCTCTACTGTGCGACAGTAAGTCACTTGGTTATGACACAATCGTTAGCCTATTTTTACAAAAACGTTTGCTACGGAGCCATAACGTGAGGTACAAGGTAATGGAGCCTTTAATACATTGTCGTGTTTCTTTAGAACTAAACAATGGACAAATAGAGTCTTTAAACATTTCAGATTTCTGATTTTCTAAAGTTATTCGCTGTCAAAGTGGCTCCAAAATGTATGCTAGTCAGTGGAATGCTAACGGGAGGTGATCTCTTTGTAGCGTCAAAATGGCGCCATAGGAGGTTCGTGTTCTGAAGCAAAGCTTACCCCCTTGTCTAATATCCTTCACTGGTCTCCGTCCAGAGCAACGGCATCTGTTGGTCCATTCTTATATACTGTCTATGGATATAACAGGATGTAGTTTCTATAAACAGAACCACAAAACCAACAACAGTTTGACCTGTTGACTTCAGGCCTGTCTCCACCCATTATGACGTTTTCAAGGTGTAGTGCAGTGAAATATGAATGTGTATTTTATTCTGAAAATTAACCGGATGTTTTATTTGTTTCTGTGCTCGACTTCCTGTCCGCACAATCTGCCCTGTGCTGAATTCCATGGCTGAATTGCTGCGGAGCTCTCCGGCATCCGGCAAAAATAGAAGCTCTGCGTATCTGCTCCGGATGGGAGGGCTGCGGATCTCCGGAGCTGGGACGGAGTCGGAACGCAGCCGTTCCGAATGTCAGTGAAAATAAACACATTGACTTTAATGGAAACCTATTGACTTCGCCGCCGTTCCGGAGCGGATCCGCAGCCGTTCCGCAGTTGGTTAATATTAATATTAACTGGGTCTCAGTCTGTGGTTCCCTTTGGTGGATAAAGTTAAGTCAGACACTGTATGTCTGAGTTATCAGAATGCAAGTCACTTAAACATTTCCAGTCCTGAGACAATTTATTCTTAACAATCTCAACTAAAATATCCACAAACTGTTCTCCCTTAGAGATGTGTCTTTATCAGTAGATTGAGTTTGCACAGTGTACCTGGAAATGCAGATTCTGAGCTCCTCTAGCACATCTCATCCACGTTAGCTTAAGTAGTAGTAAGTCAGTCTATAAATACTAAATCCTACTGGAGCAGCAGTACAACTATAGAAAGGTTGTAAAGCCAGCTAACTGATGCAGCAATGTCAGTTACACAGCAATATTTATGTAAGACTTTAGCCACCACCACATGCTGCTGGTAATCGCAGACCAAGTAAGGCTGTAGCAGCAAAACCACTTTGTGTGTTGACGTGAGCAAGAGTGTTTATTGTTTATGAATTCAACTTTTCAGTTACAAGAGGAAGGCTGTGTTATTTCTTCTTTCAAAAGTTATATATTCTAACTTCAGACCATGGAATTAGCAGAGAACAAAACAATCTCAACAAGTCAGTCTGCTGGTGAATTATTGGGTCTTTGTAATAGTGTGGTCTAGACCTACTCTATCTGTAAAGTGTCTTGAGATAACTCTTGTTATGATTTGATAATATAAATAAAATGTAATTGAATTGAATTGCTGAAGATACGTGAGACAGTCGAAAGCTCCAGAACAAGCGAGTAAGTGGACCTTAAATTGAATTGAGTCAGGACCACTTTGTCAAAATAGATTCATTCATATGCACACCATCAGAGCACACCTCCCTGCCCTTCCTTGAGCATGTATGGAAATCCTTAAGCTTAAGCGGGGAGAGCAGCAGTGCAGGATCCCCATTGGGTACAGAACAGAGCAGCATCAATGACAGAGACACAACATGAGGAAATCAGCTGAGCCATCAGCTGGTGTGCTGGCTTAGGAACCGTCAGCTATGAGCTAAGATAAAAGCCGAGCTCGACTCCGTGACCTGTCAGGACTTACGCTATGCTTCATATTTGTTGAGCCCACATTCCAATCCTGCTTTTTATCTGCGGGAAGGCTAATTATTACGCCATCCAAAAAAAGTAGAAACTGCCCACTGTTCTCTGCTCCATCAGTAGTTTTTAAATGTTTGTGTAATGTGATGTTTGTGCCTGAAATCCTGATCAAAATGTTACAGTAAATAAAAAACATTGTGGGAGCACAGAAAAGTGTGCCGATTCTACTTGTTCTAGCCTTTTTTAAGGCTAATTATTATACAATGCAGTTGTTTTAACTAAATTTTATGTATTCGACAGCTTGACAGTACTAACATGGGGAGAGATGTGTAATAGGTAGGTACACTACTACTATTACTACCATTACTACTGTAAAGCTTAATTAGGTTTGAAAAAGGGTTACCAGGTTTACATTTGTAAAGGTTACAATAATTTCATGGATCTTTGTATAATTTCTCTTTATTCAGTAAAATGTCTAAGGCAGAAGGAATTATTTGAAATACACCTGAGGGAGAGTTCCGCTCTGAATATTCAATTCAGCTATCATTATAATAATCCAACTGACAAAACAAAGAGATAACTATGATTTACAATCATGCTTTATTCTTGTTGATTTCTTATAAAAGAATCAAATAAAAGGCTCTTCACACACTGCTCAGTCTCAGTCGTGCTGTATCCCGTTTTCTTTAACTAAACTATACTTTTCTTTACACCTTAAGTCTCTTCATCTTAAATATCTTTTATTAGTTTGTGACTTCAAACCAAAACATTGATTGTCAACACAAAATCTGTCTTAGCACCAGTACAATACAACTGTACTTTAGCTTCTCTTTTTTAAAATACTGTTCTTGAATGAGGGAGGAAAATCTCAGAATAAAGGGATCCTAATAAGTACATTTCAAAATGAAGCACCAACCATACAAAGCAATTTTTTTTTTTTCATAGATAAGCATGTCAGATACACAAGAGGTCAAATATATTAATGACTATTAAATTAAGCACAACAAACAGTGTAAATAAAACACTGCAACACAAAGCACTCTGGGATCTGGGAACACCATATTGGACGTGGCTGCAGTTAAGAGGGCGTTTCGGGCTCCTCAGACACAGGAGCCGCCTCTGGACTCCAGAGATGGTACCACTTTTCCTCTGAGAGAGATCCAAAGGGTTATGTATCAGTTTAGGAGGGAGTGCAACCTGGGGAGTGGAGAACACTACTATCTGTCCAGCTCTGTAAACAAACTCTCAATCTCAAGGTCCAAAAAGACATTATTTCATACTGCGTGCAGGGACGTAGACAGCTCCGTGCTGCCCGTGCTTACTTTGTGAAATGTTGAAGAAAAAAAAAAGAAAAAACATTGTAAGCTAGAGTGAGAGGATAAAGTGAAAAGTGAAACAGTGGAGAAAAATGGAAATGAGGCTCTCATTATATTTGATGATTATGTGCCGTGGTCTCTTCTCTGCAGGTCTCCAGGTCTCCCAGGTTGACAGAGGAACCATCTGGGCCAGTGGCCTCCCTGACTTAAGTGTCTTAGCTTTACGCAACAGTTCACCAAGATAAAAGTCTTGGATTATCTCCCGAAAAAATATCGCTTTCCCTTGGGAACAAACTCAAACAAAAAGTCCTAAACAACATAATTCTTTAGCCACAAGAATACATTTATATAAACAAATGTTTTAACCCTGATGGCAAGATATACATATACACTACCATGTACATACATAATCAATACAAAAGGTTTGCTCAACAGTTCTCATGTATTCAAATATACCTATTGATAGGAACCTGAAAGCTGAACCGACCACTCCCATGTGCAGGTCCTTGTGATCACTTAGTCCCTTCTGTCTGAGGTCAAAGGTTTTAGGTGGAGTGTCATTTCTGTCGCTGGAGTTAAAACCCATGACCCTCGTTTCA
The DNA here is from genome assembly GCF_010015445.1 of Perca fluviatilis. Taxonomy (NCBI): domain Eukaryota; kingdom Metazoa; phylum Chordata; class Actinopteri; order Perciformes; family Percidae; genus Perca; species Perca fluviatilis. The sequence goes on along the minus strand of NC_053121.1, from coordinate 24,891,771 downwards.
TCGGACGGAGAGGTTTCCTTTGAGCTGCTGCTTGCAGGGAAGGACTTGGGTTGACAACAGTTTGCACGGTGGAGGAGTGAAGTGAAAGAGAGGCTATCGGCTGCGAGGCTTCCCTGTGTTTGTCAGTGTCTCCTCCTCCTCCTCCTCCTCTTCCTCCTCCTCCTCCTCCTCCTCTTCCTCTTCCTCCTCCTCCTCATCCTCATCCTCTTGCAGGATGTGAATGGAGGAGCCCAGTAGTCTCTGCAGCTCTGGGACACATCGCACCAGATCCACAAGTCCCTCTTCCTTATCTTCCTCCTCCTTATTTTGGCCTTTGTAAGGTGAAGCCAAAGCAGAGCTCACCTGGCTGATCGATACCTGTCTCCAGAGCTCAGCACGGGACAGACTCACCACCTCCAAGTGTGGGTATCGCGCCCGGAAGATCCGCGCTGACATCTTCAGACGCTTCAGGACGTCTGTCAGAAGAAACCAGTTGCAAAAGCTGCAAGAGATAAATATGTCTGATATTAGCCAACGGTTAGGGTAAGAAAAAAAATAGTTTGAGAAGGGAACTGCAGGCAGGTCATATCAGCTGTTGCCACGGTTGTCTCAGCTTCGATTTGGAGACTACAAACAAAAATCCTTCTACACAAACTGGGGGCACTGTGGATGAAGCAAACAGTGTGCAGATTCATCTTTTTGACCTTTTATGTCCTGTTTGGCTGTATGGGTTGTTACCAGGCAGCGAGGGTCTAACAAAGACACAACATTAGGAATTGTCCAGAATTTTTGGCGCTTTACCCACACTAGCGACTAAACGTCATGACATAGACGTCATGACATAAATGATCATCATGTTCATCGTCCCATACTTGTTCTCTTTTTTGTACTTGTACTTTTACAATGTACACGAGTGTGTGTACAAACAAACTGTGACAGTGAAGATGCTGGTAGATCATTAAGGGACATGGTGTAAATATCAACAGAATATCTCTGTTTGTACGTTTGTGAAATACTGGAGGCAGAGAAAACACGCCATGAGTCACAGCCATCACTACCTGCTGTCATCAGAGCTTATTTGACATTTATTCCCATAAATATTAAGAGCACGGTGAAACTGCATTCAAACGGAGATGACACATGCTAAATTTAGTAGCGCTTTGCGGGCGGTACAGAATCAATGAATATAATCTGAATGAATAAATTATGTGTGTGTGAACTCACCCCTGGGTTAATGACACTTGAACATGATAGCAGGGTAAGAGAGGCTCGGAGGAGAACTCAAACAGAAGGCAATCTTTGTCCGAGTCCGGCTCAGTCCTTCCTGTTGCATCCTCCTCCAGCTCCTGGTTCTGCTCCGACAGCAGGAAGTCCCAGCATGGCTCCTGGTCAGTCTCTGTGAAGAAAAGTCCACTGAGGTGAGATGATGAGGAGCAGACACACCGGCTGTTTCGGCGCTGACGCTGAGCTGCTTTGATACACGGGGTTTGGGCCCTCTCTAGTGGACAGTCTATTCACAACACCCATAACACATTATGACTGACTGCTGGTGACGCTGTGATCAGTTAAAGGAACACAAACTTAATGATGTCAGTTGCAGCTTGAAGTTAATTAAACCTTATACAGAGACAAGGATAGGAAAATTATGTTTACAAGACACATTAGGGCTTTGACTTTTGCCCAAAAATCATCGTTCGTTTTTATATTAATATTAGAATATATTCGAATATTTATTAATAATATTTTGACCATTAAATGCCTTCAGTCTAAAAAAAATAATTAAGTCAGATCCTGGATTAAACACAAACAGTGTGCTTTCGACAGGAAGTTCGGAGCTTTCACCGTAGCCTACGTAAGTGGTCTGATTTTTATACTCGTGTGCTGGTGTGTGCGTCGAGCCAGTGTGTGTGGGCGGTGTTGCCAATTTAGCGACTTTTTTTCACAAAAGCGACTAGCGACAAATCTGGCGACTTTCTGTAGAAAAGACAGCGACTTTCTGTAAAATAAAGTTGCCAGTATTGTCCAGCCAGCACGCCATGTATTTCTCTCCTGTAGCCGCCGAAACAGTCCCCTCTCTCTTCTGTTGTGTGAGTGAGGAACAGCCCCGCCCTCTCCTCTGTGCTCTCTCCTCATGTGCAGCAGCACTGAGCATGCAGGTAGGACGGGGCGAAGGGACAGGGTGCGGCGCCGGTGTAGGTAGGAGAGACAGCGGAACGCGACGGGAGAAAGACGCCGCTGAGCTGGCCTGGCCCTGGGCAAGCCAGCTTTCTTTGAGAATTAGGGGGGAATGCAACGCTACCGAGCCACGGCCGAGAGACGTGCGTCGCCGCGACGTGTAGTTACATTTTGAAGGATTATTTACTGGTGGACTGTTGGTTTTTTTCATTTAAGTGTAAGCAGAGTGTAATTCAATGTATTTACTAATATAAAAAGTTTGATATAAAGAAACAGATACTTTGACAAAGATTCATGTTTTCTGTGATGGGACTATCTTGCTTCAAGTTTGCAAGGCTTTTTCTCAATAGTGAATGGCACAATGGCTCCTAAAGCCAGATAAACTATCCTCCATATCTCACATCACTGAGAGGTCATCACCAGAACTAACATAACGGAGACCGATTCAATGATTAAGAAACCATACATATCTAACAGAAATGTCTATAACATTAACAAACATTATAATAATAAAGACTATCATCAGGGAGGAAAGAATTGGCTTAATTGAACATGCAGACCGTACTATGGATGATTTCAAATGTGTTAACTCACATCATGTCCCTTGGAGAAATGTATATTTTTAACACAAAAATTGAGAATAATTAACAAGTTGAATGATTTAAACCTGTCGTAGAACATTGCTCTACACATAATTTGCACAAACCAACGACAAGTATAAGATTCTGTATATACACTTTATCACCACTAGCAGAGTGGTGATAAAAGTTGAATGTACTTTGGTGGAAACTTGGTCTTTTTTTCTTCATTATAATCCTTGATGGGGGGAGAGGGGGGGGGCAAATAAAAAATGTTATAGTTACATTACCAACATATTTTTGTCTCTACAGTTTATCCAGAAAGCTACAGTACACTTTCTCTTTAGTCTTCCTTAGTTCTTCCATGCATCTTTAATCCTGTTTATCCTCCACTGGATGACTGGCTCCCTGTGGCTGTTTACAACACCACAGCGATGCTGGTACACAAGGCTAACACCCCTCCACGTCCCAGTGGCCGAGCCTGAGGCCAGCCTACTAACTAGAATCATTTCCCTCCGGATACCTGCTCATCGCTGCAACAAGCCTCAAATCGTCTTCCTCCCGACTGGCGAAGGAACAGCAATATTTGATTGATCAGTGGAATGATGGATTGGCAGACAGAAAAAAAACGGACCCAGACACCATTTCAAGGTTTCTTACCAAACAGGGAGCTACTGTAGAAATCCCAGGGAAAACTGAGATCCTGTTCTTTGCGGCCTTCCAGGTCTGTAAAATATTCTAGGGAAATAAAAAGAAAAACAGTGTGTTATATTTTGACCGGTTTATATGTCATCACTGCTTGAGCTGCATTATGTGTAAATCCATGAAAATATGACAGGGCGTCACATCAATGCTTGTAAGGACTAAGCAAAACATAGAATGGAATAACTGGAATGGCTGTCGGAACAAAATAATAGACATAGATACAAAAATCAGTACTAAGTATCAGCAAATTAACTTAAGTTGTAGTTTGTGTTGCGATACGGCCCAGTTTGTGTCCGTCCGTGGGATCAGAGCTGTATGAGTGTGTGGCTGCATTAGCTACTGAGCCTTCGTCTCTCTATATACCAGAGACGCATGAGGTCCACACTCCACTAAACACTGATACAGCAGCCAAGTCGATAGTGAAAGAAACAACATGTTTTCTCACTTTATTAGGAAATATCCTTAAAAACTGGTCAACACCATCAACAGTGATGTGAAAATTAAAACAAACGCTAAAGACATGTGACAAGCAAAAGTCATGCATGTCAGAAGTTTCCCAGGAAGCCAGAGGTGTAATAAATCGCTTTGTCAGGCTCAGTTATGGAACAAGATTGATCACAGGGAAGCAAATTTAAAACATTTCCCTTAAACAATCATTGGCCTTCTTAATGACCAATAATTGCGAAATCATTGGAAGCTTTTACCACACAAAATGCATGTTTTTCTTCAATGAAAGCTTTATTTCAACTGACATGGGCTGTTTTTGCACCACAATGACACTCCTGACAAAACTGAAGTCTTACGGACTGTTATTATTCAAGTCATCTGCTCTCTTAACTGTAACTTTTTACTGATTAAACATTAGCAGATCATTTTTTAAAAAGGGATAAGGGCACCGTCACACATGTGTAAAATACAGGCAGGTGACCATCGCCTGCCGAATGTGGGCAGTACAGGATGTGACGCGCACAGAAATCAGTTTTCTGGTTTGTAGTCTGTTTGTGTTGTTGTGGTTGTTGGATTTTGTGATGGGAAAATGTATAGTGAAGAGCAGAAAATGATAGCCAGTCTGAATCTCTCTTGTGGGGCAGTTTGTATTGTATTTCTTTTTTTATGGCCAATATCATACAATACCAGCAGGTTAGACACAGCAACAATTAATGTCTCCTCCATCTTGGCTCACTAAGAAAACTATAGCCAATGACAGCCAAGTGGGGTCAACCACACAATTAGCTTTATTATAGCCCTTGTGTTGATTATTATGTCTTAAGCAGAGCTGTATAGTAACGAAGTAGAACTACTTCATTACTCTACTTAAGTACTAAAAGGCTGTATCTGTACTCTACTGGAGTATTATTTTTTTCTCCTACTTCCACTTTTACTTGAGTACATATTTTCGATGAATGAAATACTTTTACTCTGATAAATTTTTTATGTGCTGCATAGTTACTCGTTACTGTTGTGAATTCCTCACGCTACAGAGACTACAGTATGTGTAGTTACGGCTAAGTTAGGTACGTACGCTAATTTACGTAAGAAATCCCAGAGATCGCGTTGTGTTTCTTTTCATCACAGTTGCCCGTTCAGAAGTCAGAGACGATGTAAGTTTGTACTCTTTCTATTTAGCTATTGTTGCAGCAGAGTAAGCTATTCCTGAGTTGTTTCAGTCTGCAGTGAGTACTGAATGTTAACCGTTTGTCCCTGTGATGAGAAGCTGCTATTATCTGTATTTTGCTAACTTGCTAACTTTCCTGTTCATCACATGTTATTAGCTAGCTAGTGTGTGATACATTTTTTGGGGCTTTAGTTGTTACTGTGCTGGAGAGGATGTTCATTTTACTTGCACAGTGTGATAATTGTACATTTTATTTCAGTATTTGCTAATATTTGTTATTTTTAAAGGTCCCATGACATGGTGCTCTTTGGATGCTTTTATATAGACCTTAGTGGTCCCCTAATACTATATCTGAAGTCTCTTTCCCGAAATTAAGCTTTGGTGCAGAACTACAGCCACTAGAGCCAGTTCTACAATGAGCTTTCCTTAGTATGTGCCATTTCTGTGTCTGAAGCTATTGAGGAGGAGAGTGGGAGTGGCAAGGTGGATGGTGGGGGTGTGGCCTTGACCAACTGCCACTTTTCTCGTTTGAAAGCCATGATGTCTCTCTCTCATGGGTTGGCCAAATTCTCTGGGCGGGCAAAGCAGAGAAAGGGGAGGTAATCTTGCTTGTTATGACCTCATAACAAGCAGATTCCAAAACGGCTCATCTGAGCTTTCATTTTCTCAAAGGCAGAGCAGGATACTCAGGGCTCGGTTTACACCTATCACCATTTCTAGCCACTGGGGGACCATAGACAGGCTGGGGGAACTCATATTAATGTTAAAAAACCTCATAAAGTGAAATTTTCATGCCATGGGACCTTTAATATAATATATTTAATAATTTGTTAATTCCTTTGGCTACAGCCTTAGGCTAAATATTTGAAATAATATAAACGATATGATATTCAAACTTTTGACTGCTTTCTTTAATAACTAAATAACACAATACTTGTACTTTTACTTTCAGTACTTGAGAAGTACATTTTAAAATAAACTACTTGCAATACTTAAGTATAAATAATGTTGAATACTTTAGTACTTCTACTGTGTGTTGCTTAAAGAGTACTTCTACTTAAGTCACTTTTTTGATAGAGCACTTGTACTTTTACTCAAGTCTGGGTCTCTAGTATATAGTTTATACACGTCTGGTGTTAAGCGTTTGTTGATGATGGGAAAAAATGTATTTAGTCTGAGGTAAAACAGCATTCTAACACTTTATCCATTTATCCAAAACTAGTTCTGCTGATGGAGAGGGAGGCTGATAAAAAAGGGTGACCTACCTGTGAGGAAGGTCTTCATGTTCGGGCTATGTGCCAGTTTGACTGGAGTGTGTCCAGAGTAGGTGGCCAGAGTCGGGTCTGCACCGTGGTTCAGGAGCAACCAGACTATAGGAAGGTTATCACTCGCTACTGCATCGTGAAGAGGCCTAAAGAAAGAACAAACATAACACAAATGCCTATCAGGGATTGAACAATTTTAGAACAGAACAAACAATTTTTGCCTGAAGACCCAGCAGGGTCGAAACGTTGCTTATGTATTAAATATGGGAGTTTAAAGCAGTGTTGCGGACATTACATTTTTTTTCACAATTTTAGAACACACCTTAATCTGTCAGCAAACATGTTGTATATGGAGTATCAGATGTGTTGGACAGTAAAACAAATATTTCCTGTGATTAATTACAACTCGTGGAACTGCTATATAGAGACAAATATGCTTCGACAGGTGACAGGAAGTATTACAACTTGTAAGTGAGTATGTCACTACTATGTCATTACTGCTCCCAACACCTGCAGAGGGTGTACATTTTCAGGAGTGAATGTAACAACGAGACGATTTTTGAGTATTACTGACATTTTTAACCACAAAATATGCATTACTCCATTAAAAAAAAAAACTTTGTAACAAATGCAATATATATGTCCACTATATGAATGAATATGACTCATACCCAACCACTCGACATTTTAGCAGGCTCAACAAAGGCTGAGATGTGACAGATGGTTCTAAAGTGTGGACCTTTAAACTGAGATTATTTTGTTACACATGCTGTTTGCGAATGTCAAGAAATAACCCCCATGCTGTAATTTGTCAAACATTATAATACTTACTTATACTACTAATATAAGATATTGTAATTTCCATAGATTCAACTAATTAGAACCACAACAGTTAATCATGCAGCATGAAGCCTCACCGTGTCCCATCCTGGGCGCTACAGTTGACGTCAGCGCTGTGTTTTAGCAGCATCTGGACAATCTGAGTCCAGCCTCGAGAGGACGCCTCATGGAGAGCTGTGTAACCGGCATTATCGCGCCGATTCACCTCCCTGACGTCCTTTTCAAGACAGTACTGAACTACATCCTGCAGAACAGAAGTAGCACAGAAACTGTGTCACATTAGGATTCAAAGAGGTACACTGTAATCTGGAGTTAAATTCATGTTAGCAATATTACAAGTGAACAGGTGAATTTTACTTGATAGCCCAAGCGTGCAGCACGTTGTAGCAAAGTCTCCCCGGCATTTTTATTGACAATCAGCCGCCGAACCTCCGGAGGAACAGCCCTTTTTGGTGGAGAGTCTGAGCCGTTGCATCTCCCCAATGAGCCTCTCTTATTGGAAGGAGATGACGGCAAACTTTTTGGAGTGGGTGGGGGGCTTTCTGGTCTTTTTACAATAGCACCACCATCATCCAGGGCGAGTGAGGCAGCGCGCTTGCCCAAGCTGCTGCGTTTGGTCTTAATCTAAAATACGAATTTATTGATTAGAGCAGTGTGTGAAATGGAATCTCTTGTAATGCATTGCCAAGTTAAGGTAAAGGGTTCCAGTGCAGTATGAAACCAGCTGCCATCATAAATGTGACAAACCTAGTATTTATCTAGCCACAGGGGGGCACTGTAAGCTAATATATTAATGCCACACTGTATTTTATTCCCATCAACCCTGTGTGGTTTGAAATGTACTGTAATCCAACAAGCAGCCTCAGCAAGCGTCTTACCTTTTGCTCCTCGTTGTCACTCAAGTGCTTGCTTTTGAACTTCCTCTTCCCTGAAGGCTTGTCATTGAACTCTGGAGATACCTCACTCTCCTGGTAGCGGACCGACCCCGAGCGAGTGAACGAGGGTCTCCGTGGAGGAGGCTCTGGACTGCAGGCGGTGGGACTCGGACACTGATGCGCCTGTGGCTCTGTAATGATGAATGTAACTGGAGGTTATGCAGAGTGGTACCACACAGATGAACACAGCGAAAAACCCGCAAACAATCTTAATATTTCAACATCAGCCATCTCATCTTTGATGTATCGATGCAGTTATGGAGCAGCTTCATGCTTTTGCTCCTCTGCCAAGCCGAACATAGAGCATGGCATATTTTAGGTGCTGTTTTGTGTCGACATCAGACAGCATGATACTTCCTTAACCGATGGCCCTTGGTTTAGCCAAGTCTATGAGCTACTCTGCTCTGCTTTTTGCAATCTTGTGCTCAGGTTTGACAAATTTCTGTATATTCTCCAAATATGTATCTTATTCACATCAACAGGTGCCTGACGTGGACAAACACACAGTCTCCACCTCAAGAATATAAACTGCAAATTGCATATACTGTCTTCATAATCTTTGGTGTTGGTTGACAGTGTATACTACAATATTTTGTATTTGTCCATTGTCTTATGTTTTATAAAATGCTTTTCCTATGTACCTTTTACGAAGATGTACATCCTCATAAAATTTATTTGCCCATGTCTATTTAATAAGTTTTAACTGTAGAAACCCCGAGCTAAGCTTTCTTATGGTCAATTCTGAATCTTTTTTTTATTTTTATTTTTTTCGGGCTATTTTCCCTTTATTTCAGAGTGACAGTGGATAGACAGGAAAGGTGGGAGAGAGATGGGGGATGACACGCAGCAAAGGGCCGCAGGTCGGATTCAAACCTGGGCCGCTGCAAAGGCCTCAGCCTACATGGGGCGCACCTTACTGGGTGAGCCAGGGATCGCCCCATTTGTCTTTAATTTCTAAACCAATGTTTTTATGTATCAGGACATCTGATCTCACCACCCTTGCTGATCAGAAGATAATTAGTATATTTAGGTAAAATAGCGAGGGTAAAAATATAACCATGTATTTTATTTTATTTTATATTCACACATTCCTAACAGTTACTATACACCCGTCAAACTTGATAGTAATTGGTCATTTAGTTATTTCCAATTTGTTAAAACAGGTGGACTGAATCGATTAAATCATAAAATGATGCCGCTGCTGTTCTGGACAGACATTTCTAAAGAGAAAATGTAGCAAAAAAAAAAAATTGTCACAGACTGGATGAGGTCTGAAACCTATGTATTTTCAGTCCAGATTCATGTATCGGATTAATTTTTTTAAAGAATGAATTATCCCTCGTCGCCTATGAAACGTCAGAAATTATGACAAATGCCCATTACAAGCCAGCATGGCCAAAGGTTTTGGCATTTAGTCTGGTCAGAAGCCAAAAGAAGGATTCATGTATAATGCTATTAAAACAAAACGGCTTATTTGTGTGACTGTACCAACTTATGTTTGGTGAGAGCCAAAACAATGATTTGATTATTAAAAGCCGCAACCAACAATAATGCCCATTAGCATTTAATCTGCTGATTATTTTCACAATTAATCAATTAATTGTTTAAAATGTCCTTAATCATTTCTAGGGATCCAAGTTATCTTATTTTGTCTGAACAACCAAAAGATATTCAGTCTAAAATAATATAAAAAAGAGAAAAGCATTGTTGCTTAACAAATTGCTTAAACGTTTAATCAACTATCAAAATAGACTGCGATTCAATTACTGTCAATTAACTATAAATTAATCGTTGCAGCCCTAATCAAACCTTCCATCAATCAGTTACTCAATCGCCTGGGTTGTATAAAAATACAGTAATAAAAATGCTACACTCAAAGTATCAAAGATCCATACCATAACTTTATAAATTGTTTTTACCACATCTGTAACTAACAGCTGCACTTTTGATTAAAACTTGGGCTGGAAACAGTTAATTGAAAACTTGACTGATCTCGGGAGAGAAACTGCGTACCTGCTGGGACTCTGCGGTTCTGTCTCAGGGATTCAGATTCTTCAAGGTGCTCTCCATCTTCCAGCTTGTCTTTCTCAGTGATGTATTCCCCAGTCTGATACTTTTTGCTACGACATCGCCGGCGTTTCTTGGGGGCAGGCATGTCACCCTCTGCACTGGCTGTCTTGCCCTTGCCCTGAATCACTCGCTCAGGCAGGGGGTTTGAGCGAGGCCTCCCTCTCGGACGGCGAATGGGTTGGGTGGGAGTCACGGGGGGTGACGGGGAAACTGGGGGAGGAGGCATTTGCGGGGGTGGAGGGGAAGGTGTTGCAAAGCCCCAGAGGTCGAGTCGAGCCTCATCAGCTCGCCGTCGTCCTCTCCTCAGCCGTGGGAAGGAGCTGCCTGTAGCTTCGGCCTCCTTACTGGATAGAGCAGAGCGACTGAGAGACACTGGAGTCTCTGCACTCGGAGCACTGCTGCCGCTATCTGTAACCAATTTAAATCACATTTGATTATTATACGGACACAAGCTTCTATGCGTGTGACTGAGACATCAAAAAACGCCACCCAGACGATATGTGTGACATTTTCTGTCTGACACAAGTGAAAGCATCATTACATTTTAGAGCCCGACCAATACTGGATTTTCTGGGCCGGTGCAGATATTAGGGAGTAAAAAATTCAAATATCGATTTATTTGCTGATATTCTTGTTTATCTCTCACAAATGTTTTGCAATGATCCCTGAAATGTGGTTACCAAACACTTGTGACAGAGATATGTAATGGAGGTAGGATATTTTACATCCATCCATCTTCGTCCGCTTATCCGGTGTGGGGTCGCGGGGGGAGCAGCTCCAGCAGGGGACCAGCTCCAGCAGGGGACCCCAAACTTCCCTTTCCCGAGCAACATTAACCAGCTCCGACTGGGGGATCCCAAGGCGTTCCCAGGCCAGGTTGGAGATATAATCCCTCCACCTAGTCCTGGGTCTTCCCCGAGGCCTCCTCCCAGCTGGACGTGCCTGGAACACCTCCCTAGGGAGGCGCCCAGGGGGCATCCTTACCAGATGCCCGAACCACCTCAACTGGCTCCTTCGGCCGGAAGGAGCAGCGGCTCTACTCCGAGCTCCTCACGGATGACTGAGCTTCTCACCCTATCTCTAAGGAAGACGCCGCCACCCTCCTGAGGAAACCCATTTCAGCCGCTTGTACCCTGGATCTCGTTCTTTCGTCTGACCCAGCCTTCATGACCATAGGTGAGGTGAGGAGCAAAGACCAGCAATCGACGTAACAGAGCTTTGCCTTCTGGCTCAGCTCTCTTTTCGTCACAACGGTGCGATAGATTGAATGTAATACCGCACCCGCTGCGCCGATTCTCCGACCAATCTCCTGCTCCATTGTCCCCTCACTCGCGAGCAAAACCCCAAGGTACTTGACTCATTCCCTACCTGGAGAAGGCATTCCATCGGTTTCCTGCTGAGAACCATGGCCTCAGATTTAGAGGTGCTGATCCTCATCCCAACCGCTTCACTCTCGGCTGCGAACCGATCCAGTGAGTGCTGAAGGTCGCAGGCCGATGATGCCATCAGGACCACATCATCTGCAAAGAGCAGCGATGAGATCCCCAGCCCACCGAAACGCAACCCCTCCCCACCCCAACTACGCCTCGATATCCCTCACCCCATACTCCCGCAGCACCTCCCACAGTATCTCCCGGGGGACCCGGTCATACGCCTTTTCCAGATCCATGAAAACACATGTAGACCGGTTGGGCATACTCCCAGGCTCCCTCCAGGATCCTTGCGAGAGTGAAGAGCTGGTCCGTTGTTCCACGACCAGGACGGAATCCGCATTGTTCCTCTTCAATCTGAGGTTCGACTATTGGCCGAACCCTCCTTTCCAGCACCTTGGAGTAGACTTTACCAGGGAGGCTGAGAAGTGTGATACCCCTGTAATTGGCACACACCCTCTGGTCCCCCTTTTTAAAAAGGGGAACCACCACCCCGGTCTGCCACTCCTTTGGCACTGTCCCAGACTTCCACGCAATGTTGAAGAGGCGTGTCAACCAGGACAGCACCTCCACACCCAGAGCCTTGAGCATTTCTGGACGGATCTCATCAATCCCAGGGGCTTTGCCACTGTGGAGTTGTTTGACTACATCAGTGACTTCCACCTGGGAAATTGACAATGATCCCCCATCATCCTCCAGCTCTGCCTCTAACATAGAAGGCGTATTAGTTGGATTCAGGAGTTCCTCAAAGTGCTCCTTCCACCGCCCTATTACCTCCTCAGTTGAGATCAACAGCGTCCCATCCTTACTGTACACAGCTTGGATGGTTCCCCGCTTCCCCCTCCTGAGGTGGCGAACAGTTTTCCAGAAGCACCTTGGTGCTGACCGAAAGTCCTTCTCCATGTCTTCTCCAAACTTCTCCCACACCCGCTGCTTTGCCTCTTTCACGGCAGAGGCTGCAGCCCTTCGGGCCCTTCGGTACCCTGCAACCGCCTCCAGAGTCCTCTGGGATAACATATCCCGGAAAGACTCCTTCTTCAGTCGGGACGCTTCCCTGACCACCGGTGTCCACCACGGTGTTCGTGGGTTACCCGCCCCTTGAGGCACCTAAGACCCTAAGACCACAGCCTCCCGCGCAGCTTCAGCAATGGAAACTTTGAACATTGTCCACTCGGGTTCAATGCCCCCAGCCTCCACAGGGATGCCGAAAGAACGCTCCGCCGGGAGGTGTGAGTTGAAAAGTCTGCGGACAGGGGCCTCCTCCAGACGTTCCCAATTTACCCGCACTACCCGTTTGGGCTTACCAGGTCTCTCCAGAGTCTTCCCCACCCCTGACCCAACTCACCACCAGATGGTGATCAGTTGACAGCTCCGCCCCTCTCTTCACCCGAGTGTCCAAAACATACGGCCTCAGATCAGATGAAACGATTATAAAATCGATCATTGACCTTTGGCCTAGGGTGCTCTGGTACCACATACACTTATGAGCATCCCTATGTTCGAACATGGTGTTTGTTATAGACAATCCATGACTAGCACAGAAGTCCAACAACAAACAACCACTCTGGTTTAGATCAGGGAGGCCGTTCCTCCCAATCACGCCTCTCCATGTTTCTCCATCATCGCCCACGTGCGCGTTGAAGTCCCCCAGCAGAACAATGGAGTCCCCCACTGGAGCCCCATGCAGGACTCCAGTCAAGGTCTCCAAGAAGGCCGAATACTCCGAACTCTTGTTTGGTGCATATGCACAAACAACAGTCAGAGTTTTCCCCCCCACAACCCGCAGGCGTAGGGAGGCGACCCTCTCGTCCACCGGGGTAAACTCCAACGTAACGGCGCTCAGCCGGGGGCTTGTGAGTATCCCCACACCCGCCCGGCGCCTCACACCCTGGGCAACTCCGGAGAAGAAAAGAGTCCAACCCCTATCCAGCAGTATGGTTCCAGAACCGAGACTGTGTGTAGAGGTAAGCCCCACCAGATCTAACCGGTAGCGCTCCACCTCCTGCACCAGTTCCGGCTCCTTCCCCCACAGAGAGGTGATGTTCCACGTCCCCAGAGCCAGCGTCTGCTGCCCGGATCTGGTCCGTCGAGGCCCCTGACCTTCACTGCCACCCATGTAGCAGCGCACCCGACCCCAGTGGTTCCTCCAACAGGTGGTGGGCCCATGGGATGTTTATAATAAACCTTATTGTTCAAAATGACAAAAGTGCACTGAAACAGTAAACTTCACTGGAAAAGAAAACATTAGCAGAAACATTAAATCATGGTTCGCTGCTGCCGAGTCAAGAGCCTGTGCCTCTGCTGTACATTCAGGGGAAACTTTCAATGTATCCGGTGGGAAACCAGACTTTTAAACTCAACATTTGGTAAACGCAACGGATAGAATTGTTCGGTTTGGAGGTCGTTTACCAAACTGCCAGTCCTGGACAAAAGTTTGGTGTGAATACATCGTCCTATTTATGTTATCGCTTATAGACAGAATGGGCTAAAATGCTCACACATTAGCTTCCACTCGACTGACAAGGTATGAAAGTAGATACGTGGTCAGCTAGCTAGCTAATGTAGCAAACGAGTATGATGAGCATAAGTAACACGACGGTTGTCACAGGAGAGTAAAGTAACGGGACGTTGTTTATTTGCTTTCCAGCATTGCATCTTACCAACTAGGTAACAACGTAGTGTGAAGTCAACACTCAACAGACTCAAACCACCACCACACCGTCATCTGCTGAGCTGCAGAATGAGATGCTGAGTAGTCTGGACTGAGTACTTTGTTAAGTTTGCCGTTTTATGTTCCAACGTGCAAATGTTACTTTTTGTTAGTGTTTGTAATGCGTCTGTTCGGAACATGGTGGCTTATATTGGTACCTGTCATTTTTGTGCTGGTTTATAGTTTTAACCAATACTGAGGTGGCCGTTACATTTCTTGACACCAGCTGTATTTTGCTACAGTGACTTAAAGTTGCCTGTGTTGAGTAGCATTATATGATTAACGTCGCTAAGAGCTACTTATACCCATTCCGAGCTGCTTGCCACATTAACATAACAGTATTGTTATATTGCTGCTGGACACAAGCATCTTTTTCTGAATTATATTCTGTAAAAGACAAAAAAAAAAAAAAAAAAAGTTTTCACCTCGGCGCATATCGAACATATGTGCCAATGGCAATATTGGCAGATAAAACACTGCGAGAACTTTTTAGGGCTGTAAATGTCACAGGATTATAAGAAACAAAGACATCACCTGATTTGTTGCGGGTTAGTTGCTCAACCTTGTTGGGACTGATCTTGTCCCTCGGAGTCAGCTCTGTACTCTGTGGAGAAAGTTTCACCGCTGATAGACTCTGCTCCAGCACAGGTGCACATTGTTTCTTTTGCTGAAATACACAGGGGACAGAGTGAGCATGTTGTGGATGCTATTGATCACAAAGCTTTCATGGTGACGGAGAGCATGTAACAGACTCGCAGTAAGCCCTTGGAAGTTAAATCATCAGTCATAGATTCATATTAATGAAAGGGAGCTCTGAATCACCAATTTGATGGTTAAAATTTGGATGAGATTGGGGTGATTGCTAACTAAGATATTTCCCTAAGATACAACCAAAGGGAGATCATGAGAAAAGAACAAAGATTTTTTAGACATTAAAAAAGGACAAATGTAATTTACCTTCTTTTGACAGGACACTTTGGTTGGAGTATTTTCTGTGTCCTGCTTTTTCTTTCCTGCAGCCTTCTTTGATGAGTCCGGTGGCGTCTTCTCCTTTGCTGCCTTCTTAGGACTGGTTTTCTTTTGTTTGACGCCAGCAGCTTTTGCTTTGGTTGGCGACTGCTCTTTGGTTCCATTTGTTTTCTTCTCAAACTTGTCGCCTACCGCCACACACTGGCCTGTAAGAATAGACGCAACCATGCCTCCCAATTTTTCACTCGGAGGACCGTCTGACGCCCCACTTTCTTTCTTCAACATCTCCCCCTCTAACACCTGGGCTAGTTTGCTCTCCATCCTGTTCCCATTTGTTGATGCATTGCTCCCAAAGAGATGAGACTGGCCCGCAGGCTTTGAGGAGCCTTGCTTTGCTTGTAGTCCCATGTGTTCTCCCTGGCTGGTGTTTAACTCAGTATTATTCTCTACAGGCTCAGTGGCGTTCACCTTCTCGTGCCTCTTCATAGCTTGAGTTGAATCCCCTTGAGATGGCACACCAGCCCATTTTTCCACAGACCAGTATGATGGGTATTCAAAAGCACAAGTCTGTTTGCATTGGGTGTCTTGGCTCCCAGAGAGTGGATTCAGAACATCAGCTTTTCTTGATGCGACAGGTGAGGCTTGAGTATTACCTTCGCATGTCTGTGCTGTTGTTTCGAGAGCTTGCTGCTTTACGATGGACGCGAGGTTAGACAGGGGAGACTGTATTCTCTCCCACTTATCATCCTCCGGTTTGGACGGGCTCTGCTGGGCACTCTGAAACTTAGATCCTTCTGTAGCTGTGATGCCCTTCATCTTTGGAGATCCTTGTGTGATTTTTCTCTGAACAGACGAGGCTTGGTGCGGAAGAAGAGGTGGCTTCTGCCAAGCTGGATTGACAACAGTGATAGAGTACGGCACTGCTGTTTTGCCAGCACCAGATTTCTGATGAGTCTGAGCAGTGGCAGAGCTTGTCAGGGCAGTCGTTAGGGCTCCTTTAGAGGGACAGTTCTTAGTTATGGCTGAGCTGGTGTTTTTAACATGCTTGACGCTGTGAGCATGTTGGTTGCCCTTCACCAGACAGGATGGCTTCTTTCCTCCTGAGGCCAGATGTTCTCCTTGGTCAATTATAGATATAAACTCCTGCTTTGCAAAACTCTGAAATTCATCTGCAAAAGACCCTTGTCCATCTTTGCCCCGTAGAGTAGAAGCCAGTATGGGGCTAGCCACACCTACATAAGTTCCAGGGATGTTTTTTATGGAGTCTTGTGAAGATCCCTTACTCCAGGTTGGTTTGGGCTCTGGGACCTGGTGATTCTGAGGCCTATTTATTTGCTTTTGATGGGATCCATTTCTGTGGGTGTTGGGTAAGTTAGGGTATTGTACAGCTGAGCTATAAGTTGTAGAATGAGTCCTCTTTGAGTTCAGAAAATCTCTCTGATTTGACTCATTATTATGAGGCTCAATCATCGAAACAGGAGGGTCACTTATGCATTTTGGACGTTTTGATTTAGCAGATAAATCAAGAGGTACATCTCTTGGTTCAACTGAGCAAGCTGTATAGTCCTCTGAAGCAGAGGGAGGTGTCATTTTAAGAGATCCCATGGTTGTTTTGTCTATGCTGTTGCCTTTCTCCACATGGTTCAGCAGTCTGCTCTGAGAGGTGATGCTGGCCAATGCAGAGCCACAGCAAATGGCAGCAGTGGGAGACAGCGTGTAGCGGGTGGGTGCTGCAGGAGTTAATGACGGGTGCTGCAATGGTAGGGCAATAGCTGGTGAGGCTACCACTGAGGCTAAAGATGTATGCTCTCCCACAGATTTGGAGTTCTTATTAGATGAATGGTTAGATTTAAGTTTTGATGATGATGCGCTGGCTTTTTTCTCTGCCGCTGGAGTTCGGCCTACCGAGAACGGATAGGGATAGGTCCGCATGAGAGGTGTCCCTCCAACACCTGAGCTTTGAGGCTGAATTTCTTTGTGAAACTGACTGGCTGTGGCTTCTCTCAATGCTGCAATCTGACCCAATGCTGGTGGAAGAGTGATTTTACAAAGTGGAGAGGGAAAATTAGTGGAAGGAAGGAAGGCAACAGGCTGGACTGGTTTAAACATGGTGGAGCACTGAAACCCAGGTGAAACACTTTGCACAGATTGTGTTTGCGGGTGTGATTTCTTGCTGGATGTCACATTGCTGTGACAGGAGTTGAGAGAGTCCTCCCGGCTGACTTTTACACCACTTGACCACTGAGGAGTGGGGAAGGCCACAACACCATCAGCCTTGAGTTTAGGGGCCTCTGCCCTTTTGTCTGCTCTCTTTTCTGAGCCAGTGAGGGCTGAGCTGGACGTTGGTGCATTGTTGGGCTGTTGAGGTGGAGAAGGCTCAGGGCTGTGGTTATAATTGCTATTGTCCAGGCAGGCTTTTGCTGTCTTACAGTCTGTTGTTGGAGTGGTCTTGTTTTGCTGACTGAGGGTAACATCTCCTCTAAACTCAGGGGGTAGCGTCTGGGGGGGATTTCCCACCATACTAGCAGACACTTTATTTGGAGCACTGATCTCTCTGCTCACCGTGCCTCCATCCCCTACATTCATTAGTGTAGGATCCACCTGAGTAATAATAGAAGATCATGATGCCAGTGTTAATTAGATAAGAGAAAAGAATGCTCTAATCTAGTAATCTAACCGTAATGAAGAAGAAGAAAAAACAATTACCTGCATAGGTGTTTCTTTAACACAACATACCTCGGGGGTAGCTGAGTCAGTCAGGTGAGAGTTCTCCTTGAAATACAGTGATATGCTGCAGAGTACACAAGAAAAAGAACACTTAATGTGATTACTGTTGGTGCTGTTCTTGTTTCAATCACAGAAAAGACTTGTATTGAATCCTTTATGAAGGAATAAGACCTACTCTATGCAACAGTAAGTGATTCGGAGTAACCAACATTGGGCAATTGAAAAGTTCCTTTCTTTGAGACGAGCTTGGAGAGGCCAGATATGTTAAAATGTCCTGAAGAGCCAGAAAGAAAAGACAATTCAGGGTAGCAGAGGTAAACTGAAGAATGCATTTGTTCTGTTGTTCCCTTTCATTTTTTATTTCTTTGCATGCAGGGAATGTTAACAGTTTGTCAGTGTTGATCGATCTTGAGAGTGAATTATCTTCACTCAAAATAGGATATTCACTGAATGAAATGAGACCTAATGCACCAGTTGCAACATGGATGTATTACGAGCCAAACGGGCACCTGGCAGAGACATATAAAAGACCACCATTCTCAAATACCACATCGCTCCATGCACATTGTGCACAGCCAATTTGCAAATGTATTTTATGTGGTATTTTGCAGGTTAAACTTAATTTTAAAGTTCTGTTGTTGGTTGAAAATATTTTGTTCACCCTTGAGATGAAGAGAGGCTGCCTAAATCCACTTCAAACCTTCCTGCCACAACAGATCCACACTGCCACTCACTTTCCACACAGGCTACTAAATACTATCATGGGGGTGAAAAGTGGATGACTGGAAGTGAACAAAAGTTTTGTTTCTTATCAATCACTGGACAGTTAATTATTTAGGATTACAATAAAGCAGCCTACCCCAGTTAATTGTAGTTTAATGGTGGGGTCATGCAGTGTGATCTAAAATTAGAGATGGAATTCCACCCATTGCTTCTCTATTGAAAAAGAAACACACAAAAAAACATGTTTACAATAGAATTCAACCTTCATTCACAAAACAATGTTGACCACGATACACAGGATTATTAACAAGCATAAGCAAATCATTAATCTATGCTGATGTCATCTGAAAACAAACATTTGAAATACTCTCATGTACACCGGCGACACACGCCAAACCAGCCCCTGGTATGTAGAGGTGAGCGCAGGCGAGCGCATCTGCAAGTTAAAGAGACAACTACAAAAAGGGACTCGGCAAAAAAAAAAAAAAATCTATGTCAAAGCTTTGGGGGAATGGAAAATGTTTCACCCTGGAGTCAGTGAAACATAACGAATATGATGCACATAATGACTGACACACCAATATCTGCTGGAATCTGCGAGCACGGACTGAAAAGGATTCAGCGATGCAGATACCGCTCAGTGCAAGGAGGCTCTGCATTCATTACCGTACAACAGTTGCTTACAGCTAGTTTGTCTTTGTGCTGCGATCGTACGCCGTCTACTCCGCCACAACATTTGAATTCATCAGCTCTGATGTAGGCCACTAAATGTATGCAGTAGTCCGGCACACACGCCTTGGGCAACACTCAAGACGAAAAAAACTCAAGCCTGACATTAGGCTACCTTTGAGAAAAACCGTCTCGACGAAACCAAAATGATTCTGTTGTAGTAGCCCACTTCAGCCCGGTCAGTTCACTGTTCAGCCCCACTGTACAAAAGACACACGTTCCAATGTCATATGTGAAAAAGTGCACAATGCACGCCGTGGCATTGTAGGCTCTGAAAACAATTTGCTTTCCTCTGTTGTAAACATCAGCGCGGAAAAACTCTGGAGAGCTCCGGGTCGGTCGCTGGAGATGGCGAGCAGTCACCACAATGAAAGAATGGCAACTGGCTCGAGGTGATCGGTCCACCCACAGGCAAACACAGGCACAAACTGCACATAGAGCCTGTATGCATCATGCAACATGCCTAAATGACATAGGTAACAGGGATTGAAATGTTTCGAGATGAAGGACAGATGTTTGGCCATATTTTAGCAAGTGACAGGATAGATTCCCACCATAATGTGGCAATGTGTCACATCTCCGCCTGATAAGGTAAGTCAACATCAATGCAAAGCCACACAGAAAACACAACGTAGAGCCAAACAAACAAAAACTCCTGACGACCATCATCTCGTTTCATCAGCCCACAAACACTCGACAAAGTAACTATATCTGCCAGTGGACGTTTTTACAAACAAATAATCAATTTCACGCGCTGATAACAAAAACTGTCTGCACGGAGTTACTCGCAAATAGGAAAAACAAAGTAGCCATTTGGACAACTAACAGAAGGATGGGTGAAACAACTTATTACACTGGATTGTGCTGCTGGACTGGCCACCAAAAAAAGGGGGCAAACAATATATTTAACTCCACTGACCACCACCGTGGGTAGGTTTCAGCTCCCTGCGCAGCGGAGTCTCCGCGAAGCCCTCGCATTACTCCGGGTGGTTAAGCCTACATGTTGAGGCAGGCTACTGTTATTTATCCCCGGCCGACCTAATGTGAAGTGCTCCAGTCTCTCCTATCGCTCCTTTGGTGGACAGACTGAACCACTTCGGCGTTGAAAGGCATTCACCGAGCCCCAGGACCCACCAAGCCTCTGCTCTCCGCCGCCGTCTCCCCCACCCCCTTTAAGACTCTGCCGAAATATTGAATATTCCCCG
Organism: Perca fluviatilis; assembly: GCF_010015445.1. Classification (NCBI taxonomy): domain Eukaryota; kingdom Metazoa; phylum Chordata; class Actinopteri; order Perciformes; family Percidae; genus Perca; species Perca fluviatilis. The sequence continues at coordinate 24,871,116 of NC_053121.1, read as the reverse complement.
AGCTAATCAGCAGGCGAGATAAAAAGATGTCTAATGACACAAACAGTTACGAACCCGCTCGTCCAGATGGCATGTGAACGACGTAGCCTACAGGAACGACTCGGATACGGCCATGTCCAGCCTTTCGCCTCTGCCGTCCGTGGCTGCTTACTAATCTCGACGGTTTTCGGTTCTAAAAGTCCGGGGGGGGCGGGAGGGAGAGAGGAGGAGGGGAGGGTAGGGGGGTCGTCAAGACAGTCCGTTCAGTATCTCCAGTCTGACTCTGGTGGGAGAGAGAGAGAGGGGCAGAAGGGTGCTCGGTGATAGCATGGGAGATGTAGTGCTCGGCTATCCACGCCCAGGATTACACGCTGGAGAGGCTGGGAGGGGTAAGGACTGCAGGTACCGGCATGCAACTCGAGCTTCTGCCGCTCAAGGGGAATGGGGGATCGCGACCAAAGAGTGTAACGGTGCGCTAAACTGAAGAGGCTTATCTTGGTAATGAAGTAATAAACTGTATTTCTTGTAACCAAAGGAGGCTCTGAGTATTACTGAGGGGATGTTTGCGTTTCAGTGGCAGTCAGGTCAATTAACAGAGTCACAGCAGCGGGTGATGGTTGCTAAACGGAATTGCCAAAATACAAAAAAAAGAGTGGGAGAGGTTTGGGTCTGTTGCAGGGAAATTAACACGAGGAGGCAAGACTCCGGGTGCTCGAGGCACTCCAGTTGCATGCTGCAAGCTGCAGACTGATGCAGCATGGAAAGGATGGGGGAAACACTAAAGCTACTGATTTCTGAGAAGGATTTAAAACCCCTTAACTATGTGAGACTTTTATCTTTCAATAAGTTTTGGTCATTTGTTTTGATGTCATTGGATCTGGCTTAACAAACACCTGACGAGGTTACGTTTCAGTCGTAGGAGCCCTAGAAACACAAAACACAAAGTGACAGCAGGCTGTTTTGTAAAATCTAACTCGTGTCTTCCCTTATAGACTGGCTTATATGAGCTTTGTACCATTTCCTCATCCCTTTGCAGACCATAGGAATATGAGCCAATATTATTATTCTCATCTGCCTCCAAATCATTATACTGTCATTCACTGAAAATACAAAAAATACACAATTAATTCAAAATAACTAAAGACAACTATTGCAGTGACATGACAAGTTTCCCTCATTATATTCATGTTTACTTTCTCCTCATTCATTATGATTGACAATGTGGGCTGTCTACATCCCAGCTGTGCTGAGACCAAACCCTATAATTTTTTCATTATTTCCTGGTTTGTCCAGACCGGGGTTTTCACGGTGTGAAGACATTTTGTCGGCAATATCACTGATTATTGATATGGACACAAAAGTGCCACAACTTCATTCACCTATTGCAGTGCAGTGTGTCAAAATCACATTTCCTGTTATCACCATGTCAGGTTTTAACTGAATTCATGCACATGGTTTTCTACAGAGAAGTGGTCTTGAGCTGAGTTCACAGCATCACTACAATTTGGAAAAGGCTTAGCTACACCAGACTTTAACACAAAATCATGACACGATTTGCCATTCATAAAGACAAAAGCCTTCAACCTATACTGAAACAATCCAAACATGCTTCACACAGCAAAGTTTAACACAGCAGAAGACGGACAGGCTATTTTATATACAAGCCACAAACAACCAGGAAGATGAAACCGCTCCTGGAGGTAATATCATTTACATCATTACACAATTTGAACATCTACTTTCACTTACATCCTTTTCTATATTCTTAGTTTGAACAAGTGCACAGTGTAACATGAGGTCAGTTTTTCCTTAATTAAAGACTGACTTTAACTTTAGTGCTTAAATAAAGACAAAGGAGCTGAGAAGAATAGTCTGACCAACATCTGCAGTTATGAGGTGAATGACAACACATCTGCAACTTCCAGTCATACACAGGCGAACAGATACGTTTAAAGTATCAAATCAGTCTGTTGAGGATTTGCACTTGAGTTTTTTTCTGATTCTCCCCCAAAGATAAAACAAAAAAAACCACATGGTATTTAGCTCTCCTATGCCATAATCACACTTTGGCATGCAGTAGTTAAGCAGTACAGGTTACTCTGCTGTAATTAGTCCACTTGTCCTACCTGAATCCTGAAAGGCCTGCTGTTTACAAGGGTATCCACTCCTTTAGGGCAACAAATCTCCTACTTTTCTCAACACTTGTGGTGGTGAAGAAATAACCGTGCACACACGCACACACACACACACACACACACACACACACACACACACACACAACGAGGCTGACTCAGAGAGTTTGTTTACTACCATGCACGATGTGTGTCGTGGTGCAGGACAACGATACTGTCCATTCGCAGAGAGTAGCAGGCTATACGAGCTGAAACTATTTCGTTGCTTTCCTATCGCGGAGCGGATCGGTGTGTGAGAGCTTCTAACGTGCCCTTCGCCATTCAGCTCAGTAATGGCTGCGTGCAAGCAGCCAGATCGTTGACAAGATGACCAAATGTGAAATTGGGAAACCAAAAACGCCGATCGGCAAAAACGGGGACGCCGTATAGAGAACAGTCTCGGCATAAAGCAGGACTATCACAAAGTCGGTAGCTGACACATCGCATTGTGTCTGAGCAGGGGTAACCCGGAGACCTCAACGACCGCGCAAGAGCTATCCCGGTAGTGACCGGCTGCTCGGGGCTTCACCAATTATAGACGAGTTTGGTCCACAGGCTCCACATCGGATGTCTGAAGCTGTGGGGTTAAACAAAAACTTGTTATGCATACAATGATAAATCTCTCGAGCATGGATGTGGTATTCCGCACATGCACTATGACAACTGCGATAGCACAGATGAAGGCACGTTGTTTATTCCGAAGGCCTGATTTTTTTTTTTTTAAGAATGTCGTCTTCAAAGTGGGCATACGTGGTCATCTATCTGTGACTCATATTGAAGATTATCGACCCTATTTAGGCCGCCATGGTTTATAGCGAAGAGGATGTCCCGTCTAAGTTCGTGGTTCACCTGGTCAATATTGAATGTCGAGGCTGGGAAGGCGGTTTGTGGGGGGTGGGGGTGAACGCTGAGTAAAAACCAAGCGTTTTATTCTTCCATCTTGGTAAAAGTAATGAATTATTCTACAATAAACGAAGGGAGGATAGCAGCCGATCACAGAAACAGTAAAGGGTGATGTTCCTGCTTGCCAGGTTAATGGATGGCTCGATGCGCCGTCCAGATGATGTTAAATATCTGTCTGATATTGAAATGCATCACTTCATATAGGCTACAGTTACTGTGTCGGCGTTTGGACAGCCGACTGCATCCACAGTCGATACGCATGGACAGCAGACTCAAGTATGTCATCTCGATACACAACTTGGCTGGCCATATAGGCTACATGTGACACGATCCTACATAATGCCGTGGGATAACAGCGAGACATCACCGCAACTACTGCAAGACACCAACAACTAGAAAATACACATATCCAGGTCAAAGTTTGACAGAGTTTTACTCGCCCTCAATAGCGTTGTGCAATGCCCCCTTTAATGCCCCCTGCTCGCCCGTAACGCCTTTGTTATTAGTAATCGCATGGTATTGCACCGTCTTACCTTGCGCTCCGAGCTGTCTACAGCCACAAAGCCTGCACACAGCGCAACAAGCTATTGTTGTCTACACAGAGGCTTCCGTGTGGGACCAGGGATGTGATTTTGAAGTAGAATGAATACAGTATGCAATTTTGGCTTGTCCTCGCGATCTTCCCTTATTGCCAGTTTTCGGTCTGCAGCAGCTGGAGATGAAAATCGCGCACCCTGGGTCCTAGCGCCGGGTAAAGCCCTACAGGTGAATAACAAACAGACTGGTGCTCGGTGGGATTGAATCTTTAATTGCAGAGGGCTTCGCAGGAGTCAGATAAATAGTCCTTCTAGGACAGAGTTTTTATCTCCAAAGATTCAACACAGATTTAAAGATCCTGCTTGGAAGGACACCTAACAAATATACTGACCACATTTTACTTTAACAGTAGGCTATATTAATGGTCTGCTGTCACACTGAAAATGATAATTCAACAAAGCACTTTCTTTTTTGCCATTTAGACTTCCACACAATCCTGTAGCCTACAGTCCAGTTTATAATAGCACACCGACTCTGATTTAATTGCATTTGTTGAAAAAGATAATATAAGTGTTTAAAATCAAAGTGGCCAACAATTGGCAGGAACACCCATTTTATTAAAGCCCAACTTAAGCAACAGTTACATCAAACGGTTCCTATTTTATCACCATGGCTGGATAACTGGGCCTGTTTGGCACATATTTAGGGGGCCAACAAAGACAGAGCATCAGTCTGAAGTGACTGTTACCAACATTTATTGTTGGAAAGTCAATGAGCAAATTAGTGATGTCTCAATGTCTGTGTGTGTGTGTGTGTGTGTGTGTGTATGTGTGTGTGTGTGTGTGTGTGTGTGTGTGTTTGCTGCAGATACTGCTCCATGTCTTTCGATATTGAGTATCTATCCATACCATCAGACATAGGCAAAAGTAGAGTATGAGTATAGAGTATGTACATTATAACTGGTCAGTAATGTGATATCAATATCTGAATGTATGTATATACACACATACACATACACATATATATATATATATATATATATATTACAATAAATAAAACTGATGTACAGAATTGCCATAGTGACAAGTTTATTTCTCAACTGTGAAATGTGCCACTTCATTTCATGGTCACAATTATAAATATAAAAAATATATAGAAAATCGGCCTCCAAAAACCTTGATTTGATTGGGCTTCCTATTTCCTTGGGGTTCCTATTTTGGTGTTGTGTAGTATTTTGTATAATTTTTTTGGAGAGGGCTGTCAATGTGGATTTGCTGTGACAGGAAGCTGGACAGGTGTTAGACAGCCTCTCTTCATTTCCTGTGTGAATAAAATTCTGAAGTTCAGGTGCAGTTTTCTACCAGCAGCAGCAGTTGAGAGTTGCAAACACAAAATGTTGCTGAAAAAGACACAAAATGAGCACAGGCAGTGTGGGGGTCTGCTGCTACTTATGAGGGGGGGGGGGGGTTAGGTGTTTGTGCCCAGGGGGCAATTGTCTCAGAATCAGTCTATGTTGTATTGTTGTTTTATAGTGAATCACAGATTGTAAAGGTGTTTGGAGTGAGTTTGTGTATGGTAAACAGATGAGAAACGGCTACAGTGTCCCTTGTTCTCTTGGCAACATGAACTAAATGAGACAAACTAGATGTTCCAAAAGTACAAATATAGAAGTTGGGCAAAATACTGGAGCACAAACAAGTCTAATAATCCTCTGTGACATTTATGCACACAAAGCTGTCAGAATCAAGTTTTCTTAGATGTATATCTTATCTTTGTTTAATACTTTTGCCACGATTACATGCAGACCTCTTATAGAGATACCTGGGCGGAGACACATGAGGTCAGGACATCCTGGCAACCTATTAGAGGATTGTAAAAGTGGCTTAAGTCAGTGAACAGATCAGGGCTGCTGTTTGCGAGGTAAAGGCCCGGGTCAAGACTTAAATGGTGAGATGTGAGAAAACACCAAGAAGGCAGGCAATGGTCTGAGCTCAGGTAGGCCATTTCTCAGTGCAACACCTTTATGACAGGGGGGTCTCACTAGCATTTTGAAGCTAATCGGCTTTGTTGAACTAAAGGCATCGGCCGACAACAGCCACAGATACAGTACATCATTTAGGACAGCTTCCTCTGCCATAAACGGGCATCGCTTTCACTGAAGTGGTGATCATCCCCCATTGAGGAGAGTGCAAGGCTGGATTCAGCGACGGCACACCGTCACAGTTGCTAAACTTATATGGTCATTTCACCCAAAATACAAAAAGCATAGCCATTATACGTTTACCCCATAGTTAGTTTTGATTTTATGTGCCCTGGTTTTGAGATATCTGTTTCTGAGATTTTAACTTTCATCCCAATAATATGAGGTGGATTTCATTTATGGAAATGTGTCATTAATCTACGGACCTCACTGTGAGCAAGTTTCATTGGAATGCTGTACTTTCTACTGATAAAACAGAGCCTGTGGAATTTGTAGACAGTGAGGTCTGTGGATTATCCTGAGTAACTGGGACACTGCAGCTGAGTTGTCCAAATGTAATTTTTAAACTTTTTCAGCAGCACAACTGAAACTGTATTCAAAAGTTTTAGAAGTGGGTATTTGAAAACTGGCACATAGAACTGTTTACCCAAAAAAAATCCCAGATAAAAGTTATGTTTAGGTTTGACCTTTCTGTCTGTCCATGCACACGCTCGCTCTCTGTTGATGGCCAAAATATGTACGCTTTCTATTTCTTTTTTGCTCTCTCTCTCTTTTTTTGGCGAGTCAGTTAAATTACCTTTAAATGTTGGTATCGCTAAATTAATTTCTGCTCTTGTAGCAACGCGAGTTCATCAAAGCCGGGCAGCCTGCATCCATCTCTGGTCAGAAGGAGGCTGATGTGGGTTGACCCATACAGATTGACCCCTCTTTCGGGTTTGAATCACAACACTTCATCGGTCTAAATGGGGTATTAAAAGGTACACTGTGGAGTTTTCTACCATTAGTGTCAATATGCAGCAATCATTTTTTTACAAGTGTAAAAAATGTTTTTTTTTGTATTGTGCATGAGGAAGATTTTTGAAGAATTTTAAATCCTGCATTGTTCCTCTTGCCAACAGTCTTCTTCTTGCCTGTCTTAGCTGGAGCATGCTGTGTTTCTTGTTGTACTGACTTGCAGATAAGTGAGATAGTATGAAACCATTGGCAGCAATGTTGGACCCACTCACACAGCTCCATGGTGCGACTAGAGGTCAGAAACTCCGTGGGGAACCTTTAACATAGTTGGTTTCCACTATTCCACTGATTGACTATTGGTCAAGGTAACACGCCAACAAACTTAGCAATGAGCTGACAAAAGCAACAACAAGAAGACTGCAAGCAAATATTGATGGATCCTAAATAATTTAATATATACATACAAAAATTCAAAGTTGCAAATGTTTTATGAGGAAAGAAACATATTCACCATGCTTGTTAGACCTTAAGGATACACACAATGTGTTTTTGTTGAGGAACACTGAATCTACAGAATCTAAGCTCCACAGCACACCTTCAAGGCCATTCTTTTTCAGTTGAGTTCTGATGGGGGGCAGAACAAGCATCTATTGAGATTCACTAGAACATATGTTGTAAATAAATAAATAACTTAAAACAAGACCTTAGCAACAGATTTGAATCCACACATCAGTTCACTACGACACACCAAGTGGACACTGATTTCATTAAAATTCCAAACATGAAATCATGAAGACATATTTAAACTGCTTCAGCAAGGCTGCTGTTTCTGGAAACAAACCTAAGTTTTGTTTAAAAGACTATGAACATGGATTTAGAGATTAAACAATAAGTCAATTCAGCGATTAGTTAATTGACAGAAAATTATACAGCAATACTTTTTATAATCGATTAATGCTTTGAGTCATTTATCAAGCTAAAATGCCGGCTTCTCCAATGTGAGTATTTGCTTCTTTTTATATTAATGTAAATAGAATATTTTTAGGTTTGGTCTGTTGATCGGACAAAACAAGCTATTCGAAAACATCACATTGGACTTTAGGAACATTGTAATGGGCATATTTGCACTTTTTTCTGACATTTGGTAGACCAGATTATTAACTGATCAACCAAGGAAAGTACTAGTTAGATGTAGCCCGACATGGATACTTCCTGTTTGCTTCAATATTCATTTTGGATTTGAAATGTTTATTTTGCATTCCAAATATGATATTGGACACAAGTAAGTAATCATTAATGCTTTCTAGTTTAACATGCACATATTGTATGACAGTCAAATTCAGAGCTTGTGGAGTAGATCTAGCATGTCATTCAAATTTGATCCTGGCCTCTCAAGGTGTGCTATTGTACCCCAGATGCATCTGCCTGTCACCCCCACATCTTACCAACGCAGTCTTACTTCCCTCACTGGCATCTATGGAGCTGGAGTGGCTACAAATTAAAGGATGATGCTACAGGCAGACAATTCTAAGAGAGGAAGGAGAGGATACTCTTTGGTGTAAACATTGTAGGACAGAATAGGTCATTACTGATTTCAGACCCCACACCAGTAAACTAAGGAGAGATGGACATTTAGAGATACTTTGCCACACAGCCTGAACATCAGAGCAGGAGTTTGAGGAGTGTGAAATTCCCATTATACATGGTCTCAGTGTAGTAAAATGTAGGCCTATATGGGATTTTTTTTTTTAATATGGTAAAGTGTCATGCACGTTAATGTTTTACCCTCAAGATTAAACGTGTGGGCACAGCTTCATAACAGCTCTGTCATTTTGACAAAACTGTCATATTTAATGAAGGTAACCAAAGCTGGTAAGATGCATAAGACAGTGCCCTGATTCATGGGAAACGACATGTTACCCTAAGTTTGAAATTGCACACTTCTCTTGCCATAACACAACAGGGTGGCTAAGCCAAGTCAGCTTTTTGAAATACACACGCAAATCCTTACGCCTCAATATGTCAGCTCCAGTGCATGCATACGGCAGGCTGGAGAGTAGACACGGACAAATGTAGGCGACTTCATAACCTTCATAGCTGGCAGCTCGGTTGCTGGATGTTAGCTACCGTACCGTGTGATCGGCCACAAAAGCAAAACGTCCCAAGAGGGCTCCACTCGCAACTGAACCAAAACACCAGCAGAGAAGACGTAACGCTAGGTTAGTAGGCCTATACAAGGGAGGTGACACTGTGGAGACTGAAGCTGGCCGATATTTTGTTTCGCTAAACCGCAGCTACGAAGCAGAGAGCTAAAGCATTACATTACATGAAGAAACAATCAATGTTAGAGTATCGTTGTTATCATTCACAAAGACAATAGATGTTCTGCCAAAGGACAAGAGCAGCTGGTTCCATAGTGTAGCGGTTATCACGTCTGCTTTACACGCAGAAGGTCCTGGGTTCGAGCCCCAGTGGAACCAGAAAGTTATTTTCTGCCTACTCCTAATGATTGGCAGGAAATTAATTATCAAAAACCTCTCAGAACTTAGTAAGCACGTACAAATGTATTTATATAGTACTGTTCAAAACCAGGGTTACAAAGTGCTTCACACTTACAAAAACATGTTGAAAGCATTTGAATGCAAAAAACATAATAATAGCTGACAAATAAGAATGAATCAGGGCAAAGAAGCATTAATAAAATGGCTATGAAAAAAAATTATTTTAAACACTTACGGAGTAACTGTTCAAGTAAAAATGCTTTCGCTAGTACCTGCTTCTCAGATGTAAGGTTATTGTATACATCAGAATTGCACAAGAGTTAAAAGGAAATTTGCCTACTTTTGCTGCTGTTTGTTCTCTCTATGTGACTGGTGTTTCAATTGTTAACATTAACAATGAATGAGATCCATAACATTTGAAGTATCTTTGATATTTTTGCAGTTGGTGAATTTAAAATAAGATCAACCATCCAGTAGCCAAACTAGTTAAGATAAAGATAATTATGTGGCATGGCGCAAAACCTCACATTTCTCCAACTTGGTGCTGGTGATACGCCCAGATCCATCATTTATATCACTATATCAAATATTAAGGATATAGACTTTAAGATTCTGTGCCCATACTCCTAGCATTCAGACTCTGTTATGTTGTTATCTATGTTATGTTCATACCACCAAAGTCTGATCAATTGTTTCATGGCCCAAGGCCTACAGTGCCCACCAACCTTCATAAAAAAAACTGTTTTCAGATAAAGACAATAGGCTAACTAACCAAAGGCCTTGGCAGAGGAGACAACTAATGACATTTAAGATCAGAGATGCTGCCCAGAGCAATACTGATGTCTGTTGTTTGTACATGTATCAATAAAAAATGCAGTTAGACACAAGTAATTTGTCAACATAAAACTAAGCAAAACATTGTCCAAAATAATTTGAAGAAAATGAAAGAAAACCTGACACAAAACAGGAAAAGGTGACAAAAATACCAAATGAGCTATTGGCAAATACTATTTGTTGATATACTGGCACATTTCTAGAAATTAGTTTAGGAGTTTTTGGATATAGAAATAGACAAGCTACTGTAGCTAAACACGGAAAACTCAATGTTATTAGACGTTAATGGAGGCAAAGTGTGTCACTGGAATATTAGAGTTAAATGATTATAATAATCCTTTACAATTGGTAAAACATATTAATTATATTAATCATCAATAATCACAATCTAAAATGAATATAGAAATCTCACAATTAATTTGTTTCCTGCTTCAATTATCACACTTTCTATCACATTTTGATTTTAAAGGTAACTCTCTTTAATCGAAAGATATGCAGCCAACATAGCACACACTAACCCTCATGGTTGTGGTCAAGAAGAGCCTGTCACCTCAGCTGCCCATTACAAAAAGCCTACTTATTAATCTGTGGGATGCACCTTGATTATTTTTAAAGTGCCAAATATTGACCAGATTACTTTAAATGAAGGAGATGTGTCTTTATATTCAACAAAGGTGTCTGTAAATGTAAATATTGATAAAACAAACTGTATTTAGCCTATGTCAAGGAGGAGACAAACTGAAGATTTAAAAGCTTTTGAAAAGAAAACAATTTAGCATTTTTATTGTATAAACTATATTTTAAATGTATCAATTAGCCTAAATACTTTCTTAACCATGGACAGAACAGGTGTGTGATTATCCAGGTGCACTATAGCCACCTTATACAGGTATAACAGGTTCACTAGGCTAGCTACATACAAACATTAATTTAGCCAAACATCAATTTTCCTAAGGACAATGTCAAAACTGGATCTTCGGGAGCATATTTGAGTCACTTGTTTTACTTTCAACTGATGAATTATCAGTTTATAACATTTCATAGTTTTGTCACAGTGCTGGAAGACATCCAGACAAGTAACGTTAGCTAACTTAGCTAACCGCGGGCAACAGCGACATCTATTTTTCCTATCAATATGTGCAGACTACTTTGACCGAAGATTCTCTGTAACTATAGCTAGCTAGGTTGAACCGTCTCGGCTTCGACACTCTCTGCTCTTCGGCGTATCTCGCTTTCAAATAAGTATTGTCCATTGCTACTTAGCATCATTATTAAAGAAAATAAACTAGCGTGTCAAGTGTCATGAGGTCAGGAAAGGTCGCACTGTTGGTAGTTAAGTGCTCAACAGTGACCGGGCACTTTTTGAACGGCTCTGGTCCCAGAAGTGATTTTCCCCATTCATTTGCTCCATTGACGTTTCAGTCAAATGCTAAAGAGTTTAAGGCCTGGAACCAATAACCTCACCATACATTTTTTAATTCATATTTTTGGAGCTCACCAAATATATCTATAAACCGCTGTTCGCGGATGCGGTAAACAATTCCATGGTAACAATGAGCTTCACCAATCAGAGACGTCACTGTTACGTTTAGGATTGTGGCTACTGTTCTCTTAATGCATCCATGCGTGTAGCTACTACTTCTCCATGACATCGCGAATAAAACATGTTTTACTTAAAACAAGGTTAATTTCATTCGGACTTGTGGCTTCTATGGGGCCACAAATAATCGTTTCACAATCTCGTAGCTCGTGGCAAGTCTGCCTTGGATGCTTAAGACATTAAGGCTAATAATCAAAATCATTATGCAGAATATGAGCTCTATTTGAATGTGGCCTTTTATATTTAAGGCATTTTCCCATGCATTTCGCCCACAAACGGATATCAATCTAATGTCCTGGTGTTACATTCATTTGTGTCCCCAAAATGGCGAACGTAGCTGCTGCTGCCGCCGCTGCCGCTGCCGCTGCCATCGCCGCGAATAGAGACCCAGCTGTTGATCGTTCATTACGATCAGTGTTTGGTAAGTTTGTTGCCGTTACTTGCTCGGTTACTGGCATATTTATCCGTTAGGTAATACACTACAAGTCAATACACCAACGGCTAATGAATGAAAGCTTGCTAACATAGGTAACGTTAGCCGGCTAATGTTGTTAGCTCGGCAACGAGGTAACAAACATAACGTTAAAGCTACCTCAAGAACGAGTGAACAAACCTTTAAATTATAAAGTTAGCTAGGTTATTTGTATTGCTTTTTATTAACGTTTCTCATATCTCCTATTTTATTTAGTGGGAAACATTCCGTATGAAGCCACAGAGGAACAACTGAAAGACATCTTTTCTGAAGTGGGACTTGTTGTCAGCTTCAGGTGAGTGAAAGTTGAGTTGTTTGCCATTATCATGTGCTCCAAACTCCAGATACAGAGTCAGTGTTTTTGCTATTAAACAGGCTTGTACACCCGAATGGTTATGTACATTATTCTTCACGTATATATTTTTTTAATTGATTGTTATAGTCATCTCTAACCATGTGGACAATCAGACATGATGATGTGTGTCTTCTTGCTCTCAGGTTGGTATATGACAGGGAGACAGGGAAGCCAAAGGGATATGGCTTCTGTGAATATCAAGACCAGGAGACGGCCCTTAGTGCCATGCGGAACCTGAACGGGAGAGAGTTTAGTGGTCGGGCTCTCCGTGTTGACAACGCAGCCAGTGAGAAAAACAAGGAAGAGCTCAAAAGTAAGCACTTAGTTCCTCTTGGCATTGTTTCAAACTACGGTGTTGAATTGGATTTGTTTGTGCAAAGCTACAGTTCTCAGCTATTTCTGGCTTGCACAGGTTTGGGAACAGGAGCCCCCATTATTGAGTCTCCTTATGGAGATACCATCCAGCCACAGGAAGCCCCAGAGTCCATCAGCAGAGCTGTGGCCAGTCTGCCACCTGAGCAGATGTTTGAACTAATGAAACAAATGAAGGTAGGCTGGTTTTACTGCCTCTGTTACTCAGTTTTCTAGTACAGGTGTTAATGACTTATCATTTTCTTTTCCTATATAGACATTTAAAATTGATTTAATTTAGCATGAACACCAGAACCATCCTGAGTGCTGCTAAGCCTCATCAGTACCAGCAGTACACAGGCTTCCTCTCACTGTTTAAATGAGGCTAATAACCAACTGATTGGTCAATCTCACAGTCAACTTATCAATATCTCTGGTCCTTAAGCAAAATGAGCTGTCATGCTTGTGTGTTATTATGGCAATCCAATCGACTTGATCATTACAGTTAGGTTGTCTATCCATCCATCCATCCATCCATCTATCTTCGTCCGCTTATCCGGGGTCGGGTCGCAGGGGCAGCAGCTCCAGCAGGGAACCCCAAACTTCCCTTTCCCAAGCCACATTAACCAGCTCCGACTGGGGGATCCCTAGGCGTTCCCAGGCTAGGGTGGAGATATAATCCCTCCACCTGGTCCTGGGTCTTCCCCCGAGGCCTCCTCCCAGCTGGACGTGTCTGGAACACCTCCCTAGAGAGGCGCCCAGGGGGCATCCTTACCAGATGCCCAAACCACCTCAACTGGTTTATGTTTTTTTATCTATCTATCTATCTATCTATCTATCTATCTCTCTCTCTCTCTCTCTCTCTCTCTCTCTCTCTCTCTCTCTCGTAAATGCAAAATTTTCAAATCAAGATTTTCTTTTTCGAATAATCCTAGTTTTTCTGAAAAAAGAATTTAATGTAAAATAATGAGTGACTTTGAGGGGCTAATAAATGTAAGTAGTACAACAGTTTTTGGCTGGGCACTGAAAGGGATAATGCCTTCTCCAGTATTCTAAATTGATCTCTGGGACTGGTGCATTAATGGGATTTATGTGTTCTGGTCAATTTATACTCAGATCTTTGTATGCTCTGAATTTTTGAATAACCGTACAGTCTTCCCAAAATAGAGCAGAAGATATAGCGTCTGGCATTCACATGTTGCTGCATATAACCACTTTGAGGCTAGCTGGCTTCTTCTAGAATAAAATTAGGACTTTCTTTCAAGTATAAAACCAGAATGTGATTGATTATACTGAATGTTGCAGAGGTTTTCAAATATTACAAACTACCAAAGTGAAATTAACGAAAGCAACAAAAACAGTATTATAGTTTTATAGTTTATAGTTTCCCCCAAAAGTCCTGTTTTGAAAAAAAAGATGGTGACAAATGTTTCTCTCAATTTGAATCACCTTCAGGATGACAACTGTATGCACATGCTCATCCTTCCCTTTCATTAACAGAGATTGCACTGTACAGTCTGTCTCTCTCAGCTCTTCCAGGGAAGGCTTATTTTTGCACATCTAGCAGTCTGGTTCATTAGGCTCAAAGAAATGCCACACTGCAGACATTTTTTCCTCCGACTGGAAAGGTGTTTTGTTGCATCAAAGCTTGTGTCAGTAGGACAGCTCCATCCGCTGATCAGAGTTTGATCGTTTGGGCTCCAATCCTGAGCCCACAGATATTGTTGCACGTCCTTGTTTGTGCCGATGCAGCCACTTTGGTTGCTTATGGGTATGTCAACTTTTTTTTTTTTTTATGGAAAAGGGTCCAAAGTTTTGTTGTTTTGCTCTGCCCAATTGTGATTTTTTACAATGTGTAATATCATAATTTCAAGATTCCGTTTTGTGAAAATGTGATTTCTCTCTCCAGCTGTGTGTGCAGAACAGTCCCCAGGAGGCGAGGAACATGCTGCTGCAGAACCCTCAGCTGGCCTATGCTCTGTTGCAGGCCCAAGTGGTCATGCGGATTGTTGACCCTGAGATAGCCTTGGTGAGAGGAGACCCGCTTGAGAATGAAGAGCTTAGTGAAATCTTGCATGATCTTATGTACGTTTTTGAAGCGAGGTTCATCTGACTGTGACCTTCTCCTTAGTCAAAGGGTCTGAAAGCTAGTCTACACCTTTTTAAACCAGTAAGTACACATTTTTGAGAGATGCTCTTCCATGTACTCCACATCCAGAAAATGCTCCACCGTCAAACACCAGTCCAGCCTCTGATTCCCAGCGGGCAGGCTGGAGGAGCACCACCGCTCAACCCACCTCCTGCTCCACCCAGCGCGCCAGTGTCTCAGCCACAGCCTGTGGTAAGTACAACCATCTTTCACTCTTTTAAAGTAATGGTCACATCACACTTCTGTTCTACAAAACAGTCCCGCACTCTACCCTGAAAAAGGATGTGATGTTGCGGCTCTGATGATGGTAATAAATAAATAAATGTTGATGAGAACAGTGTTTGCGAGTGGTTTGTAGTTACTCTGGAAATCCGGAGTTCTCGCAAGAGCACAATTTGAATTTGCTCAGCGAGTCACTCTGGCATTCAGTAATTATGCTCATTAACTATGCTCTTGTAGCTGTGCTGCACCAATCACATCGGTGTATCTGATATAGGCGGGCCAGAGGCAGGCTAAACAGATGACGACAGTTTAATCTACCAGTTAGCTCCCTTGGTAGCTAAGCGTATGGGGCACTGGATACGTCACCCAGTGTATTGTTGTGATTGGTCGTAGTGTTATCCAATTGCGTGCAGTGAGATTTTCAAATGTATGCTTGGTGTCGCCCCTCTAGTTGGGCCATTTTCATTACTCGGTGCCAGACCATTAATCTTTTGGATTTGGGTCTGGATTTCTAGGCTAGTTTGTAGTCTGGTAGTGTGATAATTTACTAATTATCTCGAAACAAAGTTGATCAAAGATTGGAGATCTCACTGAGTCTCAGAGTTATGGCTCTCAAGATTAAGGTTGAGGTTAAATTGCATCTTTTTCTATTTTGTTATATGATCAGCCTGGAATGCATGTCAATGGAGCCCCTCAAATGATGCAGCCCCCCAACATGGGTGTTGTCCCTGGACCAATGTCTGTACCAGGCCCGGGACAAGGACCAGCACCAGTCGGACCTCCAGGTAATCATCATTAAACTGTATGAAAACTTGCATCACCAACTGAAATGGATGTGGTAGCATCATCTTTGTGTTTCTTAAATAGATTACTAAAGGCCATTGAGTAATGTGTGAGAGTTTCAATAAATGTAAATGGACTGTTTTTATATAGCGCTTTTCTAGTCTTAACAACTACTCAGAGCGCTTTAACATAGTACAGGAACCTTTCACCATTCACACACATACATACACTGTGGCCGAGGCTGCAGTACAAGGTGCCACCTGCTTATCAGATAAACACTCACACACATTTACACTCCGATGGCGCAGCATGAACTCTGGGTTCAGTGTCTTGCCCAAGGACACTTCGGCATGGAACTGCAGGGCCAGGGGGATATATATATATATATATATATATATATATATATATATATATATATATATATATATATATATATATATATATATATATATATATATATATATATATATATATATATATATATATATATATATATATATACATACATACATACATACATACATACATACATACAAGATTTTTTTGCTTTGCAGTTTTTCCAATGAACCGCCACATTGCAGTGTTTTATTTAAACAGAACGCCGAAATAGATTTGGCCAAACCAAATCATTCCTTTGTATTTTTTTATTTATCTATTCCGCTAAAAAGTGACATTAAATTGTCACGCAGCAGTGCAAGCAACCTTCCCCCTCATCGCTCTTGTAGCAAACAAAGCTACAGTCATGCATTTTTACCACTACTGTGTAATGCAGTGGTTTAAGCTAATCTCCAGTTATGTTATTTTAGCAGTAACGTGTAAAATTGCACTTATTTTGACCGCAGCCATACCTGCAGTACCCTGTTACCATTATCTTTGTTTTATGTTAAAGCTTTGCACATGTCATGGCTCACTGGGATCACTAGGTGTCACCAGAGCCTTGTTAATGGTCGAGGTGTTTTTATGAGAATATTATCACCTTGACTCTTGAAAATCTCTCTTTATTCTCCCTAAATGTTAGGTATTAATTGTCTTAGTGTGTGTGTGTGTGTGTGTGTGTGTGTGTGTGTGTGTGTGTGTGTGTGTGTGTGTGTGTGTGTGTTCAATATTGTCATGGGCATGCTTCAAAGTGCTGCTTTGCTCTCTTGAGTCTTGTGTCTCCTGTTCTTTTCACTTTAATGCTGGCTCAGGAAACCTTCAGCATTCTCCCACAGGATCATCTGGGCAAGCTGCTATCGAGCGGTCGCAAGGTATCACTGTACTCCTCAGTTCTCCAGTCAGGTCATAGGACTGTTATGGAGAGGCCAAATGTGTCTAAATACACAGCACTTCAGGGGGTTTAGTGTTAGTTTTCTACAGTTTGTTAGACTGCATGTCCACCATAATCAAATATGAACCTTTTATTTAGCCTTTAAAGGAACACGCCGACTTATTGGGACTTTAGCTTATTTACCGTATCCCCCAGAGTTAGATAAGTCCATACATAGACCCTTCTCATCTCCGTGCGTGTCCGACGCACCCACCACTAGCTTAGCTTAGCACAGATCCTGGAGGTAACGGCTCCATCTAGCCTACTGCTCCCAATAAGTGACAAAATAACGCCAACATGTTCCTATTTACATGTTGTGATTTGTATAGTCACAGCGTGTACAAATGACAACGTCACATGAGACACAGCCATCTTCTAACTGTATACAAACTGGGAACTATATTCTCAGAAGGAGAAGCACTGCTACTTCAGCGGAGTGATTTTGCTCGCAGCACCTGAGAAGCCCCGTGGTGAGGAGCAGAGAGTTCGCCTGGAGTGCTGGCGGAGACAGTGAACAAGCTAAAGTCCCAATAAGTCGGCGTGTTCCTTTTTAAAGTAGGTGTTAAGCTGTTTGTGTAAAGATTAGGATGTCTGAGCATTACCATAACTAAAGCAGTGCCATGTCATGAGGGTGGGAGGAAGGTGGTGCCACTGCACGTGAACACATACAGGTTTGGCAGGAATAAAACATTTTCCAGGATGCAAATGTTTTTAAGTGACCACATTGTCAGTTTTGAAGCTTAGCCAAATCATTCTTTAACATTTTTAAATGGAAGAGTATTGTCCTCTGAATGCAACTTAAATGAGGTTGACAAAGCTGTGTCTGTAGCAGAACACAGTAATATGATACATCAAAGAGAGAGAGAGAGATAGATAGATAGATAGATAGATAGATAGATGAACTGACTTGAGCATGTTTTAATGGTAGCGTGTGACTGTAAAATGTTTTTGTGTAGAATAACCGTAGTAAAACTCTGTGGTAAAACTATCTGAATGAACAGAATTCATGTTGGATATACTGTACATAAGCTAAACCAATACCAAAAAAGAAAACTAAACTTTAAAGGGAAATTGCCAAATGTAGAGCAAAATATTAATATGCGAAATATTTGAACAAGAAAGGGTGAAGTCCTGGCTTTTCAGTCTCTTACGAAGATTATGTTGAAATAGGAGAACTCTAAACTAAGTATTGAGAGAGGCACCACACACAGAGGAATGATACATGTGTAAAATACACATTATTGTGTGGTTTTTGATATTCCCATAGTGCCGTTGTCGGAACATTTAGCATTGGTGGAAGGATGTTGCATAAATACACCAGTCACATGCGCATAGTAAGTAGATTGGTCAACTGCAGATAACAAAAATACAAATGCATTTGAGGCCAGTTTGTGCAGGCTTCCTGCGCTCAGCACTCTTCTCCTATGACTGCACTGATGGCCGTCAATACAAAAGAGCGCTTAAGAAGCTGTGAAAGAGGTTGAAAATGCTTTACAGGCCTCATCAGCTCCGCACACCAGGTTGTCTACTCTGGTTGGCTAGTTGATTGTCTTCTGTGACTTGCAGTCAATGTGCGGGTGTGAAGCTGATCTCAACGCAGGTTACCCGTCCTGGTCCTGTAGTGAAAAGGAACCATTATCTTTTGAGTCTCCGAAGTGTTTGAATTGTAGGCACCAACAAACGTTGTCCATGCTGACAGATGAATGGTGGTTTGTATGTTTTGTTCATGGGCTCATGTCTGACATTTAGCAGAATAGAGATGGCATTAGAACCCCCCTGTCTCTATAACATTACTTTGACTCTGGGGATTAATTACAGTCTGCTATTTGTACTGTGGGAAAGTCTTACGCTCCCATTGGTCCAGACTGATGGATGTGGACCACAGGAGATCTCCCGTGGTTTAAGATAAGATGTAATGTAGATGCTGAGGCCACATGTTGCAGATGTTGGGATGGATAAACATTTTTGCCTGAGAAAAAAAAAAAAATCTATTAATTCTCATTTTCTGTGTTTAGAATTCTTAAAATGTAATTATTAGCATTCACACACTCAGTTCTGACCTGGGATGTTTTTTTAATTTCAACAATCAGATTGGAATTGTAAAGAGTTTCTCATAAACAACCGCACAGTTGGTAAAGATAATAATCAATGACTGTATTGCAAGGTTAAAGATGAAAATAATGACTTGAACTATTAAGAGATGTCTGTCGTTATATCTTTGCCTTGTCAGTTTTAATGGCAGTTATTTGTAGTTACGTTTGTGGTTCTCATTAATGGAAATAAAGAGCTACTTGGCTTTCTGTTTACTTATAAATGACATGCAATTGCTGAGTGCGCTTTCAAGCAGCATGGTACTTTCAATGTATCTCGAAAAATCAAGCTTCTTGGCTACTCTCTCGTTTTGCCCTTGTTCGGGTTTGTCGGCAACAGTAGTCAAAAAATCTGTCCAGTTTTTTGCCAATTATCCACCCTACCATTTCGCTGTCAACAGGAGCTCACCTGTCCTTTTAACTCGGCAATTTCTTCTAGCTGCTTCTTTTATAAACCAGTCCTGGGCTCTCCTCGCAGTCAGCTGTATAACAGAATGCAGTAGATGCAAACGAATCCATATTAATTTGAGGTACAATGCCCCCCTAAATCTGTTTAGTCGCAAATCAACCAAACCAACGAGTTTTTCAGTTATTTGCCAGCCTAAATAAACAAACATGTTAAATGAGACAATCTTTACACAATGCAAATTTTGATTAAGGTAAAACTACATCAGGGAGTCTCCGTCATTTAACTGTAATGTTGGGCCAGGCAATCTATCTATCATTTAGATTAATTATTTCACAGCTCACCTAAAAAGGAGATTAGAAATAAGTGTTCCAGTCGCTGTTAGGTAGGTACAGATCGACACCTGCCTTATTTAACATATTGTGCCCTATTGTTTACTTCTGTAGACATTCATGCTGTTTTCACCCATTGTACTTGATCTTCTCTCTGCATGCTTCCTGTCATGATGATCTCATGGCCAAAAAACACCAGAGTTACAAGACACAAGTAGGAAAATATTCTCAAGTCAGGACGTTTGTGTCCGTGTGAGGAAAAAGCAGTTTTAATGCATTTTACAGACAGGTTTTCATGTGTTCTCAACCTATGATGTCCCTCTTAATGTCGATGCGATTGTTTTCTGGCATTTTTGTGTTGCTGATCACTCTCCTGATATCTCCCTGTGTGTTGTGACAACTTGCTGGGGCAGTTTGATGTGGTCATTGTGTATTGTGTTGTGTGTTTATCAGCCCCCAAACTGCTCTTGCTTGTTTCCTGATAGATCTAACTTGAGCAACCACTCTCAATTTGTGTCTGTGGTTTCCCTAACCTGGAATTTCTGCCTTTTCTTAACTGATTAGTCATAAAAAAAATGTCCTGCTCAGTGAATAGCAAAAACAACTTATTTGGATATAGTATTTCTTTAGGTGGTTGAATGTATGATTTTCTCCACTCAGGACCAGGTGGTATCCCCCCCAGAGGCCTGCTGGGAGATGGTCCGAATGACCCCCGGGGTGGAACTCTGCTGAATGTCACTGGAGAGGTCATAGACCCCAAGTAAGATGTCCACCCACATCACATTACCTAAATACTATAGCCAGTTGTGTGGATTTCAGAGTTGTGTTAATTCAAGCCGTTCAATTTATAATCCTTACGTTATTGTGGTAGTAACAGTGTGGACTACAGATCCCAGCAATCACTCGTCGAGCAGCTACTTTGTGAGAAATACAACAGTGGATAAACTAGTGTTATTTGTTTACAGCGCAACCAAACACATTCTTGTTGTTACGATAGAGAAGTCTGTTAATAAGAACTCCAGCTGCAATCAGATTTTACGCTACGCCAAGCGCAAGTAGTTTCCCCACACAACAGCAGGGCACGGTAAAGTTTGGTACCTTGGCGAAACGTTGGTGTGCAGTCCGTCGTATACAACTCTTTATCTTACAGCTCACTGTGGCTGCTTCTCCTTGTTCCAGCAATCCCTTGCGGGAAAAAAAAAAAAGAAAAGATCAACTAAAAGAAAAATGCAAAGAATGTTTTGTTTCGTAAATGCATTTTTGATGATCGAATGACAAATGCATCGAGTTTCCTGTTAATGCTTCACAATAAAAGCCACCCCATATTTCGCCAGTGAATATTCTTAAGTAAAGTTTATTTATCAGGCATCAAAAAACAAACAAAAGGTTTACAAGGTGCTTTATAGTGCTATAATATAACTGCTAAAGGTGAAGCAGCAGGAAATAGTGACATAGCTGATACAGCATTAGGAGTGAAAAAGGCTCCTATCTGTGAGACAAACAGTAATGCTGGATCACATACTGCATTGATTCCTGAGATTTTTTTGGGAATAGCGTACTCCACCACTGACATTGAAACAGAGAGGTAATTACTGAATGTAAATACTTTTAAACGGCTGTTGCTGTTGCCTGTTATAACCTTTTTTTTTTTAGGCCAAACAAATCTGTAATTATGCCAGTTTAAATTTTATAATATTTAATTGCTCTTATTTTGTGTTTGTGTCTGTATTTAGCCGGGGTTACATGGGAGCTCCACCGCCCCACCAAGCCCCACCTGTACACATGGCCCAAATGGCAAGTGGACCCCCTCCGGATATGAGAGGCCCTCCAATGGACATGAGAGGCCCACCCATGGTTGAACCACGAAACATGATGGGTGACCCCAGAGGGCCCCAGATGATGGAGCCACGCGGACCCCCGATGGAAACCAGAGGTAGCTGCTCCGATGATGCTTCATAGTTTAAGAACTTACAATAGTAAAAAACAGAATTTGGGGGGAGGCGGGGGGCATTTTAGGCCTTTATTTAGAGAGAGTGAGAGCAAGCGAGCTATCTGGGCGTCCAAACTTATAATGGTCAAAATTATTAATAATTGTGTTCATTTAGTAGACATTTTGGTTGATCTCAGTTCAGTTTCAGTCACAGCTGGTAGACAAAACCAAAAGTCACTAAAACCGAAAAAAAAAAGTCTTTTGTCCTTTTACAAGAGGTTTTAACATGAGAACTTTTTTCTTACTACCGTGTTTACACTTCTATTTCCTTATATTTAATACCGCCTTTATTTATTTTTTTTAGGTCATCCGTGTCACAATGTTTCAAAGACACTTCTCTCAGCTACAAACGCAACTTTTTTACATTTAAGGGTTTTAATGTTTCATGTAATGATCAGTTTCTTTTCCCTTCCAGAGTCACTTTCAAACAAAATGGTCTTTTTATGTGACGTACACTCCAATCCAATGTGGTGTGAACAGAAAGTGTGGGTTTTGGTTCTAATGCAGGTCGTGACCCGAGGGCGATGGACGCTCGTGGTCCTGTGACGGCTCAGAGGGTTCCCATGGCGGCAGGGATGCAAGGCCCCGTTCCTCATGGCATGGCTCCGAATGCTCCTCCACCTGCAAGACCGGTAACCGCTGCATCTAATGTCTTTGTCTGCTTCTGCTGTTTGCTTATGATTTTTCTGGCTACATTGCACACAAAACTGTTAAAAAAAATTATTTTGACAAGGAATTTAATGTCCTTTCCTCAATTATAAGACTATAAAAAGCAGTTAGATAAACATTTACTTAAAATTACATTTAAAAAAAACATTGTAAAAGTCAATTGAACGTGACTTGAATGAAGAAATATGCAAAAGAAATCTGTGCTATATGCTGAAATTACTATTGATATTAATATTGCTATTACTATTCCTATAGATGCTCCTTACCCCTCATTACTGATGAACGGTATGTTTGTCCTGCAGGGTCCTGGTATCTCCGGCGTTCCTCCATCAGGAGGAGGCTTCAGTCCGGGGCAGAGCCAGGTCTCTACACAGGACCAGGAGAAGGTAGGTGTCTGGGATCGATCGTCCCTGTATTATAACAAACTGGACCAAGAGTCCCTTTTAAACGGCCTTCATAATAATATCTACATATTTTGTGTCCACTGCCAGAGACCAGGGGCCTGTTGCACAAAAGTAGAATAAAGAAATCCAGGATAACTAAAAAAGCGCAGCTTGACTTAGTGTGATCCGCTCATCGCGGCTTAATCGGTTGCACGTTTGCCGAGCCAGGATAAGTAGGTGAATCTATGTCAAGCCAGGTGTAGATAGCTGGGATTGTGCAATCCCGGAAGTGGAACGTCGTGGATATAGACTAGAGACAGTAGCTCTGTCTAGCTGCTTGTTGAATTGCCCCTGAGCAAAAGGCTTATCCTTTTTTTTTTTTCTTTTTTTTTGCATTGGTTGCAAGTCATTCTAGTATGCATCGCCTGAGGCAATTGTTTGACTTCAACAATAGCTGGTGATGTTTTAACACACAGGCTTAAGGAAGTCTGATTTTCCCGTTACCACAGAATTACAGGAAGATTTGAGACACCCAAAAAGTTCTTATCGTCACGTTTTGTTTATTTTGAGGGCAGAAAAGCAGTTTACCTCCTGTATGTATGTTTGATTAATTTTATTTTGTCCCTCTCTAGGCTGCTCTGATTATGCAAGTCCTGCAGCTGACCCCAGAACAGATCGCCATGTTGCCCCCAGAGCAGCGGCAGAGCATTCTCATCCTCAAAGAGCAGATTCAGAAGACTGCAGGAGGGGCGCCTTGATGGTGTGACTGAGGAAAAGCTTCAAAAAGGTTTAGGGTATACAAAGATAAAATTCTTAAATTTCCTTAACAGTTCAGTTTCCTTCCCTCCAGGAAATTCACTGATGTTGAAGCATTGTATTGTCACAGAACAACTCTGTAATTTCTGACATGTATTCTGTTTTCTTTTTACATGCATCATTTTGATTTCAGGGCCCACAACCTGGTCCACCCCGCTGACCCTGTCACCTTGAGCTCGAACAGGTCTGAAGACGTCTCATTTTAGTTTGGAATAATGTATAGTTTGTTTTTTTTTATATATTTTCTGTATGAAAGAGTCAGGTTGTTGCTCGTGAGACATTTGAGTGGACGATGAATGCTGAACCGATTTTGAAAAAAGATCAGGACTGGATTGTCATGAGGTTTCATCCTTTCGCTCCAAAGCCGACTGTTTTCATGTTATCGGCTCTGGAAACTGTTTGTCTGCATATTGTTTTGTCAATAAAACAAAAGAAAAGATAGTTATATAGTCATTTATTTTATGAGTTTGGAGTTGTATACAAGAAACATGATAAAACAGCAAATAGTAAAATAAAAAAATTTCTGTGACAATAAGTCACAGGAGGATGATTAACCACAGGCTACGTGACAGGAAGTCTTCCTCCTAGTTACCTTATTACTCTGACAAGGAAATGCCACAGACTTTAATCTGTTCACAATAAACCATTGTCTGTTTCCAAGGAACCTGTTCCCTTAACCAGTAAAGCTTAATAAAAGTGACAGCTCATTTACAGTGTATTTGATCATATAGGCTAATTCTCTCCCCAGTAGAAAAAATGTAAGGGGTAAACAATTGATCCACAGAAAATGAATCAACATTTAGATTTATAGGTTTGTCATTCAAGAAAAATACCAATACACTGGCTTACAGCTTCTTATATATGATGAGTTCATGCTTTTCTTTGTTGCATGTGATAGTAAACACAATCTGAGTTTTGGACTAATCGTCTGATAAAACGAAAAATCAGAAGACAAACGTGGGATCTGGGAAGTTTTTTCTGACATTCACACAGGAAAATATCCGTACTTATCCATATAACAAGTGTACGACACAGAAAAAACCGAGGTCCTGATGTCTTGTAACGGTAAAATACTTTCTTATAATATATAGAGTCTCAGGCCATGCTGGAACTACGAGGGAGTCACCAGAAGTGCACCTTTTTAAAATCAATCCTACAATGAGTGAAAATCTGAGTGCAGCTGACCGTAAAAGCCATGAGTCAGTCGATCACAAGAAATAGAAGAGTCTGTCCCTGAGTTTTGTCCCTGATAAAGGACACGCCCTGCTTCTTTATCAGTGTGCAGTATTGAGTGTCAAAACACACCCAGCTAGTGCCACAGGTTGTCTGTCTTAAAAAGCCCAAATGCTGTGTTCTTTTACTCAGAAATTCTCCTTGTTAAAGTAAAATTTGGTCTTCCGGGGATCCACGTCTGAGTATTTGGCACATTTCTTTTCTAAGACTTTTGCTAGAACTGCAGGGCCACACAGGAAAGTCCCAACCACAGACCTAAAAAACACAATGAAGAGTTAGATTTCAGAGGTTAAAGTTTTAATGTGAAAGGTGCAAAACAAGTGCAAATTAACCAACCAACAATCCACTCAAGTGCAGTACTTATAACTACAATTCCACAATTAAAACAAAAAAAGATCAGTCAATCTCCTGTATTTCAATAAGGTATTAAAGAGATTTTAAGGAGGATTTTATCTTACGTGGGGTTCTCTTTGCGGACTTGTTCAAACTCCTTGTCCCAGGCGGGTCTGCCATAGTGAGTTTTCTGTTTGAGCCCAGTGACCACATCTGTGTCCTCTTCAAAGTGAACCCCTTCATGAAAACGCTGGAACAAAAAAAAAAAGAGATAACCGCTGAGTTAAAGCTGAAAGCGCACACCGTTTATCTGGACTCTGACTGATTCACACACTTACAAGATTTTGATCCCATCCAGTCAGATAGAGTTTGTAGGTGAGGAAATTCCCCATTCCTCTCTCCTCCATCTCTTTCTCCAGCACCTGCAGCAGGTCAGAAAACCACTCAAAGGCGTGGGTTTCCCGGCAGAGCCAATAGAAGTAGATCTGAAACCAGGAAGCAGATGCAGGCACGTTAAACAATGATCCTCTTACAAGAGAGCTGATGACTCATCCCTAACATGGGCGGATTGTGAAAAACAATTATTTATTTAAGAGACAATAACAGGACTTACAGGTTTAAAATGTCAAAAGCAGGCTAATTGGACCTGAGATGGCTGTTAGGGTTTTTACCTTCCTGGTGCGCAGTTTAGAGTTGGAGATTTTGAACTTGTACCAGATGGACTTTAGGATGGAGGCGAAGGGAGTGACTCCGATGCCGGCGCCGACCAGCATGCTGACCTCGTAGTCGAATACGTCCTCGCTGGCTGTGCCAAAGGGTCCGTCCACACCCATTCTATACAATTTTCAATTCAATTCAATTTTATTTATAGTATCAAATCATAACAAAAGTTATCTCGAGACACTTTACAGATAGAGTAGGTCTAGACCACACTATAATTTCCAAAACCCCAACAATTACAGTAATTCCCTCAATTCTGAGAAAACAATCACGAATAAATAAACTGTAGTCAGGAAAATACACTACAGGTGACGGCCAAAACATTAAACAAGTGTTTAAAATGAATTCATCCTTGCAAACACTAATACAAAAGGTGAGTAATGCTTTCATGTAGCTGAGCATCATACCAGCCTCTTTTTTGCTTTTTGCGTTGTTATGGGTAGGCTACAGACCATATGCTCTAAAGTTCTCCTAGTCTTAATCCAGGGGCGATTCTAGGATCAGACCTTTAGTGTGACAATGTGACACGGATACAGTGCCTTGCAAAAGTGTTAACACCCCCCCCCCGCTACATCACTATTTTCTCTGGATAACAAGGAACATAATTGACCAAAACTATGTTTCTGTTAACCCTTTCCTTTACTGGGTTACTGGTGCATAGCGTCGGCGAAGAACAAACAGGAAATTCAACCTGTTTCAAGCTCTTTGAACCTGTAATTATTTGTCCTCTGTCACTAACAGATAAGTTAGATAACTAACTTGAAACACTAAAATTAATTCCAGAATTAAGGCTTGAGCCCCCCTAAAAAGGGTAGAAAATCGCCAATGTCTTAATCTGAGGTTAAAAATTCTTTCTTGCAGCTGAGAATACAAAGTTACCCATGTATTCAATGTTTATTTTTGATTAGGGACAAATATGCCGCAATGCCACATACCATGGCATTCATGGCATGAGCTGAGTTTGCCACGCCCGTCCCTAGATTACATAAAAGGAGTGCTCACTTGGGTCCCTGTGCTCCCTCTGGTAGATTCTGCACGATGTCGATGAGTTTGTCAGTCCAGTCCCCGGCCGAGCGGATGTGGACGCTGAAGAAGTCCTCCTCGGGGGCGGAGGTCATGGTGAACGGGTGCCACTCCAGCTGGGAGATGGCCGGGCAGTTGAGGAAGACGTACTGACCCACCTCCATTTTAAAACCGTCCTTCACCAGCTGCAGCTCCAGCACTTTGGACGGATGCATCACGATCTGAAAGTAAAAAAAAAAAAAAAGCAAACAGGTGAAGTCACCGTCACGTTATCTATCAAACAACCCAAAAGGTAAAGATGAATCAAACGTACCTTCCTGTATTGCACTCTCTGCATGTAACGGATGAAACGCAACACACGTTCACAGACGTACAGAATCATTGGACCGATCACCCACCACCAGGTCTATAAAAAGAAAAAAAGAGAAGGAAAAATAACGCGTTAACAATAAAGGTTAAAGCGCTCATGTGCAGATTTACAAAAATTAAAAAGACAAACCTTTGGCCCTCCCGGAAACTCAGGCCAAACTCAGCAATTTTCCTCTTTTTATAAATGCGGTTGGAGTCGCGTGCCTTTTGTTTCTCCTCACGACGAATCTGCAGATAGGACAGACAATTGAAACCTGCTTGAAGCACCAAACAACATTTTATAAAAAAAAAAAAAAAAGAAAAGCCAAGACTTTTCCCCCGCCCGGAACACCAGAACCAATGCAGAACAATATAAGAGATAGCGAAAGATGGTGGGTGTACCAGAAGACTTCAATATGATATTTACTGTTTCTACCTCCATGGAGGAGGTGATGATGAGGATGAGGGCCAGAGTGATGACGACCCCTGTGAGGCCAGCGATGGAGGTGAACACGAAGTAGGTTGGAGTCTGCTGCGCATTCTGCGACACAAGGAGAAGAGAGTGACAACGTGGACTCAAAGGAAGAGGTTTGCAGATTTGCTGGTTTAATCTCGAGAAAAGACCACAAATCACATTGCGTCTTAGTTTTATAGTGTCCCACAAACGTCTTCAGAATATGCATTTTCGTCCAGGGGCATCGGACTGTTGGGGTGGGGGGACTGAGTACCCAGGGCCCTCATGTGAGGATGGCCCAAAATTATGCTAGAATGAACAGCTGTGGATGCGTGGAGGGGCCCATAGAAAATGCCTTTCTACAGGGCCCAGAATTTTGTGCTACGCCCCTGTTTACGTCATATGTTATTGTCCCAGACAGTCCTGTTAACAGCCTTGCCTGCCAAGATTATCTTACAACACCAAACTTTTGTTTACAACAAGGGGAGGGAAAACAGTGGAGAAGATGGATTTGATTTAAAGAAATGTGAACTTCAATGCACGCAGGCCTACAATGAAAAACAAACTTGTTTCAGCTAAAAGTTTTGGCAAATTTTCTCGACTTGTAAATGAGCATACAATCCTTCAACTGATATTGAAACATGGCAAAATGAAATGATATGAAGAGAGTTTGTATGTGTACGTTTGCCTTATTTTAAATGAATGAGTTAGGATAGCTTACGATGTCTATTCTGCGGACTGGGTTCAGGTAGGTGGTGTTTTCTGAGTCTGACAGGTTGGACAGAGCAGTGCTGAGAACATCATACATTCCTCGTCTGCTGTTGTTGAGCCACTCCACGTTCAACAGATGGGCAACCGTATGCACGGCTGTCAGAACACAGAAGAGACGGGTTACTGCTGCTGCTGCATCATTTCATTATTCATACTACCTACGGAAATCGGCTTTCTGTTAGAGACTCAATGTTGCGGACTTGAGCTTAAATACGTTTTAATGTCAGTTTTCAGTTACATAAATAGTTAAAACAAATCAACAGCGTGGTAGGCCTACGTTTTAAAAATATTTGTATTCCCCGTAGGAAAAAGGGAAAAGCCTTTTCAGTCAATACTCCTACTTGTCAAAAGGAAATACAGTGGGAACAGACAATCACAATTTGTGTCATATTTGAAAAGGTTTTGTGATGAAAATGGTTTTAGTATCAACATTTTTTATTTTCCATTTGTAATCATCTCAGGTTCCCTTCACGATGTGTAGGTTAATTTCTATAATTACTACTTTTCATCTAGACTAAAAGCTCACCTGTCATCAGAGCTATCATGTACGCCACCAGCTTGTGGAAAGTCAGATTTTTGTCCAGCTGTTTCCTCATTGTTCTGCCGCAACACTGAAAAGAAGAGAAAGAACATCTTTCCAAAGCTGGTTCTGAAACCTATCTGACAAGTCTGTTGGGGGAGAGAGGAGTCGGGGTGATTGAATTGAGTTTTTGGTTGGAATTTGGAGTTAGACATGCTGTGAAAACATAAAGCTAATACTCCTCTTTGTTTTGCCAATTTATTGTGTTGAAATAGCACAACGTTGCCCAAATAATTGTTATAATTAATGTAAAATCCTTGGTGAAAATTATAATAATAACTATTTGTATACCGAGCCCAAACTCCTTAGCAAAACATTTTCAAAGCAAGTAGCAGAAGACTAAAAAACATGGAATAAAATGCGTGACAACATTAAATGAAAATTAAAAGAATAAAATTAAAAGAAAAAAAAAAAAAAACTGATGTGATGTACAGCAGTCAAACTAGTTTGTATGAAAATACTCACACCATGAAAAGATAATGACAGTGCCTCGGTGCACCTCGCCCTTGTTGTGACGTGTGTGTGGGGGGTGTGTGTGTGTTTTAATGAGGAATATGAAAAAAACTTTACATGGACTTTTCACATTGAAAAAAAAACTAAATGCTCTGGTTGACTATAAAGTTATTCAACCAGTTATTTTTAAATACAGTAGTAATGGTAACACAAAGGTAATGTCAAAAAGAAAGGGTATGTTCCCCTGAATCATATGATATAGAACACTTGATACGGACTGAAAAAAAACTAACCAAAATATAAAACTATGTCCAGGTGTTTCTTTGTCTATGTAAGCTTATTGAACATCCAGATCTTACCACGAAGGAGCCTCGGAGCAGCGACAGCAGGTTCCTGCACACCGGGAGGAGGATCAGCATGCAGTTAAAGTTGAGGACAGCAGCAGGAGCTCTGGCCCAGGACAAGGCAGACTGGAATAATAGGAGTCAGTAATTAGAATAGTTAAACAAGCATGTTTTTAAAAGCTGACATCTATTCTCTTTACTCACCCCTAACAGATGACGCGTGTAGAAAAAGGCATCACCCGTATCGTACAATAGGTAAAACCAGACGAAAAGGAAGAGGTTGATGCCCATCCAGACCACCTGCGAACACAGCCAGGGTCACGTTTCCAATCACAAAAGTAGCGCAGTCTTTCAGTAAAAATGATATTTTATTTGCATTGAAAATGAAAGACTTTGGAGCCTGGACACTGACAATTCAGGTTTGTTTGTTTTTTTTGGATACTTGGCACAAAAGCTGTGCCTAAATTCTCTTATCACCATACCTCATCTTTGAGATTTGAAAAATCTAATTTCTAAAGTCTGAAGACAAATTTTTAAAAAAACTCACCACTATGAAGGCTGAAAGTCCATTGTTAATAATCCAGTTACCCATGTTGAGCTCTTTATGTCGACTCAGTAACAGCAGCTACCCTGCATATTCACTCTGTCTGCGCTTTTATCTTGGACTCTCCTGTACCGACTCCTCCCTCCCCTGTAGGTGCAATAGTGATGAGACACAAGGAAACAAAACTTTGCGTCGGAAAATGTATTGTTGAGGAGGAGGAGAAGGAGGAGGAGGAGGAGAGGTTACCCTCCAGGAGCTGCATGACCACATTGGTATCTGCTTAAAAAAACCTGTTGAGGAAACAAGTATGGACGGCAGGAATGAGGAAGTATGTGTGACAGCATACTGGAAGTTTTAATCTGCTGGACGGTGATGCAATTAGTTTTATTGGGCAAATAAAGTTCATGATGTGTGTGACAAGGAGTAAGTAGTCATGAATGAAGTCCAAAACTAAGGCAAGAATGAATGTGTCGACATTAGATTATTTTATTCAAGTTTCAAGTAAAACAAGGCACTGAACAAACTGACCAGAAAAATCATTAAAAGAAATGAGCCAACTGTGAAAGCACATTGATAAAGTCTAAGTCTGGTTAATGCATCATCATCACCTGGAAGCTTTATTTTAAAAGACACACATCAGAGTCTTTTTCAAAAGAATATTTTCATCATTTGACATGTATTTTTGTAAAACCAAAACCTGTTTTTCCAGCAAACCAGACTGAACAGTGAACACTAAGCAGTCATGACAGCAGATGTATGTAGCTGGACGTGAGGAAGATGAATTCTTCTGACCTTTACTTGCCATCCTGTTTTTTGTTGTTGTTGTTGTTGTTGTTGTCTGTTTAGTGCAGATGCAAAACGTGGGGGCGTTCAACCCTGAGAGGAAGTAACTGGGGATGTCCCGCTCAGACTTTCGGACACACTTGGCACATTTCCCGCACACCTGGCTCAGTCCAGTAAATGACCCACGGCTGCTCACTCAACGCGGCCTTTGTGCATCGCTGCATATCTCGACGTGCTACATTCTTTGGTGTGCTGTGGCCTCGCTGTAGCCCAAGTAAACAGAATCGCCCTCGATAAAAGACACCAGGAGTTAACCTTAGTCCCTTTCACGTCCACGGATTAGTAAAGTTTTGTGCACGAAAGAGATAAAAGTTTGTTCTCCAACACATCACCCCGCTAACTCAAAAACACAATGATTCTGGTTTTTGTGTTAAAAATACTTGAGGTCTCGTTCAGTGGTGCAGCCTGCAGCGCCAGCTGAGATGCATTTTTTATTTTTTTTGCAATAGAGAACCTAGAGTTTGTTAATTTAATTCCCCACAAAGCCCTTCTCAGGCCGCTTCCATCATGTCTTCAACAATAGCTGTCTCCCGCTCTCCCAGCTGACTGGTGAGGTCCAGGGGTTGGGAGTTTCGGGGGTCCAGCAGCTCCAGTGGCTCCTCCTGCACCAGCACCATGGTGGCGGCGGTGGAATACGAGGGCGGCAGCTTCCCTCGTCGACCTCTCGCTTCCCTCCGTCCTGTACGGCAGCAGATGCAGTGCAGGCAGTCGTGCACGTTGTACTTGAAGAGGCGCCTGCAGGGGTGGCAGAACTGGTAGAAGAGCAGCATGAAGAGCACGGCCAGGCTGTAGCAGATCAGCAGCTGGACGGCCAGCAGCGGCGCACACACGTACTCGTAGAAGTCCGACTTGAAGAAGTACCAGAGCGTGATGAGGACGAAGTTCTCAACGAAGCGGCCGCCGTAGTACATGGCCAGGCGGCACCAGCGCTGCTTCCTCTCGATGAGCTCTCGATGCGAGAGGTCCAGCTGCACCGCCGACCAGCAGAAGACGTTAATGCAGGCGTAGAGCAACGTAAACATGCACAGCACCACCGTGGTGCCCAGCTTAGAGAAGTTTTTCTCCACGTCCTGGGTCAGCGAGCCTTTCCTGGCCCAGAACTCAACCCAGGGGAGGAAGAAGAAGAAGAGCAGGTTAGACATGCCGACGAGGATCACCCAGTGTGTGAGCGCCGTGCTGAAGAGGACCAGAGCGGTGATCCGGGCGGCAATCTCCAGCCCTCTCCACGCGATCATGCACATGTAGGCAAAAGGGCGCAAGCGCACCTTGTAGTCGTCGTATCGGATCTGGATGGCCAGAACGCTGCACACAAGAGCCCCGTACGTGATGGAGATCAGGGTGATGATCATCAGAGCCACTGTGAAAACAAACACAAGTCATCGGTTACACTTAAATCAACAGCATCACATCTCTGCACCGTCCAAAAAGTCTCTTCTTTCACGGTCTCAAGCACAGAGAACTCCTCATATTACCAACTAGAGCCCGACTGATAAATCGGCGGGCCAATATTAGGCATTTTCCAAATTATCGGCATCGGCATTTATAATGCCCGATAAATGAATATACTGTATATATAAGGGGTGCACAATTCAGAAAATGTCACGATTCGATATAGATTTTTAGGCTCAAGATTTGATTCAAAAATGATTCTCAATTAAAAAAAGATTCACAGTATGTAAATGTAGTTACTTTTCCCATGTGATTGCAGTAGACATACATTATCAAAAAAACAAAAAAATAAAATAATGTGAAATCGATTATTGGAATTCTACGAATCGATTTTGAATGGGTAGAGCTTGAATCGAGATTCACATGCGAATAAATTGTTTTGCACACCCCTAGTAAGTAAGTAAGCAAGTATATGTGCGTTATCTATCTATCTATCTATCTATCTATCTATCTATCTATCTATCTATCTATAATAATAGTGACAAATAAATGATTCTGATAAATGAATATTTTAAATAAATAATAAAATAAAAATAAATAAATAAATAAAAATATTTAAATAAAAACGGATGAAACACCCTTCAACCATGTTCGGAGTGTTGGCGTTGCATAGTTTGTCCACCAGAGGACACTCTACAACGTCCCTGTTTGCAACACTGATTTTTTTGTTATTGTGTTTTTGTTCAAAAGGACTTCAAGTTTCATATCTTAAGTTTGTATTTTTATAAATTTTATTTATCAGAACTTTATTATATATTTGATGTTCCTCTGTTATGTTGAGACAATAAAACAACAAGTTTATTTGTAAACTGCATTATCATATTAGTTTAGTAAGGACTCATAACTACAAATAACTAATGTTGGGGAAATCTGTTTATGTTTTGTTACGAGTTTCTGGATTTTTTATATATCGACTGATATATCGGATTTTTAAATCACAAAATATTTGTATCGATATTGGCCTTAAAATTTTTAATTTTAAATTATAAACGTAAAGTCATCATGATTCAATATATACTCAAATGTATTCCCTTACAGTAAGTCTAATATACAATAAAAGTCATTCCTGAAAAACAAAAAAAACATGTGCTTTCAAGCACTCGTATGTACAAACGCTACTTTTTCGGTCCAACACTTTGGTCCAGACTGAATTAATTCTACAACTACGTGAAGTATTGCCTTCAAATGTCATCCAGACACTGATGTCCCTCTAAGGAGGAATTTGATGATTCCTTCATTTTTCCTCTAGTGCCATCATCAGGTAGCCTTGTGAGACCGTCCTGATCTCGCGAGCTCCAGTTTTCCACTCGTAGATCAGTCTGGCATCTTGAGATGGAGAAAATTTGGAGCAGTTTGCCTAACGACCGACCAATCAGCGTTGGTTTTGAGGCGGGTTTAGGTGTGACGCAACAAGAAGCGTCTATCACCAACATAGGTGGTGATAGACAGATGGTTTATCCAATCAGCTAACCAGTATTTTCAGACAGCGGTAGCCCTAATTCTGTTAGCCGCTCGCTAATGTTTTTTTCTCTTGGATCCTTCTTTTGGAATATGGACCGGGAACCTGAAATGGTGCCTTTTATTCGTAAATTCTCGTTACACAAACGGCAAATATCCTTTACTGACATGTTGCTTGCCTGCTGAGCTAACGAGCTATGCTTTGCCTGCAGCAGCAGGGGTAGCCTGGCTTGTGGTTGTATTTGCATACGCTTCGTTGATCTGATTGGTTGATTTGGCCTGTCTATCACCAACATAGGTGGTGATAGAATCGATCGCCGCCCGTTGCATGCCGGTTAGATTTGTGTCCGACTTGATCCCGACTTGCTCTGACGTCATGCACACATGGGCAACGATGACCTCACAAGATCAAGGTGGCTGCAGGTTTGAGACGCAGGCAGCGCAATTGCTTTTCACCGACCGCAAGACCCAGGCGGACCCAGGACATGCTGGGAAACGCCTGGCTCTCAGCTGATCAAACAGCTGATTGGTTCAGAATCAACGCAATATGATGACGTTTCATATAAACTTTATTGTTTTTTGAATCGGAAGGATTTTAATTGCCATTTGTCTGATTTAAAGGCTTATTCTGTACAGAACATGTGTGGCTGATAGTGATGTTTAGAAATCAGAGACTAAATCTGTTCAGATTACACATCGTCTACAGTACTGTCGTTTATTGACATCAGCAACAGATCACACGTAGAGCATTTTGACAGCTACTCTGTCTTGATATATGGGTCTGATAACCTTTTATTAAATCGGAATCGGACCTATACAGGATGTGAGTGTTTCTGTGACTTCTTGTTCAGCATGAAGACTGGCTGGAAACTGTCCAACTTTACCGCGGCTTTTTGTCACCGGCCCCTGCTGCTACCGCAGTTCATCTCGAACGAGCCTATTATTGCACCAAATACCCGCAAAACTAAATGACACTCCCATCAGCCTCAGCTGTATTGTGTTTAATGCTAATTAGCAAATGCTAGCATGCTAACATGCTAAAATAGGATTGTGAATATGGCAAACATTATACCTGCTTAACATTAGCACTTAGCTCTAAGCACTGCTGTATCTATACTGTATAATACAGCTCCACAGAGCTGATAGCACGGCTGTAGACGTTTAGTCTCGTTTCAATGGACAGTCTGTCTATTTTACACGACATCCAATGACTTTTACTAGTGTTTCAGTTTGCACTAATCTCCAGCTTTGTTTTATCCAATATCTTCAATAAACAAAACCATTTCCTTACACACTGGCTTCTTAAAAACTGTGGAGAGAATTAAGGAAAAGAAAGAGCTTACTAGGGTTAAATGAGGTTATTTAAAATATTCACCCTTGACTGCATTTACATACATTAAAACTGACATTTAATTTTATGTGTACAGTATTAATTTAAGGTGATGAGTCATCGTCTTAACAGAGTTGCCAACCTCAACTCATGTCATCATTTTAAGAGGTATTTCAACCTTGCCAAGAATAAAAATCAAGAGTGCAACACTGTAGTGATTTTTAAGATAATCATATAGTGGAACAGCAGCATGACCCCCCCCCCCCCCACCCCTGTTCTTACTTCTTGCAGGGAGGATGTATTTCTCCTGGATGGTGGCATACAGCTGGAGCGTCAGCTGAGGCGCAGAGCCTAGAAAAGCCTGGATGACTGCGGTGCGTTTGAAGGCATTTCTGTGGGTGGCCAGGTTGCGCTCCGATTGGCCGATTTCCCACTCCATAGGCATCCCCTGTCCCTTCTTCAGACTGATCTTCCTGGAGATGGTGACGTAAGGCTCCTCCTTTTTACCCGCCTTGAAATACACCACCAGAGCCTCGAAACACCTGAGGACGAAATGAAAGGGACTGAGAGTGGAGTAATACTTTCACACCAACAGAGGGCAGTGCGAGGTTATGTTTAAGTTACCACAATGGGACGTTATGATGTCTTGTGCTTTGACATCCACATTTAATTAGCATAGTGTGAATATGTAAGGGCAATAAAAGCTATTAAACAAAAACATGAGTAGAATAAAGAAAAAGTATCAGAGGTTATTAACAGGAATTTAAAATAAGATATACACATAACACTGATCTTAGACAGGTTATCTCACGTTAGGGATCCATCACAAATACACCCATCTTTGGAAATCACAGCTAAACAACCACATCACTGAGAAACCACCAGAGGGCAGGCAGAAGAAAGAAAACACTCACCCACCCAGAGTTCCTGAATGGATCAACTGAAAATCTCTGGGTGTGGTTCTCTTATCCATTAAAAGGTAAAGGTGCCACATGTTTTTCCACTGCGAGAGGTTTCTGTGCAGACTGTCAACTTTTAAAGAAAGTACTTGAATCTTCCACAAACAAATGGATTTCTGTCAAATGACATTTTTCTACAATTAAAACATATTTTACAGTTTTACTTTTTACTTTAAAAAACAAATGTTCAAGCTGCAACATAGAAACTACCTAAACAGTAGTGTCAAGGTTTCCACCTGCCAACAACACAATGTCAGCAGTATAATCCCTAAGTAACACTTGTAAAATGACATGGAACTCATAGTGCAGCACAGCTACAGTCAACACACAAACCTCACCCTCGGGAATGTTATCTTTTGCTCCAAAATGTCCAATTTTGGATTTGAGACTTTAATCCCACACAAATCTATTTCTCCATGGTTCAACTATGTGCTGTCCGGAACACTCCAGAATCAGCAGTCTGACATTTCCAGCGACTGTTGCTTCAGCTGCTGCTAGTGGGGAAACTGTACTCTTTACTTAACAGCACAAAAGTGGCACAGTGCCAAGCTTCCACACTCGTCCCTGAACTGGTTTTGAACCCAAACGTTAGAGGCTTGCATGGGTAAATCATGTCGTTATTTGGAAGCACGCTCTCATGCACACACACACACACACACACACACACACTAGGGTACAAGGTCTACGATCGAGAGACAGCGAAGGCCCAAACACCTGATTTACTGACATCCTTTCCCTGTAAATCTGGCAGCAAAGTGGCGCTGAGGATGCAATGTGAGGGTACTGAACTCCAGCCAGCGTGCACTTAGGATTCAGAGGCAGATTGAGAGGCAGACTAAATTTCACTAAGGGAGGGGGAAAAAGAAACAGCAGGCCTGATGAATGCATTAGCCAGGAGAATCAATATGCTGACTTCCGAGGTAGCGACTTATGGATTTATTAAAAAGGACACACACAGGCTACTGCTCTGTATTTGCGGTCTAAACATACAATCTGTTCCCTCAACATGTGAATACAGCATTATGGTGTGAAGAGGAACTGGCTATAAAAAGTCAAACAACTCCTGTGGCAACTGAAATACTGATGTTTTCTGACATAAGGGTGGCAGAGCATTCAGGAAATTCTTTCACCTGTTGCAAGATCCTCTTGTTTTGGTCACTTGGGATTACCTCATCAGGCTCATCTCGTTGACACCAACACAGCCACGTCAGATTGTGGAAAGACTGGACACAGACACAAAACCAAAAGCTCTACATGCTGAGACTAGTCAAAGTTAACAAGAGCAGTATCTAATTTGCTCCCTGCTTGAGGAGCAGGATCACAAGGAGACAAGTCAAGACAAGTCAAGACGACAAGTAGCAAATAACCCGACCCCCTCCTTAAAGTTGCCATATTGACTGTGTGGACAGTCAGTGTCTCATTATCTTCGGTTAGATTCCAAAGCAACTAAAACAAGGCTCTTAAAAAAAGTTGATATGCAATTATGTGTAATCAATGTGACTTGAAATACCACTCATGATAGCAGACACGGTACGTTTGACTGTTCAGCCACAAGATCAGCAGATTACACCATCCCTGAGTCACACAGGAAACCTCCCATCTGAGCCAAGAGGGAGCAGAGGTGATTTGTTTACAGCAGCACAGCGTAGAATCATAAGAGCTTGAAATAAAACTGAAATGAAAAGTTGTGTAATGGCAATCCCAGTATTTGTTTTCGGGCTTCACTGCCGCATTAGAAGCATCAGAGACGTCACAGTTCAGTGTAACAGATAACTGCAAAAAAAAGCGTTCATAAAGCTCACATTAGAGATGCAGGCTCACTTTGATATTGTAAATGTTTCATGGTGATGGCGGTCTAAAAATCACTGACATGAGCAAAGCATTCTTAGGTGGAGCAAAGACGCATTCAGGATCATAAAGAAGTTTTTGTAGCTAACAGAGAACAGCTACTTTCTTTCTTTTCTCTTTTTTAGCGACTTACTTTTTTTTTTTTTTTTTTTAAACACATTACTTTTTTATTGTTTTATACAGTTTTCAATGGAACACCAAAGAACAGAACAAACAGGTCACTAGGGGTATAACATACAATTAGTCTGTTCACAAACTGTTAGAGTCAAATCAGGGGTTACTCTCCCAATTGTCTCAGAGGAGTGAGAGGAGTGAGAAATGACTTGTCCTTTTCCTTTTTATCCTTCCTTTATAATAGTATCATGAGAACAAATGTAATTGTCCCCTCAGGTCAACAAAAGGTCCAAGGTCCCATCACACAACACAAAAATCCAGAATGTCTTCACTGGACAAAAAATAAACTTCTCAATACAACA
This sequence comes from Perca fluviatilis, assembly GCF_010015445.1. NCBI lineage: Eukaryota > Metazoa > Chordata > Actinopteri > Perciformes > Percidae > Perca > Perca fluviatilis. The sequence goes on along the minus strand of NC_053121.1, from coordinate 24,832,166 downwards.
TTACCGTTAAAATGCAAATGAGAAAATAAGTACAATAAAATAAAAATAATTTGCAACACACTCACAATATCTCCATATGCTTTTTTTTTTTTTTTTTTAATATATAATGGGACAATCCTAGATGGTTTTTAGCCACGCTAGCAGTTATGGGTGGCAGTGCCTGTCTGGCAGGTGACTCGGTACAGACTGAAATATCTAAACAACTACGGGATAGGTGGTCGTAACATTTTGTACAGACATCGATGGCCTCCAGAGGATGAATCCTCCGGGCGTTGGTGAGCCCCTTACTTTTCCTCTAGCGCCACCAACAGGTCAAATTATCAATTTGTCCAAAACTTTGGTTTATGTGCAGATACCTGCAAAAATGAATGACAATGCCATCAGCTTCAGCTGTACCTCGTGTGCAAAATGTTAGCATGCTAAAAAGCTTAGCTAAGATAATGAACCTGGTAAACATTCTATCCGCTAAACATCAGCATGTTAACATGCTGATGTGAGCATTTGGCTCAAAGCTTCACTGTGCCTATGTAGTGGGGGTTGGAATTAAGGCATGGATCGGACAGATATTTAGAAATTATAGTTGGGTTCGGGTCGGGCTCGGTCACATCAGCGAGATAAGGCATTTTTTTTGTAAAATGGTGCTGCGGCTCCTTTAAGAGAACTCAGTGTGTCTGTGTGTGTGTGTGTGTGTGTGTGTGTGTGTGTGTGTGTGTGTGTGTGTGTGTGTGTGTGTGTGTGTGTGGCAAGTGGGCAGAAGAGAGATAGAGAAAGAGGAAGCAGACTTGTTATATGCGACCGGAGCAGAGTTGGTACAATAAGTTTAAGTTTTGTACACAGTGTGTGCGGTGTCCGAAATAAACCCCAGACTGAAAGCCAAGTTCATTAATTTGCTCACCAGAAACGGGATTTTAACCCCCGACGTTATTCATTTTATAACGTCGGCCCTGGAGGTAACGAGTCTCCCCTGGTTTTCTGATCACGGTCGGAAGCGAAGCGATCAGGAAAGGTTAACACATTGAACATTTTAACAGCTTATTAACGTGCGCTTGTTGCCCCGTGTGCGCTGATGCGCTCATCTGTTGACATTTCCGAATGCCTTCCTACAATTGCTTAATAAAAGCGGGCTTTCCACACAAACAAATGTAGCCTACGTGTGTCATTAGTATGAGAAAAAAAAAAAGAGAAGAGATTTTAACTGTGTCGTGCTCAGACACAAAGTTCTTAATGCCTGTCGGGCTTGGGCCGGGTTCGGTTACTGCTCTGTCGAATGCGGGCTCGGACAGAAAAATTTGGCCCGATCCGGACTCTAGTTGGAATCACCAGAGGCTTCACGATACGATATCATTACCATGCTTATGTCCCAATATATTATTGCGATTTTAAACATATTGCGATATTCTGTGATATATTGCAATTTATTACCTTTTATCTAACTTCAAATGTTCCCAATTTCAAAGTATGTCCCCAAAAGGAAACTTTGTCAACATCTGTTTTATCTAAAAAGCTTAATTTCACTGTTTGTTCATCTCACTTCAATTGTATTGCTGCAAATTGGATTGTCAAGCACACAAACAGACCAACACATATATAATAATAATAATAATAATAATAATAATAATAATAATAATAAAAAATCGATACTTGCCGTCTGTGTAGCGATACAGCATTGCCTCGGATACAGCATGCTGTATCGATTTTCTCCCCCACCTCTACTATGTAGTCGCTAGCGTGGCTGGAGACTCCAAGGTCTCGTTTTAAATTTTATTTTGCTTATATACCTAATTGAATTTGAGGCTCTTGAAAGATTACTCCATTGATTTAGCATTGCACTCTGCCCTTTTTGCTTTGTCAGACTCACGATGGACAAAAGATTTGAACAAAATCGATGCAGCAGAACCAAAGATATCGTCTTTTATATCCCACGCATTTCTCCTTGTCAAAACCTGGTGCCTACATTAACCACAATGCAACTTGGTGGCTAATGTAAGCGAGTCGAGATGAGGAGCGGGCTTCCCACATTATTTAGGCTACTTTTTTCTTCGAATTTGTAGTCCTAGTCTTGTAGATAATAATGAACTGTTTCAACATCAGTGTGTCAAACACCAGACCTCTTTATCTAACAAGATAACAAGATTCTGAAAGTAAGTAAAATCCGACGAAGTCAGTTATCAGTTGCTGTGAGCAACTCTGCAGAGCAACAGAGCTGCTCACAGCCAAAAAAACATTTAGTTTTTATTTAACCTTTATTTAACCAAGTTAGTCTAATTGAGATATAAAATCTCTTTTTCAAGAGAGACCTGGCCAAAATAGCAGAACAAGTATGTTACATAAAACAATTTACAATCACAAAAGAGGCAAAGACATCTCAAGTGCATTTCAATTAAATAAAAGTACCATTAGTTAAAACATTTGCACGTGTGGATGGACTCATGTTCTATGGTTTTAACATAACCTTTAAAGTCGTTTAAGGAAATTAGACACTGTAGTTTGAGTGTTTTCTGTAGGTGTGACAGAATATATTCTTCAAACAACACTTCTAAGCTGCAGGCCACACAACTTTTGACTGACTAAAGGTGTTGCCTAGCTAGCACTTTCACTCCTGATTGAAATAGACTCTGGAGCTGCAGGTGGTCTATCCGTCTCCTGCAATGACACGAGTGGCTTTATCTCCAACGTGTTAATAATAATTAGAAAACTGTGCCTGACCTTGGTCTAGTTATTTGTGGAAACTGCAAATCTGCATGGAGCACTGTTGCATTAAAAGAAAGGTCTCCTGTTTTTTTTTTTTTTTCTTTTTTAAGATTATGTTTTGGGCGTTTCTGCCTTTAATTTTTGACAGGACAGCTCGGTGAGAAAGGGGAGAGGGAGGGGGAAGACATGCAGGAAATTGTCACAGGTCGGATTTGAACCCTGGACCTTTGCGTCGAGGCATAAACCTCGAAGCGTATGTGCGCCTGCTCTTCCACTGAGCCAACCCGGCCACAAAAGGTTTCCTGGTTAACACTCATACATACATACGTTGCATGGTCCTGATTTGTGAAGCACTTTTGGCTCAAATGGCTTTTATCAAAAATGGTAAATAAGGAAGTATGCAAGCCGTGTGCTGCCATGTTATTCGCATGTCAAACACTCGTCTCCCCAAACAGATCCTATACTCCCAATTGAAGGAAGGTCGGCGAGCCCCCGGTGGTCCAAAAAAACACTTCAAGGACAATATTAAGATCGGCCTAAAGAAGTTCAAATTTCCAGTAAGCTACTGGGAGCAGATCGCTTTGGACAGGCCTCGCTGGAAGACAACTGTGCAGGAAGGAGCTGTGCGCCATGAAGTGGAACTCCACTGTGTCACAGAGACAAAGCGACAGCACCGCAAGGAAAAAGAGAAAAAGGCTCCTCTACCACTCACCACCTCCACTTTCCCCTGTCCACACTGCACCAAAATACTATGTGGCTCACGTATTGGCCTGCACAACAGAGCTGAAGATCTTTGTCCGAACCCGACGGGACCCGACGGGTTCGGTCTTAATTTCTATTATTTTACACGGGCTCGGGCCGGGCTCGGGCTCGGGCTTGCGCTTCGGGTTGCATGGTAAATGAGCGGTCAGCTGATGCGTTTCGATTAGCGTGAAAATGGATCCTGAGGAGGTGAAACGGAGGCTGGTCTCTGGAGGACTTAGCCTGTTTCTTTGTTCCAACTTCCAAGTGGCCTATAGCGTCCGTTAGTCATGAATAAATGATGTTAGAACATGTATAAATGACTAATTTTTTACGAAAGACAAAGGAGCTGTGTGCATGTGGCGCAGTCTCTTTTTTCTCTTCTTCTCTCCCCTTTTCGCCCGAAAGTGGTGCGCGGTTCCTGCCGGTGAAGCTGCTGTCCGCGCTATTCTCCGACACTCTAATGACTGCTGATAGACGGCATTTTGTACAGTCGGGCTGTAAACGGGTTCGGGCTTTTAAAAAGCTGTCAATCTACTTGTCGGGCTCGGGCCGAACTCTGTCGGGCTCGGGCCTCGTTTCGGGACGTACTTTTAAGGCCCGATTACAGCTCTACTGCACAACCATCTAAAGACCCACTAGAAGACGACCCTACACTCGTTTTTTAGATTATTTCTTTTTGGGCTTTTCCACCTTTCATTTTTGACAGGGCAGCTAGGTGAGAAACGGGATGGAGAGAGAGAGAGAGAGAGAGAGAGAGACATGCAGGAAATTGTCACAGGTCGGATTCGAACCCTGGACCTCTGCGTCGAGGCATAAACCTCTCAGTATGTGCGCGCCTGCTCTACCACTGAGCCAACCCAGCCACGTGAAAAGAAACTTTGATCTGTTTCATGCGCTACATTAAACAATGGCTAAGCTCAAGTTAAAAGATCAGCAATGATGATAAGATAATTTCACGTCTTCTGAGTGGCATTGCGAAATTGTGTTTCTTCTGTAGCTCTTGTGGATGTTTATTTATAAATCGTTTTATCTACATATTTTCTCTTATCTCTGCAAACTGTTGTGAAATATATTGGACTTGTTATATTTTAGGGTGCACTGAAAGCTGAGCCACATATCAAGTCATTTACACGCCATTTTAAAGCTTTGTCCTGAAAAGCATTCTTCCTATGGCACATACACTTGCACAGAGGTGACGACAAGGTTGAATTTCTTGTGCAGTAAAAAAATTATATATATATATATATATATATATATATATATACCCTTCAATATATATACCCTTCAATATATATACACCCTTCAATTAACTCTAATTGTGCTGTAAAATCAGAGCGGTGCCTCATAGCTCACTGTTGACATATCAAAGTTCAGAGAAGAAGAAAAAAAAAGAAAAGAAGAGAATATCAAGTGTATATTTGAATTTCAAAGAAGTCTCCTCCTACATCTTCCTGCATGCGTCACAATTCACCAAACAGGTCTCACAGCTGAGACTGAAACTGTAAGTGTAAACTGGCTGAAACAGAACACCTCCTTCAGCATTTCCACTGCTTTGATTTCCAAGAATGAATTATTTCAAGAAGACTTTCCGGCAACATCTACCACCCCTCTCTCCTCATGAGCCAGCGAGGCCTGATCAGCGGTCTGACTGGTCTGCAGCACAGAAGGCCTTTGGCGGCCATTATCCTGAGATGAGGTCATAGGCTACAACATAAAAACGCCAACGATGTGTTACAGGGTTTAACTGTGACAACACCAACAAGGAAGACATCAAATAAGAAGAAGCTCAGAAGGAAAAAGCTCTGGATATTTGAAGGCCTCTCTCTATTCAACACTTTTGACGATGTGGGAGGTTGTTATGTTCAGTCGTCCCTTTCCATCTGGACTGGGATCCAGTTCATGAGTGCCAAATCTATGATTCTCATGCAGTGCAAAAATCAGGATGCTGCAACAATCTACCATAACAAATGATTGTGGTTGATTAAATCTAGTTGATGAACTGCAACAGATGGATGCTGACTGACCGATTTAATCAGTCAGTCAGCTTTAGGGCTTCAATTATTTTCATTGTCAATTAACGTCAAAAAAGGAGAAAAAAATGCCCAACCCAACTTGGCAACTTTGTCTTCAAATGTCTTGTTTTGTTCAACCAAATGTCCAAAAACCCAAAATACTCGGTTGGCAAATACAATCCTGCAAATCCTCTCATTTCCAAGATTGGAATTAGAGAAGATTTGTCATTTTTTGCAATATTTTTGCTTGAAAAATGGTCAAAACTATTCAGCGATCATCAAAATACTTGAAGTCTACTAATCGATCAAGTGATTGAGCTTCCTACATTTTTAAACAATCTTAGAGACAATCTCGCGATGAGATCACCAGCATTGTTATAATGATAATCCACTGATTCGGGCCAGGGGCGTAAAGTGTGTGTGTGTGTGTGTGTGTGTGTGTGTGTGTGTGTGTGTGTGTGTGTGTGTGTGTGTGTGTGTGGTAGTGAGGGGTGCCCCTTCCCTACTTCCGACGCCCTTGCTCAGACCAAACCCACCTTTGAACTCTAAGTTAATTTTGATTTCAACTATACACCTGACGTTTCATGATTGCATCTTGTTGTGAGTCTATTGCGTTGACAAAATCTGTCTGCAGACCGACATAAACCTGGCCAAAGCACTCAGAACCTCTGTAGTAGTTTCCGCTACGGTGTCTCCAGGACCACATTTTGCCATGATGACACACACAGATTCATAAGGTGAAAAAACTATCACAGTTGCTGACTGTCTTGGCTGGTGATAAATCAATAAATCATGTCGGCTCTCAAAGATCCTTGGAGTGCTTCTATGCACTCAACAGAGATTGTCAATTTGTACCCTATTAACTGTACTACACTGCAAATGGAAAGTGGTAGTTGCAGGTCTTGTAATGATGGATAGCTAACTAAAATTACAACAATAAGATCCTCATCGATTAATACGTTTGTGTCTTAACAGAAAATAGTGAACATTGTTCATGACGTCTCAAATGTCTTGTTTTGTCGGACCAACAGTCCAAGCCAAAGATATTCCGTTTACTATCATCCATGTCAAAGAAAAGGATCAAATCCTCACATTTGAGAAGCGGGAACCAACAAATGTTTTCTTAGGCCTACAAAAAAACGACTGAAACGATTAATCGATTATCAAAATAGTTTGACTATTCAGTTAATATAGGCCTACTGAACTTTGCAGCACTAACTGTAAAGGGCATATAGAGGAAGAAGTCCAAACTTTTCTTTAGCACTTTAGCAAGACATGACTTCAGGGCTTTTGAACAAACTCTGCCCGTTTCAGGTGATATCCTACAAATCACATCTACCACGGGCTGGCTGAAAGGATAAACAGCATAGCCAGGAGTAATGTAAAGTAGGGCTGGGCGATATGGAGATAATCAAATATCACAATATTTTTGACCAAACACCTCAATATCGACACCGCAACGATATTGATGCAGCCTTTAAAACCAGGAAAAGACAACACCTATGCCATATCACAATATACGATAGACAATAGTCTCATATCACGATATTGATATAATATCGATATATTGCCCAGCTCTAATGCAAAGTATCATGATTTGAAGGGAGTTGTCCTTTAACTTACCACCCCCCCCCACCACCACCTAATGACATAGTGACCTCACCTACCGAATGACAGGGCCGAGCATCAGCAGGTGCAGGAAGAGAACCAGGGGCCGGTCCCGACCCAGGTCTCTGTGGATGAACGTCAGCGCCAATTGGATGATCACGGCGGGCAGCAGCATGAAGGCGATGGTGAAGCCCAACCAGATGTCGTCGTCGGTCTTGTGGTACATGCTGCAGAGCACGGCGGCGGAGACGAACTCTGCGCAGTAGAGCACGGTGGCCAGCACGACGCTGAACGGAGGCTTGATCCGGCTGTGATTGACCACCAGCAGGACTCCGTTCTCCACCGCCGTGGGGCACTCCTGCGGCTCTATGTCCGAGATCTCCCTCTCTTGCTCTTCCATGGCCACTTCGCACGTCATTTTTATTTTGTTTTTTATTAATAAATGTGGTTAGAATGCGGGGCACGATTTGGGCGTCGCTAAAGGACGTTGATGCTAATCTGAGTTTGCCGTAGCGTGCTCCAAAAACATCCCTTTTTTGTAAATACTTCCTTTGATGCGCCGCCTCTCCCAACTTTCCACCAAGTTGATCATCGCTGGTTTCACATTGTGTTTATAACTTCACAACTCGGCTGGTGCCACCGCTCCACTGCACCGGCACCCCCCACACAAGGCTTTTGTTTTATTGTCTCGTATATCGTCGTACGTGGCGTTAACCCTCCAGAGGAACCACCTCAATGCCCGCAGCGGTTTCAGCGCTGTTGTTGCACCGTCAGTCAGTGTGACTCTGTGTGTGAAGGATCGGGAAAGTTCAGCCTCGTCATGTAGGACGCTCACATTCAGCACCGTTGATCATCGTCCTATCAGTAGCCTATAGCCTTGAAGTTTGTTTTACGTTCAACACACAGGTTTCCTCGGCTGTAGAGTGTGACTGCAGGCTGTAGGAGGCCTGGCTGTCTCCTCGTGTTTTTTTCAGTCTGTTGATGCGCTCTCAATGCAACAGCTGCGTTAAGTCAGCCAGAAGCACACGGGGCGATACCGGAAACGATGGGCGGCTGCCTTCAAAGTATTACAGATTAGAGAGAAGATATGAAGGACATTTTACTTAACTGACAAGTAAGTTCTGTAAAAAAAGAAAAGAAAAAGAAAACACAAATAAATTGACCAAAAACAAATAGGTTACTTGCACAAATACAGACAACAGCATTAACAGAACACAAAAAGCTTTTTCACTGGCAACTTATAATACTATGCTATATACATATTTAGTAAAATATAATATAGGTTACATACAAACTTAATAATAAAATAGAATAATATAAAAGGTGCAGTACAAGTGACGGTGCAATGCGTAAAGAAAGTGCATGGTATCAGTTACAAGCATATAAATAAAATAATAAAAATAAATAAAAAGCCTAGAAATATACAGTATAGATTAAAAATGAAAGAGAAAACCCTAAACTGTTTACATAAACAAAGCATCACAGGGAGGTGCATCTGCTGTACAAATGTTACAAATTGCAGGCATAGAAATATTCAGTATTTGTGGAAAATAGAAAAGGAAAACACTGAATGAACTGTATAAAGGGGTGATCTCGGTGCATATAGAAAAGGGTATAAGAAACAGTTTAAATGTAATAGAAAAAGTGAATTGAGTTTGAGATATTAGAAAAGAGTATATCTTATCTATGAGTACTACTATTAAAACTACTAGCCTACTACTAGCAGAGGAGTAGGGCAAAGTTGTGAAATCGCAGAGGCTTCTCAATCCAACTAAAATAATAAAAGACTTTATTGTGATTTAAAGGAGCACTACAAGTTATGTTTACATGTTATTCTCTCTGGACTAGGCTATACGTTACTTAAATAAACTACTGATACATGCACAGTAGTTTTATTACATCCGCTATTTGTCCTTTCCAAATGAAAGCACTGTAGAGGGTAAGCATAGAGGGATCAGTTTCTCTGCGCTTCCATTTTTAGGTTCCGCTAGCAGGGAGGACTTGGCCTTGTTATGGTGACCTGCAGGCCTCATAGTGAAGCAGCCACACAAACAGGTGCAGCACACACACTGAATCAACTATTAAAATGTTACTCCTTCTTCTCATTCACTTTTTACACGGACAATTCCTCATTATATTACTATTTGTTAAGGCTACATGCAGTTTGTGACCCAGCACAGAACCAGTTAGATGTTTGCTCAACTACTTATTCAATCAAGGATTATCCGTTTGGAAGATGCATTAGAAGGACGCCATCTTTAGTGAAATACCTAACATTTCCATTGCAAACTATTCTCTGTCCCCTTTCACACATGCAGATGTCAGCATGACCTGTCACCAAAAATAAACCCTGTCTTATTTTTTTACTGTCACCTTAAATAAACACATATGGTCATATTTTACATGTCATATTTAACGGAAAAAGATAACTTTGACTTCCAGTATGGTAGATGTAACTTTGCTATCAAGTTCCCTTCAACTAGAAAACAACAAAAGGAGTTGTTCTGTGTATATTTCAATATGAACTGTGGTACAAAAGAGCTCACCTCAAACCATACCAACCTCACCCTGTCTAATCAGATCTCATCATGTGTTGACACAACCTACAAAGGCTTGTCATTACTAATGCATGTGTTTGGTGAAGCAGTGGTGTGATTCAGTGTCTTCAGACTGCAAAGGCTGTGTGCTCAGTGGAGACATGAGGAAGTGGAAGATGGAAACCTTATTACTGAGCACCAGGCATGTGCACTGTTTTACTAATCAGGTCAGTGAAATGGAACACTGTTTCAAATCTCAATCAATCTTTGTCTTGAACTATCTTTAAAGGGATACTTCAACATTTTGGGAAATATGCCTTTACTTTCTTGCCTAGAGTTAGATTAAAAGATACCAATCTGGCTGTATGTAAACATGAAGCTACAGCCAGGAGATAGTTATCTTAGCGTAAAGACTGGACGCAGGGGAAAAGTTAGCCTGGCCCTGTCAAAATGTAACAAAATCCACCTACCAGCACGTCTAAAGCTCACTACATATAACAGTTTAGATTGTGTTTGTTTTACCTATACAGAAAAGTGTAAAATAACAAAAATCTCCCAAATATTGAACTATTGCTTTAATGTTACTGTAATGTATCATAGCAGAAGCTGTGTAGTCCGACCAACTGTAACACAGATTACAATATCAGCAGTTGAGGGTCTTTGCATGTTTGCAATGTGAACAGGAGCAGATGGGGTGTGGTCCTCAGCTGCTGCTGTTTTTGCTGTGTGTGTGTGTGTGTGGGTGTGTGTGTGTGTGTCAGCGTCAGCTGACGCAGGGCTATGGTCAGAGTCTAGGACGAGTCTACTCAGCAGAGGAGGGCAGAACCTGATTGGTTGTTAGTTTAATGACATAATGAGATGAGACCTGCAAACAAACCATTGCTCCAGGTCTCTGAAAGCTGTCACTTGACATTTATAATTTCATTATATCAGCAGAAGCTCTTCTCCATAGTCCACTGTCCATTTTCTTTACATATTCCTATATTACATTAAGTTATTAAATAATCTGTGGTGTGGATTAGTGTGTTTAGAGGCTGCAAATCAAAAACATGTATGCTCAGCTTTGAGTAGACTAAGATTTAACTGCAGCAACTCATCTTAGCATGTCAAGAACTTTAAAATAGAGCCATTCTTTTATTTACTGAGACTAAAAGGTGCACAGCAGCAGTAAAAAAAGATGATGTGAATATGAGGCCATCTAGTGGCATATGCTGCATTACAGAATGTGTTGGACTTGCTTCATGATTGTCTGAATACCATTATTTAATGTGTTGATCCTCTGTACATTTTAGTGAACCACTGTTGCACCTGGAACTTAATATTTAAAGTCAGATAGTTATATTAATTTAGGTTAAATTTCATTTGTGTATGAAATGGGTCTATTATAAGTAAACTTGAGTTTCCTTGTAAAATGCATTGTCATCTGAAATATAACCTTGTTTTTCCTCTTTATTATCCACACTGAATAGCATTTTATTTATGCATGTCCTTTTAGTTTATTTGACAGGAACGTATCCCATTAATCAACAGGAAAACAACTGTAAATGAGCCAGAGTTAGCCTAAATGGCTAATTTGTATCTGTTTTCCCTGGCCAGAAGTTAAAAATGCACCATAAGAATAGCTTTATATTTAAACATTCATATCCACGACATGATATGTATTAAACATACATACAATAAATATATAAACACATTAACTTGTTAGTTAGCTACAATCCATATTATGTGTGAAGTTATCACCACTCCATATCTAATCTGATCAACCTGATGTACCTCACAAGAAAAAATTGCTTTGGTTCCAATTATACCTGAAAACTTGTCTCATGTACATGGTAGTGGGACACCACCGAACAATCACCATAGTTATTATGTCATTATGTCCCAGAGTGACTAAAGTGCATGCTATCACTTTCAGGCTTTCGGGAGATCACAGCACGTCACAGATCACACCACAAGACACATTTCATTCTCCGGGACGTTTAGTTTACCTAAAGAAGAACCATGCCATCCAATGGGATTAGCAGTTGGTTTAGAGGGCTCTGGGATTGGTTGAAATACCAACACAACATTTCCCAGGTTGTACCTCCTGCATGGGGTGACTAAAGGCTTACCGTGAGCCTGATTAGTTTTGTAGCTGGTGGGTACAAGATGTTATTAGAGAGGAGCACCCAAACAAATGCATGGACATAGACTTACTTCTGTAAGTATTCTTTAAATTTCTCCTATCTTAACTTTGCAAAAGTTGCACCTATTACATGTGATTTAGTCAGTCAGTGGTATCAGGCGCTGATCATTTAGTGTCCACTGAGTTTGAAATGCTTTGTTTTAATCTGATGATTCACTGCATTTTACCACCCATGTGTACTAACCATTCATTGTCTGTATGAATTTAAACTGGTGCGCTGTTATTCATCGTGTTTTTTAGTTATTTAAGTTATTACAGATATAGTAACAAAAATAGAGTATTTCTATTAGTGATAAACATAAAGTAATCTACTGTAGGTCTCCTGTGGGTTTATTGTTTACATCAACAGGTTTTTCGATTTTTATGGCACTTTACTGGGTACTATTGTGTTTAATATTCCAATTTCTCATTTTATTTTTGCATTTTGATATCACTAAAATCAACATCTATCTATTTACAAAGTACGGACCGGAAAACATCTCAGTAAACTAAACTACTAAAATGATAAAACTTTTGTATTGCGCAACATTTGTATTGCACATTTCATGTTTTTTTTTTTTTTTTATTCCACAAAGCAAACACATACATCTTTTACATTGACACAGCCCACAACATGCTCGTTTAGTACTGTGGATGGATGGTTTCTTTGAATTGACACTTTGCTATAAATGTCTAAAATGCGGCGATTTCAGATACCTGTGTAAAACATGGAAAACATCCTCACTGTCTTTTACAGCCAAACCAATTATGGGTCAGCAACACTGTAAAAGCAGGCTGTTCTAAACTGGCTTTAGCAGATTATGGAGCCTAAACAGAGGCACTGGACAAAGCACACCTGCTGCTGTGTGTGTATTACAAGACTTGACGGGACAACTCATAGTTGCCTATACATGGCAGAAAGCTTTTACAGGGCTCACACATCATCATTGATTATTGATCCAAGAAACTAAAGAAAAAAAGCTTTGCAATGAAAGTGAGCTAAGAGATGCTAATACAGCGTATTTAAGATTCTGGGGAGGTAGAGAGACATTTGGCAGTCAAAGCATTGCCTGGATGTCTGACCATCTGTAAAAGTCTCCTAAACCCACAGGATACACTTGTGTTGGCCCTGGCCATGACTCCCAGTGACTCAACCGACCGGCCCTGTTTGTGTGTGTGTGTGTGTGTGTGTGTGTGTGTGTGTGTGTGTGTGTGTGTGTGTGTGTGTGTGAGTTATACAAGGTTATATAATGTTGACCATCTGTTTGTAGGTGCCAGTTCCAGAGAAGATGGTGGCCGCTGTGCTCACCTTGCTCACCTCAAGGAAACATGTTCAACCTGATGAGTAACTGCTGCACCTGGTTCTCCAAAATACAGGAGCCAATCAGGTTACAAATAAAACATTTCTTGAAAAATTAAATGTATAATAAACCTCAGAAAATGTGATCAGTGATGCATGTGACGCATTTGGCAAAGCTTCTATCTTCCAAAAAATAGAAAACACAGGTTCAATCAGCCTAATCACAAAGTTAAACCTCATAGATTCACCATATTCAATCAAATAAAATCCCAGTGTTGCTGGGCTCATCGGAACTGGTTTGAAAATGATTATTTTCTTTCTTTTGGAAATAATATATTCATAATATATTCATAATATGAATGTGTATGTCATGCACAGTTCATTGATGCCACCTGACATGATTATTCCGGTTATTGCTTTAATTTACAGCTAAAGGTCCCATGGCATGAAAATGTCACTTTATGAGGTTTTTTAACATGAATATGCATTCCCCCAGCCTGCCTATGGTCCCCCAGTGGCTAGAAATGGCAATAACCGAGCCCTGGGCATCCTGCTCTGCCTTTGAGAAAATGAAAGCTCAGATGGGCCGATCTGGAATCTTGCTCCTTATGAGGTCATAAGGAGCAAGGTTACCTCCCCTTTCTCTGCTTTGCCCTCCCAGAGAATTTGGCCCACCCATGAAAAAGAGAGAGACATCATGGTTTGCAAACAAGCAAAGTGGCAGTTGGTCAAGGCCACACCCCCACCCTCTACCTTGCCCCCCTCTCTCCTCCTCAATAGCATTTAAAGCTACAGACACAGAAATGGCACATACTAAGGAAAGCTCATTGTGGGACTGGCTCTAGTGGCTGTAATTCTGCACCAAGGCTGAATTTCAGATACAGTATTAGGGGACCACTAAGGCCTATATAAAAGCATCCAAAAAGCAGCATGTCATTGGACCTTTAAAGCTATATGGTGCTCTTTTAAGTGAAATTATATACTGTGCATACTTCTTTGCAGGAAAGTGACCATTCTGGTAGTTGGTCTTGACAAAGCAGGAAAAACATCCTCCATCAGAGGAATGTTAAGAGGTAATTCAACAGTGACAGTTTTAATTGCCAATTCAACTAAAAGTGCTTAAAGCTGAAATACGACAACTTATCTACCTGTGTTTTACTTCCTGTCCTTTTTTTAGTCCCCAATGGTGTGGAAACAGGACCCACCAATGGCTGCGTACGACATGAGCTGAGAGTGGAGAACTACCAGGTCACCTTGTTGGATGTGGGGGGCTCAGCAGAGTCGAGAGGAGCCTGGAGGGAGCTCTGTGGAGAAGCCCATGGGATCATCTTTGTGGTGGACTCTAGTGACAGGCAAAGGATAAAGGAGGTCAAGGAGGTTCTTGCTGACCAGCTGAAACAACCGAGAGTGGCAGGAAAACCCCTACTAGTGTAATTATATCATACATACATTACAAGTGTGATCAAACAGCATGTGCAGTGTTGGTGTGCCTACCTGTTCTGCCTTAATAAGAAACCTTATTTATCTATACATGTGTAGAATGTCTGTCTCAGAAAACAGAATTATACAAGCTTTAGCCCACATTGATTTTAGCTCTGTCAGGTATGCATCTACCGTGGAGACATTGGCACTCCTGTTTGTATATCACAGGTGAAGGTTGTTGACCTTTTATTCATTTATATGAATTGTACTGTATATTTATTGCTATATGTTTGTAAATATTATCATTTCTAATGTGCTATGGACCTTCCATTTGTGTCCTGAATAAAGTTATTATTATTATTATTATTATTAATAAACAGTGCCCTCTGGTGGCTGATGAGGGAAAACACTGAAATAACTAATCACTCAATGGTGTTTTTTTGCCCCCAACTACTCCTTCCAGGCAGCGCTGCGACCGCTGCCTTAAGGCACCTAACCCTAACCTTAACCTTAACCTTAACCCTAACCCTAACCAGTGCCTCCTAACGGTGCCTTCCAGGCAGCGCTGCCTCGAAGGCAACGTTGGGGGCAAAAAACACAGATAAACGTAACTGTGAAGCTAAAAG
Source organism: Perca fluviatilis (assembly GCF_010015445.1). Lineage (NCBI taxonomy): Eukaryota > Metazoa > Chordata > Actinopteri > Perciformes > Percidae > Perca > Perca fluviatilis. The sequence continues at coordinate 24,817,062 of NC_053121.1, read as the reverse complement.
GTGAGTGACTTAGTGCTGAAACCTTTTTTTCTTAGGTTGGCTAACAAACAGGACAAAATGAACGCTTTGCTGGGAAGTGAGCTGATTGAGATTCTGTCCCTGGAGGAGCTGGTCAACCAGAGCCGCTCTCTGTGCCATATTGTAAGTGTTAAAGTTCACTAATGCAATCGGAAAAAAAACACAAATCTCTTGTAGGAAGTGAAACTATGGATGACAGACAAACCTTTTTCCTTTCCCGCTCAGGAGCCTTGTTCAGCCTTAATGGACCTGCGACGCTGGTCGGACAGAAAGACTCTACGAGGCCTTCGCTGGTTGCTGCGTGCCGTTTGTCTGGATTACCCCGAGCTGTGTACTCGTGTAGCCCAGGACAGCAAGAGGCCTCTGGAACCAAGAGAGAGGGAAAAGACCTGGAAAACAGAGAAAGTTTGCAGAAAATCCAAGGGGGAACGGTAGGAGGAGGTTCAACATTATACATATTGTACAGATCAAGATAAACCTAAGCATGATATAATGCTTACATGTTGACCTTTTAAATGTTCTGTCACCTCAGAATGCGATCCAGCAAACCAGATCTTCGCCAGGTTCATCGGCTAAAAGAAAAGCAGAAAAATACAAAGGGTGAAGGAAAGATGCAACCCATTCGAAACTTGCTGCAAAAGGTCAGGAAAATAATTTGCATCCGTTTTACACTCTTATTTGCCACTTTATTGGGTACACCTGTAAAATCTAATGCAATCAACAGCTCAGCCATAACTTCTACCTTCACAAAAGATAATATCTTTTTTACACTTTTGATTGACACCATCAGAGAGGTATTCATTTAACTATATGTTTTTCATTGGGGTTGTAGTTTGCAGTGACGAAGAACTGGACTGCATTTCAATTGAAATATGGATATGTTTTGCCAAACCATATTTTTGTATTTTGTTTGTCATGATTGTGAAGTCCTCTATAATAATGTGATTTGAAATGAATATTACAATAAATAACTGGTTTACAGGAAACCAGTCTGAAAAAGAAGACAAAGAAGAAGAAGAAGCCGGTTAAGGTCCAGGAAGGTGAAAAGGATCAAGTAGAAGCAAATGAACAGGAGGAGGAAGAGGAGGGTGACGGTAATGAAGGAGAGCATGAAAACTCTGGCCACAGAGAGAAAGCCAGCAGTGCCCTGATCCCCCCGAAAAAAGGCAAACCAAAACGCAAAACAAAAGTGAAGGAAGAGACTCTGGACGTGCCAGCATCACCAGACAATGATGAGAAGCCGCTTAAAGGTTGAAATCAGTTATTGATGGCCAATATGTTTTGGTTATTAGCTGTTTAAGAATGGAAATCTAACATTTCTTTTATCTTATATCTAGCTAAAGGGGAAAGAAGGAAGAAGAAGACAGTTGTCAAAGTGAAAAGGAAGAACAAGATCAACACAGAGGAGATGTCTGGAGCTTACGCGCAACCTGTGGACCTGTCTGCAACCTTTGGTGAGCTTCATCCACATCTTCCATCTCCAAATCGAATGCAATAACACTTTGGACGCTGAAATGAAATCACGGCTTTAATTTTAAAAAAGATGAACCTGTCTCCTGATAGATCTTTACCGAAAAGCAATACTGGCTCTGAAGGAACATCAGAATCAGGGACAGTGAGAGTCAATGTGCATCCTGAGTGTGAGGAGGTGGTCCACGGCGGTCGGACACGGTCACACTTCATCACTTCAAAGACTGACACAGAGATTCTGTTATATGTCTTCATCACTTTCTATAAACTTCAGACCTGATCCCTGAACCTTTGGAGTGAAACTGCAAATTCTAATGTGTAGGGGGCACGTCTGCATAATCATGTAATGATAGAGTACTATTAGTAATAAAAAATTAAAACATTACAGAAAAAGATACATAACAATGTAAACATTTTAAAACGTTAAAGATGAAATTGTGTACCTGGCCAAATTGTTAAAGGCGATTTTGTTTGTATAAATCTATGCATTTTTGATTGTAAGGAAAACATGATGTTTCAACTGTCTTTTTTTTTACAGAGTTTGAATACTGTTAAGACATTAACAGAGCACCAGGCAGAGTATGGTACATTGTTAATGATAATAATATTAATAAACATTTTCTCACAACTTGCATGGAATATCTATTGTGTTTACACTGAAGCAGCAGCAACAAAACAAAGTATTTGTGCTAAAAGTTATTAAGATTTAAAAATATAACGCTGACAACAAACGAAGAACAAGATTGTTTATCTGAATGTATACACAAACAAACTTGGTTCTGTTGTTTCCGGTCTCTAGATGGTCGAGACTTCTTATCCTTAACCAATCGAGGCAATGCCTAACCTCAACCATCTCGTGAGACTTTCTCAAATCTTGCGTTACCATCTATAGACACAACCGTTGTTCCCCCTCTTTTTGTCATTTCGTAATTATTCTGTCAGAAATGTAGTGATCACAAGACATTCCTCCATGGCAGAATTTTAGTCATCTTGACCTTCTTCCACAATCCACAGTTTGTTTCCTATATCTGGATAAACTCTTACCAGATGGCACAACAGATTTGAGTCTTAGTGCTGCAGCTTCTATACTGACATACTCCTTGACAAAATGCAAAAAGCAATTACACAATCGTTAAATTGACAAAAGATAAACATAAGTGGTTTGTTGATTATAAAGAGCTTTTCATGCAAATCCATCGTGGCAAATAGTTCTGTTGAAGTGTCGCCATTACTCGCTGGTATTTAAATAGTCCTACATTAATCTCATTTTGTTTCCTGGGTACCCAATGAACTTGGGGTTTGGAATTTGGAGCAGTTTGGACAGTGTTGGATATTAATAAGTGTGAATTAAACTAAATGACCACCCAATAAAGGTTGAGGAAAGAAAGTTGAGGAAAAAAGCTAGCTATAACGCTGGCTCTTCCGTGTCTACCATACACTGTATAATATTAATGGACAAAGCATCCGGTTCGGCCAAGTGCTGCAAATGCAGAAGTGCCTTAAACTTGCATTCTATCTGAATTCCAGCAGAGGGCGACACGTGCGGTTGCAAAAGAGGTCGGTTTCTGTAGAAGTCTATGGACAGTTGGACAGTCTGGCGAGGTCGGTGAGTCGAGTCTGTTCAGTGTGTTCCGTGTTCCGTGCCGTCGTCCGTCTGAGGGGCTGTCAGCCTTCATTTTGGCCGACCTGACATGTTCAGTCGGAAACAGGGCAGTCGGGACTCACCCGGAAATGGCAAGCGGATGAGCCTCTCAAAATCTGACGAAAATCTTTTGAACTGACCTGTGTCGATCTGAAATGAAGACAGATTCAGCAACTGCATGGCCTATTTCTTGCTTAAAAAGTTTTCAGAAACACGTTTCAGTAAACTATTTTAGTACAATATGAGATCGTATTCTGAACAAGCCGCCATGACAGTCTGGCTTTGAATTTCCGGAGAAAACAAACTCACGTGACGTGTTCGTCCAATCAGCTGCCGGTTTTCATTTCTTGGGCAACAATAAAAAGTACCCTTTGATACAGAGTAGCGCCGCCTGCTGCTATGGAGATGTATTACGTACGGTCAAGTCGGTGTCACCTCAGTGTGTTTTGAGGCAGTTTTTAGGATCTCGGGGACCCGAATGATCAGTCCGACTGCCTTTTCTAACAACGGTCGGCCGTCTGGTTAGTGTGTCAGCGACATATGAGAAAGTGACCCACTTCTCACTTGATTTATTACCTCAGTAAACATTTTCATAGTGAGTTTATGGTCTCCATCGCTAGTTCGAAGTCTTCTGCAATAAAAAAAAGCCCATCTTAAATTGCATTTTGTGCGACACTACATATCAAACAAAAGCAAGACACTATATTGTATTAAGTTTCTGTGAGCTGTAAATTCACCACTTCTAAATACACAGCAGCGAAAGACAACTTCATCTCGGAGCCGACCGGGCAAATAGAGCAATCTTCCTCCTTCTCACTCAGACTAACCCTCTATGCTCACCCTGGGTCCAGTTGTTTAAGAATGCTGCTAACTTATAACACTAACAACATTACTGTCGGCTAAATAGTGTTGAATTTGAAATAAAAACGATTTATGACAAGACGAGACAGCACCGCCGTCAGTGCTTTGGGGTCCTTCTGTAATTTTGGGGTACAAAGGTTCTGGAGAAAGCTACACGCAGCAGTACCTCAGGCCAAGCAAACAGGCACATTTTGAACAGGCACTGTACTAGTCAGATAATAAAGAAGGATCTATCTTAAATGAAAAGTTTAACATTTTGGGAAACACTTATTCGCTTTCTTTCCAAGTGTTAGATGAGAAGGTCAATATCACTCTAATGTCTGTATGGTAAATACATAGGAATCTCATCTGGAGAACTCATTCTATTTTTATGGGTAAATATAAAGCTACTGCTAGCTCTGTTGATACATGAGCATCAAGTTTTCTGATGTGTGCATATTTCCATTTTTGTGTGTGTGTATAGGCCTACAGTGGAGAAAAACTGTAAAGTCGCCTAAACATGATACGCGGTAAACAGCTCACAGTGCAGCGCAGGTAGGCTATACGTCATCATTGCTTCTGGCTTTAGTTGCGCCTTAGAGGTCAGCTGCATCGAGGTCAAAGTCAAACTTTGAGCGCAGCCCTAGGTGGCATTTTTGAGCAGTGCGCCCCACCAAGGGGAGCGCTTCCTCCAAGTTGTCTTCACCACAATCCCAATAGAAAATGAAAATCTTCGAGATTACATCTTTAAAGCAACAATATGTCACTTTTCCCGCTTCGGTCCCCCTACAGGTTAGAAACGGAATTGTCCGTTACATTACAGTGTGCAAGTTTGCCAGATCGGGTTGCAGGGCCGGCCCAAGACTTTTGGGGGCCCTAAGCAGGATTTGGTTTGGGGACTCTGCACATTGTAACGTTTTGCCACTGCACTTGGCACTAAACCAACTTGTGTATTGTAAATATTAGTTTAAGCACTCATAATGTGCAAATAAGCATTTAAAGACTAATGTGGTACCAATTAGCAGCAACACCTTATCTTTAAATAGACCGGCTCAATTGTGAGACATCAAGCACTCTTGGGGGCCCTCTGGTAGCCACGGGGCCCTAAGCAGCCGCTTAGTTCGCTTATGCGTCGGGCCAGCTCTGTCGGGTTGCCTCGGATCTGTAGTTCGAATGAACTGGACAATGTAATGTAATGGACAATTCCGCTTCCAACCTGTAGGGGGACCAAAGCGGGAAAAGTTACAAAAGCTGCTTTCCGACCGGAGGGATTTTTGCAGTTCCTAGAATATAACGTTCTTAGAACCCTTTTTTTCTCCTGTTCCGACTGGACCAATTTGGGGATTATTAAGTTCCTCTGGCCACAGTCCCTGTAACTCTTTCAGCTCGTACTTCAGGGCAGGGTCTTTTCCCTTTTCCGCATAGTGGTGGTTAGATGGCTGTGATTATAATAGCCGCTTTCTGACCAAGTAGTTACAGGAACGTAGTTATAGGAAAAGTCCACTTCTAAGCAGTTCTACTAACTACTCTCCCCCAAAACCATTTTACCATTTGTATTCGCACTGGCCAAGTGGCCATAGGGACTATAGGAGGGGTAAAGGAGTAATGCAAGCACGGCAACAGTCTTTATAGCGTTAAAATCAGAAAACAAAAAAGTGTGAACCAAATACTAAATGTAATGTATATAGCATATTTGTCATAATTTAAACAAGTCTCCCGAAGAGAAACGGGTATCTCTCTCTCCCCCTCTCTGCCGGCTGGGTTGTGGACGTGTGTGTGTGTGTGTGTGTGTGTGTGTGTGTGTGTGTGTGTGTGTGTGTGTGTGTGTGTCTGTGTGTGTGATGCCCGGACAGCGAGGTTGTCAAGCCTCGCTAAGGCACGCTTGTGGAGTTTAACTCCGAAAAGACAGTTAACCACAGGTTCCCGTTAATCTTATGATGGACATGTGTTGTGATATTTAAACAAACAAACTGCCAATGGCGAAATAAAAGCCTCTTATTTACAAGAGCGGTCTGAGAGACCTCCGGCTTACAGCGGGGTTTCTGAGCAGGACTAGCCGAGCGATGAGTTTGCGGCCGGGGCCGGCGTCTGCCGACTGTCGCCTGCCGACTGTCGCCTCACTTCATGGAGCTTCTCACCTCCGAAAACTTTGAAGCAAATGTTCAATTCGGCATCAATTTTCGCAAGACTGCCTATATTCGAAATGTTAACAGTTCATTTCTCGCCTAAAATGTTGTCAGAAGTGAATTTAGTGATGAATAACATGGCGAAAATTGTTAAAATTGTCCCGTTGTTGGTCTGTCTGTACCGGAAACCCGACCCTCGTTGACCTAGGTCCCTATGCTGAAAAGGGAACAGCGAAAAGACCCTGCCCTGAAGTAGGAGCTGAAAGAGTTACAGGAACTGCCAGAGGAACTTAAAAATCCCCAAATTGGTCCAGTCGGAACACGAGAAAAAAAAGAGTTCTAGGAATTTTATGTTCTAGGAACTGCAAAAATCCCTCCGGTCGGAAAGCGGCTAATAACAAAAGGTCAGTTCCTGTGACCACTTGGCCAGGGTGAATGCAAATGCTACTTCTAAACCGTTCTACTAACTACTCTTCCCCGGTTTTGGGGGAAGAGTAGTTAGTAGAACGGTTTAGAAGTAGGAATTTTCCTTTTTGTGTTCCTGTAACTACTTGGTCGGAAAGAAGCATTGTGTTGCTTTAATTTAGTAAAAACTGAAAATGGGGAAACTCATTCCAGAAGTAACAAAATACACCTGCCATCGGCACCTCTCTAGTTTATTAGAGTATCAGTTTTATTATTAGTTGTATCTAATTTGTTTGTTCCATACAAATTTAAAAACGTCAATTTGTAGTTTTATGGGGAGTTGCGGGACTATTTTTTTTTGGTTGGTGCAGTGACTTACTAGAGTTTTTGCTGGTTGCTTTGCAACCATAGACAGTATATAAACGTTTGCAACCTCAATGTATGATCTTCTGACCTAGCTAGCTAACTCTGCAAGTTAAAATTGAAATAGGATGTATTGTAGCCTAGCTAGCTAGTTATGGAAGCTAAAGTGGCCTATTAATTATGAAAAGTGTAAAGCTGTGTTTTGAGTTGTAGGTGAGCTCCTGTCAGCTACAGTTGTGCTCCTGGATGCGGCGCAGAGAGAGGACCTGCGCGTCGCCATCTTTGTCATTCACCCAGAAGCCCATCCCCCTGGTGGTGCATCTTCACCGGGAAACCGTCCGACTTTCATTTCAATTCAGTTCAGGGGGAAGCGCCGAAGCGCCTGCTACACGCAGCGAAAGATGGCCTCACCAAGGACAATTACTATTGTGGCCCTTTCTTTTGCTTTGGGTTTATTTTTCGTGTTTATGGGGACCATTAAACTCACTCCGAGACTAAGCAAAGATGCATACAGTGAAATGGTGAGTAGTGAAAGCTTAACAATAAACTGTCCGCATCTGTGGGGGTAGCTAACGATAACGTTAAAGGCCATTGTTCTGTGTTGGCTGCAGACGCGAAAGGCTCTCAGGCTCGAATAATGTGGAGTTGCTGACCTAAATAGTAAAAGATGCGGAAAATTAAAGCTTTCGATGTCGAAATGCTCTTCATAACTAACGTCACTGCCTCTGTGAAACATTGACATTAGTTCATTTTCCAGAGTTGATTCCTGTATTTCAAATGTTAAGACCTGCTGTACCGTTATTGCATGTAGTAACACATTAATACAGTTGCAGCTACGCCTGTATGTTTAAGATGAACTTGAATGAATATTTTGGTATTAACACGGGCAACAGCCATGAATCAGTATGGATACAAAGCAATCCGAAAATGTGTCTAACATTAGCTAGTAAACGCTAAACAGGGATCAATAAGGAATGATAGATCAATACATGCTATAATTTAGCTGAACGATGCAAACATATATGCAGGATAATCAGCAGATTTCTATATTTTATAGCTTTCTCTTTATAGCTTAAATAGGTTGTAGCTGCTATGCTTCTCCTTTAATACGAAGAGCAATGGCGGCGGATTCCAGCAAATTCTGTGAGATGCACCCACTGGTGCTGATGTTGAAATGACCAGTGTGGAAGATGATAGCTGGCATGCATTTAGGCTCCATGCAAACTGCAATGACTAATATGCTCACAAGATTTCTTCTTATAATAATTGTTTACAGTAACAGACTATTAAGCAATAGGTCGAAGAGCAATTTTGCAAGCATAGTGATGAAATAAATGCTTTTGAATGATAAACACTTGACTTGAGGATGGTGACGTTACATAGTCCTTAAATAGCCTCACCCAAAGACACCCATGAGAGTTTGTATGACATTAGTTAAATGTGAGTTCAATGAGATATTTAAATAGATCTTTGTACTTTATCCTTTCAGAAAAGGGCATACAAAAGCTATGCCAAGGCATTGCCAGGCCTGAAAAAGATTGGTATCAGCTCAGTCCTGCTTCGTAAGATCATTGGCTCTCTGGAGGTGGGCTGCGGTGTGGTGCTCACCCTTGTACCCGGCAGGCCGAAGGATGTGGCCAACTTCTTGCTGCTGCTCGTCATGCTAGCTGTACTGTTCTTCCACCAGCTAGTAGGAGACCCCCTGAAACGGTACGCCCACGCTCTAGTCTTTGGTATTCTGCTCACCTGCCGACTGCTTATTGCCCGCCAGAGTGACGACCGGCCGGAGAGAGAGGACAGCCGAGAGGAACAGCACATCAATGACCAGGAAAAGAACAAGGTCAAGCAGTCTTAAGAGCCTCTTCTACTTAGGTCCAAGCCACAACGAAGGGAACCTGGTGCGCCCCTATGGATTGTAGTAATTCATATTTTGAAGGAATCAGTCACTTCCAGTAATATCCTCACATCCATCTCCTGTTCCATCCAGCTGGCTGACTGATTACTCCTTTGCACTCTTACTGTGAAACTGAAAACTTCTGATCCATACACACTCTACATAACCGTGGACAATCATACCTGTGGAAACTCTCATAAGCTCAGCTCATTGTCTAAATAGTGAATAAATTTTTCCTATTTATTTTAGTCCTACACTGTGTTAAATGTTTGTGTTTTTAATCTAGTGAATTCATTTATGTTAAAAGTTGATTTGAGAATGCTGTTTTTCAAGAAAGAATCTTTGTAGCTTGTTTTTTCTAATTTGTTTTTATACTGTAGGAGAAACTGATAATTTAGGAGTTTCAATCGTTTAAGCATGTTTCATTTGGTCAAGAGTATAGAACATGAACTAAAATGAGCACTTTTGAAACAATTTTGTACTAATTATACATCAACTAGTATTACATAGCCACAACCTATTTTGGTGCAGTGTTGCCAGAACGCAAATCTCAGAAAGAAAAAATATATAAATCCTTGTGCATTTTTCATTTCAGTACATTTTTGTAGAAGAACGCATGAAATCCTTTCTCCCAAAGTTAAATTAGCTGGATATCCCCTTTCTCCTTTCAGTTCAGGTATCACAATTAAGTTGTTTAGCTGGGAATTACAGCGGTTGCTGCCTCAGGTGTCTGCTGCTAGATTGTACAGCAGAACATAACCAAATTAAAAAAGTATTTTTGCCTGTTAAAATCGGAATTTACCTTTGTAATTCACAGTTGAAGTCATAAACTTATTCACGGTCTCTTAAAGATTTTGCGGATTGGTTTGGTTTTTTTCTCTGAAGATATAAAACGCATTCCTGTTAAAGTTCTGGTTAGGGGATACAATCTCAATTCAAACTCCTGTCAGTATTGGGGATTCACAACATTTATGTAAATGATATACTTAAAATAAAGAATTGGAGGTGAGACTGCCTAAATATTGTTTGTTTTATTAGCTCTCTCGCATGTCTTACAGTTTAAGTTAATAATATAAATAATTACATTTGCAATGGTGGGTGCTGTAGTGGGATTTTTGTGTTGTAATCTTGTTATATAACTTCAGACAGTCCCTGTCAAGGTAATTCCATCATATCACCATATTAACTGCATACAAAGCTTTATGGACGAAGATATGTGGTTCGCTGTGAGGGATTTGTTGCTTATTTTATTCTATGCATTACAGGTCGATCAGTTTTGTGATCTTAAGTCAATTTCTGCTTAACGCAATAATTCATAATAGAAATTGTATTGTCAATTTAGTATGAAATTAATGTAGCTATGAGGAAATTGTATCATAGAGGAAGCCTGATTAAATAGTTTTATTTTGTAAATAAATATCTCTTTTGATGATTTCTGACTGCAGAATTTGACTGACATTTTTAGAGAATGGGCTGAAAATGTGCGTCATTCTAGTGCCATTTTCAACACAGCAAAACCCACACCTAATTCTAACCCTACAGGGGCAGAAAAGAACCAGGCCCCTGGGAGACCAAACACTGAGGGTGAGGGGACAAACAGCTCAACTCAGAAAGGTCTTTCTTTTATGTCTCTTGCTCTTAAGACAAAATGGAGTGATTTTGCCCTTGCTCCTACCCCTAAGCATGACAACTGGACTGGCGGCACTTACAGTTTACAGTTTGGGAGTAAAGTCACTGTGGTGCTTGCTTAACAGCTTGACCAACATAAAAACAACTAAATACAGCAACAAGTACAGAGACTGCACCCTCCTGCAGTTTCCCATGTCATATTCTTACAATCTGGATTTGTATGGTTTAGATAGTTTAATATAGTATAGAATAGTTTTAGTTTTATTTGAGATATAGGCAACAATTTAGTTTTTCTTCTATGATAGTAAACTGATGTGTTGGGGTTTTGGACGGTTGGTCAGATAAAACAAGACATTTGAATATGTTATAGGCTCTAGGAACTTTTTCTGACATTCTATAGACCAAAGCGATCATTGAGAAAATATTCAGAAGACTAATTGATAATAAAAAAGAATCATTAGTTGCAGACCTAGAGTAAAATGGAGGTGACTGCAATTTCATTTGCGATGTTCACAGGATTGAAAAATTACATTTAAAAAAACATTCAGAACCAACCCATTTTCAGAGTATCCCAGTCATTTTGAATAATTCACAGACCTCACTGCAACTAATTTCTATTAAAGACATGACAGTGCTCCCTGTGAAAAATGTTGATAGTGAGTTCTGTGGGTTATCCAGACAGTGTTTCTGTAAAGCGTTGCTGCTGCTGACATTTTTGAAATTTCATTGCTATGGGAGCACGACAAACAAATTATTATTTCAACTGCAGCATTGTATAACTATGACATCTGGCCAGTGTCACAAGCTAGTTCAATCAGAGGGCTATGTGAACACCCTATTTGTCTATTTTCTGTGTGGAATTCTTACCAGTTTTCGACGTTATTCGACGTATCCCCAGTCAGATGAACAGCTACTTGACCGGCACTAGGACGATATAATAATTGTAGTCCTAGTTGACTGTCGGTTGAAGGCAAACGGACTACAACGTCCGGGAAGCAACCGAGCGGAAATACTACAATGCGCAAGCGCAGACCAAACGGTCGCGCGGAGGATTTGAGTTTTGTTTGAATGGCTGAAGACAGAGTGGAGTACGGTGTTTTTAAGTGTTTAGCAATGTAGAAATGGCAGCTAAGTTAAACCTGTCGGGGCCGCCGGATTCCGACACGTCGTCTCCAAACGATCAGTCTGTGTCCAGCCGCAGCAATAACAGAAGTCTGAGAGTCGCAGATAAGGAGAGAAGAAAGAACGAGGCGGAGGACCCATTTGTTCTGGCCCTGAAGTACTTCTCTGACGGTAGGACTTGGCTCGGTCAATACGGTCGAAGCAGATGGTGGCGTTACTTTTACCAACGATACTAGCTAGTTAGATATCTGACCTGACGTTAACCGTTACCGCAAGGAAATATAGGATGCCGAAAGGTGGACAACGCCAGGATATAACGTTACTTATTGTGTTTTGGGGTGTAACATAGCTTTACTGGCAGCTAATGTTGCTAACTTACAGTAAAATAACGTTAGCTCTTAACTCAGTGCACGAGACAGTCCCAAAACAGAGCTAGCCTCAGCGTTAAGTCAGTATTAGTTATGTACAAACACAGACAGCAACAACATTATCAAAAGCTCAATATTGGAGGAATAACCCGACGCGTGGTTTTATGACGTCATCTGTTGCCACTGCCTGGGTTGGCCCACTTACACTGAATTAATAGTGACGGATCGGTGGTTATTATTATTATTTTTACATCTAAATGAGGTGTAATTATCATGGTTGTTGTCATATTGTATTTTATTCTTATTGTATAATGTCAACTGACATTTTCAGGAACACATAGTCATGGAAATTTGCCGAAAAGTATTGGTTAAAATGCATATGAACCCTGATCCCTAAAAGGATCACCTGAAAACATTTGGCCAACCCATCAGACTTTTTAAATTAGTTTAAACTCAAAGATCTGGACAACAAAATGATCTGTGGAGCAGTCCTATTAGCTTTTACGGCAGCATTTGGTGTTATTGACCACAAGCTTCTTCTTGAAAAGCTTGAGTGTTATGGATTTAGGCCATCTGCAGCGGCCTGTTTGGTAAGCTATTTGGTAAATAGAGTCTTCTTTAATCAAAGTTACTCAGGTAGCGTCTCTGTGGAATGTGGACTTCCTCAAAGGAGCTGCCTAGGCCCACTTTTGTATTCCATTTTTACCATCGATTTACCACTGGTACTAAAAAAACATCCTAAATTAACGACGTACACAGATGACACTACAGTATATGCAGTATGTTACACATATAATGATTCATAGATGAAGGAGATTACACCACCTTTGTGAAATCCACCACATTGTAAAAAATGTTGTTAACCCAATCTTCTAGAGCCCACTTCTAGCATACACACCTGTATCATCCAAAAACTCTTAAATAATTTTTTTAATAGGTTGTTCTGTCCTGTAAACCAAAAAGACTTATTTACAGAGCAGTTCCAGGATTCGTCATCATTAGCCACCAAATTCCTAAATATTTATGGATGTTACACTCCGCTAAACTGTAAAATCTATCCCGTGCTAGCGAATGAACGTGAAATTCACAGATTTTCGGCAGATAATACTGGAGTTTGTTCAAACAAACGGTTTGCACAGTATCGGCTCATCTGCTGTCATGTGACACAACATCAACAAACTCTGAATCTGAACTTGTTGACATTACCTCTTGTATCGGTCAGACTGTGAGTATTTTACCATTTTAAATGCATATACACACTCTGATGTTATCTCTCCCTCTTGTAGTTGAAGCAGGTACTCCTGTGTATGGGAACGATGATGTGGAGAGGAACATGGTGCTGGTGGAGAAGGTGGCCTACAGTAAAGGACTTTCCCCAGAGACCATCTCTATTATGCTGGAGTTTGCTATGAGCCTCCGTATGGGTAAGACAGTTAGCAGTAGCGGTGGACTGGGAAAAAAAACATTCATCCTCTTGGGTGCTTAACCTGTAGAGGGTCGTAGGTGGCTGGAGTCTGTCCTGCACACACCAAGCAAGTGTACACATTGGACAGTGTCTGTCACACTCTTATTCACACCTATGTAAAATTAAAGCCTAAAATTCTCCTAACCTGCCTGTTTTTGGACTGTGGGTAGAAACCAGAGAGCCCATTGCTTATGTAATTGATATGGTGTACATTGAGCACACATTATCCCCGCAATTTAAACACATGGCACACAAATTGTCTTCATTCTTTACCAAAAGTGTAGGAACACACAACTGATTTTGTTTGTGTGAATTTCTCTGTATAGGGACTATTCTATGTCCCCGGGTGCTGAAGTGTCTGATTCCTGCCACCGTGGTACCTCAGGAGGCTGTTGTTCGAGCGTTTGTATGGCTGGGGGTTGGCAAAATACCTGTCAGCACACAAGTAAGTGCAAATGAGATTTTTTTCAAATTCTTTTAATCTGTTTTCTGTTCATGAGTAATTTACAAGTATGTTGTTTGGAATATACATATTTTCTCTGTACTCTTAAAGAATATTAACATTATTGTAATTACTAAGGTTATAACTAACTATTTTAAGCAAAATGATATGATTTAAAACTACTGTTCTCTGTTCTCGTTTTAATAATATAGTAATTCAGTCATCATTAAAAAATAAGTGCATTTTAGCTTAAAAAAAAAGGAGTTTCAATTATACAATATTTAAGATGAGTGAGTGTCTGTGTACCTGCTTTTGATTGCACCATAGTTAATCCATTTGTGTGTTTACTTGCATGTACAATTTTCAGATTCTTTTCATAAAGTGGGTGTTGACTGTATTTGACATGATTGACGCAAAGGACCAACTTCGAGCTATCTATGGCTTCATCTTTAGCTTCGTCACAGAGGAAAATCTGGTATGTGTGCTGATGATCTTTGCATTGTTCTAGTAAGATGGCATCAAATCAAATTTGTATACTATTCATAATCATTAACACTTCTTTGAGCAACAAATTTATGGTTTACTAAGCTCATTTGTCATTTAAATGACATGTATATTTGTATCCGCAAGCTATTTTTCTGTTTATGGATGTTGTGCCTTGTTTGAGACACAGACATTAAAAGAAGGTTAATTTCTGCCTGACCAGGCAGATAATGCGTTTATTTGGTTAAGGCATATAAAACATTCATTACAAAAGAGGGTTGTGCTGTCCTGTTTGTTCACATGTGAACGATTGTCCGCTTACCGGTGTAATGAAATGACTGCAGCACTGTAACGCGATAAGGGATCCACTAAACAACTGCTGAGATGTGAACTCATTATCTTTTGTCACATTATTTCAGTGTCCTTTCATCTGCCATCTGCTGTACCTTTTGACCAGAAAGGAAAGTGGTAAGTTAGACATTTTCACACCTGAAATATGATTGCAATGCAATTTTTTTTCGGTTTACTCCATTATTTCCTCTTTTCAATATTCTTATCACTTCTGTAAGCATTATTGACAGCTTCATTTTTTTCTCGTTGTAGTGCGAGTCTTCAGAGTCAGGAAGCTACTGGAGCTACAGTCGAAACTGGTAAAGCTGCTGCTGATTTGATGTCCTCTGCAGCCATTTATCAAAGCTAGTACATTATTGCCTTACCCAGTAAAAAATAATCTATTCAATGAGAAATCCCAGGATGTTTTTTTTTTCCTACACTCTGTGCATTATTCCCATGAGAGGCTACCCTTTCCACTATCATTGGTTATTGTTGTATTCTGCATTATTAGGACACAAAAAAATCAAAAAAAGAGATTTCAAGTACAAAGATGTGTCATATTGAGCGTGTTGATATTGTTTTCTTTAGGGAAGGCAGCCGTTCCTCCTGAATCTACTGTCACTTTACAAAGTGTTTTGCCCTGAACTGGTGACACTCTCCATCCCATCACGAATTAAGGTTTGCGCATGGACCGTGCAGTTGATGCTCATTCTGCCGTCATGTTATGTATATGTTACTTTATTACCATCATCTCTAAAGCACCAACACAATTGTATGTTTTCTGTTTTCTTGCAGAGTGTGTTTAGGAACCACAATATGCCCTGGAGATCAGCGTTGATTGCGGTCCAGAAGAGGGACGGTTCCCAGGCTGCCTCCAGCATCAGTCTGGCCTCCACAGTCAAAGATAAGACCAACCCCAGGAAAAGGGTATGGAAGTCTATTTACATTTTTTAGATGCACTGCTTGCTTACCGTGTTCCCAATCACTCCTGCTACACTACAGTTACTGCTGCCGCTTCCAGCATTTCATCAGCCCCACCTCGGCAAAATGCTAAAGTATAATTGCAGGGAACAACATGGTCAGAAGATAATGTCAAGTATCCTATCTATAAAGTATATATTTGTAATTAATCGGTAAATCATGATTTTAGCCCTTTGTTAATTTCAGGGAATAAAAAAATAAATACTAGCCCATCTTGCCCTTATTTATTTTCTTGTTTTACTGTGCTTTCTTTCTTAGAAACACTGCCACCTGGTCTTGCCAGCATTGTGTTCTGTAGTTAATAAAGAGGCTCAGACTGAGCCGTCCTCCAGCAGAAAGGTGGTCCCCCTGGTACAGCTCCACTCTTTTGCTCAGCTCCTGGAAAATATGCACCTTATAGAGGTAATTTCTTCTGGGACAAATCTCTGAGTTCTGTATCCGTGGGGTGCTCACACTGGGGCTGCCTCAGCCTCTTTACTGTCTTGCTTCTTCTCAATCTTTCCCTCTTTCTTCTCCCATCTACCTCAGTGTCCAGATAAAATATTGTTTAACCATGAAGATTATTAGTCATTTAAGCAGCAGAATAAAATGTATGCCAGTTTCTCCATGCCATTAAGATGTGCAACCACAGTCTGTGTAAATTGTGATGTACCCTCACAGCCACAGGGTGGTGCTGTGTCACTGTTATATTTTTTGTCTGTACATCCTAGTAGGCCACTAACAACTTTGTCCTCGAGAATCCTCCACATCAGAGGTGGCCTAGGACTGTAATTTTTTTTATCAGGTTAGAGCGTAAAAGCACAGTGCTTATCCTTTTTGTAGGCCATAGTTCTTTTTACAAATATGGTTATGTATCTATCCTATATGAGTAATGAAAGTGAGATGAGATGTATCTGAGTAATGCATTTGACAAAGTTTTAATAGCAAATGGTCATTTAAAGAGGCCTCTCTATAAATGTGTATTTGCCCTGCAGATTCAGTGACCTGATGAACTAATATAAGTCATTTTAAATGGCTCGCAGACTTTTATGCGTCACGCTACATAAATTCACCTCTCTCACAGCGCCTACAAAGCCAACGTGAGCAATAAGGCTTATGGACGACGATAACATCAACTGTGTTTATTGCCAAGAAAGCCCTACATTTTCCGTATCTTAGGCAAGACAGATGAGTACAGTCAATCACGTTCATAAATCTATTCAGCATAGGCATTGACAAAGGATCATTGATTAGTTCCCTCATTGCCTATACTCTTGTTATCAAAAGCCGAATGGTGCTTTCACAGTTTAATGATACAGTTGCTCCATAATTATTGAGGAGCTGAGCTGTGTCCATTCACAGTCTGTCTTCTCCTCATTCTAATTTATTATTCTTACCAAGTCCCCATATTGGGAGGCTGCTGTTCATACACAATAAGTGACTGTATCTTCTATACAGTGGGAGGGCAGAAATGTCCCAGTGCTGGTATTATGGGGATTACTGAATACTTGAATTAGCTCAGTAGCGGATTGGTGGCCCAGTGAATGAAAACAAGGACATGAGCATTAGTTTATTCTTATTATGTAGCAGGTAAACAGATTGATTTGAAACAGATTGTTATTAAAGTGCACATTTTATGCTTTTTACCTTTCCTTTATTGTGTTATATATCTGTTTTGTGCCTGTAATGGGTTTACAAAGTGAAAAAGCCCAAAGTCCACCCCAAAGGGACTTACCATCTCCAACAGAAAACACTGTTCACAAACTGCTCCAAACAGCTCTATTGTAGTCCAGCCTTTACTTCCGTGACGAACAGGCGTCACTTTGTAACACGTTATAATGCTCGCCTAGCTGCTAGCGTGGCACGCACTCATACTCTGCTTCTGACTGGCTAGTAGTCCTTACCTAGCTGCTGTGCATGTGCAACTCCCAACAAAGATGGAACAGAAGTGAGATGCCTCACTCTGTAGCTAAAACAGAGAGCTCAACACACAGGGTGAAAAGAGGAGCTGCAGCAATGTGTAGTACAACAAACATATGGTGTTTTTTTGAAAATTAAACCATGTAAACCTATTCTGATATAACCTCTAAATACAATTATGAACCTGGAAATTAGCATAATATGAGCACTTTAATGCAGTGGTTAACTTTGTGAGTAAAGTTACTTGGGAATATGAGTTTTGTTTTCCCAGCTCTTCTCTGTGCTTCTTTGGATTTATGGTGGTTTGATTATTTTAGCCTCTCAATCATACTTAATTGTATGTGTTTCCTATTTCTTAATTTTACCTCCCCCAGCTGCCCGCTCAGATGGGCTCACTGCTGGGCTCCAGTCTGGCACTGCAGTACCTGGACTGTGTACAGGATGAGTCTGCCCTCCTACGCCTCAACTTCTGGCTAGGCTACGCCCTCCACGAAGGTAAAGGGGGGCGGGGGGAGCGACTACCGAACTGTTGTGACATCTTCTATCAGGAAGATTCATCCAAAGCAAAGCTGACCTTGAGTTGAACCCAAACACATCGCCTAGTTGGCATATCAAAAGGGTTCTTTCTGAGAGGGTTTAAAAGAGAGTGGGTGAGGGCGAGGGGGGGGGGGTCTCACTGTGTGAAGATGCAGTGAATCTGGATTCCTCTACCATTTTCTTTTTTTCTCTTGACTTTTCCACTTACTAAATACCTTTTTTTTTTTTTTTGCTATTTGTGTTAAGAATTTTTGTTCTGCGGCGATGGAGGAGCCTCCCAGAATTCCGAAGAAGCTCTGCAGTTTTTGAACAAGTTGCTGTCTACACAGCACTTTCTCCAGGTGAGCATCACACTTCAGGCTCTGATAGCTGCCTCTCTACCTCACAGCTGTCATTCACTGTTCCCTGTATTTATTAACCTGCACCCACATGCTTAGCTGACGCTGCACTGTAAAACCACAGTCAAACAATGATTTGACAATGTTCTTAATTTGTCACATTTCTCCACCAGGAGGGGTTTTCCAGTTCAGAGGCTTTTCTCTACAAATTTCTCACTGTTTGGGATGGTTCCCTCCTCCGCCCACAGATCCTCGGCCTGCTGAGCAACATTCCTGTTATCCCCAGTTCCCGTGAGTCTTCAATGGGTCATGTCTGTCTTCACATTTCGTGTTCTGTCTTTGTCTATCTCCGTCAAACATACACACAACACAACCTTGCTCCTCTCTAGAGTAAAATCACGTTGGCAAGGCCTGTCATATTGTGCCATGTCCTAATTGCATTTAATTATATAGTTTGTGCAGCTGTAACCTTCTGTCTCCACTTCTTCAGAAATCAGACGGCTTCTGTTTGAGCCCCTCATGCAGCTTTTCTTTACATCTTCACTGTTTTTCAAGGTAGGTTTTCCTCCCTGTGGCAGAATGAGCTCTATTTGTACTTGAATTTAAAAAGCTTCTGCTATAATTTAGATAGATAACATTAAGTGTTTGTCTTGTTATTATAAAGCACTCAGTTTGGGTCCTTTTTATTAGCTCAGTGGTTAAACTGCAGTATACTTAGTGCTTTTCCTCTTTATCATGTGTCTGCAGTGTGGACTGATGGAGTGTCTAAACAATATGCTGTTAAAGTGGCTGACCTGGCACTCAGTGTATGCTCTGGAGGACGACTTGGACATCAGCCTCAACAGCCACACCTCCATGTAAGTCTTACATCTACTTCCTGTTACTTGATTATGCCCTGAGCATAAAAAAGCAATATACCTGAAACACTTTGTGAATTGACTTGAGAGCATAGGGGCCATAGCTTGTTTAGTTTTTACTTTCAAGCCAAGAAATGTCTTCTCACTACCACTCACAGATGAAATAAAAGTGTTACTTACTGTGGGATTATGTAATGAAAATATTTCTGAATTGATTTACCTAATTTTGTTATAGATATGAGGCTTAATAATTATATTAATTTTAGTTATCTAATTTTCTTCAGATTAAATCATGACTGATTTACTATACAGCAACTTTTTTTAGCTTTAATTTAAGCCACCTTGTATCCACTAGCAACCAAAGCAACTCAGGCAGAAGTGTGTATTGACACAGTCGGTGTGTTTTCCCTGTTGGTTTTAAACCCATTTATCCATCAAATCCTTTAATTGAAATTTGTTTGCCAAAAAACAGCCCTAATCTCCAGTTAAATGATTTTCCAGCTTCCAAATGAAGGCGTGGAGTCAGTGTCAGTCATGTTTAAATACCTGGGCTTCATCAGTATCGAGTCCTCACAACAAATTATCCAGAAGTGGAGGGATCCATTTTTTATTCACTGCCATTTCAAAACTTACCTCTGATATTTAGCCAGAGTACAGTTCAGAGATTAGATGTATGAATCATTGATTGTGTATTAATGTACACTTTCCCAGCATCACTCTTGATTCAGTGTTTGTAATGAAATGCCACGTGCCTGATTTGGGAGCTTTCTTCTGTCATATCAGAGACCTGAGTGAATCCTCCAATGGCATTCTGGTTAAAGTGTGTGTCTGACTCTGCTCTGCCCTCTGTCCCAGAAACATGACTCTATCAGGGTTCAAGGATTCAGTGATGGAGCTGGTTGACTTTGTGGGTCGGCTGGCCTCTGTGGGCCTTCAGCTTGAAGGCTGCCACTCTCTCCTCCTCAGCTTCATTCTGGACTTCTATGAGACGGTAAATGATCTGATGCTAGTGATTGAATCTGCTTTGTGGCTTTCTTTTAGGTATGATGCAACCTGTGCCTTGGCTTTACTGGTGCTATTTAAGGATCCTCTCCACTCAAATATGTGCTTTGCTTATTGCTACTTCACTTGGATGTTTGAGCTTCACTTTGCAGAATAATGTATGTGCAGAGTTTAGTGTGTATGGTGTGTAATAGTGTATGTGCACTAGAAGCCTGTTTTCATCCATTGAAGAGGGAGCTCACCTTGAGTCTGAGTTTACCATTGGAACACAAGAGCATGAATTTGTGAAATCGCAGGGAGCCTTTCGTGGT
Source organism: Perca fluviatilis (assembly GCF_010015445.1). Lineage (NCBI taxonomy): Eukaryota > Metazoa > Chordata > Actinopteri > Perciformes > Percidae > Perca > Perca fluviatilis. The sequence continues at coordinate 24,796,537 of NC_053121.1, read as the reverse complement.
CCAACATGTAACTTATACAAGTGTGTTGTTGAAATCTATAACTTGTAGTGCACATACGCTAACATTTTACTTGAAATAGGACAGCAGTTAAAGTTTTGAAATTAAAAATATTCATAGATTATTTTTAATGAGGGAGAAAAGTAGATGTATTTAAATATATATATTCATTTTTTTTTTTTATGAAAAAACCCCCCCGCATTGGACACAAGTTATTATTCAAAGTAGAGTATTTGTATTACTTAAAACCTGTCTGGAGGGGACCTTGGCTTTCCTGGTCAAGTCAGCAGCAGCAGCAGCAGCAGCACATAGAACATAAGAAATAAAGGTTACAAAACATACAAGACAGACTTGAAATAAATTAGATAAAATATGGAAAGATTAATGCAGGATCCCAAAAAAGCAGATCAGCAGGATAAAGAAAAGATTCATGAAATAACGGCCGGAAATATAACAAGAAATATAAAATGAGATCCGAAATACTTGAGAATAAATGCATGAAATGAATGAATAAAATCCCCTTAAGAATATATCTTAATATTCCAACCAAATAAACATTTTAGAGACACTGATAGGTTTGGCTTGGCTTGCCTCAAATTCAGAAAGGGTTTGGAAGCCTGCAAGGAGATTGGGTTATGTCTGACTAGAACATGTTACAATAAATGCAAAGTTCAGCGTGTCATGATTAAAGCTTCAGCAGTGAGATAATACTGTATGTTGGCTTATATGCCTTTCACTTTTAACTCTCTGTGGGTCTTTATTCCATATTTCCCTCCTCTCCCAGGTGTGTGACACGTTTCTGAAGTATGGGCTCCCCCTCGTGGTGATACCTCCAACTGGAGTTTTTTACCCAGCCCTGTTTGCCTCTGACCCTGTTAGCGTGGACAGACTGGCCTACATCATGTACAGGTGGGGACTCTTCATCTCTATGCTACAACCTGCCATGATGCATTACCATGAATCCCACTGCTTCTCTTTGCAAGACCCAGCCTGCATAGCATTCAAGTGCTAGGATTGGCCAGACCTAACCCTAACCACTCGAGGTCACTGCCTAACCTCAACCATCTGCCTGACCACTCAGCTGGTACGCAGGACAGGTCTTGCCAAGAAAAGCAGTTGGATTCATAATAGGGCTGCACGATATTAGGAAAATATCTAATTGCGATTATTTTGACTGATCTTGCGATTGCGATATGATTCACGATATTGGAGGGAATGATCATTTTTGTTAGCCTGACAATCCAGACCCACATCAAGATGTTGGGTCTGGGAACTCACCATTGGCAGGGCTCAATCCGAGGGGCGGGATAAACGGTTGTCTTTCAAATTCCCTCTGCACTCGTAGCCAACCAGAGCAACGATAGTTGCTAGATTAAACTTTTGCCGTATCCAGTCGGCAAAACTCCGAACACATCTTCCTTTTTTAAGAATGACTTGAGTGCTTAACTCCAAGTCTTCCAGAGTCGCGGCCAAAGCTGATTCGAAAGACCGCGGTTTGCCAGCAGCAGCAGCCATCTTCTTTGTTTTCAAGTAGCAGGGAATTCACGCGGAACCGTCGCAACCCTGCTGTCCTTATGTTAAGCCCGCCCACCGACTCTATACACGACGTGATTGGCCTGACCAGAATTTCCAGCTCACAAGCCAACAGAGAGTTGCTAGACTGACCCTGGCTGCAGATTACATTTGCTGCAGCTAGGGTGCGTCCAGATTTCTAGGCTACATTTTTGTATCATTATTCTCATTTTCATTGAAAAATATAAATAAATAAAAATTATTTGAAGTGTGTTTTTGCAAGTATCTGTACCAAAAAAAGATTTTTTTCTTTAGCCTCTAGGATCAATAACAAATATTGATTCCCCCTGCGATTTGGATATTGCACTAGTTGATATTGCGATTTCGATAAAATTGCGATTAATTTTGCAGCCCTAATTCATAATAATAATAATAATAATAATAACGCTACCATGATGCATACATTAGCATCACCCGTTAAAGTAGTATTTCATATTTTGATGGATATTTGATGACAATGAACAGAACTGGAATCAAATGGCTAAATTAAACGTATATGTTAAGGCATGATTTATGATAATGAGAGGTAATGCACTTAAGCCCTCTTCTCCTTTTTATATAGAATTCAAGCGTCATTTGTAACTCCAGGCTTTAATAACACAAACCCTTTACAGTGTCGACTAATTGACTGCACCCCAGGGCTCTGAAGTAATTCTGCCAAAGCTGAGCGTAAAAATGCCACGGCAAAGTAAAATTGGAACGTAATTGCATTATATTTTTTGACAGCCCATAGAGAATAAACTGTTATGCAGTAATTCATGATCACAGAGGTCACTGGTTTTTTCGTGTTTCTTTTTTGTTCAGGTACAAGGTGAACTTGACATCAGCCAAGAGTCAAGAAAAAGAGGTAAAAAAATAAATAAAACTACCTTGTTCTTGCTATATATGTTTGAAAATTAAATATGATGTGATTTGCATTGCAGCAATACTGTAAGAGTACATTTTGGTCCATTGCACCAATTACTTGGCATACAATGTGAAGGAAATGATTTTCTATTCGCAGTGATTTGATTAGAAGAGCTAATTTAACAGTTGCTGTATCTCAACCCATGGGTTTTGAATGCATTTCTTGTGATTGCATATACATTTTAAGCAATTAGCTGGTGTGCTCTTCCGAAGTGACTTGCAGTTTGTTTTAAATCACTTTGGTCACTTTTATAGATTTTTCATCTCTCTTCGTCTAGCTCTTCAGGAATTCACATGCATCTACCTACATCTGCTAACCTTTAATACCCTCTCAGATGAGGACTTAAGAAGTTGTTGATTTTAATACATCTGCCACTGTGGGCTGTGAATTTACAAGTACATATCAGGCAGCCAGCACACTCCCCTGGAAATGTCAGAGGCACTTTTTTATTAAGAAATATGGACTTGGTAAATAGCATGCAAATTAACCAGCACATCAGATGTGGAGCTCTGCAGATATGGAGAGTGGTTTACTTTCTTTCTTCACTTTATTTTGCTTGCTTTGTTCTCATTTTGTCGCTCCCTTTCAATTCTGTTTTTCAGCAGGCCTTTCACATCAGCCGCCAGACGTTCCGCGAGTTCAACCACTACGCAGTCGTCATGGTCAACTGCCTGTGGAACTCCAAAATGTTTCAACCAGGCATGGGTGTACAGCTGGGAGAGGAGCTGCTGCTCAAGAGCAACGTGCCACAATACTGGGCGAGCTTCGACCTCGTCCACCACCCTGCCTTCATGAGCTACGCCGTCGACTTTCACCAGAAGGTGAGTGTGCACCGTTCAGGATGTCTTGTGTCTTACAAAGATACTTAAGTAGGATCCGACAAATTCTTTCTTCTAGTATGTTCCCTATGTACAGGGTTTCCGTGGGGTCTTAAAAAGTCTAAAATTTCAAAATCAAAATTTCAGGCCTAAAAGTCTTAAATTTGTTAGTGTTGTGTTCTAGGTCTTAAATTATTTTAAACCAGTCTTAATTTCCCTACGTCCATGTAACGCTACCTCTAATGCTCACTGAAAGTTTTTATTTTTTATTCCGTGGTGTAGTTCTTTCTTTCGCTTGTCTAAATATAATTAGCTGTATATTTACAGATTTTTTTTTTTCAATTTTAATAAGTTTAACTTTGCAAGTACTTTTGTGACTCTACATTTCATTGTACTTTCCTGTTGTGATATAGGTCTTAAATTTCATTCATAAAGGTCTTAAAAAGTCTTAAATTTGACTTGTTGAAACCTGCAGAAACCCTGTATGTACCTCTTGCTTGTTTTTAAACTGTGAGATGCGCTTGATGGATCAGCGTGCAGCTGCCAGTCTGTACAGTTTGGTTAATGGACTTACAGGCAAGACAAGGAGACAAATGTGGTATTAATGGGTCTTTTATAGAAGATACATTAATACAGAAGGACATTTTATTATTAATGGATGCCGTGTGAGACGTGGTTTTCATCATGTTAAATAATACACATACCTTTTTTTGGTTCAGTACAGCTCCAACATCCAGCAGCGATCTTGTGAGATTTAGCAGGGTGGGCTGACAATGAATATTAATGTTCTCTCTTTATCAGTGTTGGCCGGGCAGAAAGGACATGGACCTCAATTCCATAAAGGTACGAGGGCTCTCCTTTTTATTTCTGCATTTATTATAGAAGTCACATGTAGTTTGATGTGCATCAGTGATATTTCAGAGATTAAGGGAGGTTGCTTTGATCATAGAAACCTTCAGATGTGACTGTGTGTGTGTGTGTGTGTGTGTGTGTGTGTGTGTGTGTGTGTGTGTGTGTGTGTGTGTGTGTGTGTGTGTGTGTGTGTGTGTGTGTGTGTGTGTGTGTGTGTTTTTCAGCATTCCAAGCCATGGAGCTGGTACTTGGAGTATCTCTTCAGTCAAGGTTATGACGGCCTTAAACAGTTTGTTCAGAGCAACATCAGCCGGCAGAAGGCAGCAGGCGACGGGCAGGGCAACAGCTTGTCCACATAGCAGAGGTAGATGATCAACTCAATGGAGAGGAAAAACCACCACTTGCATCTTACCCATTTAAAACAAAAAAAGAAAGACTTGTACATATTTCATTTCCTCGTTTCCTGTATCTTTTTATGTACATAGATGTATCTCTCTTATTGTGTATTCTTCCTTATAGTATTATAGTCTATTGAGTGATAATAGACCATAAAGCCCAGAAGAACTGTCAGTAGAAGGTTTAAGTTCAGTGAATACACATTCAACAGGAAGATGGTATGTTAATTGCAACAACAACAAAAAAAAACTGAGAAGGGGATCATTGGTAACGCACGTTCATTTGTCAGGGCGGTGAGAAATATCCACAAAATCTTTTACATCACAGAACAAACTTAACTTATGTTCGACATAAATGTTGACATACTAAAGAATAAGAGTAACCCAACTTGAAATGGTTCTTTTTCAGTATTTTCTACTTTCTTTGCAATAAAATCAGTCAATCTTTGTTTAATGTTAACACAGCGATCTTGAACCATACTGTTTTTGCGTTGTATTCTTCTTGTACAGCTTGCCAAAACCTGACTCTTGCACCTTGTTGAAAATAAATAAGTGTAAGACTTTTTATTATATAAAAACAAATAAAATCAATCTGTTGTGTCTTGATAACATCATACTGCAGTACGTCACACTTAACAAGCGTCTTGGTCTCGTGCCCTCATGTGAACCGGAGTTTTTTTTTGCCTACCAGTATGTCCAGTGGGATCAGTTGTTTGAGAATCTGTTTTATGGATAAGTATTCTTCAGTGGGTCGCTCTGCCATCTGGAAAGCAGCATTTTGCTTTGATTGAGGGACCCATCTGGATGGTGCTCCTCGGCTATTTCTGAAAAACGCTGGATGAAATCATTGTATGCCAGGTACATGCAGTGATCAGCTCCGTCTGTGGCATATGGACCCAGAACATGTCAAATACTTAAGTGTTGTGCTTGTGTTTTCTAAATTAAACCTTCATATCACTAGTTTGGAAGCCACACAGAAAGGAGGATCAGTAACTTCCACAGGTACCCCAAAACATAAACTGCAATGTCACTACTTAATGGCTGCAAGTCGAATATTTCTTTGATTACTCATCGTTTTGGCATTTTTTATTTTTTATTTTAGAGCCCATGATTACATCTTTACATGTTTTGTCTTTTCCAAGCCAACAGTCCCCAAACCCCAAAGATATCCGATTTAGTAGTTTGTATTAAAGTGATGGTTCGGAGTAACTCACCCTAGGGTCCTTTGCACCATGACCTCGAGCCAAACACCCCCCCAGAAGCTTTTTTCACCTGGGTCTAACATTGGGAGAGTTAGCTAGAGTAGCATTATCAGCTGAATAGCTTAGCGCAGGGGCTAATGGACCCACGTTTGTATCTTGTAAGTTACCCCACTAATAATGCCCGAAATGATACCAAACGTCTACAAGTAGTACAAATAGGTTATGTACTCATAAAACGATGGATTGGAAAGTTTGTAAGTACACCAGAAGTTTATGAACACTTGCCTGCTCTCTTCCGCTCTCTGTTGCTGCTGCTGCTACCTGCAGTTAGACGAGTGCTTAGGGCCGTCTACAAATTACTACACCGAAAAGAGATACAACAAAAATATTTATTAATTTGATTAAATAAGGTAATGTCTCCAAACTTACCTCAATTATAACTTGTCTCCTGCTAGTTATGCTACAGCACTTACTTTAAAAAAAAAAAGTTAAATTAATAAATATTTTTGTTGCATCTCTTTTCGGTGTTGTAATTTGTAGACGGCCCTAAGCACTCGTCTTACAGCAGCAACAACAACAGCAGAGAGCAGAAGCCAGCAGGCAAATGTTATTTACATAAATTTCTGGTGTACTTACAAACTTTCCAATCCATCGTTTTATGAGAGCATAACCTATTTGTACTACTTGTAGACGTTTGGTATCATTTGGGCATTATTAGTGGGGCAACTTACAAGATACAAACGTGGGTCCATTAGCCCCTGCGCTAAGCTATTCAGCTGATAACGCTACTCTAGCTAACTCTCCCAATGTTAGACCCAGGTGAAAAAAGCTTCTGGGGGGGGTGTTTGGCTCGAGGTCATGGTGCAAAGGACCCTAGGGTGAATTACTCCGAACCATCACTTTAACATTTGAAAGGATAAAAACCAGCAAATGCTTAGCATTTTTGCTTTATTCAACTACTTTAATCAGCGTTGATAATTAGCTTGCCATCTACTAACTGATTCATTGTTTCAGCTCTACACTATTTGCAAACCTGAGCGACAGTCTCTCACTGAGGGTAAGTTTAATTATTCCCTTGTTTTTTTTAAACTTACAAAAATCCTCTTCATGTCTTGATAACAATAGTATGAACTTTGGCCAAAAATGAAACTTTATGTTTACGTGTTGTAGGAAAATGAGTTGCAGAGGAGATGAGCCCCCCCCCCACACACACACACACCTTGAGCTGAATCTCTTCCTGACAGTTTTCTGAGCTGTGACTTCAGAGCCTCCCTGCTGCAGCTCCCCAGAGCCACGGAAGTTTCCTGCTTAGTATTTAATTGTATTCGAAATCCGGCGTTGTGAGATGATGAAATGATGCGTTGAGGTAGTTAACCCCCCACCAGATGAAACCCTCGGCGTGTGGCATGGCGCTGCGCTGGTGTGAGTGAACAGAGCCGCCTTAAAGGAGGCAGCCCGTTGGTGACAGCGTCAGAGAGACAGACCCGCCGCTGGTACAGCGCTGCTCCGCTCCGCCGTTTCAAATCTCCATCTGCGCTGCTGCTCTCCTCACTTTTCTTCAGCTCATGTCTCGCCTGCATTCACGGGAGTAGCTTATTTCAGCCTCTTCGCAGACACGTTTCACTGAGCTGTGCCAGTTAATACCTGAGCCAAATCCTTGCCTCAGGGAGAGAAAGGTAAGCTTGTTCTTTTTGAGTGTTTACTGCAAGATATGTGTTTTGATAGAAGCCAGTTCACCTCACATCCAGGGCAAACGGAGGTCCATGGTGTGGGAATGGTACAGGCTTCTTTAACCGCCTCTGGGTCACTCCTATGCACGTTGAGGCACATAGTGGCTGTTGTGCTGCAGTGGGGATCCTGTAACTCGTCCTGGTTCACAGTTTGGCAGCTGGATATCTTTCTTTAAAAACCAGACGACATCCGTGTGATTGGTGTTTGCCGGGTGAGCTTCGGGATTAACAGCCCGTGTTTGTGTGCTTCTGGCCGGTGGAGCTCAGAACAAAAGGTGCGCAACTGGATGTTGTGGCAGCAATTTGGGAAAGCCTCTTCTTTCTTTCTGTTCGTTATAATGAACAACGTACAGCTCACAGACTGAATGATAAGATGCACAGTTAGCCCATCCACTAATTGCAGATCGAAGGAAGTAAATTTACCGACAATGCTTTCATGTGCGCTTGTTTTGTGGAGCCCAGAGGGGGAAGAAAAGCCTGTCTGATCTTTCTTTGCAAGTTTCCCCGCAAGTCTCGCTTCCTGCAGGGAAAAAAAAGGACCCTTTTTAGAGCTTTTCTGAATCATCAGTTTGTGTGGGTGGAGACTGACGTGTTGAGCCGGATTTGGACACTGATGCTGCGAGTATAGGTTAATTATGGTAAAAATTACACGGTGTGCGTCTTAAGCCCCCCACACAGTTTTTTTTTTGAAGGCCCCAGGACGCAACCCAGTGTGGGATAATATAGGGAAATATTTGCTTCTGTGGATGTGACAGCAGTAGTAGCCTATAGGCTATTTGAAATCCAAATGTAAACAAAATAGTATCTAAAACACATTGTATGGACCCGCACTCAATGTGATTGAAAAGTGTTAACGCTAGACAACAACTAAATTAAAGTTTCTTTCCATCATCCGTTTGCTAATGTAGCTGTACAGGCCTATACTTAAAACAAAGCTTTTTTTTTTTTTTTTTTCTCATCTAAAACTAAATATCTTGATGTCCCTCGTGTTGAGTTTACCTGACAATAATGTATCTGTCTTCAACATGTGAGTTGTACATGTGTCAGTCGATTTGTGCTGTTGTGTCCAAATATTGACTTAATGTTTATTTGGAAGAATTAATCAAGCAGATAAAACAGAAATTCACTTTATAAACATGTAATTATCTTTTTTGGACATCCAAAGCATCCCTCTGTCTCTTCCTCACCAAGCTGCTTTTGTATTCTTTCATCTTTTGGCTTGCTAGCCTAACCCTTGGTGTTCATGGCTCATTTCAGGATGAAATTGAAGGTCTCTGGAAGCTTTAAATGGTTTATTTTGGTAAAACGAAAAAAGCTGAATAATGTTTCCTTCCCCAAGGGGGGGGGGGGTGAAGTGACATCCTGCCTCACAGAAAAATTCCTCTGAAAATGACTTTCATGTTGTCATTCTGCATGACATTTCAGCGTTATCAATCTGGATTCATTTGAAATAGCTTCAAGTAATTTTCATGCACAGTAATCCTTCATTACCTAACACTGGAAGATCACTTTCCTCACAATCCAAAAGCCTAACAGGAGCACACTAGACTTTTCTTCAGGCAATCCAGTTTGATGGAATGGCTTTTGATCTCAAAGACTGCTACAAAACATCTGAAAATGTAAGAAATAAGAGGAATATTTCTGCAGATAGTGGGTTTAATAATGGTTAATAGTAAGCAGCATACGCTGTGATGATGACCGTAGCAGCTTGCATATTATGTGTTGCTCTTTGTAACTAGATTTGGCACGTTTCTTAAGGCTTCACACAGTAGCTCTATAATTGTGAAAGACGCTAAAAGGATTACGAGGATGTTCTATTGTCACTGCCTCTCTCCATCTACATTCCTCCTGGTCATGTTTTATGTTATGCATTTTCAACGCTCTCCCTCCAGCTGTGTTTTGAAGAATGTATATTAAATCTCACAGCATCATCACATTTTAATGTACTTTATTTAACACCAACCATTTTTCAAACGTGTGCATTTGAATTCATTAAAAAGAGGATGCCATTTAACTATTAATTAGTGTTATATAAAGTATTGTCACAATATTTTTACAATTTGAATGTCAGTGTTTAGGTCGGTTTGGTCAAGTGAATCTGTAGCTTGCTACCATTTTGGAGTGGCAGATGCTGGACATTTACCACATCAATTGGCCTACTCTTAGCTAACTATTTGATATTTAGTTCACTATTTCAACCATTTAATTTATCACATTTAGCTAACAATTTCAACTGTTTATTAATTTATTTGAGTTCACTGCTACACATCTATTTTGAGATTACATTATTTATACTGTTAATGTGCGGAGCGAGCTATGTTAATGATTGTCTCGGGCATGTTTTTCTTTCCCCCCTTTCTTTTAATTCAGGAAAGCGATCTGAAAATGTCATCCTCTGTTAAAGTCTGCCCCAGGTCTTCAGTAACTCTAGCAGAGCGTTAAGAATTAGGAACCTACCAACTGCTGTAGTGACATTACATATTCTCACCAAGAAGATTTTTCTTGATTTACAATTAAAAGATGATTGTAGGTCAGATGCCGTGATTTCTTGTAAGCACCGTGATCTTGAATAATTAGTCTGGTGTCATATTTTCTTGCTACACAGAGGAAAGCAGTGAGGAGTTCACAAGTAGTGACCTCAGTGAGAACTCGAGGAGTCAAACGGGTCAAACTGCCGCAGTGATTTAATTACAGCTGGCCCCAGCTATGACCTAATTGATGTCACCTTGCTCTCCAGTGGAGCAGATGAAGACCAATAATTATTTTTTTTCCATGTTGCGTTCTATGGCAAGATTATTTGCAGAGAAAGAGCTTTTATGACTTTTTTTTTCTTCTTTTTTTTCTTTTTTCTGTATTATAAAGGGATGCACACAGCCAGCATAGCTGGAGGAATCGGGACTCATTTTCCTTCCTTCAGAAGAAGCCATTCGTTGCTACTCCTACTTGCACAGTATGAAAAACTATTTACACTAAACTAAAGAATGCTTGATAATCCACCATGGGTTTAGTTTCTCTGTGTCATTTCGGCTTGCCTTGTTTGTGTTTTTAATTTCAAACCATGTACGCAGAGAGCAGAGAACATGTCAGACTGTCTGATTGGATGAGTAAGCCGGTGTCTCTGCTGCTCAATTAAGTGCTGGTATGATATCTTATGTGGTTGAGTTACACTAATGCTTGGTTTACTGGTAATCACCTGAAGAAGTCTGTCTGGAAGTAATCCCTAAAAAAACCTGTTGCATTACATACTTAATTGTCACATCCATGTCTTCTCAGTTAAAGGATAATTGATTATTGTCAACAAATCCCATGGAACAACCAACACTGAAAATGAATTGATCCTAATAAGTGTTGTCTGTGTACCCAAAGCTTGATAAGCCTTATTCCCCTCAGCTCCCCTGACCTCCATTGCTGTCCAAAATTATTAAACCTGCATCAATGAGCCTTCATTAGGATGGACATGGGCACTGTAGTTTATTTTGTTTTAATCCCATGTACACTGTCCTGGTGCCATAAATATCTACGAAAGCCACAGCTGAAAATAGTACAACAACAAATATATTTGCTAAAAGCTATAGAGCTCAGCAGATAAAAGCACATATTTGTGACCAGTTTTTAATGAGTAACTCAACATCACAAGCAGTGTTTCTGGTTGAAAGTTTCAGGTTGCTATGTTGTACCTTTTTAACCACACCTAACAGCAGTGATGTCACAGGTACACTTGTACATCACTGCAACACGGTAAGAGGTTAAACCTCTAAAGGTCAGCAAAAATAAGATTTTCAGCGGGCGTTGCTCTTTATATATTACAAAAGGAAACAATGGGCTTGGTGCTGAGTGCCATAGAGAGGGGAGAAGTGAAATAGTATTAAAGTGCCCATATTATGAAAAAATCACTTTTTCTGGGATTTGGGGTGTTCTTTTGTGTCTCTGGTGCTTCCACACACATCCAAACTTTGAAAAAAATCCATCCATGCTGTTTTGAGTGAGATACAGTTTCTGAATGTGTCCTGCCTTCAGTCTCCTGGTGAGCTGTTCAAAATCGCAACCGGTTCGCGTCACAATCCAGAAATGAGCTGGCTAACCACAACCGTTAGCTCGTTAGCATGCTAACAGTTAGCATTAGCATGCTAACGCTAGCATGCTACGTCGTTCTCAATAGCAAAGCACTGCTACAACACACACAAGTTCACCATAATCTACAAAAGAACTACTTACATGTGTGCCCTCATTTAGAAGTCTCCCAGCTAATCCTGCCTTGTAACTGACCAAAGTTGGAGAAACAGGCTTTCTTTTACTGTCTCTAGAGTTAGCTAGCTGACATGCTCTACATCTGAGCTACTGAGCATGTGCGAGTGCAGTCAAAGATAGTATAGAAGAAGAAGATGAAAAGAGGTCTCACTCTGTAGCTAAAACAGAAACCAGGTGAAAAGAGGATCTACAGCAGTGAGAGAGAGCTGTGCAGTACAACAAAAATATGGTGTTTTTTGAAAATTAAACCATGTAAACCTATTCTGGTACAACCTTAAAATACAGTTATGAACCTGAAAATGAGCATAATATGGGCGCTTTAAGGGACAGACTAACCCATTTTTGATTTGGGTGTTTTCGTGTTTTTTTTTACATTAACATTAACTAGCTTAGACAATATCAGGTTTTCTTCTTAAAATAATAAATAATTAATATTAAAAAATGTAGTTAGCAAAACGATAATACTCTTCTAACATTACTGCCCACAGACCAGCTGTGTCTTCATTGCTGTGCATTCACAATTCCTGTCCAACAAAAGTGCCACTAGTCACAACCAAACACCTCAGGCCCTGCTGGAATAAAAATACCTCCGAGCCTTCAAGTCAAGTGGCTGTCCCTCCTGAGACCCAGATGGACTGATAGTTGTTGTACACTTCAGAGCATCATCATCCGGAGCTCTGTGGCCGTAGGACAGGTGTGCTCAGTCAAGCAGGCTGCAACAGTCCCATCAGCTACGTGCACCTCTCAATCATCCCCACCCTGCGCTGAGAGATGGCAAAACGGACAAACGGGGGAAGAATGGGGATAGAAAAGCAATTTGCTAACTCCATAAATTCCTGTGCCTCCAGTACCTATCCTTGGCCATCGTGACTGCAAGCTATTATTTAGAATCTGGTAACCGATGCTTTCCTATTAACATTAAATGGGTTGGTGTCTGCAGGTTGTCTTCCACGACACGTTTATGCTGGTTATTTACTGCCCGGCACTGCAGGCCTTGCTCTCAGAGCTGCTCTGAGGCCGTTTCACAGTGTGGCCCCGTGTGGCAAGTCCACACGCTAGCAGAATGGCTTTAAGGATGGCAGTGTTGGTCAATCGACCAGGCCACCACTTTAAGCCAGACGGAAATATCTCAACAACTATTGGTTGCGTTGCTATGGAACTTTGTTCAAATACCCATGGTCCCCAGAAGATGTAGCCTACTGACTTTGGTGACCCCCTTTTCCTTTTGTGCGACCATGAGGCTGACATTTGTGGTTTTTCAGTGAGATATCTACAACAACTACTAGAAAGCAATTAAAATGTGTTACACACATTCATGTTCCCCTCAGGAAGAATCATAATAACTTTGATCTCCTGAATTTTCTTGTAGCACCATCATTTGGTCTAAATGTTAATGTGTTCAATACTTTTAAAGATGCAGTAGGAAAGTCTTATAAAACTAACTGTCTGTCACATTTGCTGAAACTGACCCTATGTGTTCCAGTAGAACTACATGATTTATGTAATATAAAAAAAATCCAGCTCCTCTAGCACCACCTACAGCCTGTAGTGCGATTGGCAAAATTCCACCGCTCTCGGTTGATTTTCTCCAATCAGGGCCACGGGGGGGGGGGTCTATCTGCCTGTCAATCACTGCTCAGGCATGTACACGCATATATAGCGTTCTCCCCTCCCCCTTCCCCGTGCACGAGCTGCAGAAAGGTTTCCCAAAACTCCGGTGAATATTGGAGTGGCTTTTTAGAGGTGGCGTGAGCTCCGGGATTTTAAAGATCTGAAGAACGATGCAGATGTAGCCACATTTCTTCTTGACAGGTAACATAATTACCATGAATGATTTATCTTTCACTTGGTTATTAGTAGTCAAAAGTCCACAAAGCTACGTTGGTGAGGATGATAGTAACATTTGCACAGTGGTCGGTCACTTATGATGCTGAAGTGGCTAACGCTAGCCTGCTAGTTAGCATCGTTTTACTGTTGGTGAGTAAAGTTAACATTGTGTTAGTGTTTAGTTATTGAAAATGTTGTCTGTCTGACATGCCGGCAGTTCTGTCAAACTCCCTTGTGTGGGAGGAGCTTATGAGACGGTTTGGGCTGCAGCAGAAAGGGGGGAGGGACTGAGAAGTTGTTGATGTTCAAATTTGTTAGCAAAGTCCTGGCTCTTCACAATCTTACCTACAGCAGCTTTAACATGCTATATAAGATGGCAAATATGGCAAACATTACATCAGCATGTTGGCATTTAGCTCAAAGTACTGCCCAACAGAGTCACTGACATGGCTGTAGACTCATGTCATTTTCCTGGTGAAGGAAAGCTGAAATTCCACACTGTAAAAGAGATTATACAGTTGACCCAGTATGACTATCAGGCAGCAGTGCGGTGAGCTACAGATGTGAAGGTGATATTATTTCTTAATCCTGTCATGCTCTGCGCCAGAGATGCTGGCTTTGGTTGTTTTCTCTTTTTATCTGTGTTTGCCAGCATGTGGGACAGGTGTTTGACTAAATATTCACCGCCTGAACATTTCTGCTTTTATGCTGAATAATACAACATTTTTCCCTTCTGACAGCGTCGTCTCGCAGCCGATGAATGATTAAACGTGACAATACGTCAGTGACAAATTACTTAAAAAAAAAAATTTTTTAGCCATTGCCACAGCTCAGTGATCCCTGCAAGGCTTTAGTGGTCCATTCTAGCTCAAGATAAAAGTGTATCATTTAAATGCAAAGCTAAATCTAATTCGTTCAAATGGACTCTCCATATATGCAACTTTTCAGGATGGATCTTCAGCCTCTGGTCAATAACATTACATCAGCAGTCCTCTGCAGCCGCTCCACTCTAATTGGAGTTAATGGCTCCTGCACTGAGTTCAACATAGTCTACATCTTGTGGCTGCTGTTTCCTCTTGTTTCCCCTGGTTGCGACTTCTTTTCAGAACTGTGTTGAAGAACGCAAGTGCTGCTATACGGTTTCTACTAAACCTTATTTCGTGAAGTTTTGAAATTAAATCTCTCTTGGAATAAAACGTTTTCTAATGTATTGTACTCTGGTAGATGATGTTTAATGTCGTAGTCTGCGTGGTTAAAGGCATAAAATGTATAAACATCATAATCTGCATAAGTGGAACATTATATACACACTCATGCACTCGCTTTTGTTCTTTCCTGGTTGAAGGATGCTTCGAAGTCTACCGTGGCTTTTGTCTCTCCTGCGTTTCAACCTGGGTGTTATTTTCCACAGTTTTGGCCATGATAACATTTTACTCACGTGCACCATTGCACACATTGCAGAGACGGTGACTCCACTAATTACAGTTTTAAAACGAGAGCCATTAGTGCCAGTAACAGCTTTAACCCTATCATTTCAACAACAAAATACATTCTCTAGTGCTGTTATTGTGTGCCTGTGTGTGTTTTATATGGCCTCTCTATTGGGCTCTGTTTCCCATTGCTCACAGCGTGCAGTGGCCACAGAAATCTCCTAAAAGTACAGTGTAGGAAGATCTACATGTTGCCCTCCTGCTGCCTTGATTTCTTGTCTTTGCTTTAAATAGGGGAGGCCATCAAAGTGAAATGACTTGCACACATCCCCGTAATAACATGTTGGATAACCAGCCATTGAAAGGTCTGATCTTGTATACATAGTGAGGCAACAGTGAGGCACACAATAAAATGATTGCAGATCCATTATAGTGAGAATTTTCTTTGATTTTTCAACTGAAAAAGCAGTGTTTTTGGAACTAATTGGCATTGTTCCCATTAGTGTAAAGAGTCCGTACACATCACATATTATAACTGGAGATGTTAAAACACCAGCTCTCTTTTACGGGTTGTGCAAGTTGCAATGATATTGTTCTCGAAGGTTTAGTAAAGAGTAACTTAACACTCTGTTTCATCCTTGACCACAACCAAAATCACTGGGCGCAATCCGAAGTAAATTCGGTTGAACCTGTAACCACACCCAGCAGTGACATCACAGTGTACTGACACATCTTGGAGTACACAAAATACATGCAGCAAGATGAGAAGTTAAACCACTGGAGGGAAGCAAGCAAAAGCAAGGTATTTACTAATCAGCTGGTGTTAAGTTGGTCTTTACATTGGGTTTTGTAATGACACTGACTTACAAACTGTATTTAATGAGGACGATCCACTTAACAAGGTTAGTATCGGTATCGGCGTTGAAAACAATCCAGTGTATAGAAACCCATATGAGGCTCAGAAAATAAAACCTTATTTGAATTAATGTTGCTGAACCTTGATGGAAAATAAAATATTTTTCTGTGAAGTTTAAGATACAGTTCAATAGTTGGGTCTATTTGCACAAATGACCTCATAACAAGTCTTCCAGAAGTAAAATGTAAGATTTTCCTCCTTTTTTTTGTAGTCCTTTCACTTTAATCTCACCACTGTAGCCTTTCTGTGCTGAATATTCTCTTTGTTTATGTATTATCCCAAAAACAGAACTAATGTTTACTTTAACATTGCAGAAATAATTAATCCTATTTCTAAGCGAACAAAGAGCAATGTGGATCAACTCAGCTGTAACTTAACACTCTTCACTGTGGATCAGTGTTTGACTGTCTGCGTCTAAAAGAAAACATGCTGTAATACAGTATGTATATTTTAATGCAATGCAAATTCATTTGGTTTGAGCCGAGTTGATGGATAAAACATTTCAGCCTTCAAGCACTTTGACAGAGCTGCTTCACACAGTCGTGCTGAGTTCTGACCTCATATTGTACAGTATTTAATAGATAATGAAGCCCTACTGCTTTATCATGATGAAATCACTTGAAAATCACACTTGACTCTCTAACCTTGTATTTCACCTTGAAAAGAATTACTATTCTCACAATGTATTATTACCTGATTCATTTGATGTTTTCTAGCTCTTGATTCCTCTCAATTTAAATGATTTAGTCAAAAGCTGCAGGAAAAATAATTTAGAACTCGCCAAGTTCAGAAGCCCTGCCAGTTTCATAGCCTGGTTGACACCAGACCCTTCTCAGTTGTAACAGAGTTTTTGCCGGAAGTTCGTCAGGGTTTTCCCAGGCTAATTGTTTCACAAAGCTGATGAAATGTGGTTTCCTCTTTTTAAAATGAAGTAGAAAAGCACCTAATGACTGTCTACATTATTCACAGTCCAGAGGCCGGAGTGTCTCCTCCTGCTGAAGCTTAATTGAGCTCCAAGGAAATGCTTCTTTTTACTGAATGATGAAACGGGAGTTTGACTACTCCTCAAACAAAAAAGTGCCGCGTATCTCTGTCCCATTTCGAGCAGAACAGGGAAGAATAATACAAATTTTGCACGCATGTGTGGGTGGATGTGTAATGTATGTGTGCTGAAAGCACAAACCGGCCGGGTCAATACAACTCTAGATCCAAGATCATTTCTCAAAGCTGTGCATTTCCCTTCTATGAGCCTAATGGCAGTCTCTTAGGCTTTATGATTTATCAAACGGTAAAGGTCACTCCGGCAGGCTGCAATTAATTCTGCCTGCTTTTATTTGGTGCTGCTTAGGACACTCACTCCATTACTGACATATACCATTATATGGGATGTGTTCAGGATGGGAGCAAAGGAAGGGGCGCCATTTATATGAAATAGTGGAGTTCTATCACACTTTGTTTAGTTGTTTTAAGCAGTGTTGAATAGCTGTTGATCCTTGTGAGAGCAGCCTTAAGACAAAGCGATGTCTATTTTTATATTATATATATTTTTTATTTACTGAACAGATTGTATAAGATTTGGACTGTGAAGCTTCAGTTCAGTTTTTAAATACAGATAAATGGAAAAAAAGGAAGGAGAATGGTAAGAAAAAACAAAATGCAGGCACAAAATAGGGATTTGGCCACTGATTGGAGACGAGCTTCCCCGTCCTCATATCCTTTCTCTTCCTGTCGGAAAGTAATTGAAAAGTGCGAATAGGTCTATCTGCGGGTGCACAGTACTAGGACATACCCACTACATGACACCAGGGCCGGAGTGGGACTCATTTTCAGCCTGGAATTGCATGCCTTAGACCGGCCCATTTTACTTCACAACTGACTATATTAAAATAATGTAGTTAAAACCTTTAGTATATAAGTCTGCAATAGCGCACTGTTCCCTATATCCTTGTATTTCAGTGCATTTTTGTAAAATATCACTATTTCCAAATTAGTGCAAACATTGCTTCTCAGTGTAAAACAGTTAACATCTTTATAACACAATGATGTTCAACAATATCAAAAAACATTTTCTGTGCAAATAAGTGTTCACAGACATCCAAACTCTAAAATGAAATAAAAATGAATAAATATAAAATAAGACTTTCTAATGACACCATCTTTTTTTTCCTTTGTATAATATTAACTATTACTTTCATCCTATTCCCTTTCAGTCGTGGGCTTTGTATATTTACTATCATAATTTCGATGATAAAAGGCATAATGGGTCAATAGTAACATTTGGGCATATACAGTTATTACATTGTAACTAATCTGATCATGTTTGCTTGTTCACACACTGTCGTACAACAGCTTCCAGTAGATGTGCCTTCCACACTGACAGCAGCTATGCACACTACTGACTCTGCTTCTGACACTAAATCCCATTTAAAAAACTGTCATAATTCTCAGCACAAATCTCCCCTTTTTACAAAGCGTTCTGATCAAGTCAGTTTCAATAATGTAGTGCCGAATCATCTGTCATTATTGATTTATATCTGGGCATCATAGCAGTTCTACACAATACTCTTCTTTAATATTAATTGTAGTTCTTATAATATTCACTCAATGAGCAATCCTACCTGCCCAATCTGGAGTTATGGGCTCATTGCTGGTGCTTGGCTCCTTATAGTCACGGTTAGCAGCAAACTGGACTAGTGGCTGCTGCTGAGGAGCTACAAGGAAAAGTTTGATTCATAAACATGAACGGTGGTTTGTAGGCAACGTATTATATTTTGTGCGACTCCTAGCATCTTGCACTGAATAAAGAGTGGGCTGCGAGTGCAGGCAGCCTAGGGACAGCATTCATGATATATTTTGGCTATGATTTCAACCCAGTGCCATGACTGAACGCCACCGGCCTTCGAGACCAAAAACACAGACCGGCCCACCGGGAATTCAACCAGGTGCTCCCGATTAGCCAATCTGGGCCTGTATGACACGCCCTCAAAACGGTCAAAGTTGGATTTAGGCGCCACCACTACATGGTTAGGCCTAGGCATAAAAACTACTTGGTTAGGTTTAGGAAAAGATCATGCTTTGGGTTTAAATAAGTACATTAATCCAGGAAGTTATCTCAGGGGGCGTGTAGTAAAGTAGGTGTTCTTTGTAGCCTGCGAGTTAGACTCTGCAAAAGTGCTGACACTTTTGCAAAGAGTCTAACTTGCAATCTTAAAGTTTTTCTCAACTGACTCTTTTTTACAAAGTCATCGGACCAATTGTCAATTACAAATTTTGTCTTCTCCTCCTAGTGCGGTACTGCAGGTCATTTTGTTGTGTTGCGTTGTTTTTTCTTTTCTCATTTTGACAATAGCCTACCAAAACTTTCTGTACTTGGTCTGAAAGTCTGAATAAAATCCCCCAAAAATGCTAGCGTCCACATGCTAACATGCTCACAATAACAATGCTAACATGCTAATTAGCAGCAATTAATGTGTGTACAGTTTTTGCCCTCAGTGAGTTAATTTGTGGTCATTTTGCCTTTGGTTTCCTTTAGTTGTCACTTATAATACTGCATAGTGAATACCTGCCTCAGGTCTAAAGCAGGAGGTGGGCTAATTGATTTAGGGCCGCATGGCACCCGACACAGAGGAAAGACAACGACGCTGAGAGACAGGTGTAGCTGGGGATGGCTGGCGGAATCTCCAGCGGCGAGGACGTCCTGCTTAAAGGAATATTTCACCGCTGGAAAGCTGAATATATCTTTAAATTAGGTCACTTATGTAGTAGAAATGTGAAAAAAAAAATTGAAATTGGTGCCTTCTAGGCCGAAAAAAGCCAGAAAATGTGTTTTGGTCTTATATGGATGAAAAACACCAAATCCCAGAATGCACCTGCTTCGTTGCTTTGAGTCGACTCCCAAAGCCACGCCTACCGCTTGACAGACCGACAGAGGCATTCAACTCAACTCAAGCGTGTTTTATTGTCATTTCAACCATATACACGAAACAACGTTTCATCGTGAATCAAGTGGCTACATTTAGTACACACACTTTATAGGCTCCGTAAAGTTAAGCTAACGCATATTAGCATTAGCGCTTGGTGGGCTGTAAACACCGAGCATAAACACAGCCGTGAATTAGTGTGTAATGTAGAATGGTCGGCATTTAACAGTCACAAACTCCACCAGCAGTTAGCAGTTAAATGGAAACAAATCACCACATTTCTGCGCCACTCGGTGTTAACACAGCCCACCTCTTTTACCTGGCGACAGAGCATCTCTAGCTCGGAGGGCTAGCAGGCCTGGTAGCTGGACAGTCCGGTACACTATTCAGGCAGGTTTCCACAACAACAAACACTTGCAAGCAGGATCCGTAAAGTTCAGCTAACGCATACTAGCATTGGTGTAGCTAAACACAGCCGTAAATTAGCGTGGAATGTCGAATGGTCGGCATTTAACAGTCACAAGCTCCACCAGCAGTTAGCAGTAGCTAGTTGGATTTTATTTCTACAACAGTCCGTTTAACACAGCCCCCCACCGCCCGGCGCCAGAGCAGCCTGGTAGCTGGATAGTCCCGGTTTCGGTACACTGTTGTTCAGGCATGTTTCCACAACAACAAAAACACAGCAGTCACTGAACTCACGTTGGGATTTTCGTTGAAGGAGGATGTAGTCCAGCTTGTTGTTTAATGAGCAGACACTTGCAAGCAGGATGGCTGGGACAGGTGGACAGCTAGCGTTAGCTTTCCACCTAGCCGATGAGGATGTCCCCTAGCCGGCTAGCGGCATTGAGCGAACCGCTGGTCTCCGTCGAGGCGAAGCTCACTGTGGTGTGCCGGTAATTGCGTCTGTAATAACGTTTCCTCCATATTCTCCGATCTGTACCGATGTATCCCGGTGGTACACACGTCCGGTAGTTTGAATGCAGATAATTGTTGTAAATGTTTTCTGCTGAAAACCGGAAAGCCTGTTTAGCGAAGATTCAAGATGGCTGACAGTTGTTTTCATTCGAATACCGGCCAGACTCGGCAGTCCAACCCCGTGTAGGCGTGTTGAAAACATACGGAAGTAGATCCTACTACTGGCTGTAGTCCTTTGCCTCTGGCCCAAAAATCTTCAAATGACGCAAAAATCATTATTTTACGTCATCGGAAGATTTTTTCCAGGCCCCAAATGCAGAAATCTCTCGTCTCAGGGGGACATGAGGGAGGGAGGCACGGTCATTCAGAAATACTATCGGGTTTCTACTGATACAAAGCTGAATGCTAAATCGGTGAAGTATCCCTTTAAGTGCTGGTTGGGTTTGGATTGCTGTAATGATAGTGGCTGGCTGCTAGCCTGTCCCAGGGCTGTTGTCAGCGATCATTCCGACTGAAGTCTCTTAGCGCCAGGGGAGTGAGGCAGACAGACCGGGGTGTGCTATCTGGCTAAATTAGCATTTGATTAATGACAAAATGATGCCGTGTGGTAGCCTGGGAAAACCCTGACGAACTTCGGGCAAATTTGAGATTTGCTCTGCAAGTCACTCTCCGTTACAACTGAGAAGGGTCTGGTGTTAACCAGGCTAGCTGTGTGGCAGAAGAAAGCAGTATTAAGGTTACTGAGTATAACTCTTTCTATGACATTGTATGATTTACAATTACTCTCGAACGTATCATCTGGGTTCCCGTGTTTTGACCATAGACTGTAAATGTTAACGGAACTAGTAACTAGAGGGGTCAAAGGTTATAGGACACCACTGACAGGCGACTAAATGAAACGTCCCGTGTCAGAAATAAAATGTACAGATTTCTCTGGGTTTGAAAATTGTTGGAACATTTGGGGATAGTGTAAGTACACAACTCAACAAAATACAGTATATAACATAGATATAGTCAGACATTTTAAAGCAGAATTGTTACATATTGTACCTTTTTTAAATAAATCTCCATACACAAAAGTCAAGTAAATTAATTTCCTGTTGTGGATTCCCCCCACAGCATATACAACAGCCGTGTTCTTTGGCTTCTTTTCATTTTACTAGTTCTGTTTTCTGATGGCAAATACTTTCCATCTTAGATTAGGCACATTGCCTTAGGCAATGTTTATTTTTGTGATGTTTGTGCTGTAGAAATAGCTTGCATGATGAAAAATCTCAAGTTACTTCAATATGTTTCATAAAGCTTGGTTTATAATCCTTCTTAATTAATGGCCAAATCATTTTCTGTGCCTTGTGGCTGTGTTTTGAACATAAATAGTCTTGCTTCTGCGCCTAAAGCATCTCATCAATCTGTCTTGTGAGCTGATAGCCGCCTTACTTAGTTCCTATGGAAACTGCAATGTTAAGAGTTCAAACTTATTGCTATGCAATAGTCGGTGAAATGTTACATGACTGCAGAACTCTTTGTCCTGCTAGACTGTTTCTTCATGTTAAATCCTGCTGTTTGGCATAGGGCAGCAGGTCACAGGTCTGAAGGCAGCGAGTTTAAGACAGCAGTTTAACTTTGGGCTTCTTTCCCAAAAGATCCAAGAGCTGTGGAATAAACCGGGACTAAACCACAGTGATTCAGATGTTTGATTATTTTACTGGCTTGACCTTTCAGATCCTCTCCAATCATGTTGACCTTTCATGTGCCATTAGATGTTGCTGTAAGCCTTTGCTCTTAACATATTAAATCCTGAGGTACGCTTCAGAGATCCTCGTATTGGAAAAATCTGCGCCCAAAACCTTTTTGTGAGTATGTCAATGAGATCATCCTGCTACTCATCAGTGCTGCTCATACAAAGCTCTGCCTTTTTTCAGATTGAGGGAGTTTTCTGACTGGTTCTTTGTGCACGACGCCTCTGTGGCTGTGTCAGTGCCAGGGCAAGATGTATAGTATGTGAGGAAATGCTGATGGTGCCTGGTCTTTATTTTTAGAGTCAATCTCCTGTTGGTGCTCAGTCTTCACGAGGAGGCAGTGAGTCATGTTAAAACCAATGAATGTGAACTTCCAAACCCCCGTGGTGCGATAGGAACCTTGCATCTCCCGACTATATTGCTTGGTGGTATTGAAACCTCTCTTTTCCTCGCAAGATACAATATGCTGCTTTGATCGGTAAACATCCAGCTGGTGGATTCTGTGCGGCTTTGATTTATGGTGTTTTGCCATGGCGTGACTCTGGGTGAGGACTAAATTATTTGGCTTCATTTGGCTTCCTGCATCACAAATACTGTAAGTTGGAGCAGGATGTTCACTAAACACTTCATACACCCACTCAGTTATCAAGTAGTGCCATCTTATTTCTGTTTTTGAGGCATATTTGCTGCTAACCAACCAAGTTGCTGAAGACACGTAGAGCTGATGTATTTCATTACATTTATTACACATAAATTTAGCAAAGTTATGTGATAAACGTGTGTTTTCAGATCTGGAATCAACATGTACATAAGGATTAATGTCATGGGGTATGAATACATATAAATACATTCTCCTTCCCAATCATAAAATCATTATAGCAGATTTGTTAAGTTGTTTTGGGTAGTTTGTCTTTATTCCAAGGTAGTACAGCAGGGATATTTAAAGTCGGACACTGGACCCCCCCCCCCCCCTCAGACATAATTAACACTCCTGGATTTTTTCACTTATAGTATTCTTTGTCTTACTTTTATTTGGTGGATACAATTGCAATTCCCATAATTACTGAAAACAGGAAGTATAATGTTGCCATGGATTCCGTTAGCTGTGGGCTGTGACTTGTTTTTTGCATATATTGTTTTGACAAATTGGTGTTATTAAAGGGGCTGTAATATTCATCAGTAAACAATTTGCTATGTATTGGAGTAATGGCATCCTGAGCAGAGAATGAAGTCACACTCCCTCTGTGTGTGTGTTGTGATCTGAGCTTCTCTGTTCTTTGTTTTGATAGCCGGTCTGGCCGCGCTTGCATGTTTGTGCATGTGAATACTTGACAATTGCTGGTATAATGTAATTATAAAGCCACCACAGTGAGCAGGCCCCCAGTGACAAAGAGGTGTTGGACTTATGATAGAAAATACCTTGGTTAAACTGTTGGAGGAAACACATTAAGTATAGGCAATGGGAAGTTTAGAGGTACAGAATAACTGGTAACACTTTACTTGACAGTACCGACATAACCATGACATGACACTGTCATAACTATGACATGACACTGTCATGAATGTGTCGTAAACCTTATAAACAGTCACAAACGTTTATGACTTCTGTCATTAAGTGTCATTCGGTTTTTGTCATGACAAGTTGACATTGTTTGGCTTGTCTTGATTATGACAAGTTGACATTAATCAAAGTGTCATTACCAGAAGTTGTCTTGGTCATGACAAGTTGACATTAAATTAGTTTGGGATGTCTTTGTAATGACAACTTGACATTAACCAGGATGACATTACCAGAGGATGTCTTTGTCATGACAACTTGACATAAACAGAAATTCACCTCTTTTTGTGTTCATGACATGTTGACCTAATGATTATTATAATTAGATGTGCAAGATTAGAGACCAGTTCTAGCACTTTTTCAGATAGATGTCTGACAGGAAATTTCACAAAACTGGGTAAAGTGGTAACATTTTTATTTGTCATTAAGATATCATAGATAAGACTTGCTGTCATGACAACATTATGACAGTGTAACTAATAAATATTTTGACCTCAAGTAAAGTGGTACCAATTGTATTTGTCATTAAGATATCATGGATAAGACTTGCTGTCAGGACAACATTATGACTGTGTAACTAATACATATTTTGACCTCAAGTAAAGTGGTACCAATTGTGCCTTCAGGAATCAACTATCGTCACGGAGTTATAGGCAGCAAAATGGTGAGTCACTCCTTAACACTAGAGTTTGCTAGCATCCATGCTAATCGGTGCTAATAGCATTAAGCTAACGGGTTAGCTAAGGTGCTGTATTCATATGCTAATAGGGTAATTAGCCACAAAAGGCTAGCAGACTGCATATTGCCTGTGAAAAGGCTAATGATTCTATCTATTGGTTATGGAAAGTAATGTTGCTTTTCAACACTATTGCTAGCTGTGGGTATTTTGTTGAATGAATGTTAGTACAAATTGTGAGTTTAACTGTTTAACTGGAGTTTATGGTGAAGTAGCTAACTTAAAGAGGCTAATTTTTAGTGCATTCTTTGTACAGTTTCTGGTGCAGGGAGGGATGAATAAGCACGCAAGTCTTAATGCCTCTAGATTACAACACTGTATCTTAAGTTATGGGAAAATAATACAATTTGAGAGATGTTTACATGCAATTTATGCAATTATATTTAGGATAGTGTTAATGTTACTAAGGTTCCATACAACTTGAATTAGAAATGCATCGTTTGTATAAAGGTTGCCTATTAATATAGATGTGCTTTTGGTACATGAAAGGGAATTATATACGTTTGATACCTAAGAGAAGAAATTTAAGAATGGTTGTACAAACTGAATAGAGGTTTAGATATTTCAATAGGGGTTAACTGAAATATGACCTCATTTTATTTTCATTGTAGCCTAAGCAATTGATTTTATTACTGAATAGTAATTGAGAGAATTTTTTTGGCCTTATCTACAGGTGGGGGGGGGAGGGAGAAGCGCAGGGGAGGCCCAGTCCACAGAGGGATATTGAATCACATCGATTCTTCACATCCCAGAGACTTCCAGGGTTTAGAGATTCCCAGTTCAGTGGGCTGGGTGGCGAGCTACAGGATCGAGACCCTGAACGTAGACGGATTTCCCTTGATTCATTCTTCATGGTGGAAGGACAAACGGAAACCAAACTCATATGGGCCCCAATGTTGAACATCTCTGAACTCTTGTCATCAAAGAACAATTGAGCTCATAGAACTTAGTTTATCTGTATGTATGCCATATTTCTGTGTATATTAATACCACTTAACTTGAGGTCAAAGAATGTCATAATGTTGTCATGACAGCAAGTCTTATCCATGATATCTTAATGACAAATCAAATTGGTACCACTTTACTTGAGGTCAAAGAATGTATTTGTTACACTGTCATAATGTGGTAATGACAGCAAGTCTTATCTATGATATCTTAATGACAAATAAAAATGTTACCACTTTACCCAGTTTTGTGAAATCTTTAGTTTATCTGTATGTATGCCATATTTCTGTGTATATTAATACCACTTAACTTGAGGTCAAAGAATGTTTCATAATGTGGTAATGACAGCAAGTCCTATCAATGATATCTTAATGACAAATACAATTGGTACCACTACTTGAGGTCAAAATATTTATTAGTTACACTGTCATAACAGTGTCATGACACCCAGTTTTGTGAAATTTCCTGTCAGACATCTATCTGAAAAAGTCACTACTCATGCTATCATTATTTCTATACTTTGCCTTTTATTTATTTTTTTTGACCCAGATGAACATTGGGGAAATGCTGAACCTGCACACAGTCGGTCAAACAGGACCTTTCTTGCTTTGAGCTGATGGTGCTAACCACTGCACCCAGATACTGGTTAAGATGAAGTATTCAAGGTTTCAACGCTATGGATTGGAAGTATTAAATGGATTCCTAAGAGTCATTTGTTCTTAGATCTCAGTCCACATGCAAATGAGCCTGGCAAATAAAATACGTGGTCATTGCATAGATTAATCACTTATCTTTAATCAGCTGAGTAGAGCTGCAGGTAGATGGATGGATAGAAGCAGGTGCTGGAGCTAGAAAGACACTGACCTCAATAGCACCTGACGGTTTATCTACAGCTGTCATGGCTGCCATCATTCTGAATGCCAGCCTTGTTTTTCTGCACACTCAATACTCTGATTGTGTCTTGCATAGATACAGCCTTAACATCAAAACGTATCTCTGGAATTCAGACTGGCAGTCCTTATCCCTGTACTCTTTCATGCTGTTATTCAAAACACAAGAGATTTGGCAAGGCTCATTTCGATCCAGCTCTTTAATATGGTCCTGAGAGGAAATTCAAAGAAACAGCCGATAGTCGTTTTTTTCATCACTTTGAGTAAGGGTTAGTTTGTGCCTGAGTGTGCATCACCTATAGAGCGAGAACAAGAAAGGAAGAGGAAACAAAGAAAAAAAACGCCATAGGGACAATCCTTGAATTATGCTGCCCCAGAGATGAGTAAATGTTGGTTTCTGCATGTGGGACTGCATGCATCATGTCTGGTTAGATTCAAATACAACTGTGAGTGTATGTGAGTGGTAAGTGTTTCCACTGATGTTAAGGCCTGGTTAAGGATAAAGTCTGAATGAGGACGTCCACTGGAGGTGAAGATATTAGTAATTATTACACCCTGCCATACACACTCGCACAAACTTTTAATTACAAAGTTAATTCGGATTACTTCTGCACTTCAGAAAGTATAGCTGAAAAATTCCAATCCCAGTCTGTTATTTGGATATTTGGATTCATATTTCACATTCTGGTGGACAGATGATGTTGTGGAGAGGAATGCGGCGGCAGAGAGAAAGAGTGCTGTTTGTATACATTCACCTACCAGCAGTTTGGAGAAGTCAATTCTCCTGAAATGCAGTAACTTGCAGCACTTTGGTTGGTATGCTGACCAAATTGAATGCTCACGTTGACTCAGACACTTTCAGGAGTGCGATTTGGAGAAATAATATCTGCAATCTGAACCCCATTGGTGAGTTGTTGTTTCTATTGGTCATGAATAGGTTAAGCAGAACAACATCCCAGAGCACTTTAGAGGAGCATAGTTATGTACAGCTTGACAGATGTGGAGCAATTTTAAACAATGGCAAAACACGCAGTCTGAAGATCAGTGACTTAAAGGAACATGCCGACTTATTGGGAATTTAGCTTATTCACCGTAATCCCCAGAGTAAGACAAGTCCATACATACCCTTCTCATCTCCGTGGGTGCTGTAAAGCTGTCTGACGGCTCCAGCAGCATCAGCCCATAACAGAACATGCAGGTGAATGGTTCCAGTAATCCTACTGCTCCCAATAAGTGACAAAATAATGCCAACATGTTCCTATTTACATGTTGTGATTTGTAGAGTCACAGCGTGTACAAAAAACAACGTAACATGAGACACAGCCATCTTCTAACCGTAAACAAACTGGGAACTATATTCTCAGGGAGGAAGAATATAGTACTTGGGCGGAGTGATATGCTCGCAGCAAGCCTGTCTGAGAATATAGTTCCTGGTTTGTTTACGGATAGAAGATGGCTGTGTCTCATGTTACGTTGTTTTGTAGTACGTAATGACTCTACCACAATATGTAAATAGGAACGTTGGCGTTAATTTGTCACTTTTGTCACAATTCGGAGCAGTAGGCTATTTGGAACCAGTTACCTACAGGATCTGTGCTGGGCTAAGCTAATGCTGGAGCCGTCAGACAGCGTTACAACACGCACGGAGATGAGAAGGGTATGTATCGACTTGTCTTACTCTGGGGGTTACGGTGAATAAGCTAAATGCCCAATAAGTCGGCGTGTTCCTTTAAGGCTGTAAATGTTGCCTCTACCAAATAAAGATTTTTTTTTACTTTGACACATTGTCTTTTTCTGTTGGTCATGTGAAAAACCAAGCCAACTGACACACTTCAGATACAGGAAGAACAATGCTAATTGAATTTGGTTTGATGATATTCAGGTGGCATCTCTCCTATTGTCCTTTTGGTTTCATCTGACCATGACCTCTGATGTATGCAACTGAGGATAATGAAGATCAGCACCACAGAGTCAGAAACCATGATTATTTCATAGATGAAAGGAGGCTTTCCTAGGTGAAATTGTCTATGGAGATTAGAGACTTCACCTGTTCTTGTGTACTGTAGGAGCGTTAAGGTGATTCAGGTCTTGATATGGATGCCCCTGGCTGCCTCCCTTTTGCAGTTGTTTCAAGTATGGCGACTGGGAGGAGACTCCGGGGTAGTCCCAGGACATGCTGGAGGGACCACAGTAACTGCTTCAAGGTGTCTCAGCAGGGGTGGAGACAGAGGGTGGTCTGTGGTGGCCATGGCTACCCCCAGGCTAAAGCCTCAATATCATTCCTGTCAGCAGAAACAGAGCAATGTGTCTAAGCAATTACTCACCTCACCACAGTGGAACCAGACCTTTCATCTGGCACTGACCTGGTGATGAGAAGCGGAGCATGCAGAGCTGCGCACAATCTCAACTTCTTTGACCATCCTCTTGTCATAATGTTTTTCTGCCACAATCGCAAACGTTGCCTCGGCTGCACCCGCGACTATAAAGCCACGGCTTGCTGGTCTGGTGTGCAGGATTTGGTGACTGCCGGGTGTTTTTTCAGTGTTAAGCTGCTATGTGAGAGACACAGTTTTGCAGGTGTTTAGGGGTGCGTACCTACTCACCGCAGGAGCTGGCAGTACTCAGTAATAAGTAACGGTACTCATTAGGGCTGGGCGATAAAACGATAACGATATGTATCGCGATAGACACGTAATCAATATCAATAGAAAATGCGTTCGATAAAACGTTCGATAACTTGTTTTTCTTCTTCGGAAGAAACCAGAAGTTGCGAAGCAAGTTTGGTTGCATGAACAAAGGCACTCACTCTCTGGTAACCTAGCAACGTAGGGAGTGACACTCTAACAGCCAATCATGTAACAGTATCAAGTTTGGTTGCGCCACATCGCTGTCTCGTGTTGGATTCTACCATTCTACAATAACAGAACCGGCGGCGTGGAGCGATAAGTGGAAAGTGAGTGCCGCAGCGAGCGAGGAAATTGTTGATAAAACAGGAAAAGTCAGTATGGCAGTTTTGGGGATTTTATAAGTCTGACCGTCGTCCCCACCAACACTACCGCAAACTTGTTTTACCACCTTAGCCGCGCTCACACTTTGGAGCAAAGCCGTATTCGCCAGCAACGTCCAACAACATCTGCAGCTGCTACACCGCACAAGCAGCAGACCACCATGGAGAGGTACTCTGCATCAGCGCCTTACTAAACGCTACAAAGAAATAACGGAGGCAGACGTGCTGAGCACGGTCCAGAAGCCAGGTTACCAACCTAGCACTAAACCTGCAGAAAATAGTTCTTCTCAGGTTTCAGGTTTCTCTATGTTTATATTTAACACTTTGCACCATTTTATTACACCTTATTAAGCAATTCTTACTTATTCTTTCTTCACTGTGATTTTAGACTTATGTTTACATTTTAATTATTTGAGTGATTTCCATGGTTGTGTTGACATTTCTGCTTTTATAACTGAGGGGATTATAATCAGAGGAAGGTTAAGCTTAAAATAAAAATGTTTAAATTTAATATATTTTTCTCCTGGTCCTTATTTTAAATAGGTCATAAAAAATATCAATAATTATCAATATCGACCGATATGAAACACTTATATCGTGATACAGTTTTCAGCCATATCGCCCAGCCCTAGTACTCATGTGGACAAAAATCAGAAGTGCCGGTACTCAGTACCGGTGAGTTCCGGCCCATTTATGGCACTGGTTTAACTCAAAATTACTCCGCCATATTGGCTTAAAACCGAGATAATTTGCCAAAAAATTGAATGTGATTTGCGTCATTTAGCATCAACGCAGGTTAAGTTTTGAGATGATACCAAATGCTACTCCTCTTTATCTGTTGGTTAAAAAAAGAAACGCCAGTCTCCCAGCTTTTATTTTGAAAGTAGAAGGAAGGGTCTACAGAATGACCCTTCACTTCCAGGTCAAATTGAACAGGTGATTCTCTGCTCTCAGTTTAACTTTGCTCTCAAGGGATTCTGACTGCAAAAAGGAGCACAGGCAGCTGTGATCACTAGGAGCGTGAGAATCCCTATTGTGGTCTCAAATGTAGTTACAAAACTCCTCTTGCTGCTCAAATCATCTGCTCCGCTCATGATCCTGTCTTCCCTCGCTCACAAATCTAATTCTGCTCATACAAATCCGTGGCTGTGCGCTCTCAAAGGTTGACTTGTTATCTGAGTAGCGCTCCAATTTGTTTTGTGCTCTCTCAAATCTTTTGTCATCAATATACCTCCCCATACGTTTTTATGACCTTGGCTTTCACTGCAGATATGTCAAGTGAAGACAAAGCAGCGCTGGGAGGCATGAAGGAGCAAGAGGAGGATGATATGAGGTCTTGAGTGGGCTGTGTGCACTCTTATCAAAGTCTTGTCGTGTTCCTCGTGAGAAAGCAGCGGAGATGAAGCTGAAATGGTGCTGAATGCTCACCATGTGGCCTTTCCAGCCCCCACCACCACCACCACCACCCCCCCCCACCCCCCCTTCTCCCTATTTCCTTGTCCCAGTGGTCTGTGAGTAATGAGCCTAAGGCAAGCCTGGCTAATTAGACCTGACATCACACCATAACTCGCTCACCCCGGCTCCTCTGGACACTTTCTGACCCATGTAGATATTCATAGAGACACAAACACGCATATGCAAAGCACACACACACACACACACACACACACCCCCACACAAAAAAAAAAAAAAAAAAAAAAAAAAAAAAAAAAAAACAATGGTTCCTTGAGCCTGTCAGGCCCCATGCTGCACAGAGGCCTGCTCACAATTGAATATTAAACTGGTGAACGCCCCCCTGCTCGCGCTTATCTCCCTTATCGGTCTTAACTTTTAACATCCATACAAGGCACCCAGAGAGGGACTCATGGGTGGGGATGAGTGGGGTTAATGTCAGCGCTTTAAGCTTAGAAGCAGCACGGCATGTCTTTCTGCTGTGTTGTACTCAGAAAGCATGTTGTCCGACCATGTTGGAAGGCAAAAGTGTTTATAACTGTCCTTAACAGCCACACTCGTAGGTGGGGTGAAAAGCAGGTCTTCATTAAGAGGGGTTAGATGCAATAATCATTTGAATATAGAGTTAATAGAGCACACTGAAGGTATTCATGATGTTGCACTCGTTGGGTCACATGAAAAGGGACAGAAATAGTCTGTAATGAATGAAAAAAGATGAGCTTTCAAACCCTGCTTACTTTCTCACATCTGCACACCGCATTTGCCAGTACCTGTGCTGATGTGTATGTCGGATTGTTGGTTTCAAAAAGTTACAGAAATTGTCGGACGAAGCTCTCGCAATTCCAACATTGGAGAGGTGTGGGTGGAGGGGGTTTCACACTTCTGTTGGACTATGCTGCCACCTAATAGGGCAGCACTGTATGCAAATCCTGTGGATTTCAGACGTGGCAATGTTGTTGGTCTGACGGTCGGTCCACCACTATGGTCTAGACTCAAATATCTCAACAACAATGTGATGGATTGACACAATGTATCATAATGACTTTGGTGACCCCCTGACATTATTTTTAGCATCACCGTATGGTTTTGAGTGTGAAATGTCTCCAGCTGGTACTTGGTTGTTAAGGCCATGTCCACTCCACACATACCAAAACAATCTTTTTTTTCCCCGTCTTCCCTGGCATCGTTCCAAGAAAATTAAAAATGTAAATGACTCAACATGCTACTTCATATGCCCAGCCTATAGGTAGCGCTGTTTCTGCTACAGAAATTCACCAAAAACGGAGAAGAGGCAGAGCATGCTTGCGTGCTGTATACAAACAGACAGTAGAAGAAGAAACCAAACGGCCAAAACGGCCAACGGTGCAAAACGTGCGTTTGCACCAAAAAGCGTTTCCATGTGGATGGCCCCTAAATCCACTGCATGAATAACCTCACTCCACACAGCTGTTTGACACACCTTCCTGCTGTGTGTGTGATTTTTTGTTTTTTTACTTTTCAGACTCCAATCTAAAGGTTTACTTAAAAAACATATTTTTGTGGACTTCTCTTTAATTATTAAAAAGTATCCCACTGTGGTAGGCAGTAGAGGTGTGAATCTTCACTGATTTCCTGCATTACCATTATCGTGTAAGCGATTCGATATCACGATGCGTCAAATACATTTTTCTATTAAAGCCACATTGGATATTCTGCAGTGCTCTAATGCTAAATAAATTGGCTACATAAAACTACAGCACTGAGCACATGGCACTTCCTGAATGTGCAAAACATAACATTTACATAGAATATGTAAACAGAAATGTTGTTAGGCCTACATTAAATTGTAAACAGAAATAATCGATTATGGCCCGGCCGATTATCGATGCAGCATCGTCCATGTCCATGATTCGATTTATTTCGACATTTATGAAATATAATGAAAGCAATAATCATTGTGTAGTTATCCTCATCGACTAGCTTCTATCCTACATTCAAGAGTTTATGGAGAGGAAAAAAACTTAAGTTGCTCGTCACTTCAGCTTTGCGCATGAGGATGGACTGTCCATTGAGCTGAGGTGGACGTGGACACATTAACGTTAACGTTGCAGTATTTACCATTGCACATTAGCCTAGCAGCTAGCGGAGTTTCCTTCTGCTTATAGCTTAATGCCGACATAACCGCATGGCTGAATTTCAGCCTGCATACACGTTTTGTAGCCTAAACAGTAGGGGTGGAACGGAATATGTATTCGTATTGAACCGAAACAGTTAGGGCGTCTCGGTTCGGTACATGAATTTACACGGAGAATACATGGTATTAAAAATAAATAAAACTTAATTAATGTACTTCTGCGGAACTTCTGTTAGATACGCGTTTCTTTAAGGACCCTTAGCTTTGAAGCTCCACCTAGATTGTCGACGGTCTAGCAGCAATAAGGACAAGTAGCCTAGCCTATAGCGAGTGGTGGCGACCCACAACAGGTAGAAGATCCGCCGGCCTCTTTAAGATCGCAAGTTTGGGAAAACTTTGGTTTCCCAGTCAGTTCCAGTAGTAGGCTACAGGCGAGAGACAGGGGGATAGGACGAGGACTGTGTGTCGGTGTTGTTCAGCAGTTGTTGGGTATGTGAGTGGAAATACATCTAACGTGCTAACGCATATCCGACGCCATCACCCAGATGTGCCAATCACTGGAATGAGACAAAAAAAACTGTCCAACTTCTCCTCCCTACAGTGGGTGGCTGTGGCTTAGTGGTAGAGAGGTTGCCTGCCAATTGAAAGGTTGGTGGTTCGATCCCTGGCCCTGCAGTTGCATGCCTAAGTGTCCTTGGGCAAGACACTGAACCCTGAGTTTCCCCTGATGCTGCGCCATCGGTAGGGATGGGCATCGTTTGGATTTTAACGATTCCGGTTCTTATCGATTCTCGATTCCGATTCTTTGAGTGGTGGAGTTGAAACGGGTTAGATGATTATTTCACAAATAAGAGGAAAGTTTTATTTTGATTCATAGGTGGGTTGCAGTTTTACAGCTTTTACAATGTAAAATAAAGCCAGACTAGAGCTCCGCTTACTGTGCTGCACGGCTGCAACACAACAAGCGCCTGGCTGCTACGGAAACCAAAACTTGCGCATATTAAATTTGGAACCTATGATCAGATTTGAAACCAAATCCTCCAAACGACTCCAAACGATTCCAATAAAGAAACGATTCCGATGGAATCGTAATTTTTGAAACGATTCCGATTAGGAATCGGTTCTCGATGCCCAACCCTAGCCATTGGAGTGTAAATGTGTGTGAGTGTTTATCTGATGAGCAGGTGGCACCTTGTACGGCAGCCTCGGCCACAGTCAATGAATCTGTGTGAATGGTTCCTGTACTATGTTAAAGCGCTCTGAGTAGTCGTTAAGACTAGAAAAGCGCTATATAAAAACAGTCCATTTACAGTGCTTAACCAGCCTTTAGATACAAATACAAATAGGGCCAAAAATCACTGAAGCAATCGGAATTTACATTTTCAATGCGCCCATATTCACTTGTAGAGGAACCTTTCTTCAAGTATTTGCTGTATGTACTCAAACCTCGTTACAACATGCCATCCCGTCCACACATGAGGCAAACTGTTCCTTCAACCATATACAATCAAACACAGATGTTGATGGAGCACGAGTTGTCAGCTGCACCCTCCGTTTCACTAACGACTGATGGTTGGACTTTGCGTGCTACAGAAAGCTATCTCACGGTGACTGCTCATTTTATTGACTGAGTGGGAAATGAAAGTGTCAGTTCTACAGACGCGGCCCCTGTATGAGCAGCACACAAGCACTCACCTAGCTGAGAAGCTACAGGAGGTTGTGTCAGAGTGGAAACTAGAAAGGTATGCCTGTCGCCCTTAATAGTAAGAATACTTTCTTTTATCTTTTGTTGGGGAAGGTCTCACTTAAAATAGATTTCTTTTTTTGTTATTATTCTATGTAATTTGCACGTTCATTTGTTTACAATTTACAGATGGAGTCTGGAGATGATGTAGGGTACTTATTGTTTACGGTTTACAGCTTACTTTACACACTTCAGGCTGTTGCAGCTAGCTCAGGGGAGAGACTGTATGACACTAGGTGGTACAGCCTGAGACATGCACAATAACTTCTTTTTTTGCTTTTCCCTCCATTGTACCGAACAGTGATGTCTAAACCGAGGTATGAACTGAACTGTGACTTTGGCATCGTCGGCAAACTTTTTTCTTTTATTTTTACTTAATTGATAATAGAGCTTTCTGAACTGTCTGTGGAATAGATCAACGGAGAGCAGAGAAAGCAGAATGGCCGTAAATGACGGCAAAACACAGTAAAGACATTGAGCTGAAATGGAAACACTGTGCTAAGGGTTAAGCCAATGTTTTTCGGGGGTAACGCCATTCACTTTAAGGGCAGTATTGACAACCGATAGGGTTGCAAAATTCTGGGAATTTTCAAAGTTGGAAACTTTCCATGGGAATTAACGGGAATAAACGGGAATTAATAGGAATAAACTGAATATTTTTAATATTGCTTGTTATAATACTGTTAGTCTATAACAGGCAACTTAAATGTAGTTGAAAAAACCCATCTTGCAGCATGATCTTGGTTAAAACAACCTGATTTAATGCAACTTCAGTTGAATGTCCTCACTATATTCGTCAATGACATGACATATTGAGGCCACACCCACTGCACAGATAATTTCTAGAATCCAACATTCAGCAGCAGATTGAAGACAGTACTGCATTTGAGCCCAAGGACTACATCCCATCGAAATTCCCATAATTGCCATTAATTCCCATGAAAGTTTCCAAATTGGAATGTTTCCAAAAATCCCCAGCTAAACTTTCCATGGAATGCAATATTAAAAATATCCAGTTTATTCCTGTTAATTCCCGTTTATTCCCGTTAATTACAATGAAAGTTTCCAAATTGTAATGTTTACAAAATTCCCCAGCTAAACTTTCCATGGAAATTTACTGGAATTTTTTTTCTTTCTTTGCAACCCTAACAACGGATAAAGCCTCTGTCTTGAGAAGCTCAAGCTTGTTGTTTTGTTGTTCACTTTTAACTCCCTTTACACAATTTTTGCTGTCTCTTTTTCCTCTCGCCTCACAGCGGCACTCATACGCTAGTCTCCGTTACCGCTCGCTCTCCTTGCACATGGGCACGGACGTCACTCACTTAAGGCATTTGATTCCTTCTTCAATGTAGTCAGTAGATTTTTTATTTGAAATCCTGGTTTATACATTGTAATTTCTTTGCTTTTACTCAGGATCCAATACGAGGGTCTCTTTTACACTCATGACTAAGATGTTTGTGTTTTTCATATTGTTATGCTTTGAGTTTATATAGAAGTGGTTGTTTTTCTCTGCTCACTAACGGTAAGCATCCATGTCTAAGCTGAGCATTATAAGACGCTGAAGCATTTGACTGTATATTCTGCATGACACAAAGACCCGTCTTTGTAATATATGTGACCTCTATTCTGCTGGCTGCCAATGGCTGGGTATTATAACTATTGATTTGTAAAGCAGCGAGTAAATCACTTGTATGACTGGTGAATCTCTCTGTGAAAATTCTTCTCTGCATCTTAAATGCACCACAACTGGAAGCATATTGTGGCTTGACTGCAGTTGCTACATGAGGTTATAATGGAGAGTGAAGGGCAAATAGGTCAGAAAGTGAGTGTGTGAGAGTATGTGTGAGGTGTCCCTGTTGCCTTTGTTCAGGATAATTGATCTGTATTGAGGTCCGTGAATGCAGTCCATTCTTCCTCAGAAAAGGGTATCTAATGACTGTGAGAGCGGCGAACGCTTTGACATTGATTTCTGCTGTGCTGCCTTCAAAGCCCCAATCGAGGCAGCAAGGTGGGGGAGAAAGCTGTGAAGAAGACACCTACGGCAGCATCTGCAGCTCCAGGACACCGAAAGACAGGAAAAGTGGGAGCGAGGGCGGTTCAGACAGGGAGAGAGAGTGGGGGAGGCTTTTGTGCTCCCAGTGATAAAGGTGCATCTCCGGTGGCCTGTATCTGCAAGAGGCTGGCACCTGATTGAATAATGTGATTGTTTGTTGCTGCTGGCTGGCTGACCTGTTGCGAATGTGGCAGTTTGTACACGTGTTTGCATATTAGCATGCATCTACAGCACAAAATGATCGATAGGTACAGTAGTCTCGTCGTTGTGCTTGGTTGTGCGTGTGTGTGTGTGTGTGTGTGTGTGCTCGGCTCGCTGTGCGAAGACTCACTCTGAAGGATTTCCAAGCACAGCCGTGGTCATCTCTATAGCAACTCTCTGTTCCTGTCAGGGCTGCACGATATGCCGAATATAATTAAATTGTGGCACGTAGGAGGGAAGAAATTCAAGTGTTTTTAAATTAAACTAAATGTTCTAATTACATCTTACGCTTTTAAATACAACAGGGGATTTAATTAGAGGGAGAGGCGTCCTAGTCTGTGCCATCCAGAGGGAATGCTCTGTAGAACTTAAAAGCAATTTGTTCCTGCTCTTCCTTCATTCCTCAACCCTGAAACGGCTCTGATAGCGCAATGAAATGAATGTTCAGAATAAATGTTGGTGGGATTTAATAAAGGCAATCACCCCCACTCTTCCATTTCTCTCTTTTACACACACTTTATTTTTATACCTACCTCTTCACAACACACACACACGCACCTTCCCATTCTCGGTCAATAAGTCAAACAGTGACATTAGGTTTGTTGACGCCTGCTTCACTTCACAGATTAATCTCACGGATTTGTGAATATGACAAGGCATTTTTTTGGCCTGGGGTGAAGATGAGTTTGGAGTTCAATTTTCATAAGCGCCAAACCCTGACATGTCACAGAGCTGTGAATGAGCAATAACAGCCTATGGGGAGTTGCCAGGCAATGAGGGGCTGCAGTCTGCTCAGTGCAGTGCTGTATATTTACAAAAAAGGCTTGCTAGCTGGTTTCCTCCCACTGGACAAAAGTGAACCAAAATATTCCAGAGACGGGCACTACCATCTTGTAATTTTGGAGCCAGAGTCTGTGCTATAGCGATTGGGTGGTGGACCCGCGGTATCAGAGTCCCGCCTGTACACTCGCCTGACCAATCTTGTCAATTATGACGTTTCACCCCATTTTTATAGCACCAAATAACTAATAAACCCAAACTTATCAGAAAAATTAACTCTTGAACAAAAATTAGCGAGATAAGAACTACCTAAAATGACAGAAACCATCGTTGGGGAAAAAAAATATTTGACTAGCTTTTAGTTTGGCCTATGTCCTATCCGCTAACATAGTGTGATTTATGACCTATACTGCAGCCAGCCACCAGGGGCCGAACGAGATATTTTGGCTTCACTTTTGGGGAGCTGTCAAGTCGTCCATCTTTATATTATTGAGACATTTTGAAGTGTGATATAGTGGCTCATCAAATATGAATGTCATGCCCCTGCTGCAGTAGAATTGCATTTGTCATTCGGAAATTAAAGTTAATTTACAGCTTGCTCATTACTCGGCTGGGATGTGACGCTGGGATTCGCTCCAGGAGTACTGATTCATTGGCAAACATCTTGAAGAGGGAACAAAAAAGAAACAAAAGATACTCAGCACAGGGCTGCAGGGCTTAACAGAAATACACCACAGCAAATAAAATGTTCATGTTAATCTTAATGCAATTACTTGACTGAATATTCTGCTCCCAGCTGTAGCTAGTTACTCTGCAGTATACATTCTCGTCATTTCACAAAGACAAATAAAAACACATTATCACCTTGTAATAGGAGTGGAGGAATTAAATCCAAGAGTTATATAATACGTCTTCTGGTGAAACTTAACACAAACTGAAGAATTACAAGTACATGTTTGATCTTGTTACAGAACATGCAATTATTTTATGATATTTCTATCATTACTCATATATTCAGTGCTATAAAGCTCTTTTTCCCAATATACTTTCAGAACCGTTAACACATTTTTCAGTGTTACCCCACAATAATCAATACTTACTTGCATCTGTTTCATTCATTGCACAAATGCCAGATGATAATGTAACAATGCTCTTGGCATTAATTTATTGCTGTGAAAAAAATAAGTTGTGATGGCAAAAAGTAAACAAACCAAATGAATTGTGACTGTTGCCATGATGGTTGGTAGCAAAGAAAATGTTGCTTTCTGTCATACTTTCCTAGACTGAAAACATAACATTAAATGTAATAGGGAGAAGATTATGACCAGTTAATTTGAATTATTTTGAAGGATTGTGCACTGGACTTTTGAGCCACAGACGTGTTTGAAAAGTTATGGTTTTCCCTCTAAAGTCTTGTTCCTGACAAAGTCAACCTCTCCATGCAGAAAATGGTGAACCTTGACTGCTTATCGAAGGAAACTGGAAAAACTTGTGTGATGGCCTGTCGTTGGTTGCCATTCTGTGTTTTCCTGCAAAAAGTGTCTCATTGTGATTAAACAGATATATCCTTGGCCTTTATCCCATCCTTCCTTCTAAGGAATCAAGATGTTCTCCACGGGGTTGTAAGGATAGCCTGTGGTGCTAGCTAATTCGTCAGATGCTGTAGCTGTGATGACTAACATTGTCGCCTTGAATGTTCTGGCTTTCTTCCCCCCACTTTCCCCTTTTCAGCACTTGTTATGGCACCAGAGCCCCGGCTAACGAGCAATTCAATGCCCTGTGTGCAGTGTGCCGCAAAACACAACAATAACGGATGAATAAAAGAAAAGAAAAAAAGAGAAAGTGCTGCCTGAAGCTGTAAAAATGTAAGTTAAGTGCTGACCTTGGTGGCCTAATGGCTCTAAATAGCATCTGAATGTGGTCCAGAGAAGGGCTGCTCCTGCCCAAGGGTAATGGGTGAAGCAGTGCTTCAAAGTTGTGAAAAGGAGGACAAGGTGCTGGGTAGGGTGCTATTGGATGGATTAGGAGGGATGGAGCTGACCGTGGTGGGTGTAGAGCCGGAAGAGGGTGTGCTAGTACTCTCCTTCTCCATGAGAGGCACTGCATCCCTCGGCCTCAGAGAAATGCTGAAAGCCAACAGAAATAAAGCTCATCATGCTGTTGTAGGAAAAGTAAAGGGCTCAGTGATGGCCACGTCATAGTTGAACAGTTTTCTCAGGCCACATATTCAGTCCTTCAGGCTGCTGAAGCTAACAATACAAGGTGGCATCAACTGGGTCTAGAATAGAGATTGTTTGTTAAGCCTGTTGCTTAACCACAATTGCTGATTGAAGTAACTGATTCTCTGACGCTCAGGTCGCAATTTCAATTACACAGCATGGAGCAGTGTAGGCCTAAAGGAATATCTGGACCACAGCTAATCAGAGGCAAAGACCTGCCCCATCTCTGTCTCTGATTGGTTTAGACCACGATATGATCCA
This sequence comes from Perca fluviatilis, assembly GCF_010015445.1. Taxonomy (NCBI): domain Eukaryota; kingdom Metazoa; phylum Chordata; class Actinopteri; order Perciformes; family Percidae; genus Perca; species Perca fluviatilis. Next base: position 24,756,110 of record NC_053121.1, on the reverse strand, counting down.
ACCATTAGTGTGAGTTCCGTAAAAGGAGAACAAACACTTTGTTCGTGTAGAGGCAATGGATGCGAGGAGTTGTACAGGTGCGACCTAGGAAAAGTTTTAGTCACGCAATTACAAAGATCCAAGCCTTCCAGCCAAAAACCGACAAGAAGCAGTCTTTCCAGAAAAACGCTGAGTTTTTTTGTGATTGTTGCGGGCAAAAATCCTTGATTATGCGGCACATTTTCTTAAAAAATGCGATGGAATATGCGGGATATTTATGCAATTTTATTGCGGGAACTTGCAAAAACTGCGGTTTGATGAAAAAGTGATTCCCCCAACACCCTGCTTTTTTTAAACTTAATTTCCAAAAATAGTTTACAGATATTCAGTCATTGCAATAAGTAAACAAATAAGATACAAAAATATATACAAATAATATAATATTAAAGTAAAAATAAAAGTAATAGTCTAAACAGAGGGAAATAAAAGATACCAAAGAGACAGATTTAAAATCCTTTTAATAATATATAAAGCAGTAGTACGTAAACAGACAATAAACAGATATTAACATAATAGGGTTCTTATTGGATACCAACTTAAGAGACTCAAAGTACATGTCAAATTCAACCTCCAACACCTGCTTTTCGATGATGTTCACGTTGTGTAATTACGTCACTTAATAACATTCCCATGGCAACAGGGGAAAATGGCTGCTCTTGTGTGAAGTAAACGCAAATTTTTTTCAACTTTCTGCTAAGATATGTGACTTTTTTGCAACGAAAATGCAGGGATTATGAAATCATGCAAGCACCGCATATTTTGCGCGGAAATCGGCAATTTATGCGGCGAAAGTGCGGCATATTTGAAAAAAATGCGGCCCCCACATGAATATGCAGACTTTGGCTGATTATGCATTGAATTATGCGATCGCATAATCGCGTTTTTCTGTAGGGACTGAAGAAGGAGCTGGTTGAGCCATCACTGCAGCAGCGTTAGTACGTAGGCTACTTCCGCAATGCGTATTCATGACTCAACCAACTCTTTCTTGTCGGTTATCTTTACACTGTTTGTTATGGTTCGTTGTGCAGGTTGGCACAGTTTGTTTTTGTTGCCGTTTGTGGAGTCTAGGCTGTCTACAGAGACTGCATTTTTTTACTGTGTGTTCAGGGGACAGGCAGCTAGCGGAAAGTGAGGAGATGTTTGCTGTATGTGACAAAACATGTAGCCTAAAAAAACATGTCACATCACTTAGAGCACTAATGCAAAGTAATGAGCTCAGGCAATATGATGTCAGACTGACCAGCTTTTGTAATTGGCCTGATTTCTCTGCTTATTTCTTTTCAGTGGCTAGAGCTGACAAAGGAGGTAGCAGTTCATTTTCACATTCACAACATAACACAAACACATATGGACCTAACATATTTCAAAAACTGCAAGTAAAAATGGTTTTGTATAGCAGGGCACCTTTTAATGACTTACGTATATTGAGAAGGGGTTTAGTGAACGATGGCGGTTCAGTAAAAGGAATAAGACTTTCCCCATTTCATTGCTGTTTTTACTGAACATTTTACCTGTTTTAATGAGTCCTGGGGTGTCGATAGAAGCGGTCGGGGCTCGGAGACAACTTCCCAAAGTGCCTTTTAATTGAGCAACCTTTCCTCAGACAGGCTGCCAGGGGAAAAGGTCTACCAACCAGGGTTTGTGAGTTGACTCTGTGCTCCAGTGGTGTAGATGATGACACTCGATACGCTATGAGGCTTCCAGATGTGAAATCTTAATAAAAACAAAGGCAGCTTCCTCATAAGATCAGTAAAACCCAATGAGGTGGAGGCCTGATGTAATTTATGGTATCCTGCCTCAATAATCCATCTCATTTTCCCTTGCGTGAGGCAATAAAAGCAATCTTTTACTCACCACTGATGTCTTTTTATTCATCTGTATTAATAAAAAGCTTGAGTGGGACATGGAAATGAAGTGAGCAACATTCATTGACATTCATTGACAAATTGAAGCGGGCGTGGATGAGAGGGCGACAGGTGCAGGGTTCTAGTGCCATTGTGCCAGATCCCCTTCACATGCCTATTAGACCTCATCGCAGATAGTGCTTGAACAGTGATGCTCTCACAGTTTGAGTCATTTATGAAACACCGTCAGGGTTTCTGTAGGACTACTTCAGCCGTGCACGCCAGGCGATATGTTTGAAAAGTGTGTGGGTGTTTGAGTCTTGTAGGGTATTTCTGTTCCACTTCTCAGTTAGGCTTGGTTGTATTTGGGACATTGATGAAAAGGGATGGGGGACAAAACGTGGCTTTTTCCTATGTGAAGGCATTGTCTGTGTCATTGGGCTTTCAAAAGTGTTTTATCAGCAAAGCGCAAAATGGTTGTGTGAAATTTGCTGTGCAGGCTTTACTGAATTGGCAGTGGAAGAAGTCTATTCTTCTCAAGATGTCTGGCTCAGGGGGGTGGAATAACCACAATTTGTACTTTGCTTGCTACGTTATTTCTTATTTAAATAAAAAATCTATTGATGTGGATCTCATTGGGCCTTCAGTCATAGAAGGTTTATTTCATGCTTTATGTCTATCTCACTTCTTACTGATACCAGAGGACTTTGAAGTGTGGTATTAATATGTAAATTTGCTACCAGGGCCTATTTATAAGTCAGAAATTTCCTCATGGTAAATAGGATAGTTAAATTACAGATGAATCCCGATGAACTCATGTGGTACATTCAAATATTGTAAATACAGTGTAGTTCTTGTTTAAAGCCTAAGGGAGAGCTTAACATTTTGGGAAACACGCTTTGCTTTCTTTCTGAGAGTTAGATAAGAAGATTGTGACCACTATCATATCTGTCAGCTTAGCATACAGACTGGGGACAGAGAGAAACCGCTAGCCTGGCTCAAGGTAACCAAATCCACCAGCACCTGTTACGTGCACTAATTAACATCTTACATCTCCTTTGTTTAATACCTGCAAAAACCAAAGTGTAAAAATGACCAGTTGTTTTTTCTGAGGGGCTCCTGGACATCACTGCGCCCAGTCAAGAAATAGTACTGTAAAACCACAACTTTGTGCAGATTAAACGAACAAGATATAACTTGTTAATTAGTGAGCTTTACAAGTGCTAGTAGGTGGATTGTGTTACCTTTGGACAGAACTAGGCTAGTCATTTCCCCCTGCTTCCAGCCTTTTTGCGAAGCAAAGTGTCTCCTGGCTCTAGCTACATGTTTAAAGGTATACTATGCAGGACTTTCCTAAAAACAATGTATAGACTCGTACAAAAGTAATCCATTAAAATCATCACCCATTAGAAGTGTGTGGCGGTGTCTGTATCTGCAGAGACCCTGCCCTCTGCCTGTATTTCTTTTTTTTCTTTTCTTATTTTGCACTTGGCATCAGCCTCCAGGCAGTAAGTTTGTAGCCCCAAGCCAATAACAGCACGTAAGGTGTGAGGGCTAGATTCTATAAAATGTAGTGACCAGGTAACATTGCTGTCTCAATCTCTTTCTTCCTCTCTCTAGCTGTGTCATGGATGTATAAAATAAAGAGCTGCAGGTCTGTGTTTCTGTTTGACCGAGGGCTTGGGTGAACCACACGCACGCAAAGCATTGGCAACAGCGGAGAGGATAAGGCACTTCGGCTGCATTCGCACAAAATTCGTCAATGCGTGCACCTTCTTGCAGGGTTGTGTGGAGCAGTGGATGTGTTTATTTGTGCTTAAGAATGTAACATCCGTAAAACAATCAGTAAATAACATCTTATTTCTCTGATTCACTGCTTAGTTCTCACTAATGCCATTTCCTCTCTTCATTCACTCTGTAGCTCATTCGACTGCCGCTGCTCTTGGACACATTGTACAAATTAGCTCTCTTTTTGAATACCAGGACCCTTAGACAGAGCCAGGCTAGCTGTTTCCACTCATTATGCTAAGCTAAGTTAACTGGACTGTAACTTGGGCTAGCTGGAAAGGTGCCAGTTTACCTCCTGAGCACTACCAAAGTGCCCTTGAGCAAGGCACCGAACCCCCAACTGCTTGGGGTGCTCCCCCTCACTAATGGAGAGATGTCAGATAGTGTGTGTTTAATGTGTGTGCAACTGTTCTAAAAACTGGAAATTTTATATAATATTCATAATTTTTAAAACAGTTGCACACATATATTCATATTTAACAGACAGGCATGAGAGTGGATTTGATGTTCCCATATAATTCTCTGCAACAAAGCAAAATAAGTGTATCTCCCAAAATGTCAGACTGTACATTGAAGGAATAGCAGGCAACGGGAAAGACACCCTAGTGCTATCAATAACTATGATTTGATTGTCTTTTAAATCCATCAGCTGTCATCACATTTATTCTGGATACACAAATCTACTTATGCTCTTGCTCTTCTCAAATCTTGTTCCATAAGAGTAAAAACAGGTGGCGTACAGACTCACAGGGACAGGTAGTCATTTTCTGGTGGTTGAGCTTGTTCCTAACTCGGTGACAGTTGAATATAGTGTTTTCCTGCTGAATGGCGACTTAAGCATCCAAGTAAAATGCTGAACTGTCTGACTCACAACGGGTATGAACGTTGATAAACTGTGTAGAATATATTTTTTTATTTTTGTAAAACCGATGGGGCTGGATAAGCCTCTGATCAAACAGCATTTCTCCATCTGAACTCTGCAATTCTTAAGACAGTAATGCGGTATTGTTGTAGAGCACTAACACTGTAAGCTCCCTTATTTATGGTCTTTCTTTATTGCTACCAATCGATCTCTGCATAGACATTTTCTGCCTGAAAATCAATGCCCTGATTGCATTTGCTTTTCTTTCTTTAACCTTGGCTAATTTCATTCTTCAAAATAAAACTCCTAAATATTATTCATCTTAAAATGTCACTTTGTTTTTTGGGGAGGTGGTGTGGGTGCTGTATGCTGCAGAGGGAACTGAGGGAGCCATGTATCTGTCAACATAACTCAACATTTAGCTTAGCTCCGCCATGGTTCCCACTGAACCCTGGCATTTCAAGGACCTGAACGTAAAAGAGGAAGCACTGGGAAACATATGACGAACGTAGGGGGAACATGACCTGGTGATTTGTGGAAGGAACAGTCCCCAGGAAGTCTCTTAACAGTCTCAGTGCTTTGTGGCAGCTAGCACAGTTAGCACAAGGTTAGCTGGCATCTGTTTGTCCTCAGCCAGGCTCCTGACAGGTTCAGGTTGGAGGTGGTGGAAGGGGGTGCAGTGCTCTGATAAGGAGCAGCTCATTTCATATTCAACATGACAGCCATGATTGGATTTAGACATTAAAAAAGTAAACATAAGAGAAGGACTATAAATCCCACATGGCAAGAAATCTGTGTATGAATTGGAAAGTGTGTGTGTGTGTGTGTGTGTGTGTGTGTGTGTGTGTGTGTGTGTGTGTGTGTGTGTGTGTGTGTGTGTGTGTGTGTGTGTGTGTGTGTGTGTGTGTGTGTGTGTGTGTGTGTGTGTGTGTGTGTGTCCAGAAATGAAATGTGTGCTTAGGATTGCCCCTCTTTCATATGGGCTGCCTTTGAAGGAGAGCAGTTGAGGCTGATAGATGGAGGATTTATTTTTACTTGTAGTTTCTCTTGTAAATAGTCTAAGGCGTGCACAAAATTATTCCCTGTAGCGGACAGTATTTAGCCACCTTCATATTATTTGTGTCTGAAGTCTGAGTGTGAAATTGATACTATAGTGTCCTAAAAATACCTAAAATGGGACAAAAGTATAAATACTTCCTACCAACAATTCAACAGTGCATTATGTCACATTTAATAGTTGCAGAAATTACTGTTGAGCGCCAATATGCTTGCGAATAATGGCGTAAAACAACGATCCATAAGTACTGCTGACTCTAGTAAACTATTGAGTGTCTATTATATAAAGAGGTGATACATGAGTGAATGACGGATTGATCTCAGCTCCTGGAAGACATAATTAACATTGCAGTTAACATTAATAGAACCCAATAAATAAGTATGTGTATTTACGTGAAAGGAGGGACAAACATTTGCTTTGTGTGTATGTGTGGTGGCGATAGTTGTTTACTCAAATCGGATCAAATCAGTGGCTTCCTGCTCATCTGGTCAAACCAGAGTTATTATAGTTTGGTATTTATATTTCATTTCTGTTTTCAATTAAGTTTAGTTTGTTAGTTTCCAGAGTGGGTTTGGTCGTTTACAAGATTTACAAAGTTCAGAATAGGTACAAGAAGTACAATACAATCACGACACTTTGTTAAGGCAATTGACTCACAGTCACGCAGACATCCTAGTCTCAAACAAAATGCATCAATCCCTCATGTTTGTTCTGTTAACAAATTTGACTAATAAAATACATTTCCTGTATATTTTTAGCTTTTAGCTCTTAGCTTTGTAAGTACCTACACTATAATTTCAGTTAGTCTAGTTTTGTTTCAGTTAACTAAAATGTTTTACACCTAGTTTTAGTTTTTAAGTTATTTTTTTTACTATAATAACCCTCAGTCAAACACATTTGAGTAGTGGTAAAAAAAATTATGAAAACTGGAAAAGCTGGATTGAAGTATTCCTCTCGAATTGTTTGACAAGTTCCACAGTTTCGTTAGCAATTAGATCAGCACTAGTTTGCACCCCTCTCTCTGCCCTTGATTGGTGAGGAGGAGGCTGTCTCTGGCCTGCATTAGTCCATCACATACTATAACACTCTTCCTAGATCTTGTTCTGTCATTTTATTACATGCTGTGGAGGAGGAAGATGACTAATATTCGGCAGCTAATTCCTGGAATCTGGACAAGCACGTCACACATGCTTGTTTTCTCTCTCTAGGGTTGAGGAGGCTGTCTTTGTTCTGCATAAATCAAACTCTGGTTCTTATTATGCTGTGACCATGAGAATGAATTACGATGCCACGTTGTATAGAAAACAATAGACAATGTGAGGGAGCTCTAACCCATTTACAGGGAAAACTAATATTAACATTAAGTGGTTCAGTGACATATTTCTCCTGCATATGTGGGTGATGTGTCTATTAGCTACTGGGGAGTGGTGCTAAAACCAAGTGTGAAGAAATAAGAACAGTACAGATGGTTTGGTTCAGGTTGTAACACTTAACAATTGTGTCCACATCACATCATATAATTTTTTCCTTATAAAACAGTCCTGTCACCAGACAAGATGATTGTCAATTGCCTTGGCAAAACCCTCATTATATTCAATGAAAACTAGTAACTAGTAAACGGTTGCATTTACAAATCCTGAACACATTTGCTGAAAACACTTGCCTGCTAAACTAAGCTGTAAAACCAAGTAAATGGTCTTTAAAAGGTCTAAAAGGGCAAACCTATTGCCTGACAAAAACATCAGTTCAGTTTATTCTTTGTCCCAAAAGGGCAATTTGTATGCGGCAGGAAGACATGACATGAAAAATATACAACACCAACCACACAACAATTAACACAATAAAAACAGCAGCTTCAGCCTGAGTTAAGAATAAATAGTTGCAGAGTTGTATTGTATGGAGGAAATATTTATTCATAATTCAAATTGAAATTCCAAAGAGAAATTGAAAGTCCAAAGAGAAAATTAAGCGAGATCAAATTAAAAATATTATCATTTTTTTATTTTTTTATTTCCATTTGGCTTATCCATTTGGATTTAATATTTGGCTTTTCGATTTCAATTTAATATTTGGCTTTTCGATTTCAATTTAACATTGGCTTTTAATTTTAATTTAATATTTGGCTTTTCGATTTCAATTTAACATTGGCTTTTAATTTTAATTTAATATTTGGCTTTTTGATTTCCATTTAACATTGGCTTGACACATGTCAATGTAAATGAAGAGGCGTGGCCCAAAGACTGGTGGGAGGGTCTGAAACGAAAGGGGTGCAGAGGCACCTTATGAACAGCAGGGGGAGCTGACTGCTGAGGAGCATCTGTCTGCAGCTTCACAACCAGGCTGGCTTGGCCTCTTATTTCACATGATAGAAATTGATGATGTAGGCTAAACACAAACGACATTTCATGCAACAACCGTGAAGTTTTCATGTAGTTACTATAATTGGGCCCGTGTTAGTGAGGACTAGATTAGGACTGTATTTAAATCTGATTCTGGTTTCCAACTTTACCCTAGGTGTGTCTGTTTAAAACACAGACAGATACAACTTCTCTTTTTTGATGTTTTATTTAATTAAGCAACAGTAGAAACATGGGTGTGGGTAGCTCTGCTTACGTGTGTTTGTGTGTGGTCAGATCTCAAGGACAAACACGCACACAATCTCAACCGGGTAGTCAGTCAGCGTCCAAACTACGACCTCTCCTTTTTCTTTCTCTCACTTTTTTCTCCGGGTGGTGCGCGCGGTGTGAGGTGCGTGTCTGCACTATTCTCCAACATGTAGCCTACTCACAACTATCACTCCTGATTGACAGCCTTTTGTAGGCCTACAGCCCTTGTGAAATATCATGTGAAATAAGAGGCCAAGCCAGCCTGGTGGCGAAGCTGCAGATGCTTAACAGTGTGCTCCCCAGCAGTCTGCTCCCCCTGCTGTTCATAAGGTGCCTCTGCACCCCTTTCGTTTCAGACCCTCCCACCAGTCTTTGGGCCATGCCTCCTCATTTACATTGACATGTGTCAAGTCCATATTAAAAAAGCCAAATATTAAATTAAAATTAAAAGACAATGTTAAATGGAAATCGAAAAGCCAAATATTAAATTAAAATTAAAAGACAATGTTAAATTGAAATCAAAAGCCAAATATTAAATTTAAATGAAAAGCCAATGTTAAATTGAAATTGAAAAGCCAAATATTAAATCCAAATGGATAAGCCAAATGGAAATTAAAAAAATAATAATATTTTTAATTTGATCTCGCTTCGTTTTCTCTTTGGACTTTCAATTTGAATTATGAATAAATGTTTCCTCCATAGTATTGGAGTGATAATGGAAGTAAAAGGAACTACAAAAACTCAAACAATAGGTAATAATAATAAAGATAAATACAGGGGTCATTAATATAAGCAAGGGCTATCACCTCCTCTTAACTGTGTTGAGTGCCTGAATGGAAAGAGGAATTAAAGAGTTTTTGTATCTCTGTTTAAGAGCCAAGGGGTTGCTAAAACGTAAGCCAGATGGTAATAACATGTATTCTCCGTACAGAGGGTGAGTGGTGTCCTTGCAAAATAGACATGGCTTTTTAAAAGATCTGTTTGTTAAAAATGTCAGTAAGGCTACTGAACTTCACACCCACTATCTCAGCCCGGTCTCACGGCAGTTTGTGTAAATGTCAACGTTATTCTTAATCTATTGATACGTGTTCACAGAGACGTTTTTGACGGTTTTTACGTGGTGGACAACACGAAAATGTGAAGTAATGTATTTCAATGGGAAGCATATTTTGTGGCCACAGCACGAAAATGGTAGGGAGTAATATAAAAAGCCGAAAATCCACGTAGGGAGGTTGGTCGGGGTGGTGGATGGGTCAAACAACACAGGACTTTCACCCGGGCGAGCGGGGATTGCGTCCTGCGTGTGGCGCTTTGTTTCCCGGGGATGGCGTCCATGCGTGTGGCGTTTTGTCCCGCGTGTTACTGTGGCGTGTCTCCCGGCGTTTAAGGCGCCCTTTCCCCATAAGGTTTTTCCTAAACCCAACCTCCGCCATCCCGTTATTGTGGCGCGTCCCCAACGGGCCGCCTCGCGGGCGACTCCCGGCTTATGGAGCTTCATGGCGTTTTACGAACTGCCGTGAGACCGGGTTGACTATCTTGCTGGACACATTCACAATTCACAAGTGCATTTTTATCCTTGATGGTGAGGTTTCCATACCAGCAGATGATAGAAAATGTCAGGACTGACTGAATAAACGCTCTGTAGAACAAAATAATTAATGTTTTGTCCACCTGGAATTTAGCAAGTTTCCTGAGTGCAAAGAGTCTTTGTTGGCTTCTCTTGCACACAGAAGCAGTGTTCTGTTCGAATTTAAGCCAGTTGTCAATCAAGGTGCCCAGATATTTGTAATTAGGCACCATGTCTATGTCCTGGCCCTTGATAACACTACTACAGGGGACATTGGGATGACGTCTGAGATCAATGGACATATCCTTACCCCCAATTTCCACCAGTTGTGGAACGTCTGCAGATCCGCTCCGGAACGGCGGCAGAGTTATTAGGTTTCCATTAAAGGCAATGGCCCTCATTTATAAACCTAACGTAGAAACCAGCGCACATATGAGCGCAGAAATCATCTTACGATGTGTCTTCACGTGTGGTTCATGAAACGTTCGTATCACACCAATCAGAGCGTAAGAATGGTTGTACATTGATAAATGCAGCGGCTGGAAACGATCGTCATTTAAATATCACGCCCGAATATATTCTCGGTTTTGAGGCCTCGCCCCTACAATCCGGCTAAGAAGCGGCACTTTTCAGAGGTGGAGATTGAAACCCTGATATCTCAGGTTCATTTGCACTAAGGTGTGTACTTTATGGCAGCCTGAAAACTGGTATTAAAGGCTGTAGAAAGAATGTGGAATGAAAAGAGATCACTGATGCAGTCAACAGTGTTGCCGTAGTAAATTGGACTCCAGCTGAAGTTTATTTAATTTATACATCCTTGACATATGTATGCTATAGTCCTAATAGTAATATACAGGCTTATATTGCAATCTCTTAGGCCTACATGTAGGTGTACTTATATTTAAATAAACACACGGTAGCAGAGTTTATGCAGTGTCTTTTATTTTACTCGTGTTTTTTCATGAGTCAGAGCCAGGCAACAGCTGACGGAGAGTGCATGTCCTTCGCCCCCCGTGCTGGACCACCACCCCGACCCTGTCTCCTGACAGCAGAGGGGCTGGAAAAACAAGGCGAAATATGTCGGTCAATGGCAGAAATAAATCGTTCACTTATGGCCATTAACGACACTTTAAAAGAGAAACGAAAACCTGAAGAATAAATAAAAATGTTGTGCATCATCATGTTCCCTGAGTATCATTGCCAAACATAACACTATACCTTTTAAAAGCAAGGAATAATATCCTGTCTCCTTCGTATAGCCCCCAGTTGGGGCTGTGCTGGACACTGCTCTCTGGACATCGGGTCATCTGGCTCCATCGCTACATTTATGGCACCCAGTTTTCCTGTGCGATGTTGTGCAGAACCCCAAAAGGCTAAAACAATGTTGCAAACTTTTTCTGCTGTGTATAGTAGGGTCCTGATAGACAGCGCCATCTGCCCTTAATCAATCCGATGGAGCGCTCACCGTGGCCTGTGCGCATATGTGTGCACTGTTGTACCGGCGCATAGAGGTCTTATAAAAGAGCCAGAGCTGCCATTGCTGATAAGTGATCAACTGATGACTTCTATCCTCCTGTTAAACTCATTATATGCTGCACCGCAAGTCCACACTGACTCAAAAACTTGTGTACACGAGTTCAGACCAGACGTGAGATTTTATCGCAGCCTATGCTCACGTTTAAATTGATAAATGCCTTGCTTTGTAAGTTATAAATGAGGGCCAATGTGTGTATTTCCACTGACTGCAGAACGGCTGTGTTCCGACTCCGGCACAGCTCTCGTGGGTCCTCATGACTTCAGCTGTCAGTTATGACCGCAGCCGTTACGCAACAAATCCGGACTTGGTGGGTAATGACTGACAGCGGAGCACGGAGCCGAGACGCAGCGGAGCCGGTCCGCAGACGTTCTGCATTCGGTGGAAATCCCTAGTAAGTTTTTGTAGTTTAGATGAAGGAAAGCATTCTCACACCAGGCATCAAAATCATCAACCACTGGACCATGGGCATTTTCGTGTGCACTAAGAAGGCTGACAATAACGGAGTCGTCTGCAAACTTGATAATGTGCCTATTGTTGGACGTGCTACAAGTCGGACATGCTTAACGTCCATCCAACAGACAGCATTGGATGTAAAGTGCTGAGTCGTACAAGTTGCACGTAATTCCTAGGGATACTGGGCTGAGTTAAGGGGATAATTCCCTGTTGGTTTATCACGACATTTTTTACATAACCCATTATGTGAACCATCATTAACATAAATAAAATGGATTACTGCATCTTAAATTTTTCTTAGCTGAAAGTGTCAAGGGAAGTATGTAAGTGTTTCTGCTTTACCTGAGGGGAAGGACCATCACAACCAGTAAACAGGGTTCAGCAGCTTCGTTGATTCATGCTATACTTTTTTTTGGGGGATTTTGGCAGGGGACAACTTAATCCTCTTTAGCACTGAAGCAAATGTGTCCCCAGTGTTTTCCCTGCTTCCTGTGCCCTTGGACGTGGGTAGTAAATATTTATGATGTAGCTATGCTGTACACTTCTTACTGCAATGCTTTGGTTTGTTGTTCCAGAGGATCAAAGTGAGATCATTGTGAATGATTGGGATCCTTTAGCATTAACTAGCAGGAATTTGCAGTGCAGTGTTCCTCCATATATGCTCCCTAATGGCCACGCCAAGACCTGGGCTATTGAAGGGCGGGTCTTGGCATGGCCATAGTAGGATTTGTAATATCTCGAGCGGGGGCGCCGTGAGCGAGCAGGTACAGTAGTGAGTTGACGTCTATAAAAAGATGGATAAAGCAAAAAAGCGGTCGGTGGCTAAAAATAGAAAAAAGAGGGAAAAGGAGATGGCATGTCAAGGGATGCAACAACAGTTAAATAAGTGGATGGTGAAAGTGTGTGTCTGTGCTTGGAGGCTTGCAAATATTCATGTTAACAGACTAGCTAGCGTTTGCTAATACTGGGAATGTAGCAGCTAAATGGGGGTTTACGGCTAGCTTAGAATATGCAAAACCGAGGTTGCTGAGCTGAAAACTGGTAAATATAAGGTACCATGTACAATAAATGACAAGAATCTGGAAAACATAACTAATGCAATAACTCTGGTTTACCAAGGAATCATTAATAGATTTTGTTTTACCATTAGTTGTTAGACATACAGGCTATAGTTACATCTGTTGGGTGACATGGAAGCTGTAATTACAGGGTCACATCTCTCTCTCTCTCTCTCTCTCTCTCTCTCTCTCTCTCTCTCACTTTAAACGTCTGTGCTAAGTGGCTCTCCATATTGTGTGTGTGTGTGTGTGTGTGTGTGTGTACATACATACCATATCATTAATTAATTATGGTAGGCCTACACTGGCTGATATACTTTAAAATAAACCTTTATTATTTAAAGCCCATAAATGATGATGTCCGGCACAATTCTTTATTTCTTTTTTGTGGGGGAGCGGGGGCGCCAAAATTGTTGCTGCATACCCCTCTGACACTGGGTAGTTGCGCCCCTGACCCCATCCAGTCAGGTCAATATGACCTCGAGATAGCAAAGCATGTTGTAACCCATCAACCAGAGTGAGATGATAAATCTACCACAGTCAACAGAATGCCTATTACAGCAGCACGGTGGGTGATTATAGGACCAGATAAGGGGTCTTAGAGAAAGGAGCCCTCCTTGTTATCACCAGAGTGCGGTGTGATGCTGACCTGCCGGGTAATAGACCTGGATGACCCCTCAAGGATTGTAAGACAACCTCACACAAAGCCTGTGAACGCTCAGAAAAATGAAAGCCGTCTCATTGATTAAACACTCCACACTTCTATAGTAGCTTCATAAAAAATGTAATTATATCTAATGGCTTTTACAGTATAATAATGAAAAATGCTGACATGAGGGGCTTGCCTGTGTCAAGGTTCGTGTGGTACCAGGGCTCAACAGCAGTGCTTAATTTGTAAAGTGGGAGGTCCCAGAGCGCAGAGGGGGGGGTGGATCTGGCGGCTCAAAACGGGGGTTGGAGGAAACGGAACAAAAATAAAATTACACTGCCTACGTTAGCTTCTCTGACTAAAAAAACCTAAACAACGCTGTATGTACATCAGGGAAATGTTTATTTTTATTTCAGAACATGCCCTGCATCGGTGCGAAATGAAAAAAAAACAAAAGAAATACACTGCAACAATCATTTTCAAAAGCAGCAATTATCCTATTAAATTAACCAAAAAACCCACCATGGTCTCCACATTCTTGATCGGCAGGAACGTTTTTTGCTTGTTTGGGATCCGACTGGCCAGCGTATTTGAAAAAGTTAAGCAAACTTTGTTGTCTTTTTGACATTTTTCCCCTGAGTTAAACGAGGCTATAACAGCAATCTCAACCAGCACAAACGCTTGTGTCACTTGAAGTGCAGCGCCGCGCTGTTGAAGTGTCTCCCGTCCCTCTCCCCCCTCCGTCTTACTCTGAAAATTCACCTCAAAACGCATCGAAAATGCAAACACAAGGTTTTGGTGGAACTTCAATGGGGAATAAAGACTAACAAGACAGATAACAACATTGAACACTACACAAACGGTAATTATTTTTTTTCATTTAGGAGATTCATTTTTCATAGTGACACAGGAGGTGCCGGATCCAATAAAAAAGGTTCCGGATCCAATGTCAGAGTGCCGGAACATGTTCCGGCGTGTTCCGGCTCAAATTAAGCCCTGCTCGACAGTAACGGTTGGCAACCGTTTCATGGCCTCTGGTTGCCACCACGATATTTGTGTTTTTTAAAATATATATTAAAAAAAACAATAAAAACTTACAAAACTGGAAAATCTTATTTCAAAAGAAGTCAATATTTTATTTGGTTGTCTCCATAAAGTTTAAGTCTATTTCTAAATGACCCAAACTAGCACTGGTCACTGTTGTTGTCAGAAAAACAACACGGACATGGGTAAAGGTTGCGTTTACTTAAACTGGTAAACCTCGTGGTGCATTCATAGTTATTGTAAAATACCCTTTTCATTGTTTAACAGCAATTTACTGGTGAAAGAAGTTATAAATTATTATTAAAAGTTACTGTTATTACATTTTGAATAATAATTTAAATTCCCTCCTTTTTTTGTGCTGATCTGAAAATTTATCCGATCCATCACTCAAAACCGTAATCTGAACCGTGAGTTTTGTGATCTGTTGCACTCCTATTGGAGAGGGATGGGAAATTATATTGCAAGCCATTCTCTCATTTTTCCATTATTAAAATGTGTGGTATAGTTACATAAGAAATTAATTGATCCAGACAAAGGCAGTTTAAAACATGGCAACCATATTGTCAATTTTGGCAACCAAAAGCTGATGCCTGGTTGCCATTTTAAAGAGAAGAACTCGCATTAAAACCTTTTTTAGCTCAATAAAGGTGCTTTTTATGGAGGTCTATGTATGAGGAGCACAGACAGACATTAAAGGAGACCTCAACATGGTCTTACTGATGGTTAATGGAGGGATGTGGGTGGGGTGAACTGATACTGGAACAGTGCCTGAGGGCAGTAACTTACAGAAGATTTAACATAGAGGGAGAGGTTCACAAGTTGTACAGAAGAAAACACTTTCACTTATGGCTTTCACTTAAAGAGAGTTAAAAGAGGTGACAAGTGGGGTTTAGTCACACAGCAAGTTTGGCAACACTATTTTACCTCTGTTGCCCAGTTAAATTGTTATTCAATCGCTGTGTATCAGGGGCACCGTTATTGTGAGGAAAAACAAGTCATATTTATTGTCCATGATATCTAAGACACACTATCAGCGGCAGCAATAACACAAGGTGCCATAATAATTATTCATTAGGAGCTGTAAAGTTTTGTGGTTGTGTCTCCTAGTGGAGGAAAAAAAAGCTATTTAAGATGGGCAATCAGCAGGAGGATACTTCCTATGGCTACTGCGCCCCTTCTTCTACATCTTGGTACCCAGAAAGGGTTCATTACCAGAGAAGATGGCCTGCAAGTTATCTCAAAACTTAACCCTCTGGAGAGCCCCAGTCGCCAGACACTCATGGGCAAACACTTCACATCTGACTGGATACATGGGCAGAGTATAATGTCCTCCCATTTGGAAACTGAAATTGTTCAAAGTTCAGGCAAAGTATTGCAGCAGAGCCGGGGGCCCAGTCAACATATTCCCAGAGGTGTGTGGGATAACTAGGAAGTAATGCACATGTGAAATATTACTAGCTGTGCTGCACAACTGGAATCCTCGAGGCTATGTACACAATCGCGTAACCCAACACAAATATATTTCTTTAGAGTCCATGGTTGACAGCGGCCCTTTCTCAAAGGATCTCTGCCTAAATATTGAGGCATAATTATGTGTTCTGAAAATTAGAGAAAGTACCAAGCCTGAAACACAGATTCCTTGTCTCAGACATGAATTATGTGATGATTATGTTACTAATTATGTGACAATAGCACCAATCAGACACAGAAATGTACCGGTTTCTCACATGAAAAAGCAACGCTAAGGCAGTTGTAGTTCAATGAGAAACTGAGATAAGAAATGAAAACTTTTAAAGTAGAAAACCAAGCATCAAAGCACAACAAGATCCCCGGCTGACAGGAGCTGCAGGTGGGTGGAAACATCTTAACACTCATGCCTCTACATTTACCAGTCATGTCTCCTCACATAATCTTTTCACTCACATAGAACATATTTCTGTCATTGCACAGAGCATGCTTTTGCATTTTAAGATATAGTGCTCACACCAGGCTGAATAGCACTCTCACGGTAAACTCCAGTCACTGCATCACTGCTAGAATAAACTTTCTGCTGGTGATCCTGTAGTTTAATGTGTAAAGCACAACACCGACACTGGAAGGGTAATGATTTTCATTCACACTGCAGCCATCCGTGTTAAAGTGTGTGCACCATCCTTCTTGTATTCATCAGCCTCTGTCCCCCGAGGGCAAACCCCCGCTGCACCTACTATATGGCCTCAGCCGCACTAAAAAACTGTGACTCTCTTGTTTTACCCTTGGCCAAGTCTCAGCCATGCTTGGGTATGAATAATGGAGTGACAGCAATGTGAGAGCAGGGTGGCAGCAAGGACACAGAAATAGAGAGGACATGCACAGAGATGGCCACTGCGTGGCTCGCCACCTCTGCAAGGCACCAAGCTGTTAAGCTGGGGTTTGGCAAATATTTATTCAACTTTATGGCAACATTCTGACTCTTATTGACAAGAAAGGTGAATTTCAAGGTTATATTTTTAATATAATGTTTTGCAGAGATGATTGTGTAGGTTGAATCTACTGTGTGTTATATGGTTTTGCTGTCTCTGAATATTCTGCATTTCTGCTTTATGGTGAGATTGACAACTTGGCAAATACGAGCACTGATTGAAGATGAAGCTGGAAAGACTGTTTTCACACTAGAGTCTACAGCCCATTAGCAGCTCTGTGCTGCTGCACTTACTGTAGCCACTATGCTAACACACGTGTTTACCATGGCCGTCATCTTAAGTTACAGTAGTTTAGCATGTTAGTATGCTATCATTTGCTAATTAGCAGTAAACACAAAGTAAAGTTGTGGCTGGTGGGGAAATGATTAGTTCAGGTATTTGGTCATGACCCAAATGTTGGTCTGATGATGGTGGCAGACCAGTAAAGGGATCACCAAAGTGATTACACTTAAATGTCTGTATCAAACGTCCAAAACCATAGGCATTAATTTGCTACTGCAATAGCCTCCACTTTTCTGGGAAGTAATTCCAAAAGATTTTGGACCTGGCTGCAGGGATTTTCTCTCAAGAGCTGTGAGGTTGATCTCTTGATGTTTGGTTCGCCGTCGGTGTTTCAATGAATCCCAAAGATCTTGGATGGGGTTGGGGTCAGGGCTATGTGCAGGTCAGTCAAGTTCTTTCACAGCAAACTGGGAAAACCTCTTTCATTTCTTTATGGACCTCGCTTTGTTCATAGGGGTATTGTAATGTTGAACCGCTGAGCCTGGAATTAAAGACCTTCCCCATAAATAACACACTATTGTCTTAAATGTCATTTGTATAGAGTAGCAGTATGATTTCTCTTAATTTGTACTAAAGAACCTATAGGCCAAAACATGAAACGGGTTCAATTCAAAAGTACACAAAAGTATGTTTAAGCATTATAGTGTACTCTTATGCCCTTTACCTTCTTGTTGTATTACTTTATTGTGTGTGTTGGTGTGTTGTGTTCTGCTGTGTGTACATTTTAAGTACCCCATTGGGGACCAATGCAGTTATCGAAATGTATATGCCTATGTCACGCAGACCGGAAGAACGTCTCTGAGTGGGGATACGGCTCTTCCAGTTAGCTTTTTACAATGGCGGAGCCCGATGGATACTTCTGGACCAAGTCTCTCTGCAACCTGCCTGAAGTCACCTACAACGATGTGGTTCAGATTGTAAATGAACACTCTCAAAGTAAAAAATGGCAAAAAAGGCAAAAGGTACAAGACCGTGTACAGAAACTATCATAGACTTCAATAGTAGAAGCTCGCTCTAGCCGTTCGCGGTTTCGTGGGTCCAGTAAACGTTTCTATGGTAACAGCGAGTTGGACCAATCAGAGACATTGCTGTTACGCTTAGGATTGTGGGTAGTGTAGTTTTTCTCCATCAGATCGCGGATTAAACATGTTTTTCTTAAAACAAGGTTGATTTCATACAGACTTCTAACTTCTACAGGAGCAGAAACTTTCGTTTCACAACCACGTAGCTCGTGATCAGTCTACCTTGGATGTTTTAGACATTATGGCTGATAATCGAAATCCTTATGGAGAAAGGGACTGTTGACCAGAAGTTCTGATTCCCTGCTCCGTGTTCCGGAAGCAGGAAGTGTGACATAGGCCTATTGAATTGAACTAAAAAAGTGCTTTAGAAAAACAAAGTTTTCCGTACATCAGCTATAAGGCAAAGCTGCACTACTGGCTTCTGCTCAGCAGAACAGAAACCACAACACTAAGTGACAATAATGTTATCTTAACAACCAAATTACAGTGAAATAACCCCACAAGACATAAAGGTCAACTCAGCAGCTTAGTTTTTGTTGTTTGTGGCTGGTGAATCATATTGGCGTTATTGTGCTGTAAAACTTTAAAACACTGCAGCTCTATCCTGTTAAGACTTTAGTTTCTGTGTGCTCTGGGACCCAGCTGCTATATAATGCTAAAGATACCTATTCCAAACACTGATGTCAGGGACCGGCTATGGGATTGCTGACATACTTTTTGAAATGAATGAGAATGACAGCAAGTCGTCCCCAGGATTTAATTTCTCATTCCACACACATTGGCTTAATGAGAAGTGTTGGCTCAAGACTGCTGCCATGTTCCTGGGATATATTCATCTGTCATGCTTTTTTATCTCTTATTCTTCATTCCCTATTTCCACTTCCCCCTATTCTCTCCCCCTGCCTTATCATGATTTTTTGTTCCTTTCCACATCTTGCGTTTCGCTATAGTTATTGATCAAACTGTTCATTCTGTGTTGAACCAGTTATTCTATTGTATACTATATAAAGTTGAAACAGGGGCTGTGTCTGAAATCACTTCCTATTTTTTAGTGTACTGTATAGTTTACTGTTCGCCATTAAGAGTTCATGGCTATAAACTACTTTCTGCTAACAATGCCGTGATGCATTTCATTTTATAGATACAAAAATGTACGTACATATGCAAATTATTAGTGAAGTTAATAATTTTTAACTATTGAGTGTTTTCATTATATACAGAGTAGTGAATGAGTGAACGAGGAAGTGAATTCAGCATACCAGCAGGGGGCCATAACGATATATTAAACTTTTCTGTTAGTTCTTTGTAAATGTTGGTACTTTGTTTTATATATATATATATATATATATATATATATATATATATATATATATATATATATATATATATATATATATTATAGATGAGTTGCACCTAGTTTATGAGGTGCAACTCTTTAATTAAGTGATTTGCAAATCTCTACTTTGTCTTTTGTGTAAATCTCTACTCTACTCTTTTTTTTTTTCTGTAAACACTTTCTTTATAACTAGGCTTAATTTAAATTTACAAATAATGCAGCTAGCTCTTGCCCTTTGGCTTTCTGTGTTTTTATTTTCCCTTGTGGTTTCTTCTCCTCTTTCACTGGAAATGTAGTGACCCCCCTATACTTTAAATTCTGCTCTCTTCTCAGTGAAGAAACCTTTTGAACTCACAGTGTAGACATCTCTTAGTTACTCTGTGTCCGGGATATCCGTTTGTTATCCCTTTCTCATTGTCAATAGGTTGATAGTTGTTTCTGGTGACCAACAACCACATTTTAATCTCCTGTCTGTTCCAATTATTTTGATTCAATTATGTCAATCCAAACCCATAATGCACCACTCTCATCAAAAGCCATTTCATGCCTCTGGAACATCACTGAGACTTTTCTGAATGAGTGCACACTCATTCCCAATGACAAAATGCTTCATTATCTGGCCAGCATGAATGTGACAGTTGGGGGTTAACACTGTGGATGATAAATTGTGTTGTGTGGTTGAAGTGCACCGCAGTGTGCTGTCCTATTTAAATTGACAAGCAGCCTCTGCAGCTATATGACTAAACTCTCATACCTCTATCCTGGTATGGGAAAGCTGGCAGGAGGATGCATGTGAATTGCTCAGGGCAATGAGTGCCCCTTATCCACTATGGAGAGAGATTCTTTGACAACCTGGACAACCTGGTGTCCTCTATGAAAGCCTGGATAGATTGTATCCTTTTTGAAACGTTGTTTTTTTGAGGCAACTAAACACTCAGGGTCAGTGGGTGGCCACGGGGGAAGTGAGGAAGAAACAGAAAGGGAATGTTAGAATTCAGTAATACATCATGTTAGTGTCAGTGTTGTTGTGAGAAAGAGTTACAGAGCTGCACTTAAGGTCTAACCGTCGCTCTGTTTGTCTTTCCATTTGTCTAGCTGTCTGTCAGTATATGTATATCTGACAAGGACATGATATTTGGCTTTTTCTCTTTCCTGAAGCGAGTGATTTTTGTTGTCCAGAAAAAATATGCTTTTTAAAGAAAACCCTGTGTAATACATGCAATCGTGCAATTAGCAATATTTGTTTGAGTGGTTAAAGTATGTATCGTCTAGTGACTTATTTCTCCAAGAACATGTTAATTATTGATGAAAGCCCAGTAGCAGACTCTTCAAGAGGTTTGTGAGAAATCCCGATGGGGGTACCAATTTATGGCTGATTACCGTGGGCTAACCAACAATATTTAACAAGGCTGTGGGCTGATAGAGCTGTATGCTTACAGGCTTTCTGGCCCACTCCCAATGCCCACCATCACGATGCACATGCTTAGAGAGTCCAAGGGATAGTTCAGATATTTTGAAGTGGGGTTGTATCATGAGATACTTATCAATAGTCAGTGTATTATCTACAGTAGATGGCGGTCGACATGCCCCCAGTTTGGAGAAGCAGGCAGTAGTACCAACACGGAAGCTAGGCAATGTACTGCTGTGGACAGGGCCAGCAGCAAAATGTATTTTAGCCACCAAAAAAAAAATAAAGCCCTCCACCTTAAAAAAATATCGGTTTAGGTTTGCGCTTTTACTAGACTATTTTCACTACTTTACCTTGCCTTTATACAGCCTTTTCTGACGATGAATTGAAGCAATTATATCTATACTCTCTTCAAAGCCACCAGACTCCTTTTGACAAAAACAGTAATTTTACCTTGCACCTTCACATCTGACTTTGGTATTAAAAGGTTTGTTCGGATTCACCTAAGTCACACAATAATAGGGAGGCCTTTGCAGGTGCATCAGTGCACGCATGCATCTTGCGTATCTTTGTACACATGCATGGGCATAAATTTCATCAGATTGGGGGGGGACAATAAACAAAAAAAATTTAAATTATTGAAGGGGACACAAATAATACATACATAATTGTACTTGTATATGATATGTGTGGATGTGAAACTCCAGTAAGTAGGCTGGCATGGCTTTTTTATCCACTTTAAACATCGGAAGAAGTGACTATTTTCTCTAATACAGATGATGCTGAACTGAGAACTGAGCCTCCTAGCAAGCAAGCTAACTAACTAGCCAGCCAGCCGGCCACAAAATTAGTAAAGTTTAACAACTTGATGTTTCATTCACACACTCTTGTCACAGCGTAGAAAAGCACAGCGCTCTCGCCAGATGAGTGACAACTTTTTTAGGCTCGTATTCTGTAACTAGTGAAAACATGTTGGGTGGAATTATCAAGCTAACATTAGCTAACTAATTATCTAACAAGCTACCAAACAAGCTATGTAACTTTATACCTGCTAACATAGTGGACTCGTGGAAAAATACAAAAAAGTTTTTTGTCATGACTAATTTATTAATGACTCAGCATCATCTGTATTAGAGAAAAGAATCCCTTTATCTGATGTTTAAAGGGAATAAAACAGCCTCCCAGTCTACTTACTGACGCAGCCATTCTCTCCCACGAGTCCCACCGGACTCCTGTGTACCGTCAGATCCGGCCTACGGAGAGCCTTTTCACTCTCTATTTAGCCCCATTGTAATTTGGTTGCAGTTCCACCAGAGTTCCACTGGGGGCGATCGCAGGCGAGTGCAAAATGAATGGGACTCTATGGAGCTAGACGGCTAAATGTGTGTTTTTCGCTTGATTGTCGTTGAGAAATCTCAGATTTGATTGTAGTTTTTGCAAGTTCAACATGGATTATAGGTCGAAAGTTGAATGAACTAGTATTTATGTCCTTTCGATTTCTTACAGGTTGAGTCGTTGTTGCCCATAACACGCTAGCATTCTGCTAATGAATGCTGATTGGACTTATTACGACCAGAGATTCCGCTTGATGACATCCAAAGCGGAACCAGAATGTCAGAGTGAATATTTCGGCGTGGTCTTTAAAACATTAGCAAACCTCTTTCTAGCACATGTATTGACAGGGAGAGCCTACCTGTCAGCTGTGTTGTTGTAACCTGACTCCGCCAGATGGATTGCTTCGCATTTGCTCGGCATATCCATCTGGGAACTTTTCGTTGGAGAACTTTTGGGAAGGGGCGAAAATACTGGTTAGCTGATTGGATAAACCATCTGTCTATCACCACCTATGTTGGCGATAGACGGGCCAAATCAACCAAGCGGATCAAACTCTTGCCGAAACTAGTCGGGAGAAGAGCAAAAACATCTTTTCCTCCGAGAAAAGTCTCCAGTGTCGTTTTTTTTGCTCTTCTTTCAATGAAGGAATACTTTCTAATTTGGATAAAACTTGCGCGATAGCTACGCTCATCTCATCCGTGGAAGTTGCCATGTTGTTTAGACACCTAAACCCGCTTCAAAACCAACGCTGATTGGTCGGTCGTTTGGCGAACGGCTCCAAATTTTCTCTATCTCAAGATGCCAGACTGATCTGCGAGTAGAAAACTGGAGCTCGCGAGATCAGGACGGTCTCACGAGGCTAGTGTTGTCGATGCCTCGAGAGAAAAAAGGAACTGACTCAGAGCTTGCCGTAAAGCAGTATCTCTGGCCGTACGATGTGTATAATGTCATTGACATTTTAAAAGGCTTTTTAGAACAAAAAATCCACTTTAAAAAAATCTAACACCCAGCAGTGTGTATTTTCTTAGCCTCCCCTTTCGAATGCAACATTCAAATTACAAGACAAAAAATTATATCCTGAGAAAAGTGGATTTTGAGGGGTATAGCTCCATAGAGTCCCATTCATTCTGCACTCGCCTGTGAGCGCCCCCTATATGCAACCAGAGTGGAACTGCAACCAGTTTAGAAGCCGGAAGTTTTCCAAGAGTGGAACTTCTTCCCTTTATTAAAAATTCTTTGGTATGAAAGGTTATGTTTAAATAATGTATTAATATGTTCTTTTGCTAATGTTAGATATTTACACAGCTAAAAGACATATTTTGCATCACGGAGATTAGTTTTATTAGGGCGTTCACGAACGTTAGTTGATGTTGGCTTCTGTGTGTTGCCAGATCTCGCGAGAGTTTGGTCCTGAGACAGAAACAGGTCTCAAACAAAGTTAATTTTCTCCTGATGTGCCCGTCTGAAAAATGCCATTTTAGTGTCAGAATGTTCTGGAGATATGTGGCTTGTTTAGGAATGGCTCCAATTTATATACAGTATAGAAATAGATATTACCGTATATATTTCTATACTTTGGTGACTATGGGGTGAAAGATTCGCTCATAATCTGACATATGGGTTCAACACGTCTCTGGTACCGTTAACGTAAAGGGAGAAAACCAAGCAGTGGACCAGACCACTTTGAGGTAAGGGAGGGGGGGATTTAAAATGTTTCTAAACTTAAAACACATTTTGTTGCCCTGTGTGTGTTTGCTTTGTTTAACTACTTACACAATTATTTGAAGTGTATATTATTTACAATACACAGCGTGGTTTTAATTATATTTTTAAGGGGGGGGGGGGGACAACCCTCAGATGCGGTTTAATAATATGTTTATCCAATACATTTATCCATGTTAACACGGACATTTTTTTTTTAATACTTTATTTTAATTTTCCAGTTTACAAGAACAAGAACAAACGCAAACAAACAACCCCCCATCCCCCCTCCCCAAAAGGATGCTCCAATATTTTAATGTAGGTATAAAATTTTCGAGGTCTGTCACATTCCAACATCACATTATCCACATAATCTAGATAGGGCTGCCAATTTTTAATAAAGGTGTTGTATCCCTTTCTAAGGTTAAATGTTATTTTTTGTAAAGGCACAGTTATTCATTTCTAAATACCATTTAACACGGACATTTTTTCTCAGCGTTAAGCTGCTATGTGAGAGACGCAGTTTTGCAGGTGTTTAGGGGTGCGTACCTACTCACCGCAGGAGGTGGTGATAGATAGATAGATAGATAGATAGATAGATAGATAGATAGATAGATAGATAGATAGATACTTTATTTGTCATTCTCACAACACTGAGGAGAGCAAAATAAGAAATCAGGTCTCGGTGCTGACCAACTACTATAGTGATTAATAAATAATTAAAAACATTCCTTCATAAGCCCTATCCTACTTAAAACAATTACAAATAAAATAATTTACAAAGACAGCATCAGAATAGCAGCAAGTAAGTAAATAAATAAAGTGCAGTGCTATTTCTTGAGAAGACTCAAAGGCATGGCAGTGTGGAGGAGTTAATTAGTCTGACTGCATTCGGGTAGAAGCTGTTCTTCAGCCTGGTGGTCCTTGCCTGGATACTACGCAGCCTTCTACCTGAGGGGAGGTGGGAAAACAGTCCGTGTGCAGGGTGGGTAGAGTTTCTCAAGATGCAGGTCACTCTGTCCCTGCATCGGCTTGTGTAAATGTCTGAGAGGGCTGGTAGGTCGCATCCGATGGTCGCAGTAAGAAGTAATGGTACTCACGTGGACAAAAATCAGAAGTGCCGGTACTACTGGTGAGTTCAGGCCCATTTCAGGCACTGAGGTGTATCTTCTTCTTTTTTTTATGGAGCCTGGCAACCAGTGGCCTAGACTGAGGTCGCTGATCTGCTAGGAAGCTTTTAAGATAACCTATGACAAAAAAATGGAAACCCCAAAAAAAGGAAACCCGTAAAAGTTAAGATGTTCGGATGTTCTTTTATCAGCTCAATTTAAGGGACAGTATATCCCCCAGAAACCTCCTTAATGAGGTTTGTATTGCACACATTTTATGAATGAAAAAAAATGGTTAGCCTCTCTGGATTGACGTCTGTAATCTGTTGAAGGATCTAGCAAAGCTGACAGGCATGGGGAAGAAAGCTTTATGTAATAAATTATTTCCACATTCTGAGCTACATAATATATACTACTGTACTGGACAGGAACATTAGAGCATCTCACCATTTTAAACAACATTTTATTAGCATTTAACATTCATTATTCTTAGACAAGCCAACTAAACCTCAGACTGAATGAAATTATCCTAAATAATTGATTTAAAATGACGTTGTTTCAGTTTTAGTGTCCAGGACAGAACTACATAATATATCTGTTTAAAACAATTTTCATGATTAAGGTTTTTAGAAAAGACAATTAAGGAAGGTCTCTATGGAAAAATACATTGTCTGTACAAAACTAGTAGAATAAAGGCTCACAGACTTTTTCTCTCTATATTAGTCTGACTCAGTCGTTAACAACTTCAGATCAAAAGGGTGATCTGAGAATGACTTTATACCAAAGAGTACCACAGGCATAAGAGAGGCAAAAGAAATGAAAAGCTAGTAGGAGTCTATTTGCATTTATCTTTTCAGTTTAAAGCCAATTTCAGTTTGTCACTACTGAGACAGTATGTATGTGTATATATAACAAAAAAAGGGATATAAATAAAGACCATCAATAAAATCATAAACAGGTGTTTCATATTCAGGATTAAATTTATCCACTGAGCACATTGCCTTGGGACTCCCTTATTTTGTAATCAGCATAACCTGGAAAGACAATTGATATAGACTACTTTGATTTCTCACATAGAAAGTACACAGAGGGAAGAGGCTGCACATTTGATACTTGAACTTTCTTTCACTCACATAAAGATCTTCCTTGTGCAGCATTCATATTGTTTTCAGTCTCCAGTGCAGCTGTAAGCACAGTGATTTTATTGTGGTTTTATTGTCAAATTCAGTAAAGTGTACATTTATTCTTTGGGGGAGCTGTTATTGCCATTACTGTGGTTATGGCTTAACGCTCTCATTTGTGTTTCAATGCAAGTTACATGTTTATGTAAAGTGACATTGTTATTTTGTTCAGTGCATTGACCGACATCTGTGTGTACCTTCTGTGCATGCTTTCTGCAGGCTACTGTAAGTAGGAAAATGTAACTGTTTATTGATATTTTCACATTTGATTAACATCTTTCTTTACTGTCTTCACAGTTAATTAACATTTGATAGTTTCAAATTAGAGGCAAGTTGCTATAACAGCTTAATATAGTTTCTCCTCTTGCTTTATTTGTGCATGTATAATGTCTGTATTCAACATTTTGCTCCACATTATGTGTTTTGGTCCCTGCTGTTTCCTCCCCCTGGGTGGTCCGGCTGTGACTGAATGAATATCTATGGCAAATTTGATCACATTTTATATCCTCATATTATTGCATTTCATTATTTGATGTGAACAGGGAGATTTAATTGGCTGATAAGGAAAATCCGGAATGGTTGTTGTGCTGGATTATGATTTTTAAAATGAAAATTGTCTCTCACTTTGTCTCTTGCAGTTGCCAGTTTCATTTTGACACCCTTGCGGGATGTCGCACAAAAGTTTTTGCATATTGAGTGCATTAAACCATTGAAATATTCTGTCATTCACACAAATGTAATAAGCCCACAGTGTCTACAGATTTGCCATTAATTTAGTAGAAGTGTTACAGACAGAAGGAGGAAGACAATAGGTGAATAAATCTTTTATTTCCTCATATAAAACTATAATTTGAATTATGAATGCCACTTACTACTCAGAAAATAGTTCAGCTCATTGCCTTTCTGCTGGCTGCTTGCTGCAAGCTTGGCATTAAACTTTTATATCTGTTTTGAACTGTTAGGATGTGCTCTCTTTTTTCCTGCCAACCTCTGCACTGTTCCCCCACTAGATTTATTGGAAATGTGACAAGGCAACCTGTTTGCTGACAAACTTTCTCTGAATATCTTCCTCTTATTTCTAAGAGCCCTCGTTTCCAAGAACGTCTGTCTTCACTGAGCCTGCCTGGTCAGGCCATATCAAAGCGGATTAATGCAGATATTAGTTGGTTAATGGTCAGGATGAGGCTTGGAATCAGAGATAGGACTGTTGACATTGCCATCAAACCTGAGGCCATGATAGAGTAGCTTTGCAGGGCAGCGTTGTGCCAGAGTAGCAAATGAAATCTCAGGTAGGAAAGGGGACACTCATTGGCATTCCTCCCACGTCGCCTGAGTCCCTGTTTCCTCCCAGCGGCCAGCACCCAGCTTCTCAGCAGTATTATATTCCAGTCCTGAGTGTGCTGCCTGCTCCTAATAAACAACGGAGCCAGAGTCACAAAGGTTTGCTGAGTTAGAGCCCAGCCACCCTGCTCTGTCTATCTTGCTCAAAGGTTGGCCAAGACCTTTACTTTATGCTCAATGTCACGAGTTTTAAAACCCTTGCTGTTACTGCTTTGCTCCTAGGTCTGAATGTCATTGAGCTTGGGAAAAGACAGGGCTGAGAAGGGACTTTGGCATTTATCCCAGCGACAATAAAGGATTTAACTCTAAAAGACAGCTGTTAAATGGTGTGCCTTTTTCAGCCTCTTATCAAATTTTCTTCAGTCCACTGGGGAGGAGTTTCTGACCCTGTTCTTTGTATTGTAGGTTCCACCCTGTGTGAGGAGGTCTCTGCTGCTGTTACTTCACATCCAGGCCTACCCCACCCCTCCTCCCCCTCTGCCAGCGCAGGGCAGCCACATAAGTGTTGGCTTGATTCCAGGGAGGCTCCGATCCTGCAGCCACGTCAATCACGTCTTCACCGCTGGGTAACTATCAAGCATGCAAGCAGACTACTCCTGCCTTTGAATTGTTTTCATTGATTAGAGGCCCAGACTTCTGAGATTATGTGGTCTTGTTTTTGGGATAGTTTTTCATGCTTATTTGTTATTTCTGGGGTCATTCATGTGTGCATTTTCATGTAAAAGAGGAATTTTCCACCCAAGCATGCAATACACTCAAACACACACACACATACACAAAGGTGCCAGACGGCTCAGGAGGATTCCCCAGGGGTTTGATCAGAGCTGTTGTGTCTTTGTTTTTTTTGTTTTTGTTTTTTTAAGCCCATTGATTCTGACTCCAGGTGTCATCTACTGAACTGTGTCAAACTCTGCAACTGCATTTCAAAGCATGGTCTCAGTGAGGCGAAGAAAAGCAGAGGATAAATCGGCGTTTTGGATGAAATGTCTTGTCTGCAAAGCATAACGTTGCAGTTGAACAAGTCAGTTACACATACTGATGAGCTGACAGACATGCAATATGTAGAGAGAGAGAGAGAGAGAGATTTGTCCCTGTGGGGAAATTGGTTTGCAGCACAATCACAAGGCATTTCATCACAACATTACAAAAGTCACCACTAGACATACTCCTACACATACCCAAACTTCGCACTTTGCAACAAATTAGGCGTAAGGAAAAGAAAAATAGTTTGGACAGGCCAGACTAGCTGGACATCGTTTGTGACCAGGAAGGAGTGGTCATGGGGAACAAGGTGCTAGTGCATTACCGGTTTAAAAACTAAATGGCTTACAGTTCAAATGAGATGGCAAGGGGGTCCCTCTTGTTACCCAAAGTGTTGTTTGCCTTCTTTATTGTTCTATCTCTGTAGATGCACTTGTAATACTAGGTAACGTAATCCCGAGCAGTTTGCTGGCCAACAGTTTTTCTGAGAACTAACAACGGCCAGCAAACTGCCAGGGATTACGTTGTGGACAGGAGTTCTTAAAGCTGCACTATGATGTGTAATGTGAAAGGAGTCGTAATTATGAACTCCACCCAACTCTGCAGTTTCCTTCAGCTCTTTTTTTGTGTTTTAGTGTCCTTCAGCTCAGTTTTATTTACGGCCTATAACTTTTGTTTCCAATGATAAACCCACTGTACACTATCTGCTCAGCAGACAGACAAGGTTACGGACTAACTGGTGAACATAGTGAAGCATTTAGCTGCTAAAGAGTCAGATTTCTTGCTCAGGAGTTGGTTGAGACCAAAATAGAACTAAAAGGAGAGTCGATATTGCTTTACATTAGCCGGACCAAAAGACCTAAAACATGACTCCAAATGAATGCTAATGATATTCCATGTGTACTTGATGTGTAATGCAACCGTTTGGTACCACGATCGCCATATTAACTTTTTTAGTTTACAGCTTGTTCTGCTGGCCAAAAAAAGTTAATTATTGCTGCTTTAAATTTGTTTTCCATTCATAACCATTCATAAATTTGTTTTTGGGAAATTTGTGTCAAAGTTAAGCTTGTGTGTGCTTAGACAATTAGTTTGTGGTCCAGTGGACACTGAGCTGTCCAATGACCCCAATGTCCTGTCTGCTTAGCCACATCTGGAAGGAAAACAAATTTTGGATGGAAAATGAGACACTAGACTTCAGTTTGTTTTGTCTCTGCATGCTTTCTGTGCTCATAATGCCCTTAAATGAACTGACTGACATAATATCACTGTAGGTGTATTCAGTCTCCTTCCTACACATAAATTAGGCTCACATGATCATAGAGAGAGATGCAAGCTCCGGCGTCCTTTTGTTTTTCTCCCTGCTCTTCCCTCCAGCTCTGCTACGGTGCATTTCATCATCACGTACACACTACCATTGTCATTTGAGGCTTCTCCGAGTTAAATAAATGGGTCCTGGATTTCCGCCGAGTTGTCATTACGTGTGTTTGACCCTCTGGAGCCGATTCAATCACTGTCTACCCACAAGTAATATCCTTTGCCTGCCCTTATCTCTGACTCCAAATTACTGAGCTTCAGTCCTGTTTTCACATCAGAGCAGCACAGAGGGAAGCGAGGGAACAACAAGGGAGCCTAGCGAAGGTCATAAAAGGTAGCTGTTGGACAGAAAAAAGCTTGTGTGTAGATACACAAGGTTGCAACGATGTTGAGGACGTAGACCCCGCTCCATGCCCTGGGCTGGCAGGGAAATTAGCGCTGCACATTGCTCACTCAAGTCATCGAACTGGTGTGACATGAGGGAACATTGCCTCGCCTCAACTGCTGAACATAAGAGATCTGGTTTTGGAGTTGCAGCCTGTTAAAATGTTATCTTGCTCAGAGACATTTGAGAAGGGTTTTCTATACTTTGTCAGTGAGAGAGATTTTCCTTTCTGCTTTTTCCTCTTGCCTTATCTGTAGGCTGCTGCATTATAGCCAGAACTGATGATTGGCAGTCTGCAAGTGTAGTCCATGCCTTTTTATGATACAAACCAGTGTAGCAACTGTACATAGGCTTGTGCCCAAATGTATTAATCTGCTCGACTGCTGAAATTAACCTCCCCTCATGTTGCAGCACTCCTGTGTCACAGAAACAGCAAATGTGGCAGCACGCTCACCACGGTACCCCTATGCTAATTAACTACAAAATAGCCTGAACTGCAATCATCAACATGTTTCCTAAAGGTTTCTCCCCTCCAAAGCTCCCGGCCCATAATTCCTTCGTCTATGCTGATTCCCACTTATTACCATATATCCTTTGCTGCATTTTCTGCATTACATCGTAATCTGTGTTTTAATAAAGCATAAAGCATATAATTACTCTGTACATCTAAAACTGGCTAAATATATCAACATCAACATCACATTAGAGCTTTAAGCTTTAAAAAACCTGCATGTGACCATGGATGAACCATAGAAGCAACTCTGCATTGCAGAGCTCAGTGTTAAAATCACTCACTGTTTGTGTGGCTCTCTGCTAATCTATGTTCAAGGCAGCTTAGCCTGCTTTCCCACCATGAATATCCCTGAGTTTGTCAAAGACCCACCACAGTGGCTACTGGGAGCATCATGTTCCCCATCACGTCTTCTCCCTCTTTCTACTCTCCTTCACTCTATAATTCTGCGCCTCTACTCCCTTGTCACAGTTTTATCTTCTTATCTCATCTTTCATTTGAATCTGCTGCCTCCCTTTTTCATTTTCTTGTTCTCCTTCCTCCTTGTTGTCCCGTGATGAGCTGGAGGCTGCCATGCATGCGTGTTGTGCTCCAGAGGCCCGAGGATGAGCAAATGTGGCACTCCCTCTCCCTTTTCTCACTAGTCTCCCTTTTTGCTGTCACATCTCCCACTCCTCCTCTTCACTTCTTTATTTCCCATTTCACATAGCATGTTTCTCTTCCTCACTCTCTCTGCCTGTCGCCTCTGAGAATGATGGGTAATGCTCTGGGAATGGGGGTGGGTGAAGGAACAGAGATGTAGCCTCTCGACAGAATCACCCTTACTATTCGTTCTTCTGGTGTGTGTGCGTGTGCGTGTGTTTGTGTGTGTGTGTGTGTGTGGTTGTGTGTTTTATTGAGTTGTAAATGGGTGGTTGTTCGTCTTTACGCTGGTGTGGGAATATGTGGAAGGTAAGGGTGTGTTGTTTATGTTTGCTGCATCTCATTGTTCCTATTTGAGGAAATAAGAATTTATGTGTGTACACGGTTTGAGTGGTGAGCTGTGGGTCATAGTGTGTGAGGATGGTGCTTTGCAAATGTGTTTTCTACGATGGCTTTGAGGTATGAAAAACCACCAACATTGGACAAAACACAATAACAAAATAGAAAACAACATTTTAGAAAACCATTAACAAATCAGACAACACAACAACAGTTTAGAAAACAGAACATTTAATAAAACACAACCTACTTTTTAGAAACCTCAGCAACAAAACAGGAAACACAACAACATTCAGAAAAGGTAATAAACTCTGAATTGACTTGGATTCTGTCCAATCATGAAGAATTGTTGGTCATACCTTTACTTTTTTGTAAATTGTTGTTGTGTTTTCTAAATTTTGTTGTACTTTTAAAAATGTTGTGTTTTCAGTTTTGTTGGGTTTTCTAAAATGTTTTTTCAGAAATGTTGTATTTTCTATTTTGTTATTGCTTTTTGTCAAATGTTGTTGCGTTTGGCACCTCAAGGCCACCAAAGTCCACACTGGATATACATGTATATGTACATGCATGTGTTAACAATCAGTCTGGCGTGCACTTACGCAAGTTAGCAGGCGTGCACTTGTGTAAAATTAAATCCACGTCAGCAGGCAACCATTCAGATAAGATTAACAGGACCTGACATTTCCTTCGTTTCAGACAGATGCTTGCTCCAGTTCCCTCAGAACATTTCCCCTCTCCTCTGTCCTCCATCCAAATTACATTTTATCTCAGTCTGAGGATATTCCCCCCCCCCCACTTATCCCGCCAGCCCGCAGCAAGACCTGTTCTCACCATTAATTTGATTTCTGATATTCTTATTACAGGGCAGTGTGATTAGGAAAGCATGAGTTAGATGAAAGGCTTGTTTTATGCCATATTGAAGCCAATTAGCTCAGAGTACACACTTTCACCTCAGCAGTCAGATGACCATAAAGTCTGATATTCAGTATTTAGGCTACATCAGTGAAGCAAATTGTCTTAGTAAAAGCTTAAAGGATAATGCGTTTTTTGTGCAATGTCTACAAACAACTGTCACGATGGTGGAAGAAATAAAAAATTAATGTGGCTCATGTATGATGTATGTCCCAGGATATAACATGTTGCTTTGTCAATTATTTTTATTGTATTGGTTTATTTGATAGGGACCATGCATATTTATGAACACTGTTATATTAAAAACACCATGTAAATATGCCAGAATTAGTAAAAATAACTACTTTTCATCTGCAGTCCCTTTTCACCTATGTCCCAGGTGACATAGGACTAACATAGAGACAGCCAGCAGTCATACAGTACTCATTCACTATAAATTAAAAGGTACACTTAATGGTGACATATACATTGACAAAACAAACAAAAACAAAACATAAATTCATGATGACAAAGACATTATTCATCCACCTCTATACTGCATTAAATTTAACCGTGAAAGTGTATGTGTAATGAAATGTGTGAGTGCATTTCTGGTTTTCTAGAAGCCACTGTTTTAACTATTATATATACACAATATATAACTAATTAACTCCTGAATTACAATATTATCACATTAACCTTGCTTGAAATAATAGCTATAATTTGATATGGAAAAAAACACACAACAGTTTCTATTATTATATATAAGAGCCATTATGCAAACATTTTTGTTAAATGAATGTCCGTTTGAATGGGCAGTATACAAATTTGTGTAATGTGGCGTACAGTGAAAGACAGTTTTATGTAAAAGTACAGAACATGGGGCCATAATGTGGGATAGTGAGTAATGCTTAAATAGATGTGGACATAATTTATACATAAGCACAGTGGATGTCACAGGGATGTCACCAAGGGCCACAGTGAGGAAATGTGATTATCATTTATGCATAAGTACCATTATTGTGTGGAAACAGCTGCACTGAAGAAAAGAAATCAGTTGTTGGAGCACTCTTCTAAAAGGGCTGCTTTAAAGCAAACTACCTTAGTACATTTATTTGAGTACACATTTTAGGTACTTGTACCTTTTAATTTTTTTATGCTACTTTATACATCTTCTCCCCTACATATGTTTTTAGTTTTTACTCCATACATTTATCTACGGCTATAGTTGCTTTGCAGATTGACATTTTACATTGTAAAAAACCTACCATAAGCTGATAAAATTCAAAACATTTATAAAAAACTTCTTGGAGCCCCTTGTCATGTTTCAGATGTCTGAGTTTTTAGCACTTCCACCGAAGAGACATTTCTGGGCTCCCAAGTAAAACGACCGCATTTCAATCAGGAGAGACTTCCTAAACGAATATGAACATATTTATTGTACAGACAAACATGAAATGTAACGAGTCTCTGGAGATTGGACTCCATTGAACCCAAATGTCATAAAGGGTTAGTGAAACCCAAACATATCCCCCGATGGAGTCCAGACACTCGTGGTGGTGATGAAGGTGCACAGGAACCATCGACAGCCAAGCGCTGACTATACCAGAGGCCGTGGGCGAGACCACCGGTGGTAGAAGGGGAGGACGCGGGACGCACTCTATTCCTGAAACGACAACTGCAGGGGAGAGAGCAGATTTAAAACAGGATGTCATGCTGTGATAGGCTTGTGACAAATGGCCGACTCTGATTGGTTTAACTAACGACACAGCTCAATCTGATTTACTACTGACAAGTGACATGAAACAGCTGATCATTAGGAGTGATGAAAAAAGGAATATGAAGTCTTCCTGTAAGAACTTACGCTGAGCTTCATTAGTCATTTCAACAAGTCCCTCAAAATGACATATGTTTACGTTCAAGCTACAAGCCCTCTAGCAGCTGTAGTAATTACAATGTGAGCAAAAGAGCAATTCAGAGTGACCAAGTCTGTGCAGGGATGAGGTCGGGATGGATGGTTCAACACGAGCACACGAGTTTAACGCAAGAGACTACCGTTTTTTTTTTTTTGTTAATTGTTTTCAACCAGGACCACGGCCATTCCAAAACCTTCACCACATTAATTAAGGTTAATATCTTTGTTATTCTAAGCGAAACCATGATCTTTCCTTGTGCCTGAACCTAACCAACCCTTAACCATAGTGTTGTCACATAGTATGGATTTATTTGTGAGATCAGAAAATGCTCTCAAGTGAAGTTACAAATTACATATTTTGTCGTTTAATAACGAATTGTTGAATTATCTAATATGTCACAAGAAAGCAAAGAATAGAGAAATGTCCAAATACTGAAAACAGATTTGTGTTGCAGAACTTTGTTGTCTTCTTCTTTCCAAATCCATTTGTCATTTTACGTCGACTCAGATTTATCTTGTTCCTCTTTGGAAAGACCCGACCGCTAGATCGGGAAGGGTCCAAAAACTATACGTCCCAGAAAACATAGGGCAGCAAACCAAACTATTGTAAATTTAATAAAGAAGTCAGGCAATAATTGGCTCTTTTCATCATTCTGTAAGTAACTGTGATCTGATTTTATGCTGCACATTGCATTAGGCTGCGAACGGCCAAAGTGAAAGTAGTTAGTTACCTCACTGAGAAGTTTGAGGTGTGCAGCCAGTCGCCTGCTCAATGCGGCTGATACTCCCTGCAATCTCTCAAACTGATCTGTTGTCAAAAAAAATGCAGAAAATAACCGCCGTCTTGTTTTGAAGATAGATTAGTGATGAACGATAGCTGTCAGTGTCAAGCTTACTAACAAACAAATTGCATTTCCGGTCTCTACGTCATAATAATAGTCAACTCCTGTTTCGCCAGTTAAATGCTTTTAATGTGAAGTTGCAACAGTAGGAAATGTTGGGTTTGCATTAGCAGTAATTGAATTGTGTTACCTAATTTGGCAATAGATAACAAAAATGTATTTAAATGAAAATCTTCGATTGCCACTTTAAAACTAACACCTCGACCGACTAAAAACAGTAAAGCCGATAGTCTTAATTTGCTTTGTATCAACTCGTTTGACAATGACTTCAATGAAATGGACGTTCATTATTATAAAAACGTTACGCACTAAAGCTTTAAGAGACGGATTCTACTACTGGCTCAGTTTAAAGTTAGCTGATGTGGCAAAACCAGAATCATTGTTATAGCCACAGTGACAAGAATGAATGATACTCTTACTGTATCGTGTCGGGAATGAGCATTACACATTGTGCCCTGCTTTTCATGCAGGCGAGACCATTATCATGTATGCTGTGTGAAATAGAGTGGAGTTGAATGAGTAGCTGGGCAGTATGTGTATGTGATGGTGCCACTCTGATGTGTTATGAGCCATTAGTGGAGTTGTGGAACAGGGAGGTCATTGATCTTTTGTGTATGCGTAGGTTTGTGTTTTTATGTGTGCACCTATAAAAGGCACATACAGTTGTTTGAACTTCTGTATATTTCAGGTTATAGGCTTGTGTATTGGTATGCATCGTTGTACACACTGTGCTGTTTATCAGCCTACTTAGCATTCTGTAGGCATTTTCACACCTTTTAGTGCTTATCCTGGAGCACAGTAATTGTGAGGGTGAGAGACAGAGGGTCTTTTCATTGGTATCCATTGGTCCCACTACCAGCACTGAGTTGCCCTTCATTAGGGAGAAGTTAATCCCTACTTATGGTGGTGCAAGCAGACACTAAGAGTGCAATGCAGAAGTCAGCACATTCATTACTCTGTGGCTTTTGCTGGAGAAGGGCATCTGTATGAGGTAATGAGAACAACAGTTTTTTTTTTTTTGCTGGAATTTAACAACAAGGCCAATGGACATATTTGTCATGTTTTGCATTCCCGAGGCATGCATGTGTTTTTTTTCCTTCATTTTCTTTACCCATTTTTTTTATTTCCATGAGGTCTTAAGTCTCTTCCAATACCCTCGGCAAAAGGCACCTTGCCACTCATCATTATTATTGTTATTATTATTATTAAAAGGTGAGGAGGATATGTGAAGGTCATGCAAAGCCATGAAAACTATTGTGCACAAATATACTATAATAAACTTTTGAACATTTACTAACACTGAGAGCGTTAAGTAAGATTTTAAACTTTGGCAGAATATTGGGTTGTTTAGTAGTCTGGATCAACGACCCTTCATTTACCGGAACATCCGTCGCCGCCGGATCTTCCGCCGGGATGTCCCTCGCCTTGCAAAACTCTGTTGGTTTCGGGAAACCTCAACAAACTTGTAGCTTGCAAGCTATTCGCTAAAAGTGGCAAGTTTTGAATGAAAATTTGGATCGTGCAACAAGGCAGGCCTGCGTGGTTCTTTTGGGGAATGATTGTAAAGATTTACAAAGAATATGTTTATGGCATTTACTATGTAACTGGGACATTTTGGGACCGATTGGCAGGGATTTGCTGTGGACAAAGCGAGACTAGTTGTTTAGTATCCTCGCCATGACAATAGTCCAAATTCTCTCGCTCACACATCTTAATCAGTTACATGAGGGAAAATGTAGTTTAAATGTTTACTATCCTTGTGTGGCCGAACGGGTCATATAATCCCACATTCAGCACATAAACAAACCGAAAGAAAGGGGATAACGACAATATGCTAAAATAAAAAAACAGGTTCTGTTGAATTACTGTCACAGGGGTAAGTAGCGAGGCTTGGACCTAAATGCAATGCAGTTCAGTTCAGAAAACGGAGTTTAATAACAACAAATTTACAACAAGTAGTTCCAAAAGCACGCAAGCCAGGAAGCGAGGAAGCCAGGAATGAGCAGGCACACACAGTACATCACTCCAAAAACACAAAAAACTCAGAGCAAAAACTTGACTCCACTGACCAGCAACACATGACGCACACAGACAGAACGAAATGATCCCACATGACATAAAGGAAACAAAGAGACTAAATACACAGGGTAATGAGGAAACGAGGGACAGGTGACACTAGGGTGAAACATATCAGACAAGGGCGGGAAAACCAAAAGACAGGAAGTAAAACCAGACAAGACTAGGGAGAAAAGACAGACTTCAAAATAAAACAGGAAATGGGAAAACCAACAGAAACATGAAACCAACTAAACAAAGAAACTTGACAAAGGGACTAGACGTGACAATTACTAATAATATATTATTAAATCTCTTTCACTTTCCCAAACAAAAGCAACAAGCATTTTATGTAATGCAACTTATGCTTTGTTAGGATTCATTTATGTGCTTAAGTCTGAGACTCAGACAGAAGACAAAAAAGAGCTGCTCTGTTTCCCACTGACAGGTGAAGGCAGGGGTGGAAAACTATTATCAGCAATTTACAGTATATCATGTCCAGGAAGCTGGACAACTCAATATTCAATATCACCTAACACAGCTTTTTCCTCATCACAAATTAATTTGCTTTCCAAACTGACAGTATCTCTTTAAACGTGAACTATTGGTTAGCACCCAAGTTACATTTCTTATAATGTACATACATGTAGAGCCACTGCTGACTGGATTATTTGAGTTGCAGTGTAACATCTTACAGGCAGGTTGCTACAAAGTAAAACTCTTTATTCAAAAAGTTAAAGACAACATGGTATCTTACTGAAAGTTCACAATTTGCCCTCTAAAATGCAGGTGTGATTAGCATAAAAGAGTAATTACAGATGCATAGAGTTCTGTGAGGTAATGAGTGGTATCATGCTGTGGAGAAATGGCTCTGATGGTGGCAAACCTTACCCACATTATCAGAGAGGCGCAGAGTCATAAATAACACTGCATTTGGCGAGTGACAGCTCACCTTGAATCCCTCCAATGTCTGAACGGTGGACGCGGGCAGCAGGACAGCTGTGAAACGTCACATGTAAATGTATCTATCAATTGCAGCAATATTAGGTAACCTCGCAGGCTACTCTTTACTTTGTCAGCAGAAAGATGTGCCACAAGAATTTACTTGTCGCCGTGAAGGATGACAGGACACAACTGAGCGGCAGAGTGGAAATGCACATCCTGGCTTACGGGCTATGCTGCTTTGAGAAGCTCTGCGTTCACATGTGTGATGGCAAAAGGAGTTATGTGGCTCTGTGAAATTGAACAAACAAGTTAATAAAATCCCCTGGCTATCTGTTACCCAATAGACGGCTGAAGTTGACAGGCGTGAGCTGATATGTGTGACTCGGTTCGTTATTTGTGTGACGTCTTAGACCTAGCCCTTGAAGGTAGTTTCCAGATTATTTTACTGTATGTTTGGAGTAACTTGTGAATGGATGCTGGTCAATTACTCCCAGCTCGGGGCCTGATTCCACAGCTGAACTGAATTGGACCATGGGTTGCCATGTCACGCTGGGGTCGGATGAGCAGACGGCATGGGCGAATGTGATTGAGAGCGCTGTCGCAGCACCTGCGGTCTCAGCTTCTGATGAACTCCTCTGGGGGCATGAATAATGTAGGCTACACATTGGGCCTGAGTGATGGGTGGTGTAATAATGCCAGGCAGAATAGCGTGACCAGAAACCCCAGTGACGGCCAATGTCTTAACCAGATTGCCAGCCAACACACACACAAACCTACCAAGGGAGAGAGATGTATTTAGCTTGCAGTCTGCTACTGGATGGTCTCTCAAGCACTGCTGTTCGAGTGAAACTGTTTGCTTTCCTTTAGGCTCTGAACTTTTCATGTAGGTTTTGAAACATAGTCTCGCTGCTCAGATGGATCGTACAGTTGTTGCATTTAATGAAGTGAGACCCAAAAGCAGACTCCTCGGATGAGGCACATTTATGTTGGTCTGCACAAGTAAAAGCATCTTGAGGGTGAAGGCAGAAAACCACAACATCAGAGATGGATGTTAGTCAAAAGTACAGGCATTCAGGCTAGACCGCAACACAGACAAAGACCGCAGTAAACTGGGAGACAAAAAATTGTGGTACAGTATATTGGAAGCAAAACTGGTTCGTGCAAAGTCTCACCACATCTAAAGGCCAAAGTGTTTATAGCTGTTCTGAGCAGCCACACTAGAGGTGGGGTGAGAAGCCTGCAGTCACAGAAAGGGCTGAGTCGCAATGAATGCTACAAATGGGGAGTAAGGGTCAGAAAGTCTCTCTTCAAAGGCATTGCACTCGTTTGAAAAGTGACAAATAGTTAAAAAAGGAGAGCTTGAGAGAGAAGTTCAAACTCTGCATACTTTCTCACCTTAGCACCAATTGCTGCATGAGATGAGGCGGGCTTGTCGATTTTGGAAAGTTATAAATATTGTCAGATTTACCCTCCCCAATGCTGATGTCTAAAAGGTGTAGGAGAAGGAGTTTCAGCCACTGTTTAACCATACGTTAACAAACATACATATTGCAGGGTTGGCCAATAGAAACAACATTGTTGTCTCAATGCTTATTGTGTATGAAAATAAAAAAAAAAGCATTGTGCCATTTCCTTTTTTACAGCAGGCATTTTTGACTTGATAAGTATTACTAATAACATTAATAATGACTCTTTTTCATTTAAGTGTCCCAGTAAACCATGACAGTGTGACAGTGAGCCAGCACACACAACACCAGGACCCTGAAACTGAAGGAGCTAAATGGAATTGTATCCAAAATGGATTATTATTATTATTATTATTATTATTATTGATTTCATGATATACACCTGCAATAACATGTCAAAATGGCCTATAGACAGTTTAGAGACTAGTATTGCTCCATGGAATGTTTCCTTATTACCTACTTTAAGGGCTAGCGGAGGTAATAACGGGGCTACAAACCTTTTTCACTGATTTATCACAGTAGGAAAAAGCACAGGTGTGTGCATGCTGTCTCACTGACAAAGCTTGGCTAGGCACTTAAATGGAACAGATCCATCATTAATATTATTTGTTGTGCAATTGTGCTTTTCCTGCTGTGACAAGTCAAAAGAGCAGCTAAGGAGGCAGGTCGATGATCACAAAGCCAGTCAGGCACGTAGTGGGCATGTAGTAGTAAGGAGAGGAGAGAGATGGTACTGGCCTCGCTATGATGACAATATGTTTTATTTATGTGACTGATGGATCTCAGAACAACAGTATGAAGTTGAACACAGCCAGTCAGTTGACTTTGAAACATGTCCAGGTGTGGTGTCTCAGGGTGGAGGTGGGTGTGACATAGAGCTGAAGACACTGGCAATCTTCCTGTCACCAGTTTGTGGCGAGTTCAGAAATAGCTCCTGTTTTGCTCTCTGTGATTTCTCCAATAAAACGTTGTACGTGTCTTTCTTGGCTCAACTTTCCTTCTCTCATATCTTGTTCTCTCTTTCACTACCCCCTCCATTTCTACCATCTTTAAAGAAAGGCTTTGTCTAAGTGAGTCGTTCTCCTGGAAAAACAAAAATTTCCAGAGACTGTGCAACCTCCAGTGGGATTTGCCCTCATTGATTACAGCTAAGCTATTTCCCGCTCAGATCCCCATCTCTCATCAACTATTTCCTCGTTGTCTTCCCTCTCCCTTTTCTCATAAACTCCCCCTGCGTCCCTCATCACTACAATTTTCTCTGTCACTCTTTGTCACTCCACTATTTTTTTTTCTTCTCTGTGTTACGCTGGTGTCAGGTAGTTTGCGACAACTTGAGGCCAATGGGAATAAAAGAGGTAACGAGGGAGAAGAAAAAAGCAAGTGGCGCAGATTCCTGGAAAAAGAAAGCATGTTTTTCTGGGCTAGTTGATGGGGTACCAAACACCACACTGCATGGCAGCACTGTGATCTTCAAAGCCTTTCTCCCTCAGCCCCTTCTCACTCCCTTGCTCCCATGTTTTCATTAGAGAGGGTATACATT
This sequence comes from Perca fluviatilis, assembly GCF_010015445.1. NCBI lineage: Eukaryota > Metazoa > Chordata > Actinopteri > Perciformes > Percidae > Perca > Perca fluviatilis. The sequence continues at coordinate 24,714,540 of NC_053121.1, read as the reverse complement.
AGCTGGCTTCAGGCATGAAGTAGTTGTAGCTTCAAAGTTTTTATCCTATCATCTCAGGCTTACAAACTCACCATATCCAATGTCCCCTGTCCTATTTGAATGACTATTCTTTGATAATTATTTCAGCAAAAACACCATTAAAGTAATTTTTTCATTTCCTGTTAAAGGCATGATGAGACAATTCCTTGCATTGTTAAGCTTGATTCATTAAAGCTTCCAAGCCAGTAGTCACAATACATCACTCTCTCTCTATTTCACCTGTCTCCCACAGGCCAATCCTAAAAAAAACAATCTTGACATGTCACCATGTACCAGCTCTCTCTTCACTTCCTACTCACTGATGGCCGGCCCATAAAAGCTGGATGTGCCACTGTGGATAATGCTCACATCTGAAGCAGGGCCACTGCCTCGATGAGAGAGAGTGAGAGAGAGAGAGAGAGAGAGAGAGAGAGAGATTTGATGGGGGTTTGCTATTTTTGTGCTGCACAAATACCTTCCCTGTCCTGTTTTCTGCTTTTGTAAAGACCCTCTATTTAATCCAGTTTCTACTCTCAGCTAAAAAAGAAGAAGAAAAGTATTTCTCGTGGAGGTGTCGCTCAATATTTATTTAATCAAGATGAAATATTGTTCTGGGACAGAATACAAATGTTAATTACATGCATGTGGTAATATCTTAATTCAGGATCATGACAGAGTGATGGTATTGTTTACCCAGCAAGGTGCCTAAGGGTGGCCTTTCAGTATGGTTTATGAGTCTAGTTAGACACTTGATTAAAGACTTGCTTTCTACCGGGGCTCCATTCTCACAGGAGCACAAAAAAGACACAGTAAGCTTTAAGTCTTTCTTCCATCATCTGTGGGTGCCGTATGTGTGGCACTTTAAATATTTACAAGTTGAAAAGATATGAAAAACGCAGGTTTTAACCACATAATATGACAAGTGAAAATCATGTATTTGTCCATTGATTATAGGATGTCTCCTTTATGTGTTAGTGGAGAAACTCTGGCAGAAACTCAGTGATGTAGTCAGCTTAGTGTTTAAATACAATGGGCTAGATTTATCAAGCCGTTTGCGCCTGTTTCCAGGCGCTAATTGGTCGCAAAGACAGACGTAACCGATGCGGGCTATTTACAAACAGGGCGCACTTGGGTAAAATCGCAGATTGTCTGCCACATGAGCGAGAAGAGACAAGTTGCGCTTTCAATATGCGTTCGTGGGAGGGTCGTGGGGAAAGTGGGAGTTCCACCCAAAAAGGTGGGAGGATAAGCGCAAAGTGCACCTAATTATATATTCCGTGGTATTTATAAAGACTGTCAGTAAGAGCGCGCCTCTATTCTGCGGGGGAAATTCTCCGCCTCTTAAAAGCAGGTCTAAACCAGCCGCACCTCGTAGACCTTTATGCCGCTGGTGAAATGGCAACAGTAATTTGAGCAAGACAAAGACATAGGCGAGGCTGAAAATATTTTTAACACAAGAATCACACTTTGTCAGTGAACACAACATCATTTAGCGTTACAGATCAAGCAGCCATGCAATATTAGAGTTACTGGAAGAAATCAAAGATGAAATTGAATCTCTGACTCAGCGTTCACATCCCATTCCAGCAGTTGTTAAACTCCTCGCTACATTACAAATATTGGCATCAGGATCATTTCAAATAGTCATAGCATCAGCAGTGGGAATATCGCAGTCTGCACTCAGTCATATCATAGCACAAGTACCGCTTTGCTACAGCGCAATTTACGGTATAGTGGGTGGAGAAAGACGCTGATTGCCTGATGGGTGTCAGGGTTGATAAATACTACGCAAAATGTGGAAGCATGCGCTATTACCGAACTCGCATAAACAGACGCAGCGCAAACTGCGCTAGTGTTAGTAAATTAGGCCCAATATCTTTACAAGGGTTAGTGCCTGTGGTATTTGCAATCTAAGAACCACTAATTAAAGTCATCAACCTTTCATTTGTCCTCCCTCAGCAATGCCTTCGTTAGTAGCAACATGATAAACTAAAGCAAGCATTAGTGCCTACAAACTTTGACACCAGAAATCAAACTCGAACTTGGATGGTTATATGGAAAACCTTGCTCAAACTCCAGAGAATCTGTTTGCGGTGTTGTACATTACATAATAAGCTGGAGTGGATAAATAAAAAACTACCTGGATGGATGCCATGTCCCGGGTGGGTTCCCTGTCTAAGTTTGGCTGGGAATTGGACCATAATTATTTCATGAGATCTTATCGTGTCAACCCCAATGCTCTTTGTGTGTGTTCTGACTTCATGATGAGTTGGCACTTAGAGGGCAAAGTGTGCTGCTCAGAAAAGAGCAGCAAATGTATACAGACATTTTTTGACAAGTAACTTCACTGTCAGGCTGCAGATCAAATGTGTCCCTGTCAGCTGTGTGCTATAGACTTTGAAAGCTGGCACCCCAGTGCTGCTTGTGCCACCCGGGCAGTCCCAAGATATAATGAGCTAACTACTCTCTATTCATCAGCACCAGTGACTCTAGTTTAATAATTAATCATCTTACGGTACAATTTGCATATTTCCAGTTTACACAACAACTTACCCAAGCTCTGTTTTTAGCCACACTTCTGTGGGTGGCAATGGCTACCTCTTTGGTTCAGACTGAAATATCTTAACATATGGATTAACATGAAACTTCATACAAACATTCATATTCCCTAGAGTATGAATCCTACCGACTTTAGTGATCCTTGACTTTGCCTCTTGCGCCACAAGCAGGTTGACATTTGTGGTTTTGAGTGAAATTTCTCTACAACTGTGATTGCCTGACTTTTAAATCAGCGGCATCCTTATTTTATAATAAATATTTGGTTTATGACCAAATACCAGCAAATGAATGACATTCACATCAGCCGTACTTTGTGTTTAGTGCTAATTAATAAATGTTAGCATGCTGACACACTAAGACTGAAAATGGGTAGTCTCGCATTGCCAGACCTTCCTCCACAGTGCTGCGGAGGAGGGTCTGGCTAGTCCACACAACATTCTGGGATAGGAGAAAAACATGCTCTGGTTTATTGGATCTTATTTCACCAGTAGCCTAAATTGCTGTTGAACCCCAGATGGGAAAAGGGTATTTTACAATTACTGTGAATGCACCACGAGGCTACCTGTTTTAAGTGAATGCACCATCTGTGTTGTTTAATTCCGACAACGGCAGCTGCGAGTGAACGCACCGTCTGGGTTGTTTAATTCCGACCATATAAACATATTGTATATCTATGAATTGCGACAACGGCAGCTGCTGCTGCGCTGCAGAGCAGACTGTTATCCCGCTGTTGAAGTCCTCCACAGTGAAATACAGTCACACTTTACACCAGGGGTCAGCAACCTTTTTGATATGAAGTGCCCTTTTCAAAATTTCTTGTTTATTAGTGTGCCATGTTAACATTACGTTTTATTATGACATCACATCAAAATGTAATATCCAGGGAATCTGTAATTTTATTCCATAGCAACATTTGATAACATTTATTTCTCATAATCAGGACCTTGTAATTATTATTATTATTGTATATTATATTATGATTATGGAAACATGGTTTTAGTATGCAGTCCTGATTGGTGGAAAATGGGCTGACAAAAATATCACTGTCAAAGAGCCTGAAGCGAAAAGTTGTGGAAAAGTCCAGCTTTAATGATGAATGGACTGATAATGAAACGATGCTGTGGCAAAATAATTATAACACAACCAGCATCATTATCGAGAATGAAGAACACGAACATAACGATTGCGTCATTCACGTGCATATTAAGTAGCCACATGTATTTGTTTTGGTCTTAAAATGCATCCATATTTACCGATCCAGCGGAGAGGACGGTTTCTTCAGCCAGCTTAAGTTTATAAGAATTTGTCCAAATTTCAAGATTCCCTGCAAACTAAGGTAAACAGACTACAAACCGACAGCTTTTGTTTTAGCTTGTTTTGTAAAAATGTGCTATTTGCAGAGTATAGAGCTGTGTTTGCGTAAAACAGCGCGGTGGACAAGAGTGGACAGAGCAGACAGAGCAGATTGAAATATCGCTTTCTACATGTTGATGCCGGTCTACACAGGTGAGTGCATTGATAAGTATTGACTTTTAACTCACGAAGGTTTAATTTTAGCCTCCTTACAGTAACGAGTCTAGCGTTAGTTCATCTGCCCCAGCGGCCGTTGGTAATCCTCTTTGTATTGTTCCCGGTCAGAGATATGAGTCAATCAAACTACCGTAAATAACAGGTCGCGCACAGGCGCCGATTGATGTTTTCCTCCGTGGGTGCTCACACGCGCACACCCTTTCAAAAAAAAAAAAGTTGTCAAAAATGTTTGCATTTCAGAACCTTAGGAAATGGATAGCGGCCGACACGAACACACACGCCATGCTAAAGCCGTAAAGTAGGCTCTCTTTCAACTCAGGACAGCGCCACTTCTCACAGATACAGATAGGATTGGAGATGAGAAGTTTAATCGGCTTCGTGGGAAATTATAAAATCAATGCCACCGCCATGACCAATCACACTATGACTCCACTCCACTTAGCACCACCTGCAATGTTTAATATTAAATTAATGTAAAAATTAACTGGCAGTCTGGCACACGTGGGTGCTCAGTATTTTCGGCACCTATGAGGTCGCGCAACTGTGAACATTGTAATTTGGCATGCGGATGAGAGAGTGCTTCAGCATTTCAACCATGATTTCAACACATCAATAACTGTCTTGCACACATATTGCCAGCGTGCCATTGGTTAAGGTCCCGCGTGCCCATGGTGGCACGCGTGCCTAAGGTTGCCGACCCCTGCTTTACACTGTTTAACGTTAGCTGTCAGCATTTTACCGGTGTTTAATCCAGCTGCTAGCTAAAGGTAGGCTAACGTTACATGCTGTCAGGTGTAGTGTAAAGTCAAGCACCGAAATGAGGCACCAAAACTTTCGTTCTTATTCGGTCTCGTTACTACCGTTTACGTCGGCACCGGTTCCCTATTGGCACCGAGTTTCGGTACCCAACCCTAATTACAAGTTAGTTGCTGAGATTTGGAAATATAGCGACATTGTTAAAATGAAGATGCGAGTTTTGGCACAAGCAATCAGTTTTAAACCGGTTAGCCAAACTTAATTTAGAACATTGCGAAACATTTGCGCAAACGGTAAAATTGTTACCCATGATGTTTGTTTTAAACATCCATCACAGTTGACAGTTTTGGTTTTACCTCCAAATAAAGCACTTGTTTATTTGACAACTAAAGTTACTTGTTTGTAACAGATTAAGATTTTACATACAAAACTGATCAGTTTTTTTTTTTTATTGTTTTAGATTTAACTACCCAACAGTAAAGTTAAATTGAAGTCCTTGATTACAATGTTAAAGTGCTACTTAGACTTTGTGCATTAGTAATAATATAATATCAAAATATAGGCATATAATATATAAAGTTACCATTCTGCATAAGTCCTTTTAACTTGTAATAAAGTATTTTTATATTGTCATATTGCTATTCTATTTACTGTAGTTAAATGATCTGAATTGTTCTTAATTATCATCATGATATTATATTGCTCAACATATTATCTTTACTCAGCAGCATAGACTGAACATAATTCCTACTAATTGGATAGAAAGGATTGAGATATAATCTATTTCCTCCATTAGTGAGATCGAACATCCATCAGTGTGTGAAGAAAAAAAAGCAACTCAATTTACTACAGTTTAATGACAGTGGCTGTCGTATCACATTTAGGATTTGGGAAATGTTCCATTACAGAATGTTTCTAAGTCTCTATGGGGCCTGACATCTGACACCTTTTTGAAAATGGATTTTCTCCAGGCTATAGCTGAAATTGTTGTTTATCATTTAACAGCCTTTAACGCTTCATCATCCTTGGCCATTATCACAAGGCTTGAACGTACCGTTGTGTTACAAAATTGTTTCAAACTCAGGAGAAATGATTCATTCAGAGCTGTATGCGACGGTATATTCAGTAGCCTTAAATGTCAGGTCAGTTCTTTCCATCCAGCTCTCTGCCTACTGTCCTTCACTGAAAGGACAGTTTGTTTGGAAAATGTGTTCGCGAGGCCTACTCAGCTTTTTCTCTTCCAACCAGCTTTGCAATGCTGTCCCACGTGTAATGATATACTGCAAATGTTGTGTGCAGCTAAAACAGGATTTACTCTCCTTTGGGTAGAATATCTGAACTAATCAAATATGAATATACTGTGGGGCATACTATTGAGGGCATAAAGAAGGGTAACAAGAAGAGAGTGAGCGTATGTTAATGCAGGTCTCGGAGTTTCATAGCGGATGAGTGCTACCTGAATATTTTAAACTCTCCTCTATCATTAGCTCTTCATTAGTGCATTGAAATCCACCCTTGAGTCATCTAATGGAAACAAATTATTCTCCCCTTTTCTTTTCCCCTACCTGCAATCTACTTCCAACTAATCAGCATCATACAGTGCCTAGTAATTGATTTTACTCACACCTGACTTGCTATTTGAGTTGGTTTTGAAGAATTAAAACATTCATTTTCTCATTTTAAGTAAAGATCTTGGCTCTTTCAGTGGTAATCATTCGCTGTCCCAATTTCATCTGTGTTTTCCACTTAGTCTGTCCTGTATTGCTGCATGTAAATGATTCTTGAAACATATTTTCTAAATTAATTTATTTGTGTTCAGTGAGAAGAAAACAGACATGACCCTGTTTACACAAACAGCTGCTTTCACACTGGATTTGTGTCTGTCCCAATTACATAGTCAGCCACAGAGTTTATGTCCCAGTGTTTTGTGACACAGGCAAAGCATCAATGTTGCATTTTCTATTTCTGTTGTAATGTTTGTTAAATTTGAATGTCTCCTGTGTGCTTCACGTCTCCTCCTCTGTTTGGCACAGCTGCTCAGTGCTGCTCTTTCTCAGGGAAACCCTGATTTATGCTGCAGCTCACACTGTAGGCTGCAGATATTTTGTGGAATTCATTGTCACCTTTTCTAATGGACAGCAAGCTGTCAACCAGATTCACATCTATTGGAATCTTTATGGCTCCCTCAGCAAATAGGAAGTGACAAGGTTGACAAGCCAGTGAGTGTGGACAGTTGAGCAGCGAGCCAAATGTCACACCACACCCTGTCAAAAGCCTTTTCTTGCCATTATAATGAGAGTTATGCTTTCAAATGAACCTCGGTGGAGTGTTGAATCCATTAAAGCTCTTTCCCTGTTGATTTGGGCTTTCTGCCGCGGATGTTCCTCATTAGCACATACTGGCACTCCATGCAAAGTTGCTGTGAATATTCAGTAATTGTACATTATTCTCTTTTAGATACCAAAACCTCTCTCAGTGACATTTTGAGCAATATTTTTTCTGACTTTAAATTAGATGTTTTGTAACATGTCACACATTTTTTTGCCTCTCTGTCAATCTTACAGTCTTCTGCTACAGGGAGCTTAACACATTTCAAGGCTGAACAACTTTGAAATGTTTACTGGAAGCAGTTGTGAAATTTTGAGAGCAACATTGGACAACAGTGTAGTTTTTACAGAACAGAAAAATATCAAATACAAAAAACAAGCATTTATACTATATTGTAAAAATGAATTAGTCCAGTAACAAGGACATTGAATTCATTAAAATATATAGGAAAGGATTGGCTTAGCAGCTAATGTTAACCAGCACTTCAGGTTTACCTTTACATACAGTGATCTAATCAGTGATGTGTTAGGATAATTTTTTTGGCCTTTATTTGATAGGACAGCTGAAGACAGGAAAGGGGAGAAAGAGAGGGAATGACATACAAAGGGCCGTAGCACACCTGAAAGTTCACTCTTGACTATGGATAGCAGCTGCAAAACAATGTTACCACAATGGTAGAGAGGCATCAAAATAAAAATAAGCAATTATAATTTGTATATACTCTAATACTAAAGTATCAACCAAAAAAAAACAAAAAACTAATGGTTTTACCACCAAAACTCAAGTGTCTTGGCACAAACTACATTTCACTTGGCATTTCAATATTCAGGCCTCTACATCTAGTACTAACTGGATGTAGTTAAAAATAGGAGGATAAATAAAAGTAAATTCTACATTTTTGAGCTGGAGTCCAGAATAAACTAATACCAAATAAACAAAGCTTTTATGGTGAAATAAACAGTGCAAATTAATTACTTGGAACCAAAGGTTTGAAAGGGTCCGCAGTACCTACACTGTGAAAATCTAATTAAAATATGTATTTTAGTATTACTTTTATTTTGTGCTTTAATGCTCTCTCGGTTATTTTAATCAGTAAAAACTTTAGATTAGAAAATGCACAGTTTTAGCCGCCTCAGTTCAGGAGAATGCCAGCTGTTTTATACATGCGCTATTAATCCCAAATGCTGCACCAGGCTATAACAAAACCATGGCTCCTAATTTGCATTATTTTTATGTTGTTGGCTGCTGGGCCATCACTAAACCAAATTATTTGTGACGTTTTTTGAGGAAGGGTGAATGAATGGATGGAAGGTCTGATCGTTAGCATCTGGTGTTTAGTCACAGTTAACTTGCAAGGTTTTCTGACCTACTTTTGTTTGCGTCAGGCTCAAGTACGGTGGCATAGTCCTGGTTGTGAAAGCCTATTTTCTATTATAACTGACTTTATTGTTTGGTCATTTCTGTACTTCCTTAATTTGCGACCTATGTGCACATAGGTCGCAAATTAAGGAAGTACAGAAATGACCAAACAATAAAGTCAGTTATAATAGAAAATAGGCTATGTTTAACATGATGATCATGCCATTATGGAAACATTATGGATGAACAGTGAGTGATGAACCTGAAAACTTTGTGTCAGAAAGAAGGTATAGTAACATCTTTTTGTGTTAAACATCAACTGACTCTAAATAAATGCATTCTCTCCCAACAGAATACTTCATCTCATAGGCTTTGCAGTGGAAGAAAACTCATCTTAATTAGCAGGGATTTCAATTGGGGGTTGTTAAATTACCTCTTTTCTGAACCAGGCGTTCCCTCTCCACACATCACTGCATGTTAGGAAGCAATGACAAGGTTGACTTTTAATCAGAGTTGCTTACACAGTAATTGTAAGGCGGTATGAGCATTTCTTTGTGTTCATTTTCTTTAATTAAGTCTAAACACAGCAGATGCACTTGTCAGTAAATGGGTATTTTAAACACAAGGGACTGTCTTAAATTATTTACTTCCCAGAGTTTTTTTTTTGCACAAACAATGCATCTGTTGCCATAATATGAACTCCTTTGAGATCAACGGTTTTATGTCATGTATGCCTAATCCCTAAAATGCCTTTTGATATAATTATAAAGGACTGACTAAATAATCTGTTATACGGACTGATGTTTTAAATCCTCTTTAGTAGCATATTGCTCTAGCTCTTTGTCAGTTGCCTTGTCACTTACTGTATATATTACACCACTGTAGACTGAAAGGATTGCATACATCTTAAACACAACATTGCATTGCCAAACACTTTCACACTCTTTCATAGGACTTTTGGAAGTGACATTGGCAGGAAATTTTGGTGCACTTAATTTTGAATTACAGTGGACTGGATATCACCAATTTCATCTCTGAAAACCCACATCAGAATTGGATTTCTTTTTACATCTGGCTGCTCAGTCTCAAAGCCGTTCCTCTGCTTTTTCAGCCCATGCAATTTTTAAGTCTGCTCGCTCTAGTTTGTCGAAGGTGTGCTTGAAATCATTCACCTGGGAAAAGTATTTCAATCTGGGAAGTTAATCACCATTTTCTTTGCTTTTGCTTAAGTAATGAGCCTAACATCAGCAGAGTTCATTTTCTGATTCCTTCACTAGCCTTGTGGTTTTGTGTTTTTAATTTGTAACTTTGATTCATATCTGCTTGTCATATCCAGGAACTGTTTTATAGAAAAGGAGCTATTTTCTCTGTGTTTGATACAGGATGAAATATCTCACTTGTCATCTGTTGCCCTAAAATAGATTCAAGATTACAAACTGTTCCCTAAAATGTAACCCTGTAAAGCTCTGTTCATTAGTCATAAACATAATTGAACAGATGACACAGGAATCTCAAGGTGGAAATTTGCATGCAACCTGCAAACACACTGAAATACATTATGATTAAATAAGCCGTGTGTGAGATTGCATGAGGTTTTTTAGCTTTCGTTAAGGTTACACAGCTGTAGATTAAATTTTCTTGGAAAGACAGCGGGGGAGGCCAATATGACTGTATGAAATAAAAATGGAGAGTGTTCTCAATAAGCTCATAAGGATGCTGTCTGTACCAGTGATATCAACATAACAGCTGAGTGAAGTGGACATTTGGCCATAATTTATTTCTTGCAAGGGGAGCTGTTTGAAGCAGAGACCACTCAGAGCACACTGCAAAAATATCTCCATCTTATCAAGTAATGTTTGCTTACTATTAAGGCATAAAAGCATTGTTTTCTTCAAACAAGTGAAACAATGTCTGTGTATTAAGATTATTTCAGCATGCTTCCAAAACAAATCAACTTGTTTTTCTATAAATAGGTGGCAGGTTCTTGAAAAAACATACGTAAAACTGAGTTATGAAGTGGTGGAAGTTATTCAGGGTGTCCTGGGTTTTTAAAGTAAAAGTCATGTTCATTTGTTTTGCAAATGTTAGGTAACCAGCATTTTAAACAGTTCTGAGGCTTGGATGGGTGTAATACCCTCCTGGTTAAATCATCAGTAAAAAAGTTCTTCAATAAAAATACTGTGTATGTAATAACTTAAAGCTGTTCTAATCAATATATTTATTTAAAATAATAAACCAACCAATTACTTCTTTTAATGTGAAAGGTGTTTTACTAATAAACCCACAGAAGATTTTCATTCAACTCTGCAGTTCCCCTTCAGCTCTATGGAGCTTTTTAGCCTCTTTCAGCTCATTGTTTTGCTTGTGTGAGCCACAGCTTAACTGTTTTTATTAACACTTAACAGCATTGTTTCCAGATGCAGCAGGCAGATGTTTTCTGCAACAGAACAAACTCCGATAAACCCACCGTACTGTTCCTGCTCAGCACCAAACGGCAGCCAAAGTTATCAACTAGGTGGGGAACATAGTGCAGCAGCAAGCAGCTGAAAACATTTACCTCAGGGGGTGGTGAAGACAAAAAACTAAGAGCTAAAAGAGAGTGAATTATATTCATCAGGTGACAAGAGACACGACTCCAGATAACTAAATTACTCTTACTGCTGGATGTGTAATTGTATTGTATTGTAATTGTATTTGTGTTCACAGCTTGTTGCACTGGCCCCAGAAAATCCATAAATGCAGGTTTAAAGAGATAATTTTAGATTAATTCATTAACTATGGTGCAGTATTTTGTTCTTAGTTGCAACAACTCAGTGTTCTGGCTTCTTCTCCATGGTAATGGTGGCTGAAGCTCCTGGGTATTTTCTGATTTAGAGTTGTCTACCCTACCAATGTGACAGAAATCACGATTCCTATATATTTATTTAAATAATTAACAGTGATTGCCATGACATAATCTATAGTAATGTAACATTATCCAGGAGTGTTTCTATGTTGAGGAACATTGAAGATAGCATTAAAAGAACATTTGAAATTGGAATTGAAGTGGCGATGCGGTGTTTCTAAATCTAGATGTCAGGCAAGCAGTGAAAGTATAGTTGTTTTGTACCTTTTCCAGAAAAAGTTTAGATATGCATAATGATGCACAATTCTGTATATCTACAATATTGCCATTTGATGGAATGGTGCAGCTGTAAAAACATACATTCTGAAACAGAGGTTTCAATATTTCAGTCAGCATAAACATCCATCCATCCATCCATCTTCGTCCGCTTATCCGGTGTCGGGTCGCGGGGGGAGCAGCTCCAGCAGGGGACCCCAAACTTCCCTTTCCCGAGCAACATTAACCAGCTCCGACTGGGGGATCCCGAGGCGTTCCCAGGCCAGGTTGGAGATATAATCCCTCCACCTAGTCCTGGGTCTTCCCCGAGGCCTCCTCCCAGCTGGACGTGCCTGGAACACCTCCCTAGGGGAGGCCCAGGGGCATCCTCACCAGATGCCCGAACCACCTCAACTGGCTCCTTTGACGCAGCGAGCAGTGGCTCTACTCCGAGCTCCTCACGGATGACTGAGCTTCTCACCCTATCTCTAAGGGAGACGCCAGCCACCCTCCTGAGGAAACCCATTTCGGCCGCTTGCACCCTGGATCTCGTTCTTTCGGTCATGACCCAGCCTTCATGACCATAGGTGAGGGTAGGAACGAAAACTGACCGGTAGATCGAGAGCTTTGCCTTCTGGCTTCGCTCTTTTCGTCACATTAACGGTCGCGATAGATGGAATGTAATACCGCACTCCGCTACCGATTCTCCGACCAATCTCCCGCTCCATTGTCCCCCTCACTCGCGAACAAAACCCCAAGGTACTTGAACTCCTTCACTTGGGGTAAGGACTCATTCCCTACCTGGAGAAGGCATTCCATCGGTTTCCTGCTGAGAACCATGGCCTCCGATTTAGAGGTGCTGATCCTCATCCCAACCGCTTCACACTCGGCTGCGAACCGATCCAGTGAGTGCTGAAGGTCGCAGGCCAATGATGCCATCAGGACCACATCATCTGCAAAAAGCAGCGATGAGATCCCCAGCCCACCGAACCGCAACCCCTCCCCACCCCGACTACGCCTCGATATCCTGTCCATAAATATTACAAACAGGATTGGTGACAAAGCGCAGCCCTGGCGGAGGCCAACCCTCACCTGAAACGAGTCCGACTTACTGCCGAGAACCCGGACACAGCTCTCACTTTGGTCGTACAGAGATTGGATGGCCCTGAGTAGAGACCCCCTCACCCCATACTCCCGCAGCACCTCCCACAGTATCTCCCGGGGGACCCGGGTCATACGCCTTCTCCAAATCCACAAAACACATGTAGACCGGTTGGGCATACTCCCGGCCCCCTCCAGGATCCTTCGCAGAGTGAAGAGCTGGTCCGTTGTTCCACCGACCAGGACGGAATCCGCATTGTTCCTCCTCAACCTGAGGTTCGACTATCGGCCGAACCCTCCTTTCCAGCACCTTGGTAGTAACTTTACCAGGGAGGCTGAGAAGTGTGATACCCCTGTAATTGGCACACACCCTCTGGTCCCCCTTTTTAAAAGGGGAACCACCACCCCAGTCTGCCCCTCCTTTGGCACTGTTCCAGACTTCCACGCAATGTTGAAGAGACGTGTCAACCAGGACAGCCCCTCCACACCCAGAGCCTTGAGCATTTCTGGACGGATCTCATCAATCCCCGGGGCTTTGCCACTGTGGAGTTGTTTGACTACATCAGTGACTTCCGCCCGGGAAATCGACGACAATCCCCCGTCATCCTCCAGCTCTGCCTCTAACATAGAGGGCGTATTAGTCGGATTCAGGAGTTCCTCAAAATGCTCCTTCCACCGCCCTATTACCTCCTCAGTTGAGGTCAACAGTGTCCCATCCTTACTGTACACAGCTTGGATGGTTCCCCGCCCTCCTGAGGTGGCGAACAGTTTTCCAGAAGCACTTTGGTGCCGAACCGAAAGTCCTTCTCCATGTCTTCTCCAAACTTCTCCCACACCCGCTGCTTTGCCTCTTTCACGGCAGAGGCTGCAGCCCCTTCGGGCCCTCTCGGTACCCTGCAACTGCCTCCGGAGTCCTCTGGGATAACATATCCCGGAAAGACTCCTTCTTCAGTCGGACGGCTTCCCTGACCACCGGTGTCCACCACGGTGTTCGTGGGTTACCGCCCCTTGAGGCACCTAAGACCCTAAGACCACAGCTCCTCGCCGCAGCTTCAGCAATGGAAACTTTGAACATTGTCCACTCTGGTTCAATGCCCCCAGCCTCCACAGGGATGCACGAAAAGCTCCGCCGGAGGTGCGAGTTGAAAGTCCGTTGGACAGGGGCCTCCTCCAGACGTTCCCAATTTACCCGCACTACACGTTTGGGCTTACCAGATCTGTCCAGAGTTCTCCCCACCCCTGACCCAACTCACCACCAGATGGTGATCGGTTGACAGCTCTGCCCCTCTCTTCACCCGAGTGTCCAAACAACGGCCCTCAGATCAGATGAAACAATTATAAAATCGATCATTGACCTTCGGCCTAGGGTGCTCTGGTACCAGGTACACTTATGAGCATCCCTATGTTCGAACATGGTGTTCGTAATAGACAATCCATGACTAGCACAGAAGTCCAACAACAAACAACCACTCTGGTTTAGATCAGGGAGGCCGTTCTTCCCAACACGCCTGCTCCAGGTGTCTCCATCATTGCCCACGTGGCGTTGAAGTCCCCCAGCAGAACAATGGATTCCCCCACTGGCGCCCCATGCAGGACTCCACTCAAGGTCTCCAAGAAGGCCGAATACTCGAACTCCTGTTTGGTGCATATGCACAAACAACAGTCAGAGTTTTCCCCCACAACCCGCAGGCGTAGGGAGGCGACCCCTCGTCCCACCGGGTTAACTCCACGACCGCGCGCGCTCAGCCGGGGCTTGTTAGTATCCCCACACCCGCCCGGCGCCGCACACCCTGAGCAACTCCGGAGAAGAAAAGAGTCCAACCCCTATCCAGGGAGTACAGTTCCAGAACCGAGACTGTGGAGGTAAGCCCCACCAGATCTAACCGGTAGCGCTCCCACCTCCCGCACCAGTTCCGGCCCCTTCCCCACAGAGAGGTTACGTCCACGTCCCCAGAGCCAGCGTCTGCTGCCCGGGTCTGGTCCGTCGAGGCCCCTGACCTTCACTGCCACCCATGTGGCAGCGCACCCACCCCAGCGGTTCCTCCCACAGGTGGTGGGCCCATGGGCTGGAGAGATGGGAGCCACGTAGCTTGTTCGGCCTTGTGCCCGGCCGGGCTCCGTGGGCAAACCCGGCCACCAGGCCGCGGCCCGACGGCGCGCCCGCCCTGGGCCTGGCTCCAGACGGGGGCCCCGGGCTCCTCCTCGGGCAGGGTCACCCATTTCTACCTTGTTTTTCCATTGGGGTTTTGAACCATTCTTTGTCTGGCCCCTCACCTGAGACCACTTTGCCTTGGGAGACCCTACCAGGAGCACAAAGCTCCAGACAACACAGCCCTCAGGTTCACAGAGACACACAAACCTCTCCACCACGATAAGGTGATGGTTCACGGAGAAGAGCATAAACATCATATAGCTTTAATGAAGAGGCGAAACAAGCTAATACCGACAGTTACGAATAGGATGGTTTATACAACCTTAATGTGTAGAGGCCTATAAAGCAGATTGCTGCACTGCATACACACAAAACTCAAACACAATAATACACTGCTCAAAAAAATAAAGGGAACACTTAAACAACACAATGTAACTCCAAGTCAATCACACTTCTGTGAAATCAAACTGTCCACTTAGGAAGCAACACTGATTGACAATAAATTTTGCATGCTGTTGAGCAAATGAAATAGACAACAGTTGGAAATTATAGGCAATTAGCAAGACACCACCAATAAAGGAGTGCTGCTACCTCCGCCTTTGTGCAAGGAGGAACAGGAGGAGCACTGCCAGAGCCCTGCAAAATGACCTCCAGCAGGCCACAAATGTGCGTGTGTCTGCTCAAACGGTCAGAAACAGACTCCATGAGGGTGGTATGAGGGCCCAACGTCCACAGGTGGGGGTTGTGCTTACAGCCCAACACCGTGCAGGACGTTTGGCATTTGCCAGAGAACACCAATATTGGCAAATTTGCCACTGGCGCCCTGTGATCTTCACAGATTAAAGCAGTTTCACACTGAGCACATGTGACAGACGTGACAGAGTCTGGAGACGCCGTGGAGAACGTTCTGCTGCCTGCAACATCCTCCAGCATGACCGGTTTGGCGGTGGGTCAGTAATGGTGTGGGATGGCATTTCTTTGAGGGGCCGCACAGCCCTCCATGTGCTCGCCAGAGGTAGCCTGACTGCCATTAGGTACCGAGATAAGATCCTCAGAACCCTTGTGAGACCATATGCTGGTGCGGTTGGCCCTGGGTTCCTCCTAATGCAAGACGATGCTAGACCTCATGTGGCTGGAGTGTGTCAGCAGTTCCTGCAAGAGGAAGGCGTTGATGCTCAACCCAGTCTCACGTCAGTTCGTGATGGCATTTACGTGTTGGGGTCACATTTTTTATACTAATGTATTTCAATGAGAAGCATCTTACGTAATCACAGCACGAAACCTTCTGCCAGTCGGGCTGCAGCAGAGAAGCTGGATACAGCTTTGATATTATTGGTATTTTTAGCCCAATAATCGCTGTTTTAATCAACATTTATTCACCAGATCTTATCACGGTTTATATATATTTCTTTTAATGTTATTATTTCGGTCTATTTCGGCCAGGGAAGCTGGATTGCTTTGTTGTTTATTGATATTTTTAAAACTATAACGCTACATCTTTCAACATGTATTTAGCTGTTATCATGGTATGCATTTCTTTATTTTAATAATATTATTTCGGTCTTATTACCGGTGAAATATTACAGTAGGCTAAATAAGACAGAACAGTAGGCTACGAAATGAGCCGAGCTGGGCGCATTCAAAGCCGATGTCCCAATATGCAATGCGGGCATTCATTCACAGAATCAGACAGCGATCAGCGGGTCTATAACGCCAGTATCGCTTCAATGTACGTAAGGGATCACGTAGAGCGTTGTTATAGCGAATACAACAACGACGGGGTGATCAGGACCCCGACGCCAATCTTCTTTCAGCGGATCGATTGATAGCTCTCCTCCAGAGGGAACAGAACTGCGTCCATGGCAACGCTCTGCTATGCATGGCAACGGTGTGTTATACTTAGCAACGGTCTGTTATCAAGAAAATAACAGACCGCATTGTACATTAGAATATAAGCAAGTCATGTAATAAATATATATAATCAGTAGTTTTGTCACCAGCAACAACACGTTGCTCAGTTTTGTTCCAGTAAGTTATGCATCGTAATAACGTTTAAAAAAAATCAGCTGAAGACTCCGGAAGTGACGTCGTAATTACCGCTCGGCGGGTAGAAAAGATACAAATACATAATATTCGTAATATTGATGTTTTTGTCTAACGTTGTATTTGAGGAGTTAAACAATAAAGATAGCATCAATAATAAAATACAGTTTCATGTATTTGTCTCATGTATTGTGTGCTCGGCCGGCCGGCGGGCGGCATCAATCTGAAATGGAATGAAGCCCACTCACGGCAGACAGCAGAAACAGGAGCCGAACACGTCCTCCCACCCACCCCGGAAGAACTACAAGTGCTCAAGCTTTGTAACAGATTCTGGGCCGCGTCTATAGTGGGAGTTGTATTTCTCATAAGTAGAAGTTGGTAGTGTAGAATTTTGGATACACCTTGGGGGTTTTTTGGGATGGGGAACACACTGGTGTCATCCGATTTTAAAAATAGAATCATTAAATAAGTGAAAATAGCTTATTACCATATTTGACAGTGCTTACAGTGGATAAACTTTGGAGACCATATCTACATGATAGCTGAGGTCCAGAGCTTTCTATAACAGCTGGTTTTATGTGTGTAGCACCTTCTGTTGCTAAATGACATCAGCTGAAGACTCCGGAAGTGACGTAATTACCACTCAGCGGATAGAAAAGATTGCTGCACGTAAAAAAATAAAACAAATTGCTGCACCTTGTATGTGAGAATTTATACAATAAAAATACCAATAATGAAAAAATTGTGTTTTATGCTAAGCACTTTGATTTGCCTTGTCGCAGAAAAATACTAGGCCTATATAAACAAACTACAGTTGAGTGTTTAGAACTACAGCCTAATGGCTTGGTGGACTAATGGGCATTTGTTTTGACTTGTAGGCTACTGTTGTGAAAAACAAAAAATAAACTACTTACAAAGAGAAGCATTTTTCATTTTATTTTCCATGCATAGTTATTTAAAAACGCAATTTTCTAATTTTGCAGTTGATGAATGTTAATAGCAAAGACTAAAGGGGAAAAAAACATGAGTATATTTATGTGTGGGACTTAATTTGATTTAACATCACACTGCATTATTAGTTGTTTTAAATAACTGACTTTTTAAAAATAATTTATGGTAGGCCTATCATATTAATTATTATTCAGAAGATGATCCTCATATCAATCAGCTTGTAGCTATAACCTTTGAGACTACCTTTTCAAAATTAAGAAGGGGCTAGTTTTAGGAACATTTTAAGCAGATTTTTGCTGAGGTTTTTGTTCACAGAGATGTATAGCTTTGTATGGGTATGTATACACAAACATGTGTTTTGGCATTTTTGGCACCCTTCTACTGCAGCCTACTGCACACAGACACAAGTACTTTTGCATATTCTGCTAAAATAGAGACCAGAATGTGGTGCCAAACCAACAATCTCATTCAACCATTTCACAAAATGAGGAGATTCATTCATTCATTCATTTCATTTATTTGTATAGCACAAGTAAACACAACAGAAGTTGACCACTGTGCTTCACATAATAAGAGTCAGGAAAGAGAATAAAACATCCTTCAGACAGCAGAAAACATAAATAAAAATAAGAATTTAGAGAAATGCACGCTCCAAGAGATAAAACTTTAGTTTGAGTTTAAACTCATATAAAGAGGACAGGGATCTCAAGGAGACGGGGAGGCTATTTCACAGCCTAGGACCAACAACAGCGAAGGCACGGTCTCCTCTTGACTTTAGACGCGAGCGTGGCGTGGACAGATTATAGTTGCTCGTGGAGTTGGTCGTGACATGGTCAGAGGGTATCAGAGGTCATAAATGATGAACCAATCAATCGTCTCTGCTCCTATAGCACCTTGGTGTGTATATAACACCTTTGGCTGGAAGGCCTGTGTTGAAAGTGTGTCTTATCATTTAGAGCAGACACTCACAGTGAATCAGAGGGTTTATGTTATACAAGGCTGCATTACAGAGCATTTTAATATGTCAGCAATATCTAAAAACATCTAATTTAAAGCTTACTTGTAAGGGGAGCACAGAGAATATGGTCTGATCAATATTTATTCTCCATGCCAAGTAGCTCTTATCCTCTGTCGGAAGAAATGGGTACCCTAATGTAAACTAAATAATTCTAAACTATAACCCTAATTTGGACCTACCTCAATTAAAACTTTAAATAATGTTGCTTGAGGCTGCAGGGAATAGCTTCATGATATGATGCATATAGGGTTGTGTGTTGCTCACTGTTTGTGAAAGATGAGCTATAGATTGTGGCTGTGTGATGTGCTTCAATCTGCACATATCACTTTGTTTATTTTTTTTATCGTAAGTATGTCATCTGTATGATAAAACAATATGTCAAGCGTTATTTGTGAAGCATTTGAACTCAAGGCAAATATCCCTCTGGGGATAATAAAGTAGGCCTATAGCTTGCAAAATTGTCCGTATGATATGTGAAAATGAAAACCTTGTCGTAGGACTATAGCAAAACACATCGTTGGAAAGGTCTCAACCTGGAAAGTAACATATGTCAGTCTGAAAAGCATACATTACTCCTGCTTTGAAATATTGACCTCTGAACCTTGAACCCAGTCCATGTTTGAAGGCTTGTCATTTAGCAACAGAAGGTGCTACACACATAAAACCAGCTGTTATAGAAAGCTCTGGACCTCAGCTATCATGTCGATATGGTCTCCAAAGTTTATCCACTGTAAGCACTGTCAAATATGGTAATAAGCTATTTTCACCTATTTAATGATTCTATTTTTAAAATCGGATGACACCAGTGTGTTCCCCATCCCAAAAAAAACCCAGGGTGTATCCACAATTCTACACTACCAACTTCTACATATGAGAAATATACCAATATACAGTGCCTTGCGAAAGTATTCGGCCCCCTTGAACTTTTCGACCTTTTGCCACATTTCAGGCCTCAAACATAAAGATATAAAACTGTAATTTTTTGTGAAGAATCAACAACAAGTGGGACACAATCATGAAGTGGAACGAAATTTATTGGATATTTCAAACCTTTTAAACAAATAAAAAACTGAAATATTGGGCGCGGCAAAATTATTCAGCCCCCTTTAAGTTAATACTTTGTAGCGCCACCTTTTGCTGCGATTACAGCTGTAAGTCGCTTGGGGTATGTCTCTATACAGTTTTGCACATCGAGAGACTGACATTTTTGCCCATTCCTCCTTGCAAAACAGCTCGAGCTCAGTGAGGTTGGATGGAGAGCGTTTGTGAACAGCAGTTTTCAGTTCTTTCCACAGATTCTCGATTGGATTCAGGTCTGGACTTTGACTTGGCCATTCTAACACCTGGATATGTTTATTTGTGAACCATTCCATTGTAGATTTTGCTTTATGTTTTGGATCATTGTCTTGTTGGAAGACAAATCTCCGTCCCAGTCTCAGGTCTTTTGCAGACTCCATCAGGTTTTCTTCCAGAATGGTCCTGTATTTGGCTCCATCCATCTTCCCATCAATTTTAACCATCTTCCCTGTCCCTGCTGAAGAAAAGCAGGCCCAAACCATGATGCTGCCACCACCATGTTTGACAGTGGGGATGGTGTGTTCAGGGTGATGAGCTGTGTTGCTTTTACGCCAAACATAACGTTTTGCATTGTTGCCAAAAAGTTTGATTTTGGTTTCATCTGACCACAGCACCTTCTTCCACATGTTTGGTGTGTCTCCCAGGTGGCTTTTGGCAAACTTTAAACGACACTTTTTATGGATATCTTTAAGAAATGGCTTTCTTCTTGCCACTCTTCCATAAAGGCCAGATTTGTGCAGTATACGACTGATTGTTGTCCTATGGACAGAGTCTCCCACCTCAGCTGTAGATCTCTGCAGTTCATCCAGAGTGATCATGGGCCTCTTGGCTGCATCTCTGATCAGTCTTCTCATTGTATGAGCTGAAAGTTTAGAGGGATGGCCGGGTCTTCGTAGATTTGTAGTGGTCTGATACTCCTTCCATTTCAATATTATCGCTTGCACAGTGCTCCTTGGGATGTTTAAAGCTTGGGAAATCTTTTTGTATCCAAATCCGGCTTTAAACTTCTCCGCAACAGTATCTTGGACCTGCCTGGTGTGTTCCTTGTTCTTCATGATGCTCTCTGCGCTTTACACGGACCTCTGAGACTATCACAGAGCAGGTGCATTTATACGGAGACTTGATTACACACAGCTGTATTCTATTTATCATCATTAGTCATTTAGGTCAACATTGGATCATTCAGAGATCCTCACTGAACTTCTGGAGAGAGTTTGCTGCACTGAAAGTAAAGGGGCTGAATAATTTTGCACGCCCACTTTTTCAGTTTTTTATTTGTTAAAAAAGTTTGAAATAGCCAATGAATTTCGTTCCACTTCATAATTGGGACCCGCTTGTTGTTGATTCTTCACAAAAAATTACAGTTTTATATCTTTATGTTTGAGGCCTGAAATGTGGCAAAAGGTCGAAACGTTCAAGGGGGCCGAATACTTTCGCAAGGCACTGTATTTAAAAACTACAACTCCCAATATAGACGTGGCCCAGAATCTGTTACAAAGCTTGAGCACTTGTAGTTCTTCCGGGGTGGGTGGGAGGACGTGTTCGGCTCCTGTTTCTGCTGTCTGCCGTGAGTGGGCTTCATTCCATTTCAGATTGATGCGCACGGCCGGCCGGGCCGGACACAATACATGAGACAAATACATGAAACTGTATTTTATTATTGATGCTATCTTTATTGTTTAACTCCTCAAATACACGTTAGACAAAAACATCAATATTACGAATATTATGTATTTGTATCTTTTCTACCCGCCGAGCGGTAATACGACGTCACTTCGAGTCTTCAGCTGATTTTTTTTAAACGTTATTACGATGCATAACTTACTGGAACAAAACTGAGCAACGTGTTGTTGCTGGTGACAAAACTACTGATTATATATATTTATTACATGACTTGCTTATATTCTAATGTACAATGCGGTCTGTTATTTTCTTGATAACAGACCGTTGCTAAGTATAACACACCGTTGCCATGCATAGCAGAGCGTTGCCATGCATAGCAGAGCGTTGCCATGGATGCAGTTCTGTTCCCTCTGGAGGAGAGCTATCAATCAATCCGCTAGAAGAAGATTGGCGTCGGGGTCCTGATCACCCCGTCGTTGTTGTATTCGCTATAACAACGCTCTACGTGATCCCTTACGTACATTGAAGCGATACTGGCGTTATAGACCCGCTGATCGCTGTCTGATTCTGTGAATGAATGCCCGCATTGCATCTTGGGACATCGGCTTTGAATGCGCCCAGCTCGGCTCATTTCGTAGCCTACTGTTCTGTCTTATTTACTGTAATATTTCACCGGTAATAAGACCGAAATAATATTATTAAAATAAAGAAATGCATACCATGATAACAGCTAAATACATGTTGAAAGATGTAGCGTTATAGTTTTAAAAATATCAATAAACAACAAAGCAATCCAGCTTCCCTGGCCGAAATAGACCGAAATAATAACATTAAAAGAAATACATATAAACCGTGATAAGATCTGGTGAATAAATGTTGATTAAAACAGCGATTATTGGGCTAAACATACCAATAATATCAAAGCTGTATCCAGCTTCTCTGCTGCAGCCCGACTGGCAGAAAGTTTCGTGCTGTGATTACGTAAGATGCTTCTCATTGAAATACATTAGTATAAAAAACGTGACCCCAACACGTAAATCTTCAAAATAACGTGAACTGACGTGAGACTGGGTTGTGATGCTATGGACTGGCCCGCCAGTTCCCCAGACCTGAATCCAATTGAGCACATCTGGGACATCATGTCTCGCTCCATCCACCAACACCACGTTACACCACAGACTGTCCAGGAGTTGGCGGATGCTTTAGTCCAGGTCTGGGAGGAGATCCCTCAGGAGACCATCTGCCACCTCATCAGGAGCATGCCCAGGTGTTGTAGGGAGGTCATACAGGCACGTGGAGGCCACACACACTACTGAGCCTCATTTTGACTTGTTTTAAGGACATTACATCAAAGTTGGATCAGCCTGTAGTGTGGTTTTCCACTTTCATTTTGAGTGTGACTCCAAATCCAGACCTCCATGGGTTGATACATTTGATTTCCATTGATCATTTTTGTGATTTAGTTGTCAGCACATTCAACTATGTAAAGAAAAAAATATTTAATAAGATTATTTCATTCATCCAGATCTAGGATGTGTTATTTTAGTGTTCCCTTTATTTTTTTGAGCAGTGTATTTTCAGACAGTCAGATGATGCTTCACTGATGATGCTTCACTGCTGCTCTGGAAACACTTCACTCACCATGCAGTTAAATGAAAAGCATAACCATTACTCACCTGATGCTAGAATCAACATAATGGGTGTCCTATAGGTGTTCAAATAACATTTCCCCACTTCCATCTCCAGCAGTAATGATGTTAATGTCAGCGGAGCTCTAATTTCACCGCCGAGCTCTCGCTTCAAAGCCATCTTTTTTTGGGGACAAAAAAAAAAATGGCACCATGTAAATATAAATAAGTGTGTGGATGCCATGTTTGCTCCTGGGGGAAATTGCTTTATCATTGAAAAGATAAAGTAGGAAGGGGAAATGTGCAGTTAGAGGGCAAAACACTGCAAGCATGACAATGTGCAGTCGTGAAAGTCTTTGCTTTCTCGTGCTGTTCTGTTGGGTGCTTCCAATCACAAATCACTGTGCCACATCTGCAGACAAAAGGATTCAAGCTTGGGAAGAGTGCGGCAATGTTTCATGGGGGAATAGTAACAGTTTGACAGCTGCATGAGCCCAGCAGGGGTGTGGAGGGTATAGCTGATGTAGTTTTTCTTACAGGTAGTGTGTGTCTCTCTCTGTGCATGACTACTATTTAATAGACAATATCGAAGAGTTCCTATTTGAATAAGTGTATGTGCTGTGTCATTGGAGCTCCTCCAGTCCCTCCAGCAGTGTGTGACGGTTGCAGCTGTGAGGGGAAGCTCAGTTCACTTATCTTGCATCAGCAGCAGAGAAGGGACTAAGCTGCTGTGTGTGTGTGTGTGTGTGTGTGTGTGTGTGTGTGTGTGTGTGTGTGTGTGTGTGTGTGTTTGTGTGTGTGTTTTTCCCTTTCCCTTCTAACTGGTGGCTGTTGAGGGGCTGTGGGACGGCGGGACAAACCAGCAGGGAGGCAGTAGTCCAACCTCCACTAACCCCCATCAGGCACAATGCCAAGAGCCAAGACACATATCAACATGCATCCACACACGCTCACTCACAGAAATGTACGAGTACACTTGCACTGACTCTATTTATCAGAAGTCCTCCTGGACCTCCTGGATATTCTGAGTCATTGTTGGCTTGGGATTTATTTGTTGTTAAATCAGTGCTCGGCACATTCAGTGAAGCCCAGCCGCTAAGTTCTGGGCGTCCATATCAGCACTCGCCAGTTCTTTTGGACAGTATATAGTGGCTTTATCACTTATGTTAAGTGTTTGTAAATGTGGGTGTAAAAGCATTACAAATCGTTGTTGGCTTAAGTCCACTGACAGAAGGATGTGTTGTGTGCAATTACACTTGGTTCCATTTCAGTACAATCCTCCATCTGTCACAGCTATATATATATATATATATATATATATATATATATATATATATATATATATATATATATTCTTTGATAGCTGTGACAGATGGAGTAATTTATATATATATTTTTTTTATATTTTTTAAACTTTTTTATTTCCTTTTATAAAGTGCAGTCATACAGTATGTCACAAAAAAACTTTTTAATGATACAGTAAGGTGCCACGGGTAAGTCTACAGAACGGATAACAGTCCATAGATATCTTTCATCCTAACCATAATACAACCATATAGCAATATCACCTTTAAACCTACTACATTTGGTAAATAATAAAGTAATTTTCACATTGCAGATGACCATTGCATTAAAATAATAATAATAATAATAATAATAATAATAAAAAGAATATATAATATTAAGAAACAAAAAGAAAATGAAAACATTTCCATATAGGAAAAAATAAATAAATAAGAATAAAGAATAAATTCTGCATATCATTCATATCAGATGAAAATTTAGGGCAATGGATGACCATTTATTTAGGAATACATCTGCTTTCAGTTGTAATAATGCTGTTGTATGCTCCATGTTGTAAACGTCTTGGATTCTTTCCCTCCATTGTGTAACTGTTGGAGGGTGTGGCTTCAGCCAAGAGGCTGTGATTACCTTATTCACTATTAAAAGGGATTCTCAGCAAATATGTTTGGATGTTCTCTTCAAGATCAGCTGGCAGTACCCCTAGCACAAAGTGTGATGGTTCAAGAGGTAGATCTATACAGAGACATTATTTTATTTCTTTTTGTACATTTTGCCTGTATTCTGATACCTTTGGGCAGTCCCAAAATATGTGTGTGGTCTCCCACCAAGCCATAACCCTTCCAGTAATAATCTGGGGTGTACATTTCTAGTTCCCATTTTTCTTTAATATCAAAGTTATTTTCTTTAAACTCTTCGTGCAATATCTTATAAATATGTGATATGAACTTTGTCTTCACTATTCCTTCAGTTATTGATATAAAGAAGTGCTCTATTTATGTTGGTAAGGAACAGAGCTTTTCCCATTCTTTCTATTTGAGCTGTTCAAATTATTTATGGATTGCTCCGTCAAACAGCTGGTCCAAAACCACTAACCCCCTTTCCTTCCATTTCAGGAATCCCTTGTCCAGCCTAGCTGTGGAGAATTCACAGTTGTTTGCTATCATTATAACTCTGGAAATGGTCATGGGAAGTTGTAGTTTTTTCCTCACAATTGACCATATTGTTTACTCCATATATTAGCAATCTTCTTTTTCCCCCATTTATCTTGGTTTAGGAATGGAATTTAATCTAATGGCAAATTTGGGCATTCACTCTGCTCCATTCCAACACTTATAGTGTTAGTGTCTTGGGATATCCAACCGACCATTGATCTGAGTTAGGCTGCCCAGTACTATTTTTTCAGGCTAGTCAAGTCCAGGCCTCCATTATCTTTTGGGCAGAGTAGACTTTTAAATTTAAGTCTGGGTCGCTTGCTTTGCCAAATAAATTTGGTTAGCCATTTATCCAATGTAGTAAAGGTGGAAGCAGGAACATAGATAGGTAGTGATTGAAAAAGAAAGAGCAACCTTGGTTAAAATGATCATTCTTATGGTTTCAATTCTGTTCAATTCTATCAGTACAGGGACAGAAAGGATTGGATCCCTTATATAGGTTAGGATATCATCTGCATAAAGAGATATATTGTGCTCCTTATTTCCAATGTCTTTTATGCCTTTTATTTACTCATTCTGTCATATATATGCTGCCAGAGGTTCAATATTTATAGCAAAAAGTAGGGGCTAAGACAGTCCCCTTGCCTCACCCCCAATTTACAAATTTTGAGTGGAGTCCCATTACAGATAGTGTTTTGTACAGAAAGTCAAAATTTACAGAGTCAAACGCTTTCTGTGCGTCAGAGCTTATTAACATTGATGTTTGCTTGTTTCTTTTAGTGCAAGTAATGATGTTTAAGGTTCTTCTAATATTGTTAGCACCCTGCCTGTTAGGAATGAATCCTGTTTGGTCTGGCTTAATCAGAGTAGTAATATATCTTTGAACTCTGTGTGCTAAAATACTTCATCTCGTAATGTCTCTGTCTGGCAAATCTTAAAGCCCTTTCCGCTTTATATAACAAGAGTCTGTCCAAGGCTTTTCTTGCCTCCTTAAGTTCTGTAGCAGTGTTACTTGTTCTTGTGGTTTTGTGTTGTGTCTCTAAAAGCTTTATTTTATTTACCAAATGTAATTCCTTAAGTTGCTGTCTCTTCATTTTTGACGATATCTGTATGATTTTTCCTCTTATAACTGCTTTTGCTCCCTCCCACAGAATTGAAGAGTTAACTTTGCCATTATCATTGAACTCAAAATATTCTTTTAGAGTTTTACTTAAGTCTTCTACTGTTTCTGACTTGTTCAGCCGTAATACCTTTAGCCTCCAATATCTGAAGAAAGAGTGCATACCTAGATCTACTTTCAGCACAATCGGTGCATGATCACTCAGGGTTATAGGTTCAATGAAAAAATCTATTACTTTATACATGTATTGTTGTGGGAGACAGAACAAGTCAATCCTTGAATAGCTATTGTGTACATTTGAGAAGAAACTGAAATCCCTCCCCCTTGGGTTTTTAGTTCTCCATGGGTCTGTAAGACCCAGTTCAGACATAAAGTTATTTAAGGTTTTTGTTTTGGGGCCCTGAGATCCCTTCTCAGTGGGTATCCTATCCATTTTCCCAGCTTGCACTGCATTGAAGTGTCCTCCTATTATTAATACTCCTGAATTGCCTGCTGTGATGATAACGATTTCTCTAAAGAACATTGGTTCATACTCGTTTGGGGCATAGACATTCAATATGGATACCTCAGTTCCTCCAACAGTCCCAATCACCATGACATACCGACCTGATTTATCCTGTATCACCTTCTCTGCACTAAAGGCCAAATTTCTGTTAATTAAAATAGCCGCTCCTCTTTTCTTCCCATTTGAGACACTATATACTAAATTAACCCATTCCCTTCTTAATTTTATGTGCTCGCTCTCTGGTAAATGGGTTTCTTGTAATAATGCGATTGAGCATTGCAATTTTTTTAGCTGATAGAGTATTTTCTTCCTCTTGATAGGATGGTTTAATCCATGGACATTATAACTCAACGTTCAGTTTATCCATATGGATAACAATATCCCATAATGTTGTCACCTTATGCGACTGCTTAATTGTAAGAATTACATATAACACCCACCATTGTGGAGAACAAGAACTCACAAATAGAACAAGAAAAAAACTAACTTCCAAAAGCCCGACTGTTCTAACAAGCATAATGTCAGTCTCAACAAGGACGGAGAGTTGTGACTGGTCTCTCCGGGGATGTGCATACAGTGCTGTTGCAACTATAGCCTACGCTGATAAGTCGCCTATCATATGGCCTATTGCCAACGCAGAGGGAAGAGGAAAGAGAAAAAAGAGAGAGAGGAAAAAAAACCTTAACTGAGGAGAACTCATCCTTTCTTATTGATGAGCTTTAAATGGTAAAACTAGCCAAACACAGTGTTACAAAGTAAATCGTATCACGTTCCCCCTTTTTTATTTTATTATTATTATTATTATTATTTTTTCTTTTTCTTTTATAAATCGCTACTCACAGTTCAGTAATGTTTCGTTTGATAATTGATGACCACCATGGAGAATGCTCTTCAGATCTGCATTGGTCATTGAATTTGCTCTGTTTGACGTTGGAGCCTCAGTCCAGTTATTCTGCAAAAGTCTTGAAGGAATGAGTTTCCTCATTCCTTATCCTTTTAAACTATGACTTCCAAAGAGGTTAAGTAAATTAATGAAATGTGACATGTTTTACAGCTGTAGTCATGAACTTTGGTGAACTTCCTGTCTACCCCTGTAAAATTATATGTCAGGGGTTCCCAACTTACCCCCTTAAGGGTTCCAAGGATAAATTGGAGGGGGTCACAAAATGATTTAATGAAAAAGAAAGAAAAGTATATTTCTGTTGCACAAATAGTACGGTTACATTTTTTTTCAGATTTTATCTCTACCTTTTTTCCATTGGATATTTTCACTTTGATAATCCTCCAAAGATCCTTCAAATTAAACAATCTTAAAACGGAACAAAACACTCTTGAATTCCTCACAACTCAAACTGTTAACAATTGTCGCAAGCAAACATTGCTTTGGTTTAAGTAATCACAAGCCATAAAGGACCAATGATCTCGATGGATAATCTTCAGTGTCCCCAGAGTCTAGTCTGAACACTTCTCAAGATAAACTTGATTTGGAAATACTGCGTCCATATCGGGCAATGTAATGCTAGATTACAAACTTTCATGAAAAATGTAACAATTTCATCAAGTCTCTCTTTCATGCCACTGTCCTGTCATACTGGGCTTTTTGTCAATGTTGCAAATTCATTGAAAATTAAGCATTTTATGAAACAATGTGTACAGTACACTGCCATTTGTCTCTCTTCTAAAAGAGCATTTCTAGAGATTTTCTTGTTAAATAAAGGGTCAATAAATAAAACAATCTTGTTACATACAAAGTCATCAAGACTACAAGTCTAGAGCCATGCCAGCAGCTCTATGAGATTGTACTTAAGCATAGTGCTTCGAGCTAAATGCTAACGTCAGCATGCTAAGATGCTCATAATGGCAATGCCATGCCACCATGCTGATGTTTAGCAGGTGTAATGTTTATGTTTTAGCATGTTTGAGTGCTGACATTTGCTAATTTGCACAAAATACAGCTGAGGCTGTATAGTAGACAAATTAAAATGTTGGCCTGATGGTGGCCCTCGAAGAAAAGTTAGAGGATTACCAAAGTATTTGCAATTCATCCAGAGGGGGAAGTCCCAACAGTCAACTTTGTGGTGGTGCTAGAGGAAAAGGCAGGGGATCACCAAAGTCTGTGGGATTCATCCAGAGGGGGACTTGAATGTTTGTACAAACTGTCATGTCAATTCATGCAATAGTTCTTTCAATTTCAATCTGGATCGAAGTGGTGAACCAACCGACTGACAGTCAGATTTTGCTATCCATTCATGCTGCTAGCGTGGCTAAAAATCCAAACAAAGAAAACTAACATTAAAAACTTTAGAACCTTCATCAAACTATGTTTTAAATCTGTTATCTGTCATTCCTTTACATATTTCCTTGCTGTACTGTCACTGTGCTGCTGTAGGTTTGACCCTAGTGCTCCTTATTATTACCTGGGTATACTGTTGGAACATACTGTAGCAATGCAAGCCTCTGCTGTAGGAACTTAATAATTACTTTCATTTGTTTTTTTCACTGAATCAGAACCATTAGTACAATTTTTTTGTGCACTGGTCAGAGTGTGCGTGGGTCGAAGGACATCAGGCAGATGGCCTTTTCTTCCCCTCGGTCTTGAGGAGTGGGGGGCATGTAGGTGTGAGCAGGAATGTACAAGGACAGAGAAGTCTTTTACCAAGACAGAAGTTTCTGCTTATTAGGTCACTCATCTCTCCACATGCCTGTCTCTGTCCTCCCCTCCAAACCCCCTCCTACCCTATCTCCATCACTCTCCCGTTTGTTTCTTATATCACTCTCTGCATGCCCAACCTATCTCTGGATTCTCCACCAGGCCAATCAACAGACATGGTTAATGATGTCAACATTCAGTTACCAGTAGTGAAAAGTTTAACAACATGAGTCGGAGACTGGAATCGTAACTGCGCAGCAAGTATATAACATTAAGGTAGGCACTGCATATTGTGAGAGAGCTGTATTTATCTGCAGAGCTCCAGTAATGAGAGTAAGTCCTAGCCATCATATTGCTTCTCAGTGATATCTTAGCTACAGTCTTGATTCCTTCAGATTAATATCAACGTGTAGACATGGTGTGGCGGGACAGTGGCTTTGATCTTCTGATGCTTTATCTGCACTTTGAACGGTCTTTTCTCTTTTGCGCTGAAATCCAGCTATCGCTATCTTTTATCATTTTCAACTCCTTTGATTTAAAATTCATATATTGTTTGAAAAATGTCCTTCCAGGTTGCCTTGGCTCGATTGTCAAAAAGAAAAGAGAAGAGGCAGATATTCAGTCTGCGCTGTTCACATAATTGGGCTTTTTTTTTCAACTATGATTTCTGTAGGAAACAGTCATGAGTACATGGTGGTGAGAGCCGTAGCCATAGCAGCAAGATGAATATTGTGTGTGTCACTTTGTGGCCTGTCAGTGAAATCTCTGCTGGTTTTTCAGCATCTTTGGAAAACATGCAGTACATACGCTTGACTGAGCAACGCCACATCTGATCAAGGTCGTAAATAATGCATTTTTAAAGCTTGACTCATGTTTTTGAAGTTTAAAGTGGGAGACAGACCTGCCTTAAGTGTTGCACTGTGGCCTCATACATGCCTGCATGATGCAGATAGAAATAATAGAGACATTTGCATGACATGATTTTTGTGGACATCCTTCCCCTATTGTGATGGGGTAGATATCTGAGAAAAAGTGGGAGAGGAGAGATTTGAGGTCACCGACAGCGCTGTCTGTCACTCAGTTCCCTCTTCACTCCAGACACAAACTTCTCTCAGAGCCATCTTTCACCCGCAGGGTATCCTCTTGGTGTTTGCAGTCATGTGATTGATGGTTGTCATTGCTCAACTCCATTTCACTCATTTCATATCTTGAAGCGGCAGCTTTCCAAAGCAAACAAACAATCATGCTGCCATTCTGCTCTTAAACATCATTGTGTCATGTGGAGCCTCAGTTGCCTCGTTTCCATGTTTTATTCACAAACACAGCCGTGTCAGATTTGTATGAAGAATATAAAGGCATTTCAGTTATTGTTTGAGCTCAAGTGAGGTCCTGGAAGAGCTAACAGTATGCAGGTTATATGTGACCTCTGATTACCAGCGAAGGGAAAGAGACAGAGCAGGAGAGAGAGATGTGCTGATTCATACAAGACTACACTAGCTGTCTGAGGAAGAAAAGGGAGGGTAGAGAGATAACGGGAGACAGGAGTGGGAATGAGATGATAATGATTCATGTAAAACTTGAAGAAAAAGAAAACATCCGGGTGAGGTTCTCTGTAGAACAAACTTATAGAGAGAAGAATGAATGTGTAGAGAAGAGAAGGAGGAGGAAGAAGATCTTAAAAAAAAAAAAAAAAAAAAATCAAATCAATGTTGCAACCTGAATAGAAAGGAACAAATTTAAACATGTATAAGTAAAGTTTTAAATTACCTACTGGTGATATAAAAACAACAACAAAAATAAGGTACAACACATTTTTCTACATGCCACATTAACTTTATACCTGAGTGAGAGTAATTGTGTGTGTGTGTGTGTGTGTGTGTGTGTGTGTGTGTGTGTGTGTGTGTGTGTGTGTGTGTGTGTGTGTGTGTGTCTTGCCGTAGATGGATGGCTGACTGCTACTGTAAAGCATAGAGGTTAAGCCCTCCAGCAGGGAAGAGTCGGATTGACCAGTTTAAAAAAAAAGAAAGAAAAAGATGTGATAAGAGGGAAGCTCCTGGTTATAGTGTGGGGGTGTGGGTGTGTGGGTGCGTTATAAGGCTAAAGGTGTTAGCTGAGAGGCCCAGCTGCTGCTGAGGTTAAGGTTGTAAAATGAACGAAAAAGACAGGAAGCCTCTGACAGCCCAGTGACCGAACACAAGATTTATCATGACCTTTGAACCGAGAAAAGCTTCTTCTGCCACTAACTAAAGTGTGTGTGTATGTGTAAGTGTGTGTGTGAAAGTGCTTGTGTGTTTTGTGTACATGGGCTGCCTCCTTGATATTTCTTTCACCCGCAGCTCCATCAAGGGGATTGCACCTCTTCAAGTCTAGCCTCACATGCCCCTTCACTTTAAAAGTCTGTGAAAAAGAGGCTTTTTGTCTGTGTTTGTTACCTTTAGTTTAATGGAATGGAATAATGGGGAGAAACTGCTGGTGTCTCATGATTCAGGTTTTCTATCTTACACACAGAACACAGTTATTCAATTTGACTCTGATTTGTTGACTAGACTTCTTGTGTGTGTGGCACTTCACATTTTTAAAACACTTGCATTCTTTAACAAGGTGGGCAAGAGGTAGGCCAGTCAAGGTATCTGTTGTCTGATTTATTGTTCAGCCGATTTTGACCTATTAATTATTAGAAATACGTTCTGCCCTACACATAGTAAAACCAAAAAAGTTCAGGCACACACCAGGATACTAGGATTTACACTATTTTATTAAAAGGTCCCATGGCATGAAAATGTTTTGACATTAATGTGTTCCCCCAGCTTGCCTATGGTCTCCCAGTGGCTAGAAATGGTGATAGGTGTAAACCGAGCTCTGGGTATCCTACATCTTCTTGTCTTGCATTAAACAGATTATTTATGTTAACGATTAATGTGTCCCTTTCATGGATCAAGTCTCGGGTTAAACCTGCATTAATAGTTTATTAAGCCTCTTGGGAACATCATAAACAAGCTGTGCCTGATAATTTCACCTTTCAGGTTGATATTGCATACTTTTTGTTTCTGGTCACCTCATGAATGTAGGTCTGTGGTTCAGTCACTCTGAGTGACCCTGCTGCTATATTGATTTTAGCAGCTTTAAAGGAAGAGTTTGACATTTTTGAACTGGTTTCAAGGCAGCCAGCAGGGGACTGTAAAGGCGCTGACACACTAACCCGATAATCGGCCGTTGGACAGTCTGGCGAGGTTGGTGACTTGAGTCTGTTCCGTGTGTTCCGTGCCATCATCCGTCTGAGGCGCTGTCGGCCTTCATTTTGGCCGACCTGACGTGTTCAGTCGGAGACAGGGCAGTCGGGACTCACCCGGAATTGGCGAGCGGAATGAGGTGACTAGAGTCTCTCAAAATCTGACGAAAATCTTTTAAACTGACCTTTGTTGAGCTGAAATTAAGACAGATTCAGCAACTGCATGGCCTATTTCTCGCTTAAAATGTTTTCAGAAACATGTTTCAGTAAACTATTTTAGTACAATATGAGATTGTATTCTGAACAAGCTGCAATGACAGTCTGGCTTTGAATTTCCGGAGAAAACGAACCCACATGACACGTTGACCACATGACCAATCAGCTGCCGGTTTTTGATTTTTTGGGCAACAATACAGATTAGTGCCACCTGCTGTTATGGAGACGTATTACATCTTGTCTCTTCGGTGTGTTCTGAGGCACTTTTTGGTCCAACTCGGGGAGACTGATCAGTCCGACTGGCTTTTCTGCCGACGGTTGGCTGTCAGGTTGGTGTGTAACCGCTTTAAGGGATTGAGCTTGCAGGCATGAGGAGTCACAGATGGATTTTCAAAATGATGGTTTTGTTTACCCCAAAATGCAACAAACTATTTAGAAAATATTCAACAAAGATCTGGGCCCTTAAAGAAGGTCAACTTAACAGAATTAAACTATACTGTAGCTATATTAAATTCATGTAAAATGAACAGAACTGAACAGACTAAACTGACCTTGCAGAGCAGGATACCCAGAGCTCGGTTTACACCTATCACCATTTCTAGCCACTGGGGGACCATAGGCAAGCTGGGGGAACACATATTAATGTTAAAAAACCTCATAAAGTGAAATTTTCATGCCATGGGACCTTTTAATAAAATAGTGTAAATCCTAGTATCCTGGTGTGCGCCTGAACTTTTTTGGTTTACTTTTGTTTACCCTGCACCAGCTGGCACCCAGGAGAGAAGCACTGTTGTGCACGGGGTATCTTTAGTTTTTTAGAAATTGGAACAACTCAAGGCAAACGTATCTAAAGACAAACTAAAGTGTGACTGTACAGAAGGTAACTAAATAATTTCAAGGTGCTACCACGGGAAAATGGAAAATGTTATGTCAATAAGGAGGTTTGAATTCCAGTGGATTTTTCTTCTTTTCGAAAAACAGATTTCTTGTGCAAACACAGAATACTTGTCAGTTTTGGAATTGTTTGGCATAAATGTGCTCAAATGTAAAACTGGGTAAAAGCCATTAAGTACATTGTTTATAGAAGAATGAGACAATCCCAATGAAAATTCTGAGTGGGTGTTCCGACCAAAAGCAGCCCTGCGTTAAAACAATGCAAGGAGCTGGGTTGGTAGTCACGAGTTCATGAGATCCATGAGTTTGAAAGTAACCAGTAGAAATACTCTGTTCATGTCGCAAAGTCATCTACCAGGAATGTGCTCTTGCATGTATTTGATTGGCCGACGCAGTGCCTTGACAGATGATTGTGGCAAAAGTTGAACCAGATCAATTTCTTTTCTGAAAGATCCTTTTTCTGCCGTATCTTTTACAATGTGTTCTTTGATACTCACTTTGGGGTTCGCCAAAGTCAGGAATGTTCAAATCCTACCCTGATTGGCTTTATAAATCAGAACAAATCATTAATTATTAGCTGGCTCAATCCAAAAAGTGAAAATCAGTTGATGATAATATTCACCCGTGTGTCCCCTGCTGTTTCTTGTCCTTAGCTGCGGGGCGGCCCTCGTGGCCGGGATGCCACTGTGTACCGTGCCAGTCCACAGTGGACATTGAGGGACAGGAGGAGGGGACCGAGTGCAGGAGACTGAGAGGAGGCCCGCACCAAACAGGAGAAATGAACCTCTGCTGGAATGAGATCAAACGCAAGTCCCACAACATCCGGTAAGAGGACTGCCATAGTGGTGTTTACTGTAACTGTCTGTAGGGATGGATGTTTTCAGAGCCAATATGCTTTTTTATCTGACAGAACGAAGTGGCTGCTTTTGGAAACTTCAGTGGAGATTGTCCGTTCTGTTTCAACATTAGCTGCAAACCGCTGATAGTTTATCTAGCTACAAGTTGGCTGACTCAAAATAAAAGTTACAGATAATTTTCCGGAGAAGCCGTCCAATCAGTTTTAGCTTTACACAGTTTTACATTTACCTGACAGAGAACGTTGCAGATTCAGATTTTACTCACAAAATATCACAATTAAAATGTGGAGAAATTACAGACATTTACCTCATGGACTCAGGGCGGTATGCCATGTGCCACCCATTTGGCCCATTATAAGAGCCAATCAGCAAAAATCTGTGTTAATCAACCACCAGAACCAGACCAAGTACAGAGACGGACTCACTGGACTCACAAAGATGGAGTCAACCGAGTGTATGTTGCTTGAGAGGAGGGGGCGGGGGGGACTTAAGTATGGATTTGATTAGCGGTGGTATTTTGCCGACGGTAATGTTATTAGTGATATAAGTCAGCAGCACACTTAAACAATCGGACCCAGGGTGAGTCTGCGTGAGACGGAGGAAGAGAGCTGTCTTTGCCCGGTCATCTCCGAGATGACGTTATCTTCTGCCATCAGCTTAGAAGCTCACAGGATCTTAATACAATATAGTGTCTGGCTTTTGTTTGATATCTAGTGTTGGCAAAAATGCCTTTTTATTGAGTTTCCTCTTAGCAAAATGCTCTGAGTGAATTTAAGGTGGGCTTTTACTGTGAAGGGTAGTCATGGAAGAGCCAGCATGATGGCAGCGCTATTTTTTTGTCAACCTTTTTTCCTCAACCTTTATTATGTGGTCGTTTTTTTTTTTCACAGTTCATTAACTGATTCTTTGGAATTTGGATAAAACAGGTTTTAATTTTGAAAATAAAAAGTTAGTTAAATTACAAAATCTGAAGGTATATCATTATAGACCAAAGTGTTGGCTGTTCAGCAATGTACTGGTGCAACCTCCTCATTTTGTATTTCTTTCATAAAATAGACGTTTTTCCAGTTATTACTTTGTTTTTGTCAACACCGTCAAACACAATAAAAAGCATATTATGTTTTATTTATTTGGTCTAATATGTATTTAGTGTTTTTAAATCATTATCTGGTATTCATAGTACACATACATGCTGTTAAATGTTGAATATTCACTTTTGTTCATTTTTTTATACTGTTTAATGTGTACCCCTTTCAAAGATCTAACATCATACAACATTTACTTTAAGCCTAAATAGAAAAAAGTAATGTTTTTTTTATTTAACAAACATATACAGTACAGGCCAAAAGTTTGGACACACTTTCTCATTCAATGCGTTTCCTTTTTATTTTCATGACTATTTACATTGTAGATTCTCACTGAAGGCATCAAAACTATGAATGAACACATATGGAATTATGTACTTAACGAAAAAGTGTGAATTAACTGAAAACATATCTTATATTTTAGATTCTTCAAAGTAGCCACCCTTTGCTTTTTTATTAATAAGGGAAGAATTCCACTAATTAACCCTGACAAGGCACACCTGTGAAGTGAAAACCATTTCAGGTGACTACCTCATGAAGCTCATTGAGAGAACACCAAGGGTTTGCAGAGTTATCAAAAAAAGCAAAGGGTGGCTACTTTGAAGAATCTAAAATATAAGACATGTTTTCAGTCCATATGTGTTCATTCATAGTTGTGATGCCTTCAGTGAATGTAAATAGTCATGAAAATAAAGAAACACATTGAATGAGAAGGTGTGTCCAAACTTTTGGCCTGTACTGTATTTGTATTAATAATAAAATAATATGTATTAATTAAAAGAGACTTTTACTTGAATAACTCAACAGCACTGAAGAAACATATTGTAAGCATATTCATTTAAAACAAATAAAACTCCCTCTTAACAACTTAATTTAACTATTGGGTCCAAAAAAATAACAATCCTGAGCATGCATATCATGTGAAAGAGTAGGTTTTTGTCACCACTGTCAGACATCACCACCGTCAGGTTTTCTGTGACGTACAGTCTGACGGTGGTGACAAAAACCTCCAAATAGTCCTTAATGGAGGCTAGAATATAATTGTTGATCACAAAAATATGGGCTCACGGCTGTGGTTCGGCAGCAGCCTCAAGGCTGAACCACAGCCGTGAGGATATCCACGAAAACCTGACGGTGGTGACCTCTGACGGTGGTGACAAAAACCTACTCTTTCACATGATATGCATGAGTTGTTCACATTAGCCAGCTTGTTTCCCCTCTATTGCTAGCTACTTCAGACCTCTTCATTTATGTCATAATCTAATCTAATATTTTTTATACAAAAGAGATGGTGCTGACATGTTATGGTTGCGACAGTAGCAGTGCCCAAAAATATGAACAAGTTTAAGAGAAAATAGCAAACTTAAGGGAGCTTGAGTGATCTTGAAGCATGCAGTAGAGCTGAAGGTTTGAAAATGAGGTCCTCAGGAATGTAGATGACCTTGTAGTTGCCTGATTTTATTGCTTTTTATAAATATCTGACGTGGTGACGAATATGTGGGACACATTTTAAGTAACCACAAAATAATAGTAAATATTGTTAAAAACTCACTATTTGTAGTTTTTAAAACATATTACACTGTACTATTTCATGTGGTAAAGATAATATTCAATTCAATTATTACTTTATGTTTTTTTAATCAAGTTGAAATGATTATCTCCTATCCGAGGACAACTGATTTTGGGCCAGCAAATAATCATTCAATTAATACAAATTTAAAATAAAACTATAAAAGAACCTTACATATGTGCAAAGGACCCCCTGATTATAACCTTGATTCTTTTTATTCATGAAAATGTTATACATTTCCAACAGAATTGGCACTTTTCTTAGTGGGACATGTTTTTGCCAAAGTTTCAAGAATCAGTGTAATATCAATGTCCAACGCTGTCCAAACTGATCCAAATTCCAAACGGCAAGTTCATTGGGTTCTCAGGAAACCAAGTTTGAAGTAGATTGGATAAACGGTTCATGAGATATTTGAAAGACACACACACACATACACACACACACACACACACACACACACACACACACACACACACACACACAACTTCAAGTCACACAGGGAAATAGAGCCTATTGATGTCTTTTTATATATATATATATATATATATATATATATATATATATATATATATATATATATATATATATTTATGTATACTGTCCTTTCTTTTGTTTGTTTTCCATTTTTGTTTTCCATTTTCCTCTGACGATTCACAATTTGCCATTCACAGTCAGTTTTCAGGCAATTACAAAAATTTTGGCTAATAGTGTGCTGTCATACAATAATGCATATTTCAGTACTCCTTCAAGTCAGCTTATTAACTGTTGATATAATATGGTTTAATACTGCCATTGAACAAATTATACTCGAGAGGTTTGCTAGTGCAAAACAATTAGAGGGCGTTCATGTTCTTTCATGCTTAATTGGAAAATATCCAGGCTTTCTGCATCATTTCTGTTTCTTCAATTCAACTGGCATCCTGTTTAGACAATTGGCCCCTTAATTGCTTACTTGACCCTGATGTATCTAGGAAGAGGGAGGGGGAGGCTAAGGAAGGATAGTTGTGAAATTGGTTAAGACAGTTTCCCCTGCAGTCCTGTGTAATGAGATCACTATGGATGGCCTGCAGTGGCTGTTTATACAAGAACTGCACTCTGACTTCATCAGGCTGAGAGAGAAAGAGGGGAATAAAGAAAGGAGTTGATGGAGAGAGAGAGAGAGAGAGAGAGCGAGAGAGAGAGAGAGAGAGAGAGAGAGAGAGAGAGAGAGAGAAAAGACAGCTGGTATTAAATCATCACAGAGGAGAGATGGGATGCAGAGAAATGGGAGGAGCAGAGGGAAATAAGAATATAAGAATGAATGAATTAGAAAGAGCTTTACTGAAAAGCTGTCTAACCTTGAGTCCAGAGGAAACGTCTGACTGCGTATACTGCCAGCAGCTGGACAAGTGCAGCTTACTGGCTTTGTAATGGCCTGTCTGGCATTGATTGACAGGTGGCTGAGGATCTGTTCCGAGTCATGGCTACTTTCTTCTATCCTCTAAACTGTCGTATATTATACCCTATAGTATACTCTACCTTGACTGGATTTAAATTAAACCTTCTCTGTGGTACGTCGGTACTCATTTCCCAACAATAGTCTACAGCCATGCAAGAAGCACAAAGCTGCTTTCAACTTCATGCTCACAGTGACAATGCTAACATGCTGATGTTTAGCAGGTATAATGTGTACCATGTTCGCCATCTTAATTTAGTGCATGAGCGTGCTGATATTGCTAATTGGCACTAAAGAAAAACTACAACCTACTGTAGGCTGATGGGTATGTCTTTAGTTTTGCAGGTATTTGACCTGATAGTGTCGCTAGTTGAAAAGTCAGAGGGTGACCAAAGTGTTGACAATTTATTCTGAGGCA
The DNA here is from genome assembly GCF_010015445.1 of Perca fluviatilis. Lineage (NCBI taxonomy): Eukaryota > Metazoa > Chordata > Actinopteri > Perciformes > Percidae > Perca > Perca fluviatilis. Next base: position 24,674,862 of record NC_053121.1, on the reverse strand, counting down.
AATATGTATAGAGGATTCATCGTCTGGGAACTGTAAATGTTTGTATCTAGTGATAGGCAATATGACTATATATACCGTCAAAACAATATAAAAATGTCTATCGTATATATTTCTCTATATCGTTTCTATCGTGATATCGAGAAACCAGCGGCCTGACTGCGCTACGGCAATATTTACGCTTTACATTCTGATCCTTGCACGTTATGTTTACGTATATTTTTTCACTAAAGTTCTTAATAAAATAAGAAAATACTCTGTACTCTTCATTTTTCAAGTAATTAATTTACACAGGAGTATACAAAAATCTGCTTTACCATGTGGTTATTTAGACTACAAGAGAATTCATCCTCTATGGGACATGAATATCTGTACACAATTTCATGTAAATCTATCCAATAGTTCTTAAGATATTTCAGTCTTGACCAAAACACATTGCGGTCCCTAGAGTCACTCTGCTTGCACGACTGAAGAATAATCACTTCTCCAAAATTTGACGCTGATTTAAAAGCACCCACTTCTGAAAACACCCAGAGAATTTAACATATTTAGATAAGCAGTAAATAGCGCACCAAATGCATTCTCTAAATGTTTACAGATGGCAGTGGCACAAATAATTTATCAGTGTGACACAGTGTCGCTCAGCTAATTGGACTCAGCGCTGATAACAGAAGGTTAGGGACTTGATCACTTTGTTGGCATATTGTATGGAAAGTAGGCAAAATCATTACACAGTGAGCCACTCTACCCACATGCACCAGCTGCGTAGCATGTGTTATTGACTACAAAACAGTGCTTTGATGCCATTGGCAAAAAATGTAGACATGCTGTTCTTATTGCTGTGTGCTTTGTGTTATATCAAGTTGTGATTTAATGTTTTACGCAGGATTAAGATAATAGCACCAAACAAGTGGACCGCAACATTGTATTGCGCTGTCTATCATAATAACAGCGGAATGACTATGAATATATATATAAAAGAGCCATTTATTAACACAAACGTGTTGCTGAGGCCATTCAGCCATCTGTACGTATTGTGTAAAATATTACAGTATGAGAGTGGGTGGTTTCATTGAATTTAACCTAGTAGTTTACTCGTATGTTAGTGTTAGTGATGTGATCAAACTGTATTTCCACTGAGACCATCTGTACTTTGCATACTATGGTAGTCAAACACACAACAGCTTGACACTGAATCATTAGAACTCTCCCCCAGTGTAGTAGCACAGAGTGTGTAGTCAGTTAAAGGTACAACTTCTTCAAATAGATTTCACATGTAATTTATCTGATTACAGTGTCAACCCCATGGGTAACAATATCAGGCATTGTTGAGATTCGGGTCGTGCCACATTGTTAGGTGCCCACTGTTTTGCGCTGTGTGAATGCCCACTGAGGTTGCCGTGGGTGTCTCGGTGGCATGTTATGAATTTATTTGCCGCATGGTTTAGATATCTGCAGAGAGCCAACCACCCACGCTCAGCGTCTGATGGCAAGGGGAGACCCCTGAGTCTGTTTTTTTTCATTACAAGAATGTTCCTATCTCTATTCACAAGTAAAGATATCAAAGCTCCTCATTAAAGTTGTTTTTTAATTCTCATTCTCAGAATTCAGTTGCTACCAATAATTCTATTGTTCAAGGTCAGGGGTGAAAACCTAGTGTTGCTAAAGGGGGTAGCGATAGGATGGCAGGTGTGTGTGGGACTCCATCAGTCATTCAGTCAGTTGCTTGAATGATCTTTGCTTTCACTGCTGCCTGAGAGTCATTTTGGTATTCTGTGGTTTATTTCAGGGTTAAGAAAAAGGCTGCATTTTCCCAGGATGCCATGTACATGTATATTTGCTCAGTTTCACAGTATTACTCTATACGGTAATTCTGATGGATGTGGTTTGAGCTGCTGGGTCAAATCTTTCAAATGTGACCTACATTTCAGGTTTTTTATTTTACCTAATGTTCCATTTGTAACTGTGACATTTTTTGACGTCTTATTCAATTACTTAAGCCTTGTTATAATTAATTCAGGCATCAGACAAAGCTACTGTAAATCTCTTTTCCTTGAGAAACTCCCATTTACATGTCATGTGTATCACAGTGGGAAAAGGAAACTAGGGAATGAACATATTGAAAGTAGTAATGACAGCATCAAGACCTGTGGGACAGACCCCAACAAAAAGTGATGCACTTTAATGATAAAACCAACCAAAGGGGAATTAGGAGCCCCATGAATAATTTGATGAATTACACTTTGTATGTGTGCTTGAAATTAAACAAGAGTGAAGCTGTGAGGGGAACTGTGCCTTTATACCCATCATCTACTGCAGAACAAATCAGAAATGGTCTTGCACAGATTAGAGACAATGTTGGACTTTTTTGGGCTACAGTGTCTGTTTGACTAGCAGGATGTATGGAAGTTCTGTGCACTCACTGTACCCAGGCATGCTGAATGGTTTAGATGGAGTAAGTCAAATCCCCAAAAGAGTGAAAACATGGTGCTGTTGGAGCTGCAAAGAACAATGAGGGCTCGAGGACTGGAGACATGCTTTTTACATTAACTCTGTTTACTTGAAAACCTGCAAACCAAAACTGCCATGGAGGTCAAAAGGGAACAAGTCAGTTTGAAAGCCCTAGTCAATTCGTTTTTTTTAATCATAGAAAGTCTACTTGCTATTTGTGTTTAATTATCATAATTGGCTTTTTGTTAATTGGCTTTTTTACTGCTGTGTTTACAATCATTACTGACCTTTTAACAGCATCTTACAACAGTAGATGCAGATGCAACAGCAGAACTATAGATTTTGTTGTTGACTGGTGTCAATCAAGGTATTAAAATCCTGATTTTTAGGATTAAAAATGTTGTCTTCAAAGTGCCAATACACCTGCACATGCCCCTATACACAGACAGTTATCTATGATTTATACATAGAAACAACAATTGCCCTTCTCTGATCTTGTGTTCTGGTCCTGCTGCCATGTTAATCATCAATTTTGGAAACACAGTTTACGAAGGAAACAATTTAAATTAAACTTCCACCTATGAATGAGCAAAACGTTATGGACATGTTGGGCCCAAAGTTTCATTTACTCTTACTCTGATCTCCTGTTGCTGAAAATGTTATGATTTTGCTTGTTCAAATGATTGTGATGACTGTAGGCAATATGGCACACTACTTCATAGGATAATGAGTTCACATTCATTTGTATATGTAATTCTGATGTCATAGACTAATTAGCGACACTTTGGCATGTATCTGCCACATTTTGAGGGTTAGTGTATCAATTCCAAACAAAGGGCAACAGAAGACACAGAGTGTATATGAATTGGTTGCTGGAAATTTGACTCGTATTAATTCACCCTTTGGTCAGCAGCTGATTTGAAATCAATCTTTCTTCGGCTTCCTCTCCTGTACTAGTGTAGTGCCTGATTGCTTTCCCTCCTTTATTGCTGCTTGCAGCTTTCTCAGAACCGCTTATCTAAACAACTTCACACTCTGCACTGCGCTTCCTTGCGTGCTGAGCAATACAACTGCCATGACATAGTTGCGTCCCCGAGCAATGCTAGAGTATACGCGTCATTTGCATCAACAGCTAACTATTTGGGACTAGGCTATTTCTGGGAACAAAAGTGTTCATTCTAAAAGTTACATCGCTGGTGCTTGAAATGTTTGAGTTTACTGCAATGTAACATCTTTGGTCTCTCACATCGTCGCTACGTTAATTAACTGACTAATCAGAATTCATTAAGAAGGAAACGTGTCATAAAGTAAAACCTTAAAGTCAGGCAAACAGGCAAAACATATAGGCTAATAATTACTGAGTAACACTCTTACACAAGGACTGACATATTGTGTTCAATAATAGAGAAAGAAAAGAATAAATGAAAAGGGGAAAAGAGTTCCTCCTTAACTCGGTCACTGAAAGAAATAATAACTGAATATGTTGACGTCATCCCTTGTTGAATGGGAGATTTATTGTCATTTATAATTATAATAATTTTAAGATTAACATCAGCTGCAATGGATCATTTTTGGTGTAGAAACGGGGGGGAGAGAGAGAGGCTGGATTTGAATTTAGAATATTTTCAATGCTTTACCTTGCTGTCAGACAACCCTTCCTTTCCACAGGGGTTTCCCGTCTCTCTCTTCTGGCCTGTTCAGTCTTCCTCTGCAAAAGTTCTTCTGTATACTCTGGCTCATAAAAGTATCCTCTTGTCTCTATAGTGAACGCCATATGTCATCACTGTCATAAGCACTCATTTATATTTTCTTGTATGTGTTGTCTCTTCTATAAACTGCTGAATGTCTGACCTAAACCGCTGATCTGCAGCATAATACATTGTGTGGCACAGTCGCACTTATGTGTAGGAATATATTGAGAAAATGTAATTCCAAAGATAGGGCTAAACAGGGTACAAACAAGGTAAACACATCTTTTTTGGATACTTGCTGTGGGTATCTTTTTTTGGGGAAAAGTACTTTTAGATATTTATTCTGGCAATGTAACTACCCATTGGACACAACTGAAGACAGGGAGTTCTTGTTGTCTGCACACCTCATTCAGTGTGATGTTTTTATTTCCAAATCTGGTACCACGAGGGAAGCAGTGAATTGGCACAATAATTCTACACACACAACATAAATAGTGATAAACATGCTGATCTATATCCCCATGAACACAAACACATTCCTTCACGCATGCAATGAAAAGGAATAATGATTCAGATGGAAAACATCAACACTTACACACAAGACATTCACAAACATGCACACAATAAACCCGAGCAACACTCTGTCTCCACACACACACACACACACACACACACACTGGTTTTAAGAGAGTGGTCTCTCGTGCTTCCTTTTCTCTTTTGTTGTTTTTACATGTCTCACCTTCACGAAACACATCTTACACAGCCTCTGCTATCTGCTGGGCTAACATTTATGTTACATTATGGGCCTTTTGTGTGTTGGTGAACACACATGCTTCACTGCACATCTATGTGTCTGCATTTGCATTTGACAGAACAAAAAAAGGACAAGATGTATTCACGTCTTTACATGCCAGTGTCTGTAAATTGTTTTGTAAGTACAAGTGTGATGTGGAAGATTCACCTAGGACATTTTGGAATGTGAGTTAATTAGTTAATGCAATGGAGAAAACTGTATTTTTCCCATTAAGGTGTGAAGGTATTTGCAGACCAGTACAAGGGTAAGGATTTTACATCCCATGATTTGGGGCTATTGATGTTTACATGTTATTTTTCATGTTATGCATTTATCTAATTTCTGTTAAATCTCATTTTCTAACCTTGTGTTTTCTTTTGGAACTACAAGCATGCAAAATATCCATGTATAGCTGTAACGAATTTGTTACACAAGTGTACTCCCTGTGGGCATCAGCTGCTGTAAATCTTCAAACGTCTACAGTATTTCCAGTTGTGTGGACCCAGTGGCTGGTCTGCTCCTGTCACTCAGCAAATATGTTTCCCATAAATCTTAGTAAGGTGGCGGTTGGAAGTGATGCTTTAGGCAAGACGTCAGTAAAACTAAAAAGATAAAAAGGGAAGCAGAAAGAGAGAGAAACCCAGGAAAGGCTGGCAAACATTAACATGCTGCTTGCAGTTTACAGCTATCATGCCACATAATTCATTGATATTGAAGTTAGAATTTTTCTTTTACTTACTGCAGCAGCCTTACAATGTGGGCTACATTCATTTTGTACAAACAACATCTTCAGTCCAGGTGAGGGATGGCAGCTGTCCCAGTTGACACTGATCAGATTTCTGTTGACTTTACATTACACAGGGATACGTTTGGTGTGCTGTACTGTGACCAACTGTGATTAGAGCCTGTGATTTGGGCACGTGTGCCTCCATACATCACAAACACCACAGTAAAAAGTTCAATGAGGACATGTTTAGAGTTTGTGGTTTGCCCAAAGCTAACAACATGTTGAATGAATTAAGAAATAATGTTAGTTCATTGACAAAGAGGTCCGACCAGTCCACTTCTGGCTGCATCTTCTCTTCCATGATCTTTGCTTAAATGTGATTAGAGTGAGTTGAGTTGGTCCAAGCTCCTTGTAAAGATGCCCTCTGGCTGTCTCTCGCTGTTATTTTTTTAATTTCCCTAACCTTAACTAAATTATTTAGTTGCTTAACAATACTACAGAACTGATGATTTGAACAAAACAGTTCTGTTAACTGATAACAATGTGATGACTATTTACAATAAAAGTGGTGTGGTATCATTTGAAGATGCATGGACCTTTCAGAGTTTCTGCCCGCCTTGTTGTGGTGACACAATGCAATGCAACCACTATGCAACACAACAGGAGGCCTGGTTCTACTTCTTTCTCTTTCAACATATTTGTAGGAGCCATACATTGGGTTTGATTAGTCTTTTATGATTTTCCTCCATTTTGCGCTGTTGTGCATGTGCGCGCGCTTAGTGACGTCGTTGGTTACTGTGGGTGTCACCGGGGGTGTGGTGACTGTATTAGTGTGTGTGTGTGTTCACTTGGGCGGGTTGGCCAGGTGTTGGGATGATGGCTGCAGGGTGAGCACGTGGAGAAACTTTCTGTTGACCGTCACCATCGTCATCTTCTGTTACTGCACTGTCTGAGTTATCTTTGCACGGTTTATGAAATGCATCAATTCAAGTAAGTGCTGTTTCTTGCTAAGCTTGTGAAATGGATCAATAAAGACATCCCATCAAGTGCAATGGTTCAGCGTGACGCGTCTTCAGTGTAAACCCAAATATTAGTTTCTAAGTTTATATGCCGCAATATTTTTAATGAACTCTCTCCATAATGAAACCTAAACCTAATCTCAACAAACTAGCTAAAAGTCACACCATGACACTATGCATGTGTCACATCTTAACTTTGATTTAAGCCTTTCACAGTGTGGCATCCACTGAGATAAAAATAAATATATACTCACCTTTGAATATATACCCTTTCAACTAAATGCAGGGCTGCTGTGTCAACAATGCCCCATACCCTCACACTTTTTACCAGCTCTAGCAACATCTCTGCAATTGAGAGAGAAAGACCGGGGGAAGAAAGGAGATAGAAATGGGGTTGTGCTCAAAGCTTCCCTGGGCCCTGAGGCAACACACTATCTGTCTCCTCTCTCCTAAAAACAGCGGAAACACTGCTCCTATCTCCTATGCATTAATTAATCATCGAACCGAGCACTAAGCCTCTCTCTATAATCTCTCTGAGTGATTGGGGAGTTGGATTTCTGTTTGACTGTGTTATTTACTGTAGATGTTAACTGTCAAAAAAGGTGGGGATACAACAGTAATGCAATGCATGCAGCAGAGTTCCCAACTGTGAGAACATTGAGTTACACTGAATACAAAACTCAAACTTTAAATTTACACCCAAAGGCAATGGCCCTTATTTATCAACAGAGATGGCAAAAGTACTCACTTCCCGTACTCAAGTAGAAGTACAGATATTTGTGTTAAAAAATACTCTGGTAAAAGTAGAAGTACTGATTTAACTTCTTTACTCAAGTAAAAGTAACAAAGTACAGGCTTGGAAATTTACTTAAAGTATAAAAGTAAAAGTAGTCTCTACGCATGAATACAATGTTTTATGAAAAGCTGCCTGGACCACACAAATCTAACTAGAGTGGTAGCTGAGAAACTTCAGTGGACTCTTTTTATGCCATTGCCTACATTTTAAATGGATGTCTGCCAATAGGCCTAAAACATCACATATATGATTATTGTGACAGAGACTGGGACTCAAGGTTAATAAGATTCTGACTGAGTAGTAAGATAGAATTCACAGATCCAGTTTCTCTTTTTTAATCTTCCCCTTAACATTTAAAGGAATCTACATGTATGTGTGTGTGTGCTCAAATATGGCTTCTGGAATGAAAATAAAAGATTCTATATGAATTACTAAACAGACAATAAACAAACATCCATACTACTAGTGCTAACGTACCACCATCAAGCCACAATGATTTGCCGCAAATGAATGCCGCCGAATCTGTTGAGTCGCTGCATCAAGTGCAACGTACAGTATATTCCCATCCAATTAGATCCAATTAGATTGAATTTGGTATTGATGACGCGCAAAATAATAACGGTAACTCCAATGAAATGATTTGAAACTTGTTAGTGAGGACTAGATTAGGACTGTATTTGAAGCTGATTCTGGTTTCCAACTTTGCCCCAGGTGTGTCTGTTAAAACACGGACGGAGACAACTTCTCTCTTTTGATGCTTTAATAAGATCAAGCAACGTGCAACCTAGCTAACAGGTGAACACAAACAACAAAATCACTAGCTAACTTACTTTAAGTTTGCAAGAAATATAGACCAATACAACAACAGGCTTACATTAACTGACAACATAAGTTATACGACTTACAGTTCTCAAGGACGCACACACACCATCTCAACTGATTTATCCTCTTTTCTCTCACTTTTTTCTGTGTGGTAAAAAGTCGCCACAAAAATAAATAGTAAAGTAAAAATATCTGAAAAATCTACTTGAGTACAGTAACGAAGTATTTGTACTTCGTTACTTCCCATCTCTGTTTATCAACCTAACGTAGAAACCAGCGCAGATATGAGCGCAGAAATCATCTTACGACAGGCTTCACGTGTGATTAATGAAACGTTCGTATTACACCAATCAGAGCGTAAGAATGGTTGTACATTGATAAATGCAACGGCTGGAAACAATTGTAATTTAAATATCACGCCACAATATATTCCCGGTTTTGAGGCCTCGCCCCTACAATTTACGACATGGCGAGACGTAATCCGGCTGAGAAGCGGCACTTTTCAGAGGTGGAGATTGAAACCCTGATATCTCAGGTTCATTTGCACTAAGGTGTGTACTATTTGGCAGCCTGAAAACTGGTATTAAAGGCTGTAGAAAGAATGCGGAATAGAAAGAGATCACTGATGCAGTCAACAGTGTTGCCGTAGTAAATCGGACTCTAGCTGAAGTTTATTTAATTTATACACACAGTAGCAGAGTTTATGCAGTGTCTTTTATTTTACACGTTTTTTTCATGAGTCAGACCCAGGCAGCCGTGAGATGTGAGGGAGAGTGCGTGTCCTCCGCCCCCCGTGCTGGACCACCACCCAGACCCTGTCTCCTGACAGCAGAGGGGCTGGAAAAACAAGGCAAATGTGTCGGCCAATGGCAGAAATAAATCGTTCACTTATGGCCATTAACGACACTTTAAAAGAGAAACGAAAACCTGACGAATAAATAAAAATGTTGTGCATTGTCATGTTTCCTGAGTATCATTGCCAAACATAACACTATACCTTTTAAAAGCGAGGAATAATATCCTGTCTCCTTCGTATAGCCCCCAGTTGGGGCTGTGCTGGACACTGCTCTCTGGACATCGGGTCATCTGGCTCCATCACTACATTTATGGCACCCAGTTTTCCTGCGCGATGTTGTGCAGAACCCCACAGGCTAAAACAATGTTGCAGACTTTTTTTTCATAGACATTATATATAATGGACCAACAGATCCCGTTGCTCTGGACGGAGACCAGTGAAGGAAATTAGAAGCACTTTTCTGGTGAGCGCTGAGCGTTACTGAGCAGCCTCCAACTGAGAGAGACAACGTAAATGTGACCTGAGCAACCTTTCTGAAAGTTGAGACGGAGAGCGTAGGTATATGTAAGGAGATAACCTAGGCACAGGCTAATTATTGCTAACTAAAATGCTAGTTAACATTAGTAATTAAACTTAAACAGCTAATGTGAGTCGAAACTGCCTGCGAGCTTCTCCTGTTTACGGTAATTTCTCTACTGTGCGACAGTAAGTCGCGTGGTTATGACACAATCATTAGCCTATTTTTACAAAGCGTCTGCTATGGAGCCATAACGTGAGGTACAAGGTAATGGAACCTTTTATACATTGTTGGTTCCTTTAGAAATAAACAATGGACAAATAGAGTCTTTAAATGCTTCAAAGTGACGTCAAAATGAATGGCAGTCAATGGAATGCTAACGGCGGGTGATGGATTGTTGGCATCAAAATGCCGCCATAGGAGCTACAGTTTGTTGACGCTTACCCCCTTGACTTTTTCTGGCATGTATAGTAGGGTCCCGCCTCCTCCCCCCTTTGTAACAAAGGTTGGTCTCTCTAATGTTGGGCTAGATAGTTTATCTGTTCTGACTCTTTAGCTTGAAGCTAATCCAGGAAATTAAAAAGTCTACAATCTTTATTATGACCATCCCTGTTATTTCCTCAGTTTAGACTCATCATGTATTCCTTGGTGATATTGACTGTCTATCTAGAAACAGTTGTCTGTGAAACCAACAGATGATGACTCAGTGTGTTGAGTGTGTCATATGTCGAGGACAAACAGTCTGCCATGCACTCAAGTCACACAGCGTCCCGTTAGTAGCCTATTCATACCAATTATTGCTGGCTGGGTTAGCCTCTGAGATAGAGGGACACACACACACACACACACACACACACACACACACACACACTTGTAGACATGTGAAGACCTTCATTGATATATTTCATTCCATACGCACTGTTTTAGCATCTTTCATCTTTTTGTTTTGGGTTTCTGGCCTTCAGTTTTACTGTTTTAGTTCACTTTCAATGTTCACATCAACATTGTGTAAATACGCGTCAGGCAGCTAGTGGAAAATCTCTGACTGACCCACTGAACATTACCTACCTAGCACCAAACGGCAGAAAGACAAAGTTGGTGATTAGATGATGAACATAGTGGAGCATTTAGCAGCTAAAGAGCCATATATTTCCCTCAGGAAATAAAGGAGACTAACGCAGAGCTAAAAATGAGGGCAGGTGGCCAAAAACACAACTTAAAATGACATGTTAATGTTGCTAAATCTCAGTTGGATTTGTAAATAGGCAATCGTTTGCCTACAAATTCACAATATCAATTTAAGAAGGTGATAATATGTCAGTGTTGTTTACAGCTTGTTCCTCTGGCCCAAAGTGCCCCAAAGAACAGCTAATGCTAGTTTAATGTGAAACTCAAACTGCTCTTCACAAAAATAGAGGAGCACACACACCCCACCTGTTCCCTCTGTAGCTCCTGTCTCACATATGCACGAACGCACACACACATTCAAAATCCCTGGCATCTCCTAATCCAACACAGCGGAACTTGTCCCATAAATAGCACTTAAATTGATATGATGATGTTTCCACTGGAGATAAAATAGCTTCTATACTGGCAAACCTTTCGCCTGGCCTCCATACAGCTTAGCAAGGCGAGAGTAGTTCTTGGCAGCACCTGCCATGTGATGGCTTTTCCATTACAGAGCAGGCAGTGCACTATTTGTCTCACCCTTTGTGTGTGTAATGGAAGCAGCAGTGATGGGTGAGAGTAATGTGAGATGAGTGTGTGTCTGCTGTGGTGTGGTTTGAAGGGTTTCGAAACTTCTCTGCAAAAGTGCCAGGTTCATCCTTTGATGGATGGCCTTTCTTTAGATGTATCCAAGGGTCGGGTTTGCTCTGATTTGAGTCAGAAAACCACTCTCCATTCATGCTTTGTGCGTGTGTGCCTGTGTGTGTTGTTTTTATGTGTGTATTCACGCCTGTTATGGACTGAGAGCCTGTTTTGCAGGGGCCACAGAAAAAACAGTTCCTCTCTGATTCAATTACCACAGCGAGCTGAGCTGGAGGGACAACAAGAGGCTATGGGACAACACGGTCTGCTTCACACAGGTTTCCTGACACAAGTTTGAACAAAGAGGCCTATCAATTCTGAAATGTGCACTTACAAGCTTGATTTCACCTTTCCGTCTTTTTTTTTTCACATGCCATCCTGCAACCGACATCCCTGACATGGTACCTCATTCCTCATGTGTCAGAACCAATCTGTACCAAAATTCCGTTTGCAGGAAATTGCCATTGCCATACAGTCCCTGACATGACATTGCTGATTGTTTATTGTTTACTAAAAGGATCCCCATTAGCTGATGTTGTAACAATCAGCTACTCTTCCTCGGGTCCACACTAACACACAATCACATACAACCCATTACAAGAATGTATGTAAAATCACATCAATATGCAGTACAACCCATGCAGGTGTACACCCACGAACATACACACACGTACTGTACATTTCCCTTAAAACAAGAGATTAAACTAACAGTCACACTCAGTAACTATTACATTATAAATAACCACCTTTTCGCACAGAACAAACATTCTTTATAGAAAAGCAATTATAAAACAACTATATATATATATATATATATATATATATATATATATATATATACTCACCTAAAGGATTATTAGGAACACCATACTAATACCGTGTTTGACCCTATCCTATCAATATGGGCCAACATTTCTAAAGAATGCTTCCAGCACCTTGTTGAATCAATGACCCAAAGAATTAAGGCAGTTCTGAAGGCGAAAGGGATCCCCCACACCATTACACCCCCACCACCGCCAGCCTGCACAGGCATGACGGATCCATGTTCTCATTCTGTTTACGCCAAATTCTGACTCTACCATCTGAATGTCTGAAATCGAGACTCATCAGACCAGGCAACATGTTTCCAGTCTTCAACTGTCCAATTTTGGTGTGCTCGTGCAAATTGTAGCCTCATTTTCCTATTTTTAGTGGAGATGAGTGGTACCCGGTGGGGTCTTCTGCTGGTGTAGCCCATCCGCCTCAAGGTTGTGCATATTGTGGCTTCACAAATGCTCTGCTGCATACCTCGGTTGTAACATTATTTGAGTCAAAGTTGATCTTCTATCAGCTTGAATCAGTCAGCCCATTCTCCTCTGATCTCTAGCATCAACAAGGCATTTTCGCCCACAGGACTGCAGCATACTGAATGTTTTTCGTTTTTCAGACCATTCTTTGTAAACCCTAGAAATGGTTGTGCGTGAAAATCCCAGTAACTGAGCAGATTGTGAAATACTCAGACCAGACCGTCTGGCACCAACAACCATGCCACGCTCAAAGTTGCTTACCTTTCTTTCCCTTTCTGACATTCAGTTTGGAGTTCAGGAGATTGTCTAGACCTGGACCACACCCCTAAATGCATTGAATCAATTGCCATGTGATTGGTTGATTAGATAATTTCATTAACGTGAAAAAATACTTTTTGAAAGATGATTTATCTTTAATTAAAGCTGCTGTAGGTAAGATTGTGAAGATCCAGGACTTTGCCAACAAATTTGAACATCGATGACTTCTCAGTCCCTCTCCCCTTTTCTGCTGCAGCCCAAACCGTCTCCTAAGCCCCTCCCACACAAGGGACTTTGACAGAACTGCTGGCCGGCATGTCAGACAACATGTAACTAAACACTAACACAATGTTTACTCACCAACCGTAAAACGATGCTAACTAGCAGGCTAGCGTTAGCCATTTCAGCATCATATCAGACCGACCACTGTGCAAACGTTACTATTATCCTCACCAACATAGCTTTGTGGACTTTTGACTACTAATAACCAAGTGAAAGATAAATCATTTATGGTAATTATGTTACCTGTCTAGAAGAAATGTGGCTACATCTGCATCGTTCTTCAGATCTTTAAAATCCCGGAGCTCACGCCACCTCTGAAAAGCCAGTCCAATATTCACCGGAGTTTTGGGAAACCTTTCTGCAGCTCGTGCACGGGGAAGGGGGAGGGGAGAACGCTCTTATATTATGTGTGTGCATGAGCAGTGATTGACAGGCAGATAGACACCCCCTGTGACCCTGATTGGAGAAAATCAACCGGGAGCGGTGGAATTTTGCCAATCGCACTACAGGCTGTAGGTGGTGCCAGAGGAGCTGTATTGTTTTTATATTACATAACTCATGTAGTTCTACTGGAACATAGGATCAGTTTCAGCAAATATGACAGAAAGTTAGTTTTATAAGACTTACCTACTGCATCTTTAACTGAATATTCAGGGTAACTTATTCCAATTTGTTATGGCTTGATACATAACTTTTATTTTGATGAGCAAGTCCTTAGGCTAGGTATAACGATATGACCATTACTAGCAAATCTGGTGTTATGGCTATGCGTATTATTACAGTAAACAATTTGGTTGAATAAAAATGTTGGCATATTCAAATTAATTTAAAAAAGACAATGTTGTACACATCCATGTAGTTGCTGGTGCACGACACAAACGTGAATGTTCAAAGATAGTAAAGTCTGCACGACAGCTTAATGCTCTGGAAAAATACTTTAATAGTGCAAATAAGGCCCACAACGTTTCGGGCCCACAATTTGGCCTTCCACAGGTTTTTTTTACTCTCTCTAAAATTTTGTTATGGTCAAGTTCAGGAATGCCATCCACCATTATGTTGTTGCGTCTACACTGCCTTTCAAGATAATTGGCTTTAGTATCCAGAACCAGAAAAGATTCTGCCACTTTACATATGTCATTTGTGTTTGAGTTACAAGCACTTGAGAGTTTGTTATGGTTAGCCTTCAATTCATCCACATCCTTCTGAGTGAACTCCAGGCTCATTTTCAAGACTTGTATGTCCTTCACCAACTCGTCCACTCTTTGATTGGTGGTGTTAATGACCATTTGTGTAAAGTTTTTATTACTGTGTTCTTGTTGAAGTATTAGTTCTTTAAAGTGTGCTCTTTCTCGTTCGAGCAACTCCCGAACCTGTGACAGGGAGATTGTGTCCTCATTGCTATTGTTCCCATTGTTCCTAGGCATGATGGCGATGCCGGTGGCAGCCACTAACAGTTTAGCCACACACGAGCAGGAGATTAATTAAGCACACTGAAAAATACCTTCAACAATAGAAGTCCCTCCACTGGCTTGGAAACCTATTCGCTCCATGGTAGTTGCTAGGAGCTGCTAGGCCTGGTGGAAGCTGGCTGCTAGGAGCTGCTAGCTCGGGTGGAAGCTGGCTGCTAGGAGCAGCTGGTGATGGTGCAGGCCGTGAGCATTTACTTGGACTCCTTATTTGCAAATATTAACCTTTATTGCAATTATTGTGTTTGACTTCATTTAGACTTATACATCTTAAAGTGTTCCTCTGACTTTACTTATGCTTTTATCTGAATATCAGTCAAATTACATTTTTGCAATGTTCCCCTCATTTATTGTTGTGAGCAATGACACTTAGGGCCCTATTTTAACGATCTGAAACGCAAGTGTGAAATGCAAAACGCAAGTAGCTTTGTGGGCGGATCTCGGGCGCTGTTGCTATTATACCGGCGGGTAAGTGACTCTTGCGCCCAACGCAAATCTTGAATGGGTTGGTCTGAAGTAGCTAGGTGTGGTTTGGGCGTAACGTGAAAATAACCAATCAGAGCGTCATCTCACATTCCCTTTAAGAGCAGGCGTATTGTTCCGTGGCGGATTGCTATTATGACGGCGGATTTGCCTGGCGCATGCCAGAGGGAGCTGTCCGGGATGCGGCAAAGTAATAAATGCCGTCTTGTCCGGGTGGCGATGTTGCTGCGGCCTCTCGGGCGCGTCTCCTCAAGTCTGGAGAGGATTCTGCAGCCATGGAGCGTGGGCCTCCAAATGCACCACCTGCACCTGTTGTGCCCCTTCCTCCTCCCCCAACACCATCTCCGTCCACCCGCTCCATCAGGAGCGCATCGCGCATTGCTTCTCCCGGACCAGATTCCGCCGGAGTGTCCAATCCCACCGTAGTTCAACCTCACGTCTCCTTAAGTCCTCTAATATTTCCTCATTTATGTCATCAACACATCCATGATTCATGGAAATGTGTAAAACACAAGCCACAAAGAATGCTGCGACTTTTTGAGGATTGTACTGTAAAATGCCTCCTGATCTATCCAAACACATGAAGCGCATTTTCAGTAATATTTTTCTTTGTAATTATGTATGGTTTTCAAAAATGGGAACTGCTGTAGATGAGAGAAGTGTATGCGCGTTGTGCACACGCTACATTATGGCCAAGAATTTGTCTCTAAAATAGCATCTGAATAACGCGCTACTGACTTTAGACTAGCGCCACTGACTTTAGACCAGGTTTTTCCTGGTCAGTGGCGGAATTGTTTTCTGAAACTGCAAAATAGCACCACATAACGTTTGCGCCGGAACATGCCTCCTCTTTTCGCTGAACCGCCCCTGGGAGCGCAAATTCATTCCCTAATTTACCGACGTGTGCCTGTGGAGGGAAAAGTCCGCTGTGCGTGGGGTGCAAAATAGGAATGATACATGAGTCAGTGTACAAAGGCAATTGCGCTGAGTGCAAGATAGGGCCCTTAGACTGTCTGTTTCTTTTTCTGACTCTTGCTCTCGCTCCCACTCATCATCTCTGATGTGACTGTTCTGGCAAATTGTGATGTGCACGGATAATGATATTTGAGTGCCGGCTTCTGGTGTGTAATTGAAACACTGGGACGCTAGTGCCAGCTGTGTCACTGATAGACATCTCTTTTGCTGCTGGCAGGTGGCAAGCAGATACATTCTCTCTGTTATTTGTTACTGGTTTACTTCATCAAACCTGCATCAGCACTAACCTGTGATTCTTCGAGTCTCTCACTGTCTCGTATGTGCCACAGCATACACAATATATGCTTGTTTTGCTGTGATTTGCAGCATTGTGATTTAACACTGTTGCAGGTAGATGTACTGTAGTGTCCTGTATTTTGGATCCCGGAAATGCATGGTTTGGCTCGGATGACACCCAATTCTGCATCAGAATCAGAAAAAGGTTTGCCACAATAAGTACACTTACGTGGAATTTGCACAAACAAACAAACAAACAAACAAACAAACAAACAAACAAACATATTAAACATTAATATGAAATAAACAATAAATACAGAAAACAAATATACACATACAAAATAACTGTAACTGAAAAAAAGAGGCTGAATGGGTTGAGTGCTGAATGTGCAAAGAATATATAGTATTTGCAATGGGCAGATGTGTATTCCAGGATGATGGTTAGTGCAAAGTGTATGACTAGGGATGGGGGTCCGGGGCCTTGTTGGTGAAGCTGACTGCTGAGGGTAAGAAACTTGTTTTGAGGTGAGGTTTTGGTCCTGATGGGCCGCAGCCTCCTGCTAGAGGGGAGGGGTTCAAACAGTTTGTGTCCAGGGTGAGAGGGATCGGCTACAATTTTTCCTGCCAGCCTCAGCATCCTGGAGGCGTCCTGGAGAGACGGCAGATTGCAGACAATTGCCTTCTCAGCAGAGCGGATGATACACTGCCCTCTGCCCTTCTCCTTAGCAGTGGCAGCAGCGTACCAGATGGTGATGGAGCAGGTGAGGATGGACTTGATGATGGCAGTGTAGCAGTGCACCATCGTTGCCCTGACAGGTTGAACTTCTACTGCCGCTGGGAGTACATCCTCTGCTGAGCTTTTTTGATGCATCCTGGGCAGAGGTGTATAGTCCAGGTGCCAGAAAGTAGAAATCCTGTCCAGCAGCTGTCCCAACCATCACTAAACCAGCTCCTCTACCAGGTAGATGAGCTCGTTAGTGAAAACACCTGTTCTAGAAGTAGAGGCAGATCCAAAAACATGGCAGGATTTTTACTTTCTGGCACCTGGACTATACACGTCTGTTCAGCAGCCAACACATCTTAGACGGTATACAGTAGTTTCCAAACGAGACATGGATGCACTACACAGACTTTTCAAATTAAAATATCAGCAACTGTACTTTAGAATACAATTCTAATCTACTTTACAAAACTACCATCACAAATACTGAAATTCAGACGTGTATAGTCCAGGTGCCAGAAAGTAAAAATCCTGCCATGTTTTTGGATCTGCCTCTACATCAAGAACAGGTGTTTTCACTAACGAGCTCATCTACCTGGTAGAGGAGCTGGTTTAGTGATGGTTGGGACAGCTGCTGGACAGGATTTCTACTTTCTGGCACCTGGACTATACACCTCTGGTCCTGGGTGATGATGGAGCCCAGGAAGCAGAAGGACTACAAAATATTTACTGTGGAGTCACCCAGAGTGACCAGAATCCAAAATTCCACAACCATCTCCACTGTCTTCAGAGCGTTAAGCTCCCGGTTGTTCTGACTACACCAGCTCACTAGGTGGTCAATCTCCCACTTGAAGACGGACTCATCCCCACCAGAGATGAGTCCAATGAGTGCAGTTTTGTCTGCGAACTTCAGGAGCTTGACGGACTGGTGACTGCAGGTGCAGCTGTTGGTGTACAGGGAGAAGAGCAGAGGGGAAAGGACGCAGCCTTGAAGGGAATCGGTGCTGATGGTCAGAGAGTCAGAGACGTGTTTCCCCAGTTTCACTGTTTCCTCAGCTTCACATGCTGCTTCCTGTCAGACAGGAAGTCTGTGGTCCTCCTGCAGGTGGAGAAAGGCACATGCATTTTTGGGTCAGCTTGTCATGTAGCAGAGCAGGGAGGATGGTGTTGAAGGCAGAGCTGAAGTCCACAAACAGGATCCTGGCATAAGATCTTGAGGAGTCCAGGTGCCGGAGGATGAAATGAAGATAGTTGCTTATTCTTTACCACTCAGATGAAGGCAGATTTGCCACTCAAACTTCTTAGTAATTCTTGAAACAATGGATCTCTGATTCCAGACAGAGGAACACAAAAGCAGGTTCTCATTTCTAATCTGTCACATCTGATTTTATTGTCTGAAAAAGACAACTGATGCTTGCATATTTGATCAGCTGTGGTTAACTAATTAACATTAATTAATTAATTAATTAATTAAATTAACTTATGGACATTGGGATTCATCGTATAAAGGCTAATGTGGACTTGTTAATCTGTACCAATACCTCCAAGTTGATGGCGCCTTGGGAGGTTATTAACAGTCAGGGCAATGGACCATATGCTGACAGAACCTTATTGGGGTGGGTGCTTAATGGTCCATTAAAGGGAAACGGTGACAAGCAAAGCTTGAGTGGTTACCCTGAGGTTACTGTTAATAGAACTATTGTCAACAGAATTGAAGAGCTACTGATGAACCAGTACAACCATGACTTCAACGAGGTAACCTCCGAAGACCAAGAGGAGATGTCAAGGAAGGAAAGGAAATTCATTGAAATTATGGATAGCTCTGTTCAGCTTTATAAAGGACACTACAAAATAAAACTGCCTTTCAAAGAAAAAGACGTCACCATGCCAAACAATCTCTGCATTGCCAAGCAACGTGTTCATGGCTTGAGGAGAAGGCTTCAGAAGGATGCAAGTTATCATGATGAGTACACAAAGTTTCTTACTGATGTCATTAACAAAGGCTATGCGGAACAAGTGCCTCAGCATCAGTTAGAGCCATGCAAGGGAAAGGTATGGTATATACCTCATCATGGAGTATATCATCCTAAGAAGAGAAACTTGCGTGTTGTGTTTGACTGTGGAGCAGACTTCAAAGGGGTCTCTCTCAATAGTCAACTTTTACAAGGCCCAAACCTGAACAGCTCCTTAATAGGAGTCCTTTTACGGTTCAGACAAGATCCTGTAGCCATTATGGCAGACATAAAAGCCATGTTCCACCAAGTCAAGGTAGCAGAAGAGCATGTGGACTTTTTAAGATTTTTATGGTGGCCTGAAGGTAACCTGGACCGTGATCTGGCAGGGTATCGTATGACTGTTCATTTATTCGGGGCTTTATCATCACCCAGTTGTGCCTGCTTTGCTCTTAGGAAGACTGCTGAGGATAATCAAACAAGCTTTCCAGAAGAAGTCATTGACACAATCAAAAGAAATTTCTACATGGATGACCTTCTGAAAAGCCTTGCCTCTGAAGAGGAGGCTGTCCTCATGGTTAAGAATCTAATTGCCATTTGCAGCAGAGGAGGCTTTAATCTCACAAAATGGATCAGCAACAGCCGGGACCTACTTCAAAGTATTCCAGAACTTTGTAACTTGTTTGAGCTGGATCTGGACAGAGATAAACTGCCATAGAGAGGGCTTTAGGCCTGCAATGGTGTATAGAAACAGACACTTTCACATTTCAACTGAAGATCAAGGAGCAACCACACACCAAACGTGGCATGTTGTCTGTAATCAGTTCCATCTATGATCCACTGGGGTTCTTGGCACCACTTATTCTCCCTGCTAAACTGCTGCTGCAGGACTTATGTAGGCAGAAGTATGATTGGGATGACCTCATACCTTCACCTTTTGAGCAGAAGTGGATCGAGTGGCTGACAGATCTACAGAAAGTTGCTGATTTCAAAGTCAACAGGTGTATCAAGCCTAAAGGATTTGGAAAGATCGGAAGTGCACAACTGCATCAC
Source organism: Perca fluviatilis (assembly GCF_010015445.1). Lineage (NCBI taxonomy): Eukaryota > Metazoa > Chordata > Actinopteri > Perciformes > Percidae > Perca > Perca fluviatilis. The sequence goes on along the minus strand of NC_053121.1, from coordinate 24,654,692 downwards.
TTTTCAGATGCTAGTGAAAATGAATATGGCACAGTCACCTACCTCAGAATGCAGAACTTTGAGGAAGTGGTCCATGTTGCATTCTTGTTTGGCAAATCCAGAGTGACTCCTCTAAAACCCATCACCATACCTCGTCTGGAACTCACCATTGCCATTAAAGTTGACAAGATGCTTCAATCAGAGCTGCAGATTCAACTGAAGAAATAGCACTTTTGGACCGGCAGTACATCAGTTCTAAAGTATATCAAAAATGAGGACAAAAGATTCCTAACCTTCGTCGCTAACAGAGTTTCCATGATAAGAGACAACTCAGACGTGTCACAGTGTTTGCCTGCCTCCTCTCGACACCTTGTGTTTCCCTCTGCCTTTTTGGATACCTTAGTTTGTTGGAACTCTGCCTTTTTTGTTGTGAATAAATCGTAATGTTCAACTTTCTCCTGCCTGCCTGCCTCTCCCTGCATTTGGGTCCATTATCCCCTGCTCCACACAACACTTAGCTTTGCTAAAACAGGATCACATTGAAAGATGCCTGTCGCAAAAAGGAATTATATGGAGTTTCAACCCACCTTCTGGATCACATCACGGCGGCGTTTGGGAGCGCATCATACGGATAATCAGGAGGGTGTTGAGTTCAGTTCTTCATCAACAAAGTTTGGATGATGAAGGATTTCAAACAGTGCTTTGTGAAGTTGAAGCAATGCTGAACGACCGTCCCATCACTAAATTATCTGAAGAACCAAATGACCTCGAGGCATTGTACTCCTAACCATTTGCTTCTACTGAAAGGGAAGCCTATTCTACCACCAGGATTTTTTGAAAGAAATGATCTTTATGCAAGAAGAAGATGGGAACAGGTCCAATATATTGCTGATCTATTCTGGAAAAGATGGACTCATGAGTACCTACCATTGTTGCAGGAATGACAAAAATGGACAAAGGAAAAAAGAAGCTTCATGCCTGGGGATGTTGTTGTTGTTGTGGATTCTACAGCTCCACGTGGATCTTGGATGCTTGGAAAAATACTGGAAACTTTCCCTGATAAAAGGGGACTTGTACGTTCTGTTTGTTTTCAAACAAAGACAAATGTGGTTGTACGACCTGTGACTAAAATATGTCTCTTATGTGAGGCCACAGAGTAAATATGTGTAAATATAAGGATTCAATATGGTTTATGCAGTAAAGACTTTGCATAAGTTATTAAAACCAAAGTATGGGTTTGTTTTAAGTTTTTTTTTTCTTCTTTTTTTGTTTACATTATGGCCCCATTATTTATATTGTTAGAAAATTGCTTTGTCTTCTGCCAGAAGCAATTAGGGGCTGGTGTGTAGGAGCCATACGGGTTGTTTTCCTCCAAGCCACAGGGGGCATGATATTGCCTTGTGTTGTCAAGGCCTAGGCTGGCCTTGGGTAATTTAAGTTCCTGTATTGATGCAAACAGGTGTTGTTAATTTTAACTGTACTCGGATTATGTTGTTGTTGTGACTTTATATGACTTATTTATTGTAAATGAACGCTATAAGGACGCGGAAAATAAACGACGCAAAATGCACTATATCGTTTTGTCTCAGTACACGTTAGAAACAATAATCAAAATTAGCAACCAGTAGCGGCTAAGTATAGGACATAGTCACTACACCATGAGTTGTTTGCAAATGCCGTCTTTGACTGAGTCATTTTAAAACAAAATCCCTGCAAAAAGGCTCTTAAATGTGAACTTAATGGCTACATACATGGTATGGTTCCGTAAGACTGAGGCTAAAGCTGCGCGTACCAGATAAAAGTCTGAGAAAAGAATCATCACCGGTTAATGATTGACTAGTCGTGACTAAGACATGAAAATAGTGAAACGACATTGTTCTTGTATTGCAATATAGAGCTGGTGAGTCCTAGTGTTCAGGGGAGGGGTTTAGCGAATGGTCAATTATAATGATTACATTTTAATGGTTAAATAATGATCACTTACCAAAATGAACACCACCCCATGCTTGTTAAAAATCATCGATGGCTATGCTAAAATACTAGCCTGACGTCGTCATACTCAGATTCTAGTCAGAATGCGAGAACTTCCCGACCTCGAAGTAAGTTCGACTGGCATCCAGGCTACTAAAAGACAGCATTCAGATACAGAATTGTCCAGAGTGACATGATCAGCAAGGCGTGATGAATTTCAGGCACATTTGTTCCCTTCATAACTCGCTCAAAAGATGAAGTTGTGGCCTTCAAGAACAGCAAAGCACTGACCTTGTTATAGCAGGTTTTACAAGGCTCTTTGAAATGTGTATTCTGACAGTCACTCTATATAGCTGCCCAAATTAAGGACAGTGCAAACTAAAGAGGCAATTAAGGTCCTGTTGCAAAATTTAAAATAGGACATACTGTACATTGCATTAAGTTGTTTTTATTTGATTTTAAAAGAAATGCCTATTTTTTATTGCAATAGATTACAATTCAAGGTATAAATCCTAAATGTACATCTTGATGAAGTTTTAAGTTTTGGATGTTAACAAAGCTAATACTGTGTTGACATTCTGGATAGAGGGAAGTTGTAACCAAATATAATCTGCAGTATTTAGTTAGAATATTTGCTGAACCGTGTGTGTGTGTGTGTGTGTGTGTGTGTGTGTGTGTGTGTGTGTGTGTGTGTGTGTGTTGTGGTGTGTGTTGGCAGGGTGCGGCTAGAGGCCTTCTCCGATAACAGCGGGAAGCTGCAGCTCTCTCTGCAGGAGATCATTGAATGGCTGACAGCCAAGGACGAGGAGCTGTCAGAGCAGCTGCCCATAGGAGGCGACGTCGGGGCCGTCCAGCACCAGAGGGAGTTCCACCAGGTAATGTGGACGATGATACCTTTTTAGTTCAAATATTACACAGCCAGTACAAATATAGGTGGGATCGAGTCTTTGTTCTGCCTAAGGGGAAATCAATTTCCACTGTATGTCTATATACACCCATACAAAAACACATGCTCACTCAGATACAGTAAATTGAGTCTACAGTTAAGTCTATAGATGCATACAGACATTAAAACAGACTACTGTGTGTGGCAGAGAGGACAAGACTCCTGCTAGAGTAAAGAATGGACTTTAAAGTTCTATAACTGCATTCATATGGGAGCAGTGTGAAAAATATATTGAGGTTGTAACCAAGGTCATGTTCTGTGATCTGTGATCTGTGCAATGTGAGGTCTCTGTCACTGAGATGTGAGACGCTAGAGGTTGGGAAGCCAATGATTTTGGAGACATTGTTTTTAGTGGGTGGTGAATGGGTGAATTTGTTGTTGCTTAAGACACTTAACATGGTAAAGAAACATGAGGAGCAGTGGGGTATTATAGGTTATATGCTTTTTCAGAGGCATTTGCAGTTTGCAGATAAAAGAAAGTATTTGCTGGGATCTTTTGTAGAGATCATAGCTATTGATCAAAGCGGAGTTGTCCAGCCTGAGTCAACACCTGACTAGACTACGTTCTCCCAAGTTCAGCTGTGATAGTAAATATTGATGGCTTTGTGCACGGCAGTGTGTGTTGGAAGTGCATATTTTCTGGAAATAAGTGGTTAATTGAACGCTTAAATAAACGTGATTTTAAAGAAGTCAAAAAATTGAAGATTATATTTAACTAGATACAATCCCATGTCCCTGTGTTGTTTTTGTCTTGTTATGTCGGAATGTTGGAATTAATAAGAGTTGCTGACAGAGGAGTGAGCAACTTTTTCCTCCTCCTGTCAGATAATTCCTCCACAGTTCAGTGATTTGAACTGGCTTGTAAATCCCTTCAAGGGCTTGTATGGATAGAAGGGCACACAAGCTCACAAACTCAGAGACCTTATTGATCACAGCACAAATCAGTGCTTGTTTATCTTTCCAATAAATATTTTTTTACCCTCGAATTGAAGGCAGGGAACCAATACTTTCTCTATAACCTGGGATCATAATTTGACTTTCTGGTTGTCAGCTGATTTTGCAGGACACAGTCACAGGTGACAGGAGTTCTAATCTATTAATTTTCCCTTTCAGGAACACTGACCAAATAACATTTGCCACATACATCAGACTTCTTCGATAGAGGATGGATACCCGACCCGTGCCCGACGGGGACCCGACGGGCCGGGCCGGGTTCGGACATATATTTAGAAATGATGTCCGGGTTCGGGTCGGGCTAGGTCACATCAGCCTGATAAGGCATTGAACATTTTAAATTTAAAACAGCTTATTATGTAGGTAGCCAATGGGCCTGTTTCACTTGATGCAAAGGTTCGTTTTTGTGATTAAAATAAATATAAATTATTACCCTAACATCTGTCTTCCTGTCTGCGGAAATGTGTTTATGTAGCTGTGACAACAAAACACGTGCATATTAGGCTACATGTACATACATGTGTCATTAGTATGAGAAAAAAATGAGATTTTAACTGTATCGGGTAAATATCTTAATGCCTGTTGGGCTCGGGTCGGGTTAGGTTACTGCTCTGTCAGACGCGGGCCGGGCTCGGACAAAAAAAGGCAGCCCGATCTGCACTCTACTCTTCGAGCCCCTTATTCAGGTCTGTGTTGGTGCGTACAGATTGTACTTGATTTATTTTAATTTGGTTGCACGTTTTATAGCAGGTATATAGTATAATGTAAAATAGTTTTCACTTCACCAGAGCAGTGAAAAAAATATGCATGTTTTTCACACTCAATACAATAAAATAATATAAAACTTTATCGATCTCCAGGAGGGAGGGGAATTAAAAGGGATACAGGAAGTCACCCAACAAGGCATCAAGAGTTTCTGTTGATGTAGTGTTTACATTTTTTTTATTTGACATATATATATATATATATATATATATATATATATATATATATATATATACTCCCTTGAATTTAGCCAGTGTTTTGCCATAGCTCGTCAGGAGCAGAGAGACTTTCTGGTGTGCATTGTGCAGAGATCAATTTACTGTGTGCATGTGCAGGACCTTTAACCGCTATACAGGGGTTCATCTCATTATCCTTGTCTCCTCCAGTCTCTTACCCATCTTCATCATTCACCGCAGTGGAATGAGGTTCTTTTACCTTGTGGGGTTGCTTCTTTTTTTCTCGAAAGGAATGCAAACCCACACGAGTGTATTCCATTAGTTTGGCTGATTAGACCTTTTTTAGGTTCAAATTGGTTTTGGGCTAGAATGAGATTCGGTCTCACGGCAGTTCGTGTAAATGTCAACGTTATTCTTAATCTATTGATACGTGTTCACGGAGATGTTTTTGTCGGTTTTTACGTGGTGGACAACACGAAAATGTGAAGTAATGTATTTCAATGGGAAGCATATTTTGTGGCCACAGCACGAAAATGGTAGGGAGTAATATAAAAAGCCGAAAATCCGCGTAGGGAAGTTGGTCGGGGTGGTGGATGGGTCAAACAAAACAGGACTTTCACCCGGGCGAGGGGGGATCGCGTCCCGCGTGTGGCGCTTTGTTTCCTGGGGATGGCATCGTGGCGTGTGGCGTTTTGTCCCGCGTGTTACTGTGGCGCGTCTCCCGGCGTTTAAGGCACCCTTTCCCCGTAATGTTTTTCCTAAACCCTACCTCCGCCATCCCGTTATTGTGGCGCGTCCCTAGCGGGCGCCTCCCGGCTTATGGAGCTTCCTTTTTGGCCGCCTCCCGGCGTCCTTTCCCTGAGAAAATAACGTGATATTTACACGTAAAAAATGAGAAAAACGTCTCTGTGAACACGTATCAATAGATTAAGAATAACGTTGACATTTACACAAACTGCCGTGAGACCGGGTTGGAGATTTAGCTGAGGGCACCAAACTACAGTTGTAAATTGTTCCATCTTAAAGGACAATTCCGGTGCAAAATGAACCTAGGGTTAATAACACATGGGTACCGAGTTGACCGCTCTCTGGGATATGTTTTCATGCTAATCGAATGTGACCACTTTTAGCGCAAACCGCTAATTAGCCCTGCTTGAGCTACTGTATGTTACTGGTTACTGGTTGCACGGCGTTCGTGGTTCGATTGGTCATGACTGTTTTTCCAAGATGGCGCCTGCCTGTTTACGTGAACGGTACTGTCTTTATAAACTATCTTTTTAACTAACTGTCTGTACACTTACAAGTTCTCAATGCTTCAGTTTACATGTAGGGACCCTCATTATGCTACAGTGAAAGTGTGGTGCTATTTGGAGCCTTGTTAGTGGTATAGAAATAGCGATATTCTTTTTACTTTACCAGTGCCCCGACTAGTAGCGTTACAAGCTAATTAGCGGTTCGTGCTAAAACTGGTCTCATTCAATTAGCATGAAAACATATCCCAGAGAATGATCGACTCTGTACCCATGTGTTATTAACCCCTAGGTTCATTTTGTGCCAGAATTGTCCTTTAACAGGTGTAACACAAACAACCAGAGAGTCACAGAGATGCGTGTAGGGTCTTTGAGCCCCCGCTACAGCGTTGACACACACCGACTACGAACAGTGTCTGATCACTGATAGCATTAAATACATACAGTATAGCTCTTTTATGTCAGACTTCCTTAATTTAGCAAGCTGACAGAATTGTATATTTAATATTATGTCAATATCTTTTGATTTATTGAGCAGATCAAAAGCAAATAAATGAAAAAGACACCCAGTTGTGATCCCAGGATTTCTTTAAGGCAGAAAAGTCTTTCCACTGATTTCTTTTTATTTTTTTTTATTGGCATGTTACTGTATAAAGCCCTGGTAGGCACAGCCTTGTGTGTGAGTGAGCGCTGTGTTGGGGTAGACTCTTATAAAGTTGGTACAGACAGGAGTTACCCAGAGGCAAATGTGTGCGTGTGCCTGTCTTACTGTTGGAGTCATACAGATTGTTGGCCAGTTCAAAAATAGCTCCAGACAACAAGCAGATTCTATGCCCAAGCTACATCTTAGCGGAGATAAAGCTTTTGATTCATTTTTATTAGAATAAAACAACATTAAGCTACCATGATATCTCAATCAAGAAAACAATAAAGATGTAAATGAAGGCATTAAAATGTATTTGAAGGTGTGTGTGAAGGGTGAAAGTTATGCTCTTTGGATTCTTGCTCCTGTGTGACAGGAAGTATTTGGAGAAACGGCACCCGGGATGCCCTGGATGTTCTCCTGGTAAATCAACTTAGTTGTGGGTGATGTTTCTCAGGAACTGGAACTGGTTTAGACATGCAGAAGACACACACACACACACACACACACACACACACACACACACACACACACACACACACACACACACACACACACACACACACACAATTGGTTCTGTAAGTACAGCAGAGTTTTCCTTTTCACCCTCTTTCCAATTTTCCGTGCTGTCAGTTTGTGCAGTGTTTGTCTGATAGGCGACCTGTATTGACAGGGAGAGGTTTGTGGCCCCCCATTAATCCAACTCTAACTCCTGCCTTGACTGGTGCACTGTGGAATCAGCCTCCCAATTAACAGGAAAACGGAAATACAACAACTCACACGTATACAGGATACACAATCTTGCAGTTGCTTTCTCTCCCTCTCCCTCTTAATTTTCCCCTTCTCATCCCTCATTTGCCATGCTCCCTGTCTCATTTTAATGCTTTAAAAAGTATTTCCACAACTATCCCTTCAACATTATTGGAGCTACTTTGTGATGCACAAGCCTAAAAAAATAATTAATGGGATTCACTCTTCCTCTCCTCTCCTCTCTTCTCCCTCTCCCTCTCTCTAATGTTCCATTTTCAGCACAGCACCTCCTTTATAATCTGAGATGCCTCGGCTTCCAGAGTGTCTGGTTGCTCTAAAACTTTTCCGACAAAGCAGAGAGGGAAATTGCATCGCAGTTTTCTATAGAGAATTAAAGCGTTTTAAGAAATGTGAATTATTGATCTTAAGTGGATTTATTTTGATGTTGTTTTTGTGTGTGTGAAGAGTTCTCTCTCTGCCACATCTTGTGTGTGTGTGCATCTGCATGTGTATTGATTTGGAAGCATGTTTATGATTTGTGTATTTGGGGTGGGGATAGAGGGGAGGTCATATGGCAAGATGAGGGTCGTGTGTGTGTTTGGGTGTTGGGATAATTTAGTGATTTCGGCATGTGGAGGGATACTTTTTGTCTGCAGCAGCTGCATAATCTTTTCTGCCTCATGCGACAGGGATAATGAAATCAAAATGTATCCTCCTGTATGTAGTCAGTAGCACACTGAAAGGAACCATCCAGAGGGAGGAGTAAAAGGAATGCTATCAACATGTTTAGACGAAATGAAGTCAATGAAGTCATTTCTTCCCCATGAGCTTTTTTTACCCCATGCATAATGTATCTTAATCTGATCTGAAGGCTTCACTCTTAATGTTCCTTCAACCAAAGATGAAGCCTTTGAGTGTGAAATTTAGCTGCAATTAAAGTTTTAACATGGCAGCTGGCTCAGGGAATCCATAGCTCAGCTCTCAGCTGCCCTCTTTGGGCAGCAAAGCAGCTAAAGAGAGTATGGAGAGAATAAAGAAATCTGGAGCGGATGAATAGTGGGGGAAAGGAAGGAAGGAAGGAAGAATGTAAGGAAGAAGAGGGAGTTTGTGATTAGAGAGAGAGTGTGAAAGAAGAAGAAGCAGGTTTTCTCCATGACTGTTGCAGTGGGAATCTTATCTCATGCCACAGCTCCCCACCGTTACACACTTTTGCATGTTTGCTTGTGTTTCATTGGGTCTTATCAGGCCTGCCGGGCTCTGGTCCTCAGGTTTTTTTTAACGGGGACCGAAACGCTGTCACTGCTGCGTTGCTAATTCCAGCTAGTAATGTAGATTTTCAGCTAAAATTGTAACCTCTTCTTAGCGTAAGAGGATTGAGAGCTGGCTTCACCTAAATGAATTACTTTGAAGATAGCTGGCATTAATTCACACACCTGCTGCATGTTTTATACAGAACAAAATAATGTAAAAGAATGAAGAAGGATGACACACTGGCTTTCTCTAAGGCCCTTGGGGGCTCAGAGTATCTTCTCAGTGGTGGAGTGAAGGCTTGTGTGTGTGTGTGTGTGTGTGTGTGTGTGTGTGTGTGTGTGTGTGTGTGTGTGTGTGTGTGTGTGTGTGTGTATATATATATATTTCTTGCATAAGCAATGCTGTTAAATGTGGACCAGTGGAGCTGGCCTCTCCAGCTAATTGGCTCTTCTGTGTGTGGCAGCCACCTGACCAGTACTCCCAGTAGATTTGGTCTGCTATCGTGCTCTGGGCTCTCAGCACAAGCAGACAGCCATGTAATCTCATGTGGTACTGCCACTAGATTGATTGATTGTGTGCGTGTGTGTGTGTGTGTGTGTGTGCGTGCGTTCAGTGATTCTTATCGCTTACCCATGTTCAAACAAGCCAATTTTGTTTCATGTATGCCATTTGTTGTTTCTTGTATGTGTGAGTGTTTTGTCTTTAAGCAAGCCCTTACTTTGAAATTTAAAAAATGTCACATTACTTTTCCTATCAATTTAAAAATTCATAAACAATGAAACGCACCATTGCTCAATTCAATAGTTTTCTGTGCTAAAGCCTTAACATGTTATGGTATGATCAGTAGATTATGGTTCTGACTTTTTGTCTTCTCTACAGTACTTGTGCTACTGTTACTTGTGTTATCCTGTAACTGCTGGCTTTTCCCCCAATAAAGGATCCTCCAAAGTCCATATGAATAATTTGTAAAGGTCTGGGGTCTCATTTATAAACGTGGCGTACGCACAAAACGTGGCTGAAAACGTGCGTACGCCACTTCCCACGCAAAGGTTGTGATTTATAAAAAACAAACTTGACGGGAGAATGTGCGGTACTCCACGCAAACTCTGACCCATGCGTACGCACATTTTGGAGACAAAATAGGAATTGGTGACGCAGATGGTGAGGTGGTGAACTGAAGTCAGACTGCAGAAAGTACATGTGGGAATAAGGGTTAGGCTACTCTTAATATGTTTAAGTATTAAAAAATAATGCCTCACGCACATTTCTTCACACCATATGAAGATAAAATCCAGCAGTGTTATTTGCGCTTGTACTGAGTGATAATTGTTCCATAAACACCTCAAACTCAAATCTTAAATAAAAACTCATTCTTAATATTTAATCAGCACTGTCTCGCTGTCACATTGTCCGCTACGGAGCGCAGGAGTAGGAGATGGCCCGACTGTATGGAATACAGGATAGCATGAAATACCTTACCATTAGATAACTGCACAACACAGTGTAAATAACCAAATATCTGTCTTTAAAACTGTGCATATATCATCAAATGTGAAAGTCTGGAAATGCAGCCATTAAGCTCTCGCGCAATCGTTACGCTCTATGTCCTTGTTATCGGTCTAAAATTTAATACTGTTTATAACAAACACTGCATGAAGAAAAGTGTGTTTGCCTATTACATTTCGATTTCAAATTGTATCTCTGGGTGGGGGATACCAGTTGTTGCTGTGATTTTAGCAAGGTGTTAACAATCACAAATTGTTGTAGACTAAACATAAATACTGTGGTGAACCCGTGCGTAATGCTGCATGATGGCACTGCTGGCCCTGCAGGAGGACAGCAATGGAAGAATCAGGAGAAAAAGAGACTTCAGGGACCATGACGATGACTGGCTCATATGCCGATTTAAATTCCCTAATGTAGCTGTAATAGTAATATAGCTGCGCTCTTGGATCTATGTACTGAATTGGGTCCAGTAGAGAGGGCAATGCGCCGGAACCGTGCCGTCCCGGGTCCAAATACAGGTCCTCGCCACTCTGGGTGAAACCGGCTGTTTCCAGATGGAAATGGCTGACAGCTAAGTGTTTTTTTAAATAAATATTATATATAATCTTCAACTTCATCACTAAGGCTTGTTTGGATATAATATATAGTTCTGTTAAATATTATTATATACGTCTGGTATATCGAAGCTGTCCCCGAGTACCGTATTGCCTGCTGATTTGGAAGATTTTATGAATAAAGGTAGTCTATAGATCCGGTTTCCATACGCTGTGCGACAACAGGCCGAAATTATAATTCAATTGGCAGCAATTCCCGAGCGTCTGAGAGTTTTTTTTTGTTTGTTTGTTTTCTCCGCCAGTCGTCATGATTCGACATGTTTCGGTGTAACGAAGAACAACTGCCAGGGTCATTAACATACTGATCAGCATTCACGAGGTGCTTTACATTGACTATTTATGGTTAAAAATGGGCGTGTACAGGGCGGGATAAGAGGTTGATCCACGTACGCACACTTGTAGTCAATCTGTGATTTATAAAGGGAACATTGCTTACAGGTGTGCGTACGCACAGTTTTATAAATCTGACTTTTTTTCGGCGTACGCCAATTTGGGCTTTTGGGCGCACGTACACTTATAGTAAGGATCCTACGCACAGTTTTATAAATGAGACCCCTGAGTCCTACGAATGATACCAAGAATTAGTCTTCTTTTGCCCAAATTTGGAGGACAAAACATAGTCAGTATACAGTAATGTTCTGTGCCATGGATAGTTGCTTAATGGTGCGCACAAGTGATCCTTGTCAACTCGCCAGGGCTGGAAATATCACCACGTTTTATGTACCAGGTATTTTCAGTCAGGTGGTCATTGGTCACCGGTGATACATCACTTGAACTAGAACAATGAAAACGCCAATGCAGAATGTGAATAATGGAGGTCAGACATAAACTCTATTGTGTGTTCTTGTTAGCCGCCTGTAAGTCTTGTGAATCACTGGGAATTACAGATTCTTACTACCAACATTTCAAAGCCAGATGTATTCAATTTACAATTGAAAGAAAACAAACAATGCAAATAACAAATATGCACATTTGAGAAGCTGGAATCTATGCTATCTATGCTATGCATTACTTTTGGTCTACGTATATTAGGCAACGCCATCTGTTAGGCACAGGTTCAGTTAAGCCTACAGGCCTCTCCTTCCTCAGCTACAACCAGCACTTGAGTTTGAAAACGGTTTGTGTTTCATTTTCTTCCACTTAGAAACACTCTCCCCTCTCTGTTTGTCTCCCGGCAGGTATTCATGGAGGATGTCAAGTCTCACGGGCCGTTCATCTACTCAGTCTTGGAGTCTGCCCAAGCCTTTCTGGCTCAGCATCCCTTTCAGGAGCCAGAGGAGACCCTGACCGATGGAAAAGGTCTGCTCCCTCCATACTCTGTGCCAACTGCTGCGCCAGCCAAAAAAATCATACTCACAAACTCCCTCTTCTAAGCTCTGGAGTTAATTTTGGTAGGACCCACTCAGGTGAAATCTTCCATTAATAGTTATTAGCAGTGATCCGTCCTGTGGTGTCACACTGGGTTTAGGGAAAGTGTCTGGGTCGGGACCAATTAGCTTCAGCTCACCAGCTCTACACTACCATCTGCTCAGATCAATAATACAGCAAACTCTGCTGTTTTGCCACAGACACGTCCTCTTCCTACTGTTTGGCTCTCAGCGCTGGATGCTCACCTGGGAAATACTGTAGCAATCTACCTCACTGTGTTCTCCTTGTGTGTCCAACTTGTTTTGCCCCCTTCCTTTCTCTGTTTTTCCTTTCATGGAGTTGGTGTACTATACGTCTCAAATCATTGCTCTTCTCTTTGTCTGACCTCTAACCCCTGCTCTAACCCTGTTATTTCTCCGTTTGCTCTATTTTTTCACTTCCTCCTTCGCACCTTTATGCTTTTACCCCTGCGTGGCCCCATCTAACCTCTTTCACCCTCTCCAGAGGTGTCTCCACGCCGGCGAATCTTAAATGTGAGCCGCTCAGTGTGGAAGCAGGCGAACGTGGCCAGTGACCTGTGGGAGAAGCTGACGGCACGCTGTGTGGACCGCCATAGGTCAGACACTTATTTATTTTTTTACATTGTCTTGTGTAGGTCAAATGTGGTTGCTGCAGTGGAGGGAAGTAAATTTACTCAGGTTATTTATTCAAGTGCCATTTTGAGGCACTTGAGTAAATAACACAGCTGAACAAATAATAACAAATAATACAGCTGTATAAGTTACTTTACAGATTATGATTTTACATTAAATAAAAACACATGCTGAGCATAGATAATACAATGCACTGTTAAAGATTCAACCAGTGGTTCCCAACCCTTTTGGTTTTTAAGCCCTTACAAAGAAGCAGTATGTAGTTGGGGCCCCATGTTACATTTCAGATGTCATGTCACCCCTCTGATTTATCTTGTGGCCCTTTGAAGGGGCCAACCCCTATGTTGAAAACAACTGGACTAAACTACAGAACTGTATACTGTATAAAGTGGTTAAAACTAGCTCCACTTTGACCAGCTACAACAGCTACATCAGTATTAAAAATCTAATAATGTCAATTGTAATGATATCAGTCAGAGGAGCAATTTTTCTGCAGAATGAGTACTTTTACTTTTGATTATTTGATAAATTTTGCTGGTAATACGTATGTACGTTTACTTAATCAGTACTTAATTAGGATGTTGAATGCTAAGGATAAAGGCCATCTGGTGCTTTTTCTCTTATATCCATGATGTGGGAGAGAAACAACAATATACAAATAAAAGTATAATACTTGTAATTTTTTACATTGTTGTATTGGTAATTTTACTGTTAGGTGAACGATCTAAACAGTTCTTCCACCACTGGGTTTCTGCATGTGCCCATGTCCAGTGTTGTAGAAGCACAATAAAAATTGTAAAACTATTTTTGAGTGTAATGATAATACAAGTTTTGGAATCAAGGTCAGTATTAGAAACTGACTTTCTGTCAGTTTCTAATACTAAGATAGCAGTATTTTATTGTCCTCTGCCTTTCAATTACAGTTTTGGTGATTATTTCTGGATTAAATTAATAATATAATGTCATAATGTAGGTCATCTGGGAGTTTAGTAAATTCTGCAGACCATGAGCTCATAAAACTTTTGCCTACAAGCAAAATTTTGGAATTAGTAAATTTTTTTCTTTATGAATGAAGAACTGGATCATGCTTGAATATAACTTTAGGAGGGGTGAAAGATGGGCTCTTAGAAGAGTGAGGAGAGACTGATGTTCAAAGATATGTGATGGGAAAAGTAATATATATTTCTTGAAATATTTAAAATAAAAAGATTATTAATAAAGACGTTTTTACCATCTGACATCAATATGCCTGTAACTTTTCGAGCTATAAAGTTGAGTGTTATTTGTCCCTGTGACTGCTTGTGTGCTCATCCATAGCAGGCCTAGGCTGCAATACATTACGTATAATACTATTACCATAACCTGATTACAAAATGTGGCCAATATAATCCATTACAGAAGCAATAAGGAAAACACATTCATCAAGTTTTAGATCATTGAAAATTCAGAGCTTATAACGTATTTTCACAGAAAAAGCATTTAGATTATGAAATGATGGTATAAAATAATTTGCACACAGCTCCCTTGAAATGACTGTCTGTGAATTTGAATAAATGATGTGTGTGACTGCATGCTTTATGGGTTTTGATAGATTTTGTTTTTCTCGCATTAGCTCCAACTTTTAACAGTGCATGTAGTTATCTAGAATTATGTTTTCAACAAAACCCCCAGACACATGGAGAGGACTTTAGAGCGTCTACTCCAAATCCAGGCAGCGATGGAGGAGCTAGCAGTGGCCCTGGAGCAGGCAGAGGGGGTAAGAGACGCCTGGGAGCCCGTTGGAGACCTCTTCATCGACTCTCTGCAGGACCACATAGACGCAACTAAGGTAGACACAAAAAACGACGCTCTCTCTTTCGCCTTATTTCTCTCATGCACACACACTTGTACATGCAGACACATTATCATAAATCGCTTTTACCTGTGTAGTAACTCAATTGTCTGAGATAACTGCCTCCAACCAACCCTGAAAACACGCACATTGTGACACTTTGACATGTCGTAAACAAACATCAAAACAGTGACAATCAACCTTTTTTTAAATCACAAAGACACAGCAGTGATTTGTTACTCGTGATGAATAAGTGAGAGATGTGTACAGTATCAGGCTGTGTTGCTTTAACATGTTTGCTTTGGTTGCCTGTGTATGCATCCCTGTCAGAGTAGCTGTGATCTCTGACAGGGATGGGTACACAGGCAACCAAAGCATGACACATGATGACAGGGCGTGACACTTCAAACTGACACGGGGTTACAATCTCCAGTTGGATATATGTTGTTAAACAAGTGGCGGTTCATTGGTTCTGCCTTTAATTGTGTGGGCACTACTCATTAGAAGTGAGAGCACTTCACAATAATCATGTCACTGTTTGGACTCCTGTCAAAGCCAGCACATGTTCAGTTGGGTCTTTAGGGCAGGCTTGTCAGTTGGCATCATCTGTACACAATTACATTTACACACAGACAGAAAAAAAAAACATAAATGCATGCAAATGTGACACAAACACAAACACACATTATGCACACTTGCATACACACATATAGGGCTGTAACTAAGACTTTTGTTCAATAAGTCTATAATTTGATCTATAAAATGTCAAAAAATACTATTGCCTGTCACAGCTTTTATGTTAGCTTTTACGTAAGCATTGTGACGTTTTTAATATATGCGGCAAACGTTTTCACACAGCAAATAAAATAAAAAATATATAAAATACATAGATACACCATGCAGGGCAAAAACACATGCACACATAAGCTGCACACTTCACTGGTTATTATTGTGTCCTGAGTTAGACATTGTTTACTGTGTACATCTCCTGTTCACATATAAAATCTACTATGAACAGAGACTGCTGTTTTTCCAATACAATTATATATTCTTTTTACTTTGATTTAAATGCTCATATTATGCTTTTTGCCTTTTTCCCTTCCCTTTATTGTGTTATATATCTTTTTGTGCACATTATAGGTTTACAAAGTGAAAAAGCCCAAAGTCTACCCCAAAGGGACTTACCATCTCCAACAGAAAACACTGTTCACAAACTGCTCCAAACAGCTCTATTGTAGTCAAGCCTTTACTTCTGTGACAAACGTGCGTCACTTTGTAACACGTTATAATGCTCACCTAGCTGCTAGCGTGGCACGCCCTCATGCTCTGCAACTGACTAGCTAGCAGTGCTTACCCAGCTACTGCGCATGTGCGACTCCCAACAAAGATTTACCAGAAGTGAGATGTCTCACTCTGTAGCTAAAACGGAGAACTCAACACACAGGGTGAAAAGAGGAGCTGCAGCAATGTGCAGTACAACAAAAATATGGTGTTTTTTGAAAATTAAATCACATAAACCTATTCTGGTCCAACCTCTAAATACAATTATGAACCTGAAAATGAGCATAATATGAGCACTTTAAGTTCATATTTTGTTACTGCCAAATGTTTTCTAGATATAACGGAGCAGGCAGCAATAACAGATCACATGTTAATTGATTTTTGTCATTTATTTAATTTGGGTATAGTTTGTCCAGACTGGATATTTGCTTGTCTGATGTTTTTGTAAATGTATTATGTTTTGTATTTCTTCGCTGTTTTCTCTTTTCCATCCCCCTCACTTTATCTCTTCTGCTTGTCTCATACTCTCTCGTAATCCTGCAGTTATTTAAGGAGGAGCTGACCCAAGTGAAGGAGGGCATGAAGCACATCAATGATTTGGCCCACCAGCTGGCTATCTCCGATGTCCATTTGTCGATGGAGAACACCCGCGCCCTGGAGCATCTCAACAGCAGATGGAAAGTGCTTCAGGTAGAGTTCACTGATGGGTCTGTGTTGTCTGTTTGACATTGTCAGCAGCGGCTTTTCTGGCAGTCAAATTAAAGGGAGACATTACATGACGAGTGATTCCGTGTGTAATGTTTGTCCTAATGAAAGTTATTTGAGGCTCAAATGGTGCCCACACCCAAGGCCTCCGACTGCTTTACAGTATGTTTTTTATATCTCTTTGAGCTTGTGAAGGACAACATTTCTTTATCAATTCCCTTAAATTCTGATTCAGTCATTAGAAAGGGTGATCAGATAATGTTTTTAAGCTAGATGCACTCGCATTAAACTGAACCAAGGAACTAAGTGAAATACTGCAAGTGAAATATCAACTGTCCAGTTAGGCAAGTAGCACCAATCTGAACATTATGGGCTTCCCCCTAGCTTTAAGATCCACAACATGGGGTGCCATGGTGGCCTAGGGGTAAAGGCACTGACCATGAACTGCAATGTCACAGGTTTATGTCTGGATGGGAAACTTTGTTGCATGTTGTTCCCAATCTCTCTGTCCCCTCATTTTCTGTCATCTCCTCACTGTCAGTTATTTAAAAAAGGCATAAAATGCCCCCCAAAACAGGTGAAGCTCCCACACCAGTGTGCAAACTTCACCTGTATCTCCCTAACAACAAATCCTGTATATTTAACTTTGAATGCACGCTCTACAATTTTTTGTATACATTTCTTATTAGATAAAAGACAGTAGAGGATTACATAAAAAAAAAAAACTGGGACGTTGCAGTTATATGTTCAATAAATTAAATATCACAACAACAGCCCCATTTTACTTTTTCCAATAAATCCAGGGCAGCCATTTATTTCCATTCTTCTCACTTAATTTCAAATGAATAAACAGACTCTTGCCTATGTTGTGTAACCCACCACAGTAAAAGAAAATGGGGAAAAGATGAAAAGAAAAATGAATTGAAACGATGGACAAATTCCATCCAAATACCTATATAACAAGCATGGTTTGCAAAATGTTCAGTTGTTGCAGTATATAAAGTAAAAAATGATTTGCAGTAAAACATATTTATCCATATGGTCTTTTAATGTAAGGCAAGGCAGGTAAAAGTACTGCTGAGGGGTGGGGGAGGTTGTCAGAGCTGCTAAAACTATTTTAAAAATGTTGAAATGTATATTTAGATCAACTTCTATCCACATCAAATCCCAACAGCCTAAACAACACCAGTCTCAGTATGGATCTGTTTTCCAACAGCTGTTGTTTTTCAGCAGCACTTCAGGAGGGTTCGGTCTGTCTGTTTGTTTGTTTGTTTGTTTGTCAGCAGAATAATGGAAAAACTGCTTGCCCGATTTTCATGAAACTTGGTGGAAGGGTGTAGCATGGGCAAAGGAAGAACCCATAGCATTTAGGAGCTGATCTGATTCACAGGGTGGGTGCACAAGTTATTTTTCACTTTCGTTTACAAGGCAAGATAGCCTTGGCATACGTCTGCACGATGAGTTGAGCTCACTGTTTTTTTTTATGAACACACTTAAAGGCTGATTTCAAGGAGAAAGTGCATTATTCATTGAAATGGACTGGCCTTCCACTTGATGCTTAGCTGAATGTATGGATGCATTATCCAGTGAGCATTACCATCACTCTGCAGTGTGCAACTTCCAAGCTAATCCTGCTTTCTCAATCAGCAACCTCTGTAGTGTTCCGGCAAGCACAACAACATCCTCTCAAGTGAGAACACCCTGTTCCCATTAGATAACCTTCATGACACCTTCTCCACAGCCTGCTGTTTGTGGCCTCTTCATTATGTTTTAATTACCACTCCTCCAGTCTGTCTCTCTGTCGTATGAACATGATGATTTTAACGTCCCTTCAACAATTCTTAGAAATTCATTTCCAGTAAGCACTTTGCACACTCGCTGCTCCCTCACTCTTTCCACTGGGGCCCTGAAATAGCCCAGAGTAAAACAGTTGATGAGGAGAACAGAACAAATCATTATAGAGTAGCTGTTTTCTCTGCTCTGATTGAAGCAAATAAAGTTGATTGTCCAACTTAAGCCTTTGGGCCCTATTTTAACGATCTGAAACGCAAGTATGAAACGCCAAACGCAAGTAGCTTTGTGGGCGGTGTTGGCGCTGTTGCTATTATAACGGCGGGATAAACGAGTCTTGCGCCCGACGCAAATCTTAAATGGGTTGGTCTGAAGTAGCTAGGTGTGGTTTGGGCATAAGGTGAAAATAACCAATCAGAGCGTAATCTTTCATTCCCTTTAAAAGCAGGCGCGCTTGTTCCGTGGCGGATTGCTATTATGACGGCGGATTTGCCTGGCGCACGCCAGCGGGAGCTGTCCGGGATGAGACAAAGTAGTAAATGCCCGTCTTGGCCGGGTGGCGATGTTGCTGCGGCCTCTCGGGCGCATCTCCTCAAGTCTGGAGAGGATTGCTGCAGCCATGGAGCGTGGGCCTCCAAACGCACCACCTGTACCTGTTGTGCCCCTTCCTCCTCCCCCCACTCCATCTCCGTCCACCCGCTCCATCAGGAGCGCATCGCGCATTACTCCCGGACCAGATTCCGCCGGACGTGTCCAATCCCACCGTAGTTCAACATCACGTCTCCTTAAGTCCTCTAATATTTCCTCATTTATGTCATCAACACATCCATGATTCATGGAAATGTGTAAAACACAAGCCACAAAGAATGCTACGACTTTTTGAGGATTGTACTGTAAAATGCCTCCTGACCTATCCAAACACCTGAAGCGCATTTTCAGTAATATTTTTCTTTGTAATTATGTATGGCTTTCAAAAATGGGAACTGCTGTAGATGAGAGAAGTGTATGCGCGTTGTGCGCACGCTACATTATGGCCAAGCATTCGTCCCTAAAATAGCATCTGAATAATGCGCTACTGACTTTAGACTAGCGCCACTGACTTTAGACCAGGTTTTTCCTGGTCAGTGGCGGAATTGTTTTCTGAAACTGCAAAATAGGACCACACATTTGCGCCGGAACACGCCTCCTCTTTTCGCTGAACCGCCCCCTGGAGCGCAAATACATTCCCTAATTTACCGACGTGCGTCTGTGGAGGGAAAAGTCCGCTGTGCTTCGGGTGCAAATAGGAATGCTACATGCGTCGGTGTACAAAGGCAATTGCGCTGAGTGCGAGATAGGGCCCTTTGTCTGCTTCAAGTGAAACTATTGGACTGTTTGCAGCAACTAATCACAGCTAGACAGTCGCATGCCGGTGCTTTCTGAAGATTGCCATGACATTTTGAACAAACATTAATGTTCCTCTCATGATGAATTGTAATAACTTTGGTGATCCCCTGATTTTTCCTTTAGCACAGTCCTCAGGTCACAATTTCAATTTGTCCAACGCTTTGGTTTATGACTAAATACGGTATGTATACATATTGATTCTAAGCAGGTTTTTGGAGTGTAGAGTGTTCACAAAAATAGACCGTATAGAAAAAGGACAAAATTAAGTTAACTCAAGCCAGACATACATACCAAATACACATTATTCTCGCATGATGCAATCCACAAAGGAAATGGAGGAGCAGCTGATAGCTGAAAAAATATAAAAACAATTGTGGGTGGTGGTAAAGCAGCTCCAAAAAATCTTGGAAAACAAAAGCATTAGATCTTAGGAAAAATATTTTGATGTCTCTTCGTGAAGTTTAACAGCAGCTGCTTTCCAAAGTTGCAGCTTTATTGACATCTGAGACGTATCATTTCCTGTCGGTATAAAATGGTTGATATGTCTGTATTCTAACTGCTAAAACGGTATACTTAAATGATTAGAATGCAGTATGGATTTGGACTCAGCTTGTGTCTTGTTAAAAGGCACTCCTCCTGTATAAGGTTCTCATATTTATTTCTAGTTGTGTTGATTCATTTTAGGATACTCGTTTGACCAAACACAGTAAAACCAGTAAGGTACTTCATATCCTACAGATGCAGCTATACTGACTGATAAGCACGCTGTGTGTGGGATGGATTGAGCTTGCATTTAAATAGGAGCATCTGTCAGTCTTATTTTTGTACCCATCAGTAGCATATCTTCCTTCTGTTTCTACAAATTGTTGCAGCAATCTCGTGTATTTTAGGAAAGGATTGTTGGGGAGCGTACTACGAAATTGGGACTCATTTTGCTCCCCATTTATGTCCCTTTGCGTTGGAGGTAAAAAGAGTCTTCATTAAAAAGTCCTTTAACACCATCATTTCTGCTAAATCTTTGCTGCACTGTGCGCTAGAGTTGGTTGTGTGTCCTCTGGTCTTTGATTCAGGAAGTAAGCCTCTAATCCCCCCTGATGATCAACACATTTAAAAAGGCTTTTCAGTCACCAGCAGATATTCATCTCCTAGATCTTGGATTGTTGGAGTTTCTGTGATATCAGTAGAGCCAAAGTAACATATGAAAAGACAGATGTTGCTAATGGTTCTGAGAGAAAATACCTTCTTAGAGCTGCTATCTCTACTCATCACATTAATTAATTTCAAGGCATTAAGATGCACTGACCTGCTATATTTCACTGTGAAAGCAAGCAGAAAGGAGGAACCTTTTTCTTTGTCTCCCTCTCTGTGTCCTATTTCTCTCTTAATTAAAATGATAAATGTTAAATCCCAGCAACATCCTGTGCCCTGTTGATTTTGGCTGCCTTGACGCCAGTGCAAATCTATTTCCATATTTGATTTGCTAATATTTGTCGATCATGGATAATTCAGTCATTTGTCTTCCTTATGGCATCCCAAATTGCCTGTACAACAAATAGATTGAACAACACCGCACAGTTGGCACTAACATCTCCACGGCACATTGACAATGCTCTATATTAGTCCCAACAAATTTAAATCACGCTCCAGATTATATTGTTTTATTTTCTGGCGAGGGAGCAATGAAGTGTGTATGCTGAATGCCAACCTAATATATCTAGATTTACACATTACGACTCATGGCCTGTGGTTCTCTTTGAAGTCTAAAGGCTCCTAACTGGTTCTTCTTTCTCTTACTCTCTTTATCTGTCTCTACCTCACCACGAGTGGATTTACCTCCCGTTGTTTGAGGGCACATTTCAAACATCCAGCTGACAATGATTCATGTGCCAAATCCAATACATTTCAAATAAAGTGGGATTAGGCAGACTAAATCCCATTTAGTGGGAAACATACAGTAACTGATGTGAAATGCTTTTACAAACTTAATTTTGTTAACTCGGTCTCCGTGGTTATTGATGCAACACATGAGGCTTTGCAACCTCCTCTATTTTCCACACTGACAGTGCAAACCAGGAACTGTTGTCCTCATTTCAACAAAATATATTATTTGGTAATCTCTGTCTTTATACCTGCAGCTCTTCAAATGCTTTCAAAGTCCTTCAAGAGGGGCAGCAGAGGAAAAAGACATAATTTATATTCTGTTGATAACTAATGGAGGAGAAACAGGTGGTCTGTGTGCGTGCATTTCTTTCTTTTGGGGATTTGTGACGGAGAGGAATGAACAGCATGATTCCCTTTGATTTAACTCTGTGTGTGTGTGTGTGTGTGTGTGTGTGTGTGTGTGTGTGTGTGTGTGTGTGTGTGTCCTTAGGCTTCCATAGAAGAACGGCTGAAGCAGCTCCAGGATGCACATCGAGACTTTGGCCCCGGATCGCAGCACTTCCTTTCCAGTAAGAGTTCTTTACTGCTATTTGAAGTTGTTGTACCAATCTGTGCCATGTTATGCCAAGGCATCGTCTCAGAGTGTGGGGTGATAAAAAGAAGGTTAGGTGTATTACAGTTTTGATATGATAAGGCTATAAAACACTGCCTGTGTGCGTGTGTGTTTGTTTGTGTGTGTATTTGGGTTAGAGGTGGAGCTGGCAGGCTTTGTTTGTCTGTCTTCATCAGTTCCACCACACTGTTGCGATAAACATCCCCAGCGATGCTCATCAGATCTGCCATTGCTCTAATTTGAGCAGAGATACATATTTGTGGATTCTGTCTCTTCTTTTACCTGCTGCTCTTCAAAGGCTACAGAGAAGTAGCAGGAGGCCTGCAAAATATGTGATTTACTTACCTAATTTAAACTGATGTGTGTTGCAGAGCTCTCTGTGTGAGTGCATCTGACGTGTTGTGTGCTTGTGTGCCTCCAATGTCCTCACCAAACCCCATCCAGTTTTACTGCTGTCACGCTGGCTCAGAGCCCCTACACTGGGGCTTATATCGCACTACCCGACTGCCAGCTCAGCCCACTGCACCCTGCAGGAATGTCTGGGTCTGCTTATGTGTGTGTGTTTTATGCAACATGGAATGTAACTGAGTACTTACAATTTTACTATTACTATTTTACTACTATTTTACAATTTTAAGTATTTCCATTCCATGCTACTTTACTTCATTTCAGTGAGAAATATTGTACTTTTTACTACACCATACATTTACGTAACAGCTATGCTTAATAATTTTTCAGCTATGCTTTAATTTTTTTCATATTTCAGATATCTATGAGGACTTCTGAAACATTGTTTCATTTAAATAACCGTTTGAGGCTCAGAGAGGCTAAACTCAACAATGATTCCCCCAAAAAAGCAGACATCAAAGAAAAGTAAAGAAAAATAAGACAAATTTATATCGCAGAACTTTGTTTTTCTTCTTTACTAACCCATTAATCATCTCACGACCCCCCTAGATTTATCTTGTTAGAGGGGACTAATTGCTGGACTAATTGTTTGTAAATTAGTGAACCTCCACCTTGAACAGCTGCAACAGTAAAATGCTACTTATGCATTGATGCATCAGTATTAACAATCTAATAATATATAATAATATCAGTCAAAGCAGACATTTTTCTGCGTAATGAATATATTTAATACTTAAAAGTAAATCTTTCTGATAATACTTTTATCTTTACCTAGATTTACCTAAGCAGGATTTTGAATGCAGGACTGATTTGTACTTGTAGTAGAGTATATTTAATTTGTACTTAAGTAAAGAATCTGAATAGTTCTTCCTCCTCTGGATTTGGGAGTCTACTTTGTCTTTGTGCATGTGAGTATTTTTCCCATATGCAGAACAACAACATTCAAGTCTGCTTTGTGCCGTGTTGTGATACGATAATGGACAATGACATGGTGTGTGTATGGTTGTGTGTATGCCTCGGTGTCAGTGTGTCTGTGTGTATTGTCTGCCTCTTGCTTCTTCCAGTGCAGTCTGTTCTGTTTGATCCTCAGCTGAACCCCCTGTGGTTCAGTTTGGAGGCTGGTTTAAACGCTACAGTTACCCTGTCTCACCGAGTCCTCTGCCTCCACTATTGTATTAGGCCGTGCCAAACAAACCAACACAATAGACATGTCTCTTTGGCTTTGCTGCGCCTGTTGTACACCAGAGTAGCTCTGTTAGGAAGGTCTAAATGGACTCGCTGTCTGGACATGCTGTGCACAATGGCTTTTCATGCGTGACATGCCAATTCTGAAATTGATTTAGTTTCTGTGTGTTTGCGCAGGTTCAGTGCAGATACCGTGGGAGCGTGCCATCTCCCCGAACAAAGTGCCGTATTACATCAAGTAAGTGCAACTTCAGGGTCAATTTCTGCATTGTAGGAATGTATGTACTTTGGCACATTTGTTGCATTTTTTTCCACTAAGGTTAAGTCTGACCTAGATTTATTTGATATCCAGTGCACACCAAACTCAGTTTGTGACATTATTAAAAATTACTTCTGTGATTGGCTGGCAGCATTCTTGGCCTCCCTTATTTTTTCACATAGTGACATCGCAACAGAGGGTGGGGGCAGTTCAGAACAGCTTATTTAAATGGTGCAATCCATCACATCAAAAAGCTGGTGAAACAATAAGGAGTACCAGCTGTATAGACCTATATTGAAATTAATTGTCATTTGTTTTTATTTCATTATTCAGTTTAACATTGTATTCATGTTAACTGTTTCCTGTTTGGGAGTGAGGGTTGTTTTGCAATGACCAATCAGTGGTGATGTATCAGTTAAACTGAAATACTTTTCAATCCACACAGAAACTGAACATGTGGTATGTTGCTCATAGAAATATCCTTTTATAATAGTTGTTTTGTAGCACATTGCACCATGTGAATAGCTACTTTCCTGCCTACAAACCTTTGATGGGCTTGGTTATTTTCCCATTCTGAAAAAACTGGCATCTGTGAGCAAAGCACCAGACATTTGAATCACTGAAAAATAAAATCAGAAGCGATTCAGAGATCTGGAAGAAAGCTATCCCAAATTAGACACTTCTTGCCTCCCATTTTGAAAGATTTTTTTCCATTGCCCAAACATTTGTACAGAGGTTCCATTAAAAATCAGATACATATGGTCCAGTCATTTTATGAAAAAAGGTTGAACAAATTGCAACAGAAGGGGTTGTTTCTGGGGGATGAGTCTGAGGGAAGAACAGGAGACAAGGGTAAGGAGAATGCAGAAGACAAAAGGTAGGTCCTGTTCCCCATCTCTGCAATAATAATTAATAAAGGCTGGTTTAAAGTACTTCTTCCTGCCTCTATATATTAATGCTCATGGTTAGCCTAAATGGGTTCCATTCAGACCTTAACATTAAGTCTTTTACTGTTATATGTCAACAAGATTCAACAAGACATTTTCACCTGGCTATACCCAATGTTTAGATCTGTTGTGGTATTTATGCAAATTAGCACATACGTAATTAGATTATGCACCATATGCCCATGTTAACAAACAATTTCAAAAAACTCATAATACATTTTTTGTTTGTCTTGATGTAAATAATCAAATCAGTAATGTTTATGGTGATATCTAAAGGTTAAAATGTTTACCCTATTCACGTGAGAAAAAGAATGAATAGGCGTATGAATAGGCTATATTTGGGTCTTTTTCGAAACTTTCCCCTAATGGGATTCTTTGGGGCTTTTTTTTCCTTACTCAGGACATATTGAGGATACAAAATCAGTTGAGTTTGCTTCTGTTGCAATTTGTTCAAGATTGACCCCCATTTTGGCTTAAAATGACTGGACTAATACTAAATGATTCAGAAATGAACTATATTTAGCTGCTGTGAGCCCTATGTGCTTGGGCACTCATCTGTTTATCTATTTACCTCATCAATCCTATTTTACCTTTAGAGTGCTGCTGGTTTTATCAATGAACTGTGTGTGTGTGTGTGTGTGTGTGTGTGTGTGTGTGTGTGTGTGTGTGTGTGTGTGTGTGTGTGTGTGGGTGCGCGCACGTGTGGGCGTGTGTTTATGCCTAGAGGTGGTATCTTTGTGTGTGTAGGTTTGTAACTGTGCAAGTTTGCAGACTATGAGAATTTATTTACTTAATCATGAGCAGCAGAACCTCGTGGGTCATGTTTTAGTTTGCTTGTTAATTCTCTGTGTGTGTTGAGCTCTCTGTTTTAGCTACAGAGTGAGGCATCTCACTTCTGTTCAATCTTTGTTGGGAGTCGCACATGCGCAGTACCTAGGTAAGGACTGCTAGCTAGTCAGTTGCAGAGTATGAGCAAAGCCGGTCTACGGAAAGCCATTCCACTCCCTATCCAGCCCCATTGTACCGGATTTTGGTTGCAGTTCCACCAGAGTTCCACTGGGGGTGATTGCGGTCCAGTGCAAAATGAATGGAACTCTATGGAGCTAGACGGCTAAATTTGTCTCTCGCCTGATTGTCGTTGAGAAACCTCAGATTTGATTGTAGTTTTTGCAAGTTTAACATGGGTTATAGGTCGAAAAGTTGAATGAACGAGTACTTATGTCCTTTTGATTTCTTACAGGGTGAGTCGTTGTAGCTCATAACACGCTAGCATTCTGCTAATGAATGCTGATTGGTCAGTGAAGGAGTGATTACGATCGGAGATCCCGCTCGCGCCGCACGAAGCACGGCCCGGAATATCAGAGTGAATATTTCGTGTGGTCTTTAAAACATTAGCAACCCTCTTTCTAGCACATGTATTAACAGGGAGAGCCTTACCTGTCAGCTGTGTTGTCGATGCCTCGAGAGAACAAAGGAAGTGACTCAGAGCTTGCCGTAAAAAGCAGTATCTCTGGCCGTATATGCGTATGACGTCATTGACATTTTAAAGGGCTTTTAGAACAAAAAAGTTACTTTAAAAAAATCTAACACACAGCAGTGTGTATTTTTTTAGCCTCCCCTTTCGAATGCAACATTCAAATTACTAGACAAAAAATGATATCCTGAGAAAAGTGGGTTTTGAGGGGAATAGCTCCATAGAGCCCCATTCATTCTGCATTGGCCTGTGAGCGCCCCCTATATGGAACTCTGGTGGAACTGCAACCAGTTCAGAACCCGGAAGTAACGAGGGAGTGGCACTTCTTGATATATTAGAAGTTCTTTGGTATGAGGCATAGGTATGAGGGCTAGGTATGCTAGCAGCTAGGCGAGCATTATAACGTGTGTGACGCCCATGGTGTGACGCCGCACGTTCGTCACAGAAGTAAAGGCTGGACTATAATAGAGCTGTTTGGAACAGTTTGTGAACAGTGTTTTCTGTTGGAGATGGTAAGTCCCTTTGGGGTGGACTTTGGGCTTTTTCACTTTGTAAACCTATAACGTGCACAAAAAGATATATAACACAATAAAGGGAAGGGAAAAAGCCAAAAAGCATAATATAAGCACTTAAATCAAAGTAAAAAGAATGTATAATAGTATTGGAAAAACAGCAGTCTCTGTTCATAGTAGATTTTATATGTGAACAATTAGAGAAAACAGGAGATGTACACAGTAAACAGTGTCTAACTCAGGACACAATAATAACCAGTGAAGTGTGCAGCTTATGGTTGCATGTGTTTTTGCCCTGCATGGTGTGTGTATGTATTTTATATATTTTTTATTTTATTTGCTGTGTGAAAACGTTTTCTGCATATATTAAAAACGTCACAATGCCATACCTAACATAAAATGTTGTTATATCTGAAGAAATGGCAAACAAAGACACCCAAAATATAGAAGACATGTTTATGATTACTGAGGAGACATGCATTAAAGATTGTAAGTGAAAGCTAATATACGGCTTTCACAACTAGGAAGCTGCATGGCATGAACTCAGCCTCTCAGCCTTTGGACAGCCTGTATTTTTTTTTAAGTCCATGCGTTCAGTCGTGTGTGTGTGTGTGTGTGTGTGTGTGTGTGTGTGTGTGTGTGTGTGTGTGTGTGTGTGTGTGTGTGTGTGTGTGTGTGTGTGTGTGTGGGCGTGCGTGTGTGTGTGTGGGCGTGTGTGTGTGTGGGCGTGTGTGGGCGTGTGTTTATGCCTAGAGGTGGTATCTTTGTGCGTGCAGGTTTGTAACTGTGCAAGCGTTTGTGCAGACTATGAGAATTTATTTTCTTAAAGTGATGGTTCGGAGTAATTTCACCCTAGGGTCCTTTGCACCATGACCTCGAGCCAAACACCCCCCCAGAAGCTTTTTTCACCTGGGTCTAACATTGGGAGAGTTAGCATAGAGTAGCATTATCAGCTGAATAGCTTAGCGCAGAGGCTAATGGACCCACGTTTGTATCGGTCTAATACGCTCCGAATGATACCAAACGCTACACTACACTAGTACAAATAGGTTATGTACTCATAAAACGATGGATTGGAAAGTTTGTAAGTACAACAGAAGTTTATGAACACTTGAAGTTTATGAACACTTGCCTGCTCTCTTCTGCTCTCTGTTGCTGCTGCTGCTGCTGCTGCTGCTACCTGCAGTTAGACGAGTGCTTAGGGCGTCTACAAATTACTACACCGAAAAGAGATACAACAAAAATATTTATTAATTTAATGATTAAATAAGGTAATGTCTCCAAACTTACCTCAATTATTACTTGTCTCCTGCTAGTTATACTACAGCACTTACTTAAAAAAAAAAGTTTAATTAAAAAATATTTTTGTTGCATCTCTTTTCGGTGTTGTAATTTGTAGATGTCCCTAAGCACTCGTCTTACAGCAGCAACAACAACAGCAGAGAGCAGAAGCCAGCAGGCAAGTGTTATTTACATAAACTTCTGGTGTACTTACAAACTTTCCAATCCATTGTTTTATGAGTACATAACCTATTTGTACTAGTGTAGAAGTTTGGTATCATTTCGGGCATTATTAGTGGGGTCATTTACGAGATACAAACGTGGGTCCATTAGCCCCTGCGCTAAGCTAGTCAGCTGATAACGCTACTCTACGCTAACGCTCCCAATGTTAGACCCAGATGAAAAAAGCTTCTGGGGGTGTGTGTTTGGCTCGAGGTCATGGTGCAAAGGACCCTAGGGTGAAATTACTCCGAACCATCACTTTAATCATGAGCAGCAGAACCTCGTGGGTCATGTTTTAGTCTGCTAGTCAATTCTTAATGGGCTATATTACTGTACCAATGATGGTGGGAGTAGTATCTGAGTAGCACTTTATTGGGTACCAATCAATGAGCGCTCACACAGGT
The DNA here is from genome assembly GCF_010015445.1 of Perca fluviatilis. Classification (NCBI taxonomy): domain Eukaryota; kingdom Metazoa; phylum Chordata; class Actinopteri; order Perciformes; family Percidae; genus Perca; species Perca fluviatilis. The sequence continues at coordinate 24,625,686 of NC_053121.1, read as the reverse complement.
AAAACGATGAAGGCCCTGAAAGGCCCCTGGGTCGTGGCAGACTTTCTGCTTAGGGCTTGTTTCTCATTTATTTTGCTGCATTTGTCATTTTTTATTGGATCTTATTTTCTGAATGTGCCCATAGAGCTAGTAGTGGAATAAGAAAGTAGTGTAAATGTAAGTTTTTGATGTGTCTATGGGTTGAGATATCATGTGGTGTCCCTGAGTGAAGCCTTAAAGTTACCGTCAGTATATCTCCAACAAAGCGTGTAACTTTGATGCCTGAACCTGAATCATGTTTGACGTATGTCTTCACAGGCCTGAAATCTCCTGTAAACAATGTCCCCCTATCCTGCCCTCTCATTTTTGTCTTTCTCTCTCACTTACTACCCTTTGATCTCCTTTCTTTTACCATCTGCCTCACCTACCTGTCTCTGCTTCCCTTGGTTCATTTGTACTCCCAATTCTACCTTGATCCTTTTGGCCTGAAAATGTACCCCCATTTGTGCCTCCTTCCCGAATTCTTCCGCCTTTTGTTTAATTTTTCTGTCTTCCCCCAGCCATCAGGCCCAGACAACGTGCTGGGACCATCCAAAGATGACAGAACTGTATCAAGCACTGGGTAAGTAAGGTGACAATTAAAGCACCCTCTGAGTCGTGCTCATTGGCCCAGGACAACCCACTGGGCTGCAGCAGCACCAGCAGCACGGCAACACTGGGCTTCTGCTTTGAACGCCCTGTCACACAGCTCATTAGGGGCCCTGAATGTCAAACACCTTAGGGACTACATCTCTACTGTCATTAACCTACAAGGCCCAATTTGCCAGCGCTGTTATTGCTTTTTGCTTAGCCCTTAATTAATTGTGATTAAACGACATCATGTGTTTTGCTTTTAATCTGATCTGACACGGAGAGCTTTTAAGGGAGACGGGCACACTGTCGCGTACACATGCACAGCTAGACAAACGCATGCGCGCATACACATATAATGTTACTTATGACTTCTGCAATGGCGTGATAACTATGAGGAGAGATATGTGCTGTCTAATTTCTTGACAGCAGGGTGTAGTGGCGCAGGACGGGTTTGTTATCCTTCATCTTTTCATTTACTCAAATCTCTTTCTCTTTCCCTCTATTAGCGGATCTGAACAACATCAAGTTCTCAGCATACAGAACAGCCATGAAGCTGCGGCGAGTTCAGAAGGCTCTGAGATGTACGTAAAGTATGTCATCAATGGTATTTCCTGCCTGCAAGGCTGGGATGGCTAATGTGATATACTGATATCCTGCACCATCAGTAATCCACTATGACATGCTCGCTTCGAGAATGAGATATAACGATTAGCTGTGACACATTTCTTTATTCAGTTGTCGAAGGAGTCATCTCTACACTACTTGGCTTTAAAAGCCAGAAATCAAAAGTATTGTTAAACTCAAGAGCCACTAGAAACCACTCAACCACCGGACTCTTTCCTCATTTTCACCACAGCATAGATCGTTGGTGTGTGTGGTAATTAGAGCTATTAATTGGTCCATTCAACTTACACAAGTGAAGGCAATTAGTGTTTGCCACATGATTGAGGCATGAATGTGTGCCCCTTCATGTTCACAGCACTTGTTGTATCCTACTTGGGCCAGACCCTCTCACTTTCTGCCCATTATTCTAACTATTGCTGATTTTTCCAATGCTTCTCTTCATGATGTTTCTTTATGCCTCACATTCTGTGCTCTCGGTTTTTCACTACCTCAAACTTGGCCTTTTTTTCTCCCTCTTCATGCTCTCACGACACATGCTCTCGTCCATCTTCCATCATCTGCAGTGCTCTAACTCCCACTGACTGTGGCCAATTTCGCACCCTTCCTTACTCACCCCCCTCCCTTCTCTTGCAACCTTCCTCCAACCCTTGATCACCGCCACGTCCCAAGTTGCTGTAATTAAAAACTCAGCATCCTCAAACTACTGTGAAAAACCTCTTTCAATGACTCTCCGTCTTTCTTTCTCTTGCCCACTCTCTTATCTTACCCTACTAGTTGATATCGTTACAGGATTTAATTGCCAGGCTGCCTTGATAACAGAACTCTCACTCTCTCTCTCTGCACACTTTGTGAATGATTGAGCAGTGCTGCATAAGAGCCCATCAGAAATACATTTTTTGGTGATTCCCTCACAACCCTGAGAATACTCTTGTTGTCCCCTCTTTCTGTTCGACCTCATTATCTTTCTATCCAATTATACCTGGCATCCACAGACATCCTTTTAGCTTCACTCCTAGGGATGGACCATCAAATTAGTTTAGAAGAGCAAAATCAAATTTGTGTCACTGCTCTTGAAACATCTGGTAGGCAAAAAGGGTGAATGTGCTATCATCTGTGCTCTCATATGCTGAGATGAGGATGATGATCCTGCTCTGTGTCTGTGTTTATGTCTTCAAAGGTTAAAGTGCATATTGACATAGGTGATAAGCTCCAGCATGTGTACATGCATGCCTGTGTACATGCTTTTAAACTAATAATCAGTTTACTTGATTTCCAACCATATAGAAATGTAAAAAATGTCACATCAAAAACATACAGTACATACACATGGTCAGTGGTGGAATGTAACACATTTAAGTACATTTACTCAATACAGTACAGTACAATTTTGAGTTACTTGTACTTTTTACTCCACTACATTTTTTGATAACTTGAGTTACTTTAGCATTTGGCCCGCCCATGAGAAAGAGAGACATCATGGCTTGCAAACAAGCAAAGTGGCAGTTGTTCAAGGCCACACCCCCACCCTCCACCTTGCCCCTCTCCTCCTCAATAGCATTTAAAGCTACAGACACAGAAATAGCACATTCTAAGGAAAGCTCATTGTGGGACTGGCTCTAGTGGCTGTAATTCTGCACCAAGGCTGAATTTATGTCTCTCTCCCATGGGTTGGCCAAATTCTCTGGGCGGGCAAAGCAGAGAAAGGGGAGGTAACCTTGCTTGTTATGACCTCATAACAAGCAAAATTCCAGAACGGCTCATCTGAGCAGGATACTCGGGGCTCGGTTTACACCTATCACCATTTTAAGCCAATTGGGGACCATAGGCAGGCTGGGGGAACGCATATTAATGTTAAAAAACCTCATAAAGTGAAATTTTCATGCCATGGGACCTTTAAGTAAAAGATCTAAATAAGTGTTCCTCCACTGCACATGGTCACAATGAAAGTGTTTTTCCAGGTATCTGTGTTCCTCAATATGTATCTATGTGTGTTTTTAGTGGATTTAGTGGCACTGAGTAGCCTTGGGGAGGTGTTTCGGGAGCAGGTGCTGCAGCAGGGGGAGCATGTGATGGACGTGGTGGAGATGATCCACGGCCTGACGGCTCTGTATGAGAGGTTGGAGGAGGAGAGGTCCATCCTGGTCAACATTCCACTTTGTGTCGACATGTGTCTCAACTGGCTGCTCAACGTCTACGACAGGTGGGTAAGCTAGGGTGTACATATTATTTGTATGTATTTATTAAAACCTACTTGGGTTGAAATCTATTATACAATATATTTATATATAATTAAGTAAATAAGTAAAACAGCTTATGTGCAGGCAAAACAAATCGAAATGATGAGATATAAGCTGATTGTTAAGCTGTCATCCAAGATGATTATTCTACTGATCACTGACCTGGAGGGCTACTTAAAGGTTAGCTGAGACATTTTTGCACATCAAAGTCTGTTTACAGGTCTTAGAGTGTTCTCCTGAAAAGGTAAAAACAAAAAAAAGTTGTATAAAGTCTTTTGTAAGTCTAGATGGTTAAGTTGCCTCAAGTAATGTCACCATTAGTTGGGGTTGAAGACTTCAAATTTTAAAATGTAAAAAATCTGTGTGTGGAGTTAGAAAGAAGTGAGCTCACCAGACCTCTGTTGCCCGCTCTTCATCTCTGCTTGAGGCTAACAGCACGAGGCTACATTAGATAAGACACTCACTCTCACTCACTCACTCAATTTACAAGGAAGAAGAATGCATGGAATACAAAAAACAAAAGACGATGTTTCTGGTTGCGCCAATTTCGTTCCTTTTTTTTTTTACTGTCCATTGTGAGGTGACAATGTGCGTGCAATGCTAAATTGGTGCAGCATTCTTTTAAGTGACACCTCATCTCGGTCTTGTAATGCTCATATTTAGTCTTATCGTATTATAGCAACAGTTGAGAAGAATTGAATGGAGTTCACCTGCTCTCCATCAGTGCTTTTGTCACTTTACATGCAACTGACATTGTAAATCTGGACTGTGGACCCTTTCACATTACACCAGGTCATTTGAGTCAACGGTAGTACCAAAAATAATGGAACTAAATAAACATCACATACAGAGATTAACTATGTGTAATCTCACGCCACTACAAACAGTATAAACTATATTTAACTATTCCTCACAGTCCTAGTGCAGCCTGTCTGCAGATTGATGTAAGTGGTTTAATGGCTTGTTGTACAGACATCTATAAAGAGCCACAGTGTGGCTAAAGCTACAATAACAATGTCCAGGCAGAGAGCCAAGCATCCCTTCTGAGACACAGCAGAAACAAATCCTCTTTCACACCAACTTTCACCCCATCTTTGCTCCTGATTGACTATTTGGTGCCATCTCCAAAGAGAAAACACGGAGCACAGAGGCAGTGATACAGGAACAACCCCACGAGTGCTGTAAATTCGGTCGGGAGCTCTTTACTACTGGCTGCTAATGAGAGACAATCAGAGACTTTACCCTCTGCATAAATTTCAGTAATTGCTTTTTGTTTTCCAATAAATAGCAGCAGTGAGTCTGAATGAGATGTGCGTATGTTTGTGTGTCCACTTGTGTGTGTGTGTGTGTGTGTGTGGCCTCCAAAGGCGTGTCACACTAGGAGGGTGTACAGGAGTGACATGTCCCCTGAGGAGCAGCACTGGGGATATTGAAGATGTAATGCGACACACAGCAGAAAATATGTGTGAAAGGTGCTGACAGCCAGTCGCCCCCCTGTGCTCTCGAGCTCCTCTCGACCAACTCCAGCTCTGAATCTAACAGGGACAAAAACAGAAATGGTCTCCTTATCACGTCTCGTGTTTCTTCATGTGACTCTAGTGGCCTTGCCTAAATAACGTTTCACTTCCTTGTAGTTTGACCTATCGGCAGATTAAAAAATGTCCCTACTTTCTACAACATCCCAGCTCTGGAAAATTAACTCACTCTTTGATTCAATTTTATACTTCATTGATCTGACGTTCTCTGATGAATATTTCCTTGATTTCTCACTTAATGATTCAAATGTTAATTCAATAAGCCTGTGGTTTCTGCCAATGCTTCTCAGCTCCACAGTAAATTCTTCCAGGATGTGTTGGCACTGGAGTTGTGAAATCTCAACATGAACGGTGACGGTGTGTTTGTGTGTCTTAATTTAAGCAGAAAAAAAACTAATGCAACCCTTTAAGGCTCAGGTCAGGTCACAACAGAGTCCATCTCACTGGCTATTGATCATTATTCTATTTATTCATCTGGGGACAGCACCTCTGATCTTCAATTCAATTTTATTTATAGTATCAAATCATAACAACAGTTATCTCGAGACACTTTACAGATAAAGTAGGTACAGATTAAGATTAAGAGTACCCAGACTCTTGGTAGGCGGTGTCTGACGTGCCGGTTGGGGTTATGATGAACAATGGCGTAATAGTCACAATAGAGATAATGGAACATTGACTACAATGTTAGTCGTAGTAGTTCATGTCATAGCCGGGCACAGCAGGGCGTTACGGGATGTAGCGTGGCACAGCACAGCATGGGTGGACGCAGTGGACGCGACAGGACGCAGCAGGACGTACCCGGACATTGCAGGGAATCGCAGAGCGTAGCAGGGTGTAGCCGGTCCACAGCGACAGCTGCACCCAAGACCCAGATCTTGGTGTCACCCTAATCCGAGGTGATGTTCTGGGCGAAGAAGAAACATAAGGACTCCGGGAAGTAAACTCCCCAGAGCTAGGTTAGTAACAAGCATTTCTAGGACAGGATGCACATCAAAGGAAACAAAAGAAAAGAGAAGAGAGCTGAGAGAGCAGCTCATTGTGTCATAAGAAGGAAGGAACTTCCCCGGGAGTCTAGAATTATAATAGCATGACTAAGAGCGGCAGGTTAAAGAGAGGTGCCTGGTCGGGCTAGAACTCTCCCCCAATCCCCCATTTACTCTCACTATATTATTGTTTATATGATAGGTAAATCTGATGACTATAAAGAGGAGCAGAGAAAAGCAGGGGTGCTGTGTCTGTAGCTATACACCCTCACAAATACTGGATATGTGTATGTAATTGTGTGTTTATGCAGTATGCATGCCCGTGTTTGTCTGTACAGTAAATGGCTTTGCGAGCTTATTATTGCTCTTTTGGCCATAAACCCATTGACACAACTTCTTCAAATCCCTGGAGTGCCTTCAGGTGCTCTAGATGAGCTCTAATACAATTTCACACTGTTGCACTGATCTGTACTGTACTGCTTTGACCCAAGTAATTCCTCCACACTTTATCCCTCCCAGAAGGGCTCAGCCAATATATGAATGTATTACTGCAGCCATGATTTGAGATCATTCACTGTTCATAAATTGTAACTTTACAACTTTTTTGTTATTCTTCTTCTCTTTCTTTCCACTAGTGCTCGTAATGGCAAAATGCGAGTTCTCAGCTTCAAGATGGGATTGGTGAGCTTGTGCAATGCAGACGTCCAAGAGAAGTACAAATGTGAGTCGGATGCCCGCTCATGTGCCTAATGCATCTCCTCAACTGCAAACAATGAGCCAAAACAAAACAGCCCTGATTGCCAGTATTTCATAAAGACATCCACTTAGTCTAATGGAGGAAATGAGTCTGCTGCTATAATGGAGAAAGCTCTCTTTACTTCTACAAAGTACACCGGGGGCCTTAAAAGGATTGCTTGCCAAAGACACATTCATGCACACTCTCTTTCTATGGCTCCCACTCCCATTTTTTGTCACAAATCAACTAGCAAAGAGCCAAGGCACCACGCCTTTTTTGGTTACATGAGATATGTTTTACTGTTCTATTGTAACCCAAGTTTACAAGTCATCATGTGAACATAGATAAAAATGAAAAGTGAGCGTTTGATAGCTGGACCTTGAACAGCTTGTAGTTGATACAAGATCAGAGACAGCACTGCCAAACCCATGCCAGGATTATTCATGCCTGGCACACCATCTGTGTCAGCTCTTAAAGAATGAGCGATAACAGCCTTCAATTGACTGGTCCCTGAGGTGAGTGAGCCCTCTTTTTCTGGTTTCAGGTAGACATGTGGTTGCCTTAACACTCTGTAATTTCACTGACTGATCCCGTTTTTTTGCCAACTCCAGACATCACATAATATTTGCAAATAAATCTGAAGCATTTGCATCAAGCCACTTTGAGATACAGATGGTGGGTGTTTATTCCATCATCACCAGTCTTGGCTTGAGAAAAAGGAATATTTGCTTGACTTTGTGGTACCAGTCATTTTTGATACTAAATCTTGAGTTAGGTTTAGGGTAGAGATGCACGGATTACAGGTTTCTAGGCTGATTCCGATTTTTCATTGAGTTTGACCAACCAATACCGATTTTAGCCGATTCCGATTTAAATTTTTTCTAACCATTTTACAGCACACACAAATATTTATTTTCTATCTTTTCTTTAATAGAAAATTTTACATTTTACATAGAACATTTTTTGAATGAATGATCGATCTCTATAAAATAAAACTATATAAATTACTCCTGGTGTGGGAAATTCACACACATCTAAAATGCAATGTTATGGAAGAACCATTTCCTTGTTTTCACATCCAATATTCAACTAAAAAATGTGATATATTTAGCAAACTAAACTTCTGTATGTATGAAAACAGGGAAAACCGGTAATGGCAATACAATTATATATACAGTAAAAATAAAATAAATATAGCCTTGCAATTTAAAGATATTTCTAAAAAACACACACACACAGGCCTGTTTGAACGTCAAAAGTAACGTTACCTGAAAACAGCGTGTAGTTCCTTTTTTAGCAAGTTTGCTTTATGTGTCATTGTGCATAAATATGAACTCTACTGTTGCTATCAACCAAGGGGGTAAGCCTCTCCCCGGAACGCGTAGCTCCTATGGCGCCATTTTGATGCTACCAAGCCATCACCTCCTGTTAGCATTCCATTGACTGCTATTAATTTTGGCGCCGACAGCGAATAACTTTACTTAATACAGCGTGTCGGAGGAATACAGCATCTCTTTTTTCTTTTTTCTTTTTTTTTTGCGTCTCCTACAGCGGCCAGCGGGGCGTCAGAGGCAGAGGGACCACAGCGTTCGCTAACGTTAGCTTCTTGTCTCATCTGGGCTTTGATAAATGGTACATTCATCAAAGTCATGGTGCCCAACGCTATTTTCCAATAAACTGTAGTTGTCATATTTCACAGGACCCGTGTTAGTGCGGTTTTCATGTTCCAGTTTTTCAGCCTCAGAGGGGAGAGAGAGAGAGCGGCTGACCGTTCGCCTGAGATCAGTAGAGCAGACTGCTCTGCAGAGCTGTGTATAATTATGACTTTATGACAGTTCATAAACAGCTGATTGAGCGCCGCTGCTACATGCATATTAGCAGAAACCCTGCATGTGCACGTGTGGTGCTGATGTTGCGCAATGTAAATCATGCGGCACCCGAGTGAATTTGACCGGCATAAAATCAGCATATGTCAGACTGACCGGCTGACCGATGACGTGAAAATCGGCCAATTCCGGTCACCGGATGGTCAGTCGGTGCATCTCTAGTCTAGGGGCTTTTATTTAACATCAAAATGTAAAGCTTTTACACCTAATTTGACAAATGCACTTCTTATGGCTTTCACTGGCTTCTGCTTCTAATTTTCTCATTAGAAAAACATAGTTTTTCAGTCCTCCAAAATTATCCACCAAAACAAGTTTTCGAATATATTTCAAGGATAGTTTTTCAAGTCCATACAGTAGCAGTGTGGCTTAAGTATATATTTGCAGCACTTAAATAGCTGTACATTACGTTTTTATATGTCTAAGAGGTGGTGAATGATCAAGCAAACTTAACTCCACGCTGAAATAATTTAGTGAAAACTGAGCTTACAAAGTGTACACTAACTACGCTTGTTTCCTCTTACAAACTCAATAAACCTCACTTTTGTAATTTTTTAGCGATGTGGCTAGGGAGGGATGGCAATATTGGTCAGTCGGTCCACCACTTTGGTCAAAAACTATAGCCTTGATTTCATTTGTCCATACTTTGGTTTTCAACCAAACTACCTGCAAAACTACTATCATTCTTATCATCTGTACTTGTGTGTAGTGCTAATTAGCAAATGTTAGCATGCAAACAAGTTAAACTAAGATGGTGACCATGGTAAACATTATACCTGATAAACAACATTATGTTAGCGTTGTTATTATGAGCATGCTAGTATCTAGCTAAGTAAAGTCTCATAGAGCTGGTAGTGTGGCTGTAAATCCGTGGCTGGGGTTTAATTATTTAAGGTGGCCATTTCAGTAGGTGATTAGATAACTGACCCACTAATGCTCCAATAAAGCCCTGTTTACCTGTTAAGTGAGGACTTTGTACCTAAAACTTACAAACAAATTTGGTATTGGGTGTTCAGATACTTTGTGGCTTGTGCAGCCAACTTCAGAAATACTATTATGTCACTGCTGGGTTTGCAACATTGCAGGTTTCAGATGTAATAGGCCTATATACCGTGGCTGTGTCTTCATAAAACATATCCACGTCCAAAACTCATCTTTATCAAACGGCTCAATGTGAGCATTTAAAATGTCAAACGTGCCTCGGCTCTGGTTATGAGAACTATTTGGAGGAGGCTGTTTACCATGCAGGTGTTAAAGACAAGTGTTGTCTCTGGAGGGTTGAATAAGTACACAGAGAGGAGGGTACATGGGATGCTTATACTTATGCATTGTGCAGCAACCTCACACGCCTGTCAACATTCATCTCTTCAGTGACAGGCAGAGTCCCAGATAGCTTGGTAAAGGCCTCATTCAAAATCTGACAAGACTCCACTTATGCAGCTCTTTCATCTCCAAGCAGACCAGCCAGGCAACTAAAACTGATTCTGTCTCTGTCTATATGTCACTGAAGTGAGTTTTATTCTACATAACTAGGTTAGGTAAACCCTGTTGCCAGGAATTGGTGGCTCATTGTTAAACATTTGATGATCGATGATGATAACTGTTTGATGGTCAAACACAGCATACAGTTTTTATATTCGCACTAAAGTTTTGCCATTATTTTGCAGACAAACTTTTCAAATTGTGGATGCCTGCCTTTGTAATTAAAATCAAAATTTGCATTTTGAGAAGCTGAGAACTTGTAGCAATAAATACATGAATCAGAAGATCTAGATGTTTAGGAGAAATATATGCAGATGTGATGATAATACAAATTGCAATTTTTTTAATGCATTCAAACACAGTGTACAATTAGTGCTGTCACACATTGGTGTGTTATCAGATGAATTACTGCATTATTGATGGATTACTAGATGTATTTCTGGTGCTTGCAGATTTATTCCGTCAGGTGTCTGGTCCTGGAGGTTTGACAGACCAGCGTCACCTCAGCCTGCTGCTCCATGAAGCCATCCAAATCCCCCGTCAGTTGGGTGAAGTCGCTGCTTTTGGGGGCAGCAACGTGGAGCCCAGTGTCCGCAGCTGCTTCCGTGTGGTGAGTACCACTGTGCATCTCACGCCTAAACACATTCACAGACAGACACTGCTGCATGTTTGCTACGCACGTGCACACACATAGTATGCACAATAAGAGCTGACGAATTATTTGTCTGGAATAAGTTGTGAGTTCACCTCACCCCATTTGATCAGATACACACTGTCCTGGCATTGATTTAGTCTTATTTCAGTCACAAGATTCAACTACTTACAGATTTTTGTGTCCCAATGTTCCCTGTCAGTGTTCTACTATTACTGTTTGTATATCTGAGAATTTTCTCAACCCATATAGGAACACTTCAGTTTATCAGAAACATTCAAAATCACCACATATAGACATAATCAGAACAGAACTTGTCCATGCAAAGACAAAATTACAAATACAGAAACAGAATTATAAAGTCAGAAACTTAAAAAATAAATGGCAAAATCAAACATTTCCCTTGATTTCCATCAAAAGTCAAGTTTCAAAATATTATGTCAGCTATGTGAAGCCCATTGTGTTTTACTGACATCAGCAGGGGAAATGGAGAGGTCATAATTATTTAACATAAAGAAGCCCCAACTGCACCACACATATTCAGAGTGTTGCCTCACAAACATTACATCACATTAATATTGCATTGCATTGCTTTTAAAATACATGAAATACAGTCAGTGGAAATCCAATAAGTTTAAATGAGAAAGTTACTTTTAAAATATGATCTATTGGAATATTGATATGATGAAGTGTGGACACAGAGTCCAGTAGTGCATGAGCAATAACTGATGAGGAGACATGTTAAAAGCATGAATTGAAGCATTAGTCTTTTCTCCCTGCTTGTTCTAAATGCATCTGAAGTTGTACGTTTGGCGCAGGTTGCAGGAACTTTACCTGGTTACATTCAATTTGGCACACCAGATAATTAGCCCCTTAACGCCGACTGTCGCTAATTTGCATCAAACCCCTTCCATTCCGACTGCAGGCGAGATAGCGTGTGTATTCCCCCCAATGCCGGTTTGTTTACATGCGATACATACCTCGGAACCTTTTGCACGCACTGGTTTCTCGTAGGACCGGTCGGAGTGGGAGATACATCCGGTTCACGGAAGCGAAATTAACCCTAACCCTACCCCTAACCCTAACCCTAAAGAAACTACTGTCAATGTTAGGGAGTAGGAGAGTGTTTTCTTTCTTTCCGTTGTCAAGATCCATGTATTTGTCAATTACAGTTTAGAAGTTCTAACAACTTTGTGACATGAATGAAATCTACAATGTCTTTTATTAATTTTACCATTTTGTAAAGAATTTTACCATAATGCCTGTTGTCGCTAATTTGCATCATACCTAAATTTATATCTATTCCATATGCTATAGACAAATTAACAATCTCAACTTAATTTAGCATCAGCTTGGAGCCAGAAAAACACATAATATTTTGTTTATATAATTGTGAATAAATTCAGGCGTCAAGGGGTTAAGGAGTTGTTTGGGGAAGGTAACAGCTTTTTTGGAAGGTGGCCTATGCAAAGCCTTTTAATTCCCTCATTTTTGAGGCAGATCCTTATTATACACACTATATTCTGGTCCATGCTTGCTGCATCATCTATGGCTGATTAAAATCAATTCTTTTCTCTATTTGCTTCATGTCAGGGTATTTAGTTGTAGATGAAATGCCCGTTTATCAGTTTGTGGGGATGTAGGTATACCAGTTGCTGAAACCTCTCATAGACCTTCACTTTCTGACTCTGCTGGCAGGAGTAGGAGCAGATGGATTGACTTATACCAGAGAATATGCGGCGGTTATACAGAACAATATGACTGTATTTGCAGAGGTTCCTGGGTCAAATTCAACTTGGGGAATAACTCAGCAATTATTAAATTTTTTTATACTTCGTGAAAAGTGTTGTACGTTAATATTTTGATTCACATACACACGCCATTTAGTGGATACTGAATGTTTTTCTTTACTTTTCCAATGATGTTTAAAGCATCCCATCTGCTCAGAGTGATGCATTGAGATGCGGCGGCGTGCTCAGCATAGTCAGTGCCAGTTCCAGGTGTTCGGTATGTGAGGAGCTACTATTTGACCTCCCACATAGAGCTGGCTAGTTTACTACCAGAGAGGAGCTCCTTCATCCCCGGGAGACTCTATACCTCTGTACACCTCACTGTCTGTGTGATCAGTGTGCACACACACACACACACACACACACACACACACACACACACACACACACACACACACACACTTATTATGCTACTCTGCTTGAGCGGTGAAGGTAGCCCCAGGGAAATCAACCTCTTAATGCATCTCTGATGCAGACTTAATGAGAATTTAGCACATCACGGATTTTCAGCGCTTGGCGAGTCATTCTTTTATTAGGTTGACTTCCTTTTTATCCCACTTTTTGGAATTATGAACAAGGTGTCTGCAGAAGAGATGGACTGCATACAGACACACAAACACACATACAGTATACATGCAGACACAGAAGTTATGCCTGCTGTGTTTTAGCTTTATAATTGTTTAGTAGTTGCATAAAAAAAAAATATGTCCCACAGTGTAGTGCATCTTCTTTCTCCCTCTTCTTCCTCCTTTTATCATTTGTATTCTCTTTGGTTTCACGTAGCTCACTGCTGGACCACCTTTGGAAAGGAGGCACACCTTCTCATCTCATTACTTTGTGTACCTTCCCTGCTGTTGGTCTATATTTGGATTGTTTACAATCTCACTTCTTTCCTCCCTCCCACCTTTTCTTTTCCAGGCCCCAGGGAAACCTGCAATTGAGGTGTCTCACTTCCTGGAGTGGATGAGCCTGGAGCCACAGTCAATGGTTTGGCTGCCTGTCCTCCAACGTGTGGCTGCTGCAGAGTCGACCAAGCACCAGGCCAAATGCTATGTCTGCAAACAGTGTCCCATCAAGGGCTTCAGGTTGGCACTACCTAACATGCTTACCTGACATAAAAGGACATAAGAGTGATCACAGTGGGCTTTGCAACATTACATGAAAAAATAAATTTTATAAATGAGGAAGGAACATATGCACCTACACAACCCCAAAACACGTTTGGTATAATAAAGGGTGGACAGTGTGTAAAATAAAGGTCAACTTTTTTTTTTTTAAATAGATTTTTTGGCATTAATCACCAGGACAGCCTAGTATGAAATGGGAGAGAGAGAGGGGGGGAGACATGCAGGAAATTGCAGCTGGTCAGACCTCAACCCTGGGCCTCTGCATCGAGGAATAAACCTCTACACATGGGTGCCCGCTCTACCAACTGAGCCACCCAGGCGCCCAACTTCCTGCAGGTTTAATAGAAGAAATATGTTAAAAGAACTGGGTGAATTTAGAAGTTTTATAGGTAATAGGAATACAAAAAAGTAAACATTTTTAAACAATAGGAATATTACTTGTTGGGACATTTTGAAAGTCAAAAGGAGAAGCCAAGAAATAATTTTTAATAGTGGCAGCTGGTGTTTTCATTATATATAAGAACCTCTGCTCACTAAATAAAGGCTTGTTGGAGATGCTGGAACTAAGATACCATGTATGACAATAATAAGAGGAGACACACACACACACACACACACACACACACCTCTCTACTCTGCCCAGTTCTCTTGCATCAGTTCAGCCTCTGTTATATCAATCTTGACAGGTATCGCAGTCTGAAGCAGTTCAATGTGGACATCTGCCAGACATGTTTTCTAACCGGCCGCACTACCAAGGGAAAGAAGCTGCACTACCCCATCATGGAGTACTACACACCAGTAAGACAAACATTATCTAGTGCTTTAACAGAATACAAATTCAATGCTCCAGGGACAAATAAAACTCAACTGTGCTAAAAAAAAATACTACTATCTCCTGATTCCTGCTGCCAGACTTAGATTAGCCCCCTTTCTAAGTGTATACTGTTAGCTATGCTTACACTCCCTCATCCAAATCTATAGTATGCAGAGATTGAGTGCCACTCAACAGTAACATCCTTTTTGGCTCACATAGTGCACACACACACAGTAAAGTGCTATTTGGAGCACACATTGTGCACTAAACCCCAATAAAACCAGAGTCTTAGGCGATTGCACGCACAGTCTCAGAAATTGAGTTCATTCCAAGGGAGTAGCTGTAGCTGGAGAGCTGGAGTGGACTGAGATGGTGCCAGATTTAATATCTAATCAATTCTGGGCTGTACAAGAATTTTTTCCACTGGACAATATTTTATATTAGCAAGCTACAGTTTTTTTTACAATGTTAAGTCAGGCAGGCGCCCATAGATTTTTTACTATGTAAGAGACCGAGAGCAGGAAACAACAGAGCCAGAGAGAGAGCAAAAATGAAGGAGGGAAGCAGAGAGAGCAGCAGAAACTGAATGAGTAAGCAGATGGAGCAATAAGTTAGTCATCTAAAGTCAAAATCCTCTCACCTCTCACCCCTCCTCCACCCCCACCAACCCCTCGCCTCCTAAATCACAACTCCAGACAACCTCGGGAGAGAAGATGAGGGACTTTGCCAAGACTCTGAAGAATAAGTTTAGGTCAAAGCAGTATTTCACCAAGCATCCGCAGAGAGGTTACCTGCCGGTGCAATCTGTGCTGGAAGCCGAGAGCTCGGAGACGTGAGTCCAACACATAATCACAACCCAGACATCTCTCTTTCTCTGCTTTTTCTGTCATCTATCTATTATTTCTTTCACCCACTCAAACTCCTGCTGTTGTAGGTTAATTATCATGCTCTGACAATTTTCGTGCACTCTTACTTGCTGAGATGGTTTAAAGCGGACAGCTCGGTGTTCAGAATTTATGTAATGTTATTCCTGTGATCTCAGCCTGGCTCAGATGATTGGGTCACATGAGCAAGTCTTCACCCAAAGGGAAAAACGAGATATGAAACAAATCAATCCATGAGATCATCAAGAAGCCTAGCTGAGGGCTGTGACAGTACCCAGGAAGATTTACATGATTATGGGTCCATGTTTTTGGCTGATTGTGTCACTGTTAGGGTCACTTTTTATAGCCTCAAACATTACTTGAGTTGGAGATGAGACTTCAGTGATGGAAGCCATATAGCCATTATATTTTATTATAGTTATTATTATATTATTGTAAAGTGTAAATTCTAAATTACTAGAGGTGCGACGAAAATCTCGTGAGATTAAAATGTCATGAGACTTCTCGTCGAGGTAAACATTATCTCGCGACATCGGTCACAAGTGCAGAGCAGCAGCTAGTAGACGCCTAGACGGAGACTTACCTGGTTGGTCTTATAATACATCTGGCTTTGAAGATGAGTCTGGCTTGGACCCCTAAATTGGCATAGAAGATCCCCTGCCCGTTCGCCAAAGTTGACTCTGAGTTCACTTTTGCAGAGCGGTAGCGGAGTTGCAATTGTAAAAAGCTGCCGGTAAAACCCAGCATTAGAACATTAAGGGGTACGGCCGCTCTCTCTCTCTTCTCTCTCTCTCTCTCTCTCTCTCTCTCTCTCTCTCTCTCTCGTGCGCGCGCCCGACACACACACAAGGATTGCAGCGTGCAATTCAATGTGGGGCTGACTCACGCAGATCGCTCTCTTCTGTCTTTTTTTAAATGAGTCGAAAGCAGAAAGCAAAACCTAACTTTACTTTTGATGAAATTAAACAAAGAGAAATGTTCTCCCCTCATTTTAAAATTGTCATAAATCAATACAAGAGCAGCCTACTTCCTTGTTTACTGCTGCAATGAAATGGTTACATTGTAACCTTGGTTCTATTTCCTATAGGCTTCACCCTCTAAGGCTACGCTATTGGGTTTATCCCCTTCGCGCATGCGCAGTCGTGAAGATTTTCTATCATGGAGCGTCCATTCCACATGCTGACTGTCAGACACGTGTTGGAATGCGTGCGCCACCGAGAATGGTTTACATTTGTGGATCTGAAAGACGCATACTTTGACATCCAAATCATTCCCAGGCACAGGAAATTTATACGCTTCTTTTTCCAAGGGGCCCATTTCCAGTACAACCGTCTGCCGTTCGGGTACTCAGTGGCCCCCCGCACCATTTCCAAGTGCATGTAGACGGCACTCCAGACATTGCGGGAAAAGGCGTCCAGAGTCCTCTTTTATCTGGATGATTTGCTCAGCAGCCCGGCTCCCTCTCGGGAAAAGGGCGGGGCTACACGCTATGGCAGTTCTGCGGCACCTGCAGACACTAGGTTTAAAGGTATAAACTGGAAGGAAAAGCTCACTGGTGCCCACACAATCGATAGTTTATCTGGGCGTAGTGCTAAACTCGATTGTTATGAGAGACAGGCTGTCAACGCCAAGGCAAGACGCGCTGATCTCTCTTCTGTCACGCACCACGCGGAGGTGTCAGCGCTGTCCATAATGCGTCTTCTGGGCATGATGTCCGCGGCCCACGTGATGGTTCCCCTCGGCCTCCTCCACATGAGGAAAATCCAGAGGTGGTTTCTCCGCCAGTGCGTCGACCCCATACGCCACAAGTGACGAATGCTGGCCATCCCTCCCTCTCTTCAGTCAGACCTGGCATATTGAGGAAACCCCAAGACCCTGTCAACCGGGGTTCCCCTGTGGTTTTCCTTGAGCACACAGGACAATCCACCCCTCGGCGTAGACTCCTTCTCTCACCAACCCTGGCCCAGAACCCTCCTATGCGCTTTTCCCCCCGGTCCCTCTGATCCCTCACCTCCTGGAACGCATCCAGGAGGAGAGTCTGTCAGTCATCCTAGTGGCACCGGAGCGCACGAGCGCATCCCGGTTCCAGAATCTGGTTCAGCCGCTGGCGGGTCCTCCCTGGCAACTGCCGTGGCGCGAGGACGCTCTGTCACAGCTGGACAGCGCGATATTTCACCCCCCAGTGATAACCCAGTGGGTGTGGGGCTGGCTGCTGAGCGGGAACGCTTGCAGAAATTAGGCTTGCCCCTTGCCATGGTGCGCACCATCCAGAACGCAAGAGCCCCTTCCACTACAGCGTATTACGCAGGGCGTTGGTCTGAAGGAAGCGGACCCCATATCGTGTCCCCTGCCTCTCTTGTTGACTTATGTCCAAACATTAGTGGATAATGATTTGACTCCGTCTACAGTCAAAGCCTACGCTGCAGCCATCTCGTCCTGCCATGAGGGCTATGGAGAGAGGACGTTTTTTGCGCACCCCCTGGTAAAGCGTTTCTTGAAGGGGGTCAGACGACAGTAACCCGCCGTGCGCTCTCTCACACCCCAGTGGGACCTAGCCCTGGTGCTTCGAGCTCTGGGGAAGCCTGGGAAACTTGATAGGAATCATGCTATATGCAGGCTTTGCAAAGCGAAAGTTAAGTATTATGGAAACACCACAAACTTGAGAACTCACACGGTACGCCATCACCCAAAGATTAACATTAAAGACGTGGACGAACAACAACCTAAAGTACCTAACATGCCAGTCAACCAACGCACTCTTTCAATGCTCTAAACTCCCACCAAACTCTGAACAAAAAGCTCTTTTTATTTAACGGTTTTATTTTATACTTGAATTAAATGTATTTGAAAGATGGCCAAAGCTTGGCACTTTGCAGTTTTTAGTTGCAAAAGTTTTTATTTTTGTATGAAGACATATAAAGTAATATCAAACTACATTTAATTTGTTGTGTTTCTTTTAAATTGTATGTCTACTACAATCACATGGGAAAAGTAACTACATTTACATACTGTGAATTGTTTTTTTTTTTTATCAATAATCGTTTTGAATCAAATCTTGAGCCTAAAAATTGATATTGAATCGAATCGTGACATTTTCTGAATCGTGCACTCCTAATATTTCTTAATTTATGTTTTCTTTAAAATAGTGTTAAAATCTTGTCTCGTTCTCATGAACCCAATCTCGTCTCGTCTGGTCTTGTGAGCAAAGTGTCTTGTCACAACACGAGACAACTAAGGCAGGATCTGGATTGGGGAAATCTGGTTATAGTCTGAGCTTTTTAATAAGATGCGGCACATAACAATGCGACCATAGACTGTTTGCGACATAAAGCATGTATCAGAGTAAGAAGCAGCAGTGGCAGTGCAGACGTTTAAATGGCCTGCGCACAGTTAACAGATGTCTCTCATTGAATAGACAGGGTTTGGTCATTGCCTACATCTAGCCAATGCCAAAATGCCACAGCATATATAATATACATCATAAAAATATCATAGAAACTATCAAAGTAAACACTCATTTAGTCCAGGTTCTGTTGTTCTGCCTTATGAAAAGAATCATGAGAAGATAGTTCTTGACTATAAAGCATCACAAGCCAAAAATGTAGGGAACCAGTGGTCTATTCAATTGAAATAAAAGCACCACATTTTAAGACCATCATGTGTTTTGTGTGTAAAATCTTAATCTGCAAAGTGACTAAAGCTCTAAAATAAATGTTGTACAAAAAAAGTAAATGCTCAAGTAAAGTACAAGTAGCCCAAAGTTGTACTTAAATGCAGCACTTGCTTTTCCTCCACTGTGAAACAAGTTGCACCTCTCTTGCCTGCATCCTAACAATGTTCACAAATAAAACTCTCTTTTTCTGGATTATAGCAATATGTGTGAATTAAGTTTTTCCTGCCTCAACTCATTCTCACTGCGTTAGAAATGCCTCTGTGAGGTATTGATGTTTGGCTTCTGTTGTTCCCAGGCCATGCTCTTCGCCCAAGCTGCCTCATGCAGACACACACAGCAGGATTGAACATTATGCCAGCAGGTACGTGGCCCACTGTGCTGTGCTGTACATCAAATCACTACAGCTAAGTATCTAATTTTCCTCTCTCCAAATCAACCTTTCTTCTTCTTTATATCCACTCCACCCCTGCTTTCACCTCCTCTCTGCTTCCTCACCCTTTAATCTCCACAGCACACTGTACTGATTGGAGTATTGATTTGTCTGCGTTGTGCACTGTACTCCAGCCAGGGTGAAGACTGTACTGCCCAGCAGTTTTCTTGCCTCTTACTCTCCACACGAACACACACTGGTGCAGATAAGCAGAGCCGTTTGTGGTTATGTTTGTGGTGGTCAGCGGGGTTCAGCGTGCCTAGCAGCTTGTCACTTGCTAGGGCAGTGAGCCCATTGGTCACCTGGGAACTGCTGGTGTGGATTAGTGTCTATCTGACAGGTTATAAACAGGGGCACAGAACTGGACTCTCACACTCCTGGCAGCTCAGTCCACAGTGCTGCAGACCTGGACACATACACACATTTCTACTGAGCCTGGTGTGTGTGTGTGTGTGTGTGTGTGTGTGTGTGTGTGTGTGTGTGTGTGTGTGTGTGTGTGTGTGTGTGTGTGTGTGTGTGTGTGTGTGTGTGTGTGTGTGTGTGTGTGTGTGTGTGTGTGTGTGTGTGTGTGTGTGTGTGTGTGTGTGTGTGTGTGTGTGTGTGTGTGTGCCATTGTATATTACTTCCTAGAGGCTCTTACACACAACTGCTTGAGACCCTGCTAAAACAGGGAACACACACCAGCAAGAGAACAGACACAATTGTCCTCTTTACCCCTCTTATCTCTCCCTTGTTTCCCTTACTCCCTCTGTTTGCCTTTTTTCCTTTTTTATTCTTATCTTTGATCCTTCTCTTGTATTGTCTCCCACCCACACATTTCGTTCCCTCTTTTTCTATCTCTATACTCTTCCAGCCCTGCCTTCTTCTCCATTCTTTAAGATCTTTTTTGTTATATACTTTTACATTTAGTGCTAATTAAGGAACAATTTCCTTCATACAGCTATTGAGTACGGTGGCCGACAGGGGCAAACGCCCTGCAACTTCAGAAAACACATGCAAATAGACAAAACACAAGCAAATTAAGAAAACAACTTCATTAATTTGACAACACATGTGCAGCATTCAGCAAACGCGCTGCATATACACACAACACAACCAAATATACAAACGCGCTGCAATTAAAAAATGATGCAAAAAGAAAAGCAAACCCCGAAAAAAGAAGCGATGCAAAAAGAAAAACAACTTCATTAATTTGACAACACATGCGCATCATTCAGCAAACGTGATGCAAATACACAACACAACCAAATACATAAACGATGCGCGAATAAAAAAAACGATGCAAAAAGAAAAGCACACAAACCCCGAAAACAAATGCAAAAGAAAAACGCTGCATCCAAATTCCACAACGGAAGTTCTCCAGACAGGGAACAGCTAATCAGCTGGATTTTCGACCCCTTTTCTGCCTTTTTATTAGAGATTAGAGTTGTGGCTGCATAGTAAAAGAGAACTCCTGTCTCATGCCCTTATTAATAACATAATATAATATATTAGTAATATACAGTCTCTGCTCCCGTCTCAGCCGGGAGGCTGGTTCCCGTCTCGAGCCGACCTTTCAAAATAAAGCCTCGCGTTTGGTCGTTTCGTCTTCCTTTGGTGTTTTGGATGTTTTGAACTAAACAGTACGGCAATCATGCTAATGAATACAATAACTTTTTCAGGGATGTATTACTTACAACACAATGGAGCAAGCAAAGCAGTTTTGTGTTTATTTGCAGGCGGGATTTATTCAGTTTGATAAACGGTAAATTGGCTGGTTTTTTAAACAGGGAGGGATTATAAATAGTCTGTTTTTTGTATTTCAATAGCGAATTGCTCCACAATATGAATACAGATTGGTCACTTATTTTGTTGTATAATCACAATATTACACATGATGAGGTCTACACTTCAGTGATGCGCTTTCGGACCTGGAAAACACGTCTCTGCTGATTGAGTATCAGCTGTGACCCGAGCCGAGAAACACACCCACCAAACGAGAGAAAACATATCTCAAACATAGACTTAATATTTACAGTCTGTGAGCTCACCGTTGCACACCGTTCTGAGATTGAACGTCTCTCTCTCTCTCTCTCTCTCTCTCTCTCTCTCTCTCTCTCTCTCTCTCTCTCTCTCATAGACTATGCTCTCCCCCAGCCCCAAAAAAAAATCAGCTTTTGTTTTCCCCTGGGTATTTTATTTTTTTTTTAAACAAAAAAATAAGTGACCAATCTGTATTCATATTGTGGAGCAATACGCTCTTGAAATACAAAAAATAGACTATTTAAAATAGTCCCTCCCTGTTTAGTAAACCAGCCATTTACCGTGGGATTTATCAAACGGAATAGCCTAAATCCGGCCTGCACATAAAGACAAAACTGCTTTGCTTGCTCCATTGTGTTGTAAGTAATACATCCCTGAAAAAGTTATGGTATTCATTAGCATGATTGCCGTACTGTTTAGTTCAAAAACATCCAAAACACCAAAGGAAGACGAGCCGACCAAACGCGAGGTTTTATTTTGAAAAGTCCCTCCAGAGGTCTGGAGAACTTCCGTTGTGGAATTTGGATGCAGCGTTTTTCTTTTGCATTTGTTTTCGGGGTTTGTGTGCTTTTCTTTTTGCATCGTTTTTTATTCGCATCGCGTTTATGTATTTGGTTGTGTTGTGTATTTGCATCGCGTTTGCTGAATGCTGCGCATGTGTTGTCAAATTAATGAAGTTGTTTTTCTTTTTGCATCGCTTCTTTTTTCGGGGTTTGCTTTCCTTTTTGCATCGTTTTTAATTGCAGCGCGTTTGTATATTTGGTTGTGTTGTGTGTATATGCAGCGCGTTTGCTGAATGCTGCACATGTGTTGTCAAATTAATGAAGTTGTTTTCTTAATTTGCTTGTGTTTTGTCTATTTGCATGTGTTTTCTGAAGTTGCAGGGCGTTTGCCCCTGTCGGCCACCGTAATTGAGTCATGTTGGCCACTCAGAAAAACCTTAACCAGCATAAAATTGTAGCTGCCAACATCCTTCACCAATATAAATTAAAATGACCGAAATGGAAAAGTGGTCTAATTTACTCAAAATGAGACACATTGCCTTATTTGGCCTTCTAAAAAAACACAAGAAAAAACTCACCCAGCTAAATATAGTGTCCACTGTATTTAAACAGTATGTTAGGAACTTTAATAATAGCAATGGTCTTTTTTTCTGCAAAAGAATGAATCTGTATCAGGGTCTTTATTTGAGACAATAACCTATGATCGCAATAGTCTATGATTTTGATATTATTTGTCTGTGAGAGACCAATGCCTACTTTGTGACTTCTCCAGCCCGCCTGTGGCTCTCACTCTCAAGCCCATTCCTTACTACTAAATGTTTAAAAAGGGGTCGTGAATACATACTTTTATTATTTCCTGCTGACACTCAAATGTTTCACAAACAGAAGTAAATAGTTATTTTGTTTGGGATTATTTCAGCAAGTATTTTTGAAGGGGCCTACAGGATTATGTATGTTGGATTAACTCTAAATGATGAAGAAACCTCTCAGCTAGTTCAACAGTGTGGCTCATTGATTTGTTTGCAATGGAACTCTATGGCACAGACACGTATAAACTGTATCAGGCTTTGTGAGACAACACTTGTTTTTGTTGACAGTAAGAAAATTATAGAATATCACCAGACTAATCCTTTAAACCTGCTTGTGAATAAGTGAGTGACCTGTACATGTTTATAAAGAGCAAACAAATGCTTTATAACACACTGTTCACATGTCTAGTTACATATCTTTTTGAACATGATTTCTAGCTCGGTTATACTGTGTTATCAAGCAATAATTAACCATGTACAACCAATTATGGATGTTTCATTGGAGTTACAGATGCATTCATAATACTTTAAAATGTCATTTTTATATTTCCTTACAACCATTTACTGAGTGTTTATATACTGCTAAAATGCTCAATAGAGGGGGTTAAAATAGAGTTCCCATTAAGATGCATATTGTTGCACATGGTACACAAACACCATGTTAATACAAACATGTACAATTCAATGTAAAAGCCCTTTTAATAAATGGCATTGCTGTGAAGCAGAACAAATCAGAGATATTTATTCAATTCAATGGTAATTTTTGAGGCCTTAGTTAGCTGTGTTTAATTAGACAGCAGGCTGTTGGAGGCAGCCAACAATCACACATTTCCATGGTTCCTCATGTCAACGTGTCAAAACTGCTTCTCCGAATGGTTAGGCCAGTGCCTGGCATGGTAGTCTGCGGCCGTTAGTGTTTGAGTAGTCTATATCCTTGACGTTACACTTGTATTTTCCGTTTCCTTCCGCTTTCTTTGTGTTGGAATTTGAAATTTGGTGGATTAATGAGGACTATTTTTGACTGCTCCTCAGATCTCTGCAGGGTAAATTGAAACAGCTAGCTAGACTATCTGTCAGATCTGAGTTTTCTCTCGCACGACTACTTTGCAGTGGCTCTGTGCGGAGTTTAGGGCCACCCATGACTATTCTGATTGGTTTAAAGAAATGTCATTAAACCAGAGCACGTTTTCCTCCCATCCCCGAATGCTATGTGGAGTAGCCAGACCCTCCTTCAGTGCACTTTGGAGGAGAGTCTGGCAAAGCGAGACTAGTGTTTGAGTGAAAGTGTGTGTGAATGAGAGGCATGAACGATCATTTATCCAAAATGCATTTTCCATGTACATTGTGCTATGTTTTGTTATTTTGTCTCCCTTCCATGTCTTGTTCATTGACCAGTATTACTTTGGTCCAGCATGTCATAAATACTTTATACCTGCTAAAAATGAATGAGTATCAGCATTTACACATTAAGAATAAAAGCTTATTCTGTCATGATCTGAGCACTGTCGTAATAGGAGTTGACAGTTCTTATTATGGGAAGGTTGAGTGTTTTATCTGTACTCCATCAGCATGCAGACTTCTTTATCTCTCTCTCTCTCTCTCTCTCTCTCTCTCTCTCTCTTTCTCTCTCTCTCAAAATATTGGATGTCATCACTGGCAGGTCAGTGTCTGAAATATTTCCCTTTGTGGTATCATATTAGACAGGTGTGTGTGTGTGTGTGTGTGTGTGTGTGTGTGTGTGTGTGTGTGTGTGTGTGTGTGTGTGTGTGTGTGTGTCAGTCAAAGTGCCCTTCAGCCAATGAGGGGTATAGGTGTTTATGCATGGCAATAATGTAGTCTCCATTCATCTCAAGCGAGATGAAGTATTTGATGTTTGGGGTTAGGAAAGCTAGATTTGCAGGCGTGTCACACACTGAGACCGTCTCTGTCTCTTCCTCTCCATCTCTCTCTGTATCTCCCACCCCTCCCCTAATATCAATGCGGGGGTAGAGTTCTTTCCTTTCATCATCATTGCTGCTTCGACATCTTATAGACCATGGATGAGAGGAAGATAATTTATAATAATTTTAATAATTAGCATTTCTCTCTCTTATCCTCCCTCTCTTTCTCTCTCTCTCTCTCTCCCTTTTTTCATTTCCTCTTACATCCATTTACATTCATGCAGGAGGCTAAACACACATGTATGCACAAGTAACCCACACACATATACCCACACTACTATTTCTTATTTCTTTTCGCCCTTTCCTTTCTTATTTGCTGTTGTCCCTGACTGAGACTCCAGGTTTGTGGAGTGCTTTCTGATGAACAGTGTCGCAGATTGAATTATGGGTGTTCAGGTTCACATGCCGGGCCTCCATAAATGGGACAGGGATAAATCCTAAAATTCTCAGTGTTATGTTGTCAGTGTACTCTAGAGAGAAAGAGTATGAGATGTGGATGTCCCTGACAGCCTGTACATCACTCACTACTCCTCCCATCTCTCAGTCCATCAGCTGACGACATTCTGCAAAGGATGATGCAGCATGGAGTTTGTGTTTGTGTGTACAAGGAATGCTGCATTGTAGAGTTAAGACTGCTTTCATGTAGCACGTGTGTGTATGTATATATGTATGTGGACAGCCACAAGGCTCCTCACATATTTGTATCAGTGGGTTGGTTCTCTGTGCTGGTTAATTACCTTACTTGAAGGAGAAACCCACCCTTTGATCGTCTAACAGTGTTACATATCATCAACATATGATATTCAGATGACTGCAGCTGTTTGTGATGAATTCATTTTGTAGTGTACCCACTTTCACTCAACTCGTCTTTAGATCATATCGTCCTACATTTTCTTTTAAAGGGTTTTCAGACAATGGGCAGCCTTGTGCATTCAGGCTGGGGTGTAATTTCCACTGGGGACAGGGGGGACATGTCCCCACTACTTTTCAAAATCCCCCACTTTCAAATTGTGAACATTTTTGACTTCTCAAACCAAAGTTACACCCTTGCATTCAGGTATAAGCTATACTTGTAGGTGGAGGATCCAAAGATGATAGTGACGGAGAGCAAAGTTTTTTCAGTCAAGAGGAAATGAGAGAGTTGTATAAACATGGCTACTGATAGAGATACATGCTACAATGCACAAGTGGTGAGTGATAAAAAAACACTACTAATAATTTATAAACAGTTTTTCTGTGACCCTGGGTCCAAGTATGTTAATAGATTATTGGTATATTAGCCATGAAACACCAAAAACTACAACTGCACACTCAAATGAGTGCAGTGCAAACAACTGAGTAAGATGCCAACTCTAATATAGAGAAGTAGTTGCGTACTGTAAGAGAGTGTAAGAGGCTATACTAAATAATTTAATAACACGAGTAGTTTAAGTGTGTGACTACTTTTGTTTACTTAACATCCTCTTTAATATGAATTAGCCAAAATACTGTATGCACTTTAATTTGCAGCGAATATGCTACAGTTTTGTCATAGCTAGTCTAAATGTTGTATTTATCCAATTTCTCTTTTTTTATTTAATAAATAGACTTCATTTATGTAAAGCGCTTTGCAATTTTCCTCTCATTCAAGCACACACACTCACACACCGATGGCAGCAAGCTATCATGCCAGTCACTGGCCTGACCATTGAGAGCAATTGCGGTTCACTGTTTTGTTCAAGGACACTTAGAGATGTGGACAGGGGAAGCCCGGAATCGGATCATCAGCCTTGCGATTACTGGACAACGCAAATCGACTTGCTGAGCCAGAGCCACCCATTCCATTTAATATTTCTTATCTTTTTGTCTAGATTTTGTTTTCATATTTCTTTATTAATAAGTGCAGGTTTAACAAACGTTTTCAAGGTCTAATCAAATAACATTTTATAGTGAAGGGTTGGTCCAACATATTACAGGAAAAAAAAGTAATTCCAATTCTCCCCCTTATTTACCATTTCTTTATTTTTACACAGTGATGGGATTTTTCTTATTTATGCCATCAAACTTAAAACAGTATAAGCACCATGTAATATTTTTAAAACCCTTCAAACATTCTTCCCTTCTGCAGCATTTGGATTATTTGTTATAGCAGTGGAAAAAGCTTACAAAGCAGCATGCACGCAGTGCAGCTGTCGACTGACAGAGGCGCTGTCCTTGGTCCTGAAAAGCCACACAGCAACTCACACACACACACACACAGTTGCTGTCCGTGGTGCTGGAAAGCAGCATATTTTTACCCTTTTATTACTTATTTATTTTATTGTTGATAGACAGGGTTTTATCCTTCTTCATTGTGGATACTTTTATACCTCTTACTCTACAGCAAGTACAATTTCTGCCTTTCTGAAGTCTGGTCAGTCAGATGTGTGTGGACAGCTTGCTGTTTAGTTGCAGTCCATAATACAAAAAGGCCAGGTCTTATTCACACTACTTCAAAGCTAAACCGCACTGATTGTTTGTTTTATCTTGTGTTTGAGGAAGTGTATTTCCCCAGTGTGTGATAATACTCAATCTTTAGCTTTTTCCTGCATTTGTTCTGACTCATCCACTCTCCTGTATTTCTCTTTTGTGTGTCTGTATACATGTGTGTAACATGCTGTCCTTGGTTTGTTTGTGTGTGTGTGTGTGTGTGTGTGTGTGTGTGTGTGTGTGTGTGTGTGTGTGTGTGTGTGTGTGTGTGTGTGTGTGTGTGTGTGTGTGTGTGTGTGTGTGTGTTATACATACATCTATAGATTGGCGGAAATGGAGAGCCAGAACTGTTCATTCTTCACGGATAGCCTGTCTCCCGATGAAAGTCTGTGAGTATGCTGCCAATCCCCTCATTTCAACCACAGCCTTTCCTGGGGATTGTGTGTGTGTGAGTGTGTGTGTTGTGTTTACTGTCTTTCCTCTTGATACATTCATTGTTTCTGTGTTGTTCGACTATTAAGGAAAGATTGGGTAACATGACACAAATAATCAGCCACATAATGAAAATGACCCACAGTGAGCAGTGTGCACACAGCCCCCCTTCATCATGCACATGCCTGCTGTGATTAAAGTTTGTGGCAGTGGGTAGATACAAAAACCCCGCTGAGGAGAGGAGAGGCTTGAGTGTGTTTGTAGAAAGCTGGCTGAGTGGTGGGGTAGTGGCCGAGGTTACAGCAGTGAGAGGAATGGGGATGTTTGATGTGAATGAGGCGCCAACAAGGTGAGTCCTCATTAGGGCTGCACGATATTGGAAAAAACTGACATTGCGATATTTTTTTTTCCTGCGATATATATTGCGATATGAAAAAAGACAAATTTTTACAAGATGACATAAATAGCTCTATTTGGAAATAATTAATAATTCGACTACTGGGGTGATTTTGTAGGAGAGTGCATCTACATAGAAAATAAAAATGAAAAAGGAACTTTTCTTATGTGAACCATTCTTTGTTGAACTTTAATGCTTTTCAAACACCAAAGCAAGTAAGCGCTGCGACTACTCTTCTGAAGACATTTTGGAGAGGGAATTTAGGTAGAAATACACTGACTGACATGACACCCATGTATTCATATAATACTATTAATCCAAGCTAAAGTGAATGATATTATTAATGCCTGCATGTTGCTTCCTCTAAATTTCAGGTTGTGGTCGACTATTAAGGCCTGCTTTGGTTGTTTGATAAATTGATCAACATTTATTGTGATTGGTGGTTTGCTGTGCATGCAGAGGCTGCATGTCAGGCACTAGCAACAAACTGTGTATCCAAGACTTCTTAAATCAGTGTAAATTACGTTATATCAGACACAGACTGCTGTTGTAGATTAGTATTACGTCTCCAGCGTCGCGGCTCCGAACCGTAAACAGACCAAGGGGGTAAGCCTCTCTCCACAACGCGTACCTCCTATGGCGCCATTTTGATGCTAACAAGCACTCACCCGCTGTTAGCATTCCATTGACCATTCCATTGACCATTCATTTTGACGTCACTTTGACGCGCCTAATAACTTTACATCTGAAGCGTTTAAAGACTTTATTTGTCCATTGTTTATTTCTAAAGAAACGACAATGTAAAAAAAGGCTCCATTACCTTGTACCTCATGTTATGGCTCCATAGCAGAAGTTTATGTAAAAATAGGCTAGCAATTGTGTCATAACCATGCGACTTACTGTCGCACAGTAGAGAAATTACCGTACAGTACAGGAGAAGCTCACAGGCAGTTTCAACTTAAACTAGCTGTTTAAGTTTAATTACTAACGTTGACTAGCATTTTAGTTAGCAATAATTAGCCTGTGCCTATGTTATCTCCTTACATATACCTATGCCCTCCGTCTCTGAAAGATTGGGAATGATTGAGATTTCTCTTGGCACAGCTACCAGAAGACTTACAACTTTCAGACTTGAGGTTGCTCACGTCACATCTACGTCTTCAAGCTCAGTTTGCAGCTGCGCAGTAATGCTCAGCGCTCACCGGAATAGTGCTTCTAATATACTTCACTGGTCTCTGTCCAGAGCAACAGGATCTGTTGGTCCATTTCTTTAACTATCTATTGGACCCATTATTTCTTTAGACTAACTATATTAGCTTTAGCCTGGCTGGTAGCAGCTTTCTGCAGTGAAAAATGGCCGAGAGATGTTGTGATTACGTTGCATTAATGAGGTGATTTAGTTTGTCTTAGCAGTGAACATAAAAAACTAACTACTGTAGCTTCACTACCCATGGAAAAACATGTGCATCTCAGAGTCAGCGGCAGCTGGCGCTTACGGTACTTTTCTACACACGGAGACCCACACTTCCCATAACAAACCCCATCGGACTAACATTACGTCACATACACACGTTGCCCACATGGCTACCTGTCTTAAAGGGGAAGGGTCGGCCGGTAACAATCATGTAAAAGGAGAACCAGAGCCGGTCTACGGAGAGCCATTTCACTCCCTATTTAGCCCCATTGTACGGATTTTGGTTGTAGTTCCACCAGAGTTCCACTGGGGGTGATCGCATGCGAGAACAAAATGAATGGGACTCTATGGAGCTAGACGGCTAAATTTGTCTCTTTCGCCTGATTGCCGTTGAGAGATCTCAGATTTGATTGTAGTTTTTGCAAGTTCAACATGCGTCTGAAGCGGAAACAGAATGTCAGAGTGAATATTTTGGCGTGGTCTTTAAAACATTAGCAAACCTCTTTCTAGCACGTGTATTGACAGGGAGTCTGACCTGTCAGCTGTGTTGTCGATGCCTCGAGAGAAAAAAGGAAGTGACTCAGAGCTTGCCGTAAAGTAGTATCTGTGGCCGTACGATGTGTATGCTAACGCTAGCATGCTACCTCGTTCTCAATAGCAAAGCACTGCTACAACACACACAAGTTCACCATAATCTACAAAAGAACTACTTACATGTGCGCACTCATTTAGAAGTCTCCCAGCTAATCCTGCCTTGTAATCTGACTGAAGTTGGAGAAACAGGCTTTCTTTTTACTCTTTTGTCTCTAGAGTTATCTAGCTGACATGATCTACATCTGAGCTACTGTGCGAGTTCAATCAAAGATAGTACAGAAGAAGAAGAAGATAAGAGGTCTCACTCTGTAGCTAAAACAGAAACCAGGTGAAAAGAGGTTCTGCAGCAGTGAGAGAGAGCTGTGCAGTACAACAAAAAATATGGTGTTTTTTTTTTATTAAACCATGTAAACCTATTCCGGTACAACCTTAAAATACAGTTATGAACTTGAAAATGAGCATAATATGGGTGCTTTAAAAGGTTTTTTAGAACAAAAAAGCCACTTTAAAAAAATCTAACATGCAGCAGTGTGTATTTTCTTAGCATCCCCTTTTGAATGAAACATTCAAATTACTAGACAAAAAATTATATCCTGAGAAAGGTGGATTTTGAGGGGTATAGCTCCATAGAGTCCCATTCATTCTGCACTCGCCTATGAGCGCCCCCTGTATGGAAACAGAGTGGAACTACAACAGTTCAGAAGCCGGACGTACTGTATAGAGAGAGTGGAATTTCTTCCCTTATTAGAAATTGGGAGAACGGTGAAAGTTTACTTTTTTAACAAGCAGCAAAGAAGTTGTAGTGTCAACATCGCAACGTTCTGCGATGTGACTATCGCGCATGCGCACATTGTGATGTAGACGATGAAACAAAATATTGTGCAGCCCTAGCATTGTGGAAAGTGCCAGGTGGACAGAGTGCTTAGGGCTGTAGTTGTGTGTATCCATGTCCTATTGTGTTGACATTTGTGTGGGTTATTATCCATTTCCTCCTTCTCTGAGATAGTTTTCCTTTTTTATTGCACTTTAAAGTTAAGGTTGCATGCCAGCTGCTCCGTGTAAAATGTTACACAGTCTTTTAGGGCTCTAGGTGTGTGTCTGTGTGTGTTTGTAAGTGTGCTCATTATTTATTTTCAGACATGACTTATGTGTGTGTCCTCTGAGGGAATGCTGTGATTGACACCACATTAAATTTAGGCTTAGATAGAAGTACACTACCTTTCAGCAGTGCAACTTTTTACTACTGAAATCCGTGCCTGTCGAGCCTGCTCCCAGTGTCTTTGTTGTCATGTGCATGTATCTAGAGTGTTGCTTGGATGGAGCGTTGTCACAAAAATGTGGATATATCAGTGCATGTACATATAGTATTTGCATCTGTGTCTGTCTATAATTGCCTGAGAGTGTGTTTGTATGCATGACACTTCACTTCTACCCCGTATGTGTAGCAGTGCTGTTTTCCGCTCTTGTGCCCTTGTATCTAGTTGTTCTCATGGTGTGGATCCGTCCTTCTGTCTGTCTGTCAGTGCATCTCTGTTTTTCCAGCTGCACGGCTCTGAACATGCTGCTGTGCTATCTGTGCCTCCAGCTGGTGTTTGGCTAGCATCATACTGTTTTCTCTCCTGAATCATGCTGCCCGTGTGTGCAGCTTTCACCCTCCACCTGTGTGTATTGTTCACGTTTTGCTCATTGCCAGGTAACAGACATGAATATAATCCAACCCTTAGATGCATAAATCAATAAAACCTCCAGTCTTCTATAAGTGGGTCCAAAAAGAATCCACTTAAGAGTCAGTGGTTTTTGTTAATAATAAATGTTATTTTTTTTAATTTTGCATTGTCATTTTTTTTTTTTTTTTTTTTTTTTATATATATATATATATATAAATATAATAGACTTTTGATATTACAGACCAGTAGGATAATTGTTGACCCACCAATGCGTCAAAGGGTTAAGTGCCTAAAACTAAATAACAAATCTTACAGTAGAAGATGTGTGCTGCAACTAAGGTGGCCATCTCTAGACATAATCAGTCCGCTTTAAGAAGGCCTATAAATACCTCTGTGATGTATAATTTGGCATTGCAATGCAAAGCCTATAACTTGCTTTTAACTTTGGTTCAATAAAGTAGTTTTCTTCGTAGCCCAAAGCATTATCACAACATTTAAATTGAAAAACAGCTGTCTTTCCATTAAAGTAATTGCCAAACATTCACAGATGCATTTACTTTTTCACAGCCATAGTTCTGCTTTCATAGATCTTCACATTAAGTTTTCTGTTTTTTATTTCGGAAATATATTGTGATGTAGCTTAAGATCCACTTTTTAATAAAAGTGAGTGGGTTTTTAACGATGTGGTGAGCAAAGTTTATGACAGGATATTTAATATTTGGACTGTGAACCTGGCACGATGCTTTTATCATAGTGTCCCATCCCATTCTGTCCAGTCTTGTTTCATTGCATCTCATCCTGTAATACCTTTCCTTGCCCTGCTTGCCTTGCCTTGTTGTGGCCTGTCTGCTCTCCCATGCCGTTCTTGGCTCTGCTTTGTGCTGCTGGTGGCTGTTTGCTGGTGGCTCAGTGTGCTGTCTCCTGTGTGGGGGACTCAGGGATGAAGATCAGTACCTCCTGCGTCACTCCAGCCCAGCCCTGGACCATGACTCACCTTGCGGACAGCACATGTTGTTGGCCCACCTGGAGCACCAGGACAAGGATCAGCTCCAATGCACCCTGGCCCGCCTGGAGAATGAGAACAGGTCTGTATCCAGGAAAATGTTTAATATGTAAAGGACATGGTGTATTGAGTCTGGAGCTAGGTTCCTTTTTTCAGGTTGTGGAGTCAATACAGCATGTTTGTTTTCACACACAATAAATCGTTCCCAGCTAGATCGATCACAACAGTGTACACCAACTCCATTGCATCCATAAAATTGAAAAATGTTTTGAATTTGTTATACATTAGATTGAGGTTTAGATTAAGGTTTGGTAAAAGGCATGAAGCAGAGATGTAAAAGTTTGGTTTAGGGAGTGGTTTTCATCGGTAAAGCTCCCCAGAAGCATAATAACACAAATGTGTGTTTACGAGGCATTACACTCTTCTTGGTATTGCATGTCTGCTGCCATTTGCAGACCTACTTCAGAAAGTAAATACTCACATTTTAAATCCTATTGAACAGCCTTAAGAAAAAGTGTTTTCTGTGTGCAAACGTGACCGTAAAGCCTGTAAAATCATGCGTTGATACACTTTGACTTTGACAGTTTTTTGGTGACCTGCAGAAGAGACAGGACAAGTCCATTATGAATTGACTGGTATAAAGCGTAAAGCACCTCTGAAACACATTAGTTTAGATGTTAATGCTTGAATTTCAATGAATTGTGGCCTAGTTGCTAAGAGGCTCAGGCCTTTTCCTTAAATGGATCAAATTTATTTCTCCTATCCACCTAATTCAGTGATTCTCAACCTTCTTGGGACCAGCACCCCCCTATCCATTATCCAGGTCACTTACCCTCCACCCACCCATCAAATAAGATGTAGGCTAATTTCCCTTAATATTAATGATTAGATCCTATTATTATTATTACTATTGTTATCAAAAATCATCAAAAAATCATATCATTGAATGAAAAATGTTCATAGCTATGTTCATAGACTTATTAAAGATAAATTATGTTAATGTTTAATATAGACTATAAAGTTCACAACAAGACCGATTAATAACGCTGCAGTACAGAGTTTATATAAGATGATACTCTGACGTCCCGTTCCCATGAAGGCAGCACGGAGCTGCACCACACAAAGCCTAAAGAAACACTAAAGAGAAGAAGATTTACGATCCACCGTCTCGTCCTGTCGCAGTGGCGAAAACTGGCATGTTTTAATGTTGCAGACCACTGTTTTTTGCAAGTACTTTAAAGTGTAAACTCGTATTGTTGTGAACCTTTGGAGTAAACTCACCTTAAAACATCCCGTCATCCTCTGAACACCCCCTGGGGGGCTGTACCACCCCCGTTGAGAAACACTGACCTAATTGGTTACCAGGGGCAACCTTTATGCGAATGATTCATATGAATAATTTTCTCTCGTTTTCAGTTTGTTTGTGACCTTTCCACACAGACACAGCAACATCTGGCTACTTACACACACACATACACTTGTGCCCTTTGGGTGTCTGAAACCTTGACCCAGTTCAGTTATGCAGTGTGCTCTGTTGTGCTTATTTATGACTATAGTGGCTGCTGTAGCTTAGTTTATATCCTCTGCTGTGGCTATCATGTGTCTCATACCTAAACTATACATCAATTTCAGAATTAAACACCTTTAACCCTGTTCTTCTTTTGGTCCTGGAGACTCCAGGTCTTCTTTAACAGCTTTAAAGATATTGTTTTATCAGCTTGATACTTTTTCCAGAGGGTTACCAGTTTTACTTTTCTACATATTGGGTTTAAACAAGGTCAGCATAAAAGAAAAACAAAACAATTTAAAGCTATAGTGCGTAGTTTTTGTCATCCCCATGAGAAATTCTAAGTAATGACAACACCACTGTTGTTGCATCCACATGACACAAGCCTTCTGTAATTGCACACGCGCTTCCAACCCTCCTCCACACAGTTGCTATTAGGCAAGGAAGACACAGAGGTTTAAAAAAAACATGGACTCTTCAGAAGAGGACGTTCATTAATATAAAAAAAAGTTACGCACTAAAGCTTTAAAGAAGAAAAATTTGTTAATTTTTCAATTATTATTACACACTGTGGGGACCACAAACCATGAAGAAGTAAAGCCATTACCAACAAATTACAGGGGTTGGTCCACTTGACTGGATATTTGGGCGTGATTACACTGGGATACGTGCAGCTTTTTAGTAATGCTTCACAGCACATACTCAGTTGATGGCATTAGTGTCACACACGTAGGAGACAGAAGACAGTATATTGCACCTTATGTTCAAAGTGAAGATGATTGCTCTCTGTGTGGTACGATATCAACAATACATCATACATCATTATGTGTAAGCATCAAGTAAAGGCTGGATAAATACTTTTGGTTGTTTTTATGTGTTCTGTATGCTCAACCAGCATGTCGGCCTGACTGTTTTCCCTCCATCTGTCCTCCACTGTGGGTCCTCAGGGTGCTGCAGAGCGAGTACAGGAGGCTCAAGTGGAAGCACGAGGAGGCGGCGTCAGTTCCCATGCTGACTGAGGCTGGAGAGAGCGGCCCAGGTTCACCCACGGAGGGAGGACAGCAGGATGAGGAGCTCCTGGCCGAGGCACGGGTCCTCCGGCAACACAAGACACGCCTGGAGACCCGTATGCAGATCCTGGAGGATCACAACAAACAGCTGGAGTCCCAGCTTCGTAGGCTCAGGGAGCTACTGCTACAGGTACACCTCCGTGAGAGGCATGGTGATGGGGTGTCATGGAGAGAGTTGAAAAGTACTATGAATACATTTACCAAGGTACTGTACTTAAGTACAGTATTAAGTTACTTGCAGTGAGTATTTCTCCTGCTAATCCACTTAATTTTAGAGGGAAGTATTCTACTTTTTAAATTTTTTTACAGCTATAGTCACTAGCTACTTTGTAGATTCACATTTTAGATACAAAATGTGATCATCCTCTAAATTATAATTTGGGTAACATTTTATGTTACAGGTCTGCTAAAACCGTATAATATCCTGAACGTTTTCTGAAAAAGAACTATGCAATTAAGTACTAATTACATTTTCCTATAATTGTTCTTTGAAGGAAGCTATTTTGAATTATTACTCATATAATAATATAAACTCAGCATTATATAGTAATAATTTGTTCCAGCTACAACAGTAATATGGTGCCAATATTAATAAACCAATAATAGTGTTCAAATAGTATAATATATATATATATATATGTGTGTGTGTGTATGTATGTATGTATGTATGTATGTATGTATGTGTGTGTGTGTGTGTGTGTATATATATATATATATATAAAACACTAGAACTAGCCATTCTGTATACTTAAAACTATACCTTGCTGGTACTTTACTTCTGTACTCCCCCATACCCTACTGTGCATTGATTGTAAAAGAAGGTTTTATAATAATAAATCTACTCTCAAACTCGAGTTACTGCCTCCTCTGTTGTGCTCCTGTCTTTTGTGGGGTCCTTGTGTAGATATAGTTTAAATTTGTATGTCTATGGATGATAGGCATTGGATGTCCCAATAAAGCCTGGCACCACCGATGTACCCTTTATTATGTCCTGCCGTGATGAAATTAAGAATTGGATTTCCAAAAATGTCAGAAATAATCATAATTATTATAAAAATAATTATAATTACCTCTTCTGGCCTCAGCACTAGTCATATTAACACTCTCTTGTCTAATAATGTTTTTTTTTAAAAGAGGCTGCATCTAAATATGGCTCCTGCCTATATCTGTGATCTGCTAATTCCCTTTGAGCCTGATTTCTGCTAGAGATCTCTGGTAGGACTCTACTAATGGTTCCTAAATTTTGACCTGCCACTAAAGGTCTTTGCTGTCCGGGCACCTGAGCTGTGGAACTCCCTGTTTGATAAACACTGAAGGTCAAAATTTGACCCCTGTAGTCACTAATGTGTCCATCATTAACAGTATCTGCTCTGTTAAGGGGCTCTGGTTAACTGTATCAGCTATATTTCTAACATGTAACTGTAGCTGCAGCTTTAATTAATTTAATGCATCACGGTGCATACATCCGAAGGCACAGTGCTTCACATACATTCTTAAAGTATAGAAAGGCAAAGAAGGGACATAGGCAAAATGACAACTGCTCTGAAAATGTAAATTTTAGGAGGGACAGGATGCTTCTTCTTCAGGTTAAAGACTTGGAAATTGAGAGTAAAGAGAAAAGAGAAGGAGTAGGAGGAACACATTCCTGGGTATAAACAATTCAATCCCTTTTCTCCCAGGACCAATATCACTGTTTAATTTTCTCCAAAAAATAAAATCGGTAAAATCTGCCTTTGTAGTCTGTGGAAGTTTATGTTTCACTGCAACTACTGAATTTACTCACCTCCTGAGTATTGCTACAGTGTTGCTTAAAACAATACAAAGGATGTTGGTTGCATATATGGGAATATCCTTCAGAGTTGCATTATACATCTTTGATTGTGATTTGAGACCTTCCCCCACCTCTGTCTGCAATGCTGCTGTGTGCATTGGAATTCACTATCTTTTTTATCTGTCAATATCAAAGCAGAAATCACAGTAAACTGATGGTTCTGTGTAACAGCTGCTGGGCAAAATTGCCTTTTTTAAATGTATATGTGTGTGTGTGTGTGTATATATATATATATATATACTTCAAATTCTGCTCAAAGATGCCAGCAGAGGGATGCTGGCTGAGTGCCATTAACTATCTCATTCATTACTATATGAAAGGCTAAATATCTCTGTAACTTGAAACATGATGGATTATTCGGATTGAATGATGATCAGTCTTTCCTAAAAACAGCCCAAAGATGACTCGGAGGCGAACGGATCAGAGCCGTCAACTCTGTCTTCTCCCGTGTCTGGAGGGGGTCACCATGGGGAACCTGCCAGCAGAGAGACCACTGATACTGAAGCAGCAGGTCAGCCACGTGCAGCCATGCTTAGATGTGGGCTTGACACATGCACGCACGTTGAATGTGAAACCATGCATCCTCCCCTCCAATCCCCCGCCTAACCATTCATGGAGGTGTAACCTTCTCTCTCTCTCTCTCTCTGTGTGTGTGTGTGTGTGTGTGTATATCTATGTGTGTGTGTCTCAGGAGATGATATGGAGCACGAACAGGATACGGTGCTGCAGCTCCAGGAAGTCATCGAGCAGCTGAGAAACGTCTTCCCTTCAGAACCGGGTGAGTTCTGCTACGGCTGCCTGGATTGTAGCAGCCCATGCTTCAGAGACAGACTCTTTTCTCCTCCATCACCCGTGGGAGAGTGAGAGATAGAGAGGAGAGCAAATATGTACTGCTGTAGGTCAATAGTTGGGGGGAAGGACAGGGAGATTAAATGGCAGGGAGGAGACGTAAGCTA
The DNA here is from genome assembly GCF_010015445.1 of Perca fluviatilis. Classification (NCBI taxonomy): domain Eukaryota; kingdom Metazoa; phylum Chordata; class Actinopteri; order Perciformes; family Percidae; genus Perca; species Perca fluviatilis. Next base: position 24,587,628 of record NC_053121.1, on the reverse strand, counting down.
AAGAGAGACGGTAACACTGAGAGAGAAAGGGAGCGTCACTGTCACTTTGCAAACTGTCCCGTCGCATTAAAAATGCAATTTTCTTGGCAGTCCAAAGCCTGTAACTTGAACAAAGAAAGGGATTATCATAATTATAGCCTCCTCAGTTATAACCAAGAACATTTTCTCAGCCTTGTGCATGTGTTCCTAAAATTGTAAAAGCTTTTTCTTTTTTTCTTTTTCTTCTTCTATTTCCTAATTTCAGGCACCACCTCACACATCTAACCCCAAGTGGGCCTGGAGGAGCAGAGTGAAAACCTGAACATATGCCTGATGGCAGAGGGAGGAGCTCCACACATCTGTGGTCAGGCCACAGTACAACGGGCCCTATGATCATTGCAGCAGCTATGATACCCAGAGCTAACCCTTGACTGGAATCTGTGCACTAAAAGCCTTTTTCATGCAAACTGATAAAGGCTCACGCTGATGTCCGTTTGGCCAGGCTGTGCTTCATAATTTCAGTGGCACAGCCTGACACCATGTTAACGAGCCAAAGGAAACTAACGTTAGCAGCAGGTCAGGGAGAGACTGAAGTAATGGCAAGTGCCCACTACAGGACTTTAGCCCTGATTTGCTGTTTTCCGCTCACCCACAGTTTTTGGAGCTCCCCGATAAAAGCCCCATATTGTAGGCAAATTGACATTGGCTTGGCACTTGCGTACACATGCTCCAACGTGATGTGTGAACTGTTCAAAACGTGAGATGAGGCTCGCTGGTTACCTTGCACGGCATCTGGATTATCACGAGATCATGCGAGAATTGCTTCAAGTATTGCGTTTTTTTTGTCTGAACTACCAGCTTTCTGAACCAATCGGCGTCCACTGAGGAGCTACTGGCAGCTACGGGCGTGATTTAGGTGTGCGCGACCGCCACGACTGTTCGTTCAAAACAACAATAGCAGACGTGATAGATAGATGGTTCATCCAATCACCTGCCAGGTAGTTTTTGAAAGTGCCTGCCCTTTTCCAAACAGTTTCCAATGACGGTTTCTCAGATGTTTCTGTGTAAAAAAAACATCTGGCGCCTCAGGTTAGCTTGCTGGTGCCTCGCAGACACATTTCAGGTATCTAGCAGGCTAAATATCTGGAGCTGTCGGGGACTCTGCCAGGGAGCTACAGCCAATGAGAGCGCAAGACACAGGCTGAGGGGAAACAGGGGGGAAGGGTCGCCTGTACTTTATTTACTGTGAGTGTTGCATTTCCTACACGGACCAAAGTTGTTGTTGCACGTAGAGAAAAGATGTGTGGAAACAGGCTATTTGTGAACATGTGTGCCAGCCACAATCCCACCTTTAAAGGCGCTCTCTTTCTTTTTCTTCTTTGTTTTATCACTGCAAATCAGCCACCAACCACTCGGAGCGCTTGTTTCTGGCGCACATCCAAAAATCCTGCCTCGCGTATGGTACAGTATTACGTCATGTCGCGTGTCACTTCAAACTAGACTAGACTCGGGATTCCTCCTGTGTGTGAGCCCCTGTCGCCGGTCAGTCAGTTAGCGTGAAAACAAACAACAAAACAGCAAGTTGTGTAGTGTGAATAGTACAGTGAACTGGTGACTTTGAAAGTCTTGTAGTGGGAACTTAGCTTAAAGTAACATGCCCAGCCAAGACACTGTGCTTACCAGTATCTATGTAGTCGTTCAGAGGTGTGAAGCTTTATATGTCCACAGCACAAATTGGACCGTCCTTAAGGAGAACTTTAAAAATAAATGCAAAAAGGAAGAAGAAGAATATCCCCTTGTTTTGTCAGAATGCCTGTATCTTCAGTGTTTTTTTTCTCTCCTTGAATGTGTTATCATGGTTGTTATTTTTTTGTTTTTTGAAGGCAGGTTGGTGAGTTAAAGCTTGTTAGAGTGAACTAGATCAGGGCTGGGCTGACTGTATTTCATGTGGCTGCATAGTGCAGGTTGTCAGGGAGTTGACAGCACCCACAACAAGCTTATTTACTTTATGAGAATGACACATCATCAGTTAAATCCATGATTTATTTAAGACAGCCAAAGTGCCCGCTAGCACGGCGCCTCTGTATGCACACATTGTGTTTCTCTAATCCTCTCAAACTGCTTGTCGCTCTCATTGCTCGCCTCTCCTGTGAGCCCCTTACGCTCATACAGAACCACTTGCACTTACCGTACACACACACACACACACACACACACACACACACACACACACACACACACACACACACACACACACACGTATGCTGTTACATCCACACATCCTATTTACATTGCACCCTTCCCACATTGTGCACAAGCTCCCTGCATGATCAATAACGTGCTGTGCTGCATCGCAAAAAATACACTTCAATACAAAAATGGAGATCCATTTCATCTCTTTGGCTTGTGGGATTTAGACACACTCTCAGTTTTGAGCCAATTTATATTGTGGCTGAAATCGGATTTTGTTGAGGAAATGTCTGCCGATAAATATCATCATGCAGGCGTCCACTCTGGGATCTGAGCGTTCTACTGCTGTGTGCAGAGAAAGAGAAGGAAGGAACTCCAGGCGATAAGAGCTTCAAGGCTAAAGCTCTCTCTCTCTCTCTCTCTGCTAGGCCAATTCCAGACACTACAGGGGGGAACAAGGCACCACCATAATGTGTTCCTACACTGACATGATCCTTAATAATCCCTCTTCTCCATGTAGATTTGCAAAGAACACTAGCTATTGATTCTACATGCCTCATTTTCCCTCGCTAATTGCGTTTAGATTTACAAAAAGACGCTGAAATGACGTTGCCCTCATCCTATCAGGGTCAAAGGGTGCGTTCTGTTCTAAACATAGCACAGTCAGTGAATGCCTTAAAACGAAACTGAATCCATATTAAACAAGAGTTTAGACTTTCTGGACTGCATTGTGTTTTTATATTCAGGGAAGGAGGTTGCATCAGGAGTGTGTGTTTGTGCATCAGGAGTGCGTGTCTGTGTACCACTGTCTGTCAGTCCCTGGACAGGCTGGTGGTTTATTTGGGCTAACAGGAAGCATGGAAAAAAAAAATGGATCACAGCGCATGAAAATCCATACGTTGAAACCAGTTAAAAAGGGCTTTTATGAGAGAACAAGAGAGGAAAGATGAAAAAAAATCCATTCATTGCTTGAGGGCTGGTGGAAGAGATCTGCTTAGATGTGCCTGCCACCAAAAAATCCCAAGAAGCAGAACAAGAGGATGCCTGAAACAAGTTAAGCTGTGGCTCTGTGTGTTTCTTAGCAAATCATACCGCCTCATTCTCACAGAAAACACAGATATACAGTTAGGAATTCATCTTAAACCTTAAAATGACACTCTGATCTCACACATGAGTTTGAAACCCATGTGCTGCATTCATTATGGGCTCCCCCCCTCCAGGCACACGCCGCTTACATTTTGACACCATCCTCCTCAGCACTCGCTGCCTGTTAATTTTGATACTGTTGCTAGGGAACTGTCCCCAAGGATGCAGTTCCACAGGTTTGTGAGTTGGAAAGGTGATGTGCCGTTCATAATACAAATGCTAATAGCCTTAAGGGAAGAAAGAGTGAGCGCCCTTCTCCTCTTCTTCACGTCCACCTCCACTGAAGCCTGTTGCTTTTCAGCTGCTGAAAATAGTCATTATCATCTGTTGAATTTATCTCCACACCAGCATTACTTAAGAATTTGTTCTGGTGAAGCTCTCACAAATCAGAACAAGCAGCAGCAGCTCGGCTCAGGGGTGAAAAAAACAAACCATGACAAACAAAGTTTATTCATAGACATACATTTATTGGTATTCACACGTCATTAAGCATTGATGATCACACTTTTATCTCCATACTTTTGTATGTGGGTGCACAAAATGATGTAACAGGGGCCACATGTGAAAAGAAGAGGAAGAACTCCCCATAGGGCTGCCTGTCAACATTGGTTGTGTTTTATTTTTAAACAACATATCAGAGGCAGATTGAAATAAATACACTATGTGGTTATTCACAGATTGTCCCCGTGTGTCACTCTGCTGCTGTTTGACACTCATCTCCTTGACTGTGTGATCATGTGAGGTCTGATCCATGTACACATTTCTATACTGGTAGTGGCTCCCTATATTCCCTTCACACGCTGAAGCATACCCTGCTCCCTGTGGCGTGACTGAAGCTGTGTGATTGAAAAAAAAGGCTCTCCACAGAGGCAAGAGTCACCCCAGAGGACACTGCTGTCTCTCTCCAGACCTCTGTTAACTGCATGTAGCTGGCCACCACGCTAACGATCATTACTTGCCTACCTTTGTTTTCACAACCTCCAATGTTTGCTATCATGCATCTAAGCTTGTGTCTCTCCTCTCACAGGACAGGGCAATGAATCACCTAACTTCAAACAAGGTGTTTGATAACACTAACACACATATATATATATATACACACACTCATACCTTACTGGTGAAATTAGTTTTTTTAATAACCATTAATATACCTCATTAATCATTCAAATGTTTATAGTTTAATGGTTTTGATTTTATGTTATTGTCCAAACACTTCTTGCTGTCTTTTTTCTGGAGTTTTTAATCTGTATAAAACGTTTTCTGAAGAAAGGCTTTTTACTGTAATAACAAGTGGGTTACTGGCTGCTTTCTACTCTTTGTGTACAGAAATAAAAACTTTGTATTTGGCAAACTCCTTGTCTGCCTGTGCTCTTTTTATTTTTATGTGCCTGCAGTTTGAGAACTGAATAATGAAATTTAAGTCCGGATGGTGCCAAATGCAGGCTGTTTATATTCATTTTTCTTGTATGTGACCTAATCAATATTTCCTGTTGAGACTTGAGGCTTGGCTGTTTATCACTTGTCTTTCCAGGCGTTTTACTTTCTGCATCTCTCCACCGTCCTTTGGCTCTGCACAGGCCAATTCCAACCCATTGGTCTATTCTGATTGAGTGCCACCATTTCCTGGCTTATCCCAGGTGACTTTGCTCCCTTGGCTGGTTCTGCTTGGGCCCGGTGCAGCACCTGATTGGCATTTGACCTTCTTTCTGCCCTTATCGCTTGCTGATCTCTTGCTCACATTATTTTGGCATGTGCTGGTGGGCGCGGGATCGCTATCTTTATCTGTCGCTCGATTATCTTGTGCACCCTGACCGTCCTCGTGAACCACGACACTCTCTATATTTTCATTATCTAACCCCTCTCCAGTCACTTTCCTACTCTCTAGATCACTCTGCTCTGCTTTCACATCTACGTCTTTCTCTGTTTCTGCGTCACCCACTCCCTCGGTCTCAGCAGGAGCGGGTTTCTCTGAGCTTTTCTTGTCTTCTATCTTACTGTCTGCTGTCTTCTTAGCTGTTTCAGTTTTTTCTTCAGTGGCTTTTTGTGTGCATTTGACATTCTTCTTTCTTGCTGCACTCTTTGCCTTGCTCCCACCAGGCCCCCACTTCTCCTGTGTTGCATCCCAGTAAGTCTTATTCTGGCGGGCGTGCATGGTGCGTACGCTCTCACCCAGCTTTCTCAGTTCCTGGCGGACGAAGGGTTTAAACATTGGGTCTAATTTCTCCACCATATCAAGGTCCCTCCGAGCTTCATCCTCGTTGCATAAAGCAACGTGTGCTCGTGCCCGCTGATAGACTGCTTTAAAGTTACCTATGAGAAAAGATTAAATAAATATTGACATTTAACGACCACATGAGGTAAATGGAGGTCATCGAGATCAGGTGTTCAGCAAGAATAAAACTGGAAAGCAGCATAACTAAAAGTTATAGGGTAAAATAAACAACTCCAGAAATGATGAAAGGCAGGAGACAAAGTAGATGACGAAAGTTGGAGAAAAGTAAATGAAGGGAAAAGTAAAGCATGAGAACAACCATTTCACATCAGCCTATAAATAATTCAGTCATAGCAGAAAAAAAAGAGCATGCACATAATATTCTGGTTTTTGCCCTAATTCCAAAAAAGACGATATTCTGACTAAGCTGTTTACATGGCTAATGAAAGTGAGTATTCCACTAATATTCCCGTTTACATGTAGCCGTGCAAGTTTACCAACAGCGGCGGACTGTTTGGACCGTGCAAACACAAAGTCCCTCTTTCATTCCTTCAATGAGCTTCTTGAAAAGGTCGGCGATGTTTGCGCATATCCAAAAACCTGTTGATATCCAAGTCTTTGATCATGTTTAAAAGTAGCTGTGTTTCTCCTTATCGGGTCTCCAGCCTTGCAAACTGTTGGCTGGTTGGTTTGTGTACAGAAACCATTGCAACGCACGGAGCTGACCATAAGCCTGCGCATCACAACACATATTCTGAATGCGCTAATACATGTCCAAAGAATGCCTCTTATGCCGCCTTCACACTGGCTCTTGAAATCAGTTCCGTATGCAATGCGCCCCCAGTGGACGTCGTACTACACTGTCGAAAGCGAGTTGAAAAAAAATGGCGGAAAGACTAGAGCGACTCATTCTGTCAGTGTCCGAATGTCCAATTATCTATGACCTCTCATCTGAGGGCTATAGAGATATAAACAGAAAGGCTGCTGCGTGGAGAAAAGTTGCCCAGGATGTTGATATGTCAGGTCGGTTAAATGTGATATAGCGGTATAATGTCAATAGTTTGATGTCTGTTGCTTTAGCCATAGCCATGCATTGTTCTCCAAAAAAGTTAAGAATTCAGATTTGTTTATCAGTACCATAGCAACGCTAACTTCCGCTCGGATTGTCGGATAAGAACCGTCGTACGAGTTAAACGTTTTTAACGCATCCAGATGACCAACAGACAAAAAACTCTTCGCACCACATTCGTTCGCATTGGTTCGGACCCATTCGCGTACGGTCTGTGAATCTCCATAGGAAATTAATGACTTCCGGTCGTTTCACAGCCGTATCTACTGTGCCAATGTAAAGGCGACGTAAAACCCGAAATAATACCGGAATATCCCACGTCTTAATAGGAAAATGCTATATTCGGAAAAAGGCCTTATTCGGAATATCCAACCGGAATATGCTGTTTATCTGACCTGTATCAAATTCGGAAATATTGTCATATTCTGAATAATAGTTGAATATTGGTGTACATGTAAACGTACTGAGTGAATTCATTTTTGACTGTGATGTCCATGGGTGGGTGCCGGGGGAGCGAAAGAGAGACTCAGCTATGCGGATGTGAATGTTTGTTTTCTTCTATCCCCGGTAAACAGAGAGATCAAGGACTGATGCAGTGTGAAAGCAGGCGTTTGCTAAGGGCCATGCATTTGTACTAGCAACTTGATGGATCTTGATGTTTTTAAACTAAAAAATGAAGGCGTGTACGGAAAAAGAATCTAAAAACCGAGCATGTTTGTTTATAGTCATGTACCTATTTCTTTATCAAAATACGTCTTCTAGTCCCCCCCCGCCCCCCCAACACACCCCGCCTCAAACTCTCATCTTCATACTAAAATGATGTGTTACCTTTCTGCTTCTTTAGCAGCTTGTTGTTGAGCTCCACCACTTGCTGGTATTGTTTAAGCTCCAGCATGCACTGGCTGAGGTTGAGAGTCAGTGGAATGCGCACTTTCTCCAGCGACTCCCAGTCCTCGTTCTGTTGATTCACCTGCTGAGTACACAGATAGGACAAGGTGGGTGGGAGATTTGGTGATGAGAGTGGAGGTGGTGGTGGTGATAGATGGCAGAGGAAATGTTCAAAAGATGAAACATGAATGACAGTGTGACAACAGGAAAGAGATGAAGATACTGTATAAGGTATGAATGATGAAGAGAAGGACACAGAGATGAGGTAAAGTGTAGGGGATTGTAAGAACAGGAGGAGAAATGAAGATCGGAGAGGGTGGGTAAGGTTGATGAGAAGAGAAGCTGTGTTGTATGCAAAAGGCGTGCGGGAATTCGACAGTGAGGTGTGGCAGGAGTGAGGGAGAAAAGAAGCACAGGCGAGTGCTGTCACAGTGATATCTCTGTGCTTTTATATTTAGCACTCTTTTCTCTGCTCTTTACTTCGCTACCTACAATACCACAGCTGCTCTTCAGTAAAAAAAAAAAAAGAAAAGAAACAATGGCAGATGATTATATTTTACGAGCCACAATCCTTTTGAAGACTACTTTCTGGCACATTCGATCCATTCATCACGCTGAATGGAATGGACTATTAAAATGGTCAGCATCAATCCGTCCACCAGATCATTGTCAAGATAAAAGTTTTTTTTTCTTCTTTTTTTTCAGAAAATCCTACCTATTACTTGTGTGCATGCTTTTAGAATAGAATAGAATATAAAACGCTTTATTATCATTGTACAGAATACAACGGAATTAGGACCACTGCTTCTGATCAGTGCAATAAAAAGACATAGAAAAACAGACCCAAAACAACTTCAGTAAACAAACCTAAAGAGGTACTTTTACACAACTACACTACATAATCAATGACACTAACCATATTTTGAAGGATGTCCACATATTCTATGGCCTCCTTGAACTTTACAGAAGCCTCTTCGAAGTGGTTTTCTTTAATGAGGAAGTTTCCTTCCTTCTGCAGAAACATGACCAGTCGTAACATCTGCTGCCAGTCCTTTCCCTCTTTTTTATTGGCAGCGTTTGGATTGATCTCAGAAGAGCTCGCTTCCTTATTTCCCCCGAGTTCCTCTTTATGGGCTTCAGCTTCAGCTTGACCTTTTTCTTCCTCCACTTCATCTTTACTCTCTGTGGTCACATTTTCTTGTTTTCCTTTGTCTTCCACCTCGTCGTCGTCCTCTTCATCATCATCCTCCTCTCTCTCTTCATTTTTGTTCTCCTTTTTCTCCAGCATGTTCCAGTATTTCTCCTTCTCCTCCCAGTACTTCTCCTTCATGCGCTCTGACAGGGTTTTCAGCTCTCGACTGACAAGAGAGGCCAGAGTGATGTCAAGGTGGGCCACCATGTTGAAGTCTCTCCGGGCTTCCTTTTCATTCCACACAGCAGCATGGGCCTTGGCTCTCTTGTAGTAGCCCTTCACACAGTCTGAGAAACAGAAAAACAACAAAAAATACAGATTGATAAGAGAAAAGCACAAATACGAAACTGATTTATTAATGTCCTATACCTTAATATATTGAATAATAAACCTGCTCTGTCTGCTGAAGCTGAGGTGGTGATTTGTCTGCATTTAAGACGTAGGTGTGCACTGTCAGTGTGTGTACTTCTCAGCAGCCCTGAGTTTGCAAAACTATTAAAACTACAACTAAAAAAATTAGCAAAAAAGGCAAACATGCTGCATATAATGCCTTACCAACAGTAAAAAAAAAAAAAAAACTCTACAGCTCACTAATTAAAGGGATAATTTGGATATTTTTGAAGTCAGTGTATTACTTACACTATGGATAAGTACCTCATACAACCTAGTCTCGCATTGCCAGACTTATGTCCAGAGCGCTGCAGAGTAAGGTCTGGCTACACCTCGCATACATTCTAGGATAGAAGAAAAAAACGCCCTGGGTTGTTCTTTAAAACAATCACAATCGTCTTGGGCGGCGCTAAGTTCCAGATGCAGCGACAGTGGGGAAGGAACTTGTTTTTAAGATTATTTTTGGGTGTTTTTCCCTTTATTTTTGAAAGTGGATAGACCAGAAAGGGGGAGAAAGAGAGAGATTGGGGATGACACACAGCAAAGGGCAGCAGGTCAGATTTGAACTCTGCGCCGCTGCAGGACTCAGCCAACATGGAGCGAATGCTCTTACTGGGTGAGCTAGAGGTCACCCCGGCAAAGAACTTGTTTTAATGGAACATTTGCACCCCGTAAACGAAAACGCCACTTACAATATTTATTGAATATTTATTTATTTACACACAATACAGTAAAATGAGCTATTTAAATTAGCTGGATACATGGTTAAACGTAATTTGCTCTTACCAGTGTATCGCCATGTGTACTTCGCCATAGCAATCCTCTCATATCTGTCCCAAAATGATGCAGTTAGATAGTAAATACACATATTCTTTGTAAATCTTTACAATCATTCTCCGAAAGAATGAAGCAGGCCTGCTTTGTTGCATGATCCAAATTTTCTTCAAAACTTGCAATTTTCAGCATGTAGCTTGCTAGCTCAAAGTTTGTGGATGTTTGCCGAAGTGAACGGAGTTTGAGAACGGCAGCACACAGAGAGTGGATGTCAATTATCCTGGAAATGTACTTCTGTTGATCCAGACTACATACAACCCAACCTCAAACTATCCGAACTATCCCTTTAACACATTACAGTATATCTAGTTTTTTTTACCTGTAAGAAAAGAATTTACAAAACTACAATTTTCCATTTTATGGGCAGTTACAGTGCCTGGCCAAGAAATAGTCCGGCACATAACTTCCTATAAAACTGTGAACTGTTGTTTTTACGCTTTTGCACGGATAAAGCAAACTTATAACAAAATATAATGTGTTAATTAGTGAGCTTTAGAGGCAGATGTTGTTACCTTCAGAGAGCGCGAGGCTAGCTGTTTCCATGTTTCTAGTCTTTGTGCTAAGCTAAGCTAACTTGCTGCTAGCTGTAGCCTTATATTTAAAGGTCCAATATGTAATATATTTACTGTAATGAATCCAAAAATGACCCCAATGCGTCATCAGATATTAAGGAAACATGCTAAATTGAAATCCCATCTTTTCTGACAACAATGCTAATGCCAGTATTTTTTCCTTTTGAAATTTCTATTCTGTGACGGAATTTCTGTTTGTGTTTTGGCCTTTGTGTTGTTATCAACGGCCCAGTTTGACAGCCAGGGCGGGTTGCCAGATATACCTGTAAAAACATAAACCTGGTGCACTACAGCTGTAGTACAGCCATGGAAGCAGTAAACAAACGAACGGGATCAATAGAGGTAAATTCTCCCTGACCTAAAAAACCCCCGGCATGTTTCTAACAGTTGCGTGACCAGAGAAGTTACAAACCCTGGGTAAATATTGGAGATGTATTTGAAAGATGGAGACAGCTTAGAGCTCGATAGGATGACGAGTTAGCTTATTTCCTCCTGAACATGTAAGCATTAGTGTCAGGCTAATTCATCACGGCTACAAGGGATGGGCATTTTATGTAATTTCAATGTTCTTGTACTCACATCGAATTATTTTATTATATTAAAACAAATTGAGACACAGCCAGTAAAGTGATTCCGACTGGTCCTGGCTAACGCCGCCATGCTAACCCTGCTAACCCTGCTAACCCTGCTAACGTTACCCAAGGACCAGGCAAGCGGGCCACGGCTGTTTACAACGTGTAGCCTGTTCAGCGGCCATAGCCGACAACTGTGAGTTATTTTAAGCCAAGAGAGGGGGGCTGTAAATCGGAAAGAGAGGACTGTTGCCGTAATTCTAAGCCAATAAAGTGTGTTCAGTCAGGTGGAGAGGACAGCAAGGTAGTATTATTGTTAGCTGTTCCTACTGTAAATTCTAAGCCTAGGAAGTGTCTGTCTGTCGGGTGGAAAGGACGGCGAGGTTGTTGTGTTTTTAGCGGTTCCTACCATAATTCTAAGCCAAAAGCCAAAAGTGTGTCTGTCAGTTGGGTACAGAGCTCCGTGTGAGCACGGGCTTCTGTGACTGTCAATATAGCCAGCATCTAACGTAAGCTACTCTGCTATGCTGTGAAGTAATTTCTGGCTATGTGAGACAAAGGTCTAGCAACATTGTTGTGCACACACACACACACACACACACACACACACACACACACACACACACACACTCACACTCACACTCACACTCACACTCACACTCACACACACACACACACACACACACACACACACACACACACACACACACACACTCACTCACTCACTCACTCACTCACTCACTCACTCACTCACTCACTCACTCACTACACACTCACACACACACACACACACACACACACACACACACACACACACACACACACACCAGTGATTCTCTCTGTTTCAGCAGAATAAGCCTATGTGCTTGGTTAGATACCGACTGATGGCTCAGTTTTCTCTTCCTCTGCATTTAATTTCCCTCTACGCTAAATCTTTATTCAGCCAACATTTAAACCGATTTCTTTGTTGCTTCTGGCAAAAGCCGAGACACTGCAGTGAGTCACTGTTGGGTGCTTTTCTAAAGAACTGGGTTGAAGGGATGAAACAGCAATAGAGTTAGTGACTTAAAATGAGACAATATGATTTTTTATGGGTCAACACCAAGGAGAAGAATGCAAGAAAAGGAGACAAATGTGGGAAAAGGGTGGGGAAAATGAGAATAATGGTAAAGATAGAAAAGGATTGGAAATGGGCAACTAAAGACACTGATAAGGAAAAGTAGAAGAAGGGAAAGGTGGAGTTATGGCGGTGTGGGATGTGACATTCTTATAAGCCCAATGAAGAGGGCTGCAGCTTTGTGACTACAGCTCGTACTGGGCCAGTGGCGCTTCTGCCCATCATTTCCACGGAACTGCTTCACTCTCCTGCTCACTGACAAACAAGTTTACACCCTTCCTCCTCCTGTCACAAGCTTGAGCACAAACATTGTACAGGCACACACATTCTCAACTGTACACCTTCTCCTGCCTCACACACACAGGTTTGTGGCACTATCTTTGTGGGGACCAGTCATTGACATAATGCATTCCCTAGCCCCTTACCCTAACCTTAATCATCACAACTAAATGCCTAACCTTAACCCTTACCCTAACCCTAACCATAACCTAATTCTATCCCTAATCCTAGTTTTAATATTAACCCTCAAACAGCCCTTTAAAGTTGTGGGGTCCAGCATTTTGGCCCCACAAAGCTGTCGGGACCCCACAAGTATACTGGACTCCCGGTGTGTGGACCCCACGAATATAGTTAAACAAGAACACACACACACACACACACACACACACACACACACACACACACACACACACACACACGGGGCTAAAATAAAGGCTGCCTCGGTGGATCCTGTCTCTGGGTGAGGGGCATAATTCATAAGGCTTGGAAGTGGAGACTGTGTCAGCATGTGTGTTCCTCTAGGATTATATGAGTAGCCATGGGTATGACAGTACAATGCCCAAGGCTGCGCCAACTGTAAAACCCTTTGTAATGTCAACCTCAGCCCTCCCACACACTCATGCATGCAACAGCCACTGCAATAAAGCCAGCACAGGCAAGGCATCAGACCTTGACCTATCGGCTTTTTACAACATTTTGAAATTATTGTTTGTCTCAGTGTTCATTTCCAGGAATGGAGGTAACTCCGTACAGACATTATTTTACTCATCACTGAACTTTTCATGTACATGATTACAAAGACCAATTTGACATTCTGGGAAATAATCTTATTGGCTTTTTTTGCTGAGAGTGAGAAAAGTACATTTTTACAACTCTCATGTCTGTCTGCTAAATATCCCCCCCCCCTGCTCCCCTGTAGATCTGCCCCTGTTCAGGGCCAAATAGGAGCATTAATTAATAATCAGCATAAATTCGTACAATTCAACCATGCGTTTACCTTTGTGTTTCTCCAGCAGTTCGGTGGTGTGCTCTATAACTTCATAATACTCCTCCAGCTCCAACATACACTGGCAGTAGTTCAACTCCAGGGGGATGATCATTCGACCCAAATTAATGTAGTCTATATCACCCGGCATCTCCTACACACGAACAGATGGAAGAACAAGAACATGATCAGTGCTGTTGTGCTTTTTGGCATCTCCTACCCATACTACTATCTGTAAGCCTCCAACATCAAACTTGTGAATATGTCTAAAGTTGCGACAAATCACTTTTACGGACAAAATAATCCTCTACTACGCTCTCTTATCAGAAAATCTCATACATAACTCTCCCTTCAGTATTCATCCATTCTTATATCCCCCTCTCATCTTAGACAGTACTCCACATCTCTCCCTCCTCTTTCCTTTGCCAGTCCTTCCACCCTACTGCTTGTTATCAGTGAAACAAAAAAACCTAAAATCCTGAGAAAACCTCAGTATTAGAAAGCCTTCACATGACTCATTTAGCTCCCTCCATCCCATCTTCAGCTCCATCCCACTCACTCTGGACTGGACTGTTTTCAGCAGCAGGACGGCCTCTTTGTACTTGCTGGCAGCATTTCTGAATTGTCTCTGCCTGACCAGCGTATTGCCCTGCATGTGGAGAATTGGCACCTCCTGAAGCTTCTCATCCTTTTCCATCATCCACGACTCTCTTTGGTAGGACATGGGGTCTCCCACCTGGAAGCCGCAGGAGGAGGGCACAACAGAACAAAAATGTCAACGGGAGAAATACTCCACTGATGGAATCACAAGTTAATGCTGAATAGGTACAAAGAATAGCAGTGGTGGAAAGAAAGTACGTACATTCAATCAACACTTTTACTAACACCAATACATTTCAGAGGGAAATTTTTACTTTTTACTCCACTACATTTATTTGACTGTTATAGTTACTTGGATTTTACCTAAAAAACATACAATCAACTTATACAACACGATGCATTATTATAGAGATTTACACTCTAAATAGTGTACATAAGTACATTTTGCTCGTAATACTTGTTGCCTACTTTTACTCCAATTTAGAATGGCCTTGTAACAGAGTATTTCTACATTGTGGTATTGATGCCTTTACTTAAGTAAAGCATCTGCGTACTTCTTCCACTGAAGAGTTGTCAACTTGTGTGTGTAAAAACATTGTGAAGCTATCTGAAACAAGGACATTTAATTTACTGCCACTAGCTACTGGACACCCTGGTGAGTTTTAAGCCTGTTCTGGGTAACATATTATTTCAAAGCTGAAGGTAAAGGGGAGGGGGACTTTACTTTTCTGTCAGTGAATTTTCAATAAATAGTGTGTAGGAGTGACTTAATTCTAGAAGAGGGCTGGATGAATAGGTAAATGTGTCTTTTTTTTGTTTACAGATGCTAAAATCTGAGAAAAGCTGATTATTAGAGGACAGCTAATTGTTCTACACTGTCATCTTCTTTCGCAATCCAATGTGACATACAGTATTTTGCCACTGACTAGTGCTTACCTGCAGCAGCTCCATGATAAAAATGAGTGGTTGAGGAGTTCTCATTAGCTCATCCAGCTCTGGGAAACCAGTGGAGTGATAGTTGAACATGTTTCCCATGCCGCACATGTGTCTCTGACCCTCAAGGGGGTCTTTCCCTTGAGCGATTAGCCTCATTCCCTTGGACACGATGGGGTACAAGCCTGTGTGCTGCAAGATTAAGTCATCAACAAAAAAATAAACAAGTCTGCAATAAGACATAAAAGCACTTAATCATGCTAACCCCCTGGTACTGCCAGCCAGCAACAATCAGTCCTAAAAAGAAAAGACAAGAAATGGCCACAATTTAACTTGCAAATTTGTCTCCAGAAGGAAACACACTAAAATTGCTCTGCTGTGTTATAATACTTACCATGTAGGAGGCTTCAGTAGGTTGATTTATGTGCATCATAATGAAGAGCAAAAGCTTCCCTTCCTTGCTCATGAACACTCATTAGGACCTGTTTTAGGTGTGTGTGTGTGTGTGTGTGTGTGTGTGTGAGTCCATGTGTTTAAAAAAAAAAAAAAAAAAATAGTAGCCTACAACATTTTGGGAAATATGCTTGTTCCTATGGCGGAGAGTTAGATGAGAAGATTGATACGGCTCATGTTTGTTGAGTTAAAGGTGCAATATGTAATACTGACAGCTAGTGTTACTGCAGTACAAATTCAAAATACTGGAGAGGGTCGTCTCCCCGACCCTTCCTCCTCAGACTCGAAGTTCACGGAGGTTGCCAGGCTGAGACCACAGCATCCATAGTCTCGCTTTGCCAGACCCTCCTTTTACGCGTGCTAAAGGAGAATCCACAACAATGTTGCTAGACACTTGTCTCACATAGCCAGACATTACTTCACAGCATAGCAGACTAACGTTAGATGCTGGCTATATTGACAGTCATAGAAGCCCGTGCTCACGCGGAGCTCTGTACCCAACTGACAGACACACTTTTTCGGCTTAGAATTATGGTAGGAACGGCTAAAAACACAACAACCTCGCTGTCCTCTCCACCTGAAAGACAGACACTTCCTAGGCTTAGAATTTACGGTAGGAACGGGTAACAATAATACTACCTTGCCGTCCTCTCCACCCGACTGAACACACTTTATTGTCTTAGAATTACGGCAACAATCGCTAAACACACTGCAAACTCACGGTCCTCTCTTCCCGATTTACAGCCCCCCTCTCTTGGCTTAAAATAACTCACCGACATTAGCCTACAAAGGGTTTTACAGTTGGCGCAACCCTGGGCATTGTAGCCTACTGTCATACCCATGGCTACTCATATAATCCTAGAGGGGCACACATGCTGACTAGAGTGCGGATCGGGCCGCATTTTTCTCTCCGAGCCCGGCCCGCGTCCGACAGAGCAGTAACTGAGCCTGGCTGAGCCCGACAGGCATTAAGATATTTATGTCCGAGCCAGTTAAAATCTCGTTTTTTTTCTCATTCTAATGACACATGTAGGCCTACGTTTGTTTGTGTGGAAAGCCCGCTTTTATTAAGCAACTGTAGGGCATTCGGAAATGTCAACAGATGAGCACATCAGCGCACACGGGGCAACAAGCGCACGTTAATAAGCTGTTTAATTTAAAATGTTCAATGCCTTATCACGCTGATGTGACCGAGTCCGACCCGAACCCGAACATCATTTCTAAATATCTGTCCGAACCCGGCCCGGCCCATCGGGTACCGCTGGGTCCCCACGGGCTTGGTTCAGGTATCCATCCTCTAATGCTGACACAGTCTCCACTTCAAAGCCTTATGAATTATGCCCGTCACCCAGAGACAGGATCCACCGAGGCAGCCTTTATTTTAGCCCGGTGTGTGTGTTGTGTCTGTGTGAGAAGTCTGTAGTTCAACTCACAACGGCATCACACCAGAACTCAGCCACCTCTCCAATCCTCATGGAAGCCAGCAAGGTCTCCCAGACTTCCATCTTGAACATCTTTCCAACAAAAATCTCAGCCGGCCTGCCAGCCAGTCGGCTGTCATCGATGACTGTACGTTCAAAGTTGTCCAGCAGCGTCTGGAAATGGAAAACCAGCTGGGATGGAAGGAGGGAGCAGGGGACAGGAAGAGTGGAAATGAATATACAGTTGGTCCATAAATTAGGCTACTTAGGTTGTTAATTTGTTTTAAACTATAAAATAAGAGTTTATTTGTAAAAACAGATAAAAGCCATGAATTCAATAAACCAACGATAGTTTGACTGATATTCCCTTGAGTGCACAAAAAACATTTATAAAATTGAGATCTCTTATCAAAACAAACCAACACCAGTTTGATTGTGATTCTCTAGAAAACATGATTTCTAAATAAATAAAAACGGAGATATCTGTTTTTGCAAATGAACCCTTCAAATACTGTTTTAGTATTGCAGAATTATCTGTGGGATTGTTTTGCAGGAAGTCCATGAATAATGTATGAATGCATGTGTGGGTACATACAGTATATGTATGTTTTCTTCTCTCCTTTTTGACCTTATTTTGTATATCTGACATTGATACATTACAGAATACAATATATGGAAATTTGATATTGACAATTAACAATGTGCAGCTGCTGACAACTGTATGAGGTTTATTTTTAAAGGTTGATCTACATATTTTCAAAAAATTTAATTTGACTGAATTCTGTAATGTATTTCAGTCACTTCTTACACAACACATTCATGCTGGTTTTCATCTGTTTGTGTGCATGTGAAATACTTTCAATGCCTTCACCATCATGTAAAATTAAGTTGGCTCCATGTAATCTTCTATTTATAGCTTGACAGATTGTGTATAATGGTATAATAACTGTGTGAGCAACTGGGAATCACCTCACCGGGGCATAACACACACACACACACACACACACACACACACACACACACACACACACACACACACACACACACACACACACACACACACACACACACACACACACACACACACACACACACACACAGGTAAATTCATGCTGGCATTGTCATAGAAAATGTTCGTCACAGTGTCCAGGCTTGGTGCCATATGGCTGGATTTGACTAGGAGCGGAAAAAAGTCGGCGACCAGCAGATCAGTGGATGAACAGAAACAGACACAGTGCCAAAAAACATGTTGCAATTTGGTTGACCAAATGTTTGCTCTGTGTGTAAGAGCCAGATACAGAATAAATTCCCTCACTTAATGAATAATTCAACAGAATCTAATTGAAGTGGGCAATGCAACACAAGGCTATTAATAGAAATTTTTTTGTGGAATATTACTTACACCACAATGGAAATTATGCCATGCCTCACTTCCTATCACACTGATCTTGAATCTATATTATTTAGGTTATCAGATTAACTGTGTGATTTATTACCTTTGTCCCAGGTGGTAAGTGTGGCAGTGGTCCTGCGCCTCCTGCCAGTATCTTCTTCCGGACACCTGGATGGTTGAGAAGGTACGTCTCCTCCATTTGTCACTGCCTTGAACAGTACCAGACAGAAAAGTGTGTTTTGGAAATTTCTTTTTTTCCTCTCTGGGTCTGTTCTTCTGGCTTTCTAATTAGCCTAGTGGAGAGAGTCTTGGCCGGTAAACTGCTCTCTGACAGATGGCAGGATTAGGCAGGGTTTGGAGGTGGACGCTTTAATCTGAGGAGCTAATCTCTTGCCTAGCCCTGCGATTGGTGGGCAATCCCTGCAGAAAGGAGCAGGAGAGGCGGGGATGACTGCCGGGGCCCACAAGAAAGGCCCAGATCATTCTTGAACAAGTTAAGATCATTCTGGAAGGAGAGTAATCTGATGGTTCATCAATCAACCAATCACTAAGGACGACGTCCATATATTCTATTTAACGTGGAAATACGTCACATTACAGACTTTAATGACGCTCTTACTTCCTGTTCACTGTCTATCACTTTGCGGAAGTTTCGGCCATCTAAAGAAAAAAGATATTTATGACCAACATCAAAGTGCCCCCATGTGTAAATATGTGCCCAAATGCAAAAACAATGACTGTTTTCTTTTCTTTGACAATTGTGTATCACTGTAATTTATTCTCATACAGGTCATAAAAGACAAAGAAGGTGAGTTGGCTAGGAGTACATTTACTTTAAAATGACAAGCAAAAATATGCACAGTTGAAGCCAATCAAATACTTAAATCATAACATAATAAACAACTTTTGTCAACCTAATAAAAAATATTGACTTTTAATACATAAAACAGTATGCTGTATGTTTAATGTATGGAGACGACAAACTGAAAGGAATGACACAGCAAGTCAGCTAATAAAGACTCCCTCCTCCTTGGATGAAGGCTCTCCTCCTCTTCATGTGTGTGTATGTGCTGAAGATGACATTAGGCTGCCCCCTGGTGGTCACTTCTCTATCAGTGAGTCCAGCTGCTCCTGCAGGGAGGCCAGCTGTTGGAGCAGAAAATAGAAATGGTGATTGATGCCCGACAGCCCCAGGGTGTAATTGGAGGGTAAGTGGACGATGATTAACATGTCTTTTCACATTAATTTGCTGCCTTCATTTGTCAATACAAACAACGACCCGAGACAGTGGGTGGCTACTGTGCCATAGCTGCAAAAAAGACTCTGCTGGTAGCTGCTGACAAATTCAATTTCACGTGATTGAATTTGAACTTTGCTATCAGGCATGAAAACCATTGGGTCTAACAAGGACAGCAAGCACTATGCCATCTGCTAACATGGTATTTGACATTCATACAAGATAAATGCGGGCTAAGTGCTGAAAGCTGTGGAGAGCTCACAGCAAGGCACTGATCCTCGGCTTTTAGGAAAAGGTTCTTACCTGCTCCATCTCTCGCTCCTCCTGCTGAATAATCTCATCCAACAAAGCTTGGAAGCGGTTCTGTGAGAGGAAAGGCAAAAACAGACAAACAAGATTAGTTTGAGTCAACATACTGAGCCTCATTAAATTGTGATGGCTTTAAATGTGTCTGCCTGGTCTGCTCATGTCATCTCCTCTCCGACAGAAAGGCTACTTGGAATGCCAGTCAGAGACAGCTGACCTTTTCCCTGCAACTGTGATAATAACGACTGGAGATGGGGCTTTGACGGCCCCAAAACACCGGGTAATGAGTGCTCTAAATGGCAACGTAAAAAGGGCCACGTCCGCTCATGTTTCACTCATTGTAAAGTCTTTACTAAAGAGCGCTTGGCAGAACAATGAATTTCCACGCCATTTTTTCTGCATAGCAATGCTTATATTAGCAAAGGGCTGACAGGAGAAATATAATATTTATGGCTTTAAAGGTGCACTGCCACACGTATTTCATTACTTTGTGGTAATGTCTGAAGTTCTACCATGGACTCTGTAACATTTTTTGTGGAAAAAATGCCTTGGTGACCTTGTTTCAAGCCATTCTAGTGTGGTATAGAAGCCTAAAGGAAGACTCAGCTCGATTTCTGCCAGTTCTCATTAATATTTAACAAGCTAAGCTGTTTGAATCTGATTGGCTAACAGCTAGCCAATGAGAGCCTGGTTGTCAGAATCCTTTACCCAGCCCAACTGGGCGAGCTCATGAATAGTAATGAGCTCAGGCAATATGATGTCAGACAGACCAGCTTTTGTAATTGGCCTGATTTCTCCGCTTATTTCTTTTCAGTGGCTAGAGCTGACAAAGGACGTAGCAGTTCATTTTCATATTCACAACATAACACAAACACATATGGACCTAACATATTTCAAAAATTGCAAGTAAAAACGGTTTTGTATGGCAGGGCACCTTTAAAAATAAATAAAAAAATAAAAAGCCTCCAACACTGTGTGTAATCAGCTGTTTTTATGTTTTCACATCACTGTTGAGAGAACATGTGCAGCATGAAGACTTCTGCCCTCAAGCTCATCTGCATGTTCTTGTTTATGTTTCTGTTCATGCAGACCTAGTTTCTGAATAAGTGGAAAAACACAGTGTGAGAGTGTGCACTGCTTACTTTGAGGGCCTGGTTTTCCACTTTCATGATGAGCTCCTCCTGCTGTTTCTTTCGGGCGCGGGTTTCCTGAAGCTTGGCCTTGACGCCGTTGATCTGCACCTGATACTCCAAAACTGCAGGGAAGCAGGAGGTTCACACGTTACCAATGGCACTCAGACAACATGTCATTTAAGCTTATGCTTTCTTGTGCAGTGAAGAGTAGAAAACAAAAAGGAAAAGCTAAACAGAGATGATGTGACAAAATTTGAGAGCAACACTACATTCGCAGAGCCATGATGATACGATATGCACCGTAGCTTGTTGAGCCACAAGGATGCCTCCAATTCAGCTGAAAATTGCGGTTAATGGGAACAACAAATCCACTTAAAAAGGACGTGAGCCAGCAGGCCAAATCACTAAAGATACAACTAAATCAGTCTGCCCGGGCTCCACAGAGGGTTCTTATTAAATCCAGCCAAAGTGACAGTGCCTCACAACAACAATAACAACCTGTGGCTCCATCACCATCAACTATCTTCCAAGCTCTGCTTCCCCCAAATGACTCGCAATCAGCAAAATCAAGCAGACTCATTTATTACAACTTTGCAGGGCTACCAGAAATGTACACAGCCAGATCCAGCACATCGGGAAAGGCTCTGATGGGCTGCTACAGTGGAGCTGACCAGTAGAGTTGCTGACTGACAGCTCCATGTATGTAGATAAGGAGGCATTGGGCTGTCAGGCTGGACAGCTGTCTGAGCTGCACGCTGAGCCACAACACCTGTCAGACTGGTTAGTTGAGGAGGAAAGCTGTCTGTGTGTGCATCTCTGTGGGGGAGGACACAGCATGTGTGTTAAAGTGAAAGTAAGGCTACTCATGGTTGTGTGTGTGTGTTTGTGTTTCTGATGTCTGGCCTAGAAAATTCAACTTTGATCAAGTCCAGACACCTGGCTAAGTTTATTTTTTACCTTTGCTTTGACAAGTATCTGAGGGGCTTTGATTTAATTTCTAATTCTAGTCTACAAGTCCGTTCTGAAATCAGCATGCTAAATTCTCGGCCACCGCTACAACTGAAAAAATGAAAGAATTTAACTTGGCCAAAAGAAAACAGCATTCACACTGAGGTGTAAATGCAAGTTGCAAGCACAGCATGGAAGATTGTGTAATTCTAGTGCTGAACTTACTTCACAAAGGTATACACATACACTTTCCAGACAAATTTAACACATGTTCAATTTTAGAACAGATGTACATAGACATACGGACATACAGTACAGGCCAAAAGTTTGGACACACCTTCTCATTCAATGCATTTCCTTTATTTTCATGACTATTTACATTGTAGATTCTCACTGAAGGCATCAAAACTATGAATGAACACATATGGAATCATGTACTTAACAAAAAAGTGTGAAATAACTGAAAACATGTCTTATATTTTAGATTCTTCAAAGTAGCCACCGTTTGCTTTTTTTGATAACTCTGCAAACCCTTGGTGTTCTCTCAATGAGCTTCATGAGGTAGTCACATGAAATGGTTTTCACTTTACAGGTGTGCTTTGTCAGGGTTAATTAGTGGAATGGGTGGCTACTTTGTGTTCATTCATAGTTTTGATGCCTTCAGTGAGAATCTACAATATAAATAGTCATGAAAATAAATAAAAAAAAAAACTAAATGAGAAGGTGTGTCCAAACTTTTGGCCTGTACTGTATATCTATAGGTCACATATTAATGTGTTTATACTTGTGTTTCATTTACACTCCACCACTGTTTTCAGACCTGGATTTTTGAACTGGAAACAATTTAGTAGGTAATTTAAACTGTATTTTTGATTACAAGTAATACACCATGTCAGTGGGGCTGCAACTAAGAATTATTTTCATTAAATAATAATGGGTACATTTTTAATCAATAAATATTAATGTTTTTCATACTTCAAAAAGCTTTTCATGCAAATATTCATCAAAATCTGTACAATTTTAAGAAGGCTTCATATAGTAAGCCAGATCTCTGTAGAAAACCTGATATCCTCTCACCTATCTGGTTGTTTCTATCACTTTCATGCTGTGCAGAATCGGACTCGTTAAGTTTCTCTTGGAGCTGTCGGACCAGATCATCCTCCGTGTCCATGATATTCAGGTCCTCGTCCTCGTGCCGGTCCCCTTCGTCCTCCTCATCCTCACTGGAGCTGCTGATGTCGTTGAAGATCTCTCTCAGTTCGTCACGCTGGGCTGGCCATGGGGAATGCACATTAGTGTTATTAACGTGAACACAAAGATGGAAAGAGTGAGACAGTGGGGTTTGATTTAGGTCACAGGGACTACAGTCTAGTGAAAATCAGAAGTTAGAGATATTGTCTCGTAAGGCATAAACCAGGTAGAATGAATGTAGAGTCCAAACACCCAGAATGTGAACAGACTCTCTTACATGGCAAATAACAACTGTGCTCTAACACTTGGCACTACAGTAGAAGTCACAGAAGCATGAACCAACTCTAGATTGTTGTGTGTTACATTCACATAGCAAGAAACAACAAGACTGTACCCTGAAGTACCTATAAGTGTGAGCACTTTCTATGCACCTAGGAGCTAAGAAGGTCATTTGGGGAACCCAGAGGCAAAAATAATCTTAAGGCCTAAGAGTAACTAATGCTTGCTTACAGTCCATTTCCATTCCAAACCACTGGGGCAAAGGCTATGAAGAGTGACAAGGGATGGTGTGCATGTCCGAAATTCTTTTCACCTTTTCTGGTGAGGACAGTATCAAAGAAATCATTGTACACGGAGTCAGCCATGTTGCACCGCCATGTTTCTACACAGGTCCACAACGGACAAACCAAATGCTCACTTTAGAGAAGGCCATTCACATTTTCTAATCGGCCACCGTGGTTCCCCTACGTGCTTGGCACACGGGGGAAGTTTTAGTTGGTTACAATCTGCAACCTCGCCACACAAGTATATTTTTCTAAAGGTAAAATGTCCCACTTAATGCTTACCTTGGTCATATTCCTTAAAAAAACAAGGGATCCTTATGACAAAAATGTTTCTTTATGTAACACAATTATGTAAAAGAAATGAATATAAAATGATCTATCATTATCAAATGTTTAACTCTCGAATTTCAATATCTGTTTTTGCCTTAGAAACACAATATTAATCAGCTTTATTACTTTGTGTTTCTGTAGGCCATGTAGTCGAGGTAGCAATACACGACCCTTTAGAACGTGGGTCCTATGACTTACTTATGAAAAACATGTTTCCCTTACCAGAGGACCCATGACCCATCTTGTGTCCCGAGGTGCCAGGTGAGGAGTCCAGGTTGGCCAGAGAGCTGTGCTGATCTGCTTCTTTGGACTCATCTTCTGCTATGATTTCCCACCCTGAACATCATGTGTTAAGGTTAACATACCCCTCTGTAGATCCCCCTCCACTTTCAGAATTCCTAAATTTAAGACGCATGCTAGACTTGAAGGACAATAACGGATGCTATGATACTCCAAAGAAACTGCCTCTATTAATTTAACATTGATTAGTGTGCCCTGTGTATATGTCTGCTGCTGCATGCAAACGCTAAAACTATCATTAGAATCCAGCTTCACTGTGAGCAACTAAGCAATGATAATGAACAGTCCATCTCAATTAACACACAGCAAGCATGCACTCAAAGCGGCCCTGCTGTGCTCTTATTCTGTCAGGCGAGTTTAGGGTTTCATTAGAGCGCTAATAACCTCCTTGCAAAGTGCATCCCTCTCACAAAGACATTAGACACAGTCAAGTCAGGTGAGCCATGCAGGAGTCAGGACACCTGCTTGGGTCTTAGATAAACCTAATTCGGATGATAGATGGGAGTGAGGTTATGTCTGTCCTAAAAAGAAAGTACAAACTATCTAGCAGTGAAGCTTCGTAAAAGCTAAAGTCATGGCTAGGGTTAGATTTCACATTCAGAAAAATGTCCATCTGATTCTACATTACATGCTGTTTCTTGCTGTTATATGAGATAACCACATGTACTGTTTTGCTTGGTTACTCTAATGATTAGTTAGCTTTTTAGGCCTTGCAAGATGGACGTGCAGAATATTTGTAGGGGTCGAAAAGGATACGGACACTGACAGCGTCAGCGTCTGTGCTCAGCAATCTCTTCACCTCCTTTTCCACATCAGGAGATTCAATGTACTGTAAGAGAAAGAGATTGGGTTAAAAGTAGTGTTAGCATCTCTCTGCTTATAACACACACACACAAACACACACACGCGCACACACGCGCACACACACACACACACGCATGCACGCACACGCTGGCTGCATGCCAGGAAGCACATTAGCAATTAAAAACAGAAGGGGCCAAATCAATATGGCTTGTACCTTCAGAAAGATTTATTCAGAAGACAAAGTAGAATGTAGTCCTCAATCACACTCGCTTTGATCAAGGCAATAGCAAAATTGCTTTTTAGCATGCCTTTGGGGCAAACTAAGACTGAAAGCCTTTATTTATATGTAAATCTCAGTTTTCACTCTCACAACAGTTCATGTTTTATGAAATGTGAATGTCTTGTTGGAAAGTAGCCTAGGAAAATGATGGATCATCAGACGGGATGCTAAAGAGGTGGATGGGAAAGGGGAAATGAAAATGTCAAAACCTTCTTTTTTGCAGTTTTCCGAAATCTTCTCTTGCGTGTGTTCTTTAGAGGGCAGGTGACTGGAGACAAAAACAACAGTATTAGTTTAGTCGAAATGGCTCAATCAGCTGTGGAGTTCAAGAGCAAATTATGCTTCCTGAATATGCTGATGTGCCAAATTTTCAGCACTGGCAGCTCAAAAAGCTGTTTTGGTGTGTAGAGATTTGTCTACTTACTGCCGTGGTTCCAAACAAATTTCTTGTCCTTGTCTTTGTCTTTCTTCTTGCTCTTGGGGTCGGTCCCAGTTGGCTCCTCTAAAGGAGGGTAAAGGTCTCCATCTAGTGTACATACCAGCATCTAACCCATGGATGCAAAACTGATATAAATTACTCTGCATTCTGCTGATTAATGTTGTTGTATTACAGTATTATAACGCACAAGAAAAGCTGAGGCATAATCTTAGTTTTAAATATTAAAAAATGTAAAACATACCTTTTATTCACAATTGGTATCCTAAACTTAACAGCAAATATGTATCCAATGTTGATAACAACAAATGTATCAAATGAATATCACATCTTCTAATGCAATGGTGCTGCTCTACCTGGGTTTTTAGTCACAATCGTCATCCTAAACTTGAACAAGAAATGTACAATGAAGATGACATCCCACTGCAGTGGTCTACCTGGCAGACATCAGCAGTTTTGTAAAATGTCTTCTTGTCCACCGTTTTCAGAGACTCAATCATACAGGGCAGATCCACCAGTTTGCAGGCCAAAGGGACGCGGTCTACTCTCACTATGCCATGACGACCATCAGCTACAAATAAGAGGGACAACATAATTGATTATGAGTAATATGTGAAACACTGCCATAAGGACACTGCAGTCACAAAACAGAGTACACATGCAGGTGCAAAACATGTTTCTCATGTATAGTTTAAGATTATTTGGTAGTAAAGACCATGACACAGGAGTTTTGTTGTCAAATTGACAATTGTAGTTATTAATGTATTGCAACAAAACTGAAAATAAAAATGGCAATTACAATTGACCAAATATTTGCTGTTAAAAGAATGTAAGACCGATTCCAATGTTTGTGAATTGACATAAGTCAGTAGTGCTAGTACGAAGATATATCAGTGCATCTCTAATTACAAACTACAAAAACTGAAAATCTTAGTTTCACTCTAGAAATATTTACATTTAACACATTCTGGACAAGATTTCAAGTCGATAACATGACAGCTTTCATATGATAGCGATTGGTAAGCCAAATTAAATTGGTGTTTGAACAGTGATGTCACACAGGTCAGATATAAAAACCAGAACTAAGAATACTGATAAACCAGCTTACGGTGCAACTCGATGGTGAGTCTGTCTTTTATGTTCATACTGCTTGACTGGGCAATCCTTCTTACTGTTGAGGCATACTCCTGTAAAATAAAAAAGATGAATCCACGTCTTTTTCAGCCAACGGTCACATTAAATTTGAAAGAAATAATCTGTTTGAGCATGTCTTACCGAAGGAAGCCTGAGGATAAACTGGCTCTCCAACTCATAAGGAGCATCCTCCTTATTCTTTGAGCCAACCTTCCCAACTAGAATCAAAACACACCAGCATGAACAAAGTGGTAAAATAAATAGCTTCCTCATTGCTTGATATGGATTTATGAAACTACAATGTACACAATACACTAAAAAACACAGTGATGTTTTACTCATTTTGAACTAACATAAGAAATACAGCATGATACTGCTTGGATGGTCTAGTTTTTTGACCAATTTCATCTCATATTTCTGAGCTTTTAAGGCCCTTCACTCAGACTAGGTCCCTTAGAACATATCCACTGCTAACCATTTAAACACTAAAAGTATTTTGGAGTAAATTCACTCAGATTCCTCTTTAACGACTTTTACTGCTCATCATATTTTTATTTAGTCTCTTGAGTGATTTCATATAAGCTTATTTTACATTTTAACTTAAACTAATACTTCTATTCTGCTTTGGTACTGCATGGTTCTTCTAATACATTACATCTTCTTGGTATACATTCTAGTAGTCTCTTGCACTGCTGGATAATATAAAATGATGACAGCCAAAACATCTCTCAAAAGTATTATTATTAGTTCAATAAAATACTAATTTAGTTTGATACATCTTAGTATGAATTCCTCCTGAGTTTTGCCGATAGAGTAAATCAAGTGTGTGATCTAGGACTAGCTAGTTAAGTAACGTTAACTTTACACTGAATTACACCTCTTATTATGGACTGACATAGCTAAATAATTAACTATGTCAGAGCAGACGTCAGGTGAATACAGCTAATAACTTATAAATCTTACGTTATAACGTTATCTGTCACAGTTTGTGTAGCTAACGGTTACTGTACGGTAACGTAACGTTAATGAAGCAGGGCGACCTGTGTTATAATAATGTACGGACAGCCCTGATAAAACCGCTGCAAACTTTGAATTGTGAACACGGTTGTTCACATCTTGCAGGAACCAAATTCTCGTATTTTTGTCCTTTTATGTTTCTATTATAATGAATTAATTTCAACAAAATTGCATTTGCAAACTCATTAGGTTTACAACAGAGAGGGCTGAGTGTAGCTAGCTAGCTATCGTTAGCTTCTAAAGGTATGGCTAGCTAAATCATTGGCACGGGCTTTTAACGTACCTTTCAGTTTAGATGTCATCTTCGTTTTTGTAATTTGGACGGTGCAGCTGCATAAATGTACTTAAATGAGTAAAAATAACACCCCAATGTGTTGGTTTTGATTACAACAACAACAAAAAATCAGCTATACGAAGCTTGCATAGCCGAGACGAACATGCAAATGGTGATTGTATAGACTTTTGATACATTCGGGTACTCCTCGGAAAGTTAACACTTTTCAGCACATATTCCAGCAACCAGTTTGTTCTAATACATGCATGGTTTGGCCGCACATAGACATAAAATTGGACCACGGCAAAGTTCAGTGGACTTTCTATCCATTTTATTTCTATGGTCGCACCCTTTCTCAAAGATCTTTCATACCTTCAAGTAGGCCTATAGCTCTGTTAAACAAGCTGTATCACTTGCATGTTGTTGTACTGTGCTTGACTTTTGATTGTGATGTTGTTATAGTGGAGTATTATGCTGTCTGACATTATAGGGCACTATGTTGTATAACGTCTTTTAACTGCAATGTATTGTGTTGTTATTGTATTTGTCTGACAATTGCCACAGACACAAAACGGATTTCCGAAACATAAACGAAACTAACAAACACTACATTGTATGCCTTAAACTAAAATCAATGAATATTATATTGTATAGAAACAATGACAGACTTTGCTGTATATAAGTTGTATACTTGTTTTTGCATGCTGATTTAAACGATTAATAAGGACTAACATTAACGTTAGTTCAATATGAAATTTACCCACAAGATAACTAGAATTTCCAATATTCAGGAACGTCACATTTATTCCCGTTTGTATTATGTATCGCGAGACTTATTACACATACGAGTTTTGGGGGGAAATAAGTGTCTATGATGAATATATACAATAACTATGTATATGGTTGATACACAAAGATCACTTATTTAGCAAAACTATAGAGCAAAAAAATTTAATTGTACTGTTCAGAGA
Organism: Perca fluviatilis; assembly: GCF_010015445.1. Lineage (NCBI taxonomy): Eukaryota > Metazoa > Chordata > Actinopteri > Perciformes > Percidae > Perca > Perca fluviatilis. Next base: position 24,558,479 of record NC_053121.1, on the reverse strand, counting down.
GTGAGCTTTTTTGGAGATTTCAAAATAAGAGACGTCAGATATGAAATACTCCGTGAAAAACGGCCAAATCAATATGTTTTATTTATCAGATTTCGTATCAATTACACACAATATGTTGCGCTAAGAATTGCCTGTTAGTGTTTATTTAAACCAAGGACATCCTGCAACGGTGCTTTTACTTCGAAATAAACATTGTATACTCTCTGAAAAAAATAGTTTTCACTTCCGGGACGGAATCTATTCCTCTGTTGCTGTCGTCTTTCTGCTCTCTGCTACCCCCAGTTCATGAATCATATTAGCACAAAGTTTGTTTTTATCTACGACGTTCATTGCAGCATTTGACGGCTGAGCAGCCGAAATGGTGTTTAACGTGACTGTCAACAGTGCCTGGAGGGCAACGAGGACGCTGTGGCTGCTTATGCTAGTGAGTCTGTCTGTGAGCATATGTGTTTGCCGAGCATCTTCAATTCAGGAGGAGGACAGTGCCATGGAGAACATCGTTACAGAGAAAAAGGTTGAGGAGAGCCACAGGCAAGACAGCGCGGACCTGCTCATCTTCATAATGCTCCTCACCCTCACCATCCTAACCATCTGGTTGTTCAAACACCGGCGGTTTAGGTTTCTGCACGAAACTGGACTGGCGATGATTTATGGTGAGATGATCCACCGTGATTAAGATACGTCATCAGTGTCTATACTATGATTGTGTAGTGATGATTAGATTTGAAATTATTGCATGTCAATATCCGATTTTATTCTCCAATCCCCGGCAATACAGTTACTATGCTGTTGCGCATTTTAGTACATTTAGCTGTTCTAGGTCGATACCGGCCAACAAGCTTAGTTACGGCGTCATAAACACCTCCCTGATCGGTCTTGAAAATTACATCCAAGCAGCTAAGTTTTTTTTGGGCCCCGTAGCATTAAAAAAAAGCCAGCCCAAAATCTCACTTCTCTACAACTCTGGTCTGGTGACTGGTGAGGCCAACGATAAATGTGCTTGAGATACGTCACGTCGAGCATGCGGCACGATGTGTGATTGACTGTTCCTCTTTCATCCAGACACCTGCATAAACCCTTTCTACACCTAATAGGACAACAAACACCACTCACTGGGCTGTCATTGCTCTTTGGTGGCATTTTTATAGAGTTGACGCCAAAATAATGGTTTGAATGGATAAAAAGTTGCTCATGCGGTAGTAGAAACTAGTCTTTGGAGATATTAATGTATCAACATTAATATCTCCAAAAACTAGTTTCAATATTTGCTAAAACCCCACTACACCCATAGTCCACCCACAGAGGTGTTTTTACTTAATAATCTTAATCTGAAAAGTAACTAAAGATGTCAAATGTAATGGAGTAAAAAGTACTGTATTTACCTCTGAGATGTAGTGGAGTAGAAGTATAAAGTTGCATAAAAATAAGTACTTAAGTAAAGTACATAGAATTTGTCTTTATTTATTTTCCACAAAATAATCTTACTGAAACATTTGATGGTCCTCTGCAACTTTAGGCAGTGCCAGAATCACGAGCACCACCCCTCACTCCTCTGGTGACACCTCCTCATCGATTTTGGCCTCCTTGTTGCAACCATAGACTGCTTACATTAATCATCTCTCACCTCTGTATCATATTCGTCCTGCCTCTTGCCCCCCAGGTGTACTTGTTGGCGTGGTCTTGCGCTATGGCATCCATGTTCCTCGGGACATTAGCAACGTCACAATGAGCTGCCACGTCAATGCCAGCCCCGCCACTCTGCTGCTCAACATCAGTGGGAAATTCTACGAGTACACTCTGAAAGGAGAGATCGGTGCCAACAAGGTGAACGATGTGCAAGAAGATAATGAGATGCTGCGAAAGGTACAGGCCGTCGATCATGTTTAAAATGTTTGATTGTTTAAAATGTGATGTCTGTTAGGTGTTCTGAAGTTTCTATGTCTGTCTACAGGTTTGATGTTTTTCATGTTGCAACTGTAAAATGTAGAGCTGATTAATGAAGCTGATTAAAAAAAATTGTATTAGCCGTAATGTGTTTGGTCTGCCTGCGTATAGAAGCCGTCCTCTTTTTCCATCTTGTCATTTCAGTGTTATAATAAGTTTTTGTCGATTGTCCTGAAAGCTACTTCATGCTGCCCCAGATGTGTTATTTATGATTAATTAACTTATTTAAGTTATCCCATCATCCAAGTATCCATTAAAACAACATTCTCTCTTTTTTTTGTTGAATGCGTAACCTAATTATAGTGATTCAGAATTGTAATATGACGCTGTTTTTGTGTCGACTCAGGTGACCTTTGACCCTGAAGTGTTCTTCAATATTCTCCTTCCACCTATCATCTTCCATGCTGGCTACAGCTTGAAAAGGGTACAGTAGTATTTTGGGCACTCTGTTTCTACTTTTAACTTGTTTGACTCCTGATGAAATAATATCCTCTTTAAATATGAATTGCTAAAATCCACTTATTCCTTCTCATCTTTAGAGATGAATGATAATTAAAGGCACTATGCAGATGATTCATATTTAATTGTTTTGTCTTTCAGAGACACTTTTTCCGTAACATGGGATCCATCCTGGCTTATGCCTTCCTGGGGACAGTTGTTTCCTGTTTTGTTATTGGGTAAGAATATTAATTTGCACACACGACTACATTGTAGACACAATAGTTGCACAAAAGACATCGTACGACAGAGCAGTATTCATATAGGTCAATTACTGTAGTTGTAAAATGCCCTTAATGCCACCAATGTCTGTGTTGTTTATGATGATGTGCAAAACCCCCTGCTGTTCTTCCGTCAGGTTGCTGATGTACGGCTGTGTATTGCTAATGAAGCAGGTGGGACAGCTGGGTGGAGACTTCTTCTTTACTGATTGTCTGTTCTTTGGAGCCATTGTCTCTGCCACAGATCCTGGTACGTTTGCGTTTTCTCAATCTTCAAAGCTTGTCTTGCTTACAAGTTAAACTAATTATAACCTGGATTCACTTCTATCTCTTGAATTGCTCAAAGCTTGTAGTAAACATTCTTGCAAACAGGACACAAGCACAAACAACTCATCATAAAACTAAAGATTTGTCAAATTTGCATACAAGAATAATTTATTCACGCTGGAAACATGACCATCATGTCTGTTACAATCGCTCAAATCTTGGGTGTAGTTTTGAAGGACACTATTTTTCCCACAATACAAAGTCCAACTGATGGTAAAATGTTTAAAAAAAACTGTGGTGAAGCGGGTCAGGGGAAAAGCTTAGAAAACTAAATACTTGGAAAGTATAGTAAGTATAGTAAAGTATTTCAGTTTTAAATATCCTGTGATTTTAAATTCCAAAGTTGCAGTTAGTTTACTTGTCAGTGCAAGTCTTGTATTTCCTATTGCTACGAAGTATAAGTATAGAAAAAAGTAAAGTAAAAAAAAATGTTAATCATCAATATATACTTTTTTTTTATTATTCAATTTTTTATTAGGAACACATGGTGTACATAATATAGCACAACAAATATGCATCTTTTTCTGATTTAAAGAAAAAATAAAATAATATATACGTAGAAAAGAATGGAATGACATACTTAAACATAATTGAAAATCCAGAGAAAATTAATGAGTGAAAGGAAAAAGAAAAATTCCACAAGAAAAAACAACTTGGTTATACAAGTGGACACAATAATTAAAATAGTGGGGAAAAAAAATTATACAGTTAGAATGAAAGAAAGACAAGCTGAAAATATGTACTCATGGAGAAAGATTTAAGTGAACGAACATTTGAGTAGCTTAAACAAAACATTAGGGGGAGGAGAATTTAAAAATAAGATCATCATAAATTAAGTAAAGTCTGATCTAAGTGAGGATATTGATTCAACCCAGGATGCCCAACAATTTTTAAATTGATCTCGTTCAAGTATTACAGTTAAAAAGTGAGCTTCTCCATCACATAAATGTCGTGGATATCCTCAAACCAATCTTCAACCTTCGGTACATCTGTTGTCAATCACTTCCTTGTAAGGGTTTTCTTACTGGATATCAACATAATATTAAACATATACTTGTTTACAAATCCCTTAACAGTTTCTGGTCTCAAACCCAGGTACAGAGTCTCAAACTTGAGTGGGATTACTACCTTTAACACCTTTTCCATAAAGGTTTTAATTTGTTTCCAGTAGACCACAAGTAAAGGGCACTGCCAAAACACATGATTATGATTTGCCTTCTTTTCCCCACAGGACCTCCAGCATGTAATGTTATTGTTCAAGGAAGTCTGTTGTGCTGGCGTTTTTAAAAAATCTCATTAGGTTCTTCCACCCAAATTCTCGCCAGGACAGCACAGATGTGCTTCTCCATTGTTGTCTAGTGAATTTTCCTTCCTTTTCCTATTAATATATACTTTTATGATATTATAGTTTGTATAATACAAAATTGAAACACAGCTCTTGACACCCGCTTCAATCTTGCTCAGTGATGTGTGTCATTACTTGGTTCAGTTCTAATTTAGTGTGTTCCTCTTTGTTCACAGTGACGGTCCTGGCCATCTTCAACGAGCTGCAGGTAGACGTTGATCTGTACGCTTTGCTGTTTGGAGAGAGTGTGCTCAACGATGCAGTGGCTGTGATTCTGTCCTCGTAAGTCGGCTGCATCTATCCCCAACCAGTTTGAATGTGCACTGAGCTGCTAAATTACTCCTGAGAGAAATAGCAAAATTGCAAGTCATGCTTTTGTATCGGTCAGCCTGGACCTTTAAACTAACCTAATCAGCTTCTCATTAACACCATGAGGTGGTCACTAAGCTAACACTCCACATGGGAATGTTATTATTTCCACAGAATTGTAAATTGTTACAGCAGGCACAGTGGAAGGGCCGGAGAGAATCTGACCAGCCCATTGAACGGGTGCACCAAGTAGAGCATGGCATTGTTTGCCTTTTGCGGTGCCTTTGGGACAAACATGACAAATCACCGGACACTTGTTTTTAGACTCTGGCTTATTCAACCAGAGATGCAGAACATTTCATTGTTTATTTACATAGTTTTGCTTTTTGTTTTGGTGAATCAGTGAATAGCATATTTCTGTTATTTAAAAAAACAAAACTGGAATGCTAATAAACAAAATGCCTGGTGATATGTTTTGCGAGTGTGGGGGCTGTGAATGTAGAGGGTGAATATATAGCTTCTCAGTACATTTTATTGCAAAACTACCTCAGCAAAATATTAGAAAATTGCTTTTTCTCACTGACAACTATCCTGCTGAATTTTAACAAATTCTGCTGCGATAAAATCCCTCTCATTCCAGACTCCAGTTTAAAAACTGAATTATTTTCAAAAAACTATTTATTCCAGGTTTGATCAGTAGTATCATCTTGTTCTTTTAAGTACGACTTTATTGGGATGGTTCACTGTTGATGCTCATATACAAGGTGACACAAAGTTGATGTATAAAGTGACAAATTGCATCTTCCTTCATTAAAAACGTACTGTACAGTGCATGGTAGCTGCGACACAGATATGTCAATGAGTTTGTTGTGTTGCTGTCTTTGGCACACTGAAAACACATTTGAATTTTTCTGTCCACACCAATTTCAAAACAGATTTAAAAAATCTCTTTATTTGCACTAACTTCTCTTAGAGGAAGGAAACAGCGCCGTAGTCTTTTTCTTTTTGGCAGAATGTGGTTTTCCACCTTTTAAAAATGGTGTATTTAACAGCATTTAATGCTATGTGGTAAAAAAAGTGACATCATCACATTTAGTATTTTTTTTTATATCTATTGTTCCAACCCTGCTCTAGATTTATGGGAAAATGTGTCCCTTGCAAAAAACCTTGACCTCAGTGGAAATTTTACTGCATACAGTATATGTCAGTCTAAAAGATAGATTACATATCTATACTTATTTTCACACAGCAAAATCACTTGAGTAGACTTCTAAGCAGGCCACGACTTTATAAGTTGAGTATTTACACTGAACTATCCAAATAGAGTCTGAGACTCTTTTGTTCCAACCCACTGACCTCTGCTTTTCTCTTTATCTTAACTTGAATGAGTGAGAGTCTTTTTTTGTGAAAGCCTGCTCTTTATCAGCAGAAGCAAACCTGAAATGTAGCAGGAGACCTTCTATAGTGTGGTGGAATGTGCAGTTTTTGACAAAATTATTTGCCAATAAGAAGACTGTTTTAAAGTACAAGTTAGGCAGTTACATAATATAATACAAATTTTATGCAAAAAAAAACTTGCAAAACTTTATGCAGGCTTTAACATTAGCAAGTTTATATATAACTCTATAAACCTTCAGTCTGCAGTTATTTATCTTAATGTTTGACATGATTTTCCCTCTCTGTACACTTGTGTTATATCAGGTCTATAGTAGCGTACCAGCCACAGGGGGACAACAGTCACACCTTTGAGGTCATGGCGTTGCTGAAGTCTTTCGGCATGTTCCTTGGAGTTTTCAGCGGCTCCTTTGCTCTGGGAGTGGCCACCGGGGTCGTCACTGCGCTCATATCTTTTCTGTCATTTCATTTTTCATATATAAGACATAGCTATTTGTCAAACTTTTCATAATAAGACATAAAATAACATGTAAAATCCATGCATTGTGAGCAGGTTTTGTAAAAAAAAAAATACAACCTTGTTTTTAAAATATTGATGAAAAGGTCAAATAAAAATGAGTCGATAATGGCAGTTGTTTACACAATCCAAAATATTTTAAAATAAAATATGGACAATTTCTCCATTAGAACTCTGCGTTGATTTAACAAAATCCCTTTGCTTTGGAAACAAGTAAAAGTATAGCTCCGCAAAGTCATTTTTTTTTTCAGATTCACCTATAAAATAAACTTTTAGCAGATGTTATAATATGAATTAATTATTTCGGTGTCATTGTTAAACTCCTTGACTTCTTGTCTGTACGTGACCAAGTTCACTAAACTGAGGGATTTCCCGCTGTTGGAGACGGCTCTGTTCTTCCTAATGTCATGGAGCACATTCCTGCTGGCTGAGGCCTGTGGCTTCACAGGTAACACACACACACACACACACACACACACACACACACACACACACACACACACACACACACACACACACACACACACACACACTTGTTTAAACTTAATGTTATTGCTAATAATCTGTGTTTATTAATCTTCTAACTCTTCTGTTTCTGTATCTCTGTCCCTCCTGGTGTGTTGCAGGTGTGGTGGCGGTACTGTTCTGTGGAATCACTCAGGCCCACTACACCTTCAACAACCTGTCTCCTGATTCCCAGGACAGGACTAAACAGGTCAGACCTACACCCCTGCTCATTCTGTTTGTTTTTTCAATGTCTGTGCCTTTATTTTGACAGTAAAAACAGTTAGGCATTCAGCCACCTTCACCGGTCAAGTCCTGATGCATTAAATTACGTCATAATTTTATGATGGAGGAAAACCAAATTTGATAGATTAAAAAAAGATTTGAATGAAAGAGGCATTATTAACGAAAAAAGAATCCAAAACTAAAAATATTTTTTTCCTTTTCAAGTGAAATGAAACAAAATAACATTTATACATGCACTGAAATTAAAATGTTTTGAAAGTTTGATTACAGTCAAAGCCGTGCAAGCCAAGTGTATTTAGCCGTCCGTTGATGTTGTTTTTCTTGTGTTGCAGTTGTTTGAGCTGTTAAATTTCCTGGCAGAGAACTTCATTTTCTCCTACATGGGTCTGGCCCTGTTCACCTTCCAGAACCATGTCTTCAATCCCATGTTCATCGTTGGAGCTTTTGTATCTTTTGCAAAAGGGTGCACACAAAGCTTGATATAACCCACCGTATGATCACAACAGTGGCTATTTTCACTTGCATGTTAGTATCAGCGTAGAAAAGGTTTACAAGTGAGGAGACTTCGCTAGCTCTTTGTTTTGTTGTTCTCTCCTTAACCTTGTTCCCACCCAGGTGGCAGTTTTCCTGGGAAGAGCTGCGAACATCTACCCTCTCTCATTACTTCTTAATCTGGGACGACGCAACAAGATCACATCCAACTTCCAGCACATGATGATGTTTGCGGGTTAGTGATATACCGATAGAGAAGATATTTACCGTGTATATTGTTACCACTGTAAAAAGGTTTGGTTAAAGCTACATTGTGTAAGAATTTCTCCCATCTAGCGGTGAAATTGTATATGACAACCAACTGAATATTACTTTCTAGCCCTTCCCATTCCGAGCGCGTTTTAACTCATACGGTGGCCAAACACGAAATTAGCTCTTAGTATCTCCATCGTTTACACGCAGCTGTTCTAGCCACTCCAATATTAACTTTGGTCTTGTTGCTTTGCCTGTCGCGTTGTCATTTTAATTCTCTTTTTCGCTTCCCTGGCGAGTAATCTCCCCCTGGCATTTGTCACGGTGCCGCTGAGTGTAAGAGGGCGAAAGGCGGAGGTATGTCCCTCTTTGGCGAATGTATTTTAAAGATGGAGGCACAACATCTCTGCCGTCATTCTAGCAACTCGCTCGTATGTATTCTGAATGATTCTAAATGCCAGATTCTACGCTTACGAGAATACTTTGATTAGTTGGTGGAAGTAATTACACATGAATGATAGGGGTTCACGATTCAGAAAATGTCACGATTCGATATTGATTTTTAGACTCAAGATTCGATTCAAAATTGATTTTTGATTTTAAAAAAACATACTCGATTAAGAAAACGATTCACAGTATGTAAATGTAGTTACTTTTCCCATGTGATTGCAGTAGACCTACAATAAAAAAAAAAAAAGCAACACTATGTAACTTTTAGCTGCAGCTGTAGTTCCAATGAGACAACCTGTAGGGGGAGTTGTAGTTGCAATGAGACAACCTGTAGGGCTAAAAGTTACATTGTGTTGCTTTAAAAAATATGAATTGATTTTTGGAATTCTATGAATCAATTTTGAATCAGTAGAGCTTGAATCGTTTTTTTTTGCTAAGAATCAACTCAAATGACACAATGTAGGTTTAAGAATAAGAGAAATGTAGGCCTCATCACTCACTGTGACTCCATTAAAAGATAAACTAACACGGGCTTGATCATTTGTCCTATATAGGAACTTGCATACTTGTTTGTGTGTAACATTCTCCGTGCTGTGCTTTTTAGGACTGCGAGGCGCAATGACCTTCGCCCTGTCCATCAGGGACACTGCGACATACGCCCGTCAGATGATGTTTACCACCACTCTGCTCGTTGTCTTCTTTACTGTTTGGATTTGTGGAGGTGGCACCACCCAGATGCTGTCCTGCCAGCACATACGGTATGCCTCTCCTTCACCCATCAAACCCATTCATGGGTCAAACTGGATTTGCAGTTAGCATTTGTTGAACGCTGGGGGGGTTTGACAAGTCATGGCATTTCAGATAATGTCAGAGGAATTTACTTTTTCAAATGCTTTTATGTCCAGACTTTATGACCCCCATGTTTAACTGGTTCATCCGGTTAAAACTCAAACAACAATCAATGTAAACTTTGGCTCTGCTCTGGTGAACGTTTGAGGCTTTTTACAGTACCCACCTATTCCTGCAACCTTGCTACTCAGGAACTTACTAAACGGAGGAAACATGCTGTTCTTCTCTAACAGTTTATAACTGCAGCTGATTTACATGTGTTTTTTTTCCTTTACAGAGTGGGAGTGGACTCTGATCAAGATAACCCTGTAAGTGTGGCTCTTGTAAACCACTTATTGCTGTAATGTGACTGTAAGAAAACAACTAAACCACATTTTCTGTGTTTGTACAGGTGAGTATCACTGAAGGCTCCGAGAGAAGAAGCACCAAACAAGAAAGTGCCTGGCTTTTCAGAATTTGGTACAACTTTGACCACAAGTATCCTTTGGCAGCAAATGATTAGTTTTATCATTGTTATAAACAACTACTTATTTTTTTTATTTTCTCTGTGCTAGACACATAGATGACCAGCCTCTAAAGAATGCTGCACCTTTGACACAGAAAATATAAAAATATATAACAAACAGCAGAAATCAGTCATAACATACCATAACAAAAAGAGTAATATAATTGAATATTAAAAACTGCAAATACAATGCATCATCTACAAAACCTTTGTAGGTTGGATAAAGGATAAATGAAGGCGAGTGGCCTCAAAAGTGTTCCAGTTAAGTGGTGACTACTGTAGTTAGCAGTGTCAGACAGCAGAGGGAGCACCATGTACAGAGGTTTGTGGTTGATCATTTTTTGATTGAGAAAGGCACAAGATTAACAACATTACACATCACAGATTTAGCCCTTTCTTTTCTTTTCTTTTTTTTCAGCCCCCCTATCCCTTAACACACATACAATGCAAAACATTCCAAAACTAAAACCAAAAAGTGCCCCCCCATGGCGACCGACCCCCCCACCCCGGATCTCTCCCCCCATAAACAAGACTAAAGACTAAAGAAGATCATGCTGCACCCTTTCTTTAATTAAAGTGTATGTTTCACCCCATGCCCGGACAGTTTTAATGCTGCCGCCATGTATTCGGGCCACGGATCACTCCATCGAAACAATTTCAAGAAGTGAGTTGGCCCATTGCTGCCAGGTATTAAGGTATGTGGCGGCTGCCATCTCACGGCCAACATCTTCTTAGCTGCCGTGAGACCAGCCCATAAGATGCGTCTCTGCTGTACAGACAAATTTAAACAGGAGTCGTCATTTAGTAGGAACCATGTACAGAGTCGAAGACAAATGATCTTTTTTATTGGCTTCGTATTATAGGGTCATATAAATTACCTAATTCAATTACTTTAATTTTGATCATTTTGCCCTTTTAACTTTGACAAGAAAGCCAACATTTGTCTATATACACTCAAAGAGCATTCATTAATCACACTTTACAGGAATCTTTGTTTGTCGTGTCTTGCCACTCTCTGTTAGTGCTTGTTCTCTATGAAATATGTCCTTGACTCGAGCCCCCTCTCCAGCTACCTGAAGCCCATCCTGACTCACAGCGGCCCCCCTCTCACAGCCACGCTGCCTCCCTGCTGCGGCCCCCTCGCCCGCTTCCTCACCAGTGCTCAGGCCTATGAGGTCAGTCACTGGTTCATACAGGAGCTATTTTTTGGCTGAACTGTGTTTGTTAAGATGTATCCTGTGTTAACCGATGAAAAAAGTTATTTTGATGAATCATGAGGCACAGATGTCCAGTTTGAAGTTTAAGGTTTTGTTTAACTGGGCAGATGAGGAAATGATAATAATCAATAACCAGAGTTACAAAAAACAAACAAAAAATCTTTATTTAATGTATGAAGTGTGTTAAAGTCACATTTTTATTCCAGTTTGTGTGAGTAACAATCCTCTTCCCTCTCACCAGAATGAGTGCCAGTTGAAGGATGACGACTCTGACCTCATCCTGACAGACGGTGACATCAACCTGACCTACGGCGACATCACAGTCAGTACAGATGCCTCAGGTTCCCACACGAGCGGCGGCCCAGCCTTTGCTGGCGCTGCCACCTCCGATGACTTGGACAGAGAGTTAACGTACGGAGATCACGAGCTGGTGATGAGGGGCACACGCCTGGTGCTGCCCATGGATGACTCTGAGCCGCCCTTTACGGACCCCCACTACCGCTTGCGGATGTGAAGATAGTCTTTTAACGCAGACCCAGACGTACCGTCCGATTCATACCGACCCGAGCCATCGAGCAAAAGACCAGTACCTGACATTCCTTCTTTCACTCCTTCACTTTGTTCACTTTTGCTCTCACCTCATTCTTCTCTCGCTCCCCCCCCTCCCCTCCCCTCCCCGACACACACACACACACACACACACACACACACACACACACACACACACACACACACACACACACACACACACACACACACACACACACACACACACATTTCCTTACTTCCCCTAGTGGCAAATCACTGTCTCTACCTCATTCTCCTCGCTCTACTCGTTTCCACACCTTTCTGGCATCTGCCATAATTGTAATATAGTCTTATTTATTTACTTTTTTTTTAATTCAATTTCACTTAGTTTGGCTTAAAGCTGCGTGTCAGTCACCTTACTGTAGCATTGCACAGAGGTCGAGCAGCATGTGTTAGTGTGTAAATGCAAGTAGCAACGACTAGCTAATTTGTCGATGTACAGTATATCACTAGAGTACTATAACTTTGATTTGCATGCTGAGGATGCTTGGTGTTTTCTTCGTATGGGAGGTTGAGGGCTTTTGTGTTTTGGGTCTGACTTTGAATGTTGCTGCCTTTTCTCTGCCCATCAGAGGCATGCTGACCCAGTGGACAACTTTACTGTACATTTTTGTTACAATCAAGTGCCTGGGAATTGTAATTTTAAGCCTGGCAACCCATACTGGATCAGCTCTTGAAAGCAGAGCCAGTTCAGGATGGGCAATCATGCAGTTGTAGTTTTACTTTGTAAAAAAAGAACAAAATATACAAAAACAACTAAACCGACCCCTCTGTCCATAAGGTAGCAATATACTCAGTGGGTGTTTGGGCTGTTAGTTTGTGCTATTCGCCTGTAAATAGTGTGTAACAATGTGATGTCACTGATGCAGTGTAACCTGGCAGTGAGAGTTGTGGATCTCTCCCAATGACCTTTGACTGTGACATAGAGAGGGACTTTACACCTTATTGTAGAAGCTGATGTCGCTCACGGCAGAAGGAAGGGCTTTTGTTCCAAAAAGGAGATCCAAGTGAGTTTTATCAGAATGAGATTAGTGCCATTTTTGTTCTGCATTTTGACATTTTGTGAAAACTGAATGCAGACAACCTTAAAGTGTTTTGTATTATTTTTGCAACAGAGCTTAATTACTTAAAGCTGAGTCACATTTGTCATACACATTTAGCTTTGTGTGTACAGTTTCTATAACATTCGTGCATTATTGTCGAGACTTTGGATGAAATATTTCGCATTAAATGAACCTGAAGAACACACATAGATACATGAATTTGGCACTAAAGAAGTTTATTGGTCAGAATTAAGAGTATAATTTTGGCAAATCAGAGAATTGATTATCTCTCTTATGATTTTATTAGGGCTGCAGACAATTATTTTTATCATCAATTAATCTGACAGCTATTTTTTGTAGTATAGATCAAATTGATTAATCATTTGATATATACAGTGTAACATGCACATCACAAATATCTTGTTTTGTCTGATCAACAGTTGAAAACCCAAAGATATTCAATTAATATAAAATAAATAAAAAAAAGCATATATTTACATTTGAGAAGCTGGACACGGTGAATGTGAGGCATTTTTGCTTAAAAAATGACTTAAACGATTAGTTGATTATCAAAATTGCTTGTCGATTGAACCATTAAACCACTAAACCATTAATCGACTGATTATTGCAGCCCTGGATTTTATACAAGGAAGTCCATAAAATCAGTGAATAAGACAGGAAAGGCGACCTGATGATTATTCTAATCATTTCATCTCTGATATGAGCAGGATGTTTGCACTGTGGCAGTTCAACATTATGAGAACTGCCAGAATAGAACAACAGTAGTTGTTGAAATGCTGGATGTTTTTCTCTGCTGTACACAACAATGTTCTTGAGGGTTAATGGTTTGATGGTTAAAGAGAAGTATACTAACATTAATTCAGTATATACTAGCTTTAAGATGCATTAAGTCATAAAAAATACTAGTAAAGGGGTACCCATTGATGGATGTGTTACATTTAAACATGTAGTCTTATGTCAGTGTGGGTGCACAAGAAGAACGGAAGAGTTTTGTGAGCTGAGTATAGCAGCGGGTTTAACAGGAAGCGCTGATAGGGTCTCACCATGGCAACGCTGTGTTGATGAGGACAGAAGCCGGAAAACACTCCGAACACGGTGACTTTGTTGAACACCATTGTTTTGCGGTTCATCGTCTTGGTGAACTGAAGAAAAAAATAATTAGGTGTATGCAAAATGGATGCAAGAGGATTATAATATGGTTTCAGAAAAGAGTGAAAGAAAGAGATGATAAAAGACAGAAATGGAAGATGGGTAGTTAGGCCTGTTTGTGTGTGTTTGTGTGTTGGGGACGATACAGAGGTGGAAGGAAGTGCAGGCTTTCCACTGTTTATCTTCTGCTGTGCAGGAACTTCTAATTGAAAGTGTTTACATTGTTTTTTCAATCAGGCATGCCTCTGGACACCACTATGTCCAGGAAATGATTTATTCTTTCCACCATTTTATGCTTTTCATTTGTGCTATTATTGATTTTATTTTGTGAAAGGGAAACGATGAAGTCAAAAATAAAAGTTGAAGAATTTGCACATATCCATTAGGAATGTTTTATTTTTGCTGTAATGTTTTATCTAGCAGCTGCTTTTATATTATTTCCCTTTATGTTTTGGAAGGTCAAAGGAAAAATTAACATCAGTTTGTTAATCATCTTGAATGAATGTTCAGTAGAAGTCAAGTTGGTTCATTGATATTTCTTGTAAATAATTATGTCCACATTGCAGTGGCAGCCGAGATGATTAAAAGTCTTTTCTTACTGCTGTTACATCTCATCACTTCACCATTCAGGTACTTTGTGTCTATGTTTGAATGCTGTTGCCATGACTTCTACAGAGAATGAATCATTTATCTTCAACAGATGGTGGAAACTATATATACAGTGTGTGTGTATATATATATATATATACATATATATATATATATATATATATATATATATATATATATATATATATATATATATATATATATATATATATATATATATATATATATATATATATATATATATATATATATATATATATATATATATATATATATATATATATATATATATATATATATATATATATATGTATGTGTATGTATGTATATATATGTATGTGTATGTATGTATGTTTTGAATGGTGACTTGTGATAGACTTTGATCATTGGAAACCCTTTCTGAAGTAGCTGACCAAAGAGGCCTGCTGTGCTTTGTGTTGTCAGACAGTCCACTATCTTTATACTGCAAACTGTGTGTGTGCGTGTGCGCACAAGAGAGTCTGAGAGGGAGACGTGTTGTCTCTCCTTTCGTCTGTGTTGCAGGTACTGACTGTTACCATCTGTGTAAATATACTCTCACCTGTAGATGTGCGTGCAACGGTCAATAAACAGAAGCCTGTGCTTTTGATTAAAGCTCTCGCTGTAATGGCCTCCTCATTTACCTTGTTTCCTTTTTTATTGGACGTCTGGGTCCATGTGAGAATGCAGCTGTGTCGATCATCCTATCCTCAAGAAATATTAAAGATTAGTGCCAGAAGTGATTTTATTTGAGTTACATAAATCTGGGAATTTAACATTGTGCTAAGAACAGGTTTATAATCTCCATAGCCTTGAAATGTGGCAGGTAGCCCAAGCCTCCAAGCTATTAAAGATGGTCAAATATTCCAGTTGGATAAAGTCAACTTAGACTGGGACTGGCTGGTCAGAGTTGACCTCAAATATATGGGGTGCAGTCGTTTCCAACATGGGGGTACAGCCCCAAAAAAGGGTCACAAGATGAACGTGTAAACCTGTGAGATGATAAGAAGGAAAAGACAATACATACAGTATTTCTTCTCTAAAGAAATGTTGATTATTTTCCAGACTTTTCCGTTTTTTTCTTATGTAACACTGGATAGTTTTATCTCTTCAGGCCTCTAAAAGTCCAATAGAAGCACGGAAAAAAAACTATGCTTAAAAAGTTGGGAATCACTTCCAGTCCAGACCTGTGAATAAAAATGCATGGATTATTCCTTGTTGTAGGTTAACTCTAGGGTAGGGTTTCTGTTATGACCCTGGATGTGTCAAACATTTTCTAGTGTGTGATGTTAGAGCTAAATGACGTCTTCTCATGCTGTCTTTATGGAATAAATACATTTTTTATTCTAAGGAGGCATGTGAAATATGCACCTCGCTCAAATAACTACATTTTATTTTCCCAATTTGATCAAACACCCATCAAGCTTACAAAACATCATGAATTGATCTACCATTTTCCTGTTACTTTTTATTCTCAATAATTAAATACACCAAAAAATACCTAAACTAAAATCTTTTCACTCCCCCCAAAAAACAACTAATTAAATAAAAATAAACACATTTTACTCATCTGTTCAAAATAAAGGGGCAGAGTGGTGTTGGTATGAAAGCCGCACCCTTCCTGCACAGCCAAGACTGATGCTATTTTATTCACCCAGGCACAATTTGTGCCAGATGTCAGGTAACATGTTCCTAATATGGGCACAACTCCCTCCAGTCCGCTCAAGAATGTCTGTATGGTGGAGTTACAGTCCTGAGAGGAAATAGTAGTTTTAAAGAGCCACTTTGCTTTGGCTTGAGTAGACAATTGTCTTTCAGCTGAACTGTAAATCAAGCAAAAAGTCTTACTTGTTGTATAAGACAAATTACACTTTTCTTTTACAATAGCAGATGAAGGTAGATATATGGGGTGGGGGGGTTTGAAAATTGTAATTGCCATGAAAAATTTGTAAAAAACATTTTTTAAACATTGTTTAAAAATAATGAGCACAATAACACATCTCCAGCCCGATATTCATGACAGAAGGACCCCATTGTACAGTCATGTAGCCTACAGTAAGGGGTTACCTATTGAAAGGTTTTTTTTATTAGCAGAAGAAGAAGACATACAATATTTCTTGTTACAGCACGTACTTATTAAGAAGCCATATTTTGGCCTGATCCCCCTTAAACACAACAGACATGACCTTAAAACCTTCCCTTCATATCTTCATATTAACTGTACAAACAAACTCTCACCTTAGAGACAGATGTTTATCTCATGCATGGATACACTGTGGATGTAGCTCAAAGAGCTGTTTAGTCTCAATGACATAGCTCATATAAAAGCTTAAACACGTTTTGGGCATTTCATCATCCACTTGTCATTGTAATGGATTCACTTTGAGGGTTATGCTTACAGGCTGCATGTACTGTATTTACTTTGGGGTTAAGAATGAGTCATCTGGATGTAATTCCTCTATTCGTTACCAAAGAAGGAGACGAGTGAGGCCAATACAGAAGGACAAACGTGTGTCAACTTAACAAGTCTGTCCATCTTTGTAAACAGCAGAAATATTAAAATATTGTAAGGCTGATCAATATAATAAGTGAATACTCCTGCCTCTAACACAGACAGGCTATTGTTGAGTCTCCGTGCTCGTTGATGCAGAAAAGTTATGACTTTATTTGCTTCGTGATCCCGTTTGCTTCGAGTGAAGGGCCAATGAGAACTTTACTTGTAAATTCCTGGTTGAGGTCATTGTTTATGAGAGTTTATAGAGGTTTGGCTCATGTCATGCAGTTTTTTTTCTCTCCCTGCTCCCCCTCCGTCTTTTAAAGCTGCCTTGCCTCCGCAGATTTTACCTCTCGGCTAAACCCACCGGACACACACACTGCTGCTGGTGTCGAGTGAAAGACATCTCATCTGCTCGCTTTGGAAGAGGTGAGTCCAAAACCACAGCTGTGTTTCACTCGGAGTATCTGGCAGCTGCTCAGTTCACTTAACAGGTAGACAGAGGATGTTTATCACAAGCCGGTTATTTGGTGCATTTAAGTACAGTTATAATTGCGCAATTGTTGCTTTCATCTTATCTAGTGAAGGTTTCCGACATAACTCGAGTCAGTTACATCCTGAGTTACGCACAGAGGGTCCTGACTGGAAAATACTGAGATGTGCGACAAATTTCTTTTAGACCACTTGACCATTTTGTGCACAGTGTTAGGCTGTGCAACAGGTGATGCGCTTTGTTTGGCACAGCACGTATTTTGCACTATACATCTCTATATCTCCACCCTATATGTTAATATTCATATTTTTACGCGGGCAAGTTCACCTTTGAGCTTTTTTTCTATTCCAGGAATAAACATTTGTCTATGTCAGTGAGTTCTTGATTTCCTCTTAAAGTGAAAAACGATGTTGTGAGCACATCTCACTTTACATTCCCCAGGGAACTATCGTACTTTTCACTCTATAAACAGCTTTAAAAATTGCTTCTGCTTTTCATATTAACATTCTTCAAACAAAACTTTATAAAATATGATGCACTGTTACAGCCAAAACCACCAAAAATAAATCTGCTAACTCATGAAGATACGGCATTAAAGTAATACTTACATGTTATTGCATCACTAATTATGATCCAATAATATAGATTTATAAATATAAGTTTTGAATGTGTGACTTGTAATAAAGTATTTTCGTAGTGTGGTGTTGCTGTTTTTACTCAAGTAAAGGATCTGAATAACTCTTCCATCTTCCTTCTCCTTCATACTGTAATGTCTGACAATGTAATGTACTCCAGCACAAACAGTCACTAATAGAAGTATCCAGATCTATAGCTACTTATCTTGTAGCTCAAATGGTGTGTTATGATAATATTATTGTACCGCTGGCATCTGTATAATGAACAGCAGAGCCCAAAGGCACCATGTGTGGCTCGAAACTGTTAAAACGTACATCAGCTTAGCGTCTCGTCCCTTTCTGGTTTGGGCAGCTGCCAATCCAAATGCATGATGTCATTAAAGAGACCTAGATATTACCATCCTTTCTCTGGCACACTGGACCTCATTATGGCTCCAGTATGACTTCACCAACCTTCAAAAGCCATAAAAACTTTGTATTTCCCTGAGTAATGAAGAAACCCACTTTCAACTTTAAAAGGCTGTTCTTTAGTGCTTTGTTGTTGCAGCAATGTATAAATCACTTTAAAGACTATTTTTGACTATTTAAAATGTTTGATCTAAAATCATCACAAAAGCAGTGTACAAATCCAACAGCGCAGTTACAGATTATTCATTCATAAAGCCGGTATGTAGTGTATAATTCATATCACTCTTCTATGAAGCTGTAGTATGTCAGTGCCTGTGAGGCCTTCTCTCCATCAGACGAGCTGCAGGACATCTGCCACACTTAAAGGAGACTGGGAGCTTTGGTGCCTGCAGTTTACTCAGGCAGAGACATGCTTTTGTTGTATCATGCCTTTTATTCTTGCAAATGGAGCAGAGAGAGAGAGAGACAGAAAGAGAGATAGAGAGAGAGAGAGAGAGGGTGTGTCTGAGTGTAGAGGACCGAGTTGATGAAACAGCGCTCTCACCAACCCGGCACACTACTCCTAAATAGGCAATGCTGCTTGTTTGTCTGAGCAAGCTGAGTGGAGGCAATATTCTCTCTAGTGGATGTTGAACTGCTCCTCAGCCTCAGCTGAATTGCACATGACTAGGCCTACTTTGTGAATAAAAGAACAAGAAAGTGAGACAGAAATGAGGAGAGCACAAGAGCCACAATAAGAGGGAATGAAAGAGACTGAGAGGGTTGGATGCCTCATGGACAGTAAGATTTTTGAAAAGAGAAGAAGCGAGTGTGTTTGTGATTTCATATAATAGTGAAAGAAGTACTCCTTCACAATAACACAAACAAATCTACTCTGTAGCATGTAAAAAAAAGTTCTACATTAAAAATGTTACCTATAAGTAAATGTACAAAATACACATAATGTATCAGCAAAATGTACTTACAATAAAGTATCAAAAGTAAATGTGCTAAACGTGCTAAACAGCATTTTGTAGTTGATTGAGTTGGAGCTGATTTGAACTATACCTTTAGGCTTAAAGCAACACTAGAGCACTTTTCCCGTTTCGGTCCCCCTACAGGTTGGAAGCGGAATTGTCCATTACCGCTGTCGTAATGTCTCATTATGTCTCATTCAAACTACAGATCTGCTACCCGATCAAACTTGCATAATGTAATGTAATGGACAATTCAGCTTCCAACCTGTAGGGGGACGGAAGTGGGAAAAGTGCTCTAGTGTTTCTTTAAAGGGGAACGCCCATTTTCAAAATGTATACATGTTATTCCTATGATAAAAAAAAAAAAAAAAAAAAAAAAAAAAAAAAAAAAAAAAAAAAAAGGGGGGAAGGAGGAAAAAAAAAAAATTTGTTTGAAAAAAAAAAAAAAAAAAAAAAAAAGTTAAAAAAAAAAAGGAAAGCAACCAGGGAAACGTCTGGGTATATGGGGACATTTTCTGTTCAAAACTGAGAACACTGTAATGGAAAACAACTTATTTGGATATAAAAAAAGAAAAGAAAAATAACATTCTGTGGGTCTGTTGTCTCCCATTCATTGTCTGTGGAGCAACTTACTCCATTGTCTATGGAGACTTAACTTCTCTGGTTTCTGGCGAGAGTAGCTCCTGTTCACAAATATTGATCGAACCTTCCTTGGCCATGGGAATAACATATTGGAATTCTTAATTTAGGTGATGTTCCCCTTCAAGTCCATTAGAAATCATCATATTTTAGAGTCTAATGATCAAATTATAGTACATATAGATTAATATAGATATAGAGTACAAAAGTGCAAGTATACAGTAGCATATAATTAAAAATACTCCAGTAAAGAAAGATTACCCTTAAGTTAATGTAAATACAGAACTTCAGTCTATGTATTAAGTTATTTTGTTATTTTCCGCTACTAATGGCCTATTAAAAAAAATTGTCTTTCTGTGGTTTGACCATTTCATCTACAAGCTGAAAACTTGAGTGATGCAAGAACGTCACATGTCACAGAATCTATCAAGAATATGTTTTAGGATGTTTTATGATGTTTTATGTGACACATTAAAGCTATAGTCGAGCATACAGTTATGTTACTTAAAAATATTGCTCCACACATCAGCAGGAGGGACTGGCTTTTTCTGTGTTTAGAGGCTTGAGTCATGTGAAAACAATGAGCGCTGAAGTGCTCCCTGGCCTACAGTGAAGGCTTTATCTGAAAGTGCTTGTGTGTGTGTGCGTGCGTGCGTGCGTGCGTGCGTGCGTGCGTGCGTGCGTGCGTGCGTGTGCGTGTGCGTGTGCTAGCAACACCATATCCTTTGGACAGGAGTGTTACTGTATTGATGGAGCTCCCCTCGTGCCCTTTTGTCCACACATATTTGACCTCAATGTGTCTGGGTCTTGCAGCCACACCCTGGTTTCTTCAGTCTCTCACTGACCTTATGACTGTGTTGTAATACAGACAAATGAGAGTGTGTGTATTGTCAGTGTGTTTTTGTGTCTGTTTGTGCATATGGTGTGAGTCACCGTTCCCCTGACAGAGATAGTTTGGCTCAGTCTACTGCTCTGTCTACCCACTAACCAGATTTGGAGGGTGACTGAGACACAAGGATGTGCAGGGCGAGAGGTCATGTTGCGATATGAGCTCTCAGACACGTCAAGGCTTTTGATGCTGTTGGTAACAGTGAAGCGAGTGTGGGCTGTTGTTCCAGTCACACTGAGCGATTTGTTCAGGAAGTACAGGCCAGATTTCCTGTTGCTTTGTGCCGGCAAGCCCAAAATCTACCACTTAGGGAGGCGAGAGGTGATGGGCTTGTAGCCAAGAGGCAACACTGAGCACAAAATTCATGATATGCATTGCATCTCACGATAGGATGTATGTAAGAGAGCATCTGTTTCCATTAGTGGCAAAGACCATTTTAAATGTTCTTTTTTCAGAAATGTCAAATTAGACACGTCACCAGCTACATATTTAAACAGGAATCTCTTATTTGGAAATACTATATTTATAGTTTTGTTTATTGTTCCAAATGATCAGGAGGATTTCTGCTCTATTAAAAGCGGGGCTTTGGAGGTGGCAGGTTGGGAGGTGGGCAATGCATTCCAGCTATGTTGTCTATCAGGGCAGCAGTCACTGGGTGGAGTTAACACCCCCACCGGATGAGACTGAATATACAGCAGACTATCTGAAACCAGATGTACTTTATATTTCAATCCGGAGAGACTTCGTTTGCAGATATGCAAAATATTTATTGTACAACTGCATGATAAAATGTGCAAAGTCTTTTGGAGATTAGACTCCATCGAATTAATCATATTTTGAAAGGGGTAGAGAACAGGAACATAACCCCCTGATGGAGTCTAGACACTGGTGGTGGCGGAGAAAGAGACCGGAGACCAGACCGAAGAGGCAACGGAGCGGTCAGCCGGGAGAAACACGATGACCGGAGGTGGCAGGGGAGGTGGAGGGTTGAGCGCTTTGCCTGAAACGACAGCTGACAGCACAGGGAGAGAACAGATTCAAGCAGAGTTGTAATGCTGTGATTGGCCCTTGAATTTCGTGGCCAAGTCTGATTGGTTTAACTGAAAGTATTGCTTCTAAACAGTTGATTTGATTTAAGAAGAAAGTGTAGTGATTGGGTTAATGACGTCTTCCTGAAAGAATTTGCACTGAGCTTCATTAGTTCTGTCAGAACATCAAAACAGGAAGAAAATCAATAAACAAGCCCTGCAACTTAAAAAGCTCATTTAGCAACTTAATAGTAGTCTGGCAAACATGTAATATATATTTTTGAGTGGAAGATTTGGCATTTTTCTATCTTTGGACTTTTGGTGTACATGTGTTTTATCAGATGAATGAACCATGAGTGATCTTAACCAACACAGATAGATTACCATGCCTTAAGCACTTTATTCTGCATTATGCACATTCATTTGCTGAATGCTGCTGCCCAATAAAATATAATGGTAAGATGTTCACACATTTTATTTCCTAATTATCCCCCTTATAAGTTTTCGATTCACCATCATCATTAATCCCCATTAATACAACACTGCGAATGATGGAACCAGAGAGAAATGCATCATGGAGAGATGCGAAATGGAGGGTAAGAACAGACAAAGTATCTAGTTAGACATTTAAAACATTTGAAACAAGAACAATGTAAGTGTTAATGCAAGTGCAAAGAAATAGAGGAGAAGGACCAGATGTCCTGATGTAACACAGAGTGGAATGGAGAGGTTTTTAAAGACTGGGAGTCATGGCGCCTTCCTGCTCATTAATTAGTCTTTGTGGTTTTAGAGTAATTGGGTGACAGATTAGAAAAGGACAAATGCAGTGCTGTGCTCCATGGTAATGGACCAAATCAAATCTGTAATTACAACCAGATGCCCTTTATACAACCACACACACACGCATGCATGCACACAGTTGCATTGATTTGTTTTATGTTTGACATATGAAGACGTTTATTTAATACAGTAAATAAATGAGTTTTTAGAAGGAAAGTATTATGTCTCCTACCTGAGACCAGTGAAAGCATCATGAGTCTAACTCATTTATTTCCTGTCTCTTGAGGCTTTCAGTCTCCTCTCATTCCCATTATGATCCTATATTTCTGTATTTACTGTAAGCTCGTCTGACTCTCTGAGGGGCCAAACCAATCAGAATAAAGTGCCATCTGTGGAGCATCTGCACCATTGCCGAATAGATGATGATGATTATCATGATGGGTTTGATCATGATAATATTTAACTGAATTTAAAGCAGCTATAATCAGTATTTTTACAATAACAATGGATGGATGGCTTAAATGACTACATGTAATGTGAAAGATGTTGCTCGTAGTGACAAACCCATAGGTACTATCAGTACCCCGCAGCGCTGCAGAACTTTTTAGCTTCTTTCAGCTCAATGTTTTGGTTTTCATGCTGAAAACTCATTGCACACTACCTGCTCAGCACCAAAGAGCAAACGGACAAAGTTAGCAACTAGCTGGTAAACATAGTGGAGCATTTAAGAGCCAGATATTTCCCTCAGGAGTTGTTGGGACCACAAACAGAGCTAAAAGCAGTGCGAATATTGGACTTGGACACTCATCAGACGATCAGCAACACAACTTTACTATAACTGAATGCTTTCTTTGTTTTGTGCCTGCTGGATGTGTACATTTGCACACATTCACAAGTTCCCCATATCAACGTTGTCAGTGTTGTGTTCACAGCTTGTTTCAGTCTGTTAATGCAGGTTTAAATATATGCATTATAAAATACCTGGGCTTTTGATTGGATTGTTAAAGCTGCTAAGAAGCTGATTTCTATTATTAGTAGTATTTAGCTGCAATATATAATATTGACTTTGGAACTTTTTAAAGTATGGCTAAAAACTTGTTAATTATAACATTGACATCAGCTATAGCTGTTGTCTGATAAAGTATTGATGCACTGTGAGAGCATTCATATTTGAGAGAGGAGAGTATTCATGACGTCTTTTTACTTGAGGAATGCAGCTAGTGTTTCCTGCAGCTTTAAAGGAAATATTCTCTCTTGGAATAAGAATCACCAAAAGATAACAGAGAGAAGAAATCATCACTGACATTCTAAAATATTCTGCTCTGGCTCACTTTAGTTTAGAGTATACGACATTGTATTCTAGAAAATGTGACATAGAGTATTTATGTATACACACAGACATGAGACATGAACACTCCACCACACTTTGTCTCTCCTCAGCTCAGTCAATCATATCAACTTGCTCCTCCTGTGAGTCATCCATTTAAGTTATGTTGTTAAGTGATCCAACATTTCTTCTGTACATGTCCAGAACACTCTAACAAAACCGTTTATGTTGGGGCAGTGGGAGTATCTATTATCCCTCTGGGCCATCATTCAAAAACCTATTTTTTACTGATGTTACAGCAGTGGATTCCAATCTCTATCACCTAATCCACCCCCTCATACTCTCTGTCATCCACTCTATTCTCTAATGCATACCCTAAAAGGAGTGGAGGGTTAGGGTCAGGGTTGGATTTGGACATCAGGGGTGTGTGTGGGTCACAGAAGGGTATATACAGCCCCCAATAACATACCAAGGCTTAGGGGCTCTGGGTTTGACCCTCTGTGGATGCTACCGTCTCCTCCTGTCCTTGTATTGTCTTCGTTTTCTCCTTCTTCTTTTCCTTCTGACTGGAATCATGACTTTCAGACACTCAGGTAAAATTATTAAAAAAAAAAGCTGGTGCCAACATTGGATGCTAAATGAATAAGTTATTGAATGTGTTATCAGTAATCAGCTGTAAAATGTAAAACATGTCTGCTATTGGCATGCCTCTATTTGAAGCTCAGGAAGAATTGTCCTATATTTCAACAGAATTTGTAAAACGGTTTTTAACATGATATTGGTTCCCTGTGAAAACGTCGACTTTTCATGAGCTTAGAAAAAACAGCCTTGTTTTCATCTTTGTGACAATGCATTTTAAATGTTTATTTTAGCTTGAGAAGTAGAATTGTCTCTACCCATAAAGGAACACTAAATCATTCAGTTGATCTATTTCTTTTAAAACTCAACCAATTTGAAATTTGCATATTTTTCACTAGATAAGGATTCAATTGTTCCGGGTTTTATTATAGTGCTTATACAATACGAATGGTTGAAGTTGAAATGTGTAACAATATGTAACAGTATAATCTAAGCTCACTCATCTTTTTGGAGCTTTTGTTGATGTCTTGTTAATGTGTTCAGTAACATGTTCAAACAACCTTTTGCAGCAAATTGAAGATCTACGATGCTTGAATGTCCAAATCTAAAATCTAAAACCTCCCTTTCTCTAGTTGGGGAGAATATAAATATTTTTTAATTTAGATGAAAACTAAACCAAATGATGTTTTCAGATGAAGTTCATTATAATGAGCACATAAGTTTAAGGAAGTATTTAATCATACTCATTTTTTTTCCTCCAGTCAAAAGGATGTTAAATAAACCCAGATAGCACCCAGATAGCTCAGTTGGTAGAGCGGGCGCCCATATATAGAGGTTTCCTCCTCGACGCATTGGCCCTGGGATTGACTCCAACCTGCGGCCCTTTGCTGCATGTCATTCCCCCTCTCTCTGCCCTTTCATTTCTTCAGCTGTCATGTCAATAAAGGCCTAAAAATGCCCAAAAAATAATCTTAAAAAAAAAATAATAATAATAAACTGAGCAGTTGTAGTTTTATGATGGTGGCCCCTTGTCGGTGGCCCCTTGTGGAGCTCTCTTCTATTTTTTATTTGTTAATGCATGTTGGAGAAAGGCTAAAGAACAGGCTGTTCTATGGTTTGCATTATTCTTTAATCTTTTGCTGTAATTCAGTGATGTTTTGTTCATTTTGGCTGATATACTGTCTGGGTCACTCTGCCTTTGATCATCTCACACCGCTCTGACTCACCTCTCAAACTGGGCTCACGTTGACCTTTCCTTCTCCCCAAAGGGACCCCAGTGGTACACTCCACTCCCCTCCACAGCTGAGCATCGGTACATACCACATCTATTTGATAAGGGGCAGCTGTCACACTGTTTGTAACAAAAGATTAAAGTTACTGGACAGGTCTCAACTGAAGCCACAATAGCTCCATAGTACCAGTAGCCATCACTCTGCATCTGTCTCCTTTTGTCCCCTCTGGAAGGTCAATGTGCTTTAAATAGTGAGTCCATGTCTAAAATAGATCTCTGGGCTGGCTGGGCTCAGTAATGAGACCTGAGCATTGTGTGTGATTTGACAGTGTTGGACTGGGCGGGTTTTTTTTGCTTTAGTTTCCATTAAATGCTACAAGAAAGGTGAGTGTATGCAGAGTGGGGCGTGTGATGGCTCAGTCCTCAGTCCAGTCTTTATCCCTGGAACACAGCTGCAGATAGAAACTCCTCTCCCATCTATCTATCCACACACACCCACACACACACACACACACACACACACACACACACACACACACACACACACACACACACACACACACACACACCAGTTGCACATACCACTCTCCAGGAGGCTCATCTCTTTCACACGGCTGTTTACTACATCCCACTTAAATAGCTACAGTCCCTTTTCATAAATATTTTCCTTGTCCCTATGGTTACTAGGACAAAATTGCCATACCACCCATTGTTTCCTCCTTACCGGATTAAAACGATATATGAATCACTTTTTCTAAAGTTCACACACTGCTCAGCTGCTCACTGTGACATCCTGTGTGAGAGAGAAGCGATGTAGATAAAGCATCCACACTCCACCCACATGCACAGTTGTTCCAGGAAACTACTCCGTCGGCTCCCAGTGGACATTGCCTGTGATGGGAACGCAGGAATGTTGATGATTGAAGAAGCAATTTGGTATTTACACTAACAGCCAATAAAATGACCTGGACAAAATGCAGAAAAAAAAGAAAGAGTGTGGGCTGGACCCATGGGAAGGAGGTCTTCAATGTGGGGAATGAGCCCTACGGTCTAATAATATGACCCAAGCTTTCCAGGGAGAGCTTGATAAAACGTCTGCAGGCCAGAAAGCAAGCAGACAACAAGCAGACATCTGTGGGCTGCTTTTTAACCTCACTCACACTTCTCTCATTAGTTTGGTATGCTGCTGTTAGAGCTGCATCTCACTGTGTCTTACTAATGTTAAAGGGAAAACATATAAAATATACTATGTCTGATTTCTGCACAGATTTATTTATTTTTTTACATTTTAAGGTACAGAGGTCCGATTTACAGTATCTGCCTTGGGCATCATTGTGCTGTTCACCAAACTCCAGTCATTAAATACTCATTTTTGTTTCTAATTTCTTTTATTTGTTTTTGTCTCCGAGCTGTAAAGCACTTAAAATCAACTATATGATGTTGTAAGTATGATATAAATAAATGTATTCATTGACTTGCATTGTTCAAAGATTCACGAGAATGTTAGAAAAGGCAACACTGTCCCCATCAGGTGTCTCAAGGAAACATCATGTAGGGAGGATAGGAGCTGTGCAAGTCTGACGGTCTCTGGTGTTTCTGCAGGTGCCAGGAGTTATCTCAGCTCCACCATGACTGATCGCTTCGACTGCTACTACTGCCGGGACAACCTGCACGGGAAGAAATATGTGAAGAAGGACGAAAAGCATGTGTGCACCAAGTGCTTCGACAAGCTCTGTGCCAACACCTGCGCAGAGTGCAAACGCCCCATCGGTGCTGACGCCAAGGTGAAAAAAACACAATGTGTCTGAGTGAAAGAAAAAGAATGAATGAGTAACGAAGAGAGTGACCAACATTTTTTATAATTAAGAATCAACAAAGAAATAATGATTAACAGAAATGTTAACTTAAACGTTTGTTTATCATGCTTTATATTGTATTATAATTAAATAATAAAAATATATAAAAATAATAAAATAAATAATTTCCTTGGTGTCCAAACTGTATTTGTACAGTATGCCATATTCATATAATAAGTCACTTTTTGATTGATGGTTTTTGTGAAAATACCCAAAGATGCATACAGTATGTTCTGAAGATAGAAGGTACAGCAAATGTACTTTTTGAGTTTTATAAGGTGAATTTTATTAATCCATAAAGGAACACTTAACAACACTTACTTATACTTCAGTTTATATTAAAATTTATAAATCAAATTTAGAGATTTGGTTTACATTTGATAGCATCGTCATGTAAAAAAACAACTAATCTTTTGTCAGTAATCATGATATGTGGAGCTTCATATTTATTATTTGTCTCTATGGATTTCTACAGATTCCAAGGAGAACATTAGAATAAATACTTATACTGATGTCACGTTAAACTCACATTGATCAACTGATTGATCACATGTGCTTTTACTTACCATGACCTATCCACCTTGAATTTTAAGATATCTACTATGGATGTTATTGGATTAATACAAACACAGATAATAAGTGAGGATGTATCTATCTGTTCACAGAGCTCTCCTTCTTAAGCTGTTATACAACTTGTCTGTCATACGGCTGCTTCTAAAATACTCTCACCACTCTGTCACAGGCAGTTGAACGTGTGAAAAAGATGTGTCATTACTACTAATGAGGCTTAAATACTTTACATCACATTTCCACCACCTAAGTCCCCTAACTCCTTCATGGCTCACCACGTCCCAGTTCACTTCATCTCCACTCTAATGGCTGCCACATGGGCTTGTTCTGTATTCTGGCCCTGAGCCTCAGTCCACATGATGAGTAAACAAACTCCACTTTAATGAGGTCTGCATGAGGGCTAACTAACTCACCTCGAGTCTCATCTCTGGGTTTCAGGAGCTGCACCATAAGAACCGCTACTGGCATGAGGACTGTTTCCGCTGTGCCAAGTGCTATAAGCCGCTGGCCAGCGAGCCATTCAGCGCCCGGGACGATGGCAAGATAATGTGTGGCAAGTGTGGCTCCCGGGAGGATGGCAACCGGTGCCAGGGCTGCTACAAGGTGGTCATGCCAGGTGGGTTTGAGATTATTCAGGGCTTCTTAACATTTAACATTCAACATTCAGTTTAGGTTGACTAAATCTGTGCAATTGTTTCTTACTGATTCAATCTGCATTTATATTGCTATTTCCTGACCTCTATTTCAACCTCTCTTTGGTGATCCCAACGTTTCCAAAGATACCAGATATATTACATTTGGAGAAAAGTGTAAAAATCATGCACAAAACATCTAGGATATTTGTGGGAAAGGTGCAACCACAAAAACCTGGATACTTCACTCAGCATCAGCATCATAAAGCTTCTCATACGTGTTACAAGCTGATGAAAGTTATTGTTATTGTAAATGTTATTGTCATACAGTGTGGAAAAAATGATTTAAAAAAACCCACAACACTTTTATGTTTTAGGATCCCAAAACGTGGAGTACAAGAACAAGGTGTGGCACGAGGAATGCTTCACCTGCTTTGAATGCAAGCAGCCGATCCGCACACAGAGCTTCCTGACCAAGGGTGATGACATCTACTGTTCTCCCTGCCATGACAAGAAGTTTGCCAAGAAGTGCTTCCACTGCAAGCAGGTACAAGCACAGTTCATAGTGTCCTTTCCTTTCAAAATAAAACTGTGGTACAGACAGTTCACTCTCAGCAGAATGAATGCTAGTCCAGCCTTGCAATGTTTGAGATTATGAGCCGAGTGTTTCTCTGTCCCTCAAAAAGCCCATCTCTTCTGGAGGGATCAGCTACCAGGACCAGCCGTGGCACTCCGAGTGTTTCGTGTGCCACACCTGCCGTAAGACTCTGGCAGGAGCTCGCTTCACTTCACACGAGAACAAAGTTTACTGCGTGGACTGCTTCAAGACCGATGTGGCCAAGAAGTGTCATGGATGCAAGAACCCAATCACAGGTCAGGGCAGCATAACAATGTTTTTGTCAGTATGATTGCCTTGAATGTATACAGAATGGTGGGATTGATGAAAAAATAATTTTGTATTTTCTATTCTATCCTGCACAATTAAAAAGCTTGTGCTGCTGACTGACAGATGTCCTTCTGTCTCCGCAGGGTTCGGCCATGGCACCAATGTGGTGAACTATGAGGGATACTCCTGGCATGAGTATTGCTTCAACTGCAAGAAGTGCTGCCTCTCGCTGGCCAACAAGCGCTTTGTCATCAATGGAGATCACATCCACTGCCCTGACTGTGCCAAGAAGTTGTGAACTGCACAATCAGTTGTGCAGAAGAATACCTGTTTAAAGCGGAATTGCACCAACACTGACTTTTAGACTGTTAATTTTTGTTTTGTTTTTGGGGAGTTAAATTGAGGCCTCAACAGAAATGTTAGTCTGTTTCTGAATTAGCATAAAAATGTCAATTTTGGTGAAACTTCTCTTTATAAGGGTGACAGACTATAGAAGCTCTTTCAACTAAAGATGCACTAGCTTAACTCATATCTACATATACATTATTGCAACTTGTTTCAGTGTTGGATACTAACATGGCAACAGACTTTTTGTGGGATTGTGATGTGCACTATTAGCCTAATCTAATCCAGATATGGTGCAGTTTTAGGAGACAAAAGCCTTTTTAGTGCCTTACTGGAATATTTCAGAGAATAATACGCTTTTACTTGCATACTGCTGCTTATACATACCAGATTTAATTAATCATCATCATCAATTAATCATTCACGTTGGAATGGATTATCAGAATTTTCAAAAATGTTGAGTGACTTTAAAAGTAGGTCTTTGAGATCGATGCTGAAATATAAACTGCTCATGTAATCAAGACTTTGAGTGAAGTCAAATGTAAAACAAGAATAAAAGGAGGAAGTGATGTCAAGTCTCTTATTTCTCTACAGTGAGAAATTAAAAACATGGCAAAGGGGTATTTTTGCAAGACTTTATTTGTTTCAACAGTTTGTATCATCTCAGTACATTTTAGATATATTTACAGTACAAATCTTACTTGTGGACAGGGCGTTGTTAGGTTTGTAAATCTTCCAGAGAAATATTCATATTCACAAAGTCGCCCTGGTCAGGTAGACTGATTGTCGAGGCCGAGGTAAGGACAAGCTTTCTTAGTTAACTGTGATACAATAAAAATACTAAATCTCAATCTAAGGCACCGTTCTACCCTATTGTTATAGACAATGTTGAGGACTAAGAGCAGTCAGCTCTGTAGTCGAGCCCTCAAAGATGCAGCGGGACCTTGAATAGATACAGTATCTGTTCAATCAGCAGCTACAACAGCAGCAGCCCCTCAACAGGTGCTACTCATGAGTGGAAGAAGGAGTAGGAAAGGTTTGGGTATAAGCAAGTTTTGGGTTATGAATGAGACAAATTACTTTTTCTGTTTGTCCAGAATATCACACAAGTCTTCTACGAGTCTGTACAGTAAAGCTACTCCTCGGTAACCATTCATTAAACATAGAGAGTAATTTGTGACAGTGCAAAGAGTCTCATGTTTTCTAACTGAGTAATAGATGAAAGTCAAAAGGCGGGCAGCTCTGAGAGACATGGTAAATAATGGTGGACGGTTTATGCAGTCTGTTACATTCTTTGAGCTTATTAATCAAAGCTAAGATCTAAAGCCCCTAGTCTTTATGTACAAAAGATATTTTCGTTAACCAGCAGAGAACAAGGCAAAAATCAAGGTCCACAAACCTCGTGCTCGGACTATTCAAGCACAGGCAATTTCAAGATTTCAATACAGTTCATGAAATATCCAGAAGAGACAGAAAAAAAGTCTGACTCGTGTCATATTTTGTTTGGTGGATGAACCCTGCCTCATACTACAAAGTAGAATAGTTAAGACCCGACATCCTTTGACATATTATAAAACATATTTTGATGACATTAAAAGCATCATAAAGAGGCACAGCCTTTACTCTGATCATGGGTCAGACATGTTGCGCAGGGCTGTAACAACTCACCATCAAAATGTCAACTTGTTTAGTCTCTGTGAGGCAATCTTCAGAATCAGGGCTTGGGGATATGGTGCTAAAGCCTTCTCACTCACTCTCACTCTCACTCACACACAGACACACACACACACACACTCTTGAGAAATGTATAGTGGGTCACCACTTGGCCCCTAGTTTCTTTGCTTCCTCATGTGGAAGAGGGCTGTATGTAAATTTTTCCAGGCTGCCCAAATGTAACCTGACTACACTGTCACAGGCCACGAGTTGAACAGAAACCTAACGTATTATAGCACAGCCACATAGACAGAGACTTCAATTATCCACATCCTGACGCCACCCCTAAACATGGCTTAATTTGCCTAATACTGATTATATACACACACACAACACAATAACACTTAAATATATGTAGAAATGTATTTTCATATATAAAGAAACAGCCAAATTGTATATTATACAAAATAATTGAAATGCATTTTGTCGGATGTAGCAGCTAGTGTGTTGGGTATTTTTTGACAGTTAATGGTTAATAAATGTAATTGATGTAAGGGCTGGACAGACAGAGGGATGGATGGAAATGTTTGTGTGGCTGTGTTGGTAAAGCTCGAGTTAAAACCAGACAACTGGAAACCGGATTTTTTGTTTCAGCCGAACATTCAAGGTCAATTCAGTAACAAACACATACCGCCTTAAGAAGCTCAGAAGCAGCTTGGAATTAAACTAATGGACTTCAACGGTTAAGATAGTATGTTGCAGTTATGGTTATTCAACAGTTGTGTGGCGCAGATGCAGTTGGTGGAGAGGAGACTAAAACTGAATGCAACTCAGATTCTGACGTAAATTACAATGATGTTAGTAAACAAATTCTATATACATATGTAAAAATTAAGAAAACCTAAGTGAGCCCTAAATGAACAAACTGCAGAAACTTCACTTTACATGTCAATTCACTACAGTGTTGTGAATTCATCTCCACACTATACAGCTTTAAATGTAACAGTTGGAGTTGTGCTCCTGACGCCCTCTACAGGCCAGAGAAGGAAACACGCGGTGAGAGAAGCTGGGAGACAGGGAGGACAGAGCTCTATGAAGTGAAGTAAAGTATGAATACAGGATCCAGTCCCATGTGTAAGCACATGACGGACTAAACTGTGCATGTATTAGCTTCAGCACAAGACATTTATAATATTCACAAAAATTTGAAGTTGGGAAAAAAATGGTAAGGCCATATTGCTGGATGCTGCAAAAAGCAGCCGGTCAAGTCAATTTAGATGAATCACATGCGAAACTTGGGATGCTATCCCCCACCAAACCCCGGCAGAACAGACTGTATTAACGCTCCTTCCTTTAACTTACAATATTCAATTCACACCGCTTAATGTGCATGTGTTCTGGAATATTCTCATAAAAGAGAAAACAAAAGACTAAACATATAATAACAATAATTACAATAACAAAAAAGCCAAAATTAATAAATTACAACAAATGCACCCCTGACAAAGACACAACTCTTAAAAAACATCATCAAATTTGGACACAACATAGACAAAAACAAATCTGGAGAACTAAACACAAGAGGAAGAGGAAAGAGACCTGAAGCGAGCACGTTGAAGGAATATATGGACTTTCCCTGAAGCATATTTTTAATATATATATATATAATTGTTTTAATATATTTGTTTCCTCATAATGTGGGGTGCAAATGTAGCACTTGGGGTGGTCTTTCCGCTTCACCTTGTGCTCCTCCCTAGTAGGAAGAGGAGAAAAAGCAGGAAGCTGTTTGGAACTGGTAGAGGACTTTCTTTTAAGGAGCTCAGCTGGACAGGAACTTTACAAGTGCAACAGTAAGAGGCTTCTCAGCGACGGCTGCAGCATCAAATCTCTACAGAGACACAGGAGGAAAGAATTATGGTCCATCTTTAAGAAGACAGTCACAAATGTCTAATAGGTGAATAAGTGTACATGATTCCTCACCTGACAGAGCTTCTATGGGCTGATTAGGGGAAAGCAGGGTGTTGACGGGGGTTCCCTTGTCCTCGAAGGCTACCCTGGTCCCATCTGAGCTCCCGTCACAGTTGATCAAGACCTGGTTACAGTCCTCTGCCTCGATGAGGGGCCGAGTCTTGGAGTGGACGTTGAGGTCAATGAGTTCCTCAAAGCTCCACTGGTTGGATTTACCGTTGAGACCTGAGACCAACCCCACCTTGGCGGAGTCCTGCTCATTCAGGAACTCCGAGCCCTCGACGAGGCGGCCCTTAGGGACTGGACTGGAGAAAGGGGGAGGGGAAGGTAGTGGGAGACGGTTAGGAAAGTGATTCAGCAGTTAACAATTACAATATTGTCAGCACCACTCTGAGCAGTTTCTGTGAGTGTCTCTTTAGCTTGTCTCTAATCGTACCTTACTGCCTGAGTCTCATCTGTGCTTATGCCATTGTTATTCTCCTTGTCGTCCGTCTCTGGTTTTCCGTTCACGCTGCCCAGGGGCTCCTCTCGTTGTGCCACTGGCTCACCAAAGGACAGACTACTCTCATCTTTGTCATCCTCCATGCCGAGGTCATCTGTCTGGCCTACCACGTCAATGGAGTCATAAGTCACGTTGAAAATTATGTAAATTCACACAAACGAGCCATTTGGGTAGAGTATACACAAACAACCACAAAGAGGGAAAGACACCTTCATTCTCTGTGACAAAATACCACATTCAAAAATGCTGTGATGCATACATCTTCATGGACTGATATCCTGAACCTGCCATCAGTGGGATAGCTCTGGGATGAGAACACTTACTCTGGGTTTCATAGTCCTCTCCCTCGTCTCCCTCGTCATCCTCCTGTTTATCGCCATCTCTCTACGCAGGAGAGCCAAACAGCGTGTTAACATACACTCAGTGTAGATGATGTTCTACGCAGGCTGAATGAATGCGAGCTCACCTTCAAGTCATTTTGCTCCCCTTTCCTTGTTCTCTTCATTATCTCTTCAATTCTCTAAAATGGAAAAAGAGCATATCTTTGTAAATAATGTGTCTCATTGATATCTACACAATGAGGCTACACTAAGAAAAATCACTTGAAATATTTTGATATAGGTCTGGATGATTAAGCAACATAAAGAGAAGATTCTCCATCAGTCTATCCATACCTTCTTCCTCTCCATTCGTTCTTGCTGGTTCTGCTGCATGATGCGCTCTCTCTCCAGGCGGACTCTCTCTGCCTCCTCCAGGGCCTTGGCCTCAGCCTCCTCCCGTTCCTTCTGGAGCTCGGCCTGTCTCACTGCCTCCTCTTCTGCCATTCTCACCCGCTCCTCCTCTGCTAGGCGAGCATCTTCCTCGTCTTTAATTTTCCTCTCCTCTGCAAGTTTCTTCTCCTCCTCTAGGCGTTTCAGTCGAGCCTCCTCCGCTAAACGCATCTCTTCTTCCTTTCTCAGCCTGGGAGAGTAAAGAAACCGCTTGAAAGCATGCTCACAAATAAATGCAGGTCATTTCTAAAAGTGGACATGTGAAAAAGTGGGGGTCAGTATCACCAGCATAGGATACTTTTAGCCTAGACGTCTAGCTAAAAATGCTGATCGTACGAAAACCAATAACAAAATAACCAGCAGTGTTTTACTGGTTGAAACTAGTTGACTTTCTCATTTTACTTGTGTATGTACTTACTGTACACAAACGTTTACTACAATTCCCTTAAGAGCAATTTTACTATAATTACTAGTGTTGTTGATGGTACTTTGTTCTGATCATATCTGATGCATCACTGTCATACGCAAAATGATGACAAAATTGTAATAGAACAATTCTTACTTCTCCTCTTCCTCCCTCTGTATCCTGAGCTGCTCCTCTCTCTCTTTCTGCTCCCGCATCAGTCTGCGGTTCTCCGCCAGGATCTTGGCTGCCTCAGCGGCCGAGTTGGTGCCCGTCGAGGATTTAGAGTCTGACAGATGGAAAGACAAATATAGAAAATTCATTTAGCACTTAATGTCACCCTGTCCCCCCCATTTGTCAATGTAGTGCCGACCTAACGCTGCAGATCCACTTTTGCGACACGACTGAAGCGTGGTGTTGCGATGCCTCCCTTCATTTGTACGTTGTAGGACGTCTAGAACAAAGGGCCCGCGAGAGACTTCCCCCAGTCTCCTCTGTGCTCTACT
Organism: Perca fluviatilis; assembly: GCF_010015445.1. NCBI lineage: Eukaryota > Metazoa > Chordata > Actinopteri > Perciformes > Percidae > Perca > Perca fluviatilis. The sequence continues at coordinate 24,522,430 of NC_053121.1, read as the reverse complement.
TCTATTGGATAGTCGCGTTAAATGGATTAACATGCATAAAGATGGGTATCGGCCAGCTTTGTGACGCGCAGCATTTTTTCAAATGCAGCGCCGCCTTCCTGGGATGCTTTGCGGGCGCATTAAAGTCGCTTGACGTCACCCATAGGAATAAAGTGGAGCGCGGGACGACAGAAATGTCGCACGGCCAGGTGGATCTGTAGCCTCGTGAGACCGTCCTGATCTCGCAAGGTCCAGTTTTCCACTCGCAGATCAGTCTGGCATCTTGAGATAGAGAAAATTTGGAGCCGTTCGCCAAACGACCGGGCCAATCGGCGTTGGTTTTGAGGCGGGTTAGGTGGTGGTAGACAGATGGTTTATCCAATCAGCTAACCAGTATTTTCAGCCAGCGGTAGCCCCAATTCTGTTAGCTGCTCGCTAATGCTTTTTTTCTCTTGGATCCTTCTGTTGGAATATGGACCAAGAACCTGAAAGGGTGCCTTTAATTCGTAAATTCTCGTTAAACAAATGGCAAATATCCTTTACTGACATGTTGCTTGCTTGCTGAGCTAACGAGCTATGCTTTGCCTGCAGCAGCAGGGGCTTGTAGTTGTATTTTCATACGCTTCGTTGATCTGATTGGTTGATTTGGCCCGTCTATCACCAACATAGGTGATAGACAGATGGTTTATCCAATCAGGTAACCAGTATTTTCGCCCCTTTCCAAAAGTTCTCCAACGGAAAGTTCCCAGATGGATATGCCGAGCAAATGCGAAGCAATCCATCTGGCGGAGTCAGGTTAGTGGATCTGCCCGGTAAGGGCCACATCATCTGGCCCTCCAATGACTGATGACTGGGAGAGGAGAGAAAGCCTGACTGTTGGAGGAGGTTAGCTGTGACAGAGAAAGACAGGAGCAGTATAGAGAAACAAGCCGCCTGATACAGAGTTGTGTGACTTTCACATGATCTTCTCTGTGCTCTTTGAAATTACTCCGTGGGAATACAGTCACATACAGTACACAGGGTTGAGCAATATGATAACACATACCATGAGATGAAATCAATTTGTCTATCGTCAGAGATTTTGCCATTTCATTTATAATAGTATTTAGGCCTATTTATGCCTTTAATTACTCCAAGTGTATTAGTCTCTGGTAGACAATGTTGCAAATTGATGAGTAGGACTGCTACATTAAAATATATTGTGATTTCTATCGGATATAAAAAAGAAAAAAGAAAATCAGCTAGTTAATTTGGTTGATGAATCAAAAACAGACTTCTCCTCTGGTTATTTTATATTATCATATATATATATAAAAAATATAAAATTACATATACAGGGATAACATATTTTTTTTGTTTTATTTTATAAACCCCTTTTCATACATTTCTAAAGATAAATAAGCTCACCTAAACTGTGTTGTTGGAACTACAACAATTAAGAATACAGTACAGTAGATGACCGGTTGCATGTAGAATTATTACCATTACTAAGCTATTTTATCTTGCAGAGCATGAGTCTCTCCAGGAGGTGGTAGCAGCAACAACACAAATCTTTAACAGGATGTGACTCCAGCTGGAACTTAATAAGTCTCCTGCTCCACTGAGATTTGTTGCAATCTGAGCTGCTGCCACGTCAGTTTGCAGCACACACACACACACACAAAAAAAAAAAAAAAAAAAAAAAAAAAAAAAAAAAAAAAAAAAAAAAAAAAAAAAAAAAAAAAAAAAAAAAAAAAAAAAAAAAAAAAAAAAAAAAAAAAAAAAACACAAAAAAAAAAAAAAAAAAAAAAAAATATGCATGATCTGTATATACTCTATCAGTATTTATTTTCTTTAACATTTCTACCAATGATAACCAGACTGAGGATTACTTTAATTCTTTAAAGTAACAATTTCTAATACACAAAAACAAAAAGTAACAATTATTTTAGGACAACCCGGCATTACTATTTTGGGCTCCAAAAGCTTTTTTCTCCTCCTTTTAATTGCTTTTGCACTCCCTTGGTTCAGTATGAATAGTGTAAAGACTAAATGTGACGCCTTTGTGTAGGAACGATCTTTACTTGTAAAAGATGAAGGGACATCCAATTATTCATAGGTGATGATCTAGTAACAAGATCAGTAAAATGTCAATAAAGAAATTACTTGGATATTTTTTGGGAGTGTAATTAGGTTTGGACCCCAATGGCAAAGAACTTCAGTAATATTTATTTAGTTGAGATGAAAAAGATGTCTCGCTGGATCACTTCCCTCTCTGAAATTGACAGCATGTCTCAATGCACCAGTGCAAACATCCTGGTTGCCAGAATAAAGATCAGCCTTGGCAAATATTGGTACTGACTAATTAAAATCTGTCAGCCGACCATGATAGTTTAGTCTGCCTTTATATGGACCTGTTTTACATGTTTTGTACTAATGTGAAAGACCTTCTATTGTGTTAGATATATTTTTAAAGAAGTAGAATAAAACATTTATATTGTGAACTGCATTCTTATCACTGAGAATTGCTCACCATCTTTCTCTTTGGTCTTGCTGGAATCAGAGGACTGTGGGGAGACAGCCTGGACCGGACACAGATCCTTGGACTTGGAGTCCCTCTTTCGCAAGGTGGGGGCCCCTGTTGGAGTGAGAGCTGGTTTCTGGATAGGTGGAGGTTTGGCTGATGTAGGCTGGGGGGATGGGGGGCGTTGTTTCATTGCACTCGGTGAGGGTGGGCGTGTCTTAGGATTTTGCCTGTAAGAACGAAGTGTGAGTTGTGTCTTTTTGTGTTTTATAATGAAATCAAAATGAAAGGCTGCATCCATGCTAGAGTAAACATCACTAAATCTGTATTGGAAAAGACTTGTAGTCATACTTGGATGCTGTTGGGGAGGGGGTCCTCTTTGGGGCTGGATTGGGGGCTGGGGATGGTGAACGGTTGCGTCCCATGGTAGTAGATGGGGAGGCAGGACGTTGACCTCCAGGCGATGTAAACTGCTTGTCTTTCTGTAGTTCCACAGCAATGGGACAGAAGTGAGGAAGTCATTTATGACAGTCACTGAACAAGGAACATGCTAAGAACTCAAAGTTATCTTATTGTCATTGTTAATTAAATATCAATAGATAGATAGATATAGATAGATAGAGATAGATAGAGAGATAGAGATAGATAGATATATATAGATATAATATAGGATTTACTTTTAACACATCATCAGGGCTCATAGCCTTAGGAAAATACTGTATGTTTTTTTTCTAATATATCCCATTAATCATTTTGTGATCCATAATGTTGACCCTGATGGATTTCACAATAACAAGGGTGCCTATTATAACGGAGTCACTTTAACTAAAATGGATCATTTAACTGCTTTTTAATTCTGCCTCTTTTAGTTTCACTGGCATTTCAAACATTGACACAATGCTGGTGTGAAGGAGCCATGGGTCAGGTTTTAATTAATCTATTTTCAATGCACTTGTGCCATGTTTGGCCCATAAACAGGACGACAGCAAGGCCAACCACGTGACACTCAGACAGACACAAATAAACAACAACAACAAGTACACTCCCCTTTTCAAGACTTGAGATACAACGCATTTTATGTTTCGATCGAAGAAATTGCTCCTATAATAAGGTGGTTTAGCTTTGGTCACACAGCTTGATAATCCTTTTCTTGAGAGGATGGGGAGGAAAAGCAGGACAGTAAACAGGCGATTGGCGTACGGTTCATAGTAGGGACAAGACATTCATTTCCTATTGATGTCCTATTGATACCATTGGAGCAAGAACAGTATATAGACAGTGTTTTTGTAGAAAAAGGGGTCCAGAAGTCATCTCAAAAACACACAGCAGTAACAGCCATTTACTGTACTTTACCACCACGACCCTAAACCCATCATAATATCCTTTAATAAGGAAAGGGAGGAAGCTTGCAGAAGACCTACACAGTTTGCACCTTTAAAGTTATTTTCTTATACATTTTGATGATTTGTTAATGCCCACTGTAGGCAGGCAGCCTATCTTAGCTGACATGAAAGACACAATTTAACCAAAGTGTCTGGCAATGCCTGAGTGATAGACTGTGAATTTCAATTATTTCCACACCAATCTGTGCATTTGGAGGAGAGAAGATTGAAATGGTGAGGAAAGTCAAAGGCCTTTGACATTAAGGGCCTAGGGTAAGGGTGGAGTCTGATCTGTCCATAATAAGGCCACTGTGGATCCCTTTGACTCATGCTACGACAATGAGACCCTTCACAGCCACAGAGGATGAGGACAGGCAGGTTGTGAGAGAGAGAGCCAGGCACGACTGGACACCAAATGAGAATATCTAAGACATCACTTATGAGTAGTAGTAGGTAGGATAAAGTAGGGTAACATTTTGGCAATGTATGAACAAGTTCATATTATGAGTGACTAGCAAAGGTTTAAAGAACAGCTGGAGGAACAACATTTCCCTATAATTAGCATCCTGCCATAGTACTTTGACAGGCAAATGTAGCCGGATATGTGCATATAAATCAAATCTACTTATTTCTCTGAACAATGTCATTTTAATGTTGGAAGCAATGCACTTAAAAACATCTGTGTGCTATCATAAGGTATTTCTCTCTTCCACTGCTACCAACAATTAAATCTGTGTCCACTGTAGGGCTGCATGATATTAGGAAAATATGCGATAACGTTGTTGAATATCGCTATAACGATAGTACTTGGGATAAATAAACAGACAGTATTAAACTGTACTGAGTCCTGCCTTTCTTCACTTTCAGTATTCTGCTAAAATACAACAATTTGTTGAATTTAAAACAAATGAAAGGAAATAATTTTTATTGAACAAATTGAATAAAAAAGGCACCACTAAAAAAAGAATGACAGTTACACTTCAAAAGTGCAGTTTTCTGATATTTTCTTTTAACTAACAAAACAAAAATCTGAGTGTCTGCGATATGTCGCACCCTTTCACGATGTGTTTATTGATATTGATATTGTTGATATTTCGATGACGATAAAAAAAACAATATATTGTGCAGCCCTAGTCCACTGCTAAAATGTTTTTATAGTCAAGATTAAATCCAATAACTTTCCTTATGGAAATAAAACCCTTCTATTGCTGGTGATTAAAAAGGCATAAATAAGGTTACAAAGACAGCACTATTTCCTAGCAATTACCTTAAACTTTATAATATTCTTTTATTTTGTTTTCAATAATATTCAGTGTCTAACTTATTTCTACTACTTCATACTGTAGCAGTGCGGTTCCACATATGTACAAATGTAAATGTGTCCATTATCGCGCTGTAGTTTGAATATGGACAAGAGTAGAAGATACCATCTAAAGTCCGGTTACTCCATCAGTAAATGGAAACTGACTTACTAACACAGGGCTGAAAATAATTCAACATTATCCTTTTGACCACATAACTTTTATCATTAATTAATTTATACAATTCTCAAATGAGATATCGTTAAAATCTAACAAACAGATATGATGTTATAACAGGGTTTTTCATACAACACTGATAATTAGGCATACAAAGCGACTGGACCCACTAAATGAAACCTTATCAAATCCTTTTCAGCATCTTTCCCTTCCAATACTGCACAGTAAACAGACCTCCTCTTGGAAACAAGTCTGTCAGCTAGCGCATGCACTGCCGTTATACACACATGCATGCTAAGTATCAATACTCGCATAGCCATATAAGATACACATACTGTACACTGTATAGTTGAGGATACAAAACTGCAGCTCAATGTGGTGGGAACAGGAAGAAAATGTAAGATTTCACTTCAGATCATTAACAGCATTATACATTTCTTTAGTAAATGTCTGATGCAAACGTGTTCTCACCAGTGAAGGGTCAAGGGCTCCGTCGGCCGACACAGAGGTGGTCATGCTGCTCTTCTGCCGGTCAATGCTGCGGCTGCGCACGGGTCCCCGCGGTGGATGCAGGGGACTGGCAGAGGCTGAGCGAGGACACAGGTGACACTCTGGTAAAGGACACAGTCATCGCAGGGCCAGGGGAGCACAACCAATGGGAGGCGTAATAAGCGGCCGAGTTGGGCAGCAAAGCAGCAAAAAGCCAAATGAAAAGAATGAAGAGAGTGGAGAAAAAGAGAGAGAGAAAGAGGGAGAGAAAGAGAGAGGAAGGGAGGGCAGATGATGGTTGAAAGAAATGCAGAAGTGTTTTTGTATGGGGACAAGAGCACAAAAAAAGCGATTTGTTAGATGTAGCACTTTAGGCAGGCAACAGCTTGATTTCTGAAGCTTTGATTGGGCTGGAGATTACAGGAGACATGAGCAGCAGAAAAAAACAAAAAAAAACCCAGACACTCCACAGGTGCCAAAGCCTCTGGACACAACAAACCAGAACACCAAGCACCACAACACAGCACACACTACACAAAACCTACCACTAACCGTTCAATACACACGGACACATATTACACAGATTTATTAGTACACTAAACGCACAACAAATGTTCATAGTGTTGTTTGTGTTCAGTTAAAGAAACTAAAAGAATTTAAGTAATTTGCAATCTTTCTGATTTAGTCCTTCCTGCCATCATAATGTAACTCCCCTGACTTCAGATCAGACATTAAATGCAACATTTGTGGTTTCAGGACAAATCCGTCTCTGGCACAAGCATTGCCTTACAATTTCCAAAGCATTAAACAGTCAAACAAATCTCAATTGTATGTTAACAGGATAAATAAGTGTAAAATGTTGATGCCGAGCTGCTTAATAACTATAACTGTCATTACCACAGAGTTTGAGTGTTGCCGGTGGTGGCAAGGAAAATTAAGGCTGTTGGCCATTGGCTGAGCTTGCAGTGTCAGATTGAGGGATAAGCCATGATAATCCTGAGACCTGAAGAACTCTCCCTGCCACGGTCTGGTCACAAATGTGTTTTGCAATTCATTCTGACTGCACACTAGCAGCTATAGGGACTATGAAATTTACCCTACCCATGAGCTACCACTGATACTGCTGCTAATGCGATGGGTCATCTTTCTACTGGGGCTATACTTAGCAGAAGATCTATAGCCGCTAATGGGTTTGTATTGGCCGTTCAATAAACACCACAACCTAAAACCAACACGGGAAATACAGATGCAACTTTGGAGTGAGTCAGTGCTTTACAGTATGGCTATTTCCATCTTAAAAAGAAAAATAGTCAACAAGAAAAATGCAGTATTCATCAGTGTATGTCAGGAGATTTATCACGGGTTGTCTATGCTGGATCTGGGACTATGTATATCCTCAAACGCTGCCTTATGTAATGTAGATCACTTCCATCATTGCATAACACAGAAATAGTTCACATAAAATGTAAGGCATGCAAATCAACTGGTGAGATGTAAAACTCCACCTTAATGGCTTCAGAGCATATTTTACTAGACATTGTCAGCCCAAAATCTAGTGCTAGAATGGTGACATATTGAATTTGAGTAGTGTGACTTTAAGCCCATATATTCTATGAAAATGCCAGTAATTACTTTTTCAGCAACGTGTACTGGAGTCCCCAGCCCTCTGGTCTCACTACCAGAACACATGCAATAGCACAAGAGTCTCATTCTGACCTAACAAGAACCAACAGGTAAGCAGCTTAGAGCAAATCTCCCAGCATGGACCCTGAGGTTCTTCAGATGCAGAGAAATGCTCCCAGCCAAGTCAGCCCTGCTCAGCTCAGCACACAACAGCCAATTGTGTCAGATCTGAGAGCGCATGTGAGCTGGACCCGCGTATGTGTGTGTGTGTGTGTGTGTCAATATTTACTGAGTACTACTTTATGCTCTCTCACATGAGTGTACTTTGCTGCAAATAATTCCTGTATATACATAACATAAACAGCTGATCGTTACAATAGCTGATTTTAAAACACAGGGAGCAGTGCAGCGACTTCTGTAATTCCACCATCACCGCCAAGAGGCCACCATTCACAAAAGCACGAGGGTCTGCAGCAGGGTACTGGGATATGAACTCAGATCTAATGAAGTGATACTGGGAGTGACTGGGCTGACTTTCTACTGATGAAATGAGAGTAAGTAGAGAGGACCAGGGTCTATGTCTAGCCATCCTTCCTCTCGGTTATGGTCTCCTAGGTTACCTGGAGCATCTGTTTTTTCAGGGGGGGGGGGGGCAGCTGTGAGGTCCTTCGCTTTAGGGGGTGAGCAGGCTTAGCCTAGGCAAAGACCCTCCCCGTCCACACAGTCCGACCGCGGCGGGCGAGCTACACGGCCGAAAAATCACCCGAAAAAAAGAGGAGAACAAAGAGCCAAGTAGGAAAGAGTGGATAAGAATGGGGGATGAAGGTAAAACAAAGAAAGGGGGGAGGGGTCAATGAAGTTTAGAAAGGTCACCATGTGATTTAACCAACAGGAAAGAATCAACATTAACAACCAAAGGTTATGTCTCAAAAATCTTACATGGGTCCCCTATCAACTGTCTTTATCCTGTTAACTTTCAGTGATATTCAATAAAATGAGGATAGTTAGTAAGAGACAGTAAGGAAAGGATGCCATGGAAGAGTGCTGAGACAGACCAAAGACTGATTGTCTGGTAACTGAAGATCAGTAAAACCGTAGTCAAGGTAGACAATGAGGTCAAATCAATGGTCACTTGAGGTAGAGGGAGGTGTGCTGATGGGAAAAAACAATCCATTAGTGAACTTCAAAGTCGGCAGAGGAAAACTATTGGGTAGGAACATGAGAAGTGAAACAAACCTAAAAGTGATAGGGCAAGTGACTGTGACCAGGCAAGAGTCATTTAGCTTCTGCTGTGCAAACATCTCTAAGGTTAATATAAAGGTGACAAAATTGATTAAAATGAGGAGGCTGACTAAAAATGGTCAGCTCTGAACAAGTCAGGATATTATAAATGCACTATGGTGGACATTAATTTCACAGCAGAAGCCAGGAGCTCTTGCTTCCATGGGATGAAAGAATTAACAATTCCCTATTTCGGTCGTTGTTGCTATCTAAGCTACTAAGTAGACATCGTACCAGAAGAAGAGTTAAATTGTTGACAGGTTGATTTTGCCACGTCCCTAAATGCTAGCTCTTCAAAAAGGAGAGTACAGAGCCACACATTTCCCTTTGGAGCCCCTTACTGAGAAGACATCTGTTGCAGACAGACTTGTTTGTTAGCTGTTGAGTGCTAGCCCCTGGAGCATAGCAGCACAGCTCTGCAGTGCACTACACCCAGGTATTAAGAATCTGGGCTATTAGTCTGAAATAAGGTTATAGTTATGAAAATGTGTTATGTGTGGGAGCTTTTGGATTAAATAACTTTAATAAATTGTTATTTTGCATATATGAAGTAGTAAGTCAGTATGAATGATGGTAGCTGTGTTGTATTATTGTCTCTAACCACACAGAACAAACACGTATACACAACAGGAACATTTGTACATCATCTGCACGGATGCTGACAAACAAAAGCATTGGTGGTTAATGGCAATACACAGACTGCATTTGGAGTTGCTGTGGTCAATTCTGTGCTCTGGGGCTGCTACGGTGGGATGGCACTGACAAACACCACACTTTAGCACGAGCCTAGTGACTTAAATCCAGCTATGACGTCATCTTGAAGGGAGAATACAAACAACACTTTGTGACAACAAAACAATTAGACTGTGTTAGTGCAGACACGGCACACAACAAAACCATTCCCATGTTGTCACGTGAAAATAAAAAAAGGTTGAAACAAAGATCAGCTGTGAGTGAGAAACATGGCACAGAACAGGATCTGGTAGGTTAAGACAGCAGAAAGGTTAAGGCATACATGGAATGAGTACTGTGTTCCCAGTAAATTACAGACACACAGTTTAGAGAGGCTTAGCAGCTGCATAGGGGTAATTCAGCAGTCAGTGAGAAGATTTAGATCAGAATATAGACAAAAGGAACACAGAAAGAGGAGGTGGCCAGTTTATAGACCCATGTAGCTGATGACACTGAAATGAGCCAAGAGTTATCCCCAGAACCTCTCAGTAGCCAAGAGTGTTGATACGATTTTAAAACCGAGCAAATTCAGAACAAGCAAGCAAGCCGTTAACATCACAACAGCATGCTTGTTATTCAAAAGTGGAGGCCTGAGTGGTGCAGATAAGGGCATGAGAAAAATTATAACTGATTGTTCATGCTAGCCACCTTGATCATCCGTTGTCCCCTTATCAGGCTTGGCGGGGGTCTGTGCTCTGCCCACACTTACTCGTGTGAGGGAGGAACTTCTCTTCCTGACGGAACGGCCTACGGACATGAAAGTGGAGTTATAGCCGAGCAGGCACTGGGAAGGAGTCAACAAGGAATCCCCAAAGACAGTTTACAAGTCATGTGCCCTTCATTTGGCCCTTATGTGAGTCACCAGGCTAGGGAAGACCGCAGCTGATGTGAAGTATAATAGACAATGTCTAGGTACACAGAGGAGAGCTGAAACTGCCCTATCTGATAATTCAGGACAGGTCCCCTGTTCTAGTATTAATAGCTGCAAGTGTTTGAACCATTAGCATGCACAAAGTCAGATTGCTATGTTGTCATAGCTGTGATAGAGTTTGTTTTGTAATGGAACTTATTGAATATTTTCTCCATAAACTGTGGTTTGCTAAATTGTGCACTGTACAGCATCTCTGTTATAAAAGCAAAGTGTGGGATGGAGAGGGGATCTTTTGCACCTGTCGGTTCCACCTGAAGTTTTTTGCCATCTTCCTTACTGGCCTGAGCAGCATTGCCATTGTTAGGCAACCGGTTACAAGACGAACTCCTCGGCTTAACACCTGAGAGACAATGATGAAACACCCAATGGTGAATTTATACAGTGCTCTCTTGTGAATGGTGCAACGTCTCTCAGACTTTTTTAGAATATATTCATAGGCCTGGGAAAGGAAAAGCGTTAATATTAAACAACTTGAGAGGTATAGAGAAATCACCAGTATCAGAAAGAAGAAATGGCACTGGCAGTGCATAGAAGCTGTGGAGAAATATAAATCAACTTGATTGTGGTGATTATTTTTTTCAGCAAAAATCAAAAATACTTATTGTGAATCAAATGCTTCGGAATATTGTGAAAGGCTTCTAAACCACTATGAGCATACAGTATTTATTAATGAATCACCAGTTTGTGCTTGGGAACCCTTCTGATTCTGAAAATTTGATTCAGTGCTTCATAGAGGTTCATAGTGAATGGATTGAGAGGCCATGCTACTTTATCATTAGCTGGAACTAGAGACAGAGGGCTAAAGTTTTTTACCAGTCTGTCAGTGCTCCAGTGAGCCTGTGTGTTAAACCCTGGATATGGAGAGCACAGGGGTCAGAGTTCACTCCAGGCTTAAGAGTTGGAAAAGAAAGTGTTTGTTCCAGATAATCTACAGTCTGTCACTTGATAGATCTCAGTACACCAATAATCACAGTAATATGTTTACCTGGTTGATAATAGACTGTTTGGAACATACAACATTGGTTAAGACACAGCACAGCAATGCAGGGAGGGTAGGAGGTAGGGTAGGAGGGAGGGTAGGAGGAAGGGAGGCAGGGAGGTGGAGTAGGAGTAAATGAAGAAGGGGAAGGAGGGAGGGAACAGAGGGGACTTACTTTTGTCAGGAGATTTGATAAGGGTGGCAGAGGAGGAGGATAGGCGTTTGCTGATGCCAGCCTCGGACAGCTGTTTCAGGTTCATGGTGGATGTGGAGCGTTTGTCCACTAAGATGGAGGAGGAGAGACAGACAAGGAAGGCGGGGTTTACACGGGGGGCTGGCCAATAGAGGAGGGAATTTGGGTGGGAGTACAGGACTCTGAAAGATCCTAATACCACTAATATGCAAAAGATGATATGCTGTTTAATTAATATACCTAAAGTCAAAATACATAAAAACTATATACACCGATATACATTAACCCGTTGATCTAATGTGCTACTAATGCAGTGCACATTTAATGATGCACTTAGCAAAACACATGATATACGTCTTTGCTGATAAATATTGTGTTTAACATGACAATGTACATTTTTAACAAACCATAACAAAGGTGTTGGTTTTAGAGGCAGGCATGGTGGTTAGTAAAAAGTGGAGAGCATCACCAACATTACATGATCTGTGCCAGAGAATCCATAGGGGATATTAGTCCTTTTTTGTGTGTGTGTCAATCGAATGGGCATCCATGCAAAGTTGCCCATATGACCCAGAAGTGCTAGATAGGGTGAGTGAGTGAAAAACCGAAAGCTATATTACCAGCTATTCACCCAGCAATAGGCACATTCAGAACACATGCCCCATACAAAAAAAAAACTGTTAGTGAAAAGCTGCCGGTTAAACTGCAGGTGGGGGTTGGTGGGGTGGAGGGGTTGGTGGAAAGCATAGTAGGTAACCAAGCTAACTAGAGTGCCGGTGCCAGTCCATGCTGTGTTGCTACATTGGTGAGCAAATTATCAACAAACAAAACCTTGTTGACTCCTTGGTGGCTTTTCTGGCGAGGCAGAGGAGATAACTATAGTTACTGGAGATGAGGTGCCGGCATCACAGTCTCCTGTGGGAAAAGACAGCTCTCAGAGAGGAGCGGATAAAACAAAAGATGCTGAGGCACATCCTTCATAGAAGGAAAGAGAGAAGAGGTGAAACCTGGCTGGTAGCCATCAGCCTTTGTTTGACCCCCAGTGCCTAAAGCACTAAATACACTGGCCTGACTTTTTAGCACCAAAGAGTTATCTCGGCAATATTAACAAAATCTAATTTAAGTGACCCATGTATTTGGAAGTTACAAACTTTCTGCAAATGTATGCAGAACATTGTGGTTTATTGCTTGAGTGTACAGAGGGGGTTAAGTGATATCGCATGTAGTGTTGTGAGAGTGTGACAGACTAGTTACAATTGTCATTGACATATCTTCAGATCTCAGTAAATAATTAGTTATAATTTTATTTTACTGCATGACAAAACAGGGCTTGCATAATTGCTGATAGCTAACAATATTTGACAGTACTGTTAGCAATATCTGATTATATTTTTAACTTGAACAAAATTAGATTGTTGAAAGTTTCCACTTTCACAGTCTGAAAGGGAGCCTCTTCAATGCTTGTGGGTTCTGATTTGAAGCTATTAAGTTGGGAAGCTTAAAAAAAAAAAAAAAATGTTTTGCATCATTGACTGATAACTATTATTATAGATGCCCCTGAAAATGACTGAAAAATATGTGATTCAACCACGAATTTCTCTCATGCATATCACCCAAGCTTACAACAGGTAGATTTTTGTGGTGAAACAGTAAAAAGACACCTCTCTGTATAGCTTGAGAGCACTTTTACCACTTTGATTATCGGTTGCTGGCAAAAAAAAAAAAAAAAAAGAGCTTTAAATTGCTTTCATATACATTGTGGCTGGATTCAACCCCACCTGTGGTGAAACCTAATTACATTGTAAACTTGACTACTTTCAATCATATCTAAGAAGCTTTTGGTGTATCCTAAATGGCTCTGCACCATGGTAAGCATATGGTGAAAGTCAAATTGAACAAAAGTAGAAAGGAAAGGGTGAACTTTTTAAGGTGATGGAAGGGCCTCTACCTGTTCGTCCATCTGAGTCTGTGGACAGTCCGCTCCAGGACCATCTTTTCTGCCTCTGCTCCACTCGCTGACTGCGCTCCAATGTCCGCCGCATCACTGCCTCGTAGTGCTCCTGCAGCATTACAGGGGTAGAGGAACAAAAAAAATGCAAGTCATTTACAGCAGAGCAATATTGGTACCTAAACCAGAAGCAAAGAGGACCTGGCAAGGTTATAATCATACTACAATGTATGCATAACTGTACTGTCATCCCATTAACACTGTCTTCATTCTAAATTCTCTTCCTTTACACATAACACACACACACACACACACACACACACACACACACACACACACACACACACACACACACACACACACACACACACACACACACACACACACACACACACACACACACACACACACACACACACACACACACACACACACACACACGTATGTAAACCTGTGTTTCTATGTATATTCAATAATTTTAGTTACAAGAGAAAAATCTACGAAGCAACAACAAGAACTGCTCTGAGGCTCTCAAGACTTGAGCTACCTTTTCCTCTTCCTGTTTCTGCTTCCTCTTCTCTTCCACAGCCAATCGTTTCTGCTCCTCCTTTCTTCGCTGTTCATCAACCTTTTTCTGACGCTCCTCCATCTGACGCTCCACTTGCATCTTGGCCTTGCGCTCCCGCTCCATGATCTGAGAGTCTCGCAAAACTGACCGCGCATACAGTATGTGCATGCAGGCAGGAAAGAAAGTCACTTGTTATTATGTTGCCTTAGGCATAAATAATTTCACACAGAAACTGGGATCGCCCTCTTACCCTGTTGTCTCTCTGCCTCCTCTCGCCTCTCTTTTGCCACTCGCAGCCGGTCGTCTATTCTAAGTGCTGCACCGTCAATGACTGCATACACATACATGTGTATATGTGGTTAAAAAGGTAAAACATATGCAGCAATGCATATTCACAGAACGAAGGGGGGATTCGCAGCATAGTGTTACAAAGGTTTTGCATCAGGCAGGCAGATGTGTACATGTGACGCTCATTAATGAGCCTTTGTCAACTGTTGCAGTAATAAGATGATGACTAAGGTTTACCTGCAGAAAGCTACACCGACAGGGTGGTGGAAGTGGATTGTGTTGCATCTAATGGTTCAGATTGTGGAATACAATAGAGCGGTGACAGGGCAGTAGCTCTGGGAACTAATCTTTTTCTGTGTCAAGGTGTGGTGTCATTTACCTGGCCTACTCCCCCCCTGAGGTTTAGCTGGTGCGTTGGTTGTAGGTCCTGGGCTGTTCCCTGCCAGGCTGCGCCGCTCCTCGGCTTGTGCCTGTGCAGCTGCAGCTGTATACAGGAAAACACACAGACACCCACAGTTTACACACAGAGAACTAGACTCCCATCATGTAATGTCTGACAAAGCAGGAATATCAAATCATATCTAGGTATCAGAGTTGCATTGGGTACTCCAAACAAATCAAGTTTAAATCAGCTAATTTTCTCTGTGCTTTGTTTTCGAGGAATGCTAGTTCTAGAAAGATCCAACGGATTTGAAGCTGCAGAACAATCCAGCTATTCAGCCATCTGACATAACCCCCCCACTCATGGTCAACCCTGTAGCCAGCCATACACTGCTCGGAGGAATGGGCTGCTGTGAGAAACATATCTGGAATCAAACCCTTGTGAGCTTCCTGGTATTCATCTTATATGCCCAGGGATGTGCAACTACTCCATAAAACAAAATCATAATAATATACAGTACAGGCCAAAAGTTTGGACACACCTTCTCATTCAATGTGTTTCTTTATTTTCATGACTATTTACATTGTAGATTCTCACTGAAGGCATCAAAACTATGAATGAACACATATGGAATTATGTACTTAACAAAAAAAGTGTGAAATAACTGAAAACATGTCTTATATTTTAGATTCCTCAAAGTAGCCACCCTTTGCTTTTTTTGATAGCGCCGCAAACCCTTGGTGTTCTCTCAATGAGCTTCATGAGGTAGTCACCTGAAATGGTTTTCACTTCACAGGTGTGCCTTTTCAGGGTTAATTAGTGGAATTTTTTCCCTTATTAATAAAAAAGCAAAGGGTGGCTACTTTGAAGAATCTAAAATATAAGACATGTTTTCAGTTATTTCACACTTTTTTGTTAAGTACATAATTCCATATGGGTTCATTCATAGTTTTGATGCCTTCAGTGAGAATCTACAATGTAAATAGTCATGAAAATAAAAAGGAAACGCATTGAATGAGAAGGTGTGTCCAAACTTTTGGCCTGTACTGTATAATACAAAATTAAATAAATTTAGGACAAATTTCATTTGTCATCCTGTGCTTGCGGTACATTTTTTCCACACTGCTCCTTTAAACATGCTACAACCTAACTTTACTGTAAGGGCACACTACTGATATCTTCCTTTGTATTTTTGTAGTATGTATGTGTGCGTGGGTGTCATATGTCAGTGAGCCTATGTGTATGTATGATGTGTAAGCTATTCGACACCTTAATTTCCTTCAGGATAAATAAAGTATCTCTCTCTCTGTTTTTGTTTTACAAATTTTCTTTTCTAGCACCACATTGGGGGAAGATGTCAGTGTGCATGCAATACACTGCAATACCCATAGACACATTGAGCATTTTCAGATAGTGGCAGTACCGACAAGGGGTCAATAGCACGTTCTTTAGCCAAAACAATTAACAGGAAAATTATGCTTAGGAGATACAGGGGCAGGAAGGAAGGAAACCGCGAGGACACGATCAAGCTTTACGCGCCCTGGTATCAGCCCGTTCTCTGTCTTTCTGTGTCAGTGTGTATTCAGCATTACAGAACAGCTGACAAAGAGGCAAAACGATGGTCAGTCATGTGATATTCACATTACTGATGAACACTTCTCACTGTCTCCAACACTAACACCATACGGTTTCCATTACCATAAAAATAATGATTGCTATTTGCATATATTAATACTAGGGCTGTCAATTGATTACATTTTTTAATAACGATTAATCGCAAAAAAAATTTTATCTGGTCTAAATGTACTTTGAAAGGGATATTTTATAATAAGTTTTTAATGCTCAAGTGGTATTTGAGACTCGACTACTCCTTTGGTAACTCAGTTCACTTTGACAGTACATATTTAGCAAATAACTTTAGTCGTGTGGAGAGAACCATGTGGAACTGCTTTGAAATTCAACTTGCCATTAAAAAGACCCTTTTATGTATCCATTTTTACCAAGGAGCTTTGTTTCTGCTAGCCATCCACTCCCATTCATGGATGTATTATAAGACCTTTAAGACCCGATCCCATTCCGCCGTCTCGACTCCCCGCTGCAGCCTGCGGGCAGCCCCCCCTCCTCTATTGAGTGCCTGCATAATATGTTAAGAGGGTCTAAAAAGTCGCTAAATCTAGCGAGAAGTCGCCAAGTTGGCAACACTGTCCACAATGTTACTGCTGCAGCTTCCTGATTTCCCAAACTACAGAGCGAAATCACAGAACGTGCTTGCGTTAATAGGAATGTGCGATAAGTCGTTATTAACGCGTTCATTTTGACAGCCCTAATTAAACTTTCTGGCAAAATTACTGTTATTATCGATACATTACATACTTATGTAAACCAGTCTCTTTTAGAAAGACCAGACTGTTTCCACAAGTTTATTTATGGTACTACAAAGCACATTTACTTTACATCACCAATACCGTTTTGTGGGAGTTAAAGGAACACGGCGACTTATTGCGAGTTTAGCTTATTCACCGTAACCCCCAGAGTTAGACAAGTCGATACATACCCTTCTCGTGTCCGTGCGTGTTGTAACGCTGTCTGACGGCTCCACCGGTAGCTTAGCCTAGCACAGAACCTGAGGTAACTGGTTCCAACTAGCCTACTGCTGCGAATAAGTGACAAAATAACGCCAACATGTTCCTATTTACATGTTGTGATTTGTAGAGTCACAGCTTGTACAAATAACAACGTAACATGAGACACAGCCATCTTCTAACCGTAAACAAACCGGGAACTATACTCTCAGACAGGCTTGCTGCAAGGCAAATCATTCCGCCCAAGTACTATATTCTTCTGCCTGAGAATATAGTTCCCAGTTTGTTTACGGTTAGAAGATGGCTGTGTCTCATGTTACATTGTTTTTTGTACACGCTGCGATTCTACAAATCACAACATGTAAATAGGAACATGTTAACTTACTTCAATTGGACGAGGCACGATAGGATTGCTGGAACCATTCACCTGCATTTTCCTGTGCTGGCCGGCATTCAGCTGGAACCGAGATCATACAACGCGCAAAAAAGGTATGTATCGAACATGTCTAACTCTGGGGTTACGGTAGAGCTATAAGCCTAATTAAGTCGGCATGTTCCTTTAAGTAAAAATGTGCAGATTGTTAAGAAAGTTCAGATATCTGAGCTTTAAAACCCCCCACTGTTTCAATATTATTTGTTTGATGTTGTGTCACAGAAAAGCCAATCGAATGTTGACCACATGTACATACAGCACAACAGTACTGCTTCTCCCTCATCTTTCAGAAGGGAGACAAGATCAGAAATGCCAAGTACTCTTGTAGTTTTGTTAATCTCACCAAAATTCCTGCAGCCACAATGTTTTCAGATCTGCTCTTTGCCATAAGTAGCCTCTAAATAGGGGTGGGTATATGTCATTTTATTTCGCAATATCAATATATATTGTGATACAACTCTGATGGAAGACAAATTTATATTATGTCCCTGCAATATGGTCACCTCCACCCCTAACTGGAAAAGTAATTAAGATAAAGTAAGATATAATAGGGCTGGGCGATATGGAGAAAATCAAATATCACGATATTTTTGACCAAATACCTCGATATCGATACCACAATGATATTGTAGTGTTGACTATTGGTGCTTTCACAAAATATTTACACAATGAGATTTTTGATAAATAATCATCAATAATGTGGATATAATGGCGTGAAGTGGTTAAAGGCAAATACAGTTACAACAGTCTGGTGAGTTCAGAAAATGACATAACTTCACTGTAATGCAACCTTTAAAACCAGGAAAAGACAACACTTATGCCATATTACGATATTGAAAATCTAAGACGATATCTAGTCTCATATCACGATATCGATATAATATTGATACATTGCCCAGCTCTAAGATATAACACCAAACACACTCAACGAACTAAATCAATGGAAGGCTTTTCTTTATAAACCAGCTTTAGGAATGGCAGCTTTATTTGCCACCAAGGTAAGCTATAGACATTTGTCTTTAAAAGAAGCAGCCGTAGCGAATTGAAATGGTTACACGAAGGCGTGGAAAACACTCATGCTGTGCCCACCACAGAGTACCATGTCCTATTTGTATGGAAATACACTCTACTACCTTACTCTCTGGAAAGCAGAGGGGACAAAGGGCCTTTCTTACATGAAGTAACATCGACAAAATGAAAGATAACATTTGTTCACTATCAAGTGTGCTTTGTTTGCGCCATTGAACCAAAGGAAGATTTATGAGTGCAGACAAGCAAAAATAAGAAACATGACAAAGTAGCTGAACAAAGCAGCTGACAGGTAATCATGCACCATCTGTATTCTGCAGCAGCATCAATGCTCTCCAGTCAAAAAAGCTTATGAGGGTCAAAGTCTGCAGCTAATGCCAAGTGGAAGAGTACTGGTCTCAGACTCCCTTCTTCAACCCCACTGGTGACTAGGCTTAAGCTAGGTCTATGCTCGCTGTAGTGTCCCCGGTGTGTGTGCTTGGGCGAAAAGTGCATCACGTGTTCCGCGTCCAGTGCGAAGGCTCCAAAAGCGCCGCTTGCCTGTCCACCTCTAAAGTTTTGGAACTAGGCGTAGGCGCGCTCTGCGCTTTCATTTAAACATGGATGCCTGGGAGAAGACTGGCCAACCAGGTTTTCCTGTACAAATATCTGTATGCTTTTTCATGTAGAGACCACAGCGACAGTCAAATGGCCTTTAAATTCGTGGTGAGAGAAGCACCACACTGGGAAAAGATAAGGGGCATTTTGCTAGAGGTATGGAAAAACATGAGCGATCGCCTTGTCAAAGCTAAAAAACTGTCTCATGGAAAGAGTGTTCGTTAAACATCTAGGTTCGGACAATAATTTCAACTTGGGAGGTAAGCAACAGTAACGTTAACATTTGCAGTACACAAATGCAATGTTTGGCGGTACATCTGTGTTTACTACTGTTGCCAGGCAGCCTACTTAACTTTACTTCTGCTCTCTCTACACTATTTGACTTCTGGAGTATTCACAGAATATTTAATTTGTACACCACCTGGCGTTTTGGAGAATACTGCAACTAACAACCGTTGCGCACAAAACGCCTCTGTGCACGCTTGTAGCTCCTGCGTCATCTGTGGAGGGCCGCGCAACAGTGTCTCATGCAAGTATAAACAAAGCTTAAACGGTGGGTAAATAAAGACAAATGGCTGTGATTAGACAGCACTTTTAAGCTATTTTATGAAACAAAAGAGTAACTAATTACTTGAATTAATCAGTCACCAATGCTGTGCCATGAGATTGTACATGTAGTCAGAATCACACAATAACACAAAGAATACACCGACCTCAAGGCAAACAATTTATTTAGCATGCTATGGTGCGTGAAAGAAATGAATCATGCTGTATGTTTAGCATACAGTATAGGTTAGCATAATGGATTTTGGGGCACTGATGGAACTGCTATTAACCTTCTGGCAACACAAACATTCTCCTTTACTCAAGAGAATAGACAGGAAAAGCAGACGGGGCACTGTGGGCTTAAAGGAGCTGATCTATATTCAGAGGAAAAAGCCATCTAATTCTAGGAAATTAATGAATCAAAAACCCAAAGTAAAACACACACTTAATAGAAAAAAAGATATAATGTATCTTGATGGCTCAGGGATCAGTAGTGCAGATCATGATTTAACGGATATGTCCTGGCTTTGAATGTAGCCCATAATCATATCTTACTCGTTTTCCCAACCGCTTCTGTTTCTCTCCACCTTCACATGAAGGCAAAAAAGATTAAATAAATAAATGCCAAGCACCCTGTGTAACAGGGTAACTGTTGCTAAGTGATACACACTGCAGCTCAGGATGAAGAGCTTCTCAACCATGCTTAGGTCTGTATCAAGGTAGGAGTGGACTCTGACATGAGAGGATTTATAGCTAAATAGAGAAAACTGATTTGGTCAGGCTGTACAATATACAGTACATTAACAGTAACACCTTGTGAATGACATGGTGCAGATATAATAATCCATACATTGGTAGATTTAGGATAAAATCTATCAAGGGGCAGCTCAAACAGTATTAACTTGCACAAAATACCATACACAATTTAGTTGAGAACACAAAAGACCTTCTTACATGACAGGCTTTGGACTTCATTCTGCATTCTCTGGTCTTGAGAGGGAAGTAAACGCAGACAGGAAAGCAAAGGAGCTGAGTAGGTAACAAATGTGAAGCTAAAGACCGTGTATGCATTAAATCACTGGCTATAATATCCAGTGCATCAAGTGCTTAAATGAGATGCGGGAAGAGATACATTTTCCCAACGGACCTCAAGAGAGCCAGGTGTGGTCATAGAAATTAAAAGAGCCAATCAGTGGAGCTGTCTCTCATCACTCCATCACTATGGAGATTTGCACACATTAACATACATAACTGCTACTGCCATCGACAGACTCGGCTAAACGCTTCAATAAAGTTAAAAGGGACAAAACCACTAGTAATTCAACTGGGCACTAATCATACAACAGGCTGATCAATGGCATTATCAGAGCTACATAATCAATTGTTTAGGTACGTGTTGGATATTGTTAAAGATCCAGTCTGCAGAGGGCGGACAGCGCCATTTCCACTCACTCATCATCTGCTCATCACAAAAGTCATCATGTAGTTTAATGTGATGTATGATCTGTAATTAATCAGGTTGGTAATATTGTGACATATTTATTGAATATATTTGTACAGCTATTATGATACTGATTACAACATCATCCAGCAGTTTGGGGTAGTAGAAGCAACTCAAAAAACACTGGAAAAACATTCTGAACGCGGCACATATACATATGGATTAGATGTGGTCCAGCCTTCATGTTGCTGAGTTATTGTAGCAGCAGTAAAGTCCACCAGGGAGGCTGGTGATGACCTGGCTCCGCAGGCCAGAAAACAACATTTAACAGGAAACAGGCTGCCTGCATTACATCATAACACTTCTAGTTGAATGCTAACACTGATCAAATGCTAGTTCTAAATAACAAGCGAGATCTTTAGACATACTTTTTGCAGGTTCTGTCACAGAGACAACGCTGGTATAGTGGGGAGGAACCAAGAGTGGGTTAGGACTTCTGTCCCTCTTTCCAACTACAGCTTTTAATGAGCCCTGCATGGTACAATTAAGTAGCTTGTTGCACAGGAAGTGTCTGCGCTGCTTAATGCAAGGGTGGACAACCATAAGCCAGCCACTGAGTACAAAAAGAACATAGGGACTTTAGACTCCAATCAAACACTACAACAGGTTAATTAACTAATCAGAACAACTCAAACCAGCAATTAGTTCCTTTTATTCTGATAATTCTTGTCCAAAAGCAGTGAAACTGCCTTCAGTAGTACATGGCTTCAATAACAACATCAACCTTCTTGGCCATCTATGGTACACAGAGCTTCCCATCACTGGCTCAAGATTTCATGTCCTCAGATTGTACTGCTGATGCACGCTCGTGCACATGCACACACATGCATGCACAAACACACTAGATCTTCTATGGGATTACTCAGGACCTATTCATGCAAAGGTAAGCCTTGGCTATTTGCAGTACTAGCAGGATAATGATGACACATCCCAGTTTCCTAGGGAGTCTCCTCTTCCAGGTGGACCATTTTCTCTTGCGGAGATGGGCATTAAAAAGATCTGATCGTATACAAATGCATTATCAATCCAGTTCTTGCTAGACTCTTTTGTCTATTTCATTATGGTAAAAGGCATTGGGGGCTCAAACATAGTAGCCTACTTACAGTAAAGGTTTATAGTGTTAGGTTAGTTTTATAAATATGGTCAACTCTCTACATGAAAACAGCAGATTACAAATATATACCAAACATTTAAATACTACAACATTTATCAATAAATTACAAGCATTCTGGAATTTCTAGTTACATGCCAAACCATAGACTGTAATTAGGCTGGACTCTATAAGTCTATTACACCTGTAATTATTTGGTTTATAGGCCTTACCAAATCCAAACAAGTTAGAACCAAGAGTGCCGAACTAAACATCCAACAATTTGTGACAAATGCCGTTACATATTACAACCCTAATTCACAGTCTGTAGCTCATGTATCACATTACATCAAAATGTGTGTGCTTCCCAGTGTTATGTAGTTGCAAGAGAAAAATCAACTTTCAATAATTGGACACTCTGGATCTGATTCTAAATGGGAATTTATCCTCAAAACCCCAAATTTCCAGGCAAAGTTGGCAGGGAACTCATGTATGTGCATGCAGGCGTGTAATGTGAAATAAAAGAAAACAAGAACAATCCACAAAAACAAAAAGTATGATATGTAAACATACCAACTGATGCCTTATGAACAAAACTATTCTGATGATAGCTATCAAGCCTATACAGATTTACATGTTTTGCTATTCAAATCTCTGGTGTGTGCACACGCTTATACTGTAATACGTCCCACCAGCCAACTTAAAAGGTTGAAATAAAACAAGAGGTGGGGCATGTGTGCTGTAAGAGCAAAGCTAAGTGGACAGATCCAGGAAACTACACACTGAAATTGAGGCTGGTCCATTTCCTCCTTTGGTTAAATCCAACCAGTTCAGAAATACTTCTCATGCTTTTAATTCTGCAGCAGCAATTGCTGAGCCAGGATCAGGATAACCTTGCAGTGTGACTTGCAGTAGTGCGATCTCCCTTCATAATAGCAGGGTACATTTTATCCTTGCTCACATTCTTGTGGAAATGACCATGCACATGAGCTAGATTCCTAACATTATTTTATTATTGTCAGTCCTGTGCTCTGACTGAAGGTTGAGCAAACCGACATCTTTTTTATTGCTCACAATGCCAGGATTCCTACATTTCACATAACTCTAAACGTTGTGGATACTTTCATAAAACCACAGAGTTGGATGGATGTAAATTCCAGATACTGAAAGTTAAGGGAAACAGGAAGATTATGAACTAAATACGGTCCAGTTGTTGCCAGGGGTAAAACATGCCTACACCCACACTGGGTATGCAGAAAAAACTGTCAGCCCAACTGCAGCTTGAGTCAAAACAAACTGTGCATTCATGCCCACAGATGCAGACACAGTAAACATCCATGTACGTCTGGAAGGGGCCAGCTGAGGCCTGGATGAGAAGCATTGATAGAGACTTTGCTGCTGCAGTTGGCCTACATAGTACTATTTACAAAAATGCAATGTGCCTTTTGCTTACAGAGCTGTTTGTGACATGGGGCTGGTGGTCCAACCAAGACTCCTTTATCACTTCATCAAGATATTTCAAAAAAGCAACTATGCAGACCTTATCAGAGCTGTGTGTCTGACACTCCAGCTTTATCTCAAATTCAGGTCAGACATTGTTATGGTTACCCTCCCCTAGAGAGTGGAGGGGGGTAATGCCATATGTCAACAAATAGGTATATTTGTCCAATGGATATATAGGCCAAAAGACCACTTTTGTATTAAGATACGAGGAGTTCAGAGCAGGAAGCTACAAAACTGCTAAAGTAGCTACTGTGAACCGGCCGATCCGTGGCTAGAAAAAAAAAGTAGTTTCTGTTGGTTTCTAGTACTGCAGGCATCAACTCAGATCGCTGTCAACTAACGTTACACAAAAGACATGCACAGAAAAGCGCTTCCCGAACTCTTCCTGATAAGCAGATGATCACTTTTGACAATAATCCCCAAGTGATGAGCATGGTTACCTAAGCTACTGACGAATCGTAGTTACAAAGCGGTTAGCTTCGTTTACCTAGCATTTAGAGTGTATCTATCTAGTCAAATAATTATTCAAACAGTAGCACTTCGTTAGACAACGTGATTAAAATGCGGTGAAGCAAAGCTAAAGCAAAGCTAGGTGAGCTAGGCGCCAGACAAGTAACGTTAAAGTCGTGATATGTCAACCGGTTCTCAGGCTACAATAAAACGTTACAACTTTTGATAACGTTGACTACAAGTACTTCAATCGTTTAGCTTTCACCGCAAGTTATCAATATACGTAAGCTTTCCGCTAGGGTGGGAAAATCAAATCCAATTTACAACGTTTAATGCGGGAAGTTGCAGATTTTCCGCATCCATTGTCAGCAGATAACCGGACAGCGAGCTAACGTTACTAGCTAGCCCGGCGAACTGGTTGCGTTACAATACGTTCAAATAACCCGGTTTGAGGCGGCAGTTGGCAGCAAACATTACAAAGTTATTAGTACATTGTAAGACACAACTGGGTCAAAAAATAACCATGACTGCCAAGATTTTTCTTACCCATTTGGGCTCGCAAGCCTTTGAGAGTCGTAGCACCCTCCGCCATTTCTATGAAGTTTTCCTTCTCTGTTTTTTTCTAAAGCAGGGGCGCGTAACACATCGCAGCCGGTAGAACTCGGACACCACGGGGACGTGGACATCAAAGACAGGGTGCGACGAAAAGGAGGTCTCACTCTGACCCGTTCCCGGAAACCAACAAAGCGCGGATGAACCATTGACTGTAAACATTAACAGTCTAAGGGATGAACAAAGCCTTCAAAAAGCTGCTGTGTGAATGGAAAGTTTTCAGACAGGTCAGCTGCAAATATCTTGCATTAATTTAAATAAAAAGTAATCATATCATTTAAACATATAATAAACTTTAGGCCTATTTAAGCTATTAAAATGTCAAACGTATTATCGGTAAGGAGAAATGATTTGACCTCAATATTTTCAAATTATTTTTTGGTTTGTGTGTGGAGACCAAATGCAAAATTGCAAATAAAACACGTTTTTATGAGCTCAAGAGCTCACAGTAAAAACTTTAAACATGGTTTTCGACATGTGAACTCGTCAACTTCCAAGAAATGTGCATTACACAGGAGAGGCTAAAGCATTTTGCAGAGCCTTTATGTTTCCTTTTAATCACACAAGAACAGTTTCTTTCCACAGACCGTTACTCGGTTAACAGTTAACATAAGACATAAAATAACCCTGTAAAACTAAAACATCCACTGACTTACAAATTATAAATTATATGTTTACAGTTTAAAATACACACTGCACTTTAACATGAACGCATCATCACTGTCAAATATAAATCCTGCACATTGTATATAGGCTACTGTAGACTTACATGCATATTGTAGCCTACATACCCACTTCATGTACATCCATTCAATAGGCTATTTATAATTTTTTGTACTACTTGTAGGCTATGTGTACAATTTACACTAGACTTATAGACACTCTATAGTGTTGGTCATTGTTAATTTTATATATAGCCTACTTTTTTAATCAAGGCATACTTGTATAATGAGCATAAAAGGTATATGTTTAGTTTAACCTATCTTTGCTCAGTTTTATTGTCCTTGGTTTTAAATGTATGTCCATTTTTATCTCTATTTCTACTGGAACTGTGTTTAATAAAAACCGGTGTAAAATTCCTTGTATGTGTACACAATACTTGGGCAATTAAACTAATTGTGATCCGCAAGTTATCGTTGTGCAAATTGCAAGGTGCCAGTATTTCTGCCTATTAGTGATTGTTCATTACATCACAATAGACGATCTACGGGCTCGCTTGTAAAATACTAGCTATGACACCCAAAAGCGCCCCCTAGCGTTTGTTTCATAGACAGTATTATTTGGCAGTTGTTGCATGCTAATAAGTTTATCCAATATGCGAGACTGGTTTATCCACAACATATAGTGACAACACCAGCAGTGATGTTTCAGACCCAATTAATCAAACAATCACGCTACTTTCATGAAACAAGAAGGTTCAATTAAACAAATAAAGTTATTTCATGATATACAATATTTCTCACATTTCTCACTTCTGAGATTCAGAGAGTTTTCAGATTAGAAGGAAGAAAGGTGTCAAACAAGACAGTACACTTAACCGAACATTTGTTCATTATTTGCTTTTGAGAAAAATAGTGATGGGAAAAATGTAAACCTTACCAGATTGAGTGTGCTGAAGAATCTGCAGAGCTAGAGATCAAGGGAAAATTATCTGTTGGCAAACTTCTCCAAATGAGAGAATAACATATTTTCTCAGGGCTCTATGTTCTTTCTCTTGCCCTTAACACTGTATCCTCTGTCCTGGTCTGTCTCACATGCTTTAGCCAGAGGGCCTCTCATCTATTTTACATGGTAAACAGGAAGTTACACCGCATGTAGGGTTCAGTTGCAATGACCTGGATATTGTGTTACTTAACACTTAAAGCACAATTAATGACTTCCTCTCACTATTCAAACTCATTAATAATGTGACATATAATAAAAAAGGAATTTATTCAGATGGAAGCAAATAAAGTACAGACAACAATAGACCATTAGGTGTAGAAAATAGTTATAATAGTCAAAATTAATTCATTCTATTAAAAATAATGTCTTTGTGTCTCAACAATAAGTGTTAGCCTTATTGGGGAATCCACATGGTGACGGTTTCATCATGGAAAGTGGGTCAGATATTCATAATATAACAGTTGAAGTCATGGTAACACATCCTGGGTCTAAGACGTGGTCACTTGTTCATCACAGCTCTGTGTATCCTAGCAACAACTTGAGGATTAGGCAAGAGCGCGGCAGCCTGTGCCAGTTGGGGCAGCAGTGTGTAGGTGGAGGTGCGCAGGTACTTAAAGAGGTCCTGGAAGCCTTGAAGATGAGCGTTGACCTGAGGTGGGACACCCAAAGACCGCCCCAGTCTCCTCAACACGTTGCTGTTGTCAGCAGAGTTAAGCAGCAGAGACAAATCCTGAACGGAGTCATAGTCGAGTATCTCGATACTCTGACCTGGACAGAGTCACAACAGAATCACCAACATGGACTTCAGAGATAAGCGCCAACAACTGAACTCATCCATAAATTGATTAACCAGCTTAACATTTATTATGGACACATAAAATGAGGGATCACTTATTTACTTTGACTAAAGGAAAACAAACATACCTTGAGCCACTTCCCATATCGTCTGAAGTTTTTGCTCCATCTGATATTAACATAGAAAAGAGGTCATTGTCATTTTTTTCAGGAGCAGAATAAAATAAATTGAATTGTGTTAGTATTGAAACTGATTGAATTAATACAACATGTATAAATGACAATAAATTACATAATTTATTAGGTAAAATACAAAGTATTTTCTAGTTAAAATTTTTTTAATGTGAAGATACAGTATGCATTCGTGATTATTTCTGATTCAGAGAAGAATTAGTGATTCTCAAAATATGCAACTGAAAATCAGCCATTGTATTGTGTGTTTGATTAACTTGTCTCACTCTTGAGCTCATACCAACCCTCTCACAGACTTGTGGGTGAGATGCTCAGGATTTCCGGTCTGCTTACATATTGTAACACTAAACACACATGGACTTAAACCAATTTGAATAACTGTCAAACTAAAATTCTCTTGCAGTGAAGTTTTATCAACAACGGTAAATTTTATTTAGAGTACATTTTATTTCAAAGCGTAAGCTTATCTTTCGCTGGCCTGGACACCATGACTCTTAACAATATGATAAGTTACACCACTTCACCTCCTCCATGGAATAGGAGCTTCTTTGCTTCTCCTCCGGTGTGATGATCTCCTCTTTCGGACTGGAGGGCCTCATGTTGGTGGTGACATTTATCACAATAGAAGTAGGATGCACCTCATTCTCATGGCTCAGTGAGTGCAGGCCTCTGGGTAGAAATGAAATTAATGTAAATAATGACATAGAGACTGATAGAGGTCCCTTGAATGAGTAATCAAACAGTATGTTGTATTTGCAAAGCACCTTAGGGGATCTTGAGCTGGAACGAATGTATGTGAAGGGGTCCCTGATTGTTTGGCTGCCCTCTCTGTTGGGCTGGACAAAGGTGTGTACGGACGGTCATCTGCAGACGACAGTCCTTCAGGCCCAGGACAGTACTCAGGAACCTGTTCTGAGTATTGCAATATGATCCAAATATAGTCAAGCAAGCAAAAGACAGATGGGGAGAAATAGCAGAAATGTCAAACATCATGTGTCCAACTCACTGAATCTCTCAGCAGTCAGAAGGACGGCCCAAAGCAGCAGAGCAATGAGGAAAATCGAGGAAGCTGATGCTGAACCAATCAGGACCATGGAGAATGTTTCTTCTTTTACTCCTTAATTGAAAAGAAACAACAACAGACAACAGTCAAGTGAAATTTAATTAATGAGTTGAAACAAAAAAGTTGTTAGTAAAAATCCACAGAGGGTTACTTACTCTTCTCTTTTGGTTCTCTGACATTTGCCCTGGGTGCAGTGACAGCACTCTCTGTCAGAGAACTAGAGTTATAACCTTTCCTTGACAACGTCTCTGGGAAATCACTAGTCACTAAAACTGTTTGTACAAGCTTATTAACATTGCCATTCAGTCTATAAGGTTTAGCTCTGGTTCTTACCTCCTTTAGAGCTTCGAGCTTTCAAAAGCAAACACTCTTTATGGACTGTGTCATGATTGTAACAAGACACACAGGGCAGCTCCACTTCCCCAGTCATGCTCCTGAGTTCATAATACCTGTACACATAATCACCTTCATACATTTGACACAAAAGCAAATGCTTGCACATATCAGGTGGCTGATGTTTAGGCCTGGTGGTGTAGGTAACTCACCCTGGGAAGCACTGACCACACTGG
Source organism: Perca fluviatilis (assembly GCF_010015445.1). NCBI lineage: Eukaryota > Metazoa > Chordata > Actinopteri > Perciformes > Percidae > Perca > Perca fluviatilis. Next base: position 24,493,047 of record NC_053121.1, on the reverse strand, counting down.
GCATCGCTGGTAGGTGAGCATGCTGTCTTCTTCAGGCGGTTCAGCAGATTGCACTGGGTGCATCGCATGCATGGAGCAACACTTGTATCTGCACTGAATGTCCCTTCTTTACACAGAAGACAGACACCTTCACCACCATCTCCAAAACCACAGTCCTGAGAACAATGTACAATATAGACTTGGAGCAAAGTAGCAAGACAAGTAAAAGAAGGAAAATGAAATGAGAAAAACATGGGGCTGCTACTGTAATGTATTGTGTGTGTGTTACCTCTGAGAGCTGTTCTCCTGGCCCACACACAGGGCATACAACACAGGTGCCATTAGTGTGTAAGAACTCTGTCTGATCGCAGCTAGGCTCAGAGCGCACCAGCAAGAACCAAACCTGAGGAATCACACAATTAAAATAATCAGCAGTGGAAGAATTATTCAGAGCCTTTACCAAGTATTGAAGTAAAAGTCATGTATTGAAAATCTTACTTAATATAAGTAAGAGTACAGAAACATTCCCAGCAAAATGTACTTGTGTCAAAGTAAAAGTACTTGTTATGCAGGATAAATTGATTCTTTAGTGGTGTTTTTTTTTATTTTATATATATATATATATATATATATATAACTGGGTTCTGAGAACCTTGTTTTCCTTGGTGTCATTGCAGTGAGGTTGTTGTTTTTTTATTGTTAGGGTTAGGGTGTCTGTAGTTTAAAGAATAAAGAATAAGGTAGGTTGCTGAACTAGAATTATGACTTGAAACAAGTTCATATGCATTAAAAACATTAAAACACCACAGCACTTTTTTCACTTTTATTTTGTAAGACAATTAAATTACACTTTAAGGACTTAAAGGAAATTGCTCAATAAGCAGATTTTGTTCATTGACCAATACATCACATCATGTAGCATAATCTGGAAATACAAGTACAAGCAGCTCAATATTTAGCCTAAGTACCATGCCTGAGACACTGTTTTTAGTTATTATTTGCAAACTGAAAAATAATGACTATCTAGAAATGATAGGATTAGAGAGTCAAAGTTTTAGAAATCTGTCAAAGGAAATTGCTTATAGGTATAGGTATATAGGTATAGGTCAGACCTACCATGAGCAGAGCAGCATAGAGACAAGCATCCATTTGCAAACTGTCCATGGTCCTTCTCTAAGGAGTATGTTACTCTTCTTCCTTGCTACACTGAAACAGCCACCCTAAAAAAGTATGTATGCACTTGTGAACACGATTTTATAATTACACATATGAAGAAAGCTGATACAAAAAAACTACACTTTCTCAAAGGCTAGGCTTAAAAACGTACTTGGTAGGTTTCAAATGATCCTCGTAGACTAATTATTAATTTGCAGCCTTCATCGGTGGCAGTTTGGTTTGCCTTCATACAGTACAAGCTGCTTCACATTCAGCAGAGGTAAAGTGGTGGGAAAAAATCTTTGGGAATGCCCCTCATTCTACATTACTAATGACGCAGGAGAGGTTTCCAACCAGACTATCAACCAGTGGACCAATGAATACAAGACTTTCAGGTCTCCCACCTGAGCGCCTCACGTCACACCTGGTCTTCTCATATTTCCTCTGGGGAACCCTCTTGTTTTGGCTCTGGTCTCTAAGACAAGGAGGAGGGGAGGGAATTCAAATGCATGAATGAGACCCTTGTTAACGGACATGTTACCAACAAAGAGACTTTGTGTGTGTGAGCATGTTTTCAGGCTGGAATAAAATCTTTAATACTACAATCAGTTTTGTTTTGTTCTCTTAGATTCCACTGACGAGGGGCATGCTGAAGGTGAGACTCATGTCGTGAATCATAACGTTGCCAGACAAAATCATTCAGTTGCAATATACTGTTTGACCACTTTGTGGTAGTATGGAGCCACAAGACTTAAAAAAAAAAAAAAAAACATGTCCCTACTTGTTCAAACCATTCACCACCCAGACAGGATAAAGATGTAACAATAGAGGATGAGTTATTGACATAGATTGGTTGCTTAAATTGGTTAGGCTTAAAGGAAGGCTATACAATGGACTTGCTTTACTTTGAGGACTGTACAGACTGTACTGACTGACAGCCAAGAACAAGGCAGACGTGGCCATCCTATGACAGAAAAGCCAATTAGATTTGTTTGAGCAGTTATTGAGGATAATTGTAAAGCACAAGAGTAGAACAAGAACATTAATTTGACTGTTTGCAGACCTGACATATAGAGTGCGTACACACACACAAACACAAACACACACACACACACACACACACACACACACACACACACACACACACACACACACACACACACACACACACACACACACACACACACACACACACACACAAACACCTGTTCTCTGAGTCATATAACCTCACAAGATATTTTTTTCATATCCAGCATTTGTACAAGCACTTGCAACCTATGCAAATGGTGTTGTATGCCAAATCATGCCATCTTCTGCTTTAACTGCCATGACCATTATTGTCAAAAAAATAAAAATCAATTCTCAGAAGAAGGAATTTAAAAAAGGAAGATTTCTGTATATAACATCAATAAATGTAAAGCTTGTTGTGTATAGAGACAAGCCATTTGATAATGGAACAGAAATGGTACATCTGTGTCATCAACATCTACACAAACAAGGGTGTGTGTCAAGTATTTCTCAACATCCTGCAGTATGTAAATGTCAAGCCTTGTTACAGTTAGATAATTAGTATTACCATTAAAACTCTCACTGGAACTCTGACACTAAAAGCCAGGTGCATTTGAACAGAACACATATGACTTAAATGTGTTGATGGGAGGATTTTGAGATTCACATTTGCAAAGCTTTCATAAAGTCATGATTGTAACGTTATCGTGGTTGTTCGTTATGTTTATTGCCGGTGATTAATGAGTAACTCAGGGGACTACAGCGAGAGGGTGTGGAGGTCTTCTTATAGAGAAATGAGGTGAGACTTGCCAGCGGACTCAAGGCTCAGCCAGCTTCTCATGAACTGATACTGATTGAGTAATTTCTCACAAAATAGATTGAACTTCAGATTTCAAGGAGATGACCATGGTAAGTCTAAGTTATGTATTTAGCTACAAAAAGAAAAGTCGATAATTATTGTTTTATTTCAATGTGGATGCAAATTTAAATAGAATTCTTTATCTTACTGTCACCTTTGTGCAGATGACCACTTGACTGACATTGAACGCGTTTTTGTTTGCTGCCATGAACTCCGTCAGAAGCCTAACTCTAATCTGTCTGTGTGTACAGCTTCTGGGTTCAAGTAAGATTCCAGATCTATTAAATGAGCACTTGACATTGTTTAAAGTACAAAATATCACAGAGAGAAATAGCTGTAGATACAAAAAGTGTGTAAAGTAACAGCACTTTTAATGTCGTCAGTTGTCTTAATGTGTTTTTATTGTGTTTACGTTTTTTTATTGCTTTTATTGCCATTATACGCTGAGTGTGATATCACATTATTACAGTTTTCGTCATCTTCCTGTGTCTTTTCAAACCTATGTGTTGTTTCAGCTGCCTCTGCCAGTAACAGCCTGTGGGGTAAGAAGGTGGTGTTCAAGGGGCGTCGGTGTATATGGCAGCTTCAACCAGATACAGTGGTCCCGGCCCTCAAGGAGCTGAGTGTTTGTGTGCTTTTACGCCGCACCATTAACACAGACTGGACAGGTTTTGACTATAAAGCACCAGGGGGGGGACACACAGAGCTGGGACTTGCGGGCACAGATACACAGCTGACAGTATGGCTGTTTGGAGAAAAACACAGCTTGAAAAGTAATTTGAAATTGCATGAATGGTTCAATGTCTGTTTCACCTGGTCTGGCCAAACTCAGAGGCTGCAGATCTACATTAATGGAACTAGTCAGCTTGAGACCTCTGTGAGCCTCATTCGACCCCATCTGGCCCCAAACGGGACTCTCACTCTGGGGGTGGCTCATTTTAAAAACATAAATGATGAGGTGCAGCTGGAGACTGGGAAGGAACTGTTTGGTGAGATTGGTCTGTTCAGGATATGGGCCAGAGAATGGAACGCTGAGGACCTGAGGGGGCAGAGCTGTGCAGACGGAGACGTGGTGAGGTGGGATCTGCAGCAGTGGAAACATGACTGCCCTCCTGAGCTTAACAATGACATACATTGTGGTAAATATAGTACAACCTTTTTATTTGCATTCCATGGTCCTGCAGTTTGAGCTGTCTAGATTTGTTTAAAATGAATTACTTGCAGGGTTTCCTCACCTATTCACATAACAAGGCAATCTACTGTAGGTGAGAGTTGAATAAGTGGGCAGATAATACACATTGCTGTTCAATAACTACGGTTTAAGGTCAAAGAAAAGGTAAACCACACATTCCTGAGTTCAGCAATTGGCTCACAAGCCTATTGATAGGTCTAACACTATCCTTTGGAAATATTGCTTATTTTAAAGAAGCCATTTTCTCTGCTTAATATTTTTTTTTTGTTAGCATGGTCACGCTACAAAATCAAAATGTGGACATTCATTGGTCACTCTACAAAGCCTGGAAATTGTTCAGTCTCACTAGAGGAAGTCACAAGAAACTGGGTATGTTTCCAATGTCAATGGAATTTGGCAAGCAATAACTTTGAACAATCAAGTCAGATTAGCCTATCTAAAGAATTCTTCTTTGTTGTCTTCTATAATCAGTTGGAGAGCATTTTCCCTCGCAACATATCTGTCCATAACATCCTGGTGTCATCCCCAAGGTAACACAACTTTTGTTAGCAAAACACTTCTCTCAGCTGACAGTGTTGGTAGTCAGATCCCTTGCTTAAGTAAAAGTAGCAACACTGCAATATAAAGATTCTTAAGTCCTGTATTGGAAATATCACCAAAGTAAAATGACTCAGGTATTATTAGTAAAAAGCCCTTAAAGTAAATGTACTCAATGCGACAAAAGTGTTATACTAAAATGTATTATAGTACAGGATTATTATTACTGTTGCATTCATGTGTAAGAAGTATTTTACCGTCATAGTTATAATGTTATAACAGTAACATTACATTTAAAAAACTCGTCATATTATGTCATCTGTAAAGTAACTAGTAATCAAATATGTCAAATTGAAGACATATTAAGATGATTTAAATCCAGCTCTGTGTCATGGCAGTGTGGGCAGAGAAATGGTGTGGCTTCCCATGTAGTAGAGTAAAAAGTGTGTGTGTGTGTGTGTGTGTGTTTGTGTGTGTGTGTGTGTGTGCGTGCATGTGTGCATTGGCAGTGAATGATAAAGGTGATTAATTGGTACATTGTAAATGTATAGTGTGATCATGAAAGCAATTCTCGCAACATTCCTGTCTGTGATTTCTGTTATCTGTGTTCCCATACAGCCGTACCTGCCATGTGGTTAATAATTTTGCTGCTCTACCTGCGCAACAACCTCAGGTACACCATTATTAACAGTTTGATTTTCCATGGAAAGAAGCAGCAATATCCTCAAAGACCAGCTGATTAGAGAACAGATAAAAGGCTTGTTTTTTTATTGAGACGATATCACTTTCCGAGGAAATGAATGACGTATGTGAGCATTTAGATCGGTTCAGAGGCAATGTAGCTGTAAGTTATATTAAGAACAGTTGTAAGTACTGTATGTAAGTGAAATTATACAACCTTTTAATAAAGATGTGAAAAAAATTGTGTTTTCAGGGATCAAGGGCATTGCCTGACTCCACCTTTGATAAGTGGTAAGATAAATTAGATAAATAAAGACATGAAAATGATTATAATAATTACAGTATATATGAGGGCTGAAAGGCAATAGATGCAAAAAGCAAGCTATATATTCTCTAAACCTAGGTACAATGCAGATTTAACCAATGTCATTGTGATTAATTCCAAGTTTCAGATGTGAAGTCTACGTGAACGTGGATCCTGCTGCTAATGTAGAAGTGGTTCAGGTGAACATTGCCTCATTGCTGAGTTTGAACTTCTCTTACGACTTCCTCAACCTGACAGCTGACCCTAACAGCATCAGCATACTACCTGTGGGTACGTACAGTATATGGTCTGTGCTTTAGTCCTCTCACATGTCAAATGCACTCACTCACTCAGGGGACTGAAGCATTAATCAAACATTAACCAGAGATTTTATGACCATTATTATTGCCTTCAAAAAGGATGTATGTTCATGTCACATAAAGATGACCATTTCTATTGGAAGTGTAATTACACACATAATTATATTGTTTGAAAAAAGCCTTGTTAAGTGGCTGAATTAAAAGGATGCTGCATACACCAATGAAAAACGTTATTGCACACCTGCAGAAATACATTAGAGCTGGAGACATAATTTCAGTGTTTCTAAAAATACCTGATAAATGACTAGAATATGTAGAACTAGTCATTATATGTTTTTCATAATTTGATTTCTGTCAGACATCATGCTTAAAAAGGAAAATTATGATTATAAATATGATCATAATTTTCCTTTTTAGGCTTTTGTAATCAACAAATTAACTTTGTCTCTTTCAGAGTTACTCCCTGCAGTGCCAGAACCACAGCCAACTGTCAGCACTGGTGCACCGACGTCAGGTGAGCACGCAAGAAAGAATAAGGCCTTCAGGTGCAGATGCAAGACAATCTCTCTGTGCTGTAATATTTTCTGTTGCCATGTCATTTGATTCACAGTAACAGGTCCAACTCAAAGCCTGCCAGGTCGACCTGCTAACATGTCAACAACAGGAGATCCTCTAGATGTCAACGAGACTGCTGGTCAGTTCACCAAACAACTCATGAATCATGTTTATCCATCTTCTTCATTCTTGTTTCATATCAATGTAGATCAGACAAAATGTTTTTTTGCTGGAAGGCAGCATTAAAACAGAAAAACATCAACCATTCACAATAAAAACACAGCGGGGAACAAAGAAGCAGTTTATTGTTGTTTCAAAATTAAGAGCACTTATTGCACATGAGATAAATGAAAACTTAAACCGAGAAGTCTGTGGAGGACAAATGCTGCACCACTTTTAAGAATAGTGATAAAAATACACATGTACTATAAAGATGCACTGCTGTTATCTGTTGTCTTTACACTCCTGTAGTTGGACCAGATACATTCTTCAGAGTTAATCTGACCTTAAGTATGACTGGCAGCCCTGCAAATCCAGAGGATATTATTGAGAAATGGGTAAGACACTCACTCACATAAGTGCAATTGAAAGCTGTCTTTACTAAAAATAAATATGTGTACAATGAATTATTCTCTTTGGGCAAAAGGTGAAAAAACAGCTGGAGGTGAATGAGACCATGAGTGTGCTAAATCTCATCATAAAGGAGAATGTTGGAAGGTGGGCCCATTGAATTCATGCATTGTTTCATAACTAGCACCCAGTGTTTAATATATGTGATATGAACGCTCTGGTTGACTTGTTAATCATGTGTAATATTTCATAGGAACGTGGAGCAGTACAATGGACCGATGGTGAGAATGCACTGTAAGACAAATAAAAATGATATAAATGCCATTCATTTTACAGTTTGGGGTAATTTAAAAATAGGAATAATATCTCACACCATCATGACAATTGATATTTACAATGAAACATCTCTCTGGTTTCCTTTCTTTCAGATTTTCCACGGCCAACAAAAAAAGTAGGTGACTAAAAAAGAGAATAATAAAGGTGCAGAAAGCTACCTGCCTGTTTTGTATGCCACTAAATGTCTGTTTCATCCTCAGATACTACTGCACCTTCCACGTTCAGGAATACAACATAAACAGTGTGGCAGAAATTAAAGCCGTTATTAATGCTGCATTATTATCAAAGTATGAAAATGACTCCATTGTTATTCAACCTATAGATGTGGCGATCAAGCACATAGGTAAGCTGGATGTCCTAACACAGATAAATATGTATTCAGTTATGGAATAAGACTTGTTAACATGTAGATATTCGTTTTAAGAGCCAGCAAACTGTTTAGAAGAAACCACTTCAACAATCTATGGACTATACATTTGGCCTGAAGCATTTCCACAAATCAACCAAGACATGGGATGCGAAAAGCCAAAATTAGAGAGAGGCTTCAGGCTTTGGTAAGACATTAACTTCCTTTCATCCAGTTGATATATTTGACCAAACTATCAGACTGCAAAATTATAATCAAAACACGTGCCAATAATCAGCCAAAACACTAATCTGAAACAATCATCATGCAGTAAAAAAAATGATTTGTTTTATTGCCTGACATCAAAGAGTGGCATATTACATAAATGTCTAACAATAAAGCATATAGTGATTTACAATTGAGACAAAGTGTAATAAAGTTCAGGAAGTTATTCACACCAGCCTGAGCCAACATTAATCTTGCAGGATTTTTTTTTTTTACTTGTAAAGATTCTCTACAGATTCTATCTTTGTCGCAACAACATGTTTCCATAGAGACAGCTCAATGAGACATGAAATTCCCTCAATTACAATGTCCTGTTCCAACCAGTCCTTCCATGCTGCACACAAGCTCTGACCCCCATATGTGTAATACTGATGGATCCCTGCCAGCCTGCAGCCCAGGCTAAAGTAACTATTTCCTGTGAATTATTGGTGTAATGAAGGGCTTCAATCTTCTTAAATCAACTCTGCCAAATTTGATAGAGATATCAGTCAAAGGACAATATGGGTAATGAGTTTTTATGGTCTCTTAAGCTTATTGAGACACGATCATCAGCGGTGGACAAGTGTTTTTTTTTTTCATCATCCTTCATCTGAAACTGACAATAGCTAGACGACCAATGTAGTAATAAAATGTGCTTTGTTCAAGTTTAATTAAACCATAATGAATATTTATTGCCTCTGTTGATTCTGTTCCCTCTTTTTCTCTTCAGTAAGTTAGACATTGAAACTGACATGACCAGCTGGGCTGATCCTGATATGAAAAATTGCAGCCCACTTTTGACCATATCAGACCTTGACAATATCCCTGTCACTACTGGTAAGAGCCACACAAACACACACACACACACACACACACACACACACACACACACACACACACACACACACACACACACACACACACACACACACACACACACACACACACACACACACACACACACACACGGTCTGGTTAATTTCTATTGCTTATAATAATATTTAAATAAATACTTTGAAATAAAACATTTCCCTTTATTTATCCTAACATCTTAATAAAATCACAACAGAAATGTGTGGCGACAACACAAAAAAACAACCAATAATGATATTATTGATTTCTAGATAACGCGGCTGAGGTTGTGGACATGATTCAGGATCTTATAGATGTTCAGTTAGGTAACAATGCAGAGCTCTCTCCCTCTGAGCTGGATACAGTGGTAGAGAAGCTCCGTGAAGTGGTCAAAATCAGCACAATCAAACCTGCTGTTGGTGCCAAAATCATCAATATTATTGCAAATATTCTGCTTTCCAAAACTGACATCACTCCAGTGGCTAGCACGTAAGTTGAGAGGAAAGTATGTGTCTGGGTAATCTACATAAATATTAACATAACTTTTGAACACTTGAGAAAACTGTGAGATTTAACAGTCTACACTCTACAATTCGTTCTAAATCCTGCCTTTTTTGTAATCCTATTTTCTTGTTAATCTTTCTGTTTTTTTGTCTTTGGAAAAAGTGTCCTTCATCTGACAGATAGAATGGGGAACAATATGGATTTCCAAGATGAATCTGCCAGTATAACAGCACCCTCTCTGGCCCTGTCCATGTTCAATGTAGATCGAAATGAATTCAGTGGCCTCACCTTTGGTGTCTCCTCTGTTTCTTCCATCATGAATCCAGAGGTGAGACGCTATGAATGCTATAATAAATAAAAGGGGCAGTAAATATTACTTATGAGCTGTTTTTGTGAACTGTAAGAATGTGATATCCACAAGCAAAAGAAAAGCCTTATTTTATTTGTTTTTTTAAACTCCAAAACTGGTTCCACCCAGCTGTTGTTCTGTTACATTATTGTCCCGGAAACAGTGTTACATTAAAAAACAGACATTGTGGCCTCAATCAGTTGACCTGTGGCACATTAAGCTTTAACATGACACCAAATGAAAAGAACTGGTAGTCTGAAACATTTTCTTTAGATTGACAGGTCCATGATGATCTTTTCTTTCACAGATTTTTGTCAACCAGAACTTTGTGAGTGAACCGCTCCCTGAGACGAATGCAACTATCTCTTTGCCTTCTGAACTCCACAACTTTTTCCCTCCCGGAGAAAGAAATACAACTCGTGTCCAGTTCCAGTTCTTTGGAACAGATGACCTTTTTCAGGTACTTTCATTTCAATGTTCTCTTGTTACTATTTGTCACATTGTTCTTTTATGTTTTTGTTCTTGCTTTTTTCCTCTTCTTTTTTGGCTGAAGAAACTAGGCTCCAAAATCTTATGCTGACCACATAAAGCTTACAGTTAGGACATTTTAAAGAAATAGTTTAACATTTGGGAAGTAAGCTTATTTGCTTTCTTGGTATAAGATTGACACCACACTCATGTTTTTGGGATAATTATCAAGCAAGGCTCGTTGTAACTTACAGTACATATTTTGTCACAATGATAATAACTTAAAAATGACAAATCTGCTCTCTCTTTCTCTCTCTCTCTTTCTCTCTCTCTCTATCTCTCTCTCTCCCACTGTAGAATATTTTATTGACCAATTACTTTATCCTTGTCTTGCCTCCTAATGTGATAACCCTTTTATTTTTTAACAGGACCCACACATAACCAATGCACCACAGAGTAGCTTGACCATAAATTCCTATATAGTATCTGCCAGCATCAATAACAGCCATATCAGCAACCTAAAGGAGCGAGTGGTGGTGACCCTCCGCCACCAAACACCCAAACAGGTGAGAAATAAATTTCATTCAGAAGACTTGACTCTAAAACCATCATCACTTCGCTGTGTGTTTTCTTTACAGCCAGAAGACAATGTGCAGTGCATGTTTTGGGATTTGCAGAAAAATGGTAAGTGTGTAAACTATGTTTACAGTTGGGTTTAGATGATTTACAGTAATTGAAGCTCATAGTACTTTTTAGGAAACAGTGACATCAATAAAGGTCCCTAAACACAGGAAGCTGTGTCTGTTGATAAGCAGCTTTAATCAAAAGTGTGTGTGTGTGTGTGTGTGTGTGTGTGTGTCAGGTGGGCAGGGTGGTTGGAACAGCAGAGGTTGTATAACCCAAAGTATTTCTGCTTATCGGACCAGCTGTCTCTGTGATCATCTCACACATTTCGCTGTGCTCCTGGTGAGTCATTGGTCACATAACCAGGGAACAAACAACTTCCACAAGCATCAACATACTGTGTGCAATCTGGCCCGTTGCTGACTGCTTACATATTTGTCTGCTAATGATGCAAAAAGCTGATGTTAACACCACAATGTGCAAACTTCCTTTATAATTATATGAATATTTTTTACAAATAATTATCATGGGATGAGTTTTACTGTTCACTGCTATTTCCCAGCAGCGCAAAAGTGTTTTGACACCACCACTACAGGGCGTTAAATATAGGCAAACAATATGTTTTGTACCGTTTCTGTATATTGTGTTTCAGGATGTATCCAGAACACCCATCAGTGAAGCTGACAGCCAGATTCTGACAGTGATCTCATATCTCGGTTGTGGTATATCCTCCATCTTTCTGGGCATCACTCTTCTCACCTACCTTGCTTTTGAGTAAGTCACTCAGAGTGACACTGACATACTTATCCCATTGTAACAGGTTAATATCGCAAAGCCATCTTTGCTGCAATAACCAGCTAGAGGAGTCTGAAGTAGGGCTGCACCATATGAGGAAAATATGCGATATGCGATAAGGTTGTTGAATATCGCGATAACGATATTACTTGCGATAAATACACAAATATTGAAATGTACTCAGGTTTGCATTTCTGCTGCTTTCAGTATTCTGCTAAAATACAACAATTGCTAGTTGAATTTAAAACAAATGAAAGTAAATCATTTCCAACATTCTTTTATTTAACAAATGGAAAACTGAATTGAACATAAAAGGCACCACTAAAAAATTAACAATAGTTACATTTTAAAATGCCATTTTCTACTGATGTGCCTTTCACGATATGCCACAGCCTTTCACGATATGCGAATTGCGCTAGTTATGGTAATATTGTGATGACGATAAAAAAACTATATATTGTGCAGTCCTAGTCTGAAGGAAGAAGTTACAAAAGTGGATATTTAGCATTAGATGCAATGCTGCCTCATAGGAGATTGTGCTAAAAAATCAAATGTTGCCTACTTGCATCTGTCACTACACTATAGGAAGCTGCGTCGAGACTACCCATCTAAGATACTCATTAACCTGTCAGCTGCCCTACTGGGGTTGAGCATGCTCTTCCTTCTGGACTCCTGGCTCTCATCCTTCTCCAACTACAGTCTGTGTATTGCCACTGCTGCAACGCTGCACTACTTCCTGCTGGCTTCTTTCACCTGGATGGGCCTGGAGGCTGTGCACATGTACCTCGCACTGGTCAAGGTCTTCAACATCTATATTCCCTCCTACATCCTCAAGTTATGTGCTGTAGGATGGGGTAAGACAGAACTATGAGTGTAATGAAAGTTTAGTTGGCTTTGATTGGCTGATTGGGTTCAGGAGTGTATTTTGATTGGTTGGGGTCGAGCAGCTGGGGGATTAGTTGTTAATAGGCTCGTTCGAGATGAGCCAGATCTGCGCAGAATCGATCACCGGCGATCGGCGCCCAATGCATGCCGGTTAGATTTGTGTCCGACTTGATCCCGACTTGCTCTGACGTCATGCACACGTGGGCAACGATAATCTCACGAGACCAAGGCGGCCGCAGTTCTGAGACGCAGGTAGCGCAGTTGCTTTTCACCAACTGCAAGAGCCAGGCGGACGCAGGTGGACCCAGGGCATGCTGGGAAACGCCGGCCTCTCAGCTGATCAAACAGCTGATTGGTTCAGAATCGACTCAACATGATGACGTTTTATATAAACTTTTTATTGATTTTCAATCGGAGGGATTTTAACTGTGATTTGTCTGATTTAAAAGCTTATTCTGTACAGAACACATGTTGTGTGGCTGATAGTTGTGTTTAAAAGTCAGAGAGACTAAATCTGTTCAGATTACGGATCATCTACAGTCTGTTGTTTATTAAAATCAGCAACAGATCGCATGTAGAGAATTTTGACAGCTACTTTGTCATAATAAAAACAACTGGAGACTGTGTAGGAGCTGATATAGGGGTCTGATAACATTTTATTAAATCGGAATCGGACCACCGTGTTTCTGTCACTTCCTGTTCAGCCTGAAGGCTGCTGGAGTCAGCTGGAAAACTGTCCGACTTGAGAGCGGACTTTTGTCACCGCCCCCTGCTGCTGCCGCCTGCTCTCGGCACAGGCGAGGCGCAGTTCATCTCGAACGAGCCTAATGTTTTATTTTACGAATCCATAAGTTTTTAATCTTTCCAAGAAATACCCTGGAAAGAACTAAGTAATTTATTATAGGGAAAATAGGAATGTCCTTGAATGAAAAAGCTCTTTATTTATCGCTCATTTATCATTACAAACTTTATTCATAATATATGTTGAATTATATCCTTGAATGTTGTCAAAACCCACAATAATGTGTGTTCAGTTGATCTTCTGTAAGGTGATTCTCTGGGTTAATTAATTTAAATATCATAAATGGAAGTGTACCTATAGAAAAAAGTCTCTATTTTATCTATGATAACAAATAAAATAGCATTACCGTTGACATAGACATGAACCAGGGGTTGTAGCAGAATCTTTAAGGGAAAATCAGCTATCAAAAAATATACAAAATTTGTGGAGAGAGGTCTGGCTTTGCAAGACTACACAAACTGCAACAGACAGAAAAGAATGCTCAACACGTTTGCATTTTCTTAGTCAGTCAGTTTGGGAATTAAAAAATAATAATTTCCTACAGGTATTCCTCTGGTCGTAGTTAGCCTGGTGCTGGCCATAGATAAAGATGCTTATGGCAGTGTGCCTGAAGAGGCTGCAGTGATGCTTCAGTCCAATGACCAATTGTAAGTACAAGCACTGGTCTGTGGTTGAAACTAGGGTGAGTTATCTCTATTTTTGGGGCATCATGTCTAAATTGTGTAATAAAATCTGTGAGAGTCATATGAGTGCCTGATAAATGAATTTGTTGTTGAAGATGAGAAAATTGCACAAAACAACAACCAAAAGACAAGAAATCCAACACTCAGCAGTGTCTTACTGTACACAAAGAAAGTATATGGCATTTATCACAAATCCCAGTGTAAATGACATATGACCAACCCTCTCCCTCCCACCAGCTGCTGGCTGCAGAATGACATCTTCTTCTACGTGACTGTGGTGGCATTTGTCCTTCTGATCCTGTTGTGCAACATCTCTGTGTTCATCGTGGTTCTGATCCAAATCAGACATATGAGGGCCAATAAGCGGTCAGCAAACAGCGCCAGCTCCTTGCATGACTTAAGGGCTGTGGCCAGTCTCACCGTCCTCTTAGGCCTGACGTGGTTACTGGGCTTTTTTTCTTTTGGGCCAGGCAGAGTGTTCCTGATGTACCTGTTCTCCATTTTTAACAGCTTGCAGGGTAAATATGAACTGTAGCTAATGTTAAGAAGTTATTAGTTACAGGAGAAGAGCGAGTCATTTTTTAACACATCTGTCAGTGTTTATGTCTAGACTTAGCGTGTGTGTTATTTAGCTTTTTATTCCAAATTGTTCACATTTACAACCGTGCATTTTTACAGTTTATCTCATTGGTTTTAAAATGATTTCATAACTGTGGCAGAGTTTCCTCGACTCATAGAGAAGCATCTAAGCATTTTTGAAACGTAACACAAATGTGAAGAAAAAGGCACTTTTAAGAGTGTAGTTGAAGATAATACGTGACAATAAAACATTTAAATAAAACAAAGTGCTAAGAGAAATGAGAAAAAAAACACCTCACACATCATGTTGTAGCATTTGTCTACTAACTATGCTCTTTTGTCCTAGGGTTCTTTGTCTTCTTGTTCCACTGTTTGATGAAGGAAAATGTGAGGAAACAGTGGAGAATCTACTTGTGCTGTGGACGTTTCAAACTCAGTGATTACTCAGGTACATATTGTTTGTGAACAAACATTGCAGTATAATGGCCAGATGGTTGAGGGGGAAGTGTTTTCTAGCAGGATGATGCATTGTTTTCTCTTTCTTGTACCCTGGGTGTTCAGACTGCAGCCGCTCTGTGACAGTGGGTGGTCACTGCAAAAAGAACCATCTTGTTAACTCTGACTCAGTTGCCTCTGACAACACCTCCACCATCAGGAAGATCTCTGACTCCTCTACAGGATCAGCACCAAACCACCAACAGGGGGCATGAGCGGGCCTCTGTATGTGCCATTCTGTACAACGCTCCCTTTCAAGGCCCATTGAGCAATCACAAACAGTGACAGCCGAAAATAGAACAGCTACATGTCTGTGATGGACAGAGAAAGATACAAAAAAATCACACTTGTACAGTGAGATACAATAGGTCCGTGGACACTCCTGCACCTTAACCAGCTATGAAAATAATGATAATACTGTGCCGACTGTCATTTCTAAGTAAAGTAAATTTCATTCAAGCCTCTCATATTTAATGTAGCATACACGTCACCTTCAAGATTTACAACTGCTTCCACTGTACAATTGAATGGCAAAACAACACAAAGAAATACTATGTGTTTGTAAAACCTTTAATAGTAAAGTAAATGTTGCACAGGAAGCCTTTATGAGGATATTCCATTTAAATGTAATGGAAAAGACAGTATCATAATTAAGAAATGTTTTCAAGTACAGTACATTAGAAATTGTACTCATGAATATTTTTTTAATGAAACCATGTGTCTGTACAGCAGCTGCATGAAAGTTTACCTGCTCATGATGTTTCCTTTGAAGACATTTTTTAAAGATATACTCAATGTCAATGATAATAAACTATGAATGTGAGTTTTGTGAGCCTCTGAGTATTGTTTTTTTTTATGTGAAGATTTAAACCCATCTAGAGCACCACTGATTTTATATATATTTTTTGTAATAGGTAACATGTTGATGAGGTTACACTTTATGTTGTAATATCCATGTTGAAGTTTAAAGAATATAATATTAAATGTAACCTCCGTTACAGGCAATTCAACTCGGAGCTGTTTTTAACTGTGTCTAACTGTTTGACAGTGCTGCTGAGGAATGTTTTAACAAGGTGTCAGTCAGGTTCTGGAGGAACTTGCTGGATGACATTCTGTTCATAGCTGCCTTCTGACCGCAGACAGCTATGAACAGACGCCCTCCCAGTCTAACACACCATGTAACTTTGGAGGCTCAGTGAGCAAAATATTTTGTCCGTAGAGGATAGGAAAGTTGATGACATTGATTGACATTTTTCCAACAATTTCGGCTGCTGCTCATGTTAGTGAACACATAAGCGTTGATCAACTAATGCAAGGACACACTCCCTGGTTATCTTCGGTCATTCATTAGGCCAGGTAAGAGAAGCAAGTTACTTGAAATATAACTAACTCAGTGCTTTGGTTCTTTATTCACAACCAGCAGTTCAATTAACTTACCAAGTGTTTTTTTTCCAATCTGCTACAGGATGGATGTAATGTGATTATTTACACTTTATTCCTGGCATCATGTTTTCCACCAAATCAGCAACATTCATTATGAATTTCAGAACGCTTATTTAACCCTTGTGTGTTGTTCTGGTCTGTGGGACCCATTTTCAATGTTTGCTAAAAGAACAATTATGCTATTTATTATTTATTATAACTAAAACTCATTGGCCTTGTCTCATTTTCTGTGAAGAGCATAAAAATAACTTATTTGACTGCACACGGTACACCCCCCCCTACACATAACTATTACATATGAGGTGTTTGGGTCTACTGGACCCGAGTGTATTTAATTGTAGGTGCTATGAAACTATGTTGTCTTTCTGCACCTGCTATTCCCACACAAAGTTACTAAATTGTTACATTTCAAGCACTTTCACCTGTTTTAATTAAGTTCTAAGAAATAAGCACCAATAATGATCAAAAATCTTTGAAAATCGTTTCTATTTCTTTTACCTTTTTTATAATTGAATTTCCTTGTTTTGTTACAAAAAACGAAAATGATCATATGATCATAAATGTGATCTCACAGGGGTAAATGGCAAATATGAACCATAAATTATGTATATAATGAGCTAAAGTAAACAGCCGTTAAGAATTTTACAATTGTTATGGCCGTATTGATTTAAAAGCCTAATAATGTGGTGGGTCCACCAGACCCGGGAACATTGGCTGTGTAAGTAAAATATGAACACCACACAAGGGTTAAACACCCTGCAGTGCAAGCCTACAGAATATATTTCTTATTAAGTCTTTAAAATGCCCAACCATAATGCCCATTTTCTTAGTTAGTTCTTCCAAATGTCAATGTATTGTGCACCATTATGTGATTTTCATGCATTGTTAGTATAATGTTAATACTAAGCCATAGAATGTACTAAAATGAAAGTAAAAGTAAATAACATCACTTTACAGCAGTGTCAGCAGTGAGTCTTCCAGACGACATTCATTTTAAATTGCTTCCAAATTTGGCATCCAAGAGAATAAGGTTTTAGGGGTTTCAGGGCTCATAGGCTACATAAAAACTATGTCATCACTATATGCAAAGAAAGACCAACTGAAAATGTGGACTGCTACATTATGGATCAAGTTGTCTTTTTTATTTATTTACAGACACACTGTAAATAAAAAGCAGACATGTAAAATCTGTTGTTGCATGTATGTTGTAGAGTTAACAACCTGTTTTGTCACAGCTGACCCATGGAGGACAGAACAGACAGTCCCACAGCTGTGAAGGTGGAGGAGCATTCTCGTTGTTTCATCCTGACTTACTTTCATGGGGACATCAACAGCATGGTGGATGCTCACTTCACCCGTGCTCTCAGCAAAGTCTGTAAAGCCAAGGCACCGGCAGCAAAGACAAAGACAATTCGTAAAACTATTAAATTGGGTAAGCACAAAAAATCAACAGTGTATGACCTACCTGACTAAAAGCAGGACAATGAATCCCATTCATCCTTACTACATGGCTTCTTTCTTTTTTCCCCGCAGAGGATACCAGCCACCATCAGAGGAGTGCTCCTGACTGTTACTCAGAGTCACAGGTCCCTCCTGCAGCAGGACGTCTCCTTAACTTCAGCCCTGCAGACAACGCTCCTGGCTCCTGGAACTCGTTCACAACCAGGGCAGGAGAGGGCCTGGGGTTGCCGTCCATTACCTACTCTCTGTCCCCAGAAGGGTTGAATCTTACGGGACAGCAGTACACCACATCCCTGCTCAACCTGCTGGATAGTGACCGGGTTGAGATGGGACCCAGCATGGCCTCCAGCTCCAAGCCAATACTGCATTCCAGCTGGACGGTGCCTCAAGGATATAGAGACTCCGTGGACCCTGCTGTAGGCTTTGAACCTGGTAGGCCTTCAGCTGCAATATAACATCTTTAAAAATGTCTTGCAACCAATAACATGCAAAAAATTGCTTTTTACATAAAAAAAGGTGCACAAAACCTTTGTATTTTTTATAAAGAAACAAATCAATGACCTTATAATAGATAATTATTTGTTTATTGATAACTAAAGTATGAGGTACTATGCTAATAGCTTTGGAGAAGCTTTCCAAAGTCTGAGAAAATAACCCCTGGTAATGTCATCAGGGTCAACTTGCCTTGAACCAGTTGCTAAATGGCACATAACCAATTACTAACCATTACTTCCCTGTCATGTACATATGTGTTTCTAACTTTTTGTCCCTTCAGGTAAAGTACAGGCATCACTTACAGTTACCAACTGAGTTTTTACTGGAAAGCATAACTAGTTAATAAAAACTCTTAAAAACGTTTACTAATATTCACACCCGTTTGTTACAATAATGATGCATTACCACTTACCACATAAATAGTAAATAATTATGTGCCAGGTTTACAAATATGTAGCTTATAATTAGAATAGACACCCTATTATTTAATTATCTAAGAGTTACTTGAAAACTTGTTAGGTATTTCTAAATTACCTGTTCCTGACTCGTTTCTTGATAACCACTCAGGAATTTGTGCATCTTATTCCTACAGCGTGAAAATGATGTAATATATGTATTACAGCTCATTTTTAATTGGCGTACTTAATTACAAAGTTGTTCTTGTGCATCCATTAGAGCTGCTTAAAACTCATTTTGTCTCCTTTCTGTCAGGACGGCATCTGGACAAGAAGGACTTGTACTGGTATTGAAGAGAGAGTGGCTGGAGCAGCAGAGACATGGAACAGCTTCAACTACACCACATACGCCCGGCTTTCTGTTCAGATCTCAGATAATCTTTTGTCAAACAGGCCTCACTGAAAGTCATATACACAGAAGAAACGCTGCAGCACTTCCTGTTTCAGTGAAATGACCTCAGTACATCAGCATGTACTAACTGCAACAACTATTTTGGAAGGGAACACTCTTTGACAAACCTGTTCTTCAACTCTGTCGCTCCTCTCAAAGATTTCAAAGCACTGTATATGTTGGATGAAGGGCATTTTCTTGTGTTTTTATCAGGCACTTCACTTAGTGGGCCTGCACCAGTAAATAGACCAGCATTACTGTAAGTCAAAGTGTGAACATTTGTGAGTGTATAAATATTGATGCAAATATCTATCTAGTTTACCCTATATAAGCTTGTGTTGCTTTGAGAATATTTCATATGTAAAAACAAAACAAAATTAAGGATTGTGATATTACGTTAATGACTTATTTCTGTAATCTTAAACTTTTGTGGAATGCACTGTACAAAATTGGAATCATAACTTAAATAAATATCTGAACAGACAAACAAAAAATCTCAAACATTATTCACTGTTGAACACAGATGGTTACCTAACATACTCATAATGTGAATTACCTCAGTGGTCAGTTCATTATTGGAGCACGTTCACGCCTTGAGAAGAACTTCACTTGAGGCTTTGTGAGGTTTATTAAAGTTCTTCTCCTATGGCACTTTTTGAAAGGTGTCAATATTGGACGTAGACAAGATAGTTGAAGTTTATTTCAGTCAAGAGGAAGTTAAGAATGAAAGTAGGTCATGAACTAGGAAAGTCTAGTCCAGTAGAACACTGTCCATTTTAAAATAATCACATCTTATTGAAAAACAAAACAAGACCAGGTCTCTGCTCGAAATTGCATCCTACTATTCATACTAAGTGTAGCGTAAAATTGAGCATGTTGTGCAATCCAAGTGGATTTTGTGTACTTGAAAGATGCTCTGATGCAGGGGCAGATCTACCGGGGTGGCATATGGTGGCAAATGCCACCCTAAAAGAAAGCCTTGCCACCCCTGCTGCCACCCCAGTTTGCAGCAACAAATTAAAAATTATGGCCAATTTGACAATTTACGAGCGCGAATCTCAACTGTTTGCTTCCCCTCTCACACATCTGCCACTCATCACCTGTGAATAACCTTAATGCCTTTCCTGTGATAATGCCCCTTACTTCTATCATACTTCTATCTCCTATTAAGTGAGATCACATTGTATGGTCACTTATTCCTAATATGAACTGTTTCACATGAAACCTCAAATGCAGGACATTGATTGCATGAGATTAAGTTTGTCTGGAGTTTGTAAATGGCAGCCTGTGCCCTTTTGTAGTGTGTACATACTATTTCTCATCAAACTGTGATAACTGTGATTAAATTCAGTATATATATACATCTGCCATATGTTGCCACCCCAAAAATTCCTGCCCCCCTCTCGCCACCCCATAAATATTTTTCTAGATCCGCCTCTGCTCTGATGTATACTAGATTAGCAAGAATTTCTGAGTATGAGAAATTAGTTTAATGGACACACTCAACCCCCCAGAGGCAGACAGTTAAAAAAATGAACCGTTGGATAAATAATTCTGAATGATGGCAAGTGATGTTAAGGTACAGTTAGGAGGAAAAACATAGGAGCTCATATATAGTATCGAGGTCTAATGTAGAAAATATATTTAACACTAAAATATTTAATAATTATAATTTGCCTAAACATGACAATATTAAATTGAGTGAAGGAGGTACTGTTGATTTACATTTGTGATGTATTGCTTGAGTATATACTTCAGTTTTAACAGTCTGCTGGTAATGGCATACTTAATCGTTCCTTTAGTAGTATGTGACACTGGCGAAACTGCACTTTTTTGCTGTATTTCTCACTGACAGGTCTAATAAGTGGTAAAGCAGCACAAGTATCAATATGCAAACAGAGTTTAAAGGTGTTTCTATGTCAATTCATGGCGAATTGCACGAGTGGAAATGAAGCGTGTGTGTGTGCACAGCTCCACAATGATTCAAATTTATAAAACAGAACAAGGCGTATGTGCAGCTTTATGAATCTGAGGTAAAGACTCCATATGCATATTCATGTATAACACTAAACCGCATTGACAGGAAAGAGGCAGAGGAGAAAACAACGAAATCATCTGTAGCAGTATGGGAGGGGCATCAAGGCCTCTGTTGCCTCAGCACATATAATTTTTTTGAGGGACATAAGGCCAAACTGAGGGGGCTGGGTGGCCATGACCCTCGTAGCAACTGGGAAATTCCTGCCCTGTTTATATAACATTTTTTAAATGACCCTCATATAATTAATCTGCAACACATGTTAAATCGATGAGTCTAATATTGTTTTTCATAGTGAGTCAGAGATACATGATGCCACTATCCACATTTTACTGCAGACACCCTTCATGGCCACAGATGGAGAAGTAGCCATCTCCACATGATGAGGGGGGATTATTGATGATGCTGTGCTAATATTAGCTTCCTCCCATCTGGTACTGCATCAACCATGGATGTGTTACTAAATGAGCACACTGTTCCTGAGGGTCCATGGACCCCAAGCCAGATGCAGGCATTGGTGGAATAGGTGGCCCTCCATGTATCTGTGCTCAAACAGCTCATTATCAGGCCAAGGCCTTAACTAGTTTTCAGCCAAATCTGCGTCATTCCCGAGTCTGCGTGTGAGGATACAGAGGCTCTTAACTTATGGTTTCTCGACACCTGTCAAACTGCTATAGACATTGCGGCTCCATTAAAGACCAGGCAGCAGAAAGCCAAATCAGAGCCTTGGCTGAATGAAGCTACCCGCACTGCCAGACAGGATTGTCGAAGAGCTGAACGAAAGTGGAAAAAGGACAAATTGCAAGTGTCTTTTCAAACATTGAGGGATCGCTGGCGTCATTACCAATCCACAGTGAAAGAGGCTAAAAGAAAATATTTCTCTGACATTGTTCTTCTAAACTGTTGTAAACCTCGCGTGTTGTTTAAAGTTATTAACACTGCTTTAAATGCACCACAGAATGTCATTGAGGCCTCTCCTGCTGTGTGTGAGAATTTTCTTCACTATTTTATTGATAAAATCTCGTCTACCAGATCACTTAGTTCACCTGCTGCTTCTGATCTTTCGGTGTTTGTCCCCTGCCCTGCTGTGTTTGACACGCTTGAGCCTGTGACCCTGCCTCTTGTGCAGGAGATTGTGGGTCATCTGAAGCCCTCGGGTTCTCCGGATGATACTGTCCCGCCCCGATTTTTTAAGGAGGTTTTTTCTACTGTTGGGCCATCTTGTCTCACGGTTATTAATAGCAGTCTGTCGTCCGGAGTAGTTCCTGTAATTCTTAAACATGCAGTTGTACTGCCTTTATTAAAAAAACCTGGGCTGGATCCTACTATTTTGGCAAACTTTAGGCCTATCTCCAAATTGCCCTTCTTCTCTAAAATCTTAGAGAAGATTGTATATTCCCAGCTCATGGACTTTTTAAATGAACAAAGTATTCTGGAAATTTTCCAATCCGGTTTTAAAACATTGCACAGCACAGAATCAGCGCTTTTAAGAGTTTTTAATGATATCTTTTTAGCTACTGACTCTGGTCACTGTGTTATCCTTGTACTTTTAGATTTGACTGCAGCATTTGATACAGTCGACCATGATATCCTCATTGCTTGTTTGGAGCAGTGGGTGGGCGTCAGTGGCACAGCACTGGAATGGTTCAGGTCCTACCTTTCACATCGGACTTTCTGTGTCGGCCTTGATGACTCGGTATCCTCCACTGCTCCTCTTTCAGGTGGGGTCCCACAGGGCTCTGTGCTCGGCCCTCTTTTATTTTCTATTTATCTACTCCCTCTTGGTTCCATTCTTAGGAAACATGGGATTTCCTTTCACTGTTATGCTGATGACAGCCAGCTCTACGTCCCCCTCAAAAAGACAGAGTCCTACTCTGTTAACCCACTGCTAGAGTGTTTACATGACATTAAAGCTTGGATGTCTTTGAATTTTCTAAATTTTAATGAAGAAAAGACAGAAGTCATGGTCTTTGGTGGTACTTCTGTGACCACTCCTCTAGTTGATCTGGGTTCTCTGGCACAGTATCGCAAGCCAATTATAAAAAAATTGGGGGTAAAAGTGGACTGTGATCTCAAATTTGACAGCCAGATTAAAGCTGTGGTGAAGTCTAGCTTTTTTCAGTTAAGGCAGCTGGCAAAAATAAAACCAATCCTTCAGAGACAAGATTTTGAGACAGTAATCCATGCCTTTGTGACTACTCGGCTGGATTACTGTAATGCACTTTAAATAGGGGCTAGTGGGTCCTCCATTGCTCGTCTTCAACTGGTTCAAAATGCTGCTGCACGTCTTTTAACTGGCACAAGAAAGTATGAGCACATTTCACCTATTTTAGCTTCACTCCACTGGTTGCCTGTCCATGTCAGGATTCATTTTAAAATTCTTTTATTTGTTTTTAAAGCCTTTAATGGCCTTGCCGCACCTTACCTCTCTGAGCTGCTGCACCCCTACACCCCTAGCCGATCTCTCAGGTCAGCTGACCAGCTGCTCCTGATGGTGCCTAAAGCTAGGCTCAAGCTCAGAGGGGATCGAGCGTTTGCCGTTGCAGCTCCAAAACTTTGGAACGGACTGCCTCTGCACATTAGACAGGCCTCCTCTCTGTCTAATTTTAAAACTCTTCTTAAAACCTACCTCTTTTCTTTGACTTTTAACACCAGGTAGAGTGTTGATGTTATGTGCATATTTGCCTATTTTAATTGATGTTTACTTATTTAATTCAATTTAAATTGTTTTTTATTGCATTTATTTTATAGTGGGTACCTCTGCTTTTATTGTGTTATCTATTTACTTTGTTTTATCTTTTGTGCAGCACTTTGGAAACCTTGTGTTTGTTAAAATCGTGCTATATAAATAAAGTGGATTGGATTGGATTGACTAATGCCCATGTTTAAAATGGGATCATGTTAGAGCAGGGAAACACCTCAACTGTCATCACTGAGGAACATACACATAACACCTTTGTTGGCAGAAATTATGCACAAAAGCATATGTGGATGCCTACACAGTTAATATGTAGACTTTAAACAGTATATAGACTGCATGTTGTCATCTGACATCATGCTGGATCTGCACAACATCTATTCATCAATATCTACCCCTTGGTGCACATAAGCAAAGAAGATGCAAAAAAATTGTTTTTACCACGCCTGATGATCACTTCAGGAATCTGGCTGACTGACTTTTAGCCTTACAGGCGTCCAGGCTCAGGTCAATAACATCCTCAGGAATATGACAGGTTTGCATTTGCAGGGGTCTTCTGAGAACCAACATTTTCCAAGGCTTAAAAAGTCCACATCTCTGCTGTTTCCTTCCTGGGATTTATTGACTCTGCAGTTAGCATCTAGATGTTAGCATCACCAACTGGCCCACTCCAATGGTCCCTTGATCACCTCAACATTCATCAACAACTACAGATTTGCCAAATGAAAGGTTAGTTCAACTGAATCTTTCTAATATTGTCTGCCACAGTGTGTAGTTGTGCTGATGAGTGCTATTCCAGCCCTCTCCCCAGGACCAGAAGCACCCTCTTCTGCAAATTACTTCCTGCAGTGTGAATTACTGAATCAGTAACACAGGTTTTGGTAGTCAGACTCAGCCAGAAGAGGTGGAATCCCATAAAGCAGATTGACATGACATTCGTACAGACATTCATGTTCCCCAAATGATGACTTCTACTGACTTTGGTGATCCCCTGAACCCTTCCTTTAGCGTTACCATTAGGTTGACATTTCTGGTTTTCAGTGAAATGTCTTAAAAACTATTGGATGGATTGTTACAAAATTTGGTACACACATGCATTTCCACTTTAGAATGAATTGAAATAAGTATGGTGAGTATAGAAGGTTATTGTACAATCATAATGTTGTGGTGTTACATTGAAGTTTGTGTGGTAGCTTGGCCAAAAAGCTAGAGTTGGAATACTTGCAATTATATAATATTTTGTAGCCTTTTCATTCTTCTATTATTTAAAAACCATCTAATATAATAAGACTTTGAAACAATAAGTCTGCATGTGCATGATAGTACACACTACCCCAGGGTTTCAGTAATGTCACTATTCATGTGGTAATTTGTCATTTGACAGCACTGGGAACCTATTGAAGATGGTATTTAACTCACTGTGGTCATTAACACACTTTAATTAACTGTCCTGGAAACAGGACCTGTTTTCCTGCTGAATCCCATCACACTAATGTCATTCTGCATTTCAGCGCCAACTCAGACAATAGACGCTTGACAAAACAATCCAGTGATATAATCTCATTCAGTATCTGTACCATAGTCTTTTTAGGCATTCTATTGGTATTTGTCTGAAATGATTTTAATACTTACAATCCATTGGTTAAGGATTTACCCATCCACTCTCTAACCTTTCCATTGATTTGCTCAGTATGTCTAACAAATATTTCATGTCATGTCATGTCAACTTTGCACAAAAATAGCTAAAGAGCTAGACACAGAGAGAACTGATTTGGTATTTCTACCAAGTGTTGCAGATGAGGGATGAAGGTAAAAAACTTAAGAAGTAGATTGATATAGCAAATTAGCATTGGTATTTGTTGTAGAATGTATCTTATCATATGTAAATGACCCAAGAAAGGATTTGTGTTTCTTTTTACCTCTTCTTTTCAAAACATCTGGCTGGATCTTCTTCAACTGATATTTAGTCAGATCTAGTTTGTTCTTTTGGGCTGACCTCGCATTTAAGAATACCCATTTAATTCATCCATCCATCCTCCTCTGCTTATCCAGGGTTGGAACGCGGGGGCAGCAGGCTCAGGCACAGCAATGTTTTCCAGCTCTTCCTGTGGAAGTATAGAAAGCAGATTGGCAGCTGGTGTGAGAAACAGTAGACAATTTGCATTTCTCCGGGGGAGAAGGTGTGGATTCAGCAGGCATGCAGACTTGAAATCATAATCCGTCTTCCTCCATTGTATTAGGCATAATAAGGCTGAGCAGAGGCCCACATGGGGGGAAGAGGATGAGGCAATTGGGTCTGCATTAATGCTTTAACAGAGCTCATTCGGCACATACTGCATGTGTATGTGTCCAAGCCAGTGATACTGACTGCAAAGCGAGAATAAGGAGCATCGGGTGTTCATGATCGCTCCATGTGGGTTCCAGCTGACACTAGCGACCATAGCAATTGAGATTTACAGTGATTTTCTCTGCGACTGAGGTGTAAAGCATTATGTAAACACACACTGAGAGATCTAGTGTGTGTAGAGGAATAAAGAAAGTTGGGTGTGTTCTGTGTCAGGGTCAGATAAAGGTTAATAAGGATTTTATTTAATGTGTTACCATTGTTGGTTTATTTTCATCTGGGTGAATTTTTTTTAATTTGGATGAAAAATGAAATGCCCAAAAAGACTTTGGTTTTAAAGGACCATAGTGCAGTTTTTGCATGTTGAAGATAACTATAGATAACTACAGATTACATATACTATACATCTCTGCTATCTACTTTGAAGTCATACCATAGTGTTTTACATTTTTCAGAATGTTCATAATCTAAATAGGATAAAACAGTTAAAGTTACTGTGGAAGTTGGTTAAGGCTGTACAGAAAAGAAAATGATGAACAGATGTGAAACTTAGTTGGTGACTTAATTTGTGCTCAATTGAACCGAGCAGAAGCACAAAAAGCAACAATGAATATGAAACGCACAGCTTAGCAAACTCATGCAACCAAAGTGTGTATTTCTGGAGCGGAACGCCCCTGACAAATGCTCTCGTGAATGGAATATGACAACTTTATTTTGGAAAATCACTTAATCTGGCCTATATCTGCAATGAAAAATCCTAAAAGCCAATAAAAGTCGTTGTAACAATGCGAATTTGAGGCACGTCTCAAAATGAGCGCAGCACAACGCCTTGAAAGGCATTGCATTCACTGGAAAGCAATAAATGTGGGGGATTTACTGTATTTACACAGGCCATTGTGATCAAAAGGACTCAATATAATAAATGGAGAGATTTGGAGAAAAAAAAGACAAACAGTGAGTGTTTGTGTGTGGCAGAGAGAGGGGTGGGGGGTTTACATAGCCTACAATATATGGGTGCAGGTATAAGAAGTGCACAGGGCACTCAACTCTCTTCACACTCTAATAGGCCTAACTGTGATGAATCCGCCCTCGCAGCGTGTAGAGCTGCTGTAGTGGGGCTGTGCAGGACTTTGTGCTTCTCTCCAGCCCTCTGCTCTCCTCTCACTGCTATGGTCGTCCACATAGGCGGTTGCAATTTCAGCACCGCAGACAGCTCTCTCTCCAGCTCCAACCTCAGCACCGTCGCCGGCGGGCTGAGCCGGACCGGCCACACGGTGGTGGCAGTATGCCTCGGCTTCATTTTAGTTGCGGGAATCTTTAACAACTTCCTCGCTCTTCTCATCTTCGCAAAGTTTCGCTCGCTCTGGACGCCCATCAATGTCATCCTGTTGAACATCAGTCTGAGCGACGTCCTCGTGTGCGTTTTCGGCACACCATTCAGTTTCGCTGCGAGTCTGCACGGGAGATGGCTCATTGGAGAGTACGGCTGTAAGTGGTACGGGTTCGCCAATTCCCTCTTTGGTGAGTGACGTGTGGCGATGAGCAGAAATATAGAACTTTTTGTCTGTTAACTTTTGTTTCCCACCGGCTTGTGTTGAATGTGGGACGTTTTAATTTGTTTGTTTGTTTGTTTGTTTGTTTACCGGGACAATGAATGGACAGTCTATTTCTTCAGCAGTCCCTGGGTAGGAACATCAACAAAGGAGTTATGGCATTACATGACATTATAAGCTAGGCCTACATAATAATACAAATTTAAATGGAATTCCTCATACATTTTTGAGGAATTCAGAAAGTTAAAGGCTGATGGGAATGCCATTAGTTTTGCAGGCATTTGGCCATATTGGACAAACTGAAATTTGTATTGTATTGCATGAATTTGTTTGTAACTTGTAGTGGCGCTATTTGAAAGATCAGGGAATCAACAAAGTTATTACAGGTCTTCCTGCGGGGGTCATTGAATGTATGCCCTAAATGTCATGGTACCAGTCCAGTAGACATTTCTCTCAAAACTACAGATTTAAACCTCATGGGGGCATCACAGGAAAAGTCACCAAACGTAATTAGGATTCAGTGTGTATGAACCACAAATGACTGTACAAAATCCCATGCCAATCCATTAAATGGTTGCTGAAATATTTCAGTCTGGACCAAAGTGGTGGACTGACCGACAGACCGGCATTGCCATCCATTGAGCCAAGAAGGCTGAAAATCAGACATGACAGCTCTTAATCATCCTACAATTGTGTGGGATGTTCCTTTGAAGGTCTCTCACCCTTTAAAGTTTTAAGGTAATAAATATAAACGATTTCCCACACACATTTAAGCGATCTGCAGTCAGCCACAGAGCTGGCCAGTAAGGTCCTGTCAGTCAGACACCATAATAACATGCTTAGATAAATATTGAACACTGTAGAGATTGTCGTGAAGATCTAGATTTTTCCCCTGTAGTGAACATATAACAAAAAAGAGTTGCTGGGGTCTTCATAAGGATGAATCTTGTAATCTACTTTTCTGTTTCCTCCTGTCTTGTTCTTTAAGGGATTGTGTCCCTGGTTTCGTTGTCTGTTCTCTCCTATGAGCGCTACGCCGCCGTGCTGTGTTCCTCCCTGGTCGACATGTCAAACTTCAGGAAGGCCTGGCTCTGTGTCGGAGGCTCCTGGCTCTACTCTCTCTTCTGGACCTTGCCGCCCATCCTGGGTTGGGGCAGCTATGGGCCCGAGGGACCCGGTACCACATGCTCCGTCCAGTGGCACCTCCGTTCACCCACCAGCGTCTCCTACGTGTTGTGTCTCTTCATCTTCTGTCTGCTGCTGCCTCTTCTACTCATGGTCTACTCATACGGCCGGATCCTGATGGCAATCAGGAGGGTGAGTTCATACTATTCTGTTACACTCTTAACAATGCAAACTATTTTGATCCACAAATTAACTGACAAAACACGAAAAAACATGAATCGTATGAAAGAAAACATAATGCAAAGATTGATGAAGGGCCATTGCTTCTGTAGGTTTTTGTATTTGTGTATTCATTATATATGCATATATTATTTCTCATTCATGTGTAAGTGGAAATGGGAACACCCTTCTATAAAACGGCACACATGAGAAAGTCACTTAATAGCACAGCTCATATCTCTAAATTTAGATACCAGTGTCATTATTATACAAATGGTGTTAGGAAATGTGTTTTCAATTATACGTCTGTCATGCTTTGACTACTTTTTCCACAGTAAATCCTCCCGTTAGAATTCATGTTTTCCACTTTGTTTAGTAGTTGAAGTGGGCTCTGTTCTTAAGGCCATAAGATCGTGGCTCGGAGGTCAAGTGATAGGTGTCAGACTCTTACTAACACTTGGTCACGTGTTTTCAAGCTAATTTCAAGGAGCATCAAGCCAGAAGCCACAGCTGTGTTTACAATCTTACAATACATTAATCCAGCAGAAGAAGGAATGAGGGCAATGTCTTCAGCAGAGTTTGTGCATTCTTTGCTGGCTGTGTCTTGAGGGCAACGACCCCCCCCCTCAGTTTCCAGTGACTCATTGCTTACATAAACCTGCCGCTCACACAAATAATTGACAATTAAGAGCTCCCAATTGGTGTTGGGCCCCGTTGTGCACTTTGCAGTTACTACTCCTAGCAATTAATTACCCAGAAGGTGTATTTAGATTGTGGAAGCAACCTGTTACTATTGGATACCTGCTATAATAAGCACCTCCATTTTTTTCCTTTAAACTCTATGCACCCAAGGGAGTCAAAGCATTAGAGCTTTGCAGACTTCATTACTGTACCGGTGAATGGGGGCTCAGCCACACACACCAGTCTCCCTGTGACTGAGACCTTAGGCTTTTCTTAGAAACTGAGCAGTCTATGGAGCCTCTGCTGGCTTCAAAAAAAAGGTGCCTTAAAGTGACACATCAGAAGGAGCGATGACGTTTATAGCAACAGCTTCAGTGTGGCTCAAGCTTGGAGTTTTTTCTCTCTCTCTGCATGACAGCATTGTATTTAGATTTAAATGATGATGCTGTCTACACACACTCATTTGAAAGCTACTGTTTCATACTGTAATTGTGTTGTCAAATTGACAAATGGACACATTTCCTAACAAAAATATACAATTTTATTCCCAAACAAAAGATTCAATAAAAAAAAAAAAAAAAAAAAAAAAAAAAAAAAAGAAAAAAAAAAAAATTTACTTCCATTTATTTAATTGAGCAAAATTCTGTAGCACTCCTTGAGTTTCATATTATTATCTTATGGTTGAGATGAGACAGAATTGAGTATTATCTTTTGATAGTGTGATTTATTCTGTGGGTATCATCCAAACAGAACAAAAGTTCAGCCATGCAGAAATCATTGCTAACTGAACGTTGTCAGAAAACGTATTACATGATTGCAGATTGAGGAGACAGAGCAACAGAGGTGGGGACCTCATATCACACAAGGTAGTGTAATCGAGTGTGTGAGAGATGTGCAGGAGCCTCATTTTACAGAAAGGGCAGGATTTTCACCTCTGGAGGGTCTTTCCTCACCAGGCCCACATGCTCATTTATTCATGAAGCGCAGTG
This sequence comes from Perca fluviatilis, assembly GCF_010015445.1. Lineage (NCBI taxonomy): Eukaryota > Metazoa > Chordata > Actinopteri > Perciformes > Percidae > Perca > Perca fluviatilis. The sequence continues at coordinate 24,462,016 of NC_053121.1, read as the reverse complement.
ATGAGCATCACAGTGGTAATTACACAAGACTGTGACCACAGGGGTATGAAATCAATACTGAGGAGGTGACAATCACCACAGATGAGATGCTGCTCTAACCACTTGGCTTATGATGTATGGACTATTTTTAGCCCACAGCTACAGGACCTCAGTACATCAGGAGAAACCAGCAGGACATTGTGGCCACACTGCTGTCAGCATAACTTCAACCATGTATTTCTCATGTTTCTATGGTTACTGTAACATGACCTTTACTTACTCATACATGTTGGATCTGTCCTAATAGATCCAGCAGTCATTAACAAGTTATACTGCAAGTCTACCCAGTGTTGTATTCTAGATTCAATTTACACTACAGTGTAACCTTAATACATACATAATAATTATTGCACGACCATTTTCAACCATTATTTTGTCTAGGAAATAAGTGGGGGAACAATTGGCAAAAGGCCCAAAATGAAAAAAGAACTTGCATAGTTGGTGCCCTTGTAGATATTAAAGTAGTGCTCCACTGATTTGACACATTAAGTTCAGTTTACTTGTCATTATGAGTCTTCTGTGAGGTTTTCTAAATTGTGAAAACTGTTGACATCATCAGGGCTAATTGTTGTTGTCTGAGTCACATTTGTAATAGAAAGCCAGCGTTAAACATTAGGGGTGTAATGTTTGAAAGATGCCACACATCTCTCAAGACAGGAAAGGTCTAATAAAAGAAAGAATAAAAGAGAGTTGCATTAGGGAAAATGTAGGATCCAGTGTCTTGGGAGGTTGAACCATCTGAGGGACAAAACGATATTTCTATTGCTTTAATCTGTCTCTTTATGGAAGAGCACCAGTAAACTTTAAATCCACTATACACTATACTGCGTACAAAATAATCTAAACTCATGGTTCACTTGATAGCCTTTTCAAAACTTTCAACTCACAGCCTTCATCAGCAAATGGAACTCAAGTGAGCTATGTGTAAAAATGTTTTGAATTTGTTTTTTTGTGATTAATACCCTCTTTCTTTGACATTGTTCAAGTTTTTGTTTGTAAAGAAATTACAACAATCTGCTCTGAATCAGTCTATCTGTTGCTTTCAGCCATGAGGGGCAAGAGAGTGTTTCGGCATGCATTTCTGTGTGTCACAGTGTCTTTTTGTAACACTACCACTGGAGGGCACTAAATAAAGAAATGCTCAATGCATGTGGGAGAGGCACTTTAAAACTGACCTTATCTACTTTTCATATAGCCTACCTGGTTCTACCTACCTCAGACACTCAAAGAGCGATGTTGCAAATGACACAAACATGATCCATGCTTTTTCTTAGTATTTAGGTCAGTAGGAAAATCATTGTCAAGACAGGTTTAACCTCCTCTTTCATGCCTCCAGGTAGGTAAAATCAATTTGCTGGCAGCTCAGCGCAGAGAGCAGCACATTTTGGCGATGGTGTTGTCCATGGTGTCCTGTTACATGCTGTGCTGGATGCCCTACGGCATCATGGCGCTGATGGCCACCTTCGGTAGGTCGGGACTCATCACTCCTATGGCTAGCGTGGTGCCCTCCGTCCTGGCCAAGTTCAGCACTGTCGTCAACCCAGTCGTCTACATGTTCTTCAACAACCAGGTGAGAGCTGAGGGCAGGGTGGTGATGAAGGCAGACCCAGAATCACTTTCACTATTGCAAATGGTACCAGACTGAAGTATGTTGTGTAAGATCTGTTGGTTGAAGTGCATATGACTGCTCAGCCTTATCTAAATATAAAACAGGGAGGAAAGCGACAGTGTTTCATCCACAGAGGAGAACTCAATGGCACCCTGGCCTCTGTGACATTGAGGATGCAGCTCAGTCTCAGTTATGATTATTACTGTAACGCTCAGTGACTCTTCAGCACCACTTATCAGGTGCTACATGCAGCACACTAGAGAGAGCTCTCTTTCCTGTGCAGCTGTATATATGGGGTGAGATGCAATGTGTGCCTACTGATTTTTCTTTAGTTAACCCAGTAAGCTTTGATTAGATGATTTGCCGGTCAGATGACATTTGGGAATCCTTGGAAATGTCTTTGTGTAGTTAGGTTCTACTTAAAATTATTATCTGATTTTCAGTGCTGTTGAAACAATGGTTAAATGTGACCTAGATGTCTATATTTGATGCCTTTATTTTCAAACCAAATGAATCCCAGTTTTAACTTTATGTCTTAAGTTCTGAAAATCATCAAATTCATGCTTACTAGATAGGACCATAGTCTTTTGTACTTTTACAGTTTTATAGATGCTTCGTGGCCTTCATGAAGTGCAGCGGGGAACCCCTGTCTGTTCAAGAAGAGGAGCATGCAACTCCAAGGACACGGTTCTCTGGTTTCTTCCCCGTCCACAGACAAGCCTCCCTCAGCTCTTCACAGCGTCAGATCCTCAGCGGTTCCAGAAGCACTGCCCTCTGCAGCAGGCACAATGAGTGCCACACTCTCGTTGTCCACTACAATCCATAAAAGAGTCATCATTATGTCTAGAATCCGAAGTGCAACTAAGAGACACAAATTTCCCAACACCCTGCTATTGATTTTACATAAAAAGATATATTTCACTGTCAACTCTTAAACATTTGAATGTAAACCCAGTGCCATAGTTCAGCCTCTGCTTTGAGGCATATTTAATACATGCAAGTGCCAATGTACATGTTTTGAATGTATGCTCTGAAAATACGTGAAATGTGTTTGATGCAGGTTTGACCAAGTTAAAGCAGTCCATAGTTCTCTGACAGACATCCAGATGCAATGAATGTCTTTTACCTTTTATGTTAAATAATATCCACCCCTACTTATCAGTTTACAAGAAACCAAAACCATCTATAGGTGTTTTGGATTTTGAAGTATCATCCTGTCTTTTTGTTTCTTAATCTTCAACTTTTTCCAAAATAAACAGTAACCCCAGCAAACAGGAGTGTTTATTTCAATAGCAGCATACCAGTAGTAATTATACTAGTGTAACTACTGATACAACAATTACAAGACCATAACTTTATACTATTAATAAAATGATCCCATATTGTCTGACACCATAGGGACACTTTAAGACAATAAACTGATTAAGTTAATTCTGGGATTTTCTTTATTGACATTTTGTATATTCAGTGTATTTATATATTATGTACATATGACTATTCTGTATGTATTGTTTAAAGGCTAAGCTAACCTGGGCTCGTAGAATAAAGGAACACAGCTACTAAAGACTAACCTAGCTCGTAACATTAATGGTGTTGGTCTCCTCTCCCTGTGTGATGCATTTAACGTGAGAATGAGACCTGGATGAGTGTATTCTTTCCTGCCTAAGAGGGGTTGCTCTAGCTCTGCTTTCCAGCGTCCTTCGTCAGCACCGGGACTCTGCGAGCCCACTCTCTCACACAAGAATCAGTCTTCCAAAATATTTGTCTCCCATGCATGTGGCCTGTAGCCTCGGTCCGCTTGAGGCTCTCCGCCTCTGCTTCCTGATCAATTCCTCCAGACATATGGCTGGGTTAAATCAGATCAACAACACCCAGAATGCCATTTGGTTTCTGCTGAAACCTAATTTCCCTACTCCAAAAACACTTCATTTTAGTGAACACAGTAATCAGTATATTATTCATATTCAGGAGGTTTAAAGCACAAAACAAATCGTTATAAAGACCACTCTAAAAACGTTATCCAGTTTGGGTCACCATAGCACTGATGCAATACTGGATTACCTTTAACCAGTATCAAAGGATTGTTTTGACCAAGTGTTATCTTTTACATTTATTGTTGGGTTATTTAACCAATTTAAAATATGTAGCTCATGTAAGCTCAATTTTTACCCTAAAACACTTACACTGGGTCAGACAACCTCTTGTCTTGGGCTTGGGGTTTCAGGCTCTGAAGTTTACAGAAGCTAAAAAGCTGCAATGCAGAACTGACTTACACCAACTATAGTCTGTAACCTCACATAGGCAAAACCATCATATGACAACGACATAGTTGCATCTGCTAAGTTGCATTATGATTCTATGCAGCACCCTGTAACTCACTATCTCAAAATGTCACAAAAAAAGGTTTCAGATTAGGCTAACCAGGCTCTCTGGGTATAGACTGAAAACAGAAGTGGATACCTTTCCAGGCCAACGTTCCACCACAACCAAGCAGTTTACATATTCTGCGGTTGTTGATGAAAGATTGACGACCTCATTGTATATTTGTAAACCTTTTGAAGTTGAATTGAAGTGGGATGAAGCAAGCTTTCAACAGGCTATATTATCTGGATTTTGGTCATTGCAATTTGTTAATTAAAAGCGTTCCATCGGAATTTCTTGTAAATCAAAAAACTGAAATAATAAAATCAATATTGTGAACATAAAAAAAAAATTGTTATTTCCTGCTTCCGGTATTACTCTGTAAATCATATATTTGCTGATGCTGTTGGTCTCAGAAAATACCCACAGCATCAAAACTGTAAAAAAAAAAAAATAGGAAATGCTCTGTGTAACGTAATGTGTAACGTCGCCTACTTTAAAAACTAAATATGGTACTATTTGTTATACTACATTATTCATACTTCTTGCGAATTTGTTTTTCATTGGCCAAAAATAGAAATATTGCCACATAGAAATGATGAGTGATACAAGGCCTCATGGCATTGTATGGCGTTTAGGGGCACCTACTGACAGAGAGGCAGGGAAAAAATGCAAAGTGTCAGACGCACACAAACTGTCCGCACATGAACTCACTAGAGGTCACAGATCTGCATCTTCCAGGAAGTAGCGAGAGACAAACTCAGTTGCTTGAGAGAGCAGCAGTTCAGAAGTGCATGGGATGTCACGGAGCCAAGGCCTCTCTAGGTTACAGCACTCCTCTCTACCATGATCAACACTTACCAGACCAGCATGGCTCCACCGCCGGTGCCTCCGCGCCTCGGCGCGTCCCAGCCGGTCCTCATCCCGGCTCCACTTCCATCGCGAGGCCACAGCAAGTCCCTCGTCCGGTTTATGGTTGCTGTAGTGTTGCTGCATTTATTTCTGTCGGTCGGAGGATTCATCTACCTGTACTACAAAGACAAAATGGTAAAAAAAAATTACAAATATTTATATCTTATTTTTTTCCCCTTCTTTTAACTAAGTACAGTTACTGTACTAATAGTTGGCACTGCTGCGTGTATTATTACAGTAATTATACAGTAATATTCCAAGCCATTACAAGTTAAAATATTTTACTTTGCACAGACTATATAAAGGTGATTGCTTAAAGAAAACAAGCCAAATTGTTATTTTAAATCTTAAGCTACTGATTAAGTTTAACATTATTTGTATTAATTATAATACATGAAGCAAATGTATATACCACACTGCCCATGGTTTTGCTTTCACTAGAGTATTGAAATAGATCTGTTTAGATCTTCTGACAGTTCACACATTTTGCTCAGTGTATAAATATAACTGTCAGACCAATGAAACTGCTACAGAAAAAGTTCTTGTTGCAATGCAACACGTTTCCTTGATCAAACAACTTAGGTGTGATATTCACAGCTCTCAGTGTCTTGTTACAAGATGAGCATTTTGTGAACAAAGACACTGCGATATTTAATTATAAATATTATACATGTAAAATCCATAAGAAAATCTACAACATATAGTACTGCCTGTTCCTTATCTTCTACTTTTTTTTATTCCCTCAGCTTTCATTTCAGGTTCCCTCAGGTGATGGAAAAGGTATGTTCATTTAATTTATATACATATATAATTTATATTTATTATTAATTTAATTTACTTACCTGAAAGTAATTTTTTACATAACGTTGCATACAAAAATGCAATCTCAAAACGGTCTCTGACTAGATGTTTTTTCTCTTCTCCAGCTGCTTATATCTCATCAGAGAAGCAGGAAACTTCTGAAAAACCCTTGGCACGCATGGTAGTTGAGCAGAAATCACACACATCAGATCAGAAATCTGAACGTAAGAAACTTTCAAAATTACATATGTTGGATTTTTAAAACGAAATAACAAGTAAAATAAGTAAAACCTATTTAGAAGTTAAGAGTAAAAGTATTCTCAATAATGTTGCCTAAACTTCTCCCCTTGTCTCTCCAGTGGGTTATCTCCAGTGGGACATGAGCCACTCAGTCCTTAGGAACATCAGACCCTACTACAACAGTAGGCTGACTATCCTGCAGCCTGGTGACTACTACGTCTACTCCAGGGTGACCTTCTCCAAAGGCGACTCTAAGCGCCCACTGGTCAGCAGGGTGAAGCTGAGGGATAATGAGACAGGAAAGGAGAAGGTGGTGATGCAGGCCTATTGCAACCTGAACGACAGAGATTCATCCATCCCTCGCCTCTGCACGGCCACACAGGGAGAGTTGATCACACTGGAGAAAGGAAACCAGCTAAGCCTTTGGGTACAGGACCTTTCACTGGTGAACTACGAGGAAGGAGCCACAACCTTTGGGATGTACAAACTGTAGGACTTCTATGTGAACACATGTGTGGACCTAAGCTAAAAAGTGGGAACTCATTAAGTGGATCTACTTGGATTTAAAGCTTCTGAGAACACTGTTAAATAGACTGGATTTCTGATCTTTTTCATGGATTTCAGAGACAACACTCCTAAAGTATAATATATTATTAAATCAGAAATAGTACGTGGATTTTTTTATGGCAGTATTGTGAATGGCTGTTCTGTATTTATTGATGTAAATTGAGTTTGTATTGCTGTGAAATGAAACTTTGATATTTAATCACTTTGTCTTGCGTCTGCTCTATTTCATGAGCTAGTTACACATATAGTCGACTGAAACGTCCAGACTACAAAAAGCACCATGTGTGCATGTCCCGGTATGGAGCGTATCTGCATGATAATGCAGCATATTTTAAATGGTGTAAAGGAAAGATGTGCAGGCAAAAAAAGGTTTAAGTCGTAAAAAAGAAAATCATTGAGATGTTTGATGAATCACAATTACTAATACCGAGATTAGTCACCAGTAAACACAGCAAAGACTACCACTACTCATCTGACATACCCAAAATTATCCTCCATAGACTCAAATAATCTTTTACCACATTTGCTGTACAGCACAAAACCATGCTGCAATGGTTTTCAATTTCTAGGACGCAGGAAACCACATAGCAATGATGTATTTTCTGCAAACATGACCACCCAAGATGTAGGTTACCAATTGAGAGGTGGTAACTGGACTCAGTACTAACGGTCATTTTGATGTATATAAAGAAACATTTGCATTCATCTGCATGTTGTTTTCATTGGTACACGAAATATCTTCTTTGTGGAAAGCAAATGCAGTGTCCACATCTGATTATTTTAAGGAGCACACTTGAAGTAACTTCTTGATTACAAATCGGCATTTTACGGTTGACAATTTGTCACACAGACTTTCCACTTTTGTGATGTATTTTTCCTTCTTCCCAGGCAGCAATTGGTTACCATGCATTTCCCTATGTTATATGAATCATTCATCCAACTCTTGAGACTGGTTTGAGTTGGGTAATCCATTCATCTTTAACCTACAGGTTTCATTTCTATTCTTTGTCATGTGGTGATACAGTTTAAATGCAGATTGATTTAAAATATAGGCACTACCTCACAACGATAAAAGTGAATGTAGACATAACAATCATGATACACAACTCAAGCAACTTTAAGTGCCCTGTTAAAATGCACATGTACGGTTTAGACCTTGACCTAGTTTTTAACTTACTCACTGTGTACACCTTAGCTTCCCTGACTATGTCTTGAAAGTACTTGGTGAGTAAAAACATTCTTACACCCCTGCCCATGATAAGCAAATTCAGTGCAAAAACAGCATGGAAAGTGTGAATCTTTATGGAGGTGTTTATAGATGCAGAAGTGGTAAACTCTCACAGGATATCATCTATTTTAGTCACTCCTTCCATCATGTAAAGGGTTTCTTGCTACCGAAAACTGAACAACCTACAAATTCCTGAACTGCACATGTGCCGAATGCTGCATGGAAAGCCCTGTCTTGGTAGATTTTCCAGTATGAATGAGGGAACATGCAGTTCATGCTGTGTGGTTGACACACGTTTAAAACCTTTGGAGTTTTCCATTTCTCACTTGGTTAAATTAACGTAATATTCACATATTATATTAAACTTTTAATAAAAGAATGACCATACCAAACGCAGAGTACAGAGTGTCTAGAAAGAAAGAAAAAAAGCATAACAATACTTGCAACAACAATAATTGCATAGAACAACCTTTTGAAAACAATACACACAGTGGTCTGGAGATAAACATAATGAAGACTGAGTTCAACCCCCTCCCACCAGTAAGTGCTCGCTGCGGCTATTGGGAATTGAAAACAAGAGTATGTGGTACTTAATTAAAACAATTTAGGGTACAGGAACAGCAATATGTTAATCTCAACAGTGAACATTATGAGAGTCAGACATCTGTACAGGAAGCAAGAGTCTCTGTAACACTGAGGGGAATCTGGCTGCCAACTAAACGTCCCATTAGGAAGAACAATCAAAGATCAGCTTCTTTTCTTGCTGAAGTGCCCTTGAGCAAGACACATCTCTGCTGCAGATGTACCAGTGCTGCCTTGCACCCTACACAGTACTCTGACCTCCCTGGAAAGAGGCACAAAAACAGCACTTGAGGGATTGTACAATATTATTACATTTTGGATCACATGTGATGAAAATTAGGACCTGGACAGTGATCTTTGAACAATCATCAATATCAAGAGACTAGATTAAATAAAAGGCAAATGGAAAATAATTAATAGCCTAACTGTGTGGTGGATTAACCACATGGCCTGGCCCTTTTTGGTTAATAAATTGGGTTAATTCTTACATTATTATTATTGCAATTTCTCAAAATCTGACCTTCAATGCTGGGACTAACCCAGAGGTCAGGCAGTAAAGCAGTCACTTATTGCATTTCAATAGCATCCACCGCTGCTCTTCAGCACAGCAAGTAGATAACAGAGTTGACAGTGCACACACACTCAACCTCATGAGGAAATGTACCGCTGTGGGTCTTTGTAAAGAGGCTGCATCTTTAAGCATGCCAATACCGGTTTGTTTTTTTAGACCCTATATATAGATATATATACCAATTAAGCTAGAGAAATATTACACCAAACCACCTGTGACACTTTCAATATAAATCATGCATTTAGTCCCAGTCTTAAACTCTTAAGTTTATCGAACACCTTTCGGGAGGCACTTAAACAGTTGAGCTCTACACCCACAAATAAATCTTTCGTTTTATTTCCTGTCTCCATCAGCTCTGGAGGACCCTGTTAGGAGGCCACAGAGGCTGCAAACAAAAACCTCTGAATTCCGAAGTCAGACTCATTTTTAAAATCATTTTCCCTCTTTTGTGATGAAAAAATGTCTACTTTCCCTTGGGCCAAAATGAGGATGTTTTGTTTTGCCTTCACACCAATGTAGTTTAATAAAATTTCAGACAAATGTAAAGGCAGCAAAACAATATATATAAGGCTAACACCACAATTAAATGCTTGGGTGAACAATAAATAAGGAATACTCTTTGAAAAAAAATCAGAATAAAGCAAGGCTATGTAATTAATGTGTTAAAATTACACTTGTACATATTTTAGTAAGAAGTGGAGGGGTGACATCTTTGTCATTATTTGCGAACTCTTGTCTATAAAGGATATGTAGTTAAGCCTTTCCTATTCTATTATGCAGCTGCATCCCTGATAGCTTTGGACTATATATCTGAATATCTTGATTATCACATTTCTGATGCAGAATTCATACTGTAAAAACACTGTACATTCATGCAGTTTTTAAATAAACAGTCAAGGCTGCATTTGGAAACAACTGAATGTAGCATGATGAGCTAACCTGTTTGAATTGCTTAAACGCCTACAAAATGGCTTGGAAAATGTGAATGTCTAGAAATGCCTATCGCACATGCTCACGAAAGCACAACAAATCCATTTCCCCATTATCCTTTTGACAAATAAAATATGAAAATGAAAATGAAAAAAATTATGTGAGGAGAAGAAAATGTGTCCCCTTGGTAAGAGAAGTGCATGCAAGAGAACACCTATTGGACCTGATGGCTTCGTACTCCTTTTCTATTTCTAACTGAAGCAAAAGAAGCAGCGGAGAACTTGTTTTTGTCCATAATTGTTCCATTTCCTGGGGGAGTGTTCACAGTGCCAGTCGAGCAAGAAGCAGTATGTTTGATAAACATCCCACTTTACCAGTCTTGGTTTAGCTGAGCTGCTTCGCGAGGAAGCTATATGTGTGGTCTCATCTAGTGAGGTTGGATCAGGAAGACAGATCAGATTTAATCAAAAATGTCAAATGAAGCTCCAGCACTTGAAGTGAAGAAACTCCAAGCATTGTCGTCAGAAAGTCCAACTCTGCTGTGTGTGATTGAAATATGGAGACACAACATAGACGCCCGCGCACACACACACACACACACACACACACACACACACACACACACACACACACACACACACACACACACACACACACACACACACACACACACACACACACACACACACACACACACACACACACACACACACACACACACACACACACACGAGGATGATCGTATGGATGTGTTCAGTGTCCGCCGTCATCCCAAGCAGAATCATTCTTCTGCTTGGCCAGTTTTCGAACCACTCTCTCCAGATCTTTGCGAGACTTCTGCTCCTCCTCCAAAAACTGCTTCATCCACTTATTCTCCTGTAAAACATACAGACAATGACAGTATTTAACGGGTTGTCTGACTGATCCTGCTTGCAAAATGTACAAATCTCTATACTAAAATTCTAGAGACTGGCCAATACACTAGCAAAACAACTTTATAACGGACTGCATTTTTATATGGCCTTTCTACCTTACCGGACAAATAATTTGACAATTTACCTCTCATTCACCCATTCAAACACTGATGGTGGCAGTGAAATTGATAATAAAAAGATTATAATATATAAAGAAAGCAATATAATCAGATATATGTGTGATGTCTACACGTACTGTGTTAGTGAAACGCTTTAGCAGATTCAGTAAATTAGTCAAACTAAATTCACACTTACCTTTTTTAGTTCATGAACCTCATCCTTTAAAGCATACACAGCATCAACAAGGCTCCTGAAAAAAATAATTATTGCAAGACAATATCAGTATGTATGTATGTATGTATGTATGTATGTATGTATGTATGTATGTATATATATATATATATATATATATATACAGGGAAGGTTCACTGAGAGGCAGCCTCTCTTTTACAGGAACACCCTGATCACATTCACACAGTTACACATTCATACCTGGAAGCTGCCCAGTACAACCAGAGTCTGATCTGCTGGCCACTGAGCAGCTCCTTGCTTCCAGGGCCTTGCTCAAGGGCAGCTCAGTGGTGGTAACGAGGGAGGGACTTTTCACTTTCCCCACTGTTAGTACAACAAGTAAATGAAGGCCTATTTTCCAAAGTAATAATACACATACTTTTCCTCAATAACGGTCTGCCCGTTGCTCTTCATCTCCTCCACAATGATCTTCTCTTCCTCTGGCAGAAGCACCTGAGGGATGCACTCTTTCCGCACCGCTGCACACACACACAAATTAATAAAAAAAAGCTAGATTCATCGCTGTATCATCTGTTGAAGATGTGCAATCTAAGAAGGCAATAAAGAAACGTTTTCCTTACATAAACGCACACCTGTGGTGTTCTGGTGCAGGCTGGCTCCTGTGCAGTACGCCTCAATCACCCTCAGTATCTGGGCGTCCTCCTCCAGCGCAACCGTGCCTGTCAAAACCACAGATCGTCAATATCATAAATACACACTTACGAGTTTCATTCAGCAGACAAATTCCCATTCTATTTGTTTTACGGGCTGGCGCTAGACACAATCATCCTGAACAAATACACACCGATAAAAATAACTAATAAACAATCTCTGATGCCACCCATACATTTCATATTATAGTAAGATTAAACTCCTACTTTTCCTCGTTTGAACCTCGTCATCAGAGGGCTTCCGCTCTTTTTTCCTATTGCCTGGCAGGAACTTCTTCATGGGCCGTGGGCTTTTGCTGGAGTCCTGGAGGAGTGCGACATTAAAAATTCAGTACATCCCTGCGCGCGATCACACACACACACACACACACACACACACAGACACACACACAGACACAGACACACACAGACACACACACACACAGACACACAAAGCCAAGGCTCCATACCAAACAGAATGCAAGCTTACAGGGAAACGTATCCCTTATGAACAAAGAACATCAAAATCCATCAACAAACGAGGCAGCAAGCATGTGGCGATGACTGTGACCAAACCTGCCAGGTAATCAATCAATCAATCAATCAATCAATCAATCAATCTATAAAAATAAATTAATTTATATATAAATTAATCAATTAAGTATTAAGTCCACATTTTTTCATGGTACTTATATCAAAAAATTTCACCCACCACTGACTACTGTCAGGGAAGGAGAAAAAACACTTTACCTGTGGAATGCAGTGTTCACAAAGCCATGGGAAAAAAGCTAAGATGTGATTACATTAATATTATAGCAAAGTCACAATGATGTGGTTTTATGAATGAGAGATTTTCTTTTTTGGTGCTGGGTTGTCAGTTTCCTCTCCTGATGACACATTAAAAGCTGAGGTGTGATGAATAATTAGCTCACTAAAAACCGATGGGTAGCGCTAACTTGTGGCCATGAATGTCATTTTAATTCTTATAATACTTCACATGTAGTAATTTGCCCCATGAGAGGAGAGGAGAGGAGAGGCTTAGTCAAACACGCAATAGGGAAATAGAGAGTACGGAATTGTCCGTTTCAGTAATTTATGGGGCATCGTGAAACTCCACCAGAGACTCCTAAAAGTCCCTCATAAGAATCAGGAGGAATAATTGACGACATCATGTTTCTTAGAACCTTTGAAGTTGCTCAGGGACTCATGTTAATGCAGGCGCACAGCACAAATCTCATTTTCTTGACGTGTACTGAGCTTCTTCCCTTGTTGGTTTAGTGTTCTCATTGTGACAGTGGGAGGAAAGGGGAAATAGGGGTGGTGTGAAAATGGCAATTAAGTGGCACGCTGCAGCTTTTGTGTCAAGATTGGCAGCGTTTATAGCTCTGTCCACCTGCTTGGAGTACATCAACAGTGCATTATGCCTAGCGTACACACATTCTGTGAGATTTACGTCACTTTAAAGCCGCATGATTGATATTTATGGCTGCTTGGGAGCAGGAGAACTTCACAAGAAGCTTACAGACACGAGGACCTGAAATATGATCACCTTATGTAAAGCTGTTTTGTCCAACATGTTTAACAACTGCCTTCACATCCAGCAGACACATAGGAGCTTTAGCATCCTTTTGGAGTTTTGTTTAAAGCCACCTGGTGAAGAACTAAGGTGGATCATTGTGAGGTCTAATACAATTGCTCATCATCACGCATGGAAAACATAGCTCCCACCAGGTTTTTCAGAAACATGTATTGACATTCAAAAGAGACATCATCCAACCTATGGCAGCATATGTGGGCTGCTGATTATTCAAATGTGACACTTGTGCAAGCACATCATCAGCACACACACATCAGTTGCACAAGTTGTGGTTGGAGTCCAGGAAGAATAGCTGTGGCTATGGCCCCAGCTAATGGAGATCCCAATAAATCAAATCAAAATCAGCAATGATTGGAGTCTTGGTCTAGATTTCCAAAAAACAGCACCTAGAGTAGAAATTTAGTACTACTGTTGCATGAGAACAGATAATTGATACAATACAGGGTTTTCTCTCGGTTTATGGAAGACGTACTTGTATGTGCTCGAATTTGGCGGGGGGTTTAAGTGTCCTTCCTCAAGAAAATAAGTTTTTCAATAAAAAAAAAAAATAATACAATTCCCCCATACATTTTGTGTCTCTTTTGGGGATTTTGTCTTTTTGTGGGTTTTGCGTATCTTTGTCATTGTGTTGTGTCTCTTTTTGGTCATTTTTGTTTCTGTCTCATCAGTTTCTGTCCCTTTGAGGTAGTTTTGCGTGTGTTTTTCACATAATTTTGGAGCATTAAAAAAAAATTTAAAAACAATGAGCCGACATGCAGGGCCACATACGAAACAGGAAACCCATGACAATGAGAAAGGAGTGAAGCAAATAACATGACAGCTCAACACTGGGGCACAGGCGCACACACACAAACCCATCCCACCCCCCACATCCTTACCCACACACACAGATAGAAACAGAGTGAGATCTAACCTTACCTTCATGATATAAGACATCCTCTAAAGAAAGCAGGATGGAGAAAGAGAGAAAAGGGGAAATGTGCATGAAAACATACGACGAGAAAAGGGTGTGATAGAGAGTTAATAGTGAACATTTTTACACCCCACTCTGCCATTCACCTATTCTTAGTCTATGCAGAATAGGGCGATTACTTCATGTAAAAAAAGAGATACATGGAGAAATTGGCAGAAAGACGGTTATGCATTCAGACGACTATGCATGCAATCTCTGCAGGGCAGAGAAAAAGAGCAAGGTAGCTACTAGCCTGTAGCTTGTATTCTCAAAGCGGATAGCTGAAAGTATATGTGTGTATTTTGTGTTAAAAAGTACAGAAGTGCCTACGTGCATGTTTACTGTAGATATATAGTCAACACATCGCCACAACGACTGTCCACACTAGCTGAAATTTCTGACTGATAACCGCGTAAAAGCTTCTACCTCTCATGCCGATGACAGAGTGGGCACCATCACACTCAGAGCCGAGTAGCTCATAAGCACTGGTACACTCAATGCCAGTCAGACATGTGGATCATGCTGCCTTTAATGGAATTAACTTCCTCAGAACGTAATCATACCCTGTCATGTCTCAGACACACTCAAGTAGTTTTAAATCTACCGTATTCTACGTACATAATTAATATTGTTTTAATATTTGTTGCTGCTTTTCAGTCACCGTGTACTTTGGTTAGCTGGCCCACACATTGTGCAAAGCACTAATATACATATGCGAAGGAGTTTCCTGTCATCATCACAGTGCAAGGTTTTTAGAGCCAGTGACCACATGTAGTTTAAGTTGTTGTATTGTAACATATCAAACGTCACTAAGGAGTAGTTAATTAAGGTTTTGTTGCCTTGATGAAAAACACTCAAAACATTAGTTATCGAATAACAATTCCTGCTACTCATGAATAAAAATGTTCAATGGCAGAAAAAGTTACTAATCCAACATACATATCCAAACATTGAAAGCTACTTTGGTACTAAGGTACAAAAGTACATTACAGGCGGCCAACAGATTACGACTGTAGGTAATCACTGCATTTCACAGAATATCTATGTAAATCTAGTTGGAGTACTACTTTTATTTTTGCTATTTATGTGTCAATATTAGTCCAGTTAATGGATTAAATGTGTGTATGTCTTCACTACTTCACTTGTGTTATTTGTGCGTTTGGTGGAAGGGTTTGTGTGAAACAGGACAGTGAAGGTCTGAAAAAAGTAGAGATAGAAAAGGAGGTACAGAAGGGGACTTGTAGAAGATGGGGACTTATTATTGCGGTTTCTGACTAACACTGCATCTATATCAAGCTTGTGTAGGTTTGTTTGTGAAGCTTCTGCAGCCTCCTACCTCTTTGTATCCCAGTGCAGCAGAGGGTTTGAGGGGGGGCGCAGGGCGCAGACAACTCAGAGACCAGGGCTTGCTGATCTTTGGCGGTTCCAGGGGGCTGCGACTGACGGCGCTGAGGCTGCCCAGGTGGGAGAGGTGAGTGGGGGGGCCCACCATGCTCTGTGGCTTGCCTTCTACAGTCTACATGGGACGATCAAGAAAGGAAAGAAGACAAGCAAGTGTGTAACGTGCAATGAAAGAGGAGTCTAATGTTTTTACACCTCAGCATGTTGCCGGATTCACTTTTGGTATCGTTTTGACTTTTACATTTACTGTATGTGTGTGTGTGTTTGCGATGTGTACCTTTGAGATGGTGCCTGTGGGGCTTCCTCCTTTGGTAAAGGGCTGAAGGTGCTCTAGCCAGTCTTGTAACTCCTGGGCACTACTGCAGAACACTGTTATACGATCGATCATGCTTCCTGCAGGACACACAGACACACACACAGACACACACTTAGGGAATGCAGGTGCTGTAGATCTAGGTCTACTTCCCCCAAAATTTAAAATGCCATGCTGTGTGACAGGAACAAATACATGATTAAATACAAAATTAACACTATCAAACCTGTTGACAGGTTGCAAATGCCCCAAATAAAGAGACATGACTATACTGTGTCAGGCATGTGAAGCAACATGTTTTGGCGATTATCGTGGTGGGGACTTCCATTTCTTACTGTTGAAGCCAAGGGATTATTTGAATCAAATGCTTCATCGAGATCCATGTGTAGCAACTGGATTACTTTGAAAAAGTAGGGCAAGTTTGATATCCTTTGATTGACTGTGTACAGACCCCAGCATTAATATTTCACCGGGAGAAGGGCTGCCTTGACAACTAGTTGACATTTAAAATGTTCAGAGCACTGTCATATGAATTAGTTCCCTGGGATTGGAGTGACAACTGTCCCACATCTGTTAAATGAGCTAGTGCTTGATCTACGATTCTTTATTTGGGTTACAATTCTTTTTCTGTATTAGTGCTGTATCCTCAACTAAACTAAAAGAAGGAGTCATCATTTTCTACAGAGCTTCAGATGCAAACCTGTGATGTCCAAGGCATAGTGGGCATTGTCTGCATCCTCTGAATGTCTTGTTACTGTGGTGCCTGTCAGTGGCAGTCTTCCCTGAATGGGACAAACAAAGGAAGAGGAAATAAGACACCATGGCATAGGTAGGAAGTACGTAATATATATATATATATATATATATATCTCGTTATCACCTAAAACTCATGGAATTATGTGCCCACAAAAATTAAAACTACAACAAACTGAAAAATGACTCATGAAGGACTGATGTAGCGGACTCGTTGTATACGATGTACTTCACCTGATAAATAAAGCCACTCATCCGGGGACTGGCGGAGAGCATGACTAACACATTAGGGAAAAGCATTAGATAGCGCTCCTCTTTTTCCTGAAAGAGACGAAAAAAGATTTGGTTGCAATGTGGCCTATTAGTTTATGCAGTCAGTGAAAGGAAAGTGGCTGCAGCTGAAGCTGTTCACTATGTTGCTTGTCAAAAAACAAATGTGTGCCAGTTTATGTCACACCCACTTATGTGAAACACTCATTATTGCTGACACTGGCATATTTTAGCTCAAGCGAGGAATCAGTTTGGCAAGGCTGTTTTGACTTGTTTTATGAATGGAAAATAAGATGAGCTGACAAGAAAGTTGAATAAATATGGTGACTAGTATGGTGGTTGGAAAGCAGTGAGCAGTGATTAAAAGACAGTGAATCCAAATGTCAATCTTGGGCTTTCTTCCAACCGCTGAAAAAAAAAAAAAAAAAAAAACGACCCCTACACAGAAACCACACACGAAAGAGGAGATGGTTTTTCAGTATGCATATGGCCTACATAGGTTTCGGTTTTCACACCTGAGGGGGATATTGAATAAGAGGTAAATAAAGGATGGATTCCTCCCCCCCCCATTCAGTTTCATGGATATTGGGAACCCAAAAACTAATTTAGGCCAAGACAAATGCTTTACATTTGTTTTATAAAATGATACACTTTTGGGTTTTTGAATTAAAAGGTACCATCTGTGCCCTTAACTGGTAACTGTGAGACTTAGCATTAGTTAGACAAATCTAGAGCACTTCACCTCGAGGCGCCATTCACACTTTCTCGGTCTGCTTAAGCTAAGTTCACACTACATGACTTTCAAAGTTGTCTAATCGCTGTAATGTTCACACTCAACAACGTACTCAAAATCGGGTGTCTAAATTTGTGGTTTTCACACAACATGATGACTCGCTGGCAACAGGGGGTCACACACTACAAGATCTTTCACCAAGAGAATTCCCAATGTGTATGTCTGGTCTCCAAACTACATTTTGTAATGAAAAAACACATGCAAGAAGTGACACGGGACATGATATAATACCATAGGCGAGACAGGATTTTTGTTTAAAAAATGAATGTCCGCCAGAAAGGGTTGGGGGGGATTTTCGTTGACATACGTGTTTTTCCTCTAGGTGCAACACCTTTGGGCCACGTTGCAAATGCAACATATACAGTAAAGTTCCTTTGGCAGGTTTACCCACAGACCTAATATAACACATGCAGGCTCTGAAAATAGGAGCTGATGGATGACTGAGTCACTTATCTCAATTTGGACTCATGAAAGGAAAGAAGATACAATTTATTGCACATTTCTTGAACTAATGAAAGTCATTACAGTTGTCTAAATTTGAAGACAAAAAAGCTAAATCTTTTTTTTTTATTGTGCAATTATGCCAATTGCATATCAAACTGCTAGTATTCGTTATAGGGGAGCAGGAGATTTTTTACCTTCTACAGTCTCATCTATCCTCTTTGACTGAATGGAACACAGGGGACTCTAATCTACAGCTTTGAACACATCCAAATCCTTACAATTAGATGGGGGAAAAAATGACAATTGAAGCAAGTCAAACTCGACACGTCTCTCACCTCACTGGAGCCATTTTTCACATGGACCTGGGACATGTAAGCCACATGACCCAGGCTCTTCATGCTGTCTCCATCCCAGCCCCGCACTGGTTCTGACAAGATCTGGAGCTCCAGGTTCTTGCGCTTCCGCAGTTCCTGGCACTGTGTCTGAACACACACATACACACATCAGTTAACGAAGATGACAAAACGTTTCATAATTCAGTTGAACAGGGAGATTCATAGGGCTACTTTGGAAATATCTTTGGTCTGATCTGGGATTATATTTGCTATTCATATCTTTTTCTAGATTTCTGGATTTGAAGAGTTTTAGTCCAGATTACACAATGTCAAGTATGTGACACATATTCTTAGAAAACAAGTTGGTGTCTTGCCATTTAGAAATACTGAGTAATAAGCAGCAGATATATTTTTCCCACTATGGATATATTTAGAAAATGTCAGAAGTATGTGGAGTAACCTGCTACATAAGGTAAGCCTATCTCAGGTGCCAGGCAGGGGCTCTCCCTCTTCAAACAAGAAAAATGACATCTGTCGTTTTCCACTGCACATTGTACAAAAATGAGCTTCTGTACATGGAGCACTGCAGAGATGTTACTAGCATTTCTTTAGCGCCTGCACATCCAACCACACATTCAAAACCCACAATGCAAAATTAGACTGGCAAATTACAACAGTCAGTATTTTTTGTGATCTGTGCTCTGCTGAAGAGACGTGAGTCACTTCATCTATTCTTACTAGGAACTCGGAGCTATACCGAGGAAACTGTGTCTCAGTGATGTTCACTCAGGTACAATGCGGTTGCTCGGTTCTAATCCAACTCTTCTAAAATGGCATTTCAGTTCACACCCACTGTAGGAACAACATGATCACTCAACATGCAGCACACACTAGCATTCACTTTTTTCCCCTTTCGCCAGAGCTGTGCTTGATTATGAAGTGCTATGTTACGCTACACTGTCCTTTGTGTGTAGCCCATCTGACAACAAAGGGGACATCGTAAAAACTCTAAACAAATAGTCAAAAACAACACCCACATGAGTGTGTTTTAGTCGGTTAATTAACATTAGAGACAAAACATAAGTGGGATACATTTTAAAAGCAAAATTACTTAAGCCACATTTAAACTTTGACACAAAACAGTGTCTTGAATTTTGTTGGGAAGATAAATCAATAAATGGACAAAAATGGGAAATCCATTATCAATCTAATAACTGAGAATTGACATGAGGGGCTTACAGGTTGTTTAATTCAGCCTTGTTCTGCACTGAACAAGCCTAATACCTGATGGAGATTAACAAAGATAATGTAGTTTAAGGCTAGTGTAAGCATGCAGAGCCCCCTGGACATCCGAGACTCACCACTAGGCTCCTAAATGCTGCGGTCGCTTTTACAATGTCAGCATAGTCTGGGTGGGCTTCCTGTGGAGGAAATAAACAACACATCAGATCACACATAGCAGCCTGAAGCAAGCCATCTAAATGTTAAGGCAAGACACACATACTAGGTATGCTGTAATATACAAAAAGAAGTTAGAGATTGAAAGAGATAAAGAGTTGAGGGTTTTTAACTTTCCACTAACATACATTGTCTGACATTACTCGTCATTTAGTCGTTTGGCGTAAATCAAATTAACAAAATTCTAATAGGTAAAATGTGCTTACAAATAAACATATAAATACAACATTCTGATAGTATTTTAAATTCCTTATGTATATGAAATTATTAATTATAGAACACTTCAATATTTCCAATTTATTTTCTCCTGTACCTCCACATGTCTCTCTAGCTCCTGCAGCAGCGTAGGGTATTTGTCGAGCCTCATGAAGGGCTTACTGAGACTGGTGGTCAGGGTCAGGATCCCTGGAGCACTGGCTCCCTGGCTCTCCATGAACTTGTCTAGTTCCTCACTGTTAAACACACACACAAACACACACTTTTTTATGCACACATTTTTAAGGGGATAAACTACAAAGTATAGAGCAGCACCCTGACTGTACACGTCAAGGCTGAAGAAAACTTTAAAGATGCAGATTCCAGATGACCAGAACTTGATGGTACCGTAAATTAATTAATGCTACTCCCAAAAAACAATTTGGTAATTTAATCGCATTAATTTGACGATTTATTTCAGTAAAAAGTAATACGTTTTCACTAAATATGCCTGAGTCCAGAGGTACACACAGTAGGACTGTGTGGGATACACATATTTCGTATACGATGGTTTTACCATGGTAAAACGATGGTTATGCTATGTACTGCAAGAAAGTCATTTATTAAACATTATGCTAGCTGTGTAGGTTAAGTGGAAAATAAATAGATTGATTTTAATGTCAAAAGGGACATTTATGAAAATGTAACAATGTATGTTTCCAGTGCAATATTATAACAATGTTTTTTGTGTGCAATAACCATGCGAAAAATCTCCAGTGTAATAATATCTATATTCACAAGTAGTTTTTACAGTGTATGTTTCCGGTGCACTTTTGCAGTTATAACCTTATTTATCTTACAGCTGTTTTCTCTTTATATTGTTCTTCTAATTTATATTTAATTTTTTTTTTATTTATATAGCTTTATATTTTTTTATTGTATTATTTCTTATATTTTATATTTTTGTAGAGCTGACTCTAAAGGGCAACACACAGAAAATCCAATGTACCTGTACGGCCCTGTACCTGTGCAAATGGCAATTAACCTCTATTCTAAAATTTGTTTCCGCAGATTGAGAATTATGTGTGCCTCCACAACAAAGATACATTTACATACAACATAACACAAATAAACATGAATACATTTGTTTTCTAAAACTAAAAAAAAATACATAAAAAATCCTTTAAAGAGAGACAATTTGATAATATACAATGACACAATTAGTGGGCCTGATAATTAACCACATGTGGTTTCATATGATTTATTTGTCATTGCTGTAACAATCACTAACACTGTGATAAAAAAACAACAACTGTATATTATGGCTGTATTGTGTGCAAGAATAGACCACAAACAATTGTAATGGTGCTAATAAAATTTGAAAAGGCAGCACAAATTAGGTAATCTTTATTTGTACTTTTCCTTGTAACTGCAATACGCTCACCTTACTGCAAACTTGAAAATGTGCTTTGAAAGTAACACCATTCATGAGTTTCCATGATAAAAACTTCAATCATATGGTATCCTGTAGCAACACTAACTGGTAACATTGAGTAAATGTGAATGTCACAGAAAAAAGGCTGCAACTGAAATGCAAATGTGCTTACTGTGAAAAAGTGCCTTGTTTGCCTGTCTACATTAACCACAGTTCTTTGTATCCTGTCAACAGTCGACTTCCTGTGTGTAATTCAACCTCATCTGCAGCTCACAATGTAGAATCTGACAAGCCAATTCTGCATTACTCAAGACTGAATCATTAAACTTCATTTTGCTATTTCAGCAGCAACTGCGATCTATGCAATACAGATTCATAACAGCAGGTCCCAGTCAATGCTTTTTAATAGTAACTGGATTTAAGGAAACTTTTAGCACACAGGGTCTCATTGTAACTGCACAGACTCAGGTTAGACTCCTCGTCATTTACAGATGGGAAGCCCGACACCTTGTGGTACAAAGCTAAACTACAGCTCAACAACAGAAAACAACATATAGTAGTTCCAGAAATCACACAACAATGACCCATGTCAACCTTTCTCAAATATAAGAACACATTACTGTGAAAAAGACAGGTAAGACAGGTAAGAAAGCAAAGTGTGAGGGCATTTAGGTTGGTTACATTACCCCTTAATCCCTATGTCCCCTAACACATTACAGAGTGCATGTCTGAGTTTTAAGCAGTTTTATCAAATAGAGATCATGTCTTCTCAGGTTTCATTTGAATACTTTTAGGGAAAGGAAGAGGTACAAACCATACTGTATTTTACAAGAACAAAACTCAGATAAGATAAGAGTGAGAAATAAAAGACCGCAGACTATTGTTTTTTTGTTTTTCTTATTTCATACCCAAGAAATCATCTCATGACCCCTTTAATTTATCTTGTTGGTGGTTTACATCATAATTTATAATGTTATGTTTATAATGATGTTATATCTGTTATGGAAAAACCTTGTTAGCTACTACAGAGTTGTAACTTTCATCAGTTGAGTGAGTATATTGGTTGTTTTCAGTTGTCTGTATCTGTCTAGCCCACGCTAATGTCTTGTACTAAATGTTTTTGTCCTTATGTGCCGAAACTGTATTGTTGTTTTAGATGTCTGTATCGGTCTAGTCTATGCAGAGGTCCTGTACAAATGTTTCTGTCCTTATGCACTGTAAGTTGTGTCTAATGTTTTATGTTTCTGCAAAACAGGAACCTGTTGGTAAACTGAGTCAGGCCCGTTTATATTGTAACTTAATGTTACTTTTAACTTTCCTGTATAATAAATGAAATAAAGAAAGAACGTTTGCCACCATGAGCCACATTAAAAAGGCATTCAAAAGTCTAAAAACATCAAACTGAAAATTAGACTAAATGACAGTTGTCATGTGATGGCGGGCTTAAAACATTTGCACTATTCATCCTGATTCTCAAATATCTTCATGATTCAGAATCAGACTTTTCTTTGTTGTGGTATGCTGTTTTGTGTGTGCAGGGGCTGACCTGTGGTCAGTGAGGATGGAAACAGCTGAAGGATGGCTGGAACAGTAAGCCAGGTACAGAGTCTTGATCTGAAACATCAGGTTTAAATAGCAGCCCGCCACTCGCTGCTGGCCCTCTGGGACTCTGCAAAGTCAGAGAGACAGAGACAAGGTTAGAGAGGTGGGAAGAGTGAAGAAAGGGTTGGGAAAAGAAGAGAGATATGCAAAGAGATGAAGAGCAACATTTGCAGTGATGATATACTGAATAATTTACCAATAACTGAAAAGCCATTATTCAGGACGTCTTTAAGTTGTATCCTGTCAAAGACATTTTTACTGAAAGGTAGAATACTAATAATAGAAGATTGTTCTTGCACTTTTAAAACCTGGTCAAATACAGGTCTTTGATACGCAACGGATTTCTCATCAGAACATTACAACACCATTATATCTTAAGATTTCTTAAACTGAATTTGAGACACATTTAAGACATTTCAAGGCCTCAAGTTAAAATGAGTAGTATTAAAAATTGTACACATTTCACATTCCTACCAGCCATTATCCAAAGCATAACTTCTAAATGTATGAATGTATTTTCCCCCAAGGCAGCCATTTGTTTCCAGTAGCTTTGGATGTCTGATTCCCCGCCAGTGCAGGATGCACCAAATCAATGTGTGCAAACATAGTAACTTTGAGAAAAATATATTCGGCTACAGGTTTACTATGACGAATTACCCATTTCAAACATAGTTTTTATTTTTAGTCTTTGCAAGTTGGTATCTGTACCATGAACAAATACATAGCAAGAGATGTCTGGGAGGGAGGAAGTGACTGCAAAAATGCAATCAAGTACGATTGCTTTGCGGAACACTTGGCAGTAATGTGTTGTATGTGTGCAGTGTAGTAAAAGAGCGACTGTAAAACCATAAATGAAAACAAGAATGGTCGTCAAAAGGCATTTGATTATGTCTCACAGAAGAAGCACAGGAGGCTGCAGACTGTGGTCCAAACATTGCTCCCCACTGAGATACGTTAATTGAATTTAACTGATCAAACTACAAACATTTTCATGGAGATCCGTGTCCAGCATGACTAGTCTATATCCTTCGGGTATTGCTCCGGTGCCGCAGGAAATTCCGTCAGATGCATGTATTTGCGCTGATGTCCGTTTTCCTTCCGCTTTCTTTGTGTTGGAATTTTAAACTCAGGTGGATTTATGAGGACTATGGTTGACTGCTCCTCAGATCTCTGCAGGGTAAATTGAGACAGCTAGCTAGACTATCTGTCCAATCTGAGTTTTCTCTCGCACAACTATTTTATAGCGGCTTGGTGCGAAGCTTAGCATCGCCCAATGACGATTGTGATTGGTTTAAAGAAATGCCAATAAACCAGTGGACGTTTTTCTCCCATCCTGGAATGCTATCTGGAGTAGCCAGACCCTCCTCCGCTCGCAAGCACGTGGATGGTCTGGCAAAGCGAGACTAAGCATGACTTACTTGGTACAGTCCTCCAAAGCCACACATAGAGCCTGCTGGAAGGTGAGTATCTCCTCCAGATTTCCACACAGGGTGGCGCTGTCTGCACTGCTCAGCCTGAATATACACATATTTAGTGTTAACGGAGACAATACAGATATCCTACAACATGCACGATGGAAGAAAGTTAAACATGAAAGTACAGTAAGCATTATCATTGATTACAATTTCAGTAAATTCAAGAACATTTCTGAAAATGTTAATTTCATGTCAAAAAAAAGAAAGAATCAATCTTATTCAAGAATTTTGGATCATCCAATTAACCATGGTAATCCATGTTGCCCTATGTCTAATGGATTTTTCCCTTTAATGGATCTGTCACATCTCCTTGTCGTTGCTCTTACTTGTCACTGGCTTGCAGAGGTCGTAGATAACAACTCAACACGGTTTGTAATTCTTTGACAAATTCCCGCTCATGTTCCAAGATGTCTTGTACCACCTGCAAAAGCAGCACAACCAGCAGAACCTTAATGTTGGCAGATTCCAGGCAAACATAGTATTTTCTAAAAGTAAAATTTAAATGATCAGGAAAATCAGGAGGAATTCTGTCTTTTTTTAATTCTACAATACTTTATTAGTACTCTTTATTATTTTATCTTTAGTTCACTTAAAATTTGAGAAAGAAAATGTGATGCCATGCTGATAGTGTGGTTTAAAATGGAGAAGTGACTTACAGTTTGGTGAAGTTAATAACAAGATACCTCCAGAAAAATAAACAAAATGAGGAAACTCTGCTAGATGCAATATATTGTTTTGCCACTTTTTAAACCAGGACAGTGGCAATAAAGGCTACGTTTTGACAAACTCCAATAAACAGTTGAGATTTAAGAATGTCAATTTATGAATTCCTGCTTTACGTATTAAGATCTACATAAAAACAAAAATTTTTGTGTGCAAGCGAAGTGACATAAAGAATAAACATTACATGTCCTGCTCAATTTTGACTCACCACACTATAGTAGTTCTTGGTCAGTGGAGTTCCTTTAGGAGACAATGGCTTCTCTGGAGAGGAGATAAGTAACAGAACTAATATATTATAATCATCAAAAAGATTTAAAAAAAGAAACCATTTATCCAGACCATGATAACTATCTTCAAAATCTGTTTGGGATTATACACAGCCAATTTAAGACAAAAAAAACATTACAGGTTACAATCATATTACCTCAGAATTTCTAACTCAGATTTTGTCGTGCAAATGATTTTATTCAGTGTTAATACTTTTAAAAAAAAGGCAACCACTACATATCTATTTTTCAACGTGAATATTTTCCATCGCAGCTTTCCATCTTTTAACAACGATGCCACTGCATCATCATACTCTACTATTACACCATCTTTACACTTCCCTTTGAAACTTATGGCACTATCCTACTCAATCCCACTACCACATTACAATACAATACACTATCAATACATGGAATTCATACTCCTGATTATGTGGCCCAACTCACCGCAGGGTTTGATCTCTCGGACGTAGTTGCTGGGGAACCAGCCCGTCTTGCCATTGAGTGTGCCCTCCCACCATCCTCCCTCTTCCTGCCGCAGCACATGGATCAAGTCCCCTTTATTGAATGACAGCTCATCCTCATTGTTCTGCTTGAAGTTGAACCGGGCCTTCACCATCACCTGCCCACCTCCACCGTTCTCAGACATCTCCTGTTAGAGGGACGGTCAGCAGCACAAACACAAATGTCATGGGGTGTATCAGCAAAAATATCTGTACGCATGAGCATAATATACCTTACATTTAAAAAAATATTCACCCAAATTTTGACCTGCACATTTATTTCTTTTTTAAATTTGCCGTTGCATGATATGTGTTGTGCTTCATTGTGCAAGGGAATGCAATGTGTGGTCATCGGAGGTACAACAACTAAATGATCGGACAAATTCATCGTATAATATTTGCAAAATATGGAAAATCAAAGTGGGGTGAACCAGTTTCAAGCATGTGAATTGAGTAGACGACAAAGACAGAAAATGTAGATAAACTGTACAAAGAAGTGACCATACCACCGATTTGGATTGTCTACGCAGAGAGCCTTTGGATTTGGCAGAGGAGAGTGTGTGTGAAGATGTCGTCTGACTAGGAGAGTGGCCACCGGACTGTGAACATGACCTTTCAGTAGCACAGTCTAGGGACAAACAGAGAAAATACAGAGCCTCTTTTATTTTGGTTACATTGATATTTTGAATGTATGACTCCCTGGCCTTGTTCTAATCAGGTGAACACACATCATCATCACAGTTGATGCAGGTACACATGATGCAGAGCTGACATCTGGATGCTAATTTGTGTGAGTATGTTCCATTGCTCTACACAGCCCCAGGATCACACACACAGTTCAGCAAATATGTTCAGACTGACAACTTGATGCATTTCACATAATGTCCTTCAACCCTGTCTCTTATCTAAAGTGGTTAAAAAAATAAAATTTTATTTTACCGACACTCAACCCCTCTACAGTGTCTGTCATCGCTGTGCCGGTGCAGCAGAGGAACAGTGATTTAGGGTCAGTAGCTGCCAGCTGTGCTGCAGTGTAAGTGCAGTCCTTGGCATGCACTGACAGAGGTATCAATTTAGTTGCCAGTACTCACTTGAAAAGTGACACATGGTAGCCATGCAACCTCTTACACAATAACAAGCAGAAAACCACCAACTGAGGGCTCTCCCTATCAAATGCCAACAGGATCCTAGCCACGTTTACTGTCTAATCCTTGCGCAAATCACAGAAGAATAAAAGATAAATCAAAGTGCACCATTAGCCTTAGTAACCTTTAATTCAGATCCAATAAAGGAGTTAAACTCAGAGCTTATAAAACAGACAAATGCTTTAGTTCACTTTAACTGACATTAACTTATGTTTCATGGTAACACTTTTTGTTTAATCTTTTTTCATCAGCTGGAACATATGCAATACATGTCAAGATGGGAAAGGCTGGTGATTCCCTACTGCTTTCCATATGCTGAGACGTCAGGGAGGCCTAACTGATATGATGAAAAAGGACACTAAAGACAGCCGGATGGTCCAGATCATGTACTGCAGGTGGGGCTCATGGATCCCACATGCCACTCCTAACGCACACAGAGAAGCCTAACAAGCCCTTCTGTCAACTATGCTCTGTGGTTAACACAGTTATTTTTGTATGCAGGCTATGTTCAAAAGCATTTACCCTAAACAAACCTAAATTCTGAGCACAGAAACACTTATGTCAGGAGCAAAGCCAGCCTTGGAAGAGGATCACGAGTAAAAACAGAGGCCTTTAATGTTTGATCACATCAACAAACTTGTGACTAATCCAGTTCAGATCAAGTTCACTTTTGAAGATTGGAGAACAGCTGCTGGGCATAGCCATAGATTTGCATATCAAGCAGAGGCAGAGTACTGACTTCTACAGGCTTCTGGTCCACATCTCACACTGTGGCACGCGTCCTCCCCTTCAAGTGCACTCAAAAAAAAGATTGATCATGCATTTACAAAGTCAAGTGTAACATCTCACGAGGGAAAGATAATATGTAGTGTTGAAACAATTAGCCGGTTAATTGACGGGTCAAAAACTATTTAGATAATAATTAATTAAGTCATTTTTTAAGCAAATATGCCAAATGTTTGCTGCTGCTAGCATTTGGTTCCTTTGTCTGTTGTAAATCATTGTAAATTGAATATCTGTAAATTGGAGTTTTGTACCGTTAGTCAAATAAAACAAGTTATTTGAAGAAGTCACCTCTGGGTCTAGCAAACTGTCATTTTTCACAATTTCCTGACATTTATAGACTATTTAATTAATTAGAAATGAAGATTATCATTAACCGCAGCACTAATGTTATGCTCCATGCACAATCCCACTACACTGTTTACATACAGGAACGTCAAAAACACATGTTTTCAAATAGCCTGGAACATTAGGCAATTATATATATATATATATATATATATATATATATATATAAATAAAATTACGCAGAGGTGGTAGATTGATCTAAAAAGGCTGACTAAATAATTCTAAGACTGCTAGTTCCCTGTGCATCTGTGAGCTGGAAACTAGAGGGAGACTGGGATTACCTCTTCAGTGCCCCCAAACAAGGACTCTCGAGCGAAGCAATTACCACCAAACTGCTGCGGGCGTGCTGCACTGCCAACCATTTTATGCTGCGTCCTTCTTTATAGAAATGCACTTGAAAAGGGAGTGTATGTGCGATATAATCATATTAATTATGCATTTTGCATCACTTTGAGTTTAATTCTTGATGTAAAAAAAAAACACGCATAAAACAAACAAAAGGGGACATCATTCAGGGTGTATCAACGGATGCACATGAGTAAATATGGCACCCAGCATGACACAAACACACACTGCCATGCCAGCTGCCCATGGGCAACACACTCAATCATAATTTACAATGGCTGCAGGTACATAGTCTGTGAAAAATGACAAAGACCATCATCATAGGACATACATGTGGATAAAGGCATCACCTGGCCACTGCTAATATGTAGCTACATGTATTGTTTTTCACTATCCAAGCTTGTTTATTGGAATGTTTTTATCAAGTGACAGGGGAGGGATCAGCACTGAAGAAGCATTTTGTGCAGTACACAGACACAGGATACCATAACGTGAGACCTAATACAACTACTCACTACCATTTAATTCTTTACTTTCAGAGAAGACACTTTTTTTTTTTTTTTTTTTTTTTAAATCAAGCAGTCCCCATGAGGGACTGGAGGTACATAGAGAGACTGCAAAACTCTTACCTTGTGTGGCAAAGTTGACTGCCAGCAAAGTGGTCAGAACCTTGCCAAAATTCTCGCCAGTGTATAACCACTCTGGTTCAAACCCCTGGATGGAAAAGTAACAGAGAAAATGGCATCAGGCCAAAAACCCCAAAACCATCAGTTCATACAAACTGGAATCCATCAGATGTGGATGAAGACTAAGTCAAAATTAGATGTTTTTCTACTGGTAGTGTTGATTAGTGTACACAGAGACCGCAAGAGACACATTCCAGGCTGTAGGACAAACAATAGAGAGACACACACAAACACAATGAAGCACACACAGGGATATGAATAAGCCTATAACAAGACTGAGATAAAAACTGACATGTTGAGCATGACCCATATTTTGTGACTTAGTGTTTTGTAATATAACAGACAGCGCCAGACTCATTTGCAATTTGCTGTGCGCACGCACACGCACACACACACACACACACACACACACACACACACACACACACACACACACACCTATCTTCTTTCCTCCAGCAGATAAGGTTTCACATTTTAAATAAAACATCTTTAAATATAAAGTTTGAGTAGTACAGCCTTGGTCCGGAGTTGTGTAAGAACCTAATTTAGAGTAAAGCAAGGTTGACCATTCCATCTCTGGGTATGGGATCACCCTTAGGGTCTACAGGACTACTCAGCCTGCTTTTCATCATGTTAAAAAAAAAAAGGAGCTAGAACACACTTATGGATATTGGTGCCACTGGTTTTAAAAGTAGAAAATACTGGAAAACCCCATTTGCATTGATAAAACAAAATGGAGTACTTAGGCCTTACATCACTGTATTGATGTTGTCAGTATTGACATATTGACCATGGTTAGAGCCAGTAGTTTGAATGAGTCATGTTATGAATACATGCTACTCTGAATGACTGTAGTCGTGTATGAAATCAGAGCAAATAAAAGTAATCTGATGCCGTTTATAATAAAAAAAATCAGTAGCCTTTAACAGTAATTGGCGCTTCCTCTTTCAGCCTCTCAGAGCAGAAGTGAAAGCAGTATGACTGCTCTATTTGTGCAGTCACTGGACAAACAGACACTTTTTGCTATGGCAAAAAAGAGAGAAAAAGTTATCTAACCATGATCACATCATTGGCTCAAAGGATGGGTAGGGCTCGCTGTAGCACCACAGACATCCCTCGACTGATACATTGGACAGTGGCTCTCCAATAACTTCTGCCCATGAGCTACTGGCTGGCCGCAAACGGTCTAATTATGGGCTATAGCAGGGTTGGTGGATGAAAGCAAAGGGGACCTCCCAGACATAACAAGCCAGCTGGGCAGAACTACTGAACCACTTGACTTTGCAGTGAGCCAAGCTAGCTGACTCAATTAGCTGTTTAAAGAAACCAACTGATGTGACTCAAGACCAGAAAGAACTATTTATAAAGCTGAAGGAGAAATTACTGTCCAGTTTGGCAGTCACAAACAGGCTGGTACAGAGACAGAGAAAACGCCCAACATCTGTGAATGATTTGCCCCTTTCCAATATTAGGACATATTTTTAGCAATACAGCCCTGCAGTGTATGTCTAGGGAATTGTTTTAACCTGCAGCAACAAACAAGTATGCCAATGACACTGCAGTATAAAAGAGAAAGGGAAATTAAAAAGGGAAATAAACACTGTTGAAATCTAAGTTGTAGCTATTTGAAAACAACTAGCTAGTCAGTAGGGCTGTGTTCAATTGAAGAAATTCTTAGTCGACTAACACTCATTCAATTGTATCGACTAATCGATTAGTTGATTTAATCAACAGATCTGTAAATCTGAGTTTCTGAGTCATGCAAAAGGATGCATATATTGAATAAGATAATGCCTCCTTTGCATATTTAAACACAACATTTCAGAAAACGTAATACAACAAATAATTGCCTTAATGAAAGTAATTAAAGTAGGTTTCACGGTGATATCTATTAGGTAAAATGTCAACCCTTCATTCTTGTGTTTACCAGAGATGTGCTCGTACGTTTCTTGGAAATAAGTCATTCAGCATGAAAAAAGCATAAAACATGACTAATCGACTAAAGAAATCTAACTTGACCAAGACCAAAACGACCGATTAGTCGACTAAGAGGGAGCAGCCCTACTAATCAGAAAAGTTCCCTTCCTGTCTGGTCAGTGGGAGTGACTGACAGCATGGACGTGAAAGGAAAACATATGCCAGCAGGGTAAGCAGATCATAACACAAGCAAGAGTGTGTTGAAGTATTGTGTGTAAACTGCAGTGTGTTTATAGGGCTAAGTAAAGAAATACAAAAGAGACAGGTCGAAACATCATACTTTTGTACATGAAACTTGACAGCAACTTACCTCCACTTTCAATGACGAGCATCCTCTTAAAAACTCCCTGATGTTGGTAATGCAGTCGGCTTCAGTTCTCGGATCCTGGGAATACTGAGCACACACACACGAAATAAATATATAGCTAAACACAAACCACGGCTTAGTATGTCAGACAGACATCTGACACAAGCGCTTATCCATGGCCGACATTACTGGAATTTGAGTTAAGGTTGCATATTAAAGCGCATAAAGTAACACTGTTGTATCATATCCGAATGTGGTAAACCTACAGTTAACAAAATAACTGTGGATTCTCCCTGCGTCTCCTTCATGCATACATAACCATTAACAACACCACAGGCAGATACGTCAAATTAGCCAGATTTAAGCAAAACATCCGCTCACTTTTCAAACTTTCAAAATAAAGTTCTTGTTAACGGCCGCGTCGCAAGGTTCGAAAACGAAATATGGAAGACACGTTTGGCTTTTCGCTGCTTGTAAGTAAAGTCCACTGTTCTTTTTAGATAAATGTATGACAACCAAACAGAAAGTGCAACAAAATAGCTAGCTAGGCAATGTAGGAACTCGTACAAGAGAGAAGTTACCACTTCCGTTTTTTTGACGCCACTGTTTTCAAAGGAGAGCAAATTTGCGTTCCTCAGGATGGCGAAGGCATGACCCGCCATACTCTGCCTCTGATCGGCTAGCTAGTAGTCGTGGTTAATGCATGCATGATGAGTAAGATTGGTTAGTGTTGTGTAAGAAAACCAGGGTACGCCAATCAGAGGAAGAATACGGCAGAGGGCGGGACATACCGTCGCCATCCTAGAAGAAACGCACCGGCAAGAGGCTTTTCAGTAGGAAGTGACGTACTGTCTTTGCAACTGTTATTTGTCATTATGAACTTTGTCGTCTCATCAACTAGCTAAGCGTGTTGTTAACGTTGACTTATCGCGTCAAAAAAGTTGTTTAAAAATCGAGTCCTGTGTAATCCCCTGCTCGAGCTCGCCAATGTGATCTGTGTCCAATGTTTTCATGCACTCTTCCTGCCGAATTTGTCCTGTTATGGTGGGTGTTCACACCGACTCGATCATGTCAAGAATGCGGAACATTCTCCTCGCTTCACAGGAAACCACATCTTGAAATCTCATATCTGAAAACTCAACAAATGCAGCTGTAATTCGATGCATTAGGTATTATACACAGACGCACAAGTGGCTATTAAAACTTCCCGGCTCGAGTACTGTGAGCTAGATAAACGAAAGGCCTGCTGCAGGGAGAAGTTTTTCTCGGTATCATTTTCATCAAACCCCTCCCTTCCTTTCCCCAGGAGCCGTCGATCATTTGGCATTTGTTGACTTAAGTTAACTTAAAACAACTCACCTTGGGAGTGAAACCAGGTATGAGCCGCTCCGTGAGTTTGCACAGGACGACCCCATCCTTCAACGATGTTTTCAAAAACTCCTCCGGGTCCGCTATGTTCTTTTTAGGCGAGCTGAGCACTCCTAGTGATATTAACCACGTTACAGTCTGCTCCTCTGGATTCATAGCTCCACAAAATGATCATTGCCTAAGCACGCATTGCTACAAAAAAACAAAAACTGGCGGCCTGTTCCGTATCAATACGCAACTCACATCCGCACTTCTACTAGAAGTAAAAAAAAAAAAAGAGGCGGTGGGGGAAGGACGCCGCTGTTTCTACACGCGAATCTGATGATCACCCCTACTGGCAAATAGGCACCTCAACAATAGACAGGAGTAGGTTTCCTCTGCCAAGGACCACATGCTGGCAGAGGGCACTTTCTCCAATATTACGTTACAAGTTAAAATGCAGCAATGATCAGGCAACCCCATCAAGGAACAGATATCTGACGTGCATCAGCGTATTTCGCAAGAGAAAACGGTTCCACCTCCTGTGGGATTAACTCAGGATATATAATCAGTGGGCCTGGCATGTAAATAGTCTGCAAACATTCATTGTAACACTATAGCGTTGAACCCCATGGCATCTTCACAATAGTTAGACGTTTTAATCAGGATGCAAATTGGGTCAATTTCAAGTTTTCTGACAGCAAAACAGGCTGGGTGACTATTGCCATGTATACTGAATTGTGATATTTGCAGGAGGAAACATGATTGCCTCAATATATCTAAAAATTCAGTAAGGTAAAAGCTGATGATGTTAAATACTTGTTTATCACCATTAGAGTAGCTTAAATCACAATGGAGGTAAAATAAATGGAAACAAACATTGTTAAAAGTACCACAAACTCCAAAGTCCCCCATTTAAAAACTATAGTGACCAATTCAGGAATAAATTGTGCTAATTGCATTCTTCATGACAAGACAAAACTGAGTAAACAACAAAAGGTTCTTTTAAACAATTTATTGAAAACAGTAACACTTTAAATTGAGCAAATCCTCAGCCTGTGTTCTTCCCACATTCAACACGCATTTCCACTTGAAGATTCAACCAGCACTCTCAACAGAAGCCTGCGCCAGCATCTGAAAGACCGTAAACATTACAAATGACTGATTACATAACAATTTTACAGCATAAATCCACTCACTCAATTTGTAACATTTCAAAAGTCCATATATATATATATACATATACACATATATATATATATATATACACATATACATATACATACATATATATATACATATACATATATATACATATATATATACATATATATATATATATATACATATATATATACATATATATATACATATACACATATATATATATATATACACATATATATATATATACATATATATATATATATATACATATACACATATATATATATACATATATATATACATATATATATAGCTATACATATACATATATATATATACATATATATATACATATATATACATACATATATATATACATATATACATACACATATATACACATACATACACATATATATATACACACACATATATGATCATCACACACACACACACAGAGAGACACAGAGAGAGACAGAGCACACACACACACACAGACACACACACAGAGGCACAGACACAGACAAGCAAGAGAGAGAGAGAGAGACAGACAGACAGCAAGAGAGAGGCAGACAGACAGAGAGAGAGACAGAAGGAGACAGAGAGAGAGAGAGAGAGAGAGAGAGAGAGAGAGACAGGAGACAGAGAGAGAGAGGGCAGAGGGAGAGAGAGAGAGAGAGAGAGACACAGAGAAGAGAGAGAGAGAGACAGCAGAGGCAGCAGAGAGGCAGAGAGAGACAGGCACACACACAGAAGGAAAAGACAGGCAGAGACAGAGAGACACAGGAGACAGAGAGGCAGGCACGAGAGAGAGGAGAGAGGCAGGAAAAGAGAGAGGCAGAGACACAGAGCAGGAGGAAAAAGAGAGAAAGGTATATATATAAACGAAAATGGGAGCAGGAACAGAGGGGAAAGGAAGGAGAAGGAAGGAGAGGAGAGAGGGAAAGAAAGGAAAGGAAGGAATACAGAGGAAAGGAATGAAATAAGGAAAGGACAGAGGAAGGTGGAGGAAAGGAAAAGATGAGGAGGAAAGGGAGGAAAGGATGGATGAGGAAGAGGAAAGGAAGGGAAAAGAAATAGTTTTTGTTGGATTGGAGCGGGAGATGGAATGGAAGGGGTGGGAAGAGGAAGATGGAATGGAGGAAATGAAAGATAGGAAAGAAACTGGATGGAGCAATATGGGAGGAATATGGATGAAAAGGAGAGAAAGAAGGGATAATGAAGGAAATAGGAAAGGAAAGTGGAGGAAGAAAGGAACCCTGGGGAAAGGAAGGAGCAATGGAGTGGATGGAAAGAGTTGTGTAGGAATGGAAAAGTCTACCTTTATAAAGAATGAGCAAAGACTCACCTATGCTTTGCACAGATTGTTGTAAAGGAGATCATGTTGCAAATTAACATTTACGTTACGGTCTGGTCTTGTTTGGAAAATCGATGAGCAGTGGTGAAGGTACAATTAAAAGCTTTATTAGAGTAGGAAAGCCAGACTGATAGGGCATTGCAGATTCCAACAGCACTGAATGTACAAAAACTAACACTCACTTGGTAACTGTACTGTTACATGAGCAGGAGAAATACTAAAAAAAGAACAAAAAAAAAAACAAACTCTTACACATAAAAAAACTGGTAAAGTCAAAATACATTTCAAAGCTAAGCTTCATATTCCACAGATTTAGACATGGCTAGTTTGTCTTGTCAGATTTCTTCCAAAATACTTGTTAACTGTGCACGGTGACCAATGTTGGCTTTAATGTGACTTCCAAGTCCAGTTCAGTATCTGCTGCGAGCCATCCCTCTATCGGGTCGATTGCCACCACGACCCCCACGTGGCCCTCCACGACTTGAGCTGCTGTACGAATCACGAGGAGGGTAGCCTCTCTCAACAGGGGGAGCTGGGCCCCTCTCCTGCCTGCCCATTCGCTCACCACGGCTAGGTGGATATGGGTCACTCCGACTGCTGGGGTAACTGTCACGACTGCCATAGCCATCCCGGGAACTGCTGCCATAGTCATCATAACGACTGCTTCCACTGCTCCCACCATAGGCTGGTGGGGGACCCCGTGAAGGTGGGGCGCTGCGAGAGTTACCTGCAGGGTCAATGGGTCAGGTAATTGGCAAGGTTCAATTTATACATTTTCTTGCACTGTGAAGTGCTCATTTTCGCCAATAGAAGTCATTCTGACAGATTAATTTAATGGACGACGTGTTTGAATGTCCCATCATGTTATCGATCTTAAAGTTTAGGTGCGAGGGGAGATAGTGGCACACTCGTAGCCACGATGCAAAACAGTCTGGCCAACATTTGACATGAGTCTTCTTCAGGGTATTAAGGGACAAAACAGCTCAAATAGGGGATTGGACACAGCCATGCTCTATCATGCGGAGGAGTGTCCTCAATTACATTCACACATTGTAGGAGGAGCATGCAACCTGATTCATTTGCCATTTCAAAAAAAAAAAAACTTTTAGATTAATTATATAACCCAACATTTCAAATATATTGTGCCTTTCTAATGTTTAGCCGTTTTAAGATATTTACATGGAGGTTTTTATAATATACTGTATAACCTAAGCTTTTGACTTAAATGTTTTTTTTTTTTTTTTTTAAATTGGCATATGAATCAGATAGCCTCCTACAATTTGTAAATGTAATTGAGGAAACTCCTCCCCCTGATAGAGCACATCTCTGTCCTATCCCCATATGTAATGTCTGTTAAGCCGTTTTGTCCCTCAATACCCTGAAGAATGTCATGTTGAAATGTGTGTAAATTACTACATTACATTTTTTTTTTTGCATCCTGGCTACGACTGTGCGACAATCTTCTCTCTCAGCTGTACTTTTATCGTAGTCAGCACTTCTCCAACACTGGTGCGTGTTCCTCCTCTGTCATCGATCTTAAGTTTAACATAGATATTTAGTTGATATGGGCAGTAACATATCCAAGCACAGGGGATAAATGGGCAGTGTTACCCATTTCAGCATGCCATTGATTTGAGATGCCATTTTTCCTTTTAGAGCTCCAAGTGTTAGAACTGCAGGTAAGCACGAGGTTTTCAGAGTCGTCTTGATGGTTTTTTGAACGTTAATCCTTGAGGGAGTGCTTTTCTAGGCAACACATACTGAGTGGTCAACGGATGTTTCCAAGGACTTTTTTGGGGTTCCATATGGTTGCAATCTCTCTGGGGCACATTAAATACTCTATTTTATTTCTGCATAATATTGCCACAAACACTGCAGAATGCAGCGGTAACATGCACTGATTTGTGGACACAGCTTTGGAATATAATTTTGTTTTTCAGTGGAGATGCCAATGGTCACATTTCTAAACGCATTGAAATATGCAACTTGGATTGCAGGTCAGGGGTGCAGCAAAGGGAAAGAAAAAAAGCTTTAAAAAGGGTGCCTGAAATGCAGTTTCCTCTGGGGAGGGGAAAACGGCAGTGACTTGTGACTGGAGATTGTGGTAGTCAATGATATCATTTTGGTTGGTCATTTGTGCAGCTCTTCTTTGTGCCACAAAGTGGTTATCTGTCGTCATTATACTCATGGAGTCATATCTTACCGTAACCATCATATGAATCTCTGTAGGAGCCACCACTTGAACGGTCCATATAGCTTCTGGGTTCCCGGCCTCCCCCATAACCATCACGGTCACTGCATAATAGGAACATTGTTATTTAAAAAGGACCAGGTGAGATCTGATCTCAATCTTTAACCTTTTGTATGAACCCATACTCCTACCTGCATCCTCTTGACATTGAGCCATAGTCATCTCTGGAACTGGAATTGGAGTATTCTCTGTATGAATAATCTCTTTGAGGAGGTCCATAGTCCCTTGAATCTCTGGAATTATAATCCCGACTGGAGTAGCTGTGAAACATAGCACAAAACAACGGGAAAGCTGTAACCGTGATTTGTTGAAAATTCTATATAGTTTGTGACAAAGATCTATACAGTTAGGTTTTATTACAGTAAAGAGAGAGAAAAAAATAAATAAAAAAATAAAAAAGACTCAGCTGCCCATGACTTTCCCAATAAAGTAAGAGAAGGGTAACAGATTAACATGTAATAAGCAAAAATGTAGTAATCTGGATTACATAATATTTAAATCCAGATTCAAATGTTCTTTACAACTCTCATTTTCATTATAGTTAAACCTTTTGCCATAGTTAGCATATACCAAAACACTGTAGAGGTGTCAGAAGCAATTATTCCAAATACTTTTATTTCAGCTCAACAAAATCTGGAGAAATTGAGTAATAGTGCCACACAAATGCGTAATGTAACTATATATGAAGTGCCTCACCTATCTTTGGAGTTGTAATGGTCATCTCTTGGTGATGAATAATCATCCCTCCTGGACATGGAGTCTCTGCGAGGAGGGGGTGGACCATAGGGATCCCTGTCCCTTGACATGGGGGCTGGAACACACAAAGTAATGACAAACTGGCTCATAAATCACTAAATAACCCTGAGATGCATGCAGCCCATCTGGGTACTTGCAGGAGAGCTAGATGAGAAGTGAATATTGGAGGCTATAAAATCTGTTTAAGTCTACACAGCCAGCACACTCACCTCTACTCATGGGACCAGATGGGGCAGACCTCTTGGGTGGGGGACCTCCGTTACGAACTGGGGGTCCTCTCTTCATGGGAGGGGGACCTCTGGATGACATCCCTTTAAAGAAGGGTTCTACATTCCCTGAATTATCATAGTAGTCTTTTCACAGACAAGAAATGCAAATATTAACACACTAAGCTCCAAAGAGGATTTTCAAAAACTACATTCAATGACAATATTTTACTATAGCACACTTTATTATTGTACCAACTCAAATGATTAAATAAATTAAGAATTTACCTCTGGATGATGGGCCTCTCATACCACCAG
This sequence comes from Perca fluviatilis, assembly GCF_010015445.1. Taxonomy (NCBI): domain Eukaryota; kingdom Metazoa; phylum Chordata; class Actinopteri; order Perciformes; family Percidae; genus Perca; species Perca fluviatilis. The sequence continues at coordinate 24,422,753 of NC_053121.1, read as the reverse complement.
GGCCTCCCCTGGAACCACGGGGGCCCCTGGGTGGACCACGACTGCGGGAGTGCATAGGTGGAGGTCCTCGCCTGCCAGCACTCTCAAACTGAGGCTTTGTTGCTTGCTCCACTTTGATAGGCTTACCGTCAAGTGACTGTTGTAGAAGAATTACAATTACAATCACAACTTCAAGCACATTTTTAAAGATTATGGCTGATTAAAGATTGTACTTACCTTTCCATTCATCTCGCGTGCTGCATCCTTTGCATCAGCAGGACTTTCAAAAGTAACAAAAGCGAAGCCTCTTGATTTGTTTGTTTCACGGTCTTTCATCAGAAGAACTGAAATGTGAAAATACAGAGTGAGAGGAGAGCTTGTGCTTAGTGATGAAACTGATTACATTATTCTCTGACAGAGGCACAACAATGATCTTACAGTTTAACAACCAGTTTAAGGCCCCGTTTACACAAAGGGAAGACGCAGATATTTTCCTGTGGTTTGGCCTCATTTACACAAAAACAGTTTTTATCACAGAAAACGATTATTTCTAAAAACTCCGGCCAAAGTGGAGATTTTGGAAAACTGATTCAAACAGAGGTTTAGGCAGCCGAGAGAGAGAAAGAGGACGTGATTGGTTGCTGTTGTTGCTATTGTCGGGATTCTGATTGGCTAACGTGGGCTTGAGCTTCTCGTTACACTGCCACCTATAGGTCTGGCGTGCTCTTGACTGCATATATACACGGGTACAAATAAAGAACACTTTCCTGAAACCGAGAGGTTGAAATGTCAGTTTATGAAAATAGCCGGCCACGTGTAAACGTAGCATAAGGCTGTCAAAACCATGCTCTTATTACTACCCCCATTTTACGGTTCCAACTAATGTGTCCCCTTCACGGTTGAAAGATTTTCTCATTTCCTGCTGTAAGACGAAACTGAATTTAACAGTAAACAAGTCTTTAGCTCAGAATAGCCTTCATGTTAAGTAAACAAAATGGGGACGAGCGTAAAATAAAAACTAAATAGCTTATGCTTGATTATTAAAAATAAATACCAAATTCACAGATTCATAACCAATTCGAACATGAGCATTACCCCGCCCAAAAAAAAGTTAAAAAGGCAGACATTTGAGGTGTTAACAATTAACGTACAGTCAGGTAACGTTTAAGGCACACACATCTGGTAACGTTATGCATTAGAAATGCGAATAAGCAAAAACTGGTCAATTTTAAGGATAACTGATACAGCATTGCATTAACGTTAAACACGTTTACTAGGGTCGACCACGGTACGAATTGAGAATAAAATAGCCAAAAGTAGTTCCGCTCACACCTTCGACAATCCTGCCATATTTGCTGAAGTACTGCTCCAGGGCCTTCTCGGTTGTCTCGGTGTTCAGTCCACCGATGAAGAGCTTTCCTGGTCGGTCTGCCTCTGCCATGCTACAATATCCACCACCTGCAACAAAAGAAGGGTCGTGTGCATAGTCATTATAACATTTTGCATTTGCAAACACAAGCATGCAACGTTGTATTTGCCCTCGGTATACAAACATGTCTGAGGTAATTAACGTTACCTTGCTTCTGGCGAAAGTCTTGGGCGGTTGAATGCGCAAAATGGCGATAAACGTGCCAGCTGTTTTAGCTAGCTAGCTAGTTACTTGGCTAACAATAGTTAGCAAGTATTCAAGCGACTAACGGGGGATTCGAGCTTTACAAACGTCAACACTCAACTTTAAAAACATAACAACGCAATACTGCTATGTGGGCTGTCATACGTATGCAAGCACACAGTCAGCTGTGTTGCCAGACTGTACTGTACCACGGCTTTGTGTAAGCTAAAGCTAATAGCAATGGTGCGCACAACGGTTTTTCTCTCCCTTTTTCTTCTTCTTCTTCTTCTTCTCCTTCCTTCTTCTTTTCCGTTTCCGGCAGACCAGATGCCCTAAGAAGTAAGGCTGCCACCTACAGTTAAAACCTATGGTTAAAACACGCGAATAAGGTTAACTTTTTGTTTTTGTAACAGCGTTGTGATAAAGCAATATATGGGTGACATTCAGTCCAAAAATGAGTATGTTAAGAAGTAAGTGAACAAAACGGAAATAAACAGAGCATGTGCTTTTTAGTTGCAGGAAACATGTATCAGAGAAAGAAAGGAAATTATGGACGAAATCAAACGATTTGGGATAACAGGAGCAGGATAAGAACATAATGAGATGTTTGGTCAGCTTAATGAGAACAGTACTGTTGAGTAAACTCTGATTTACTAGACATTGTAGGAGTTAACTAACTCCAGAAGATGGCATTATGGTCACACTTCAATATAATTTATATTATGGTTAATTACTTTTGCTATGCTATTTAATTACATATTATTCAATCTAATTTCACGTCAATTACTTACTTACATTACAATATTTTTCCCACTATGGCCACCTCACTTTACTTTAAAATACTTTTTATACAATGCCACTTTACATTCTTTCAGTACTTTTTGCACATTGTCTGATGTTTTGCCTGTTGTTTGTTTGGTTGTTTATTGGTTGATTTTATTGTGGAAAAACTGCTGCTGTAACAAGTGAATTTCCCCATTATGGGATGAATAAAGTATTATCTTATCCAATCTAATCTAATGCACACTTCCGTTAAAAAAAGAAGAAGATGAAAAAGAAGAAGAATGATGCTGGACAAACAAACAAATACTTTTTTCATTATGATCACATGAACAGATCAAAGCAATCCTGTACTTAAATATCCCTATGTATATATCCCTAAATATATATGTTATAACACATGTAAGCAAAAAAACTAAAAGGCTGGAAGTTTCAAGTTGAATAATGATTGGCTTCCAAACTTTAGCTGTGATGTCACAAAATCATGTTGCTCACTAGCTGCAACCAGACTCACATTTAAAGTGAGCAAAAATAAACTTTTCTCCAATAGGCTAGGTGAATGTAAAAACTGCAGGAACCTACCCAGGTTAGTTGAATGTGCTTTTTCAAACTCTTAGTTTGATTAAGTCTTTTTTATCCCCCAGCTGGAATGGGGACATTTGGTGTTGGAATGGTGATAGTTTGAGAATATATCTACACTGTATATGGAAGCATCTACATCTGTTGTTTCTTTACTCATTACTCACGCTTTTCCTTATTTGTGACTTGCAACTTCCTTCCTTGAGAGGGAATTGTAGGCTACGATATTAAATGGGGCTTAAGAAAGTCCTGGCATCAGATGGCTCTAGTCACAACTTTTTGTTTCCACTCCTCTCTTCTCACCAGACATCAACATCCAAAGTCACGATGGCAACACTGAGTACTTAGATTATGTAATTAAAAGTAGGCTAGTAATACCACAAGAAAATAGGGCATGACATTACATGTAAAAGTCCTGCATTCAAAATTTGACTTGGGTAAAATATATTTAAGGTAAAAAGAACAAATTTTTCTCAATTGGCCCTTTCAAAGTGTTACATTATTAGATGTATTTTGTATGATCGATATTGATACATTACAATTTTAATGTGGCTGATGGATGGAGCTAATATGAACTACTTGATATACTGTTTGTTAGTTTAACCTTCAACAATGCATCATATTTTGTTGGTTGATCTATGTTTTGTATGTAAAATGTGAATCTGCAAAGTAACTCAAAATGTAACGTTAAGTTAAAAACACAATATTTTCTCTAGAAGTATAATGAAGAAATAAGTAAAGTAACCTACAAGTACATCAAAATTGTACTCATGTACATGCACTTATTACTTTCTACAAGAGCTAGACTTGCAGGGTGTAAACCCTTTCCGGTTTTTCTAGCTATTCTAGATAAAAAGAAACCTATAGAACTATTGCTTAATATCACTGCATCACAACCAAAGGAGTTAATTTATGGAACAGATGCAGTGAAGAGATTAAATAATGTAGGCCTACAACAATGAGCAATTTCAAGATACTTTTTAAAATGAATATATTGAATGGGTACGAGAAGGACTCGAGGTGATTGTATTGTGGACTGTATTGGTCTTGGGGTTATATATATTATGTCTAGTTTGAATGGGTTAATAAAGCACAGATAAATATTCGTTCATAACGGGTTGTTTCTAACTTATGTGCAGTGTAAAGCACAGACACGTTATTGTTCGTAAAAAGAAAACAAGGACGTTTACGGAGGATTCGATAAGCAACGTCAACTACTTCCACGGTGTCAATTCGGTCAGAACCGACGTCCGATTCTTTTCCTTTCAACTTAAAACAATTGGCGATGTACGTGCTGCTAAGATTGAAAATGTAATCGTTTATAATCATCTTTATACAAAACGTATCTTACAAAAACGGGAATGGGTGTATCAACAGCAGCTAAAAATGTATAAACCCTACATACTAAACAGTTAACTTATTATACGGCTTTATTTTGAACGTACACTCTTAAACTTCCGGTGCAAGAACGTCACTTAAGCTGGTTGAGCAGGGTGAGCCAGACAGACAGGTCAGCTCAGCTACTGCGTCCCGAGTAGAAAGGCGTAGCTAGCTAACAGTGTACAACTAGCAAACATTTCCTTTTCTCAGAAGAAGGAAAGCTCTCCTTTGACATAGCTACATAAACTCCTAGGAGAACAGTGTCCGCGATAAAATGAAGAGGCGGATACACTTTGGTTTTGTAACGTTACTGGTTTATTCGCTAGTCTCGTATTTCTGTTTGTGCTCGGCGTTTTATCTTCCGGGTTTAGCTCCAGTGAGTTTTTGTGAAGACGGCAAAGGCGGCGAAGATTGCCAGGTAGGTTGAATTCACGAGACTCAAAATTCTTATGTAGTATAGTGGATTGTCTTAGGTAGATAGAATTTGCATCCTCATTTCAATTTATTTTCCTTAATCTTTCTAGCTAGCCAACCTTCTCCTTAGGCCCCGGCTATCACATGGAAACGTAGCACTGGCATAGTATTCTAATGCATTGCTAATTGATTTTCCAGGCCAATGGAGTATATAAACTAAGTTAACTGAAGTGTCGGGTTTATCCAGTATACCTATGAGACTGTTGACACATTAACACTGACTCAAATAATGAACTATGAGAGAAAAGTCATACCTATCTTGACTGGCCACCTTTTTATAATATAGACTAAAAGACAAACTGTTTCTGCTTCTCAACAGACTGTGATTCAGCTGTTTGTCAATCGCTTGGACTCCGTGGAGTCAGTCCTACCTTATGAATATGATGTGTAAGTGGCGTTTCGTTTCTCCTTGATGCTATTTATGTCCTCCTGGATAAATGTTTTCCAGCTGAATTACCTATTCTCATTAGATGTGACCATCTGTATGTGTTAAAGGTTTGACTTTTGCAAGGATGCCAAGGAAAGCAGGCCGTCTGAGAACCTTGGGCAGGTACTGTTTGGCGAACGAATCGAGTCTTCACCATACAAGGTGGGTTTAAATCAGAAAATCTAAGCCTGCATGGCATTTATGGGGTTGCTTTTGTTAGATTTCATATAAGTTTGTTTAATGCATTCTATTAATGCAACATGACTCTTATTTGCCTTTTTTACAGGTCAGCTTCAAACAAGATGTTAAATGCGAGGCGGTGTGCACAAAGAACTATAAGAAAGGCAATCCGGAGGATGTAACCAAACTGGATTTTCTTAAGATGGGAATGCAGCTGAACTACCAGCACCACTGGTTTGTACATTTGATACTGCATTGTGCTGTCATTATTTATTTGGAAGTTGTTTGTAGTTAGGTTTTGTTTGACAGATGGATAACAGCAGTTGAGCAAACGGACCCAAGCACAGATATTTATCAAGTTTATTGAGATAAGCAAATTATTTTTTTCAGGATCATTGACAACATGCCGGTGACATGGTGCTATGATGTGGAAGATGGTCAGAAGTACTGCAACCCGGGCTTCCCCATTGGCTGCCTTGTTACCTCAGATGGCCGAGCTAAAGATGCTTGTGTGATCAATGTGAGTTGTTATTTCTGTCTTTGAACATGTACTCCACTTAACATAAGTTAAACCTAATTTGTCATTTTTTAAATTTTTTTTCACATCCACAAATAATCACAAGTGTAAGAGTTGTAATGGAAAAAAATGATCTATCTCTTTCTTTAGGGAGTATTTATAGAGCATATTTAATGTGTTAAAATACAAAAGTAGTCTTTAATTTGCAATTAATTGACATTTAAAGTCTCAACAGTATTTGATAATACTTACATATACACTATGTAACAATCTTTCATATAAATATTTAAGCATAGTCACTAATGTAATGAAAAATATTAAATTATTGGAATTGATGGGTCCATGCCACACAGACACACAATAGTACAATTGACATTTGTAGGATAGTGGTGAAGTTGGAAATCAAGTTATAAAATTCTTTGAGTAAGAAAATTGCAGTATAGAAGATTCTCAACAACATACAGGTGGTCCGTTTTGAATCGGAGTACCTGGAATTGAATTATTGATTTTAATTTTTTTCAGTCGGAGTTCAACAAGAAGAACACATTTTACGTCTTCAACCATGTGGACATCAAGATCACTTACCACAGTGGAGCATCAGAAGGGTGGAGAGGGGCTCGGCTGGTCGCTGCCACGCTGGAGCCAAAGAGGTAATTGTGATTGGTAGTAGATTGTTTTAAGGCTAATCTACCAACTGAATGACAACTCTCCATTCAAAACAAACACTAGATTTATTAATCTAACATGAAGAATTTTGTGTTTTGCGCACAACAGTATCAAACATACAGATGAAAAAAAAACAAGTTGTGAAGGAGGCACCCCAATGGAGGTCCCTGGGGAGTTTAATGAGGATTTGTCGATCATTTACACCTACTCTGTCACATTTGAGGTAGGTATCTAAACTATACGACAAATTGTATTTTATAATTTATTGTGTGCAACTAACATCGGACTATGAGAATGAGGAAAATGTTTTGTGTGATGTTTTTTGCAATAATTTCACTCTTTTTTTTTTTTAACAGGAAAACAATTCTATCAAGTGGGCCTCTAGGTGGGACTACATCCTGGTCTCCATGCCTCACACCAACATCCAGTGGTTTAGGTATGAAGATAATTTTCACATTGTGAACCACAGAACTACTCTCCCTAAAATTCCCTGGGTCTTGATGCTTGTTAGTTGATGCTCTGGTATGTCTTGTGTTTGTCCAGCATCATGAACTCCCTGGTCATTGTCCTCTTCCTGTCTGGCATGGTTGCCATGATCATGCTGAGAACCCTGCACAAGGACATTGCCAGATACAACCAGGTGGACCAGGTAAAAAGCACGTGTGTGTGGCACAGCATACAAGTGAAGATGCAGTGGTTAGAAATAAACACATTTTTTACTTACTTTTTTTTTAAGGGTAAAATTTTTGAATATCAGTTTCTCTTATTTGTGTACTGCATGGCCACATGTTGCCAACATGCAAATTAACTATTCAAAGTAGATGGTATCATTTCAGTGAAACCTCATATATTCAAGCTTACAGCTTTAGAAGAGCAGTCTTGTTTTTTAGCTAGATGGCTTTAAAAGGTCACTTCATGTCTGTGGTTGTAAATCTTTCTTAACCCGCAGTGCATGATATTAGATTTTAGCTGAAACATTTTACTCCCAAAAATCCGAGGTAAAGGTTTTCACCTGGCAGTAAGTGCGGTTTACTGATCATCTTTATCACAGTTATGTGGGTAATGCTTTAATCTTGCAATGTGAAATGCCACCCAGCACACTGGGTGCTCAGTACCCAGAATTATAAATATTTTGTTACATTTCACAGGCAGACTTGATAAAGCTTCCATCGACCAAGGAAAAATCCTCTATACCCTACGTAAGCTTATTGATAGCTGTTTTGAAGAGAACCTTTTGTGGTTAATAAATCTGGTGTTTGGGTGTGTGATTGCAGCAAACTAGCACATTAGGACATGATGTAAAATGTGGTGTGAATGTATATTTAAAAAAATTCGCATAGAAGTACAACTGCAGAAGTATACTGTATATTAGGCACGAGGAGTTTTTCACACTGCATTTTACAGCTTTTGGTAAACGTTTTTTTTTTCTGTCTTCAACTTATTTTTCTTTACTAAAAGGTGAGGTAGTGTTCACTGCTTGGTGGTGGGTTAACCTTTAACTTTTTTTAAGTTTGCAAATGTTAAGTACTTCCTTGATTGTGACTGTTGCTGTATTGCTTTCTGCCTCCCTTCCAAGGAGGATGCCCAGGAGGAGTCGGGGTGGAAGCAGGTGCACGGGGACGTTTTCCGCCCCCCCAGGAAAGGCATGTTGCTGTCGGTGTTTCTTGGACAGGGCACCCAGATCTTCATCATGACCTTCATTACTCTCTGTAAGGACTATTTTACATTGGGCTGTAACATACAATATTGGTAATAGTGGCACACACTGAATTTTCTTTTTTTGCTAGAATTAGTTTCCCTCCTTTTGTGTTCACCACATTAAGTACTTCAAGTGACTCCACATTTTCTTTTTTTTTTTGCGCAGACACTTAACAGCAATTTACAAATTGTTGCAGTCAGTATTACACTTAAAGGCCACCTTGTTGTATTCAATGAGTTGAGTTAAAATAAATAAATAGGAGTGTATGGGGCAAACTGAATATATTTAAGACATTAATTGGAACTTCAAGACAACCTGCTGAGTTAACTTTCATTGTCTCCCAAAACGTACCTTGTTTAATTCCCTTAGTTTTATTTTGCCATCATGGTAACGGACATCCCTACAGCAAGAGGCGGAACAATTCAGTTCATACTTCCACCGAAGAAGTTCAGGACAAGGTTAAAGGCCCGTCTGTTGAAACCTCTGAAATGTATCAACCAAGAAGACTCGTATACATTGTCAAGCCAATTTTAGGTTTTACAGTTGGAGTTCAGTGGGGAGTGGATAGGACTAGCATTGTACTGAGTCTTTGTATTGATTTTTCAGTCTTTGATTTGCAATGGTGCTGCTATGTCTGAAGGAGTGCACTGATGACTGTTTGTCCTCTGTAGTCCTGGCCTGTCTGGGTTTCCTGTCACCGGCCAACAGAGGGGCTCTCATGACATGTGCTGTGGTCCTGTGGGTTCTGCTGGGCACGCCTGCTGGCTATGTGTCTGCACGCCTTTACAAAAGTAAGAGTCCAGGGAAAACTTTGCAGCAAAATTTCATTAAAATCTTTGTTTTTTGCAGTCAGTGTGATCTTTTTCATGATATTCTCATCCATCTCTTTCTGCTCTCAGCTTTTGGAGGTGAAAAGTGGAAGACAAATGTCTTGCTGACAGCACTCTTGTGCCCAGGGTAAGTTCAATTGCTAAGCAGATTTTTGTTCATTTGTCTAATTTTTGTACTCCATTTCTGCCCTGGAGTGCTAGAGCAAGATGTTACGCTGTATATGCTCCTATGTTATCTTGCCCACTCTCACAAATATTGTCTTTCATTGTCTGTCATCCACCTTTCTTCCCCTAGTATTGTGTTTGCAGACTTCTTCCTGATGAACCTGATCCTTTGGGTGGAAGGTTCCTCAGCAGCAATCCCCTTTGGCACTCTGGTGGCCATTTTGGCTCTGTGGTTTGGAATCTCTGTGCCCCTCACCTTTGTTGGTGCCTACTTTGGATTCAAGAAACCTGTGAGTTGGGCCTCCTAGTTTATCAAACTGTATCTTGAAATCATTGCTTGTAGGTGAGTGTTTGTGTTTTAAGAGTTCGTAATCATTTTTTCTCTTTCTGCTCCTGTACAGGCAATTGAGCAACCAGTGCGAACAAACCAAATCCCCCGTCAGATTCCTGAGCAGTCCTTCTTTACAAAGCCTATTCCTGGTATAGTGATGGGTGGTATCCTGCCCTTCGGCTGCATCTTCATCCAACTTTTCTTCATTCTCAATAGCATTTGGTAAGAAGAGAGGAATGCTGTCTTTTCTGATTGGTCTAGAATTAATTTATCGAACAGCTTGCGCTCTTAACAGAAAAGTCACACGTTGCCTCTTATTTGTTTAGGTCTCATCAGATGTACTACATGTTCGGCTTCCTGTTCCTGGTTTTCATTATCCTACTCATCACATGCTCTGAGGCCACAGTACTGCTCTGCTACTTCCACCTATGTGCTGAGGTACCTGAATGTTCAGAAAAATTTGTTTCATTTATCAATTGTGCATCTGAAAGAAATTTAATTACTTCAACTTAAAAATAAATTCTGGTTAGGAGCACATACTATACTGGTCATATCATTAGTCCTACTAAAAAAGGAAATCAAAATGCAAATATCTTAGGTGTCTTCCTCTAGATCTTACCTTTGAATATATTAGTTATTTAGTTGCACAACCCTGACTACATGTCTAATAATGCTAATGTATTTGTTTAGGGTAATTTCAGTTGACATATCCTAACATGTCATAATTTGTAATGTTTGTCCAGGACTACCACTGGTGGTGGCGTTCCTTCCTGACCAGCGGCTTCACAGCAGTCTATCTGTTTGTCTACGCTGTGCATTACTTCTTCTCGAAGCTACAAATAATTGGAGCTGCCAGCACCATCCTCTACTTTGGATACACTATGATTATGGTCCTCATCTTTTTTCTCTTCACAGGTGAGGCTCTGAGATAACTGACACGTGAGCTCTTTAAGCAGCATCAACCATTTCCTGCTTGTCTTGACCCATTGCAACGATAACTAGATGGCATATAGTAATCGGTTTGTTTTATTTAAGAGCTCAGATCATCTTTATACATAAAAAAAAAAAAGTCTCATCCTAATTTATGACTAGAGGGTAAGCTCCAATACTTTATTGCATGACAGGCAGAAAGGTGTGTGTGTAGTTTGTAGGTGGGAATGTCATTGTTTGCTCAGTGGTTCAACTGTATTGTGTAGATTCAGGACCTCCATCCTGTTCAAATATTCATAATGCACCAGGAAGCAGTGCAAATTCTTTTCCCCCCCTCTTGTTTAGTTAAAAGCCTATTTTTATTTCTATATCATGTACAGAGACACTGCATCAAATGACGTTAAGAACACTTATTTGGCTTGTCATTTTTTTTTTTTAATATGCCTCTGTGCCAGCAACATCTCAGGAATGCCTGTAGGGAATTTCTTCAAATTTGACACAAATGTCCACTTGGACTCGAGGATGAACTGATTAGATTTTGGTGGTCAAAGTCACTGTGACCTCACATAACACATTATTGGCCTTAACATAAGAATCCATAGCTAATTCTAACAACAAAATTTCACACAAATGTCTGTAATTTGATAACGAAAAAGGTACCGTTTTAGCCTACTTTCTCTTTTGTAATAACACAATGGATTTCAGTTGTGAAAATAAGTCCAAACTTATTTATGTTTGATTTATTTTAGAACATTTTACACACAACTCATCCCTACCTCTTTACCATCCCTACAACCTCTAGATGGTCAGTCTGTCACCAGGGCATAGAGAACGTCTTTGTTTCAGAGAAAGCGTAACCACACCGCGACCACTTTTGGCTCAGCATTATATTGCCATGAACGTTGTCTGTGAAGTTTAGAAAAGTGTAACCACACATGCGGCCTCTTTATTGGCATTGCCCTGACTCACTGACTTGAACAAGCTGCAGAGGTGACGTAGTCTCGCTGCATTTCCACCCCAGCTGTCACACGAGTCACGTAACCGCAGCATTACAACAATGTCCTATGACGATGGTTAAACCTTGCAATTAATGCACAATTCACGTGCATGCCGAACCGTGTAGGGGACTCCGTACGGATCAGAGTGTGTGGTTCTATCCGTTTCTTTTCTGTAGATTCAAAGATACCGGCGCCACTTTTACTCTTTGCAATGGATGATTAAAAAGTCTAGATGCACTCAGGATTCCTGACCATAGCTGTGATGTCAGTTTCTCTGTACTTGCTCTTTTTTGAAGAAACCACTCGCACATCCAAAGATTCTTCTGTGCAGGTGTGTTGGCAAATAACCTCAATTTGGCACAAAAGAACGAATCTCTCGCACTCTGCTCTTGCATCACCGTTTATTTACCACCATATAAAACTAACGTTTGTTCCCTCCGGACCTTCATCAAGAGTATTTCAAGCAAACACAATTAGGCTTAAATACCTTTCACCCCTCCAATTCCTTCATTTACACTTAAAATCATGCCGTGTGACTAAGGTTGTGCAGATTTATGCACCACACACTATCACGAAGGTAGGATGAACGGAACATTGTTGCTGCCTTTGTCTCCACATAAAGAGACAGGTTGACATGGTAACGGCACACTCAGCCCTGTCCAGCTCTCGTGCACACCCACTCAGATGAGACTAGGGGTGTGTGCGGAAAGAGGATAATATACAGGACTAGATAACAGCCTAGTCTTTATGTCACCATGTTGTCGCATGATGACATTTTCTCTGGTGTTATACTGTCATTAGGCCAGATAAAAAGTTAGCCTGTAACCCTGCTTGACACTATCTTAAGACAGAGCTGTAAGTAGCAAGGGGACAAGATGTCAGAAGATTACCACTAAGAAATAATCCAAGAATTCAAGGAAAAGATGACTAGTTTCCCTCCTTGCTCCGTTTTGATCTAAATAATCCTAATCTCTCGCTCTCATTCCCAATCTATTAAATTTTTTTTTTTAATTTTTTTTTTCTTCACCTCGTCCCAACTTTGATCACAATTTAATTTGGATTGGGCTGCATGGCCCCTGTTGAACAGGCAGAACTTTTTTTTTTTTTTTTTTTTTTTTTTTTTAAACCCACTTGAATTGATTCAGGATTTTGACCAATCTGGCCTCAACATTGGGAGTATATGCTCTCTCTCACTGACAAAATGAAGTGCTGGTGTTTTTGTTTTGTGGAGATTGCAGTCCAAACTGTCAAGGTGTTTTTTTTTCCCCAAGCTTTAGTGGTTAAAATTTGGTTTTGCCGCAACAGCAAGCTGGTGTACAATTTGAAACTTTGGGTTTTATGGTGTGCTTGTGAAGTACATGAATTCCAGGACCTTGTGGCTTTTCATTAATGTTGTGCTTTACTCATTTTTGTCCCAAGCAGATTTTCAAAGGCAGCTAGTGCCCATAAGTTTTTTTTTTTTTTATTTTTTTATTAAATATATTACAAATATTTAATATTTATCAAATCCTTCCTCTAACCTGTCTTTTCTTCTCAGGTACAATTGGCTTCTTCGCCTGCTTCTGGTTTGTAAATAAGATCTACAGTGTAGTGAAGGTGGACTAGAGGCCTGAGGGAAGGACTTGACTCCTTCCTGTTGCAGTACTGTCCTCCTCGGTGCTGGCTGGGTGATAAAGTGGTCTGAACTGAAACCATCACTTATAGAAAAGACCCGATGAGCAGAGCCCGTCCTCTTTTGTGCTTTAAATCTATGTTGCTATAGTTTTTTGTTTTTTTTTCTATATAATTTTGTCTTCACTGTTGACCAGTAATATTTTGAGTGGCACTTTGAAAATCAGTGTGGGTTCCAATGATCTATCTAGCTTTCATAGTGAGCAGTCTGTTTTGATGGGTTTAACAAGAAAAGCTAAAATGTTTTTATTTTAATTTTCTAAAGGAAGTAAAATATTGTTTTTCTATTCCCTCATGGCTAAATGTTTTGTTTTTCATTACCTGTATTGTAATGATGAAAAAAATGTGTGTACATATACTGTATAGAGAGTCAGCAAGATAATGCTCCTTAAAGATTGTCACATTATTGAATCATCTGTAGGAATTCCTTTTCCTGTCTTTTATTTTATTTTTTTTGTTTTAAGGTGAAGATGGGGCTATACATCCTTAAATATCAGCCTGTATTGTAGGTCAGAAATTATATAAAACATGACATTACTATGATACATGTCCGTTCTCTTGATTTTAATGGCTACATTTAAGTTTGCATAGAAACAAAGGGTACACTTAGTTAAGAAGCACATCTGTATCCTAAACGAATATGCTACAGCAACAGTATGTTGCACATGAAGGATCCTAATGCAGTCCATGAATTTACTGATTAAGTACATATGCACTGTTGAGAGGCACCCTTATAGATTTATTAAGCAGTTAATGCTGAACTGTAACTACATAAAACACTGCTGCCTTTTGCTTTGAGCAGTGTGGCGTCATCACCCAAGGTGATAACATTTTTACAAATAAATGCAATTAATTCAAAATGAAGGCCATGTTTTTTTTCTTTGAGCCACTAAAATACATACATGAACATTTTACACCCGATTAACCATGCTCATTACTTGGGATTGGGTGTTCAGAATGTTGGCTATAATAGTCTTGTGTCGACAACTACATGAAGTTGTATAAGCCTTTCCAGCTGAATGTCGATGAATTTCTTACATCTTTCACTTTTTTTTTTTTTTTTTTTGAACTTAAAAATGTAGAACTTTACCACAAATGCACGAAAACCTTTAATTGAGAATGTCCGGCTTTTGTTTAAATCTAATTTCATTTCTAGCAAATGTTTTTATCTCATTCATACATTTAATTAGTCTCCCTTTGATTTCTGGAATTCCTTCACTCATGCCTCACTCACTTGTTCTACAGAATGTTGCTTTGCGTCCAATGCAAAGACCTGTCTACACAGACGTCCTGTAAGTTAGTGTTTTAAAGATCCTACTCATTTCTAAAGCCAGGCATTGGCTGATTGGGTCAAAGAAGCACCCTGACACACTCATGCACACCTGTGGTCAACTTAATCTCAAGGGTTTGATATGAAAAAGGGATGTGTCAAATTGAATAAAAAAACTTTACACATACTACAATTAGTTCACCTTTATTCAACAACAGACAACTTTTGATGTTGGATAATGAAACCAGAAATAATACAAAAGCACAAAGATCACAAAAATATGTGTATATATGTTTTAAAGCACTTAAAAACAAAATGTTCTCTTATTTTATGATACACTTTATTACATATTGTACTTTACCCATTTTGTCTTTTACAGAGCAACACTGACAAACTTATTATACAAGTTTGATTGTCATTTATAATACTGTAGTATGGATTTCTACACTGACCTTTTCAATAAACCAAAGCTCAAATCCACACCAGTCCAGCAAGGTCCCATAAATTGTGAATTGTTTCCAAGAAAACTATCACAGTCTAATAATAATAACAATAATGATACTAATAATAACAACACACTGGGAGCCCCCTGGCTGGTGATGCACCTTTGACGTCCTTTGGCAACACATTATCTATCCAATCAACTCAATGGACTGCATTTCTCTTAAATGAGTTACATAAGTACTCATCATCTTTAATCACACAGGGTTTTCAGGAGGTATCTTTACAAAATCTACTGTACAGGTATTCAGTGGAATGTAAGAAACTGTTGACTCTGTTACATAAGATCTTGCGCCATGCAGCCTACGTTAAATCCACTGGAGTCATGTTTTATCATACCCTGCTCTCTGTATTTTTTTTACAACAAAAATATTTTGCTTCCTCAAAGAAAGGATGGCATTACAAAGGCAGCAAATACTGAGTCCAGATATACGGTGGCACACCACAGTAAGATGCAACATTTCCACCTTGGTTATGTTATTTGAGTTAAAGAAAACAAAGAGGCTAAGACAATGTGGCCATCCCCTCAGGGAGAGGGATTCTGGTGTGTTCTGTAACTGGCAGGCATACTAAATCTCTATTCTACTCATTTGCTCAAAAGGCAATTTGAGACTAAGAACAGTTACTGCAACAGGGACATAAACACACACGGTTACTTGCTCTACAAGTTTCAAGAACAGAGATGGGCGTTGTTCCACAAGCATACCCTGAGTTCCTTACAGGCGACGCTTGCTTGCACTAACACAAAGACTGTACCCTCAGGCAGGATCACAGAGGATACAACACACAATAAGTTTAAAGGAGATACTGCAGATTAATGCCTTATCGAAGACATATATGGCCCATGATTAAGGCAAAGTGGTCAGAACACCAACCGCTTTGATCCAACATAACAATTTCTATCTCGACTAAACAAAAACATTTAAAGACCTGCAGGCAAAGGTTTTTCCTTGGTTTTACTTTAATTTGAATCTTTTTAAATTTTAGATTTATTAGAATGCCCATTTGCTGTAACAGTAGCTAGTACAATAATTTCATTCATTTAAAATACTTACAATAGTTTGTAGAGACAAAACATAATGCAACTTAAAAATACATAAATAACAGCTGCACACATTGAGACTTATCTGACACTTGGTAACTCTTAAAACTGTGTTTCTCAAAGTTTGACCCAATGAAAATAAAGTTAGTCATTGTTTAGGCTTTCATTCAGACAGACAGTATATTATACATTCATAATGCAACAATGAATAGACCAAGTCATTTTTTTCATGAGATATATTCAACTTCTAATTCATCATTCTTAGGCGCATGACAAATTAGTAAAAGATCCTTATGTTGGTGATCAACTAGGTAATACCACTATCCCTAATGCCAGCAACTTCAGAATGAATGACCCTGTTGTCAAGAAGGCATGTTAGCTTATGTGTGAACACACTGTACATGGTCTATATCCGATTAATCCTCAAGGCAGTTTATGTGCTTTGCTTGCTGTGGACTGTGAGCTCCCTCTCAGAGCTGACGCTGGTAGAGGTGGTCTCTTTACGGCTGTCTCTTGACTTCCTCTCAGAAGTGGGAGAGGAGGATGTTGTGCACTCTTCCCAAGTCCGTAGAGGGAAGACTCGAGCAGTCAGGCTGGGCAGGTGAGGGTGGGCACCTAAACGTCCATCTGTAGTTGTGAAGCAGCTCTCCACTGCAGAGCTCTGGCTGGGGCGGCCCTGTTTGCAGAACAGCCCACATAGCAGTGCTAGAAATTCCTTCCTCACACTGCGGTGCATGTAACCATAAATGTACGGGTGGAGGCAGCACTGCAAAAAGAAGAGCACAAGGGCAAGGGAGGACAGCCAGGGCGGTACAGCTGCTCTAGCACTCATAGATATAGTATTTAGTATGCTGTAAGGCCCCATGCTGAGGATATATGAGGCCATGATCACGAAAACTACACGAGCTGCCTTGCAGTGGTAGTGGAAGCGTCTGTGCCTAACTCGGACAGGGTACCCCCTGGCTGAATGGGGGCCATCAGGTGAATCGGCCTGCCGGGGCTGGGGCTGCCTCTGGGGACTGCTAGGTCCCTGGAAGTCCTGTGGGCAGGGCTGGGAGTAAGATTGTGTCTGTATGGGATGCACAAGTGCGTTTTGCCTCCGAGCTGCTCTGAACACCATCCAGTAACATCCGAGCATGATGAGCACAGGCAGCCAGAAGGAGAAGGTGGACACCACAGCAGAGTAGGACAGGCTAGAGGACCACACCACTGAGCACACGTTGTGATTGTGGTCAAAGTCAATGGCCCCCCAGCCGTAGAGGGGAGGCGTGCTCTGCAGGAAACTGAGCACCCAGGTGCAGATGATCAGGTTAGTGCCCAGGTGAGGGGTCATGCGGGTGGGATAGGACAGAGGATGGATGATGGCCAGGTAGCGATCCACAGAAACAACTATAATGGTATTGACCCCAGCAAATGCGAAAAGGTGCATGAGCACCACCAGAGTCTGGCACAGTCGGGCATCCAGGGGCCACACACCTGGCACCGTGGCTGCAATGGCAAAGGGCATGACTAATATGGTCTGGAGTAGGTCTGCCAAGAGGAGGTTGAGGACGAAGCGGTTGGCCACGTGAAGGAGCTGAGGCTTCCTCTGGAACACCAGCAGAACCACCACATTCCCAAACAAGGACACACATACAATGAGAGATATGAGCACCATCTTCACCACGCTGTTAACAGTGGAGGACCAGAACGGGTTTTGACTGGAAACAGGCTCCCAGGGAACATCAGTGAAATTTGTGCCCATATCGGGCGCCTGAGAGCTTGGCATTGTCTGCATGTATGGCTTCACATCCAGCAAAGTGTTGACATAAAGTCAGGTTAGTCCCATCTTGATCAGAATGATGTGAATCCAGCTCAGGCTTTGTTGGTTTTCTCGGGTGCAACAACAATGAGGTGCTCCTTCTTATTGCAAATTTCAACATGCATGTCTCATTATTCTCACATGATGTAGCCTATCTCACCTAAACATGCCTCATCATCCATTACATGTGAAAGCAGTCCAGAAGACCCATCCATGTGTAGCCTGTAATGCTGGAGATGATCAAGTTGCTGTTCATCGTGATCAATTATTAAACCCTTCACCCATCGAACAGGCCCTATTCTTCTTGCAGCCCACATCTGCACAGTGAAAAATGGAATTTGCCTGGCGACCATAAATGCCACCGTTCAACCTATCAGCATCGGCTGACAATGTCCTGACAGTGGCAAATATCGCGAATTGCTAATCTGTAAATGATGTATAATACCTTGAAATGATCAGTGATGCGACGCTTTGCGCGATGATGTTCACTCCCCTGCGCTCGGTTTTCATCGTTTTGCTCCCATTTCAGCCTCAGCTCCAGTCAATGGCAGCGAGCTTTCACGGCTCAGCTAACATACGCTGCGTGTCTTCACCCAGCGGGGGTCTCTCATCCAGACGGGCATATCTTTCCTTCGCTGGTCCTCTCGGATTTCATGGCAGATCAAACATTTATTATTTTATCAGCTTTGATTCCTCCTCAGCAGTCTTAGGCTACTTACGG
Source organism: Perca fluviatilis (assembly GCF_010015445.1). Classification (NCBI taxonomy): domain Eukaryota; kingdom Metazoa; phylum Chordata; class Actinopteri; order Perciformes; family Percidae; genus Perca; species Perca fluviatilis. The sequence goes on along the minus strand of NC_053121.1, from coordinate 24,404,200 downwards.
TCGGGTCTTGTCTCCGAGGTGTCACCAAAAAAAAAAAACAAGGACACCTGCGCTGAAATCTCCCCCGCTGGAGCTTGTCACCGACCCCCTCCCATCCCTTTTTCCCTTTTGTTGTGAATGTGCAAGTGCGTTTCTCGATGCTGTCTGACACCTTTTTATACATGGTAACGTGATACAACCGTTATTCCCATTTTTTATAGTGTTAAATAGGCAATGTCATTTTCTCATTATCTCATATTAGAACATCAACTGAGGGTTGAACATATCTAGATTGTTACATAGGCTATTATTTGTTCCTTCAAGCATAATGTAACCTAGTCCAATTTATATGGATCATATCAAAATCAGTGCACAAGAAGTGTCTTAGACTTAATCTATGGCTCCCCACACTAAAAAAGCCTGATTTTCCATTTATATCTCAGCCAGTCTCACAGATCTCCTTAGTAACATCAAGCTATTCAATCAGGTGGCTGTTTATGTGATCTTATAGGGAAAACACATAGGCTCATTGCATGGCTGCCAGGGGAGAACAAAATAGGACTATAGTCAACCACTATTGAAGGCATCTCTGCAGAGCACCAAGTACTATAGGTTTGGAATTTAAATAGTAAGTGAGTATCAGAATTTTAGCATCCCTGGTGCATCTGTTATGTGGTCAAACATTTTGGTACCTTATGGGACTATTAAGGCAAAATATCAAAACTATAATGAAAACTAGATTGTTTTAAGTATTTTCTATTTGATAGAGTCCTGAAAGACCATAATTCACATTTGCTCATTTTCATTCTCGCCTTAAGGTCCAATTAGTGCTCGTTCTGGAGCTTTTTAGCATATCACACTATCTTCATTAACAAATGTAGTTTGCCCACCGTTGTCACCAGGAGTTGTAGATGTTCAACTTTCCCTTTCTTTCCCTTTCTTTCCCTAGAGCACTTTGATGACCTCGTGTTGGCTTAAAATGCTGAGCGTCAGAGTTCATTCATGACTTTGGAAACAGCATTTGACAAAACAGTCTCACTAAAAGGTCCATTTAGTAGCTGCTGTGGTGCTTTCAGTCACACCACTTCATCATCAACTATTTTCATGCTGATTTCTTCTTTCTTTCTGCACCACCTCAGATCAGCACTCCCACCTGTTCTCCCGAGGATTCACACAGACAGACAATTAAAACAGAATTGAACAAACTTTAATCTTAATTGTCACAATTTGATCTCTGCATTTAACCTATCCTAAGCATTAGGAGCAATGGACACATACACACAGCGCCCTGGGAGCAACGTGGGGTTCAGTGTCTTGCCCATGTGGCCGGGATCGAGCCTCCAATCTTGTGGTTGAGGACCAACCCTCTTACACTCTAAGCCACGTGCCACAATACCTGTTTTAGTTCTGCACTGGGTTACCTGACCTAGTGTTACAAGAACAATCCCAAAGTACCGGAGGACAATTCATATTTCATCTTAAATTCCATATTTGCTGTTATACTTGGCTGCAGCTCTGTCTGATCGATACCATACTTGCTACATCAATACAACAACCTTTTAAGAAACTCTTAGCATAAGGGAAATCTTTTATTTTCCCAAACAAGCAATTAGATTGACTGATGTAAAAAGTGAAATGCATGTATTCCATTACTACAACTCCTTTAGGCATCACTGTTCAACCTCTGCAAGTATGAGGCTGAAAACTAGACCTCGATTCGTTCTAAATTCAACAGAGACCGAATAGATACATAGAACCCAGAGCTGAAATGTATTTACATGGAACTTCTGACATTTACTATGACTATGTAGGTTGCTCAGTTTTGATAAAATAACCACAACCTATCTCCTATGAATGCCTGTATAATATACACATTTGTGTAAGCCACCATGCATTTTTATTGCTGGAAAAATAAAAATTGCTCCAACATTTCAGCCTTACTAGCAAAAAGACTTAATTAAGATGCACAGAAAACAAAAGCAGTATTACATTGTGCAATCCAATTAGTCTGTAGCTCTGTGGCCTACAAATCAATGCTCGTAATTAGCCATTTTATTTCAAGTCTTTGCTCTCACCGAGCTATCAAAAAGCCCTTTGATGTGACTCACGAACACCCTGTGTTTTAGTTTTGGATTGCAAATGAAATGCTGGTGACTGAAAGGGGTGGGGGTGATGTTTCCCTGTTATTTTGTTGAATGTACGGTTTAAAGAGAAATCCACAGGCCTGCTGCCTCATGGACTTATTAGACTGGTTATACAGTATGTACACACACACACACACACACACACACACACACACACACACACACACACACACACACACACACACACACACACACACACACACACACACACACACACACACACACACACACACACACACACACACACACACACACACACACAGACACACAGTGGTCTCAGCAGTTTCTCTCCCATTCACTGTCACTCACTGACACCTAAGGACCAAAAAAAAACAACACACACACAATGGACAGGAAGGACTAGCGCTTCAAAGCTCACAGCTTGTGCATAACCAACTATCTCCCCCTGTCTATCTCTGTGTCTATTTTCACTTTATCTTTCTGTTAATATGGGCTTAACTGGCATGACTGTAAATGCACAATTGTGTCAAATTAATAATGTAAGAATCTATCAATGTAATGAAGAGAAAAAGAGAAACTATAGGCTACATGTATAGATGTATATACAGTACAGGCCAAAAGTTTGGCCATACCATCTCATTCAATGCGTTTTCTTTATTTTCATGACTATTTACATTGTAGATTCTCACTGAAGGCATCAAAACTATGAATGAACACATATGGAATTATGTACTTAACAAAAAAGTGTGAAATAACTGAAAACATGTCTTATATTTTAGATTCCTCAAAGTAGCCACCCTTTGCTTTTTTTGATTGCGCTGCAAACCCTTGGTGTTCTCTCAATGAGCTTCATGAGGTAGTCACCTGAAATGGTTTTACCTTCACAGGTGTGCCTTGTCAGGGTTAATTAGTGGATTTTTTCCCTTATTAATGAGGTTGGGACCAACAGGTGTGTTGTGCAGAAGTCAGGTTGATACACAGCCGACAGCCCTATTGGACAACTGTTAGAATTCATATTATGGCAAGAACCAATCAGCTAAGTACAGAGAAACGAGTGGCCATCATTACTTTAACAAATGAAGGTCAGTCAGTCCGTAAAATTGCGAAAACTTTGAATGTGTCCCCAAGTGCAGTCGCAAAAACCATCACATGAGGACTGCCCCAGGAAAAGAAGACCAAGAGTCACCTCTGCTGCTGAGGATAAGTTCATCCGAGTCACCAGATTTGAGATCTTTGGTTCCAACCGCTGTGTCTTTGTGCGACGTAGAAAAGGTGAACGGATGGATTCTACATGCCTGGTTCCCAGCGTGAAGCATGGAGGAGGAGGTGTGATGGTGTGGGGGTGCTTTGCTGGTGACACTGTTGGGGATTTATTCAAAATTGAAGGCATACTGAACCAGCATGGCTACCACAGCATCCTGCAGCGACATGCCATCCCATCCGGTTTGCGTTTAGTTGGACCATCATTTATTTTTCAACAGGACAATGACCCCAAACACACCTCCAGGCTGTGTAAGGGCTATTTGACCAAGAAGGAGAGTGATGGAGTGCTGCGCCAGATGACCTGGCCTCCACAGTCACCGCACCTGAACCCAATCGAGATGGTTTGGGGTGAGCTGGACCGCAGAGTGAAGGCAAAAGGGCCAACAAGTGCTAAGCATCTCTGGGAACTCCTTCAAGACTGTTGGAAAACCATTTCTGGTGACTACCTCTTAAAGCTCATCAAGAGAATGCCAAGAGTGTCCAAAGCAGTAATCAGAGCAACGGGTAGCTACTTTGAAGAAACCAGAATATACGAAATGTTTTCAGTTATTTCACACATTTTTGTTAAGTACATAATTCCACATGTGTTCATTCATAGTTTTGATGCCTTCAGTGAGAATCTACAATGTAAATAGTCATGAAAATAAATTAAACACATTGAATGAGAAGGTGTGTCCAAACTTTTGGCCTTTACTGTACACTACCGGTCAAAAGTTTTAGAACACCCCAATATTTATAGTTTTTTATTGAAATTTTAGCAGTTCAAGTCCAATAAATGAAATGGTACAAAGGTAAGTGGTGAACTGCCTGAGGTTAAAAAAAAAAAGTAAGGTTACCCAAAACTGAAAAAGAATGTACATTTCAGAATTTTACAAAGAGGCCTTTTTCAGGGAACAAGAAATAGGTAAACAATGTAAAGCTGTTCTGCAGCAATGGAGGTTGATCAAGCTTTGAAAGTTGGTGCTACCAATTCCCACAGGTGTTCCAACTTGTCTGGATTACTTACAACGCCCTCTGTTTGTATAAAAGTATTGTTGGAACACACTGTGGTACCGTACCCTCGTGAGCATTATATGAACAGTATTGTACTGCAGAAAGTAGTGTTTTGCTATAAAAATGGCGGGAAAAAGGCAATTAACAATGGAAGAGAGACAGACCATCATAACACTTAAGAATGTTGGTCTTTCCTACAGAGAAATTGCGAAGAAAGTCAAGGTGTCAGTGAGTACAGTATTCTTCACGATCAAAAGGCACTTAGAAACTGGGGGAAACTCTGACAGGAAGAGGTCTGGCAGACCCAAAGCCACAACAGAATCAGAAGACAAGTTTCTGAGAGTCAACAGCTTGCGTAATAGGTGGCTCACAGGACAACAGCTTCAAGCACAGCTTAATAGTGGTCGTAATAAGCAAGTCTCAGTTTCAACTGAAAAGAAAAGACTTCGAGCTGCAGGTTTGATAGGTCGAGTTGCAGCAGGAAAGCCATTGCTAAGACGTCAGAATAAGAAAAAGAGGCTTGCCTGGGCCAAGAAACACTGCCAATGGACTACTGAAGACTGGAAGAAGGTGCTATGGACTGATGAATCAAAATTTGAAATCTTCGGTTCATCATGCAGGATTTTTGTACGCCGTTGAGTAAGCGAAAGGATGGTTCCTCAGTGTGTTACATCAACTGTCAAACATGGAGGAGGAAGCATGATGGTCTGGGGCTGTTTTGCTGGATCCACGGTCGGTGATTTGTACAGAGTGAAAGGCACCTTGAACCAAAACGGCTACCACAGAATTTTGCAGTGCCATGCAGTACCCTCTGGTATGCGCCTAGTTGGTCAGGGGTTCATCCTACAGCAAGATAATGACCCAAAACATAAGTCCAAGCTATGCCAGAACTACCTTAGCAAAAAAGAACAAGATGGTAAGCTTAAAAACATGGTGGCCAGCACAGTCACCAGACTTAAACCCCATTGAGCTGGTTTGGGATGAACTGGACAGAAAAGTGAAAGCAAAGCAACCTACAAGTGCCAAACATTTATGGGAACTTCTGCAACAGAGTTGGGAAGAACTTTCTGAAGAATATTTGATTTCCATTGTAGAAAGAATGCCACGAGTGTGTTCAGCTGTTATATCTGCCAAAGGGGGCTACTTTGATGAGTCCAAAATTTAGAATACATTTTGGTTTATAAATTGATTCCATGATTTCTTTTTTAACTTAAATTGTTAATTTGTTCTATTCTTTCATTTCAGAGTACAATAAGACATTGAACTGCATGAATTTCAATAAAAACCTGGAAAAATTGGGGTTTGACCACCAAGGGTTGCCTGATAAATGAAAGAAAAAAAAGAAATTGCCCATTTTCATGTCAGCATTTGTTCCCCCGAAACACTCATTGATTCTCACATTAAGCAGACCTTTACACCAACATTGTTTCCAGTAGCTGCTCAGAGAGCTTATTGATTGTGGTGGACAGCCAGACACCACAGATGCATCCTCAATCACCAATAGCAAAATTAAAAATGTCCTTACGATAGCTGGCTATCTAATTCTAGTTTGAGTTTCAAGGAGGTTTGAGCATTACAAAGAAGAGAAAGAGAGAGAGAGAGAGAGAGAAACACAGAGAGAGAGAGAAAGAGAGAGAGAGAAACAGATTAGAGAGGCAGATAGATCCTTTAACCTCACATTACCATAATGAGGTGAATTTTGAAAATTAAACCATGTAAACCTATTCTGATATAACCTCTAAATACAATTATGAACCTGAAAATGAGCACAATATGAGCACTTTAACTCACCATATGCTAGGTACCTACCTGCCCAGCACCAAATGGCTGAGATAGTTGCTCAGTCAGTGTATGGTAAACACAGAAACTATCTAGCAAGCTAAAGAGCCAAATATTTTTTCTTAGTTGGAGGTGAAGGAGACAAAAAAAGGGCTAAAAGGTTAGTAAATGTTGAACTTACATTCGTTAAGTGGCTATAACAGGACTCCAAATTAATGCTAACGTAGCTTTGTGTCTGCTGCATATGAAGGTAGGCTGGAAATTGTCTGCTAGCATGTTAGCCATTTTGAAGTTTAAAATGTTGGGATTTTTGCCCACTAGGGAGCAGAAGAACTACATACAAGCTGATAATTACACAGCACTGATATACTGCCAAATAAAAATGTTATGGCTGATATAATTTATGTTAGCAAACAATTTTTTTTTCTTTTTGCTGCTCCCTAAAATTCACCTATACCAATATCTCGGTCCTTAGCCGTCTAACATAGATGCTTTTTCTTTCCTCACTCTCTCTCTGCTGTATTGTAGCTAACATTAGTTGCTCAGCACCAAATAGCAGACAAAGTAACTTTAGCCTAATGTCTGTGGGACGAAAAGGCTAGCATCTGGCAAGATAAAGACCCAGATCTCAGGTGTTGATTGAAACCAAAACAGAGCTATAGCTAACGTTAAATGGTGAGTAAATGTTAATCTTACATTTGTGAAGTGACCAGAAACATAACTCCAAATTAATGATAATGTTGCTCCATGACTGCCAGATATGAAAACATAGGCTATTGTTTGCTAACATGTTACTCATTTTAAAATGTTGTATTATTAAATTTTTGGCCACTTGGAAGATGAATATGGCTAGCAAGCAATTGTCTATTGGCTACTGCCTAAAATGTTCTGCTACGTCTTAGACCTGCTAAATGTTTTTTCTTTCTACATTGTCAGCCTGCTGTTTGATTAGCTGTCAGCTTGTTTTAATGTTTTCTACACTCTGCTGGCCAAAACAAGAAGGGTTTTGTTAAAGAAATACTTCACCCTTAAAATGATAATTTGTAGGCTATATCTATTACTCAACCCCATGATACCTTAAATTCTTGTAGACAAAATGTTGTTTCTCACATGCCCTCGCGGTGAACGAAGAATCCAAAAACTTCTTCTTGATTAATTGTGGCCCCCTATTACTTCCAATTTTTCATTCACCTTGGAAGCATGCAAGCAAAATAATTTCTTCAAGAAATTAAGGTAACACAAGGTGAGTAATTAATATACAAGTGGTGATTTGGAGAGTGAAGTATTCCTTTAAGTTTAGCTGAGTGACAGATTCTTATTCACTTCCACAACCACTAACCATCTTAGTCCCTCTGCTTATGTCAGCAATGCAGCTGTTGGCATAAACTGTCAGGAAAACCACACTACCATATCCCCAGATAACAACACAAAGCATTGTTGCAGGTAAGAAAGGACCTCAACTCCTTTCTGTGTCTCTATTAGTATGTGTGAGTATCAGCCATTGTTGATAGACCAAAAGCACAACATAAATACAATATGACAATAAAAATGAGAGCAAACATAACATTGATTAAACAAATAATTATCAATAATAGTCTAATTGGAATACTGTATACATACTGTACATGTATACATGCTCAGGGTTACTTTTAGATTTCATATGCAGACACACACACACACACACACACACACACACACACACACACACACACACACACACACACACACAGTATATATACTGCATTCTTTACATTGAATTTACAGTATCATTAGACAGCTCTTTTCTCTTCAGTAGAAAGAAAAAACAAAAACACACTGCGTATCCCTCATGTGTCTTACGTAAAAATGCAATGTATTTTTTCACTTTGCAACCATGTTTTATAATCAACTTTACAAATTTGTACTGTATTATAAGATAGATTGAATGATGTAAGTAAAAATGTTATGATTGTGTTAAATTACTATTTCTTTTTCTGATAGCATGAGAAGTCCTGCATGCCTTTCCAGTTAGGCCCCACATGGCTGTGTCAAATTGACGAGATGAGCTAATGGTTGTGTTGGTCTGTCTTCAACAGTGAAATTAAAGCTAATTTCCTGAAACCAGGATTGTTTTTGAAATGCCATTTCTTGTTTCAATTAATACATGTCTGTATTTATTGATAATCTCTGTCTGACACACATATAAAGAGTGTTTGATATTTTACATTTAAGAGATTGTAAGGAAAATAAAGGTCTTATGACAGAACCAGTTTCTTGTTGCCATAGGAACTGTTTTACTCCTTTACAAAGATCATGTCTTGGTGTCTCCATCACGGTAATTTCAACAACTTTCCTCACTGATGCAAAAAACAGATGTCTGCTTAGCGGTACATAATTACAAATACACAGCAAAGCCCAACAAGTTATATTAAAATCAACACTGACATATAGTTTTATATAGTAGTTTTATACTTTTAACAGATAATGTCACGAAAGAAGTTCACCAAAAGAAACTCAGAGAAACATTAGTGCCTCACAGCAAAGGCTCAACATCATCACTGTGTGCCCACACATACTAATATATTTGTTAATGCTTTGAATTGACTGTAGAAAATGAGGTGAATAAAACAATAGTAGGATTTATTAATACATATAGCAAATCCTAATATTTTGTGTTGTGGATTTAGTGTGTATTTTTGTTTATCAGATATGGCAGTGCCAGCAAACCAAACCAAAGTCCCTCTCCTACATGCACCTTAATAAATGCATAAATGCTGTGGTAATTTTCAATGTTGGCATACTATGAGACGAGGAGTTTATCCAAGCTGCATTGCTCATCTACCAGCCCCCACCTGGTAAGATACATCTTTTACTATAGCGCTCGTGGAAACAAAATTATCAACCTTCCTGGATATGATGTGATACAATGACGTTCTTAGCTATGACTGTTTTAAGTAAGCATTAAGGTGATTAGAGGTGATTACTTGATGGTGTTTTAAGCCCCCAACGTCTCCTTCCAGGCAGCGTTGCGACCGTTGACTTCAAGGCACCTAACCCTAACCTTAACCCTAACCCTAACCATTGCCTAATCCTAGTGCCTTCAAGGCAGCGCTGCCTGGAAGGAGACGTTGGGGGCTTAAAACACCGATAAACGTGATTAGAGCCATTAGTGGCAATACGGTTGCTGATTAGTGTTACTAAAAATCATGCTAAAAATAAAAATGGGGACCATGTTTAAAGAATCCTATACTCTTTTCAAGGTATTTCTACAATACATAATATATTTTAATAATTCAGCTAGAGGGATAAACATTTATAAATATTACTAAATTCATCTAGGCTGTTTCAGAATTCATATACTTTATTTTCAATCTTTCTGCTGTTTTCCAATAGTGCTCCCACCCATAATGAGTTAAAATGGACATGTCATGTGGTAACAGAAATGAGACCTATGTGCTTAATCAACAAAAAATATATTATCTCATGAGTGTTGCTCAGGAAATAGTCTGAGACATTCTTCTGTCGCTCTTATTCAGAGCTCAATAGAGGATAAATACAGGTCTGGTTGAATACAGGAATGTGCTCAATTAACATACTCTTTAGAAATGGAGGGAACATTACACTTGTTTTCTTGTGTAATTGAAATTAAGAGACTCTTCTTAACATTATAGCTTATGCAATGCAACGTGTTTTTGTGAGCGTAAGGAATGTCGTTATGTTCTTTCTCTGGTCAAGAATACAGGGATAGAAGTGTGTGAGGCATGGGGACACGTAAAAAACAAAACACGTGCACACACACACACACGTGCGCGCGCGCACACACACGTATGATAAAGCATGGTTGTAGTAGGCAACTGCAAAGAGAAATCTCTGTAAACAAACATGACAAAAAGATTGAGAGCAACCATCACAGCACTGCTCTCTAAAGGGAGCCTTTCATTTTATTGCACAATAGCAGTTGTCTCCGAAGCCCAAACAGTTTAGAAGTAATTACTAGTGTTTTCCCCAAAAGGTGATTACTTTGCCACACTTGGCAGCCATTGTCACCGGCCGGGCACCACACTCATCAGCCCTACAAAGGGGAGAAGTGCTCGATTGATGATGAGCCCTCTGTGGCTCTGTGGGGAGAATTTAAAAGTACTTGTATGAGGCTCTTTCAGGAGATTAACTTGCAATAAGGGCTACCTGCCATAGACACATTCCCTGTATTCATGGTGCCGGCACAAAGACTTTTTTAAGAGGGGCACAGCTGCATGAAAGCAAATGGTGAATGGGGATAATAGTCACAAAAGACAACAAACCTCAAGTGTAAAGAAATAAAGTGTTTTTTTAAGATGGGAGGCTTCCATTCAAAGCCAGACCATTCCTTCTTTTGACCATTGAAGATCCGGCCACTCCACCACCTAAGGCCTCAATCTAATTATTTTAAGACAAGACATGTTATGGTGCAAAGTGGCAAAGAGAGAGCACTCCGGACCAAAGTGCACTTTAATTTAATCATTCTATTGGACAGATTCCCCCTTCAAATGGACGTCACACACCAGTAGACTGGCACAATCGGGAGGCTCCTGGCAAGGCCTCGGGCTCTTTTAGCTGAGGTTAATAACAGAAATCACATCCACTTGTAGATATGGGTAAATGCATAAGTAGGTATGAGTAGATGTCTTATTTCCTGGTATTTTGCAAAAGAATACAACTGTGTAAGAACGTTTGGGTTTATATTTTTAATCTGGAAATTGTAGAAATCTTCAAAGGCAGATTAAAGCGCAGCCACAGGGGCCCAGATCCGATTCCATTCATTAAGCAAAACGAGAGAGAGAGAGAGAGAGAGAGAGAGAGAGAAAGAGAGAGGGAGAGAGAGAGACACACACACACACACACAGAAAGAGTGAGAGACTGCATGTGTCCTTGCTTGTCTAAATGTGAAAATTGCTCATGCCATTATTTCAGACGAGAAAGTGGGAACTGAATGGATTTGCTTTAATATAACAGACATGGGATACCACATACAGAGAGACAGAGGGGGGGCCAGACTTCTTTGCTTTTGCTCACACAGTGGAAAGACCCTGACAGGTGTGCTTTTGTATGCATATGTCTATGCGAGGGTGAGGCAGATTGTGTGTGCGTGTGTGTGCACGTGCACTTGCGGACGTGAATAAACACAGACGTGAGGTGTGTATGTGTGTGCGTTTGTGAGCGTAAAGCCTGCCACTCCCTGATGAAGAGACTTCTTCTTGGTATGGTCTAATAGCAGGCCAGGATTCAGCGCTGACCTTCATCAGACTCAGACTAACTGATCCTGAGAGAGAGGAAGAGAGAGAGAGAGATATGAAGTGTGAGCATGTGTGCAGTAAAAAGTTGGTGGTTGCCGATGGATAAAATAGCATTTAAGTTGCACTTAAAGTAAGTTATTTAATTCTTATCACTATTTCAGCGGCTTGTCTCGTCTGGATTAGTTCCAAACTGTGCGAGAAAGTCGTCAATTCCCACCTTGCGTCTCGGATATTTGGTAAGAAAACTTTAATTGTCTTTAAATGTTTAAAATTATTAAAAACATTTTTTTTAACTATAATATAATATAGGGCGAGCTATATCTAAAATGTATGTGTGATGCCAGGTCCTGCAATTATAAAAATGTCTGTCTCGCCGAACATCCCTGTATGCCAGCTCACGCCTCCTCAAAAACTTGGAAGTGATGAAGCATCAGCTCTTCAATTCTGACGCCAATGCCACAGTCAACGGGGTGAATGCCACTTGAAGGTCAGAGGTCACTTCACCCAATTTAGTGATCAGGGATCAGAGATCAGGAAGTAATCCAAAGGCTGACTCTGGATAACCACTTTGTTGATGGCCTATTGTTAGAAATGTTAGGCATACGTAATATGTTTACAAGTTCACATTTTGTCTATATAACTAAGATACATTGCTCAAGACAATGGAAAACAAAGTTTTCTGGATAGGCTCTGCTTTTATTATGGCAGCTGGAGACTGATACAGTTTTATATTTGACCACTAGATGTCAGGATTTGCCTAGTAACGGTGCACTACCCACCCCCACCCACCACCCTTCACCAACACCTGAGGGGGAAACTTGTGAGTAGCCTACACATGGTGTGACAGCTTCCCCAGGAAGCTCGGATGACATTTGCCTCACTTAATGACACAAGCTAATTAATCATTAGTTGTCCCAGAGGTATTGCTGTTTGAGAGGCTTTGTCGTGCCTCTCCCCAGTAGGGGGTCCCAGCCTCAACATGTTATGTATGCATAACTGCCTCATCCCACGCTACAACATCTTAATTCTCACCCGTTTAGCTAGTTTGACTGAACTACACTCGCTTTTTTTTCAAGCCTTCATCTCGGATAAAGTATAATCTGCTGAGAGATAGATCACCTTAATTTTTTCTCAGCCTCTTGCATGTGGCATAGTGGGCCATGGAGTCTTTTTCCCTATCTAAGGTAGGGCTAGGCAAGTGTTGTAATTGTCTGCAGTAGTGAAGAGGAGAGATTGTATTGATGGTTGATTGGGCAGACAAGGGGATGGGGGGTTTAGATTAGCTGCATCAACGGTTTTAACCACATCACTTTATCAAGGCCCAATGGACACTTTCATAGTCGTCAAATGAATGCAGGATTAGTACGAGTAGTATTCCTATATTTTTATATGATCGTTCTTCGTTGCCCTTGTTCTCAAAGCTGGTGGTGGTTTGTCAATGTCTATGGTCAAAAGTTGGAAATGTTTTATTGTGGCACTGCTTGAGCAAACCTACGGTGATAGAATTTTTGAAATTTGAGTGAATGTGTATATGAACCCAAGCTAACAGGGCCATGTGGGTTATACGTAATTATCTCTCATGGGGTGAAAGCCTCTCTTGCTAGGCTTTGAGTCCAACAAGGATGTGCGAAAAGCCTTTGTGAAATATGGAGAAAATGAAATCTGCCCCCTCTATGTGTTTCTGCCCCCTCAGCATCATTACTGCCCCCCACCTACCGGGTCTCAGGCTGGTTTTGGACAGACCAAGCCTGTTCGTCACGTACTGGGGCTCCAGGTGATGCACTCAGGTTCCCCCTTTCAACCAACGGAGAGGAGTTTGGGGTGGTGCATATGTGCACGGGGCCATAGGGGGCACTCGCTGATGAGGGCCTGGGCTGCAGGAGGGCTTTGAAAAATGTTAGAGGTTTTGGGATGAGAGTCAAGGTCCCCCTGGGATACCGTGACCCCTGACACCTGCTTGCTGGCCCTTGTGCTTTGTTCTGTGACCTGAGAATGGTGCGTACATGTGTAGAGATACTGGCCAGTTTACAGCTAATCCAAAAGTTTTATGTGAACACACGTTGCAGTAGTAAATCACCAAATGAGTGCTGCACACTTTAGCACCGATATATATGTCCACTCTATAGCGGCATTATTACTGTATTTTATTGTGCACATTGTTACAATGTTCCTCTGTATTTGAATATAACATTTACTGTTATTCACTGCCATCTGCCTAATGACAGCCATTACAAAAAAGGAGTAGCAACATGTTTCGATCCTCTCTTTCAGTTCCATTTGTAATTTATTTTCTCGTAATATTTTCACGCATAGTTGAATTATTCCATTTCATGGGAGTGCCTACTTATTGATATGCAAAGGCGTACGGGCTGAGGCTTTAGCGCCCCTGCTCTGCCAGGTGCCATTTAATATCACTTGGATATACAAAAGATCCTTCATTTCCACTCTAATCACGGGCAAGGTTTCACTCTGCCATGAACAGCAATAGTAATTCTGCTGGTTTAGAGCAAACACAGGCCCTTTTACTGCGATGAAGACATAAAGTAAACTTGAGTTCCGATCCATAGTAGCGAGAAAGAAGTCTTTAAAACAAACACAGGTCCCACAGTAAACCCAACCTCCAAAGATGAGGTGCATTTACATGCTTTTATAATGACACTATGTCACCTTGATGATGCTCTACATGATTTAGTTTACTCTGTAAAAATGAAGCCTGCTAAAGAAAATCTTTGTGCAAGACATCTAAGCCTTGACCTTGTGGATACAGACGCAGCCCTAGCAGGAAGCTTTTGGACATGACACATGAAGAGACAACAAGAACGTACTGTTCTCTGGCGATAGAAGTATCTGCTGAACCTTTAAGATGCAAAGATGGATCTGCCGCCATGTTTGCCTTCGTCTCTGTCGCGGAAATCACCGGGGCGTGTCCCTCCTTTGGGAACCCCATCTGCAGGCCTAAAGTGATGGCACCACCCTTTCCTCCACACCCATCACCATTCACTGTCAGTAAGACAAACAAACACATGCAAAAACCCACCTGCACGCACTGTACAGGGAGCTGGCTGTGCAAATGTACCTGACAGTGGCAGTGTTTGTGCCCTGGAACATATTTAACAATGCACACTCGACACCCGTACCATCTCAGCAGGAGGCCACAGGAAACAGATGAGGACTAGTCAGGTTAATCAGGAAAACTACAGCCTACCTATACTTGCCATGCACTGTGCGCACCCTGCCAACCTCTGGGCTTATTAACAATGAATCAATGTAATTTTCTGTAGAAAGCAGTGTTCACACTTGAAAGAGTCTATACCATGAAGCTGATGGCGGAGTGAAAAAGGGGAGGGTGTATCACTTGTCGCTCGGTGCAGATTCCACCCTTCTTGATTTCTAATGGGAAAAGCCAGCCTTCCTGCATCCATCAAGCTCTGCGCATGAAATTACCCTTTCCGAGGCAGCAAGTTGTGGATTTGTACCAGGACCTTTAAAGATAACTTATTTACTCATTTATTTATTGTGCATCAAAGTAAAGCAAACTTTTCTGCTCACCCCCCTTTGCAGCTGAAGCTTTACAGCCCTTTCATGGTGTCAGGGGCGGGGCTAAGCATTGCATGTGATTCTCTATCTCCAGGAACCCCGCAATTACATCTGGCACAACTCTACATGAAGTAACGCTTTGTGCATCGCGGCTTTGAAGAGCCGTGGTCCTCTATAAGTTTGCTTTTTGTCTCCCCTCTGTTGTACAGCCCCCCTCCCCCCCCCCGCCCCACTATCACCCCCATCCCCCAGCTCGGGACAGAAGACAGAATGTGATGTGTCGTCTCCCTCCCCACACAAAGCCCCAGTGCATTGGACACACCTTGGACATCACAAAGGATGAAAAGCACGACGAGGCTTGGACACGCAGGACCACGCTGCCAAGCCCGATAAAGACGCTTCAAAAGTCGAGCAGCAAACAGTGGCCTTCTTCTCTTCTGCTCTCTTCTTTTTCTTCCCAGGACCTTGCAGTGACAGAGAGAAAAAAAAGACAGAAAGGGAGGCTGACTGAGTAAAAAGATATTTTTGTCTTCTGTGTTTTTACTCACATGAGACTTATGGATGTGATTTTGGGTAATGTTGTGTCTACAGCAAAGTAGTCAGTTTAAATGTGCGTGTAAACATCTAGATTAACATTTGTATGTCTGCTTTTGGTATAAGTACAGGATTAACCAAAAACATCCCAGCTTTGAAGCAGAAGGCCCATAAATAAACTCTGCTGCCCCATCTCCAATCCCCTTGTCTCTTCAGCCGTCTGCTCACAGTGGCAAGCCACAGCTAGACTGAAACCTGCCATTTAAGCTGGAAATGGACGCCATTTTACCTCTTGTCTAGAATAAGTCACTCTTTGTGTTTTTACACCAAATTTGCTTATATGGCAATCATTTTCATGTCTAGGCATTAGTTTACTTTATTGACTTAAACTGAGTTTTTTTTCCCACAAGAAATGGCCGTTTTTTTTTTAAATTTAAGACAAGCAAGAGAGAACCACATGTCGCTGTACATTACTTTTTCTTCCCCTTCATTTTTGTCCCCTTGTTAGTACACAAAATTGTCCAGGCTTCATAAAACATGACTTTTCACCGGTAACTCCCTCCTCCTTCCTCATGCCCGTCTCTCTCTCTCTCTCTCTCCCTCATTCCCTCATTCCCTCATTCCCTCATTGAAACAGATGGCGTTTTATGCTGGGCACAATCAGGACTATTCAGCGTCAGGCAAGGCATGCCCTCCCCACCTGCGCTCAGCCCAATCACAACCTAATGAACACATTGGGAACAGTCTGTTCCAAATTACTCCCAGTTGGAGTCAGGGCCACAGGTAAACCCACCCCCCCTGCCATCACACTCTGCCCCTTCCCCTCCACCTCACCTCCTTCGCAACAGTCTCCCTGCCCGCCCGCCCAGATTGATATTGACTCCAGCGTTTAGACCCTCAACTCTGACTCTTAATCAAATCAAGATTCATATCTCTGTGCTGTCAGCATTCCAACACAGCTCAGAGGGGCTGCGTGTGCAGCGACAAGCATATAAGTTACACGTGGGGAGATATGGATTGACAGCTAAGGTGTTGATGTGTTGGATCGGAATTGGTTCTGTTTGATATGTCTCTGCGAGGTGTTTTCCCATATGTTTATAGTGAGCTATGCTTTTACTATTAAAAAGTAACTACTCTCCCGCATGCACACACACACACACACACACACACACACACACACACACACACACACACACACACACACACACACACACACACACACACACACACACACACACACACACACACACACACACACACACACACACACACAAAGGAACAGTCAAGATCCCTGTAAATGCTGTGGTGTTAACCACATTAGGCCTATCTGTGTGCCTTATCAGCATGTTTCCACGGCTTCATAGGGCATCACTTTTGCATTTGTGTTCAGATTGTTTGCGCTCTGTTCACAGCATATAGGTTCTATACATCCATGTTTTATTCATGTATTGAGGTTGAACAAAAAAGGGAAAATTACCTTTTTTTCTTTTCTAAGGTATACCTGTCGGTCACTACCGCTTGAATATCTTTTTCCTTATCAGTGTATGTGTGTGCAGGCAAGGGGCAGTTGTATATCGTAGGCAGTTGACACCAGAAGTGTGCTGTAGCCAATAGCCTCTGACACTCTGGTACACCCTACAACATCCCCAGGGACAAAAGAATAAAACCAGGGCGCCTGCCTCGTCATGTCCCATCAATTGCTATAGGACCTCAGGAACCTTAGGCCAACTACCAACCCCCACGTGGGTGTCCATCACTGGATTTGACAGGAGCGCTGCCCTGCTGGCTGCCCTTCTTCACTGTCCCTCTGGTCAATCTGCACCTCAATTGGCCCTGCACTGGTGGGTGATGCCTGCTCCTTCTGCCGCATGTCAAAAAGAGCCAGGAGCCACAGAGGAAGTGCAAATATCCTCCAATGGCCTTGATCCAGATGGATGTGCCCATGACAATAGGCCCCCGTGCCTGTGGTTTGGGTTTTTGTCAGTGAAAAACACTGAGGCCACCACAATAACACAGCAAAATTATGCATGCGGGCCAAGTACCATTGACATGTTAAAGAGCACTGCCAGTTGCTATGATAATTAAGTTAGCTCATTCCAAGGGAGAGAGCTCTTTTCTCTTAACATGTCTTTAAAGGCACTTCAGGCACATAAGGCAGGCTTTAAGACAATGGATATAGGAGGAGTAATAATGGATTCAGTGGGTCACCATTTCTCTGCCTATTTGCTTAACATAGGGCTATACATCTCTCAATGAATGCTGCTTGATGGGATTGCCTTTAGGGGGTGTTTTGTGGGTTTTAAATTCTATCACTCAAGAGATTGACACATTCTATGAAGTCCATATGGACATTTTAGGATAAGGTAGATTAAAGGACTGAGTATGAAATATTCAGATGGCAGCTCTACTTAATGACAGTGGCAAACTTTGGATTCTCGTTGCATAGGCCTCTGGGCTTTAACCATTGCTCACAAGTGTCCTATTACTTTCTGTAATATCACACTTGCCATGAGCGAACACTGACCTGTTTAAGCAAGCAAATCAATGGAATCCCCTCTGTTCACTTTTCTTTTAACTGAGATGTTTGGTTACGTCACAGGGTGTCTGATCTCCCTCTGCCTCCATAGGGTCTCATCTAGAGTGGCCACTTTTTGTACAGCTGGGGCATGTTTGGTCAGTAACGTAAAACCAGGAAGCCTTTGAAACTTTAAAAAAGGAAGAGGTTAGAAGTTCACTCATTTGGAAACTCCAAAGCTTTCTCCTTGGACACACTGGGGTAGGTCACGGACAACAGGAGCCACCTTTCTTCCTGCATTCTCGCAGCTGTATGACGAACTCAAAGTCAGTTAAAGTATGTCTCCTGTTTTTTTACTCTTTGGATATGTCTGTGTCCAGATGGTATTCGGCTAACAGCCAGTACATCAAGAATAGGTAATCAACATTAGCTTTAGTGGTCACTTTCCTGTTTATTCAAACCAGACACCCATGCATGAGGCATGTACGCACTGCCACGTTGATTTTTATATTTCCTCTAAATGGTGCCAATCTGCCACAACAGACAGGCGCTGAGTGAAAAGATTTTAAAATTCGACTCTAGCACTTTCATGGCAGGTCCTCTGTGTTAACAAGACGGTAGTTAATGGTTTTGCTTTTATGGCGGTGGTCGCATGTATAATTAAGCTGCTGTTGTATTTGTCATAAAAATCACCGGGGGTGCAGGAAATGTTGCAGGAGCCATTTTTACTTTGAGCAGTGGAAAATTAAAACCTCACAATGTTGTTTTGACATCATTCCAATTTTTATGGATTTTCCTGTGTGTGGTTGAGGTTTCGTTATTAAAAAAACACTTAAGTGCCTCACCTTGGGTTTGTTGGGGGAAGAAAGGTTGCAATGTTTGCATAATGCAGATTGTCACTCCTGGGAGGTCTTGCCTCTGGTGCTACTTGTTGGGAAACATGTTGCATGTCTTCCATTAATGGATGTCTGGCTTTTACCTGCATTGTTCCTGAATCATACAGTTCATGTAATAATATTTGGTCCATTTACAACCCTCCATAACTCCATCATGCCATGGAATTTGCTTTACTGGCATGTCATGGGTATAATGCCAGACCAACACTTTGAAATGGCAGGGCAGTCCTATCGATACAGGTTTTGCTAAGCAATACTGATTAACCTCTTACCCCAGATATCACCAGATATCACCAGATCTCCAGCAGATGTGTAGTCATGAACACAAGAAACAAGGACAAAAACACGGAACTCTAAGGAGCTTCACCAGAATTTTTAAGTTGTGTTTCATTTCTATATTTTGGGGACAACCAAAGTAGTATTAGGAATGAATCTCTTACAAGGATTACTGAAACATATGGTGGCAGCTTGTTGGCAGAATGTCACCCACTACAGACATGTCTTAGATAAGCCTGGTGTATGATTTACATGCATGGCCCCAGTCATATCTATGGAGATGAGTTGGGGTGTTATGGCCCTGATGTCACCTCCACAACACCAGTCCCCTGCTATGCTGATGACTGTATCTATGCTAATATGGGGATCAGTAGGGTAGAAAGCTCATCTGGCTCGTGCTTTGCTTTATCTTATCACTCTACTCGCTCTGTGACTTTCTTCACTGCACCAGCACACATACCTAGCATGCTGCACACATGAAAAGAGCTCAGCCTCTTCTCACTCTTCCTCCATCTCTCACCTTTACACTTTTCCTCTATTTCACATTTCTACATTTCAACTTTTGCTTTCACTGCATCAACTTCTGTAATGCTTTATTAAATTATCACCCACGGCTACGTTACTGTATTACTGTATGTGCTAAACCTGGCCTTGAAATCCCAGAAAGAGCTCTCTTGAGATTTATCTAGTTTATTTCCTTTCCTGATATCCTGACAAAGTGGAAAAGCGTTAGTTAGCTTCTTTATGAGAGTATCATCAGTACAAACTAACAAATCAAACAGTCAAATCAGAAGAACATCCTAAAAAGTTGTCACGTCTTCCACGTACATTGTTGGTCAAGGACGGGTCCGTCCAGACAGTAAATCCTGTCTTACTTAAATAACCTCCCCGCCTCGTCCCTCTTAGCCTCTTTGTCTCCATCGCGCCCTCCCTCCCTGGCATGATTATTTCTTATCATGTATTTATTTGTTTAATCCACCCCTCCCCCCACAACACTTGGCGGCCCTCTCCCTATGCACGAGCTGCCTGTCTGGCAGCGAGGCCCCCTCATCCCCCACCTCCTCCTACTTGTCCATATCCAGTCCCCATCCCATCCCCACCCAGCTCCAGGCCAGCCACAATGGGCGGATGTTGCTTCCAGAGCCTCGAAGCTTCATTCTGGGGGAAGAGACCCCCACCTCCTCACTTCATCCTTACATCCCTCCCGCTTGCATGTGGCCACCACTAGCCAGCCTCTATGAACACTATAAATAATGGATGCATTAGCATGCATGAATATCTTTTAAGAAGGGGGGTGGGAGTGCCTTAATTCATTATTAATCCCCTTCAAGAAAAAAATGGGCCGTGGCTCTGGTAGCCCAGCTCTACACCTACTAAACCCTGCTTTTGGGACTTTACTTGTCCACGCCGTACTCCTCTTTCGTCCAAAACTGGTGACCAGCTCCACCCACCCAACTACCCTCTCTCTCTCTCTCCCCTTAATCTCTGCAAAAACACATCTGGAAGGGTGGGGTAATCTGTCTTTTTTTTTCTGGGGGGGGGGGGGTGTTCTAGGCTTTGAACATCTCCAAAAACAGCCTGGCTAAGTGGCTGCTCGTTGATTGGAAAAAGGTGGACACTACTGCTCAGTCAGCTGGTGTGGTTGTACTTCCTTAATATTTCATAGCAGACGCAAAGGGGTGCTCCTTTTTGAAGGTTGGGTAGTCACAGAGCTCCTGACTTTGACTATGCTATCAGTGCCATTTGGTTCAAGAGCAGGGTTTGGCTGTGAAAGGATGGAAGTAGGAGTGGGGGGTGTAAGGTGGAGGGGCTAGGAAAGTGGGCTGACATAACAAATGCGTACAAACCTAGTTAGAGAGCGTTAAGTCATGTATCTGGGTGGGTTGTAGGGAATTATCTGTTATTTTTAAACCTGGAACACTATATTGGTATTGAGGACATAAGATCAAATACATAGGTTAGAGGTTAAGAGCATGTGTTTCAAAGAGATAAATTGCTATACAACAAATAAACAAAGCATGTGGGTTTAAATGTATGTGTTTGTGTGTTTGTCTATGAGCAAGTAGGAAGTGTGTATTTATGAGTGTATCTGTGTGATCCGAAGTGCACTCCCCTCTGCACCACACACCCCTCTTCACCACTAGGTTGCAGTGCCTGCCTCGCAGCCTCTCTTCCTTCTTACCACAGTCCTCTGACTAATCCAACCAATCGTAAACCTTTACAACAGAGCCACATGAGAGTGTCTTCCTATCAAAAAATACTATACTACACTACACACATGCATGTGTACTTGTGTACAGGCTGCATGCACCCGCACAGTCCTACTGAAAATCTGCCCGCCTTACTCACATTAATACAATGTACATAATCCTGTTTGTTTGAATCACCGTGGCATATAAATATAACATATAATCCACAACTAATCAAACACAGCTTCATTTTCCTTGTGTTTTTACATTCTATCAGAATATTGTACAGTACATGAAAAAAGGATGAAATAAAAGTGTATGCTATACCAAGATTTTGTTTTAAAACATTTTTTTTAAATTTTAGCTCAAACAACCACCCCCCCACCCAAAATAAAAACATAAAAAGATGTGGTTGAAAATTAAACAAGTTTTATAACTGACGTCGGTGATAGCCAAAGTATTTTGTGAAAATATTTAGTGGCTTGAATTTTACAATTTTGCCCCAAATACTTTTTTTGCAGAATTGTATCCTTATCGAGGAAACCTTTGAAACCAAATGTCATACCGGCAGTGACTAGCACAACAGGCCAATACCAAGCCTAACCCTGCAGACAGGATATTCACTTTTGAATAAAACAATTTCTCCTCTTTGTAATGTTGCACTTACAGAGGCTGTTGGGTCTCCTGTCAGTGTCCTCTGCACTGCAGTCTGTCAGGCAGGAAGATGGCAGCAGGGGTTGTTTTGTTGACACAGAGAGGACCTGTTTTCTGGAATGTTCTCGGTTGAATGTTTGGATCTTGGGTCTTCGGTATGAGGCTGGGGGCTGGTTGTGAGCTGGAGGCACCACACTGTGCCTCTGAACTTCACTCAACCCTTTAAATTCCTCTTCCTGGGCAGGAAATTGAAATATTGTGCAGTATTGGCATGCTGATGGTCATCTATCATAGGGGCCTGCGAGGGGACGGGGGTAAGAGGAGACCCTCTGTAGATCAGAGATGGGCTGCTGGGCCTGGGTTCAAAGGTAAAGAGGAGAGACCTGGGTGAGGAAAGAGGATAGCGCTCTTAGCAGGAGTTGACACTCAGACGGCTTCCATCACGCATCCAGCAGATCGCCTCAGTGTGCCTATACCTCTCATCAGGCAAGAGCAATCAGTCTTCCCCAGGTAGATTAAAAAAATGCCCATTATGACTCTTCCAGGTTATCTTAATGCGTGTCAAAGAACAAGCAGATTGCTTAAAGCAATGAGTGGCTTGAAACTTAAACGCAGCAGCGAGTAGTAACACACTTCAAATAGGCCATACGCTCCTTTTAAACTGAACAAGAACAGGAGACCCGAATTTAACTATACATCTCATAAAATTCATTCTTTGACTCCAACAGGTGTTCCTAGGACTTTGTGATAAACTATAGCTTTTATAGAGCCTCATGTGCTTGATCGTATTATCACTGGTTGTGATGCAGATGCACAGTCAAAATAAGCTAAAGTGATGATGCCGTCTTCATCATTGCATAACCGTGGCCGTAAATGCGCACAACGTACCAGGAAATGAAACTCGCCGGCGCATCACAGGAGGGGTAGGATGATGTGGATGTGACCGGTTATGTAAAAGTATAGGGCACAGTTGGAATGAGCCAGATGGGATGATGACTGTCATTTTAGAGACTAACGCGCTTCTTGTCTGCGTCTGGAAATTTCGCTTCTGCATGACCTTGTGAACTCGCCTGCCGCGTGACCTCGAACATTCATTCTTACGGCTCCCCTGAACACCCCTCCACATCCTTGTGCTCATTTGTGCAGGCTATTACCCAAGCAGGAAGTGACATCAACGGGTCCAAACTAAAAATATGTCGCAGGACGGACTGTGTAGGATGTCCAGGACCGGTGTTTGTAAAGGAGGATGGCTCGCACCGGCTCCACAAAGTGATGCTCATTGAAGGATGCAGCAGAGCGCCACACAGGCGAGACAGACAGACGCACTGGAGGCTGAGTGAGTCGCCTGCTGACTGAGTGCTTTAATTCCGTCACTTTCATTCATGCAAGTTCAGATATGGTGCCATACCTTGCCCCTCTCTGAATCCGGTGACGCAGTTCATAGCAGAGGCGATAAGACTTGTGCGAGTGAACGAATTGTGTCAGTGTCGCTCTTATGAGACGGGGGTGAGGTGTATGGTGCGATGGAACAGAAAACACTACTGCTTTTACTTGAATGGCAAGTGCAGGAGGGAGGAGTGAAATCCGTGCGGGGCTGGTCTGTGTGCTTTTACGCATTGTTATAATAAACAGACAGACAGTTTAAAGACTGTTTTGTAATGATACCACCACTAAAAGCAAGAGTGTGTGATGAAGTTCACCAAGTTGGATGAGAATCGTGTAGCTTTATAAGCGCCCTTTCAAAACATGAATGGCGTCTATTTTTATCCGTCCAGTGCGTGTGTCGTCCTCACCAGGGAGGCTCTGACAGACCTGCCGTGCGTCCAGACGGGACAGTGCTGCAGTCACGTGCTGTCTGCTATTATCCACCCTCACGCCAGGTACAGCTGTAAAGAGGCAGCACGAGGGAGGGTTATGTTCCACAATTAACGATGAGAAAGATGTTTAGAAAATTGCGTCGGCTATAACTCAAATATAATATTATACCAAAGTGTTACTAGAGTTGAAAAGAAATCATAGATATATCATATAAAATAACAATATAAAAAACAGGCAACAACATCAACACTGATAATCATACTGCACTTAAAAATATTAATTTGTATTTATAAATGTACAACACTAAACTTACACTACACCTCACTGCACAAGTCTAAATAATTCCAGTTTAGATGTCTTATCACAATAAAAGGTTCCAGTCAAAGAAAGATGGACAGATGGACATTATTTTTGAAGATGATGAACAGGCTGCTTCTATCATCTCGCCACCTGCTGTCCTGACTGCCAGGACTTTAGCCTGACATGAGGTGGTCATAGTTAGCCTAACAGATAATAATAAATTATGATAATATACAGACAAATCTTCAACTATATCAATTTTGTCAAATTAATATCACTGCTCCTGGCAGATGTTACCTTTCTCCTTGTAGTCCACAGTTTTAAATAACCTGCTTAAATGTAAAAGTGGAACTTAGGTATATATACCATATATATATATATATATATATATATATTTATATATATTCTCCACATATATATTGTGCTGATGATGTCTTATATAATACAACCATGCTACATGTCAGAGCTGAATAGGGCTAGGTATCTTTAAAAAATGTTCAATACCAGTACTGATACCAATACCATGACTTCACCGGTTCCTGAGCGATAATATATTTTTCAGCTCCTACTCTGTGAGCCCCGTCTTTGTGCGTAACATAAGAGTTTTTCCTGCGTGTCTCTACGACATGTAACGTTGGACAGCCAATCACCAGCGTTATTATATCTTTGTAGAAGCATGCTACATGCTTATTGGCTCACTGACACTGATGAGATTTGCTCTTTAGGTATTGAAATTTGGTATTGAATGACGAGGCATTTTGCGAAAAGGAGGCAATTTGGTCGGTGCCTAAAACGTACCCAGGTACCCAGCCCTAGTGCTGAATTCTGTCTGCAAGACCAGTAACAAATTCATCTCTTTGTGTGTTCTCTGTGTATACAGGACACTTGAAGTAGTTTCCAAAGGCACTTGTGCAAAATTAGCGTGTAGTGGGGCCACGTAACTCTTCTTTCCACCTGGGCCCCTTGGCTTTTCACGCCAATGCATTGTCCTATTGTAAGATGATAGTAAAGCTAAACTGAAGATCCTACACTTAAACCTAAGGCCATTGAAGATCTTTTATTGGCTCTAAGTGAGTCTTCTGCAATGTGAAATAATGCATGAGCTACTGTATACAGTGGTGCTACTACTGTATACGTTTTGGCACATGTGCGCAGCAGCCTATGGGATTTCTGGTGTATATAACTCACGCTGCTGTTGCCTGCCTGTCTGGAGTGATAACTTCATTATTCATGGTTGCGTGTAGACAGCAGTGCTTAATCTCTGAGCTGAATGGGGCAGCCTGTGACTCTGGAAGTAAATGCTTGTGCTCGGTCAGCCTTAACTGGCCCTTGTTGAGGAATGGAGGGGCACCAGTGAGTGGGAGGACTGCTGAGCTGGGCCTCAGGTTGGCAACAGCAGCTAAACGCCCCGTCCCATCGTGGCGTTTGGGGCCAGTTTGAGGTCAGTAGCAATTAACCAGACTGGACCAAGGAGCTGGGCCATATATTCTCTGTGGTGAAAGGGTCTGCGCAGGGGGTCTATTGGCGCTCGACAGGTGCAGTGGGAGGAAGGCGTCAGGAGTTTAGGGAATCGAAACCAGAGATGAGGCCAAACGGCAGCGTCTCTGGCTTCTGGGGTCATATGCTCTCTTTCACCCCTGGAGGCTCCAAAGCACAGTGAGAGCCTCTTCCTTTCCTGACACTATATCTTTGTGAATGTAGGTGCTTTAGTGCATGTGTGCACAGTTATCTTTGTGCATGTACAGGCATGTGTGCTTAAATGTGTGTGTGTGTGTGTGTGTGTGTGTGTGTGTGTGGGGAATGTTTTATGGGTGTGTGACACTGGGGCGAGAAGATCAGGGGGGCATGTTTTGAGTTGCGGTAATCATCTGTCTTACTTTATCTAGCTCACACTTGCACAAAGAACACTTTTTTTTGTTTAAACACACATATGTCCACTAGTATTTTACAGCACTCCATGAGGAGCTTTGATCACTCAGCTGTGAGAGTGGTGTTAAAAACAATGCTGCCATGATGTGTTTTGACATAATTTTGATGCCAAAAGTTGTAGCATTGATTCTGCTGTGCAATTACACTGAAGAATACTCTTGACTATTCTGTACTGTAAACGGGACACACATGACTGGCCGTTGGAGGGAGGAAAAGCAGTGTTGCCGACCATGTAATGTCTTTCTTTCTTGCTTCCTGGCTGTTCTGCTTGAACCCAGTAATCCTGGATACAGCCATTACAAATCCTGCTGTCTTGACTTGAGACCCCAGACAGGAGACAGGCTCTGCAACTTGGTTTCATTTAGCATTCCTCTGGGCTTTATGGGCAGGTGTTTAACATTACTGGCAGGATATTTATTGGCAACTTTAAAGGCAACTTTTTTTGCTTACCTCTCAATTAGGCACATACACATACTATGTGTGTACTGTAGATGCAAGCGCACACGTACATGCATGCAGAAATGCAAAAAAATACACACAGGGATGTTTCATACACGCAACAATCTGAGATTGACAGTATGGCTGCTTAATGGAGCATATTCTCACTCCTTTTCCAACACTGTCACACACTTTATGCCTTTTGAGGCACAGATCCACATCCTTAGAATCTACCCCTGACCCGTGACCATCTCTATCTCCCTGTATGCACCCCCTTCCCCTCCACCCATTATGTCAGGTCAGTGTATGATGTGGGGTAGAAATAGGGTTGGAGGCGTGATGGGATGTGTGGCCTATAATTACAGAAGCTTAGCAGGACCAGTGGCTGTGATGTGGAATTCTCAAATCAAGGTGCAGCCTGAAGACTTAGCCAGCCCCGCTGCTGCCCTCTGCTACTTGATTGCTGGCAGCTGGGTGAGCCATGTCAAGTGGCAGGCTGGGAAATGTGAAATCCCAGATAAAGCACAGAGCCCTAAAAAGCCATGAAGCTCCAGTAATGAGGAAAGTGATGTGGTTTGGGCATGCTTAGGAGGCAGGTAGCAGCTAACGGTAACTCTTTCTGTCTCTCCCTTCTTGGTGTGTCTGTATGTGAGAAAGAGAGGAGAGGTGAAGGTGTTTGTATATGTGACTTTTCAATCCTGGATTTAGAAGGATCCACCAACCTCCAACAATGCAGGACTGGTGGATAGGTCGGCACAGCTCTAGATATACCCAACCTAAATCCTCCGGGGTCACTCTCGGACATAAATCACAACCTACAGTACATCCTGCCTCTGCTTCTCATATTCTCCCAGGGCCAGTTCCTTTGAACATAACGTTAAAACCCCAGAAACTTTCCCTGCTCAAGAGCAGCAGAATCATTCCTGATATTAACGGCGACAGTCCGATTTAGAACGATTCCGGAGCCATTGTAGCAGTTAAACACATTCCTAGTTTTGTGGAGGCCATTATTCCTGCTTCTTAATCACCCCCTTGGCTTTTATAACCTCCCCAAGCCTAGTGTGTGGCTGGGGGGAACCACATGTGGGCAGAGACTAGAAAATAACCGCACTGCCTGGCACTCTTATCTAAGATAAACACCACTAACAACGCACAGGACACCAGCGCATATATCATCTATTTTTTAAGTATTTTAAATGAATCATATTTTTTTTATGTTTAAAAAAAAAATTATCTGTCAATTATTTTCTTGATTAATCGCTTAGTTGTTTAATCTATATGTCTATAGATATATGTCTAAAAATTATGAAAAATGTCAATCAGTGTTTCCCAAAGCCCAAGATGACGTCCTCACGTCTTGTTTTGTTCACAACTAAAATATATTCAGTTTACTGTCATAGAGGAGTGAAGAAACTAGAAAATATTCACAATTTAGAAGCTAGAATCAGAGTATTTTTACTTTTTTCACGGATGTTCTTTGAATCATGTACGTTTTTTTTTTTATTAAACCTAGCTTCCTTGCTAATATTTTGTTTTATTGTCAACAAATGCCATAAAAAGACCTAAGCTAGGCTAAGAAATGTCTTAAAACAGTCAGTAGTTTTCCGGAGAAAACAGGAGAAAACATTTGTAACGCCATGAAATGAACTACTATGACTACCATTTTTAGTCACTGTTCCATTATCTTTCTTGTGACTATTATTTGCCAGTGTTCATCACATCCCCAACCGGCACCGTGAGACACCGCCTACCAAGAGCCTGGGTCTGCCAAGGTTTCTTCCTAAAAGGCAGTTTTTCCTCGCCACTGTCGCACTGAATGCTCGCTCTTGGGGGAATTACTAGAATAGTTGGGGCTTTGTAAATTATAGGATGTGGTTTAGACCTACTCTATCTGTAAAGTGTCTCGATATAACTCTTGTTATGATTTGATACTATAAATAAAATTGAATTGAAACTGAATTGAATTGAATTTAAAATCATTTATTGGGGACTATTGTCAGCTACATATTAATACACACTTGGTGCACTTGTGAGTATTTACAGCAGAAGGATGATGTATCTGGGACTCAAAATAAACTACAGTGTCCATGTTCAGCACAATCATAGAACATAATCCAGTGCAATGGTGTGGCACATTGATGTGTTTTTAAAAGTTTTTGGGCAACAATGGAGGTCTGTGGCACAGCAGAATAAGATACACAGATAATACTTGTTAGTAGGATCAATTCATTATTGTTTTTTAGTCGTTTGATTTGTGGATAATAAGAAAAACATAAAATATCACCTAGCGTTATCCAGTAAGATTTCTGTGATTTTTGTGCTGAAGCCGTGTAAATTTAGTTTGAATTGAGCAGCAGGTACTGAATTCCTCCTATAAAAAAAAAGTCAGCCACCTTTGATAAAACAGTAACCTAAAAGTAACATTAAAGTATATCTTATCTTATTGGTCTGTGGATATTGACGATAAGGGCAAGGCCCCATGCAACAGAGCGGATGGGAGACCCAGAGTGGAAGATGGAGCAAAGTAGACCTCACAGCTTCCCTGTTGTTGTCCATCACTCTCTCCTTACCTGCTCCCAGGTTTACTGAGCTTTAGAGAAGATGGAGAGTTGTGATTAGGCTGCACTGATTATTTTGTTATTGAGCTGTTTTTTTTCATGGTTCTTCCACTTAGCTTCTAGTCCATTTAATACAGCTATCCTCTAGCGTGTATTTGACCGTATGTGTAAAGCGGCTTGTCTTGCTGATGGTTTGGTTATAGTTAACTGAGACACCTGGGTGCTCAGACACCAAGCAGACCCAGTTCACTGTAATGGGTGACACGCTGTCACGCCAGGCTTGATGGCATAATTTAACGAGGTCACAGCCATGCATACTGTTTAGCAGGGTGGGAATGGGGGGGCACATAGAAAGTCATTGCATGTTTACCCTGTGCCTGGTGACCCCCTGCCAGCAGCTACATCAATTATCACCTTTAAGGAATGTGGGACCCTTGTGTTAAATTCCCTTTGGACCCCCCTGTTGGAGGAGGTCAGGAGGTGGGCGCTCTCCCCAGGGGGGCCATACAGTTAGTGGGTGCAGGGTGAGTACTGTGTGTGTTTATGTCTGTGTGGTGGTCCAAGGAGATTCCCTAGATCCTCCATCCTCAGACCTGCAACCAACCACCATGCCTGCAGACCCCCAACGTGGTAAACAAGATTTGCATGGTGTGTTTACAATGTAAATGGGTTTCTAAAGGTCTTAATTTCCACAAGGGACGCACCAGAGGTGGTCTGGGAGCATATACACGAGACCCAGGTTTCATGTATGATTGAGGGTTCTAGAAACATTGCATAGAATCTTTGACTCTCAGATTTCTCCTTTTTAGAAAAGAATTTACTGCCTCAATATTAAATTAAGGATGCCTCAATAAATTAGCCCAACTGCTGGCACACTTTGAAGACCTCAGCATTTGTGATTTTAATGTGTTTGTTTGTCTCAAGCTGTTTTTAGTACACAAGTGTAAATCACAACTTTACAAGTCAGTGTAGCGCACCGTAGAGGGTGGCGGGTAATGTGCATGTGTGTGAGTGCGAGAGAGTGAAAAAGAAAAAGAGAGAGAGGTTTAGACATAGATATTATGTCTGATGCTCTTTGCTTCAGAAGGTGAATTAGATGGGAACATATGACATGTTAGGATGCAGCTATGTAGGCATTCCCAGACACATAAATCTCTTTTCCTCCTCTATCTTCTTGTGCTCCATATCAAATGCCTTCGTGAGTGTGAAGAAAGTCGTTGGGAAAAAGTATCATATGTGCTGTAGGGAGTGAAGGTACCATGGAAATCGATTGTGAATGGAATCACTTTTTTCGGACCATGATTGATGCTCTGAGCTTATGCATTTTAATCTTATCTTTTACAGGCTCTCTATCACGGTTGTCTGCAGGATGTGGTGTTCTCTGCTATCAGCAGTTACCTCAGCAGCTGTGTATAATATCAAAATCACAAGCGTGTCTACTTTAGATGACGGTGTTGACATAATATATTGGTACAGTACAGTTTCTTGTGTGATGTATTACTAAAGTTGCAGTATATTTGCAGTTTCTGTGTTTTAATAGCTTCAAAGTCAGCGGGGAAAGTAATTGTCTGTCTGAAATGTCTCGTTGATTTTAACCTTACCCCAGGACCAGCAACTGTGCTCTGTCCTGAGTCGTTTGCTTTAAGCTGTGCATTGATTAACTCCTCCTTGAAGGCAGCCACCCTTGAAATGTGAGGGCCTTTACACGTTGTGACAAACCAAAGTATCCCTGCAGTGTCATCAGATCACCTCGCCACTTCCAATTAGCGGTCATCTCAGACCCTTTTTTCTCCATGTTGACGGGACAGAAAAGCTGCAGCAGGACAGAGCAGCAGCGTAGCCCTGTCCCAAAGAGTCAACACTCTCATCATTTATTTATCCACACGCAGGCAGACAAAACAACACACGCCCATCCTGTACCAGGACCAACAGCTGCCAGCTAGAAGAGGGTATAGCAAGGTTGGGGTGGGGCGGGTTAAGGTGGAACAAGGGAGGCCAACACACACTCTCACACACAAGGCACAATCAGCACATCATCTGCACAGTCTTGTCAGTGATTGAACTTCTTCAGTGTTGTCATGGCGACGTAATTTTCTTCTCCAGAGGAGCTGTTCTTCTGTTTCAAATTGCACTGTAAGGCTGGTGGTGGTTGTAAGTAAAGGGAGGAGGGCAGGGTGCTCTTGAATGCACTCTGATAAGGAATTCTTTGTGCAGAAGGCTATGATGTACTGAACTTGAGAAAGCCTTTTGATCTCAGTTTGTATGCTAATGAATCTGGTCTTATGTATGCATTGCTTTGCCTTTGTTTATTTAGATATGTGGAGCCTTTATCCTTCAGACATTATTTTATCATTTGCATTACTCTCATTCCAAAGAGAATTGCAGTTACAGGGTTTCTTTTTGCCTATGTTGTGTGTGCAGGGGCACACACAGCCAAACTCCTAACTGTAGTTTTTTTGCTTGTTTGATAGCCTGACTGTAAGTAAGCCCCTCCGGTTGTGCAGACTTTTGTCTCCCTCAGCAACACACTCATTCACACGTGCATTCGCATGACTACACAAATGCACAAACAGGACTTTAGCCTTGACTGGCTCACGCACACAAAACACACTTGCTTACTCACTGAGGAATTATTGTGGTAGTAAAACTAGAGAGGAAGAGTGAAAGAGACAACAAGAGAGGAAGAGGGACTGAGACGGGGAAGCAGAGGGAGGGAAAAGGAGAGCGATTGCCCCAACAGAAGTATTTTATCCCCAAGCGTTTTTTAAACGCTGCCATGTCCGTGACTCAGTCATGAGGACAAGCCATTGTTCTCTCCTGTGGCTTCTGTAGGAAGGCCGATGTAAGACATGAAAGTTGCAGTAGTTACTCATTTCAATTGAAAACATGCATTTGTATATGCAAAGTCTATTCTACACATACCATTTGCACTAATACGAATAAAATGAGAGGTTTGTTGTGTTGCAGTGTGCAATGTCACTGTTTTTACTTTGAGTGGCTCAGCAGCGTACTCATGTTGTCCTTTGAAGGATGTGACAGACGTGTTCTGGAGTGTGTTGTTCTGCTGCTCTCACTTTTTTCTCTATCCCTGTATGTACTTCCTCTACTCTGGCTGTGTGTATGTGTGTGTGTCTGTGTGCCTTCTCTGGTCCGGTGCTTTGGCACAAAAAGGAAGGCCAGGCCGCCCCATTCTTTGTTTTGCTTCTTGTAGGAAACTAGCAGCAAATTGTGGCTCAATGAGGCGTTGCTGTTTTGTATAGTCCGATAAAGTGCAAACGAAACCGTCTGGGCTGCACTGGCCTGCTGCAGTGTTTTCTATTGTAGTTGTGAATGTAGGTCTGTGTAATGCTTGGTTAGTGTTGAACATTAGGTGATGGGGGGGCTGCTGGGGGTAGGGACCATTCACACAGTTTTAAGATGTCACCCAGTGTTTGGAGCTGCTGTCCACTGTGTTTAATTGTGATGTGGGATGATTAGAGCTCTGCTTAAGACTGGAGGAGAGTTTTCTGTCTGGCTTGCTTTCAAAGGTTTTAAAATCCCAATATTGTAGAGCTCTCAGACAGCGCCAACATGACACACTTGTCAAAGTGATCAGAGCAGGGCATATGTGTGTGGGTGTATTGATGTTCATGCGGGAAATAGACCAGTTTTTATTTCAATGCATTCATCCAACACCTGCAGGAACCACTTTCGTTGGAAATCAAAAGGGTGACTCACTTAATATGCAATAATTTCATGAAGATTTTGTACTCATCGCCAAGATGGAAGCAAACAGCTACTTGAACGTGACCTTAAGGGTTTTTTTTTTGAAAAAAAAAAAAAAAATTAAAAAAAAAATTTAAAAAAAAAAATAAAAAAATTTTTTTTATTTTTAAGTATAATGCTGTGTATTGGATTACACATTAATGCATACTTCTACTTAAACTTATTTCATTTTGTTTGTTGTTCAATGGCTTGATTTAACATTTTTCAACACCACTGGGATCAAGTTCATTGAGTTAAGCAAAACAACCACATGGCTTGGGAGATAGACAAAGAAGGAGGTTCTTGGGTGTGCCATGGCCCTTGTCTAAAGCGGTTATGGGGCCCACATGGGCGTTCTGCTCTCCAGAGGCTGTTGGGGTAATTATCTGCCAGGGTGCACGTGTGGGAGTGTGTGTCAGAGTGGCCGTGTCCCTGTGCTCATGTTCGTAAGGTGTGCATGAGATTATAGGGCTGGATTTTTCTGAGCATCCCATCCTGCGTCCTGATGCTGTGGCCCCAAACAGGATGAAATGCATATGCACTCAACTCTATATACTTCTTCACGCTTGTGTGATCTATATGTGCCCACCAAACACACAGAGACATACACACACATTCACTCTTTAAGTCCATCTTTTCCTTACACCCCAGAGTTGAGAGAGGGGATCTGGGAGTTTAAGAGGAGGAGCGTGGCTGGGGGATGAAGCTGAGGAGCCACGATGGGGCCCAACGGCACAAAGCCCCATTCCCTGCTCCTCCATGTGGAAAATGGCAGGAGAGCAAGAGGAGGAGGGGAAGGGGGCAAAAAAAGTGGAGGAAAGAGGAGGAGGGAGTGACAATTAGTGGGATCTGCTAATCACCAGGGCAACACTCATTTAATTGACATGTGAAATTTGAATTTGTCTGACAAGTCGATAGGCACTAAGATAATGGACCAGTCGTCTAAGGTCTGCTTGATGGAAGCCAAGGAGGGGAAGCGACAGCTGAGTGCTGAGGCCAAGCTCTTTGTTACAAGTAGCAGTGTTGTTGGGCGAGAAGGTTGTCCACAAGGAGATTATAACCCATTATGCCTTTGACCTTTTTGGATAAGTAACTCCACGGCTGCCCGTAAACACAACACACAGCAGATACACACCATAGCAAGGGTTTTGTGTGTGTGTGTTGTTTTCAGCAGAAGGCAGAGTAAGTAAACAAGTATTTTTATACCACAATAAATCTGACCCTGATAATCCTAATGGCTTGGAAGAGAAAAAACACAAAAGGGGAATGAAACTCTAGTCTGTCCATTCCTGCTTTACCAGAAATCAATAAGCTATTTGAGGTCATCAGAAAGCAGCATCACTCCAGCTGCTACGGAAGGGGAAAACATACAAACTTCCACTGCCGTCTCAAGAAGTGACTTAAAAAAGGCACTAATCTTTACTAACAGCTCATTTAAAGGATATTACAAAAAACATTTTTGGAAATAATCTTAAGCAATATGGCACTGTGGTTTGGCACTGATGTTCAGGCCACCACTTTGCTTAAACTACAGCTCAAGAGCCAAAGAAGGAAAGGTGCAAGCCATTCCCATTTCAATATTTCAAATCTATTTCAAGTGACAGAACAGCAGAAGGAATACAATATTTTTTAAGAAAAGGCCCTTTAAATTATGACCCTCATCCTACTTCAGGAAATACCAATTCATAAATCAATCAACTCACAACAGCGATTCATCAGTTTCTCAGTAGATATACCTGATAAGTTAATAGCCACCAAATCACATAAAAAAATGTTTTTAAAAAGTGTCATCAGAACAAAAACTTTTTAAAAACTAGTATTTTCTCAAAACACATCACAACCCCCCCTCCACCTATACCACGGTCGGTGCATTCCCCTAGGAACACCTCCATAAAAGGAGTCCAAATAGGCTGGACCTGGTTTGGCACTTCCTGGTTCTGAAAGAGCATGTTCAAGTCCTGCCTAAAGGAGAGGTAAGAAAATCTATCCCAGATTTGTGGGATGTTTCCTGTTTAAGAAACAAATGTGCAAACATGTCCACAACAAACAAGGCTAACACTATTGTCAGGAAGCCTCAAACAGTCACAGTCAATACCCATTAGCAAATAGCACACTGCTAGCTGTGGTCACCATTCATACTGGTAATAGCCCCAAGACACCCATACACTCAGTTATCTTTTAAACAATCAGATTAGCCAAATCTATTTGGAAGACTGAACAAAGTTAAAACTGTCCACCCCAGTTTACAGACCCACTTCCCAGTTCAACAGCAAAACACGGCTTCCTGTGCAATATAGCAAAATTTTGTGAGTGATGTGAAGTGTTTTAAATGGGCTTGCTAAACTGTAGTCTTGATTACAACCAGTCTGATCATTCTTGCCCTGTAAAACTGTTGTAGCAAAGTTGTTTTATTTGCAAATCTCAGTAATTACGTTGATAAATCCAAAGTTACCCTAAAGCCCCTGACACACCAACCCGATAATCGGCCGTCGGACACTCTGGCGATGTCGGTGACTCGAGTCTGTTTGGTGTGTTCCTTGTTTCATCCGTTTTAGGGGCCGTCGGCCTTCATTTTGGCCAACTTGACTTGCTGGGTCGGAGGGTGGGCAGTCGGACTCACGAAAATAACGAGCGGATTGAGTGACGAACGCCTCTCAAAATCTGACGAAAATCTTTTAAACTGACCTTTGTCGATCTGAAATGAAGACAGATTCAGCAACTGTATGGCATATTTCTTGCTTACAATGTTTTCAGAAATACATTTCAGTGAACTATTTTCGTAAAATAAGAGATCGTATTTCAAACAAGCCGCCATTACTATAGGCTGGAGAAGCCAGACCCACGTGACGCGTTCATCATTTCCGGTTTTCATTTTTTGTATTACGTCTCGCACACGCACAGAGCGTACGCTCAAGACGGCGTCGCTTCGGTGTGTTCCAAGGCACTTTTTGGACCTAGGGGAGCAGACTAATCAGTCCGACTGCCTTTTCTGCCAATGGTCCACGTCGGGTTGGTGTGTCAGGGGCTTAACTGATATAAAGGACGACCAAAGCCATGCAAATAAGACCCAAGCTGTAAAATAATCCCTTTAAGGTGAAACTAACTATCATTGTTGTTTGTCTTTAACCCTAACAGACACAGTTTTTCTCCCTGCGGCACGTATAGTTCTGGGTAGCACTGAACCGGCCCTCTGTACCACAGATGAGTCCTTTCCGCCATGTAAACCGACCACATCTTGGGCAAATGATTCCAGTTTTCCACATTTCGTCATGGACACGCTTAATCAACCCCACAAACACTGCTCATTTTGCCTATTCTATAACATACATCTCTTCATGTTTGATTTGGGACATTTGAATGACCTCCACATCACTACAGCGTACTTCCCAAATGTACTTCTGTGTTTTTGATCTATCACTCTGCTAACACAGTTCCATTGTCAGAGGTGACTTTGTAGAAGTGGCAGACAGTCAGAGGAGACTCAGGATACTTCCAAGTCTTTTCAGCCAGTGTAATCCTCTTCCTTTATCTCTCTGGCTGATCTGGGCCAAAGCTCTCTGTGTGAGAATGATTCAATGACTGCCTGCTTTTTTCTTTTGCTCTCAGTAACGTTTTCTCTCCCTTGCTCACTGTCTCTCTCTTGTTCTCTAATTCTCACTTGGATGTGTATTTTTCTGCCATCTTGCAAAGTGACCTGTGCTCTTTCAGTGTTCAGCTCCTCTCTATTTTGCGTGTGGGCAACAATGATTTCTGATATGATTCTCCTGTTTTATGATAGAAGATCATCTCTTTCTCACTCACACACACACACACACAGACTCCACCTTGCAGGCAACTTGGATTATGTCCAAGAATCACAGCTGGATTGATGTGTGTGCATGTGTGTTCACTGTAGATATGCGTGTGTTTCCGCGGGGGGTTGGGGGGTGGGCTGCATCTGGGGCATCTGATTGGCCCCGCTGGCATGGGAGCCAGGCCAGATCCTGATTGGATACATGTATGATGACTAGCGTGCAGGTTTCTGTGTGCCATGTAGCTTTGCCTACCACAGCACTGGCCAATAGCTCCACATATTGAATGCACTGCAGATTAGAGCCCATGAAACTGTGTGCACACAAATGTATATGTGTGTGTGTGTGAGTGTGTCTGTGTGTGTGTCTCTGTGTGTGTGTCTGTGTGCGAGTTTGTGTGTCTACACAGCTCATCTGTGCAGAGCACTTTTATCTTGTATGAACAAATGTGCACTGTCTGTGTTCACCGAAGTGATCACAAAATGCATTTGCCTTTCCCGGGCTAATCATTAATTATTACGGCAGATTTGCATCAGCATCCTTAGACCGATGTAGTAGCTACCCACTGTTAGACGATTAAGACTGCTCTTAAATACATTTGTGAACAATTAAAATGTATTGAAATCCTATTCCTTATGTTAGAGGACAATTACTACAAGATTTATTGCAGAGTTTGTGAGTTCATTTAGCACAAAGCGAGCCATCCTAACTCAAATTTTCACCATCATGTGTACAATTGCATGACATAAGATTCACTCATGCAGGATTTTAGTCAGATTGAAATCTGGAATGGGTCAAGGGTTACACAGTAACTTCAGCTTTGTCCCAAACTCAGAAAATTGGGATAAAAGCTAACCCATGTTTACTGTTGTCAATAGTAAACATGGGTTGACAGTTGTCATGGCTCCTTTGACTGAATAATATATCAAAGTGCAGGAATATTTCATACTTTTACCAAGTGAAATTCTATTTTACCTTCGCCACCATCAAAGAAATCCAACATCAGTGTGAACATAAAGTGAAATGATTAAAACCTAAATCTACAATCTGTATACACAGAGCCTCTCCAGTCCATGTCTGGGGCGTACAAGGACCCCCCCAATAATGTATTGATTTTGACTATTTTCATGCTCTTATAATGTGCGTAAAATTTGGAACCAATCAACAATAATTTCCAGCGCAACGGTGAACCCTGATAATGTACTGACGCATTTAACGAGAATGCACTGACGTTCCAAATCTTCAAAGGAGAGAGAATCGTCATAGGTAACATCATCAGTGACCTTATTTTTGTAATAATTGAAGGCTGAACAGCCAAGTGACGCTTGGGTGAGGTGGGGGGGCAGCGGTCTATACTCTACTAGTCTAGCTTAACGGATGTACTTTGCTTGGATAAATGTCCCTCCCCTTCCGCTATTTGTTTTGGAAAGGCACCGTTGCTGCATCCGGGGTTTAGCATCATCCCGGATGGTTGTGATTGGTTTAAAGAAAAACAAACAAGCCAGGGCACATCTTTTTCCTATCCCAGAATAAAGATGCGGTGTAGCCAGAACATACTGCTGACACAACGCTGTAAAAAAATCGCTCTACTAATAGAAGTAAACAGCTGATGTAACAATGTGCTTCCAGCTGTTTCTCAAACTCTCGCGAGAAGATCACAGTCTCGACAAAACTAGTATCCGGTCTAGCCACGGAGACATTAGGCTTTTCTTTACAAAACCACAAATGAGGGTGAGCTGAAAGAGTGTAAATTAGTAGCTGATTCCATAGCTATATTTATATGGAAGTTTCTTATATTAACCAAATGCTGCTCATTATGGCATGTAGGGAAACACTGGAGAGTTGACATCAGTTGACTCAGTTGATGTTAGCATGAATGAGACGCAGTCAGCAGGTTGGCAGTTAAAGCAGAGCATTTATTTCAGTAGGCAGATTGCTATTCAAGTTCTTTGCTTGCCTCGGTTTCTGTCTTTGTGTTTTTCACAATCAAAACAACTATAAGCAAATCATCTCAAAGGATGCACACATCATATTTGAGGTGGAAAAGAAGGAACAAAGGGAGGCAGTATATATAGCCTCTGGGTGATTGGGTGATTGATTGCACCTGAAGGGTGCAGTTCCTTCCCATGCATGAGTGTTCGGTTTACTTTCCCTGCCTCAGGTGTTGTCAGTTGGCCTATGCTTGGGGAATTTTCACTTTGTTGTAATCAGGCAAAAGTTAAGAGAAGAGATAGATGGCAGCGGACGAGGCATGGAGCTAAATAAGAAACGATCAAGGACCCAACGCTGGTCAAATATCTACAAATATAGACAGCATGCAGTACTTTACCAAATAATCTCATGTTAACTCAGTGGACAGAGATGGAGACAGAAGCTTGCTGGAGAAAGGGCAGGAACAGGTGACTTGGAGGAGGCGAGTGAGAAAAGACACCCTCCTGGAAACAAGACAGAATACAATAAAGTATTAGACTTTGTTTACTTTGCAATACATTTTCTACATCTACATTTAAAAGACCAAACCGCTCAAAGAAGTACATTAAACATTCATCATTTTAGGTCTTTGAGCTTAACCTTTCGTGTAACATAACTTAAATCCTCTGATATTTGTTTCAAAATGCTTTAAAATGGTCAGTTTAGCTGTTAAGTCTCTAAAACAATTCCCCCCCAGACCCCCATGGTTGATTCCAGATCAAGACTTTCAAAGAAAAAAGTTTGGCTTTATCCTTGACAGTGGGACAAAATCTCCCACAAAGGAAAAGGCTAAAATTGAGTCACCTCTTCTCTTCTGTTCTCACCTTAAATTACCTTTTTAACCTGACAACAGATGAGAGGATGGAAGAGAAGTAAAAATGAAAGCCATGAGAGCAATAGGCGAGTGGGGAAAGTAAAAATAGCACAAAGGGGAGAGAAAAAAAAAGGAGACGTGAAGAGTGCTGAACACAGTAGCTTACTCTCCTCTCCGTGACAGTCTGCCCTATTAGAGGTCCTCACTCTGTCATTACACTTGTCAACACCATCCGCTGTAATTGATACAAGTGCAGGGCTAAACCACCAAGGCTTACCATACATAAGACACACACATGCATTGAAAATAAACAAAATGTGACCATACACGCACACATACTTCCCATATGGACACGTAGAAACAGAATAGCAGACACGCATACATATTCACACAAAAATGGTCGCACCATCAGCGCGGCTACTCCTGCCACACTGTAGGACACACGCACACACACATGCGCAGCACTGCTTATTGAAAACATGGCAGCACTGTCAACCCCAGACGGCTCTTCTCTGCCCACCTGTCAAAAAAAAGAGAATTCACCTGGCTGGTATCTCAATCTTCTTTGGCGCTTAGCTTAGCTTAGACCAACCATCTGGCTCAGCAGCTCTGCCTCCCTCCCTCTTTACTAACTCTCACTCTCTTTTAGTCTTTTTAAAGCATGTCAGCAGTTACCCGGCACAGCGGTCTCAGTAAGGCTGCTAACGTGGCTAAGTGTCCATGGGCCTCTTAGTTAGTGGTGCTGTCTTTCTTTACGTGTTTGTGTGTGTGCGTGTGTGTGCTTCACAGATGGCAACGGGAGGGGTGGGGGAGTTGGAGGGGGTGATGGAGAGAGCTGTCTGAGGCTCCGGCAGCTCTCGTGTCTCTCAGGCAAGGCGGTCTGTCTGCGGGCATCTGCACTGGCAGCCCCCCCACCATGCCTCCCCTTTTATCCCATACACTGCCGCAACCTCACCATCCAGCACCGCAGCTTGGCAACAACCCACAGAGTACGGAGCAGTCCCTGAAAGATAATTTACCATTGACCTCAGATGTGTCACTTCACCACCAATATTCTCCAGTTGCCCCAGCGGATAATTATTTTTGATAAATGATAGGAGTAAATTATACATTGGGATACACATTGGGAGAAGAGCAGGCTGTGAATGAGGCTAAACGTTTCTCAAGGAGGAGTGAGTGTGTCTGTTTGGCATCTGCATATGTGTATGCTTCCATGGATGCTAACGTGCTGTGTTGTGTCGACCTATTTGTTGGAGAGTGATAGTTTTTGATTCAGAGCTGGACCCAGGGTTTGTGTTGGGCGGTGAAACTTTGAAGATGATTAGATGAGTTGTGTCTGTAGTGTATCCTGTAAGATTGCTTCGGTCTTTCTGCTGCTGGCTTATTGATCACAGCCAGTTGCAACATTATATTTAACGACACAACTCCCCGCTATAGGCAGATAGGTCAAGATACCTTTTTTTCTTCGTATATTTTTCATTGAACTTGTTATAGTTTTAAGTATCTATCCATTTGCTCTTCTTCTGATTTGTCAGATGGAAAAGAAGATTTATGATGTGGAATTTTCTACAAGAATCTAATGTAATATTTAGTGTTTATTTTATAGTTTGAATTCAAGTATGCTAGATCTCACTAGACAGTTCTTTGAAATGTTGTGCAAGTTTGACCTTTTTGTCTTCAGGTGGCACTTGCTCAAAGACCAATATCTGAGTAGATTAAAACATACTGTGCACCACGAAGCACACAAACATCCCCACACACAGTAATTTATGCAACCATTCTCTTTGAGTAACAGTTCTGATTGGCTTAATCCCTGCAGCGGCACAGCGTAGGGGCCGGCAGGAGTTGACACATCTGTTCCTGAGAAATTCATGGAGGTTTGGGCGCTGGAGGTGTTGGTATGCACTGATTAGCAAAAGGCTGTCTTTACCCAACCACCCGGTTTCCTACTGGGCTTCCATAAACTGTTTACTAAGGAGTCTGTTGCCATGGTTTTCAGCCATGTTCCAATCAGCCTTTTTTTGACCACTCAGCTTTATTTATTCCTCAAAAAAGCCCATGCCTTCTGCATCAACCAACTGTTGTTCCTCTCAGACCAATTGTTCTAAATCATGTATATACTGAATTTCATTTATCTGCAGGATAGGGGGCTTGGATGATGATTTGAGCCTGATTGGATGAGCTTTGGAGAGAGTCTTTACAAGCTGACACCTTTGGCTCATGGGTGGTTTTGAAACAAAGGCTTTGATGAGAGAAAGAGATCACTATCATAATGACCTAATAACACAATGTTTTGTGCGTGCACTGGGGTTCTAGTTAGAAACACATGCTTGCCATACTTTTTGATCTCCCTTGAAAAGGCCATTTTTCTTTAAAAAAAAAAAAAAAAAACGCAGGCAAGATACGATAAAAGTGAGATAAGAATTGATATTTTTTTACGACCAAAATTGTCTTTACACTGATCCTGCATGTCCTTTATCTTTTATCCTTTCAATTTACACCCTCTCTCTGTGTCCCTCTTCCTATTTTATCTGCTTTAATAATGAGGGGAAAGTCTTTCGTAGATCTGACAGAGTTAGAGCCTGAAGCAACATGAAGCAGCTCCCGGAGGTCAGGTCACACCTGAGGAGTGGACTGATGCTCAGTGTGTTAAGGTCAGGGATTTGTCTTCCTATAGGCTGTAGGCTGCATCTTTAGTGTTTAATAGTCTTGTAAGCTGTTTATTTCGACCCTTTGCACCTCTCTTAACAGGAAGCCATATCCCTCAATTGGATTACAGCTAATTAAACACTACAAACGTGTAGAGTCAACAGATAGAGGTGTCATATACCCTCCTCCCCTGCCTTTGTCATTCCTCTCTACAGGAGCAAAGTTACAGTTGTACTTTGACTTGTTCATTTAACTTAAAACATTCTGCTTAAGTATTATGGATTTGTAAACATTAACCCCACTTTAACTTAAAATCTCTCCGGCAGGGAGGTCATATCTTCATCTCTCTTATTTTTCTGTTTTGTGAACCGATTTCTACACAGATTGGTGAACAGTTTGGTTAAGGAACAAAATATATATATATATTTTTTTTTAGCCATACAGAACTTAACTTGGACAAAGTGTTTCCAAATCTAATGTAGCAACGTCATAAAATTGTGTTAAAGAGTTATTCAACATTTTGGGAAATATGCTTATTGAACACCAAAGCAACATGTTGTGTTGTAGGAGTTGGACAGTACTGGATTTTGAGGTCAGCTTTGCCTGGGATACTATGAGGTTGTCCGACTTTCCGAGTCGGAAATCCGACTTTGGGGGCGTTCCATTTGAAATTTCCGACTTGGATCTCAGAAGTTCTGACTTCTGAGTACAAATGGAACGCAGCATAAGTCCTTGGATTATCAAGTTTTTTCAGTGACCAACTTTATTCAACCCTCCAAACCAGCCCCTCTTTGGCCAGTTTGTTGGCCCTGTGGTGACACAAAGTAACGTGTGACTGTTTATTTGAGTGTAAAGATAATCATTGGGCAGTTAATGGGCACCAAAAGGGAACCATTAGTGAAGTGTTAACTTGCGATACCTGCTCGGTGTATGATGAGGGCTTGAAGGAGGAGAACTCAGAAGAAAAACAAACTTGGAATTTTGATTGCACCATGCAAATGCAATGAATGGAGACATAAAGTTCATTGGTCACTGAGGCGGGTTTATTTGACTGTATCACTGTTGGGTGTATTTATCTGCTCAACGAGAGCAGCTGTAGAAGTCTGTGTAAACTGTGGGGCCAGCTGTTGCGCTGCTTTGACCTGATTGTCTTGCAATTGGGTCTTCCAAATTTGCAAGGTCAAATGCATTATGTTTAAGGATGAAATGCAGTTTACTTTAATGCAGTGCTTTCCTGTGGAAACCTCTTCTCTCTACCAACTTTCCTGTAGCTCTTTTGATAATCCGTATGATCCCAGTTTCATTATTCAGTTAGTCAATCGGTCAGCTAACTCATGTTCACTGTTTCAACTCCTACGTCCTCCATCTTGGTGAGGGAGGAAATAAAACAACAGGAAAGAGGTGAAATGATGGACGTCAACAATATGTTTTGCCTTGCAACAGGCAGCAGCCACTAAATCTTTGCACTCCTGGTGGTTGTTGTTGTTGTTGTTATTACTGGTGTACTACACACAAAAAATCAATTTTGCCTGAATGGATGGGAGTGACAGTGATCACTGAGGGAAAGCACTGAATACAAGAACTTCAAGCATGCTGAAAGCTTAAAGAGTCTTATCATCCTCACCAAACCCCCCCCCCCCACACACACACACACACAGCCTTTGAAAGACTCAAGAGAGTTGTTTTCCTTTTTAAGTCTCTAAATCTTTTTATTTCTACCGCTGTTTCAGTATAGTACTCTTGAGTGTGTGCTTGAGTGTGTTTATATTCTTCAACAATCAAAGGCATCTTATTTTACTACTGCCCTAGATATCGTAGCTGAGGTGGAGACCCATCAAGGGGAATGTTTTAATTAACAATGCTGCCATTCTCGCTGACACCTATCTCTTGCAATATCTCTTCAACTTGCAGCATCCTAAACTCAAAAGCATCCATTCAACAGGGAATGCGCAAAAGCACACACAGGGTTATGTGTATTCTTTGCTGCAAGGAATATCCCAAACACTGTTCTAGGCAGGAGTCATTTCGCTGCAAATAGGATAGTAAGGGGGGGAAGAGAAATGCAGGCAGGCAGGTTGCCACGAAGGGGAAATACACACAGATGGCCTGACAGACTGACAGACAGAGGATGAGAAAAAAGTAGACTAACGAACAGACAGACACAATAACACTTACATACAGTATGTATGTGCATGCGGATACCTGCACAACAGTCTGAGCACATCTGTGTGTTGCGATGAATCCATTCAGTATTTTGCATTCACATGTATACACTTGAAGGTTAGACCTGTATGTTGTACCACTACTTGCTTTTTATTAAATCTCTGCCAATCAGTCACCCAGTTCTGATATGATTCCCTGGTCATGATCTGTATAATAATGTTTAATGTATAATCTTTTTTATTTTTTTTAATCAGCTTCTCTGAATAAATTGTCATTTGTCAAGCAAATATC
The DNA here is from genome assembly GCF_010015445.1 of Perca fluviatilis. Taxonomy (NCBI): domain Eukaryota; kingdom Metazoa; phylum Chordata; class Actinopteri; order Perciformes; family Percidae; genus Perca; species Perca fluviatilis. The sequence continues at coordinate 24,359,762 of NC_053121.1, read as the reverse complement.
CTAAACATTTTCTGCATTAGCCTGCCATCACCAGACCAAACAGCGCAACGAAATGTGACTTAGCACTGGGCCGACTGGCAAATGTAAACAGACTACAGTGTGCAGAGATGAGCTGTGAAGGTGTAGCATCAATATGTCTATGAACGAGTGTTGCCATTTTTGCCATCAGAATTTGAAAATAGTACTTCAACAGAAAGTTCCACATCAGCTGCAGCCATCTTGGTTGTTTTTGAAAATGCCTCAACAGCGCACCTCTTTACTAAGCAAGGTTTATGCGTAAAGCGCAAAGGCTCCACTTGTTCCACAAGTTGTCATCGCCTGCAACACGCCCCATATTAGATAAACCGTTGTGATTGGCCTGACCCAGGCCACGTTTTTATTGAACCAGTTTGTTACAAATGTTCATACTTAATGCAAGGTTTTACTGTCAGCATATTTACTTCCTTTTCCCTACAATATCTGCTTGTGGCAGGTAAAGCATGATTAACCTATTTGGTGGGATTCATTGAGCACTTTTCATGTAAAATTGTGTTCTTGGTTAAAGACTGAAAAAGTCTTGAAACACGAGGCAGGACTTGTTTACGTTGTAGTAACTTCCTAACTGAAACTACAGTCTTTCCTTAACCTTAACCAAAATGCTTTTGTTGCCTAAACCTAACAACATGCAGAACTCAGGTTACCAACCCTGGTCTCTGGAACATAGCTTTTATCCACTGAAATTGTTTTTGCACGGCAGTTCGTGAAATGGTCACGTTATTTTTAAGCTATTGATTCGTGTTCACGGGGACGTTTTTCTCGTGGTGGCAAGCACAAAATAATCTATACGGAGATTAACGGGGAAAGCAAACACCACACCCCGGGGAAGGACGCCTCACACGCCGGGAGACAGCCGCGGGGGAGGATGGCTCACACACCGGGACACGGCCGTGGAGGACGCGCGACAATAACGGGACGGTTAACGGGAAAACAAAACGCCACACGCCGGTCATGATCCCCAGCCTCCGGGGTGAAAGTCTGGAATTGTTTGACCCATCCACCACCCCAACCAACCTCCTTACGTGGATTTTCGGCATTTCATACTACTCGCTACCGTAGTCGTGCTGTGACCACGACATATGCTTCCCATTTAAATACATTTGTTTCGATTTTTGTTAAAAAAAACGACAAAAACGTCCCCGTGAACACGTATCAATAGATTAAATAATGTGACCATTTCACGCAACATAATAACAGCAGTTACATTTCCCTCAAAATCATATTTGGCAAAACAAGTAAGTACTATATAAATCTATCTTTATGAGATTTTTTTAACATTAATATGCATTCCCCCAGCCTGCCTATGGTCCCCCAGTGGTTAGAAATGGCGATAGGTTTAAACCGAGCCCTGGGTATCCTGCTCTGCCTTTGAGAAAATGAAAGCTCAGATGGGCCGATCTGGAATCTTGCTCCTTATGAGGTCATAAGGAGCAAGGTTACCTCCCCTTTCTCTGCTTTGGCCGCCCAGAGAATTTAGCCCGACCATGAGAAAGAGAGAGACATCATGGCTTGCAAACAAGCAAAGTGGCAGTTGGTCTCTCCTCCTCAATAGCTACAGACACAGAAATGGCACATACTAAGGAAAGCTTATTGTGGGACTGGCTCTAGTGGCTGTAATTCTGCACCAAGACTGAATTTCGGGAAAGAGACTTCAGATACAGTATTAGGGGACCACTAAGGTCTATATAAAAGCATCCAAAGAGCACCATGCCATGGGACCTTTAAAAGCTGCTAAATCTAAGATAATTGCATTTTTCAGGATTTTAATTGAGCCTTTTTTTCTTACGATGATCTAAATGGTGTTTATGGAGTTGACTGGATGGATTATTCATAAAGGAGACATCTTCAAGATTGAGTATTGACACAAAACATCAACGTTCAGTAGCCTTTAATAGAAAAGCACTGGTATTAGTTACACATCTATGATAACTAACAACTCATAGACACAGGTTGGTGGCAGCAGGCCCCTGCTTGTGGTGGCTGATGTTCTGTCAAGGTTGGGGGCATGCTGGGCTGGATCCTGCTGAGTCTTTTGTCACCCCTGCTAATTGAGTGATCCTGCTGACCCTGTTGTTGATGCCTGGTAACATGTCAGCAGGAGCTGGTGTCGCGGCCCTCTGCTTTAAGTCATAACTAGAAGTCTGGCGGATGGGTGTTGGTTGTGGGATGTACTGGTACGTTGATGGATGAAATGATGGATGGATAGATTATAGACGAAGGGTTGATGTGCTGGCTATACCATAGCCAGGAAGCAAGGTTAAGTGCGGTTCAGTGGCTCGGCATTGATGGTGTTAACGTTTCTGCTTTGTTTACTTGCAGGGCTGACAGAGCTAGAATTGATTGAAATCAGTGCTTTAAGGCACATTGAACAAAAGCACCCAACTTCTGGCCTGTGGCTTTATGAAATTGTGAGTGGATGCATACAAGAAGTATATGGAGAAATAAACGGTTTATTGCTCCTCAAGGGATTTTCCTTGCAGCAGGTATGCAGGCATAAGGAAGAGGATGAAGGGATGGAGGGACTGTTAGACTGTTTCGAAATTAGTATGCTATACGAACATATGAGAATAACACTTGACAGATGCTCACAGGGTGATATCATGCCCCATCTTATGATTTTTCATTAAGTATGCTACAACAGCTGCACTTGTACATCTCACTCAGTAGCGACAGTTGTAGCATGCCAAGTCTTCAAAAAAATATTCTTGCATATTTCAATGCATGCCTTTGGAATCTCTTTCAGTGAACATGTGACACTTTTCAGATAAGCGTTTTTGTGTTAACAAAATGGAAATCTTAATTTTGCTAAGCTAATTATAGCTTGTAGCCCGTTGCCAAGCAACCTAATGACAGGAGACAGCAGGGAGTCAAGAATCTAACCTTTGGCTGGATAGAGCCAAGAGGTGACATTTGGATTTCCTTCATATTACTTTCTATTGAAGAACTGTGTTCTGACTGTGGTTGTATTGCACTTTAGAGTTCAAATGGTTTAAAGTATGCTTTAAAGTTATTGTATTTTAAGGATAAAAATGGTTTAAACTCCAGTGAGAAAATTGAAATCAATCAATATCAGGCAGCTTTAACAAGATGCTGTTATGGGAAGGACAGTCTTTATATATAGACGTGCATTCACGTGAGTCATTTTGCTCTACAGACGTGCATTTACTTTTTTCCATCATCAGTGGCTTTATATTTCTACTCAAAGGGAGTAAAAACACTTGGTCAGAAAATAAATACCATCATTCTTACCATAAGGCAAAATGGAAGAGGACTAATGGGCTGAGTTATGAGGCTGAGGGTCTTCTGCTGTTGCATTATGCCATGGTCGTAATATTTTATTCAATTCTGGAGCACTAGCAAATGCAATAGCATCCGGCGTACAAGATTCTTTATTCTGACTCGGTGTTCGATTGATACAATATTTAGAAATCCTCTCTTTTGAAGGGCTGCAGCAATAATGCACATACAAAGAATATAGGGACCTCTGTTTTAGCTTCATATATAGTTATGAACAGATTGCTGTATAGTATTTCTGATCTACATATAATGCAGCACATGCACAATCGTTTCATCTGAGATCCCCCAAAGACAAGGTCTGTATGCTCTGAAAATTTCTTTGTGGGTGTCTGATTTTTCCTCCTATCGAGGGGGAGTATTGAGTGTGGTGGGGGTCCATGGCTCAGCGCCAAAATAGTTTTGAAGTATCTGTGAAAAGACTCCTCTTAATCCGTTTTATTTGCTCTGCTACCTCCGAACCATTTGTCCAAGCAGAGCTCCCAAACCCTCCACTCCACCCAGCCATCTCTGGGATTTAGTGTGGTAGAGCAGAGGTGCAAGAGCCCACAGACAGTTAAAAAAAAAGCCATCTGGCCAGGTGGGGTGGCAGCGAGGTGGGGGTGTTGGGAGGTTTGGGGCGGAGGAGTCGTGCTGGGCAATCAAAATGACGGACAGCAGTGAGAAGTGTTTTGCGGGCTCCCACGTACATGCAAAGTAGCCCGACTTGTGAGCTTTCACAGCTCCCTCTGGTCTTCAGGTAAACACTGACAGGCGAGGTATGCGTGGTCTTTCCCCCTCTTCTGTGTGTGTGTGTGTGTGTGTGTGTGTGTGTTTTTGTTTGTGTATGGTAATAATGTGTTTGTTGGCTTGCTTGTGAGGGGAAAGAGTGGACTTCTTGTGTTTACGTCCATGTCAGCGGCTTGTGTATTTGTGTGTTCTACAAGAAAGGCTGCCAGGATTATTTCTGTAGTTTTTCTTCTTTTTTTTTGCCAGTGATAATGTTTGCCAGTGGAAGGTGTTTGACTAGAGAAGTCAGGGTTAGCAGGTGAAATAAACAGCATCCATATTTCATGAACCATCAAAAAGAAAGGAAAAAAATCCCTTCTTGGATTCGACACAGGCTCAGTTCTAAGGACACTGTGAAATGGGCGCACAATTGTTCCTCTTCGCTCTGAGCAAATATTATAATCCTATTCTCTTATGCTTTCCATCTTGCCCTCTCTCTCTAATGTTCACCCCGATGGCGGCCCCTTTCCCTGAGTGAAAACCCCTCCGAATGTGTGGAGGCTTCATTTTTCACTCTCCCTTTGGGGCTCTGTTGTCAGAGAGCAGCCCTTAGGAAGTCTTTATTTCTGCCAGGCAGGGCCTCTTGCGTTCCTCCACCCTCTCCCTCCGTTCTCATGGCTGTCCCCCCCACCTGCTGGGATCCTGATCCCAGCCGGGGCAGGGCTTCAGCGGGGGACAATTACTGCTGCTCCCCAGCTTTGATCATCTGACCACATGGAAGCATAACAGCTGACCACATGTTTCAACAGACAAGAAGAAGAAGTAAAGAGAGGAAAAAAGGAAGAGTTAGAATAGGGCGAGAAGAAGAAAAGAAACCCCCTTTTCATTTAAGTTGAGCCCAAAGTTCCATTCCTCTTTGGAAGCATTATGGGGAGTTAGCCAGAATGGTCAAATCTGTGTTTCAGATTATTCCCTTTGATGGTTATTATTTATTTGGATCATGGCAACCATACTTATTACCGACAATATCTGGCTACAGCCTCCAATAAAGTTCAGTTTCAATTTGCTACTCTCTTTTTTTGCGAGTGCCGCAGAGAGAGAAAGAGAGAAGCAATTTGAGGCAGCCTTGTAAAAAGTGAGTGCTAAGTCTGCTGGTATTGTCGGCCAAATTGTCAGGACGCCAACTGGGGTCTGCTGTCGTGTTCTGAGCACTGTAATACTGAGCACTGAAATAGCTGCTAAGATATTGAGAGCAATGGCAGATATAAAGGTGAGAGAAAGGTGTTGTCAATCAGCCAAAAATAAATTCAGCTGCATTCAGAATATCTCAACAAAAGACAATTATTTTGAAAGTATACAAGTGTTGTATCCAAATAGATATATAAACAAACAGGGTGATGTTACATAGATACAGATAAAGATAAGTACTTGTCAAACACTTAATGTTGATAAAAGTATATTTTTTCTCTCTACAGACGTAGAAGTCCGCCATGTTGGGGGATATCCGGGCCAAGGGGTTTAGATGGAAAGTGACAAGGCTGAGGGAGAGGGGAGGGAGTTTGCTTTGCTCTTGTTGTCAGGGATGGCCTCTTGGAGTGTCCCAATTGAGGAGGAGATCACTTTACCACATTTAGGGTGCCTCAAAAGAACCTCTTCAGCAGCACTTTGGCCCTGCCTGGAAGAACAGGGCTTGTTTTGACTGGTCTGCCACCTTTTATTGTCACCACTCTGCCGACCAACAGCTTGCTCCTGCCTCAGCTATACTGCCACTATGGCTCTCTGAGAGACGCTCATGGAACATATGTGCACACACTTGTGCACAAGCACATGCGTGCACTGCAAGCAGGAATGCAAATGTGCGCATACAAACATACACATTGACATACGCACATTTATGTGCACACACACACACACACACACACACACACACACACACACACACACACACACACACACACACACACACACACACACACACACACACACACACAAGAACCCCAGGGCATACTAAAGAGATTGGAATCGGCTTTGATGATAGCACTGGTCAAATAGAGCATATGAGCATTATACATGTACTCAAGGGTGAGTAAGTGAGTGAGTGAGACACAGTTTGTTAGTGAGCAGTAGTTTGGTAGATGTTAATGAATATCTGCATTTTTAAAGTGCTGAAAATGGTCAGAGTTAATGTCTTTTGACTTGAGATGGTGACAACTGTTTGTAAAAATGTCTTTTGATCAGTGTGCATTTATGCAAGAAAAAAAATCAGTAGCATGAAAACTGTTCTGGCAGTGGTTGGAGCATACACACACACACACACACGCTTATATTTCTTGGAAGCACTTAATTAAATGCTTGTCTATTAAATTGAAAAGACAATTGGGATGAATAATTTCACTTAATGCTGTAATTAATAACATGTCAGAATAAATTGAAAAACAATTATGTCAACTCGATGTAATGCATTTTTCATTACCATTTCATATACCATTTTTTCTCCTTCATTTTATGATCTATTAATAATGGACACGAGATTGAAAAATCTGGTATGCATTCTTGAAGCCCAAATATATTTGTTTTGCTTCTCTCTAAACAAACAAGAAAAACTACTAAAACTGAAGTTAGTTTTCCTCCAAAGATGGGAGGTCACTTTATGATGTGGCCTCGGCCATTTGTGTATCCTGCCTTACTTAATAATCATTTTTATCCGGTAGTTAAAAATAATTAACAAGTCATGCTCTTTTGTCGTCCACCATTTTAGGTCCTTGCTCCAGCAATGAAAGGCCTTTCCATCAACATGGTCGCATAATATTGTCAGGATGCATTTTAAAGTGCAGTAATTCGGCGGTTTACACGACCTCATAAAATACAGACATGCCGCGGTAATGAGAAGCATGAATGGAAACTTGGAGTTGTGTGTGTGTGTGTGTGTGTGTGTTTGGTGTGTGTTTGTATTTGGTGTGTGTAAGTGAGCAGGGAGATGTAGATAGAAGGAAGAAAGACAGAAAAAAAAGACTTTTCAAGCTACACATCTGCTCTCTAATAACCTTTATGGCAAAATAAATTAGAACTATACTCCTTGAGATAGTCTAAACTCCTTAGACTATACTCTGCATGTGCTCCCAAAATGCAGATAGTCTGTTTCTGGTATGCAGGTCCAGAGTTGCAGGACTGGGACTGAGGCGTCCCACGGTTTCCTCTTCTCTGAGTGATATCATATGGACAAATGGCAAAGGTCACAGACAGCTCAAGCACATAACTCATCTTTTAGCCTGCTCTGACACTCTTTATGGTGCCTTGACCTACTGACATGCAGGCTGTGTGTGCATGCTGGTGTGTGCATATACAGTACTCTACACGGATAAATGTAGCTAAATCTGAATAAGCACAAGCAGTTGTGTGTGTGTGTGTGTGTGTGTGTGTGTGTGTGTGTGTGTGTGTGTGTGTGTGTGTGTGTGTGTGTGTGTGTGTGTGTGTGTGTGTGTGTGTGTGTGTGTGTGTGTGTGCGCACGCTTAATTGCTTGTCTTACATGTTTTTCTCCACCAGGTGATCAGTGTCAGGCATCTTGCAGAACATGTCTTAATCTTACAGTCCCAATGTCTTGCTGTCAGGGAATAAATCATGATGCAGCGTGGAGGTGGTGGCAGGCAGCGTGAGTCAGAAGCAGTCTGCTTGACTTCACACTCGCTGGGGATCTGGTAGCTCAGCAGGTAGTCCGCGTACAGATTGAAACTAACTCTGCCTTTCTGCGCTCAACACACCCCGAGAGCTCTATTCAAGAGCACGACGGTTCCTTTATTGTAGAAGAAATTGCAGGAGCTCTTTTTTTTATTGTGTACAGATGCGGATAGGTTCAGGGTTGCTCAGCTCATAGTCATTTTCTCACACGGTGCGTGTGTGGCAAAGAATTGATGCCATTCAGATTTTACTGGAATAACCTGAGACTGCCACTGTATGAATAAAACCAATGTGTGTGTGTTTGAGTGATACTTGTTTAAAGAAATCAAGAAGGAGAACTGAAGTCATGGCTGGGCCAGTGATTTGTTAGTCTCAGATGGTCACTGGGCATTAGTGAGTTAAATCCTAGAATCAGCCTACGACCTTTCAGTGAGGTTACCACCACAAGGGCTGTTTTTCATCTCCCTTGTGTTTTTGTTAGCACTAACAAGATTGACTTATAGCAGATTTGCACTACTGTGCATGTCGTAACGGCTGACTAACTAGCAGTTATTCATGTGCCAAGCATTATAGTACTGGCACAAATGGGGATGTCTGATTTACATTAACAGCTTAGCAGTCACATCTGTGTTGGCAGGCAACAGCTTCAAACATGACTCAGCCAATCAAAACTATCTGTTTTCTTGTATCTTCTATTGCTGAGGTAGTGTGTAAATCAGTATTTCTGTATAGCAGGCAGTTGCTGGGGCCGGTGCCAATGAGTGTGTGAATTACACCCATGCATAAAGCTGTCCTTGTGTCCCGCTGGCCAAGAGCTACAGGGAAGCTGGAAATGATCGTAAATTAAGCAGCACTTGGCTGAGGAAATCATACAAAATCTGGGATTGAATGGAACATTTGGAATGATTACCAAAGACCATAAGAGGAGTTCCCATAGAGTGAGGAAGGCCGACAGAGGTGGGACACGGGATGTACAGTATCAGAGTGCTAGACTACATAACAGATTTGGGATACAGCTCTCGTAGTAACAGTAGTGGTCGAGAAACGGCCGTCCCAGCTGATGCCTGCCACTAGAGATGAATTATTCACTCACTTGTCAAATCAATAATGACCCGGTCTTTAGTGGCCCACTCTCCCCATGCCCTACTTATCGGTTTTGGGGGGAAGAGGACATCATTTTGATATTTTAGTGGTTTGCATTCATTGTAGTGGACATGCTGCCCCTCGCTGAGGTAAATTGGTTGTCATTTGTTGTCATTTTAACGATTGTTTCTGAAAAATTGGAACTTTGAACAGAGCGTTTCAAAAAAAAAAAAACTAAACACTGAAGCTGGATTTGAAGTGAGCACACATGATTAATATGGCAGTTTTGTTAAAATGGAATGTGGCAAATGGAGGGTGGGAGGGGTTGATGGGGATCGGATTGGGGGGGGGGGATGTTGCCATGGCTTTTTAAGGGCATGGGCATGTTTGGATGGCACGACCCACCCCCTGCCCCTCTGCCTCTGTTCATGTGTCACTCACTGTCTTCCAGCCTGTAATTTTCCATCTACTGTAACAGTCTGGGCACTTCGCCACCCAGGGAACTTTTAAAATAAATAAAGAATTCATTAAATAATTAGTATCTCCACAACAATCTCTTTTGTTCTGTCAATCTCAGAGTGCTCAAAAGTCACCCTGAGAGATGGAGAGAGAAGGAGGGCGAGCAAGTGAGGGAGAGAGAGAGAGAGAGAGAGAGAGAGAGAGAGAGAGAGAGAGAGAAAAAGTGGAAAAATCTATTTATAAAAATTAAAAGCATTGAATTTTTTTAAATGCTTTTTACTTATCCGCCCTTGATTACATCTAATTGGACCTCATTTCCTGAAAGAAAAGTGTGTGTGTTTATGTGCATGTGTGTGTACTTGCATGTGTGTATATGAGTCAGCTTGTGTGTTTGTGACATTTCCTAATGGTTGGGTGCATAGATGATAAGCACTTGGCTTGGAGACAGACAGATATCAAAGGCTGTCACTCTGAGCAGAGACAGCTATAATGGCCCCATGAGAGTGTGTGTGTGTGTGTGTGTGTGTGTGTTCATGAAATGGTGATGATAGGGGCCCACACTTGGGGGCCCAGCCATGCTTCCTAATCAAAACCCATCCTCTCTCTCTGTGCTCGTGCATCAGTGTGCTTGCTGTATGTTGTTTACATTGGGAGAGATGGAGTACCACCTCTTTGTCCCCTTTTGAGATTTGACATTTCTCCCCCCCCCCATCCCCCCTGCCTGCCACCCTGCTGTATGTGAGGCTGGCAGCCTGGAACATCCTTGTATTTATGAACAGCTTGCACAAAATAATGTAAACCTGTCATAGAATAACATTGTTATATGTGAAATAAAAAGTCTGGCCATTAGCACTTTAATTTTTCAGATTTCAAAATGATATGAGACAACTTACAAAACGTTGAATCCTCTGTGCCCATACGTGCAAGTGAATTAGTTACAAAACTGCAAAACATTTTACTGAATGTGAGAATTGGTCACCAAAATCATATAACAAACACAGACAAACTGCACTGACGTGAGAAAAACGAGCTGTAACTATATCCTAGTTTCAATAATATAGATTGAGGAGTTTCAATTGCTGGAAACCAACAAGCAGCTGAATGTGGTTCCGTTGTGTGTGCTATTATATAGTTAATTCAGAGTTAAAGACCTTGTATACATTATTTTGTCTACCCTCTGAAAAACTGGATTTGTTTGTGGGTGTATGTTTGAAGTGTGATTGTTTACTAGGTTTGACATCTAACGACTGAGATATCGTCCTTTTCCAAACTTCCAAACTTGTGCGACTACACATAATGACCTGATGTATCTTTATGCATCAGCCTCAATCGGACACCTCATTAAGCGCTTCAACACCAAGTATGTTTTTAAATGCATTTTCCAAAAAAAATCTACTTGATGAGCGTTGGTAAAACACTGAAGAACAAAAAGTATCCCAACACTCAAAAAGACATCACCTTTTATGAAATTGGACAGGACCATAAGTTGTGTTCCTGTGCATCCATAACTGGGACTTTTACAGACTGTATTTTCTGTTTTCTAGTTAAACTGAATGTTAAACATCACATTACACTGTTTTTCTCCCAAAACGGATATGTAGAGTTTGGGAAGGTTGCCTTTCAACACTTTCTGGTCAACCAAAAGCACTTGTCGCTCCTGTCTTTTTATTTTGTGACTACATCGAGTCGACATTTCAGGGTTTTTTTCAGAAATTAATGGGGAATTAATGATTCCGTTATTCTCCCGCTGTGCGAGGAAGGGGGGGTTTGGGATTCTTTTTTTTAATCGCCCAACCTCTAGAAACTGATTGGAGCAGAAAAAATACGCCCAGTCCCCTTCTGCCAGGCCTCACAATGGAAGCGCAGATTTTTTTGATAGGGTTCTATGCTGCCAGGGGGCCAGCTGGAATTAGAAGTGGATTAATAATTTTAAACAAGGCTAAACCGCTTGGACTGTCTGTCTGTCTGCTCTTTCCATACTTAGCCAATGGTCCGTCTGCTCCTCGACCACATCAAAACAATCTAAAAACACTATATCTTCTTAATGAAGAGGTTTGGGTTTAGTTTACGGGCTGGAGAGTACATGAAAACATGCTTATTTAAACAGATTTCCCGAGGTTCTGAGTCTGAGAACAAGCCAGGATTATCGGGAACATTTTTATATCACCAGAACGACATCCTTAAAGGAAGCATTACTTTGACTTTACTATGAGTGTATGAGCAGGTGTTCCGTTTACCCAATAGTTGATCAACATAGTATTGATTTTCCAAAGTTTTTCTTCTTTTATGCTTTTGGTTAAGCAAATGCTGGACCGGCTTTTAGCATTTATTATTCTTTTACTATTAGTTTGTGGTGAAATATACCCTAACACTTAATCTACCTGATTGCTGCGTTTCAAGCACCTATTGATGCTGCTTCACCATGTCTTGTTAATAGATGTATGGTAAAAAAATTATAATAATAATAATAATAATAAAAAAAGAGTACTTCTTGTGTTAGATGTGTGCTTTGATGTGAGACAGGCTGTTGACTGAGTTGGTAGAAGTTGGTGCTTGGTGCCAGTGGCTGGAAAGCTAAGACCACCAGAATGGTGACCCCAGTCAGAGGAAAGATTAGGTTTAGCACCAGTGGGAGTGTTAAATGGTGAGTTGCAGGGATTTGGGGGGCTATTTGGAATGATCTAAAAGCAGACAAATTACCAACCGAATTTAGGTATGGTAAACCCTGACAAATCAGGCCCTGCTGGTGTCATCCCTCGCAGAACAGAACCATGTCTCAATAATCCCCATGTAATTTATGTGCGTGTTGGAGTACAAGTGTGTGTGTGTCTGTGCATGTGTTACAAGGACTGACAGAGAAGGAAGAGGTTTGAAAGAGTTTGAAAGTGCATGCGTGCCCTCTCTGTGGCCATGTGGGACTGGGATGATGGAGCAGAAACAGCCCTCAATAATATTATATTGTTCCAACTGGTCCTGAGCATGGTGAGAGAGGAGGGTCCTAAAGGGCCCAAATGAGAGCCTGGCAAGGCCAGACTGTGCTGCACTGCATTGCACAGGTTAATTCCATTTTACAAATAGCATTTTGGATCCAAATCTTTTTTTCTCTGCTAAATCCTAACAGGACAAATGCACCTACAGACAGGAATAAATGGAAAAAACAGACAGCATAAAATCTATACTTTTCCCCCTTTTAATTCAGTCATTATAAAAATGTTCTGTGAATGTAGCAGGGGCATTAGCCCCCTTCTGAGCTATTATCCTGGCTGTCTGGTGTTGCAATTTCACACTCCACTGATTCTGACAAGCAGTAGAGAGTCTGCATGCCCCAGATTTCACCTTATTTAGGTAATACAGAAAAATCATTCCCAAGACAAGGTAAATTAAACTAGGTACTGGACTGGCACACTGTTGCCAATTTCAACAGAATATCAAAAGTATCACGCAGTGAGGGGTGAGCTCTACCACATAAACTTGACTGTAAAACGCTGGAATTGAAATTGAGCTCTACACAGATTTTACTCCACTTCATAAACCTGCACATTTGGAGTCATTTTACTACTGAAACGACGCACTGATCTATTTTAAAATCAGCTCTCTCAAAAACTGCCAAGTAAGTTTTTCCCTCCACTTATATTTATATATTTTTATATATATATATATATATATATATATATATATATATATATATATATATATATATATATATATATATATATATATATAATTATTTTTAGAGGCCATGTTCTCCATTTCTTCTCAAGGTGTGAACTTGGTCGTTGAAGGTTGAGCCAGTTCCCAAAGTCACGTCTTATAATATCACCTTTTACAACAGCTTCCACCAGCTTCATTTCTAATACATGAACGAAGGCATTTTCACTGTAAGTGACAGACAGCCGAGGTTCTACATAATTTATGCTCCGCTAGAATGAAAACAAACTGCCTGCGTGGTAACGTTTCTCAGTATTAAACTGTATCCTGACCTACACACACACACACACACACACACACACACACACACACACACACACACACACACACACACACACACACACACACAGCTTGAGTTATATCCCCTCACCCTTTTGTTTTATTTATCTATCTAAATTACGTTATCTTTATTTGCCTCTTTTATGCAGCAGAGAATGAAAGCATCGCGCTGAAACGATTCATTACAGAACAAAAACAATAAGTCTACTCATACAAATTAAAGAGTTGATGGTGGCTTTGATATTTTTTTGTCTTGAGAAAAGTCGAGTGAATTTCGTTTCCTCCGACGCAACACGGTTATTAATTCAACTTATTTAACATGTCCTTTTAATGAGAAGGTTTTCCTCACCGTTGCACCGCTATTTAGAGAGTTGCCCTCTATAGAAATCTACCCTGTTTTGATTGAACTCGTTTTCCTTGACTTCATTACGCCCAAATCGTTTCAAGGACAAGACAAGTGGGTCGCTAATAATTAGACGTGCGCACGTTTTCTATTTTCTGTTGTTTTGAGTTGTGCAAGGCGGTTAGAGGAAAGTTACTGCAGCGGGAAAATCCAGGCCTTGTAGGTTTCTTTTAACTTTAAATGCGCGACATCGACCCATTAAATAAACAAGCATGAAAAATAAAGTTGAAGTCAACGGAATTTTACAAACCATCTGATTTAAATATAATAATAATAACAAACATAAGCTTTGTTAATATTAATACTATGCTAATACACTTAGGACTAATAATAGCAGTATTTATATGGATGGAGTTGTATAGTGTGATTAGTATAGGCCTATATAATATTATTATTATTATTATTATTATTATTATTATCAGTAAATATATTTACCAGAAGTTAGGCAGATGGGTACCTATAGAAATGCAAAAGGTGGAATAGCTTATTTAGAAGAAAAAAAAACGTAACAAAAACTTTTTTTTGAAAATGACTCTTATTGTCAGAGCAACAAGTCAAACTTTCCATTGACTTAGGACATTTTGGGGGAACTGTGAAAAACTGTGGAGAGAAGTTTCAGGTTTCTACCAGGCCCGCTGAGCTTCACTCCCTTCATCTGGGGAGAAACATGTCATCGGTCATCAAAGCAGAGGATGGATAGGGTGTCTCAGAGATGCAAATGAAAATATTTAGCTATGTTACTTTTTAACAAACAGGAGATTAGTTACAACGTCCAAAGGTCTCCTGAAGGAAAATGTGCAATATATTATGGAGAGATCTGCCAATCACATGACCATGTACAAACTTTGAAAGCACATTCTTTTTGTGGTGTTATCTAAATCCCAAACCACTGCTTACGCTATGTGGTGACTAAGAGTGGCTCCAAATACTATAAACCATGCACTTTTGCAATGGTTGTGAGAAACAAAGTCCCTTTTCTTTTGTTACTGGCCCTTAGAGCAGAATTGAAACAGGAAAAGCAATTATTGTAGAGATTGTCCCACAGGCAATGAAAAGATATCAGCATGAGGGTTGGGATTGGCTTGGAGGACACCTATGGCCCTATGCATTATCCTGGCATGAGGTCGCTTTGGCAATCGCCTGCACCTGGCTTTCCCAAACCCCCCCTCCCTTCACCAGGCCCTCCTACCTGTTTCCTTTTTCTCCTCTTAAACCTCCTCCTCCCTCTCCAAACCCTGCTCGCCTGTTATTGTCCTAGGATGGAGACCATTAATAGAAAAAACAACATTTGTACCCTCCAATGAGTATAGGACAAAGTTGAAAATGTGCAATCATGCTGTATCGATTCCCATCATGATGGAAGTGATTGTTGATCGGGGAAAAAATGTCTTTGACTCTGCTCTGTTGGTCTAGTTGAAGACAGAACCTTGAAAATACCCCAAAACCACAGAATAATAGTATGTATAATGCTGTGAAAATATGAGCCACCGGTGTACTGTTTGGGCCAAAAGCCTCAGTGGGAGAGTCAAGTCTAGATTAGTGGAAAAGTGGGAAGAAAATAACTGGTGCTATGTCTAACACTTTTTATTATGGCTGTTGAAAACCTGTATAACACAGCTGTTGAATATCACTCTCCTTTAGCAGCAGAACCCCCCACCTCTCATCCACGAACCTGGTCCTTTCCTGTAAGGCCTAGTTATCCAAACACACCTTATGGCAGGATCAGCCCTCATCATGCAGTACAACAAGGGCTGGGGCATTACATATGGAAGATCCAGGCTGTATTGTTGTTGTTATGGTGGATTCAGGCTCCTGTTTGCTATTATGTGTCATGCTTCCTCTCTTAACTCATAGTCATCCACAAAGCCTGTGGCCATATACCGCAGATGTTCACACAGAAATATTTCTTAAGTGGCTCCAAGCTTTGGTAATCCCTTTGAAAGATGCTGAAATTGCACAAAGGACCATACTTTTTTTTTTATACAAAGAAATTGTTCCTTTTTTTGTGTTTTTAAAGTTTTTAAAGGACCCTGGAGATATTTAGTCAGTAAACTGCCCTTTAAAAAAACACGTGGAAAACAAAAGACCATTTTTAAAGAAACCTTTTCATGCATTTCTTTTCAGTGTCACATGTATTTTCAAGCTCAAAGTGACAGAAGTATGACACCAGCACGGATGTCCTCTATAAGTGACATCCTTGTCTAATAACAAAACTTGTTTTATTTTATTTCTGTTTTTCACATATGTATTTGAAAATAAAATGCATAGGCATCATTTTACTTTGACCATCCTTAATTAGTTTTTTTTACATTCTGGTGAGCAACTGCTGTGCAAGAAGTGTGTCTGCAGCAATGTTTTGCACAAGGCAGCACTTGAAAAAGTTTATCATGCATGCTGTGATGAAGAATATTTAGTCTCACAGAAGGTGCCAATATAGCACCATGTTAGTCTGAATCATAACAGGTCTGTTCATCTTTCAGAACTGTTCATCTTTTGGGAAATAATGACTGCAGTGTTGGTGAAGGTGGCTTACAGCCAGTAAAGTTGAATCTATGGAGGGGATTGAGAGAGTGATTAAGAGGTAAATAAAAAAGGTTTGTAAATAATCATAACAAAAGTGATCTAATCATATATGTGTTGCTAATGTATGCCTTCTGGTTATCAGTGTGACCCTTTTTTTCTTACAATGATGTGTTCCATACATTTACATCACACAGTTGAAATGTGTACTATATTCTATTCCTATAAATAAATAATTAAGTAAATAGATAGGCTAGGTCCATATAAATAAATAAAGCTGTAAACTAAGTCTATGCGAGGGCAACCCCCCACCACCTGCCTGAATGAAGAGTTATGGGGACGGACGTTGGTTTTCTTGTTTTTTTTCTGTGTGTGGTGCAAGGAATCGCGCGCGCACGTTCTGAGGCGGCAGGATCAAGCGGATTGTTATTCATAGTGCTATCCCTGCCTCATGCATATCCATAACGGATTAAAGATTGCGCAAACATTATGCAACCAGAGCTCGCCTTTCCCCGCGTTGATTGGCATTTCTGGGGCACAAATTGGAATTGTGCAAGAGATATGGGCTACTTTTGTTTCACGCTGTGTTGTAGTAGTGACATATTTTTATTTTTGTGAAGGAATAATGCTAAAGACGGTTTATTTATTTACTGCTTGTTCATTCATGCACTCGATCTATCCATCCACCCACCTACCTCCGTATACCGCAAGAAATATCTTTTGTGCGAGCATGTGTATCTTGATATCAAAACACACAGGCCTACGTGTCCCTTCCATTCCCAGATGTTGCAGTAGCCAACCTGGAGTTTTGCAGAACTCCGATCACTGCGCGTGCGCGGATAAATCGCCAACAGAAGCGATGAATGAAGTCTTTAAATAATGGAAAGGCACTTTCCAATTCTAATTCATTGTCTCTAGAAAATGGGACATTAACGAGCATTGTCCCCTTTATTTTGAAGGGCTGATGAATATGTGAGCGCTGCTGTCCGTCCCCTCAGGGGAGAACCCGTCCTGTGAGGTGGAGGCTGTCCCGGGACGAGGGCGGCTCTCAGGTGAAAAGTTTGCTTCAAGTGCCGAATCAAGCCATTCATGCAATCTGAAACAAAAACATTTTGTTTGACTTCGCAGCTGATATACAAGCTAAAGAGGCAGTTGTGCTATGGCTTTAATCACAGATTTAATTACACAGGATGGTGGTTTCGGGTACTCGTTGTTTAACAATTAAAACCTCAACACATCACCCCTTTTCCAATAACCTGCAGTTCAATGATTCATAAAACTAGTCTTCATTCTCAGGGGGACTTCTTGTTACTGCGCCGGATTTGTGGGAAGCATCACTACCAGCAGCGTTCAGGGCAGAGCAACGGCCCATTAAAAGGATGTCAATTGCTCATGTACCCATTTACCACCTCTCAAAGTGTTGAAAATATATCTGTCAAAAGACAAACGCAAAACACAATTGCCGAACATCTGCTTTGCTGAATGAGCGTTTGCAGGAGCCTTCACTCCGGGGACCTATTAGCGTTGATTCCTGCGCCTGCTCTGATAAGGAATTCATCAAGTTTCTGACACCCCGCCAGATGTTGGGGAATTAGCGATGTCTCCTGTTGGACATCCTACTAATAGTTTGTCTTTCAGCACATAGCAGAATAGAAATAGCCTATCACATGAGAGGTGGATGTTTTGTGCGTGATATGCGCTGTAAATTATATATTTTTTATTTTATTTTGCACATTTTTGCCATTATCTATGGTAATAGAATCAATACATGTGTTTGATCTGTTAATTTATTAGACATTGTTATCAGGTTTACTTCTGTGAAAGTAGAGTATGAACGCTCGAGGAACTGAACTCATTGCGTGACTTAATATTATTGTATAATGTTTCTCAATTGGCCGACCACTTTCACTCATTTCCTCGTCAGCAGAAGTGCCTGCAGGCTACAGTATACAATACGATGGGTATATGTAAATGTCTCTAGCAGTCAGTTGAAGAATAATTGAACTCAAAGACAAAGCCATTGTGCTAATCAGTTTGCATCACAAAAGCCATGCAACACGTTAAAATATAAAGACACACCGTGGATTAAGGTACTTTGTGAATGCATATTCAACAGCCTGCTGGAGGTGAAATAAGCATCGATAATTGGCATCCACTTCCGCGCAAATGGAAGCCCTCGTTTAAGCAATCATCAGATGTATGTTAGCTCTTATGCAGTTATTTGTTTATCAAACCATATTTTTTCCCTTATGATGTTACAAATCCATCTCACTTCAATCTAATTGTCATGGTGCGTTTAGTGACAAAATGTAGTTACCCGTGCAGGCTTAATGTCTTGATTAAAGAAACGACTGCCATACATATCTGCAGTAATCCACTACGTTTACTTGTTCTGTTGCCATATGTGGAAAGATAAACCCTGCATTTCACACACACATTCTCAGATGACTGAATTAATTCATGATGATTCAGTTTTGGCAGCATCGTGTCTATTCAGAGCAGTGATGGGAGGGAATCTGAGCATCCTGGTGTGTTGCGGACAGCAGAGTTTGGCCAAGTGCTGCTGCGTAACGGCCGTCCCATATCCAAAATGTCTCCTATTGCGATTAAGGGCCAAGTGCCCTGCTAAAGTGCCCTCGAGCAAAACTGCACCCTACACAGTCCCCTTGCTGTAATGCTTTAATAGTGCCATGTAAAAGCCTCAAATGAAGAGAAAAAAACAGTCTATAATTTATACGCACGGGTTAAAAAAGTGGATAAAGTATATGCATGTTGCGTTTGATTATTACTCATATTATTGAGTGATACATTAGCCAATTGGTTCATTAAGATCACAGCCTCCGTTGCGTGACAAAGGGCGTTGAGAATCTGCTTGTGTCGGTTTATCCTCTTAAGAGCACGCTCTGAGCCAGCAAATAATCTGCGACTGAGAAGACGAATGAAGTTAGAAGGAGATGGGTTTGACCAATCAATCCGATATCAAACTTCAGCGACAGGCGCGAACCAGGAGTACAACTCAGTCCTATCTCCCCCCCCCTTGCAGAATTTAACCCCCCACCCCCAGCAGCCTCCGCTCCATTCCTCCTTCGTATACTATAAACCAACCCTATAGACAGAGAGAGATTATAGGCACGCTGCCATCCTCCGTGTTCACACACCACAGCCCAGTATAGCAATCCATAATATAAATTGAGATGAATGAGCGCTAACGTAATTCAGAGGCAGTAGTGCTCTGCTGTGCGATACAGCCAGTCTTTACCCAACTGCATCCACGTGACCGTCACTGCTTTCTAATCCATTGAGAATCCAGCAGAAAGGAGCCTTTCATGTTTTTTTTCTCTGTCTTCTGGATTGAATCGCCTGCTCTGGTTTCTCATATAATCTGGAAACGATGATTTGTATTGGGCATCAGCATAAAGCACACACGCATGAGCAATAACACGGGCTGTTCCCGGTGGAGAGTAAACACCTAAAAATCCGAGCACACATGTTGTATTTGCAGCATTAGCCCATAGCTGCTGCACCCGGTTTCAAATGAACATGACATGATCAGTGTTAAGATGTAAAAATGTTAACGTTTTATTTATTTCATTATCATATGTTGCTTTTTTCCTTTATGGTTATCAGGTCAGAGCGGCTCAGGCACCTTTCGGTTTGGCACATCCCAAATGCATGCGTAAAAATGCAGCCTCCATGTGAGCCCGTCGTGTTTCGGAGGAAGCCGGGTCTCGGTTATTTGACGTCACGGTGTCTGAGAGGGGAACTTGAAATGTGCGACTAGACGAGACGGGGAGGAGGGTGCGATGGGGAAGAGGGGAGGGAGGAGCGGGTAAAAAATAAATAAAATCAAACGGAATGCAAAGATTGCGCTTGCGCAAAAATCAAAAACAGAATTTGAATCAATATTCCAAATCTTTCTATTGTTGAAGAAGGGGAGGGGGGTAAAAATCCGCGATGTTGGTGTAAAAATTCTCTGTTTTTAGAGAAATAAATCATTGAAGTCTTCTCTTTACAGCAGTCTTTCAAATTATACAGTGTGCTTTTGTTGTTTTTCCTGCATTTAAACAGATGTAGCTTTATAAAACGTTAGGTAAATTACACTGTGTACTATTACTTATGCAGACCCTGTACATGCACTGATGTTTCGCCGTTTAAATGCTTATTATGGCGCCCATTGATGTGTGGTAACTCCTTTGGTTGTGTTTACGAAGCGGTTCCTTGTTAATCGGGAGACGCTGAGGCAGCTCCACTTTTGGCAACATACATACCACTCCACTTTCACGGTCACACAGTGTCCTCGGTTGCCCGTCTTCCAGTTTGCCCATTAGGATTATTATTTGTAAGCTTTCATTTAATAAAATAAAATAATAAAACTTTGCATTTGCAACTGTTGCAGTCATAGACAGACAACCCACATCCCCCATCCAAACCCTGTACTCTGTGCCAAAAAGTGGTTCTCTAACTAACCCCCCAATATTCCTATTCACAGGCACACATACACACACACATAGCCAAGATACTAAGATGGCGCCTTAATCAGTGTCAAGTTCAAATGACTCCTACTAGTCTGATACAAACATCATGGCAAACAGTGTCGGCTTTATGCGTAAATATGCAGGGAGCAGGACAACATGGTGATAATAATCAACGTCGCAGTCTGAAAGTCGCTTTTCACAATGTTTTTTTTTAATTTCAGTCAAAATTTCCGTTCACATTTCTTCATAAATAGTTGGTAAAACAAATCAACCAACATACAGTAGCCTAAAAAGTACAAGGACCCTTTGCCTCTGGTAGCTAAATAGGCTAACGCATAGGCCTGCTGTTGTAACATGGTTTGCCTCAATGTGGCACAGTGACACAGTTCATCAGTAAAACATTTTTGCTCTTCAGGAATAACTTGGAGTGTGACCCATTTCTCCCAGAAAGTGTTACAACATCACATTCTAGCTGTGTTTATACATCAGATATTTTTCGCTGACCTCTGGACATGGGGCAGAAAGGTGGTGGGAATAAGAAAAAGTACTTCATTTAAATTAAGGTATAGAAAATAGCATATAAAACATATATTCCTTAAATTATTTAAATAAACTTATTTCATATATCACTGTCACGAGGTACCGTTTTTTTTTTTACATTTTATTTTAAAAGTAGTGCTGGTGGTCTGAAATTGTTCTCATAGGAGTACAACATACTTTGTCTATGCATATTTAATTCTTGAGAATAGGTTACAATGCAATGCTGTAAACTATTTTTGCCACTGAACTATTCTCCCCCCAACCCACATAGATCTAGATTCCTTCCACTAAATTTTGTTAAACACAAAAAAATGTCATCTTGACAAGTTATTCACAAACTGCTCTATATGCAACACCACAACAAATAACACGCTTAGTTTCACAGAAGAATTACATTTAAAACAATGCAAGCTGACAGACAAAAAAACTTCTTTTATTTTTGAAGATACTGTATTGTGACAGTTCCATTGTTGCCGATGCACACATTTAAACATACTTGCACAAAGACATAGCTGGAACTATAAAGATTGCCACACAGGCGTATATATTTGGGTGCTTGACCCGAATTTGAAATACTCAAAATGCTGTCACCTTGATTTGGAAATCATGAACTTCGCACACTCGTCTAAGACCTGTATAGGAGTGCAATAGGCTGATTTTTTTCTTTTTTTCCCCCCGTCCAATACTGAGTTTATGCTACGAATTGACATCTATTTCTGATTCTATAAAAGTAAAACACAAAAAAAGTTTAAATTGAACCAAAAATAAAGATATCAACAGAACCGTTTTATAGCTTCTCAGCTCAACTGAACTCAGTCCTACAAAGTCAATGATTTACATGTCAATGGTCTCATAAAGAAAATAAAAGTGACGGAAATATCTGCATTATATATAGACAAGTCCATAATATTCATATAGATGATTTCTTCGATCCAAATAAGACACATATAGGCCTATTGGTTAAAAAAACAAACAGAAGGATACAATCGAGATGTTGGAGCTTTAGAGTTTATCATTTGTTCAATGTTAAGCTGGTTATGACCAAAACTGTACAGCTCTTGTTAGAAAACATTTCCATAAATATCATTTAAGTTTCAGAACTTATACCCATAATTAAATTACAAATTGATAAATATGGCATCATGGATATGTATTTACAACGGTATTAACAAAAGGCAACGTTATATTCAACGGTAACAATCGTAACCTAATACCACATTTCTCCACCTGAAAACGGACGTTGACAATAGATTCGACCCCATCAAACAAGGAAATACATTCACGAGTATAATATTTATTTAGTTTTTTTTTTTCTGTGTTCAAGTTCATGACAAAGACTTTGGCACGTTTCTTAAGACTGTTTGAAGTTCCAACAATCAATTGAAGAGGCGACAATAGCGCATCACCGTCATATAAAAACAGCGTGAAATAATCTGCCTTTTTATTCTTTTTTTTTAAATAAAAATTTGAGAAAATACATAAAATGAAAAATAAATTTTTTTTTCTGTAAACTAAAAGATAAAAAAAAAACATTTTTTTTTATACTGAGAAAGTATTACGCTTTATTTATTCGTGATTTTATTTTTATTTCCTCAAAAATGCGGAGTAAAAGTCAAATTTCGTGATCCTGAGAACGGATGTGGCCTGCTTGGTGCTGGCTTTTGCTCTCATCTCCTGTTGTAGTTGTTGTCCCAATCCCATCCGTGTGTGTCTGACAGCGTGTGTGTGTGTGTGTGTGTCTGTGTGTCTCTCTCTCTCTCTCTCTGTGTGTGTGTGTGTGTGTGTATGTGTGTGAAGAGAACAGGAATAGTTTTTAAGGTTTTTATCCTTAACTCCTTGGTCCACGTTGTGAGGTTTGTTCCTCTGACTTCAAACGTACCATTCATTAAAGTTGGGTGCCAGTCCTTCGCTGTGGCCGGACGTGTTTTGTACGGCTAACGGCGGTGTTTTTGTCGGGTCTTCAGTGCTGTTTGAGACCAGCACTGGCGGTGTGGACGACTCGTATCCAGAGCTTGCTGCTGGAGACGATTCAGATCCTTGAGACTCATGTACCTGCAAAAAAAAGAAAGAAAAAAAGAGGGGAAACAAAGAATGAGTTGCTGAGACTGACGTATAATATTCATGGATGCCCTGTAACTACATTTAAAGTGGCTCGGTAGAAGGGTGTTGAACTTAAATGCGGATTAACTATGGATTTTATAGTTACTATAAAAGTAAACAAACGCTGTTAATTAGTATTTTAAAATGTAGTTTTGCTATGTTATTTAAAACACAAATGTCAATGATGAGGTAACATGTAAACAGTTTTCTTTAAACCAGGTTCATTTTTTTTTAAATAAGACAAAAAAAGGCTTGAAGCTGTAGTATCAAAGAGTGACAGACATGTGGAATATCCACAAGCTATGATGAATTGTTTAATTGAGAGTTTAAGTTTCACGAATAGACTAAATTACATTTTAAATGTTGCTTTAGTGCAGCATAACACTGGGACATCTTAAGAAATGCCTGAAGTTGTGATAGTCCCTGTCTGTGGCAGTGGAGGAGGGGGTGGGGGTAGAGTGTGTATATGTGTGTGTGTGTGTGTGTGTGTGTGTGTGTGTGTGTGTGCGTGTTAATGTGTTTAAGGAGTAATGAAGACGTTAATTACCTTCATGTGTTTCCTGAGAGAGCTGGGGTGTGTGTATGACTTGTCGCACACTTTGCAGATGTATGGCTTGTCTGATGTGTGCACATGCATGTGCTTTTTCCTGTCGCTGCTGTTGGCGAAGCGTCTGTCACAGCCATCAAATTCACACTTAAACGGCTTCTCACCTGCAGGATTAAATACATACCATGAATTACCCCAATGGCCCACACAAACAAACTCCCATTGTAACAAAACCTGTAAACGCGAAGCCCGGAGATGTAAATTGTCTGCAGCCTATTATATAACAAGAGTAACCTACATTTTCGGGACGACATGGATACAGCTCCACTACTACACTCTGCTCTGTCAGGCTTTATTTATTCAAGAGGCCTACTCCTTCATGCTACTACTGCTCTGTTCTGTGATTCTGCTCGTATACTATAGTAAACACTGAATCAACAGGGCACGCTCTGCGCTATATGATAGCTGAACAAGGGCCAGAATTATAAACACAGCCAGAAACGGATTCATTATGGGCTACTTGTATATGACGATCAGAAAGCACATGTCTACCTTAATAGCTTCATACAGCTAAAGCACTCAAACTTTAACAAGTTGGCCTATATGTAAAGTATCTGTCTGAATCGCACACAACTTCTTAGCATGTAAGCTACAAGAATTAATGAGGGTTAACACACAGAGTTGCATAACAGAACTACATAAACTGCATTATTGAGCAAACACTAATGTATCACTGTATTTAGAAATAATTCAGAATAATCTGCACTGATGACAATCTAGGAATTGTTTAACATGATTAATGTGGGCACAAGTTCTCAGACGGTTCTTGTAAACAACAATACACTCTTGTAGGCTACTCTGAAACAAGACATACCATTTCTATTCAGAATATAGCTTTACTTGTATGATGTTATTTTACGCATGCCGTGCCATGATGTTTTCGGTGCCTACCTGTATGTGTTCTTTTGTGGATTTTCAAATTTTCCGATCTGGCGAATATTTTCCCACATCCGGGGAACGGGCATGGGAACGGTTTTTCGCCCGTGTGCACACGGATGTGGTTGACGAGTTTGTACTTGGCCTTAAAAGATTTCCCTTCTCTCGGGCAGTCCTCCCAAAAGCAGATGTGGTTGCTCTGCTCGGGGCCGCCGACGTGCTCCATGGACACATGAGTGACCATCTCGTGCATGGTGCTGAAAGTCCTGTCACAAGTCTTTTTGGGTCTGTTCATCTGGTTCTCGTCTATCCATTTGCAGGATAATTCTTGTTTAATCGGTTGCCTCATGTACCTAAAGAAGGCTCCTGGACCGTGGTGTGTCGGCACATTCATCCCCATGTTCATGTTGATAGGGTGGCCGTAGTTGTGTAGCTGAGCCCCGTAGGGGTCCGTCCGAGGGCTCGCGACCGGACGGTAGGGATCAGGTCTTCCGAAAATGTCCCCGCGTAAGCCAAGATGCATTTGGCTGTTAACTACATGTCCACTCGGTGAAGAGTGGCTCACCCCCTGGTCGTGGAGTCCTGGAAACAACAGATGTCCGGGGTTATCGCCGATCCCGGGCGGCCCGTGGAGGCTCCCCGCCGAAGCTGCAAAGATCCCATGCTGGGCGCCAGGCGCTGCGGACTCACCAACACCCCGGTTACGGAAGAGAAAGTCCCGTGTTGAATTGAACGCTCCTCCACCGTACGAGCCCACCTGCCCGCCGTGAGTGTGTCCCAGGGCAGCTGCATATCCAGTGGCTTGCGGGGTGAACGCTGATGTCTGGCTGGAGGCGATATCGTGAGACACGGGGCTGATTTTGAAAGCTGCGGAGTGGGAGGAATCGGTGAAGGGATTCAGTCCCAGACCCGGGTCTCTGTTCCCGATATCGTGGTGCCGTGGTGTCCCGAAACCCCCCACTCCTAACGATGCAAACTGCGGACCGCTATCAAGAAGCATAGTCATGAGCTTGAAGCAAACTTAGGAGACGGGAAGAAAACAGAAAATAAAATTAAAATCCAGTGTAGCGGAGCGCGCAAGCTGCAGACACCGCGCCGAGATTTACAACGTTTTGCGACAAATCCTAAAATAAAAAAAATAAAAAACAGAGCCAAAACAGGGGAAAATCCTATGCGTAAAGAGTTGGGAGAAAAAAACTCCCGTTGACTGCGATCCGTGAGAAAGAGGATCAAACTTCCCCCCCTTTCCAGGCGGATGATGTCCTTGGACTGATAAAGTCAATCACTCACTCCCAGAACATAAATGAACTCGGGAGGCAGTGCTACGACAGCCAATGAGCGCTCAGCTACCCATCTGACACGTGACTGGGAAGGAGGGTGTTAATTGGCTAGATTTCTGGTGATTGGCACAGTTTGGTATTGAAGATGGCAGGTCGTCTCAATTGGTTTCATTTGATTGGCTCTTGCAGGCATTATTTTGCAGGTATAACGGGGCACTAGCGCAGATTCTGGATGTGTAGCGCATGCAGCTACACTTCAAGAGACTCCCAAGCAGTTTTCTAAATAAAAATAATCGGTGAAGGCTATTATAGCCAGCCACATTCCGTTCAAACAGTTCTGAAGTTATTCTGCAACATAAAATGTATTTGGTTTGCGAGCTTCTTCATATTAAAAATCCTCCAACACAGTTTGAAAGCAAGTTTAACTTTTGTTAGAGGGCCTTTATATTTAAAAAAAATCTATCTATCTATCTATCTATCTATCTATCTATCTATCTATCTATCTATCTATCTATCTATCTATCTATCTATCTATCTATCTATCTATCTATCTATCTATCTATCTATCTATCTATCTATCTATATCGTAGTTTATACTATATCATTGACTTATGTGTTATTTTTTTCTCTTTCATGTGACCAGTTTGGCTCTTATTAACTGAAAACTTCAATGTACTTGGCACAGTTCCAAACTGTGGCTTTCTTGAAGCCGCTTGAAAGGGGAGGGGGGTATTTTTTTTGCAAAAGCTCTATAGGGTGTAAGTCGGAGGAATAAAAGACAGAAAGAAAGATGGCAGTAATTGTAATATCCTGAGATTTCTTCGCTCAGCCAAAAAAACCGTGCCATTGAGCAACTTTCACAGGGCTGCCGCTGACTCGCTGCAGGACACATACAATCTGATCAAGTTCAGAGACGCGCTGAGTGCTTCAAGCGGCGCTTTTTAACTCCAAGCCTTTCACATCCTTTCCCCCTCAATCTGTCCCAGGAAGGAGCTCACATTCTTTATTTTAGGGGATCTGGACCTAAAAAAAAAAAATCTTCAAATCAGTCCTTCATTCTGCTTTCGCCCTCATCCTACCGCATTCACTCCAGAACATATCCTCGAGAAAGAGTTATAGATTGAAAAGGTGAGTTTTCTTACTTATCCGTCGTCTGTCTGTGTTAGTAACAGAGGCAGGCCTGTGTGGACTGCATGGTCAAGTGTGTAAATCTACAGTTTATTATATTTAGCCGGTGGAGGTTGCATGGGAGTTAGTTTTCTTGAAATGAACATAACCTGCTCAGTGCGCATGTTACTCATATGGTAATTAAATTGTTGCAAGGACCTGCATACCTCTGTTTTGTATGGTCGTCGTGCACATTAGTTCAACACTGGCGCTTTTGTACATAATCTCAACAATTTATCTTGAACCAAAACGAGGAATGAGATTCACTTCATCTCTTTTTCCTCCGTAAGCTGCTCTCCCTCTCCCATTTTCTCTCTCTCCCTCCCTGTCCGCCTGCCTCTCTCTCCGTCTTTTTCCCTCTCTCTCACCACGGAGGCATAGCCTCTCACAGTTTACTCCTCCCTTTACTCTCGCACACTCGTCTTCTCACACGGCACACATCATGCGCGTGCACGAGCACACACAGTGTACCACGAGCACACACACACACACACACACACACACACACACACACACACACACACACACACACACACACACACACACACACACACACACACACACACACACACACAGCTACCAGAGTTTTCCTTTGCAGTTTTGCAGTATGAGATTTATGGCGACCTTCTGTGAACTTCTACAAGTGACAAGCAGCCTGTTAAGTTTTCCTGTATTCCCTCCATATTTTATTGGCTTGTTGAAACGTGAAGGCCCCGTACGCCACTTAAGTTATGTGCCGTGCATTTGCAGCCCTATCATCGCAATGAAATAATTAAGTAACATGGTTTAGATTAGTTATAAATGTTTGTAAGCTACAGAGAATATAGGAACTGGGTTTTTGCTGAGAAAAAGTGGAGCGGTCATCAACTAGGTCTAAGAAACTGTTGCTTGAGAGTTAAATTTTAAACTGTTGCAGATCTCTTCTGGCACACGATTTATTGCATATTGTATTTATTAATTCTACAAATGTGGAATTTAAGTGAATGTGAATCTGGGGGCTTCAAACACACATTTTCTAATGATGTCTTTCACCAGCATCTAAATACATCTAGAAAGTCAGCATTGCAAGAATATTAGGTCCTATTGTTTAATTTCCTTTTATTTATTTATTTTTTTAAATCTACCTGTTCTTGTCTGAAAGAAGCAGGTTGCCTTGGCGCATTAATACTATATTTACTGGACAATAGAAAATGGGGAAACTGTAAAAGAGGGGGAAAGGCAGCTTAATAGGCCTTCAAAAGAGCTGCACTTTTGTTAACCGTTTGTCTCACTCACACCAGCCAGAATATGTATACCTATATATGCAGCCCATCACATTTTCACCTCCATTTTTATTTTATTTTTTTTATTTTTTTTTACATATCTATTTAATTTAATTCTGGTACATTTTATACAGCCTATATTTTCTAGTTTTGCAACCACCCATTTTTATATATTTATTTTAACCTTTAGAGATGTTCATTTTAATTGCATAAAATGATTTAATGAATATGCATTTAGTTTAAGCCTGTGTTTGGTTCAAATGTCTGGAAATCTTTAATGATCAACATGCTATTTTAATACATTATTCTGCAGGACTATGTATAATTTGATGATTTACTTATCTCTGCTGGGATTACCTCATTGGGCATTGGGATAGCCCATTGGTTATAACATAATCTTCTTCTAACTGAGCATGCGCGTTACCTTAAAATATCACAATATAGTGTGCATACCTCTGACAGTAGGCCCATGCTGTTGGAAAAGAGCAGAACATAACCATCAGCCAAAATGGTAAACAGCTCACATTTATACATTCATTCTAACTAGATGTGTTAGAGTCAGCAGCTAAAGGTTATTTAAGTGCATAATTTGATAAATGACTTAGATGCATGATCATATTTTCTCATAAAATGAGATTTGCCTATGGCAGACCAAATGTCTGGATTTTCTCTTACAGCAATGTTGAGTAATTTTTTTTGTCTATGTTGTCTGGCCGGTAGCCTACAGCTTGGCTGGCTCAGGCCGCCTTTGCTATAGAAGAGTTTGTGAACTTGAAGTTAACTCAATAGTGACCAGACAAACGTTAAATCTTCATCTCCTGAAAACAATAGCAAAACCATTAGCCCAATAGTACTTCCATACCACTGTATGTGAATGTGTTTTCCGTATTTCCATTTTAAACAGGTAGACAATGGTCAGTGTATCCCAACGGCACAGTTAAATAAATATCGTGAGTCACAATTTTGCTTAAATGGACATTGTGTTGAATGAACCTGCAGGTTTTTGCTGTGGTTAAATGAGCCAACTCCAAGACTATGTCTTTGCCTTGATTTAATAGAAAATGAATTGCATTGGGTGCATTCTCCATGACACTTTTTTTCAGTTCTCTTACATTCATTTGATCCCACAACAGTATAAAGGCTCAGGTTGTGGTCTGAACTTCTACAATCCAGTAGATTTCATACGTTATAGAATAAAATAAATTTTGGCTCACGTTTGTTTAAGCGAAAATACTGTTTATACATGCAACATTTGCTTCCACTTTTTTTCTGAATGCTTAGGGTTTTCACAAATCAAATATTTACATTATGCGTTGTATTTTCAAGCACATGTACAGTATAATCAAATGTTTCTGATTTCTGTGCAAGTGTAGCAGCTGATAATGACAAGGAATTTTCCACCATAGATAGTAAAGCTTTACATGACGAATGACAATTTACGTATCTTGTAATTTGGAATATCACAATGTAACACTTGACTGTATTGCATCGCTTTCGGGCATATTTTTGTGCTGTCTATGTGTTTGTTATCAGAGGAAACAGAAATGTTTTGTCATTTCGTATTCGCTTCATATTGTTCAACTTAGGTTTATACTCGCATACAGTATAACTGCACAGATTGTCATGGATATTACATACTTTATATGGTCATTTGGGTCTTGAGTGACTGCTACAGAACTAGGTGTTTGCCTTCATATGGCTGATGGAGAGGGCTAATTGACTTCTTGCTGTGATTTACAGGAGCATCTGTCTGCAAATGGACGCATCCCAAACCTGTTAATTCATCTAAATTTCATAAATTCTCCCTCATCACTTACAATATCTCAGCACTACTCCACACTAATACAGTTGCATGTTGCATGTACACACAGGGATTCCTGTCTGTACCACATATATGAACATAGTAATGTTGTGTCTGAGACACACACACACACACACACACACACACACACACACACACACACACACACACACACACACACTTTACTTTTTGTAGTGTAACACCTGGTGTTTCTTATACACACTGTTTATAGCCTAAATGTTTATCGCCTTTGAGCAAATAGTTTTCCCCAAAAAGGCATTGCATGTTATTTTAAAAGAATTCTTAAATGGGTTAAATAAATAAAATGAGCTGAATTTTCAATCCTATCTACAACATGACATTATATTGTAACTCTGGTCTTCTAACTGGCATTTATTTTCTGTTTGATTTCATCTCTTCATATCGCCCCTTTGTCATTCATTTTGTCCATATTCACTGTACTGGAAGTGACTGGGATCTTATGGATGTAAAGACTATTTCCTGACATGAGTGTTTTGATAGTTGGGAGTAATATTTTGTGTGCAACAGTCACTAGGATTTTGTCTGGCCTGTCAAGCAACCAAGCATAAATGACCGAACTCATAAAACTGGAGGCTTAGAAGGGATTGCAAATGTCAAAATGATAGAATTTGGTACAATGTAGATGTTTAAACTGGAGTTTCATGTGTTTCCGAATTTAAAAAAAATCTACATTGTCACAGACTTGGCATATTTTGTCAAATTTAACAGATGATATGGTAAAGATGGACATGAAAACGTCCTCAACTAAGTAATAACTAATTGTGGTTTATGTTTGCATGTCTCTGCCATTACTATTACAGTAGTAACACTGTGAAGCTACCAACTTTAATCATATGAAATACAAATTTTGTTAAACGTATTTGGCAAATTCTGATTTAAATTAAAATTTACAAATGAAGGCTACTACACTCATAGTTGATTATGTTGTTATTATTAAACATCCATACTGTTTTGCAGTTAAATTAAAAACTGCTTAGAGTAAATTCTAATTTAAGTTATGACCACATTAAGGGTAATTTGAACATTTAAGCAAATGCAGCCTAGATGTTATGAGCCTGTAAATAACCTTTGTCTTTTATACAAAATATACTAGGACTATAGCACACACTTGTGACTATTATTGAAAAGGTGAGGATGCCTCACATATTCGGTTTATTAAATCACAAAAGAGGTAGTCCTCTTTCTTGTTTGGCCTTCTTGCTGCAAATGAGGACCTGGAATGATTCAGGGCGCAGGTCTGTCAGTCATTTTTGGAAACCTTCGCTTTATTGGCCTTCAACCCTCAATCATTTTCGGAAATGCATCGGGTTAAAGGTTGATAAACATGAGCGTCCATTACAATCATGACGGAATTAGACCAGTTCTGGGCATGTCTACTATTTTGCAGCACTTAATGTCAAGTGGGCCCCTTGCTTTGTCTCTGCCTAGGATCCACTGCAGGTGACGTCAGCATAACAATGTGGAAAAGGATTTTTTTCCGCTTTTTATTTTAAGAAAAGGATGACAATTCCGCCAGCTACTGTCTTTGGAAATACGTTTTTTTTTCACCTTAAATCTCGAACATTCAGTCCGTCGTGTAGATTTAAATAAAAGCAACAGATAAAAGAATTTGTCTGAACTGGGCTTGCTAAAAGACAGCGCTCTGATAGAATCAGAGCCACGTTAAAGCGAGGAAACGTGCAGAAATATGTTCTGCACTAGAGGAGCGTGCAGAGCTTGACGCTGCTGTCCTCACAGCACCCCAAAGTAAGAAAGTTGATCAGAGTTTCCCAAGAACAGTGGAGTCTGTCCACTGCTGTTTGTGACGTTTCATAATTTACATTTTACATAACTTCTGTGCTAGGCTGCAAGACGCATGATTAGTGCAAAAGACGCACTTTTGATGATTATTAATTTATTAAAGCTTATAGTTCACGTTGGACTCAAAGGTAACAGTACATCCTGTTTTGCAGTATTCCTCAATGACACTGCTGGAAAATGATCTGAAATAACTTTTTCCAATAACATAATTATGATATGTTGGTTTTCCGGTGTCATAGAACTACTTGTTGCTTTATGAAAGTTTTATTTTTCTTTGGACATGAGGCCAACAAGTAATTTTGTTCCCTTAAAAAAATGCATTTACTATCAAAGTAAAGTGTAATGCAAAGATACTCTTACCTCCATGAGAGCTCAGTCAACTATATATTACATATAGCCAACAAATACACCCTTTAACTTTATTGTCGTGCAGGCTATGAAGCACACAAGCATTATGGGCTATTTTAAATAATTTCAAACAACTGAAATAATTGTTAGAATTTGTTTCCTGTGACTTTATATCGTTTTGAAATGTGGCACACCACTCAAATTGAAAGTCTTGACAATAATTGGCCTGGACACGCTATGGCCACTCTCTATTATTCTTGCAGGGCAGGAGTGGGACATTTGCTTTGGCAAGATTTCCAGCGATATAAAGGACGGTAGATAGTCTTGTGTTTTGCTCATGTCTGCATTTAATCACTTGATCAGATGATTAGTATAACACATAAACCTTTACATTTTTTTCACATGTAGAGATTTAGAGAAGGGGTCTTATGAGAAGGCGCCTGAAGTTAAAGAGGCAGCAATATCTGCATCTATCGCGGCATATTTCAAAGCATTTTCTCTGCGATATTTGAAAACGGAGTCGTGCAGTGAACGCCTGCGTGTCCCTTTTAAAACAAACCCAGCGCCTGTCAATCACAGCGCATTCCAACCAATCCCAAAGCTCCCTTTTTAAAAGCAGGTTTGCCTGCTGTGCTTTTATATTGCACCATGGCCTGTTTCGAAGCATTTTTACTACCACGGTTATTGCCACAAATCAAGAGGGCAAAGTGAACGGCATGGGACTCACACCAACTTTAACGAAATTGAGTCTGGTTCCTACTTCTGCGAAGTTCACAGCCACGAATTTCACATGCAGATGATACACAAACAGGGAAAATGGAAAGAGGATTTCTAGGTGAATCCTGAGTGCTGAATTCGGTTGATTTTGCAAACTCATAGCCAAACCAACAACAAAAAATGACAAGCCTTTCGAGGTTTAGTGGCTGCCCTCTCTCTTGCGTCAACCCCGGGGAGAGCAATACTGAACCCAGCGTGGTGCTGCCACCTTTGGCAGGGGAGCACATGGGACTCCCCACTGGCAGTTCCTTAAAACTCTGCCCCTCGCACAATTTGCGAGACTACCCCGAGACGAGGTCCAGTGCATATGTTGACCATTCGTTTCCCAATTCTTCAGACTCTGGATACCCCAGTCACCGCTTAGAGCACAGCCCTAGGGGCATTATCATTGGAGCCAATCTTTCTGGAGCCGGCATGCCACCCGTCACTGATCAACTGGCATCAAGAGCTAACCAACATGGCGGGATTGGAAGGTATCGTGACTTTCCTGGCTACAGAGACAACAGAAGCCATGCTTTTTTCTCAAGTTATCAGGAGCAGGCCCACGCCTCCGCCGACGCATCTCGAGATTTTGGCAGCCAGATGATGCTGGGTATACCTGGCGACCTCCTCGGCCGGACGCACCCTTATGGCCAAACTATCAACCCCAAGGGAAACAGCCAGCAACTTGTCTCACAATTCCTGGGTCTGTACAAACCCCTCAACATGGCAATTCAGCGTGGAGGCGGCGACGCTTTCCTCAGGTGCTCTAAACAAACAGTGAAGCATGAGCTGGTGTGCAAGTGGAGTGACGGCCAAGAGGGGGCTGGGAAGCTGTCTTGCTCCAGAGCCTTCGGGACCATGTATGAACTTGTCACCCATGTAACAGTGGAGCATGTCGGAGGACCAGATCACTCTGAATATGTGTGTCACTGGGAGAATTGTGCGAGAGACAGGAAGCCTTTCAAAGCCAAATACAAGCTGGTGAACCACGTCAGAGTCCACACAGGGGAAAAGCCCTTTCCCTGCCCCTTTCACGGCTGTGAGAAAGTTTTTGCAAGATCAGAAAACCTAAAGATCCACAAGAGGACTCACACAGGTTAGTTCATAATCACACTAATGCACACGATTTGATGATATTAATACCACTAATAATATTAATAATAATACATTTTGATAAGTGATATTTTAAATTTAAAAAAAGCTATTTGAGTTTATCTGTGTGAACACATTTTATTATGTTTCGTTATGTTATTGATTATGGAAGTTTGCCAATTCTGTCACAATTTATTATTGTTTATTATTATTATTATTATTATTATTATTATTATTAATTATTCTGTGCTGTTATTTTGGCCAACATTGTTATAAAATGTTTTCATGCACAGCTTCTCTCGCTGCTTCTTGCCGTCCTTGTGGATTTTGCAGGAGAAAAGCATGTTTAGGCTCCATGCTGGCACCACAGATGAGTAGTAGTAAGACAGTTGCAAACGAGTATATTCTGCAGGCCTAGTGGTTTGGGTGCCTCTCCCACTTCATTCACTGAAATTATTAAATAAATGCCGGGACACCGGAGAGTTGTGACGTAGCTGTTACGCTGTTTCTGCCTCTCAGGGACTCATCTCCTGTGCAGGAAGACTAGCAGAGCACATCACACAGTGATGTAGGCCTAGTCGGAAATAAAAAGGCGAGAAAACGGATGACCTCAGTCAGCAAAATGAAATGATTAGCAATATAAACAAAATGAGTCCCATTTAAAAAGGTAATTTATTTATAACCTTATCCTAATTTGCATCACTTTGATAGGCCTGTTACTTGCTATGAAGGCAGCACTGTGGAATTGTTATAAAATGCATTTCATTGTAAAACTGACTGTCTTTGGGCTTTTCCTTCTATGCTCCATTTGAGCACAGCATCTAATATCTTCGATAAAAAGGATTTACTGTGCAATCTTATTTTATACTTATGTTTTACACACACTTCAGGGATTGCAGTAGACAAGTGATCTCACAAGGTGTAATAATACTGAATAATACTGTAGGCATTTCAATTGAAAATATAATTAACGAATGGAGTGAATGGCCCTCAGAGAAAAAGAGAGGCTGGAGAAAAAAAAATATTTATTAGGCGCCCCCTTTTACTTCTGGTGTTAAATTGTTTTACTAATGAAAGCAAAGAGAATAGAGACAGAAAAGGGACGCTTAATGACATTTGTTATTACTGCACATGCGTATTGTGTTAATTAGACATAATTTATGTCAGAAAAAATATATTAACATTTCTTTGGAATTCCAAAAGATAGAGATCCATTTAGATACAGGCCTGCACAATGATTTAACAGAAACTATTAAGGTTTTATTGGGAGTCCAGCTCTTTCTGGTTGTCCGCTACATCAGTGTGTGTGCGCAGGAGGGACTGCGCAGCTGTAGAGGCAATTTTGTGCAAGAAGACCCATTAGCATCTTGATAGCCATAATTCATTCTATGCATGATAATTCCATTGAAAGAAATCTTTGCACATGCTGCCACATGTTTATCATAATCTAATGCATGTTTAACTAAGGCCTTGTTGATTTAGTCCGCAGACAAACTGCCTCACTTGTTGCGGTTAGGACTGCACCCAAGTTTCAGCAAATAGTTTGAACTCTGTAATTTCATGACCCATCGCAAGTTTTTGCACATCAGTAACAAACAACCATGAAGATGTGGCATTTTTAAACATCTGTAACCAAGGCTGAAAAGCGATTTTTGTGTTTGCAGAGTCACTGGTTGAAAACTTAAGATCAGATATATAGTCATTTCAGTGTCGAGTGAAGCCTGAATGTGCATTTTCTTTGTTTTGTTTTGCAGGCTCACTTTTCATATAGCATGCTGTGGTGATATAGAGTGCACGTAATTGACTTAGTGCTATAAATATTAGCATATATGGCCAAGGAGAGCATGCACGGGCCTGCAAGCATTTTCGTAACTCGCCGTCATTTCTCTCTTTGCACGTTTAGGTGAAAAACCTTTTAAATGTGAGTTCGAGGGCTGCAACCGGAGGTTTGCGAACAGCAGCGACAGAAAGAAGCATTCTCACGTGCACTCCAGTGACAAACCCTACATGTGCAAGGTCAGGGGCTGCGACAAGTGTTACACCCACCCAAGCTCCCTGCGCAAGCATATGAAGCTCCACTGCAACAAGACCCACGTCGCCGAAAGCGATGACGCGCGTCCCGGGGACGGGGGTCACATTGCGGAGGCCAGGTCATCCCGAGTCCCCGATGGAGCCCATATCAGCCCTCCTCACCCCCCCACCTCAACTCAAGAAGTCCCCCTGTCCCCAGAGAGTCGAGATGATTCGACCTCGAGGTCACGTTTCCATCACACGTTTGACAGCAGTTTGGACTACTCCACACACAGGTCACAGCCCCTCTTGGACCCTTTGTTGCTACAAAGAGGCAGCTACAGGTCCCAGTCCTCCCAGTACCCCTGCGGCCAGACAGGTCACACTTTTGCCCAGAGCTCAAGGACTTTCCCCACCACGTCTCCCTTTCAGAAAAGTATTGTCAACGGATGGTACACATGCCACAGCGGCGTGGACTCCTTCCCACCAAAGCAATGTAACAACATCCCGTCTTTGTGAGTTCCTGTTAGGACACATGCGGGCGACCTACCCTATTTTTCGGGCCTATTTTTCATGTTATAGCCTAAAAAAACGTACAGCTGTATCTATATTACTCTCTGAATTTTTGTGAATGTAGTATCAAATATTTTGTGACACGTCCTGAGTCATCCTATTGAAATATTGCATTGTGCAATGTGGGCGAGCTTTATGTGTTGTTGTGAGGCCTGTTTGGGTTTGGCTTGTAGCCACATCTCTCCCACAGTGGGTTATAGGAACTTTTACAAAGTTGATATGCCTAATTGTTCGCTGTGTTACGTAATTATTAAAGATATCTATCTTAAGTGAGACAAAAAAAATTATAAAGGATTTTAATGGAAAGCTGCGTGTTAAGTCTTCTGAGCTTAGACTGGAAGAAGACGTCTTGCTGAATGTAGCCCTTCATTAAGTGTAGGGGTCTCTGTTGAATGTAAACTAGATGTAATGTATGCCGGAGAGATAGAAACATTATTCATGTCTTTATGTATGTCGCAAGATGAAATAAATATCAGAAAGATATTTTCTCAAGTTACGTTTTGAGCCTGCGTGATGGGCCCGAAGCATGATTTGTCTGTAATTAAAATACTGCGAGGCTCAGTAGGTTTTTTTTCCCTCAACTTGATTAAGTTCCACTTTTCGTCCCCTTTTCATTACACTTTCGTATTCTTGTTTGTATTATATGTATATTTCACATTTCTGTGCAAAGTAAGACCAGTGTGAGCATAAACCAGTGTTCGTGATACTATTAAAAACGTTTAATTAGCATACAGTTCTACTGTACATAAGCCTATACTGTATAATTAATGTATTCTATATTTTATTAAAGTGTCTATATTCTCTTTGATCAGGCGTGTGATTAAACCCAATCAATGCATTTTCATCACATTATTTTTTTCATTTTATCCTTTAGTAGCCCACGCAATATTTGCAGGTTTGCAATTTTGTGCAAACTAGTACAGCGGGTATTCTCACATACAAAATATATATTCTGTGTTTATATCAGGAATTGGTCAGACCTTTACCACAAAGGTATTCAACTGGTTTGATTAAAGGAAATCTTGTGAACACTAACGTGAGATACTAAAATGTACTCAAAATTGCTTAAAACAAATCATGCAAATAATGTGATGGTCACTCTGCACAACAAACAACAAACTAAACTAAGCGTTCGCTTTTTAAATCAGATTTTCGTTTTTTGGGGATACAGGTGTATTTGCAACAAGGTCACGCGCATTCTGTCTTTCAATGAGGCGCGTCCTTGAGTGTTTTTTCTTGCACTTTAGGTCACTTTGCGGATTTTATATCCTATTAATCAACTTTTATATTTCCACTCGATTCTGTCTTTCTGTCACTCAATGCACAAATATACACACACACACACACACACACACACACACACACACACACACACACACACACACACACACACACACACACACACACACACACACACACACACAAACACACACAAAAACAAAACATCTTAACCTCGAAGGAAAGCAAGCTGCAAACACAAATATGTAGCCTCAAAACAAGTTTGTATTGTCCAAACACTAATACATAAAAGCTCAATTATTATTACAATTATTCTATAACAACACTTACATTTACTCTAAAAGGCTTTTACATTCAAATAACTGAGCTTTTCACTTTGAGTCTGAATTCATATTTTTAGGATTTCACTGATCAAAAATCACAATACTACTAAGAGAGGACAGATATGTGGTGTTCTATGTAATGTGGCTATTACTTAAAGTTGAAAAAGTTAAAAAAAAAAAAGCAAAAAATAAAATGAGAGAGGTTAGTTCTTCATTTTTTGTGTGCACACACTGCTAATAGTAAAATGTTTGCTTCACTCCACCTACGTTACAGTTTTGCTGGCATATTTGTTCATGTTTGCTTGTTTATTGTGTTCTTGAATGTACATTTCAACCAACGCCTCATTATTTTAGAGGAATAAGCTGACTAGATTTCTGTTTGAAGCCTGCCTGTTCCTCAGCAGAGCTTGAATTCAGTTTCACTGTTAGTCCTGGAGCAGAGCTAAACTCCTCCGTAGTGAGTTATTATTGTCATACAGCTCATTCTCCCTGTTTCCTGTGTCAAACATTACACCTCTGTCTAACAATATTAGTAACTTAAAAGGGAGAGTGATTGGAAACTGAGTGAGCAGGTTGAAGTACAGTTATTAGACCATTTTATGGCGTGTAGCTGAAGATGATGTACCCAGTGAGTGTCTGTCCTCGTCTCGCTCAGAAAATTACTGCAATACCTTAATTATTAGGGAGATCAGACAGGTCACAATTATGATGAATAAGGTAATGAAATAAAGCCTCTGCCAGTAGCAAAGCTTTTGTACCTATATGTATGGATGTCAGCATTTTGCATCGGGATGATGACTGCTATTATATATGCTATTTGTTTCACACATATCAAAAGGAATTCAGGTCAAGAGTGCGTTCATTTTACATCTCTTTGAAATATATGCTTACAGTGATCTGACAGCTAACTAGCTGTAAAAAGGATGTTCCTTATTCCAGTGAAAGGATTTGATGGAGGGGCAGTTGTCTGGATGGCCACAAAAATACATGGAGTGAATGCTCCAAGACTGCATTAGATGTTTTCCTTCCAGTGTCAACCATATTAATACACTTTCGGGCACTTTAAAAGTTCAGAAGACTTTGGTTATTGTGCTGTTATAAGACAAATTGCTAGGTAGATAGGACCACAAGACACTCATATTATTTTTACATTTTTACATTCATCCTTCTATATTCAAACAAACATTTCAAAATAACAATCATCCCAAAACGGTTTTAATTCTCATATTTTTGAGTGAAACATTGCTCTGTAAGCACATTTTACGTGCTCAAATTGTAATTTTTCTCAATATTTTGCAAAGCTGTGATGAAGTAGTTTGTGTGTTGTGTGCTG
The DNA here is from genome assembly GCF_010015445.1 of Perca fluviatilis. Lineage (NCBI taxonomy): Eukaryota > Metazoa > Chordata > Actinopteri > Perciformes > Percidae > Perca > Perca fluviatilis. Next base: position 24,319,969 of record NC_053121.1, on the reverse strand, counting down.
GTTAAAAAGTACATGTTGCGCATGATATTTATGAGGATACATCTTTAGGGACAGTCAAGTATTTTTAGATGATGCCTTTTGCAAATCCCTTTTGAGTATCACTGCAGTAAATTTCCGCTTTTAGCTTTCCATGAGGCATCTTGCTGAAAGACATCCATAATTTTCAGTACCTGGATTTCCGTTTTGATAAAGACAACAACTACATAAGTCTTTTTTATTATTTGTTTAATGAGTAATGAATGTGTATCTGATAAATACTGCTGATTCAGTGCTGCTCAGGTCGTTTCAGATAATTATTTTCCTTGAGTTGAAGATGTGGTAAGTGGTGTGATATGGTCTAAGATAGATCATTTCAAGTGGTTGATGTTGTAAAATATTTAAGTTGTGAAGTGCTTCTTTCTTCCAGTAAATTGAGGTGAACAAGGTTGGCTTTGATCAGAGTACTTTAATGATGTGATGACTGAAATGTATGAGATATCTTTCTCTTGTATTGCAACCTTATCAATAGCTTGCATCAAATGTTTTTGTTACTGTAGTATCAATGCTTTTAGAGGAATCTCAAGATATTCTACCTCAGAGCTCATCTTCTAAACCCCAACTATTGTATGCATTGCCACATTCTGCCCCTCTGTTCTCCATTTCTAAAAATAGTAAATCTCTTCACAGAAAACACAATAGAGGTGATCAAACACTATTTTGTGCATAGAGAAGCATCTGATTTTGCAATTTGGAACTGAACTGATTTTCCGTTTGTTGTGTGAGGACATGTATGAAGCCAAAAGGCAGCAACCTAAACAGTGAATTTCTCTGACTACAGTGGCCTATGTAATTCTTCAGTTGTGCATTTTTGACCAAGCCGTGGTAATATTCCATATTCACTGAACCCTGCCACACCCTTCCCCCCAGTAATCACAACTGATTAGACCTCCGCTTCCCAGTTTGCCACTTGCCCGCCGCCATCTTTACTCTTGCGCTCTCTGCCTAGCAACAAGCGCTGGCGCCATTTTGGATAGGGTATACAGGGTATACTTATCAATTTAATGTAAATAAATCCATTTCACCTTGGAACACATTGAATTGCCATCTTGCCCCCTCATCCCCCCCCTGCGTTTCTGTTATGCCATACTTGGGTTGAGCCCCAGCTGTGTACCAGGAGGTGGGCTGCTTTTTCACATCAGGGTCTTTGGTGTTATGCATCATCATAACCATGTATGACATATTGCGTAACTTACACTGTGCAGCTCCCATACTTTTCCAAGTACGGTTTAAGCACTCGGCTCGGGCTGGAGAGGCTGTATCAGCATTGACTCGGACTGACCAAGTGCGATTTTAATTGAATCTCTGGCTTTTCCCCCAGCCTCCCCTGGTCAAACCAGTGGTGATGTTGCTCCCCAAGTTGCGTTCTTTTCATCCACCCCTCTGTGCCCCCTCTCCTTTTTTTTCCAGGTCCTCTTGTTCCTCCGTCTCATCTATCTCTATCCCTGCAGCTCCTGGCTATCTTCACCCTCTATGGCTCCTTCATGATGGCCCCCTAATCTCTGCCAGTGTGGTTCCATGGTAAGTTGCCAGATTCTCCTCCAAACATGCATGGAACTTGACTCATATATCTGCTTTTCTATACACTGCCCCTCTCTCAGTGGAAAATTGCAACCCCTCATGGTAAACTGGATGTAGCTTCACTGCTGCTTTAATTTATTTTTCACATTCTCTCCAGTTGGAGAATGGTAGCTACGGAGGGGGTTGGCATTGAAGCATCAGTGATGCTAACAATGCATACTAAGGGCAATTGTAACAATGAAGAACGATTGATTCTAAAGGAAAAGATTGAACAATACATAATGGAACTGTCAATAAGAAGAAACAGTGGAGTGACGAGAATGTGTAGCTCATGTCACTTGCTCTTTTCTGAGAACATTGGTAAGGTAATCTGTTTCATGTCTAAGCCTGTGTTAATTTGACAGCTTGACAATTAATAATCTTTAACGCACCTTCGGAAGCAGGGCTCTAATGTAAGATAATTCAATCATTACAATTATTTGCACATGTTTAATGTGTTTACAAATCATGGAATGGTGAAAAGAATGTGGAGTCCCTGCTCTGTGCTCTTATGACTTAATCAGACTGATCCTTTAGATTTCTTTCTCATCTTCATCTGCAGTCTTCTGATTTCAGCGGTGCCAGCCCCCTGTGTAGTCCAGCCTGCACTAGGGCTTATTAAACTAGGCTCCTATTTACTCTCCCCAATGGTTGCTCCACTGTCAACTTAAGCCCAAGCCCCTTGAACACTCCGCTCTCCCAACTATTGTTGCAGAATTTGCCAAAAACTGAGTATCGCTGAATAGCCCACATGCAGCGGAATAGAAATGCCCCGCCTATCCTCATATCTAATGCATATTTGTCTTTTGATGCATTGCAACTTGCCCCTGTGGATGGTTCATGAAAAGATGTCTTTTTTTTCTTCTTTTTTTCATTTATTATCCATGCCTTACATAACAGATATTTTGACATTTTCTGATGAGCCAGTTTCTGAGATATCATGAAGGCTTTTAATGGTCTCCTATGAGCTGGTAAGCTCACGAGATAACCAAATGACTGACAATGATGATCTCAAATGAAGAATAAACAACAAACTGAGAGGAAAAGATTTTAGATATGGCCTGCTGTATTTGTTGCGTCCTGATGCAATGCAAAAAGAAAATAAATCATATTTTAAAAGTCCCCATCTTTCAAAGTTCATACACCTAAGTTTTTTGGAGGAGTTCGAGCAAGTTGTGTGGGGTGAGCAGACCTTTGAAGATCTTTCAACTCCTGTAAGCTCCAGGCCTATGATGATGCAGTGCCATCCTTTTAAGGGAATGACCATAACTTTGGTCCCCTTGCATCTAATCCCTCCTCCAGACCCTTGTCATCAGAGATCAACCAGGCTGAGCCTTAATGTCCTCCACTTGCTGGCAAGGGCAGTTGGTAGCTTTCATGTATGTGAAGAGCCAGATGAATATGCTTAAATCTGCAGGTAGGAGCAGGAATTGATGCCTTTATCTTAATCTGTGCTTCTTTACACTTCTACAGTATATGATCTTTGTTTTTTTGTTACATTTTTGAAACCTCTGCTTAATGATTCATATTTTATTGAATTCATTTGAAGCGTTTGTTAGAAAATGTTATAAAGGCTTTGATCGTAACGCCTAAAGAGCACAATGCCTTAGATTTTACAAAAACAGTTGCAAGAGACCCTACGTGCCTGTTGCCTTTGCTGTCTCTCAAAACTATCACATTTCATTAGCAACAAATCACTTATGTTGTGAGATACTGCATTTGAATACTTTTTGTATGATTTCTCAAATCTCTGTCCTTTGAGGTTGAACGTAAAAAAAAAGAGATCACATTGATCACAGTCCAGGGTGTTTCAAAGCAGTAAGTAATCGGGAGTGTTTAATTTTATCTGTTGCAGTATGCATTGCAAGGCGGCTGTGTAATCAAGCCTGTGAACTCGACATCTGAAGGAAGGATTCTGTTTCTGATCACATCCCTATTGAAGTCCATCCATTCGATGAACATGGACGTGTTGACACGCTCAAGCTTGCACTACTTGCGTATGTGGCCGTCAAATTAATATGTACTTGACATGATGCTGTATGTTGTCGTCAGCTGATGTATAGCGTTTGTTGCAGTCCTGGGGGCCCACAGGGCCACATTTTAGAGAGCTGTAAGTGTGGACGCACGGCGATCTCACTGTTAACTTTCAGCGTAACAAGAACACCCAAGGGCCTAACTTTACAATGATGGATGTAGGGTAGCGGGGCCCCACACACTTCCCAGGAATTCCCCTTGGGCCTTTTCAATTACAGTTAGACCAGGCTCCGCACTGTGATGATATGTTGCTTTAAGGCCGTGACATTAATGGAGGGGACAAATGTGATTTGGTGTGGTGTTGATCCTAAAGTGCAAGACACAGACAGAAGCACTCTCATGGCACAGAGATAGCAGGAATAAATACAAGGTAACCCATTGTTGCTTTATTTGTTTACAGTCAACAATAAAATAATCCAAACAGACCAAATTGTCATTTAGGTTCCTCTGAAGTGAAAGAACTATTGATGGGAACTGTTTATCATTAGCCATAGGCTAAAGGGAGCACAAGGGGCATGAGAGAGAGTAATTAGCCACTAGTGCTGCTTTGAAGAGCCCAGGTAACAGATTTAAGAGTGGCAAAGGGAAAGTGATAGACTGTCCCTTCATCTTTTTCATGATCAATGAAGTAGCCTAACCTTGTATTGGATGTATGCTATGATATGGTAATTGGGATGTGTAGGTGTGTGTGAGCTCTTTTAACACATTTAACATCAAGAACAGCTGCAGTGTTTTTGTCCCATGGATCAGTACTATGCCAGTATCTCTGTTGACTTAAACCAGTGAAGTTTGCACTCTTCCACAGATGACTTTCAAAAAGAACAAGGCAGAACTGACTGCATCTATTTCTGTCCGCAGGGAATAATCCTGTGTTCGAGGTATCTGGAAGAGGCAGGGGATAAAAAATCCATCACCTATGCAAAAACAGAGCTTTTCATATAGTCCCTTTATTAAAGTGGGATATGGCTGAGGTAATTAGCACTTATCCTCAGCTCCACTCCTTTATCTACATTATCTGTATTGTTGTGGTGTGAATGTCATGGTATTCCTTCAGTTATGTAACAAATTATGCAATACTTCTGTGTAACTGGGGTATGTCTTGGAAATATTGATCTGCAACAAAAATAACTTATTCCCTTGGAAATGCAACGCCTTCAGTATAACAAAACCAAAATCCCCACCCTCCTTTGACAGATATCAGGTCAACAAATGTGGAAGAGAAGAGAGATGAGTTTACTGTGGAATCAGTGACATTCTCGTTTGAAATTGTACAATATCTGAAACATAAGAGCACCAGCATACCAAGCCCAGCTATACATTCATCACTAAAAACTGTACTGTATTTCACTTGATCAAACACATCATTAACTATGCTCTGTACATTGACTTCATTTAGGATGTACCACATTTGAGGGGCCATGAATAATGCCAAGAAGCTTATAGGGAAAAGAAGACGCCACTTCTTCTCTCCAGCTTCCTACCACACAGCTGTATTGTAAGTACAAAATGTTTTGAAATGTACATTTACTTCATTTTATCAACACATAAAGTAAAGATACCAGCCAGTAACATAAACAACCGAGTAATCGGATCAGGAACCAGCGTGGGCTGTTGGTAATACACATGTGAACAAGGTGCCAGAGGCAACGTGAAGTCACTGACATAATTATCTAAACACGCTTTAGTATTCATCTCCATAATAAAAACGGTTGTTCTATGTTGTAAATCCATCACCCAGGATGCCTATATAGATGATATCTCATCTCATATATCAGATATAATGATATTGATTTATGCTGTTTTTTTCTATTAGTTCTGTTTAATGGGTGGACAGCCTGAGCAAAGATGGAGACCAATACATGTCTTTTATTGTCCCCTGAGAAAACCAGATGGGTGAAGTAGTTTGTGTGTGTGTGTGTGTGCGTGTGTGGGTGTGTGTGTGTGTGTGTGTGTGTGTGTGTGTGTGTGTGTCAAAGTTAAGCCTAGGCCACAGCAGCATGGAGGACTGAAGTCCCTGTGTATTCTAGATCACAGAAATTATGAAAGAGTGCTCTTTGATCATTTCCATTTTTAAAATAATTTCCTTTGAACATTTCAAGTCACTTGTGCTTTTATTTATAAAGCCTATTTAGACAATCAAGGGGTTGAAAATAATTAGGCATGCATGCACACGAGTGTGGACATGTATTTCCTTTCAATCAGTTAAAACCAGCTCTGGTAATTAAAGTTCTGAGCTGTTACTCTGCCCAAATAATTTTCTTATTAGCTGCTGCATTCCTCAGATCTGTTGTCAGCAGAGCACATTTTCGTTTGGTTGCTCCTTTTTATTTTCTTCTCTTACAGAAATCCCACTGACCCATATAGTTGATCTCATTTTTGAAGCGTATAATATAGATTCCAAGTTAAGAGAACGGAGGCTCTATTATTAGTCCCATTTGAGTTGCACTGCCTCCTTCTAGGTGTTGCTGAATTCCCTGAGTGAAAGCATTATCATCTCATTTGGGTAAGGGTGAGATTACCTCATGCAACTGAGCTGTTTCATCACAGAAAATTCAGGGAGGCTGCCGACTGTTTATAGGCTGCTGAAGGTAGAGACATTCCAGATACATTTCACAAACATCACACATGACAACTTGTGATGCCACCTTACTGATGTTTCCCTTAAAAGGTCTCTCACTAACAACAACATCCTATTGATCCTCAGCACCATTTTAACAACCTCCTCACACCTTCTCACACATACCGACCTGAGTGGGTATGGATTGAAAATGTTAGCAGTTAGCAGGCTAGCTTTGCCAACACATCATGGTTGTCAATTAGGCCCAGTCTCTGTGGGATCAGCCCAAGAGGAGTCTTGCGCAGGGAGAGTGTGATGAAAATCAGCAGTGTAAATAACGTGTGCTGAATTAATATGCAATACTTACATTTTTGTGCTGATTAAAAGGCTGTGGCACATGATGAGCTATCAAAACAAGAAATAAACTACTCGGATTAGAATTCTGCTTTTAATTGGATAGATGAAAGGAGCAATTAGTTGCAGTTGAGTAAAGTTGTTTTTTCCCCTCTCCAAGTCAGTTCGTCCTCATTTATTAGAAAAAGGGAGAAAAAAGACAATAATGCATTTGAACCATAATTCAGTTTCCGTCTTCATTTTTGGGCTTTATTTACACTCAGTGGCTACTTTATTAGGTACACCTGTGCAATCAATCCAACAGCTCTGCCATCTATTCTACCTTTTAAAATTTGTAAATTCAAAATACATGTTTATTACTGAGGTTGTAGTCAAAGGTGGTGTTGCACTGGGCTACATTATACTGAGAGGTGTTGACAGGTCTAATTTGTGTCCTCCCTATTTACAAATGAGGGAGGCAGAATATTAGAAACACCTTTGAATATAATGGACCTTTTTCACAGCAGACGTTTTGACTTGTTATAGTAGGAAAAGCACAGCTGAAATTGATAACCTTAACGATGGCTCAATTCCATCAAGTGTCCCAGGAAGCTATTTCAGTGAGTCAGCATGCACAATACCAGGGCCTCTCCTAAGTGGAATGCAGCCATCATTAATGGTTTTGAATACACCTGTGCTTTTCCTACTATGACATGCCAACATGTCTGCCGTGAAACACCACCAACTATAACCTCACTGCTAAAACATATAATTGAATTTACACCGCACCTTTGAACACAATAAGCATCATAAAAGTAGACTTCATGACAGCACAGCTGTATTGGATTGCATTAGATTGTACAGGTGTGCTTAATAAAGTAACCACTGAGTGTGTTTTTACTACTTATTGTGATGATGGTTCTTCTCCCTGTTGTTGTGATATTAAACCGTGCTGTAGAGGCCAGAGGGTCAAACACTGCATCCACCATGAAGTTGCACCTATACAAGCAGGTTTGCTTTTTTAGATTTTAAATAGTTAGCACATAACACTCAGTTGCTAGTGTATTTGGTACATCTATCTTAAACTAATGCAGCTGACACAATGGAAAACCCATACTTTAAGCATTTATAGGCAGTATATAAAGTTTTAATAAATGGTGTATAACACATGTAATGTAGTATATACCAACATTTTTAAACGTTGATTAATCAACACTTTTTGGCAACAATTATAACTTCTGCTCTGACATATTTTATATTATAATGTAATACATTATAACTGTTTTTACTGTATTCAGTCACTCATTATCTGTTTATACAGGAGCCTCCACTTATGGGAGCCCATAGAAAGAGTTTTTGATAAATGCAAAACTGATGTACAACTGCATTATAGTGTGCATTTATTAAATGGTTATATACTGCTTATGAAGGCTAAATAGGGAGCCATAAAGTGTTACCAATGCAACTTTGTGGTCATATTGGAGGATGTACTTTGTAGTGCTGTTTCGTTGTATTGCATTTCATTGAGAGGTGTTTCTAATATCTGTGCCTTTGTTGATATAAATGTGATATTGCAAAACATTAGAAACACCTCCCAGTATAACGCACTGCAACTCAAAAGAACAACAAACTACAGCTTTCAAAATGACCATAACATTGAATCAACACCTCTCTAATAACCGTTACAACAAAAAATGAACACTATAACCTGTATGAAGTTATTATTTACTGCAGGGCTGTATTAAGCTGAGTTTGAGCTTTGCGTAGCTAAAAAACTGACACCTGAGTGTACATGCTTTATGATAGTCTTTTGAAATAACAAAAACTACAGGTGTAGTGAGAAAGTTGTTTCAATTTCTCTCTTTCATTCTGACTTGTTTGCCTCCATCCTGCTCAGTCAATATATGTCACATCTTGTTTATCCTGTACATTTTTAGCCTTGAGGCACTTATTTTACAGTTTCAAATGTGATGTGGTAGCTGCTGAGGGTTTGAGGGGCAGGGCTGCTTTGCGGTTTCCTGTTGTGGGAGAAGGGCCGAGATGATCAGTAGTGTCACTCTGCTATTGCGCCAACCTTACTCATCAATCAGAAATCAAAGCTTTGACAGTTGCTAACATTAAAGGGCTTCTGCTAGCGTGTCCTGTGCCAAGAGGCCTCTTTCTGCTGAGCATATTAATATACTGTAGGTCACAAGGCTCATCAGTGATCATGAAGGGAAGGATAGATGCTCCTGAGCCACACCAGGCACACGTCTAGTCAATATTCATTCTGCAATATACAGTCATCAAAGACAGTGCAGTAGTGGACCACTGGAATGATTGAAGTGGTTAGACCCACTATTTATTTTTATATCTACCAGGATTTTACAGTTGTCGAATTTTATATAAAAAAACAAGATAGAGTTTCATTCCGGCAAAACATAAATTAATAAATAATACAATAATTGATACGTTGTTAAGGTTTCTTATATATACTGATTATTTGTTCAAGAAGGACAGCTTTACTTATTGTTGCATGTTGCCTAAAGGCCTGCAGACATGTTTGTATTTCTGGCTGATTTAGAAATTCAGCTTAAAAAATAAACCTAAAAAAAAAAAAATCCAATAAAGCCAACCATAATATCACAGCTGCCAATTGCAGGCTGCGTCAAAACCCCCAAACTTTTCATCCCGATTTCACTTATCTGCGTTTAGATGTGCTCACCACCTTCTTTCTCCGCCTCTTTTGTGATTTTTGACTCCAGCAAGATGTCTGTTTATCTGAACAACTAGGAGAACTTCAACTGAGTCGTTAAAATGTCAAGGAAGTCGGGTTATCAATCAAGCAAACTACTGTAACTCTCTTTGATCTGCTGCTTTAACCACACATTAATAATCACATTACGTTACGTTTTTTATTTTTTGGCAGACTGACATTTTAGTCCATTTTGGAGTAAATTAAAGTATTAACATGTGAAATGTGTGTAATGTAAATTTAAAGTGTGCATAGCATGTTTATTAGATTTTTTATTACTACTTCTACAACTTCTATCAGTGACTGTGGCCATTCTGCTTATCAGAAGTTAAATCTTCTGTATAATATGTGTGCCTGAAAATGCACTGCATACTGCCGCTTTACAGCATCACCAGTGTCCAGTGACTAGTGCTGTTTTGCAAGGGTGGCGTCTGTCAAAATGAGATGGAGCCACAAATCCCCAGTTAGACAAAATATGTACAACATAACATGCATGTTTCATGATGTCAGTGACAAGACATTCTGAGTTGGCACCATGTCCTGAGCAATGTAGTTTATGCCTTTACCAGTATTTAGAGTATCTTAATTCTTATGCGGAGATTGTGATTTAGCCTTTTTTTGTGTGTACCAGGACATGTTTATTGGCTAATAGGCCTTTGTTAGTAGTAGTCTATTTATTTAATACAATTGTAGTGTGAACAGAAGGAATAATAAACAGGCTGACTAAACATACGATTCTTCTTTTGGGCTGAGAAAACCCTGTGTAAGGACACAAAAGGGGGACGTTTCCACTGCGGAAAGTAAATTCTTTTGAAGTGGAACTAATCATCTGAGGGATGGTTCTCGTTGTCCTAACAACGCAGCTGAATTGGAATGAGCCTTCTTTTTTGTGGAAGATATGTTTTCTTTTTTTCATTCAGAGCTGATGATGATAGTAGTTTCACGCCCTGTCCACCCACATTGTCCGTCCAAACTTCTTTGCAGATAAGTCTTTACTTGGAGACGCCGAACACACGGCGGGTGACTCTTAGTCTGTGACGTCAGCCCCACTCCTCTGTCTCCCAGTCTTTACGCTTTTTAATACCGTTAGAATGAAAAGGGAATCTCACAGCAAATCCTCTCCAATAACAGTTCTTTCTTAGAGTGTGAAAAGATCAAGACTACTCCTGTATCATAATGTACCGGTCACTCTTAAGATAATACTGGTCTAATGTTTAAACTTTTGGTTGCTTTTAACAAAATTAAGAGTTAAATGTGTACAGTGTACACATTTATCTTCTTTTTTAAATTTTTTTTAAATATGGCTGTAGCTATGTTATTTTATACACCTATGGACTAGTTTTTTTTTCTTACTCTAATTTTCTACCTTAAATCTAACTGTGAGCAACTGCAACTTAACTACAACTTAATTTCCCTGAGGGGATCAATAAAGTATTCTGATTCCAATTTAGATACATTGTCCGTCTTAGGATGCTCTAGGTTTTCTTAGTGTAGAAATTTGTCATGAAAATAGTCCAAATATTCTGCAGTAAGTGGCTTTAATGCTCTTGTTTCTTTTTATTATATTAGAATATCTTGAATGCAGCAGTTACAGCTACCATTGAAGGTCCATACACTGATGTTTGTGTTTTATTTGTGTGAAAAAAATCCAAACTAAAAGCTACAACCTTAAAAAAAACGACAAAAGCTGCAATTTTAAGTTGGATTCATTACTTACTTCTCACAAATCAAGATATTAAATTAATAATCTTAAATCATTGTGTAGTTTTTATTACTAGTGGACAGAACATGGTCGAAGGTGTATATGACTTTTTTTTTTTCTCATGTCAGTGTAATTAACCTCTTAAAGATTTATAAAATGAAGAAAATAAAATAAAAGACCTGTTAATGTTTGCATGCTTTATACTCTGAGTGTAAACCAAATCATATAGGTCTAAATTAAGTCTATGTAGAGCCAGTTATTGTTGAGGCTATAGCCAGTCATTTATGAGACATTAAGTGAACTATTCTTTCCCTACACGCCCGTATATTACTACTTCTATTAGGTTGTAAAAGGTTGCAGCAAAGTGAACGCAAGAGACGGACTATAATGTTCTTTTTACTGAAGATAGTGCATGCCATTTACAAACCAAGTAAGCAATTATTGGCTGGAATGATGAGGTCTCTGATTCACTGCGACAACTCCATTGTCTCGAGCTGAAGGGATGTAACTGTGTGCTCCAGCTTGAGTCCAGGGTCTCCTCATGCGCCCTCAGGGAATTAAGAAAGGTAACTTTGCCTGTCTGACCTCAGACTAAGAGAATTCCAATCTCTTACCGTTACTAAATCTTTATCTTCACACAGGCTGTATAGCTTCGCCTCTCTTGAGTTATAAACTGTCGGCCTTTCTGCTAGTCCCATAGTCATCCAGCCGTTTTATTGTCTCAGTGGGGGTACAGAGTTCAGGCAGCAGTCATCCCCAAAAACAGAGGTGAACTGTTTAGAGAAGCATCTTGGCTACTGTGCTAACTTATCATTCAGACCTGTCAAGGCTTTGAAGGAGCACAAAACAAACACAGGGTGGATTCTTCATTGTATACTAGTTGTAGATTTTAGTGCGCAGACACGTTTGTCTAACTAATAAACAAAAGCTCTTGTTGCACTTGTTGAAAGTAAAAAAAATATTGACCTCTTTATCTCAAACAAGCAGATAATTTGTCCTTTGATACACCATCTTTACGGTGTAAAGATCATTGGAATGGAAATGTTAGCATAAATTATCAATCAAATGTAAATGAACCATAATTAACTTTTAACATCATCAGATCAGATCTTATGAGCTTATTATTATTGGATGACTATATTTGTAATATTCATACTTTTGCATGGCTCTATTCAAATCTTTCCTACTGTGTTTTCATACTTATTATATATTCAAACTTCTGATGGCTGTATAAGTCTACATTATTCATAAATTCTCTAATAGATGATTTATGAATTTTCAAAATTTGCTGAGATTTATGTTTCAGATGTACGTTATTTTTTTTTTTTAATCAAACAATCTTTCAGCCCTCCAGAATAGCAGCCTGTTGGCAGGGAATTCCTAAATGTAGCCAGAGATTTAGCAAACAAATTAGACCCAATATGAGTCTGTGTTGATAACTATAGTAAAGTATTTGTATTAGAGAGGCAGGTGGCAGCCAAATGAACAAAGTCGTTTCGTTTCAAAGTCATAAATCTACAGGATATTCAGTTGATGCTACAGCTTTTCACACACCAATTAAAGTGTATTTTGACTGCTGATGCAGGATTTAGTTGCAGTTTGTTCACAGTGATGTCACGCAGGGGTGGATCTCTGGTTGCAGTGACAGGAGGAGACAACTCTTGTCTTCTGAAGACAATAACAGCAGGATTAGCCTTGACTTTTTTCTTTAATTGTGAAACAAATGGATGTTGAATCTGTTTGCCACTGTCTGTTCTACACTGCCTATTTCTCAGCTGAAGCTTCAAACGTGCACGCACGCACGCATGCACGCACGCACATTCTCACACACACACACACACACACACACACACACACACACACTATTACTGACTGGAGCAGGTTAAGGCAGGACACAGCAGATAAGCTCGTGGCACACTAGAATGTAGGCCACTTTTAGTTGGTTAGAAGAAAATCAGCCCTTTAGAGGATACAAACATAGAATCCTCCAAGAACTTAATTTCTTCTTTCCAGTATAGCAATTGCCTCTTTTAAAGCCATGGAAAGCACACTGTACTGTAAACATTGATGAAGAGGCTGATGTCCTAGAAATGCAAAATGGTTATAGCAATGCCCAGGAATTATAGCGATGCCCAGGACTACGTTTTCTTAACAGAGCAATTGGTCAGTGGTGTTGTATTATCTTCATATCTTCCAAATATCCATTGGCTTGCTTTGTCATTTCTACATGCCATGTAGTAGCTGGTTGCCATTGTCATCATGGCAGACTGGGAGCCGGGGAGAGGACGCCAGCGCTGTGCCAGTTGGCTGAAGTAGTGAAAACACAAGGCAGACACAGCACCATTCTAATCTTTATCGTTCCAGGCACGAAGGTCACTTTTGTGGCGATTGCTGTTTTTGTGTCCCATTAGTCATAAGACAGATTCCGTATACTATGTATGGATCTATAAATCTTCCTACAGTAGACCATAACTCTTACTGCTTTTCATCATGTGTGTATTTAACTGAGTTAAGTATGAGATTCAGCCCATGTACACCATTAAAATTAAAAAAATAAGGGAAAATAGATTAAAGAGAAGTTATACAGACAAGTTTATGTAATACTGGGTAAGCTAGAGCCACTCAAACAGGACATGTACAATTATATTATAAGGATGTAAATGCACATCTAACTTGTAACATTTCTCTTGCTTTTTTGCAAGAGTTATATAATGACAACAGATGGTAGGGATGTTGTTTTTTTATTTGAGTGACAACTATTCCCCTATTCTGTTAAAACCAAACAAATGCTGCTTTCTTTTTTGTTGTGCTGCATTCACTGTAGCTCTCAACAACCTTAAGTTATTCTATAGCTTTATCAGTTTTCATGCGGCTCTCCAGCCTGTGGACCTATCCTCCTGGTGGTGCTTTGCTTGGTAGACAATAGTCCTGCAAATATCAGGGGCCAAGTCATTATCTCTTGCTCAGCAGGTGTAGACATTATTGGAGTGTTGAACTAATGATATGTAATGAGCTCTCTGTGACACATGTCTAGCCATGTCTTACTATCATGGGGCCCATTAATAGATAACAGCATCATAATTAGCTTCGTTGGGAAGCCAAACCTAAGCTTATAAATGTAACAAACTAAATTTAAGTTGCGTGTGCAGTTTCACGTGCTGTGTGTTCCTGCACTGGGCCACAAAGTTTATTAATCTGGCTTTTACTGTGTTTTAGTGCATTTAGTTTGTGCATCAACACGGTGATGCTTACATACTGTCAGAGCACTGATACTAAACATAGTCTTCACACAAGTGCCCTTTCTAAATGTGCACATGTGTAATTGTAACGACTTCTTTTTTTAAACAAACACCAAGAAATTTATTCCAGGACTAACAGAGGGGATGAGTCATTATTTGTTAAGTGTTTTCAGTGTACTCAGTAAATTTAAAGCCCAGGACACAAATACATGGCTGTCTTCAAAATTTATATTGGAAATGGTTTTGATGTTGTACCCCACTGCAAACACTTTCAGCCTTGTGCAGGTTTCCTAGCAACAGCAAACAAAGGCAGGACCCATCTCAAGTTTCCCGTGGAGCGGCCAGTCCGGCGTGCCTTTGATCTTGACTGGGAAAATAGCTGAGTGGGCACTACTCGCATTTGTCTTTCATTTACTCCAGCCCCCCCGCCCTCCTCCCAAAATGTTCCCTGAAACAGCCAAATCTTCATCTGTCCCCAGCAACCAACACCCCTCCTGGATAATCAACCATATCGAGGGAAGTCATTGAAGCACTACAAAGTTTAGTCGAAATTGGACGTGTTTTGTTTTGGAGCATAGTCGCTTCCTTTAGAAGGCTATCATTTGTGGTTATGCTGTGTACGAAAGTGAGGTTGTAAACCAAGAGGGTATTTTATCCTTTGTTTACATTGTCTCAATGTAGTCGTACTGCAGAATGTATCAATCTGTGTCCCGGGACTTTGAGATGAAAGCCTTTATAAACACATAACGTACCTTTCACCCTGCCTTTGCAAGTGTTTCTACAGGCCAACCGAAGACTGGGCACACGGTGCAGCTGATGTGTATTTTAAAAGTCGTGTGGCTGCGACAGAGTGCTCCTATTTTGAATTCCACGTTTAAAAAGTAGGCTACACACAGGAAAAATAATATTTTGTGCTCGGTTTTCTACGTGCTTGATAACGCTTTCTAAGTAAGTCCCAGGAATCTAAATATAAATAACTCCCCCATTCAATGCATAAACACGACCAAGGAGAGATAGGGCAATGTGCTGTATCTTAGGGCTATTGAATATTATCTTACTCCAGTGCTTTGCTCTGCTTTCATCCAAAACAGCTCAGACTGCTCTGGAGATTTAACAAATTGAAGTGTTTCACACTGTTTTGGTGTAATTTACAGTAATTGATGTTTCCATCTAGTGCCGAGGCCTTCTAAAGCAATTGCTTGTGTTTGTAGGAAGACATGCAGCCCAGTGGGGTGTATTGACTCAGGCTGTTGACTAATACTGCTCTATTGGCATGTTTTAATGCTCTCCCATTGTTTGACTTAACAGACTCCTCTGTAAAGCTAAAAGTACACCCCAAAACAGCTTAAGATGGGGATCAGAGTATGTTTTATACGTTTTTTTTCACACTGCTTTAGCTTTGAAATGGAAGTAAACAAGTTTTATTTTGGTGTGAATGGGTCATCATGGGTTGTCTAACCTAGTTCTCTAACCATACTTGTGATCTGACCCGTTTCTCCTGTTAATCACAGCAATGATTGTAGTTTTCATAAGAAGAAGAAAACATTGAAACACAATTAGCTTTTAATGACGTGTACAGAACAGCGGTGGCAGGCTGGGTTCTTTTGTTAATAACCCATATTTACTTTAAGAGTAGCCTGGTGTAAGTGTTTCAGCAAACATTCTATATTTTACATTGGTATAATATGTGTTCACATCCTTATCTAAAGTAAAAGTAGGCGTAAAAATACTTCATTTCATAGTCCAAAAGTATTCTCCGCTAAATGTATTTCAATATATAAATAATAATTTCCCTCTGAAATGTAGTGGGGTAGAAGCAAGAAGTTGCACAAAATAGAAATACTCAAGTAGAAGTACCTGTACATTGTAAATACAGAAGTACAGTACTTAAGAACTGTAAGTGTACTCAGTTACTTTCCACTGCTGCATATTCAACATAATAATATGCATACCAGAGATTCATATGAGGTTTGTGTATTTAAAGGTATATAAACAGACATTTAAAAACCAGGCAGGTAGTGTTTTCTTCACCAAATATGTTTTGTCATGAGGGACTCTGATGCACAACATCAGAGATATCATGAGGAATAATAGTATATTATGTGGTGAAATATTTTTGATTGAAAGCTCAGATGCATTTAAAAAGTCAGGGAAAAGCTAGTAAGTGGCCTTTCAGTTGAGAGTATCTTGTAAAACTGTTTCCAAGGTGAAGAATGAACTTTCACGCTCAGTATATTTTAATGATCAACATATTATATTCCATATTATCTCTCAGAGCTATTTTGGCTTTGTGTCTCCTGCCTGTACACCAGCTGATAGCTTTTTTTGCTGCCAAATGTCAGCTGCAATTTAACATACTAATATCACATTTCTGTGAAGGTACGTGTAAACACACACACTGCAATTTGTCAAAATGCTGCAAAAGATTTGACATGGCTGTGTTTTGCTAACAATATTTCGTGTGAGTGTTATTTGTGTATTTTTAAGCAGCCTTTAGAGAGAAGAAAACACATATTTCATGTGTTATAGAGATGCTTGTTTGTGAGGTTAAACTCGTCATAGCTGGATCCTATTTTGATTTGTCAAAGCAGAGCTGCAGAACAGCAGGTTGTTCCATTCCTTCGTTATCCTTGTGAGCGAGTAAGGTTTGGGTTGTTACATGTGAGCGCTACCTTTACCTGCCTGTATCCTCCCCTGCATTCACTTTACACACTGAGAAGTCTTACATTTGTTACCTCACAATATTCAATGCTATGTAGTCGCATTGCTCAGCACAAGACCTGAGGCAGAAAGGTACACTGTGCCAGCATGACACAGGATGGTAAACAAAAGGTTGTGATCTACTACAGAGAAATTGAGGTGCTCAGATAAGCAGACTCGTACCTTTCAAGCAGTCTTGTGACCTGGGAAGGCCATTAAAAGGTTTGGTTTTACCTCTAACCTTCAAAAACTCTTTTCTAACTGAAAGGGTTCTTGTGGGTAGAAAAAAGAAACATTTGAAGCCGTCTCTCTCGCATAAACCCAACGGAACCCATTTTAGCATATTTATTTATAGCGTGTTTCTGATTCAAAATCCTGCGCAAAAAGGTTGTTGTGGCATCAAGGATCATCACATTACCCCTGACAAAAAATAAAGCATGTCTTCATGCTTGTCTGCACCAAACCCCACACAGAGTTCTACCCCTCTGATATAACTGCATGTGCCATCTGACTCTGACAATAATGTTGGGTGGAGAATATATTAATATCCTCCTGAGCCCTAAGCATGCCCATTTACTGTCACCTTTTAATTCATCCGTTTATATGCTTATCAAATATAGGTGTCCTGAAAGGTACTTTATGCTGGAACCATTTCAATATTTAGCCGTACTGTAGCAGAAGGGTGAGGCTAATTTTCTCTGAAAGTATCATATCAGCATATGTTCAGTCATATAAATTTGCCAATTTGCTATTTTTTAAAGGCAGAACTTAAGATGATGTTAATGCTGGCTGAGCTCAGAACGGCCTCATCTGATTCATTTTGGAATTACAGACCCTAGAACTGGTTACTGACACTGTAAATGGAGTTGTGGTGATGGGCAGTGTATCTAGGAAACAAGAATATACTTTAAAGAATATGGGCCATGTTATTTGCATATGAATATTTGTAAAATCTCAGCATGTGAAGACACACGTTTTTTATGATGTTGATATTTTGCGGTTTGTAAACATTTATGTTTCAATATAACTTTCAGCCACCAGTAGCAGCATTGAGGACAACAGAGCATCACCCTGCAGTGCACAACAGAATCTTTAATTTTCACAACAACCATTTAATACAATAATAATTGTATTACCCACAGATTTCTTCTGCTAGGTGTGCTTGTTCTAGCAGAAGACACTTCTTCATCTCCAGTATGCGACCCGCGTGGGACCACAGCATGAGCAATGAGCTCACGATTCAATAATAATCACTTAGATTCCATTTTAAATGGTTGGTTTACCCAAATAACAATAAATAAATAATATTGTTTTCATTTGCCTCTAGCGATTTGTAGCCATGCAATGAGATTTAGCTCTATTTAGGCATGTTTTGAGATATCTATCTTATCTCATTTACATTTAAAGAAAAAAAATGTAAATAAAGCAATGCCTTTTTACAGAAACAATGGCCCTGTTACTCTGTATAATCCAAAAACCTCAAACCCCTGTGAAATGTTTTCAGTGGAACTACTTTATATTGAAGATAGAATAGTCCTGTTCAATCGGTGGAGGCAGAAATCTCTCAAAACCCAGACAAATTAAACCAAAACTATCTATCGCTAGATGTCTTAAGTTTTTTTCTTTTTGTGAACTCAGAAGCCACTCACTGCACCGTAACTTGTTCAGTATTCTGTCCCTCCTGGGTCGACAGACTTCATTCATTACTTGAGAATAATAATCTTGCTTTGATGGACCATATTGTTCCTGCAGTCCTGTGAGTTACCTTAAAGTCTCTGTTCATTTGCAGATGATTTGGTCCCAGTCACTCTACCACCAGATTGCAACAGAGATCAGTTTAATTTTTGTCTGTGAAAGAGGATGTTTCAGTGTGGAGGTGTTTCTAATTTGACATTGCCAAACCCACCTACACTTTAACAATGTGTCATAATATGAGTGTAGACCATTGTAGTGGCAGCTGCAGTTAAGTTTTGCATGACATATAAAACCTATAAAATTATAAAATATGTTAACACCAACTTTTAGAGGGTTAAGCATGCTGTTTATCGTTTTCTGCGTTTCTGGATTTTCTGAAATGTAGACTTCTACACAGAAACAAGAATACTATAGATCATTGAGGTCTGCAATAACTTTAACCTAAGAATATCTTTTTTTTCACCTCCATGGCTCTGTGTTGAGTTTCTTATCCATTTCAAAAAGTTTCCACTGGAATCTATAAAAAATGTGCAATGCTCGCATGGCTATTTAGAGTAATGCAAAGATATATTACACCATCTCAATCTGTGTCAGCCTATTTGCTATATACACTTGGAAGCTGTCAGTGTCTGTTTGTGCCATATAGAATTATCACCTCTTAACTATATGACATTTCTGGAGAGAGAAAAAACAATCATGGCACAGACGGAGTGGGGGTGGGGTGGCATTTGTCAATGCTCTCATTGGGGTTCAAAAGTAGAATGTAAAATGTCTGTCTTTGTCTAATCCAACACGTTTTATTTTTGTAACTGCGAAATCTGTTCAGGGACCCCAACATTTTTTCCAACTGTCAGGGTGTCATTTGTCAGAAAAAAGTGAAACTCATATCCCACCCCCAGTCCTTCTGTATGTTGTGAGGTTATAGCTGTTTCAAACACACAAGGTGGGGGTGTGTGTAAGGGACACACACATTGACATGGCGACTTGTCACCTCAAACACACACACACACACACACACACACACACACACACACACACACACACACACACACACACACACACACACACACACACACACACACACACACACACACACACACACACACACACTTCATGGTCATTTTGCCCTGCAGAAAGTGCTTTCGCTGATCTTCTGCCTTCCTCTTTGACACTGTTATGCCCTGTAGCCTCACCCTCCATCAGTGAACGATGATTTTTTAAGGAACCAAAGCCGTTGGACTAGCAAGAATTGTCCCTCATGATTGAGATGTCATCCTTCAGGGCAGCCCCTTGCTCTTTAGTGTCTCATTTTTTTCTTCCCTCTTCTTCTTGTTCTCCTCCGCCTCCTCCTCCTCCTCCTGCTTCTTCTTCTTTCCTTTACCGATGGTTTCTCTCTGCCAGCAGCCTGCACAGTTAGGCCATCGAGCCGTTAATGAGTCCCAGCACTGATAATGAAGCCACAGAGGTGGTCTGAGCCAGTGTGGCACAGGAGCTGGAGCACAGAAGGAAGGTAGATTAGGATAATTACCTGGCCACGGGGGAACGATGAGTAAGATGTGTCACTTCCTCGATCGACGAAGGAGCAAGTGCGATATAATGAGGTGCAGACACCCTTTGCTCAGAAAGGGAAAAAAAAGAAGAAAAAAAAGAAAAGTGAGTTCCTAATGATCAAAATGTGAAATTATGCATTTTTGATTTTGTTGTGACACTGATTGCGCATTCTCTGTTTTTGCAGGTGTTGTCCACATCCCTCACGTATGTATGTATTTGTTGTTTATGTAGCTGTGCTTTAGGTCTCTCACACATACTGTACGTAAGTCCTAAATATACCCACACACAGAGACTTTGAAGAGCCTATGAGGTCAGGTTTTAAATTATGGTCTGCACCCACACCAAGCTTTCTCTCCCCACTCCTGAAAATCCATTTTCCACACAATGCATTTCAAATGAAAGCAGCGTCACCATAACACGCCTTAGGAAACATTAAGCCATAGTGCAGTACTTTCATGTATGATAGCATAGCCCCTGTATGCTTTGATGTGCTCACTTTTTTAATGCTTTATTAATAATAACACACTGGCTCCTTCTCACACCCACATCAGCTTCTGGTGCTCCTTTTTCTCATCCTGAACAACATCCCTCACTCCTTCCAAGCCTCAGCTCCTTCATCCCTCCCCAGCCCCTGAGCCTTGTCTCAGGATTGGCCTGTTTGTGTTTGGGAGGGGGATTAGAGGGAAGGACATGGGCTTTGAGATGAAGAGAGTGACAAAGACCTATCAGAGGGCAGAGAGTACGGAGCGCTGCATCACCATTGGTTGCTGTGGTAATCAGACACGTCTTCATTTCTTCCAGCCATCCTCTCCGAAGTGCCCAGCTTTCATTTCCACGCCCGGGGAGGGAAGCAGGGAGAGGAAGAGAGGAGGGGGTCAGGATTAGAGTTTCTGTTTGTGCATTTAAGTGTGTGTGTGCACGTGTTTGCTTGCATGTTGTGTGCAGTAAACATCTTAGATATACAGAGGGATGAGCGCGTAGACACTGAGCACTCACCTTCTCAAGGCTGGCCAAAATACAAATGCTGGAACAGTTTAGTGTCGTTCTAGCTGAATGGGATGTTTGACTCATAGATATGTAAAACCTACTTAGGATACAAATTTCTCTCATTATTTTTTTTTCCCACATATTGTGCATTAGTGTCACAGGCAAAGGTACCCCAAAGAACACAAATGCCAATGTTTTTTTTTTTTAACAATTTCAAAGCAATGTCGGCAATTTACTGGATACACTTATAGCAGCCTCTCCACATTCACATGCGTGTGCAGATGTGCACAAACATCTGCTGAATTAATGTCTGCTTTTGTGTTTTCTTTTTATTCTTTGTTCCTGTTTGATGTTTCTTTCCTCTTTCTGTTGTGTAGCATCATTAAATCTTGATGTTTGTTATTATAATTTCAGTCCACAACTTTTGCAGCAGTTTCTCGAGTCATTTAAATGCAATATGTGGTTGTGTTCTGTAAATTAATTATACTAAAGCAACAATTTTCCATTTCTTTCTAAATGTGCTCTGTGCAGCTAAATCTCCAAAAGCTCTACATGGATCTGCATGTATTTATTTTGTCATGTGTACCATACTGGCATGTATGCACACTCACCAATTAGTCAGTGTTATGCAATGTTTTATACACAGATTTGACAGCATTCTGCAGTGGAAATCCTTCCTAAAGTTCTCATATGATGCCTGTTGAGCTTGTTGTGCACCAGACTGTTGTCAGTATTTGCCTGCTTGTTAGGATGCAGCCAGTTGACTCTGGCTGTCTGAGCAGTGATATGACTGAGAGCAGTGGGGCTGGGCCCCAGCCGACTCCGCTCTCTTCCTCGTCCATAATAGACCTGCGTGGTCTGCAGACTCTCTGGGTTCACCTGGCTCCCCTCCCTGCCATCTCTGGCCAGATCAATCGCCTAGGCCGTCCTAGCACAGAGATCAGGGTCATTTTAAAAGGCCTCTTGCCCACTTCCTGCCACCTAGTGTTCCATTTCAGACAAAGGGTACATTTCCTTTCCATTCCCTCCACCCTCCGTTGCCCTTCTGTAAACAGGTTAAGGACATGGAGGCGGTACAGCTCCTCTCTGTGATCTCCTTCAGCCTCCTCCCCAGTTGTCCACAGAGTGAGAGATCAGTTCCATCTAAACACCACATAATCACAAACCCATTTAATGTAAAAAAAAAAAATTGTTGGCCTAAGAAAGCAGACCTCTTTACATGGAAGCGACTTGGTAATTTTTGGTTACCTTTACCTTTGGTTACAATCTTTTTTCATGGACTGGCAGGTGTTGAGTGGACTTAAATCTTGTATACAGTGCATCCATAAAATATTCTACATTAAGTGAGAAAAAACTACACACGGAGCATTATTATTCATTCATATGATATATTTTTATTCAGACATCATTACATTACAGTATGATATAAAAAAAAATAAGGTAATGGTTTATAATGATGCATTAAATTAAGTGAACTTGTTGGCTCTCACTTGAAACATGTTTCATTATTAACTGATCAACAGATCTGCTATGGTATGAATCTCATTCCCTGTTGGTCAAGTCACAAATGGCAGGGCTATTGAACACACATTTTTCTCCATGAGGACTGTTGGACAATTAGCTCCAAGAATACATATTAATCAATCGAGATTTTTGAGTCTGTTTATAAAGCCCAGACATTTTTTTTCCCTCCAATACATTAGCAGATCTCAGTATGTCCGCTACTCTTGTGAACAGGGATGAGAAGGAGATAGAGGGAGAGGAAATAAAGGTCTGATGAGTTTGGCAAAGAGAGGATGGAGGCTGAGACAGATGGCATGAAGTCTGCAGCACTCTGGCGTAGCTCGCCTGGTGCTAAAATCCTCCTCTCTCACATTCCAACAAATCCTACCAGGAGGCTGGGGAGTCTGTCACACCACTCCAAGGATCCACACGGCTCTCTTCACCCCCCTCCTCTCTCCTCCCCCTATTTTGTCGCCCGGGCCCAACCGAGCCTCTGACCACTCTGTATCATATTTTATCCTCACATATGTATACATTCACACATTAACATGTATAGAGGTTGACCATTACAGGCCTGGTACGATAAGAATCACCAGGGGGTGCAGATATGACCAAACACCGTCTGACTGCTCTTATGGAAAGGAACCAGGGGGGCTTAATTGAGAGAGGTGGCCTTTACTGACACTCCAGTATAAGAAATCTTATTCAGTAAACACTAGGCCAAATCACGGGGGAACTGTACAATCCATTTATATCAGAGGAAGAAGACATAAGAAGCTTTTTGATTAGTTTCACCACAGCCCGCATCAGCCCATGGTGTTGAACAAAAACACTGTAGCCCAATCTCAATCCAAACATGCACTTCTCAGACCCATATTCCAAGGCTCCCTGTGGGCATACTATCCTGAAATGGACAGTAAAATGTAACTGTGATTACACACAAAGCACAAAACCAACAACTGGATCATGGGCTCTACGTGACATCTTCATCTCCAAACACTGAAGATATCCTTTGAATTTCTGAAACACACTTTCTTTTACATCTTAAAGTGGTTCATCTAATAAGAACAATCTAATTTATTTTACACTGTGCTCTCTCCCCATGTCTCTTTCTCGCTGTCTTTCTGCCTGCCTTCTGTTTGTTCTAATGAATGACTTCTGAGATGAGGTACTGCTGTGAGGAGGTCACGGGGGGGCTTCAGAATTACATTATTGTTAATGATAATAAAAAGAACAATCTGTGCTGAACCTCTTGGATGTCTTCTCTTCTCTCCCCATATGGAATGATTGTTTTATCTGCTATTGTTTTGAAAAGCTTTACATGTTTGAAATGAAGTCCATGCAATTAAAATGCACAGTAAATATGGTTTTGTGTTTTTTTATTATGCAGACATTTTTATTGACAAAAAAGGCTGATAAAAGGTATACAGTGGTGCACCATCTGGGTTACAAAGTAAACCACCAAGCACAACATCAGGCACCTCTTAGCAACATGGTGCAGCATGATAAAGATATATTCCCTACGGTAACATTTTAAGTGCACAACGAATGCAAAGAATGATCAAAATGCAAACACAAGTTTTAACTTTGACAAGGGTTATGCAGGAGTCGGGTTTTATGTTGATGTGACTTCAACTTTTACTGACAAAAGGTTACAGGAGTTCTCAGCTTTTGGTCCAACTCTATTCAATTTAAATTAAAGCAATAAGGTGGAATATCTTTATTCAAACAAAGCTGTCGCAGCATGCATTTGATATATGCTTATGTTTACACCAACACTAATAAGCACTGCATTTTCACAACTCATTGCAATGGAAAAACACATTGAAAGAGCTTTAGAAAAAGTTTTGAGCTGAAAACATAAACATATTCCACATAATAATGCACTTCGTAGCTCTGGACAACTATGAACAAGTTCCATCTTGCTATGCAGGTTTTCAACTCTAGTGCGAGCTGCCATATCAACATCTACTCAACACCAACGTGTTTGCTGGGGTTGTTAACATGGATCTGACATTCACAAGCAGATCATCAGTGACTTTATTTTCCGCCACCACAGAGATGGAGTTGCTGGCTGTCCTTCCTACGTGGAAGGGCAGCGTGGCGTCCCCAGGCTCATTGGCACTGCAGCTGTCACCCACAGGATGGGAAAGTGGCAGGGTCGATGGCTCCACGGCGTGGCTCCTGGCAGCATCTGTCCCTTCCTGGCCCGGTGAAAGGGCAGGGATGGGGAGCCTGGTCTCTCAGTGCATTGATCGAGGGCCAGCCCTCCATTAGCCACCGTCAGAGCTGAAGGTCAGCTAAGGCCAACGGATGGGTCCTGTGTGCGCGTCCTATGGAGTGACTTATTCTCACACCCAAGGAGTGAATCCTTGTCACTTTTGTCTGTACTGCCCCCTACTCCTGGTGGCCACATGACGATGCCTATTCCTCTCAGAATAGTAGACACCTCCCTGATGCGGGCTAAACTCGCTCCAATATTGTTTTTTTGTTTGATGTCAGCCACATTATGCATTATTGTTGCTTTTAGAGATATTACTATCTCCTGCCAAATTAAATGAGCCTTCCTTTTAATTTTCTCAAACAGAAATTGCTTAATAAATGAGCAGGCCCTGATTTGCACTGATGATCACACAGCAACACAATTGCCTCAAATTGCTCACCCAGAGATGGTGCACCACATCATGCTCATCACTAAGTGGCAACTACTGCCTGGTGTGGTTTACATTAATGCATCCAGGCTGTGAAAAGGGGGATAATTGTGGTGCTAAATGCTGTAGAGGCTGACAGGATCCATTTCTTGACTTGTCAAGGGCAGCAGTGATGGAGAGGGTTGTGCCGGGGTCTACACACAGAGGCAGATTATTATTTGCACCAACACCCATGCACACATGTGGGCACATAAGCACACACACACACACACACACACACACACACACACACACACACACACACACACACATAGGCAGACAAACTCAGCCACACTGCACAGAGATGATTGTCTCTTGCCTCTGTCAGGTTGTGCTTTTTCTCTCCAGCCATGGAGACCTCATCCTGGGAAATTGAGCAATTTCTGATTGAAAACAGTGACGGTAATTAGAGCACTCACTATTTGTAAGCACTTGGCATTGCATTAGTATGCAAAGCTGGCAGCCAGCTTATCTTGGGGAAAACGTTTGTTTCCTTAATTGCCCTCTTAGGACAAAAGTGAAGGGGGTGGGTGGGGAGGGAAGAGAGTTAAAATGTTAACGTGCTGCAGTAAGAATGGAGCCTGGTGTGTTGAGGGGATGTGACTCCCTGAACACAGGGGTTAAACTCTACTAATAGGCTGCATACAGCACACATGGGCACACACATGAACACACATACATATACACACAGGCACAGAGTAACAGTGAAGCACTCATACACCCACATATGGGCACACACTTGCGTTGGCACATGGGCACATGGAGGCACAGACAAAAAGACAACTATGATGAGCGCACACATTCCAGGACACACAATTAGGTACAATAAACTTCACTCCACTCTACTGTAAAAATTAGACATGTAAAAATAACCATTCACCAATGAATCAAACAACCCTGTCTTTAAATAAAGAATCCATGAAGGTGAAGAGTGGGAAATGAACTTTATTCTAATGGTTTAATAAATACTGTCTTTCAAATATACGGCACATATCCCAGAATACGCAAAATGATTCATCACCCTCTATCATCCATTGAATGTAAAGCTTTCCCTGCATTTTCCACAGCTTTCACTTCATCTGTATCATTAAACATGTTAAATCTGTAAGCTCATTCCTACATGGCCTCTGTCACACTTATGGTACTTCTCTTACTGTCACTTTTCGAGGGGAGGAAGAGATGAATCTTTCATGTCAAATTCTGCATTATTTTGCTGGAAATCTTCTCCTTATCATGTCTTCACAGTAAGATGCACGTGGAAATCTTAACTGGACCCTGATGGGATCAAAACAGAAATGTTCCCACATGGAAATGTTACTTTAGGATTCAGGTATGCAAAGATGCTATTTCTTTCTTTTTTTTTTTTTTTTTGCACCAGTGACTCATGCTGCATTGTACTTTGAAGTAGTTGCTGAATTACTTTGATTTCCCCTGATTGTTGTACAATGGTATATCTCAGAGGAGCAGATAATGAGACATTCTCATTTTCACAAAACACAGAGGAAATGTTGTATAATTAAGACTTATGCAAAGACAGGTGGGCATATTTACTTTTAATAACCACCTGTGCACATGTATGGAATCAGTTTTCACAATAATGAAAATAACAGAGGGTTTCCTGATTTTTTTTGTTTCACAATTTTTCAGCATCGCTCTTGTTCCTCCACGAAAAAGACAAACTTCGGTGTGAAGCCTTATTCTTTCTGAAAAACTATAATGCAACCATAAATGAAATGGCTTGTTAATCTGCATGTTGAAGACAATTTCACTTAGTTCAAACCTTCCCAATGTAATAAGGAGTGTGATGTGTTTATGTCTGTTTTGTAAAAAAAGAAAAGAAAAGAACAAGAAAAAACATTTAATGAAATATAAGAAACTGTGATGACCCGTTGAAATGTTCTCTTTGAAGAGGTTATCACCACATGTTGAAACTCCTCTGTCGAAGTCTAATCCGTTTACTGACAAACAGACACAAAGACGCAAAATCATTTCACATTAAGCAGAATCAAAGTCAGTCAGCGCGAGCTTCCGGGCGATCTAAAGTGTAATAGAAACTGAATTGAAAAGACAATATGTGGGTGATACATATTTTTTAAAAACTGCAAACGCCAGTGATGCTAAATGTTTGTTTTAATCATAATTATGACTATAGTTTACTCCTTGGACAATGAAAAGTGCCGTAAGAGGTTGATTTCCTAATCGAAATATGACAATTAGCTATAGTTTGGATGAAGTGAATATAATTTACATGAATTAGTGTTTGCCTTGTGTAACAACGGGTCAGTGGTAGACAAAAACAAGAAGATATAACGTAGTTTGATGTCAAGATTGAGCGTCTGGAATACACGTTTGTACAGTTTAGCTTATGTGTTCTAAATAAACATAGTCCGTCATGATGAAAATAAATAGCAGCCAGGTTTAAATTACACACAGCAAATTATTATCAAAATAATAACAAGAACGCAAACGAAATGGCAGACACAAGTAAGGCAAAAACACTTAGGCCTATGTGAAAAAAAGAAAGTTGTCATTTCTACATTTCAGCTGAAGCAAAATGAACAGAAGCCTCGATGCTACAGGTGATGAATAATGACGAAAACATATCGCCCAGAGTGGGGCCTTTAGGCCTGCTGATGTACTTTGGCTACTAAGCTTCCTATAAAAACAAAAATCCGCATTAAGACTATTTTCAAACCAGCTTTACTTTAGTCACTAAAATATTAAAAGGGTCATGATGTTACATATAGGTCAATTCCATATTAATTGGTGCCCGATGAAACAAAGTTTCCTCTTTCTTCTCAGAGATCTGTTGCATCTCATATTCACAATAATGCAGCAGAAAGTGGAGAGAGTAAAAATATAAGTTTTACGAGAGAAACAAGTTGATTAAAAAAAAAAAGATGGGACTGCATGCTTTCTGCAAAGTTTGCAAAAATAAAAGTACAGAATTTTAAAATAACATCAAAATATAGTCTCTTCAAAACCACCTGAAAGGCATGAGGGACAGTTGACAGTGAACATCGCACTTCCTTATTCCTAATTATTTGGATGTATCAAATTATAAAGATTGATATGAAGATAGGATACATTCTGGGGACGTTTTAATTAGCCACGGCTAATAAACCAGTCGTTAAAATTGTCTGGCTTAATTGGTCCAAATACTGCAATTATTAAGAAATATGTGCAAATGTTTATATTTACACCTCGGAATACAGCATGCGCGCACTCACGTGCACACGCGGCGGGTGGGCTCTGAGACTGTGTGGCTGTGGAGGATTGTGCAACATGGTCACATTTCCTGATAAACGTCATGTCACTCAAATCAATCGTTCATGCGTCTGTTGATTATTTTTGATTCGATAATTATCAGTCTGCGGTTCAGCAGTTTGCTAAACAAATTCCAGGCGCCATGTGATGCGTTTAAGACATCAACAGGATGTTTTTCTTCTTCTTTGTGAACTACAACGGAGGGCTCCGACTGAATTCAATGTTTTTTGCATTTTGCCAAACAAAACCTGAACTAACTCAGTGATGAATGCTGTGCAACTTCAAAAGGAGTCCCCATTTAGATCATCTCCGGCTGAAGGTTTGGGAATATAAGACTTCCTTAAAGTTGTTAGGGCCAAAATGGCTTTATGAGAGTTGAATCAGTGTCCGTGTGTACACACCACAACAAAAGCAGAGGCTAATCCACCTAATTCACACAATGCACAGGGCCCTGCTTACATGGGATATACCCACAGAGGGCCTCTGTTTCGTCTCCCATACATTTCAGACCGGACAGAGGTAGCTACTGTTTTTTTCACTCTCTCATATGCGAATGAAAGCAACGTGAATGAGCATATCTGCAAGCAAAGCAGATAGAGTGGCGTTATACAGAAAGAGCATAAATATGAATTAATTTACAAAGAGCCTCAGCATCGTTCACTTATTGCTAATTGTCACCCTTTCACACCCGTTTCATAAAGCCACTGCTCACTAAGATAAATAATTCCAAATATGTCAGAAAGTCTACTCTGCGAAATGTGCAAAGTTTACCTCAGTAGCCTACATTTATTATACTGTGTAACTGTAGGCTAGTTATACTTAAAACAAGACTCGATAGTAACCAATAGGCATATCACAGGTATGACCATCAAATGATTGAGTCCAGGCCTTTTTTATTTTTTATTTACTAAAATAAGGTATAGGCCTAGGCCCTAAGTGAGAGAACTTTCGATGCAGCACCGGAACACATCACACAGACGAACAAGGAAGAATTAACCTAAGGGATTAGGCTTCATGCATTTATAACCAGAATAAGGTGCACTTGTTGTTTTTGAACGCATAGCAGGCTACTGAAGCCAAGACGTTGTTATGAGTCTAATTTGATTGAATTACAAAAGGCATCTAATTTGTACCATATGACTTTAAATGCACCAATAATCTATCCTATATTTAATCCCATTATTTACAGCAGCAAGCCAAGTTTAAGTTACAGGGTACTGTAATATTAACAACATGTTTTTGATCTTTTAACTTTTTTCCATCCCCCTGTTTATGATTTCCACATATAACCTCAAACTACTGCCAATCAGTCTTCCCCACAATCACTTGAATCAGTTTCCACAATGTCGTTTTTAAAATTTTGTTTTTACAAATATAGCCTAATATAAATATATCAATATTAAAAAATATATTCCCATCATTTATTTCTGAGTGGTCTTAGAGTACACACATTTGTGTGGGCAAATCTAGGCTATTTTAACAGATTATACAAGATTTTTTTTTATCTAATTCACTACTAAATAAACACAAAATAATGAAGCACTGCATTTTCCTGCGATTATAAATTCATATTCAAGATGTTTCCGATTTCTTTTCGTTCTCCGTTTTGGAGACTTCTTCAAACTGTCTCTGCGTTTAACACTGAATGCAGCATTGTCTTTTATGTCTTTTCAGCTCAATCACCTATTGACTATTTAGGCAAATTAAGAGTTCTGTCAGCTGCGTCTTTTTTTTATTATTACTTTCATTACAGTCGTAGATTTCCTGTTTATTTGGCTTCGAGCCCTTTATGTCTTCGCCGTCTGTAGGTGCGTTTTACTGTTTCCATAATAGCATTTTTCCAGAAGGGGTAATTACTTTGGCACAGCCAGGTAAATTCCCCCGCTAAATTGAAAAATTGTGCTTTAATCCTCCCTAAATCCCAATTCTCAGGACACGGAGATGTGAGCAGCGGAGGAGTCATGTGGAGCTGCGGTTTCTCTTCAGGTGAGCGACGCGTCGCGGGGAGGATCTCCTCTCACCGTAATAAGCATAAAACAAGATTAGGCTAACAGATCTTTATCACTTAGCGTTTTCCCCCTTACAGAACAGCAACTTCACAATCTCAGCTTCTGATAGAAAATGGTCCATAATGAGCAAGAAATTAATTGTGTTTTTGTTAATGAATAATCAACATCCCTGCATGTTTTCCAGGGGTTTCATACCTTTAAGAAAAGAGCAGGTGACGTTGTTCATGTAAAGGAATCAGAAGAGGCAGTGGTGCTAGGTTCTTGATATCTTTGTTTTAAATGATATTTGAAGAAGAATAGTCTCTTATTCAAAATAAAATCTTTTTCTTCTTATTAACAAAACAAAATCATGATTGATCACAACCAAAATCTAGATACCAGTTTTTATTGCAGGAGTAAAAACTGGCAGAAGTTTCAACATTCCGCTTGTCATGGTGCTGCCTGAATTTACCTTCCTCGTATCTTTAATTTGTAGTCACCAGGAATAAAAGACTGAGTCTCAGCTCTGGCAGCTCCCATGTCACTCTTTGCAGGAGTGGGTGACAGAGAACAGCAGAGGCTGATAGCATGCTAAAATCGCTTCACTAGAGACCCTACATCAAAGTAGACCAAACCTCATATTGAGTGAACTTTTAAGCCAGAAAGACTGTGTGACATCAGAGCACCTAAAATGTGACTGTCATGTTTTTCAAACTTCGCTGAACACAGCCTCAAAGACTTGAGAAGTATTCAACACACACACACACACACACACCACACACACACAAACACACACACACACACACACACACACACACACACACACACACACACACACACACACACACACACACACACACACCTAAGATTAGCAGTCTTTGTCTTACAGGAACCTCAAAGACCAATTAGAATGAGAGATGGGTGTGACGAGTTTGTCAAAAATAAGATGATAGATATCACTTTGGCAGTGAGCAAACATGGCTGGGGATTTCACTCCAGCGTAGTCATTGACAAGGCACTGTCAGAAAATGTGTCATCTTCAGCAGACCTGCCAGTTGACAAGGATGCAGCTTGGGATTGAGACTGATCAATTCCCAAACTGCCAACAAGACATGGCTCTGATAGTATTTTGTGAAGTAAAAAAAGTACTGCTTGCTTGGATACATTGTCAACTTTTTACGTGCATCACAAGCCTGAACTGTCCCAAATCGTCGTGCAGCAAATTTGAGCAAAAAAAAAAAAAAAATCTGTTATATTTATCCATGGTTAACCTTCTGACATTTCTGTTTGGACATACTTACAGAAGTGGCGTATAGTGCACATGTCTGGTTTTGTTGTTTAATGTACACCAATTCAACACGTCTAATACTTGAGCTAGTCTTCGGCCACAATTTCTAAAGTGAAATCCGATACTCAAAGCACTTTCCCCTTCAAAGTAGTTTCCTGTTGTGCTTTGTGACCACAATAGTGTCAATCTTATACTTTCAAAGCCTCATCTCCGTGTCAGCTTTGAGTAGCTGTCTATACATGTCTGCGAATAGAGTCTAAGCTTTGATGGCTGGTCTGAAAGCAGTTGGGAACATTATGAAAAAATCCAAAAAGGAAAAACTATTTCTATTGATTTGGCTGCACGTGAAATTTGACCTGTGGTTTGTGAATTTGCTTTCTTAAGCAAAAAATTGTGTTTGATGGTTACAGAAACTCAGAAACATATAGGTATTAGGCTTAAAAGCATCGTGGGAGATAGAGGAAGGAAATTCCCCATCAACTGCAATTGACAAAAGGTTATCTCTAAATCTATAGATACCAACACTCAAGTTTGGCTCACACTGCATATTAAGCTACTTAGAATGAGCAGCATGTAGTGTCAACATTTGCTGCTGCCAGATGTTAATGTTTGAGTAGGCCTATTTGCTGCTTTTCTTTCTTTGTATAATTTAAAACCAACCAATACCTTTAGCATTTGGAGACAAAACAAGTATCTTTAGATAAAGCCCTCAAATTTGTAATGGGCATTTTCAAAAATCAATTAATGGAAAGAAATCAGCAGATAAAATAAAAAGAATTAATAGTTTTAGCCCAGCCTTCCAAAATAATGCGTAACACAGTATTTCAGTTTGAGATGATTGCCTAAGTATTCAATTTCTACCACCATGAATCATGCATTCTTGTCATCACTGATATAATAGTCAAAGATATGAGGTTTGTGGACATGTTAGAAAAAAAGCTCTTAGTGTTGTTCTAAAAAATAGCCATTTGAAAAGCTGCGTTTGAAGCCATGCCAAGTGATTGGAAATAATCAAATGACAATAATCAGATGAAAAGAGAGGCAATCTCAATAAACTTTGTCATTCAACTATTCAAGGTTCAATCATATCAGAGGTGTTTTGCATAACTATGAGACCCTGGTTCTAATCCTCAAAGGGTTTGGGCGCTACTTGGCTTTGCACTGTAGTCATTCAAGGTTTCAACCCGGTAGGAAATATGGGCTGCCATAGCAACACAAAGATGGCCTCTAAAGGCTTAGCATAATTCTTCCCTAATAGAAAAATAACAGCGGTAAATCCCGTCCTTAGTGAACTGGCTTATTTGACAGAGGCAGACTCCCACCTGTGAAGCACATAGTCACCACACCAATGCGCTAAGACTACGATAAGATGAAAAAGAGCCCATCTCTGGATGGGGATGGGCGGCCTAAGCTCTAGCCAAATTCTTTCTCCTCTCTGTAGCTGAAAACAGCCCACAGTGTGTCTCTGGCTAGCTTTAGGTGTTTAAAGCTAGACAATATGAGCTGCCAAATGAATCATACTCTCTATATAGTACTTAACTTTGAAGTGCTTAAGTCATACTCTGAGAAATTCTTTTTGGCAGGAGGAGATAGCTTATATTGGATCATATCTCAG
Source organism: Perca fluviatilis (assembly GCF_010015445.1). Taxonomy (NCBI): domain Eukaryota; kingdom Metazoa; phylum Chordata; class Actinopteri; order Perciformes; family Percidae; genus Perca; species Perca fluviatilis. The sequence continues at coordinate 24,286,490 of NC_053121.1, read as the reverse complement.
CCAGTGAATTGTTTTTACTTCCCCTCTCTGGTTTTAATGTTCACAGGATGTTCTAGTAGTAGTAATATGGCATTAGGATGTTGTAAACCTGCCTGTAACCGTTACTCGCCCTTCTGATTGTGATCACAAAATATGTGATCCCCCTCCCTTTACCCCTCCTCCCGCTTTGTTTCCAGGTACCACAGAGATGGATTCTTGTCACTGTGTGAGTTGCATCAGAGTGATGAGCACCGGGGAGAGAATAAATGGAGAGAATAAATTACCGCCACACTTTAGAGTGGAAGGCATGCAAGTATCAGCTGCTACAGCAGTGCATTGCTCTCTGCTTATGGAATCACTAATGAGCGATATCCAGCGATGTTGCAGCCATGGTGATCGAGTTAAAATCAAAGGCTTTATGAAATCCTTACTGTCAAGACGAGCTATACAAATCAAATGACTGCCCAACATGGCTTTCTGTAAGCGGTATATGGTGCTGTTTTGATCTTATGCAAAGGCTAAGATAGAGAGGCAGAGGGAGAGAGAGAGTTGTAATCGAGAAATGCGATGCTTCCTCTGCTGCACACCTGAGTCAGCCATTTTTAGCTCGACTGGATTTCTGTTTATTCACTATTCAACAACTAGAGCCTCATTGTCTGGCTCAGATGCTGCATCTTCCTGTCAGTATCCACTTGTTTTATTCAGCTGCATTTGAATGGTATTTCAGCCTGCCGGGATGAAGTCCTGCTAACCCATTCCTGACTGTGTATAATATCATCATTGTCAGCAATTTTTTCCTGTTTCATGGCATTCAAAAGCATGTAGTCAAGATGACAGAGCAGAACTGAAAGCAAGATTATCATTATATCATGATATCCTCTCTGCTCAGGGCAGAGAAAGCTACATGTTTTTGGCTTGCTGTTAACCTAACAACAATATCGATATAAAAATCACAAAAAGCTAAAAAGATTCAAGGCTTAATATCTTAATTTCATTAAAGATAAATTCTCCCTATCTTAATATATGGCACTTGTGGTTCTGATAACCATGAGGGTGATGTATTAGTACTCTAAATGGATGTTTTTGTCATGCAAATTAACCAGCATTCTTTTCTTATCAATTCATCTTTTTGCTGTTGGGCAAATATGCAAAATTAATATATTAATATTCTATTCTTCCCAATATATTAAGACTTATTCAATGCATTTTCATCAAAAACAATATCTTCGCCCTTTACACCTTGAAATGCTGGCAATGAAAGCCTCTTCACTGGAGCCTGTACATTCCCGCGGCTTGCCTATATTATGGAGTGATACGCAGTGGTGTCTTCCCATTAAATAGGCAATAACATCCATAATGGACATATGTGGGACTGAATCTATTTTATAGTGCAGCCTTAGTGGCTAGGTATGGAGTAATTAAATCAACGCTGTCCAATGAGAGGCCAGAAGGGAATGCCACTGAATGTCTGCCTGTAAGCCTCCTGTTTCAGTCTTACGCCGAGCACCTTCCTACATCAAAGCTTGCTCCACACCATGTCTCAAAGATTCACATCTCCAGGAAAGAATGGCCTCTGCTGAGATATGGGCACCTCTGGCCTCATTTATCGTGCATGGTCCCCTCCCCCTCTCCAGGCCTGAATCCGAGGATAGAGTGGCTATCTGACGAGATCACAGAGAGAGGTGCGGGAACTTAAAGGCAAATAGTTACTGTGCATCCTACCAGGAGTGTTAAAAGGGTTCTATTAAAACACGTTCAATATGCCGGTCAGGGCTTTCAAAGTGCTGCACACCCTCTAGCCCCGGCAAACTCAAAGGGCATCAGTGCACATTCAGTGAGGGGAATCTGGCCCCCATTAATTTAATGAGTCCAGGGTATTAGTATGCCATAGCCAGCTGCAAAGTCTCCATTTTTTCATTTCTAGTGGAGTTTTTAAGGAAAGATCCACCAACTTGGGTGTGACAAAGGAGAGCAGGGAACAAGGTGCGCTCATCTAATCTGAGATCAATTTCTCGCTGTCAGTCCTCAGAGGGCAATTTCCAGTGGTTAAGATGTCTTTGTGCAAGCTGGAAATCCAGATAAAGAATGCAGAGTGGCACTTTTACTGTCACCAAGAGAACTTTGCAGTCTCTTAATCATGATTGCATCCTCAGAAAACAGACACAAAAGTTGTAAAAGAAATAATAATGGGCAGGGGATTGGTGCTCGGAGACATATTTGCATAACATATTTGGAAACATGCTGTGGTCATTATAACACAGTGAGGTTTCTTTTTTTTTCTTGTCTACAGTCACTACACAGTTAATTAGCTTGGTAAACAGTGATGTTGCTTTCTAAAGCTCTAACACCTGACTTAAGAAGAACACACAGCCTGTCACTATACTATGAGCTGACATGCAACTGACAGTCACCTGTAAGAGATTACAGAGACAGTGGAGTTTGCCAGGGCCTGTCAACCAGGAAGTAGCAGCTGCTGGAGCTAATTAAAGGCATAGCAACATGGTAACATAGCCCAGCTCCGGGCCACATCAAACGCTCCTCTTCATGCCAGTCTGGAGTCTCATCTCTGGGATGTTGAGGCCCTCTGTGACCTGTGCTGGGAGCCTGCTGGGCCCTAGGCCTGACCCCTGAGCTGAGAAGTGAATTTGAACGGGTCAGGATCACTATGGGGTGCACCTGGAGCAGACGTACCTGCGTCTGTGTATCTGCATACCAAAAGCGTGATCCAATGCGGCTGTGTAGAGTGATGGAGTGCAAGTGGACTCTGAGAAAAAAAGGTTAAGGAGGGGAAGAGGCTCGAGCCAGGAAAAAGCCCGTAGGATGCATTGGCTAAACATGATCAGAGGGACACATATGGCTCAGCTGAGGTAGAACCAGATGCCCTCAGATGTCCTGGTGAAACATAAGCTCAATGTAAACAGTACTCATTGTGTTTAAGTTATGCTCAATTTAGCGATAAGCTTCCATTAGGAGTCCATATCACTGTGTTTATCTGGTTATCTCCTGATAAAAAATAATTATATTTGCCCAGTTACAAATTAAAAAGCTCTTTCTCTCAAAATAAGAGTTCAATCATATAATGAGCACTCTCGCTGAACAAAAGTACCTGAGGCCCACTGAGGAAACGTTCCACCCATTATTTATAGCCATTATTTTTTTGTGATAAAAGAACAAATAGTTGACTCTCTCCAGCCCGTCTGTTTCTTCTCTGAATATGTATGTCAGTTGTAGAGCCTGTGTGTAACTAACCAGAGAAACATATCCTAACAAGTCTATTATGAAAACCTTGCTCAGATGCAGTTGCAGCGACGATATACCAGATAAAGCAGTGGAAATAAAATTCCTTCCCTTAATATTGAGTCAATACTAAAAGCTTCTGCGTAAATATAAACAGCAAGTTGTGTTTGAATATTGCACCACCATTTTTTGATTTTGAATTTTCATTACCTTCTGATCCAAATGTTTGCCTGTTTACTTACTTCAAAGTCAGCTTTGAAGACTCATAATGGCATGACAGGGTTGATGAGCATGATTACATAGGTGACAGTTGCAGTAATGATTCAACATTGAAATTGTCTAAAAGGAGTGTGGCAGAAGGGTGTGGGCGTTGTCTATGTCCATTGATCTGGCCCTGTTCGGTGGAAGGCTCTGGGTGCTGTTGCGGGAGCCCTGCAGCCACGTCTAGGGAGACATCTGCAGTACGACACCATGGCACGTCTCCCCGGGGAGCCATGCTGCGGCACACGGCCCACCTGAAGCAGGTCTCTGTCTCCACCTGCCACACACAACGCTGACACAATGTCACCCAGGGATGCATATAGGCAGACCTGTCTGCAGGCATGTCACTGTCAGCCGAGACAGACACAAATTTCCCACTGTCTTGGGGAGGCGAACATGGCACATCTGACACATATGACAAATCTGCACCCTCAAAATAGAGGATTGTTTTTTTCTTGTCTGCTAACTTCACAATAGCAGTGAAGAATTCAACGCAGTCTAAGTTGGATATTTTGTGTGCCTGCTGAGCAGTAGGCCTGGACAAAATGAGAAAGCCCTTGACTGGATTTTGGGGGCCTAATAATATTTTGCCACCCTGGGCAGCCCAGGTTCTCTTGTTGTGTAAAATAGAGTGAATGCAACTTTCCGCTTCACATCTTTATGGCTTCATGCTCAGAGTGACTGGCTGTGAGGGTCTGAGTGCTGTGTTCTTTCAGCAGTCATCGTGTGGTCTCAATCTCTTTACACGTTTCACTGCCAGGCTCCTCTCTACCAGGCCTCCCCAAACTGTGTAATCAGCAGATGTCTTTATAGAGCAGCCCACTGCCACATGCACACCCTGCATTCTTTGCCAATTTCATTTTGGCAATATATAATTTTTCTTTTAGAAAATTATTATTCTTTCAAGCCCAGCAGCCATGTTGATTTGGTTCTTAATGTCGCCTGGGGTTGCAAATATCGCTTCACTCAGCAGTTCATATGCCGGAATGATATATCCCGAGTGTACATAGGTTAGTCCATTCTATTATACCGCAGACCTGCTGATTTAAACAAACTGACGTAAAGTAATTCAGCTGAATCCCTTGACCTTCATAAAGACAAAGTCAAACCAACTGAGCAAGTATAAGGGCTCAACATCCATCAATGGTTTCAGTTATATGATATTATAAGGAAAGAAACCAAGGACTCTACTTGCCTGAATTACTTCATACAAAGACACACAAACTGTAACAAAACTCAAAATTATGGCCAGCTCTCTGAGAGCAAACGTATGAACACATTTTCAAAACTATGATACAAAACATACAATGTTAAATGAATTAGCATTGACATTTGTGATATTGCACTAAAATTATAGACAATACCTGGTATTGCATTGCCTCATTTACACTATGATGAAATGGACGGCATAGCCACGCACATACATGAGACATTAGTCATAAAATCAGTGCACTATGTAAGTATTTTTGATTTTTAGGCACTTGTTTTTTACATTCATGCTACTTTATACTTCTACTACATCTCAGAGTGAAATACGTTTTGAGTGAAGTATTGTATTTCGCTACATTACATTTCCCATCCGTTACTTAGTAAAAAAAAACAAAAAACACTACAGTGACGAATGATCAGCATCTAGGCTGCGTATCAGGCGCCAATTCTTTCTGTAGGAGATTGAGAACGAGATGGAGATGGATGGTTTCAGTAGAAATGCTAGCTGAAACATCGAATGCTGCTGCCCAAAATGACGAAAACCTTGGCCACATTTGAAAGACATCATCATGTAATGCCAGATGTGCCTGCCAAAGGTGATTGAACTGGCAGCATTCAATAACTCCACATCTAATCTGCGGAAGCATGTTTTGGTAAGTATTTGTGCATTGGTACTTCAAACAAAGTTTTCATGACTAATAGCAAATTGCCAATTAGCAAAACAACATTGCTAATTTTTGTCTAGCACTAGCAACCCGTAGGACAACGTATGTAGGACATTGGCTAAATTAATTCACATACATCTAATTAGCTCGGTTGAACAAATAGGCTGTGCCCCACCGAAATTGTCACTGGTTTGAATATAAACGAGCCTTTGAATTTACAGTCACATCAAATGTATCAGTAGTGTGATTGGTAAAGGGAGAGCTCAGTTTTTTTTGGAGAGAATTGTAGCATGAAATGTCATGTGTGACATGTGTTATGTTGTTATTACATGTGTATACATTTGTATAGATTTTTCTTTAATTAAAAACAAAATAGTTTGGGGATTTGTGTAACTAAGTAACTTTTACTTAAAGTACATTTTAAATGAACTACTAATTACTTTTACTTGAGAAATTTTTCAGATAGGTAATTTCACTTGTACTTGAGTAATATTTCATCAAAGTATTGGTACATTTACTTGAGTACAATATTTTAGTACTTTTTCCACCTCTGCATTTCAATAATCAATTAAATGTTTATTCTATGACATTTAGTCATAGTAGTGAAAAACAATTAACGCAACTTGGCTGAGCCCAATGTGATGTCTTTAAATACCTTGTTTTATCTGACTGGTAGTCCAAAAACAATAACTATTTAATTTACTATAATAATACAACATAATGATACAATATAATGCTACCTAAATATAACACTGAAAAGCAGCCATACACTGAGTACTCTTACACTTTTGCTGCTAATACCTTTCTTCTTTAACTTCAGTAGAATTTTGAATACAAGACTTGTACTTACAAACAAAGTATTTCTACAGTGTGGCAGTGTACTTTTACTAAAAGGGATAGTTTAGATTTTTTGAAGCGGGGTTGTATGAGTTACTTATGTATAATCAGTCATAGTCGGTCGGCACATCCCCAGTTTGGAGAAGAAAGCAGGAGTACCAGCATGGAAGCTAAGCAATGCATTGCTGTGGACGGGGGCACACAGCAGTAGTATTTTATTACCTTAAAAAAATCAATATCGGTCATATTTAAAATATTTTCACTTTGCCATCAGGAAACACTGAATCCATTATACTGTATATATATATATATATATTATAACTATCCAAACCAAACCAAAGCCACCAGAATCCTGTGACAAAGTAACAGTAATTCTACCTTGCAGAACGCTGGAGTTGCTGGTCTACCGCCTTGATCGGTTAGTTAGTTAGTGTTATTTTGTGACTTTGGTGTTTTAAGGGGTTAGTTCAGATTCACCAAAGTCACCAATAACACAAACAAACTAACAGATCGAGGCAGTGGTAGACAGGCAACTCCCGTGTTCTGCGAGGTAAAATGAGTTTTTGTCAAAGTAATCTGGTGGCTTTGAAGAGAACATAGATAACGGTTTCAGTTCCCCGTCAAAAAGGTCTGTCTGATGGCAAGGTAAAGTGGTGAAAATATTCAAAATATAGTGTACACTTAAATGGATATTGATATTTTTAGGTGGTCCCTTTTTTAGGTGGCTACGTTTTGCTGCTGGCCCCGTCCACCGCAGTACATTGCTTTGCTTCCGAGCCAGTATTCCTGCCTGCTTCTCCGACCTGGGGGCATGTCGACAGCCATCTAGTCTAGGCACACAGTACCTCTTAGATTACAACTCCACTTAAAAAAAAAAAATCTGAACTATAAGTCAGAAACAGTTTTACAAAACTTTTCTGGCCTCAACATGGCCCAGCAAGGCAACATCCATTCATCCATTATGGGCATGTGGCAGCATGTATTTCAGCACCACCAGGGCTCTATCAGCATGCCAGTGTTCCTTGTCTGTCACCATCTTCAATATTGTTGCAGAAGGCTGCAGACTTGTTAAGGGTTGGGTACTCGTGAAGTGAGCTGTCGAAATTAGCAACGTTTCTGATTAGCTTAAAAGGCAAAATGGGTCGCACGCCACTGCAACAGTTAAGACCCAAGAGGGATGCCGTGATGTTCGTCACTGAGAAATTATTCATTATTGTATGTTATCACATTGAGAAAATGTTTTACATTTTTTTCTCATTACCATCTGAAATAATCTGTCAGTTATAGGAACAAATTATTTTTCATAGTAAGCCATAAAATAGTGTTGATACTTCTGTCACTTAATGTCTAACCTGACCTTTGATAGCGGTTGTGTTAATGATGACTCCAAGAATTCTCTTTTTATTAATTGGCGATTTTGCTAGTATAATGACATGGAGATAGGGGTGTGTGTATGTGTGTGTGTGTGTGTGTGTGTGTGTGTGTGTCATAAGAGGTGATGTTAGACTTGTGCACTTGGCAAGCATTTTTTTCGCTCCATTTGGTGACAGATTGGGTTTAAATAACATTATATCTTCACAGTTGTGACTCACAAGCCTCAGCGTTGCAAAGTCACGGTGAGGTTTAACACTTCAGATGAAGACCACAGAGGACCAGGTCGCCCCGTCTTTTAGTTTATCACTTTCTGCTGGGCCTAATCTGGGACTCAATAAAACAAGCCTTCGACACTTACTCTTGTCAATCAATCCAGCCAATCCCATTCTTTCTCCATCTATCTTACTGATCTATTCACTGCATATATTGTGTTTACTGATATTAATTCTTAAGACACTTTGGTATAATGTCCAACATGCTTTAAAAATATAAATACAGGTAAGCAGCTGACATTTCAACTGAAAAGGGGTTTGCAAAAGTTGTGATATATGCAGTAAATTGAACAGCACAGGGGCCAGGGTTTGCATGCCTGCTTTACATTGATTACTGAATATTGCATTGTGGGTTGCTAAAGCATTGCTGAATAATACTTAGCAACCATGCTAACAGCAGCGCTATAGTTTTTAACATGACTTTGATTTTTTCAGCTGAGGTCGTAGCAGGGTCTGTCTCCTCTCTGAGCCCCAAGTAGGAGGCCATGCCAGGGGATCTTTTTTTAATATCGATGCTGCTGCCTTGAAAAGCTCCTCAGACGGTAACGTTGCGTTAACTCCCTGTACAAGTATATGTTACTGTCGGCCTTGCCCCTCTCATCAGCCATGTTTGTTTTTGCTGGTGCTATCAAAGGCTATAACTGCTTTACAGCACCTCCTGGTGCTCCCCTAGAGGAAACTTTTCCTTCTGGAATAAAAAATGCAGCAGACAGATTTAAAGGTAATAACAACTGTCTGTTTCACAATGTTTCCATCATTCTGTTCTTTTATAATTTAACAAAATGTTGTTTATTTTTGCTGTCAGGATCCAGGATCTGTCTGACCGTGGGCCTTTTAAAAAAGATGTGAGGATTTGGGTGGTGGATTCATTATAGATCAACTTCACACACCCAACAGATACTTCCTGCTCATGGCTGTTGCCCTTTAACTTTTGTTTGGCTAAACCTGTAGCTGTATGGCAGATGAAGCATTAACTGTGACATGTCTTTTTTAAGCAGTGAGTGTGGTGTACTTGTTGTCCAAAAAAGATACACTGGAAAGTGGCCTTTGCTCTAAAGCTTTGCTTACGCTCTGCTTTGGTGCACTTGTTCTGTCCTGAGCTGCCTGTCCTTCAAATCCAGGGCTTAGTATGAGGTGGGGCACAGAGGAGGGATAAGGACTGTCACTGCTGCTGCTGGGGTGCCCACGCCAGCAGTGCACAGAAACTAATAAAGATGCACACTGGCAGGACCCTGCCGACCAAGCAATGAGATGTCACCATAAACAAGCTGCAGGACCTTGGCAGTCAACTTCCTGGTTATATAATGCAGACCCATTTTTAGTGAAAGGAAGATTATATGTCCCACTCAAGTGTACTGCACCAGTCTCAATTCTGAAAAAAATGAATATTTTTTGTTATTTATGAATTTCCAAAATAGAGACACCAACCACCACCAGAACAAAAAGTGATGCATGGCAGCACTCAGCTCAGACAAGTGTCATGATGTGATGTGTCGTGATGGCAGGACAGGTAACGACATTGTTGACAAATCTTCATCCAAAATATACATCAGCAATCAAAACAGAGTAGTGATAAATAACAAACATGACTCAAGTGTAGCCCAGATATGATCGCATGTCTTCAAATTTGAATGGAACTGTTATAGGGTGCAGAAAGCAGCGAGCGAAAAGTGTCAATCCATCAACATTAAAGTAAAAATGTAGGTTAAAATGACTTACAGTATTTAAATTTCTAGCAATCTCTAAACCGTTATGTATTCATTTTACAAAATATATATCATTTTGAACAATTTAACACAAAAATATAATTTCTCAGACTGCATAAAGTAAGGAAAAAGCCTGAAGACCAAACAGCAGGAATAACACCAATGGAACTAAAATATAACGGTGCTTTAATTTGACGGTGTGAAATTGGAGCGCCTTTAAAGAACATCCACAAAAACCTACTCCCTATTAATTTCTCGTCGATTGTGGGACTCTGACATGTCCCTTTTGTACACTAGAATTATGGTCAGGCTCCTTTAAGGTACATTTAAAGAAATATGTGACCAGAACCTTCAGGTGAATCAATTTAGCTCGACAAAATGAAAGTGGGGCCCTCTGTGATATAAGCAGGCCTCCTACTTCTTAGAATGGATTTACTTTACAGATACTTATACTAACTTCACAATACTCTCAGTCATCATCATCATCATCATCATCATCATCATCATCATCATCATCATCATCATCATCATCATCATCATCATCATCATTATTATCATCTCTGTTTCCTAGTTTCTATGTTTTCTGATTAGTAAAATAACATTCGGAATATCTATTGTAAAACAAAACACATAAACATATTTTATTGTTCCCTTTTACTTAAGGGCCGATAGTGTTTTTTTGAAAATAATTGTAATAACGAAAAACATTAAAATAATGCCACAGCGTATTAATAGGAAACGGTCAAATGTTTGATGTTTTGTTGTTGCGTTGGTCAAACTTTTAATTTGACGAATAAGTAATACTCCATAACCGTTGACTTTATAATATATGTGAAATTAAAATTAGACAAATAAAAATTCATTTGATAGTGTTGCTGTAATTTTAAGCTAAGGGCGTAGCGTATGTGGTTTTTGTTTAAGTACATTTTAAGTTTTGGTCAAAAATAAACTTAAAAATTATATTATTCAATATGTAGACGTAGATAAACAAAAACAAGAGTATTTCAAGGTACAAGCGATAATAAAAAGCAAGGTATTTCCAGTGTTTTTATTCTAGATTTAAAAATACATTAAAACAAAATGTATAAGCATATTGATGAGATAAGTAAAAGGGCTCATTTAAAAAAAAGATTGTAAAAACTATTGCTAAATTTACAATTTTACAATCTCACTATGAGTGAGCACAGGTGTCTTAAAATTTAAAACTTTAATTTTTATTCAGTGTGCAGGAACTTGGTTTTGACCTCGTATACACACCCAAATACTTTTCACGAAACAGAAGCAGTTGATTAATCACAGTAATGACAGTTCTAAACTGACATTATGGTTTTAATCGTAGTTTCAGCAGATGGAGAAAAGAAAGTTATACGAGCATTGTGGGAAACTTTTCCGGCTTATGTCAGACAAATGTATCTGCGAGAACAATCGGAAAGTGATTACTTTGTGTTAGTTTAGCTGTTTGTTGAAGGAGCCATCTGTTTGTACATTTCTTTGTAATTCTTTTTAATTGTTTTTACATTTGCAAAACTTCATGCGCAGCATCAAAAGACAATGCAATTCATTAGCTCTCTATTTCAAGGTGGCATCTAACTGCTAGAAGATTCTTTTATTTCAAGTCTTTTTATTTCTTCAAGGGACATTGTCTGGAATGGGAGGCTCTCATCATAATCTAATAATATGCAACGATAAATAAGAAGCAGAGTTTTTGATCAAAAACTGTGAGTCAAATCAGATGTTTCTCCTAGATTGAAATGAGAAACATCTCTCAGTTTGCAGAATGAAAGGCCACCATCTGTTTTTCGTATGTTCTGTAGAGAGGACATTGAACTGTCAGCAGAGTCCCTCCTACTTATCAGGACACTTCGACATCCCCACAACACAAATCCTCAATTCTATACCAAACTTTTGTTTTGTATTTACATCAGTGGTCAGCTGTATTAAAAGTTCAAACACATTTGAATGAAAATGGTGTTCAAATAAATTGTTTTAGTTTATGCTAACTGCTGTAATGTCACTGTAAATTATTATTTTACAATCAAAGTCTGATTGCAACATTGATATAAAGTTGTCGTTTAAACAGATAGAATGGGGGGGGCCTCTAGCTCACCCAGTAAGAGCGTTCGCCCCATGTTGGCTGAGTCCTGCCGCAGTGAGGGTTTAAATCCAAGCTCCTGCCCTTTGCTGCGTGTCATCCCCAATTTCTCTCCCCCTTTCATGTCTACCCACTGTCACTATATAATAAAGGGAAAAAGACCACCCAAAAACAATCTTTAAAACAGATACAATACTCATTTTAATTTCATTATATTTTAAAGCTTTTTCTTTGTTTTCTTTTTCTTTCTTTCTTCCTTTCTTTTTGTTTGTGTTTCTTTCTGTTTATTTCTTTTGCTATCTTAACCTACTTTAAGAAACTTTAACATTACTGTAAAAAAATAAATGTATTCACTTCCATAATCTACACTTTAAAATTTGACATCATTGAAAAAGTATACTGGGAGAGAAAGTTACCAATCTTATCCTTTAAATCTCGATTACAAAGAAAAATGTCTCTCACATGATTTTCCAAAGTAAACGCATAGGGAGAAAAAAAAAAAAGCTAACAAAAATGTGAAGGCTTTCCTGGTGTCATACTATGAAAGCTTTTAACTGCAAAGACTCAAACACACTTTCATATGAAGCTGTCACATTTTACTCATCTCATAACTCACAAATGCTGGCTGAAAATATTTAAGTAGTCACTCATTCTAATGCTGAAGTCTGTTGAAGTGTGCGCTGTTTCTTGTTTACACCATCAACATTTTGTAAATAAAAACAATCTCATTTATTAAACTCTCATTAAATTAAACTATTATGCATGTCTTAAAAGTCAATCTGAAGCTGTAATATCAAGAGACCTTTAAGAGTGCACCGCTTTTATAACACAGCACATACTGCACATCTAAAAGAAAATGTACTAGAGAAGGCAAACTGAGTTTTAAGCTGCTCAAACATGCTGGACAAAATAAAACATGTAATCTATGAACGTGCTGCTTTCAAACAGCATTCAAAGAGTATCAGCTCCATCTTCTTCTTCCCCTGTTAGCTTAGCAACAGCGGCCATTTTGTCTGCATTTGCATTGGTCCAAACGTCTTTCTCAGGTCATCCCTCAATTCTTTGAAATTCCGGTCGGGTGATGATGGTAACATCAATTTCAAGACATGTTGCAGCAACGAGATCTCTTAATTTGCGCCTTTAACCGAGCTATATGGCGGAAAATGTGGCTTTTATCAGGCATGCGCTGTGCATGTTCCACGCAGTAATGCTTTCATTTGCTGCACCAGACAGTGGTTAGTATTAACCACATGGCTGTCACACAAACGCACACGCACGCACACACACGCGCACACACACACACACACACACACACACACACACACACACACACACACACACACACACACACACACACACACACACACACACACACACACACACACACACACACACACACACACACACATACATACACATAGACATACACATGAAATATGACGAGCTGATCCCTTCCTTAGAGTCTGTGTCAACCACCCACTGCTCCTAACGCACACATACGCAGAACCAACCACAGGATGTAGAAACCCAGCTGTCCAGAGGTCACCTTGGCATGTTTACTTGACTGGAGTGGATGCAGAGTGGCGGCATGGACAACCGCCAGCCACAACAGCTCACCTACCAACATGTGTTCAGCCCTCATCTCTTACCGGATCCTTAGTCACGCTGTATGGGTAAGTAGCACACTCTGTACTTTATACCCAAGTCAGCCGCACCGTAGAGGAAAAACTCTGATGGACAGACCTGCTGGAGACTGCTCTCTCTTATGTCTTTCCACTCTTTGAAAAGCTGTAATTTACACACACGCCATCAATTAGTTATACTTTGACCAATTAGCATCTTCCTTTAAAACTTTGCCAGAATAATTCACAGGAAATCAATACATTTTTAATCTAGTGGATGGATATTTTCATGTATTAGATCTTCGCTAAATTTGGTATCTTTAGGAAACAGCAGCTGAAAATGGCTGTCCAAATGTACAAAGATCAACGGAATAAACACAATTTTAACAACTAAAACATGCTGACGTGTTAACTGTCTCTTCATTTCAGAGGTTTACGGGCCCGTTGTCACCTCACAGGCCGAGCCACCAATCCTGATCACGCTTATACGTACCAGGTACTAACTCAGCTACTGTACGTTGTCGCAGACAGCTCTGCACACACACGCCCACACAGACACTCACCTCTGCACTGCTGAAACACACCACTCTGGAAACACTGGAGCTTCGTCTGATTCTGGTAAGGTCCAAAATGTCCAGGTTATTGGCACAGAGGGGTAAAAATACTGTCTGGGAGTGAGGCCCAAACACTAGGCTTTCTGTGTTTCCAGAGAGCTGCCCTGACCACCCTGGTAAATATAAGAGAGCAAATCCTTTTCAGGTTGAGAGTATGACACGGGACTGCCACATAAATCAGTGCAGGCCCAGCCCGGCACAGGCTGGGAACGCCATGGGAGTGGTAGGCGGCACTACGGTTAGGTTTTTGGGGAAGGATTATGGATTGAGACATACAGCTGGGAGGCTAAAGTTAGACTTTTCATTACCACTTCGAGGGGGTCTTGGCTGCCGGGAAGCCAGTCAGATTTGTGAAGACCTCTTTCTCCCCCTGGAATTGTTGTAATTCTGCAGGCACATTCTTCACCTGAAGACAATTGTTTTTGATTTGGCAAAAAACAATTTGGTGAAACGCAATGGGAAATTATGTTTTTTCTTTTTTTCTTTCCTTTTTTTTTTGCCAATGGAAGAATGAAAAAAGAAAGAAAAAAGAGAGGGCATTGTGAAAAGTCCTCATTCACCAAAAGACCAGAGTGAAGAGAGAGCAGTATGCCCCCTTCTGGCTCTTTTCTTCTCTCCCTCTTTTCTTCTCCTTTTTTCCCTGGCGTCTGGAGATGTGAAGAAATGTCTTTTGATCAGCTCTGACAGAGCCTGGGCCATGTAAAGAGGGTGGCTAGCGGGATTCTGCCAATCCATGCAAGGCAAAAATGTTCCTAATAAGAGAGTAATAAGCTAACGAGTGCTCGGTGTGTGTCTGATCCACATTCTGGGTAGTGTTTGTGCCAGCACACCCAGTGCCTTCTGACGTGTACCCGACTCTCATCAGTCTTTGGACTGTTTGCCAGGTCACTGCGTTTCACCTGGCCAGTCCCATATGCTCTCACCAATGGTGCAATAGTCTGAAATTTGGAACCTTGTGGGTACAACAAAATTGAAAGTGGGAGCATTTCTATTTCTGGTTTTACACACATTGCAGGATTGTCAACGTTCAGAGTGTACAATATGTTTCGTATTTGCTCTGCCGAAAATATATACGGTTGTTAAAATAAAGTGCAGGGGTTGGTTTTGAGCAAAGCAAATTTGTCTCACCTTGCCCACACAACATCAACTTGGGCTATTTCCACAACTGACTGCTTCCATTGTATGTGTGTGTTTGAAGTGGTCACATATCAAAGGGCTCTGTCTCTGCAGGGTGGATTCTCTGGTACTCTGTAGAGCACAACAAGGAGATAGTTACCTCTGACAGCTTCTCACTGCAGCATCCCAACCCAAATAAACACATCACCTCCACTGCAGGGGGAGGAGGACAACAGCACAGCTGCCAGCCCCTTTCTTTTTCCTACCCAGCAGCAGCACCAGCCAAGTCCACAGTGCTGCGGGGCATCCCAGGCATGAACAGGTGCTCTGTTGGTGGAGTTGGGCCTGGTCTTAGGCCTTTGCCTGGGCCTGTGCTAAGTGCTGGATGTGTGAGGGCTGGTGAGGACTGGCTGGCCAGACTTTAATGGTGTGTTGGTGAGTCCTGGGCTCAGCGCTGGTAATTATGGTGGGGAGAAGGCGATTAGGCAGTGCTGAGCTGCCCAGCGAGGGGGACGGGCCCACGCCCAGCAGGGAGGGGAGTCCTGCCACGGGAGGGACCAATCAAGTGTAAAGCAGAGCGCAGACCCTGGGACTTGGTTCAGTGGGAAAAGGCTTGGCCACTGGTTCAGAGCGCCGCAACTTTGACGGATTAGTAGAGACACTATTCTGAAGACTGAAAGGGGGAACACAGCACGGAGGCAGCATCAATGCATGCGTGCACGCACACAAACACACAGTCACACAGTCTCTCTCTCCTTCCTTTTCTCTCTCTCTCTTACACACAAAACCCACCAACAGCTGGGAGGAGGGCTACAGCCATTGCCATATTACCATAGCAACGGCATATCTCACATTTGAGCCCAAATGAAGACACTTTGGGCTGCAACCGGGGTATTTTTTTTCCAGTTAATGGAAGTATTTTAATAGTTTCTCTGTGTGCTTGTAGAACGCTTCCCCCTGACTGAGTTAATGAGCTGCAATTGGAGGTGCTTGGTGCATCAGACAAGCATCTTGTCATTTTGCAAATTAAAGGACATCTACACTGTGAATCTGACTTGTGTATTTATGTGGCAAAGAGGCTTCAATATATGCTGTGAAGACTTTCAAATTTTGGTTAATCTTTATTACTTCCGTAGGTCCACTGTGGAATTTAGTGCATGCAAATGGATCACATTTGAAAGAAGAAGCACTTTCAAGTAAAGTGATTACAGTTTGCCCAAATTAAACAATTTTCACTGTTCAATGCCTTTAGCAGGTCCAACAACTTTGAAGAATAAGCGTATGCTGGGCTCCACGTGCATTAGATCCTTTTTTCATTTGGTTTTAAATGTAATTCTTGAAAAGCAGGGGTTGGGTGCTGTGTGGGAAAAGGGCCTTAGTCATGATGAAGTGACTAAAAATGACAAATTACTTAAAGACAAGTTTTAAAAAACCTTTCTGTATTGTGGATACAATTGAAAGTGGTAAAAAATAAATACAATAATATGCAATAAACAAATTAGACCATTTTGAATCACTGTATTGGCAGTGCAATCTACAATTACACCAGTATACTGTATGCTGTGTATAAGCGTATTTGCAGTGAAAACACAAAGTGTAACCATCACAGTAAACATCTGGCTTCGGCTGCTGTTGTTGAAGGAAACGTTGGAGGCCTTCATCAAGCATGACAAACGTCTTCAATTTCCATAGCATGCTTATTTGTGGTGACTGTTTTGGTTCAGTTTTGTCCTCATTTCTGAAAAGAGAGTAAACACGTAAATGGTGACGCTGATTTGTTTCTGGATGGGTTTCGGGTTTGAAAGCTCAAGTCCTATTTTATTCTGTTTAATGGCGTCTCATCCCCAGACTGTGTGTGTGTGCGTGTGTGTGTGTGTGATTTAGCATTCTTTGAGATGAGGAGAGTACGCCTGTATCCACGGACCTCCCCCCACCATCCCGTGCTTGCTTTGGGTACTATCATCCTGCAAAGCTCTCTCTCTCTTTCTCTCTCTCTCTCTCTCTCTCTCTCTGACACACACATACACACACTTCCTATCTCTTTCTTGGTTTCTCACTCTCTCCTCCTCTCTCTCTGTGCATTGCTCATCATGCTATGACTTTGAAGTCACAGCTTTCTCTTCCCCTTTTTTGTCTCTGTGTGGCTTTGATTCACTAACATTCTGTGCATAGTTCCTCTAATGCCTGGATCCTTGTGCCTTATTCTTCCTTCTCTGCCAGTGTAGGAACGGTGAGTCTCTTGCCTTTGAAACGACGTCCATAAATTACAACTTGTCAAGTGTCATTTTTCTTGTTTACAGCCATTTTGGGCTCCCACTCCCCCATGTTCCTCTCTTGTGTTTCACATTTAATTGCACCAATAACGTTGGTGGAGCTCACCAGCTCTGCACATGCAGCTTGTTGCCGCTAAGGGGGTGCGGAAACTATTAAAATATTTTCCAGGCTTTACGAGTTTTATGTGTGTAATTTGTGTGGATATATCCCACTGTGTTACCACCAACTAGGAGAACAG
Source organism: Perca fluviatilis (assembly GCF_010015445.1). Taxonomy (NCBI): domain Eukaryota; kingdom Metazoa; phylum Chordata; class Actinopteri; order Perciformes; family Percidae; genus Perca; species Perca fluviatilis. Next base: position 24,268,994 of record NC_053121.1, on the reverse strand, counting down.
AATCAGATTGTGCTGTGGCCTGTGTTACAACAGTGAGAGGGAGTCAGGAAGAGACGGAGGGAATGGGCTATAAGGGTAAGAGGAGGAGTTAGAAAGGAAGAGAGGGAGAAAGAATGAAGGAGAGAAGGAGGAGAGTTAAGTTTGTACAGGAAATCTGCACTAAGTGTTCCTAAAGAGCTCGTGTTTTTCCTCCCGTGCACAAACAGCTTAATTTATTGCATGTCTGCTGAAGTCAACAGCCCTTTATAACCCCACAATAATTTCCCATATGTTCCATATATCACCACAGAGAGAGGGCGGAGGAGAGAGGGGAAAAAAAAGACTGAGGCAGCAAATACATTGAAGACCCAACACACACACACACACACACACACACACACACACACACACACACACACACACACACACACACACACACACACACACACACACACACACACACACACACACACACACACACACTCACACACACACACAGGAGATCTGGCCAATTGCAACAGGGACAATACCCTCATCTTAATCAGATCCACATTGGAATGTGTGGATGTATGTGTTATTCCCAGCACACCGCTACACCTGTGGGTGGGCCATGAAATATTAAACACTCTTGTTCATGTTGTTTACTTTCATCGTTAAGGGAGAGTCCTTGAAAGTAGAAAACTTCGCTCCTCTGGATCTGCAGCAGGGAGTACCTTGTAAGGGTCTGGCACAACCTCCACTTCTCCAGCAGGACCAGTTTGTTCTTGTCAAATCCTATGTGCCATGACAAGGCTGACGAGGTGTAGGAGTTCTAAACTAAGAGGGATTTGAGTCAGCAGCCCTCCAAATCTCCTTCTTAGTTTCAGTGTTTGGAATGAAGGATGGGCAGAGTTCAACCTGTGCTCAGTTGATAGGCTGTGAGTAATCAGTGTCTGTGTTTGTGTCTGACTCTGTAAGCAATTGCCTGCCTTAATGTACACATACACCCTTTTTTTAATTTAGCATTAACCCTTTGAGGTCTAAGTCATTTTTTCCAATATTTCGTTCGCCTGGTCTCCTTGTGTAATAATGCTTGAATTACCTCAATCCTGTGATGCATAATCAAGTTATAGACATTATTTCTTTCAGGAGAACCTGGGCTATCAGGTAATGCATGCTGCATGGATGCCACATAAATGTATACATTGTTATATGACTATAAAGACAAAAGAAACGACAAAAGAAATGTAACATCACAGAAATGTATTGAAATCACACAGAGAAGAAAAATGACCATTCCTTTTGGCTTTTAAAAAGTGTTGTTCACAGTGTTGGCAATCAAGGGAAACAAAAATAAACTCTGTAACTAACAAAAATATAAAAATATTTAGGTTTTTTCCCAGAAAAGTCCATACGCTTTTATCCCAAAAAATGTATTTGTGTCCTCTCTAATTCATTTTCTATCTGCTATTAGACATCACTAGGCCAAATCACACTCATTTCAGCCTCCAGGGGGCCTCCAGGGGGCCTCATGGCCTGTCTGTGTCTATTTCCCCAATGCACATACGCTGAATACAAGTCCCTCCTACTACGGGTTTCTATTGGCTGACTAAACGCCACATTGAGCTGACAAACTGCATGTAATTGGTTCATAGACCCATCAGCCAGCACCATCTCGGATCTTGGGCGAATGGAGTGAAGTATTCTTATTATTTTCATACAGAACGATGATTAAATAGCCGTTCAGATGGATTTGTTGTTTCGGAATGACTCGTCAGAGTCTCCGAAAACTCTCCGAAAAGTGACTTCCCGGTCGGATTACTAAGCTTCTGGAAGGGCTACAAAGACAACAAACACATTGCTGGAAAGCTGGAGCTAATGGCTACACAGCTAAAAACAAAATGCTTGGTTGAAAAGGTCGCGGAGCAAACCAGAGATTTGTGAGTTGATTTTTGGATTTATAATTATTTATTTATGTTACAAAGACACTGTAATTCAACGATGATTTAAAAAAGCTTCTGGATGGCCTACAATTGTTAGATGATATCAGTAAAACGGTGCATTTCTCTGCTTAAAAAAAAAAGTAAGTCTCTACATTGTATTGATCTGGAGATATTCAATATTACATTATACCACAGAGTTTTATGTTGTATAAGTCATGGCCGACTTTAAAGGGTAATGAGCACTATATAAAAAATGTATACATTTTTAAGTGTACAATATGTTTCAATCCTTCTAACTTCTCCTAAAGACATATTCTATATTACTATTAAACTGTGTTCTATAATTCATTATCTGTTCATACACTAGAATCTACTTATTAGTGCCCTACAGAAGTTTGTAGTTCTAGTTGTTGACAAATCCCTTAATAAACATGTATATCTGCATACAACTACACTATGTGTTATAATCTATTTATAATAAATGTTTTTTACAGCTTAATGCTAGATGGTGAGGTATAGTAAAGTGTTACAGATAAATGCACAATAAAAATTAGAAAAATGCATGTTTAGGATATGCCTGATTTTTCTACATGACATATTACAGCTTTGGTAAGACAGTGGTTTATGTTTTGTGAGTTTTGTGTCGACTTATTTTGGTATTTGTGTCCTTTGACATCTCACAGATGTGATCTTCACTCAGACCAGAGAAATGAAGAAACAGGGCTTGTTGGTCTGGTTGATACAGCCAGGGGTGGGATGGGATTCTATAGGTGGGGGCCGGTTGTTGGGGTGGTTAGTATGGGGTGCCAGAGAGCTGATCGATCCCCAGCTGCAGGTGGCCGAGCTGGAGAACAGGCGCTGAGCTCTCCAAAACCTGTCCTGACTACCAAGTAAAGCGGGTACATACACACAAACAAAACAGCACATACAGTATGGAGGGACCATACGCTCCAGCAATCATCGGATCAGACAGATGTACCGACTTGAGAAAATAGTTAGAGTATGAGAGTTGTTAGATTCAATAGTCATTATGATCCTCATACATAATGCTTCATCATTTGATGAGTCAAGTAAATGATCTTCCTTGGCTCAGCCTGTGATTCATAGTACAATTCTATTCTATTTGTTAATGTGTTATTAAAAGCTCAGAAAATGCCCCTCTTCCCATAATGGATGACCCTTTTGGTTTGAGATTGAACTTCCTCTTTAACAGGCCACACTACAGCTCCATCATACATTAGAAACATTGTGAGTGATCATACACAGACAGTAAGATACATATTCAATCACAGGCAGAGTGGAAATCTCCTAAAATCCTTTCATGCTTGTTAAGACAAAAGGGTCTTGTTTGGGAACATGTCTTTAAGATCATAGTTTGTAGTGACAGCGGCTACGTTTGAATCAATATAAGGTACAATGGTGTAAGAGATGGATGCAAAGCTGGAGTCAGAACACAGGAGAAAGAGAGACTCAGGCGGGAAGAATGAGAGATTTCACTTTAAAGTTTGTCTACCCTGAGAGCTTTGGCAGCTCGGCAGACATACAAGTTAGCTTAAAATGAGAGAATGATTCAGTGTTTGGGCCCCTTGGGATGAAAGCTGTCTGGACACAGTGTGCACTCAATAGCAGATCAATATATCTACAATATGAAGCAGACCCAAACTGTCTCCCTCCTCCCACTATGCGAAGCAGAAACAACATGAAATGAAATTGTATTTGATGTTGCTCTGTGGTCAAATGATTGAAGGTTGCCTTAGGCTAAAGAAGATTTGGTAGGAAAAGAAAACTTAAACACGTCACTGGTGCTTAATGACTTACTGTACTCACAGGTAGTGCAGTGAGAAGCACATATTCAGGTCTATTGCTGCCTGTAACACAATATATTACCTTATAGTCCTGTGTGCTCAAGGCCAGGATTCAAAAAGGAGTTTTACTGCCTCTCCAAAATTGAACAAACAGGCTTTATTTGCCCTTTCCTACTGGCACACAGGGGAATTATTTTCCCTGACATGCAGCAGTGAAGAACTGATATTAAAGTGGTGATGAATCCAGTATGTTACAGCTGAGGCTACCAGTCCTGCTCATGACTGCTTATAGCAGTTGTTAAAATAGAAGGAAGAGAAAATTGGATCCTGCCTGAAACACTGAATACTTGATGAAAGCCATATCCTCAGAAATGTGTATTAATGCCCCCCTAAAGACTGTAAGAAGATTGGGGGAAGATATGTAGCAGTGGCTTGAAATGATTCACAGGATGCAGCTGCCATTTGTCAGATAAGAGGGTCTTCTATTTCACTTCTCCTTAGTATAGATTCATGTAACATATAGCAGACAAAGACACGGAAAAAGAGGGAAATCATGTAGTTGATCAGAGGAAATGAGTGAAATGTCAAGGACTTGTCTTCATTACCAGAAAGGCCTTCTCAAAACTCCTTCCTGGTGAATGAGCTTTTGTGAATAGACTGCAGCATTCACCCACTATCCTATGCAAACAAGTTGTCCAAGAACCACATTGTTTCAAAAGACCTTGTGACACACAAAAAAAGCGGGCAAGGTCTTGGACACACATAGTATCCCAGACTCTTTCACGCCCAGGCTAAACGTTTAGCCACCCTGGCTAATTAACTGCTGTGAAAGAGTGTGCATCAAAGGGAGGCGGGAATTTGGAGACTCTCTGACCAACCCTCAGGTCCAGGGGACAGCCCTCTCCAAGAAAGAAGTTAGGACGTCCTGGCCCTGGACCTCTGGTCGCTAACCCTTAACCCCTGCTGGAGCATATCAAAGCTCCGGCAGCAGAGGGTTGCACAGACGTCCCCCAACAATAACAGGAGGACATCAAAGAGCTGGTTGGAAATAGACAAGAGGACGAAAAGAAAAAGCAAGCCAATATCAAGTTCCCTCTTATTCTGCAGATATTCCAAAAGATGAATATAATTAATCTCTCCAAGTTGTCATGGGTCTAAAGGGCTCTTGCTGTGCTGCAGCCTCCTCGGGGCACTTGAGGAGAATTATGTGATTAAACAGACCTGTGAATTCTGGACACAGGCGGAGAGAAGAAAGCTCCAGTCCTCTTCATAATGCCCCTAATGAAGTGGCTGGTGGCTCCGTCATCCCTGGCTGGGCCTTGTGCAGCCTGTTCACAATCTGTCTAATGACAGAGAGGGGGCTGCCGAGCGCACCAGTGCTTCCCAATGAGCCACAAAGGGAGATCACAGGCTCCATTGTGGCTAGGCACAGGAGCTTAGCACTCATCAGGCCCAATAAACCTGTCTCTATTCCGGGTAGGACACACCCCTCCGCTGCCAGCCAAGAGCCCCACGCAGCACACTCCTTTAGTCGCTCACTTTGTCATTATGACATCAGGGTGGCATGGCCTTATCACCCACTGAAATACAACTTACACTCTCTCTTGCTACTGTTTATATTTGCATGTTGACACTGGAATAACAAGCCTTTTGTCTCTCTTGGCCACTGCTGTTGTGTGTACTGTAGTGCAGATAATGTATGGGTATGTATCTGCATACACTGGGTGTTTACTTGCCCGCCCTTTCGCCTCAATTTTAAACAGGGCTGCTCCTCTTGGCCTGTGCTGCCTCCCGGAGCTCCTGCCAAACGTATGCTAATGAGCATGTCCACAATGGTGCCCACAGCTGCACGCAGTCGGCCAAAGACAGAGGACAAGGCGGCCGTCCCTTTCATCCGTAACCCCTGATCCCCTCTCAGTGACACATCATGTTCACCCCAACACTGGTCGCCGCCAAAGAACCATGTCGCCTCCCAGCCCAGATACCCACTCCCAACAGCTTTTCTCTATACACACAGATGAGCCTTTGGCCTGGCTGTTAGGAGCGTTGGACAGAGTGTCCAGAATCTGCTCTGACATTCTGCATCGTGATTCGCATACCTCCACCCTGTCGATGGCACTTGAACCTTTGTTAAACCAAAGTGAAAAAGGAAATGTGGGAAAAAGTAAACAACTTCTGCCTTTTTCCCTTCACACTCTTTGAACAGGCTTTCCTCTGTGGTCATTATTTGGGCTGAAATTACTGTGCCGAGCGGACGAGGACAGAAGGAGGGAGGAGGAGGGTTATCCAAAAAGAGTGGGGGTAAAGAACCTGATTGCTTTAATCTCAGTGCTCGCGGCGCACCCCTTTTCATAAAGCTCTTTGGCCGTGTGATTCAGACCCAGGCCCCAGTGTTCTGCGCCCCACTATTGTTCTCACATGAAAATCAATTCCCTTGAAGACCCTCCTTAATCCCGTTTTTGGCGTCAACAATGGCCACTTGTGCACGGCCTGATAGACGAAGAGCTGGGATGATGCGGCTGTCTGCTCTGATTCCAGCCCATTCAGGTAATGGCGGCCCGCATCACTTTGTAGTGCCAAGTGCAGGACTCGACAGGAAGACGTTTGCGATCATAATTTCCTGCAGAGCACAGGCCCCTGCACCCTACACACCCACAACACTTTTAATTAGGGCAGACAACCACAGAGATTAGAGATCAGCCTGTAACAATGACTGTCCCTTTGAACGGGCCTCAGCCTCTGTCCCCACTGAGCCCATATGGAGAGCATAGTGCCATGATCACGCTAATAACAATCACCTCAGCAATAGCACACAGCAGTTGTCGCCACACTGGACTACTCTGGACATCTCTCTGTATTCAAATGAGATTTCTGAAAAATATAATGATGTCAGCAGTCTGACTCAATCTTATTTAACTAAACTTTCATTTGGGTGAAAGTATAAAAGACAAATAATTTAATATAGTTTTTTTTTTTCTTTATCTAGATTTTCAAAGGAAGCTCAAATCTTCTTTTGAGGTGTCTTAAGGACAACCCAGAGTGGTTTCCTGCAGCAGGTCTGTTCATAATTTAGTTTGTTTCAGGTAGATTTTAGATGCTCAGCTGTCTGTTTGTGTCTTGAAGACAAAAACAGTCCTGTCTCGGCCTGTCAAGTACCGGTTTTCGACAAGTTCTGATGTCCGCTGATCTTTTCTATTGGAGTCACACATCAAAACAGTGCAGTTTCTGTGATTGCTGGACGTCAGATATAAGCTTTGATGCAGCCTTCCTCTAACTCTCCAAAGACCAACAGGAAAGGCAGCAGAGAGCAGCATCACAGCAAAAATCCCCCTTAATTACAGTCAGAGCTATATCTAAAAATCCTGATGAGGGATACAAAGGCCTAAGTCTACAGAGGAGATTTCATTACTCGTTCCTCTCCTTACCTTTTCTGTGTTTGGCAAAGAAAATGAACAAAGCAGGAACCCTACTGATTGAAAACTAGCAGAACAGTGAAACAACAGGACACAACTGATCGCTCATGCATGGCTGGGATTAGGATAAAAGTAGAAAGAGCATGGAGAAGAAAGCACACAACAAAAGAAACAGGGGACTGACAAACTTTTTTCTTTTTCTTTTGTGGTGAAAAGGATGAAATGAAAGGTCTGGTCATATGAAAAGATAGAGAGAGAGAACGATTACCAAACAGAGGCGGTCCTTTTTTAGCCTCTGTACGCCTCCACTCTCGTTCCTTTTAACCAGCTACATGAAAGATGAAGCTCAGGTCTCTGGTGGCGGATATGAGACAAACATACCATATAAAAATTTATTGTTTATCACGATATTAGGATTAATTAATTAATTATTTCTTTAAAATCAAAGCAGTTAAGTACCATCCTCAATGTGAATTTTCTAAGAGCACGCAAATGGAACATTGTGATTCCTATCTACTAACTAACAAGAAGCACTCTTTTCAGCACCTGCATCAACTAACTGAAGATCATCCAACAATACTTTGAGTGCCTCCCCTGTCTTTGGCCTCACTTCAAATCAAATTTTATTCTTTATTTATCTCCCTCAACAAAAAAGGAGGGGAAGGCAAGTGATTAGAATTTCTGTCTTTGACTTCTCCTCTTTTAATGGGGTATTTGTGAATGTGGGGAGGTGATGGCTACGCCTCTATTTCGGCTCGTTTTAAGTGGTGCACCATTCATCCTCCCTCAGATTGGACCAAGGGTGAGGTTGGGGGTGAGGTTGGGGTGGGGGGGAGGTGTAACTATAGTTAACTTGTCTGGAGGTGAATGAGGTCACGATGTGAGTGTGAAGAGGAGCACAGGCTTACTAGATAGAGGATGAAGAATTAACAGTGTGGACAAAAGCAAAGACTTAACTCACAGCTGAACACCTCAAAGTGTTTGTGTTTCATTCAGTGAAATGTTTGCATCCAAAATAATTAGGTTTAAATGTACCGTACCGTATACAAAGTGCATCATGCACCTCTCCCTTTTTGTAAGTGAATCGTATAACTGATGAATAACAATTTTATAATTATAAACTGCTGATATCAGTAGATTCTCAGCTATGTGTATGTCTTATGATGATACACCGGAGAAAAAAAGTTCCCTACTCATAATTTAAGTATTTTCCCAGGTGACATTCTACAGAAATCTAATATGATGTAAGCGCATCATTACAGCTTTTTACAAGAGCCAACAGAGTAAATAACCCTTGTGTTTTGTTAACAATGTTTTTTCATCTGAAATGTTTGTGGTCTCCCAGACTCCACTGTTAAAAATAATAATGATGACTACACATTTTGTTCTGCCAGATACTCTTTTTCTTTTTTTCTGACCTTATTAAACCCAATATGTAGAAAAGTAATGAAGTGGTAACCCTTCCCTTCAACACAAGCTAGACTTGCATATTTGTCGAAGGTGACAAAATACAGAAATAACCATAAAGTACAGTTATTACACCAAATAAGGAAAATATTTCATGTTTTACATGTTAAATGCACCGTGCACAAACAAATGTATACTCATTCACAGAAAAAGAGATACACAGTATGTTATCGTATGTAGTGATGTTACTTATGTTTGAGGTCAGTTGGTTAACCTCTTATACAACTTGAATAACAGAAATCCAAATAGACTTAATTGGGAATGGGAGGGGTAGTGCTGCTTAAAGAGTTCTGTCAGCACCAATCACAGATGTAGAGCAGATGAAAATCCATTGTATTTAACAATGTTTTACAGTTGACCCCAAACAGAGGTAATGCGGAATTATCGGAAACATGTCATCGGTTCAAAATCAGGTTTATAAGCAATTCTCTTTTAATTAGGAAAATGTCAAAGTATTAAACTGCTATGTTTTTTGAGCTATGACACAGAGCATGAGGTCTCCAGGACCCCAAACAGAACATGAGGGTTAAAATAACATATTCATTGTGACAGTAAATCCAGATAATGTAACTGCAGTGTGAGAATCAATATGTTAAAATGGACATAGCTTGCATTAAGGTTATTGATAAGTTTAGTGTGGGTCCTGCATTTGGGTTCAATTATAAACTGTAGCATGTTGAATTGTTTTCAGAGAGCAGTGCACAATCCAAACTGTCCCTTTTCTGTGAATGTATTTATAAAATCTTCATGGGATTGATCAGGATAATGGCAAAAACTGGGATAACAAGGCTGAAAATAACAAGAACTGTCCTTTAAATGTGTAGGTATCTCTTGTGAGCATGGACAGAGTAAGCCAACAATAGCAGAGAACTATATCTCAGTTTGATAGATATTGTGTGCAGCATCACATCACCGAGTCTCTGGAGCACATAGAAATCCCACAAATACTGTTCGGCATAAATGAAAGCGATGAGTTTTTAAGTGGTTGCTGAGAGAAAATAGTCTGTCTTACTGGCCAGCTGTGCATGCACCAGCGGAAAATACACACAGCCGTTTGAAAGCTGTGTGTGGTTTGTATCTTAACTACAGGCTCACACTCTAAGACATTTACAAACATAAAACTTCCTGATCTAAGTATGTTTTGATAGCTTGAAAATGACATTTTGTTAAAGAAAACACCCAGTTTCTCTATGCAACTGTAAAGTGAACACCTGAGTTACACAAAATGATTAATCATGTCTTTCCGATTATTTGCTGATAAAGAAGTAGACTCCACTAAAGAAACGTTTATTCCTCAGCATTTTTTCCCAGAAGGGGCGGTCTTGACAAAACACTTTGTGCTGATAATGTGGGACAAACATGCAGTATTAAATTAATCAACCCAAAAGTGACTTGAGACAGAGCTAGAGCACCTCAGGTCTCCTACAACCAGAGGAAAAATGCAGAAGAGATCACATTTAAATGTATCATTCACTGACTTTTTGGAGCAAAAAACCTAAACTAGAAACCCCACTAAGCCACGATCATGTTCTAACCATAGACGGTTATGGTTCTAACCAGACAAAAATAACCAAACACAGACATGTGCACATGCAGACACATAGGAAAAAAACAATCAAAACACTTTCAGTCAACAGAACAGACATTGTCACATTATTCATATGTTTGCTTAAGTGCTCCTGTCTCTTTTGAGGAAGTGCTCGCTATTATCCTGAAATATAAACCAGGCATGTCGTCAAAGTGGCTTTCTGGGAAACAATAGTGTCTGTCCTCGAATGCAGGGGTCCAATGGGGGGATTTTTCTGTGCCACCCCCGATTCTCTCGCATCTTGTAGATGGCTCCTCTAATCGCCATGACTGGCTGACCTTTAGGCCGGTCCCCTTCTGGGATTTACAGCTTTCACTGGCTTGACCTTTGCCACCCAACACTCCTACAGACACTCCCTTCACGTGAATCCAGCCCCAAAGCTGGACAAGAGCTACTGCAGGCCGATGTGTAGGCTGCTACTGCTACCTCAGCATGTCAAAACCTCTCTAGGTGGTATGATTCAGTCAGTGGTTCATTAACCCCAACCTCCGGCCATCCCCTCTACCCCCTACCTCCATAAAGAAAGTTTCTCATTTGGCCTGGAGCAAGGTAGACCTGCTTAAAGCTCGGCCTAATGACGTGTGCCATGGTAGAGGAGGCTAAATGCCACCACCACATGTGGGGATGATTACAGGAAGTAGTGCAGAGTTGCAGGGGACGTCAGGACTTTGGGGGTGGGTGTGAGGGACTCAGTTGGGGAACAGAGGCAGTGAATTCCCAGAGGCCATTGTACAGGGCAACTCAGCAAAAGCCCCATCCTGGCCAGGTCACGCAAATTTAGGACCCAATGAAATTTAGGTCTGGTGGGGGGTCATGCTCTCTTAATCTTTAATTAAACAGCTCTCACACTTTGCCTCAGCAGATTTAAAACAAAACAGTAAAAAACAGTGGTGTTATTTAAATGGAAAGTACATAAGTGGGGCGACACTGCAGTTTTGGGTCTTTTAAATAATACCCGACAGGCTCAGTCTCAGGTTGAACTTCTTAGTCTACAACTCACTAAAAAACTCCCTTCTTGGAAACACAGTAGCTAAAGTAATACAGCATTTCCTCTTTGGGGGGCAGTTAATCAGCCCTGAGCAAACGCGTGTACTGGAGCGTGAAAGGCACCATTTCTCGCACACTTCACAATGAACCTTGTTTCAGTCCGCTGCTCCACTGTCCACACCGGCCTACACAGCCAAACCAGAGATTGCTTTTCTGTTATTGCCTGCAATCATTGGAGGGAGAGAAAAAGGTTGGGTGAGGTGAGATTTTGATATAACAATAAGAATAACAGGTCGGCCCTTTGCCCAGCAAACAGTTTCCATGGGCTAGAGAAGTGTCTTCGTGAGCTTTTATTTGGACTTGCCAGAGAGAAGCTTGCTCTTCCCACTTCTCACTCTGTAAAACTTCAAAGGTCACAAGTTATTATTTATTGCCTTGTTTCGTTGTGGCTAATGAAATCCCCAATGCCTTGATAGAGCAAGTTGGTAACCTCCTACCCAATGAAGTGGTCTTTTTTCTCTTTTCTCACAGACAAACAAAAACAAAACAACAAAGAGAGGCGGTACATAAAGGAGCTTTGGTCAGATGGGTCACATGCTGTCCATTGAGTCTCCGGTCCATCAAGACCATTCAGCGGGCTCTATAAAACCGGCAGGCTGCTTAAATACCTGACAGTGAGAAAAGAAACAAAAACAAAGAGAAAAGGGGAGAACAACAGATAAAATAAATAAGACAGCCCCTGTGACTGATGTGTATAGATGGTGCCGGAGAGTCACTGACAATTCAAGAAATGTGGCTGTGGCCACAAAAGGCGGCTGGAAAATACTAAGGAGCTTGCTGGGCACATTTTTTTAGGCCTTTCCCACTTGGACCCCCTTTTGAGTCTTTGTCTGTGCTCTGGGTCCATGAGAAAAGTCAATCACAGACACTTGGCTGTAGATTCTTGGTTTGCCTTTTCTTTATAGCAGTTAGTTCCCCAGTATTAAGCCAAAACCAAGATACTGTTTGGGTAACTAATTCAAGATGGAGATCTCTATTCCAGCGAAACAACAATTAAAGGAAGTAGAAGAAATACAGTGCTTTCCTGTCATACCCTGATTAAGATGTTACTCATATTTTAGCCTGAAAATATGGCAACATCAAAAAGATGAGTGGAGAAGAAAGATAAATACTGGGCAGTGATTAAAATCCATATTTATGCAGCCCAATTTTCCTTGCGAGGGAATTCAATGTGTTGGTTAGCTGGCTCCATTTGATCTATGCAGAGAAAAGAGATGTCTGAACCTCGGGGGCCTGTGATCCCAGGCTAATGCATGGGCAATAACAGTCAATTATATTGTAAATTATGGGCAGAGGGGCGTCAAAATGTTTGAACGCTGCTGTTTTTTTTTATAGATTAAAAAAGTCTGTGGAACACAAAAAATGCTAAAATCAACAGGTTGGATCAGTGAGCATTCGGAGAATGAGATCTATCAACACTGACGTTTAATTACAGCAAGATAATTGCACAGTTTGTGCAACAGAGCAGCTCTACTCAGGAAGACATACAAGAAAAAAATGACATGACCTTAAAATACCTCTTAAACCTCACACAGCACACCACAACAATGACATAGGAATTGTTTCAGACTATGAAGAAGGAAGTTTACATCAATGCCTCTACAATCTACTTCTATGTCTGTGTCTCTTTTCCTGTCATAAAGAATAGGCTAAACAGTGAAGTGTTGTTTAGATCTTTTATTTCCCAATTCCAGTGAAGTAATCCACCGTAGCACCGACCCCTCCTCCTCTTCTTTAACAGAGCCCCAAAAGAATTCAAGCTCAAACTCTGAGCAAAGATTTCACAGCCTGCAAAATAACAGTAGTAGCAAAGTTTACTCTTTATTTGAATGAAACGTGTTTTCATGTTCAAGCCAAGGAATAAGTGTATAATTTCTTCAATGTCCCATTTTCTTGCAGTGTTTGCTATAAATCAGTATGTGCCCTTGGGCTGTGTGGAGAGCATTTACACTGTGTGTGTCAGCCCATGTCTTTAACCCCATGTTCATTCTGACCCTGCAGATATCCCAAATCACAACACTGACTTGATGCAGGCCTCTGCACTGTTTTAATCTGCATAGACTGACCCTCTAATCCAGATGGATGCATATTTTCCACTGCAGTATCATCTCTCTACAAAAAACACTTAATCAACACTGTGCATGTTGGATGACATATTTTATCTTAACTCTCACATTGATTAACAGATGTTTGGTTTAAGCAATACAATTATCAATCAAACTCAGCAGTTATTGATTAATATTGTAAATTAAGCAGTCTATACCTCTATGCTCCCTTATCTTTAAATTACAGAGAACCAGGCCTAGTTAAGATTCTAACAATCAAAATGATGCATTACAGAATGCAAACAAACAAAATACAATGAAACTAAACAAAGCACAAGACACAAAATAGCATGATGACAAGATATACTGAAGTCCACCGATTCCATCATTCAAACATTAGCCACAATGAAAACAAACAAAGTATTCCTACCTACATGGAGCTATTATGAATACACTCATTCTTCCAAAATTGCAATTCCACTTTCTCACTGTGACCAGTGGGCAAAAACTAAACACCAGTTAATTCTCTGCTTGAAATAGCATATACATGAGTAATCGTCTGCCGTAATCTTGGCAATGTTTTCAAGTAATGGAATAGATATTGTGTTATTTCTTGCGTGATGAGATGTGGTCGGCTCCCTCTTTGATGTCGTGCACTCACCAGGAAGAGGTAGATTAAAAGGTTCGTGAAATCAAAATAAAGCTTGAATTGGTTTTTAGTGGGGTGTTTGATTACAAAAATTTGCTTTATGCAAAACATCAGGGGCAAGTGCACATAATGGCAACACCAACAGCTGTCTCAAACTCATAACCTGATGTATTTCTGACGTCCTCATTTGAAATGCAGTGCCAGCCAGCCGGGTGCAGTTTTATTAAGGGATCACATGTAACCTGAAAATCCACACTTTTAGGTTATGCTTTTACATGTGCTCAGAGATCACAGTCTATAAAATAATAAGCATGTCTTTGGTCATATTGCTGTGTGGTCAGAGGAAAGATGAGGGCTCCTTTTAGTGCAGGGCTGAAGTCAGGGGGTGGTTATTTGAAGTGAGCACAGAGAGCTGGGTTTGATTGGATAAATCTAGGGCTTCACAGAGGAGCTGCCCCTGGTACAGGAGGGGGAGAGTAGATATATTTTTTTTCCTGTGGCATTTTTCCCCATGCAAGAAAAAAAAGATGGGCACTGGAGCTAGGCTGGAATGTGATCATAGACCAGTACCAGACCAGAGAGCTCCCCATTAAGGTTTTGGGTTATAAACAGCATCTGTTTCAAATAGGGCTAAGACGAGAGGAGCACTCACTCCCTCTTTCACTCTGTCTGTACCACAGATCACGCACAAACTATCAAGTCTCTCTTCTTTCCCCTCGTGTCTCACATCTCATCTCATTGCGTCTCTATTCTGCCTCTTCTTTAGAGTTTTATATGCCTCCTGCTTATTATGGCCCTAAAAGAAAAGGATTTATTAAGTGCCAAAAAACTCAGCACAGCATAGGGGTGCATGCTAGGTTGTGTTTGGTGCCATTACTGTCACGTGCAATACTGCCCTGCAGCTTACATAGAAGTGTCAACACAAACCACAAAATCACTAGTTTTCTTAACTGGTTTTTGTAACGTTGTCCTTATTATCCCTGTAAGCACAAAATAAGGAAGAGGGTATTTCGAGCACAAATGGAAATGACCTGGCCCACAGAGTAAAACATTCCTGAAGGCTTATTTTCAAATCTTAGGTAAATAGCCTGATATTACAGTATAAGCAGCTTTTCAATTGTCTTAAACAGAAAACATTCTGCCAGCTGAGGCTGCTTCTCTTAGAAGGACTCTCAAAGAGGTTGTGTGTTGCCCTCTGCTGGACAAGACATACAATTATGTTTGTCACTGCTGTGAGATTTCACTTAAGATAATGAACATCAAGTAGATGGAATCTAATGTAAACACCACAATTTTCCTTCCATAATTTATATTTGATTAATTTATTTAAATTTCATTCAAATGCATGTCATTAAAAAAGGTCATTTACAAACAGTTTCAAATGAAAGAATAGCATCTTTGTGTCAACTGTGCTGCATCCACCCTGACACATGATAAAGCCTGAGACAGGCTCAAGTAGCTTCTGCTCAGAGTAAACAGGAAGTGTGTTATATTTACACCAAAACCCCACTAATCCTTTCTCTGTGGACTGATATCATTAAGGACTAGCAAGAGAGTGTTCCTGGCAAGTTGCCTCTTCAAAAAACAGCTATTAGGGGGCTGCATCGTTTTTATACACCAACGGACATTTGATGCTAAGTCTTTCTCCAGAAAATGTCTGAGCCATTTAAATTTTTTGGGTATTCAGATTCACTAAAAAAAGAGGGAAATTATAGATACTCTTATATAAATCTGGTGTGCTTTTGTTGGTAAGTGATAAGGTGGCTGATTTCAAGTTGAAAGGCTAAGGACAGGTAGGTCTTTGTTCGCAGCTTGCTGAGTGTGTGTGCAGAGCTCTAAGCTGCACCTATTTAAACACTATGTATAAAAGTTTATAGCAGATTGAGGCCCCTGGAGTGAGAGAGAGAAGAAAGAGAGAGAGAGAGAGAGAGAGAAAATATTCTCCAGAAAAGAGAAGTCACAGCTTTGCTATTCAAAAATGACATAATACCAAATTGCGGCTTTGTTCCTCACCTTTTACAATAGGACAGCTGAGCTGCAATAAGAAATTTGTATGTGGGAGTACATTTGTACACTCAACCACTCTTGGTCTGACACGCATGTCAAAATAAGCCCTTGCAAAACCCATATTTTACCCCTTTAGTTTCCTTCAAATCAGCCAAAGGAGAAAAAAAAAAATGACAGCATATCAAATGGCCCACTCCATGATTTAAAGTTCTTTCTGGCGAGACAGGTCTGCTACAGTATAATAGATTAACCATGCTGTTTGGCACGAAGGGTTGGATGAGGGCCGGCTTACACTATTCACCGGACACTGTCTGGACTGAGACTGGCCAACAGATGGTCACCTGGATTAATAGAGTCAATTAATTCATCCCATTATGTAATTAAGGATGGAGTCTGATGAGCAGAGAGGGCCAGCCTTGGCTTCCTAAGATGTTAAGCATCTGATTTATCTCCTAAAAAAGGAAAACTGGCGGTAGTTATCTATCAAACAGCACCACAGTGTAGAAAACAACTATTTAAAACATGAGCAGAAGCAGGTCAGAGGAGGCCATCCCTTTATTTTTCCCCACACTTTTCCTGTATCTGTCATCTGGCCGAAAATGGAATGAGTCAAGTTTGGTCAAAAATACCTAACATGAGCCACTTGAGACAGACATAGGCTCTTTTGCCCATCTTTCCCCTTACAGAGGAGTCATGTCTACCTGAAACTAAAGTAGGGTGTTGTTGTAAATAGTTTTGTTTTTAAGAATGAGACATTTTTATTTTAATTAATTTTTACTCAACAAAAAAGTTAAGAAAAGAATGAGATTATATGATGCCTTTGTGTGACGTTACACTTCATTCAAAGTATTACTTTACAGTAAATGTTTCAAACCAAGTCCGATTACAGTAATCATAATCACACATCTCCTTTGCAGTGACCCCAGTTTATCCACTAGACGGAGCTCTAGTGTAGCAGCAGCCGCAGCAACAGCTACTATTCAGCCCTCTGATCTACTCCCCTGCATACAGTGGCTTATGTGAATTGCAGAGTGGATCTGAGGTGAAAAAAGCGTTTTGAGGGCACAGCTGATGAAATGTTGGATCACAGTGAGGAAAGGGGTGACATGAAAGTGTTGACGCCTCACTGTTCACGTCCTGCTTTCCTTCCCTGAAATCTGTGAGCACATCCATTACATCTGGATTCAGACAGAATTAAGTAATCCTCATTATGTGGCTTCCTGTGCTATTGCAATTGCTTTTTCAAGTGTGCGCAAGTCTGTCTGTTAGTTACCATTTGCATTATTATAAATGCTGTATTTATTCACTTGGAAAAGCTTTATGATGAGCATCAGTGTTGCAATAGTCTGTATGAATGAGTTCCTGTCAGGATCAATACATATGATCTTAAGCTGTCACTACTTACCTCCTGTTTCAATTATAACTTCTACTCTGATGAAAACTCCCTAATAACATGTGTTCTGAAATGGAGGATGAAAGCTAAAGAAGAAGAACTTTCATAGAGAGAATAACAATGTATCTGCTGTAGCTTTATGTCACTCATAACAATTAATTTCAAACAAAAGAATTTTTTTATAACAAGAAACATGCACTGTAACAAGTAACACATTTTAATCTACAAAAGTGACATTGTGTTAATTTGGCGATACAGAATGGTAGGAAACCGCTCTAAAAATAGGGACTTTGGCTAGACTACTCCCAGTAGGGAACTGTCATGGTCAGTGGGGGGTAACATACACACATGCACACACGCACGCATGCACGCACACACATGCACACACATGCACACACACAGAGATACAAGAATTTTGTAATCTCAACTACTCCTATTAATTACCACTCTTTAATCTCCCAGGGTTTTCACACACATCAAGACCTGGCCCTGCACTTATTTAATTTAATGTACATTAGTACAAGAGGATAAGAGGACATTTAAGCTGATCTCTCTTGCCCCCCCTTCTTTAACATCCCATTGAAAACCCAGCCCAGCCAGAAAAGAGGATGCTCTCTAAGACATGACTAATCTTGGTGCAAACTGTAAATCTAGCGAGCTTGCAAACTGTTAAATGTCTAACAACAATGTTGCATCTGAATCTCCACTGACCTTTATTTGTTTTTGCCCTAAAGCCGGCCTTTTGGGACCTGATGGATTACACTGGCTGTTTATGGGTCCATGGAGTCTCAAGGTCTGAGTGATGGAAGGAAATAGCCTGGCCCTCAGTGTGGCCAGTAGGGTGTGTCTCACATCCCTTTGCTGGATTGCATTTACTACATCAAAGAGCCTTACCAAAGAGGCCTTACTTTCTCTGTGCTTATCCAAGAGCAAAGCTATCCGGGAGTTTAGTTCTCACTGGGGAGCATGGGAAAATGAGGTAAGTGCCGCACACTTTAGAGGTTGGTGGAGAGGAGAGGAGAGGAGAGGAGAGGAGAGGAGAGGAGACACGGTGCCAATGAGGTGACACCAAATTTGCACATATTTTTAGCTTCCACTGTTCAAAGCCAGTCTGTGAAATGTAATTAAACATTTCAAACTTCACTTGGCACTTAACATTTCTAAAATAGAAACTTTTTTTACAACCTAAGTGGAACAGTTGTAAGACAAACATATCTTCCTGTTTGTTTTGATCCTAGTAAGATGTGACAGCTGTGAGTAGAGACGTGTCTTTCAGATTCCAACTCCATGCTCAACCCATTTTTTACTATGCAAATATAATGTGCACCAGGTGAAATAAAACACCACATTTCATCTTATATTTCACAATTGACATTAAGTTGTTTTTCTACATTTCTATACCTTAACAGTGAGACACATAGTTCTGCACTTTTTCTTTAAATTTACAAAGATGTCACCCATCTCCTTTTGTTTGCATTGTAAAGGTGTTTCACACAAAAGAGTTCCTTGTTTTATACGACAGGTGGCAGCATTGTACATAAAATGCAATCCACAGAAAGAGGTACAAAAATCAGTAACATGTCACAGGCACCATAATTGATTCAATCTATCTCCATGATGTATTTATTCATCATTGAATAAATACATATTCGTCATTGGGTGGCAAATGGCACAGATTCTTTTGTGGCAGTCAGATAATTCCTCACGCTCACGTAACAATGACAGAATGCAAGTGAACATGTTTTGACATGAGTCTCGTGGGATTGTTGCACCTCTGTCCCCTTATCATCTCACTTCGCTATAATTTTCTGAGAAATGACTGCAAATATGCAAGCTGAAACATTTATGTAAGATAAATATTTTTTGAAAGAAGTGCAGATGTGTTTGAGGTACCCTGCTGCACAGAAAACAACAGCAAAATGGTTGTAGGTGAATATTTCTCAGTCGCCTGTCTTATATTATCTTCCCACTTGAACTGAATAGAGTCTTTGTTGAGTCTTGAGCTCTAAAGCCATATAGTCCTGAAGAGCCTTTACTTTGCTCTTGTGTCTTATTCCACAGGGCTGGTTATTGACTCTTCTGTGTGAATGTATCAGCCTGATAGGCCGTACCTCAACAGGGAACATTTCCACTTGTGAGGGCTAACCTCTGGAGCCACTTTGTGAAAGCACTAATACAGGCTGTGGCTGGCTGTCTGCGGACACCTAATGCACCAAAAAGGAAATAGGGGGCTGAGCAAAATAAGGAAGTTGTTGCAAAAATGAGATGATGCAATGTGGCTGAGGAGGAGAAGTACTGGCACACTGAGCCACTGGAAGAGGTGTGGAGCTGTTAAGAGAAACATGACCCCAGGGCATTTTCCCTCTGCAAAGAACTGTGTAAAGTGAGATTAGCTTGACCACAAGGGGCATTTACACTAGAGTCTCTGCCGTCAGTAGAAGATTGACCAGGATGAAGCCCGGAGAATATCACAAAATAAGACAATGTGAGTGTGGACAGTCAAGTATAGTACAACTAAAGATGGGTCATCTTAGATAATCTCTAAGTGGCTTTCTGTTTCTTCTGGGTTCATAATATGAAAAGAATTATTCAGCGTTTCTGATTTTGGGGCTCTTATATTGATATATGTGGATAGTCTTGCTCTTTCAAAGGTTACAGCAGCTAATCAAAACTTGGCAGATGTTTAAATAACACTATTAGTGACACCACAATAGCACTGCTCAAAATTACTCTAAGAGACAGGTAACTTTATGTCTCTGGTGGCTTTTTTCTGATGCCTGGTTTTAGCTACAATACAGGTCATAACTCTTTTTCTTTTCAGTTAGGTGCCATGAAAGTTGTGCATGCATGTGTGCACCCACACTAATGTGCACACCTATGGTGCACACACAGTATGCATGCCCAGACCTGCACACACATGGCTTGTCGCTGGCCACGAGAACAGTACATATTCAGTGTATCTACCATGTAAGGTTAACTGCAAATGACAACATTGAAGATCTCCTGCATGTATGTTATCTTAATTTTGTCCTGTGTCACTATTCATTTTGCCCTGGAGGAAGATAAAAAAGTACTGTAGTACACACTGCCTGTCTCCAGCCACCCACCCACCCACTGCGGCCAGTCAGAGGATTGTACTGCACTCCTTTTAAAAAGACATTTTCCTACACGATCCTTACAAGATTTTGACTTCTATCTTCTCTGACAAATTCATTCACACTGTTCACTAAAGGAGACAGCGCTTCACTCCTCTTGTCTTTCCATATCGCTGTCAGCTGAAGTTGTCTTGACCCATTGCCCCGGCCTTGGCCCACTTCCTTTTCTACCTGATTATGCATCCATGCCGTTACACTCAGATTGTTTTCTTCTTATTAAGCTGTCAAAAATGAGTATTTGATGACAATGTGACATGATGCATACCCCCACACTCTTCCCACCTGCACCCTCAGTATTATTTCTGCAAGATATTTATAATTGATCCAGATGACCAACCTAATTTAGAAGAAGGTGTAGACTGCTCCTGAGAGCTCAAAGAGGCTTTCAGGTTCACAAGAGAAATTTCTATATCCACGCTAACATCCAACGCTGTCAGCCTCCACAGACCCGGCTTGCTGTGATTATATAACCAAAACCTGAATATGGGAAAGAAGACAGGAAGCAACAGACATACAGTACTGATGATAAATATCTAGCACTCCATCCCGGAACTGTAACAGCCTCTAATACTGACTGTACAATAGATCAGAGACACAAACTTCAAATCCAGATTTCTTTAGATTCTTTGAAAGGTGAATAGATATGATTTCTTTTGAGGGTGCCGCTAATACTAAAAGAGTCTCTGCCAATGTAAGGTAGCACCTCTGCAGCATTTGTAATGACTTTTTTAATAATGGCTAATCTAATGATGATCATTATGTAATCTGACTGTACTATCAGTTAATGGATGTGTAATTAATAAAACAAGGGGTGGATGATTTGTATCATAATACAAAGTCTTCTTTTGCATAAAATTCACACAGTTGTACTTAAATAGAGCAAAGGCAAAGTTGAGATGTGACCTTGACATGTAAGAGGAACAAGTATTATCAAGCCCCAGCTATGTGTATTTAAAAAAAGAGGGTCACTATTGATTTTCTGGCCTGATTTTTCTCATTTCTTTGAGGAGCAGTGATGCATTTTTGTTTACTCTCTACTGATTGATGACAATAACTTTCACATCTAGCTTAGCCAGCTTCCATCTGGCTGAAGTAAAATGAGCTTGTGATGCTGTTTTAGGAGAGAATTTGTCTTGGCTAATTGTGAAAATGCCAAATGTTCATACTGTGTGAATGAATGTAAATACAAGCTACTTAAACTAAGTTATTTCCATGCTCCAGAGCTGAAAGAAGATAAACTTCATGCCTTTAGACCTTTACACAAAAGCAGAGTTTATGACACATTTGCCCCTCCAGGAGTCGTGTTTATAGGCCTAACTGTGTCTGATTATGATGTTGCGTCCTCCTGGGAGCAGTGGGGTTGGGGTTAAGTGCTGTCAAAGGTTAGGTTAGGGTTAAGGCCATGGGTGACATGACTGGGCTTGTAAATCACTTGAAGGAAGCAATGAGACAGAAAGAAAGTGAATACCAATCTGTGTGGAAGGAAGTCAAGCATTTTATGCCTCCTCTGCTAAGTGTAAAACTCTGTGACCAAAGGTTTGTCGGTGCTGCAACAGAGGGCCAGATGCAGGGAGAGCAGAGAACGACTGATGTGTCACTGAGGAGCGGACAGCACTGACACGGACCCCTGGTACGTGCCCTCTGGAACTTAAAAGGCCTCTAAGTCAGCTACAGTGCCATTAATCTCAAGCTATAAAGCTGCAACTACAGTATGGTTACTTGAATGGAGGGTTGCTTCTTGTTGAAAGTTAACAAGCGTGAGGTTGAATCAAAGCCATCACACTTGAACATGTAAATACTGTACAGTAGTAATTTGCATATGCAATACAGATACAATGCTTGGCCCAGATTGGTCATAACATGAAACATGAACAATTTGAACAATATGCTATACTGTATAAGTGCTGGCTGCAATACAACCCTATACTACTGCCCTGCCTCTAATCCAGTGACTAAAGGTGGTAGCCTTTATTATTTAGCTGTTAAATTGTGTATGTGTCTGAGCATGCACATACACATGTTTGTGATGGCAATATTGGTGACACAGAATATTTGTGTAGCTGCCTTTCTGCCGACGGTCAACTGTAACCATTGGCATCCTTGTTTTAAAATAAAACTGCTATACAAAGGTAGAGCAAGTAAAAATATAAAGAAAGCAAGCCTGCCCTGTGACACTGTAACTGGATCAAAGTATTCAGAAATAACAACATCAATTCATTTATTCCTTTTTTTTTAGTGACTGTTCCGAACACTTTGAAGTAAAATATGCATTCCTGACATTTTCCCTTGTGACATCACTGATTTATTTATTTTTTTATTCAGTTAGAGAGAGAAAACGCATTCACTATTTGTCACAGAACATTAGACATGTTATTAGAGATTTATCACACTGCGGTGGAGAAGAACAAAAGGTTTCAGGTCATCTAAATGATGTCAAGTTATTCTGTCGCATGGACTAATTTTAACAGTGTGACTAATCCATAACGGGTAGAGGTAAACTCCCAATCTGTTATTTGCAAGAACACTACTAATTATCTTAAACATCATTAAGGCATTGAAACTTAAATAACTAAAAATAATTCTTTCTTGACACAGTTTCGTAAAGCATGTCTTTGTCTGGCTGTTGTCTTCTGTCTGACCACGCCCAAGCCTCAATTGCCCACTCCCCCCCTCCATCCCTCCATCCTCTGTGCTGCCTGATCCTCCCACAGGATCAGGCTCCTTCTCAGTGTCTCCACCGGTGGCTCCTCAGCTCCTGTGCATGTTGTCCTGGGTGACATGAATTAATGATAACAGCAGAGGCTTTACAGACCAGGCTCATCCATTACATAATCCAGGCAGGTCTGCTGCAGATCCACTCAGTTTCCGACACTTAATGCACAATATTGTACCGCACCTTCCACAGCTGACCCTTTTTACCCTCCTTCCTCATCCCCTCGGTGTTTGCCTCTGCACACAACATATGGTGCAGTGGGTATGCAGCCATATGGTAAGTGTCACAAGTATTTATCCATACAGTAACCTGTGCAGTGGAAGGTATATTTTTGAACACAAAACTTGGCTAGTAGAGCACTGCAGTATAGAAAGAAATAACCTGATTTGATGGTGGACGTTGATTATTTAGAAATGTTTTCCCACACGAACTTTTCTGAAAGTAATAAGCAAAACTTCTACAATAAGGATCTACTATTTTGCAGTTACAGAGAGGGATTGCTACTAATTAAAGGGATGCTAATCTGCACATAATCTCTCCAGTGCCATTAGACAGCAGAAAGTTGTTGTGCATGATCATTAATAGAAATGAATCTGCCTTACCACCCCAGGGAGGCCTGAATGTCATAGGTCCTCTCTGCACCTGAAGACACCTCATTACATATTTTCTGCAAAGCCACACAGGAGATGGTAACTAGGCACTTTGCACGAGTTCTTTGCTTAGAAAACCCTTAAAAAAAACAAGCAATCTGGCAAATTCTTGATAATATCCACCCTTGACTGTGTTTTCAGAGGTTTTCCCCACTGCAGCAGACATCATTTTCAACATGAAGTGGGAACAGAGTATTCAGAACTTTGCTCACCCTAAAAAATACAATTCTTATTTTAACTGCTCACAGTGTACTCAATAAGATAACATAATGAACTAATAGTCCCCCATTTGAAAAACTAACTTGTGAAGTGATGAGTATGCTTTATGGCAGCTAATGTTGTGGAGTTTGGTCTAACAGGCTTTGTTTCAAGGCATCACCAGAGCTTTCCCCATACGGGCTGTTTCTGTTCATCTCACTCGGACATTCTGCACAACAACCTTATGAAATATTGAGTAACTCCTTGCAGAATAACAAACCTACGTGCTGCCTGTCTTTGTTTTGTTGCGCTCTTTCCTTGTTCCTCACATATTGGACAAAGTTAGTGCACTGATATGGAACAACATTTGTGCACTCCTATATTGGGGATTACAAAAAATAGACTAGATGTAGCAATGCACTTTCAGAAGTTAAATGAACAGAATGGTATTGGTTGTGTCACAGAGTATCCTTCAGGAAGCTGTCTGGTAGAGAAGAAAGTATCAACATGCCCTAGACTGTTAAAATGTTTCATTTCAACGTGTTATTTTTATGTGCCATGAGAGTGTACAGTGATTCATATATCTTAAATTGTACAGAGTAGAATAAAAAGCAGCAATGTTGGCACCAGAGTGCTGACCCAGCATACCATAGATTATTGATGAAAGAGTAACCCATCAAAAAGCATGCACGTGTTATTGTTTTTAAAATGGCTCTGCCTCATGTCCTTGTTTTATTGTTTGCAAGAATGTCAATTTCTTTCTAAGTCCCTTCTCTCTCAGTCTCGCTTTTGTCTTCTTGACTCACTTCTTGTTTTAGTATTTTTCCCCTCTAGCTTCATCTCTCTCTCTCTCTCTCTCTCTCTCTCTCTCTCTCTCTCTCTCGCTCTCTCCTTCTATCCCTCTCCTCTTCCCCATTATCCTGCTTCACGGTTAAAAACTGCCATTAAAGCTGTGGAAAACTTGTGATAGGCCATTAACAATGGATTAGCCGTAATTCCATTTCCTGTTTCCCTCTGTGTGGTTATCACACTGTAAAATGCTCCAAACCTCTAATTACAGGCTGTTTTAATCATTGTCTCGGGACAAAGGGCTGGGCTAAATCAACTGAATTCAATTTATGCAATGTAAAAGGTACTGTACTGTACAGTATATTGTTACAATACGTACAGTGCCTAAATTGGGTTAAATGCCAGGGGGAATGCTAATAGGTATTGACATAATGTTGGTTTCTTTCTTTTCTATATGAATCTTTTTCAACACATGGAGCTTGGTAATCTAAATCCATAAGGGATAACTTTTAAAACACACACACACACACACACACAAATGTCAAAAAAAATGATCTTAATCACTTCTGACCTCTGCCATGATGCAGAGCTGTTAAAAAAGTAGGAAAAGCATGAAGCAGCACTGTTGCTGTAATGGAAGTGTCATAAATAGTTCATCGCAGTTTTCCTGCAAGCAGCAGCACACCTTGCAGCCTGTGAATTGATGCTCGGCTTTACAGTGGGAACTCCTCCAGAATTACATAATGCACCATAAGTGTGTTTTGTTTGCCAATATGCTGGCACACATTGTGAGTGGTACTTACATTGCATGGAATTAGTGATCTCTCTCTCTTGCTCTTATTTGCACAACATTTTTGCCCATTTACATAAGCTGTAAAGTATATTTTCCTGCAGCAATATGACCTGTCCTCTGCTGGTCAGTCCTTCTGCCCATGTTGTCCAAATTACAATGCGCCATGTATTTTTGTGTGTGAGACAGTAAAAGAAGGTTATCTTGATTTATCTATCCAATAAATCCTGATTTGTGAAATAGATATTTGTGTGTGGTCCCAGCCAAAGTGCCCACTTCACTGTAAATGTCATCTCTCTGTATGCTGGGAAGACATAAGCCGATTATGCTGCAGACAACAAACCTTAAATGTATGTAGCAGGAAGCTCCAATTGAGGCTGATCTGGAACACAACTGGTGAGCATGTAACCCGAAATCCCCTGTCTAAATATTTCCATTAAACAAGCCCTTATATAGAAATAACTTGGGGAGGTGCTTTTGAATGTTTGCCTTAATGCTTATTGTAGAGTTGAATCACAGCTGAGCGTGAAAGAAGTTAATGAAAAGGAGAGGGTTGTTGGGAAACTGCATTGCCTCTGTCACGACTCACTGCTTCCCCCTCTTGTTGTTGCTGCCAACACTGAATGGCCGTAACAGCCTCTGGGATGCTGCTGAGATGCTGGAAAGCAGGAGAATAATATGAAACTAGTCCAGTAAAGGCAAATCAAATTTGATTCAAAGACCGATCCCCAAGACTTACTTTTGCAGCCTGGTTCAAACTGTGAACTCAAATGTGCGCTAGGAGTGGTCGTGATGAGAGTCAGAACCTCCAAATCTGCAGCAATGATGATCTGTGGATTGCCCCCTTTGCTTCTGGGAACAGACTGGTGAAGATAGGAGTTTTATTATCTCTGGGACTTGTTCACAATTGTCTGTGGTGATGCAGGCATTGCACCAGACTGTTTTGATGAAGACAGCTGAGTCCAAAGCACACAATTTACTGGATAATCCATGCTCCAACCCTAAAAGTCACCAAAATAAGTCTCCTTTGGAAGGTGGCAGGGCTCACCCTAAGGTACAGGAGAAAGAAGCTCCGACATCCAGAAGAACCTTCAAGTAAATTGAATGCTCCTTGACATTGAGTACGTTTACATGCACACCAATATTCTGTATGACAATATTCCGAATTTGATACAGATCATGTAAACAGCATATTCCGGCTGGATATTCCGAATAAAGCCTTTTTCCAAATATAGCAATATAGCAGATATTCCGGTATTATTCGGGTTTTAGAGGCATTCTTTGGACATATAGCCTATACAGCGAATTTAGAATTATGCGTCTCAATCAGGGTTTTTACTCTGCCTCTTGCCTGTTTACGGCTTATGGTCAGCTCTGTGCGTTGCCATGGTTGCTGTATACAAACCAACCAGCCAGCAGTTTGCAAGGCTGCAGACCAGATAAGAAGGAGAAACACAGCTACTTTTAAAAATGATCAAAGACTTGGATATCAACAGGTTTTTGGATATGCACACGCATCGCTACGCCGACCTTTTCAAGAAGCTTGTTGAAGGAATGAAAGAGGGACGCTCGTATTTTGTACGGCTAAACGGGAATATAGTGGAATATTCACTTTCATTAGCCATGTAAACAGCTTAGTTGGAATATCGTCTTTTTCGGAATAGGTGCATGTAAACATAGTCACTGACATGCACCACTTGAGGTGGTTAGGGCATCTGATTGGGAGGCCTTCTGGATGTCACCATGTGGGGAAACCCAGAACATGATGGAATACATACTGTAATAATAACATTTTTTAAACGTATTTATTCATATAGCACTTTTCAAAACAAAGTTACAAAGTTCTTGACAAGACAAAAATAAAAATAGCAGGCAAACAATGATGAAAACAATTTAAAAACATTAATGTTGCTCAACACAACATTGAGCAATGAAAATAAAAAAATAAAAATGTTTTTAAGAGGGATTTAAAAGACGATAAGGAGCTTGCCAGTCTGATCTCCTCAAGGAGGTGGTTCCAGAGAGTGGGGGCCCTGACAGAAAAGGCGCAACCACTCTTGTTCCTTGGTCACATAGCCCATCCGGCCTGGGAAGTATTTGGGGTCCTCCAGGAATCATGTGACTGGGGAGACAGGCTTGGTTCCTAAAAGTCACAACCCTGCTAACTGTGATCAATAGAGCTGGCCTCATGGTTCAAGAACATGCTTGAGCAAAACAATGTACACTGTGCATTAGCTATATAAAAACGAAAAAAGCAAACAGTAAATTTGTTCTCAGGTTTTGAAGCTGATTTTAAAGGGTAGCCTGATAAATGAAAGAAAAAAAGAAATTGCCCATTTTCATGTCAGCATTTGTTCACCCGAAACACTCCGGTCATTGATTTTCACATTAAGCAGACCTTTACACCAACATTGTTTCCAGTAGCTGCTCAGAGAGCTTATTGATTGTGGTGGACAGCCAGACACCACAGATGCATCCTCAATCACCAATAGCAAAATTAAAAATGTCCTTACGATAGCTGGCTATCTAATTCTAGTTTGAGTTTCAAGGAGATTTGAGCAATACAGAGAAGAGAGAGAGAGAGAGAGAGAGAGAGAGAGAGAGAGAGAGAGAGAGAGAGAGAGAGAGAGAGAGAGAGAGAGAGCGAGCAACAGATTAGAGAGGCAGATAGACCCTCTAACCTCACATTACCGTAATGAGGTGAATTCCTCCTGTATGCAGATAGGGAACTGCAGTAATTCTGTATAACATAACAAATGGTCTAAAATGGTTTGAAGCATCTAATGTTAAAGTGTGCATATTATGCTTTTTCCTTTTCCTTTATTGTTTTATATATCTTTTTGGTGCACGTTGTAGGTTTACAAAGTGAAAAAGCCCAAAGTCCACCCCAAAGGCACTTACCATATCCAACAGAAAACACTGTTCACAAACTGCTCCAAACAGCTCTATTGTAGTCCAGCCTTTACTTCCGTGACGAACGTGCGTCACTTTGTAACACGTTATAATTCTCGCATAGCTGCTACTGGCACGCCCTCATACTCTACTGCTTCTGACTGGCTAGCAGTGCTTACCTAGCTACTGCGCATGTGCGACTCCCAATAAAGATGGAACAGAAGTGAGATGCCTCACTCTGTAGCTAAAACAGAGAGCTCAACACACAGGGTGAAAAGAGGAGCTGCAGCAATGTGCAGTACAACAAAAATATGGTGTTTTTTGAAAATTAAACCACATAAACCTATTCTGATATAACCTCTAAATACAATTATGAACCGGAAAATGAGCATAATATGAGCACTTTAAGGTAGAATAAAATAACTGAATCATGATAAATAAAAAAACATACAGCAACATAAGAGTCACATGCTATACATAGTGTAAAATGCATCTTTGCTGTAATATCAACATACTTTCATCAGACATTATTCTCAAGATACAGTATATCAAGACTAAAAAAAAAGAAATGTGAGGAGTCGTCCACAGTCTCCATGACAGCGAGATCCGAAGGTGGGTGTTGAACTATTCACTAGGGACTGGCCCCCGCAATGTGACCCTGATCAGTGGAATCAGAGGAACTTAGCTATTCTCCTCTGTTTCCTTGGTCCTGAAGCCAGGCTCTGGGATGCCCGCTCATCTGCTCCAGGCTACAGCCTTTACAAAGGCATATTAAGTCTTGGGTTGCTTTAATAAGGAATATAGTCAATGCACAATTATAGGCTCTTGCATGGTGTTTGGTGTAGAACGGAGAAGCCAGTGGGCAGAATGTGTGGGATTGGATCTGCATACTGTACTTGGGTTTCTGTGCGTGAGCATGATGTGGTTGAAATTGCTCGACATATAAAATATGTATTTATTAAGAAGTAGGTCATGGAATGTGAGAAAATGTAATTCGCTTGCGGATGTATTCACTGTATGCATGTACTATATGGATGTGTGTGTGTGTGTGTCTGTGTGTGTGTACTTTATGGGTGTGTGTACAGTATGTGTGTATGTACTGTATGTATCTGTGTATCTGTTTTAATTACACTACCCAGATGCTGTTTGTGGAGCTTGCCAGGACAGAATGGTTATAAACACTGGAATGAGTTTTGTACTTAGACTGCGCATGCATGTTTTACCATCAGAATATTGTTTTCTACAATAACATATCCAAAAGACCTGCACTACTTTTATATATTAGATACAATTGCATGCATGTATTGCAGGGATCACTGTGGTTGTGAAGCTCCTGAGCACATTCATATACTCTTGATTGGGAAAAGTGACGGAGTGTGGTGGCGGCCGGGCTCTTCTACCGAAGTGAGGTGATCGACAAGGGGTGCGTTTCGGCCCCCTGCTGAGGCGCAGCAGGGGGGTATGTAAAGGTGAAGTTCTGGATCTCAGGGCCCACAAAGCAGACCCCCCGGGGAGGGTAATCACCATGAGGCCAGCAACAGTCAGCACAGCAGTGGCCCCTCGTCACAAAGACACTCCTCTCCAGAGACATGACTGCGCCTTTGTGCTCCCTCACATTCTGAGTGTGTCCCACTCCAGGGGGCTTGAGAGGCACAACAGGGTGCCCATTAAACCATTAGGAGTGGAGGACAGCCCTGACAGCCTGATACACAAAAACACACACACACACACACACACACACACACACACACACACACACACACACACACACACACACACACACACACACACACACTTAATCACGTACAAATACACTCAGTTCTCCGAGATCCTAGACATGTACTGTACGTACACAAATGCCCTGAGATGACAAAAGCTAGTATTGTTTACCTAACATTGATGTCTGCTATTTAGAGCTTGAATGGCAGAACAATCTGTCATTTTTCTTTGCTGACTCACTCACTTCCTGGCCAATCACTCATTGACTACGTTTACATGCAGCCAATAACCCGTTAAAAACCGGAATATTAGCAATAACCCGGTCGCGCACGGCCATGTAAACACCGGCAAAAACCCGAATATGCTCATATTCCGGTTTTTAAAAACCTGAAAATGATCCCTGGGTTACCCGTTTTCTAACCCAAAATTTTGGTCATGTAAACGTGTATCGGCATATCCCCATCAAAAGGAACATTGATTTGTGTTCTGCGCATGTTCTATTCGCAAGGAATCTTGGTCTTTTGAGTAGAGGAACTTCTTGTATGCGCCAGAAAACCTGCGCGCAGTATACCGGAAGTAAACAAGAAGTAGAGGTAAACATGGCGAGACGCAGCACAGCACCACACTTTTGGAGTGAGGAGGAAACCAATTTCTTCATTAGTGTGGTGTAAACCATGAATATAATGTCTTTTGTTGACGGCAGAAAGTACCGAGATAGTGAGATTTATAAGAAGGTGACCGAAAAGTTACGCAAAGCAGGGTTTGTCCGTACATCCAGACGCTAACCGTGCATCGCCGTTTACATCGGGATATTGCCAATTGATTACAAATGCCATGTATACAGGAGTAACTCTCTCTGCTCACGCATGTAAACGGGTTATTCCGAATGTTTCAGAAACCCTAATAGTGACCTTAACCCGACCATAACCCGAAAATTGACAGCTTGTAAACGTAGTCAATGACTCACTTACTAACTGACTAACTGGCTCACTCATGCCCTGTTCAATAGTTTATTGCCATGTGACCTTAGCACTAATATATATATAAAACAGACTACTGTATACAAGAATACTGATTGTTAATACCTAGCTAAGTGTAAAATGTAAGTGTCTGATGGCCTAAGGTTCTGTAGAGATAAAGTGAGAAGTTCTGCATTTCATGTTCCTGCACCTCCTGCCTGTTGGGAACATTGGAGTTGAGCTGTCTCTGGTTGTGCTTTTTTTCTTCCTTGTTATTTTAGTTTTGAGATTGTGAAGTATTAAAAAGCAACCTATACTGTTGGTAAGTATAGGTACCAGTCCATTTAAAAAAGTATGGAAGTTGTCAGCAGCACACGTGAGACATGATTACCAATTTTGACAATTTCTAACCAGAAAGGGAAATGACTGCAATGTGATATCTATCTATCTACTGTTTCAGTGTGTGGAAGCCCATAACAAGAACAATAGTGGTAAACTCTGAACTGATGTCAGTAAAGAGATCTTAAGCATATGTGAACTTCATTATGTAGATTAATTGAATGTATCACCCACAGGGCTAGTTGCCTTAATGCAAATTGGCCAAGTCCAACCCTGGAGAGAAGTTTACTGTACATGTCTCTTGTCATTAAGATGAAGAAGAAGAAGGGATGTTATTTTTCCTAAGGCACTTAAATAAGAACCTATTCCTAGAGCAAACAGGAACCTTGGAGGGTTGAAGTGACCAATTAAAAATGGTGGTGAGTTTAACAGCACAGTGCCCAAGGGTGGCTATAACATGGCTCCGTAGCCATGATGTTCATTTGACAGATCAGGGTTCTGGCTTCATTTTCTGAGATAGTAAAACGTTGGTTGCCATTAACAAGAGCGAGGGGGTGGGTGGTGGTTTCAGTTCCAAGTCTGCAGTTGAGTCCAGTAGAATCAAGCATTGAAAGAAGCATTGCAGCTTAGACTAGGCTATGGCACTTGGTACTGTGCTCAGTGATGTCTGCAAGCCTTGACACCCTTGACATATTTGCCCTGAAGCTTAGTCTCTAATTTTTCTTTGTAGCAAGCTTTAGTTTTTATTCAGAGCCTTTTGAAACTAAAAGTTCAGATGTTTGTACTGACTGATGTTGTTCTTTAAGGCTTCATGTTTCTTGTTACAAAACAACCTGACTTCATCCCTGAACAAGGGTTTTGTTGTTGCTAAAAACAGATGAACAGATGGAAGTGAAATGTCGACATCAATAATGTCCTCTTCATCAGTCTAAATAAACTCTCCAATTGGTACTGTTTTACAGCATGTCAGTGTAACTGACTCAATCTAACATTGTATTCAGCTTCTATCATCAGTTTAACCAAATACTAGATGGTTTGTGTAAATGTAACTACTGTATATCTTCCACTGAATGCCTTTGGTTCCTCATATTAACAGTGTTCATTGATAACACATGGCTATTGTAAACACAGCTGGAAGGTTGTTTTGATGAAATAAGGTTAGTATTTAAATGCATCCATGTAAAAATATTACAGGATTAAGGGCATTTACAGAGTGAATCAGGATAAACAGTAGATGTTAATACAGGAATGGAAATCCCTATTATTTTTGATGATGAGACCATACCAACAAACGGTTGAATTTTACTGTATTAAAATGGAACAATGTGCACATTATAGTGTGGGTGGGGGTTGGCTCACTCACTTATCCACTTTTACATTGCTGACACCCATAGATGTCAGCATAATGAATAGGTACAGGACAGAAGACATACTACCTGCTAAACTGTGATAAATAAATATATGTAGGCTGTTTCAATGTGCTAAGCATTTGTCTACCTATGGAAAATGTTTTTAACAAATCACAAGGACTTCAAAAAGTGTTGGTTTACCGACCTGTCACGTTTTTCAAAGTTAATTCCATTTAGCACAAGTAGCACAAGACTACAAATGTCTAGCTAGGGCCCTTGAACTAGTTAACTTATGGGGTCTGATGGTTGAGAAATTGAAAAAAGTGGATTTAAAAGTTGCTAGACTAAGTTTGGAAGAAGGCCTGGTCAGCTATAGCTGGTGTTTTTCATCAGCAACAGCTGTGGAGGAAAGCTTGATACTACCGAAAAAAAAGTGAACCTTAAAGTATGGAAATATACAGTTGGACTTGTCAAAGGACGGCTGTGAGCTGCGGGCATTGTTACCACAATCTAGACCTACAAATAGTAAGTGCAAGTTTATGATATGTAGACCTATGCATTGTTGTGTTTTGTTGGCCACTGTGCCCTTAACGTGTAGCTTTGTGATGAATGAGATTGTGATCTCTTCGGCTAAACGTGTTCCTGTGCAGCCTGTTTTTATGTGGCTGCTGCTGAGTTGTGGAGCCTTTTCTGATCAAGCTCTTTCACACTGTTGGATTAGTCTGGTTTTATGGCAAATTAAATACTCTGTGATCTTTATAGTAGGACTATGTTTTCTTTAGCATTATATTTAGGTTATTTTGGCTGCCATTCAACCATTAAAACTGCCTGTGCCTTATGTAACCTTTGTCTTGAAGATTCATAAAACTAAACGTTAAGCTCACTGAGATTTGGTAGATGGAGAGAAAAGCCAGCCGTGTGGCAGAAAAAGTAAACATGGTCTGAATATTGGTATTCAATGTTTAGTCACCCTGTTTGAATGACTGCTAAGGAGAGTGACATAGGCCTACGTTATTTCAGTTCAGTTTATTCTTTGTCCCAGAAGGGCAATTTGTATGCAGCAGGAAGACATCACATGAGAATATACAACACAAACCACACAACAATTAACACAATAAAAACAGCAGCTTCAGCCTGAGTTAAAGAATGAATAGTAGCAGAGTTGTGTTGGAGACATAATGAAAGTAAAAAGAACTACAAAAACTCAAGCAATAGATAATAATAATAAAGATATTAACCTACTTAGCCAGAAATGTGAAATATTTGGCATTGAATGTGTGAATGATGCTTATTTTTTTGCACTGATATGACTCTTCCTATCGTAAATTAATATTACAATGCACACATTGCCAGTGTATTTCTGTTGCAGATTACTAAACCTTTGCAGAACTATGTGCTGGTCATCCGGCATTTATATTACATGGGGAATATAAATGTACGGGTTATAATTCCACAATATTCCACTCCTTGCAGTCATATTTATGAATAAGAATAAAAGTGATGCACAAAACATAAGAATGAAAGGGCAAGAGGCTGGTGTCTGTAATTAAACTTTTATGGCTGAAAGTTTTAGAAGTCTTCTACTGCATTTTTCAACATCACTCACTCAGTCTGTAGAGCACACACATCCATACATAAGTTGTTCTTTATGTTTTTCTTTGTGCTTTGATTGCATTTAGGTTGATTTTTTTTTGATAAAATTATAATGCTGTAGCTGGTAATCAGACTGAATTGGCATTTGGTTTCACTTTTATTAACATTATTCATGGAAGTCTGTGGCCCTAAATCATGTGTAATTGGAGAGGCAAACAACAACAACATCATTGAGATCTTTTAGAGCTTTCATGTTATTTATTTTTAATACATGACTGTAACCTTTTAGTAAATACAATATTGCGTACTGATTTCCACCTCAGAGTAGCCCTGAACAACATGAAGTAAGGATGAGAGCTGGGTCATCTAGCAGCAAGTGTCAGTTGTAGAATAAATTGTCAGTGTCAAAGTAGCTCTGCGGAAGTCATGAATCATGAAAGGTGTGGTTAAAAGGCTGAGGTGAATTGGAATTCCCACTTGCATCAGCATTCAAAGTCTTTAAAGCATAACTGCTGTTTTTTCAACCTGGAACAACAATCTTTGACTGTTGTTTAGTTCAGTATTAAGCAAGATCGCTGCAGTCGGCAGTGGAAAAAAACAAACAAGCTAGAATGTAAGTTAATAGGGCAATTATCCTGCTTGTATATGCCTTCATAAAAGTGCTTGTTTTGCCACTGACAGGCTCAGATTAATATTCTAAGTGTCTGACAATGACTTAAATTGAAGCTTGTTTCGCTGCTGCTGACTGCAGTGATCTTATTCTTATTCTTTATTTTATAAAAAGGATAACACACATTAATTAACATTTCTGTAAATGTGTTAGCCAGCTGGCTAATTTTCAACCGTAGTCCTTTGGCCAGATGATTTTAGACCAGAGCAACAGGAAACAGCAAGACATTAGTACAGGTTAAACTATACAGACAGAAGTCAACAAGACACCATACAGACAGCTAGAGCAACAACTCAGTAAGCCATGCAGAGCCACAGGAAGCAGCAAGACATTAGCACAGTTACACATCAACAGTATCCCCATTCAGTATAAGAAGCCATGCAAGCATCAAAACGCAGCCAAGCAACACAGACCCGAGCCATCTTCTTGCACTGTTCAACCATGCTAAGCAGTAACAAGCAGCAATAAAAAGATGAAATAGGGTACATCACTCATGAGGGAGGCGTTAATACAGCACACAACATGGCATCATGACTTTGCGTAAACGTACACGCCACTTTCCTAAAGCCAAATGGCGTGTTATCTGTACGCATTTTGAGCTATCCATGTGTATGTCTACGCTGTATACAGCGGATGTAAACAAACATCCACGTGGAGATTAAAAATGTTCACAAGTCTGACTTTCCAAGAGTCAGTCTGTGTGAAGTTATGGTAGGTGGTGCAGTTTCTTGTTTAATTTGGTAGAATGTTCTACCTATTAGAGGCTCTAACAGAAAAGCATGATTGACTGGACCTGTAAGGGGTTACACAGTCCCCTCTCAGAACAGACCTAGTGGTTCTATTAGAATTTCTTTGCTTAAAAAGGTCCCATGACATGGTGCTCTTTGGATGCTTTTAAGTCTCTATTTATTAAAATTGTTTAACACTGCACTGTTCAAGTAAAATTAATTTTTAGTGCAACCTTAAACCAGATGTAGGCTATCAATCCAACCACAAAATAAAGTCACTTTCAGGAGGAATACAAAAATAAAAACTTAAAGTAAACACAGCAAGTGCAAAAAGAGTAGCCTGTATTTGCTTTTTTTAACAGTAGGTAAAATAATGAATAAGCTCTTGTTTAACATCCAAGCTCTTTTCCCTTTA
The DNA here is from genome assembly GCF_010015445.1 of Perca fluviatilis. Taxonomy (NCBI): domain Eukaryota; kingdom Metazoa; phylum Chordata; class Actinopteri; order Perciformes; family Percidae; genus Perca; species Perca fluviatilis. Next base: position 24,232,720 of record NC_053121.1, on the reverse strand, counting down.
ATTTAACTTTAATTATTTGTATCTAAAGGCTGGTTAAGCACTGTAGGGAGGAGAAGTTGGACAGTGTTTTTTTGTCTCGTTCCAGTGATTAGCACATCTGGGTGATGGTGTCGGATATGCGTTAGCATGTTAGATGTATTTCCACTCACATACCCAACAACTACTGAACAACGCCAACACACAGTCCTCATCTCATCCATCACTCTCTCGCCTGTAGCCTACTACTGGAACTGACCCGAAGACCGAAGTTTTCGAAGCGGGGACGGCATGAGACGAGAGGACATGACACGGGAGGCTCCAGGCTGCAGCCATACAGTCTCAAAGTTTTCCCAAACTTGCGATCTTAAAGAGGCTGGTGGGGAACTCTTGCGGGTCACCACCACTCACCATACTCGTCCTTTCGTGCTGCTATCTCTGACTCACTCACTGGACCTTTCGACCTAACAAAAAAGTGCATGTAGGTGGATCGAGGAGCTCGGCTAGCTTCAGAGCTAAGGCGGGGCTACAGTTTAGGTGTCCCTAGAACCCGCGTATCTAACAGTAGTTCCACATTACATTAGTTCAGCATTACATTAATTAATTTGCACGCAAGTTTTATTTATTTATTTTATTTAGTGACGCGTCAACGCCAATTATGTAATCGATGACGTCGACGAATCGTCCCAGCCCTAATTGAATCCAAATGCTGAACTTGTTAGGCAGCTTCTTAAATACCTAAAATTGGCTAGATTGTATTTAGTTATTCGCATTACTTTTTTCACTTGTTTTTTGAAAGACAAGGTGGAGTCAAGGATGATACCGAGATATTTGACATGAGAGACAACTTATGAGAATATTCTCACAAGACACATAGACTTTGTGATCACAGTCAGATGCGGAGTGTGTCTTTGAAAAAAAAACATGCAGACAGTTTTCTTTACATTTAGACACAGGTGAGAATGTTCAAGCCATGTAGTTAACATTTGCCATTGCTGCGCTAAGTTTAAAAGCTGCTTCTTTTTTGTTAGCATGGACGTATATTATTGTTGTCTTCCCGTCAACCTTGAAAAAAACACTTTTTTTTCCAAAGTTTTTGACTCCGTTTGTTTTTGCTTTTTCCAACGTTTTAAATTGTAAAATTTTTCTTCTACACATTTTCAGCGCTTATTTCTACATCTCATATTTTATGATAAAAAACAAAAATTGAAAACGGGTCTATTTGATCGAAATTCAACACAAGGGTTGAAGTATCATCTGCATACATCTGAACTTCACACTAGGGCTGCATGATATGAGGAAAATATCTAATTGCGATTATTTTGACTGCGATATGATTCACGATATTGGAGGGAATGATCGTTTTTGTATCATTATTCTATATCTCATTGATCATAAAGGGTGATGTTTCACTACCCACCCTTACACATTGAACCCTATCTGCAAGATAGGACTTCATCCAATTCAGCATGTTAGAGGAAAAATTAAAATTTGCTAATCTAGAAATTAGTATTTGATGATTAACAGTATCAAATGCCTTTTTAAAATCCAGGAATATAGCCCCAACGACACCTCCTTTATCCAGTTTAAGTTTGATGTTCTCTAAGAGGAAGCAATGTGCCGTCTCAGTGGAATGGTTTACTCTGAAACCAGATTGCATTGGATGTAGTGTGTAAGGGCAAGTGTTGAGATGGGTGGTCATTTGTTCAAAAACACATTTCTCTACGATTTTTGAGACAACTGGTAAAATGCTAATAGGCCTGTAATTGCTCACATCAGTTGGGTCCCCTGATATATAGACTGGAACAACTAGGGCTGACTTCCAATCTTTCGAAAATTTCCCTTCTCTAATTGAAGCATTTATTAACTTTGTTATTGGCTTAATTAACGTATATGCATGGCTTTTTAAAAGCATGGCGTCCAGTCCAAAAATATCCTTAGATTTTGAATTTTTAAGAGAGTTCAGAGTTGTTTTTACTTAATATTAGGGAAATCTGTTAGGGAGAAGACCGGTTGAGAGCCATCTATAGATGGTAAATCTTGAGATGCAGGATAATTACAGTTTACTATTACCTTAACAGAGTTCACAAAGTAAGAGTTAAGGAGAGTTGCTGTTTCTACAGCTCCTTTTACCAGGCAGCCATTGTCATTAATTTCTAGTTGTTTTGTTGTCATTAGGCAGTTTTTCAGTTAGTTTTTTAAAATTGTCCCCAGATTTGTTTGGGATTTCCCTTAGCTTCCCCTATCAGATTAACAAAGAAATTAGCTTTGGCCGCTCGGATGTCCTTTGTTATCTTATTTCTAAGTGAAGTGAAGATGTGTCTGTCATTCAATAGTTTTGTCTTAAGAGTTCGCAGGACAAGGTCTCTCTTTTTCATTAGGTTCCGTATATCACCATTTATCCAGGGCAGAGTATATTTACTGTCACCTTTACTTTTCTTTAGAAATTGTTCTGTTGTATTTTCAATTGTGAATAAAAACGCATGGGTGTCAGCATCCACATTTGTTCCAGACAGTAGTTTATTCCAATTAATCAGCCCCTCCAAGATTTCGCGGCCTTTTTTTTAGATCGTTGCGGCCCAAAATGCCTGATTTTGCGGGAGCTTTTGTAAAAAATTGCGATAAAAGTTGCAATGTCTTTTGTATGTTTGTTGCAATGAAGTTGTTTCGGGGAGAATAAAACTACTCTGGGCTGAGATTTCCTAGTAACCTTACCAAAAAGGCTCAGGATGCTGCAAATGTTAGTATAATATGAAAAAGACAAAAAAATAATAATTCATTGAATTAATCAAATTTGAGCATATGTGTCAATGGCTTGTTGACCTTTACATTGTTAGTTCATTTCCTATCCTGGCCTGGGACACACATTCATACGGTTTGATAAAGTAGTTATTGGACTTAAACTTATCATTGCACTTGCAACGAGCGTAGCTGTCCTCAATTTAGGTCATTGGGCCCTATTTTAACGATCTGAAACGCAAGTATCAAAAGTGAAACGCAAGTAGCTTTGTGGGCGGATCTCAGCCGCTGTTGCTATTATACCGGCGGGATAAATGACTCTTGCGCCCGACGCAAATCTAAAACAGGTTGGTCTGAAGTAGCTAAGTGTGGTTTGGGCGTAACGGGCAATAAACCTATCAGAGCGTCATCTCACATTCCCTTTAAGAGCAGGCGCGCTTGTTCCATGGCGGATTGCTATTATAACGACGGATTTGCCTGGCGCAGGCCAGCGGGAGCTGTCCGAGATGCGGCAAAGTAATAAATGCCCGTCTTGGCCGGGTGGCGATGTTGCTGGGGCCTCTCGGGCGCATCTCCTGCTCCTGTTGTGCCCTTTCCTCCTCCCCCCACTCCATCTCCGTCCACCCGCTCCACCAGGAGCGCATCGCGCATTGCCACTCCCGGACCAGATTCCGCCGGAGTGTCCAATCCCACCGTAGTTCAACCTCACATCTCCTGAAGTCCTCTAATATTTCCACATTTATGTCATCAACACATCCATAATTTATGGAAATGTGTAAAACACAACAAGCCACAAAGAATGCTGTGACTTTTTGAGGACTGTACTGTAAAGTGCCTCCTGACCTATCCAAACACCTGAAGCGCATTTTCAGTAATATTTTTCTTTGTAATTATGTATGGTTTGCAAAAATGGGAACTGCTGCGTCCGTGTAGATGAGAGAAGCAAAGTGTATGCGCGTTGTGCACACGCTACATTATGGCCAAGCATTCGTCCCTAAAATAACATCTGAATAATGCGCTACTGACTTTAGACTAGCGCCACTGACTTTAGACCAGGTTTTTCCTGATCAGTGGCGGAATTGTTTTCTGAAATTGCAAAATAGCACCAGGGAACATTTCCGCCGGAACACGCCTCCTCTTTTCGCTGAACCGCCCCCGGGAGCGCAAATACATTCCCTAATTTACCGACATGCATCTGTGGAGGGAAAAGTCCGCTGTGCGTCGGGTGCAAAATAGCAATGATACACACGTCGGTGTACAAAGGCAATTGCGCTGAGTGCAAGATAGGGCCCATTGTGTAATCTCATGTCCGGTTTTTCCTGCATCCACCGTGTGTGTTTGTGTGTGTGTCTGTGTGTGTGTTCACGCGTCAGGCGTGGGGGGAACGGAGCAGCAGCTCCGCCCGCGGCAGATAGCCGACATGATTGAAACGGCAGCAGCTTCAGCGACTTTACAGTGAAAAATTTTTACAGCGTACCTACAGGTTGGCAGGACGGTCTGAAATGTTTTGCACGGTCTTTCGCTGTACGTTTTGTTGGTCATTGTGAGATGTTCGAGTCACACACGTCTTGTCTTCATATCAGAAATAAGGAAATGATCAACCCGTTCTCACTCCCGCTTGATCTGTGGCTCTCAGAGTGCACGTGGGACTGCTGGGATTGGTTGAAGTCGCGGGAAACTTCAGGTTATTGGTCTAATTTGCGGAAAAGTTCCGGTGATTGGTCAAAATTGCGAGTCACGCCAAATTCACGGTGATTGGTTGAATTCGCATGAATTGGCGTGATCACGACATCACGAAATTCTGGAGGGACTGATTAATGTTCTTAATTGCATTTTCATAAAATTACATAATTCACGTTTTTTTGTGAGTTTTCTAGCTAAAAGGATTAGATTATGATCTGATAGACCTGTGATCATGTTGAAGGATTTCATTACTCTGTCTGGTTTGTTGCTGAAAATTAAATCAATTTGTGTTCTGGATGATGGTGTTATCCTAGTCAGTCCCTTCACTAATTGCCTGAGATCAAATTTATTTGTGATTTGTTTCAGTGCCTTTTTAGCTGACTTATCATCCCAGTTTATATTAAAATCACTCATTATAATTACTTCCTTCTCTGAGCTGCATTCTCTTAGTATAGCATTTAATTTTTTAAAGAATGCAGATTTTGCATAGGGTGGTCTATATACCAATGAGAATAAAACAGATTTCCGGTGACAGTGTTACGTTTAAACAAATACATTCTATGTCATTCTCAACCAAGGTCAGTGTATGTTTTGGTCATTAGATTTTCATTTCATTAACAGGTATTAAAAAACAAAAAAAGAATGATTATTTGATTTTCGTTTTAAAATACAAAATTGAAAAACAAGGCGTTTTTCCTTTTCATTGTCAAAAGGGAATGTGGAAATTTAAAGGGTGATGCTATTTGCACCCCTGGTACAATTAGCAGTGTATGATATTTGTACCCTGTTGCAATTAGAAGTGCTATTCGTACCCTGGTGCAATTAGAAATGAATGCTATTCGTACCCTGGTGAAATTAGAAATGAATGCTATTCGTACCCTGCCAGTGCACACAGCAATGTGTTCTATTAATACCCTATCTGGTACAAATATCAATGTATGCTATTTGCACCCCTGTGCATTTACAGTACCTTGGCATATATTTACACACAGTTATCCATACTACTCATGTATTACACCTTTTTGGAATATTATCACCCTGACATTCTTACCTTAACCAACCAATCCCACTCCTCTTGCCTAAACCTAACCAACCCAACCAGAGCAGGCAAATTCATGAGTCTTGCCCTACTACCCCGCGTTCGTGGGCCCTGACTTGCGCAATTGCATGCAAATTATCTAATCCAAAATAAAAAAAACAACAACACCTCTGAGGGGAATCGAACTCCAGGTTCTAACCACTCACCTAGCAGTTATTACTGGTTATACCATGGTCTGGGTGAATACTCGATTCTGATTGGCTGCAGGGTGTCCATTAAAAAGTGATGTAGGACACCTACTAAAGGAGTTCGGTGAAACTGACTGTTTACTGTTCTAAATGAATGCGCTACATTAAATCAATAAGGAAATGTGGATTTATTATTTCCAACTCGTCCTCTGAACACCACAGGATGGCGCTAAAACACACAGGCTGCAAGAAGTAAGTTATACTGGCCCTCTGGACTGACTTAGTTTCACAGAGAATAACGTTCGGCTGCGCGTCGGACGGTTCACGCCTCGCCGTCGTCCATTAATACCTGACAATGGACACCTCGTCGGGCATTAACCCTTACATGTTACACAACTGTTTAACACTTGGTGTCTTCAAGCCTCGGTTGCTAGGTAACCATACTGTTTACCAAAAGTAGCTAGGTAGCCTACTATGGAACTAACAAACTAACGGTTGTATGCTTCACTGAAGACAGAAAGTGCAAATGTAGTATCCATTTTCCGCTAGAAAGAGACAAAACTTTCCTAATATGCCAGTTTCTGCGGTCATGGAAGATGAACGTCCTGATTTCGGTGCACGCAAGCAACGTGTTTTGTTGTTACGTCACAGGGTGTGAATAGCTGAGGCTATTCGTACTGGGGGTGCAAATAGACACTCTGAAATTTAAAACATGCTTTGATTTTCATTTTCTATTTCATATAACAAAAAATTAAATCAATAGACAACAGAAATTAAAAAATGCCTGTTTTTTCATATTCTCAGACCGGATGTTGCATTTCCAAGACAATAGCACCGGTGTAGCCCATTGACATATATAAAAGGTGTAGCCTACCAGTTTCGCTTTAACCCAGGCTGCAGTTGAGGGAAACTTGTAGCCTTACTTCCTGAGCGACTGATCATCCGTTTTTTGCACTTCTTTACATACATATAAATATGGCTATTAAATACATCATGAAATACATAAATGAGGCAATACATATAAACAAATGCTTTATTCAGTATAGTTCAATAGCCTAAATACATACGTTTTACTTTTATTTATTTCAGGGGACTTTTATTTATTTCCGTCTATTTATTTGCATGTTCAAAGGAAGTTTGGTTATCTCACAGACTAAAAGCAACTAGCAAGCCTGCCTGGCATCAGTGCATCAAAGCATATCACTATCTGCAAAGAAAAGAAAATATGACTAAAACACGAGCGCGACAGATTCGTCTGATTCCCAGCTTAGCTAGAGCGGTAACGCCAGCTCTGCAGATGGACCAGAGTCAGTCAGCACCGGGGAGCAAACCGCGGGGACCCAGGTCACAGGGCTGGTGCTTAGCTGCTATCTAAAGCAGCAGCAGCAGCAGCAGCAGCGAACATTACAACATTAGACCCAGCACCGGAGGTTTGATCCTCATGATCTGATCCCGAACCGCCGGTGACTTTCTGCCAGATCAGCAAGCTTAACGGCAGCTACAAAAAGTTTGCTGGGATCAGACATTGGCGCTGTAACAGTAACGTTACAGCCGCGAACTGAAAGTCTATTTCCTCCGCCGGTTCGACTGTCTTCGGGCGAAGTTGTCTGCGGCTGGTAGAGACAGAGAGTCAGAGGGAGGCAGGGAGAGAGGGTAATGAATAAATGTGACATTATGAAATAAAAGTCCCCCCAAGCATTATCAAGAGTATAGGTTTCTAAAGTCATTTACACCTGTGCTGAAAGCAACACTGGTACACTGGCGCTGTTGCATTGGAAATGACAACATCCGGTCTCTGAATATGAAAAAAACCGGCCTTTTTTCGTTCGTATTTTCGAGGGATTTGATTTTTTGTTATATGAAATAGAAAATCTAAATCAAAGCATATTTAAAATTTCTCCCATCCCTTTTTGACCACAAAAAGCAAAAAAAACTCCTTGTATTTCAATTTCAAATTTTGTATTTTAAAACGAAAATCAAATAACTATTTGTTTTTTAATACCTGTTCATGAAATAAAAATCGAATGACCAAAATATACACTCACCAACCAAATATTGAATCTCTTTACATGATATTTGAGCTTTAAAAGGTCCCATGGCATGAACATTTCACTTTGAGGTTTTTTAACATTAATATGCGTTCCACCAGGCTGCCTATGGTCCCCCAGTGGCTTCAAATGGTGATAGGTGTAAACCGAGCCCTGGGTATCCTGCTCTGCCTTTGAGAAAATGAAAGCTTAGATGGGCCGATCTGGAATCTTGCTCCTAATGAGGTCATAAGGAGAAAGGTTACCTCCCCTTTCTCTGCTTTGCCCGCCCAGAGAATTTGGCCCATCCATGAGAAAGAGACATCATGACTTTCAAACGAGCAAAGTGGCAGTTGGTCAAGGCCACACACCCACCCTCCACCTTGCCCCCCCTCTCTCCTCCTCAATAGCTACAGACACAGAAATAGCACATACTAAGGAAAGCTCATTGTGGGACTGGCTCTAGTGGCTGTAATTCTGCACCAAGGCTGAATTTCGGGAAAGAGACTTCAGATACAGTATTAGGGAACCACTAAGGTCTAAAAGCATCCAAAGAGCACCATGTCATGCGAGCTTTAATATAAAACAACAAACCTCCACCTCTTCCCCTTACTCTCTTTCGTAAAGGCATTATAGCCGTGGATAGACAGGGCAGAAGATGGGGGGGGGTTTATGTAGCCATCATGTCTCCGACAAAAATGTTTAATTTGATCACTTTTTTGGATAATGCTGCTAATATTCAGGTGCCCCCAAGCAGAACTTTAGGTTTAGCACCAGGATCTCACAGTACTTTAGCACTGTTAACAATTTGAAAGAAGTTCAATCTTCGTAGTTTCGTAATTGCTGGATTTAGTGCTGTGATTTTCCGTAGCTGATTAGGTTGAGCTATGCTGCTGATGGAGTTATATTTGAACAACCATTTAAAACTCTGAGAGTGTTAGTTGGCCAACGGTTACCTGACCAGCCACGGGAATTGACTTGTCGCTTAGGATGAATAGAGCCAGCAAAGTTGGACCCAGCGGTCCGTGGATCATTCACAGTGATCGACCCCGAGAATGCCTCCCCGTAAGCTCGCCACGCTGTAGGCCTTCCCGTAGCTAGCACTGCGGTAGCCTCTGGAACTCGCCACTCTGTAGGACCGCTGCAGCGTGCCATCGGGTGTCCACGCACTCCCCACCTTTCGGGTGTCTGCGGCTCTCCGATACACCCCGTCGGAACACCCACCTCGCCATCCAGGCTCCCAGGTCCCGTCCGATCAGCAACCGAGACCGACATGGTCCACATGGTGCTTTGTTTCTACCTGTAGAACAGAATACACGCCCGTGGTGGTGTGTTTGGAGACCGTAGGAGTTTCTGTTTCAACTTTGGAACTAGACAATGGGCCTGGCCATTGATGAATGTCACCCGCTAATAGCAGGCTAAATACAAAATATAAGTAGGTCCCCTCGTTGGCGATCTGCCCGGATGAGATACTTTTTGTTTGTAGACCGGTTTTCCATACCTGGCCAGATAAAGGTATTGAACAGGGCACTTCTACCAAGTCCAAAGTGTTTTTTTGCATCCTCCTGATTTCTTTGTTGGATCAACAGATTCAGTTCACATGGATGATCATAAAAACAAAATTCCGATTTAAAATGGGGGTTAAACGATCCCCAAGAACCATAAAAGTTTGTGATAAGTGCTTAAATGAGATCTGCTGCTAACACGCCCGTCCTGCCCGCCATTTTTCCAATCCCTCATGCTTTGACAAAGACAGCCTTCTTGCTTAATACTAGACCAATTTCAAAGATTTTTGTCCCAGTCAGTCACTTAGAGACAAACACATAGGAAAATAGGGTCCAGGTTGAAAAAAACGGTAGTTACCCTTTAAGGACTACGGCTAGAAACTTTAGAATAACACTCACTAATACACAGCAGCGTTACTACTCTCCCTCACCCCAACACATTGCATTAATTGTGCCCCTGTACACACACATCCGGGTACTTAATTTGCTGGACTAGCCAACAGACATTTCTGTGAGTGAGACTCTGACTTTCATCCTCTGTGGTGTAAATTTGTTTTGGAAATGATTAGCCTCATCTACATGTGATAAGTTACTCTAAGATTTGTGGATGAACATAATACTAATTTAATAACATAATAGTAATTTCATTTCAAAATGGACCTTTTATGAAGTATTTTGGTCTTGACGGCTTTAACCTGTCAAACATTTGTGCTGTATGTTTGACAGGTTATAACAGTATTTTTATAAGAGGATTGTGCCAAAGCAACTGAAAAAAACTGTAAACGCTGGCCAAGCTGGATAAACCATTTAAATACACAAAAACCCTTTCCTTGATTTGGTCACAGCCACTGTTTTACTGTGCCTGAGTTATGTGTTTTCATATCCGTGAATGGATTATGCTGTATTCTGTCAGTCCTATGACACCCACAGAAAAATCAGGAACTAATCTCTCAAAAAATGCTGCTATGCACATATTATCGTTACATTCATGTCCTCTTATTTTGGCCTTTAAATGGCAGCAAAACTACAATAATTGAAGAATCCCAGCACTAAAACTGCCATAATTTGTTCCATTTACAAAATTGGTGTCAGAGTGACTGTGACCCTTTCAAATGGATGATTGTTTGTTTTGTAACAAATCTGTGCCGACGCTGACAACCATGAATGAGGACTTTGTATGTTAGCTAGTCTTGTTTGTTGTGCCAATTGCCGTTCGTGTGCGTGTATGTTTGACAGTGTGTTTGTGTGTTCAGATACGTGATGGGTGTGGTCAGTCACATAGTGGCTCATAACATCTGGTTAGTTTGAACTGCCCACAGTTTACAGGGTCAAATTCAGTGTGCATCAGGCTATCGTGTGTGAAACAGTCTTTGGGTTTGTTGCTCCTGTAACCAGAGGTGTCAAAAGTATTCACATTCATTACTCAGGTAGAAGTATAGATATTAGGGTTTAAAAAGACTTCTGTAGAAGTTGAAGTATCAACTCAAGCTTTTTACTCAAGTAAAAGTGTAAAAGTACTGGTTTCAAAAGTACTTAAAGTATAAAAGTAAAAGTAATGTAAGGGGAAAAAAATAATATCAATATGCTTTTTCAAATTAGACGGCGACTTTTGGAAACAGTTAGCTCGTGGTTCTTGGGTGCGCAGAGCTTGCAGTGCATTTGAAAGGAGTTGTTTTTGCATCCAACCATTTTGAAAAATTCTTCCAGGTACAGCCAGGGATGTAGAAGGGTTGGCTGGGCTTCCTGGCTACCAACCTTCTCGCTGGTGCTTGGTTGGGACATTTCGCTCGAGTTCTCTTGAGTCTCTGCCACGGACATCTTTGTACTATGATACATCAAGGGGGTAAGCTTCGCTTCAGAACTCGAACCTCCTATGGCGCCATTTTTATGCTACAAATGTATCACCTCCCGTTAGCATTCCACTGACTAGCATTCATTTTGACGTCACTTGACAGCGAATACATCTGAAGTGTTTAAAGACTATTTGTCCATTGTTTAGTTCTAAAGAAACACGACAATATATAAAAGGCTCCATTACCTTGTACCTCACATTATGGCTCCGTAGCAGACGTTTTTGTAAAAATAGGCTAACGATTGTGTCACATAGTAGAGGAATTACCGTATAGTACAGGAGAAGCTCGCAGGCAGTTTCAACTTACATGAGCTGTTTAGGTTTAATTACTAATGTTAACTAGCATTTTAGTTAGCAATAATTAGCCTGTGCCTATGTTATCTCCTTACATATACCTAAGCTCTCTGTCTCTGCAAGATTGGGAATGATTGAGATTTCTCTTGGCACAGCTACCAGAAGACTTACAACTTTCAGACAGGTTGCTCACGTCACATTTACGCTGTCTCTCTCAGTTGTAGGATGCACAGTAAAGCAAGAGATCACCGGAAAAGTGCTTCTAATATCCTTCACTGGTCTCCATCCAGAGCAACGGGGTCTGTTGGTCCATTATATACTGTCTATGGGATACATACGTCTGCTATTTCCTTGCTGAGTGTGACATGATTTGTGTCATGTGCCGGTGCGATGGATCGCATACAAACCAATAGGGTGTCGGAATGGTATATGTTTATGGCGCGATTTATCTGGATAGGTTTTTTTTTTTAGCGATGACAAGCCGGAATGAAAACAAGCCGAACTGAAATAGGAGTAACGAGGCTATTTTTAAAATGTAAGGAGTAGAAAGTGCAGATATTTGCGTGAAAATGTAAGGAGTAGAAGTAAAACGTCTGTAAAATAATTACTCCAGTAAAGTATAGATACCCAAAATTTCTACTTATGTAAGGTAACAAAGTATTTGTACTTCGTTATTTGACACCTCTGCCTGTAACTGTCTTTGTCCTATTTGTTTCCTTTTCAATAAAAGAAATTGTATATGCTAAATAGACAGTCATGAAAAATATTGTTACTGTAGATCGCTTAATAGCAAAGCATAACAGTTCATTAAGTCCAGGTCAAAGGAGAAACATGGAACATAAAGCACATTATCCATTCAGACGTGTCATTTAAATAAAAAAGGATATAACAAAAGGGGCTGTCAAAATGCTAAGTTTTAATTACAAATCTATGGTAAAAAGTCAAGGGACTTTATTTTCTGTCGCATGAATAGAAAAACAAGAGTATGAATCAATACGAACATATTCTGTCAGCTAGTGTTACAGGTGATGTTAAAAAAAATCCTGCTGTGGGAAATTACAGACCAGGATTTATAGCTATGTGAGAAATGCATAGCACTTTATTGAAATGATGAATTGCCTGCTGTATCCTTGGAAGTGAATCAATATTGAGTTCATACATCGGTGTACTACACATTCAGTACAAGTGAATTTTTTTGCATAGTGCTTCTTATAAACTCCATACAATATCTTTGGGACTCTGTTCCGCTCAATGCAGTTCAGTATATCCTAGCAGCAGCCTGAGGCCTATGGTGAGTTTCTCAGTTTAATTTGAATGCCCTCCTCCATCTCTGTCATCAGAGGGCTTATTTTGGACCTGGCTACCACATTATTAATAACGCTGATACATCCTCATTTGGCCCAGCAGGGGAAATTAATTATTCTAATAGGCATAATTCCACTGTCGCTCCAATTTCCCCTGCTTAGCATGTGGGGCAAGATAGATGAGATGTGTGATTGAGGGGAACAGTGACATGGATGCAGTGAATAAATGTTCTTAAGCTGAACTGTGAGCATGACTGAAGTATGTGCTGCGCAGGAAAACCCTTTCACCAGTGACATTGTGGTGGTTGGGAGCTGTTCAATGAGTAATCATGTCTTAATGTAATGAATATTAATTACCAGATATTAATAGGGCCCACTCTGGCCTAACTATCTTCAAGAAGACAGCCAAGCCAGTGCTGTCCAAACAGGAAGAATGCTGTTTGTTTATCGCGAAGATTGCTCCATTTCTTGAGTGGGCCTCTCCTCCAGTCAGTCAGTCAGTCAGTCAGTCTCTCTCTCTCTCTCTCTCTCTCTCTCTCTCTCTCTCTCTCTCTCTCGATTGCTCTCTCCACTCTTTTGCACCCCGTGTTTTGGTGCAACTTTGCTCTTCTACATGCTGAAGATGTGACAGGGGAGAGAATGGGGGAATACATGCAGTTTTTTTATTGTTGGTAGTGTATATCACCACACAGCAGCCTTTAGGCTATTTTCTGTTTTTAGCTGGTAGACGAAATTGATGAGGAGGCACCTTTACGCAATACAAGTCAATGGAGAGTGGAGAGTTCTTTTCCCCTCCGGTGGGGGGCGGGACTTAAATGTGCTCTGTCTCTATTACTCAATTTGGTGCAGAGCCATGCTCTAATTGGAAACAGTGCCATCATGCTGGACTCTAATTATGGTTTCCATAGCAAGGGCACAAAGGAGTCTTAGAGTTGTCATATATAATGACAAGAGCAAGGAATGGCATGCTTTCATCTGTTTTTTCCTGCTCTCATACCTGGTGTCTTATATCTTATCTTATATCTGCATTAATGGGTGCCCGGATAGCTCAGTTGGTAGAGCGGGCACCCATAAGTGGAGGTTTATTTCTCAGCGCAGTGGGCCTGGGTTTGACTCCAGCCTGTGACCCTTTGCTGCATGTCATTCCCCCTCTCTCTCCCCTTTCATGTCCTCAACTGTCTTGTCAAATAAAGGCCTAAAAATGCCAAAAAAATAATCTTTAAAAATATATATATATATATCTGTATTAATGATTTGATGCCATCCTGCCAAGGTGTATGGCAAAGTATTTCAATACATATAGGATTATGAAAATGATTCTGTGTATTTCATATCTCATGCTGCCTAGCTATTATTAGACTTATCTGGGTGAGAGCACAAGTCTGTAAAAATATTAAAGTTCAGAGTCGTGGGTTCAGTGGTCCTATGGTTATTGTTTTCAGCTGCCTCCTCTGCTTATCTCTCTCTATCAACTTGCACAAAGACACACACAAGCACACATGAACATGCATCCACGTGCAATTGTGCAAAGCACAGTAAAATACTTTTTAGGGGCTACAGCAGAAACCTGCTAGCACACTTTACAGCACAGAAGAAGCATTTTGTGGTACTGTATATGTGTGGGTGTGCTTTAGTTTTTCTTGGACACATCTGCTTATTTTTTTATATAGTTAGGTTCATGTGCTTTTTGTGAGAGCTTAACTAGCTCAAGGAATAAAACTGATGATTTATAATTCTGTAAAATAAGCAAGTAAGCAGCATCCAAACTAAATAAACCAACAGATAATTTGTAACTCCACACTTAATGGGTTTCAAAGTTCCCTTTGATGAGCTGAGCGAATGGTGTTTACACTTTTTTTTGTATCTATTTGTGTACATGTCTGTGTTGTTTGTTTGCCATTCATTCAATTTAGATACAACATTGTATTTCTTTTACACATTGTGAATCCAGAAGATGAGTTCTCAGTCTCTACGTAAAGACAGCTGGCGTCATGGTGCTTTGTTCTGTGTATTCTGGTGGTGAAGATGCTGCCACATAAAAGGCTAAAAGCCTGCTAAAGCTCAGTCACACAGTCCCCACTGAGTAGTCTGGTGTCTATCTGTTTGTAAATGTGTATTTGTGGGTGTGTATGTGTGTGCACTGTGTGTGAATAGGATAATGATGACGGGAATGATGTGACACATGTAGGCGAGGGACAGTGCCTGTGTGTTCATGAAAACCTGCGTTGCTCCATCTGGTGCTGTTAGGCAACCAGCTGCCTGCCTCCCATCGGCCCAGCAACACCAGCCACAGCTACTCTGAAACCATGGCAACCAGCTCCTTTCTGTGGGCTGCCCAGAATGACTGACCCACCTCCTCCTCCTTTCTTCTTTCGCCTTCCCTTCTTCTCATCTTCTTTTTGAAAAAAATGTTAAAGGTCTTTTTTATTTCTAAAATGAATCGTGAACTCCTTGTTTAAGATCTGCTTTTCACATGTTGCAAAGACAAATGTATCCCAGTATTGTACTATGCAGTGTAGTGTACTGTACCTGCATGAAACATATGCACTATGTCAATACAGGGTGGCACTGGGAATGAACATTCCCAAGCGCACCCACATTACACACCCACACACCACAGTGTCCCGCTTTTTCAAAGGCTCACTCATTTGCAGACACATAAATTCCAGCCATGCACACACAGACAAATTAACTTTGACCCAAACTGTCATCCTCTCTCCCCCATCCTGAAGTAAACACAACCAGAGAATCCCTTCCATTCAGTGAGGGCCTCTTCTCCACATCTCCTGTTGAGAGAGTGATTATCAGCACTCAGAGCTTCAGAGACCCCCACCACCACAACCTCAAATCTTTATCACCAACAGAGCCTTCACATTCTCTAGTCAACAGGCATCCACACCAAACAAGCACACTCAAAAAATGCTCAGAGCAGATGCACAAAATTCATAAAATGTAATTCATAGAAATTCATATTCAGAAAGTAGATTATATCTGCATCTATATATTTATCTATACTGTACATATATATGTACAGTATGAGTGTCTGGCACCTGTAGCCTTACAGTGATTAGTGATGCTGTTTTTGCGGCTTGGTATGAATGCTTTTCATGAGCTGTAATTAATAAGCTCCTGGTCTCATTACAAACAACAGAACTTATTAGGTTATCAAAGATATTGTTTGACATTATGTGTTCATTATTAAAGGGATTGAAAAGGGGAGTGCTTAGAAATGATGACAGAGAAATACAATATATCCTTTCGCTGATTAGGTCAGCATTGTTGACATGAACATGATTAAGGTGCATTAATAAGATGTATGTAAACACAAGAGCAAAGCGATTCTGGCAACCTCTTTGACAGGTTAATCATTATTCATTTTAAGTGACTGCAGAGCCTCTAAGCAATATGTTCATTCAACGTAGACATACAATACGCTGTAATGGGGTATGACAAATGCA
Source organism: Perca fluviatilis (assembly GCF_010015445.1). Lineage (NCBI taxonomy): Eukaryota > Metazoa > Chordata > Actinopteri > Perciformes > Percidae > Perca > Perca fluviatilis. The sequence goes on along the minus strand of NC_053121.1, from coordinate 24,216,655 downwards.
GCAATGCGGTACACACACACACACACATACACACACACACACACACACACACACACTCCTATTACCACCACAGCAATCTCTTGCCTAACAAATACATATAGTATCCGCACATGCAACCACCAACACCCATTCTTAACATGCTGGTGATCTATCACATTTCTCAGCACATCAGGCATACAGCTGCCTGCTCCGCCCACTACAGAGTTCTGGCAATGAAAATCTTGGTTAAGAAGTACAATTTTACTCACTGTGTAGCAGTGGCAAGGTTCTCAAACAATACCTGTAACCCATCATTGATATTGTAATCATCATTAAGCGTCAGGAAGATGATCAATTTATAGCACTCATATTGAAGCAGACTTGGCAAAGTGTTTAAGAAGTGAGGATAAAATGAAAAGACCATTAACACAGGAATGGCTTGAATGTAAATAAAAATAATGGAAAAAATGCATCACTAATAAGTAATAAGGTTGTAAAGTTGTTCGGTCTGATACCGTAACTACTGAGGTGGTTTTAACCCGGAGTGACCTGGCTGACACGCTGATGTTAACATGCTGTGTAGCGTTCAAGAATCGTCTGACGATGTTGCATTGCAGAATAACAGTATGTTTATTTGGTAAATCGTGCAGCATGAAATGTCCATTATTTCATGTTTTCAGCGATAAATCCATAAACAATTAGACAACTTTAGAACAAAGGCTTTGGCGCCAATGCACTCCAGCATCACAGCATTCGGTGTCACAGCGTTAGCGGTCAAAAATCATTTGCCCTTTCCGGGCCAAACACCTGCCAGCAACAATTTGGAGCTCACCTTTATAACCTCACCCCAGGTAATACCACAGCAACACCCAATGTACATACAAGAAACCACACCCAAAGTCTGAACACTTGAAACAACATATTTGGCTCCTACAAAGGTCTATAAATGTGCCTTTGATTTTTTTGTAGATTGCAATAAAGAATAACTCAATTGGAGAAATTGGCAAACAACCTAGATAAACAATGTTTTGGTAGTTTTATTCTGCCTCTCACCTCATATTTCATCACCTTATTATTTCACCTGCATCTGGCTCTAGAAAACTGGTTATGCCTGATAGAAGTATGCATCTCTTATGAATACCACTTTTTATGTGGGGAAATGGCATATCCATGGATTTTGTGCATACCCAGCATTTATACCGTTTATCTGTGTTTTATCTTAGGATCTGATGCATGGCCACGCTGCCTGGAAGGTGCCGTTGGGGGCAAAAAACACCATTGAGCGTTTATACCCCAGGTCTTCATATCCTGGGTTGGGTGTGATCAGCTGTGCCAACAGCTGCCAATAGCAAAACATGCTGTTACTTGACTGATTGGGGTGTAGCCAGAATTGCAAAATGCCCACAATTTTAAACCCACAGTACCACTGCAGTAGAATATTTCTGCCATATGTGACTCAATGTTGAATTGTTTTCTTTAACACACCAAGAGAAGAAAAAAAGAAACTTAATTAACTTGGCAGAGCAGAATAACTATACAGATCTAAAATAATCAGAATCTGCTACAGTACAAAAACGCTTTAAACATAATATGTACTTGTGTATATATGTATGTAGGCCTATATGTTTTTACTGTATATGTTGCATGCATTGTTTTTTGTGTGTGCTTGGGGTTTGTCCTGTACACTAATTTCTTAAAAGGGTTTTGCTAAATGACCTGTCACTGGTGATGCTGGGCTGTCTTGTATTTCTGTGTGCGCCTTTTTGCGCAAACGTGCATATGTGTTGCTGATTAACAGTGGGTGGCGGAGATTCCTTCTTCTTGCCAGCTCACAGTGAGAACTGGCAGACAATTCTGCCTCTCGGTGAAACAAGCTAAACTCTCTGCTTCACAATGTAAACACCCGATGGCATTATGCTAACACAAGATCAGATAACTCACCAAAGACATCCGCTCTGACATACCCAGGTGGTATAAATGTCCTAATGTAAATTATACTGCAAAGCACAGTTGACAGTAGTAACATGGCGTCCAATTGGAATGGTTGTTCACCTGACATGATATTTCATAGTCATTATTAACAATGAATCCTTTTCATGGTGATGGTGGCAACAGAGAGTGTAGAGATTCTGTGAATTTCATTGAATACTGATACCTTATGCCCAGCAGGTCTATAGGTCTTCTGATAGGCTGTTGGCTCAGTTCCACTTAGAGAGCTGAAAGACAGCTGGCCAAGATATGGACATCCTGGTACATTTGAGCTCAGAGGCTGAGCTGTTAATGGGGATTTAAGCCACAGATCTCCAAGCATGTGCATTATTCGTCCTAACCACAAGTCCCACTATTGACAAGTGGAATCAACACGAAATTGTCAGGACGGTGTACTGCATGAAAGCAATTTCCACAACATTACACTACTTGTGTGAAGCACTGAGACAAAAATCACTGATAGATACAGACTAGAGATATCACACACGAGCATACAGCAAAGCACAAGAAAGCTTCAGCTGGGAGGGAGAGAGAACGTGATTGTGTGCAGGAGATAAGACCGGGAGATAGCAGAACAGAGAGCCATGAGAGAAACTGAGAAAGGGAGTTGTAATGGTGTGGAAGAGGAAAGGAGATGGTGTGGAGTTGTGTGATTTAGGGGGAGAGAGAGATGGAGATGAGAGAGGGTGAGAGATCTAAAAGAAAGCTTGCAGCTTTGTGTGTAAAGAAGGACACACATAATTGTCTGGCCTATACTAATAATTCAAGCTGGACTGAGTCCGTTTTAGTCTGGGCTAGTTGCTTTTGACAATTGAGAGATAAAGCTATATATTGGAAATAACAAACATCTTATGTGGACAGCAGCAATTAATTAAAAGGTTCTGAAGCTCTTTAACACACATCTGAGAATATTTCCTTCCTTTTTCAGGGCAAAAACATTATAAAAACTGAAATGACAACAGCCATAGATTGAACAAGATGCTGATTTGCATTTTCTTTTGCTGGCATTTATGTTCAATCTAAATTTGGATGGAAACATAGAGTACCAGTACAGTATATAAGGTAGCATGGATACAGTAGAATTTTTCAGCTTTGGCGGACTACATACTAATCTGCTACAATGCATGCTCCCTTTAAAAAAAAAAAAAGAAATGAATTATTGCAAGCATCCAACCTAAGATTATATAGGGAGCTACCCTGCAGGGAGCTTGATATGTTGCCCCATATTTCTGTTCTGTTGATTTCATAATCTGTGTCTTCTCCGTTCACCCTTTGTGTTTCCTCTGGCTCACGCATGTTTTAAGTCCTTTTTATTATCCTCTGTTCGCTCACTCCCTTCTCGTCACATGTTTAATGTCAATGCCATTTATATGTGTGGGGGTGTTACTGGTGCACACGTAGAGGAGGACATGTTTCCTCAGCAGAGCAAATCCTCAAATATCAGATCAGTAAATCACGCCATCCCATCAATATGATAAGGGCAGCTATATTGATTCATTCCCGGACCTCGGCAATCTTACAGGATATTAAAGCTGCTCTTGTTGTTTTGATAGACAGACATCACAGTAGGGCTACACGATATGACCTTAAATCAAAATGATGATTAATTGCACATTTAACCTCGATAACAATAAATGAACGATAATTAATCACGTTGTTCTAAATCGTCTTTTCTGAAGCAAAATTTTTTCCAGACGACGAAAATTGCGTTTTTTTCAGGCACAAGTTGCTTAGTTGACACGGACACATTACCATTTAATCTTGTTGTTTACCAGTGAAGCATATTCAATGTAATATCAAAATGTTATGACACACATTTCATTTTGTGGTCTTAGTCACTAATTTTATCAGATAGTCTAAAGATATCCATCTGTCTGCTCAGTTCTATACATATTTTCTGGTTAGACAGGCAGTGATCAGAGTTCTCATTAATGTTCCCTCAGGCTCTCTTGTTTCTTCTATCTCTGTAAGTAATACTGTACTACATGTTCCACGTCCCTATTTGGGGGGAGATGTGTTTGCACGAGTGAATGGTGCAGGACTGGAGGCAAAATGTTTTCCCCATGCAGCCATTTACCAAATCTACTGTAGTGTAGCAGGGTAGGGAAAGAATGCATTTATGCTGCAGAGGCTTCATAAATATTAAATATGGCCCCTGCCTGCTTGCTTCTCACTGCCGACCATATTTCTTGACTGCATGCTAACAGAGGTTAGCGCTGGCTGTCTGGCTCATTCGTTACGTAATGCCTGACTTTATCCACTGCAGTGAGGCAAGAGTTGGGATTCCCTCCTGCACATGGAAATGAGCCGTGGGGAGAATGGCAGGAGTGAGATGGAGGGGAGGGAGGGAGGGAGGGAGTGAGAACACCATGCAGAAGAAAGAGAAAAATGGGTGGTTATTATCGATAAGAGTGGAGACAGGCAGAATGGAAGGAGAATGCTAACTGGAATGCATTTGGACTTTAGATGGCAAGGATATGATGCTAACAAGAACAAGAATGACAGGAAACAAGTATGATGCTTTATTTGTGGTGGAAACATGTTTAGTGTTGTTCACTAATTGAGTGGCTGATTATGGTAAATAGAAACGCGTGATTCATAGTGCTGGAGATGAGACAGTGACTGTGTTAGTCAAGCCAGGGGGAAATGAGTAGTACACAATTGTTTCTTCTAGTCCTGAGGGAGTGAATTGGCTTTTTCAGGACTGAGATTTGAATATGTTGAGGTAAAAAGTACTGAAGCAAATCCAGTTGGAACAGGTAAAGAAGTAGTGAAACAATAAATGGAAGCAGTATTGAAATGTGCTGCAGTTGCACAACACACCATGCTGGTTGTTTGGACATCTCTTGAATTAATCTAATTTCAAATAGTTTTTCAGCTACAGTAGTTAAATTAATTGGTGATGTCCCTGTCTAAGAATCGATTACATTTATTTATATAGCAATGTGGTTGAAAGGTGTTAAAGACTGCAGAGAATACCCACATTGATAACTGAGAATAGAGTACAGAAATATGGTTGGTTGGTTGGTCTGATACAAGATCAGTTCATAGTATCTGATAATAAAAACACACAAACCTCTCGAAAACATGATTTAAAAGGTGCCATAATAAATAAAATGGTCTCACATTTTGAAAAGAAAATACAATTATGTAACATCTTCCTTCTTTTGAGGAGAGTGACTGAAAAGACAAGAGAGTGAGGGTATGACCTTAGACAGTGGCTATTTGATATCAAATATCAAAGTAGATGAAATGTTTCTGATCCTATTCTGTTACATAAGACTCACAGCCATACAGTCCCAAACTAAGTGTACAAATAAATGTGTGTTTTCATACTATAAAATGATAGTAAATGCTGAATTTGTTGAACACAAATTCTCATAAAATCTCACACCAAAGATTTACAGATATTATCACCAAATGAAAACGCTACACCTATATTTCGAGGCAAATTATGTTTCAGTGTGGTATACAGTATATTTCTCCTTATCATACCAAGACATTTTAGGAGAGTTAGTTGCACAAAAAAGTTCAAACATATCTGACAATAAACATCAAGCTTTGGTTTCAGTCCCAACATTTTTCACTGACATTTAATAATCCTTGAGGGAGAAATGCATCATTAATGAACCAGAGATACAAACTCCAGACGTTAACCTCAGTAGACCAGAATACAATATAGCCACATGGAAATATTGTAATTTATTGTAATTTTGTTTGTTTTGTGCAAAATAACCTCCTGGCATTTACTGATAACATATTGATAATGTTTAATACTGGGAAGAGAGGTGTTGCTTAAAGCTCTTGCAACATGCTCCATGCCTTTTTTTCTTCCTGATATCAAGTGTAAACATGTTTAAGGCTCAGAGTTGCACATCTCATCAATGTCACATTGAGGTGAGACAGCCCCAGGTGTGTCCACATGTATATTGGCATTTTTGAAGTGCGTGTCTGCAGAGAATCCTCTAGGAGTAGCTTATTTTGGAAACATATTTTCATTCTTTAGAGCTAATTTCCATTTACAAAGTACTGTACCGTAGACGACATCAAGATCTCAGCAGTTTGATAAAACATGTAAAGCTAAACACTAAAGTTTATAAAACTGTTGCATCCCCTATGGACATGCCCATGACCCTCTCGAGTGATAAGAGAGCTTTACATAAAACAATAAGACTACAGCTGGTGGCGTTTTCCCAACAGGACCACTAAAATGTTTTTGGGTGCAAAAACATAGTAAAAAACAGTAATGAACAGCTGCCATACACAATAGAGAAAATATTTCCTCTACATTATCCATAATTCACATTCAAAGCTCCGCTTCTACGTTATTAACTGGGGATTATTCATTAAAGTAATGGGTTGCTCTATTTGTCTGGATTAAAGTAATGCTAATCTGACTCTCCTGGCTGAGACTGGGATGTGTGATCACTCATTGGTTGGTCAAAACCCTGCCAGTATTTCGTGGTGCTGCATCGACCAATTATTTTTCTCCATTCAGTCTTTTAACTCGTCGTGTATTTATTTATGTAATCTTTAATACAATGGGTCTTGTGCAAAACGCATACTGTATAATAATAATAAAGGCCAGGTGTACAGCTGACCTATGACATATGACAGGTGTGCAAATTAACACGTCATTACTGGATTAAGCAAAAGTTGCTCTAACCAGACAAAGAGCTTTTTATAATGGATTTTGTACAAGCTTTTGTGTAATTTGTTATACTGTGTGGTCTAAATCTGTTACCTAATAATACACTGAAAATACAGTGCTGTGCTGTAACTAAAGGCTTCCACAATGATGCAGTTACCCTGTCCAGCCAGAGGTCCTTGGATGTCCAAATTCTTTCAAGCTAAATCAGCAACTTGATTTCCTCTCTTGAGAAGTGATACCTTACTAAAAAGGGAGTAGAGTCAAACCGCCCACAGCATTGTACTCTGATTCAAACATTAATTTGCATTAAATTTGAACTATTGCCACTCTACACTGATCTATCTGCAACTATGTGCCATCCATGGTTGATGAGATGAATGGATGGGTAGACAGACACACACATATGTGTGTGATGTGTTTTTCATGTTTTTTATTTTGCATTTGATTTAAATGAAACGATGACTGTGCTAACTTTTTTTAGCCATGCTAGCAGTAATGTTGGTTGGTCAGATGGTCGATCCACCACTTTTGGTCCAGATGGAAAAATCTCATCCGCTGTCTGCCATGAAATTTTGTCCAGACATTCATGGTCCTCAGAGGATTGTTTTCACTAACTTTGGTGATTGTACCTGTACCTGGAACAGAAATGCTGCAATCACACAGCCAGCGCCCTAAACCCTTGTGACACCTGAAGTGCTGAGTTACGGAAGTTTGAGATCATTCACATCTAAATCGGACCAGTAAATTGTGTAGGACTTGCAGGCACTTTATTTTCCGTTACATTAAAAAGACGTAATAAGCAGTACTTTGTATCAAATTAGATCATAACTAGAAATATTGTTGTTTTTCAAGCCTATTATTATCCTGTAATTAGTACATAAATAAGATATAGTAGGCCTTACTTTCTATCAAATTAGACCAAAACAAGAAATTATTTGGTCTTTATTAGACACAAAAACGAAAACAGTTAGACGCTAATAAGAAACCATACACCTAAATTATGCTGTAAGTAGAAATGCATATATTGCCGTATTAAACTCAAAATATACTATATCTAGAAAATATATTATACCAAATTACACTCTATTTAGAAACCAAATACCCGTGCTTATCAGAAGAAAGGTACTGGTAATGTAAATCCGTGTCGTCACATCTACCGCAACTTCAGTCCATCATGCCTGGAGGCGCTCCAGAGTCCCGTGGTGTTTGTAGGTTCATATATATATATATATATATATATGGCTATACATTTACATGTGTTATCGATGCTCTACTTCCACATTTATGACATTAGACCATGTAATGTTACTATCCGACCACATAAGAATCTTTATTTCCCAGTCACATCCTTATTATTGACTTATTAGTGGGTAATTAACAACAAATAAAAACAGACCTGTACCGTAAAATAAAGTTTGCGATCCGAGCGCATTTTACGAGAACCCTGTCAGCGTCTGCAGCCCTTTTCAGGGGCATGACAGTAGCCGACATCTGTGCAGCGGCTTCCTGGGCATCCCCATGCCCATTCATCCGTTTCTATCTGCGTGATATGAGTCCTCCATGACCCACTCGGTCCTATCCTCACTCAATGACAAATGATGCTCCGCTGCATGTGTGCTTTGCCTGCTGTCCCCATCCCTCCTGCACTGGGTGGCTGAAAGGAATGTGGGTATCACATAATTATTAATCATGATAGCAATTATCACTAATAATGCACTTCTACAATCATGACAATCAGTATTAGGCCAATTCATAATCATGACAATTTTATTATCAAAATAATATATTATTTGATACATTGACTTGTCAGTGTAAATAAGTAGATAAGTTAGTCTATGTTCTGCTTGTGGACCCTGTGTTGCAGGTGGCATTGACTACATCAGCTTCGCCATAACCCAATAGCAACAGCCCTTAGAGGGCGAAGCCTATACGAAATAGAACGATAGTTACGTATTGTAACTCCAGATTCTATGAGTATAGGCGTAGCCCTCTAAGGTTCGGGCCACCTGCCCCACTAACATTGGCTGAAGAAAAGAAAATTGCTGATGTTGGGAGCAGAGCGATTCCGCTTCTGTAATATACAGTATTTGTGGACGTAGTTGAAGCCCACGCTGAGTGCTAGGGCGGGAAATAAAATCTTCACGACTGTGCATGCGCGAAGGGATTAACCCCATAGCGACAGTCCTTAGAAGGCTACACCTATACTCATAGAATCTGGAGTTACAATATGTAACTATCGTTCTACAGCCTATATGTGGTCAGATAGTAACATTACATGTTCTAATGTCTAAATGTGGAAGTAGAGCGTTGATAAAACATGTATTAGTATAGCCATATGTATATATATATATATATATATATATATATATATATATATATATATATATATATATATATATATTAGAGATGCACCGATAGACTGGCTGGTGACCGGAATTGGCCGGTTTTCATGTGCTCGGCCATGACCGGCGACCGGCAGGTCAGTCTGACATATGCCGATTTCATGCCGGTCAATGCTACAATTAAAGCTGCTGTAGGTAAGATTGTGAAGAGCCAGGACTTTGCTAACAAATTTGAACATCGACAACTTCTCAGTCCCTCCCCCCTTTCTGATGCACCCCAAACCGTCTCATAAGCCCCTCCCACACAAGGGAGTTTGACAGAACTGCCGGCATGTCAGACAGACAACATTTTCAATAACTAAACACTAACACAATGTTAACTTTACTCACCAACAGTAAAACGATGCTAACTAGCAGGCTAGCGTTAGCCATTTCAGCATCATATCTGACCGACCACTTTGCAAACATTACTATTATCCTCACCAATGTAGCTTTGTGGACTTTTGACTACTAATAACCAAGTGAAAGATAAATCATTCATAGTAATTATGTTTAATTATGTTACCTGTAGAGAAGAAATGTGGCTACGTCTGCATCATTCTTCAGATCTTCAAAATCCTGGAGCTCATGCCACCTCTGAAAAGCCACTCCAATATTCACTGGAGTTTTGGAGAGTATTGGAGAGTGTAATTTGGTAGAATATATTTTCTAGATATAGTATATTTTGAGTTTAATATGGCAATATATGCGTACAGCATAATTTAGGTGTATGGTTTCATATTAGCATCTAACTGTGTTTGTTTTCTAATAAAGACCAAATCATTTCTTGTTTTGGTATAATTTGATAGAAAGTAAGGCTTATTATATCTTATTCATGTACTAACTACAGGATCATTTAGGCGTTTGGCCTTTAATTAGGGTATAACTGTTCGTTTCCTATCTAAGAAATACAACATTATTTCTAGTTATGGTCTAATTTGATACAAAGTACTGCTTATTATGTATTTTTATGTATGGGAAAATAAAGTGCAACCGCCCTTTCTATACGTAGCCCCAATGTAGCATGCAATTATCTTTAATGTAGAAACAAGGACTCCAAAGAGTGTATTATTGTCAAACTGGGGAATGTTAACTGACCAAGTGAATCACCTCACCTTAGTCTAACTTAGTGTGGTTTTCACATGCTGAAGACAGGTCTACTGATGTCTGAAGGTTACAATATACTATGTATGCTGTTTATCTGATGTGAATGTAAAGCTTAAAGCAAAGCTTAATGTCAGCACTTACACCTTTTTACAGCCATTGCTCCATTTCAAATGCTGTTCCAGGAGGCAACACCCCAGCTGTCCTGCACCTCTAATGGGGGAAGCAGTGATGTTTTATGCTATTTGTGGTGGATGTTATCAATGTGCATTCTCTGGGAAGTGTGTCTTACCCATCTTGTCTGTCCCTGGTGCTCTGATGAGCTGGTAGGACTGATAAGCAGAGGTGCGAGACACTCTCTATTCGGGGTAATCTGGTGAGAATGAAGCTACTGCCCTTACTGTGCCAACCATGGGGAGGATGATGGAAGAGAAGTTGTTTAGAGGGATAAATGGCAGCAGACTCTATTTGGATTCTTGGCTCTCAGAGGGCACTGGGGTGTTGTGGGACTAAGAGGCCTGGCACTTTCAGGGTTAGCAGTGGTGCATTTCATTCAATTTCATCAGATTCTCGACCTGACAATTTTCTCTTGTATGCGCTCAAGGCCTGCAGAATGTTTGGCAGCATGTGTTTATGACTGCTGTCACCTGATACGCTTATTTTTTTAGGTTTGTTTTGTTATTCATGTGAAAGCCCAGGCATGTAACCCTGCTCTGTGCACTGCTTTTTACACAATAACTAAACTCAAGTGTCACTAATTTCTGCTGTCTTCTCCCCAGCAGGGATATGCTTGTTACACTATAGCTGGTTGGTTGACTTTATTTATTTTGCTGTTAAATATTTCTGTCCTATTTCTTTCTCCTATATCACATGTTCTTTGTCCCCTGCAGTCTCCTGTCTGTTTACTCTTGGTATGTCGCCAGGTTTTAGAGCCATATAGCTCGGCATTATTTATAGTCTGATGGCTTCAATTGCTCCCATTTGTTTTGGTATTGTCCATTTTTAGGGATTGGGGTCTGTGAAAAATGACAATAAAGCTTCATGTTCAAATTAGACCTATTCTTGACAATATACTTTTCGTTTATCCCTTTCATTTGCAAATAACACATTCATGTATAGAGTAATTTATTTCTAAATTGTCCACTAGAAACTGATAAAGAAGGAGATTGATAAGGAGAGAAAGAACAGGATTTAATGAGAGCTCCAGCTGCCTCTTGTGGGAGGTTTCTGCATTAGCCTGTCAATTCAATTAAGTTGTCTTTGTCTTCTTCTGAAAGTTGTTAAAGCATCAATATTTCTGGAAAGCTGCAATTGACTCAGTTTGCTGTACATTCAATTGTGTGCAAAATGCGAGGCGCAAATCGCTCTAGCTTGTTTCATAATTGGAATCATTTCATGCATTGACTTTTTGACCGGCAGGTGGAACATTGTTTTCTTATATAACACACTTCTTGTGACAACACTGTGAGACAATTATAATAAAAGGCAACAAGACACATTTGTAACATTAACATTGTATACAAGGAAGAACCAGTCCCAATGGAATATTAAAGAACATAACGATAATGACATTGAAAAGAATTTATTTTACAGCTTTCACTGTAAAACTGATTAATCTGATTATGATGCATATCCTTTACATACCACATACAGTAAAACATAGTCACTAAGGGGTTGGCAATTGTTATTTATGATTTTATCAATGTTAATACATCTTTTATTAATACTTTGCTTACTGTAACTGAATATCTTATTGCTGATTTGTAAAGCATTAATACATAATTTAGTAACCATTAATACACTCAATGATAACAACTGTAAAGTGCCACCAAAAAAAAAGGTCACGCTAAGATCCTTGCTATTTTTCCATAGGCTATAGAACTATATAGAAACCGTCTCATATCAGAATGTTGCACTTAAAATTACAGCAAAACAGAAGTTATCAAAGATGGAGAGACACAAAGGGAGACTAGGTGAGAAAGAGGAATGAAGCCAGTCAGCCTGTGCTGGCAGTGATAAAGGGTAATGAGTTATAGCATTCACAGGTACACAGTGCTCACATATATCACAGCTCCATCAGCTCAGCCTGTTTCGTGACAGATTATTGCAGACTGATCTCGCTACTCGAGATCTCAAATCCTTGTACACTGGAGTGGCAGTAGTTTTGCTTGACATGCGTATATGTGTGGCTTTGTGTGTATGTGCATCAGATGCACCCTCAGGTTTTGCATCTGCTCTTTTCGGGGGCTCTGTGAAGACTCAGACTGATTTTGATTATCAAAATAACTGATTGGTCAATGAGCGAGAGGAAGATAGAGAAAGAGGGAAAAGGAGAAAGAGATACTACAGAATTACAGTAGCTGCTCCTTACATCACCGTCTCTGAATAAGGCAGGCAGCCTTCGTTAATGAATTGGACTGCCCAATGTAATGAATGGAGTCGAGAGATAGGCAAAAGGAAATGAGAGGAGTAGGTGGATGTCAAACTACATGAACGATAAAGTAGCTCATATCGGAGCTTATATTACAGAGGCCTATTAGTTCTACTGTCTCTGCTGGCAAGGGGCGTAATGAGGCATAGACCCTGTCCATAGACCAAATTGATGCCTACTGTCTCACACTCCAAGGAGTGAGCTTAGCGTTGTGCAAAAGGCTGTAGTAACCAGCAAAAGTCTTTTTTGCTCTTATACTGTGACACGAATCAGACTTATATCTTTAAGCAAGTGTTGAGACATGTTGAGGACAACCCATTACGTTACTATAAGTGCAATAAAAGCTTCCCAGTACCTGTGCGCTGCACAGTAAACCTTTTTTTTTATCGTCATGTGATATCAACTTGCCACTAAACACACCTCATAAAGACTGCGACCATTCGCGGGAAGACACTCATGGATATTTTAAGCTATTTGAAAAAGAGGATCAGTAGAAAATTGCACTTTTTTAACTATTATTCTCTTTTTTCATTGGTGTCTTTTGTGTTCAATTCAATGTTCATTTTATTCAATAAAATAAACTTGGAGATAATTTCCTTTCAGTTTTTTTTATTCAACAAGCAATTTGTTGCATTTTAGCAGTATACTGAAAAAAGCAGAAAGGCAGATTTGAGTACCCATTAATATCTGTTCATCCATCGCAAGTAATAGCGTTATTCAAGAATGGTAACGCATATTTTCCTCATGTCATGCAGCCCTACATCCCAGCAAGAGTAATTTATCCATTTAAAACCAAAGATGGACATCTCAAATTCAGGCAATAAATATCTGCGTTTTTTTTCTTCAAATGCACCCAACCTGAATCTGGCAACAGCGGCGAGGATGGTGGAGGCTCTGCAGCTATGGGAGGGACGCTAGTTCTGGCCAGAGCACCAGGAGCTCTTCTGCTGATACAGCTGCAGCTACATTCGATAGGCTTTGATCCATATTGGTAATGTTAGGTGCAAAAGTAGGGAAAAATTATTACAGGAAAATAAAATATGGGAAAACTTGCAAAATATGACTGTTTTGTTAGTTTAGGTCCAAATGTTCTGTGATATTGTGATCATGGACAAAACCCCTCAAGAAAGTGCTTCTTCCTGAGATGACCCAGGTAGCGAGGGGGATGGCTGACCTTATTAACAAAGCCTGGTAGGTTAACGCAGTGTCATGCACTAGTTCCCCTCACTAAAAAGGAACTCTGAGACGGATGGGTCTACATGTGTGATCTTATGCATTGGCCCAAACATAATTTATCTTGTAGGTAGAGAATATTATAAATATTTGATCACTTTTACCAAAACCAAACTCAAGATCAACCTTTGGAGAAAACATTAAAAGTGATCTTTCTTACTCTGCAACCATAGACTAAAAATAATGTCCATAAAACATGGACATATGTCTCCATGACTCATAGGTTTCTGAAGAGCCATCGTAAAGCTCAGTGTGGGTGGCTCTGGCCGTCACCATCTTGGCAGTACCTGACATCGCCTGCTCCAGGCTATTCCAAAAGTGGGTAAAGAGGTGGAGCTAAGGCATAATACATTTTAAATGGGTGAGTTGTATAAAAACTAGTCTGGATGAAAGGAAGTACATTCCCAGGATAGTTCCCAAAATCCCTTTGCTTCACAACAAACTTTGAACTAGCAAGTTACATGCTGGAAATGGCAAGTTTTTAATACAATTTGGATAGTGCAATAGGGCAGGCCTGCTTGGTTCTTTCGGTGAATGATTGTAAAGACTTACAAAGAATATGTTTACGGCATTTACTATCTAACTGGGACGTTTTGGGACTGATTGGCTGGGATTGGTATGGACGAAGTACACACGACGATACACTGGTAAGGGCAAATTTTGTTTAACCATGTATCCAGCTAATTTGAATGGCTCCTGTTACTGTATTGTGTGAACAGTTAACTTCATTTAAAATTGTTTGTGGCGTTTTTCTTTTGCGGATCCAAATATTCCACCAAAACAAGTTCCTTCCCGACACTATTTAGCAGAGCAACCTTTGCTGCGTCTGGAGATTTGCGCTGCCCATGGCGATTGTGATTGGTTTAAAGAAATGCAAACAACTTTTTTTCTTCTATCCCAGGATTTATGTGTGGTGTAGCCAGACCTTACTCCACAGCGCTGTGGAGATAGGTCTGGCAATGCGAGACTATAGAAAACTTCACCCCCCGTACAGTTGACATGAAGGGGGACATTAGCTAGAGACCAAAACCAGGCTGTAAACATGTTCATTTCTGCTATAAAGTTGGGCATTTTAACAATTGAAGTCTGGGGACTGACTTACTTTTGGAGCCAGCTTCAAGTGGCCATGCGAGGAACTGTAGTTTTTGGCACTTGCGCGTTGGCCCTTATTTTTCAGCCCCGGAGGTTGCTGCTTGTTAACAACATTACTTAGCCAAGGCAGCACACATGCAGACATAGGGTAAGATTTCCAAGTATCTAGTCTTCAGCCTTTCAAATCCAAAAGAGACATTGATTTATTAGAAAGGAGCCCTAAAAGCCTGTCCTCCTCTACATAGATAATGTTGAGTACATAAATAAGGCAATTAATAGGACAAAGAAGAAAGTCTGACACATTTTAAAAGTATATCTTAATATAAACATTTTATTCAGTGCATTTTTGTGTATACAACAAATAATAAACAACTGGAAGTTATCAGGCAGCCACAATGTCTGTCTGTAAATGTTGTTTTATCAGATTTAGCCTGGTAGTTTGGAACACATGATCCAACATGGGTTAATACATATAGCCTACATCATGCAGCTCTAGACCAGAATTTCCCTGCTTTCTCCCATGCAACAGATAGGTTCACCTAATACAAATCACCTCTGGAGGAAACCAAGAAAAGAAAGCCTCCCAGAAGCATGTACCAGAAAGAAGTTATGTAGCTGAAGGGAAGAGTACCTAGCCCACAAAAAGGGTCCTTTTTGTACATAATTGTGTTTGTACATGCCCTGTGCAAGAAAGGGAAGATGTTCATTTTTGTATTTTTTTTCTTCTTTTTTTCCACTTTTACAAATATGACGCGACCTATAAAATGTTAAGCCACCTAAAAGTCCACAGTATTCTTTTTTTAAATATAGAAAATATTGTCACCACAATAAGTTACTCAAACACATAACAAGCATCCTGGTAAGGGGCTTGCACCATATTCCTATGGTATATGGTATCAGTCAATAAAAGTCGACAAAAAAGGATGGCGGGGGAGTCGAAGTATGACACAAGCACAGAGGGAGGAAACGGATCACAAGGACAAGAGACGGAGACATTGTGACACAGTGGTAACAGAAGGGAATGGGAACACAGAATAGTCGTTTCATACCATCGAGTCATCGAGCATATCGGCAAAAAGCACAACACCAAGCACGCTGCCAACTCTAAAGTGTTTAAAATCACTTCCTTTGTCCACTGTTCCTTTTTCCACAAAATCTTTCCTTTCTTTCATCAAAAATGTACAATGAAAAAAAAAATTCCAGCTTTGCCTTTGTACTGACTTGGGTTTTACGGCTTAAAGGGACACTCTTTCGTTCTGTCTTTGGTTTGCTGGAACCCCTTTCAATGATGAAACAGCAACACAAATATAAATACTGAACAATGGTGGACTGAAAGAGGAGAGAACAAGAGGTGACAAAAACAAAACCAGTTATCAAATAAAAAGCTCTCTGCTAATTCAGAAAATTAGCAAAAACCAAGGTGCAGCCATTTCTAAAAAGAAAAGAGAAACTGCAAGAGAGCCACACTGCCCCTTTTATATTTCAGGTCAGCTGAACATAGGCTTCATTTTCCCATGCTAGAGAGCTCAGTCTCTGAGCGTGTGCACTAGGACGCAGGAGAGCTACCATCTGGCTGGCCACAGTCCCAGCAGCACTAGGCTGTACCACACCAGAGAGTTTATAGGCTTTGTATTCACAGAAGCATGGATAAGACAGAGATCAGGGCTTGTACTGTACCACTGCAGCCGTGTAGATCAGCATTATTACTGGCTCCCCTGAATGCCTACATGTCTAACTTCCTGACCCTGTCTGGCAGATGCACGAGTGCTTGGTGTCTAATGATCTAATAACCAAAGAAAAGTTATTGTCCACAGGAAATTGAAAAAAATAAGATAAATATGGGCTAACTGGTATGCGATCATCACCAAAAGAGAGTGATCAAGGTAATAGATAAATCTCTAAACCAAAACAAAAATGTGTTTTTAAGTCCAGAATAGTTTATCTGCCAATATGTTTCTTACTATTGATGATTTTTTTTTATGATGATTGACCAGGATGGTACCTAAATGTTTTTTATTGATGGAATTTGGGTGTTTGTGTGTGGTTTGTTGTCATAGCTAGTCCTGAACCGCTGATCGGTGAGAGAAGTCTGCTTGGATTCACGCTCTGCTGGAGGTAAGGTTTCGTGGTTCGGCCCCAGGCCTGGGTTGGGCTACCGGGCTACGTCGACTCATTCTGGCTCACGGCTTTGCCTCCATTGAGCACAGCCGAGGCACTCCGACTCTTTGTGGGTGTGCCGCTGCCAGAGCGGGAGAACTCTGTCAACTCATGGAGGGATGGCTCTCTGTACATTGCCACTGTGGAAACAAAATAAGTGACAATCAGACAAACTGACATTTTTTATACATTAGACAAGCAACAACAGAAAAAATAATAACTGTGATTTATAGTATACAGATAGTAATGAAGTGAGACTGCACTCTGTTTTGTTTAGAATAGTTCCAGTTATGGTATAACATGAGATTGTACTCATAGTTCCCTGCAAACTGCTGAATCAAGAGGTCACAGCAGACCAGGTTGGTGCTGAAGTAAAACATCTTATATTCACAGCATGGCATTATAAATTCAGGAGTTGCTAGTGCTTTAGCTTTGCTGTGTATGCATCATTGGCCCAATATGCATCTCAGCAGTCGCTTTTCAGAAGACATATCAGTAATCTGAGTCTTTGGTTTCAGAATGTTGTCAACATCCTTCTGCCTAGAATGCTATTTGATGTTCATTCCTAAGGGAGTTTGTGGCTGAGACAGCAAACCCAGTCCTTCAGACACTTCACTTAGCCCAGCATTGTTTCTTACAGCAGCAATCCAAAGACCATCATTATACACATCAATCAATAGCAGGGTTTCATTGGGAAACTGCTGATAATTGGTTCCAATCTTATTAGCGACAGTACTGTATTATTATAAAGGTTGGCGACTGACCTCCGGATTATGGTATCGGCGCAACACCGTTATTGCTATTAAACATTAATTCCCAATAGCAACCATCCATCTTGTCATTTTGCACATTCCTTCACAAATCTCTGTGTTTTAGTGACAGATGCCACTTGAAAGACTACAGTACACTTTTTCAGATAAAGGCAGCTCTTTGTGTGTTATGCATCAAGAACTTCCGGAAGAATTGTAAGAGGATTTTCCTGTTTGGGTTTGAATGACATGAGCTGAACTCGCTTCATCCAGACGAAGATAGAATGAGAGGCCATGGGCTCAGACTCATAGACTGAAACCTGAAGAGTAGTAAGTAATGGCTGGAGGAGATGTCATTGCCAATGCAGAGACAGCTTTTTAATTGGTGCCCTGTAACACCACTGCCTCTAAATCTGTAGGAGCTGCTGGAACAAATTCCCCTTTATTTCTCTCTCATTTTCTTGCAAAGCTCTTTCCACACCACTGGCTACATCTGGAATTTAAATTATGTACAAGATTTAATAAATATTGGGCATTACTGGATAATTTAATATGCATGCAAAAGAAGAATTATTTACATCTTTGGGTATTACAACAAATGTAGTTATTTTCCTAATTTTGGATTTATTGTTGGACCTCCAACATACTATATTTCTCATTGTAGATATAGGCAGCATAGGGCGGTGGTTTTTGTAATTGGTTAAATTTACTGTCTCACCCAGCCTGTATATATCCTTGTTATTCTATTTCTCAGTATTTTTTTGTCAGCATAAAGCAAGGCAATTGTTCTCTGGTTATTGCTCTTAAGAATGTTTGAGACCCCCTGAATGGCCCGTTAAATGGAAAGCTCCATGATCTCAGAGAGCAGACATACATTCTTAATTAAACCTACAAAAACAAAATATATTAAAATTAAATTAAAGTATATACTGATACCAACATAAAACTTGATCTTTTAAATTTTTCCAAAAAAAGACATAATCCTTGATCATATTATGATAATATACTGTATCTGGTACTTAACCAAAGGGTTTGACTGAGTTTACGACTTAATTATCTTTTCACCCAGTTACTCTAGAAGCCGGTAATAACTTGACAGTGCTAGTAGGCATGTTAATGTGCACGCACACACATGCACGCACGCATGAAAATAGTGTAGTGAAACTATATAAAGAGCCACGTGTGACAGACCCAAACCTTGGAAATCTACAGAAACTGCCCTCTTTTCATCATTGTTTGGGCTTTATGTGCTACAAGCCTTTTATTCCTTACTGAGAAAAAACATACTCTTCTTTTATCCCGCTGAAGTGAAAACAGACTCTGTCTCTCTCCTCTCTGTTGACAGGTAAATCTGTGTCTTGTTTAAGATGCTGCTATTCAGAGCATTAAAACATATTGTTCCTGCTGCTCCTGGTCGCAGCGTCCTTCTTCACTGTGTCTGCAGCGGAGTGTGACCAGCTAGAGGAAACTAGGCCCATGCCAGAAATTCAAAGGGGAATGCTAAATTGCAGAAGGTTATATAAAAAGCACCTCATTTAGTCTTTAGTTTAAAAAAAAAAACTCCAAGTATAAAGAAAGTGCGGATGTTCAATTAGAGAAAAGCTAGTGGTTCTCAGGAAAGGTCTCTTATTGTGAAAAATAACCACTTTGCTAACTAGAAAAGTGACATTATTGAATACTTCAGAAACTTCCTTAAAGGATTAAGTAATTACAGCAACTTTATCTCTGATACCAAGCATTGCACCTAAGTTGGCATATACTATATGCGTATACTCAGAGCTGCTTGTTGGATGGTCGAATAGCTTCAGAACCCCCTTCACACCACACCTTTCTGACATTGGATCAGTGGGGGGCTATGTCCAACCATTTCTGTAACAGTGTGAAAAAAAAAATGGTCTAGGCAGGCTTACCTTTTAGAGGTTTGGGAAGGAAGTGGGCTGCTGGCTTGTTCTTCTTGACATGGTTCCCCTTCATGATTTCTCCTTCCTTGTTCAGACCGAGGTACCAGCCCCTGCCCGACTGCTGCTGCCGGTACATCATGGAGGAGTATGTCACATAATAGTTCTCAAACACCGACTCCTTGAATTTGCACTCTGGCGTAAAGTGTTCCTGAGGGAAAAAGGAGAAGCAGATACAGTGTATAGTAGTTATTGGACAGTAATTCACAAGGTCCCAATAGCCTTTGACATCCTGGTATAAACAGAAACAGCTGAAATGCAATAGTTCACCGCTTGAGAGTGCAACGGTACATTGTGCTGCATCCTAAACTCGAAAAGGGGGAAGAAGCTATCTCAAGGCTTAGGCCCCTGCTTTAAAAATGATGTCTCTTGAGAATATTTTTTAAAACTATTAATTCCATTTACTGTTGTGAATAATGTAGCACTTCATATCATAAATAATGGTGATATGACAGATACAGAGGAGCATTAATAAAACATACAGGCAAGATGAAGAGTGTATTCTCATTTTGCTCTGAGCTGTTAATTATGTATGGGCAGTTCATTATCTTTCAGAGTATTGTCCGCTATATACAAGATTTTGTGGGACACAATAATTTAGTACTTCCATTTGACTTATTACATTACATATTTAAGTACTAATTCTCTTTTAAACTACAAAAAAAGATTTAAATGCTTTCACAAGGTGGCTTTAATATATATTCTGTATATGCAATTTGTGTGCACTTAGGTAGTGCTTGGAAGGTGTGTGTTTTCTCGACCTATCTTTTTGTTATCCTGGTACTTCCTTATCTCTTTAACTAATGAACTGGCTGTGGGGAGACTCCCTAGAGACATGGGATTTTGCTGTTCATACTCCGGACTCCATACTTTCACTCCCTGTTTCAGTTTGGTTTCTAGTGCCTATATACCATTTGGCCATTAATGCTACAACAGTGTGGCTGAGGTTTATTTCATCTGGGGCAAGGATTTTGTGTGTGTGTGCTGAGGTCTATGAGAGTGTGTTTGTCTAATTTGTAGAGCTGCTTGGGCAGTGAATGTACAAAATCGAGTCTAATCAGTTAGAAAACAATTCCCCCTGAGAGAGTTTGAGGGACAATTTGTGCTTGTCAGCAGTGAATTGTTATTGCCATGCTTTTACATTTCTAAAGTTCTTTGTCCACAAAGGAAAATACATAAAGTATATGCAAAAACCACAACACACAGTTACTTACACACAGTTGGAATAGCCAACAGGTCAAACTCACAATGGGTATTACAAAGTGAGCTCTCTTAGAAAGAGAAGGAGGGATGCCTCTTTTAGACCAAAGCAGGTCTACCCAGGATCAGTCCTATCCTAGTTATAAAAAACGTTGGTGTGTGTCAATGGTGAGAGTGATGTGTCCCTCAGGGCCAAAGACCCGCTCTATGATCATAACAAACAACCTGTCACTATTAGACAGGGAGTCATCTATAACAGCCTCTCGTTTTTTGTTATAACGGCGTCACTCTTCATGTGCAGCAGGTTCATGTCTGGTGATGCACTTTGCTCTCATATTGAAGCTTTTGTATACAATGCAATTAAAAACATACAAAAGCTTTGTAATGTAAAGCAGTGAACTGTAATGGGGCGAAACATGGTCATTTGTTGAACTCCTTAAAAGAGCAACCTAGTTTACTATCATTTCGTATTGTGCCCGTTTGAGACATAAAACCCAGACCCACCTACAGTATCCAACAACCACACTCATTCATCATCCCCCTCACTGATCTAGCAGACAGAAGCAAAGTGGAAGTCCCAGGAAAATTGTGATATATAACCTCAATGGGATACATCCTGTTGGATCAGTCCTGGTTCTCAGTTCAGCTGCAACATCACAGGGGTACCAAAGACTCCATTTCAACAAATGCTAAGCTAGGGCTGGGCGATATGGAGTAAATCAAATATCACAATATTTTTGAATATACCTCAATATTAATATTGCAACGATATTTTAGGGTTGACTGTTGGTGCTTTTACAAAATGTTTAAACAATGAGATTTTTTATTAAATCATCAGCAATGTGGATATAATAACTAAGTGGTTAAAGGCAAATAATAGAACAGCGAGAACAGTCTGGTAAGTTCAAAAATGACATAACTTCAAAGTATTGCATCCTTTACAGACTAGGAAAAGACAACACTTATGCCATATTACGATATCCAAAATCTAAGATCATATAGTGTCATATCATGATATCGATATAATATTGATATATTGCCCAGCTCTATGCTAAGCCCACCAGGAGGGCTGCAGAACCAGCTGAAAGCTTACAGTGTTACAGTTCAGGAAGAAATAAGTCTTCAAACCATAAAGAAAAAAAAGCTGAGGGACTAGTCAAGTAAAATGACAACATGCACTCTTTGTTTCACCTCTTTTAATGTAGACGATGGTTTACGTTCAGGTTTAGGATAACGATAATGATCATATTTTACATACACACTTGAAAATACAAATGTTTCCCCCATTTCCCATTACTGTCCCACAGGTGCCCCATACCAAACAGAAATGATCACTAGTACAGTGATTAAAAACATGGTCCCTAAATGGCTTCCCACAAAGTGATCAAAGCCAAGACAATCTCACCCAGATGCTCCAAAAAGAGTCCTTAACAAGGCAAGATGGGCAAGCAAAGTGGTGCCTAACAGATAATAGTACTCAAACTACATTTTAGACACTCACTATCCAGATAATACCAGTTTGGATCTGATTTGAGTTCAGGTAAGGGTTTTCCTTTACTTTGGCTGTAACATCCAGGAGCTCCTCATTGACCGATAAATCTGTCTTCACTCCTCTTAAAAAAATGGCGAGTTGTGCCGTGTCTGTGATGTCGGTGCTTTCATCAACAGCTAATGAAAACGCCAGATAATCACTTGCTTCTTCATCCAGCTGAGTTGTCAGATCTCCCACTAGCTCCCTGACTCGGTCTGCGATAGTGTTTCTTGACAAGCTGACATTGTTAAAAGCTGGTATCTGGTCCAGGCACACTTGTTCACATAACTGTACCTTCAGCATACACTGCTTCAAAAATGTGCCTTCTGAAAAACACTGACGATCGGGGAATTTCTTCAGCCACAATAAATCTGGCTTTCACTGCTGGACCATTTTTTGCTGCAACTCTTACAAACATATTCTGTTGAGAATGCAGGCTGTCTTTTAATTCTTGGACTTTTTGTTGCTTTTCTTGGTGGTTAAGGTTTGCATATTTGGCTCCGTTTTCGGTGTCACCGCAAATTGTATTCCTTTGGCACTGACAATGACACTGCCTCGTTACAAATAAGACATACTGGCTTGTCTCCATTACGCACAAACATGTACTCGCTTTCCCATCTCTCATTAAATTGCCTTCCCTCCATGTCGACATTCTGAGACATGTAGTTTATAGACATTCACAGACTTCAGTAACGCAGCATAGAATTGTATTGCGAAAACTATATATATCTATATCCTAAAACATGTGATCCACATCAACAATAACATATGAAGGAATTATTTAAAAAAATACATTGACCGCACAGCTTAGTCACTAACCATGTGCTTCGTTTTCAATAATGGAGGTGAGGCCATATAAATTAATATTATAATAATAATTATATACCAAACTCGACCAAACTCCTATGCAAACTGAGCAGATTGTAGCAATATTACATTCACAACAACAGAGTGGTAAAAGATTTGCTTGCTGCACATATTAGACTGCCTTGGCTCTTCCCATAGGCAGAACACTGGTCTGCATTCTTTAGTGGTAAGCTACTATAACAGTATTCTACATAATGAAACATAATGAACACTACAGTGTAAGCAGGAACACATAGCGTAAACCATATTTTCATTTAGGGATTGGAGATATGACGATATATATCATCCAAACGATATGAAAATGTCTATCGTATATACTGTATATCGTTTGTATCGCAATCTTGAAAAACCAGCAGTCTAACTGCATTACGGCAATATTTGGACGCCGCTTTACGTTCTTAACCTTGCATGTTATGTTGATTTTGCTTTGCTTTTATTTTATCTTAGATTTACTACTTCCTATCATCTCTACTTTATTACTTATTTCAGATGTTTTGTCTTTCATTGCTTACTTAAGCCTTATCGCACATTGTTCATTGTTTTCCTCCCTCAATACCTCTGTCTTCTTTCTTTCTTGCCATATGACTCTGATTAGCAGCAGCAGTCTAAGAGGCTGGGCAGCATCCATCTCAGTTATACATGGGCAGCAAGTGAAAGCCAAACAACGGGCTGTGCAGCTCTCGAGCCAGGATCTCTGTTCTACCTCTAATAATGAGCTTATGTGGATTTGGCTGGTTACACTCAACCAGGAGAAGAATAAGAGTCTATTGATAAACATACGCATACAGATAGAGGCACATTTAGAGCCAAGATGGAGGAGAGGCTGCTGGCCGGTACTGCTGTATTGGAGTGGGTCTATGGACAATAGGCTCACTCAGACTGACACAAGGAGGGGCCAAAATGGCAGGGGATCCCCATTTCTATTCTAACAGGACTGTGATAGCCAGAAACATTCAGATTCATTTGAGTGGGCTCCAGCAGCATCTCCTTCAGTCAGTAGCATATCTATTGTTCACTGAAACCAATCCCCTGGCAAAAAAATCTCACATCACTTTAATCATGACTCCAGTGCCAGATGGAGCGAGGGGAAATCACTTTAGAAATAAAAAGCAGGACACTCTGCATAGAAATAATATCAGTCGTGTCATCTCCCTCCCCCCACATCTCTATGCTGGTTTGGCTAAATGGACGTTTAATGATCCTATTACACTACATGGGCTTTTCCTTGAAATATGCAACTATGACAAGTCCTTGTCCAAATGATGTACAGCTGGCAACCTCACTTACACAATGTCCAGGCAAGCGTTTTTGTAAAATCTAAATTATTACTTCATTGTCTGAGTGCACTGTACATAATGCTGTTAGGAGATGTGCCCTTATCAAATAGAACCAATTGATAATCTAGATCTGTATTACATTAAATTACATATAATGTACATAGAATGTAATGTAATAATGTAATGTAATACAGATCTAGATTAGCTGCACAACCCTGTTGTATAAGTCTATCAGCTGTTCCTTGCCCTCGCCTATTTCTTTAGCTGTGAGAAAATGTGTTTTAATGGTTGTGTTGCTGGGAGCTCTGTGATAAATTTCTCCACATGTTATAGCAGTGGAATAGAAAAAGGTCCTTCCTTATTCATTCCTCTTTTCAAAAGCATCTGGGTGAGGGATGAGCAGTGCTTTCATTTAATTTAATAGATCTCTCAGTTTTCACCCATGCTGTTGGATCTGCTTGGTAGATCAGAGGAAGAAAGTGAACAGGAGGGCAGAGGATTGAAAACTTTAGGGTCTTCTATTCATGTTCTATACCAGCCTCATTTTTACCTAATACAATGCTAACGGTGACATCTAGTTTCTCTTCCTCCTGCCCATTATTTACATATTCATTGCTGCTATTCACATGCAGGGTGTTTTACATACATGTGTGTGAGTTTTTTTTCACCCTGATGATGCGCCAGTTATTGTCACATGACAACTGTATGCAAAGCACTTTACTTAACTTTAATTCATATGAATTTGAACACTAAGTCCACAAAAATACAATAACATGACATCAGGATATCTTTTTACAGCTTTAGACTGAACTTTGTTAGAAGCACGAAAGGTTTCTAAGGAATCCTTTGATCCTTTCTGCTCCATCATCCCTCCTCTCTTTTGAAAGTGTCTGTAGTTACACAGGCATGCAGCATGCATCTCATTTCAGTGCAGTGTAGTTCATTTCAAACCTTAACATACATCTGCAGATGTAAACATGTCTGTACATTTGTATTTGTTCTTGCATACAGACATTTCTTATACACAAATTGATTTGCACTTGTCTTTCTAAATTAAGTGAATTTTCTTATAAGCAAAGGGCATATTATGTACTTGTGTTTTACAGAGAGGGGGAATCTTGGCCTAAGTTATGGTAGTGTTGCCTGAGCTCTTTATGATCCAATAACTGCGTATATGAAGGAGACATTTAAAGGCTGATGCAAGATGCATGATGTTGGTTGGAACCTCCTGAAGGATGTTTCCTTGCCCGTGAATGTAAAACACACAGACAAGCAGGCACACACACACACCTCTCTATCATAAAATTTCACAATTTAGCAGTGATAAGGGTAACTGTGAAATGAATATTGCATTAGCAAGACAGTTGTGTCAAGAAAACATGATCAATTATGATGCACTTTCAAACAGCATTCTGTTGGCTTTAGGGGAGGGATTAAAGCCCAATAGTGTTTTTACTGATCCATTCAGCAGCAGGAGAAATACTAGCATAATGGATCTGATCTCCTCTGTAAATATATTGGCTGGATTTTTACAAGACAAGCCAAATCAGTGCTACACACTGCCCCATGCGTATTCAGCTGCCATATCAGGACTAAGATGACACCAATTACGCCAATGGAATCAGGTGCTGTTCTAGTTTCTTTACAGACACTTCAATGCTTGTAAGACTCACAAAAGCTAATGCTATGGCTGGGCAGTGAAGACAAATCTGCCTAAATCCGGCTTTTCAATGTTCCAGTCTTTTCAGTAGAGTGGAGTTGGATTAAAAGGCACCTTTTTCTTTAGCTAACAATAAAGTACACTCATTTGTTTGGGAATAAATTGGAGAGCTTTAAGCTAGTGGAAAAGACCAACCGCAAATAGACATACACACACACACACACACACACACACACACACACACACACACTAGTTAATGACACAGTTCAATGGAGTGAAACCTTACAGCAGTGGTTATTTACCAAAGGGCATTGTGCTTGCTAAATGGTTGATAGGGCATGGGTGTGAGCCAACTCCATATCTAACAAAGGTGTACTAACAAAGCAAAATACACAGACGTCTTTGCAGTTTTTTTGTTTCTATTTTCATTCATGTTTATCCTACATAGGATTTTATTGTTATAAAAATATAAAATATGCTCTTACACAACCTCTGCATCCCTTATTCAAGGTTCCAGTGACTCTCCTGAAGCACTATTTGAAAGTTAGAATTTATACCTAAGCCTTGACTCAGATCAGAGGAAAATACTTAAGTGACTTGAGTGAGAGTGCAGATGTAATGCTGGTGTCACATTCATCCAGCAGCCTTTTCTTTTTACTTCCACCATAATAATCATTCTTTTGTCTTCTCCTGTGCATTATTCACATTACCTTACTTTTCATTTTAGATGTTTAGCTAGCACATAATGCATATCCAGAGTGTGTTTATAAATGAGTGAGAATGTCATAGGTATAATGTCTTATGCAGGAACTCTATTAGAGGATGCATGACCATTGAAGGGATTTAACTGGCCCTGCGATTTAGGATAAAAAGAGCCCGTAAAACCACAATGCTGATCTGATAAATATCTCCACACCAATAGCCCTGAACTCTATTTTACACACACTCGCACAGAGCAGTCTAGACAAGACTCAACTGGAGCCTCAGTGACTCACACTAATTCAAATATGACCCACCACGAAATTAATAACACCACTTCAAAGGCACCTCGTGAGATATGTGGACACCACTTAGCTCACGATCTAAAAATATACCCATGCATCTAAAAACCTATCAAGAAAGCTCAAAGGCTTTTTTCACATTCAGTAGAAATATCCACTGCATTGCTACAGTACAGATATGTGAGAGGGTATTGGGTTGGTAACTATATTTTTGCAGATTATTTTGGGGTTTTGTTGACAACACTTTCTACATGTGTATACTAGAGGACACTGCTGCAGTTCTAATGCAAAACTTGCTCCACTACTTTTGCAAAGGTAGAGGAGCAAATGGTACAAGAGACGATAGTAAAGTAAAATACATATAAATTGGTTCTTCCTCTCCCACACATTGATGTTGATGTATGAATATATTTTCACTGGTGCATTCTGCCTCTCCCACACATGTGAACTCTTTTTCCCACTCCTCCTCTCTCTCTCTCTCTCTCTCTCTCTCTCTCTCTCTCTCTCTCTCTCTCTCATACGTGCAGAACACATAGTTATGTATGTTGCATATGTATACAACTCTAAACTCTAAAGGCCTCTGAAATGAATGCTATCATAGGAAATGCATAATGTTGTGCCAAACATACATACATACATTTATAATTTAGTATGCATTAGAGTTTGTGTCAAAAATGTAAATTGACTATACATGTAAATCATATGAATCCTATTTATTATACTGCAAACATTTACTCACGTTTCCATTCATGCATGCACTTATGTACTGTACACACAGATATGGGAGGCATCCAGGTCCCAGCAGCAGCTTCATCCCCCGACCCAATACGTCATCTGTTGTCTCTCCGCTGTGGATTGGGAATCTCCCTTCAATGCTGACCTGCTATTGGCTGGTTTAATGTGTGGCTTCAAGGCAGCACTTTACCATTGCAGCAATCCCAGCAAGACCGGCACTATTAGGCAGTCAGCTACACATTCAATTCAATTCCCTCTCTAATTTAGCTGAAACAGAAAGCTCTACAACCCATCCCCCAACTGTGTTCTTCCAATTTAACACACCTACAAGATGTACTGTATTTCATATGAGAGCTTGTATTTAAAACGGCATAGATAATATACGTTATGCAGCCAGCAGCACATTTATACATAACAGAAAAACACAAAATAAATAAAAAATTGCAAATTCAGTGCTTGCAAGAAGAGTATAGTTATTATTAGCATATGGATACCTTTAAACTACTTATCTATTTAAGGGAAAGCATATAAAAGACAAACTAAATATCATTCCAGGACAGAACCTTGGTGCACACCACAGATGGAAGCAAAACTGAATCTTATTAAGAAAATTATGCACATCTAAGGTAGTTGTAAGCTGCTTGGCATCCACTTTTTGCCTAAAACATCAGCAATAAAATACAGTTTAGAAATAGGCCAATACTTCTACTGCTGCTACTCCCTGCTTGTAGAGCCTTTGCCAGCAAGATTCATCTTTATTAAATTAATCCTACAGCTTGCCGCATATGCTTAATTACTGAAAGCCAAGTTCATATCATTAACATCACTCACTAGGAGCTGTGGACTGCTGGGGAGCATGTTAAATGCATTGCATGGATGTGTGTGTGTGGGAAGGGGTTGAAGGCCTATGTTTTATTTCAATTATTCCTGTATATTCCCCTCAGGCATGCTTAGCTGGGGCAACCCCCATGCTGGATATGTTGTCAAACAATTGCCAGCGCTCATTACAATGAAATTGTAGGCAGACCATACATTTGCAGTGGTTGTGTTGTCACTCTTGGGATTAAAAATACTATATGGAGTGAGTTTTTTTTTTTTTCTAAACATAATTGTTAACTAGATTAGATATTCATTTTCAATTTATGAAAATATTAAAATAGATTTGGTAAGAACATTATTTCTATGGACAGCAGCTTGGTTGTATTTACTAAATGTTGAATGACAGGTAAAACAACACAGGCTTTAAACTGTCAAATAAAACCTGCCAGTGTTGTGCTGTTGTAATTGCAAAACTGTGGTTCTACACATTATAAATATAGAATTCAGTACTGGATATGTACAATATAATTAGGTTTTAACCCTATTGTTTTTCTCCCAGTTTAGTATTATTTTTTTAACAATTTAACAATCAAAAAAGCAATTTTGGAAAGAAAACGCCCCTCAGGCCGTAAGTCCGATTGACTTGAAATTTCGCACACATATGCAGCTCAATGTGTTCTACAAAAAAGCCTCTTGGACCATAGAGGGGCACAGTGATGGCATTTTTGGCTAATATGCATAATGTGAAAAACAGTCAAATTAATAGAACTTTGTCAATTTTGAGCCTATCAACAACAACATTGGTATGGAGCCTTTCAGGACTGAGATACACATGTCTACTATAAATGAGCAAAATTGGTGAAAAACATGGCCGCCATCAATTAAAGAATTACGCCAACTAATGGTTTGACCAATCATCATAAAATTTGTATCTTCAGTGCGTCATGAGGAATAGGCTCACCCAAGGATTATGAGTTTAACCCATAGGGGGCGCCAAAAATACCACAAGTTTGTACCGCAAAACCCTGTAGACGGAATTTCACCAAAATAGGTACACATGGTCTGGGAGCGAGTAGTAATCAGAATCTGAAGTGTCATATTGATTGGTAAATGTGGGCGTGGCCTATTTTGCATTATATGCTAAATTATGCATTTTCTCAAGTTACTGGGGGCTGGAACGAGCTAGAGACATGCAAATTGTCATCATAACTGATGCTGATGTGCTCATGCTCCCCAAAGAATATGATGCAATTCGGCCTGATGGTGGTGTTATAACTTAGGCCAAAAGTTTTGAAGGCCACGCGCCTCACACGTTTAGTCTGATTGACATGAAATTCCTCACACAAGTCCAGCTCAATGTGCTCTATAAAAAGTGTCTTTTGAACATTGAACATCCGCGATGATGGTATTTAGCTAATTTGCATAATGTGAAAAATAGTTAAATGAACTGCACTTTGTCAATTTTGGTTCTATCAAGACCAAAATTGGTAGATGGCCTTGCGGGACTGAGATACATATTTCTACAATAAATGAGCAAAATCCATCATAAAACATGGCCGCCATTAATCAAAGAACTTCCTAAAGGGCGGGGCTAGCAGAGAATTGCCTATAACTCAAGTTCTGCCTTAGCAATCCTGTCTAAAATTGATGGAGACATTTAACACCATGACTTGAATGTATGTACAGAGTTTCATTAAAATCCAATAAAGGGGGCGAAATCACGGGACTTGCTGCATCTATTGTAGGGATGAAACAGGTGTGTGGTGATTTTCACCACTTTTTCTATAAAGAATTAAATCATCTGAAGCCTGCTGTAGAGTGTTTACCTAATAATCAGAAGGTATGTGGTTTGATCCTAGGCCCTGCAGTCTGATCTCAAAGTTTGTGAATGTGAGTGAAAGGTACCTGTAACAAGTGAAAGCGCTTTGAGAAGCCGAAAAAAGGGTTTGAACCTGTGAATTGCCGCTTGCAGAGCCCTATATTTGACAGAACAATTATAAATGGAAGACTATTTATCCTTTGCAGAAATATTAACAGCTTCATTCTTCTAATGAGAGGTCAGAGCACAGCAAGAACAACAGAACAATACTCTCAAATCTGTAGAGATTCAGTTAGAGGTCTGCAACTCTGTCTATGCCACATTGGACCAGAGGGTATTGGCATAGTCACTCCAGGTTTGGTTTATTGAAAAATAAATACTGTATTATTATAATGATTAATTGACTTGAAGTGATTTAATACAGTGATTGTGCACATAACACTGGGTGATTGCAGTCTTTTCATTACATATATTATTGACGAAATCTATGTATTTACATTGTTTTAATTGCAATTAAATAGCATTGTGTTTGTCCATGCAAAGAACTTTAAGTTAACCGCTTCACTATTAGTGGCGCATACCTCAGTTAATCTGCTACCAGCTTTCTGGGGCCGTTTTAGGAAGAAGGTTTAACAAAGTCTGAGTCTAACCCTGAACTCTGAGTTGATTTACCCTGAGATGGGAAACAGAATTTTCGGTTCCAGAACAGCTGATTTGAGTTAATTCAATCAACACAGAGTAGGTTCATTCAGAGTTAAGCGGGTGCACCACCACTATAAAAAGGCAACATGAATGGAGCCATGATACCACGATTCACCATGGTAACAACCACAAACGGAAATACTCATGTGCACATACAGCGAGTTTGAACATATATTTCGTTAAAAAAGCAACACAGCGGCTGTTGCAAAAGAGAGAGAATTTTTGTGGGAGAAAATTGCTGCAGGAGTAAATGCGTAAGTTCCAATATAGTGTATTAATTTCATACTTAATCATAAGTATAATGGTATTGAACCTATAATCTATTTCATTTAGGTGCAATCCTGTGGGCAAAAAAGTCCTAGGCCTACTAATCCCATTCTGAGGCTGCAGCACCATGTCATTAACAGAATTATAATTCATAATCTTTTATTTCAAAGGGTTTTACATCATTCACCTGCAATACTGTGGAACTCCTTTTTAATGGCTCTTACTGGTTTGTGTCCAGGGAACACTACAGAAACGTTTAAAAAATGTTTCAGAGCGAGTCACATTCTTCTGACGGCTTTACTAATGTGCTCTGCATCACCAATGTTGTAAAGAAAACTGCCGTTTGCAAAATAACGTAATGTGACACAAATAATCTGCTCGGATGTAAGAGCATGTCCCCGATGGGTGACGTTAGTGATATGAGGACGGATAAGGTTATGTAGGCTACATAACTGATAGACTGGGAAGAAAAACCATACCGCTCAAATAGGTAGGCTAGTATCTGGAAATTAAAATGCATCAATAGTCGGGGCATCAATATCATCTCCCGACATATGTTTAACTCCCTGCGAAGTAATACATCTTCTTTATCATCGACAAAAGGAAATGCCATATTTTCAGAAAAAGAATGTTTCATAGTCTGCCTAACACAGTTAATAAACCAACCCTGGTCTTTTATTCATGCAGATAACAAACTGCGCTAAAATGCGCCTGATACAGACTGAATTAATGAATGAGGAAATTAAAGAGCGCTGTGTCAGAGGGAGGAGACTGAGAGAAACTCAAGGTTTATTGAAGAAAAGCTGCTCCCAACCAGGTTAGAGGTTAAGTTACCTCTCTTTCTGAAACGGGCTGAAGTTACCCCTCTCTCTCAAGTTTGATTTACCTCCCTTTCTGAAACAGAAAACCCAGAGTTTCCCTCATCTCAGGGTTAACAAACTCAATGTTTTCACTAAACCTGCTTTCTGAAACAGACCCCAGGTTCAATCCAATCGTACTGCCGATGACAGTTCTCACTATTATTTTACTGATATCTTTATAATGCTGCTTGCTGTTGTAGCTGTCACCAATACCACAATCCCCTGTTTAGTATGTGTAGAACCTTTTGGTTTTGTTGTCTTTGCTGAGATCTAATGGTCATGTGTGTGTTATTTAGGGTGTTAGTCCTTTCAGCAGTATAATAATTGCTTATTGGATTCCTTGAGAGCTTCCTCAAAGAGCATAGCCTCTTTCACCAAATCTTAATGCATAACCATCTACAAATCCTTGACGTTAGTGTGACTGAACTAAGGCTTAGTGCTTAGTGAGAGCTATCACATTAGCCTTGTTTATCAATGCATTTGTTTGAGTGAAAAGTAAGAGAAGAGTGAAGTCAGGGGAGAGAGAGAGGAGCCAGAAAGCCGGTTTTCCTTCTTCCTTCATCACATTACTGTCTATCTATTTAACAGATCATTTGTCAGCAGCAGCTGCAGAGTAAAAAGCTACACGATCATTAGGTTTTCTTGCTGTTTCTTAGCTTGTTTCCATCAATCACCATTGTGTCTGCCTACTGAGACCTTTACCATACAGAACAGTCTTTACTAATTTGACTATGAGGATTTTCTTTAAATGGTGAACATGTGTGTCTGCTCGCCCTCTGGGTGCACATCCAACCAGCCTGTCAGTCTTCTCAGTGACACCTGCCACACAATACGATGGTGGCATTTTGGAGGATGACGAACAGGAACGTTTTTCGGCCTGCAACTGAATTATTCATAACCTTGCACATTTAATCAAAGATTAAGAGCCAGCTGCCACCATCGGATTTGTCACTGCTCCGCCTGCTTACACTATCCTTGAACTTTTTATTGACACTGAATTATATCAGAAAATGATGTTGCTCTATCATCAGACATAGGATGATGTTGTGTTTGAGAGGGCACGGTGATAGTGAGTTACCTATATTCGCAAAGAATATAAATAAAATCTGCCTAAAATATAATCACTTTAAGCCAAATCACTGCTATTTTTTTTAAAAAGTATTTTCTCTCTTGCATGTTTTTGTTGTGTTCCTTCCAATCACTCATGTCACCATAGTAACTCAGATGTTGACCTAACATTCTCTCTGCATACAGCTAGACTCGAAGGTCAGCAACTAGGATAAAAACCAGGACCCCATCCAATATACACACATGCATGCAAACACTCACACACGCACATACATTAAGTTAGACACTTACTGATGTGTATAGGTAGCCCTCATTGTTCATAGCCAGATAGAGTTTGGTCTGCACCCCCTGGATGGCCACCACTCGCAGCCCCACTGGAATAAGGTTGAACATGGCTGGAAAGAGACGGACAACAGAAAAATGATAAACAAAGCGTGTACTTTCATCTCCATTAATACACTTATTAGAATAGAAAATAAGTAGTCATAGTAAATGAATATATATATATATATATATATATATATATATATATATATATATATATATATATATATATATATATATATGTACTTAGTACTTAGCCAGAAATGGAGTTAAACTTGACAGAGGCAAAATGTTCCACTGTCCGAAAAGTGGACACGTTACTGAGAGAAATCCAAATTTTAGAGCAAGTCCAGTGTGAGTGAGTTCTGCCTGTTAGCATTTACCATTAAGAGGTTAAAATAATTGTTATTAGTGTTGTGTATTAGTAGTGTTATTAGAGTATCTCTGTCTGGATGGAAAAGTGAGTCGTCAAAACCAAACCACAAATAGAGGTACGACATAAGCTTGGGGACTCAGTCACTCTTTCCCAAGGGTGTTTTTAAAAGCAAACAAAATTAGAAACAAGAGACAGAAACAGAGAAATTATTAAATGACAGAGCAGCTACACAATGTTGTGTATTCGCACACATGAACTAAAATCCTAGGCTGTGCAAAGTTAAGCCTAGGTATTGCAAACACAATATGTACAATTCTCTAAGTTGGAAAGAAATCAACTATGAAAACAAACCAAATATAAATCTATGACAGCTGTTATCTGACAATGCAGCTATCTTATTATGCCATTTACCAGCGGTCGCTATGGGCCAGTTGCGATGCAGCATATATGAGTGCGATAAGAGAGAGCCAGCGGCAGCCCAGCTGGTCAATGAGGTACACCTCTACCTAATTAATGTCAAGCCTGTACTGTATACAAGTGTGTCTGCCTATGTTTCATAAGATGCTGGCAGGGAACCCACGGGCTGAATAGAGGGAAGCACATGTACATCCACCTGAAAGTCTGTAGTCGTGCTTCTATCCCAAAAAATGAAACTTCTCGCCTTTTGTTTTGACTAGTGTTGGACATACTGCCAAACAGTGATGCCATATATGATGTTTGTTGATGCCAAATACAGTAAATAATGAGCCACAGGAGAATCATAACATTAATCTCAAGTGTTAAGAACCCTAACCCTATACATTCTCACATTAGGATAGGGACTTTTGAGTTCAGACACATGAGAGGAGAAATTAAACTTTATTCTCACATCAGTTAAGATGTGAGTCAGAGTGCCCTTACTATAGGTCCTCTTGTCAACCACTTAGTAGATCCCTATCTGCAGACTCCTTTGAGCGAATTGCACTATAGAGACTTTTTGATGGGCTATTTCATCTGCCTTTATCACTTTACCACTGCTCTCCGGGCTTTCACTGTAAACAACAGCCACAGGAATACATAATGTATTTACTCTGTAAACAGGCACTGCCAGCATATGTCTGGTTCAGTGGAAAGGCATTTAAGTCCCAAAACCACTCGCGTTGTGGTTCTCTGTCTTCCCTTTCTCTCTGTTTCTCCCTCTCTATCTCTGTCTTTATCATTTTTTGTTCAAATGCCATGTTCTCAACCTACACTCTGTTCTCATGTCCCCAATGACATATTTGAAATGATTTAATGGTCAGAGTATATCAACAATAACAACAAAAGAATGTCAGGCTTGTGGACAGACAAAGATCCCATGAGTCTATTTGTCAGCAGTACTTTAAGATTGACAGACACATTGAATGGTGACTTAGCTGATCATTCAGCTGTCATAAACATATCAAGTTTTAGTCTAGCCTGTAGTATATCACTCAATAGCATTTTTTTCATGTATTTTTACATAATCAGAACTCCTGTCCATTGCTCCTGAAACTGACTCCTCCAAACTGATACTGATGCTGTTTTCTGCATGGTCAAGGGTCCTCCGTACATCTTAAATTCTCAATTACTGTATATTATCAGGTACAGCATGGTCGAGTTACTTTGTTAACTACCTTCAGCTCACAGTTAAATTGCCCCTTTTTTCAATTACATAGAGGCAGTCCTGTAACGGTACATCAATCAAAAGATGGCTCCCTAGGTAAAGACACACCGCTCTCTATGGTTTATCTATGTTCTTTTTTTTTGGTGATGCCTGCTTTGGCAACTATGTACAGGTCATACTGCCAGTAAATGTATTGTAACAGATAGGACCTACTGTTTACAACCTTTATATCTGCAGTGTTTTAGGCACACTTTACAGTAAACTTGTGCATTTATTAAGCTGACAAACCAATGATAGATCTGCTTGCCAAATTTGTATTCACAGACTCTGTCAACCAAAGACAGAGAAACTATAACTATAAATATTGCAATTATGGGTTAAAATTTTAGCTGCACTGGGATGAACTTTGAACAGCATATCTCTCAACCCTAACATAAACTATACAGTAATTAGTAGTAGATGTACATAATTACTTAACTAGTTACTACAATAAATCACTTCCAGCATTTTCTAAACAAATAATTAGAAAGAGTGAACGAGCATGCAATACTTTTATTTAGATAGTTCATTTTAGTAGTTGATTCATTTTAACAAATGCCCTCACCAACTTTTTTGGAGCAATCTTCAATACTGCAGCGCGGAGGCTTAACTATTTCTTTACAGAAATTCATGGTTACAGGTTACAGATCAGCAAAGTTTCTCCACAACCATTGCTCACAGTGATCCATCTTGGCTTTGCTGTATATGGAACTAGAGGTCGATGTTAGTAGTGAGAAGAGATTTCTCATTAAAACACTACCTATGTCACGATTTGCAGACTTTAACAGACATAAATTTAACACATTTGCATCTGTGTAAATACATGTTGTATCCTTTGTTCTTGTATGTAGCATAGTTTTAGATTTGATGATTGATTTCTTCCTCTCCTGAAATATCTTACTACCGCAGTTCTTGTCTTCTATAATTGCACCGTTCTCACTCTCCGTCGCTTACTGAGTTTTCTCCCATGGTACTTCCACCACGTTGCACACGTACACATCTGCAGTCCACTTCATTTCAGAAGGATTACCAGTCGGTGTACTGATGGAGATTTTCAAGAGGGGAAACTCAATTACTTCCTGGCTCCTAGAAACACCTGAGCACACTGAAGAGGATGACAGGGCCCCCACCCACTCACAGACCTTTTCGTGCAGGGAGGCACATAGAAGAAGGGTGAGGAGGCCTGAGGGACAGTTTTCACGATTGCTTGCAGGCTGTCTTAGTGCTTAGTTTCACCTATTAACAGCCTAGGAGTCATGACCAATTCAGTTCGACAATTAACCTGACTGTTTACAACAATCACTAGTCACATTTTAAACATTTATCCTATCTGTTGCTCGTTCTGGGAGCAGCATGCCTGCAATTTAAGCAGCCTAAATGTGAAAGCAACGACAGCTAAAGAGTAAGCTGTTGTGACAACATTACACAGAAGTTCTGTGATCTGTTTACCTGCTGTGGCTCTTTGGTTGAGGTAAATTGGGTTACTTAAAGAAAAATATGGGTATAGTGCTGTTGCATGAAGGATGGCAATGCTTTTTGACTATTGCATGCTCAGGAAGCTCAAACGGGAAATGAATGGTTCAGTAGTGAGAAACATGACAACTTGTTTTAGGATTAAACCAAAAACACAGAAATATAGTTATATATTAATAACAGGAGTCAAGCTTGTCAACTTGAACAAAAAAATGTCAATGGCATTTAAATTGGCACTTATCTAATGTAAAATACACATCAGAATACTTATACATGTATTTTGTTTGCCTAATTTTGTGAACCAGCAGCTTTAATCTTGCTGACAATAAATTGGAAAATTGAACATATTAGTAATCTTTCATATTTGAATTGTATTTTCTATTTACAAAAGATGAGGGTTGAAAGCATAATATCTAGGACAAGACTGAGAATGGACTGCATCTTGAACACTGAAACCGTACCCTTCATCTTTCGAAGAAAAGGATTTAGAGTTGCCCTATGTCTTTTTTCCTCTTGATACCCAGTGGGTTTGCTCAGTTGTGATGCAACACAAGGCAGTGGTTTAAACTGGGATATATGAGACTTGGATGTGGTATTTCTGAGTTTGGTTTTCTAATGAAAATGTCACAGAAATAACAAACTTCTTTATTACCACAGCCAAATGGCCAAATCTGTCTTCTCAGCAAGCTAATGTAGCAAAGATCAATTCCTTGGTGTGTGTGTGTGTGTGTGTGTTGTGTGTGTGTGTGTGTGTGTGTGTGTGTGTGTGTGTGTGTGTGTGTGTGTGCATTTGAGTAGGTCCTCTCCCACCATCACAAGACACCAGTAGCTCCAAGAGGACTGCGCTCTCCGTCACCATGGAGACAAGCGCACCCAGCGCCTAACAACGCTATTTTTGGAGCAGTGCAAAGAGCTTCACTCTTTTTCCTTTTCCTATTCAGCAGCACTCTTTAATTTTCTCTTCAAAAACTATTTTGGTGCCAATGCGGGCCAGTTGTTATGTAAGTCAACAGAAAAGTGAGTCCATGCAGACATGATGGTGTGTGAAGAGAAGTATAACATTGCGTGTGTGTATAGGATGCTGTCACTTCATTACCGTGGTTTCTACTTGCTGCAGCTTGTCTGCTCTGTGTAGTATTAAGTAGTAGTAGTAGTAGTAGTAGTAGTAGTAGTAGTAGTATTTTTATCACATCTATTTGCTATCATTTTATTTAGGAAACAAATTCCACACAAATTCCAAGGTGTTGTTCTGCTATGACAACATCCCACTTGCACAGAGCTGTTATTTATATGTAAGAGACACACGCCATCTCCATCAGGGGAGTAATTGAATACAGAGGTAGTAATTCAGAGGTTTCAGAAGTGTTTACATCCGCTTAGTGTCTGGATTATACAGTAAGTATTACATCACAGCTGTTTCAGTGTGCCATGCAGATCTTTTTCTCAACAATATTGTGTTGGTATGGGGGGCAAAGTGGATTTCACATAGGTCACCAACTGCGTTACTGTTCTAATCTTTAAACGCATGGAATGTTCACTGCACTGTCTAATTATAAGGTGGTCTATTTCTGCTGTATTGTTACCAGAAAAGTCGTTGTGCTGCTTTCATTGATCTTCTCTTTAATCTGTCTATTGGAAAACAAAGAGCTGGTGGGTGTAATGGCGATGATAGGGATGCTTCAAAACATAGTACAAGACAAAACTGGCTCTCACAACAGAGGCAGTGTAGGAGAGTATAAAGCCAATCATCAGTGTTAAGGTTAACGTAGGATGACTGATTAGATGACATTAACCACTACTAAGTACTGCAGCACGGAAATGCATTGGCAAAGAAGAAGTTCATGTTTTTCTCTGTTTTCTTATGCAGTTCTGTCTGTAGTACATGGAATTGACAGTAGCTGAGGTGAAAGGGCCCCTCTGACCAACAGTACAGCATGGCAATGGATGTATAATAAACAGTAAGGGAACACAATCTTAGAGTGAATCTTACTGTAACCATTGTCCTCCTCCTTCGTTCCATCAATGGTTCCATCTGCCTGCAGCTGCAGGTGGAAACCTTGTCGACTGTACAGCTTCGTCACAATCCCCTTCAGCTGTGGCTCTGTGGAAGCAGAGGGGACAGAAAGACAGGAAGACACAAGAATGAAACCACATACTGAAAAGCATTAATGTAGCAATGAGATGTCACCGTAGCCTTCTAAAGGGACATTTTGAAGCTTCATTTTCAGTTTACAGCTCAACGCCATTTTGGAAACAACTGGAGCCACAAAATCCCGTTTAGTTAAAGGGTAGGGAGGCTGGGTGGAGCTGAGGTGGGACAAAAAGGAACAATTACGATGACTGACTATAATAGGCTGATACTTCTGTCAACCAAGTGAAAGCGATCGCCACCAAAAACATGTCAGAAAAAGCTGATTTAACTATTAAGATATGATCTTCTTGTGGAAAAGATAGTTGGGAATCCTGTGTTGTTTGATAGTTTTGGAGCCAGAATGTGGTATCCATTAGAAGAGCTGCAATTCAAGATACTTTCACATTGGCTTGACCACTTAGTGGTGGTTGCCCCACTTTATGAAACTAGAGGACTGATATACGCTCTGTGCTTGCTGATATCCTATATGCAAAGTCCCCTGTACAGTCCTGTAGCCACTTTACAAGGGTCATTTCACTTTTATATCCAGGGGGTATATAAACAAAATAGCAAGATTTCTGATGAATTGAAACAATATAAGTAACATTTCTCTTGTTCTTGTGTTGTTGTGCTGTTGCTGTGCTGTTAGATCAGACACAGACATTTATGTTAATAGTATTTTATGGCAAAATGGTAAGAACTACAGTTTGATCAATGTTGCTATGTCCACAATAAATTATTCTATCTTTCCTTTACAGCGGAACAGAGGTGACAAAAAAGGCAGCCCCTAGAGAAATAAGACCACAGGTGGACAAGAGCAAATTGGGGCTTTGGGGGGGTGTTTTGGCTCAGTGATCTAAGATGGCTGAGGACATTTCTTGTACATCACCCCCTCTTTCTCTCTCCATGCTTTCCGTCCAATATATGTCAAATTTCAGAAAAATTATCTTTTTAAAAAGACTGCCTTGGTTTCCAGAAAATCATAATAACGTGTTTGGCATATGTGCATCTAAACAAAACAAAAAAATCCAGTCTGGCTCAACAGATTTGCATTGCTGGGATAAAGCCTGTCTCTCACATCCCGGATGTCCCTCCACATTCACTATCTCTGCTAACTATTTTGCAAGGGCACCGTTGCTGTTTCCGGGGTTTAGCTCCACCCAGGACAGTTATGATTGGTTTAAAGACATCCAAACAAGCCAGAGTTTTTTTTCCCCTTCCCCAGAATAGATAAGCAGTGTAGCCAGAACATACTGCAGCGCTGACACAGTGCTGTGGAGATACAATGCAAGACAAAAAAAAACCTGGTACATACTAGAATTTGAGTACATTGCATTTCAAATTAAATTACACCGAAATGTACGTGCAAATGTATTACTTGTGATAAATATAGTGCTCAACATTTTAACATATTTTTGACATAGTGAAGACGGAGCTGGATTTTTTTAAATATCTGTTACTGTAGGAGACTTAAAACAAGGACAAAATAGAATAGTTTTACTAATCAAAAGGGCAAAAGCCACACTGTGTATCTATCAACATATGAAACGAGCCCCAAGACAATAGTTTGAAGTGGCAGATAATTTACTTTTGAAGTGGCTGGGCAGTCTGACTGTGTTGCATCAGTATAATATCTGATAAGAGCTAAGTGCTCTCCATTCCCTGGTTACTGTCCCTGGTGGAGTGTCCTTTACTGTGGTTTACCACACCTTTCATCTATCCTTTCATCTCACTTGCCTTTCAATACTGCCATTTCTGGCCTTACAAAGGTTACAAAAAAAAGAAAGGTCCAAGGCAAAAAGTTAAAAAAAAGCCTTTATTTGAGTGACTACTACTAGTACATGCTAAAATAGAGCTGAGGAACAACTCACGTGTAGCAGCACAAACAAACAGCATGTTTGTGCATAAAATACTTGTAGCCATGAAATAGCATTAAAAAAATATAGGCTTTTTAACTTTTTGCCAAAAGAGTGCCTTGGACCTTTCTTCTTTTTTAACTTTTGTTCCCTTCCATAGAGCACCTTCATTATTTGTTTGAACTTCCAAGCACTCCGAACCTTTTCTCTCCTTAACTAACTAAGGTTATGTTTGCTGCAGAGAAGGGTTATTCAGTGTGAACACCGGAAATATAGTAATTATTCTGTTGTAAAATGTTGCACTTTTCATTATCGAATTATGACACCTAACTGTAGCCTGAACATAAGCATCAGATCTACATTGGATGGTTTTCACACATGGACATACATTGAGAAATGTACATATGTCAGCATTTACTGACACGTGCACACTGCATTACCAGACAATGCACCAAACTACATACACGGTCCACACTGTTTTTCCGAAAGATGCCAGTTCTTGTGTTTGGTGTAAGTCACAGACAACGCCTTCTTCTTGGCGCTCACTGTTTCCTCCTTAGAAATGGAAATTGGAAGTGA
Source organism: Perca fluviatilis (assembly GCF_010015445.1). Lineage (NCBI taxonomy): Eukaryota > Metazoa > Chordata > Actinopteri > Perciformes > Percidae > Perca > Perca fluviatilis. Next base: position 24,174,723 of record NC_053121.1, on the reverse strand, counting down.
AAGGGGTGCAACATCTGGACGATATTTATGCTGTTTAACATGCACCATAACCTCCAGGTGCATCGTATACGGTTACAAAACAGCTTGGAAATGAATCATGTGGATGAGATTGAATAAAGTTTGGGAGAAAACACAGAGCTGAATCTTCGTCGTCATCATTTCCACACACACAAAGAATCTGTAAGAACTAAGGTGAGCTTTTGGCCGGAGTAAGATATGATCAGATCAGGTATGCAGCCGTGGTCACTTCTGCACTAAGAGAGCGGGTGCTACAGACACACTTCTGTCACTGCAATAAGAGTGCTTTAAGAGCCACATGTCCTTATTATATATATATAATAAGTGTACGTATATTTATAAAAGCTAAGTTATGACAATCAGGTCCCACTTATTTTGTTTTATCTGACAAGTATTGTTTTAATTGGATACATATCAGCGACAAAGAACTTGGCCAACAGTAGGAAAATATAACTTTTGAGCTAATTATAAGGGCTGCTTGCAGACACCTGCATATTTAAATCTAAATAAACATGTGTCTCTCTTATATCTAAATTATGACCCAAAGGTAGCATCCATGTATAGTATTAATCCATTTGGAAACTCATAATACAGAATTTTTTATTAATTACATGTGATGAAGTTATTATCCAATTTACATAATCTGAACAGTGAACAATGACCCATAAGTGACAGTGAAGTGATTTCCAAAATTGACTTAATAAGCACTTATGTATATCTTGTCCAGTGTTGCCTGAATAAATGAAGGATTAAGGAAGGATGAAGTAGTTTAATATATCCCTCAGCAGTCTGAGATGCCAAAGGTGACTTCTCTGTGGACAAACTTCATAAGGGAGCCCCGTTATTCTCCCACCAACTTTGGCAGAGTCATTAATTTTTTTTTTTATTTGCATAGCAATAGAGCAGTACTCAGTATGTTCTATGTTGTTTGGATGATTTATGAAATATAATGGCATCCTCCAATAGATAAAGTGTCCTGAGTATAATAGCCTGACAAAATTGCACAACAGACCTGGTCGTCTTCTTCGCCTCTTCTTTGAGCCAAAGAGTTTGACCCGGGAGAAAACGTTCAGTCGACTGGGTTTTTCACAGCTTCCTTTGGCTTTACTGGGGCTGCTAACGCAGCGGCAGGCATTAGACTTCTCCCGCTCCCTCGCCTGCCTTTTCTGCCTTATGAGGGAGCTGGCAATCGCTGCAGCCATGGCCAGTTTGGCTGCGTTTTGTAAAAAGAAAAAACTTCCGAAGAAGCGTAAAAACAATCACCCAGAAAACTGGATTCCGAAGTTAAACGTCCAGGCGCACTGGTAACAAACTAAGGCAACTACGACGATTCGTTAAATGAAGAATTTGCCAAGTGGACTATGAAGAGTAGACAATAAAATAGTCCCAGTAGTGCAGTAAAGCCAGTTAGATAATGTCCGAATGAATACTTTTCTCGTGAATGTGGGCGTTATTCAGGAATTGTCCGTTGTATCTCCGAGAAAAAAGTGAAACTTAAAAAAAAAAAAACACACACGTTCCACTGTGAAGCTGTACAAAGACTTTCACCAAAGCACGTTGCATGTTCCTCCAACTCCATTATTTTCTCTGCATCACAACAAACACGCACAAACCCAGTCTCGTAAGCGGTTTAGCATCATCCCACTAAACTACATGGCCGCACACATGCGGGTAGGCAAAGAGTCGTGAATGAACCTCAATGCGACGCCAAAGGATGGAAACACCTGTTTGCAGACACCGGGAGTGTTTGCAGTGCTCTTTATCTGGGTTCTTTAATCCCTCAGTGAAGCTGTCATAGACTTACACAGCGTTTTAGAAAGGTAAACGCAGAGGCTGGGAACCAATCACTAAATATATTCCATTTGTTTTTCTCTCTTTTGTTGAAGCGAGGCAAAGCAAGACAACAGCAGGCGCATCATTCTGTATGCAGTATCCGAGCACAGCGCAAAGCAAAGACTGTGCTGCTCAGAGCATCACACCGACAAGCTGGAGGATGAGCAGTGGGGAGGAGGGAGACGACAGCAAGTTTAACTAGTGAGACACAAACCCAGTCAATGTGCACAGTTAAGAAAATATCCCTATATGCCGTCATATGGGATAATTCATGTTATTTATCAAGAGAAAGGGGCGTATTCCGTGGGGGCTGGGAGTTGGCAAAGAGGAGAAAAACAAGAGCGTGAGAGGAGTGAATGCCACAGATTTTCGATTTTTTTTATTAGATACAAAGTCACTGAAAAAAAACTACTGATACAGCTGGGTCGCTTAGGCTGCGACGAACTTCAACAAATAAATCCCATGTTTCTAACTTGTGTGATGGCGAGCGTCCAACCTTTTTTTATTTTTTTATTCCATCTTTATTTTACAGGCAAGTCATTAAGAACAGGTTCTTATTCGCAATGGCGGCCTGACAAGTGAAAAAGCCACTTAGGGGGAAGGGAAGGAGGGCTAGGAAACAATATACATTAGACATACAACCTGGACTACGGGCCGTAAAAAGATTAACTATAGCCTAATAATAAAAAATGTGATTTCCCGCTTTAGCGTGCAGATAACTGCGAGGGATAAAACAGCAGGTAGCCATCATCAGACGTCAGCAGTGATGTTAATGCAAGAATATAGTGGAATAAGCAGTAATAGGATAGGATGAAATAACAGAAACAGCCTTAAATCGGTGGATTATATGGCATCACAAATTCCCATATAATTACACTATAGAGAAGCTGAATATCCATGGCATTCCACCTTTAAGGCGTCTATCCTCATATAGTCTTTCAATTGGTTACCACTGGTAAATTATGAATTTAGATCATAAAAATGCCATCTGAAAACAGTGCTACATTATGTGTGTCCTGACACTGACGTCGCTGACATTTCCACCCCTGACTGCCGGCCTCAATTCTCGCTTGCTTCCCCTCAGTCCTGGATTGGCAGCCTAACCAGTGGTGCCATCTGCAGTCCTCAACCAAAACTGTCGTAGACGTTGTATTTTCTTTCCTCTGATTAATTAGGTGCCAATAACACAACTCAAGATTTAGCATTTCACGTGGCTTAATCTTAAGAAAACAGAACTAGAAGTGAAATAGAAGTAAATAGAACAACTCTCTAAAACTAAACATTACAACTAAAATATATATCTCATACCCGTGTTCTGAATAAACACAAAAGCTCTAATCGAACAGCGCCAAAACTCCAGAGCAGATATACTGTAAAGTGCTCCAACTGTTTATCGTTTAAGGCATCTCCACTTCAGCACCACGGACAGCTCCAAGGCGGTTAACTACTACAGTAGCCTACAAAGAAAAACGCCACTTATCAATAGAATAAAATACTACTAAAACTATAACTAACATATCTAAAAACCATATACAACATTTTACTCAAGATAACTTTATAAGCTTTGTCTCAACCACACTTAAACCTATTTTGAAGATTAAAAAAGGCAAAAAAAAAAAAAGTGCAGTAAATTTTAAAACAAAACAGCAGCCTACCTGAAACTGATTTTCTCAATGGAAAAGTCATGATTCTCTACAGCGATGCCAAAGCAGTGACTCGGATACTTGCAGCGTTTGGGTAGTGGAGTGAAAGCGAGAAGTCTACATTCAGAAGTTCAATCCACTGTCAGACAACTGTCAGAGGCGTAGTGGGAGAGAAAGCATCGAGGCGTGGCCACCAACAGGAAGATCGTTACAGGACATTAGCGACATGCCATTATGACTTCTAAAATGCTCATTAAACATTCATTTAGAGGTCTTGTTGATCCGGCTAACGCGGGCGTGTGTTTACTGTATTGCTGCGCATTGGTCGGATTGAAGAAAAGTGATCGAAAATGCAGGCTGAGATTGTACTTCCTTCTTGGGGCAGGGAAGACTTTGCTCTCATATTACAAAAAAACGATGTAAAATGATCCGATAATGCGTTGACTAAACCGGTTATACAGGCCTGTCCACTTTGGACTGAAAAATATCGATGTACAATCAACTAAGACAACATGCATTATAGGCAAAGTGTTTTCACAAAGACAATCCTCTGTTCTGCGAAACTGTAGAGGACTTTCTTTTGTTCACAAATCGGCCTAATACTGAGATTGACCAAATATGGCATGTTGTTTTCCAGCATCAGGGCATAAATGATCAATGCAATGCATGAAGTGTGGTCTCTTGGCTTGTACAGCTCTATTTCATATCAATCCAATTAAGGCACAATACTGCTTATTTTGTACGATTTTGAAACCTAATTTTACATACTTGGCGATTTTATAATCATTTAAATTTGGGTGGTTTGGGTTTCTGTGGTGTGAAAACTAAGAATACATATTTATTGTTGCTTTACCAGGACTTTAAATGTAGAGTATCTCTTTATAGATGTGATTACAGAAGTGAAAGTAGATTTATTGATTCCCTGTATGTAATGAAAGACTAAACAATGAACAAGATATAATGAGCCTTACACTTAGTACTTAGTGTAAGTGGACTTTGGTGCCCACTGACTATGAGCAGCTTTGAACACTAGATGGAGCAAGTGGACAGGCTATCAAGAGCAGTAGATTCACCCTAAAGGAAATATCCACCTAAAACAACAAAACTCAAGTCATTTATTAAACGTGTACCTCTTTACACAGAGCACCAGGACTTACATTAATAATGGAATCACAATTTGGTCTGTTCACATGAAATTAGCTGCTGACTTTTTGATCTTGACGAACATCACTTTAACATGCAAATGTGTTTCATGATTTAATGTAGCTCATAGTCAGAAAATGTCCAGTAAAAATCGCCACTACTCATGAAGTAGTTCCAGGATTTATCTATAAATTACCATAATTCACAACTACTATTTATTTACAATTACAAATACCTATCTGCAATTATCTTAAAACGCAAGATGCTGACCAGACAGCAATGTGGACAAAAGCTATTTTTGTGATTATGTACTAAAACTAGATAGCAACATAAATAATTCATGGGCCAATACTAATATATTGATTTACAAGGGATGTGGCTCAAATTACATGAGGCATGCTGTAGAGATGAAAGCATTTGTTTTCCTTTTTTTTTATAAGTGATTTTTTCTTATATTGTTTTACAGTCATTGATATTCTGCTTAATGGCATAGAGGGAATTTAATCTTTAACCCCACACATAAAAGATGATTGCCCAATGTTGAACTGGGCTTTATAAAATCATCATTATTTCAAGAACAGCCGGTACCTTAATATATAGTCACAATTATATCTATAGGGGCAATCTTCACTGTAATTAGAAATAGGATGCTTACAAAGATAGGCTTTCATAAAACATAGAGAAACCAAAGCTATTAACTCAAGCAATACCGCAATACACAATAAAACATTTTCATTGATAAGAAAGCAGTCTAAGAATAAGCATATGTTTCTCTTTGTGAAGCATAACTACATTTTTTTCCTTTCCTTTAGCCAGTGATAACCTAAACAATGTAACACTGTTAGTTGGTTCAGCCAAGAATGTTGTAATGTTTTAGTGCTGTTATAATCAATACTGCACAATTTCCTCATTCCCTTCCATCTCTGTGTTGAGCTCACAGGAAACGTTTTACACAGCAAAAACAGTCTAGTGCTACAGTTTCAGTAGAGCTGTATATCTTTCACATACATAACATAAATAAGTAGTTTATAAGTAAAGTAGGTTCTCAATATTACTGTATATGTGCAATACACTGTAAGTCCTTGTCAAATGTGATCTTTCCTACTAAAAAAGTGCACAATAAACCTCTATACTCCAACCTGATTTACACTGCAGCATATAGTATCACTGCCTTGTACGATCTGATACCTCTAATTCTGCCATGAGCAAACACAGACAGACTCAATACTACCAGAAGCAAATCCCAGGTTTTGCTTCAGTCATCCCACTACTGATAAACCTGGGCCATCACTCAGACAGACAGGGTGGCTCTTCAGGAGGATGGCTGGCGTTATCACTGACAGTTAGGAGGACAGAAAGAGGCGACGAAAGTTAGGCTGCATTGTACAACAGCGACACTAATCAAACACCTAAGATGATACTAAAAAAGTGCAAATGTGTATAGGCCTGATAAGGTCTGTCACTCTGTCAGGCCTTTATTTTAGCAGAAGCCAAGCAATGATGGAGGAGACAACAATACAAAATAGCATAACCTGGCACACGTGGAAATGGTGAGATAAGTACAGGATAGAGACGTTTTATTTTTTAAATAGACATGGTGTTAAAACAAAAATAGTATAAATCATAGAAATTAGTTTTTTCCTAATTTCGTCTGTATTACTTTGTATTCAGAAGTCTCTGAAGAAAATATAGCTCTAGTCCCCTTTTGTCTTGCAAAAAGACAAAAGAGGACTATAGCTATCTGCCTGCTATATTTGACTCACCTGACATCTACCACAGACTTAAAGTGTGCTAATTTGCAAGTGAAAGTTGGCCACTGATGAGCGCTGCATTCATGAACTATGCTGTCGCAAAATAAAATCTGTCTCAAAACATACAGACACAAGTGACCTCTATAACCTACACCTGTAGACCCTATAAATAAGACAAGCAAGAAAGACACAAGGACATTCATTCACAAACACACACACACACATACACAAAAACTGCCTCCTTGTCTATGTGAGTGAGTGTGTGTGTGTGTGTGTGTGTGTACTTTGGTTGCTTGTGTAGCAATGTGCCATGGGCACATTAATTACTGTAGTGCCCCAGAATGCCAGTCTACTGTGGCCTCCCGGGGGCACCTTCACTGTACTGTACTGCACTCACACACAAACACACACACACAGTGAGAGAGGGAGAAAATAATTGAGATTAACTAAAAGGGCACACTTCTGTTAGCTTCCATCATAATGCAATCATAGTGATGTGTACAATAAACTCTGTATCACAAAAGGAAACAGTCCAAACCTACAACACACATGCTAAATTGTTTTGTTTTGCAATATACTAAAATGTATAACATTATTAACCGTCCAAGATGAAATTTAGATTTACTACACTACTTTACTGCTAAAAGGTACGTTTAAGAGACAGAACTGTGAGAAAGTGTACTGCAGAAACTTCTGTCATAGAAAACCTAGTGTTTACTCTTACATAAACTGATCAGACATAGTCCTACGAAAGCACCACTCAGGCTGCAAACATCCCTAACTGTGCAGGGACCACATGACTTCACACAGATCCAGAAGGTCCCAGCACCCTGCTGCTCTTGTCATTTCTGGCCACTAGAGAGCAGAGCTCCAAAGTAAAAGTGGGAGATAGGCCTGTGTGCTTCCAAGGTTGAGCACTGTGTTGACCTTTGTATCATAAATATAACCAAACAATTAAAGCTATCTCTTCTCATTAATAACCCAAGGCTGTCATGATAACACCCAGGGTTTAATTAATTTTTAAAGTCATAGAGAAAAGTGGCCTCCGAGGGCAAACACTGGATAAATGGGGAGGTTAACCTTGCTCATGGTGTGTAATAGAGGGCAAAGTTGCATACTAGGATTGTGCCACTGATTATATCGAGAAATTAACTCTCCAAGCAAATGCATATCTTAACATACCATTGGAAACTGCAATAGCAGGATTTTTAGTTGAACCTCTCAGTAGAGAGTGAGGGGATAAAGTGAAATATCAGGGGGAAAAGGAATGATCTCTGATAAGCCCAAAGGGTTGCTGCTCAAACCATTCAGCCCTTTGGCAGCATTTTACTAGCTGTCTGCTTACGTGCGTGTGCTGGTACAGTAAATCCACTATAACAGCAGCTTGCAGCATGCTAGGCCACCAGTGCCATAGTGATACCACGCGTTACCATGGAGACTCCACATACGTAAGAGGGTGTGTGTGGAAGATAGACAGAGTGTGCACTGAGAATGGGGGTTGGATACTACAGAACAAGAAGCCATAAGTCACTGAAGGTTCCTGTAGAGGAGGGGGGTAGAATACAGTCATGGCCGGCTGCCAGACTCATGGCATGTCTTGGTTGTAAGGTGTGAACGTGATGTGATGGATCATACAGAGGGCTGTGTTCAAGATGTGAAAGCAAAGATTTATTAGTAGGAGCTAACCATCAGCGAGGAACAGTTATATGTCACATCTTTTAATATGCTTGAACTCTTAGATATCATGGATCATCAACGTGCTTTATTTTTGGGTGTTTTATCCCGTGTCTAAAGCACCAGAACGATTTGAGTCATTTATTAAAAGGGTAAATGTAGTTTTTAGTCACAGTGAAAATAACATAAACAAATATATTTTTAAACATCAATAACAGTCTGCTCCTCATTAAGCCACCACCAGTTCTATCTGTATCTTACTTTAAAAAACCAAAACTAATTAGAAGCATATGAACACAACGTCTGGCATTTTTCATCTAACCTCTCACCTTTTGTTTAACAACTGACTTCAAAGTCTTTGTCTACTGATCAGTCCTGCCATATTTTCTCTCGCACAGAGAGAATAACTGTAGATATTTTTGCTACCCAAGTGTAAGGATCATAATTGTATTTCATACATCAATAAAAGCTAAATATGGCACTGAAACATAGAACTGAAACAATTTCAGGAGCTGAGGATCTGTCTGCTTGATAATGAGACAAATAGATGAGGCGGTGCACTGCAGAATAATGTTCATTCTTAGATCTTTATTTGCAATCTGGACCTTTACTGCTAAATGCAAGAGTCATAAAGTGGGAGAAAACGAGGTTATGATCATCTTAGAAAGTGGAATTTCAATGAATCTTCATCCACGTGTGACGTACATATTTATGCAGTTATTTCATTTTGTAAATAGGTCATTTTAACCATTAACTACAAGAATATCCACCAGTGTGATTATGATTGGTCACTGAAATTGAGGACATTACAAACACAAGGACATAATGAGAGGTTCATTTTTTGTTTCTTTTGCTATCTGTACTATCTGTACTATCTTTTATTTTATTTTATCTTTCATTCTCAGCCTAATAAGCAGTGATGTGAGGTTCAAATTACAGGGGCTTTATACTGAAAATTAAAATGTTTATATGTTCCTCTTCAACCTGTACTGTCAATTAGAAAATAACAATTCACTTGCACGGTAGGTGTTTGGGAGTAGATCAAATTAGCTCTTCCTTGCAGGTACTTTGTATACCCTTTGGCAGATATCAGTGAATAGAACACAGCTAATACACTAGTGAATATATTTATTCACACAAGCTTTGCTTTACAATCTGTCACTTCTTAATTGAACTGTATGTGAACTACATCATTTAGCTGGGAAGCATACTGTGGGCTTTCACATGCTATGGCTTTTGCACTCTTGGTGTCTGTACAGTACTGTATGTGTGTGTATATATGTGTGTGTGTGTGTGTGTGTGTGCGTGTGTATCTGTAAGGCTGTAATAATGTGAAGAAATCTCAATCAGAGGCACCAAACGCTGTGTGAAATGGCCAGAGTTCAGACAGCAGCCTGCTCGGAATGACTAATGCTGTACCAGCGATGTGCTCTCATTGCCCCCGACACAAGACTGTAAAACTTCAGGCCATAGAGGCTCCCTATTTCTCTTGTCTTCTAACCAGCTGACCCTTACTTCCCTTCAAAATTCATTTAAAAAAAGATGTAGATGGTTGGCGAGACCTTGAAGCGGATTCTCTCTGATAATAACAAAGTCTGGCACGTCCTCTTTGTTCCTCAGGTGCCCTAAGCAGGAATATGAGAAAGCAGCAGCTTTATTTAACACTCAGGATCGGTTATGAAACATCAATGAGATGATGTCAGCCGGCTATGGTTTTGTTTGGGCCACTAATGGAAATTGAAATGTAATATCTGTGTGTGTACGTGGAAGCAATGTGTGTGGTTGTGTCTACCAATTGCATGACCCTGCAGTTCTCATGTCCCCTGGGGGATTGTAGTTGAATCATAGCCAATATTGTTGTAAGCCTTAGGAAGGTGGCTAAAAGTCCCTGAGACTGATTGCTGTGTATGGAGACTTAGACAGTGCAAATTTTTTTAAACAGCAGCAGATCTTACAGAACTAAAGCCACATTGTAAGGTTGATTCAATAAACAAGAGGACACAGTTCAAAACGATTACAATAATAATGTAATTTTATACATACTATGCTGTACACAATCAGCTTGGTGCATATGATGCCTGTTTCTAGGTTAGCAGCAGCACACAGTCTCTAATGCCACATACTTTTCCATCAGCTAGCTGAGGCAGAACGAGTGGAAGATAAGAACATACAGTGTGATGTATGCACACATGCGCTTGTGCATGTAGATAATTCAAAAAGCACACATAGATACATACACACAGGCAGCCAGCCCGCCAAATCTAATAGTAGTCTCTAAATGCCTGTTATCAGAACAACATCCAGTATCTATCTTTGCCAGCATCACAACAGGAGGTAGCCGGAGGAGGAAATCAAGTGCGGGAGATGATCCCTTGACAAAATGGATGACTGAACAGTAACGTATGAATCATAGATGGTGAGTCAATAAAATCCCTTGGCAATACCCATCACGTTGGCAAAAGCTACAGAGAGACGACATTTAGCAGTTGAGAGACCATAAACAACAACATCACTTTTATTCTATTACAAGTTATCCCTCCTCCATTAACCAGAAGACACCCAGAAAATGGGCTCTTGTCACAGTGAAGAGGGACATCTGGTATCAAAGAGAAGTCAAGGAAGTGTGCTGCAGCCAAAATAAAGAAGCTCAGACTTTTTGAAAGTTTGTATTAATAACTCCATGCTAATTATACCCCTTCTAGCAAGAGCAGTCTTAGTCCCAGAATACAGTAAGTGAAGTGATGTTGTCCTACTTATCTTTTCCAGTATGATACATCAAGGAAAGGAATGTAGTGAGATTAAAGGCATCATCTCAGACACCAGCTGGCTTAAACTGTCTTCTTACTGGAGACACAAAGGAAAGCTCTGAGACTGGCACGAGAGCACAAGGTCATGCTTGCTTCTTTTTTAAGAGTTGCTATCTTAGGACTCATTGTTGTCTTAGGTGATGGGCACTTCTTGCTCACTTGGTGAGAACTCCTGTCTAGGCGTTTGTCATCTCTTTCATCCAAGTATCTGTAATAGACCCTGATCTTTTCTATTTCTATTAACCAGGTCCCTGTCCTCAGAATAACCCTTTTACATCCCTTGTCTGGCCTCAAGAATAACTGTGAATATTATGCAACAAGGTCAAATGTGCAGTGCAGTGAACTCTGTGTGAACATTAATGAAGCTCATTAAGTCTGGTTACACACTCTCTATTTTCCCTGCTATTGATACATTTCCTCGAGGAAGGTATTGAGTGTTTCATTCCCCTGACTGCAGATCTGAGAGACAGGGAATCTGCATGGAGAAAAATGGTTCTTCCTACAGAAAGCGTTGAATGGTTGTTTATTGGTTTTACATCTCCGATCTCTGGCACTACACTTGAGTTTAAAATGATTATTTATATTTAAAAAAAGATCAGAATGAAATTGCATGGTTCCGTATGGCATGGATTATTTCAATGTACTCAAAAGCCCAACGTGTTAGGTGGAAAAGATCAACTAAGCTGAATGACATGAAAGGGACATGACTCAACTTATGGGAGTGCGTGGGTAAATAGGTCATGTTCCCTATCCAACACAGAGTTTCTCACTTTTCACTTTCAATCCCTGCGCTTGTTAGGAAAGTCAGCACACAGAGAAATCAATGGAAACATAATGACAATGGATGGTAGTGGACCAGTGTTTGGTATTTAGCAGGTGGGAGGAGCTGTGCAGAGCTGATAAGGAACCTCACAGAGGAATGAAAAAGTAGGACAAAACACAGCAGTAAAGCAGTAATGGCTCTCTGTGGTCTTTAGTAGGTATATAATATCAAATGCAACCCTATTACAGAATAGCATTGAACTTCAAAATCATAATCAAGTCTGCAGCAGTAACACATGTCTTTGTTGTCTAATCCCTTTGTGGACATTACATCATGCCAAGATATTAACACCAGCCACCAGCCAAATGCTTGATAACTATACTGGTTACTGGTAATCACAGTACTGTGTCTAGTAACAGTGTTTTTAATTACTTTTATTTAGCTAAAATAAAATAAATAAAAGTAAAACTAATAAATAAAATAAATAAACTCCTTGTTTCGCTAACCTTGTGGTAAAATTGCAGCCCACATGCTTTACTTCTGTTGTTTGTTTACATAACTGACTCACTGGGAAGGCAAAATGTTTCCACACCCTTCCTTCAGGGAAGTAGGAAGATGTTCTGTTGTTCCTCCGTCGTTCTTTGAATGACTGAATAATTACACAATGTCCCTCGTTCTCTCTGACCGGGAATAATCACACAATTTCCCTCGTTCTCTCTGGGATCCTTCTTCTATCAGGCCATATAGCCAGATTGATCCAATGTGGCATGCAGTGAGTCAGAGGTCATGCTTTAAGATGAATTAATGATTGCACTGAGCCATCTGCTACCGATTGAAGGATCAGTGCAAATGACTGGAACCCGTATCATATTACTAAGGCTAAGATCCCCAAGCAACACAGCTGGTTGTGGTATTTTGTATATGAAGCTCTGTCAGTTTACAAAAGTAGCTGCCACAAACATGCACTCATATTCAACAAGTCAGAACAAGTTTGTCTCAGTAATGCTGGATCAGATTTGTACCACAGATTGTAGGGAAATGACCATTCCTGAATATCTGGGCATGACCTGTGACACACATCAGGTTCAATGTGTGTGTTTGCAATTAAGGAGATAACATGGGGAGATTAGGACATATTAACCAATGCTTTGGCAGTTGGATGGCACAGATTAGAGATGGGAGGCTGATACTGGCCTGTTGTAATGATGGTTTACGTGTGGTCATCTGTACTGCCGAAGGACTACCTCCCTGCATGTCTGATTGCTAGCCATTACATCATACTACACATACAGCTGAGGCCTGTGACATCCTACTCACAAACACCGATAGAACAGAGCCAGGAGCCATTTCTAGTATTACCAATATATTGAGGAGGAACAAGACCCCAAAGTACTTGCACTCCTGGGAAGTACTGGGCAGAATGTCCCAACCCAGATGGAGCAATCCACCATTTTCCTGCAGAGAACCATGGCCTCAGACTTTGAGATACTGACTTTCATCCCAACCGCTTCACACTCAGCTGCCCCAGTGCGTGCTGGAGGTCATGGTCTGATGAAGCAAACAGAACCACATCATGCATGCAAAGAGCAGAGATGCAATTCTGTACAAACCGGACACTCTCCTCTCCACCCTGCCTGCACCTTGAGATCCTGTTAATGAAAATCACAAACAGAATCGGTGACAAGGGACAACTCTGGCAGAGGCCAACACCCACTAACAAAGTGCTTGACTTTGTACCGAGTATATGGACACAGCTGGTCAGGATGGAACCCGCATTACTCCTCCTGGATCGGTCGGATCCTCCTTTCTAGCACCCTGGGATAAACTTTCCTGGGGAGGCTGAGCCATGTGATGTCCCGATAATTGGAGCAGACCCTCCAGCCCCCTTTTTTTAAAATGGGAACCACCACCATAGTCTGCCACTCCACAGGCACTATCCCCAACCTCCACGGAACACTCAAGAGGCGTGTCAGCCAAGACAGCCCAACACTGTACTGGACCATTATGGTGAAGGAGCTGTGCACCGTGGTAGACCCAAAACATGCTGCATAGATTATATATCTCACCAAAGAGGTGAAAAACATTGCTGGGGACTAAGGAGAAAGCGTCTGAAATACTTTCCTTAGCCTTCTGCTCCCGCAACCCGGCCCCGGATAAACCGATGAAAATAGATGGATGGACATTAAGGAGGCACTCATTTTATTACAACACGTAAGTAACATTTAGTTGCCATTTTTGATTCACATTGTAGCACTCTAACCTGTTATAACATTTAGAACACTTATGTTTTTTACCTTTTGAGAAAAACGAGAGAGAGAGAGACAGCTGTAAATGTATGCTGGCCGGGCCTGATGAGATGTGCAATGTCTAATTATCTCTCGAGCCAGTGGATTAGCAAGCTAACACTAATAGCTGCCATAAGGCCATACTGCAGGTCCCGGAGAACAGGCGCACACAGACTCTCACAGACCCTCACACTCACACACTCACACAAAGCTCAAAAATGTGGATCAGACAGACAAGTGCAACCAGAAAATTCTCCTCATACAAAGGAGGATAGATGTGCTGTCTTTTAGTACTTAACATTAAGGGGTTTGTTGCTATATGATGGTCAATGAGGCAACAGCAGAAGGCTCTGAGGCCAGGAGGAAGCAAAGGGAGGACATTTGGCAGAGGGGTCTATGGGATCATCTAGGTTGGACAATGCATGGTTGGCTGAGTAGTGGTAGAACGTTGCTATGTATGCATCTGTCTTCATTACTGCAATTGTTTGCATGTGTATATACATGTGCGTTTGTATGTGAGCATGCATCCTGCTGTGTCTCCCGTGCCTGACAGCTAAGGTTAACCACAAATGCAACACCTCTAGGTTGTTTATTCAGTCCAATGCCCCAGCCTGTCCCGCTTGGTCGCTCGTATGCGTGCTGTAAAATTAGATTTGGGTCTAAGATAATGACTTGCGGGCTCATGTTCACAGCATACTGATATAAGACAACCGACTGAGGGTGTGTGTTTATGTGTAGTGAGAAGGATTAGGAATAACAATGCTGTACGACACAGGAGCACTACACTGCTGGAGCTGGTTGGAGGTGAAAGGCACGTCATACAGGCCAATAGACTTACTTTCATCAGGGCTCATTTGACAAACACCTGCAGACGGTAATAGAGGAGCACTATACAGTAGACCTTAGTGAAGTGTAACGCATGCTGGAGGGAGCTGATGAAAGGGAGACGACTGCCAACTGGGAAAGCAAGAGAGAGCACTCTTTGACAGGTGACGAATTATCATTTTATTACCAGTATGCATTATTTATTTCTAACCCATCTATTGTTCTGGCACATACATTTACAATGGCCTTGAGCGATAACACTGGGCCGCTAATGATAGAACGAATATGATATGATGTTTGAGAAGATTGCTCTACATTTAATAAGTATTAACATGCTCAAGTGTTTTCATTTAATATTAGCTTTTTCTTGTAACAACAGATCCATGCCATTATACTTATTATATACAAATAATTATACAAATCCTAAATTTGAGTGACAGAAAGAGGTCTGAGTATTTGAACTATGACTCATATATACACACACCTGCCTACAGTATATAACAATATAATGCACTTGTATGTCACTTAGATGTACAAAGCTGTGGAGGGGTAAGGTTAAGCACACAAATCAGGAGTGAAACACAAGACTGTAAGCATAAGTGCAGAATACCAATGCAAACAAGAAAATATAATTCATCATCATAATGATTAAATATATAACTTGGATGCTTGAGCTGTTATTTACAGTAGCTGCTGTTCCTGAGTCGGCATTACATCGACTAAGGGCAACTGTGGAATACCCTGGACACTTTCCAGACATTTAACCAACATTGAGAAAGGAAGTAAAGAAACAATCTCTAGTGCAGCACACAAAGATACAACCGAGAAAGGGAGACGGGGCAATAAAACAGAAACACTGTCTGGCTGTCACAGCATTTAACACGCTGGTGTTACTGTACCTGATCCTATTCTTGACTAAAGGTTCTTGAATGTAAATTTACCAACTTTTTGCAACATCTGGCAATACCACTATATAGTATATTATTTGTATGTGGAGGATGGCACAACTTATCTGGTCCTTAATTTGGGTTTCATCAGGCTTCCTGGAAGAGCCATTTCGGGAGCTGGCAGGCAACATGATGGGAGAAATTGGGTGTCTGTATGAATCCTAGCCAACATCAGCCCTGGCCAGCAGGCTGGCACATTACTCTGTGCCCCACGAGACGAAACATGCAAGGTCTTTACATAACCCCGCCTGCACCCAATATGACCCTCAAACTGTCTGCATGTGCCAGCCAAACTGGACTGTTCTCTCTGCTAATGTGGTGCGCAGTTCTGATGTCCCCTGCACAGAAATGAGGAAGTCTACTGATAGTCACAGTGCAATCTTTAGTGTCCTTTTTGACAATCTTTAATGTCAGGGCAACATAATTGAGCATTGGTTTTATAAATTATAACGAGTTCAATCACTATGTTACAAATACTATAACTTAGATTCCAGTGTAATCAGGTTGAATACTGACATTCAGGTTGGAGTGCATTATTTTTGTAAGCTTGTGAAACCACCATGCTTAGCGGAACAGATCGTCCAACCTGACAACATCTCGACAGGAGACATGACCCAGCTGACGGTAGCAGATGGGTACCATGGAAAGGAAATAGTGATCGAACCTGTGATGATTCTTTGTTATTCGGTATTCAGTGCCATTGTCTGTCCTGGGTAGTAGAGTCTAACCAAAACTGGACTTTTTAGGCAGATAGAGAAAACGACATGTCAGAAGAAAATTGTGTGCTCACTCTACACTTGTGAATTCTATGGACTTTTGCTCCTGGCTGGTTCTCAAGAGACTTCCCTTTCAATTCTGGTGATTTATTAAAAAAATACCCTGTTGGTAAATTTCTAATTTGTGATAGTATATAATGTCATATTATCCATTCTTAGTTGTAGTGTAGAAATAAATATCCGTGTGGAAAGCCAAAAATATCAAACCTCAATGTTTTCATATATTCATATATTATATTATTTTTAATAAGGTACAATAACTGTGTTGTCCACTACTGTATCTTGCTCCATCATGGATTCTGTGAGTTATTAATCAATAAAAACAATGACCTTTACATAGGGCAATGTTTTCCAACTTTTCTCAACACATTTCTCAGTAATTAAAGCTCCTATATTGTATGTAGGAATTGAAACTTCTGATTTTGGCAGTACTGAGAACAAAGGATTATCAAATATATCTACTAACAAATAGTGAAAATAAGTTTACAGATGCCATAATGACATATACAAATCTACACATGATGGTCCTCAGATAAGGTAACTTCCTATTCAATTAAAGATACAGGAAAACAAAAAGTGTTTGTTACTACACTGTTGACTTGGCAAAGCTGACCATACACTCAGGATGAAGTCGTGAACACTTTAGGATCACGACTCATCCTTTGGGAACTTTTGAAGAATTAATTTATAGTGTGACCTTTAAATGAACAAATACAGTAGAGGTTCGGTCTATTCATTCTTCAAAGTATAACATTTATTAAGACAAGCGCTTGGAGGGAGACCAAGAGGGTCTGTGTTGCAGCGGTATCTGCAGTAAAGATAACAGAAATTCACAGAGGTAGCAAAAGAGAATTTAAATCTTTCTCTCACATTAGCCATTGTAATTAAGAGTATAAAAAGCAAGGATATAACATATTATACTATCTAAAAACAAGATTTGGTATTTGTTCACATTTAATACATTACTACTAAATGCCGTCTTCTTCCTAATAAGTGACACTATTTTGTGTGTATCTGTAATCTCTATCCTGGCAGCTGTATTTCCTAGACTAATGTGGTGCTGATTCAGCAGTGTGCCTCATTGCCCCAATTAAATAGCTTAACGCTTGTTCACTCTGGGGAAAACTTACACACTTGCTTGTGTCACAGTTACTATAACCTGACTACTCTACCGATTGTTCCTTTTTAGCTCAGATTTAGAGTCGGCCTGTACTTAAACAGGAATTCTACTGAATAAAACAATAAACATTATATCCATTATTGACATAAGCTGGGATTTTAGCTTTGTCATATCTGAGTCAGGCAGTGGGAGGGATGTGGAGTAAAGCTGCTATTTGGACATGGAGGATAAATACACATGCTGCATTCGGCTATGTGGTATATAAAACAGCATATTAATAATGTACACTACCTGCATTTTTTATTTACTGGTATGCAGTAAATATTAATTATTTCACAGCCCATTAAAATAACACCAATTGTAAAAGTCAGCCTCAAAGCATGCAATATAAAAAATATGACATATAATAAAGTCTTGTTCAACAGATGTGGACTGTTGAGGTAAAGCATCCCACTGGTTGACTACTACATTCTGCTTCCTTCCACTGTTCCTGCCAGTCAGTCAGCAGGTTAATTTGCCACATGTACTACTGTAAATGTATCAGGAGCACTGTGCAATTTAGGCCTGCCCATTCATGATTCTGATTGGTTTAAGAGATTTTCAAATATGTTTAAATGACATGCAGTGGCTGGCACAGCGCAACGTCAGAGTAAACATTCACAATATTCATTCATAACAAACATATTCACTGTATTTCTGAACAAAAAAGTCCCAGCCTGTTTGGCTATTTCTGAGTCTGCCATGAGGAGAAGGATGTGGAGGCGAATACGAGAGAACTGCTAACGATATAGACAATGATGGAATGTAATAGGTCTGGCAACTTTACTCTGCTTTGCTTGTCTGTTGGTCTCCAGAGTAGTTCCTCATTAATGTTGTCATAAACACCCACTCGTGCTGTTTGTTTATGACTTTTGTGTAAGCCCCAGAGAAGCTAGAAATTAACACTGTGTCAGCATTTCTGCCTAAATCTGAGGAAATAAGTATTTAAAAATTGTCTGAGTGTGCTATCACATTAAGCATTTTCACTTGTGCAGGTAGATGCCAACTATTTTGTGCTTACGCATGAAACACACTCTACCCTTTTCTTTTTCCCATTATATAATGGTCATATTCTACTTTTGAACAGCCAACATTAAATTTGCATTGTAAACTAGGCTAATAAAACACTAATCCTTCATACATGTGAGATTATCTGATATATATATATATATATATATATATTGTCTCTTGAATTCTTGGTCTTTTTATCGCCAGTTGTTTAAAACAAAGTAAAGCATATTCACTCAGTGTCCATCGGTGCATGCTAAAACTTTGTTGCATATGTTGCAAAATGCACACTTCAGGGTACCGAGAGGTCAGGTAAGCACAGTAGAACTTACAGTGCTGATATGACATTGACACTCCCCTCCCAGCCTACTCTCTGCAGGCACCAAATCACATTATCATACACATTATTTATTCATGCATAGTCTATTTATGTAGTGCCTTAGACAAACAGAGTTTGTTGCTTTCATGCAAACAGACTAAGGAGGAAAGAAAGAAAGAAAATTAAACAAGCTGTTATTGGAGCATGAGTGCATCCTGAGGCTGCATGTTTGTCTCTTGTCAACATTGCAGTAGTGTGCAGGACTTGGTGAGACATTGCAATGGGATACTCTGTTATAAGGGGCGACGCTGACCCCCGAAAAGTAATTGTGCTGTGTCGACTTTGTGGTGAATCACCTCTATGAATTTCCCACCTGGTGTGGCAAATAGATAGGGCTACCATTCTTTCCTCTTGTTCTTCTGCTTACATTTACTTGCCTGAGTGTGCAGCAGGTGAGTTATTTTTTAATAAGGCTGAAACAGATTAGATAGTGGCCTGCATGTTGAGCCACACAGGTGCTGGACTTTATTCTGTCTGTAAGAGACATATGACATTACTGATTTAATTACATTGCTATAGATACAGTAGTGCATCCTAGGGTTCACAGTTGGTTATGACTAACACAAACACGTGTGATTCCCTATTGATGTAGATTTTTCCAATAAAGCTTTATATTGGCACGATTAGACCTTTTTTGTTGACCCACTGCTCCTAAAATGTACAATCACTTCCCTGCTGTTGGCTTGCACTAGTAAAACTCAGAAATCAAATAATCTTAAAATGCAGAGTTTCAAAACAGTCCCTGCTCCCAACTGCATTACCATACAAGAAAACATAAACATCATAAAGTTATAGCGGCACAAAATTCATTATGATTTCAGATTTCTGCAAGCTATAGTAAAATGAACAGAAACAAAAGGCTGCTGAGAGGGTTGGAAGCCAAACTAACAATTTCTTTAATGCTCTACCAAAAGGTCAGCAATAATGTGCAATTTGTAGATCAAGGATAAAACACACAACACTACCAGTGTTATACTTTAAAGGTTAGGTTCACATTTTTCAAATACTGTCCTAAAACAATATCTTAAGTGCCCATATGTAAGTAAAAATATCCGCAGTCCTTGTTCCAAAGTTTATCTGCGGCTAACATGAGGCTTCAGCCATCTGAGTTAACTAAATCAAGTGGATGTCTTCCAAAGTTTTAGTCTTTTTATACTGTGAAATGAACCCCTTTTGTGTTACTATCCTTTCATTACAGCTTAACAAGGAAATACTTGGAAACGCAAAGAACATTTTGTACAGAAAAGACTTAAAATTTGGAAGATACCCACATTAATTGACTAACTGAGAGTGCTATATATATATATATATATATATATATATATAGTATATATTCAATATGTTCATACATTGTATTGTTTTAAGGCAGAATTGAAAAATTGTGAACCTTTCATTTATAGCTGCACTTGTCAAGATTGCTATGTACTGTAAAAGTATGGTATACTTTTCAGTCTAAATCACTAACGCTGGCCCTAGAATAAACAATGTTTGGACTTTGAGTTTTATAATGAAAACAGCTGGCTCAACTATAACTCTTACAGATAAAATTTGAACCCTGACAACATTTACATCCTTTTTAATTTTTGCGGTAAAATGACGACTGTAAATGTATAAAAATTAAGAGTGTAGCAGAGTATCATTGGGGAGATAGAGAAAATATATCTGTGATAGCTAGAGTACACAAGTGTGTCTGTGTGTGTGAGAGAGAAAGAGCTTGAGGATACATGTTAAAGAGATAAAATGCTGAAGGTGGTAAGTAACTTCTGATGATTTTGTAATATGAGCATTTGTGCAGTCTGTGATGCAGGTACATTTCTAAGTCGTTTGGCATTTTAAAACTCCTGTAATCTAAACTCAGCCCACGTGAGGGAAGAATGTATATGTCCCAGCCAGGACATCCTCTAAATTAGTGCAGAAGAAATGCAAATATTTCTAATTGACAGTAAGTATTCTGATTATCAACTAGAAAAACACTAATTTCTTGAGTTAATCTCACAGAAATTAAAACATGCACATACTGCTCACGACCTATACTTATCTACATGGATATCTGTCTATCTGTGTATATATAACATAGCCTGGAACTATAAACACAAAGTCTTGCCGTCGTCTGAATTATGGATGGGATATTTACATAGATCGGTCCCCTCGGGCACCATCTTTTGTTGTTGCTGTGGAGAAACGGAAGCAGAGGAATTAGGAGACAAGGATTTGAGAATGAAGAGGAATCGAGAACTTGTGACACAGATTGAGCCAAAGAGCGTGTCAAGTGAATGTCAAGATAGAAAACAAACTGTCTGATTGACAGCTGGCGGCAGCACACGGAGACCTGAGGATTGTGGAGGCAAGTACAGTGCTCTCTGTTTGTGTTCTTAGGCTCTGTAGCTCCACAGAGATGAACTGATATGATTTGAACTCATTCTCTGGGGTGCCACAGTCCAACCCTGTGTGCTGCTGATGTGTTCTGTCAAGCATGTATTGTGTCTCTGTATCAACCACCTCACTGTAGTGCTGGGATATGCGTCAGAGGAAATTATACTGCGGATAATTAATCCCATCAATGCCTCACTGCCAGCGACTCACCTACAGCAAACACACTCCAGAATCTCAACTGAACAATCTTAGAAACACTGCCTTTTACAACTTACAGTATAATAGCTATCATTAATATAATCTAGCCATGTGTTCCTGACTGAATAGTCTGTGTTGTGATCCACTGTGATATACAAACTCTATTTAACATGTAGCTAAGTGGTCGACAATCCATGAAAATCATTAAGTGCAACACAAAGCAGTTGAAATGCTGTTGCCATGGTAACAATGTGACAAGGCTGACTTTCCTGCTCATTTAACCGTCTTGTTTTTTTCTTTTTTAAATCAAGCACCATTTGTCCAAAAATGCAAATATATCAAAATAAACTGTTTGTGTTATTTACACCTATTAGCAAGGATATTAGCAGACAGCTCTGTATTGTAGGTTGTGTATTTGTGTATGCGTGTGCGTGTGCATGTGCGTGTATAGCCTGCTCCACACACGGTTATACACAGTTTGCATCCGCATCATGCATCAACATTAATGACGTCTTTATGAAAAGCTTACGTAACAGCTGTAGTCTCCCCTCCTTCCTTTGTAAATTCAGTCACGTCCAACTGGAGCTGCAGCCAAAGTGAATAATACATCTGTACTTTTTTAGCCAGACCTCCGCTAGTATTCCACTTCTCTATCTCCCTCTTTCTCTCTCTTTCTCACAAGGATGACAACATGTGCTTGAGTCCTTCAGCAGGCACGCAGACACCCGTCAACAGGTTGACATATCTAAGTGTAGCACTACTGTACCGATCACGGCCCTCTTTCAGATACAACAGATGACAGAGCAATACATTGCAGAAAACATATCAAGAGCGAGATAATTCATAGCTTACCTATCAGGTAGTCTGCAAATGAAAGCAATTTCTACAATCTTAGAACTCTATTGTGGGATATGTGATACATAAGGCAGTCAAAGAGCCTGAGTGCCAGACAGTGCAAGGGTATGAAAGCATGCTTGGAGCACAAGTGGGAGTTTTTTTGTTTTACTTTACTGCGTGTCCTAACTGTACAAACGTTGATAGCATACAGTACAGCATACAGGCACATTCTCATGCTGCTACAAGCACTCAATAAGTAAATATAAATAGAGGTAGAGGTACAGGTAAACAAGATTGCAGCAGGGGGGAAAGAAATGTTAGGGAGGGAAGCACTGAGAGGGTAGGATGCATAGAGCCACAGACAGAAGCATGGGAAGCACAGGGAACAAGAAGGGGTGGGGGGGAGACTTGCTGACTTGCAGTCTGCAGCTGAGAAGATCACTATTTAGTCATTCATATGAAACATTTCAATCTCATAGTCTTCAGGAAGGGAAGATAAAAGAGCTTCACCTTTTTTGTTCTATGAGGCCAGTTGCAATGGAAGCTATACCTCAAATTGCCCAGTCATTGAACTCATTAGGGCCGCAGCTGCCTCCATCTATTACCCCTTTTCTTTTTTCACTTTGTTTTGGTCTGTGCGTGCACCTCAGGGTGGCAATGACCGAGTTAATGGTTTGGGGTAGGGAGGAGTGGGCGGGAGCTACAGATGCTGTGCTCCTCACTCAGTCCAACATACGTAAGAGGTATGCAGACAGACACATATGCACATACACACACTTGTACAGTACAAAGACACCATACTGGACAAGAGCAGAGGGGCCCAGGGGCCCTCCTACAGGTTCAGTACAAGCTAACATGCCCTAAGCATTCAGTCTAATACTAGGCTCAAACACACATGAGCATTTACACATGAGCACTCACACTTTCGCACGCAGCAGAAAAATGGGACAGGAATGAAAGAGAACTTAGTTTGAAGGGGCGGAAAACTATCAGTTCACACAGGATATGAGAGAGGGGGGAAAACAAGATGGGAGTGGGCAGGGGGTACGAGCATCAGCAAATCAAAACAAGGAGGGGGTGCGAACAAACCTTCGGGCTCTGTGCTCTCTTTGTGGACGGCTTGCTTCAGCGGGCAGCAGAAGATTTCGTGACACTTAGCACGAAAGGGGGACCCTTTACTCCTTATATCCGCAGAGTGGATGGAGTCCTGCCGTAACATAATGTACTCCTGGGTACCTGGGGCAGCGTCATCCTGGACTGCGGTGGTGCCATAACAGAATGAACTGGGGTTAGAAGGCTCACCACACAGAAACAAAAGGAAACAACAACAGAAACACAGGGCAGAAACACAGGCAAATAAAAATACGTCACAAATTAGCAACAGCAATAGCTTTAAATAACAGTAATATAGAACATTGTGACAGAGAGATGAGGAAGATAGAGGAGAGAGGGACAGAAGAGAATAAGAAAGAAAGAGACAAGCTTAGATCAAGAACACCAAGTTCACAAAACAACTCAAATAAAAGACAACCATCAACAGTGGGGGCTGTGTTAAATATATCAGTGGTCGCTGAAAAGGAAAAGTGATACAATAACACAAAGAAAGGGGGAAAGGAAACATGTTCAAAATCAGTGTTATGGCAGTCTTAGCAGGCACAGGACCATGGGCTGCTGCACTTTAGAGGAGGAGTAAAAGGTTGTGGGATTGCAGTGCAAGCGTGCAGTCTGCTGTGTATACTGAGGTCAGGTGGTGGGTGATTATGGCCCCCCTGTCCACCACAATAATCCACCCAATTTACTCTAGGAGTAGGCAAGCAGATGCAAAGGCATGCACAGGCCTCCAGGTCACATTGGAGCGGCCATATATTGCTTTCATGAAGTCATGCTAACTGTACACGTAAGTGACGTTAAGGAGAGCTTCTCTAACATTGCTCTGCATGTGTGTCTATAGAAATATCTGTCCTGGGATCCTGTGAAAAGCCCTATGTTTCTGTCTGTCTGTATTGGAGCTTTTGCTTCTATCCTCTTCTAGGCACAGTCCCTGCTTGGCTTCGACCTATTTTTTCTGTATTGATGGATTAGCTGCAAGTGAATCAGCCCAAATATATTGTGTCGAATTCTTTTCCTTTTTCCTAATAGATGCCTCTCACTGACACATTTACAACTGAATGTATCAGTAGCCAATATCGAACCACCACAATGCTCAATTTATGACATGTGTGACCAGAACAATTATTTTCAGATTAACTAAACTCAGCAGAAAAATGGCATCATGAAGTGTTAACAATTCACACATGGAAGGAACTGATGTCCCGTTTTCACACGGAGAGTTTGTTCTTGATGACCCGATATCCACTCTTTGATTACTGTGATAATAGCACAATCTTATACTGCATGTCAGCCAGCTTTATTCAGAAAGCTGAGACATGAATGGACAACAGTACCGCCTCAGTTTCTACTCCAAGTAAGAATACACAAATCTACTAAATATAAACGAAAACATTATGTAGACAGACTCCCACACACTGACTTCCATGTACTGTATTTTCACACAGTGCAGTGTCTTCTTCACAAAAATAAGATTAGAAAGCACACACGTCTCCCCCTCTGTGTCTCAAAGAAAACAAAAACACAGGAAATACAAAATAAAAAACACCACATGTATTAGAACCACATGGGTCCAAATTAATATTGATTTAAACAGTACTTAAAATGACAGGCAGAATGAGAAGATACCTGTGTGAAAAGTTCTAACTAAAATTTAAAGGGACAGTGATTGGAAACAAACTATGTAAACACCGAATGAGAATGAAAAGTGAAGATGTATGTACTGTATTTAAACAGTTTTATGCATGAATTTCACTATACTGCTCTATTGACTATTAAGTTGATCAGACCTGTGTGGGTGCGATGTGACCAGCAGCAAACTACAGCGAATTTGTGCTCTGTATTCATAAACCCGACACACTCACCCTTTTGGAGCCAACTCGGAATAAAGAGCCACTTACTGCTAATAATTGGCTGTAGCTTTACTTTCATTCATAAAACCATTTTACATAACATAAACATAAAGTGTATTTCATATCAGCGAATTGGTCTCAATTTGAGTAATGTCTGCCAAATTGTTCTTAATGGGGGTAAAATTGTGAAATTAACAGGAAAGTGCAGGATAAATTTACATCAGAGAGGTAGTAATGACCCCTAATCGTACAAGGTAACAACATTTTGGGATTCAAAGCATTTAATTGTAAGCATACAGTATGCATAGCCAACACAAGCCCTGCGTTAACAAAACGGGAATACCTTGCCTTTACATACAAATAAAAAATTGGAGATTTTCTCAAAGCCGCCTATAGTGTAATTGTATTCTGGTTTGGCAGAGCGACGGATAAATCAACTTGAGAAAGATGGTCATTGATAAAGATGTCAAGTAGGCTGTACAGAAGATGATTGACAGTCTCAGCTCTTTCACAGAAACAAAAATACACTCCCGACATCAGATTGGACAAATTGGACTCCCTGAACTTATTGATCATTGCATGTGCTTTTCAAACTAAAACTGACTGAAACAAACAAAACATGACAGCTGTTTATAAACATTGTCAAATCCCTCCAAAACTTTCGACCAGTGTATTTTTCTTTCTTTCATACAGTATGTCTACAATATTTTAGTATGTTGTGTTTCTTGTATTGTTGTTAACATAGCTCATGGATTTAAAGAGGCATCACCTGATCTTATCGTTTAAATGGTCAGTGCGTATCTGATGATTCTGGAGTAGTTTTATCCAGACTTAAATATCATAGTCAAAACTGAACATGCTATACAGAACTACAGATGAGATAAAGTGGGCCACAGGTCCTGAAGACAGGTCCAAAAATGAATTCTCTTATCATCAAGAGCAGGTCCACTATCCAGTATGTCATCCATTTTCTGACACAAGCCTCTCTTGTGTTTTACCCCACAAAACACACACACAAGCAGCAGATAATCAGGGTTCCATGCCCAGGGCCATTAATCACCACATTCCTTTTATCCTACGGGACTTATCAGTACCTCTGCGTCTCCTGGATGACCTGCTATACTAACACCTCCACTCCAGCAGAAGGTCCTGAATACCCCACAGATACTATCCATCGCAGTCCCTTGCCAAGAAAACCACAGCACAACTGAAACTTTAAAGGTGCTTTGGAATGAAAAGAGAGGAGGTCTAAGTTTCCTTAAAACAATATGACCCCATTCTCTGCCCCTGGGGCACACAAGTGCTGCTACTGTACTGGATTCAGTAGAAATTGAGCTAAACTAATCTGCCCTTTTATTATACCTGTAAACTGCACACATTGTTTGTACTGTATGGTTCATTTGTGTACTGCTGCTGTGACATGCACATTTCTCCTTGGGGATAAATAAAGTATCTATTTATCTAGCAAACAACATTGATCAGTAAAAAAAGTCAAATATACAAACTTTTCCTCTAAACCAGTGATAATCTAGTCTAGTCTATTTCCCCGTTGCCCAATCCGTTTCTTTTCTCCCCAAACAAACTGAACAAATATATATAATATAATGAAGGGTTTGTTTCATCTGCACAAGACAGGTGTTAAGGTGCCATGAGACACTTAATAGTTGGCAAGTGATAGAACTTTAAACTGCTTATTGGCACAACACATTAATGCAGTCTGCTGCAGTTGTTTTCTCTTTTCCAACCTTGCTAATGCTGCCGTAAGGCTACTCACGAGGTCAAATAGACGGTCTCACATTACCTTTGTACTTAAAGGGTAACTACCGTTTTTTTTTTCAACCATTTCCCCTTGCAATTGTGTCTAATAGACTGATGTGACCAAAAATCTTTGACTTTGGTCCAGTATTGAGCTACACCAAGCTACAATGTAACCTTTTGGGGCAATTGTGGAGCCTTGCTTTTTGTCCAATAAAAGTGATTTTTTTTTTGCTACTGACAGGCTGAGATTGTTACTAAAAGTGTCTGACAACATTATCGATCTCAGGACATGACTTTTTGTCTGAAGACAGCGGTGTGGAGAGTGAGATGCGAGACGAGAAAAAGGCGTTCAGGTAGTCTGTTGTTACGTAGTAGGCTACAGAAATTATAGGCTCCTGTTATCTAAAAGATGTTCAATGCAATGGCTCAATATTTAAATGATTTTGACAGTGTGGATGAGGTTGAAAAAAATGGTAGTTACCCTTTAAGTCTCTTCACTGGCTCCCTGTTGTATATAAGATTTAGTTCAAAATGCTCACTCTTAAGTACAGTGTATTGCACAGTCAGGCTCTTGCATATGTGGCTGAGCTACCATATTTGTCGGCCAGCTCTCTTAGGTCTAATATGTTAAACATGTGCTAACTTGGTCATTAAATCTTCTATGATTCCTGCCTTGTATTCTGTGTTATGCCCTGTAAAAGCACTTTAGAAATACATTTTTCTAACTTACTATCCTGTCTACTAATTTGTAAGTATCCCTATCAGAGCTCATAGCTGAGGAAGAAAGTGTGTGTGTGTGTGTGTGTGTGTGCGTGTGCGTCGTAGAATAGACTCTCGAGAACTTCCACAAATTTGTAATTCCAGCCAGTGTTTATTAATGAGCCCACTAACTGTCGACTCATCTGAGGTAATAAAAATGAGTGACGTGGGGCTAAGAGAACGAATCGAGGAGGGGGTGGGGCACCATCTTTTACAGCCTATCTCCTTCATCCTTGCTCTAGCCTTGATGAATAGCACATATTGGGATTGAAGAATGCATGATGAATAACACAGCAGGACCTGGGACCTCACTCTGTATCAGACCAGCCACTCAGAGTGAGCTGTCTCCTGGGTTCATGATAGTCGGTGATCTACAGGCCCCAGTGTTGCCACACTGGACCTTCAGCACACTGCAATAGATGTCCTTGCCCCTCTGACAGGAATAAATCTCTTAGCAATGGGTAGGGGGGTGAGATGTATTTTGCTTCGGTTAGTTGCTCATCTATTTAAAGCCCCTTATGAATGACAGGGCATGTTCAGATTTTATGGCAACAGTATGGTGGATGTGCTACCTGTGTGGGCAGTATTTACCTTAAGGAGTAAAAAGCAAGTGTTATGCAATGACTGTACTGTGTTTATGTTCAAGTGTGTGAACAGAAGAGCAGGCTTAATGTGACAGTGTCATCAGTGACACCCAGGCTCATAAATGCCACCTGCCTCATGTTCAAGTGGGGTTCAAGGACATGTGTAATCAACTGAAGCACTGTCAGGCCCAGAGAAATGAACTACACGTCCATATACGAGGTGCAATCTGTACAATTTACTCAAGTCATGGCTTATAGCCATCAAGAAGGTGGAACACCTTCATTGTGACTTGACGAATAGCATACTTACTAAATTAGAATCAGTATTAAGCACAGAAACAGGTCTTTTGCCTGAGGTTTGTGTTTCGAAAATAGCCTGGCCTCAATGTGGTTTTACAAGGAGCAGAATCTAGCACATCGTCTTCTGGGATGCCTACAATTCAGTGTGGCTCCATCTCAAGAAAGAATAGTTTAATTTTGGTTGTAAGTCACCTTGCAGGCAGCAGAGAAAGTGAGTCGAGTTGAACTTGAGGTTTTCATTGAAACGCAGAATGAGCTTGCGTTTTTTATTCATGCTCTTTCATCCCTCTGAACTTATTGTTTGTCTCTCTCTCTTTTTCTCCCTCTTGTTCTTTTCTCCTTTGCCTTTTTTGTTAGAAACAGAGCGACATTGTACATGATAGCATGGGACTAATATTGTAGCCTCTTGTAATCAAAACATGAATCGCTGGATAACTAAGTGATGATGACAATTCAAATAAATAGGAAACTGAAAAGAAGAAATCAACGGTCTCAACTTTAGGTGTCACTGTATCCATGGCTACATCTTAATCAAGGCTTTAGTATACCTACATTGTTATCTTTCATAAACAGTGTTTAGCCGTATGATACTGTATAACATAGTGCCATTAAATGTAGCAAAATGTAAAGTAACATGTATGTTATTAAATAAATGTGTGCATGCTCCATTGGTAATATATTCAAACTTACTTGGAGTCTAATTCCATTAATATAAAGGTGTATTGCATAAAAGAGCACAGGAAAACAATTTTCACTCAGGCTGGCAATCATTCAAATGAAATACAATATGGCCATGGCTCTAGCCATGCTCTCTGCATAAAAGCAATCAATTTACTCTAATAGTATGTAAATAAGTAGTATGTAAAGTATGAAAAGAAGCTATGAATCTGTCTCATAAGGAAGTCTGCCATCTTATTCTCTTTATTTATCTGTAAAAAAGCTGTGTGAAGTGGTCTCATCTTTCTTTCATCTCCCACCCAATGTGCATCATAACAGTGTGAAACACAAACACAAATGGAGGTCTACTGAATTAAGACATGATTGCAAAGGAATTGTAACTTAACTTAAATCATAACTAAAACTAAACCTATGTTCAGATTGTATGTCTTTCAGAATGTGAGATATATTCAGACGGACTGTATGGAGTTGACCTTTGAGGCACCTCCATGCTTTATGATGAGGGGAAATTCTGGGAATGAAGCACAGAACCATATTTAGTAGAGGCAATTCTACTCTGACAGACTGTCACATACAGTACAGTATAAGTCCCATCATCAGAGGTTAGGTTGATTGGTTTGGTGTTTGTGAGTAATAGTGTATGTGTTGTGTGCTCGCACAAGAGGAGGAAAACAAGTGTAATACTATTGCCTGCCAATGCAGCTCGTCTACAGAGATGAATGTAACAAAACTGTTGTTGAAGGCCAATTGATAGACAAATACAGGACTCCTATGAAAAAGTATTGATCCAACATCAAAGAGTGGCCTTGCAGAAAGCCCATTTTACCTCATTCTGACAGCTTCCCAGTCTCAGGGTTAGTTGTCCATGCACACACACTCATGCAACTCCCACTTGATGAGTCAGAGATCTGCTATATGTTGTATGCCATGTGTTTATGAGCATGTTTGTGTGGTGTGTGATAGGTGGTGAGGTAGAAATGTGTAATGTCACCCTGACTAAAAGTAGGTTCACCCTGATAGTACTTTAAAAAGGAAAACATCTCAATAAAATTTCGGACAAAATAACTGAATTGACTTTCGGTTTAATTTGTGTTTTCAGGAAGTAGGATAGGGGGCCACTCTCAGTTCTGAAATTGTGAGAGGGGGTCAAAAACACTGCATAGGCACAGATAGTCCATAAGCACTCAACATGGTATTATGATATCCAGTACCACATCTAAAAACAATGGTCAGTTAACATCTTCCAAAGTCCTTTCACACTGACAGGAGAATGAAGTGATGTGATTTCAGTGGTTTTTCAACAAATTTGGCCCGTAAACTGTTACATTGCAGCAGTATCTACTTTGAACACCTTGTTTCCTCTGAATAACTAGGCTTTAAGAGGTTGAACTGCCTAACAAGCTAATATTAGAGAAAAGTCAGAAAAACTAACTACAGTTATTATAGCAGTATAATACTTTGTTCTTCTTTACTAACCCATCAATAATCTTACAACCCCTTAGATTTATTTTGTGACCCCAATGAGGACTCACAAATACAATCCCTTTTTGACATTTAATTTCATCTTAAAAATCCTACACCTCCCAGTTGTGATTTATAATAAGATATACAGTAGTACTGCATTTTTGACCTGGCTTTTGTCTTGCCAACTATATAAAGAGTTCGTAGATCGAAGATTTACAATTCTTATCTAATCTCCACCTGAATACTTGTGTTTTTTTCTCAATTGTTCTGTTTCACTCAAATGATGCAACTGAATTAGAAATGACACCTCCATTACTCTTTAACTCTCATTTAAGAGACAAATAACAGCAACATATTTATAAAAAACTATTTTTGTTTCACCTTTTCACACTGAAAACTATTTTGGCACCCAGTAGTTTTATAATGGCGGTCTAAATTCCTGGAATGCATCAGTTGTCTTGGAAATTTGCCAAGTTGAGAAAAATCAATTTGGAGAGACTTTTGGCTCCAAACTCACTCACTCTCTCTGTCTCTACATATTACAGGGCCACATAACAAACACTCGTCCACATTCACTCCATAACACACAGACGCCTGCATGCAGTCACACACACACACACACACACACACACACATATATATATATATATATATATATATATATATATATATATATATATTTCCACAGTTTCTCTAACCTTTTTAGTATTACTGCAACATGCTACTTTGGATGGCAGAGTGACAGCAGATACAGTAAAACACACAAATATGTAAACACAATGAACGCTCATGAACATAAAAACAGTTAAAAATGCAACTAATTTCTGGCATTTTAATGAGTCAACGCAATGTCTAGAATTAAATTTCTCATTCTTCTTTAAAAAGGTATTCAAAACTTGTGTAAGACTACAGTATACTTTACTGTACTGTAGTGTACCTTCTACTGATAAAGGGCAACAACCTTTGCAATATAGCAAATGAACATGTACACACACAAACCCACAAAGATCAAATAAAATATTGTCACGCACACAACCTTCATCCCTATTATGGATTCAAATGTTTCATGGATATCATGTCAACAGACAGGGATCAAACACACACTTCTGCTAAGGCGGATTAATATAAGGATCCCGTTCACGACAATTAACAGCTGACAAGAGCAAATAGGATTGTAAAGAATATACTACTCCCTGCCGATCATTAGGCCTTTGAGATTGGGAAGACTGAAATACTGTGGGAAGAGGTTCAAGTGTAATAGGATCAACAAAGCCTGACACCAAGTAGCTTATGACATATCAAATGTCAAATCCACTCCAAAGTCACATATGTTTCATATGTGTTCTGTACATGTCAACTCTGTGCTTGCTGTCAAACATCACACAATAAGGTTGTAAGGATGGAAGGATGCATTGCCTGTCCATCTCGCTATGGTTTTCTGCCAGCGGACAGTGTATTTTATTAGGTGCGGTTCAGTTTTAATTAGTGCTGTCAAATGATTAAAATAGTTAATCGCATTAATGTCATAGTTAACTCACAATTAATCGCAATTAATCGCACATTTTTATTTATTCTAAATGTCCCTTGATTTTTTTGTCCCATAATTTTTTCTCATTTTAATGCTCTTATCAACATGGAAAAGTGCATCGGCTTGCTTTGTGCTTTTGTCGCCTGACTTTGACGAGGGGGCGGAGAATTGGCATCAGCTGTGTGCTTGGCCATCAAGTGGTATTTCAGACTGGACGTGCTGCGATGATAGGTCAGTTCACAACGACAAAACACACAGATCACTTTGGTCTTGTCAATGGAACCATTTGGCAACTTTTTAAAAATAAACTTTCCATTCAGAATCTTATTGGCATCCATTTCGGCGTCTCACGCTCGCCATCCACTCAAAACGTAATGTTAGCCTACTACTCTTTGGCCGGCTCGCAAGCCCAAACAAGTGTGTGCGGCGTGCCTGTTGTTTTGTTTTCGGTCTAGCTAGATCCGGTGTGGTGTTGTAGTTTTTCTAACGTTACTAGTTGTTGCAACAGCATGTGCAAAAAACTACAAAGTTTGCTAGGCCAAAAAGAACGTTAATCTCTCGATAAAAAAATTTACGCCGTTAAAATGGGTTTGCGTTAACGCCGGTAATAATGCGTTTAACCGACAGCGCTAGTTTTAATAGGAAACATCCGTCTTCTTTTAAGCATAAGACAATTAGCACAGTGTCAACTACCTCCTCCTGTTTCCTTTGCCTTTGTATTGGTAGTTGTGTCGTTTGGTTGCTGCTTTACGTTTACCTAGCAAGCCTACAAGACAGAAAGACAAACATTTCCTTTTTAGATCATGTGCTGTTTTATAAAAAGTAAAATAACAGTCAGTATCAGCAGACTTCCACTTGGCTCCAAGCAGCAAGTTTGTTGCTTCGTGCTGAAGAAAGCATATGCCATATACACAGCTACACCTCTTCTAAATTCTTAGCCACAGCATAAAGAGTGATACATACACTATGGATAACTCTAGGATACGGTATTAGACTAGAAAGATGTTGATCTATCTATTGAATCAAACTGGCTCCTGCCTTTATGAAAGCATACAAATAAACAGGCCCACATTATACGATCTTAGTCAACAAAGTGAAAGCAAAATAATTTACCTTTACAGTTTCCATTGCATTGTATAAACTGCTTTAAAATGGGCAAAATTCACAAATATGTCCTTCATTGGCCCAATGGCCATAAATACTCAACGCAGAAAAAAAACCAGAAAAAATATTCTGCCAAAAGAGAGCTGTCATCTAGTCAGTTACATAACAGGAGGCAATTTCAGTGTGAGACCTGCAGCTCAGAGCAAGAGAGACGGAGAGTCACAGCTGCTGGATTATGAAGCCCATAACTGTCTGCAACATATCAGATAGAAATATTCAATCAAAATGTAGAGATCTGATCCAAAAGCAATCTAATGACTATTTAAAAGGACTGGACCACTGAGGGCTACGTCACACATGTACTTTGTTCTGGTCAGAATAAATAGCATAATATAATGGGAACAGTATACTTGCTATTTAGCAGGGCCAGTGGTGACCGTCCCAACCTTCTGTTCTGTCACAACCTTTAGTGCACTTACTGATGTCTCAATGCACAGCTAAGTGAAGAGGCCCATTCCACATCCATCCATCGCTATAAGTAATATGGGGTCGACAGGTCCTGACTCAGTGTTCGAGAAGCAGACATTGAAAAAATTAATTATCTACCAGCATCCCTTTCTCTGACATCCTCTCACTCCACATCTCAGTCTCAACACTGTAGGGCTGTGTTGGAGAGACAAAAGATATAGCAATTCCAAACATTCAATCATTAAATTCAACCCAACAGCAGTTATGTAATGATTGCAAGCACTATATGATCATATCACCACTAAACCTTCATAAGTGCTAACAAGCCTCTTTATTAATTACTTTACAAATTTTTTTTTTTAAATCAACACTTGATCCAAGCGTCTCTGCAAGAGCACAGTCCTTGGCAGAGCAGATATGGAGGGCATCATCTTCCTCTGCCCTCTGTCAACCAGATCAGATCCCAGATGGGCATCAAATCCACACACACTTTTCACAGTTGATTAATGCACATTTACAGCCTTTCCTATTTGTTAGAGATGGAAAGGTAGCAGAGGGAGAGGGGGCGGAGAAGGAAAGAGGAGGAGTGAAGGCATGTGTACAGTTTTAAAGAACAGGAATAAGAGGTGGAGCAGAAAAAAGGAGGGTGACCTTAAAACGGCATTAGTGTGAGTCTCAGCACTTTTACTGAACATTTGCAGCGAACAAAAACAGTCCTAAAATCTGTCATTTGTTACAGATCAAATTTTTTTACAGAGAAAGAGTGGGAGGAGGTAAATGAGAGACAGTTAGATTGGAAGTTGAATTGGACACCATCAATGGCCATGTTGCTACCTATATAACATTTGTTCTGCAAACACACTTTAATCTGATTCTTTTAGTTTGGATTTATAATAGTTCCCTTCACATTAAGATACCATGATTATTTGTTATTGATTGTGATGAATGAAACATGAATGTGTGTATTTCATTTAAATAGAGCATCAGGCCTTTATGTCATCAGAATTGTGGTTACTGATTGATTAAATACTAAATAGGTTGTAATTCTTCTGAAGGTTTCTACATTAGTTGTGAGTCTTTATGTGAATCAGTTTCTATTTGTGCAAGGATGTTGAATTTCATGGCTTATTAATTAGAGGATTGTAATTTATTTTTTTTTGCTGTCAGATGAAGATAAATTCCAATGAGCAATAAAACCCTTGATGAACCACCAATAAACTCTTGATAAATTCTGAAGCATTAAATAGACACTGACTTTATGAAGCGATGGAACACTCCAGAATTAAATGTTAAAATAGTAATGAAGCTGTTTCTAGTGTTCACCCAGCCCTTCCATATGAGAGTTTGGATGGCAGAAAATGTGGTTCTGTAAAATAGTTTTTTTTATAATTATTGTGTTGTGTTGTGACTGATATGTCCTGTCCGCTTAGTATGTTGCACATATTACTCCTTTGCAGTTATTTAGAGGGAGTTTATTCATGAGGAAATCAGCTCACAGCAACCCATGACTTTTAAATGTGAGTGTGTGATGCTTTGTGAATATTTTAATAATGTTTTCATCACATGAATCACTTCATCTATACAAGTAAACATGTTCCTGTCTGTGTTTCACTGATATACTGTAGAGGTTCAACAACAGCAGGTGAAAATTGCCAGAGGAGAAGTTGGGAACAAAGAGGACTGGCCCAAATAAAAATGAGAACAAGAGCGACAGGATTGAACAGTTACAGCTCCTTACATTACCGCATAAGTAAATAAAATAGAAAATGCATCAGTAAAAAGGATTGAGCTGGTATTATGGCTAAACCTTCTGCAATATTAACAAGTGAAGAACACACTGTCAATTCCAATTGACACAAGAGTCCCAACTAGCTTGGCCTTGATGCAGGATTACATAAAGGATTCAAATCCAGGCATTCAGAGAGAGGAGATTTAGGAACAGCTAACGCCAACGCTATCTGAATCATCAGAAATATGGGATTAGTGTTTGATGGCTCAGTTTCCTGATGATGCATTTTAAGAGGGACAAAATCCACACACACACACACACACACACACACACACACACACACACACACACACACACACACACACACATACACACACCCCCCTTAGTTGTTTTGCTTGTGTCTAGCTGGGAAAACATCCAGGCATTTGTTATGCTTTGTGATCGGAACCACAGCAAGAGACGAGCTGAACTGGAACAAACAAGGTTATTCCACAACAACAGTCCTTGTCGGAGACAGTCCTTCTGAACTTAAGTGACAGGATGGCTCACCAATCAGACACATTTTTTCTTTGTGCTCCTTGCATGTGCAGTCACTTTAATGTAATGATGTTGACTAATTCTATTTAAATGTCACTACTCATACCACAACTTTCGCAGAACTCTTTATACTTTTTATGAAGATGCTAATCCTGCATACATTTTACAAAATTTTACAAAACTGTAATGGAAAATTTGCTGATGTCAAACAAGGTCTTGAAAACAACCCAGAAACACAGTTAATCTGACCCAGAAAGCTGTATAAATAGATGCATGCTGTACTTTGGAAAGTTTGGCTAAACTAGAAATAGAGATTATGTAGTGATTTTTGTTTTGGCAGATTTAGAAGACCCTGTCTGCAGCAGTTGCCAAGTTATTAAACTAACACAAGTTAAATGTGTCTCATTTAGCAAACAAAAATACACCGGGTGCATCATTGTCACTGTAGCCCACTATTTAGAATATGAATTTAAAAATATTTTCCAAGTCTTGTGGTCTGACACCGGACGGATCCTGTTCACTCGCAGCTGTTCCCCAGCCTGTACATGTCTTACTACATCAGCCAAGTCATCCCAGCTGTTCACCTATCATGTGCTCAACACACTCTCCTAAACACACGCCACAATACTGTACGCAAATGACAAACCAGAAGAAAGCAGATTCGCTGGGACAATGAAGGGTGGTGCCGTGGCGGGATAGTAATGCCAGAATAGTTGTGCAATGGTGACTGTATAGCATCTATTACATTTTACTAAACAGGACCCTCGTTATGGTTTGTGTGTTTGGTTTTGACTCTCTAAGTAGAGTTGGACACACATCCAGACCCACTATGTTCCCCTGTTCCACCATGCTACTGTTCTGTGTTGAAACATCAGATAACCAGTCAGATTTTTGCCTTCAATGTTTTGCAGTGGTGGTTTCTATCAAACTCATGACTTTTTTTATGCATGAATCTTTCAGTGCCCAAAAGAAGATGTCCACAGAAAAGGTGACTGTCTTATTTTGTCACCCTGTGCAAATACACAATGTCTGAGGACAGTCTGCCAGCAGCACTGTGAAAATAGCAACCTGTTCTGTGAGCTCTGTCACTTTGAAGAGAATCAAAACAGAGATGTTGCACGTGACACCCACGTCACAGCACGACAGCAATGACTTATCAAAAATCGCCTGACTCTTTTTGGTGAGGTCATGGTCTCTGAACATCTTGCCTTTCATGTTTCTCAGAACAGACTCACACAAATGTACGTGCATGTGTGCAGTGTTTCCAATATGCGTGTATAACAAATATCACAATGCATACTGCAATGTGTTTAGGCAGGCTTGGCTGGGGAGTCCATCTGCCCAAGGGGCCTCGGGGCATGTGTTTGTGTGTGTGTGTGTGTGTGTGTGTTCACTGTGTACACAAAGCCACAATCTCGATTTTACAATGTCATGAACTGTAGCTTGTAGTCATCACAACTAAACATTCAACCATGACATTTTAATGGATTAGCTCCATGTTACTGGAACTGATGTCATTTCTGATATGGAAGGAGGAGAGATTCTTCATAGAGATTTAGACTGTAGAAACCTGGTTACAAGTTTCACTAACTGCCTGGTAACCCTGTTTTGCTTAAAACTAAACACCTGGGTGTGCCATTTTGATTGAACTGTGAGTTTCTTGTGAGGTATATTTAGTTTGTGTACATTGTTTACATGCATACATTTGTGTCTGTCTGTGTACGGTTTGTGTAGCATAATCTCTGGCTAACGTGTTGGTGTTTGTGTCTGCTTTCCCCATGAGTCCCCCGTGAGACATGTAGACTGCACCGGTCTTATCCCAAGTGGGACTCTCCCCATCTTAACACTAATTCACTCCAGCAAACGCTGTCCAAACACATGCGGGCACAAGCCTGTACACCACC
The DNA here is from genome assembly GCF_010015445.1 of Perca fluviatilis. Taxonomy (NCBI): domain Eukaryota; kingdom Metazoa; phylum Chordata; class Actinopteri; order Perciformes; family Percidae; genus Perca; species Perca fluviatilis. Next base: position 24,136,531 of record NC_053121.1, on the reverse strand, counting down.
AACTTCAGGGCACGGACCTCACCTTTCTACTTATTTCTGGCTTCATATAATAGCTCTAGATATTAATTGATAATGTGTCAACCTAGAATGAATGTGGAACAACAGGCAAATAAATTAAGCAATCCTCTTAAAGGGTGCATAGACAGTAGCGCCTGATGAATTCCATAGCCTTCTTCATACATTTTTGACGATATATCTAAAAAGTGTGTCACTAGCTGCTTTTATGCAGGCATGACTGTAGAGCAACTACAAATACAACTGGTGAAAAGGGGATAATAGCGAATGGGATAAGAGAGTGCTCAAAATATAAATTGCATTGTCCCTCTAGTTTATCAAATGCAAAGCGGAATGTATAACTTAAAACCTTAAAAGCAAACAAATGTTTCAACGGAAGGACGGTGTGATAAATAAAGTATGGCTACAAAGAGTTGAGTGCAGTTCTGGTTCTGACTCCATAGCTGTGTATGTGAATGTGTGTGTGTGTGTGTGTGTGTGTGTGTGTGTGTGTGTGTGTGTGTGTGTGTGTGTGTGTGTGTGTGTGTGTGTGTGTGTGTGTGTGTGTGTGTGTGTGTGTGTGTGTGTGTGTGTAGGAGGTAGGGCATTAGTTGATGCTACCAGCATTTTATGACTACACAGAACCCATTACATAGTTGGGGAGTACAGCAGAGGGAGATGGAGCGAGGATTTAGCTCTACACCAAGATATGAATTATGCAGTCGGGCCATCCAGACATGTAGCTGTGTATCTTTTATAAATGCCTTACACAGGCAAAGCAAGTTTAGCTAACATTTCCATCCACCACTCAGTGCTTACGTGTCGAGAGAGAGCGAGTGGGAGAGAGAGAAAGCAGATAAAGGGAGGGTGGGTATCTCAGCAGAAGCTTCTGGCGTGATAAAAACTGAAATCCAAGAGCAATAAAGCAAGAGTCCATTCCATCAGTCTTACGCGGCCACTGCACTTGAAGGATTTCAAATTGTTCCATAGAGTAGAGTTCTCTCTCCTTCTCACTTTAATTCTGAGTGTGAGTTTTACAAGAATCGTACTTCATAAGCACACATAGGGAAAGGGGTACCCTCTTTGCGATGGATGAGGGGGTCATCATGTTCAGCCCTGCAGATGGTGACGAATCAAAAACACAAGGGCTGTTAGTGGCCACTCATTTCTTCAATTATTATACCCTGTAATTTTAAAGGACAATTCACATATGAGAGCTCCACAAAAGGAAAAAGATGTGGCTGCGTGCATGGACGCATCTATAAGTGTCTTTGTACTGGAATGTGAGTAAGTGTTTATGAAAAAGAGAGGAAGAGAAGAAAAAAAAGAGTGCGCATGTGTGTATGTTAAACGCTAAGTCAAGCTCCAGGCTAGGTTTACTATCTGGTGTTTACAGAGCGCCTGATCAGAGGGATTACAATTACACAGAAACTGCTTAAGACAGCTGCTTTACTCAGCGTTATCAACCCACCCACACTCCCCATACACTGACACCCGACAACACACACACAACAAGTGGTAAATGAAAATCTACACCCTTCCCGGTATTTACGAGCACTTGCAGTAGCAACAGGTGACAAACCAGGGTCCTGGTAGTTTTTGTTGACAACATTTCACCAAGAATTACTGGCATCCAGACATTTCTAAAAAACAGGCGAGTCAAACAGTGTCTGAAAATAGCATTATTTTTCAGTCTGTCTTTAAGAACAGTATAGACTGTGCCATATTACAGTTTCCTGTAACTGTATGACAAAGCCCATCAATTATATAGATATAAAGATGGATTTATAATGATGCAAGAGATTAACAGGACTCCCGCAATAGATACGCATGCTGTAGGTGTTTTGATTTATAGTTCAGCATCTGATTTCACCCGTTGATAGCACCACTGCAACACTAGACGGATGGATTGTAAGTGTGTTTACGTTCCTTAATTTAGTTTGTTACATTGGGCAACACACATACTCGTAGAACTGGACTAACATCCAGGTAACTCTGTATCGATTCTTACTGAAGAGGAGACAACTATCGGGCAATAATCGTTGTGTTATTGCAGCCTGGTCTCGCTGAATTCCATGAAATGATCACAAACTGTTAACAAACTGTTAATTACGTGGTGGTGGAACAGAATGTGTGAAAATTCTGTGTGGCCACCACGGAAAACAATGCCAATGTAAAGTCAATGAGAAGATGACGTAGCATTAAGAGCGACTACGGTAGTGAGTAGTATGAAAGGCCGAAAATCCGCGTAGGGAGGTTGGTTGGGGTGGTGGATGCGTCAAACAACAAATGACTTTCACCCAGGAGTCCCGTTTCCTGAACCCAACCGTCGCTTTCTTCTTTTCCTAAACCCAACCATCCCGTGTGTCATGGAAACGTAAGCCCACCCACGACCTTTTCCTTAACTTAAGGGGCCGTTTTTCATTTCACGGAATTCTTCCGTGGGCCCATCATGGAATTTTCAGCGATTCTGTGAAACTGCCACAGATTTTGAGTTAAGGGGCCGTGTTCATTTAACGGAATTCTGTGAGATTAGGTTGGTTAATGTTCTTCAACTGACAGACAGAAAGCATCGATCAAGGTGAGCAGAAGGTTTACAGTGGAAATGGCTTTGCTATCAAGTGAATCAAGTGTGCCCCTTTAACCCTAACCCTTAACATGAAGAACATTTGCTTAAACCCTAGCTCAAAACACTGTAAAAGATGGTGATATAATGAGGCCCAGAAAAATATAACTACATTAGTGGCGGTTTCAGGTTGTCCCAGCAACGATCTTTAACACAACACAACTTAATCGTTAACACCTGGTAAGAGAAATATTTATGGATGTCGTGCGAGTGAACGACACCTTCGGGGAGGGACAGTGTGAGATGAAGGAAAGGGCCAGTTGTGGATGATCCCCGTGTGAAAATGTGTCTGAAACTGAAAACCGCTTGTTACCCTGCCACACTATTCCAGAACAGTCTACACTGCGAGGCCAGTCGAGCAGCTGGTGAACCACACCAAAATGCTCTGTCTCAGGTTTACCTCCAATTTCATGTTTTTGTGACATAATTGATTTCATTCATTTATTCATTCTTATGGATTGCTGATGGATGAATAAATCACTGAAAGTACTTGCATTCTCTTCCACCTGCACAGAGAGATTATTGTGTTCTTCCCTCATTAATGTTGCCACAGCTGTTTGGGTGTTTGTATTTGTGTGTTTATATGAACAGCCAACACTGACGAGCAGGAGCCAAGGCCACAAAACACTAAACTGCTTCACAATGTTGCAGATAATTACCATGACAACACCCACGGCTTGAAAGGAGAAACGCTACAGAATGGCTGGAGTAGAAACACTGCAATGTTACAGAAATATATCAAATGAGGCAGTATTTCCCATGGGATACGGGCTATTAGTGTTGTCGATACCTGTTTAATGAGGAACAATTGTAACAATTAAGCATTAATTGCTACATCATACTTATCTTCTCTAATGCCTACATTGTTGAGTAAATTGTGAGTGGGCTTCACCTGCTGATTCGTGTCAGAGTTGATTCTCTTCCAAACGCAGCCGTCCATCATTCAAAACAAGCAGTAGTGAATCAGTATGCACATCAGGATCCATGCTGTCAACATGAGCAAAGTGTGTATGTTCTTGTCTATACTGCTATCTTGGATTTTGCACTGTTGTTCTTCTGAGCCAAACAAATCATAGGCGTCACTTCAGCAGACAGTCCTGAAATAAAAGACGTTTGTCTACTGCTCCTCTGCAGTAAAAACCCTTGTCAACTACTATGTTACTATGTTAAATATTTCATGGCCATATATATGCAGCAAATGGCTATTTACAGCACGCAAGGCTGGCTTTGGCTCAATCACGGCAAAGTGCATTTTTGTTACAGATGTTATTTGCAATAGATTGCAATGACAGTATAAATTGTATTGATGCTCAAATGTTAATAAGCACACAAAGGCCTACAGTTCATGCTAAAACTAACAATACTGAAAAAATCCTACTGCTTCCTCGCTTTTTACTAAACACTGATAATTACTGCCCAGTCTAAAAAAAATCACAGTTTACAATTATAAACTGATAGCACAGATCTTATGTATCTTTGCACCCATTTGTCAGTTTCATAGGTTTGTAATAACAGCCATGCCCTTTTGTTTATAACACAAAACCAAGTAGCACACTGGAAAGAAAATGCCACACTGCTGCACTAGACCAAAGAAAATGGCACTGAGAGAGAGATTCGTGATAGAGCATTCATTTTCTCATGTTATTATAGTCGTATTGCTATAGGGCCAGATGTCCTATTCAACTGAGATGAAGAGATACTAATAATAAACCCAATATTCTCAGTGCTTCATAATATTACAGCATGCAAACACATTAACGAGTGCAGCATTTGAAATCATGCAGCATGGCTCACATGACATGATGATCGATAGCAGCAGCTCTTGTCTTGAATCAGAGCCAGAATATGACCTCATCCATGGCACATGATGCAGATCACTGGAAGTCAATATCATCTCCAGATCCATCATGATCAGACTATGCCTCCTTTTTTGTGAAGGCTTCAAGGACCACCTCGATAGTCTTTGCATTTTACATAGATACAGAAAGACAACTGTTATCACAAGCCAAGTAGTACTCCTCGTAACGAGTAAACTAAACTGTATATGTAAAATCAGTGGAGTGCCCCTTTAAAATGTTTTTTTTTCATGAATTACATAAGATAGCACATTTGAAACCTCAAAGCTCAAATTTGTCTTGTGTGGATTTCTAAATTGTTACAGACAGGAAGTCCTCTTCACTACAGGAATATACTGTCATTATTGATCAAAATGATGGCTGCAGTCCACCAGTGCACCAAATGATATTTCAGTTGTTTTCTTATTCTAAATGACAGAATTAAAAAGGAGAGCTAAAAGGCCAGGTGTCCCTCTTTCAAATCACAGCTGTTTGCCAGAAATCTGGGGTCATGGATCCATTGTTTTGGTTGGAGGTTGTTGTTTTTTCTGCTGTTACCTATGTCAACGTTTTACTGAACATTCACACTTGCACTCTAGAGAGGACATTTTCTTTCACAGTCTGTACACAATCAAACATTTAAGTAACTCAGAAACAAGGTATGAACAAGAACAACACAACACAAGTCTGTGACAGTGTGCCCAGGCTAGTTAAAAACAGTAACGGCTGAGGGCACAAACATCACAGCACTTATTAATGTCAGAGCAGTAGACCTTAACCAGCAAATATGAACATGCTACCACTGGCGACATATATGGAGGAGCTTACAACTGTACCCATCATGCTCACAGACTTACAACTGGTGCTCTCTCCACACTCCATCAGGTTTCAATCAAATGCAGGCTGGACTAGCCTTTGTCCTTTATATGACCTAACCACAAACACTCTATTATGGCTTGAGGCCATAAAACCCAGAGGGACCATAGTTCCGTACATAAAGCACCTACGGTCCTGCACAATTCCCTTACCGAACTTTTCCGGCATAACTCTGATTACCAGGGTACGTCAAAAAGCCATTAGGGTCAAGTAGCCATTCTACGCAGTGAGCTTCTTGTGTGCTTCTGTCTAGTTTGCAATGTCAGTCACCAGCCTTTCACTAGAAAAATTTGAAAGTTACCAAAGGGAATTGGAGTTAAAGTGGATTGTTACTACGTAGTATGATATAACATCTACCACATAACAGAGTAGGCTTAACAGCAAGGTTTAATAATGTAGGTTAGGAAAACTAATCAACAAAGGGAGCAGCAGTGGTTTTCCATGACCTTTGCTTCTGCTGGCCTGCAGTTTCACTATCCACAGGGGATTGTGGGTAAAGCAGCTAAACTTGATGGGAGGTGTCTTTCAGGATCGCACCTTTCTGAGGAAGATGCAAAATACATAAAATATTCATCTAAAAGTACCATCGTTCCATCTACTGCACCAATAGCAAATTCACATTTGTTATTTAAACAAACAATATTTAAAAAATTTCAAAAAGGTTATGTTTCTTACAAACAGATGGCATTTGGCTGTAAAAGAGGGCTAAATATAGCACAGTCAGGCTATGTGTAACCACAAGGACCGTATTCCTTTAATGTCGAGGCGCAGAACGCTCTTTATCCCTCCACCTGTCACACCCCGGCACCTCAGGTGTCAGCATCATAATCAGGTAAGGCAAAAAACACAGGAGCAATCAACACCACATCACTCCATCTAGCATCATTCTCCTCATCCCCGGCATGCCTTCAGACCTACTCAGTGCCTGCCCCCTGACCTGTGCCGTAAACAGGTGTAATGACACTCTGTAGGAGCAAAACTGTGAACATGGCACTCCAAGGCTAAGAGCACAATGACAGTTTAGCAACCAATCAATTCCTTAAATTAAATAAATCTTGTTCTGCAGTACAACAACTGACTACAACCTTGGGTTTGACAACTTAAATGGATGGGGGATTTTGACTGGTGGCACCCACAGAGCTGACTTTACTACAGGCCAGAGGGAATATGTGAGTTGAAGAGATTGCTGCAATTTGGCTTCTGACCTTGAGAAAGTGTTAATGTATAAAGGCAAAAAAGACACATAGTGTATGTGGTGCTGATGTTGAAAAATATCAAAAGCACAGCTTTATGCACTGCATAATGTTTTGTATTACAGTTTATACAATCTATTTACCTTGTTTCTCCCTTTTGTCTTAATTTAGAATATCTAAATCCCCCTGCACTGCAGTCGTTGTCCCACTGTTACTACAAGTCCCTCTGTCAGATCAGGGTAAGATGCAGACTGCTATGTGTTGTAATTGCGTTTGATAGGGTGCCAAGCTAGTAACTATTCAACTGTGAATTTAACCTCTACCAGAGTGCTGCTGTGCCATCTGGGACCCTAAACATTATTTTAAAATATTTGTATTTAATGAATTGTGACTATTTGCCATTTTAAAATGGAAGGAAAATGTTTTTGGCAATATACATAAATAAGTCCCTTAAGCCTGTCAGTAAAACAGCAATCACAACCAGTGCCTTTGTGCACGACAACTATATATAGAACAGCTGGAATTGCATTAATTGCTTTATCTCACTTTCAGTATGTATTTTTCACTGTCTTCAGCAGGGATGGGATAGATATGTGCAGGCTATCTCTGCACACCAGGGACTAGATTCACTAATAGAGGCAGCATTAAAACATGTCAAATACTTTTTTCAAACCCTTGAAATGTCTTGTCCTCCTGCTTAAGACAGTAATCAAATGTGTTTTACATTTGTCAAATAAAGAACAAAGGACACAAAAAACATGGCAACATATTTGAGATTTCTTTATATATATATATATATATATATATATATAATATTCAAATGTGACTTTCCAGAAATAGCTTATTGTCAGCTCCAACCAGTTTAGCACTCTGTCATGAATAATTCAGCGAACATTTTACAGGTGAGAATGAGCTCATCCACACACTCCTACAGTGCTGCATCAGAGGCGACAAAGACGTTCGAAAATAACAGACCATATATAGTCATATTCTATCAACCACACACAACATTAAATACAAGCTCTCATGTGCTACATCACATAAGCTGGTGTCACAGAGAGAGTGGGGCACTCCAGGCCGATCCCCCCCATTTACAGGCATGCATGCTGTGTGTGTGTTACCATGCTTAGAATATACATAGGCTAGCCTACAGCCTACATTATGACCTAGATAGGAAAAAGGGGGCAGTGAGGAGACTTAAACACTTTTCTGTGTCTGCTGTCTCAGTGGAAGTGTAAGGCCCTCCTTTTCCGACACACTTAGCCACTTAATGGGGCCTAGTTGAAGTGTTTGTGTGTGTGACACGTTAATCCTACCTCCCCTGCCACCAGTACCACATCCACCTCACCAGCCACACTACGTTCAAGCAGAGAGCACGCACTTTTAAGTCAATTGCCAACATGTGAGCCCTCAAAATGCAGGGCTTCATGGGAAATTGCCTGCTGCTCTCAGGCCTTTATAAAATGTGCTGGGGATGCAGGTTTCTGCAGCAGAGATGAGAAACGTCATACCGTGTAAAGGCACAGTCCGCAAAAATAATTTTTGCTTTGCAAGGTTAAATTGTTTGAGCTTAAGTGGACTGAGTAACTGGGCTAGTCTGATCTGGTCTAATGTGGGCCGGGTTGTTCTGGGTCTTTCTGTTGACTGTCCCCTTCTCAGCTCTCCCAGTCTTTACCCAGAGGGCCTGTTATTTTGGGAGCTCAGCTGAGAAGAGATGACAACATCATGGACTGCTTAAGCTGCTTACATTTCCTCAAGCACTCCCAGTGCACCCTGGGATCGACACCCTAGTGTTGCTACTGTCTCTGTTGCTCCACCATGCACTGTTGACAGGCATTGTGTTGGATGTGCACACGCAAAGCATTCAAATCTACATAGACACATACATGATTAGAAAAACGCTTACAGTCTGGGCAACAATCATGTGGAGTGATGTCACAGGGAGGCAGGTGACAACCTGATGAATGTGTGCGGATCAAGCAGCGTGCAAAACATGAGGACAAGTCAGTGAAGCTTGAACATGAGAGAATCCCAGAAGGCAATATAGAGGGGTGAGATGGGGTAACACAGGAGTGAGGTGATGGGGGGGATGAGTGTGTGTGTGTGTGTGTGTGTGTGTGTGTGTGCATGCCCACGTGTGCGTGTGTGTCTGTGTGTGCGTGCGTGCGTGCATGCATGTAAGTGTATTGACACAAGTCTCAGAGGCTCTTTTCTACAAGTTTAGGCATATCCAGTGTTTATAGAATGACAGAATTTTGATATTATATGAAGAAAGCTATCTAATTGAATAGCTTTATGCGTGTTTCTCTTCATGCATTATTTTGGTGTTCAAATTTTACTGCACTTTAATTTTACTCAGCAATTATTAGATGGGCCGCTGTAAAACTTCTGGCCCAGGAAATGACAAGCTCGTTGGCCAGCAGAGCGACATAAAATTTGACAACATGATATCTAAGTGTCGCTAAGGGAGGAAGAGGAGTTGTGGCGTCATGTTATTCTCAGTCCAATGTTAAGAGTAAGTTGAAGTGGAAGTGATAGGAGGGAAGAAGACAAGCAGAGATATTGAAACCCTTTCTAAAAAGGGATTACTAATGTGCTGTTAGAAGTAGTTTGAAGTGATGAAAAAGAAGTGGAGTGAACAGATTGGAAAGGTGATGACAATGAGAAGAGTTTTCTGAGGGTTCCAGAAGTGGGCTTGTTACTGAAGCCTTTAAATCTTTGGACAGGGTAACCTAAGTGATGATTCTTCTCAGTCAATAGACTATCATTGTAATACACTTGAATGAGACATCAGTCCCTAACTGCAGCTACTCATTTGCCAAAACTGCACTTTGTGTTGTTCTGCACAACTTCCAAGTGCTACGTAAATGTGTGTAACCCCCTAGTCACCAGGCTAATGCTACAAATAAGTATGTATTTCTTTTTTTTTAAACTTGCCTGGCTACACAAGGGTTACATTTGAGGGGAGTCAGACAGTGAGATCAGTCGCAGGTTATCTGTGTAGACATTCATCAGCATTCAGACTGGTGCTGGCTCAGACAGCATCCTACAGCACATAGCACGCTTCAAAGTGGGAGAGATGGAGAGAAGCGGGAGGAGAGCGAGAGAGATGCAGAGAGAAACCCTCCAGCCAGCGGAGTCACATGAAATAACCTTGCTAGACCACATGCATGGGCCTCTGCCATGTACACTCTATACTGTACATACGCATGCACGATAATCAGACAGTTGTGTACAGTGAGTGAATGCTCACATGTGATAATTTCTGCATGTTATCTTGTGAAAAAACCCTGCTACCTGGCTTTAGCCTTATCCCTTTACACACAGTTTACTGTCATAAAAGGGCAATTCACATTGAGGGTCTATAAAACTCTCTTCAAACTTCTCTTCAACATTCAAATGCAGAGGTGGGTAGTAAAGAGTTACATTTACTCGGTTACATTTACTTGAGTAAGTTTTTGATAAAATTATACTTCTAGGAGTAGTTTTAAATCACTATACCTTTTACTTTTACTTGAGTAGATTTGTGAAGAAGAAACTAATTAATTAATTTTTATTTATTTTAGTGATTGGATGAAATATAATTTGCCTAAAGATGATTATTTTGTATTTTTTTCTGTCTGATTGAATGCTTGTGTTAAAAAATAAATCAGACATTACTCAACAGTTACTCAGTACTTGAGTAGTTTTTTCACCAAGTACTTTTTTACTCTTACTCAAGTAATTATTTGGATGACTACTTTTTACTTTTACTTGAGTCATATTATTCTGAAGTAACAGTATTTTTACTTGAGTACAATTTTTGGCTAATCTACCCACCTCTGTTCAAATGTAAAATGTCGTTTTGCACTGAATGTGATCAGATATCACTGAAATGATGATTAGTTGAAATCCTGTTGACCTGTTTTGATAGGAGTTACTATTCATTTGTAGTAATCTGAAAGGTGATGCTGTGCCTTGACCGAGAATTAACGTGTGTAGATTATTCTGCGTGTTACCACACGCTGTGACTTCATTCGTGTTACAATATTCATGCTACAACGCATCTGCATGCAAATGTTTATTTATATACACGCCAACATGTGCATACAGTACACACACGCACAAAGTCTTTAAATACTATGATCATAGATTCAGTCAGACATGCACACACTCACACTTTGTCTCCAGTAATGTCTTTAGAATAAGCTAAAATTATCTGACTGCTCTCCCTCCACCTCCATGTAGTGTATTAGATGACATGAAGGAGCACGGGGCCCCTTGCCAGCCTCACACTGCCCAGACACAGCAGATGGGAAAGCCATTAGATCTATACTAGCTCACACAACCCCTGCCTCTGAATGTTTGCTTTTACAAAGTCTGATGTTAAAACACTGATCCTTCAAAATAAAAGCTAGGACTTCCCACTGCTATAATAGTCAGACTCAACACATGTGGTCAGCATGATAAGCTACCTGTTAGTTTACTATCTTACTGCCTTTCACTCTCCCGTTCATTCCTTGTCATTTTGAAAGGGATACTATGCAGGAATTGCCCCTTACTGTTTGTAAACACGTCATTCAAAGTTGGCCCCTCCTCCCCCTGGCTCAACAACACCCCAGAAGCGCACGTCCCCTGACCGGGGTTGCCAGAAAACCCAGTTTACCACCTGCAGCATCACATACGGCAGAAAAAGTGAAAGCCAACCCCAGATTCCCTCTCGGTTTGGAACAAGCTGTTTCCGCTTGGCGTTTCGCCTTGCTATTTTTGCATTTTTTTCAGCACTGTTGCTGCCATTTTCGTAGCTTCCTCTTGGATGCATGCTTGCACATACATGGGTCTACACACCCAGTGCCCAAAGGCTGATGCCCAGAAACGTCCAAAGAAAATACATATACCTTTAACATCCCCATCTACGTGTACGTGAAACAACAACAGCAAGCACACAAATGATATGCTTCAAAACTGACAAGAATGGCATGTAACTGGGCATGTGCAGAATACCCCTATATAGCACATTTTGATGACTGTTTGGTTCAGGACATTTCAACCACACAGAATATAGTCTATATGTGCTTCAAAGTGTTTCTTCACCCAAAACCTTGATAGATTTGGGTATCAAACACTGATTCCTTCTAGACTTTACAGTTGGCTTGAATCCATCACAGCTGTGAAACAGTAAAACTATTAAACATGGCTTTATATAGTTTGGGCCATCACAAAAAACTGCAGCAGTGGTCAGCTTTTTCAGGGAGGAAGTTTTTAGGGCAAAATATAGTATATATATAGTTTATATATAGTATAATCCACTTTTCCATTGTCCATCTGTGTTCTTAGTGTGTTTCAGACATTGTTTTTCCAAGAAATTAGTAAATACACTGCTTTAGTGTCGCTTTATTGGCCTCCTCAAGCCATGCCAGTATTTAGTAGGTCTGGACGATATGGCCAAAATCTTCTATCCAGATACACAGTAGGACATTTCATATATCGGTAACAATATATATCACGATATAGCATGTTTTCTGGTAATTCAATAAATAAATAGTCTATATTGAATAACCACATAGTAAAGCCTATTTTGTATGTACACCTGTGAGAATTAAATACTTGACAAATGAAATGAGTATTTTCTCATTAATTTATTAAAACATGTAGTGCAAAATGAACATAACATGTAAAGCGTCCAAATGACGTAAATATTGCCCTAACACAGTTCGGCAGCTGAAGACAGAGAAGAAGTGGATTATCCTGCAGGAGTGTTATGAAAGCTTTTCTTAAATGTTATTATGTTTTGATAATTTTTTCCACTGTGAAAACTTTCTGCCATGGGAATGCATTGTCACAAATTCAAGCAACCCACAGTTGCTGTTGTTATATAAGTAAACTTTTAAAATGCTTTTTTTTCAAGCTTATAGGGCATGAGTGTTTGATAGTAAAAATAAGATTTAGAGTGCAGTATCAGCATCTTTCTTCTAATATTATAATTATAATGAATAAGACTGTAATATGCAACTGTGTACCTCAATTTCTCCTTAAACTTCAGTTCTCTTAATTGAAGTAAACCTGTATAGTCTATAACATCCACAGGAACCTTCAGAGCACCCACACAACTGCCTGTTAACAAGCCCAAATTGGCACGATTTAGCGATGACGTGTACGACAGCCTCGGCACTGCCTGTTTGAAAATCTGCCACCATCGGGTCATTTTTCTTCCATTTTTCTGCTTTCATCTCCCCTTCAGTCAGCAGGCAGTGTGCCGTGATTCAACTAATCATTAGTAAGCAGCAGTGGGCAAGCGGAGATCGCTTTGCAAAGACAAACTACTTAATTAGTGGCGGTACAGCTTTAATAAGTTCAGCTCAAACTAGTTTAAAAAAACGGTTGAGAAACATAACATCACCAGTACGGTAATTATGTCTGAGCTAGATTTCACATTTAAAGGGGAGGGCACAATTATTGTGGCTGAGGTTTACTGAAGCTTTTACTGTATTTATGGTGTTCTTCTGGATGTGGTGTGAACAAGCCAACGAGTGATCCAACTGTTTGTATTGTTATGTAATAACGAGATCTTCATTAGCCTTCAATAATATGGCATCCTTCTATACTGAGCACGTGTACACACATGTACATACATATAATGGTACACATGTACCATTATATGTAAGTCACTTCTTCGAGGAAAGATTTGCTTTATAAAAATGTTGCTTTGATTTAGTAAATCTGAGAGACGAAGAAGATGTTTGCACCTGCAATGACAACCCATATCCACTGCTGAGTTCTGTGTGTGTGTTTGGATGTTACAGCCTGTGTGTGTGGATTAGTGTGTATACTCTTGTGTATGCTCAGACTGGTAGGAGCAAAGAGAGAAAAGCGCTGTGTTTCCTGTACACTTTCACGTTTTTATCTGTCTCAAAATCTGCTACAAAGGAGAGCAAACACAGAGCTGATTGAATAAAAACACTTCTGCACCCTTACACAGCTGCACATAATGCAAATATATATATCCACCAGGGTTATCAGTTTTATTCATAGCCAGATGAGCAGAGCTGGAGAAGCCGTCATCAAATCTATCACAAGCTCAGGATGTATCAACCCTTTCTCATCATTCCTCTGTCTCTACACTGTAATTGTATATGTGGGGGCCATATTTCCGCAGAGCATGTTCACCCAGGATCTTTCATTCAATTTGCGCTCGCAATCTGCTGGTAATTAGTGCTTAATTATTAAGGTAGTGGCTAATTATGCAATCAAGGAATGGGACTGCCTTCTAACGTGCAATTTCACTGGGGTGAATTTGTTTTTTGTTTTGAGAATAGCAAACTCAGAATAGAAGTTATAAAGCAGAGATGCTGCATACAGATACAAATTAAGATTCCAACATATTTACAAAGGTCTGCAACAGAGGCAAGATATCTAAGTCAGAGGTTTTTAAACTGTGAGGTGCGCAAGTGTTGAAGGTGGATGCAAAGGAAGAGACATGGCGCAAAGATAGTGCATAAGGAGAAAGGGGCAGGTGGAATGTGTTCTACAAACAACTGGAAGTTAGTTATTGTAGTTTATCCCGCTGACTTTGCCCGCTCATCAACACAGTCAGCAGTTACAGGCAGCAGTAGTGGCTTTAAAACACAGCTCGTGGAGGCAATTAAAGTGATGGTTTGGAGTAATTTCACCCTAGGGTCCTTTGCACCATGACCTCGAGCCAAACACCCCCCCAGAAGCTTTTTTCACCTGGGTCTAACATTGGGAGCGTTAGCGTAGAGTAGCGTTATCAGCTGAATAGCTTAGCGCAGGGGCTAATGGACCCACGTTTTTATCTCGTAAATGACCCCACTAATAATGCCCGAAATGATACCAAACGTCTACACTAGTACAAATAGGTTATGCACTCATAAAACGATGGATTGGAAAGTTTGTAAGTACACCAGAAGTTTATGTAAATAACACTTGCCTGCTGGCTTCTGCTCTCTGCTGTTGTTGTTGTTGCTGCTGTAAGACGAGTGCTTAGGGACGTCTACAAATTACATCACCGAAAAGAGATACAACAAAAATATTTTTTAATTTAACTTTTTTTTTTTTAAGTAAGTGCTGTAGTATAACTAGCAGGAGACAAGTAATAATTGAGGTAAGTTTGGAGACATTACCTTATTTAATCATTAAATTAATAAATATTTTTGTTGCATCTCTTTTCGGTGTAGTAATTTGTAGACGGCCCTAAGCACTCGTCTAACTGCAGGTAGCAGCAGCAGCAACAGAAAGCAGAAGAGAGCAGGCAAGTGTTCATAAACTTCTGGTGTAGTTACAAACTTTCCAATCCATCGTTTTATGAGTACATAACCTATTTGTACTAGTGTAGAAGTTTGGTATCATTTCGGGCGTTATTAGTGGGGTCATTTACGAGATACAAACGTGGGCCCATTAGCCTCTGCGCTAAGCTATTCAGCTGATAACGCTACTCTACACTAACTCTCCCAATGTTAGACACAGGTGAAAAAAGCTTCTAGGGGGTTGTTTGGCTCGAGGTCATGGTGCAAAGGACCCTAGGGTGAAATTACTCCAAACCATCACTTTAAGGTTGCTACACTCGTCTCTGATGTTCATTGCAAACCAAGGATTCATAAATCTGCTTAGAAATCATAGAAAAAAAGTGATTCTCCTTAACTGCAGAACTTGCTTGAGAATCATCACGTCATCACATTTTTAAGTTTTCTTCTTTACAATATGTAAATGGGAACATTGCAAACAGGAACTATAAAAAGCTAATTTTGCATACATTTAATGGTGCCAATTTGCCAAAATGTCAACAAATACTGGCTGTAAAAAGGACACAATTGTTTCGATTGAAAACCCCTGATATAAGATGCACTGGCATAGTAATTCACAGAAAGCTAAATCCATTTACTGTACTACTGCAACTAATGAAGAGCAACTCATAATGTGGACACTTTTACTGTGAGTTAAATTCATGTTAAAGTAAATTCCATTGACTTACGTATGCTTGTAATGTAACCCTGCTGAGCCAGTCGCCTGTCGCAGCGTTTAGCATGTTGCTTTAGATTCCAGCATGGGTCAGGTCACTTTCAGCAGCAGGGTTAGTGGTTATCTCAGAGCAGGCAGCTTGGTTAGCCTGCTGGGTAAAAGGAACTTGGATACTTCCGTGTGTGTGTGTGTGTGTGTGTGTGTGTGTGTGTGTGTGTGTGTGTGTGTGTGTGTGTGTGTGTGTGTGTGTGTGTGTGTGTGTGTGTGTGTGTGTGTGTGGTCAAAACAGGATAGAGACCCAGAGCCAAAGCCAAGAGACCGGTAAAGCAACTCGCAATGAGACTGAGCAGCCATCTGTCCCAAACTTTACAGCGTGGAGCGCTGAGTAACCCACCCACACAAACACACACAAACCCTACACACACACACACACTATACACAATCCCCCAACACATGTAGCTGATGGAGCCTGTGCATTATTTGTAGAGTAGCATGTTGTAAGCTTCAACACTTCCTGAATCGCCAGAATTGGTCGCAGCTCCAGTTCCTACTCTGAGCATAAAGATCCCTCAGAATCCATGAATGAATGGATACATTTGACAAAATAAAAACAATATCCACATTTTGTTTGAATGACAAGATTTTTTGTCAATGTACTACCAAAGTAAAGCATCTGCTTTGTTGATGCATTACAGCCATTTTCATCTACACCAAAAAACAAATGTCAGGGAATGGGTGGAGTTTGGAATTGTGCACCAAGCTTGTTGTCGTTCAAAGAAAATTAATAAAGTTCAATGAACCGACAGACAAAAATATTATTCTTTTTCACTTTCCTGTGTCTCACAGCTAAGGAGCCATGCAAGTGCTTTTTTTAACGGGTGTGAGGACTGATTTTAGAGCAAGTGTGAGGACTGCCTCCACACAATGTTAAACAACACATTCTGTTCATCCTACCAAAAATGCCCACAGGGTCCAAATAGTTTCTAAGCAGACACACAAGTTCACACAATGCGTAAAATCATCCTATAAAACTGTTGGAGCGGTATGGATGTGTAGAAGTAATGACGTCGTTCACTGGATTGATATTTTTAGAGAGCTGCTGAACTCAATGCTTGGTATCAAGAGCCATTCTAAAATATCAATATGTCTCGCTTTTGTTACGAGGATGTTCATGTTTTCACTGGTGACATGAGCATGAAGGCATGCACTATAATTATGTGGAAATGTGCGAGTGTCTACAGATGTTCACATTTCTTAAATTATTCATGCTCCAGTATGAATGTTTGGATAGTTTTATTACATCATTATATTTTTATTTAAGAGATATGCAGCATATTCTCAATTTTTTTTGTCAATCGACAAAATCAAAAAATAATCAATTGACTATGGGACTAATTATTCCTTTTGTACCACACGCTTTCACACTCACAATCATACAAACAGACTGCATTTATTTTCATATATGCACAGTGCAGCACACAGAAGACTCACAATACAAACAAAAGACAAAGATAAAATATGGGCTATAAACAAACACCAGATGCCTTCCATTGTGAGCTACAGAGTACAGCCAAATACAAAGATAGCCCTGCAAAACCCTGAGAATACACTGGCAGACCAGAAAGAAAACACATAAACACATACACACACACACACACACACACACACACACACACACACACACACACACACACACAGAGACACACACGTCACATAAAGACATTTATACAGACTATTATCTGAAAACAAGAGCCATCTCACACTCAAAGTAGAGTTCCTTCGCTGACAAACTTGCTCTAAAGGTTGCTGTGATATAAAGGTCTTTGAGCTATGAATAGTACAACAAAGAAAGAATATATATAAAATATTTAAAGAATGTGTCTGTTGTGTAAGGACGGGGAGAACAACTGACCACTTGAAACATGAAACACAGGGACATGACATAAAGGTCAGAAATCCAAGGATTGGAACAACTATTAAGTATTGAGCAGTACTTTATTTGGACCTGGTGTACTGAAGTTCATCGGCTCTCTTAAAATGACAGAGTGGAATAGAGTCAAACTTGAATCAGAACTTAAACTGTTACAGTGAGGGCCTGAAATTAACTTTTTCACTCACCGGCCAAATTGGCAGGTAGGTGAAAAGATCCACCAGCCAAGCATATTTTTTACCAGCCAAAATATTTATATTGCAGTTTTTTTTGTTTGTTTTTTACATTGTGTACATCACAAAACTTTCTGGTTGGGGTTTCAGGTTTTAAGGGTTTATCCACCATTTTCATCGACCCACATTTGGTGCAAGGCGAATGTTAATTTCGGACCCTGGCTACGGTTACTGTAGATGGTATTAGTGATGGAAGCACAGTAAGGAGGGCAAATTACCATTTTCACTGTAACCTTTAAGCAAAGCTGAGGCATTTTGTGGTTATAGCGTGTAACCTTTTCATCTCGCCTACAGCACAGTTCATCTTCTTTATGGTAGCCAGATTACTGTTAGATCACTGACTGTCATTTCTCTCTCTCTTTCTCTCACTATCTCCCTCTCACACTCCCTCTATTTGTCCCTTTGCTTCTCAGTCCATCTCTCTCTCTCTCCTCTCTCTCTGTACTGCAGTGTAGGCAGAGACTTGTCTCCTCTAATTACTTTGAAAATGATGTGATCATTCACCACAGAGAATCTCTGATGACATCTGACAAAACTAAAACAAAAGTTTGTTAGGTGGGAAACTGAATCACACGGCAGTCTAGCTAAAGGTATAAGTTAATGTTTTTGTAGATCTACAGGACCAGTGTATGTTTCAAACCATTAACCATCCCTACAGTATTAATTGCAAACACTGCTAGCAAAAATGTGATTGTGTGAGGCTAATATTTTTTTTATTCTATAGTTTTTATCAGAGATGTGTGGAAACAAATGTTTATGCTAGATGGGAACATGCTTCTCCAGTTCACATCGCTGCTGCTTTTATATTTGTACAATTTGTAATGTTTACACATTTTTTATTCTGCATTTCTGCCTCCCGATGGAAGTTGGATCAAACAATCAGTTTGCGTGACATTCAGGTCACCACACGTTGTGGTGATTTGAGAGGGGGTCCCCCAGATTCTACAACTGCCACTGGCTACTAGGGTTGGTTTTAAAAAATCAATTTTCTGATTCAAATCTATCTTGACTGGACTGATACGATATTGATTCATTAAATCCCAAGATCGATCTTTGAAGAGGCTCCGTTTTAAAGTTACAGCGAAGATATTGGAATCCATGTCATGCTAAATAATGCTCCAAAGTTAGGCGAAAGTTTGGCAAGGGAAGAAATAGTATGGCCATTTTTTACAGATACATAGCTTTAGATATACTGTCTCTGCACTGAAGAAAACACTTGTACATGTTTATTGTGTTGACTACTGTAGTGTGTCCGTGTTAAATACATTTACAGCATTAGTTCTCTGAGAATTTCTTTCATATTCAAGCAAATTGGTATTGTAACTGAAATATCCCTAATCGAATCAATATTAAATCAAATTGGAAATTAAATTGAATCGGGACATGGTGAAACGGAATTGAATCAATTCAGGAAATCAGCAATATGCAGCCCTACTGGCTACAGTATGTTAGCTTACCCTGCTAAAAAAGATCTTTCTGATTTTGGAGATGTTTCGACCCTTGGAGGCGAGCCTACTAAAAATGAGAAAATACAAATGGCATTTGAAGTCATTTGGTGGATAGTAGTAAGAGATGTTGTCTCAGTCCCCTTGTGTTGGAGATTTGGTTCTACGTATGTATGGTCAAGGATTCTGTCTTCTGTCTACATCATTTTTGTGAAAAACTGTTGTTCATTGGGAAAATCCATCCAAAATACTTTAAAGTAAAAAAATAGTGATATGTCTTGTGGCATACTTTCCACTTTCTGCTTTTATGGTATGTTTTAATCACATAGAAAACTGGCCAAACAAGACATGCATCAACTAATGTCTAAAATACTGTATCTACGTGGATGCTGGTTGCATATAATTGCTTTGTATCAACCAAACATAAAAGGATGCATATTAAGATTGTGATCTTGGTTGGCAAAAAAATACCTCTTTCATGCTGACAGCAGCAGCAATAGAATGCAACAAAACATTTAACTCTTTAAGGAAAAACTCATTAAACTCTTCCTTCAGCTTTTGCAATACCTCTAACATGATTGCTGTTGGTATCTCCACACACAAATCATGTATATTGGAGCCTACATCTTGTTGCAAACCAATCTGGGAAAAGTATAATATAAGAAAAGTGAGGGGAAGTGGATTCACCAAGAAAAAGGACATTACATCTGAACCCATTAAACAGCATACAGTTGATATCTGAACTTGTAAGACCTTGTAAGCAATTACGAATAATAAAATAATGGAATAATAGAAAAGAAAGAAGAGTGCAGTGTCAAACACCTTATAACAACCAGGTATCAAAAACAGACCAACATGCCCAAAACAGCAAACCACAGATAACTCACATTCATAAAATGTGTACATACCAAATGTTCACAATGCTCCCACACACACACACACACACACACACACACACACACACACACACACACACAGCTCCAACCCCTCTACCAACACCACCCCAGAGGACCGCCCATTCACAGTTGCCTTCCCACCCTTTATTTTCTAATCAAGTGTGTCTCTCCATACGGACTCTCTCTCTCAGTCTCAGACCATATGTTTGTGTGTGTGCATGTGTGACAGCGTTCACAATGCTGCAGCCCGCAGCACATCAAGAGCCCATGTTAGGAAGGCACCTTGGTATCCACCCCCTCCACGACTGACGACTCCCATGCTTATTGGGGCTTTGTTGCCGTGGCAGCGTCTCATTATGTAAATGATGTCTCACTGATGAGAAGGAGGCAGGCGCAGCCGTGATGTTCACTGCTCCAGACTGTGTAAAACTGGCTTCAGGGACCAGTGAAGGATCGTTGCTATATTTAGCAGTCATCTTAACAATGTCTTTATTCCCCATTCTTTCTCACATCCTCGAAACAGAAAGCCCCTCACATTTAACACTTGCTTTATCATTCTCACACAGTGAGTACTAAAATATATCTGAAATTAACCCACAAGCGCATATAAAAGCACACGCCCACATTTCATTTGAGAGGTTGACATTTATTACTGAATTTACTGTGATTTTAACCATCCACCATTTTATGTGAATTTTCTTTTATCTTCTTTTCTCTTTTGAATATTTCACTCCAAATGTATTAACCTTCCATCCTCTGTCCTCATCAATGCTGAATGAATGAGCTTTATCTGAGGAATGGTACGAGTAGCTTTCTGCTATATATCATCGTTCATATTTCAGCTCAAGAGAAGCCAATACTAAGTGCCCCAGTCAATCCAGACATTAAACATGGCCGAAAGATGTAAATCTATAGGCTACATATACTGTATATGACTTTAAAGTTAGTGCAGTTATTTATTTTGTCCCCTTCACAGCATCTATGTACTATTCATAATCATCTTTCAGATGTCTAATGTCCATCTTCATTAGCAATCTAACACACACCTATGTTTAGTCTGTGTTGACCCCTCCTACCCGTCAGTCAAGACACCTGGAAGCTAAAACCAATACAGTCTTATTTCCTGTATCCTCAACCTTTACTCTGGAGACTGAAAGAGCTATTTTGAGTAGGTGACGGAGATCAATATGGTCAATAGTATAAACCACCGGAGTGCATGCAGCATAATGAAGGTAGCGGGGGTCAGTCAAGGCCTTAAATAATGAGCAATGACTCAAATTGCTTACTCTTCCTCAGGCTTCCAACTACATCTTCTCATCCACCCAAGTCATTGGCTGGTTGCACTGCACCGCTAAACCCTATCTCTTATAATAATTACTTTAATGCAACTATTTGGCACTAGCAACGACATTTTTGGGAAAGCTTAAAGGTCCAATATGTAATATATTTACTGTACTATAACCCTAACCCTAACCCCAATGCGTCATCAGATATTAAGGAAACATGCTAAGTTTAAATACTACTTTTCTGACAACAATGCTAATGCCAGTATTTTCTCCTTTTGAAATTTCCGTTCCGTGACGGAATTTCTGTTTGTGTTGCCAGATATACCTTTAACAACGTAAACCCAGAGCACTACAGCTGTAGTACAGCCATGAAAGCAGCAAACAAATGAACGGGATTAACAGAGATAGATTATACCCGACCTAAAAAAAAACTGGCATGTTTCTAACAGTTGCGTGACCAGAGACGTTACAAACCCCGGTAAATATTGGAGATGTATTTGAAAGATGGAGACAGCTTGGAGCCCAAAAGCACTCAAGAGTTGGCTAATTTCCTCCTGAACTGGTAAGCTTTAGCTTCAAGCTAATTTATCACAAATACAAGGGATGGGCATTTTATGTCATTTGAACATTTCTATACTCACATTAAATTATATAGCTTGAGTACCCGAGTTGGTTGCTCGCAAAAACAAATAGAGACACAGCCACTAAAGTGATCCCGACTGGTCCTGGCTAACACCGCCATGCTAAACCTGCTAATGTTGTTTACAACATGTAGGCTGTAACTGTGAGTTATTTTAAGCCAAGAGAGGGGGGCTGTAAATCGGGAAGAGAGTACAGTGAGTTTGCAGTGTGTTTAGCGATTGTTCCGTAATTCTAACAGTACAGATCAATTTTTGTGACACGACTGAAGCGTGGTGTCGCGACGTCATACATCCACGGTTGATGCTCCACGCCCTTGACCAGCAGCTGATTGGATGAACGCATCACGTGGGTCTGTCTACTCCCGAATTTCAAAACGACCATCATGGCGGCTCGTTGAGAATACGATCTCGTATTTTACCGAAACGTGTTTAAATTTTTTAATTTTAAGCGAGAAATAGGCCATACAGTTGCTGAATCTGTCTTCATTTCAGATCCACGAAGGTCAGTTTGAAAGATTTTCATCTACTTCTATTGGGTAGTCGCGTTCAACGGATTAATTTGCATACAGATGGGCATCGGCCAGCTTTTTGGACGCGCAGCAGTTTTTCAAATGCAGCGGCGGCTTCCCGGGATGCTTTGCGGGCGCGTTAAAGTCGCTTGACGTCACCCATAGGAGTAAAGTGGAGCGCGGCGCAACAGAAGCGTTGCACGGCCATGTGGATCCACACCGTAAGACAATAGAGTGCATTCAGTCGGGTGGATAGGATGGCAAGGTAGTGTTATTTTTAGTGGTTCCTACCGTAATTCTAAGCCTAGGAAGTGTGTCTGTCCGTCGGGTGGCGAGGTCGGCGAGGTTGTTGTTTTTTTAGCGGTTCCTACCATAATTCTAAGCCAAAAAAGTGTGTCTGTCAGTTGGGTACAGAGCTCCGCGTGAGCACGGGCTTCTATGACTGTCAATATAGCCAGCATCTAACGTGAGCTACTCTGCTGTGCAGCAAAGTAATGTCTGGCTATGTCAGACAAGCATCTAGCAACATTGTTGTGGATTCTCCTTCAGCGCGCTTTGGAGGAGGGTCTGGCAAGGCGAGACTATGGATGCTGCGGTCTCAGCCTGGCAACCTCCGTGAACTTCGAGTCTGGGGATGAGGGGGCGCGGGAGACGACTCTTTCTAGTATTTTGAATTTGTACTGCAGTAAATAATTTAAACACTAGCTGACAGTATTACATATTGCACCTTTAATGTCGCTGCAAATGTTTACTGTAAGTGTTTTTCTGTTGGTTATTCCTTCAAATTTTGCATGTTGGCAAGGTTGAGTTTTGGCAACAAAAATCATTTGGTAAAGTTTGGAAAAGGATTGTGGTCCTAGTTAAAACACTAAAAAACAAACATTTCTGGCCAACATTTGTCATACAAAATAGTTGCATATGAATTTATTTTACTGCAATAAAAGATTTTGTCTAGAAGTGCTGATAATGAGTCCAAGCCATTCCAGTTTATATAAAATATATGTGACAACTGAATAGCTCTGCTTTATGAAAATATAGTTTGCTTATCTTTAACGGTTTCTAAAATAAACATGACCTGCAACACAAACACAATACCCAAATTCAAATGCAGTTTTAGCTAACAGTAGCCATTTGGGGACATGTTGCACCGACAGAATGTCATTAAAATAAATGCAAAACAATTATATCTTTCAACCTGAACCTGCTCTGCTCATTCCTTACTGTCAGTGTGGGCTTAACTGCAACTGCTGGTGCCTATTTTGTTCATGCTGCCACACACTTTCTCGCACAAGTCTGTGTTAAGGAACACTTTCCAGGGTTTTAAAAATCACAGTTGACACTTGGCATACCCAGAACGCTGTAGGTTACAACAAACAATGAATCAGGCTTCAAAAAGCCACTACCAGCCTGTTAAAAAAATACCTTCATCAGGTCAGCTCAGGACTTCCTCTTTGCTTTCTACACTGATAGTTCTCCTCATAGGCAGTGAGACCTGCTGAGGTGGAACACTGATGCAAGCGGATGTGACTGGCTGGTGAAATGAGCTGCAGGATTGGGGAAGAGCACAAAGCGGGTAATCCTGTTAACTATTCTCTGCATGTGTGCAGAGGAGATGGTTGTTTGCTGTTCTGGTGTCTTCCTGGTGATTCATCACTACAGTGAGTACAGCCTTGCTCAAAGTTAAGAGACTGCCAATCACTAATCTGCATTCTGCTCAAACCCGAGGCAATCATTTGCCCTTACCATCAGCACTACAGAGGCCTTCTGGCCAGTTAGACACTGTAGCCTGTAGCTCCTGTTTATTACCACTGGTCCAGCCTTATCGCCTCCCTTTCTTACCTCGACTTAATCCCCGTTATAATTTTCACCAACTTTAATTAGTTCATGTCCAGAGCAACTATTAATCCTGAGCATGATTTAAAATATAGAATCCAGCCGGCTATAAAACCTTTGTACACTACATGATTTTGACACTCTGACCAGAAAATGCCCCTCTCTTCAATCTTTAACTCAACACTATGGTGCTTCCAACAAGTCCTCCAAACCATACGGCCAAGGGAACTAAAATAAAATAAAAATCTGCCTGCCTTTATGGGAATTTAACATAGGGGTGTACTCACTTTTGTTGCCAGCAGTTTAGACATTAATGGCTGTGTGTTGAGTTATTTTGAAGGGACAGCACATTTACACTGTTATACAAGCTGTACACTTAATACTTTACATTGTAGCAAAGTGTAATTTCTTCAGTGTTGTCCCATTAAAAGATATAATGAAATATTTACTAAAATGTGAGGGGTGTACTCACTTTTGTGAGATACTGTAGGTTGTTTATTCCTACCCTCTAATACGACCCACAGGAGTGTTTCATAAATTAGCGCCCCTGTGGGTGGCAGAAAATAGGAACCACAGGAGTGTTTTCCGTCTTCATATCTAAACCAGAGAACGTAACAGTCGTGGTTTTAAACACGTCGTTTACGTTGTGAAACGGTCGCAGTTTGGTTATGTTTAGGCATCAAAACTATTTCAAGTTTAGAAAAAGATTGTGGTTTGGGTTGAAATCAGTGGTAACTTCACTTCCAGTTACGTGTGTGACGCAAAACGTGACATACTCCTTAAGCGGAATTTGGCACTCTCATAATTCATAACCTCACTTTCGGCTTTGCATTCGTCATAATTACTATAGCCACTAGAGAGCGCTGCTACTATAAACGTGAATATGAGTCATAATTGCTGCTTGAACAAACAACTTATGTGGTCGCTTTCCAGGGGAGGACAGTCTTGGTGCTTCAGTCCCACCAGGCTCTATGTCGGTGGTTTTGATGATGGAAACTCTTGGCTTCTACAGTGTCCCTTGTATACTGTAACTGCTTCTCTGACCTCTCTGTGCCCTCAAAACCTCCAATAGCTATTCCGTTTGGGTTTCACTTCTATTTTTTGGAAATATGTTTTGCAAAAAATATTATTCAAGTCTGAAGCAAACATGATGAAATGTTCTTGAAGGACTTGACAGAACAGTTACAAAAATAACCACTTGAAGTTTTTCAGACCTTCAGTGGTGCCTTATTCTGTTTGGAGATAAGTGAAAAAGACATCTGTGGAATTTAGCTCCAGTAATGCATGTGTGCACATAATGTACACAATGTGAAAGTGAGCACAGGGTGGTGTGAAGGCTTACAGACAAATGAGTCAGTGCTGCCACATGCTCAGATGAACAGATGAGCTTTCCTTCATCTCAGATAGGCTAAAAGCATTTGATCAGCAGTGAGCCCATTAGCAATGAGAGTTGGGTTGCCACACGCCTGGCAAAGGTATTCAGTTGCCATTTGTCATCTCCTGTATATAACGAGCGCAAGAAAGGAAACTAGACAGTGTCATTAAAGTGTGATCTCTTCAGAGCAGCAGTGGAAAGCAGACTACATAAAGATACACTGAAGGACCATTTTCTGCTGATGCTATCTTTGTCCAATTTAGCAGATAATTCACTGAAAAAAACTGTCCTCCGCTTCCTCGTCCCTGCACCAGATAAAGACTCAAATCTCAACTTGGCTTTTAGGTAGCACTAATAGGATAGGGTTAAGTCTCATATAGCTGATGTCAGTGTAAAGCCTTATGTGACATAGTTTTGAATATGCAGTGAAAAAAAACTAAAAAATTGTCAGCGTTCTGGCCCTGTGGAGAGACATCATTTATTGTTATCCGGGCAGTTTGACACACACAACCACAATTACTGGGGATTATTTTTAGATGGGATTAACTACTGTGGCATAGAGTGCATTTCTGAAAGTGAAATTGCAGTAATCCAAAATTCACAGGTAGTAGTCGATGCCACACCTATTTGTCAGAGCACCATTATTTAGATGAAATAATTCAAGTGTAGAAAAATTACATTATCATCATAAGCAATGTTCAACATCTTGGGGTAGAGGAAAATCTGAGGCAGGAAATGATATGTATTACAGTGCCAAGTCAGTGTTTTGCTGCAATAAAATCCACTTCAACACTGAACACTTAGTCTATGAAACTTATTGTTGACAGAAAATCTTGCATACAAAGAATTCTAAAATATGTTTTGTGCATCAATTTTCAGTTTTGGCATGCTATTAATGTCCAGTGTCACTACACACTTTATAAATGGCTGGTGTGTGAGATTACACTAACACAAAACCACGTATGTTGCTGTGTCTGTGTGTATTCCCGTGTTTGCGAAAGAGCAGTGAGATTTAGCGGAGAGGCAGATGTTTTAACATTCATGACCATTTTGGTAACAAGGATTAAAACCCTTCAGTCCCTCTGAGTGTCAATATTTAGAGAGGAAGCCAGATGACATGAGCAACTTAATGTCTACCAAGAGGAGTATTACCACATCAAAAAATGACAAGAATAAAAAAGATGACTGAGACAGTGACATGTTTCCACTGGTTCTGCGGCCTGGTAAATTAAAACCGGAGGCAGGCACGTCCCAGTAGGCACTGAGGGGATGGCTCACAAAGCCATTCACCTCAGAAGACATGCAGCTCTGTGGATTACTAGCAGCAAGCTGACTAATGCACCAGAACAGTCAGGTATTTAGAGATTTTAAGGGCAGTGCACTTCTGGCAGTGATGACGTAAGACAGAGCATGATTTCTCATTTCAAAGTCAAAAGAAATTAATAGGATGGTAACATGTTGGTAGATATATTTCACCACTAATTGATCAATAACTGACCACTTCAATCTCAGTATGCTAACCGACGATGTGGTTGGCATACTTAAAAAGGACACACCTTTCTTTTCAAATAAACAAATCAGAAACCAAAGCACCAGTCACAGGGCACCGTGTGTCACTCAGAAACCTAAACTGACAGAGGAATTAAAGAGAGGGGCTCTCAACATTCCCAAACAGCGATCAGCTTGCGAGTCAGTGATGAAGAGTGGCAGATCTCTGATGCGAGGAGAACCAGTATCCTCCGGGCAGTGTGGCCGGACCTGCGTCAGTACCAGGAAAGCATCCGACAGGCAACAACTTCACCACCCTGACACTTCCAGGAGAACATGTCCTCACAAACCCCAGTGATTGATTTCATGTGACAAAATGTTTTTCTTGAGTTTAACATATATTGTTATAGAAATGACTTATACTGTAATTGGGTACTTTAACTTTTAATTTACTTTTTGAAGTATTTTTTTTTTGAATTGCATGCTTTTGGTTAGATTTTTATTTCAAGCTTGTTTCTGGGTCAAATCTACACCTTAAGCGACCGAGGACATCCATGTTTTTAATTTGTGCTTCGACAGCTTTTGCTTTGAGAAATGGTTATATACTGTACTGTGTTAAGATAGTTGTTGTTAGCCTGGTTGACACCAGACCCTTCTCAGTTGTAACTGAGAGTGGGTCTGGGCAAGCTTCATTCACAGCCCATTTCCAAAGGGGCGTCACCAACGGAAGCCGCTCAAATGCCTCTGGGTGCAATTGGATAGTCCTTCAACCAATCAGACCAACGATCCGGGTGACGTAGCTGCGACAGCGGCATCAACGGGTTGCTGCCCTTCGGTGGCCGTCATGTTGAATGTAAACAAAAAGCTGCTTGCTGTCGCTGCGCTATCGTCATCATGTAAAGCCCGCCTCAATGGTTGTGATTGGTGCCACGATTTGGAAAAATTGGAAATGGGCTCGAATGGGCTCTTGGCCAGACTGACTTGCAGAGCAAATCTCAAATTTGCCGGAAGTTTGTCAGGGTTTTCCCAGGCTAAATTGTTGTGACAAATGGTAATCCTAAAAGTTCACTATTTAGATTGTACAGTCACTAAGAAGGATATAAATGGGAAAAGCCTGAATTTTGTAATAATATCTTTGAGAAAAAAAAAAAATTTAAGCTGACCCTGTCGAAAAGCAGGAAATCCTGTGAGCTTGCTTGTCAACGTCTGCACTGTGGGATGTGTACATTGACTGCTGGTCACAGCTAAGACCAGAGACTTGGTAACCTTTGCCTTCCAATGAATTTTAATATTATACAGATATATTTCACACCAGGAACTTTACATCTACTCAACAAAAATTCCAGCAAAGTTCTATTACCACCACTGCAGATATCAGTGAGAGATGACAACTTAAGAGGACAGTGCAGATATTTACTAACATCTGAAACAATGTCATAATTATACAATGGCCAAATTCTTCCTTTGACCAAATGCTATTCAAAGGGGCTTCTCTGAGATCCAGCCATTACAGCTAAAGATTTTATCAACACTGTGGACGGCGCGTGGTTTGCCGATGAGATTAGAGCAGGTGTCAGTGTTGTAGAGGACTGAGCTGCCTGCATTGTGATTAATGAAGCAGCTTCGAACTCCTCTCCGGGCATCTATTGATTCAGTTCTGTGGCTGGCCTCGTGCTGAATTAATCTGCCTGCAAATATGCAAGACTTGTGCCTTCTGCTCGGCTCGGCCCTGCAATTTGAGGCGGACATGAATCCGCTGGCTGACACTGACACCCAATAGTGGAGTCTATCAATGCACTGGGATGAAGTGTGAGGAGGGTGACAGAAGTGCAGACAAAGTTCTTTCCTCACACAAATGTGGCATTTATGAACTGTCTGCAAGAAATGCATACGGTTGGCTTTCTTAAACCTGAACATGTAAAATGTGATGGTGACTATTAGATGAGATTGTATATTGTCAGTAGGCCAAACAATGCGGACATGTCTGCATAATCTATGCACAGTACATCAACTGGTATAAGCAAGAGTTCATCTAGCTGAGTTTTCTGGAAAGTTGTAAAGCTGAGAGAGTGTGTACGTCATGCTTTGACACATCACTTTTGTCTGCACAGCTTAGCTTCACAAGGACAGGGGGAAACTAACACAACGTGATTCGCTGGTGTTGATATTAGAGCTCCGCTGCACACCACCTCCCTCTACCCCACCATGTCTGTCTCTGCATACGTGAGGTTTTCACATGTGCTGCTACAGGATGAACTATATTCTTTTCACAGAGGAAAGAGGAACTGATTGCTGTCAAAAAACTGAACTGAGAAAATTGAATTTTGTCCTAAGCTACACAGTATTGATAGCCTGTCAGTTTTTTATATGATTACAATTGGGACCATTATAGAAAATATATAATTTCAATATAATTTATTTGGAGACAAGTAACTCCTGAGAGTTTTCTTCCATCAAACTGATTTCTATAATGCTTGTGCCGATCAACTTTTTCAATAAATTCTTGTGTCAAATAACTTTTTCAGTCATTCAATCAGAGATCTGCTGAAGTTATGGATTTGGCTATGTTGAATCAGTAATCTGCTGTAGTTGGGTGTACATGTTCAAAGAGCTTGATATGGGGTAAATGAAACTGAAAGCCTCATAAACAAGTAGAAACAAAGCTAATATAATAATGATTACATTACATTCATGTGTATTTTTAGCAGCCTGGTAAGTTAGCAGAGATAGCTGAGACATTCTGGAACAAGATTCCAAAATGATGAGAGGAAATGGGGATATCAATTCAGTCCTGAATAAGCAGAGCAGTCAGGAGCTTCTGTCGGCCAACAGCTTGCAAGAAAAAAAGCTGTGGAGATGGCAGGTGGTTTCAGCTTTAATAGACTGTTAGGACCCTAAAATAATTTTTGGGACAGGTGGTTGCCAACATTGGCAGGGTCTGTACTGATTTCCCCTCTGTGCAATTCCCTGCTTTTGTGCCGTTCAAGTCTCTGATGGAGGGCAGCTGGCACCAAGTGACCCTCTCAATGATGCAGATAATGAACTGCAGTTTTTTTTGGAAGGCAGCAGAGCCACACCAGCTTTTAGATTTGTGCTGTGCATCTATAAAACTAGACTGTGCTTTTCTGAACATTCTTGGTTAAGGTGAAAGATGTTTTTTTTTGTTTTTTTCTCTTATCTGAGAGTTCGGTGACTGTGCCCTAGGGCTTAAATGAGTCAGCCGTTCACACATGCCATTGATTTTCAGCGGGACATGAGAGGGAAAGTTGCTGTGGAGGTTAAACTTAAAATCAATACTTTAGAGCATATTTTGCACACTGTATTGTCAGCACAACATGCCGGGCTATCTCTATCCTGTAACTGGTGTTTTGTTTGTTTTGTTTTAGCTTCATAAGTTAGTTTTGTTACATGCATTTGCCGGGCACAACGTACAAAAAAACATGAATCATATACAAAGAAAAGGGATGCTCTGTACCAGATTAAGCTATTATTAGCTCTGCAGTCCCAGGGCAGGAACATCTAAAAAAAGTATTTTTCAAAATGATCAGGATAGATGAGACAAAATAATTGTTGTCATCTCTAAAATTGAGAAGTTTGATGGAGGTTCTTGTAGATGAACAGGAAATGCATCATCATTGGCATAAAAAGGAAGATATACATCAAACACTAAGGCCTATTATGTAATGTATGATATACGTAGCTGAAAAAAATGTTTTAGGTACTTTATTTTTGTTCAGGCTGTATAGGTGGATCATATATAGTCCTACTGAGTGTGACTTAGTGCAGTCTCTTTATATTGTAGCCTATGATAGGGTAATATTCATATCACAATAGTTTATTACACATTAATAATTGGTCTCTAAGTTGCTAGTATTTTTCAAAGGATAATAACTCACACTGCTATGAATGAAATAAATCTGAACAACAACTGAAGGAAAGTTTGTGCGCACAGACTATGTTTAGTGTAGTGCCACCACCATTACTGTATGTACCATTTATAGTAACATCAACAGGCCCACGTCCTCACTTGTTGCAGTGCTGCCAAAATAAACCAATTAGGTTTATTGATTTGACAACAATATACTGGAATTGCTATACTGTAAATAAACAGGAAGGCTGCAAACGGGCAAGCTGCCACAGTGTAGTGCAGGTTATTATAGTGCACTCAAGTAAACCATGATTATGCATTGACCATAGAAATATCTTCAGGTTATAGAAAGTCATGATTCAGGCAAGGCTAAAACGACAATGCAGTCTGATTGTTAGGCTATATATCTTGAAATACATTAACTGACGCAATAAAACTGCGTAATTTTTAACACCATGTATTCATTTATTATTATAAATAGAAAAACGAGCACCAAGACAAAGGCGCAGTAATGTGTGTGCCGGTGCGTAAAGTGTCGTGCACATCCCTGGTGTAGATGGAGCGGTTACAGTGGTTAGTTCTGCCAGGTACCTCTGGCAACCCTGTCTCCACTCCGTGTCCATAGCAATGGATAAGCAGTTTACTTCCCTTTTCGTCCCTGAGAGGAGAGATGATTTTTTACACCATAAGTCATAAGCTCAGGGCTACGAGACCGAAAAGGCTCTGCGCTTCATGGTTCTACAGATGTGATGAGAAGGTGTGGATATCACTCTGCAGATATAAGGTGCGAGCCAGAAACACAAAGGTACATTTCAACATGATGCCAGTGACACAATGCGACGTCACTGTCATCATTTAAACGTGATCATGTTTACT
Organism: Perca fluviatilis; assembly: GCF_010015445.1. Lineage (NCBI taxonomy): Eukaryota > Metazoa > Chordata > Actinopteri > Perciformes > Percidae > Perca > Perca fluviatilis. Next base: position 24,104,672 of record NC_053121.1, on the reverse strand, counting down.
TTGAATGTAAACATAATTTCTTATGCTCAGGCTGTGACACTAGCATACTGCTCTGCAACAACACTGGTTCTTCGCTTTGCCCAATTGCCTCTGTCGTTGACGATCACCAAGTCAATGCAAGTAAAGCATGTGATCTCAAAGCAACACATCGTGCAGCATGTAGGCCTACAGATCGCAAACAGCATGGATCCACATGCACCGTGCTGGGAACGGCTCGCCATCCAGTGGCTGCTATTGTTTTCAGTCTAACCTGAATGGGTGATTGGAGCAACATGTAGGGATAAATGGGTGCATGGTCGCGTTACAACCTGTGATTTTGGGGCAAAGCAGTCTGTGCAAGGCAAGGCTCGCGTCTTACCCTTGGAAGCATCCTTGTCTTCTTTGGGCTTCGCCACTTTGCCGCTCATAGATCCCAGTTTGGATGTGTAATTCCCAATTTAGACAAGAATCGCAATCCTTTTAATTGCTGACTGTCCTCAACGAAGTCCTCACCACAGGTTGCAGGTGCTGAGATAAGGGTTCTGTGAAGAGAGAAATATTCATCAGAAATGTTTCTTTAATAACACGGTAACAGCAGCGTTTGGTGTTGAAGCAGGGCCAAATAACGAGACAATAGACCGTGGGAGATACGGCAATTCGATATCAGTGGAAACATCCAACTATTGATGATCTCCAAACACACTCACACGACAAAGAGGCCATATGGTTTCAATAAACACCAAGAATCAGCCTGCTGATCTTTGCACAGTCTTCCCAGCGTCTTAAAACCATGCTTTAACCTACCTTATCTCCTCCACGTTTCCTGCTACATCAATGCACATTTGATGAAAGGAAATGCTCCCACCGTGAATCCCGTTATGTTGCATACAAAAAAATCACGACCTGCTTTACTGTGACAAAGGAGAGGAGCAAAAAAAGCTGAGAAATGGAGCGCAGTTTATTTTTTTTTTTCTTCCCCCACAGATCTTAAATCAATATTCAAAAGAAAAAATAGAGGTCAAAGCACTCAATCGTCCTATGTGTAAGCAAACGGGGGGAGATATGTCATCCAGTGCAGCTTGAGCGACCAGGTTTCCTTGTCTGAGGCTTTCCCTACTGACGAGCTCTGCTCCTCTAAACGCTCGGCAGGCAGGATCAACAGGATACACAACGTGAGAGCGCTCCCCCCGTTACAGCGCCTATTCACACCGTGGACGTTTGTTTTGTTTTCTTTCTTCTTTTTTTTTTTACTTCAGTAGCACCGCTGAGATGAAAACGAGCCCCATCCGTAAAGGCAGTCAGTGTGTGAGCTGTGTTCTCGGTGTGGTGAAGAATTAAAGCAGGAGGTTGTGCTGCATGGTGCACACCATCTTGCTGTTGCTCTCAATCAGTTGCCTTTGCAGAGCTATGCGTCATCCCATTCAATGAGGCTACAGCTCGCGCACGTAGGCTCCCTCTTCTATGATCTGAGGTGTTTTCTTCGACTTTATAAAATGCATGAGATGCCATTTGCAACAAACTGCTCGCTGGAGACTATATCATAGCAATCAGAAGCTAAATAAATAATAATACATTTATATTTTCAGACCGGGGAATTAAAATGTTTAAACAGGGGAACTTGCCAAAATTGCATTAAAAACTAAATAGTTCAGTAAAATGTTCCGCAATATGATATAGACTATTATTATGTTATGTTAAACAAGATCACCTTAATCGCTGCAACTAGATAAAAAACCAAACCATGTTGTGAAAATGACAACTTGTTTTTTGTTTGAGTAAGGAAAAAGCACACTTAGCAGGTGCTGAAAAGTTTTACTGACAATGTGGGACAGCAGATAGGGTTTCCATCTTAACATCTTGTTAACTTCATTTTGTAAACATAATATTGAGCCCTTTTTCTCTAACACCAAATAAAATACATGGAATTAGGTGGCACAATTTAGATTGGTTTTAAATTAAATCATCAAATGTCATAACAGAACAGAGGAATCTACTTGTGCATGTTTCAAAAAGCTGACACCTGTTTAAGCCTAATAAAAAATAAGATGCAAAATGTGTAGGTTCTCCCATCCTTTTTTCATTTTGTCAAGAAAAAAAAATTAAAGAGGGGTTCAAGTAGGTGTGTAACAGAAAGTAGCACATCATATCCTCCTTTTGGAAACCTTGACTTAACCTTTAGGCTTTTAATTGTGAAATGTATTCTGTACAGCATGTAGGTGTAGTGTATTTGATTTTAAAGCTTGTGGGGTCCTTACCTTCAAAATCTGTACAGCTGAAAGCCTAAAAGTCGCACCTCATCCTCCTCTTGGATTTGCATTAAACTGTCCAGTTCCAAATGGTGAGTAAGCGACACTTACAGACAAAAATCCAAATAGTTTTTAAGCCTCTTAATCCACTTTTAGGGTAACTATAATAATTATAATTCTAAGTATTCATTTTATCAGCTGTCATTCAGAAGTCCCAGTCCAATTTTTGCAGGCTTTATGTCACATCTCTTGGTCCTGCAGGTCTGTTAGCACTCAGGGGCAGCAGAGGAAAAAGACCTGCCGGTTGAGGGTTACAAGATCTATATAGTTGCTATTTTTAGAAGAAACAGGACCCCTTTTAAACTTTCTTCACATGCACAAATCATCCTGAGACGTCTAAAGTTTCAATGAGTGGCTCTGCCTCAAATGGTCAAATGATTTAAAAAAGTTCAGTCATATTATTTATTTCTCTATGGTTATTGAGACAAATTAAAATCAAGTTAAGCTAACTGTAATGCCAGCAGGCTTCCACTACTTCTCGTCATTTTATATTGTTGCATTGTGACTGTTTCTGTCATACTGTAAGCAGCAAGCTACACTATTAGAATCATTGACTGAATGCATAAAGTTGTATGGATCTAGAATTTTAAATTGAACATGCTTCAAGCACATACAGACTGGTTATTACTCATTAAAAGTTCACAACATGGCATATGGTATTTTACAGTACATATACATTTTGTTAAGTATCTTTGCATTATCTTTGTTTCTTTATATAGCTTAATAGATAACAGTCTTCAGTCTCTGGTTGTACACTCATGGAGTAGTTCACCTGTCCTTTGCATTTGTATGACCCTTGACTATTCCTGACAGATGTTATACTTGTCCTGGTGGTTATTGCCATTATTCCTTTATGGAGACAGCTGAGTCCTTGTCCATGTGCCTCTTTATTGTTTTTAAATCATAATTTAAAGCTTACTTACAACTTTCAGTCCTCAGAAAATTTATTGATTTATTCCTTTTTCTTAAATCTTGAGATCTGACTGCTCATTAGGGTTCACTGGCAGTGAGTGGGTGCAGGATCTTATTTATGATAGTGGCTACCTTAGCACCAGACCAGAATCACGAAGACTGTGAATCGATAGGAGCTGACCATCTAGTAGCAGAGGGGTCAAGGAAGTGAAATTGGGGTTGGGGGAAGGGTGAGGGGAACAATACGAGTGAGTGATTGCATACTTCCTTAGCCTACCAAAACTAGCATCATCACACATACACACAACACACAACACTTGCAAATCATAAACACATTACATGAGCAAATAGCCCCATCTCAAGGAACAATTTTATTGATTTGATATGAAAATATGAATGAATGAATTAATAATTTCATTATTATTATTAATTTTATATAATACATTTTCATGTCATGGGACCTTTAAAACAGCATGAATGTCATTAGTCCACGGAAAGTTGTGTGCTTTGGCCCAGAGAAACACCTTTTTATTAGTCCAATTATCTGACATATTAAGCAAACAATTCCACAGCCTTATCATTTCACATTTTCTCCTTATTGAACCAGAAATCCAACCCATATAATCATTAACAGCCCAAATAGGAGCAAACTTAAAACTCTTTAAAGGTCCCATGGCATGAAAATTTCACTTTATGAGGTTTTTTAATATTAATATTCGTGGTGGTCCCCCAGTGGCTAGAAATGGCGATAGGTGTAAACCAAGCCCTGGGTATCCTACTCTGCCTTTGAGAAAATGAAAGCTCAGATGGGCCGATCTGGAATCTTGCTCCTTATGAGGTCATAAGGAGCAAGGTTACCTCCCCTTTCTCTGCTTTGCCCGCCCAGAGAATTTGGCCCACCCATGAGAAAGAGAAATCATGGCTTTCAAACGAGCAAAGTGGCAGTTGGTCAAGGCCACACCCCCATCCTCCACCTCAATAGCTACAGACACAGAAATGGCACATATTAAGGAAAGCTCATTGTGGGACTGGCTCTAGTGGCTGTAATTCTGCACCAAGGCTGAATTTTGGTGAAGAGACTTCAGATACAGTATTAGGGGACCACTAAGGCCTATATAAAAGAATCCAAAGAGCACCATGCCATGGGACCTTTAAGTTTGTTAACAACAGACCCCAATGCTCTTCCAGCTGAATCGGCAATGGTTTTAATACCAGCTTCAAATATCTTCTTTTCAAAATATCTTCTTTTCATCGTTATGCTTGAGATGATTAGTAAGAGAGTAATATCATCATAAGGCTCCAGGAGTTCTGGTGACTTCTAACCTTACCTAATGAGTTATACGGAAGTGTGGTAATGAGGTAGATATCTGACTCACTAGCAGGGTATGTGCATGTTGGGAATGAGGTATAGAGAGCAGAGCGAGGGTTAGAGAGAGTGTAAATGTCAGTGGGTTGTGTTCCCACTGTGTCCATGGCCTGAGCCCCCTTTGACCTTTCCAGCTGGGCATTGCTGTACAGGTTTACACCCTCCCCCCTCCCTCCCCCCCCAGCCTGTTTAAAGCAAAGCCTTGCAGCCCGGTTGGTACAGCACAAACAAACTCCTGACTCACACTCTGTCACCTCTAATATCACATCACTGGCTGTGTCTGCCAATGCCACAGAATAACTCTAAATCACTTCTGTTTGTCTGCTGATTGCAGGATTTCTGCTAGAAAATGCACCATCACCTCATGAAACATTTATGAGAGCCATGCTACTGTAAGTAATGTTTTTTTCTCCACGCTACATGTTCATGTAAATTCCACAAAGATTATATTATTACTATTGCAAAACCTTTGGTCAAACCCTCTTGATTAGTGATAGGTGGATTTTTTTTGACAAGTTTTTCCAATGGCCCATGACATCTCTTTACCCAGATATGCTATTTTAAGGAAATTATGTACATAGAGCTGGAAGTGTACATTCCTAATGGAAGTCAGTTCAAAATCAATTTCCATTCGCATGGATAATAGCCATCAGTTGCATAGGATGACAGACTATCAGCCGACCAATAGTGAAGGAGCTGCTTGATTTGCAACATGGCCGGACTAAAAATCCAACCAAGATGATATTTTTGGAGGAGCCAGTATGACAGTCAGTCCTAAAAAATCGTTCTTTGGGACAGACGATTTGGTGTTGGAGGGAGATTAATGCTCCAATATCGTGCAGCAGTGTTACTCGTCTGCCACTGTTAGGTGTCAGCCTGATTCAAGCTCTCAGTGTGGTTGATAAGGTAATCAGGCTGGTGCTGATAACAGTGGATACAAACTGGAGGTCGAGGAGTGGTTGCAGAACTTGTGCCTGTATGTAATATGGGTGGGATTAATCACATTTACTCAACCCTCCTTACACCAAGCCATTTCTGAGCATTTTTTGCTCCTGTGACATTGTTTCTCATTGTTACTCACTGTCATCTGCCAGTCTTGCATCTCAAATTAACAAGCACAACCATGACCAGAAGCAGGAATAGCTCCTACATGTCTTTTGAGCAGAATAACACAGTTATTATGGTATAATAATATATATATATATATATATATATATATATATATATTTGTGTGTACCCTTGAGGAAATGTATGACCTGATTCAACTGCTTTTCGATTTTTTTGAAAAAATAAATTATCAAAGAAATTTACCTTGAGTTTTTCCTTTTTATTAGATATCTATATCTATATATATATAGATATATATATATATATATATATATATATATATATACATATACATACACTCACCTAAAGGATTATTAGGAACACCATACTAATACTGTGTTTGACCCTATCCTATAAATATGGGCCAACATTTCTAAAGAATGCTTCCAGCACCTTGTTGAATCAATGACCCAAAGCATTAAGGCAGTTCTGAAGACGAAAGGGATCCCCCACACCATTACACCCCCACCACCACCAGCCTGCACAGTGGTAACAAGGCATGACGGTCCATGTTCTCATTCTGTTTACGCCAAATTCTGACTCCTACCATCTGAATGTCTCAACAGAAATCGAGACTCATCAGACCAGGCAACATTTTTCCAGTCTTCAACTGTCCAGTTTTGGTGTGCTTGTGCAAATTATAGCCTCATTTTCCTATTTTTAGTGGAGATGAGTGGTACCTGGTGGGGTCTTCTGCTGGTGTAGCCCATCCGCCTCAAGGTTGTGTGTGTTGTGGCTTCATAAATGCTTTGCTGAATACCTCGGTTGTAACGAGTGGTTATTTGAGTCAAAGTTGATCTTCTATCAGCTTGAATCAGTCGGCCCATTCTCCTCTGATCTCTAGCATCAACAAGGCATTTTCGCCCACAGGACTGCAACATACTGGATGTTTTTCCTTTTTCAGACCATTCTTTGTAAACCCTAGAAATGGTTGTGAGTGAAAATCCCAGTAACTGAGCAGATTGTGAAATACTCAAACCAGCCCGTCTGGCACCAACAACCATGCAAAGCTCAAAGTTGCTTAGATCACCTTTCTTTCCCATTCTGATGTTCAGTTTGGAGATCAAGAGATTGTCTAGACCTGGACCACACTCCTAAATGCATTGGAAGTGGTTGCCATGTAATTGGTTGATTAGATAATTTAATTAATGTGAAATTTAACAGTTGTTCCTAATAATCCTTTAGGTGAGTGTAAATATATATATATATATATATATATATATATATATATATATATATATATATATATATATATATATATATATATATATGTAGGTAGCTTTGCTTTCACTTTTCAAGGGAAAAGTGGGGTGTTCTAAAACGTTTGACCAGTAGTGCATATATATACTGTAGGCTACATTACAGGGAAAATTAATTAATTAATTAAGTACTTTTACTCAAGTACTGTACTTAAGTACACATTTATGGTACTTGTACTTTATTTGAGTCTTTTCTTTTCTTTTCTTTTCATGCCACTTTCTACTTCTACTCCACTACATTTTCAGAGAGAAATATTGTACTTTTACTCCACCACATTCATCTGTCAGCTTTAGTTAGTAGTTTTGCATTGAGTACTTTTACCTTTAATACTTTAAGTACATTTTCCTGATGATACTTACATACTTTTACTTAAGTAACATTTCCAATGCAGGACTTTTACTCGTAACATAGTATTTTTACAGTGTGGTATTAGTACTTTTACTTAAGTAAAGGATGAGAAAACTTCTTCCACCACTGCTTAATCTGTGTGTAGTCCTTGTGCTGTGGTGTGCAGTCTCAGTTGTGGATTGGATGGATTTTTATCACATGGCTATGATTCACACCGTAAACAATATTGCTGTGTTTCTTTGTGTAAGGAGGGTTTTAATAGAGGAAACATGGAAACTATTAAAAAAAGATTTAATTTGCTTGTTCATACTTTGGAAGTTGTTATGAGGTTAAGAGGTTAAGATTATGCAGCATTATGCAGGAGAGGTCAGTGTCATATGTGTTGGGCATCAAGCAAAGCAAATAAAATATTCACATGTTGTCATCATAAGTGAGTATAATGAATATTAGCAGCAAATTCAGCATATTAAAAGCCAAGGATTGAAAATGAAAATGAAGACCACACAAGTGTCAATAGGTTCGCACATAAAGGTCAGAATGGGGTCAGCAAGTTCTAATCTAATCTAAAGAGGTCAAGGTTGAAAGGTGTGACAGGATGTAGTATTTCTGTCACGTCTCCCTATAACACTTCATAATTGACTTGGCTGCTCCCCAGATTGCACTTTTATATCCCTCATGTCACAGAGTATAGAGGGTATATTTCAGCTGTGGGACAAATGATCTACATGTGTTTGGTGCAGCTGACACTCTGCTACCTCTGGTGATGAAGTCCTCATAAGTCCACTGGCAGGTGAGTTATCAGCACCTGAAGCCTGTTTTACTATGTAAAGTTTGCAAAGTTGGAATGGATTATTTATTGTGAAAAATTATTTTGACCCATTTCCACCTCATTGGCTCTGTCCTATGTAGCTTTTTGCAAACTCATTTTTGACATTCAGCAGGAAAACAGTGAGCTTTGCGGGCACTTTCTGACCAGGAGGGATGGGAGCTCCACTTTTCATTAACGGTGGCTGAACATCCCCGAGCCGGCAGCGTCTGTCAGCTCGGCTGCATCACGGCTCACAGAACCAGGAGTGGACTTGAGCTCTCATTTCTAAAGGAAATGGGTTTCTGGGTCACTATTGCCAATGGCTAAGTACATTTACTTGTACAAACCCAGGCACTTGCTTTTTTTTAAGTCATCTTCATTTGTGATGGATGCATCCATAAATTATGCTTTTACAAATTTAGATAAACCTATGAACTAATTAGACCAACAACTACTGGGTCACTGACTCACTTACCTGGTTAAATAAGTTTAATATGGTGCCTTTTACTGCCATTTGAGTACTATGATTTTCAGTCAAGTTATTTCTTCTTATACTCGAGTAAAGGATTTGAGGAAGTGTTCCAGCTCATACAGGAAGTGATCATAATTAAAAAATCAACAAAATATGAAATTGTATATGCCAGAATAAAACATTTTCAACTACTGCCATTTGCAGTACAAACTTCAAATGCATCATTGGTTTAAATATGCTTTCTTTTTTAAGTTTTCCTGGCAGGATTTCATCTGAAAGGCACAGTTTATTTAAGACTATTGGACTATGGTTGTGTTGTGAGCCTGTAAATACAAACTCTACCTCTTAGTCCAATTGTTAAGATATCAGAGTGTTTGGCTATAGGTGCGGATGGATGTGGGCAAGTGGGGGGAATGGTTGTGAAGCATCAGGCCTTTAAATTACTGAAATGACTGTACTACTGTAATTAACAGAGCAAGACTCTATCAAATATCACATTAATGTCAATGACTTTATCTTGAGGAGGGGGTGATGGAGGGCAGCAGTGCTTTGTGGCCAACAGTGCTTCTTTTAACAGCTCACATCACAGGAGCTCCCTGTGGATATTACTGTACAAGCTGGCAAGACTGAAGTGTAGTAAGGAACGCCCAGTAACACAAGTGTGGATTCAGTCTTTGGATATCAAACGGATGTCACATTTCTCTTTATTTGCCAGCACAGTATAGCTCCCTGCCCAAAATAGAGTTCTTGGTTGTGGCCCCCAAGGCGCTGCTCTAGAAGGTTGGAGATCTCATCCTGATGTTGATGGGTGCATCTGCCCATCCTCTGAGGTCCGCAACCTTGGTGTAATCCTGGACTCCACCCTCTTTCCATACTCATATCAAATCCATCACCAAATCAGCCTTTTTTTCATCTCAAAAACATTTCCAGACTCCGGGCCTTTCACTCTCCGACTCCGTGGCAGAAACCCTCATTCATGCTTTCATAACCTCCCGTTTGGACTACTGCAATGGAGGCCTGACAGGGGTCCCCAGCAAAACCCTAGACAGGCTCCAGTATGTCCAAAACATTGCAGCCAGGGTCCTCACATACACCAAGACCTGGCAGCACATCACCCAAATCCTCATCCACCTTCACTGGCTCCAAATTAAGTCCCGCATCACATATAAAGTCCTCCTTCTCACCTACAAATCCCTACATGCCCTGGTCCCAAAGCACCTCTCCAACCTCCTCCATCCATACACCCAACCCCGAAACCTGCGGTCCTCAGACGCAGGCCTGCTCTCCATTCCCCACACCAGACTGTGTACCTTCGGAGACAGAGCCTTTAGTGTTGCAGCCCCATCCCTCTGGAACACCCTCCCTGCAGATATCCAAAATTCTACATCCCTGGACATATTTAAATAAACTCCTGAAACATCACCCGTTTACCACAGCCAACAACCTCCTTTAGCTTAGTCACAGTAATTCTGTAAAGTGGCATTGGGTTTCTTGAAAGGCACTATATAAATAAAAGTTATTATTATTATTATTATTATTATTATTATTATTAATGTTTCAATACTACTGAAGTAAACCATGTTCATGATAATAGTTTCAGAGATGTATATCAACAAGAAGAAAGTTCAACTTCCTTCTGAAAATGGCCGTAACCTAGACTGTTTTCAGACAGATTAAACACTTCTTGTTCCTGAGAGATGAGATACCAAATCATTCCAAGTCAGGGAACCTTAAAAGAATAGTTTCACATTTTGAGAATTACACTCATTCGCTTTTTTGCCAGTTACTGTAGATAAGAAGATCAATACCAATCTTATGTCTAAGAGTCGTATCGTCGTCTTCTCATCCACCTCGGCAAGAAAGTATTATTCACAAAATGTAAAACTATTCTTTTACTTTCTTTTCTGTGAGCTTCTGTTTTACATTTTTTTTACATACTGAGTGAATTTAATTACACCATCTCTCTACTGCATAATCTAATACCTAATAATATGTTTCCCAGTGAGTTTCTGTCCGTGTCTCATGAAGAGTTCACATAACAACATTTCACTAACCTGCACCTGGCGACATGCTGTACTCACTTTGGAAGCATCCACAATCTGCGATGAATCCAAAGTCTAACTGCTTATTAAGTCTTCAGTTCCTGTAATGTTCTCGACAGCAGCTCCTCTTTCTCAGACTGCCAGTGGCCGTATTATCCAAACTAGCTCAAAAAAGGTGATCATAAACTAGATAGACAGAGTGCTTGCATGTCACCAAGCAAATGTACAGATATCTTAGCTTAGCTATAAATAAGCCCACATGACAATTTTAACATTTACATGTAATGGCCTGAAGAAGCCCTGAGCTCAAGTCATCCCACCATAAAACCTGGAAGGAACGGCTGATCTAAATAAACTCCTTCCCTGTTGCCCCAAGATTTTTTCTTATCATTAACATTGCATCATTCAAATGTCACCATTTAAAAACTCTCCAACACTGTAATTAATTTACTTTTCACATTAAAAGCCCTGTTTGTCAACTTGAAAATGATCATTTTTATTTTGGGTAATGTGTTATCCTTTGGGGGTTATATTTAGATCATTGATTGTGCCTTTAAATATCACAAGATTGACTAGAAAGAATTAAATTATTACTGTTTATTTGTCGTTGGACAGACTTTCCCAAGTCACGCTGCTTTCGTTTGAGCTCTACAAACATTCTAACTCACAACTACAGAAGAAGGTTTTTGACACAGGAAAACAAGCCCTCTGCAAATGAGACTGTGTCCCTGGTGAAACACTGAGGTATGGGCTGCCTGCAGCCCAGAAAATACTGCGCGGTAACAATCAATAGCACTGAGCAAGCATCAAAGTTGTTATTATCTGCGAGGCCCTGACTTGATCCCCAACTATAGTGACTAATCTAATTGGAGCTGACACAGCCTCCCCAGATGTGCAGTGCTGACAAAGAAAGAGAGAAGAAATAGATGTCAGGGAGATCTTCATAAATCACTAGTCAGTCACAGACAATTTTACTTCCTTCTATCCATCCATGCATCCACACTGCTCATCTGTCCATCTCAACAGTCTTGTTAGCGTGCTCAGCTCACAAGTCATCACCTCAGTGCAAATAGCAAAAAACGTAGTTGCTATTTCCTAAGCCCAGGCACATGTCTGCTGTAGGCTGAGAGACTGTGTGGAAAGTATGCCATTGAGGTTACCAAGCCCACAGCCTCTCCACAAGGCTCAGAATTAGACTTACAGTTAGAAATATGACTCAACAAGGGCAGTGCAAGTGTGTGCATAGAGCAGTGTTTAGGACTATAGTTGCAATACCTATGAAAATCTTTACCCCAGAAAACTGTTCCACGCACTTTAACTACTTTACTTTGAAACTCATCCTGGCTAGAAATGACAGAGAAGCTCTTGTATTGAGCAGACAGTGTTAATTACTCAAGTGAATAAATTATTCAACCTCTGAACGATTCAATGAAATATAAATGCCTCCGGTCAATGGTTGCCAACACTCGATAAGACTTTGGACTCCCTCTGGGGGGATTTCATAACCAGTGATGGGTTGCATCTTATACGCCAGATCACAAAACGAGTTCAATCCTGAGCTGGTGCGCTGAATCAGTACAAGCTTCATATCACCCTTGACCACTGCATCATCATCTTTTTCTTTTTCTACACTGACTAAGTGTATTATTGTCTTGTGAGTCACAACAACTGCAGTTGTTTGCGCCCTACCCAGTTCAATAAAGGCCAAATGTTAAATATAGCCAAATTATTGAAAATATTTTGATTGAACTATTAATAGCCGCTTCACACAATGCTGTACGCAGTTTTTGGTTTATAATCTCATCCCCCATCTCTATTACTGTCTTGTTGTGTTAAGTTGAATGACTGAGGTGTATGTACCCCATCTTGTGGTGAAAACTCCAAAGTGCATTTTATCTGGACACAGAAGCTGGATTTATCATGAAAAGCATGACTTTAATTAGATGTAACTTCATAAGTTAATTTAGGTTAATTCATTCCACAACTATTATCAGACTAATACAAGCCCAATCTAAAAAATCAAAATATCTGCATAGATCACAATAATTCACATTGAAGAAGATATAAAGGGACAGCGTCAGAGTAACACATATTTAGGACATACAATGAAGAATAATTGAATGTATAAAACATTTTTACAAACTAAACCAAATAGTTACATGTATATTACAGATAGAGTGAGGATTTTAAGAAAGAAAAATAAATGGAAATATTGAATTCTGTGCAGTGCTTAGTTTGCTCAATGCGTTTTTTCTCTTATGTAAAGTTGTTAAAAAATAGAATATTGTGATATGATTAGTAAAAAAAACACAAATAGGACAACATTGTTTTGTGTGTGTATTTAAAAAATCACATTTGTTGAGTATAATGCTTTTAAAGCTTCTCATTGATACAAGCCTGAGTTCTTTATGTAAATAGGCAATCCAGTTGTGAGAACTAAATAGAAACAATTCATGTGTTTGGTTTATGGCTAGCGTTGTAATGAAATAAAGAATTTACACTGTAGACCACTGCACAACTGATTTGGTCTTTTCAGAATATGTTAAACTGTAGCTGATGGTTACTGGAGGGTGAAAACCGGACTGCTGAGATGTTATGCTATTTCACACCAGTTTTCAGACAGAGTCAGGATGTTTTTCTTTGAACAAACATTAAACTAATCGTGACATGTGCATGTCATGTGCAAACAGAGCTTTGTACTTTGGAGTGGTGTGTGTGTGTGTGTGTGTGTGTGTGTGTGTGTGTGTGTGTGTGTGTGTGTGTGTGTGTGTGTGTGTGTGTGTGTGTGTGTGTGTGTTGTGTGTGTGTGTGTGTGTGTGTGTGTGTGTGTCAGTGTGTTTTGTCAGTGTGTGTGTGTGTCAGTGTGTGTCAGGATACCACAGCTGTTTGAAATGGCACTAGTTTCTTTGTCTGGCTTCTGTTTGCTACTTTTGGACTTTCAGCTGGGCTATGGAGGTATTTTATGTTTCATCTTTATGATGCTCACAAATAATTTCTCTCTGACTTGAGGTTTATTTTAGTTGTGCAGTTTTACTTTTAGAGTGTTGTCGGTATATGTGCCAGGTGGAGGATCGTCCTTTTTATTAACTTTATTTATACAGAAAAGAATACCTCTATACTTTACATATTTGTTTTTGTGGTGCATGAGATGAAGACAGTTAAACACTAACTATGTTTAACTATATTTTCCTTTTGCTCACTCTAACCCTAGCTCCAGCCTCAGGCTCAGTGTTCCTGTCCGGTCAGGCAGCCGACAGTATTCTGCAGAGACACAAACGCCACAACACTGGTTTATTTGAGGAGCTGCTGCGAGACAACTTGGAGAGAGAGTGTATGGAGGAAGTATGTAACCTGGAAGAGGCCAGGGAGATCTTTGAGAATGATCAAAAGACAGTGGGTATTTATTTATGTATTTATCTTGTTTTTAATTTATACAGTACATATTCTTGTTTTTGCTGGCTGTTCTCAACCGGAGACTTTACTCTGTATTTTAGATGGAATTCTGGGAGGCATATGAAGGTAAGAATGTCTTTAATAACAGACTTCTTCCAAACACAAACCGACTGTGACTGTGTCTTTGTTTGTCTAATGTGTTTGTTGCGATCATTTTCTCTCCAACTCTGCAATCAGAGTACCCACTTCATCCTGTAATGCCGACCTGTATTTTAGACATGCCTTTATGTAAAGATGTTTTTCTTTCTACTTTTTTCCCTGAGTAAACATTGCTTTATAAACGTACTATACAAAATGAGGTCATTAGAGTTACTGTGTCTGGATTTCTTCAGATGGCAATCAGTGTAAATCAAGCCCATGTCTGAACCATGGGTCATGCAAAAACCACATCGGCTACTACACCTGCGCATGTCCGTCTGGCTTCACTGGCAATAACTGTGAGATTGGTAAGTGAAAGTCTTGTGGCTTTATTTATAAATGGGATCAAAAGAAATTAGATTTTTGATGATACATGATCCAAAGTTTCTGAGAATATAAGATCAGATCAGATCTCAGTCTCAAAGGATAAACAGCTAGACACCTTTTTCCCTTCTTCTGTTAAATCAATGGCTGGCATCCAGCACCAGTCTTGTTTTAGGTCCCAAAATTAGATTGTTTGTCTTTTTGGATATTCTAAAAACAGCAGTCAAAGTGCCCTCTCTATGAGAATTGACTGCATTTACCTAAATCACACATTTATTTGACAGTGTAGTACATAGTTTTGTGTGGCCCATGGACCAATGGTGGCTCTCAGATACATTTTGTGCGGCCCCTAGACGTGACACGAAATGCATGCATTATATTTAATCATCACTGGTCCATTTCAACACTTTCACATTCAATACACTACTCTGCAACTGCGTTATACTGCGCCTCTCAAATAAGTGTCTGTCAGGTTAAGAATGACAACTTGTGGAAAGTTGTCAGAAAGCTAGTGGTTGCATGGCAACTAGTGGCACCTCGCAAGTGTGGATGGGATTACTTTCTGTCAACAATGCCTGTGCTGTTAGCTAAGTAAGTGATTTCAGTGGACAGAGGGGAGATGGGAGATGAAAAATATAAATTTAATTTCATGTGTGAACTTTTCCTGTGTGGCTCTCAATCAAATGCTAGCTCCCGTAAAATGACATTATCAAAACGTAGTGTGTAGTGTAGTATGTCATAAAAAATGTCCAAAGAAAGTATAGTATAGTATGTCCTAAATTTAGAAAGTAATCATATTATAGCATATAGAAAATTGTGG
Source organism: Perca fluviatilis (assembly GCF_010015445.1). Lineage (NCBI taxonomy): Eukaryota > Metazoa > Chordata > Actinopteri > Perciformes > Percidae > Perca > Perca fluviatilis. The sequence continues at coordinate 24,089,337 of NC_053121.1, read as the reverse complement.
AAAAAGTCACAGTTTAGTATGTCGAAAAAAAGTCATAGTATAGTATGTCGAAAATTTGAAAAAAAGTCATAGTATAGTATGTCGAAAATTTTGAAAAAAATCATAGAATAGTATGTCGTAAATTTTGAAAAATAAGTTATATTATAGCATGTCTTAAATATGGAAAAAAGTCATAGTTTAGTATGTCGAAAATTTTGAAAAGAAGTGATAGTATAGTATGTTGTGAATTTAGAAAAAAAAAGTCACAGTATAGTAAGTCGAAAATTTTGCAAAGGTCATAGTATAGAATGTCGAAAAAAAAAAAGTCCTAGAATAGTATGTCATACATTTTTGAAAAAGTCATAGTATAGCATGTCAAAACATTTTGAATAATAAGTCATAGTACAGCATTTCGAAGATTTTGACAAAAAATCATAGAATAGTATGTTTTAAATTTTGAAAAATATGTCATAGTATAGTACGTCGACAATTTTGAAAAAAGTCATAGTATAAGCATGTAGAAAAAAGTCATAGTTTAGCATGTCGAAAATTTTGAAAAAGTCATAGTATAGAATGTCGAAAAAGTCATAGTATAGTATGTCGTAGATTTTTCCAAAAAGTCATATTATAGCATGTTGTAAATTTTAAAAAAAATTATAGTATAGCATGTTGAAAATTTTGCAAAGGTCATAGTATAGAATGTCGAAAAAAAAGTCATAGTATAGCATGTCGAAAATTTTGAAGAAAGTCATGTCGAAAATTTTGAAAAGAAAGTCCTATAATAGAATAGAATAAATCTTTATTGTTCACTGGGGTGGAAATGTTTCTTTGGCTCACCAAAGAATTTCATACAAGAAATAAATATACAAACAACATATCAGACATAGTAAATTGAGTAAAAAAAAAAAATAGTATGTCATACATTTTTGAAAAAGTCATAGTATAGCATGTCAAAAAAAAGTCATAGTATAGCATGTCAAAACATTTTGAAAAATAAGTCATAGTATAGCATTTCGAAGATTTTGAAAAATATGTCATAGTATAGTACGTCGACAATTTTGAAAAAAAAAAGTCATAGTATAGCACGTAGAAAAAGGTCATAGTTTAGCATGTCGAAAATTTTGAAAAAAGTCATAGTATAGTATATTGAAAATTTTGAAAAATAGTCATAGTATAGCATGTCGAAAATTTTGAGAAAGTCATAGTATAGAATGTCGAAAAAGTCATAGTATAGTATGTCGTAAATAAAAAAAAATCATAGCATAGCATGTCAAAAATTTGGATAAAGTCATAGTACAGTATGTCAAAAAAAAGTCATAGTATAGCATGTTGAAAATTTAGAAAAAAGTCATAGTACAGTATGTCGAAAATTTTGAAAAAGTCATAGTATAGCACGTCGAAAAAAGTTATAGTATAGCATGTAGAAAATTTTTAACAAAAAGTCATAGTATAGCATGTCGAAAAAAGGCATGGTATAGTATGTTGTAAATTTAAAAAAAAAAAAGTCATATTATAGCATGTCAAATTTTTTTTAAAAGTCATAGTATAACATGTCAAAAATTTGGATAAAGTCATAGAAAAAAAAAAAAAAAAAAAAAAAAAAAAAAAAAAAAAAAAAAAAAAAAAAAAAAAAAAAAAAATTTTTAAAAAAAAAAAAAAAAAAAAAAAAAAAAAAATAATTTTTTTTTAAAAAAAAAAAAAAAAAAAAAAAAAAAAAAAAAAAAAAAAAAACTCATTATATCATGTCAAAACTTTTGAAAAAAACTTTTGAAAAATTTTGAATTCAATTCAATTCAATTTAATTTATAGTATCAAATCATAACAAGAGTTATCTCGAGACACTTTACAGATAGAGTAGGTCTAGACCGCACTCTATAATTTCCAAAAACCCCAACAATTACAGTAATTCCCTCAAGAGCAAGCATTAGCGACAGCGACAGTGGCGAGGAAAAACTCCCTTTTAGGAAGAAACCTCGGACAGACCCAGACTCTTGATAGGCAGTGTCTGACAGGGCCGGTTGGGGGTGTAATGAACAGTGGCAATAATAGTCAATAAAAGTCAAAGTCATGTATATCGTACATTTTGAAAAATACAATTTTGAAAAAGTCATAGTATAGCATGTGGAAAAAAAGTCATAGTATAATATGTTGTAAATTTTGAAAAAAAAAGTCATAGCATAGCATGTAGAAAAAAGTCATAGAATAGCAGGACGAAAATTTTGAAAAAAAAGTCATAGTATAGTATGTTGAAAATTATGAAACAAAAGGGGTGGCTGTGGCTCAGTGGTAGAGTGGTTGCCTGCCAATCGGAAGGTTTGTTGTTCAATCCCTGGCCCTGTAGTTCCATGTCAAAGTGTCCTTGGGAAAGACACTGAACCCCAAGTTGCCCCCAATGCGTTTAAGAGTGTAAATGTGTGTCAATGTTTATCTGATGCGCAGGTGGCACCTTGTACGGCATCCTCGGTCACAGCCTATGAATGTGTGTGAATGGTTGCTCTATGTAGAAGTGCTTTGAGTAGTCATTAATATAATATATATAAATACAGTCCATTTACATTCATAGTGTGTTGTAAATAAAAAAAAAAGTCATAGTCAAACATTTTAAAACAAGTCATGTCGAAAATGGTATAGCATGTCGAAAAAAAGTCATAGTATAGTGGGTCGGAAATTTTGAAACAAAAGTAATAGTATATTATGTCATAAAAAGCCATAGAAAAGTCATAGTACAGTATGTCATAAAAAGTAATAGTATAGTATGTCATAAAAATCACAAAAAGTCTTAGCACAGTATGTCATAAAAAAGTCATAGTATAGTATGTCATAAAAAGTCACAAAAAAGTCATAGTATGGTATGTCATAAAAAGTCCCAAAAAATAATAGTATAGTATGTCATAAAAAGTCATAGTATAGTATCTCACAAATAATCATAAAAAAAGTCATAAAAGGACACTAGTGTAGTAGGCGCCCTTAAAGGATAGGTTCACATTTTTTTGAAGTCTGTTTTAAAACAATAGGTATGTGCCCATATGCACATTGATACATTGTGGTTGTTGTAATTGTTCCCCCTGTCCATACCGGCCATCAAGAGATCCCTTTCGAATGCGCTTGTTCTGTGCAAAAAAGCATTCAGTATTCACACAATAGATGTTTGAGAATTGAAAAACAAAACAAACAGGAACTCATACTTTATGGCAACGAACGACAGTGTGTAATAAGAAGATGGGTTTTAATCAATAATGTGTGTTTATTCTCTTCAGTTATAGAAAAAAGGTGTGATGTAAATAACGGACACTGTATGCACTTCTGTGAATCAATGGGAACCATGGGAGCAAAATGTTCCTGTGCAAGGGGATACAGGCTGATGCATGACGGAGTTAAATGTGAACCAGAAGGTATCAATGTAGTTGTAATGAATCACCTGCTAAATACCTTGATAATAACTCTTAACTTCCACAATGTGACTCTTCCTTTCTCACATCACCAGTTGAATTTCCATGTGGCAGAACTGCCCTGACAGAGGTTAGTGCAGTATCCAGAAGGTCTCTGTTCGGCAGTGGAAATGCAAGCCTGTGGTACACCACTTCACTGACCAACATCACCACTATTGCATCCCCTTCCTCAACTCCAGCCCGAACCTCTGTGCCTTTTCCTGCCACAAATGATTCTGTAAAAAAACAGTCACGAAAGAAATTGCCCCTGTGGGTGTACCGTGACACTGAGATCCCCACTGAGGTCCCCACTGAGGAGCCACTTAGGCCTTTTAAACGCATCGTAGGTGGTAAGGTGGTTATCCCAGGAGAGATCCCATGGCAGGTATTTTATGGAAGTACAGTACGGTATTTGATGCATGTGAGGCTTTGTTATTGAAATACATGAGGGAGAAGACACAGCAGCTGTAGTATGTTCACTGTCTTGTAGCGATTCACAGCTTTTCTCCGTCTTTTATTCAGGTAGCCTTGATAGCGCGTCCCAGTGGTGAGATATTCTGTGGGGGCTCCGTTGTCAGCGAACAGTGGGTTATCACTGCTGCTCATTGCCTGGTGGAGGCAAAAGGCGCCTTCTTCGTCCGAGTAGGTAAGATTCACTGCCACAGATTAGTTTTACCTCTGCTAAAGCATGATGGAGCCCAGTTTAAAGTAGAGTTGAAACAGTCGATTAATTGATCCGTTAATTAACTAGTTGTGTACGTTGATTTATGATTAATTGTTTAGGTCAAGCAAAAAAGACAAAACATAATTGGTTCTAGCTTTTGAGTTATGAGTATTTGCTGCTTGTCTTATGTGTTAGTAAACTGAATATGTTTGGGTTTTGGACTGTTGTTTTGTCAAAACAAGCAATTTCAAGACATTACCTTTATGTATCGGGCCTTTTTTTTTTACCATTTTCCAAAATGTACATGTATGGACCAAACGATCAGTAGATTAATCAAGAAAACGATTGTCAGATTAATTGATAATAAAATAATCATTATGGCAGCCCTATAGTGTAAAGTTTTGTGTATTTTAGTCCTTGAAATTCTTAATTTCATGTCATGTTTTACACTTCCAAAGAAAATTATTTTGCCAACTACTTTGAGATACCACTGCATGTATTTTATTTTAGACTAAATGTATACAGATCAATACAATAAGTGATACATGTAATATCTCTACCTGCAGGGGAGCACAACATCTACATCAACGAGGGCACAGAGCAGGATTATGATGTGTTGAAGCAGCATGTGCACCCTCTCTACAACAGCAGTGTATGCTTGTACAACCATGACATCGCCCTGCTGTACCTCAAAAGCCCCATCACCTTCTCCACAACTGTCCGACCCATCTGCATCGGGCCCAACGCTTTTGTTGAGGCCCTAATGAAGGAGTCTTCCCCAGCCACGGTCAGCGGCTGGGGGCGAACACGCTTCCATGGGTTCACGGCTAACACTTTGCAGAAAGTTGAGGTACCCTTCACAGATCGGACAGAGTGTAAGCGGCGCAGCAGTGCCAGGATCAGTAACTTCATGTTTTGCGCAGGGTACTATAATGAGGCCAAAGATGCCTGTCAGGGGGACAGTGGAGGTCCCCACACAAACAGTATTCATGACACTTGGTTCCTTACGGGCATTGTGAGCTGGGGGGAAGAATGTGCAAAGCAGGGGAAATATGGTGTGTACACCCGGATATCCCTTTATTACCGCTGGATAAACCATGTTATGGGATTCACTAAACACAGGGCAGTATTTGATATGGAAGATCCTGACCCTGAAATGTAAAGGTTATAGATTTTAAAACTATAACTGGTTAACAAATGTTCAAATCTACTTTTTGCTTTTGCTATTTCAACTTCAGAGGATATACGTTAGCTATACATAACTAAAAAAAACTTTAATTTATATTGACTGAATGACTATTAAATTCCACCATACCAATAATTACAGAAGCAGTCTACATTATAAAGAATGTACAGGTTAGGTATATGGGTATGTTTAAAATGTTTTAAAGACACTTTCATGATTTGGTATGTGCTTCTGTATTAAACAAAATGAAACAAGTAAATTCTTGTCATAGCTACAACGCACTGATTGAGTGCACTGTCACTACCCAAGTAGTGTAGCAGAGAAACAAAATGGAGCTTTAGAAATCCTTACTTCAAGTGATATGTAAACAAAAACTCACAGAAAGAGAAAAGTCTGCACAACTTTATTATGTTAATTGGCTTCCATTAAAACAAGAACACATAATTAATAGAGTAAATCAGGGTGCATGAAAAGGAACAGCCTTAGTTTTCAGCCAAACATATCACCATGTTAAAACAAGTATTGAATTATTTCAATTACTAAAACAATTATTGCTAAGCCAGTTTAGGACAGTGACTGTCTAACAATACAAACCTGCTCATTGTTCAGTTGCCATGCATTTTCATCTTAATTAAAGAAACATTCAGCGACAAGCTCAGGCTACTTGGCTCATCAGGACACACACATATTTTAAGCAGGTTTTTGTTTTGTTTTGTTTTCCAACCAGGAAAATCTGTGCAAAATCTGCAGCATTTTGGATTAAAGTTACAAAGAAACCATCTGACTTCATCATATAAGCTAAAAAATAAATAAAATGGGGTTTGGATGTGCTGTCAAGCGTAGCTCCTGTAAAAAATATAGAGATGTAATTTCATTCGGAGCTGCACAGATACCTCTCAATATATAGGAACAACATGACAGCAAAATACATAAACAAACAACATAGGAAATGCGTAGTGCGGAACAGCTCCTGCTGCTTTATAGACTCATTTCCATATCAAAAACAGCGAATCAAAGGCAGGCCTCCGACTGGGGCCTCGATTTGACGTGGTAAAATCATATAAGTCTGCGATCAATATTTAATTAAGAGTTCGACACAGAGGGTATATTTCATGTTGGCCGTATGATCCCTTTTAATGGGGAATTTGAGATTTACTGAGCTGTAATGGTGAGGAGGAAGCATCTGCCTTCGTGAGGGAGGGGTACATGGAGGATAATCTCCCTTTCTCTCTCTCTCTCTATCTGTTTCTTCTACACTGAGGAATACATTGCCATCAATATTCATCATGTCCGCTTATGTCTTACATTACCATCACTGACATGTCAACTGCTGTCTGCATGCAGAGGGTTATGTCTCCCCTGACTCCCTAACACATCATACATTCAAGAATAAACAAAGGAAATAACAGCATGACTAAGAGGAAATACACCGTAAGAGAGGTAAAGCGACAAGAAAAGCACACATTCAGTAGACAGTAGGCGGATTTTTTTGTTTCTCACGTCTATCCACCTTATTAAAGTGCCTTTTGAATATCTGTGAGGTCAGGTTAAAGCAATAACAGAGTATTTGATTTTGCAAACAGTACATACAAGAGACTCCAAAAGAGCAGGAATAAAAAAGGCATTATGGCATGGCACATTTTGGCATTATAACTCCTAGACTATACAGAAGATTGGTGCCTTAAGGAATGAGATGTAAGAAAAATACAATGAAGTAATTCAATGGACAAATGTCAACTAACTACACAAAGATGAAACACTGAGGTACAATAAATGTTAAAAATGATACAGTATATGTACAAAAGTCTCTGTTTTAAGAAATGTTTCAGGAAAATCCTGGGTTACCATCCATCCAGCACACACTAAGACAAACAGGAACAAACATTCGGAGATACTAGAATCCCGAATACTAGCTGGAATGAGGAAGGGTTTCACAGATTGAGAAATGACAAACTGCTACAGCAGCAACCTCACATCCTGACTTTATGTGTGTTACAAATGGAAGATTCTCCACACCAATCAGAAAAGAGGAAGACCAATCGGGGTCCAAAAATCGGCTGTTGATTGTCCAAGAGGGCTAAGCAGTTCCTGAGCCTTTGCACTGGTGCCACAGCACACCTTCACTATCAGAAAACACCAGCCCAGTAGATTGTCAATCATAACCTGGAAGAAAATCAGGTATCTAGAGTCCCACATATTTCTCTTTAATGATTGTGCTGGAGAAAGCAGACGTCACCAAGGAGTGAGGAGTGGGTGGCTGATCAGTTATGAGACAGCTATGGCTCAACCTTTTCCTTCTGTTCATCATCCACAGGTACATATTAGATTCACATTCTGTGCTTTCTTCTCTACGGGGAGCTGAGCTTTCTCGGCTTCAGGTTCCCTGGGTCTACAAGAAAATATACACACTTTAAAAAAGATAATCAAATAAAAGAAATACTATGGCTCAACATTGTATTGTCATCTTGGAAGTCCATGTCTTTTCTTTACCCCCTAGTCTGGAGGAGTGTGCTCGACTGCTGTCTACTAGAATCAGCCGCAGGCTGGCAGCTGCTATGAAGCCCTCCTGTCGCCGACTCAGGTTTTTCACCAGCCTGAAGGATGAAGGAAAGTCAGGAACAGGTAAGAAGGAAAAAGGGGGAGGAATTAGATAAATAAACTCTGTTACCATGTTCAGCTTTACATTTGCTTTTAAATGTAAAAGCTACTTTTGCCATATGCTGTACCCTTTCACATATGGGATAGTTTGGCTGATCACTAAGCCACATTGACAGGCTGAGAACTCACCAGTGTCCCTTGTTGTCTTCACACTGCAGTTGGATGACGTCTCCACATTTGATGATAATGCTGTCTGGTCCATTTTGAAGGCAGTCAGCCAGAGCCCTGTATCTGCCTGGAGACTAGCACAAAAGGAAAACTGTCAGGAACAAAGTAAGTAAAGTCTTATTTATATAGTTAAGATATTGAGCACAAAATATCAAAGAGGCAGGATAGTATGAACAACAACCACAACATAGAATTAAAACACAAATAACGTAAAACAAAAGGGTGAAAATATGAGATATAGATATATATATATATATATATGATAAATAGATATATATATATATACAGTATATAATATTAGTTCATAAAGGTAATGATAGTGTGATAAAATGTATTTAAAGAAAGTATTTCATTTAAATTGGATGACCTGGTGGTAAAGAGATGCATGCTGTTTTTACATTTAAACTTGACTCTGGAAACATCCTATAGACATTAGTTTGCTGACCTGAGAGACTTTAAAGTACTATATGGACACAAAAAGAAATATACACTAGTTAGGGGCTTTACCATGTAGAGTCCTTGATAGGTAGCCAGTGATAAAAGGCCAACACTGAATGAATGTGCTCCCTGCTCTTAATCTTTGTTGTAAGACAAGCTACAGCATTTTGAACCATCTGAAGTCGAGCTACAGCTACTTGGCTCAGGCATAATGTGACTGTATTCGGTCTCCAGTGGTATAAAGTACTATTATTTACTCAAGTACTGTACTTGTATTTGTACTTTACTTGGGTATTTCCACTTTCTGATACTTTACTACATTTTGGAAGCAAAAAGGCTATTGTATATTTTTTACTTCACTACATTGACTGATTTTGCATCAATGCATCAATAACTATAATCCAGTGATATGATTAAATATTTTTTTTAGCATAATGAGTAGTTTTACTTTTAAAACTTTGAGTATATTTTGATGCAAATACTTTTGAACATTTAAGTAAGTGTTATTTTGAACGCAGGACTTTTTTGAGTTTTTCTCAAAATGGTATTGCTACTTATACTTAAGTCAAAGATCCTAGTACTTCTTCCACCACTGTCGGTCTCACCAGTTGCACCAAAACCTCCTCCTCTGTGTCAGATGGGTGGAAGGTGTCCCGACCTCCAGACCACTTCTCCAGACCCTCGCAGATGTCTACCGAGTGATGAGCTCCGGGCCAACCTGTGAAACACACATTAGGCTGTTACAGGTATTCATGAACGCATTTCTCCACACACTTCACCTTAAAGGCACCATGTAGATACTTAGTTACTATATCGATTATAAAGACCCCTTTGTCACTTACTGGGAAATAAACAAGAACGTAGAATCAAAAGCTAATCTCAGTGGTTGGACCTTTTTCCCCAAAATTCCTTGATGTACCTGGTTCTTCAGGTTAAAGTACACCTGAACTGCTGAGGGGGGAAAAGTCAAATATCTACATCAGTTAGAAATTATGAAGAAAATCAGCAACAGCAGTACAATTCTGTGCAAAGCATGTATGATTGGCATTAATTCCCATAACATTTTCTGTGATTTAGTTTCTAAGTATCTACAGTACTTGATTGTGGCATAGCTGTGTGTGGACTAGATTTACTCACTCTTGCGGTTGTGCTGGTGTTTAGGGGAGTGAGGCTGGGGGTCTGGACTGCTCCTCCCTGACTCAGTGTCCTCCGAGCTCACTGACACCCTCTGCTGCTTGCTGGGGGAACAACACAAAATAACACCAAAGCGTCACCAAATGCTTAACACAGTCAGCAGACAAGCTCAGGATAGATGTTATCCTCAGTCACACAATCTAGGGTCAGATCTGATCCACACATCCAGCAGCATAGCTGGCCCCAGATCAGTGTCAAGGAACAACTCTGTCCTGTTTCTGTTTTTTTCACACAGCCATTCAGGCGCTAGCCAGACAGCAGCACAGAGCACAGATCAGCCATGTGCAAGCTTCTCTGTAAAAGTAGGAAGTAACACAGCATGTGTCAACACAAGGGAAGCTCTGGTCTCGATTTATCAAGATCCAAATTTAGAGATTTGGTCACTCCATTATTAAATGCTAAGTAAGAATGTTCCTGGAAAGCAAATGTAGCTTGATTAGATCTCAAAAAACCAGCCCTATTATAAAACCAGCCGTGTGGAAATTATTTAAAATCATGGGATGAAAACCAAAACTCGTCTTTTTGTCTGCCCTTTGTATTACATGCAAAATAGCAAGAGGAATTGTTTTTCGATACCATGTTAGAAATGCAATGGAGGAGCAGCTAGACACAGGCCTTTCAAAGTGGGGAGGCAGTGTGGGGGTCAGTTATGAACCAGAATGGAGGTTATAAAAAGTGGGTGCAGGTGACGATCAGTATGCAAACACAGCAGCCCTGGGTTTTTGGTCCCCAAGCCGGGCTGGGATGGTCATGCCAGGACAAGGCGAGGTGAGCCAGGCTGAGTTTACCACTGAGCGTTAGGACAGGTCAGTGGCGCTGGGGGCGGTGGCCGGGGCGTGGCCGGGGCCGTTGCCGGGGGCTTCGGGGACGGGGGCTCCGGGAACGCAGGCACAGAAACACATCAGCAGACAGCGAGACAAAGTCTAGCCCCGGCAGACAGCCCCTAGGTACCCCTCTGGACGGCCGCATGCCCCTGCAGGTGGGGGATGGGAGGAGTGGGGATAGGCAACCAGACAGCAGTGGACAGAGTTGGGCCTGCGCCTGTTCTCACACACCACTAACACACAAAGCTTCTACCAGGGCAACGTGAAATGATATCATCACTTTCACTCAAGCTGTGCTTGAAAGTGCTTTGTGTTTGTGCAACTATAGCCTACAGTCATGCACCTAACACACGACTGCAAATACTGTATCAGTAAACAACCAGTAAACACTGACCTCTCAGAGAGTGGTGGAGAAAGCGGTATGTGTCCAACCATTTGGCCATGTTGATATGCTTCATCTGTGAAAAGAGAAAGGAGCTAATGTATTTTATTATCAGTGCAGGTTATCATTTGATTTTCAACTTGAATATTAACTTTACTTTTAAACATGTATGTTTATTCTTTAAAAGTGGCAGAGATAGAGATTCCACCCATAATCCAAACTTCACATTGCTTCCATCTGGCCGTAGATACAGGAGCTTTGTCCCTTCTACCATAGCAGACCTAAATAAAATACCTCACTGAATACTACGTATAGATGTGTGTGTGTATATACGTGAGCGTGTGTATACGTGCATTCAAGTAAATGTGGCGAGACAGGTATGGGCTTGAATGATTATATATGACCATATTTCCACCATATTTGTTTTGCATATTTGTATGTTTTTTTGTGAGATGTGCAGATTGTGAAAACATCTGTCTACTGTTGAGAATAGTACATTTTCAGAGCTTTCAACCACCTCTCGTGCTCTTGGGCCGTGTGATGCAGTTCAAAGCACAGAAGCAAGTAAGTGGACCTTAGATACACTTAGATTCTCATTCCCAGATTAACTTCTGTTATTCACAGACCTCTGAGCAGCTTCTGTTGGTTAGTCAGGATTCTGCGTAGCTCATTGAGCCAGGCCATCTTCACCTCCAATGTAGGAGCCTGAGAGACAACAGAAACATTAAAACAGATGGTCAGTGGATTACAGCATTATGTACTGTATATATTTCTATCTACGTTTGCAGCTAAAATGTTGCCATTTCTTTTTGTTAAACCTCTATTTACAGTACAGTTTATAAAAGCAGAACGGTACTAATTATCAAAATTGTTGCCAATTAATTTTCTGCCGATTGACTAATCATTGCAGCTCTAGTTAAAAGAGTGTAAAACTACTGTAAAAGTAATAAACTATCAGCAACGTACTGTATATCAACTACTGGCAATGCTGGCATTAAACTTCATTCGACTCCTTACCTGAACCACATACACTTCCTCCCTGCCACTGTACCAGATCTCAAACTTCTTCACCTCCCCCTTGACGTTCTCTGTGATCCCCACAGCAGTCATCTGCCAAGAGACATACACTGTTTACACCGACACACACACACACAGCATTAGGATGAGCAGCACAAACAGCACATGGTACATCAGACTTACATCATTTAACACATCTGTCCTGTCAGAACACAAACACCCACACACACCTCCGCTGTGCGACTGCTTCCTCCCAACATCCTCAATAATAAATCAAGAGCAGCAGCTGTTGGTGTGACACCTGCTGCGACACCCTCCGCACATCAACACATACAACAAAAGAAGTCTCATAACAATACAGTACATCAGGTTTTGTGGCCAGCTGGGCAACTTACACGTGTTTAAAGGTAACAACACAGACGCCGACATCAACTAAGTGTCTCCAGTAGATCATTCACTTGATTAAACCTAAGTATAGATCATGTTAGTGCCAGGGGTAATGAGTGATTATATGTGATTAACTTTAACCAAGTAATAAACCGTTGTCATATTAAGTTATAAGTGTTACGCCAACCGTTTTTTTGGATGTGTCAATTAGGAAACCACCATCAGTATCCATTCATAGCATTGTGTTTTTTTAACTCTACATAAGCTGTGTTTAAAATGACTTTCTTGTCTTCTTGTTTACTCATTCGCTGCTGTCTACATATTAAATACCCAATAGTGTACTCTATAGTAAGCAGTAAATTGAGTTTTTAAACGATTAAATCATCATTGTGACAAGTGTAATGTTGTATAACTGTAATTTACACATCAAAGTCAGAAAATTGTACTGTAGAACAGTATGCTATGGACACTACATTGTGCATACATTTCACACTTAGCATTCTGACACTCAGATAAAATGGTAGGATGTAAGTATAGCTTGATAGGTATCAAATAAAGAGTGATTTCAGGCACAGCAATAGTTTGTTCTTATGTAAAAACAAGTCTGAGTTTATGTAGTTTATCCACAAAAGTATTCTGTATTTAATAACCCTCCTCGTGATATTTTATATTAACTTTACCTACCTCCCACTGACAAACTGACATAACAATACATTTAAAATTACTTAGAATTTGCTTTGGAGCAACATGCCATTTTCTCACACTTTAGACATCACTAGTCACTCCACATATTGTACAGTACTGTATGCTTACATAGCAGCACACAGTACTGGAATAAGTGATCCACTAACGACATTTTTTGATTTTGGTATTCATGGTCAAAACATATTTTAACATATTTTAACCAGTGGTGGAAGAAGCATTCAGGTCTAAGTAAAACCAGCATTAATACAGTGTAAAAATACTCTATATTAGCATCAAAATATACTTAAAGTACCAAAAGTACTCATTGTGTAGAATGGCATATTTCAGATTCATATATATTGAATTACTGAATTACTGAATTGTTGCTGCATTAATGTGTTTATCACTTTAATGTTGCAGCTACTAAAATTGGGCTAATTTGAATTACTTTATATATTGCTGGGTAACTAAACATATAATAATACATCATAATGTATTATTTGATTTCTATTCTGTATTAATAATCTACATCTGCAAAGTAACTAGTAACTAAAGCAGCCAAATAAATGTAGTGGAGTACAATATTTGACTCCAAAATGTAGTGGAGTGGAAGTATAAAGTAGCATAAAATGCAAACACTCAAGTACCCTAAAAAGTACAGTACTTGAGTATGTGCACTTGGTTATATTCCACCACTGATTTTAACCAATATTGGCCGATGTTCCAAAAAGACTGGTGTATTCATCTAAGACGCAACCAAACAAAGACACAGACCAACCTTGAGACAGTGCTTGAAGCTGTAGCAGGGGGTTTTGTCGCAGCCGTCTCCCTGCTCCTCCCTCCGCTTGCAGAAGAGCAGAACTCTCTCGTACAAGAAGAGGTGTCTCTGCATCGGCTTGAAGCGAGCTAGCTCCTTCATGCGTGTGGGCCCTTTCTTATGGCTGATCCACACACTGAACGAACCCTGCATCAACACACGGCCCAGCTCGCAAATGTCACCCTACATATGATGGAAAGAGGAATTTATGTGTGAGCCTTTGTTGTTAACATATTCTCTGTAAAAAAGTACGTTAGAGAACGTTAATTCAAGTTTAGGAAATGAGAATGTCCACCTCATATCCTGTGATGGCTATCTGATGCATAGAGTCATTGACTGATTTTAACAGGTCCAGCATAGCTGTTAATGCCCCCTGCAGTTCTGAAGTCCCCTCACAATCTGGGCTGTGTTTCAGAAGTTCCTGAACACACAAACAAAACAACACAAACACAAATTCATGCAAAACCACACATACAGTAAACACAGTAGCTATAACAGTGCACTCTAGTGGTGAATACATAAAATAAAGAGGGGAATCTGAATGAATTGCTACATGTTTGGGACAGCAGTTCTGAATGTTGATTTTTTATTTATTTTTATCCTGGTAGAGAATTTTTGAATACACTTAAGATATTATTTGCTGTATTTGCTGATTGGAACTACACATTTAAGGCCAATTTTATGACAAATATGTACTAAAATCTTCTGTCTCACATACATGATGAAGGCGATCAACTTTTTCTGTATGTTTGTGGTATGACACCACCCCCTGTCTAACCTTAAGCAGCAGCTGATATTTGGTGAGGCGTTGGACTGGTTTCAACAGGTAGGAATCCAGGCCCAGTTTGTGCTCCAGCTTTTTTTGACACTCCTTCACAAGGAAGACAAATGCAAGCACAATGAATAAAAAGTTGGTCAATGATGGCTTTTTAATTGTAACTGTAAAACTACCTAGCTGTATTACTCAGTTTCTATTAACAGTAGAAGTTTAGTATAAAACAAACAGTACTTGAAATATTGTAAACCTATCTTGCATGGAACTAAAACAGTAAATGAATCAAACAAAATAGCAGTTTGAAAGTGAAATCATGGCAAAACTGACCTGAAAGAAGCCACAGTCTGAGAATTGTCTCCACAGCGCCTCAGAGCGTGGCTTATTCTGACAGTAGCATTCATACATTTGGAAACTCTCTTTCTGGGGAGACAGGAAAGAGACATCTGTTCGAAAATTTTGGAAACAAATGATGCAAGAATAATCAAAATATAAAGAAGCTACGCAACATAACATTTAACAATTTACCCGCTCCAGAAAACAAGCTCCCACACTTTCAGGAGCCTCCAGGCATCCTTCCAGGTCCTGAAGGAAAACCCTGGATTCCCAGAAAGGTCAAAGGCCAAGAATTAGATCTCAATCATCTTAACCCAAACCCTCCCATGCATCAGCCTTAATACAATAACTGGCTGTTAGGACCTTAGCCAGCGCCTGTTTCATGGGACTAATCCTTTAAGTGTTTTGCATGTACAAACAGTCGTTTTTTTGTCATTTGTAAATTTACCTACGACCAATCCATTCAATAAATAACTTTAATTGAACAAATCCATCTGGTTTTATGTTCTTCCCTTTCCCCTAGATAGCTTTCTGGTTTGTAACTCTAGCATATACACAAGATCTCGCTAGAGAAACATTAGAAATCAATGAATATCTCTCAGTACCAAACACTTATTTCCAGGTAGCATGGTGTATTTGGCTCTAAAAATCAACAAAATGAGCAGGAAGGCACACTCTGTCGGCAAGAATAGAAACCCAACACTTAAAAACTCCTTGGTGCATTTGCAATGTTAAAGATGCCCTGTGGAGTTTTTCTTGTAAACAAATAAAAATGATTTTTACATTCAGTGTTAGTCACCCAAAACATATTTTGTGTATCCTTGAGGTCTAACAAACATGAAGAGTGCATTGTTTACAACCATGTTTACTAGCTTGCAGTCTTCTTTTTCTCTGCCTTTGCTGGCACTGTTCTGCATGTCTTAGAGTGTTACCGCCACCTGTAGATCAGTGGAATAGTGTGACACCATTGGTAGGACTGTGTATCGCTAAGTGCCGTTCCTCAAAGGTAACACTTGATAACAAAATTATTTTTCTAAATCAGTTAAGCTATACACTGATTGACCACCAAATCAATGTAAAGCTAACAGTCACGTTGGAACCACATTTCTCTCCTTATGACAATGTTTTTCGAATCTTTTGCATACTTAACATACATGCTTATCTTTGTATTTCAAAGAGGTCCCATGTGATGTGAGGCATTGATCACTTGCCTGCTGTGAAAGTTGTAGATCTCAGGCATGTTTCCAAAGAGGATGTCTCTCTTGCTGCGCAGGATCGGAGGCAGAAGCCCTGACAGAGCTGGGTTGTCCATCTCAGCCCTGTAACCCTGCAATATTTAATCATAGCAACACAATTAAGGAAATATAAGGAGTAATTTAATCAATAACAAACATACAGTACACACATGGGAGAATTAACCATAAAGTGTTACTATTTTTGTGTGAAAATAGGGGGAGAAAGTGTGTTCTCTCACCAGCAGAACTGACAGCAACTCTTCCACATAGATTCTTTCTGTCTCTATGAGTTCCCTCATGACATGACTGCGACACACACACATACAGAAGTAGACACAGATAAGTAGACAGAGAGAGAGCCAGAGGGCATTATTAGCACTGAACAAAGAGAATCACAAAGTCAACGGCATCAAGAGCAGTACTGAGAACAGACAGATGGGTGGTCAGATGCCTTCTTCTCACCGCTTCAAGAGATCAGGGCTGTCCTCTCCATCCAGACTGTACGAAACGCAGCTCCGGCTCTCCTGGTAGTCGTGGATCACCTCTATCTGAACACACAAAAGATCCACAACACTGACTCTTCCAATTGGATTTAGAGAAAATGTTAATATACCAAACAAATTATTGGACCAAACAGGAAGAGGTAGATACGGAAATGATAAGATAATAAACATTTGGGGGGTTCAATGCATCTGTGAAAGTGAAAGGAAGTAAAAAAAAAAAAGAAAAAGCTTTTCATTTTTTCCTTACTTTTCTAGGGTTGGGGCTCTTTCGGGATGCTCTCTTCCCAGGCAGGGAGAGGTCGAAAGTAAACTTCAAACCATCACCTGTAAAAGCCAGATCATCAGCTGCAGCAGCAGCAGTTCATCAAAGTGTATGAGTGTAATTCACATACAGTATATTACTATATAATATGATGAGGCATATTGAGGAGATTTAATTAGTTAAATTAAGCACACACACTAAATCAAAACAATATTTTATTTATTGACCGTGTGCACAATGCGAACACGATAGCCTCAAAGAGATTTGCTTGCCCTTCTTTTATGACCTTTTTATTCCCCAGTAACTTAAAAAAGACATGTATCAGTCATGATTGGCATTTGAGGTAATCAATGCTAACTTTAAAGGTTCGGCCTGGAACCAGTATGTAAAGATCCAAAGCAGCGATTGGCACGACTGTCAGTGTGCTTTTGATCCTAGCAGCTGAATCCTTACATGATAGTTCAAGCTCAACTGAGCCCTCGCATGTGCCATGTTACATTCATCAGTGGTATGCATGCAAGTGTGCACATACATACATACATACATACATACATACATACATACGTGCACATATACATGTACAGAATCCAATCGATCAAAGCTAACCACTTTTCCCTTCATCTTCTCTCTTAAATGGCTGCTGTCCCTAGTATCACCTGGGGTTCACAATCACTTTCATTCTCTTTCTTGTTATTACTCTCATTAGTATGGCTTCCATTCATAAGAAATGAATGGACATAGAAAAAGCCCCAATTGATTGAGACACATTCAGTGGATACAATAGATACGTTCAAATGAAAAGAAAAACATGCCAGATAACACATACAATATTAATTGGGTACCACTGTACTGTATATGGTTAGCTTTGTGCAATGTCCCTTGAGACACAAAGGGAGATGAAAGGTTCTTTAATGTATATGAACCACATATGGTTTTATAGCAGCTATCCTGACTAATAGAGCTGTCAGGTACTTCCCAGTGGACTGATTATACCTTCTACCCTTGCTCCAGCTTGTTTATAAAGGTGGCCTGCTAACCCCAAAGCCTATTCAGGGACACCTTAGGCCTACTGTGATGTGTTAATTTAACCATGGTCCCTAAAGGAAAGATGCAACGGGGGGAGGGGGCGAGGGGAGGGATTGGTACCAGGCCATGAGGGCTGGGACAAGACCCGATACTGTGCCTGGGAAACATGGGAGGGTGGTAGGGAGATGGTTAATTTGAAGAAAGCCTTCTCTACATGCTGCAAACTAGGGCAGCTAACTAAAGGCAAATGTTGTTTATTCAACTGCGCTGTGGAGGTAGGTCTGGCAATGCAAGACTAATTCAACTGCAACAAAGATCATTCTTTCTGCAAGCGTACATGAATGAGCTGACACAATCTCTATTTCAAATATTTCTCTTGAGACATGACTGTGTGTGTGTGTGTGTGTGTGTGTGTGTGTGTGTGTGTGTGTGTGTGTGTGTGTGTGTGTGTGTGTTGTACCATGTTTGGGGGAGAAGAGGGGGGACTTGGCACGTGGTGGGTTTTCAGGCCTGGGGGCCACCAGTTGGATCGGTCGCACATGTTTATCAGCCAGCTTTCTTAGAGAAGTCTGTCGGCTCTGGATCATCTGCTGCACTGTTACATGCTTCTCAAGCGTTTTCCCTATCTGGGCCTACCAGAGAGAGAGAAGGACACAGAGGTAGGAAATTCAATTGTGATGTAAAATCCAGAAAAAGTGCTGGTATTGAGAAACATAAACACGGAAATGATTGTAACAAGGTCATTGTGTATGCTTGACACATGTAGTTTTATAAACAGGTTTATATGTTAGTTTCAAGGTTAAATAAATAGCTTCACAAGTTGGTGTGGATGGTCTAAAAATCTCAAAATTATTTTCAGTTAAAAAATTATTGTTGTGGTCACTGACCTGCAGCTGAGGTGTGAGGACAGCCTCGTACTCAATGGCCAGGATGTCAGGTCCTAAGCTAAGCATAGACGGGGCCCCTTCCAGAAACTGCTCAATGTCCCTCAAAGCAGCCTGGGCCCCTTCCTTAGACTGGTACTTATCTATCAGCTGATTGGCCAGCAGATACGCTCCATCATCACACCAAGTGTGGGCCTGAAGATGGAGAACACACGTGTATAGCTGAAAAAAAAATATCTGTGAGTGCTGATGTGTATTTGTGTGTGTGTGTAGATACACGCCTCAATACCTGTTCAAGACAAAGCAGCAGCTGGTGTGTTTGCAGAAGACGAGTGTGTTTGGTCTTTAGAGCAGCATTGAGTGTATCACAGTAGTGGCGAAGCTCGTTGCAGCGCTGCATAATAAGAGCCATGGCATAGTGGTGACCAGCTGATAGCTGGTGTCCGTGAAGGATGATGATCTGAGCTCGAGACATCACCTCCTGATTGAGCCAACAAAGAAATACAAGAAGGAATGAGTCCATTATTTTGGACACACTGCAACCACTATATGCATCTGTATAAGTGCTGTCATTTTCAAATATTGCTAACACTGACCTGTGCATTTGATTCTAGACTGTCCAACCTTTTGAGAGCCTGTTCTGTTTGGACTAGAGTGTCAACAGATATGGACAGCTCCCTCTCCTGAGCCGTCAGATGCTCCAGACACAACTCCATCTAGACAAAAAACACACACCATCAGATACGCACAGACTAAGAGTAAAACAACACCAGTCTAAAGCCAACCTGGTGGCTCCTAGAGGCATTACAACCTACGTTAAAACTTGAGCCTGGGAATTGCAAAAGGCAATAGCTCATGAAGTGCCTAAAATGATGATGTTATCCTCTGGGGAGTATGAAAATATGGGCACAAACACACAAAAACATACATACATGTAAACATGATAAATATATGGAGTCCTTACCTCCTGAAAGCTTTGTTCGTATCTAAGCAACTGTAGGTACTGATGGAGTTTCAGATGATGCTTCTCAAAGAAGCCATCGAAGGCTGATTCCATGTCTCTGAGCTGTGCAAGAAGCCTAAAAAACAGAGTGACATTGCCATCATTCACTGTAAAGTGCTTAGTACAGTATTTGAGGTTTACAATTCGGCTATAAATGTGAGCATTTTCTTAAATCAAAGAGAGCAGCCTTACCTCTGTACTGTCTCCCAGTCCAGCCTCACATCCCACTGGGAGTCATTCTCCTTTCCCGAGCTCTCCAGGCTTGCGAGAAGATGACGACCTTCCTTTGACACGGACCTGATTGCATCCTGTCAAATAGAGCAATATTTACATAATAAATGAGCAGTATTCAGAATAGTACTTCATAAAATGCAAGTAGATCCTTTTGCAAAACAAAAATGGGTTATCATTGCGGTAAATAAATGAATAATTGCATCTTGTATGAAAACATTTTAAAGCTCACCTTGAGTTTCCTGTACTTGTCAGTGTGAGACTCAAGGAGATACTCGATGGCTTTCCCCTCATCAGACAGCGCCGTCTCTGCCAGCTCGGTGCCAAAGCCCTGTAGCATCTGTGCAATGTCTTTGACTGTGACAGCAAAACTTTCAATAGCCTGTAGTGGAAGCAAAAAATACAGAGACCCGTGAAAGGAGAACAATCTGTGTCTCAGTGTCCTTAAGATATAGAGCCCTTGGTGGATTTCTGACAGCAATCATACACCAAGACACATCAGTATCTAGGGTGAAGATATAGGAAGGAGACACAGCACAACCATCCAACACACTGGAAAGGTTTAAAAACTCAGAAATAAAATGTCAAGCAGTAGCTTTATCAAACTGGTAATATATATATATCCCAGTATATATATATATATATATATATGTATATATATATATATATATATATATATATATATATATATATATATATATGTATATATATATATATATATATATATATATATATATATATATATATATATATATACTGAGACCAATAAATATACAGTATCATCCTTGACTGAGCCAATATGTTCATGAGCATATTGGCTCAGTCGTAGAGGTGAACCTCAAAAACAGGGAGATGATGAAGAATGACACTGTATATTCATTGGTCCCAGTATGTTTCAGAATTGATATGTAGCTTACTGTTCGTAAAACAATCCAGTCACTATGACAATAGTCCAAAGTGCCTCCAAACTCTGAAGTCAGCTGGTTCTCATCGATGTAGTGCAGCAGGTCTGTGACTGAGCTCAGCATCACCACCTAAAGGTGCAGACAAAATCTGTGACCTCACAAAGAACACTTTGTGCTTTTAGCAAAGTTACAAGAGTGGCATAATCATGTCTTCCCTTGTATGTATATCTTTACCTGGTGTTTTTGAAATACATAATTGATTCATTTTCATTTATTAAATTGAAAAATAGTTTGGGTACATCTCTTTGCCATAAGGGAGGAGGTATGACTGGTCATTAAAGGGTCATTAGAACCACTAGCATGTCCATGAGGTTGCTCATAATAGCCACAGTCTTTGGAAATGGCATGGCAAACATCAGATATTTTTTACCTATAATTTACAAATTAAAGTACTTAGATCACCAGAATATTAGAAACATCCTAGGATAACCCACTTTATGATAGTATTTGTTTCAAAACTGAAATCAACATGTTTTCTTGGCTGTGTCCACCACAGAACATTTTGACTCATGGAGATCAGGGTTGTAACAAGAACGAGGTGTACCTTGTTGTGATGTGGGACATGTTTGGTAACTGAGGAGGAGCTGCCTTACTGGCATCTTGAGCATGAAGTCCTCTTGGCTGAAGCGAAAGCCAATATCAGTAACAGTGCGGTGGAAGAAGCTTGTGGGTCGGAGCACCAAGACCAAGTGAAGGTTCCCAGGAAAGGAGGCCTTGAAGAGGGAAGAGAGGTTCACTGTCATATTGATGATGCTACATATGAAGGTGGATTCGGTATAAAACTTTGTATTCAATGTATGCAGAGGAAGAGATATGAGCGGAGAAGAAAAAGCATTAACAAGCTCTAATCCTCCACATCTAACAGGAGAGACTTCAGGTCTCAACCATTCTGTCACTCAGACGATTACTGTCAGCCTAATGGATTCATGGTTCAGTCAGTTCACCATTTACACACGTCATATGCTGCATTTCATCTTCAAGTCATTTGAGGTCCTTGCCTGACTGTGTAGACATTTCTGCTCAGTTCTCACATCATACTCAAGACCCACGGACTGTATTACAGCAGTATATATCTAATCAAGCCTACTGCAGCTGTATTGTAAAAAATAAAGTAAAATAAAGGAATTTGATATTGTATCTAAAACAAAAAATCTCAATTCAGACTTTCACATTTACATCATAGGTAAAGTGATGTAAAATCATCCTCTGCAGCAGGATTTATATGCAATAGTGCCTCCTATGTATTTTGTCTTGTAATATACCTATTGTTTCCTTGTCTTGAAATACTGTATCGCCAATAATGCATGCATTTGGGTGTGACGCAACTTCTGCAATTCATTTATCCTGACTCGACCACGAAGGGTCAATAACTCAAGCTTCTGATTTCAGGATAAACATGCATTCAAAAGCCACACATCAAGTCTGTTGAGGTTTCACACACAGCCAGTCGCATGACTAAGCAGATGTGCGCTCTGCACCGCAGTGCTACACACCGCACAGCAGTCGGTGCCACTGCCGCATTCACCCTGCCCGCCCAAAAACTTCACCCCAAACTCTTCACACGGTGAATAAAACTAATCAGCAGCTCATTACCGGGCTCCGGCGGATCTTCGGCATTCCCTGCCGGTAAAAGCAATCATACATGGTGTTAGAAGCCATCTCTGTTAAATGCAAGTTCCCGTCCGTCCGGTGGAAATCGGTGCCAAGCTAAGATATGCAGCTGACGCCGGCTGCCTGACCACAGCCGCTGCTGCCTCTCATACGGAGGGTGGCAGCGCTGACTGCAATGTTTCCCTCCCGCCCGCCTTCCTCCTCATCCTCATCACCCCGCGTCATCACACAGTTTTTGCTTACTCATTCATTTGCAGCAATATGCAGTAGACAGCGTTTCCGCTTCTCTTCAAACTACACACCACATGGAACTATACACGAAGCCTAAAATCCCTTTGATAGTATGTACACAAAAAATAGTAGTTTGAGCTGATAGGTGCCGTCCAGGTACTGCTCAGGTTTTCAGCACCATGGACAGTGATTCATAAATAAATCAGTAGCATATGCACACAGCTACTGTATTTTGCAGCTCACAAGCAACGATCGGTCATATACATGATGTCTAAACAGATGGCCTTGATGAAATAAAAAATTAAACTCACTGCTATTCTGGCAAGCGCAGTTTTGATAGAGGCCCATGTATCCAGTCTTCGGTCTAAAATGATGATAAATTTTACTCCAGGTTGTCTGGTTCTGCAAGAAACATTAGGCAATTGTATACAGCTGTAATGACATTCTGTGCAATTATTGATGATTTGGTGATAAGACCAGTCAAGAGCAGATTAATTAGTCAAATCATGTCATTTATAGGTGCTTTTACAACTACATACATTAGTTCTTTATCATTCAAAATTCACTGCAATGGCATGACACAATGTAAACTTTCCTAATCTATTGGGAGAGAAAAAGAGGTTTGGACATAGAGGGCATCAGTAGGACATTTGACACTATGGAGCAGTAAAGACCAGCTGTGCTTAGAATACAAGCGTTGGGTTTTTGGTGCACTGCAGACAGTCAGAGAGAGGGAGAGAATCAAACAGAAATAGACGAAAGAGGACGCACCGAGGGATGAGTGTGAGGTATGTAAAGACTTTGGCTAAAGCTTCCTCGGGAATGTCACTGAAAGCGGAGCACTCTGGGAGGGTGATGATGACACTGGAGTCTTCCCCACGGCCCCCTGGGAAGAAAGATATAAGCAATCAATTTTATTTTTGAGATTAGTACAGGTGGGACACCACCTGTCACTAAAGACTCTTATTGAGATATGACTAAACAAGGCCTCACCTGACAGGTATGCCACCTGTTTCTCTATGTAGCCTCCCACCTCCTTCAAGCTTACAGGGACAGTCACCTCTGGAAGAACACACACAAATTATAACGGCTAAGGGAATTGGTGTGCACTAGAAAACTGAGGGTCTCCACTATAAACCAAACTTTACTTTAATTAAAACAATAAGTTGAAGAATGTCAGTCCACATAAAATAAAAGAATAATTGTGAATCTGAGAGCTGTTTCATAGTCTCTAAAACACACAAAACCACAGTCTGATGAAGTCACTTGGCCTAAATAATGTTTCAAAGGCTTTTCCACGGTGAAGACCACACTGAAGCATTTGTCACTGGAGTTTTGACATAAAAGTGCTCACATTTAAAAGCTAGAGACTCGTACCTATCAGCTTTAATCTGAAAATAGATTGTTGCTATTCCATGACAATAATCAGCAGATACTGTATATATGCTGCCTTACTGTGGCAGCATATAAATATAATATAAATCCTGCATCTGGTGCAAATTTGACAATGACATAATTAAAATGCATTATCTCATTTACGGTACAGCATCTGAAGTGATGTTGGTGTAGTGTGAAGTTAACTGGCAGATAGCCCGGTGTCTCATGCTTGGTGCCTTTGATGTTCTTGTCTGAGTGGCCAATAAATGCACACAGTCTCTTGTAGAGCAGTCAATGCAGTTCATATGCGCTTTGGTGCACCAAGAATCACACACACAAACCACATGTGTAGAAAGCAGACACAACGACACGTTAAGACTGTTTACATATGCTCACATTTAATTTACAGTAGATTTAATGCATATAGGGGAAGATCTTAAGCAGAGTTAGGGACACTTTAAAATAACTTTCCAGCTTTCTCCCAAACAAGAACTAACAACAGACATACTGTAGGAACGAAAACTAAGCAGTATTAAGGCACTTGCTTATTAAAGACATACTAAACTAAATGTTCAGCAGTTAATGCAACAGATCAACAGGGCAGTCAATTTGCTCACAATTCATTGTTTCCTCATCCATAATGGATTTATGAGAATTAGAAATACAGTCTAAAAAAGATGAGGGAGGGAAAAAGAAACAGAGAGAGAGGAGAGGTGTTGTTATCCAGTGTCCGTCAGGCTGTCAGGGAATAAGTAATGAGCTCTACTGGTAACTGCTGAATATTTGATATGCCTCTGTAACAGAGAGGAGCTGAGCCAAGCTGGGCCAGAGCAGGACCAATGGCTGTACTTTGCACACACAGACGCTGGGTAAAGTTACCGTCACACTGGAATAGTATCTATACCATGCGCCAAGTTGAGACAGGTATTAAATAAATAGATGCCATGTTGTTAACATTTTCCATTGGGATAAGTGCAATATAAAGGCATATTGTGCTTTAAATTATTTATATAAAAGAATGTGTGAGCTTGTGAAATGTATGTGTTTATGTAATGTAAATGAGTAAGTTTCAAGCTCATAAATAAGAAGCCAATGACATAATCTGCTAAACAAATTATTGGAGCAGTTGATGTAAAAAAAACAAAAACAAAAACACTGATACACAAGCACACACACTGCGGACCTCTACTGTATTTGATCAAGGAATCAAGGAATATGTTGATAAACGTGTGGAGATATTGTACTCTCTGTTCATGCTGCCCAACTTCCAGCACAGCCCATGATGGAATTCATTTAAGGACACTGCCAAATGAAATGCCTTGTAGTCCGTCAATCAAACAAGGGAATGAATAAAGTACTGTTTAGCATAAATAACTCACTTATACACACTCATTCTAAACAGTTAAAGGTTATCAAAGTAGGAAATGCTGTGGTTTTCTTTGAGCTGGCATGATGTCCTTTCCAGATGACATGCAGGGTGGTGTGCACAGGCGAAAGTCAAATAACCTCTGTTTACTCCTCTGCTCTTACACATGGAGAAAGAAGAATGTTTGCCAGTGTGAATGGAAAAAGAGATTTAGTGCCAGTCAATAACAGATCTAGACTCCAAGAGCAATCCTTACAGTCTGCATACAAAGCTGACGGCTGGGAGCTTATCTCTGTTGTCCAAACAGTGATAACCATCCGCACTGAATTCATTGCATACAGCTTCTATAAAAAGCATTCACCCATGTACTTTTTTGCTTTTTATTATTTTACTACATTGAATCATGTTTTTTTTATTTGGCTTTTTTAAACAGTGATTATTGTGGGGAAAATCTCTACAAAATGAGGCATGTCAAAGGGGTGTGTATACATTTTATAGGCACCATAAGACGTCAATATAAATAGGTTGGAAGTATATTAAACCCACACATGTTGAGGCTGTTTGAACGTGACTTCTGTCTGAATATTAACTAAAGACCCAAAAAGCAGAAACAAGTAATCCCTTGCAGAGCAGAAATCCCCTCTTACACATGAACATGTTCATAGTACACAGAGGCCTAGCCTCATAGTGTTTTAGGTCATGAGATATTTTGCTAAACAAAGCTTTCAATGCTAAGGGGATTAGACTGGTGGGTGGCATTCTGATAGAAAAGGGTAAAAGAAAATAGTGGATTTTACCCACTGGGATACAGGAAAACTAGATTGGTTTTAGACCAGAAAGGCTTAGATAGTAAAACCCTAGTCAATAGCTTCACATATATTTGGCTGGGCAGCCCATAGTTTTTAGAGTTTTTTCCAATGCTACTGTATGAGCTGCTAGCCTTTGTAGTGTTAATTCATCAACAACTTGGAAAACTTGGAAAGGCACAGCTTTATAAATACAACTCTGTGCTCATTGATGCTGAAACTTGCAAGAGCAAACATGGTAAACAGGTTAAAATGTCTAATCAAGTGATGTTTAAGCACTGAAAGGAGTTGAGGTGTCAGTTCTGAAAGCATTTCAAATTTCAGCTTCACGTTGTTTCCTGTAAGCAACTGACTTATAGATACAGGCGAAGAGTTAGTGCTGAAAGCAGCTGTCAGCTGAAAAGTAAGAGATGAAAGCTACTGAAAAGTCAGTTAATTTATACCATAGACTGTTAATATTATACAGTCTATGATGCATACGCACTGAAAGCAGTTAAACAGTTCAAGTGTAAGAGACAAACCTAGTTGGACTGTCATTTGAAAAGTGAGCAATGAATTTCAGTTAAAACTGAAGTGTTGGAGATAGTTGAAGTGTGTGCAATGTGAATAACTGTTTGAAAGCATACACAGCAGTAAGTTTAGGTCATTGAACTTTCGGTTGAAGACTATGTTGAAGACTGTTGTCTAGCTAACATGCAGTCACTGAAGACAGAACATTTTACTTTTCCTGCGCTATGGCCTTTGTAGGTGACTCAATGATTCACACGGCTTTCTGTCGTACAATATTATTAGAAAGTGTGGTGTTGACCATACTGCTGTCACTGCAGAGAAAATGATATTTGTTCATGGTATACTGTACCAGCTGGAATACTTGATTACAGTAGAACACAGACTTTAACTGATAAGCAGGACAACACCAAAAGGGAGATTTAGACTGTACTCTTCTATTGGGTGTTGCCTAACAACACAGTCATAAGGCCCTGTGTCACGAGTAGTGTGTATATTCTAGGTTTATTTTTGCAATGCTAACATTTTTTAAAGGAGCCAAAGAAGGCTCACAGACTTGTGGTGTAGAAGGGAGAGGGCAATAGGTGAGCTACGTAAAGGATCATGTGTTTTTACTCATAAAGTAAATGCTGAATCTATGGTTATTGTTTCATACAGCAGTGTGTTCTTCATGCTCACCACTGCATCCTCTGTAAGCAGATTAGGACAAACCAAGAGAGTGAGGCTCACATTTCACACAGAGAGAAAAGACAACCTTGCCTGGTATGAATAGAAACTCAGCGTGGCCTTGTTTCTGTTACCTACACAGCCCAGACCAGGTACAATGAACCCACATGAGACATAAAAAGGCAAAGGCCCATCAATTAAACAATAACTCAAGGCTGCCAAGAGCCCAACATAATCACATTAGCCTCTGGAGGAAGCTCCTCCATGGAGTCGTCAATCACATCAGGTGCTATTTCTGTCCATCATCTTACCTTCTTTCTCCTTTTGCAAGACATATACCTTCAGAGTGATGACTGACAAATGATAAGGGAGATGTTGTTTTTGATGATTCTTATGTTAATGACATTATTTTATCAAAATGACCATAACCCTTTCTCCTTTTCTGTACTAAATTCAGTTGCTGCTTTAGGATAAATACTTAACTGTTGACTGTTCATTAGCCTCATAGTTTAATACATGACACAGCAACATACCCTGAATATTAAAAGCTGCATTATGTGCTTTGTGAACATCCTATTTTTTCATTCAAATGGGTTAAGTACATCAGCAGCATGCATTTTATTTCCATCACTATCCCACTCTCTACAACCCACAGTCTACAGATATTCAGGCTACAAAATATCCCTATGGATGAATATCTATCCATCTGTGATGGCTTAAAATAGCTGACATAATCCCTGCAATAGCCTGGTGTTGGAGCAAAGCTGCAGGAACTGGCACATCAATAATACTGACTAACCTAGAGGGTGCAGTTCTCTAGCTACCTCCTCTAATTGTTCTCAGAAGTTACAAATGAGCACAGCAAATCAAACTCAATGGACGTCTGCTACAGTGCTTTTAGGTTCCAGTCTGCTGAATATAACAATGCCAAATGTAGTTGTAATGGGAAACAGTTTCAGAGCACATACAGGATTATATTGAAAAGCCTGCTAGCGGCCAACAGAAGTTAAATGAGGACAGTCAGCATCATGTTAACTCACGCTGCAGAGTGCTCTCCAGCTGGGACCCTGCCTGCAGAAGGCAGCGATAGCCCTCCATCTCCCCCTTGGACCCTTTCTCCGGCTCTCTCTCCCCCTGCAGTGAGGCTGGGCCCATTCCCTTAGTCTCCGACACAGGATCAGGCTGGGAGAACTGATGCTGTCATGGGAGGTATTGACAGTAGTTCAGGCCTCATATCCTCTTCAGAGTCCTGAAGCCCTGCATAGTGTTCCTATAATCGAGGAAGAGGAAAACTTGTGCCCTCCCGCCTCTGTGGGTCCCAAGATCCAGACGGGATAGTTCCTGGAGGCTGCTGTTGGATCTTCCTGACCTTGAACTGCACAGAGGGCCTCCACACTGAGCAGCACACTTACAACAAGAGACCTGTCCACATAAGCAGAAAACAGTGGTTTCCTGTCCTCGCCCAGACAGGGTGTAATGAGCTTTTCCCCTCATACACACACACACACACACACACACACACACACAACACTAGTGCTGGCCGACACAAGTAGCTGCTGCTCTTAGCAGCTACTTCAAAACAAACTAGGCTCCATCTGGCTACTGCTGTCGGTCTCTCTCCCTCCCTCCCTCCCTCCCTCTCTCTCTCTCTCTCTCTCTCCCCTCCCTCTCTCTCTGGGCTTTAGTGCGTCAGCTCTGCACCGAGCAGAGCTCAAGTCTGCTCCTGACACACTGCCAACTCCCTCCCAACTTTTCCTTAACTTCACACTCCCTCATGCTCCTTTTTGCAGTTTTCCATGCCTTCAGTATAATGCTGACTGTACTATAGTAGGCTGGATTGTTAGGCTGCCATGTTCACGTCCCCACTTTATTCAGCTCTACTATAATATAGATGCACACACAGTGTTGAATAGATCTATTGTAAACAGAAAATGAAAATGTATCCACACCCTTTAGCCAACAACTTTGGCCCATGCTAAGTACAGCCTTTTATACACAATAATCACATTCAAACAGAACAAATATGAAAGGGTGTCATTGTGGACATACTGATACATAGAGCCTTTCTCAACTCAACCCCCCGCCCCCCTCACTGCTATGCCCACAACTACTCTGAATGGATGAGTGTTCATTAACAGCAGAGACTCAAGTGGAGAAAACAGATATATAAATGTATATAAACCTCATCTACAGTGACTCACAGCGCTTGATGTGAGGCCACACACAGAGCAGTAGGAGAGCAGCAGTACGCCGTCCTGATACGCAGCCACTCAGCTGATCCAGCTTAGCCTCTCAGCCATCTCATTACTGCACAGCATCTGCTTAATGTGGTCAAATGCACACAAACACACACTCTCAGCCGCCCACACATACACACATCCTTACATCAGACAGAACCTGCTGACATAGCCTTGGGTTTAACAAAGCACTATAAGACGTTGGTTTATCTTTAAAACATTCTGCTTTATTACAGAAAATCTTCAGGTTTTGAACATACTAGTTTCAAAGAGGTACATTCAGCTTGGAGGTTTGGAGCGTTGAGGCTGGAGACCCAAAGGGCTGGAGGTGGCGAGGTGTCCCTGCTGCATGGTGCAGGGCTGCTGAGGTGCCTGAAGATGTCCACCTCCACCCCTCACAGACAGGGACAGCGTCCACAGCCACAGAGCCTCTCGTGCTTTTTTTGTGTGGACATTTTGATTTTATTACAAAAGTGGCTGGAAAAAGGTTGCATTAAAAATACAATCCATTATTTTATACTTTTTATTTAGACAGGCAAAACGTTAGATTCCAAGATATTTTTTTAGCTCTGAAAATAGCATCTCTGATGTCACTTAAAGGTTTTTACATTTTTTAACAAAGCAGGCAGCCCCTTTCAGTGTGTCCTCTAACATCCGGTGTCTCTGGCACAGTGCAGTCTGGAGGTGACATGTCACAGAGTAAAGAACAGCCTCCTTCATATTCCATACATCAGAAAAACAAGCTGTCTTGGTAGAAAATGACACTGAAAGGCATGTACATTTTTCCATTTGTTAAGAATAAATCATCAACTTATTTTTTTTTTAAATCTCCATTTGACTGCCATTCTGCAGATGCATTGTATCAGATGTGTCAGGCTACAGTCAGTAGGGTGAAATACAAGGCCAATACTAGAAAGTACCGGAGTTATTGTTTCAGCCGGGATCAGTGAAGTAGTTAACTATAAAATCAACATATTGACAGATTATGAAGGTACGCATCAGTTTAAACAAAGAGTTATAATAACCTGGTAAAAGGAGTGGTATTGGTTCAGAGGTTGACTGTGAAATTCGGAGTGTGTTGGGGGGTGGGGAGGGTGGGGGGGGCTGCCTGTCTTTGCATGTATGACAAAGACTATTAAACAGGATTGGCACAGGCTCACATCAGGGCTGGATTAACACAGGCTAACTCAACTGGCACAAAGCTGACCACTCCACAATAAAAAAAGATTTATGTCATAAAAGTAACATTTGTGAGTAAAAGTACACTTAACAATAAATATGCCAAATAGACAATACATGTTTCTGGAAAAATAAAAACAAAAACAGTATTTGGAAAGTGTTTGAAACCATGGCATGTTTAAATGGAATGTGTGAAGCACAGAAGAAATAGTTAAAGGAAGGAAAAAAAGGCCAAACCAGTCCACTCCATCCTCCTGTCGGTCAGCAAATTTGACCAAAAACAGAAGGAAGGAGATGGAGCACGGAGCCTTACAGTGGCATTAACTAGGTTAACTCGGCAGGTCTGAAGTTAATGTTCTTTACACGTCAACTTCAGCCTTCCTGAAACAAATGCAAAACTCTGTAGATAATGGGTAACGAACATAAATACCTAATTTAGGCTTTAGTGCATGTGCGCATTTATGTGTACAACGTGAGTTTCTTGTGTGTGGGTTATTCTCTTCTATCTGATGTGTGTGTGTGCTCAGGCATGTATTCATGTGCCTTAGTGACCTTCTACGCAATGAAGAAACCAGCTCCCTTAATAGTGCAGGAAATGTCTAAGCCAACTACATCACAAGGTTTAAGTAATCCTGGTTTCCTTGACACACAGGCAATTCTGGCTTTTCTCATCCAGCACGCACTTATGTAACACACAGAGGCACGCGCACACACACACACACACTTGTCACTTTAAGGTCACACTAGTGTGGACAGAATCGGATCGCATTACGTTCATCTTTTTTGGCTTTGAGCAGATGCTATCATACGTCTCTAAGCTATATATACAGTACAGCACATATATTAATTATTAATTTACTCATCTTAAATTATCTCTGAGGTTGGAAGATTTAGGTCATGCTCCGAGCAATGTTTCATTGCTTAACATATCTAATATATATCACACACACACACACACACACACACACACACACACACACACACACACACACACACACACACACACACACACACACACACACACACACACACACACACACACACACACACACACACACACACACTTTTTGGATTGAGTGTTAATATGGCCTATATACATCTTCAATCAATAGAGCAGTGGTTCTCAAATTTCTTTCAACAATGTACCCCCTTTGAAATGTAAGTACCCCCTGACCAGCATAAAACATTTTTGGTAGAAAAAAATGCCTAGCTATATTAAGAGGCACAATACAGCAATGTGCCATATTAGTGTCTAATTCACCAAACAACAATATTGTAATATTTAAAAAAAAACAAAAAAAAACTCAAGTACCCCACTGCTGTACTCCTAAAAGTATGTAAACCCCCATTTGAGAAACACTGCAATAGAGAATGCAGATTCATTATTTTGGAAACATATAATCATAAAATCATCTATAAACCAGAAAAGCATTCATTTTTGGAGATTTCAACAGTCTGAAATCACCTTCAGTAACTTTTCATCTAGAATCACTTGGACCCGTGGATGAGTGCATTTCCTGATATAACCATTTAAAGAATACCCGTTGAAAAGCGCAATAACTGTAAAGTAGAATAACGGTTCAAAGAGTAACCGTTGGAGAGAATGAGATCGTCATTTCTTAATCCAAAACTTTGCAGAATAAAATGACTGAACATCAGTGGAGTGAAGCGTTCTTTTGAGCCTTCTTTCATGCAGTGAACCATTCTTGGACTGGATACTATTACAACTGCTTGTTAAAACACAGCAGTTCGATAGAGCTACTGACAAGGCAGCTCAAAAAAAAAAAAAAAAAAATTTTTTTTTTTTAAATTTTTTTGGGGGGGGGGGGGGGTGGGGGGAAGTTTTTTTTTTTTTTTTTTTTTTGTTCTTTTTTTTGGTTTTGGAATTTTTAAAAAAAAAAAAAAAAAAAAAAAAAAAAAAAAAAAAAACAACCTTCTTTTTTTTTTAATAATAAAATATTACTTTCTTCAGCCTCCTTTCGTGGGGGTTGGGGGGTGGTAGGGTTAGAGAAAAAAAAAAAAAAGACGAGACAGCAGAGATGCGTCAAGTCAAAGACTGATAAACCCCTTTTCATCCCTTCCCCCTCAGTTAGCACATCTCTCTTTTTCTTCCTCCTTTTCTTCTCCTCCACTTCTCAGATCAGGCATGATGGCAGACGGCTCTGACCTGACTGGTACAGGACTCTGAAAGTGGCTGATGCCACCATTGTTGGGAGTCCTTGCCACCTTTTATTCGCGCTCCTTCAGGTGCTTGTAGGATAGTGGTGTGACCGCTGCAATCTGAAAAAGCAGATGGATTTTACTTCAATGTTTTCATTACGAACTTGTGCAAACAAAAGGAAGGGGACAAAACACCTAGCAATCTCCATCAATTAAGGGAATAAGCGGTGATTGGCCACGTAGCACGATTCATGAAAAAAACTAAAATGGCATTCTCCCCGCCACCAGAGACAAGCAGAAATTAGTAAAGGCAATGCTCCAAATTTCATCCAAGTCTACTGATCTGTTGAAGCTCAGCAGGGACATTGAACAGACACAGAAAATTAAATTAGGTTTGTCTCGCTGTAGTTTACCTGGATGTTTGTAGGAGGCCACCCTCTGACAGCTATTGGGAGAATAGAAATGCACGTTAAACAGTGAAAGCTGTTGCAAAAGGCCTTGTGCTTTTGTTAAGCAACAGATATCGGTGACCCTGGTCAACAGTGATAGGGAGGTGACACATTTCAGACCAACTTACAGGGGATAGACGACAAAATGAAAACACTAAAGACATTTAACACAATATCAACTGCCCAAAAAGATGGAGAGCTGCCCTTTCACCTCAGAACACCTCCAGTGCTCTTGATATTGCAGCCATACAGTAGGACTTTAAGGACATCTAATGGGTTATTTGAAGATTGTGTCTAATTTGACATCTACCCAAGTTGTGTGTATATTCGAGACTAAAAGTGTTTAATATCAAATTAATAAACAAGACATTATAAATTTTAAAACACAGACAAAATATATAATAAACCATGAAATTGTAAAATAATCTGACAAATTTTTTAACTTTGCTCCTTATAAAAATGTAATTTCATCCTGATCCTTTACAATAACCGTTTTTCAATTATTTATTATTCAATTTCAGCAGTTTTTATTTTATAATGTTTTTTTCCCTAACCGTTCTTCTCAGTGACCGTTTTATTTCATAATGCCAATTTTCATCGCAAAGTCTAACAGGGCAGAGCCAGTTATGTGATATCAAAGCAACAGCCAATCAAATAACAGGCATATTCCACTCCCCACCTGACATCTCTCTACTGTCAGCTATTGAATAAAGGCAACAAAAAAGGCCAAAAAAAACTAACCTTTAAATTTTTTTCATTTGAACATAAAAACTGCTGAAATAAATAATAATGTGCGCGCTCTCTCATATATAATAATAAATTTAATTTATATAGCGCTTTTCATGGACTCAAAGTATATATATATATATATATATATATATATATATATATTTATTCCATAGTGTCTTATTTATTTATTTAATCTTGGTTTTCCATGTTTATCTTCTACATTTTTTTTAAATGATGCTTTACACAAGGATAATTTCCATTCATTTTGTTGCCATCCCCTTTATGTAATGCAGCACCATGGTCTGAGGTTAAGGAAATGTCACATCATGCAGTGAGTAAGGCTCAGCAATCACAAACGCATAAATTTTTTGCCAGCAAAGTAAGCAGATGACGACCACCAACACAGGATTGTACGTGCACACAGGACAAAACGACCGTGACCAAACCACAACGGTACACACAATGTACATGAATGTCAGACTGGGGAAAGTTATAATCACAGACCAGCTCTGTTGTTTCACACTGCCAGATAAGAAAACCCAATCAAACTGACACCAACCCTCACACTCAGACATTCCTGATACAAAAATGAGATGGACTAAAAACATTGAAAATTGGGGTTTTAAAAGCACATGCGGAAGGTAATGTAAGCAGGGCTTCCAAAGGGAGGCTGAAAGGAGCATGTTTTTAAGTTTTGCAACATTAGGCCTAGTATATAGAGATGCATTCACATGTTGTGCACCATTTCAACTAAAAATGTTCACACAGGACTTGAGTCTGACATGGAAAAAGTGCATCTTTTCAGCCAGCCAATATCAGCTCACACAACACAGAAGAACACACTGGGTCTTGTTGACTGTGACCTCTATGCCATTATGCCTTTGATTCCCTTGTTAAAACTTAGAGTTAGGGACCAGAACTGCTGGAGAGATTGGCTGGGGGAGCAGGTCTTTGATTGGCTTAAATGGCCTGAAGGTGGGCTGGTACCTGTTTAAATGACAGTATTGGACTCATCTGAAAAGGTTCTCATAAGCAGGGGCCTGGCTGAAGACCGGGGAGACTGGTTGCCCCCCACGCTCGACTGAACCGGCTTCTTCTAGAAGGGTGAGGCAAGAGACACCAATGACATCACTACGCTGACAAACACACACACTTTGCCTCTCTCTTGCACACAAACAAACATATATTCAGAAACGAACAAACATATACATACAAAAAGACTTTAACACTGGACAGGTGGACAATGAAAGTCCGTCCTGGTGCCTTTTTATACACCTTTTCCTTGCAAGAATAATTTTGCAGAAACCTTATATCTCTATACTAATTGCTCCCTATTAATACAAGGCTACGACCCCTGCACATTTTTCACAAGCATGTACGATATAACACACACGCACAGACAAAATGAAGTGGCTCGCAGGGTTTGTGGTGAGGATCCAGGATGAGGTTGTTGACTTGAGCCTCATGCAGGTAAGTTTGGGTGCTTTGACGTGCTGCATTCACCTGACTTGACATGCGGCGGCAGCAGCAGGCATTGGATCAGCACAGGCAGCTGGGAGGGAACACTGACTGATACAACTGGACAGACGAGAATGGAAAAACTGACTGCATGTTTGGACACCTGGTCCTACTCCATACTGCTTGGGCACACACACCAGCCCACTGCATTCCTTCTAATTTAATAGACATATATCTAAAGATAAGCACTCAAATTAAGGCTTAAAGATGAGGACATCTAAGGATAGCATTCCTTATGTAATAATTCATCTGAAATCTGAATTGTCTGACCTAATCTGTCCAACCAAGTGGGGACTGTAAAAAACCACAGAACGCCACCCGAGTTACTTTAGAGGGTAATAAAGGAGTCAAACAGTGGGAGAGGAAGGACACAACAGGTAGGAAACCAGCGGACTGGCAGACACAGAAACTCTGCAGGCAGAGCTGACAGAAAGAAAAAGAGACCTCAGTCACTCCACGAGAAGCTGTGAGAGCTAGCGGTCTGCGACAACATGAAGATAGTAGATGTCCCAGAGGAAGGAAGGCGATGTTTCATCTTTAGGGAGGCAGGTCCAGAGAGGAAGAGAGAAGAAATAAGAGGGTGAGACAGGGTAAGAAGAATGCCTCTAAGTGCAAAAGCGAGAGTACTTGTTAGGAAAACAAAGTTGAAAAGTTGGAAAACAAGTTAAAAAAAAAAAAAAAAAAAAAAAAAAAAAGGTCAAAGGGAGTTTTCTAAAATAAAATGCTAGATAGAAAGTACTAGATAGTAACACTGTACCACTTATATTTACAACGGTCATTCCATTTACATATGTAGACTGCACTGGAATACTCCTCAGTATGCCATTTGATTGATTCTGTAACTTTAACATCTGACAGATACACACTCAAACAGAAAAAAAAAAAAAAAAATATATATATTGCACAAAACTGCTGTAAGACTCCCCTCAAATATGTGCAAAACATTTGGTTTGGTTTACTACTTTTCCTAAATAAAACAAGTCTAGACACAATAAAAAAAAAAAAAAAGAAGGAAAAAAAAAATAAAGTGTGGAACGCACCCAAAAGCACCGTACATACCACCAAACATTTCCAGCTGCTTGGAAAACACATTAGCCTCATGGGGAGCAAATTGAAACGACAAAATATTTGTCTGGGAAAGTCGTCTTCAGGAGGAAATGAAATGCACTAACTGCTAAGGATATTAAAGCCTGATTTGAAAAAATTCCAAATTCTAACCCTGTGTCACTGTGCTAATAGTCCCATTATCGCTTGGTTTATGTCAAATACAGTATATGTATTATTTAAAAAAATCTCTTTTCTCTTCCTTTAAAAAAGTAAAAATATAATATATATAATTTTGATGACTCATCTTGAACTCTGGGTGTATTGTAAATGTCTTGATTTAAATGTGATTCAGTCCTCTGCAGTGAACAATTGCTCTGCATATACAAAAACACGGCCCTTTAGAAATACATCAAGCATGGGCTCCATTAACCATGACAAACCATAGAGAAAATAAATGGTTAAAATGATATATGTAAAGTTTAAGCATCGTAAATCTGGAACAGAGATAGAGAGGAGAGGAGAGGGGAGAGAGAGGTAAGTAGAGTGCAAATAATGTGTGTCAGGCCAAGTGTGTGTTTCAGCTCTACCTGTCGAGTGTGGGGCCCACGGGGCTTGCGGAACACCACAAGCAGGATCTCTGGCAGTAGGCTGAGCAGGATGAGCAAGATGATGACCAGCCAGGCTGACACCGAACTCAGCATGTTGGCAAACACAAAGTACAAACGT
Organism: Perca fluviatilis; assembly: GCF_010015445.1. Classification (NCBI taxonomy): domain Eukaryota; kingdom Metazoa; phylum Chordata; class Actinopteri; order Perciformes; family Percidae; genus Perca; species Perca fluviatilis. Next base: position 24,051,685 of record NC_053121.1, on the reverse strand, counting down.
TGCTGCTTCAGGAAAGGCCTGCAGGAGAGGGAACACTGTGGTTTACACTGACTGAAAGAGCTACAGGGGTTGAAAAGAAATGAAAATGTACAGGTCGGCTACAATGACTATGTAGGTTATCTTATCCTGGTTTGTTTTCTAACCATATTATTCCTCCCCAGAAGAAGCTGAAAAACATGTAGAAAGCCAGGGAGCCCCAGATTACAAAGTGGTTGATCCATGTCCAGTGCCGCGTGTCCAGAGCGAGCTAGAATGGCAGAGAAGAGTCAATAAATGGACATGTTAAATATTCAACAAACTTTGCTAAAGTCAGTGTTCTGCAAGAACATATATCTGCTTCCAACTCTCCTGTGAAACAGCTGCTGTAATGATACACCCTTTCATAAGATAAGATAAAAACAACAGGGGAGTGGTTTACCTTTAGTGTGACAGTGAAGACGAGGACAGTGAAGACAATTGTTCCATATGACCAGTTCCCAAAAACCTGGATTTAATTAAGATAAATTAGCAAATGTACTTAAGAGACAATACTTAATCAAGTAATTTAAATATCACACGTATTTAGAGGGTGAATTAAATCAAACCTGGCCATTATCCTGCAGTGCTGGGTTACTGAACAAATATCGAACACCAAAGAAGAAGAGCAAGCCATGAAAGACTCCAAGTAGAGTCCAATAGAGGAACGGTCCCCACCGTAGCATGGCGTTCTTAGCAATCTCTCTACAGAAAATCATGAAAGACAAAGTCATATACTGCTTCATCACATTTATTACAGTGACTTGGAAAATGACTATAGTTGATATCAGTACATTTCTGCATACATCTGGTCAAAAGTGCCAACAATACAATTGAATATTTAAAAGGGACAATTCCCAATTAATATTTACATCAAATAGCTAATGTGGGACAGGTATGCCTATTTTTTGATGTGTTAAGGAAGCAGAAATAGCTAGTAGATAGTAATAATCTACAGCTAAAAAGTAATTACATATGGCTCAGCCTTCACCTTTTTAGTCATTGCTATAATTTCTTTTTGTCTTTATTCTGTGACATACTGTTTTACATTTTTACATTTCATCTTTTATTATTTCTTTTAACTTAAAGACCAAAATAATAACTGGCCATTCAAAAAAGTGACCTTAGATCTAAAAACATATCCATTTTATATGAATAGTACTCCTTTTTACTTTAAGGAAGCAATTGAACTGCAGATAAGTGAAGGTTCCCAGGTTTACCTGTAGAGGGTAGAATTGTCCAGCAGAACCTCCATGCAGATGTGCTGCTCCAAGAGACTGTAAGCCAGGATGGGCATAGAGGTGAAGCAGATGTTGTACATCGTCAGATAGGCCGCATCATACAGGGGCTGGGGAGGATTGGGGAGGATTGGGGAGGGCGGGGGGGAGGGCGGGGGGGAGGGGGTCCAGGGGTTAATATCATGGAAGGAAAAAACTCATACACACCATCATACTTACACATACAGTGTGTCATATAAGCAAGCTTGTATACATCTTTCATGTACTTATGGAAGATCCATGTCAGGGGCCATGTGGCATGATGGACAGTTAAATATTCACACTCACCTCTCACACATAAAAATACCAAAACATAATCAATAATCTTAAAAAGTAAAAAAATATCTGTATTAATGAACATGTCAGGAGCTGCTTTTAAATGAACACAGTACCATAACACATTGATAAAATACACTTAGGTCTCATTAATAAGAAAAGTGAATTCATCAATGTGCTCCAAACTGTAATCAGGTCATCTAATCCAAACCTGAATTTCTATAATGTATTATTTAGCCAGTGTATTTTAGCAGTGTCACAACACACACACATACACACACAATTGAATAATATCAACATACAATGAACCATGGTGGCAGCACATGACACATGTCCTATTTTAACAGTGCTACAGTATGTAGCCTAACATATCAATCAAAGTCCAAACATCCCAGGGTGCAGTGAGGGAGGGGCAATCGGAGGGAAAGAGTCCGGCATTCAGGAGGACAAGGAGGTGTGGATTCAAGGGATACTGCCTCCTTTCATGTTCAGACCATTTTTGAACCTTAAAGGGCCTCAATACATACTCACTTGCTGGGAATAGCCACAGAAGAACTGGTACAAAAACTGAGGTAAGATGAAGCAAAGGTTCTGCAGGCAAAGAGAGAAAAAGAAAATGCTCACACTAATAGACAAAAACAACATCAAATGCATTCATAAGTTTCCATGTGCTTGTAATGTAGGTAAAAAAAACTCAATAAATTAACTTGAGTTGAATCTAAAAAAAAAAAAAAACTGTTTAATTTGTTAAGAGGATTGAGGATTGTTAAATCTGTCCCACCCCATAATCGTCAAATCAAGTTAGCGTGTGTTTTTTTTTGGGAAATACAGGCTATCCAAAACAAGTTGTTAGCCTAAAGAATGACATGAAGTCAATGTGCTGTCTGTTCCTCCCACCTTGTAAAAGAAATATTGCACCAGGTGTGCAATGCGAACATAGTAGAGATGCCCGTGAGCCAACAAAAGTTTCTTGAGGTGCTTGAGTTTGGGGATGGCATAATCACTGTTCCTCACTGCCTGCCGACCCTCTTTACCCTTAATACCTGAAACGACAAGAACGAATATCACACACTACCATCATCAACAGGTTACCCTTTCCTCCAGTTGGGACGGTAGTTAGAGATCTGTTAGTCAGCTTCAGCAAAACAATTTCTTACCAATGCCAACGTGAGCTTCCAAAATCATGCTGACATCATTGGCACCATCTCCAATGGAAAGGGTGATAGGGCTGCCTTTAGAATTCTTCACCATTTTAACTATCTAAAGATGGAGCAAGGCAGAGGGTAAACCGACAAAGTGTTGTGAAAACCATTATATTAATTCTTTAATGAAAAAAATATTTCACAACATTTTAACTGATTGTTCTGACCTGTGCCTTTTGTAGAGGAGCCATGCGGCAGCAGAGCACAGATGCGCAGTTTTGACATATCTGCAGGAACAGGTTCTTGTAGCGACTCGAGTTGGATTCAGAGGAGGAGTTGAGCACCATCGATAGAGTGGCTCCATCTATGATGAAACCATAGTCCTGGGTTGCTGAAGACCAGGTCCTACAAAACAGAACAGGGAAATGGGTTCAAGTTTAATCATCAATACGATTCAGTTTGGTTAAATGATCACCCTAGTACAAGAGCAAAGTATCACATAACCTCTATTCAGATCATGAAGGTACCAACCTGGTGACGCCAGCCTTTACCGGTGGTGCATCCTGTACAGCTTTCTTGTGGTATTCAAGCAAGAGCTCATGCAGTCGGTCCTCCCGCTTCCTCCCTCCATCCTCCAAAGTACGCACCGTCAGCTCCAACAGCTCTGTATTTCTCTGGAACAACCTACAAGCGTAACAGGTGGACTTTGCCGTCTCCATCTTGTCCCCCGTTAGGACCCAAACTTTAATGCCTGCACCCTGCAGAGCCTCCATGGTCTCTGCTGCCTCCTCTTGAAGCCTGGGGGATAAGAACAACAAATTAAGTTATGACACAAGTGAAAGATAATCACACTAACTCTAAGATGGTAATACTATCACTAGAAATTAAAATTAAAATGTCACCAGCTAAACAAAGCCACACCAGGTTTAAATTTCACAGGAGATCTAGTGTATTAAAGCAAAGGGAGACCGCTTTGTAAAACAAAAAACGGAACAAAGCTGCAGTTTTTCTCCTGCAAATGAACTTAAATGAGGATAAGACTGTCTTTGCTCAGACAGATATCAGATGGGACTGTGGGAAATGTGTGTGAAAAGTGTGACATACACATTAGTACGAACAATACCACTATTCTGACATCAACATTAGTTCTCAAAGAGCACTAGTCTAATAAAGGAAGTATCTTTTGATATCCAGATCATTTTACTCCAATAATTTGAGAAAACAATAATTACATTAGAAAATGTATTTATTATAAACATATTTCAGATAAAAATACATGGATGCATCCTAATGCAATAGCAATTATAAAACAATAATCTTGGATTGTGGAACAGTACCCAATGTCAACCACAAGATGGCAGTGAGAGCTTACATTTGAAAGATCTATGGGGAAAAAAGGTAAGGCTTTTGGCTGTAAAATTAGATAAGACAAGCCACTTCAAACCTGACAAAACACTACGAGGAATCTGGTGACCTATGGCAAAGAGCATGAGGCAGAACAAGTGTGCTGTAAGGATGCTACTGTAAAGGAAGTACTGAGGTTGCATAAAAAGAACAGGATGTTTATGACATGTCTATTGGTGGCATCTGCTAACTTTTGGCCTCTCCTATAAATTGTAGGTGTATTCTGAGATTAAGGGCCCCTTAAAAATCTTGGTACTTATCTTTAATAAGAGGGAGCGGAGAGGGAGGACAACAGCAGCGATAATAACAAAGATAACAAGATAACAAAATGCAAGACATTTGTTAACTTTAAACATCAGCAGGTTGATCAGCACCCACCGATCTTCTACAGCAGTAGCTCCTATTAGACTCATGCCAGTCTCCACTTGGTTGTAAACAGTAATGAGCTTCTCCTCTCTGTCCTGCAGAGCCAGTCTAGCTTCCCTCAATCCTGCATCTGCCTGGGCGTACTCTTCTGCACTGAGATATTTGTAGGCCACACATAGCGTCCGGTAGCCCTCCTAAACAGTGAAACACACAGCACCCAATGTAAGAAGAAGAAAACACAAATAATGTAATCATTGTAATATCATATTAAAACATGTCCAACCCTAAAATCACACAAACATTTTCAAACATTACAGAAACTACTGGATTTGGAGAGGCAATTTGTTTATGTCACCCACTGTTGCATTACGCTCCACATTCATGCGTATCCGTTCAACCTCCTCCTGTCTGACTCGAGGAAAGATGGAAGAGTCCGCTCCCTTACAGAAGAGCAACGTATCACCTGGACACAAACAAACACAAAGCTTGGTGAGGGCTGAGGGCCAACACTACTGTAAATCACGGTCAATGCAATAAACTTGACAGTAGCTCAAGGTCACCTGATTTGGATCTGACGATTACACTCATTCGCCTTCTCACTGGGTCAAAGTTCAACACGTGAAGCAGTTCATACCTTTTGGAAGTACAAAATGGAAATTAAATAAAAAAGCTGTAGTGCGAATGCAAATAGAAAAATATATGAATGAAAACTAAAAATCTCTGTCTGTGAAAATTACTGACTTACATTTCAACATCATTGTTCCTGGTGAGAATTTTCATGGTTTTACTTTCGAGACCCAGAAATGTGAAGCCATACCTGCAGATAGAGACAAAACCCCACAAATGAGCCACTTATGTACTCATGTGCTATATGAAAGAATTCATGTTGTAATGAGATGTATACCATGTAGGATTTTCAAAATAGATTCTGTGATATTCATATTCAAACGCCGTGCTTGCTCTTTGCTACGTCAGCTCAGCTCATTGAATCATAACAGCCCATCTCTTACCTCATGGCACCCTTGACCAGAGCAACCTCATCAGGGGAGGAGGCAATAAAGCCTCTCTGCTCCTGCGGTGGATGAGGCACCTCTCCATCCACCCCGAAGCCATCCACCTGGTCTATCAGTCCGTCCCCTTGGCTCTGCTCAGTAGACTCCTTCACCTGGACTGTGTGGCACAGACACAGGGCACGCAGAAACAGCTCTTCCCTCTCCTAATAACACAACACGAACATGAGCAGTGAAACAATTTTCCATGAACTATAAACTAAAAATATATTAATTTACAGCCACACATGGAGCCATATACAGTAGCTGGAGTTTAGATAAAGCCCTGAATTTAACTCCATTTGTCTAAATTGACTTCTTATCAACATGCTTGTTGAAGTGCAACCGTCTGTAAAGTGTTATCAGGCGCACTTTGCTCCTCCTCCATGTTGAGGCTTATGCTGACATGTGAAGGAGCGATACGTGGGTGACCTATGCAGGGTCTTTCTGAGCAGCAAGCTATGTACTGGCCATATGTTGCAAAATGTGTGACTTTTACAACAGATGGAGGGACACCACAACACCTACCCTGCCAGCTTTCTGCTGCACTTTGTTCACAGGTCCATCTGTGACACAGAATCCGTCCAACTCTGAGTTTGCGTCCCGGTACTTGTACTGAAAGCCGTCAATGCAGCACTCTATGAACTCCATGTTGTTCTGAGTGAGGGTGCCCGTCTTGTCTGTAAAGACATACTCCACCTGCAGGCAATGTGATAAAAAAAAATTAGAGATGCACCGATAGACCGGCCGGTGACCAGAATTGGCCGGTTTTCACGTGCTCGGCCATGACCGGCGACCGGCAGGTCAGTCTGACATATGCCGATTTCATGCCGGTCAATGCTACAATTAAATGACAACATAGGTTATACGAGTTACAGTTCTCAAGGACGCACGCACACACGGACGCGACAGCACACAGTCTCTTTTTCTTAAGAGAAAATTAAATCGGATAAAATCGGTATCGGCTGGCCTAACTCAAAGAAAATCGGAAACGGCCTAGAAAGTTGTAATCGGTGCATCTAAAAAAAAAAAAAATACATGACAGACTCCTCCAAAACCCATTTTACAGATTCCAACAATATGATTAAGCAATTACTCCCAGAAAGAATTTCACTGCATTAATCAGTTTAACAAAGCATCACCTTTAATTGAAGTATTCATCTGGCAAACCAAGTGTGACTGATCTATGGCAGCACTGTTTAAGTTAGAAGTGCCATAAAAAAAAAAGCTCATATTTTACAGAAGCAATATACAGATCAGTCTGGAGACTACATTTTAAGGGACTCGATCTTACCTTGGTCTCATCTGTAATTTTTTTTCAAGTATTTAAATAGAAAGAAAGATATATTTGTGAGAGTGATTGAGAGCTACAGTACAAGCAGTATAACATAACAAACATTTTTCCTGAATCAGGGAAAGTCAATCATTATTTTGTAGCACTAAATGCTGACTTTTAATGTATTTGATTTGAGTGATTTACTGTATGTGTAAAAATATATTTTAAATATTGGCATAAAGTGTGGCAGTGGTTGTGTTCTATCTACACACTTAGTAGGTGTTTGCCACTTTTGTGTATCACATCTTCTTTTGAGCTTTTCCAAAGCACTGAACTGTATAGTGCTAGCTGTTGTTCAATACATGCACATTATTCATGGCCACTGCATATTTACTGTTCAGAAAAAGATTTACTTAAAAAAAGAAATTGATAAAAATTGACAATATCGTCAGGGTTACACACTCAGCTTTCTAGAGCCGCAGAAGACATTATGCAGCAGTTTCCACAGACTCTTGAGCTAATCACTTATTTTCAGTTTACTTTTATATACTTTACTTACTGTTTTACACCTGTTTACATCTCTGTGTATAACTTTAGTATGCATATACATACTACATCCCTGTTTACATTAGTTTTTTCATTCTTCAGTCTTCCACAAATATTTTATTTTATAATTTCATAAAAGTTATATTTTATCCCTATATTTTAACTTTTAGCAGTATTTTATGACTTAGATTTCCATTTTTCCATTTGTGATTTTCTTTGTTGGAGGGAGCCTGAGCTCTAAGATGTCCATTGCAAAGGACTGCTTCTTTGTAATTGTTGTGCACATGACGATAAAGACCTTGAAACTTGAATAATGGGTGGAGTGGCCATTTAACAACTTTTACAGGTTCAATCAATGTTCCAGGACATTTTGTTCTATTCTGTCATTTTGAAAGACTTTTCAGTGACTGGAAGGATTAATTAAAGAACTACAGGTTTTCAATAACACGCAAGATTTGTGTTGTTGTTGTTTGTGCAAATGAAACAAGTTGTTTCATTTGATTTTGACCGTCGGCCTCACCTGTCCCAGTTCCTCATTGAGGTCTGAAGTGTTGACCAGTGCCCCCTCCTTGATTTCAGGGTCAAAGAAGTCCTTGTCCCATGTGATGAAAAAGGATCCCAAAAACTTCTGCATCTCAACCGTCACATACATGGACACCGGAATGATGAAGTTGAAGAGCACCATGAAGGACAGGAAGTCAGTGAACATCTTTAGGTACTGTTGGGAAAAAAATGAGAACACAGGTAGATATTTAGTCGAGAAGAATAGAATAAAATGTATTGACCAGCCTAAGCAGGAAAATTGTCTTGTCTCTCACCCAGGAATATATTGTAACAACATGCCACACAATCACAAAACATGCCACCAAGACAAAAACATCATATTTAATAGAACAAATATCTCTCAATTGTACAACAGTGATTGCATCCATACCCATGGTGTACAGCCACTCTCATATTTAAGTCTACTGTAGTTTGTTGACCACACTAATTGCATTTAGGATAAAGAACCCTTATCAATCTTTTTATTCTATAGCGTCGCCCTGAGAGGAGCAACTCAAACTCAAGTTGGAGTTTTTTTCTAAATATTTATCTTATCTTGACTACCTTGACTTAAATTGAGACCAGTAGTCCTGGATTATCGCAACAACGAATATAAAGATGTGATGAAAATCACCAGGTTGTATCACAATGTTCACAGTTCATTGAAGGTTAGGGCACACGGTAATCAGCCAATTAAATGGACCATGTCACAATAAGGTCTGCATGGGCCATTTTGCTAAGAGGAGTTTTATTAGTGTGGATCAGAAGAGGCTAGGGCTTGTAAAACACTTAAATACAATGGAACTGTGATTTCACATCCACAGGGTAAGTATTTACCGCATGAACACAGGTCTTCTAGGTGCAGTAATGTTTGCAATACACATAATACAGTGTACTAATACAATGCTATCAAGACCTAATAGCTGTTCTTCTCCCAGCAGTGGTAATTCCTGTATGGCTTGGTTTGTGGTGCCTATCAGATACTTAACTCACAGTTCATTGCTTTGACAACAAAGATAGGCGGGCTGCTAAAATATGCACTCACCAGATTGGTGTCCTTCTCTCTCTGGGTTTTCTCGTTGTACCAAGGCTCATCCTGCCCGGGCTTGCTTTGCCACACATACTTAAGAGTAGTGCACACTAGGGCCTTGCTCACCAATATGCAAAGGTAAACCAGAAGGAAGGCATTGATAGACCTGAAAAATATAAGAAATCAAATGAATCAGTCCCAAAGGTATCATGTTTTTAACTTGTGGACATCATTTCCTCTAAAAACTTACTTCTCCACAGCAGAGCGTTTCTGAGACTTGCCCTGATAGTTGAGAGCCATCTTTGTCTCCATGCCAGTATAAACTGCAACACCTTGAGAAAGAACAGGAGGAGGAGGAGGAAGAGGAAGAGGAAGAGGAAGAGGAAGAGGAAGAGGAGGAGGAGGAGGAGGAGGAGGAGGAGAAGGAGAAGAAGAAGAAGAAGAAGAAGAAGAAGAAGAAGAAGAAGAAGAAGAAGAAGAATTAGTTTATTTTAGATAGTGAGCTATCTGCACTTATGTAAGTTATTGTAATAAAATCAATATCATTTGACTCACCACAGATTTTCTGAGTGTTCTTTAAAGTTGCCCCTTTCAGCAGGAGGTTTTCTGGGCCCAAAGACCTGCACAATCACATCAGTAGATCAAACAGTTGAGTCATACAGAAGCTGTGCAATCCACACACTATTCTCTAAATGGAAACCTGGCAGGCAAGCTGGCATCCACTCTAAAATGCGCAGTGACAATACACAGTATGACTGCAGTCTGTGCTTACACAGGTTCCAGTGTTCTTGAGAAGGACATTGGCATTTGTTTATATGATCATTACAAAGCAGTCAATGATAAATGCCTGTGAGAGTGCTTTAACAGTGGCTGAAGCCATGCCAGCCTGTTTTAATTTTAATGTTTGTCTGCAATAAAGGATCAATGGAATAATGAGTTGTCGGTGATGCAAAGGAAAACAAATGAGTGCTTAAGAAACTGTGTTTTGATTTAGCTCTCACTTAAAGTGGGCTGAGATGGTTGTGCATGAGTGCTCTCACCTCACTGCAGTCTCCTGTTCATTTTTGTAGATGTGCATACGGCCGACAAACCTGGAACAAAATGACAAACTCACTCAGAAGCTGAAGTTGTTTGTAAAAAAGTACATGATATTTGTTTTGCATATATTATTCAATCTTGAGGAATCCAAATCCATGCTCAGTTCATTTACTTTACAAAACTGGAAGTACTGACCATGGCCAGTACATAGGAAAGGCTTGGGAGCCAGCAAATTAATGGTGGTTAGCAAGTAGCATGCTGTTAGTTTTATTGACTCTGAATAGCAAGCATTTGGCGCCATGGCGTACTTAGCGCTAGCACTTCTCGAACACCATTCTGATGTCTGGCTAAATGACAATAATCCTACTCTTTAGCCCAAGGGGGAGCCAAAGGCTGTCTGTTGAATGAGCTGATATTCCTACAAGTGAATAGGAATAAACTCCGTGCTGGGCAGAGCAAAGATTACTGGAGATACCAGACCCACGATCACCAATCCTAATAGGAAACAAACAAAAGTACACTATGGCTTGCCAAAACCTCTCCACTTAACAATATGTATGTTATTATTAGAGTCATTCAGAACAGTTTCAAGTAACATTGAGTTAATCCATTTCCCAACAAACCACAGGCAACACATGCTCGTGGTGTAAATCTGTTGGGAACACATGATGAGTGCCTACTTGTAAAGGTCAGGCTGTGGCTGTTCACACTCAATGGTAGCGTTGAGAGATTCCAGATCCTTCTCCGTGTCTGGCACTGTGTAGTGTGTCTGGACAAGTGGAAGAGGCAAGAGAGAGACAAAAGTGTGAGCCTTGACTGGCTCAGGTCAAACCCCTCATTCACAGGAAAATAGGAAGACAAAAGTTACCCAGATATTGTGACTCACACAGCAAAAAAGAAAAGAGGCATAAAACACATTTTTGGAGGAACTACACATGAGAGAAACTTCTTCAAAGCAAGGGTCATAAATACAACTTCAATATATTTGAGAAGAACTGATTGAGTAAAATTCCTATTAATTATATAAAAAAAGAATAACAGAAGATATATATCTTATACCCACTTCCCTTCTAATCCTAATAAGAGTCACATTTATTAAAAACAACAAGTTTAGAGTTTATTCTTCAAAGCTAACATTTTGATGCAAAACTAATTTGTACTTACAAAAATTACAACCTAACCATTCTGTCATGAAAAAAGGGGAAAGCAGAGCAGCTCATCTCACCTTATGGTTGGACTCTCCATCCAGACTTGCGGTGGTAACGAAACATGTGTCGTCATCTCGGCTAGACTGCAGCAGTATTAAATCACAGGGAAAGGTCTCATCTTCCTCCACCTCAACAACATCTCCAACCTGATCACAGAAACACAACCAAACACCACAGTTTGAGTTCTCTTTCCTTTTCTGCACCAGATCAGTAGGATTTCCAACAGGTTGAGTGACAGAAGTTTAAACAATCACAGCTTGAAGCATTTGTATCACTAGGGAGCAGAAGGACTCCAAAATAAACTAACATGGCATTCAATTTTCTTTCAAGTTGTTGTGGCTAATTTGTTAGCAAGCAAATTACTACTTTAATATACTGTATAGCATGACTGAGCAACATGTGCATTTCTTCTTCTTTTTTTTTAAAGATTATTTTTGGGGCATTTTAGGCCTTTATTTGTATAGGACAGCTTAGACTTGAAAGGGGAGAGAGAAGGGAAATGACATGCAGCAAAGGGCTGCAGGTCGGAGTCGAACCTGTGGCCGCTGCATCAAGGAGTAAACCTCTATATATGGGCCCCCACTCTACCAGATGAGCTAACCAGGGGCCGAACAACATGTGCATTTCTGCAGATTCTGACCATTGGTCAATACTCTCCTTTTAGTTTTGGTAAGGTCTGCCAACTACTAACAAACAACTCTGGCTCTTTGGCTTGCTAAATGTTTATTTTAGCTGTAGTCCATTTAGCACTAGGAGGTAGCCTACAGTGAACGTGTGTGAGCTCCTGTGCATGGAGCAGCTGTACAAAGTTTTATACAAAGCAACAATGTTTTGGTTTTGACAGCTTAATGTTAATTCTCAGTGGTGTCAGCAGTACTAGCGGCCCTTTAACATAACCAGTAGTCATTTGGTTCACCTTCCATATTGGAAAATACTGTTTAACGCATGTTTAAACGTTTGAACACTCATAAATGTTTAGAAATACTGTGTGAGCAAACAGATGCATTTGGAGAAATAACCTGCAAACACCACCCTGGCTACATGAATTACCATCACACCCATGTTTGAACATCTAATCAGTTCAGCATACAAAGCATGTTCTCCTCTGTGCATGTATACAAAACTGCTTCCAAGCTGCCAGCAGATTCTTCCTGGTCATGTCTCTAAGGAAATATTTATCCAGTGGATGTTGCTGCTGAAAGGTACCTTGATCTTCTCACTCTCCTTCCGTATCTTCCGGCCTTGTTCCAGCACGGTCACTGGGTACTTATTCACCTCATTGTCAGCCTTGTGCCGTAGCCAGTCCTCATAGCCCTACGGCAACATATCAAAATCAGAACTGGGTTATTTGCTTACAACAGTACAACAACAGCAACAAAAACAAAAAGTACAACATCCTGTCTCTGATGGACAGGGCATTGACATCAGTACATACTGACACACAGTTAAGGTTTGACAGGCCCTTTCACTAATCAAAACGGAAGAGTGTAAGACACAAAGGAATGTCTGTGCATACAAATATAATCTTTACATTTAGTATTTCATCATTATGTGAAAAAGAGTGCCTGCAGCAGCAGAATGGGATAGTGATTGTCCAGCAGTGCATTGGAACAGTATGCCATGAAATAATACTGAGTCGAGTAAAAACAAAATCATTCCTGGGGCTGCAGCAGCATAAGTCATAAAGCGAAGTGTGGACTTCATAAGTATTTTAAGATAGTGATGGAGATAGAGGAGATGGTGCAGAGAAGCAGAGGGTAGAGAGGGAAACCAAAGTGTGTGCCAAGGCAGAGCTCGAGCCAAAAAGCGGGATTATCGGGAAAGGTGACAGGAGGAGAGCGTGTCTGGTTGAGTGATGCAGAGAAATGATGCCAGGTGGATGAAAAGGGGGAGACAGGGAGGGGAGGCATTCCACGGATGGTCAGTTGAACTATACAGTTCACCTAAGCCTGACTAATAGAGTCGGGCAGACCGTCTTGGTGTCCCACTTCAAAGCCTGGCTGAAGGGGGCCTCAGCGCTATCAGTGCGTCCCATATATATTCGGAAGGAAGCCCACCCACTATTGTGCATTTCAAAGCCTCAGCAGTACACTAACTTAAAAAGCCAATCCTAGAACAATACATCTAAAGCTGGGACATGGAAGCAACAGAGTTAACGAAATAGACCCTCCCTTGATATGTATCTTTGTAATTCTCTCTGTCTCTCTCTCTCCCTCTCTCTCCCTCTCCCAAGAGCCTATTTTGTCTTCTCCCCAATCAGAATTCACCAGCGGAACACATTAATACAAAACCCAAGAGAGCATTAGTCACGTACTTTATACAAAACTCACAGCAAGGGAGTTATGAAGGCAAGGGGACTTATTATGTTATATGGAGAGGGAAGAAGGGTATAATACAATGAGGTCCAATATGAGGAAATAAGGAAATGTCAATACATATCACAACAACATTCATAAGCCTCATTAGACAGTGTCTTACCTGCTTGATAGCGGTTACTGTAATCACAAAAAATAAGGGTAGGCCACTGGTGACTGGGCTGGTGGGGGTGTCCACTATTACCTATTGGGGGGAAAAAACAATTTCACTTCAGAAAAATGTGACGTTAATACTAAACAGTAAACATGTGACCTTCAAACTGAAAAGCTATGCATTCAATACTATACTACAAAGTAGGGCTGGGCAATATATCGATATTATATCGATATCGTGATATGAGACTAGATATCGTCTTAGATTTTGGATATCGTAATATCGTGATATGACATAAGTGTTGTCTTTTCCTGGTTTTAAAGACTGCATTACAGTAAAGTGATGTACTCTTCTGAACTTACCAGACTGTTCTAGCTGTTCTATTATTTGCCTTTTCCCCATTTAGACATTATGTCCACATTACTGATGATTATTTATCTAAAATCTAAGTGTGAAGATATTTTGTTAAAGCACAGATTTTCAACCCTAGAATATCGCCACAATATCGATATCGAGGTATTTGGTCAAGAATATCGTGATATCTGATTTACTCCATATCGCCCAGCCCTACTACAAAGCCTCACTGCAGCACATCTGTTTGTAGTTACAGAGGGAGAAGTGTGTGGTAATGATATAGAAGATGGGGGGGGCAAGCCCTCTAAATGCAGGGTGTAGTCGGTTTCTGTGAGGCGATTCTACTGTTCCTCAAATCTGTTCATCAGTGTGAAACACTGGGGAGACATTTACATTTTGGAAGGGAGCGATGGAGGTTCTGGACCACAGAACTTTTAATCAAGTGGGCCAGGAGCAGAGTGCTTAATCTGCAGGCATGCCAACTCTTCTGTGTCTCTGCCAAGGCATGAAAGAAGGCCAACACAAAGCTTTGTTGGACTCACCTTACCTGCCCGAGCTGTGCGTGAGGGAATCTAGGGATACGGTATGTGCATATGGGTTTCATTTTTATGTGTGAGACCAGTGTTCAGGTAATCCCAAACAACCAGTTTAGGAGCAGCACTTGACCAAGGCTCCCAGCTAAAGCCCCCAGTAGACAAATGGTCTTGTGTGTTTGTGTGTTCCTTAAAACCATCATAAGATGGATTTACCCTGGTATTTCTGATCCTGCAGAGTGCAGGCTGGTCTCCCCCTGAGCCGGTGTACTTATTTCAGCACGCACAAACACGACACATCCAGCTTGTTGGTATTCTGACCGAGGAGCATTACAAGCTGTCAAATAGACATCCGCTCAAGCAGCAGTCTCTGGTGTTTCACTCACCTGTGCGTGGACTGAGAATGAGAAAAAAAACTGCTGCTCACACACACACACACACACACACACACACACACACACACACACACACACACACACACACACACACACACACACACACACACACACACACACACACACACACACACACACACACACACACAACTGTGATTACAATTAACTGGAGGATAAATCAATTACAAGGAAGAGATGGACTAGAGCACATCGACCATTTGCAGGAGTGCAGATTCAGAGGAGAGTTTGCATTATATTTGTAGTGGTTGGCGATTCCAGTGAGACAGAGCGAAAGTAATGATTCTGCCGCAGTAGCCTCAGGTGTAGACAGCCAGAGGTGAGAGAGCTCATTGCTTCAAAAGAGCGGTGTGTGTACATAAGGATGTTATATTTGTCTTTGTGTTAAAGACTCATTACACCTTGCGCATTTCTATAGGCTGTGTAGCTAGTGGATTATTGGATGCCTTGAGAAAATCTCGCTTTACCCCGGTCGCGTTAGCCCTTCACTGTTTGACATGACCAGATCCTTAGAGGAGAACACTTCCCACGGATGTGATAAACACTGGAAGAAGATGATAGAGCGCAGTGTTTTTGCCTATTCACATGACTGGATTGAAGGTTGGCTGATCACAGAAATAACATTTTTTTTTAAAAAAGGACTGAGGACAGGATGTCCCTCCAATGCAGCAGCCAGATGGCCAAACCTGACAAAGGGTGACCACAGTACAGAGAGAATGCAAACTTTCAGCGTGATGTAGTTTGATTTTGATTTACGTTTGGG
This sequence comes from Perca fluviatilis, assembly GCF_010015445.1. Taxonomy (NCBI): domain Eukaryota; kingdom Metazoa; phylum Chordata; class Actinopteri; order Perciformes; family Percidae; genus Perca; species Perca fluviatilis. Next base: position 24,035,983 of record NC_053121.1, on the reverse strand, counting down.
ACTTCTATGACAATTTGAATGGTAAATGTTTAATAGAGGACTATAAAAAGAGATAAATGATGGTGGTGTCATTTTTAATATCAGTTCATAAATGATAAAAAAAAAAAATCTTTCATCTCACACTAAAATAAATATGAAATCAGACTTGACAAGCTTCTCAGACATTACTGTGTCAAAGATAGCTATAATTTTTGGAATAGGGTGAGGGTGAAAACTGCCCTTTAATGCGTAAATAGTATCATTATTGAAAATACTGCAACAGCAACCTCTTGAGAAAACTAAAACCTACAAAAAACCTTCAGCTACTGTACTTTTGCCATACAATTTGCAACAATCCCGACCAAACTTCCAGATGGCCAAACACCTTTCCTCCTCTGCACCAAATGCAAAGCCAAAACATTCCAGCAATTGGAGTGAACTGTGTGATATCAAAGCTGCACCAAGCCCTTCATCTGAGCTGGGAAATGTGTCAGTGAGCGACCGACCGCAGGTCCCGGGGGTCCCAGGCCAGCGCCGTCGGCCCTCGCGTCCTTCTACCCCTTTGCCCTTCCGTCTCTCTCTCTCTCTCTCTCTCTCTCTCTCTCTCTCTCTCTCTCTCTCTCTCTCTCTCTCTCTCTCTCTCTCTCTCTCTCTCTCTCTCTCTCTCTCCCTCCCTCCCTCCCGGGCTCTATTTCCATTCGATCAAATTCAAGCAAAGACATGCAGGGCTATTTATAGCAGAGTGGTGCTTTTTTATCAGCCTGTGTCTATTTGTGGCACAGAAGTACAGCTGACGTCAGCAGTGCAGCGCTGCAGAGAGATGGGTGGAATGAGAGAAAGGGAAAAAGAACGACAGAAGGAAAGAAATCCGATGACAAAGGGAGAGACAAAAGGAGGGTAGGACAGAGTTGAAGGATGCATGACATTTTCATGAAGCCTCTCAGGGAAAGTGAGAAAGTGTATTTCCGTCTGCCCGATGCGAGTGGTGAAAGAGTGCAAACGGAGTCTGTGTACCGGTTTCTCGCTCACCCTCTCTCTCTCTGATATAATAGCAGGCTGCATGGGAAAAACTGAGTGGTTGGGATAAGGAGCCCCTCAAGAGAGGCTGGATTAGTGGAGAAACGCCAACCACGCTGCAGCTTGGGTAAACACCGTCACATACCCAGGACACCCACTGAGTCATACATCAACATGCACCCGCATAAGCACATGCACATACTTAGGATGCATTCACACACACAAACAAACCCTACACTGCACACATAACACACCGATAATCCTTGTGTGTTTGTAGGAGTTATGCACATGCATGGTGGGTTACTCCCACATAAATGTACTGCATTAGCTCACGGTAATTTCACACATTAGCTCACTGCTGACTGTCCAAAATCCAGCATCTTTATCCATTAGCTGAGGATCATATGGAGTTAAACCAGACAAACTGGAAAATAAAGGCTGTCAACTGTAAATACAGGTGGAAACAAGCTGGAGGACACAAAATCTCTAATTGATCTGGTATTGGCTTAAGAATGATGGAGTTACTTTGCGAGAGGAGATATTTCTCAGCTTAGTACAGTGCTGGGCTTCTAGGAGCCCAGCACTCATTCGGCTCATTCAGTCAGTAGATAGCACAGACCCAACAGCAGCACCTGTTTACACTAGAGGGCTGTTTGCAGCCATAGTTTGGGTTACTGCTAAAAGGAGAGAGGTTAGTTTCCATCTCCATGGATCAGAAAAAGAGACAGAGAAAGAAATAGATGATAGAAGAGCAAGTGCAGATGCAAGGAACAAATCTTTTCTTTTTTGTTTCCTACACAAATCAACAACTGCCAGATCCCAGAGAGGAGAGGTCACTTAAGAGCACAGAGCAGGGGAATACGGATGCCAGTCAAAGAATTCTAGTCAGCGCTCTTGGCCAGCTCACAGTTTCCACTTATGAGGAAAGGGCAGCGCACACAAACACAAACAAACACACACAAACAAACACACACACACACAATTTTGAGATCAACATAAGACCAAAACATATCTAGTAAAACATTGACTTTTCAGAGAATAACAGAAGCAATGACAATAAAAATGGTATGCAATACAAAAAATACTTTTATTTTGGGTTTGCCCAAAATCGAATATATGATATCTTTGGGAAGATATGATATGAGATATTCGAGAGAAAATTCACCTTAAAATAAAATAATCTCAAATACAGATTTATCCTTTGAACCTTGTAACCTAATTCTAGGTAAATTGCGCATCGACAGGTTAGATAAAAATACCATCTACATGCTCCTGAGTAGGGCTGCAACAACAAATCGATAAAATTTGATTATTAAAAAAGTTGGCAACAAATTTCATTATCGATTCGTTGTGTCGCGCAACTATTACGCCACTCAGTCATGGAGATAAAAAAAAAATTGGAGTTGAGCACGGAGCGAAAGAAAAGAAAAAAGAGCAGAGAGGGGGTAGAGGAAATACGGAGAAAGACCGGAGAGACCCGTAACGTTGTTCTGAAACACACGGCGGAGGCAGAGAAATCAGTAGGACCTAAGTCATCCAAGGTGTGGGAGCATGTCACACTAAATAAATTGAAAATGTGTTAATTGCAAGATAAGCAAAAGCAACACGGCATGGCACGGGCGCACCACGGTGACGAGTCAGCACCTAAAACGTAAACATGTTGGAGTCCTTGATAAGGAGGAAGGGAGTTCAACAGCAGGGTAAAGTCACAACAGAATCCTACTTTTGTTCCGATTTGAAGTTAGGAATGTAACGTCCCTCCAGTAGCTCTTCTGGTGCTGGTGTTTACTCCTTATCCAGCTGACTAGCATGACAAGCTAGCGTTAGCTCGTTAAGAACCATAGTAAAGCAGGAGTGGTATAGTTTGCAAGACTAAAGACATGGTTTCATTCACTCGCCTTTTTTGGCCCATTACATTTTTTAATCTGTTGTCATGTACGGTATATATTCTGTGCTTTGTCCCATATCAGTTATTGTTGACAAATATATTTGTGTGTGTTGTATAAATGAACTTAACTTGCACTTACTACAATGATGGTAATAATTTAATGAATAACCTTCAAGTGTGTGTGTGTGTGTGTGTGTGTGTGTGTGTGTGTGTGTGTGTGTGTGTGTGTGTGTGTGTGTGTGTGTGTGTCTTGTCTGTATCTGCTTTGGGTTACAACTATTAACTAAAGCAACAAGTATGTATGTAAGTATGTATTGAGTTTATGTAAATTAATGCTTTTTTGTTTTTGTTATCCGATTCATCACTTAATCGAAAAAATAAACAACAGATTAATCGATAATTAAAATAATCGTTAGTTGCAGCCCTACTCCTGAGTCCAGGTACTAATAGCTCATTAAAATTCATTAATTGGTTTACACATGATCTCCCAACTCTGAAGAGCTGAGTAGGAGAAGGAGGTTGCGCTTAACAATGGAATTCTTAGTAGAGTGCTAGAAACAAAATCCAATGAGATGTTCCAAAAAAATTTAGCACATCTCAAATTTAATGTCAAGGTGGACAAAATACTTCACGCCAAAAAAAAAATTGTAAAAATGTCAATAATTTGTCCTCCTCAACTTTAAAGGTCCAATGTGTAGGAATTTCACCCATCTAGCGTTGAGATCATATATCGCAATCAACTCTCTCACACCACGCAGTTCAAAGTACGTATTACAGCCCACACACACACACACACACACACACACACACACACACACACACACACACACACACACACACACACACACACACACACACACACACACACACACACACACACACACACACACACACACACACACACACACACACACACACAGTATCGGTTTCACACCTGCCATGCCCACATTCAAATGGCCACACTTTCCCACACTGTGGATGTACACTGTGTTCTCTATGTCTACAGAACAAAAGTGTTGAAGCCAATTTGGATGAGACACATTAACCCACTGAGATTGATCATCAATCATCGTTTCAGGAAGGAGGTTTCACAAACTCTGAGTCTAACCATGAACTTCAAATCAACTCAGACTAGGTTCACTCAGAGTTAAGCGTGTGCACCACCACTATAAAAAGGCAGCATGAATGGAGCCATGATACTACAATTCACCATGGCAACAACCACAAAAAAAAAATCTGTCGGCGTACTTTACCCTCTGGAACTGGAAATACTCATACAGCGAGTTTGGACATATATTTCGTAACAAAGCACACGGCTGCTGTAGTAAAAGAGCGAGAATTGGCGTTGGAGAAAATTGCTGCTTGAGTCAAAGCGTAAGTTACAATAGTGTATTCATATTTAATCACAATTATGATATTAATGTTGAAAACTGGTGGAATTGTATTGAACCTATAATCTATTTCCTTTAGGTGCAATCCTGCGGGCGAAAAAGTCCTAGGTCTACTAATCTCATTCTGAGGTTGCAGCACCATCATTAACAGAATTATAATTTATAATCATTTATTTCATCATTCACCTGCAATCCTGTGAAACTTTTTTAATGTCTCTCACTGGTTTGTGTCCAGGGAACACTACAAAAACGTTTAAAAAAAAAAAACGTTTCAGAGCGAGGCACACTTTTCTGACGGCTCTGCATACAGTGGCTTTACTAACGTGTTCCGCATCACCAGAAACGGAATGCGACAAAGAATCTGCTCGGAGGTAGAGCATGTCCACGATGGGTGACATTAGTGATATGAGGATGGATAAGGTTATGTACATATCTCACAGACTGTGAAGATAACGATACCGCTCAAATAGGCAGTTACCTGGGAATGAAAATACATCTAGTCGGGGTCTCAATATCATCTCCTGACGTATGTTTAACTCCCTGCGAAGTAATACAACTTCCTCATCAACGGGATTGTCGACAAATGGACATGCCATGTTCGAGAAAAAAAACTTTATAGTCTGCTTAACAAAGTTATTAAATCAACCCTGCTTTTTTATTCATGCAGATGACAAAACTGAGCCAAAATGCGCCTGATACAGACTGATTGAATGAATGAGGAAATTAAACAGCGCTGTGTCAGAGGGAGGAGACTGAGAGAAACTCAAGGTTTATTGAAGGAAACCTGCTCCCAACCAGGTTAGGTTCACAGACCCCGTTACCATAGTAACCTCTCTTTCTAAAACGGGCTGGAGTTCTCCCTCTTTCTCAGGTTTGATTTACCTCCCTTTCTGAAACGGAAAACCCAGAGTTTCCCTCATCTCAGGGTTAAACTCAAAGTTTTCACTAAACCTGCTTTCTGAAACAGGTCTAAGGCCTCCATGACGGCATTATTTAACAGTGATAAACAAACCCTTAGCTTTGTTTGGGTTGACACACTGACAAGCTTGTCCTTACCTGCACCAGGAAGATGATAAGGAAGTAGAAATTGGCAATTCTTCTAAACTGCTCAAACAGGTTCTTTGGTAGAAAGTTCCAAACTGTATACTGTGGGATGAAAGAGAAAAAATATGGTATATAATAAGGTATTACAGTTTGTGGACTGCTTTTTACTGCTCCTTTCTGTATCATTTTCCCATTGAGGCATGATGTTTTTCAACAGAACCTAGGGAGGTTAAGAAAGGCTTGGCAAGGGGAGAGAGATTAGAGGCATTCAATATTCAAAGACTCTTGCACATGTGCATTCTGTCGGAGTTGGGGATGGAGAAAAGGAAAAGGCAACCTCAATAGCTTGGGAGTCTCTGTTCTTTGTAATGCCTCGGGAGACGGCCCTTGGGGGACCACAGGTTGATTCAGATTAGTGATTTATCTCATTCATTTGGCTACCCTTGAATGCAGAACCAATAAACTTATCAGGGACTTATCACTTAACTGTAATTTTGTTGTTTTTAAGTGTCCATGACTGCTGATACCATCGGGTTGAAGTAACCTCAATAAAGAGAGGGCCCAACAATACACTGCTGGTGACTTGGTGGCACACAATCAAGTACCAGGGTGAAAAACACAAATACATGCACCTGCATGCACGGCACGCAAGCTTACACACACCCGCAGGGAATCAGCATTAAGGCACTGTTTATGAAGGGGAATGTCTGCATGGGGATAGTGTTGAGTGTTGTGCAGCAGCAGCAGAATGGCCCATCTCGTTTTGCCAGAGAGAAAGAGAGTGAAAGTAATGAGAAAAGGGGGGTAGCAGCAGCGAGGGTGGTGCAGTAGCAACTAGAGCAAGAGAGGAGAGGTGGAGATTGGTCATTGCGGAGTGCAAACGCAACAGGATGATGGAGAGCAGAGGCATAGAGGAGCATAAACACTACAGCCGGGGTAATTAAAGGCTGTTTACCCTGACATACTGGCAGGAGCCAATTGATTGGCCCATCCTCACTGGGACCCACTGCACCACTATAAATCCCACTGCCGTCTTACTCTCACACCGCTTCCTTCTCCTCTTCACTTTCCCCCTTCATATCCAATGGCCAGCCAGCCAGGATCCTGCCTGAGCCTGCCACTGACACAGGACTGAGGGGTGAGATTTAGGTGAGGGGGAAGGGGAGTGAGGTCTATCAAAGCCCAGGGGGAAATGACCGAATTGCCCACCCTGCCAGTACATTAATAGCAGCCATGTATTTCACTGTCACAGTCAGTGCTCTCCTGACAGACAAATAATCGCCTTCCGCTGGGAGCGAAGACAAGCATGAGGAGAGGCAGTGGGAGGAGGAATAAAAAATAAAAAAAAGGAAGATACGGGAATGCTCAAGACTGTTCAGGAGTTCATCACAAGTGTTAGATAATAGACGAAAAATGCCAGAAGGCAGGTGAAACCTAATATGCAGAGGAGCTGGGAAACAAACAAAGAGGAATATGAATTTTTATCTTGGACGGCCAGACTGGAGCCTTAGCATGTGAGTGTGTTTCTTACCTTGGAGGACACAATCCTGTTATCACAGAACTTGGGTGGGATGAAAGCCTCACTGGTTGAAGATGACCGATGACCAACATAGATAGTCCTACTGTCTACTCTTCTTTCATCGCCGCCAAGCTAGAGAAAGCAGCAGAGGGGGGTGGAGATGGGAAGAGATAAAAAAAAAAATTAAAAGAGAAAGGAAAGAGAGGACATGTTAGTAACTTTAACTTTCACTTAAACAGAAATGAGATATTGAACGAGCCTAGTCAGTTAAATCTTACAAAATATAAAATGCTCACACTAGAAACAATTACTTGAAGGTGCGCCAAAATGTGAACTACTATCTGCAGCATGGGGGATGTAAAATAAATCAATGAAAACAAAAGACTTGTTTATGGTGCATTGTTATTTCAGGTGCAGCAAATCCACAATGATCACAAAGGATTTGTTGTGGCCATAAAGAGTCTTACAGTCTGATGAGGCCTAAATTCCACCCACAGGTCAAGAATTAAAAGATTATAATTTCTACTGTGGTGCAGAAAATAAATAAAATAAGACATGAAAAGCACTGTGCTGTTGAGCACAAGCCAATAACTCAGAGAGGGGACAAAGAAAAGTATGGCAAGGGTCAACCATGGGGTCAAAATGGTGATTGGGCAAGAACTATGACTTAATTTCTTCTCTCCCAGGAGGTCACTCATCGATGATAAATGAGTCATGAATACGGGCAGCCAGGAGTAAAATGCTGCGCTCAGATTTATAGGTTGAGCTGCCTTGTCTTGATGCAGAAGGCAGAGTGAAATGTACACACACATAAGTGCACACACACATTAGCCAAATGTCTGACAGAGGACAGACTTCAAGAACCGGCTCAGGAGCCAGAGGCACGCTGGACTCCCCTCAACATGAGGTGGCCGAGGCGTTCCTCTTCCATAAAAGGCAGTTAGGGTGAATCACAGAGGAAAGGCAGGGAAGCCAGGTCGTAACGTTACCTTTACTTCACAGGAGCTCTCCTTACGTAAATGTCACACAAACAACAGTATAAATGATGACCCAGAAAGGAGCTAAGAAAATTGTCAGGTAGGTCTTTTTCCTTTTTGAATTTTAAATCAGTTTGCCGCAGTGCGTGGAGCTGATTGGGTTCATTCTTCTGTGTGAGAAATAACCTGAGGCTTTAACTATGCATGGCTTTTTAAGTATAAGTGGAGACATTTATGCATTAACATTTTCGTGAAATCTTTAAATATTTTGTTCTGCAAAAGGTGGCTTCGTGGAGTGCCTTGGTTGCCGAGTGGTTACAGTGTAGGCCACATATCCGCAACGTTCCGGGTCACTTAGGAGATCTCTCTCTCCCTCTCTCTCTCTCCCTCTCTCATATCTGTCAAATAAAGACTAGAATTCCAAAAAAAAAATCTCTTAGTGACTTCATGTGGATCAGTCATGTCTAAACATTATGTTTAGTCTGTTTAATAAGGGCAGTAGTAATACCAATACAGATCCAGTAGATCATACAGTATTAGTGCATCTCTACCATTAAAAATCACCATCATTACATGGGATCTTGAATTAATCCAAAGTTTGAACAAGCACACACAACATATTTCTGTCCTGGAGAGGGTAGCCCAGAAAATGTGGCCTATGCTGTTCTCTCAATGGCCTCAATTTCTATTCCTGACATCCCACACACAAGGAATTCTGAGGCTTTGGGTGGACAGCCACAAGGGCTGGAGGATCATGATAGCAAGGAAGCCAGTATACTGGATCAGCAAGAGCTACTACACCCATATTTGCTTCTACCTCCTCTTCTTTCTTATCTTAAAGCGTGTTCCTTATCTCACAATGCATGAAGACCTCTTTCAAGAGTAAACTGAGTCAGTAAACATTTGTAACATATCCCAGCTGTTGACCAGTCAAGTTATATCTCTACGTTATATGTATGTGTGTCTGCAGTTCATTATCGCTCTAATCAATTTTAAGGAATATTGGTCATAATAGAAATTCTGAGGTACTTATGGGAAATTAAATTGCTCATAGTGTTTTTCATAAATAGTCACAAAAAGCTCTTCCGTTTGTGCATCATATTAGGTTTTGGTAGTTATGTTTTGGTCCATGACTGGCCTGATCATCACCTTGAGAGATGAACAAGCTCTACAACCGCATCTTGAGCTCACCGCGTTGCAATGATTGGCTACAGAAGAGAAGAAGTCCGTTCTTGGAGCCACTCTGACTGCTGCTCTGACCGCTTTGATTGTAATCAGTATGAACGACTATGTGGCCGTCTGCAACACCAGCCTCCGACCACAAGAAGCATGAAACCCGTTTTACACCCATCTCTACTTTTAACCAGAGATTAAATGAGAAAATATGTATTTGTATGTTTTTTGTTCGTTTGTTTTATTTGGATCCCCATTAGCTTCTGCATAAGCTAAAAGCCATTCTTCTTGGGGTCCTACAATCTGTCGTGTGACAATACAATATACGACATCACATTACACACCATACACACACACACACACACACATTACTGCACATTACACAACATTTGAAAATACAAATCATATTTAAATGGTACAGTTAGCGCAATTAATCAAAAAATGAAAAGACATTACGCTACTCGGATCTATTTTAAGGGATAAGATAGAACAAAAAGCCCTATAGCAGACTCTCTCTAAATTGGTATTAGATATTGAAATTTCTTTGAAGGTAATATTTCTT